>NC_086173.1:119415029-122133362 GCF_023053635.1 Elgaria multicarinata webbii
ATTGATTCTATTTTTTTCCTATGATTTGAACTTAATGTCAGCCCTTTGGGATTTCTTTTAGAAAAACATGGGGTACAGATATTAAATGGGTTGTGGTGTGTGTGTGTGTGAAATGAAAACACATCTGGAAATTCTATGGCACACAATGCAGAATGAAGTGGAAATGAGGTGGTACAGCCCTGAGGTGGCAGAAAGGTCTGCAATACCTCCAGGTGAGGTATCACCTTTTTCAGTGCTACCCAAATTCCTTTTACATTCCCTGCCAGTAGAAAACTTAGCACAACAGGGAGCAAACTAAGACAACAGTTTTCTTCCTTTGAAATTCTGGTTTATTATTTCCAGGAAGTTATTTTTATATGAGTTACTATAAGAATGGCTCACTTGCAGGTGGAGGTGCTCCAAGTCCATAACTTTCAATTCTACAACTTCATTTGTATGCCATACCATAGCTTGGAAGCAGTAAACGAGTATGTTGAGGTTCTTAATATGTAATAGCCCAGCTTATCAGTGAGTCTCTCTCTTCCGACCCCCTGCATGCCAAAGAGTAAACAGCTGAGCGGAGGCCACCTCACCTACACACACCTTGCTTATCTCTTGCTCATTGCACATTCTCTCTTTCCCATTTGCCTCCTGGGAAATGCAACAGAGAAAGCATTAATGTTGGACAAGACCTGTCTTTCTCTCAAGTGGGAGGGTTGTATGAAGGAAGGGGCTGAAGCCAAATAGAGCCAGAGTGGTATAGTGGCTAAAGTGTTAACCTGGAAGTTGGGAGATCTGAGTTCTAGTCCCCACTCGGCCATGGAAACCTGCTGGGTGACTCTGGGCCAGTCACAGACTCTCAGCCCAACCTACCTCACAGGGTTGTTATTGTGGAGATAAAATGGAGAGGAGGACAATTATGTATGCTGCCTTGAGTTCCTTGGAGGAAAAAAAGGTGGGATATAAATGCAACAATAAATAAATAAATAAATAAATAAATAAATAAATAAATAAATAAATAGATAGGCCTTGCTAAAAAGGTCCCACCTGTTGCCCCCGGGCTTTCAAAAAACTGGAGACAGCCCTGAGAGAAGGAGACAAATGAGTTGGGGGAATGCATGTCCCCATGGTAGTGGCATGCAGGGGAACCCTCCCTCTTTCTTACTTCCTTGACCTTTCCTCATTTTCCTTGACTAAGGAGAGGAGGGCTGGAGAGAGTGGAAGGAAACAGAAAAGATTAGGAAGAGGGAGTGTCTTCTCATCTGTAATCCCTTTTCTCTTCCTCATGCCTGTGAGATGGCAGGGTGGGGGCAGCAGTGGGTACCCCAAGAAAGTACTTTTCTCTCGCGCTCATTTGTTTTTTAAAATAATAACCACTAATAACAATATTTTAATTCATCAAACAATTGCAACCCCTCTACTCTTTTATTTTAGATCCAACTATTGAGAGTAGACTTGATAGATCATTGGTTTGACTCAATACAATATCCCTAAACATTCTTTCTAGCCAAGATTGTCTTAGATGTAGAGGAATGTCGCCAAACTGTATTATGTGTGTGTTAATAACTCCAAACTGCTGCTGTTGTTGTTTTTATTATTTTAATAAGCATGTTTGGATCAAATGCAGAGAAATTTAGATGGGAATTTCCCAGATCATTTTAAGAATAATGGTATAACTGACAACAAATCAGGTGCTCCCTGATTACTATAGGCATGCTACTTACTGGTTTAGCTTCTATTTCCTCAAATGGGAAAACTGGAGTTCTGGAGGCCTTAAAGAACATAGTGCATCATGTGGCTTAATGAAAGCATATTGATTTAGATCAGGGTGGAGAACCTTCAGCCCAGGGGCCAAATGCAGCTCTCCTGGGGTGTCAATCTGGCCCTTTGGGGTTCTCCAGTAGGCCATGTCCTTTCCCCTGACCACTGAACATTTGATGGTTTCCTAGGTTTTGTGCAGTCCCCCCCCCCCATTCTAAAAGCTTGAAATGCACCTCCTGTGGCTTAATTACTGGCAGTAAGAGCTATAAGCTACAACATGGTGGTATTTTGGTCCTGCCCATGTTGCCTTCAGCCCCACCCAGGAGTCACTGGAATGTGACCCCTGTAAGCATCTCTGAAATGAAACTTAGCCCTAAATCAGGGATGTTGAAAGAGGTTCAGCATCCCTGATTGGGCTTCAGACACTATGTTCAGGTTGAAGCTGATAGTGACTAGGCTAAACGTGACTTCAGATATCTAGTTATGAGAGTTTTCCATATGCCCAAACTCAAAGAGACAGTAGGAAATCATAGGAAATATTAAATGTCCATACCCTGAACTGAATTGAAACCTATGCATGTGAAATTGCCTTTGGGCCTGTCCTTGACATTGCTTGTGCATTTCCCTTTCCTTCTTCTGTTGTCTCTCCCATTGTCGAAATTTAGATTGTAAGTTCCTTGGGGGCAGATGTATTTGTCTTTGCTTATGTTACTCTGCAAAGCACCACTTGCATCGATGTTGTTGTTGTTTATTCGTTCAGTCGCTTCCGACTCTTTGTGACTTCATGGACCAGCCCACGCCAGAGCTTTCTGTCCGCCGTTGCCACCCTTAGCTCCCCCAAGGTCAAGTCTGTCACCTCCAGAATATCATCCATCCATCTTGCCCTTGGTCGGCCCCTCTTCCTTTTGCCTTCCACTTTCCCTAGCATCAGCCTCTTCTCCAGGGTGTCCTGTCTTCTCATTATGTGGCCAAAGTACTTCAGTTTTGCCTTTAATACCATTCCTTCAAGTGAGCAGTCTGGCTTTATTTCCTGGAGTATGAATTGGTTTGATCTTCTTGCAGTCCAAGGCACTCTCAGAATTTTCCTCCAACACCACAGTTCAAAAGCATCTATCTTCCTTCGCTCAGCTTTCCTTATGGTCCAGCTCTCGCAGCCATAGGTTACTACGGGGAATACCATTGCTTTAACCATGCGGACTTTGTTGTCACTGTGGTGTCTCTGCTCTTAACTATTTTATCAAGATTTGTCATTGCTCTCCTCCCAAGAAGTAAACGTCTTCTGATTTCCTGATACTGCAGGAAATCAGTATCAGTATTGTTGTCGTTATTGTTATTTAGAGGAGGGAAGTTTGTTTTGGGGAAAAAGCCACTAATTAAAATGAGGTAATTAAAAAATAATAACTCTCTCTCCTTCCTCTGTTCTCTTCCTGAATTTGATTAGTTTCTTTTCAAAAAAGCTTGGGGGATTATTTAATCTTTGATCATAAAAAGATCAATCCGCACATGTACAAACACTCTTAAAAGAAGCATTTGCCAACTGTTACACACCACATGATGCGCTATGTTCTTTAAAGGCCTCCAGAAGAACACAAAAACAGAGCTGTGAAAAGATAGATGGGCCTAGCTAGGAAATTTTAAGGAGAGATTTGAAAAGAGCAGCTGCCTCTTTTTTCCTGATTAGTTCTGTAGCTCACCATCAAATCGGTTTCAAAGGATGATAAGAGCTAGGATTTTTTAAAGAGGTGTCTAATGAGAAACAGACAAACAGCTGCTACTAGTAACATCATTGCTTTCACTCGTGCCCTGTTTATGCAGATAGAATGTTAGGGATTTGTGTTTTTTGACTGTTCCACAGGACTTTTCTGAGCTCTTTCTAATTTTTCAGGTTTGGGAATGGATGTTTTCCCTGTACTACCTAATGCTTTCAAAGCTGATAATCTGGGGATTCTTGGTGTTTGATATTCTTAGCACCATCCTGCTCATCCTTTTATACTGTATTACAAAAAAATTACTCTGGAGGTGGAAGGAGAGAAAGGAAACTGAGCTCTGGTTGTTGTTCTTCACACATACACACATGTGCAAAACCTTTATAGATTTCAGCTTCAAAATACCAGGGAGAATTGTGGAAGTTTACATCATTTTAATTCTTGCGGGATCATGACTGAGAAAAGGGCATCTTAAAAAAGCAATAACAAATTACATATCAAAGATGCATGTTCCATGCATGAACGAGTGTCGTGCCTTTCTAATGTGCTGTTAAATGGCTCTGAAAGTAGCTTCAAGTTAGTATGGCCGTAGGCTAGCCTACAGCACCTGGTATTCCCAGGCGGTCTCCCATCCAGGTACTAACCAGGCCTGACCCTGCTTAGCTTCTGAGATCAGATGAGATTAGGCATGTTCAAGGTAGTATGGCCTTGAACACGCCCGATCTTGTCTGATCTTGGAAGCTAAGTAGGGTTAGGCCTGGTTAGTACCTGGATGGGAGACCGCTTGGGAATACCGGGTGCTGTAGGCTAGCCTATGGCCATACTACCTTGAATACACCCGATCTCATCTGATCTCTGAAAGTAGCTTGTCATGATCTTTCTATTTCCACATAGGTATATACTGTACAATTCAATACATCTCACTATAGTGGGGAAGACTGTCACCAGGTGACCTGTGTGCCTGCTCAGTCTGCTGTCCAGGTGCTACTTGTTGATGGTCCTCTGCTCACCTTTCTTCTGATTCTTTTTCTATAAATCAGACATGGACAGGATAGCCCTTCAAATAGATGATGCCTTCAAATAAAGGACTGGCTTCTGATAGCCCTTCAAATAGAAGACTCTCTTCTGTATTGTCAGACCCATGGCCACTACAGGCAGGTTGGACCCCTTGGCTGACTCAAGAAGTCATTATAGTGAAATGAAAATAGTCATATTTGTGTCTATTCAGTCTCCTTGGATCAGGCACTACTACACCCCAGGGTGTTCTCTCTTTAGCATTTGGTAGTATTATATCCATGAGACCAGAAGTAAGTTAATGGCTAGCCTAACCATCATGGTTCCTTCTCTACCACCATTATTTCTTCTTTCTGCACACATTATTGTCAAACCAATGGGCAATGGAGTCCTCTATGGTGGATAGATCCACTATGGAGCTAACCATGTGTTTGCGCCCCAAAATCCCCCCCCTTATTCTCATGGCAGAGAGACCAGTTTTCAAATTAGAATCACTTTGCCAGATCAAGACATACCTAAATAATTATTCTTGGACCTGCCTTCAACTTGCTGGTGGCATTTTGAAACCTGGATGAGACAAGTTGAAGTCTCTCATTGCCAGGCGGTAGTAAAGGATCTTAGCTCAAAAACAAGGGATTAAATTAGGTGACATTTAGATTAGGGGTGTGCACGGACCCCCCGCTCCGCTTCACTTCCAGATCTGCGGTTTGCAGATCGGGCTGCTTCGCTCTGCCCCCGCTCCACCCATGCCCGCTCCGCTCTGGAGCTCCGGATCCGGATCGGAGCTCCATTTCCCCACCCCATAGGCTTGCATTAAGCTTAAAAAGTATACAACTTTTTTTCTGTGAAAGTTAGAAACCTCATGTTTGGCACCATGACACCTCATGGAGGTATACACACGCACGCCAAGACTCAAGGCAATCCCATCATCCCCTGAATTTTGGGGAATTTATGAAAATCGGGCACCCCATTCACACCCCTTTCGATAGCTCCGTCAATTTGCACGTTAAAAACCTCAAATTCGCCACCATGATAGCTTATCCAGGGACACACACGCACACCCAGACTCAAGGCAGTCCCATCATCCCCTGTTTTTTGGCGGGGCTTAAACCTGCAGACATCTCAATGGGGCCATTTCAAAGGAAATCCCAACATGCCATGAATTGGGGAGTAGAGATAAACCTATATGAATCTTCTTCCACACTTGAAAAATGGATTTGGAACTTCCAAAACTCCAAGTGAGCGCAGGAAGGACTTCTCCCCTGAGTCAAAGCCAGACACACACAACATCCCTGTGAGGCGGGCAGGGGAGGAGAGAGGAAAGGCAGGCAGGCAGCAGACATTTCTGGAGGCATAAGGAAGTGAGCCAAGGATAAGCCAGTAATGCATATAAAATGGAATAAATTAATAAATAAACAAAGGAGGGGTGGAATTAAAAGCAGCAGTGTTGCTGAATAAACAACAAGAAGAACTTTAAAAAAAAGGCTATATCTGTCTTTTACCAGCAATAGGGGGACGTGCCCAGGGGAGGGGGAAGCAGCTGCCAGTTCAACTCATGAAAGCCATTGCTTCACCACGAGAGCCGAGGAGTAGAACTCTCACTTCAACTCATGATAGGCATTGCTCCACCGGGTTACTCTCTTTGGAGGGCTCTGATTGCCCTCCAAGTACAGGAGAGAGTGGGGGCACGTCCACATGGCATGCCCTAGGGGAGCTCATCCCCTTGCACCACATCTTTTCAGTTGTTCCCCAAAGTTAGGGTGGGTAGCAGTGCTGTGTTTCGATCTCTTATTATTGGCTTAGTATATGATTTCAGGTTGTGTTTGTGCATTTGGTGGGGCTACTGTTTTAAAAAACACTGTGAAAAGTCCGTTCAGACTAAGAAAGAGAAGTTCCCAGAATCCCAAGTTACCCGTTTTGCCTATCCCCTCCTCCAACTTTGGGATCATGTGATCATGACCGGGAGTTGACTCTGCCCCTCAGCCCTTCGGAAAAGGTATTTTCCCGCCGGTTTTTTAAAAAATTATAGCACACGAACCGCAGCACGCAGAGAGCTGAGAGTAGTCTCAAAATGACCCCCATCCACGACTCTCCAAGCACAAGAATTTTCAGAAAGATAGCTTCTAAAACAACACAGTTATCCCCCTTTCTTTTCTGCAATGCAATCCTATGGGCGAAATGTTTCAAGATGGCGATCGGATCGGATCTCGGAAACCGGAGCACTCCGAAAATGGGCGCTTCTCTTCGCCTTGCTTCTAGGGGTCCGCGGTCCGCTTCTACTCCGCCTCTGGGCAAGGCGGAGCAGGCCAATTCGCTCCTGCTTCTGCGCTTCTAATCGGAGCGGAGCACATGCCTAATTTAGATCTTTTTGAGACATATGATCCCATGGTTCTGTGATAATAGACACCCTTATGGAACTTTTGGAGATACTGCACAAATGTTGCCACTCATATTAATGAAAGAAGATTTCATCTTGCCACCTAGTCAAACTGCTAAGTGTGTGTTTGTGATCATGACACCATGAATTATTTCAAGTGGGACCTTAACCCTGACTCCTGGCATGTGTCACTGACAGAGAGCTTGTTAGATACTGCTGTAAGTTGTGTTTTGGCTCTGCTGGTCTCACTCTTATCCATGATGAACCATCAGCCTAATGCAAAATGGCAAAGTGGAACGTCTCTTTTTTGTGTACGATAGTTTATCTTAGAAATAGTGTCTTTGAAGCTGCTCATTGTGGCCTATTACTCTGGGATACAGCCAACATTTATGGCCTTGCTAGGTAACTTGGGCAGATACAGGAATGCCTCCTTTAAACTGGTGGATTGTTGGTTACTGGCCTCTCTGAGTTTCACCCCATTTTGTCTAGGAGAGCACACACCAGTCTGCAGTTCAGTTGTGTACTGCATTATGCATATCCTGTATTCTTTTCATTGGTTGCTTGTGGAGTGGGTAGAATGATGTTCTATTCTGCCTTGCTGTGGTGAGGGCTTAGTATTGTTTAGGTTGCAGGGTTCACCCATGGGTTTGGTTTTTCAGTAAAGTCAGGTTTCAGGAACGGGAATAGAACAGCACCACAGAAAATGCCAGGTGCTGCTGGGGCTGGAAGCCAGATAGGCTCATCTGTATGTTCCTCCAACATACAACAGATAAGGGCTTAGGGCCTTGGACTATGGTAACTGAATTCAAAATATACTCAAGGTCATGAAAAGTGTAGAATGTGGCTATATAAACATCTGCTCTAGGAACCTTAATAGGATGCCATGGACTTTTTGAGGATCCTGCTATGGTTTATAAATTGGCAGGAAGCTGGCCTTTACTGTGATGAGGATCTTGGTGTAGAATTTTCTCCCTTTGGGATCTTTTTAATTATATTTAGGATTGTACTTATATCCTGCCTTTTTTCCTCTTTCAAGGAATCCAAGGCAACTTACACAATCCTCCTCTCCTCCATTTTATCCTCACAACAACCCTCTGAGGTAGGTTAGGCCCAAGGTCAGCTTCTTGACTGAGTGAGGTCTAGATCCCAGATCTCCCAAGTCCCAGTCCATGACCACACTGGCTCTCATTGTTATATGACCTCAGTTGTTTTCATTACCTGTTAAAAGTCACCTGACTGTCTTTCTATTTGCCCAACCTTCTTGAGGATCTGCTGTGGGTTTTCTAATAATAATCTTTCCTTCCTTGTATTTTGCCTACTTTTGAATATATTGTACTCTTAGAAGGAACCCTGAGTGTGTCCTTTTGTGTGTGGGGGGGAAGGATGTAATATCAATTACGAAAAATGATGAATTAGTATACTAAGTGCCAAACCGAATACTCACATCTATGCAACAACTTTAAGTTGATACGTTTCATCTCACCTCACCCTGATATAAATCAAGAATGACTTGGGTGAACTTACAGCGGTGTCAAATTGGTGCTTGCCATGTTTTATCTCTAGACTATACAGGAGCATCTGCTAGCCGACATTCAACTCTATCCTTGTTTCAGGCTTATTGCTTCCCCCCTTCTGCCTCTGTCTCTTTATTTCCCTGGCACTTTAACAACATTTCCTGTGATTCTGAAGATGTGATAGGCTGGCTATGTGATGATGACCCATTGCAAGGCGACATTGGGCTGCTTATCAGTGAAAGGTGCCTACTCTCCCAAGCAGGGAACAGCACAACATTTATTTAGAAAGTAAAAACAATGAGAAACACAGACTAGCCGATTCTGGCGGTGATTTTACAGCTGAGATGGCCAGGAGCAGAGGTAACAGTTGGCTGTTCTATTATTTATTCCCCATAACACTCTCTGTGGAATATCCTAACAGCATAGCCAGGATCGGAGGAAGATATTATCACTTGGAGAGACAGTGCAAATGGCCATCTCATTTTGACAATGCTTTCTCCCTCTCCCCTTTCGCAACTTATTATTGCTAAGTAATAATATCTCTATTGCAGTGCCACTGCTGTGTCATTATGTTCTTCTGTAAAATAGGATATTCCGGGAAGAGCAAGGAAGTTATTATTATCGTTATTATTTTTAAAAAATTAATCTCATTTTGGAGGTTAAAAAGAAATTGGTGTTATGAACATCGGTGAGGGGCAAAGGGGGGGTTGGAGGAAGATCTCCTCCTCGCATGCCTCCACCCGCATCACATCCCCCAAGTTGTAGCATTCTCAAAGAAAGTGATGCTCCACAGCATCATGACAGCAGTGAGCCTGGAAACAATATGTATGCCATAAAGCCACCCAATAAGCAGTATCAAGGCCAGACGGAAAGCCTCTTTCTACATAGGATCTTTCTACATTGAGGATTACGGTCACCATACGGAAAGGAGCACAGGGATCCTGTATCTTTCAGAGAGCAGGCGTCATTTGTATGCATGCAGCACCTGGTGAAATTCCCTCTTCTTCACAACAGTTAGAGCTGCAGGAGCTATACTAGAGTGTCCAGATACAAAAGAGGGCAGGGCTCCTGTAGCTTTAATGGTTGTGATGAAGAGGGAATTTCACCAGGTACTGCATGCAAACAAATGACATCTGCTGAAATTCCCTTTTGTCTACAGCTGTTAAAGGTACAGGAGCCCTCCTCCTTTTCATATGGGCACCTTATGCTATTTATGATAGCAGTTGTGTAGCACTAAGCAATGGGTTCAAAGCTTGTTTCTGCCCAGAAATCAGGGCACAATGACAGCACTGCGCACCAATGCTTGTAATTAATTCTCTACATGTAAGATGAAAAGCAGTTTGGGGGGAGGGGTAATTTTGCACAGAGGAGTGACTGAGCAGAAGAAGTGCTTAACCCTTTCCCCACCAACTATGCTTCTCTTCCACATCACTTTCCCCCAGGTGTTTCCCCCTCACTACAGAATTCCAGATGTGTGTTTACTCTCGTAAAGGCGTACCTAGAATATGGGGTGAGTGAGCAGCTGGGGGAGTGATTTGGAGTGTGGAAATGAGCCATTCAAAAAGGATTATGCACCAGCTTTACTCTAAAAATGCCCCTCCCCCAGAAGTATTTATTTATTTATTTTCTTTCTTTCTTTCTTGAAGCGGTCATAGGGGTTTTGTTACATGCCTTTGTGTGTAACGTGTAGACTTAGGCAAGCCATTCTCTCTCAGCCTGTCAATCTTCCCCCAATTGCAATATGGAGATAATAGTGCCAACCTATCTTACAGGTGGTTGAAAGGATCATTGAGACAATGTGCTGAAGCATTCGCAACACACCAGAGCACTATGTGAATTTCTGCGTATGTTGGTGGTATGGTTGTCTTCAATACAATCTTGATTGGCCAGGGCTCCAGTTGGGTGGAAGGGCTCTATACTATTATATCTGTATGCACATAGAACCCCGTTCACACAATGCCAAATACATAACCATCAGGTCAGTGGGCGCATCTGTGTTGGGGGCACAATCCCACTTCTCTCTTATGTAATCCTATGGATATAAACTAAGGATATAAAATATGGAATTTGCAATTGTAAGATGTGGTGATGGCCACCAACATAGATGGTTTTTAAAAGGGATTAGACAAATTGATGGAGGACAAGGCTATCAATCATAATAAGTATAATGATGATATGCTTCCTCCAGTATCAGAGGCAGCATACCTGCTTAGTGGTAGCTGAGGAACAACAGTGGGAAAGGGCTAATGCCCGCATGTCCTGCTTGTAGGCTACTCATGGCCAGCTGGTTGGCCACTGTGGGGTGGTGGATGCTGGACTAGCTAGCTGCTCATTATTAACTTGATACCCCCTCACTGAACACATGAGGGGGCTCATGAGAACACCCTGTATCCCCTATATGATATTGCTATATTGGATACATTTTCCAGCAAACTCTGTGTGGATTTAGATGTTACATTCTCATTCCCATGTATCCTCCAGGTAAAATTTAGATATAAGGCATCATGTCATCCTCATGCTCAGAGTTTCCCTCACCCTTCTGCACTTCATTGGCTGCCAGTGTGTGTGTGTGTGTGTGTGTCAGGGAAACCCTCAGCATAATGACATCATGTCATGCATCTTTTAAAACTAATATGTGGGGAGGATATATTGTAGGGATGTGCTCCGCTTCTCCTCGAACTGGAGAAGCAGGAGCGGAGCGGGGGGCTTCGCCTACCCTTAAGGCAGAGGCGAAGAGGATTGGGGGGCCGGCAGATCGAGGTGAAGAGGATCGCCTCAATCCGGAGCTTCGCCTGAAGGTAAGTGGGGGGGAGGGGGACTAATCTGGCGCTGCCGGCGCCACCATCCATGCGGCAGCGGCGGCGGTGGCAGCACCAGGTAAGGGAGCAGGGAGGAGGGACGCTTACCTTCCTCCGTCGCCGGCTTCAATTGAGGCCCCGGTTGAAGCTGGAAGTGAAGGCCGAGGCCTCTTCCAGCTTCAACTGGGGCCTCAATTGAATCCTGCGACGGAGGAAGGTAAGGGGGCAGGGTGGGTGGGTGGTTTCTCTGCCACCGCCGCCGATATAGTGACGGCAGCGAAGCCGGATCTCGCTCCGCGGAGCGGGAGACGGGCGGAGCGGCGCGAAGAGGATTGGGCCCGATCCGGATTTTCCGGATCGGGCCACAAAGCGGATTGGGGGGTCCGTGCACACCCCTAATATATTGGGCTCAATAGCAGCCATGCCATTTGGTAATAATGTCGTATTTAGGCCTCCAATGATGGCAACAACTCTTCCTTGTGTTGTGATACCATCACACCATACATTTTTCCTTAGAGATGGGTGAATTATCCAGGGCTGGTATCAGATTGACTCAGAAATTATCTGAGATCTTCTGCAAAAAATCAGAATGCCTTGGACATTTTTTTCCAAGAACCCAAAAGAAAAAAGAAAGAAAGAAAAATAGCCACCCACTTCCACCATCTGCTCTGGCATTCCCCAAAACTGTGCCCCCGTAGTCTCCCTTCTCAAATCTCCTTCCCCTTCCCTTCCCTTCCTGGTGTGGTAGCAATGGGAGCAGAAGTGGAGGAATATGGGCAGTTTTTCTTCCTTCCCTTCCTCCTGTCTATCAGTAGCATGCCAGGGCATGTGGGACTATGGGAAATGTAGTTCACCCAAGGCCTGCTATCCTTGGCTGCCTCACACATGGCAACCAGTGATGTGGAGCAGAAGCAGGGAATTGCACAATGTGATGATATCATGGCATCAAATGGAAGTTGCTACTCATTACAGGAAAGAGGGAGAGAACATGATCTGGGTGTATTCCTCTTGGGACTATCCCTTATGCACATGGAACATGAAGGTCGGACCTTAGCTGAGGCAGACATAGAATACTGAAAGGAAGTAAGCTGAGAGAGGTGAAACAGCATTGATATTTACATTCATTAGCATATTACTGTCTTATTAGGTTTGCTTCTAATCATATATCTAGAGCAATCACATGCTTTGCTAGGTATTGTTTCTAGCTTCTTAAGCACTGGTCATTTTCTTCCTGAAAAAATGGTAGGGTATCACAGAGGTGGGCTAAAGGTAGATCTCCAGATGTTTTAGACTACAACTCCAAAATATCTGGAGATTTACCTTCTGCCCACCTGTTGGATAAGGAAAGAGGCTATGGCAGAATACTGAATGGGAGCACAGATGTTGCTTTGTGTTATTTTCCCCCCGCCCCGCCCAACAGTGTGGACAGGTCAGATTGCTTATATAGTACAAGTGTCCCTTAGAGCAGTGAATGCCAAACCAGATGCAGCTTTTAACTGTGAGGGCACCTGCAGCATTCACCTTCCCTAATCTGCACAGGGGGAGCGATGGCAGACAAGGATACCATGGCCTGGGCCAAATGTCTCTGTCAGACTTCAAATATTTTGAGTAGAGGAGAGATTCGTGTTAGAGTGGGGATACATTTGTCACAACAGTTATACTGAGCATATAGAAAAGAAATCATATCCTTTGGGATGCAGGAAGCAGGGTGGTCTGCTGTCTATCATTGATAATGGAGGCACCATCTCCAGCCCAGAAATGTTTTTGAATATTTCTCACATAAAGATGATGCCTTTTACTGTGCATCTTGTGCCGCTTGATTGATGGGACCCATTTTCTGCATTTTCAGCTTTCCTCTTCCAGACATGAATGGCATGGGCAAACTGAGCAGAAATAATGTTGCACATATTGCTATATTAGCAAGGCCTCATAGCAAGTGCTTATACGTGGGGGCATTCATATCTCTTGAATGTGTTTATCCTTATGAGTTCATGCTCTTCCATTATGTGCCCATCCCTGTGGTATCTGTGCATTGCCACCTGCCTTTCTAATTTTTCTCTCTTGCGGGGACTGCCATTTGCCTGCACTCTCATCATCCAGAATTGCAATATTTCCTTATTACAAACTCACACTGTAATTTGAGCTCCATTACTGAATCTACAGATAGAGATCTATCGCCATGGCTGCAAGCTGTCCATTTGGTCAAGAGGGAGAATTACTCTGCAATGATATTTGGAAAATAAGGCTTACTTCTTGCCGAGGTGTGTCTGGGCTGTAGAAGCATCCATTGATGAAGAAACAACACATGCGGTTGCATGGTAGTGTCTGCTATGGTGCTTGGGCTGCCATGCTAACTATACTTACGGGCTGCTTCTATGATGTAAAGGAGTAAAGAAGATAGGATCGTGGCAGTAAATAAGACAGGATTATAACAGAAATTGAAACTCCCACCAGCCTGTTGCCCTCCAGATGGCCATTCTGACCCATAATGTCAAAGAGAAACTTAGTGCTAGAGTAAAGCTGCCTCTAAGAGGCACAGTGGTTAGCAACACCCACTTTCAGCTCTGTGGAGTGTGATCCAAGAGATGCAGGAGTGTTCAACACAGTACTCAGTCCCAAATTAGGAAATCCATGCCTAAGGTATCAATCCTATAAACACTAGGGCTGTGAATAGACTCCCCCGATCTGCTCCTTTCAGATTGGGTCCACTCCACTCCACATCGATCTGCCTTCGCTCTGCTCCGCTGTGGAGATCCGGATCGGAGATCTGTTTTTCCCCCATGGACTTGCATTGCAAAGGTAAAACACCTATAACTTTTTTAGTTTTCAAGTTAGAAACATTGAAATGGGCACCATGATAGCTTCTAAATAGATCTTTATTCATGCCAATTTTGAATCAGATCATGCCCTGATTTTTTGGGAATTGTTAAAATATTTCCCCCCATTTACCGAAATGCAGTTATCTCTGTTATTTTTTAAGATACACACACATGTAACTGGGCTCCATGATAGCTTCCACATAGGTCCTTAGGCATGGCCACTTTGAAGGAAATGGGATCATCCCCTGATCATCCACTCCTTCCTGACCGAAGTCCTACCCCATAAAGACAGAGAACAAAAAGTGTCTCTTGGTGCCCCTGGCTTAGTTCCCCCCCCCTCCAACATTGGTATTGGAGGATGCTTCATGGGGTGATCACTTATCATCACAATTGGGAGTTGAAGCTGTCTATCAATGCTGAAAAAAGCTTTCCCGCTCCCGCTTTTACCCATTCAATAAAAAATAATTGCAAGCAAACTGCACAACATAAATTTTCAGAGATCTAGCTTTAAAAACAAAGAAGTTATAGGCATTTTTTTGCTCAATACAATCCTATGTAAAAAAAAGTCCGAAATGGTGATAGGAGCTCTGGTTCGAGGCGAAGCGCTCCACAACTGAGCGAACCGCTTCACCTCGATTCGCTGACCCCCAACCCGATTTGGATCCACCTTTGGTGGAGGTGGATCAGGTTGCTCTGCTCCAGATTTGCTGATCCGAATCAGAGCGGAGCACAGCCCTAATGCACACTCACCTGGAAATAATCCTTATTGAACACAGTCAGATTTACCATAGAATCTGGTATGTGGAGTACAGATATAGTAAATAAACCTGAAGCTAGTAGGGGCATCAGGGGACCTCACTTTCAATCTTTCTAGGGGACACAACTTGAAGAGGAGAAGCAACTTAGCTCTCTGAGAAGCCATTGAGCAACATTGACTAACTGCCATTGGTCTGTTTGAATTGCAGCTTCTGCTCCTCCCCCCCTCCTTTTCAGGTACTTCAAGCCTCCAGTTTGCTGGAGGCGCGAGCCGAAGGGCGAGAGCACAAGGGCTCTTGGCCTGTGGCTCTCAGCCGTGGGGCGAAGCCGGTCAAGCGGATCCTCTACTCTGGAGGAAAAACCCCAGCCACGGTCCGGTCGCTGCCACTTTCTGATTCAGGTCACGATCTTCTCATTGTCTCCTCTCAGTTCTTTTCTCCTCATATCTGTTCCTTATGGCTCGTTCCAATCTCGTCTCTCCTAACTTAGTTCCTATCCAGTGTCTCCCCTCTTCTCTGCTGCCTTTTTCGTGTTCCTTATGGAACTGTCGCTCTCTTGCTTCTAAGGCCCCTGTCATCCAGGACTTGTTTATCTCTAGGTCCCTCCACCTCCTTGCTCTTACTGAAACCTGGCTTCCTGCCCATGATACTGCCATCTCTGCTGCCCTCTCTCTTGGAGGACTCTCTTTCTCTCACACTAGTCGCCCAGAGGGTCGGGGTGGTGGTGTGGGTCTTTTATTATCTAGTTTGTGCCAGTTCCAGCCTCTTTCCATTCCACCTTCACATTGCTTCTCCTCCTTTGAGGTACATGTGGTGAGGCTCTTCGCTCCACTGCGACTGCGGGTTGCAGTTCTGTACCGCCCCCCAGGCTCGTCCTCAAAATTTATCTCTGATTTTGATTCTTGGCTGTCCTTTTTCCTCTCTGACAACTGTCCTACTCTTATCCTGGGTGATTTCAATATTCATGTGGATGACCCTCAAGATGCTGCAGCTCTACGATTTCGCTCATTATCTTCCTCTTATGATCTTAAGCTTTGGTCTGATGCACCCACACATTCCCTTGGACACTGTCTGGATCTTGTTCTCACTCGGAATTGCTCTGTGTTGGACTTTTCTACTGCTCACTTTCCGCTGTCAGATCATCACCTAGTTTCTTTCAATATTACTCATAATCCTCCTCCTTCATGTCCCGCTTCTCGCTCTTGTCGTGACTTGCAATCTATCAATTACGAGGCTTTTTCCCAGTCTCTAGCCTCTTCCCTTCCTTCTGTCTGTTCAGCTGTCTCCTTGGACTCAGCTGTCTCCTTCTTTAATTCCTCCTTATCTTCAACTCTTGATAATCTTGCTCCATCTACAACTCGGATAGTTCGCCCTTCTCAACCCCAACCGTGGCTCACCTCTTCCCTCCGCTACCTTCGCTCTTGTTCCCGGGCAGCTGAACGCCTTTGGCGTAAGACCAGGGACCGGGCAGACTTTGTCCATTACAAATTTGTACTCTCCTCTTTCTCTTCTGCCATCTCACTGGCCAAACAGCAGTACTACTCAACGCTGATCCAGTCAAATGCTAGGCATCCTCAGCGGCTCTTTGCGTCCTTCAATTCTCTTCTGAAGCCTAATCCACCATCTCTCCCCGCCTCTCTGTCTGCTAATAACTTTGCCTCTTTTTTCAATGCTAAAATCCAAACTATCCGCTCTGATCTGGCCAGCTCTGCTCCTCTTCCAGTTCCTGTTCCTCATCTGTCAGCTCCTCCTGCAAATTTCTCTGCGTTTCCTTCGGTCTCTGCGGATGAACTGTCTACAATACTACGCTCTTCAAAGCCTTCCACTTGTTCTCGTGATCCAATTCCTTCTCGTGTCTTTATTAATCTTATTCCTGCTATCCTCCCTTCCTTGCTACATATTATTAATCTTTCTCTGTCCTCTGGTTCATTTCCTTCTGCTTTTAAACATGCTACAGTCTCTCCCATTCTCAAGAAACCTACTCTTGATAGGCTATCTCTGTCTAACTACCGACCTGTCTCTTTGTTGCCGTTTGTTTCAAAGATCCTGGAGCATGCGGTCTACTCTCGCTGTCTTGACTTTCTTTCTAGTAACTCTGCTTTGGATCCATTTCAATCTGGATTCCGTCCTCTGCATTCCACCAAAACAGCCCTTACTAAGATCACCAATGATCTCCTTACTGCCAAGTCTAAAGGCCATTATTCCGTTCTTATTCTCCTTGATCTAACTGCAGCCTTTGACACGGTTGATCATGATCTTCTCTTAGATTCCCTTCATGACCTTGGATTTTGTGGCTCTGTCTATAACTGGTTTGCCTCCTATCTAGTGGGTCGCTCTTTCAGCGTGTTGACTAATGGCAGCTCGTCTTCCTCCTTTCCCCTTTCAGTAGGGGTTCCGCAAGGCTCGGTGCTTGGCCCGTTGTTGTTTTCCTTATACATGTTGCCCTTGGGCAAGCTTATTCAATCTCATGGCCTCCAATATCATCTGTACGCCGATGATACACAACTATATCTGTCATCTCCGGAACTTTCTCCTGATGTTCACGATCGTATCTCGGCATGTCTTTCAGATATCTCAGCTTGGCTGCTTCATCGTCGCTTGAAGCTTAACATGGCAAAGACTGAATTGCTTGTTTTTCCTCCTAAACCTTCTCCTCATCTCTCATTCTCTCTTACTGTCAATGATGTTATGCTTACTCCGGTCAAGGAAGCTCGTAGCCTTGGCTTTATCTTCGACTCCTCGCTCTCCTTTATTCCTCATATTGAGGCAGTAGCTAAATCTTGTCGATTTTTCCTGTATAATATTGCCAGGATTCGATCATTTTTGTCTGTCTCTTCTGCCAAGACGCTTGTTCATGCACTGGTTATTTCACGGTTGGACTACTGCAACCTTCTTCTCTCTGGCCTTCCTTCTTCTCACATCAGTCCGTTGGTTTCTGTTCACCACTCTGCCGCAAAGATCATCTTCTTAGCTCGCCGCTCCGACCATGTTACTCCGCTTCTGAAATCTCTTCATTGGCTTCCAATTCACTTCAGAATCCAATATAAACTTCTCCTGTTAACCTTCAAAGCTTTTCACGGTCTAGCTCCTTCCTATCTCTCCTCTCTCATCTCACACTATTGCCCCGCTCGTGCTCTTCGCTCCTCTGATGCCATGTTTCTCGCCTGCCCAAGGGCCTCTACTTCCCTTGCTCGGCTTCGTCCATTTTCGTCTGCTGCCCCTTACGCCTGGAACGCTCTTCCAGAACATTTGAGAACTACAAGTTCAACCGCAGCTTTTAAAGCTCAGCTAAAAACTTTTCTTTTTCCTAAAGCTTTTAAAACTTGATGTTGTGCAGACTTCTACTGTTACTTTCTACTGTTAGTCTTTCCCTACCCTGTGCCTGCTTACCCTTCCCTGTACCTGTTTGCATTCTCTTCCCCTCCTTATTGTTTTACTATGATTTTATTAGATTGTAAGCCTATGCGGCAGGGTCTTGCTATTTACTGTTTTACTCTGTACAGCACCATGTACATTGATGGTGCTATATAAATAAATAAATAATAATAATAATAATAATAATAATCAAGGCTGCAATTTCCAGCTCTTCACTCATTTATTTATTTATTTATTTATTTCATTTTTATACCACCCAATAGCCGAAGCTCTCTGGGCAGTTCACAAAAATTAAAACCATGATAAAACAACCAACAGTTTAAAAACACAAATAGAAAATACACTATAAAAAGCATCCCCCATCAATTCCTCTCCTTCAACTTTCCCTATATCTGACCCTCCATCCCACAAGCCAATGGGAGTGGGAGGGTGTGGTATCATGATACAAATTCCAAATTGAGAAAAAAATAATGTAAAAAGTAGATGTGCAACGTTCATCCTACAAACATATTTGAATATCAACTGTGCTACAGAATTGCTACAGGTAGGAGAATTAAAAACAACAACACTGCACCTGTTAGCTATTGGATGCCCATTTGGCAGGGAAGAGGACCATCTATCTTGTGTTTGCTCTTTTGCTTCCATTGCAGCAGTAAATGATGCGCTCAACAGCTGCCTCTAAATGGAGTGAAAGTGTGGCTTACCTAACAATGCAAAAGTTAAGAGTGAATAAAATAATGAGTATCACCTGGGATAGGCTGAAAGAAGCAGAGTGTGACTTTTGAAGGAAGCTGGAGGGGAAATGAATATTGAAATTAATTCTACTCTTTTTGAAGTTCTCTCTTTGTTGCTGTTCTTTTTAAAATGTCTATCAATACAAATAAAGAATCAATGCCTAGCTGGGTCAGCCCTGCTCATGAGGCAGGGTGAATCCCCTATCTCAGGTGGTGGACTGGGAGGGGTGGTTAATGCTATACTGCCTCCCCATGCTGGGAAGAGCCCCCATGGTCACTGTCTGCTGTCATAAGAACATAAGAAGAGCCATGCTGGATCAGACCAAGGGTCCATCTAGTCCAGCACTCTGTTCACACAGTGGCCAACCAGCTATCGGCCAAGGACCAACAAAGCAGGATATGGTGCAACAGCACCCTCTCACCCATGTTCCCCAGCAACTGGTGCACACAGGCTTACTGCCTCCAATACTGGAGATAGCACACAACCATCAGGGCTAGTAGCCACTGATAGCCTTTGCCTCCAGGAATTTATCCAACCCCCTTTTAAAGCCATCCAAATTGGTGGCCTTCACTACATCTTGTGGTAGTAAGTTCCATTACTACCTAGAGGATCGGCAATCCTTGACTTGATATTGACCAATAGGGATGACTTAGTGGATAAAGTGGCAGTCACGGGAACTCTGCGGGAAAGTGACCACATCATACTTGAATTCTTGATTACGAAGGAGACAACAGTTGAGTGTAGCCATACACGTACTCTGGATTTTAGGAAAGCTGATTTTAATAAATTCAGAACTATGATAAGTAAGGTCCCATGGCAAATGAGCCTAATGAGAAAAGGAGTGCAGGATGGGTGGGAGTATCTAAAAAATGAAATTTTAAAGGCACAGTTACAAACAATTCCAACAAGGAGAAAAGATAGAAGACAACAGAGGAAACCAATGTGGCTCCACAAAAAGCTTATTGATGAACTGAAAACAAAAAGGGATACATATAGGAAGTGGAAGGAAGGCCAGGCTACAAAAGAAGAGTACAGACAAGTGGCGCAGAAGTGCCGAAATGGCGTCAGGAAGGCTAAAGCTGAGAATGAGCTGAGATTAGCGAGGGATGCTAAAAGCAATAAAAAGGCTTTCTTCAGATACGTGAGTAGTAAAAGGCAGAGGAAAGAAATGGTGGTTCAACTGCTTAATGAGGATGGCAAATTGATAACAGATGACAAAGAAAAGGCTGAAGTGCTCAATTCCTACTTTGCCTCGGTCTTCTCCCAAAAGCGGGTCTATGACTCCCCTGGAAAAAGTGAAGCAGAAGTTGAGGGGGCAGGATTGCAGTTTGAGATTGATAAACAAATGGTCAAAGAACACCTTGAATGAGTTCAAATCTCCAGGGCCCGATGAACTGCATCCTAGAGTAATGAAGGAGCTAGCGGAAGAACTCTCAGAACCTTTGTCTATTATCTTTGCAAAATCATGGAAGACGGGTGAGGTGCCGGACGACTGGAGGAGGGCTAGCGTTGCCCCTATCTTCAAAAAGGGCAAAAAGGAGGAACCTGGGAACTACAGACCAGTCAGTCTGACATCCATCCCTGGGAAAATTCTGGAGCAGATTATAAAGAAGTCAGTCTGTAAACACCTTGAAATCAATGCGGTGATCACTAGAAGCCAACATGGATTTGTCAAGAACAAGTCCTGTCAGACAAATTTGATCTCATTTTTTGATAAGGTAACCTCCCTTGTGGACCGTGGGAACGCTGTGGATGTCATATATCTTGACTTCAGCAAAGCTTTTGACAAAGTACCACATGACATTCTGATTTAACAAACTAGCTAAAAGTGGGCTAGATGGAACAACTATTAGGTGGATTCACAGTTGGCTACAGAATCGGACTCAAAGAGTACTTATCAATGGAACCTTCTCAAACTGGGGAGAGGCAACGAGTGGGGTACCGCAGGACTCAATCCTGGGCCCAGTGCTCTTCAACATTTTTATTAATGATTTGGATGAGGAGGTGCAGGGAACGCTTATCAAATTTGCAGATGACACAAAATTGGGTGGGATAGCTAATACCCTGGAAGACAGAAACAAACTTCAAAGAGATCTTGATAGGCTGGAGTGCTGGGCTGAAAACAACAGGATGAAATTTAATAGGGATAAATGCCAAGTTCTACATTTAGGAAATAGAAACCAAAGGCACAGTTACAAGATGGGGGATACTTGGCTCAGCAATACTACAAACGAGAAGGATCTTGGAATTGTTGTAGATCGCAAGCTGAATAGGAGCCAACAGTGCGATATGGCTGCAAGAAAGGCAAATGCTATTTTGGGCTGCATTAATAGAAGTATAGCTTCCAAATCATGTGAGGTACTGGTTCCTCTCTATTCGGCCCTGGTTAGGCCTCATCTAGAGAATTGCGTCCAGTTTTGGGCTCCACAATTCAAGAAGGACACAGACAAGCTGGAGCGTGTTCAGAGGAGGGCAACCAGGATGATCAGGGGTCTGGAAACAAAGCCCTATGAAGAGAGACTGAAAGAACTGGGCATGTTTAGCCTGGAGAAGAGAAGATTGAGGGGAGACATGATAGCACTCTTCAAATACTTAAAAGGTTGTCACACAGAGGAGGGCCAGGATCTCTTTTCAATCCTCCCAGAGTGCAGGACACGGAATAACGGGCTCAAGTTAAAGGAAGCCAGATTCCAGCTGGACATCAGGAAAAACTTCCTGGCTGTTAGAGCAGTGCGACAATGGAATCAGTTACCTAGGGAGGTTGTGGGCTCTCCCACACTAGAGGCCTTCAAGAGGCAGCTGGACAAACATCTGTCGGGGATGCTTTAGGGTGGATTCCTGCATTGAGCAGGGGATTGGACTCGATGGCCTTGTAAGCCCCTTCCAACTCTGCTATTCTATGATTCTATGATTCCATAATTTAGCTATGTGCTATGTGAAGTACTTCCTTTTATATGTCCTGAATCTCCCACCCATCAGCTTCATGGGTCGACCCTGGTTTCTAGTATTTTGAGAGAAGGAGAAAAATGTCTCCCTATCCACATTCTCCATAGCACACATAATTTTGTACACCTCTATCATGTCTCCCTTTAGCCTCCCTTTTTCCAAGCTAAACAACCCCAGTTGTTGTAACCTTCCTTCATAGGGGAGATGCTCCAGCCCCTTAATCATTTTAGTTGCCCTTTTCTGCATTTCCCCCCAGCTCTATTACATCTTTTTTTAGGTGTGGTGATCAAAACTGTACAAAGTATTCTAAGTGTGGTTGCACCATAGATTTGTATAAAGGCAGTATGATACTAGCAGTTTTATTCTCAATTCCTTTTCTTATAATGCCTAACATGGAGTTTACCTTCTTTACAGCGGCCGCACACTGGGTGGACATTTACATCGAGCTGTCCACCACAATCCCAAGATCTCTTTCTTGTTTAGTCACTGCCAGCTCAGATCCCAGCTCAGGGAGGACAGAAACCTCCCGTGGAGCAGAAGGGCAAAAGCTCGCTTGATCTTGATTTCAGTGGTTGGGTTTTTTTGGGTTTTTTTGGGTTGAAGTTGGGGTTTTTTTGGGTTGAAGTTGGGTTTTTTTGCCCCAGTGTGCATCATCTTACATTGATCTGCATCTGCCATTTGGATGCCCACTCTCCAGCTTGGAGATATCCCTTTGGAACTCTTCACAATCCCTTTGTGTCACCTCATGTTGTGGAAATGGCCCTGTATGGTTGCCATTTTGTGCAACATTAAAAATACAAACATTACCAAGATTAAAATGGTGGTTCAAATCAAGGACTGGGCAGCTGCAGGGTCCCCTCAAATCACTCACTGGGCCATCCGTGGGCTCGCATGGCCTGGTGAGTGGGGGCGGACAGCAGCGCGGCTCTACAAGTGCTTGCCCACAAGTCTATCCATCCCTACTCACAATTTTGCAGTTTGGGTAATTTCTCTACTAGTTTAATAATTTTTAATCTGTGTCTGAGTTGAACATATCTGGTTTTATTTCTTATATAATGAAACACTCTAGGACTTTGCCAGTGCATGAAGGGAACATTGCAATCACAGCGTGTGTGTTTTTCTTTCTTCTCCCGCACCTCGGCTTTTGAAGAGTCCCCTCGATGGCCTGGATGGAGAGAAGCATTTGAAGCAGGAGGACATCTTGTGATTCTTTATCGTGTCTCAGATCATGCAGGAAGAAAGACCCCCTTCTGTTCTCTGTAAAATTTCTGTCGCTGGATGGCTTCCAAACCAAGATCTTGGCTCTGCTCCAAAGGTCTTCAACCTTATAACTGTGTGAGCTGCTATTGAAGTTGGCAATATCTGTCGATATAGCAGCTCAGAAGGGGGGGTTTCTGCCAATGCAGAGTTTTGTGTGGAAAACTTTCTACAGGCCTCCTGAGATCAATTCTATTAGTGGGAAGAATTGTAGGCTCCTGACAGTGAAAAGAAGTGAACCATTGGGCTATGGGTGGATGAGCCATTCAGCATTTTAAGGCCAGATTTTTATTTTTTTTTTAAATAAACTATTTTATTCCTGCAAAGGGGTGAAGAGCAATATCTATAAATTTCTCTTTATTTGGCTTCACATCGGTTTGTTGAAATCTTAACTCAAAATGTTTTTTAGCATAGCTGCATCAGGCACACCTGAAAGGATACAAAAGTTATTCCACAGGGAGTTACTCTAAAGTATCTTAGCAGCTTCTTCAGTTGTACTTCTGAGTGGTGATGGTGGGGAAAACAAGGTGTTCATGATGTTGTTCTGTACTTCTGGTACTTCCAGCTGGTTATTTTCTCCTCTTCTTGCTTAAGGAAACCCAGGAAGCAGGAAAAATTATCTATCTCTCGAGCCTCTCTTTATTCATTCCAGCAGGCTGGGAGAGTGTAGGAGAACATATTGACTCTTCTCATGAAGTCCAAAGAAAGGACGCAGGCGGTGGCTTTGAGGGTCAGTTCACACAAACTTTTCAAGCCATGTTCACCATTTTAACCATGGTGCCATTGGTTGAGGCGAGGGATGTACAGATTTTGTTAAACATGTTCCGTCTGTGTTTCGTGGATTATCAGGCGTCTGATGGAATCAGATGTTTTGCATGAGAATATCATTTGTTGGCAAATGCACATATGTGCAAATGTGGATTTGTGCAAATCCCCCCCCCCCGCCCCCCCAAAACACAACCCAGTCCATAAGTCTGGGTGCCTCAGTTGACTGTGGAATCTGTTTTGTGATTATGCCCTATAGATTCATAGAAATTCGAACTCACTGGAAGACATTGTGGATTTCTCCAGCATCCCTAGTTGAGACATCCACTCCTTTCCATCCACTTCTTCCAGGGAGGCTGCAAAACACTTGAACAAGGGCCTGGAACACAGTTTTAGGGTGGATGAGAGCAAATACATTGAGACTTTACCCTGACAAGACTGAGCCTGCGTAAAGGGGTGGGTGGGGGAGGCAACAAATTGTTATAGTTTAGAGTGCTGTAGATAGGGAACAGTGGGGATGGAAGTTTACAACTGTTCTTAGATGTGGTTGCTCTTCTCTAAAGGATTAAAGCATAAGCCTCCTGTAGACGAAATGGCTTCTTCCATCCACGGGGAGCTTCAGATCATCAGAGGAATTCTGCTGGCAGAACCTGGGAAGGGGCAATCTTCAATGATTTCCCCCTCTCCTGCAGTTCCTGATGTCCCCACAAAATCTGTCCTAAAGCATTCTGGGGAGGGGTCAGGTGCTCCGGAACAGTGGTGGAGGTTGTGCTGCAGGCTGTAGAAGGGGGGAGAAATCAATGAAGGTTGCCTTCCCTGTTTTCTGCCACTGGGAGCATTCTGAGTACAATGCTCCTACTGGCAAAATATAATAATAATAATAATAATAATAATAATAATAATAATAATAATAATAATAATAATAATAATGCACAATCCACATCCAATACCCACTCAGAGGTAAGCCCAATTTAACTCAGTGGTCATAGTGGCCCTGTTCAAAATAAACCATGGCTTTAACCATGGTAAATAAGGCTCTTTATTTTATTCACCATGGTTAAAGCTGTGGTGGAAGGTGTATTTTGAATGGGGCCACTGTCATTTAAGTCTGATTTGGATTATAGTCTAATTCATCCATTCCTGGCAGAATTCAAGGTTTTGAAGAGGATGGACAAGAAGGCAAAAACTGTTTTCATGTGGAGTGGGCTTTTCCTGAAAGAGAAATCTCAAATATTGAATGCTGTTTCGTGATTATGCCCTGTAATGTGAAGTGCATTCTCTTATCTAGAAACTACCACATTGGAGACAGTGAGAAACTGAGGGAAATGCCAGATAATTTGGAATTGAGATTATTTGGCACAATGCCCAAGAAACCCATGCCTTTAATATTAGGCTATGGGAGAAGAAAGGATTAAAAAAAAAACCTCCCTAGTTTTTCTTTGGTAATCTTTTAAATCTTTTGAACTTGGAATATGTCTCAGATAAAGGAATACAAACATCATCTCTATGTAAATAGAGCTTTTATATACAAAAGATTGGAGGAGGGGGATTTTAATAAGTAACCTTTTATCCTGCAAAATATGCATTACTTCCTATTATGATAAACAGTTGGTATATTTGAGAAGAAAATGGCTATACATATACATTACAATTATATATTCATTTGACTTTATATTACATAAACACAACTCAATTTGGATAAATGTCTGGAGCTGGAAGAATAAATTAGGGTTGGTGCTGCAACTCCGTCTTTGCCCTTCCCTATTGTGTTTGCAAGATTTGCATTTTATAGTTGCACATTACAAATATGCATATTTCATTATAGTTTTGGATTAAAAGGTTATCATCTCTATTACCCATTAGTAGCAAACAAACAAGGCTTCCTGAAGGAATTTATCCCTGGCTCAGCTGCAGGCTTATTAGGTTGCCATCAGTGGGTTTCCTTGTTTTCTCCTTGTGCAGAGAATCCCTCAAACCATTTTGCTGTTGTCCTCCAAGAATGAGAAACAGGGTTAGGAATCAGGCTCAACAGTCAAAGGCAACACAGTAAAATTAAAGAAGAACTGGAGGACAATTGGGTTTAGCAGCATGTAGGGGTGAGGGAGAAATTCAAATGATTTGCATTTTAATGCAAATGTACCTATGCTTCCCTTTGCAAAGCAATACGCAAACTGAATAAAGCTATACAATATTCACATTTTTCTGAATTTTGTAATGCCGTTCTCCAATTTTCTTTAATGTGCATATTAGGGGAATGTGCACAAAATGTTTAGATTAGTGAAAATATCATACAAAAAGGCATTATGGTAGGGACAATTGCTGGCAAAATGCATAGATTAGGCAAAGTTGTTGCACACAAACATTAGGAGAAATGTGTAGGAATGTTCGTACAGACATTAAAAAGTAAACTGATGAGAAAATGTTGATGAAACAAATGTGAGGTTAGAAAAAGTAGAAAATGCACAAAACAGGAACTGGCAAATTCGTTCAGCCTTAGTTGTGTGAAGTCAAGCGATCGCAGGCCATTACACTAGACATGGGAGGCAGTCATGGACTTGGGTCTATGTCTAAATTTCAAAGCTGACTTTTTTGGCCTGGTTTTTAGTGGGACGTCAACCCTATGTCTGTGTTGTACCAATTTGGACTGAAGAGGTGTGCGTCAAAATCACCTGTTCCTTTGGTTAACCAGTTTTATTATTTTAATATGAATGCATTTAGTTTTTCAGAAACTGTTTATACAGGTAGAGAAGGGCTTAACTGTGGATAGCAGGAGGGGGCTTGTGCGTGATTGGCTGGTTAAGGGGAAGGGAGGAATGGGAGTGATGAGAGGAAGGTTTTTAAGTTTAGTCAGTTGAGTTCTGAGGGAAATGGGGTTTGGGGCATGGTGAAGCATCAGATTCTTAGTTTTGAGGGAGGATTTTCAGAGGTAGTGAGGCTTAGTCTATTTGTTCAACATCCAGGTAAATAATAATAGCATCTATTGCACTGAAACATCATCTCATATACAATAAACTTTTATTTTGTGTTATTAAGTTAATCCGCTTGCCAGCTTGGTCTTTGTTTATGCTACTGTATATATTACCACTTTGCAGCCAGCACTTACTTCCTCAAACAAGAAATTAGAGTTTTGATCCACTTTTGGCATTGACTGAGGTGGGATAAGCTAAGTCAGTGGGTCCAGCTGACTTGGCAGTGATGTCACACTCCTTGGGTTTGTTGTCCCAGGTGTGGGGGGATAACAGGTGAAAGGCTGGGTAAAGGAGGAGCGGATGTCACAGGTGGCTTCTCCATACAAATATTCATCAAATCATATAGATGGAAGTGGCCATTGAGCCCAACCTCATGCTCAGTAGGGATTTAAAGCCTTCCTGTCATATGGGTGTCCAGCCTGTTTGAATACTTCCAGTGATGATTCCAGCCCTAGGCAGTTGTTATTTTCTGCTTAGCTTACTTAAAACTAGTAAATGGTGAGCTTGCCTCACTTTGCATGCTCGTTGAGCACTGCTGAGGCTGCCCTCTTCTGGCCAAGCTGGTCTGCTGAGCACTTGCCATTGTGCATGTCTGAGGCCTCTGGAAAGTGTGTAATTCCCATAGCATGCCATTAACATCTCGGGGGAATTGCACACTTTCCAGAGGCCTTAGATGGGCATTTTCTCCCCCCCCTTGCCCACCCAGGCCTGAAAGGGCCTCTTAATACTTGTGTTAAGTGGCCCTTTCAGCCCTAATGGGTGAGAGGCACAGGAAAGTATGCTTTCTGTTTCCAGAGGCCCAGAAAAAACACTTTCCTCCCCACACCCATCGGTGCCTGAAAGACCCTCTTTACCTTTGCATTAAGAGGCACTTTCAGGCGCTGATGGACATGGAGGGGGGAGGAGAAGGCACTGATGGGTGTGTGTGTGTGGAAGCCTTTAAGACCCCCATTGGCAGGGCAGGGTGGGGAGGACTAACACAATTTCCCCAAGGCTGTGGAAATTGCACATTTCTCCCTGCGCCCAACAGGACCAGTGCCATAAGGGCCCATGGGGCAAAACTCTGCCAGGCGCACTCGCTGGGGTCCGAGAGGGCTGAGCGCAGGGCATCCAGAGAGCTCTTAGGCCCCAGCGGATTTTCGACCCATCCCTAGTTAAATCAGCCCCAGGATCAAACTGTGCAAACATGAAAAGCAGGATGAAATGTGAAGAAGAGGGGAGAAGGAATGCATGCTTCTGATAATGGAGACACATTTCTCTAATGACAAACCATGCTTTTGTGTAGTGCCAGCCAGGCCATAGTGAGTTTTACATTATGCAAACTGTTTTCTCCATCAGGAGTTTATAGATTTGACCACAGATGAGGGTTAAAGAAGATACAAATATTCAACTTGGGATGTTACAAAGAAACCCTAAATAGGAAGTGTAAATCACTCAGACACTTTGCATCCATTGCCATACTCTGATAATTCGTTAGGCATCTTTGGTATGGGGCTAGTATTAAGTGTGATAGTTAAGTCTAGAATGCACTTGATATCCACCGAACCATAATCCATGGACTGGCAAATTCAGGAAGTCTGGGGAGCATTTTCATGCCCAGTAGGTGCCGATTTTTTAAAAAATGTCTATAGTTTCTATGGAGCACCAAAAGGTTTAAAATTAGCTTGATTGCTTTGGGTGCACCATAGCCAATACAGAAACCAATGCCCCCAACAAGACTTTTAAAAAAATGAATATGTGAGGCAGTGTGTGTGGGGGGGCTGCCCTAAACTATCCTGAGTACTATGTTTGATAGCGAAGAGTGGATCATTGGTTTAGGGAACTCTGTAGGAAAGCAGACTCCAGGCTGCTCCACTACAGCTGGAGAACAAGATGGGTGATTCCAGGCTTAGCTGAACGCAACTCTTCACCACCTCAGGGATTTTGTGTGCCTTTCAGAAGCATTTTAGATGATGGACTGTTCAAAGGACCAATATCCCAGGATGAACCAGGCAAACTAATGACTTGTCCAAATGGCTGTATGTTTAGTTCACTGGTTTATTTGCCTTTCAATGTGCTCTCAGGACCACCTATAGCTCAGCAGAAAATGATATTTTTATTTCTTTAACAAGTAGGGGAAGAGGGGAATTGCATAACCCAGGTTATGCTGTCACCTTGGAGATAGGAATATTTGCCTGTAACAGAGGAAGAAATAAAACATAGAAGTAACTAGGAGAAGAGGAGATAAAACATGCTAACTATAGAAGTTGCTTTGGAACATCCATATAAATAAGGCTGTTACATCCCATACAAATGAGATATGCCTTCCATATTCATGTGTGTAAACTTCTGTGGATGTTTTTGCCCCAATCAGGATTCTCTGCTAGGCTCTTATATGGCTCAGCAAGCATCAGGACCAATGGAAGTTGCAGGGAGGAGTGCTGGTGTCTCATGTATCCCCATAAACAGCTGATGTGAAATGTTTTTATGCACAGGGGAATGTTGCAACTTAAGGTTGGTTCATAACTGCATATTCATCACTTGTCAGCTTCCACATCTGAAGTTCTTAAACACAATGAAGACAGTTCACACATTTGGCAGAGACCTATCATTAAGGGAAGAGAAAGTAAGAGATGCATTTGCATGTGTGAACTGACAAGCATCCCGTCTATGCTCTCAGATTTGTGGATCTTTTTATTGGTCTGTCTTTGCTTATACTTTAGGGTTTTCCTTCTTTTCTTTTCTCTTCTTTTCTGGCAGGACTCACCAAGTACAGCCTTCCCCAACCTGGTGCCCTCCAGATATTCTGGACTTCAAACCTCATCGGGCCCAGAAGCATGGCCAATGGTTAGGAATGCTGGGAGTTCTAGCCTAAAACATTCGGAGGACACCAGGTCAGGGAAGACTGGCCTAGTACTTAATTTCTAAAATGAGAGGTGCTGAGACTTCCTGCAATGTCACCTGGTCCGACCCGGAAAGCCCTTCCCATCAGCCTAGGACAGGAGTGGTTAACACATAGCCCATGGATTGCATGAGAGGTATACTTGGTGCTCCCAACTTGTCCCAGCTGTGTTGCCACATGGCCACCAACTTTTGGTGGTGGTTAGGAAAAAAAGCCACATTTTGCCTTTAAAACAAGGCAGGGAGGAAGCATGTGCCTTGCTTTAATGCAAAATTGTGCTTGCCGAGGGCTCCCAGGAGCATGATCTTACATTAAAACAAAGTGCCCGCTTCCCACACTTCTTGTTTTAAAGGGGAAAATGTGTGGTTTTTTTCCTCACTGTCAAATTGCCAATGAAGTATGGCAGGAATTTGGTGACAATTTCAAATTGACAATTGACAATTTCAATTCAATCCCCCCGACCTCCGATGTTTCCCACCCCTAACCTGGGGGCTGGCTGGGGACTCTGGTAGATCCTTTGCTTATGAACAAAGTGTGCCCTGACTGTATTGTAGTCTTTGCCCTGTAATCCTAGGGATGGACGGACTTGCCGCCGTCCAGTTTCTCTGGGCTGTTGCCAAGTTGCCACCACCACTTGCCACCTGGACCCGCTCACTGAGGCACCGCCCATACACAGATTTGCTCACTTGAGTGGCTGCACACCTGATGCAAATGGTACCTCACTATGGAGACAGGCAGCTGCCGGACCTGCTCATCAGCTGCATGGCCACAAGTGCCCTGCTGCTTGGTGAGTGGGAACTGGGAGGTCAGGTGTGGGGGAGTCCATTGGACTCCCAGCCCCAATTGGGTGCTGCCAACATCCTTAGCAGTCCCAGTTTCTTTTTGTATGACATAAGGACATAAGAAGTACCTTGCTGGATCAGACCAAGGGTCTATCTAGTCCAGCACTCTGTTCACACATTGGCCATGGATGAACAAGCAGGACATGGTGCAACAGCACCCTCCCACCCATGTTCCCCAGAAACTGGTGCACATGGGCTTACTGCCTCAAATACTGGAGATAGCACACAGCCATCAGGGCTAGTAGCCATTGATAGCCTTCTCCTCCCGGAATTTATCCAACCCCCTTTTAAAACCATACAAATTGGTGGCCATCACTACATCTTGTGGTAGTGAGTTCCATAATTTAACTATGCTCTGTGTAAAGAACTACTACCTTTTATTTGTCCTGAATCTCCCACCAATCAGCTTCATGGGATGACCCTGGGTTCTAGTCCCCCTCTCTATATTCTCCATACCATGCATAATTGCTAATGGTCATCCGGATGATCAAGAAGATGGGGAGAACTCTCAGTGATACTCTTGCCTGCTGCTTTGGACCCATTTCTTTTTCAAAGTATTTCCACCATTGTCCCCTGAATTCTTTGGCTCTTTACAGATTTCTTTACACTTTCAACTTGCGAATATGGAAAAAGGAGCATAATTATTTCTACTCTGCCCCGTGAGTAATGGCTGCATGTGTGTTTTACCACAATGACCTTTTCAGTATGTTGCACTTTGATTTGCTGTCTGCTGTTTCAATTCAACAACATTGTCGTCCTCACCTAAGGGGGAGGAGTGCAGTGACAAGCCAATCAAATGACAGCATACTGAAAAGGTCAAAGCACTAGTAAAGCATGTTAATGAAATTCACCCAGTAAAAGTAAAAGAGGACATCATAATAATTGCAATGTTCGGAACAAAGCTTTCAAAGAGAGTGCAAGATATCAGAGCAAGTGCCTTAAAATCTTCACAAAGTAGCATTTATTTATTTATTCAAAATATTTTTAGACCACCTTTCCAAGGCTCAAGGTGGTTCACAAAACCAAAACAATGGAAACACATCATTCATGACTAAAAGAATCAAACTTTTTTAAAAATAATAATAATAATAATAATAATAATCAATTAACTGAACAATAAAATGGCATCCACTGTGATTAAAAACAAGTAAAATCATAGCTATGTGCTTCCCAAAATGTTTGTCCCACAATCTTTATAGGAGGAATCTGAGCAGAGGAAACAACTCCACACTTTATTAGAGATGCAAGTATTTTTCTTCCTAATCTAATGAATTTTTAACATTATTTTCATGAATATAGACATTTTTGTTCACTGTTTTCTAATCAAACACATTTTGGTATGCATTTTTTTGATTGGAGAACAGCATTGCAAAATTCAAAGAAGCGTGAATTTTGAAGGATAATGGAGTTTTGGTTCATGTATTGATTTGAAAGTGCAAAATTAGGTAAATTCTTTAATTAAAATGCGCACTGAATAAATAATTTTATTTAATTATTTCTTTATTACATTTATGTACCACCCAATAGACGATGCTGTCTCTTCTCCCTCCCTAGCAATAAATCTCTTTTCCATCCCTAGCAATAATAAAGCAATGTTCTCAAACAGTAGAACGGTACACTAGGAAGTGCTGAAATAAAGAACAGATCAATGAAAGTTGCATCACAGAGCATGCTAGGCCGTTCTAGAGAGGTGGCCTGTTCACTGAGCAAAGGTCCGTGCTCTTTAAAAAGCAAGCTCTTCAGTCTTGCCGACCTAAGTACAACATCAGCCAGTGGATAGAAATTGAATTTAGATAAATTCATCCCTGAAATAAGATGCAATTTCCTAGCAATGGGGGTAATTAAACAGGAGAATATATTGCCAATGCGATGGCTGACATACTTTATCTTTGATTCTTTATAATTAGATTGCACAGCTTTATGAAAGATGCACTTTAGTCCAGCTGGGCTGAATTCCACTGACTGTTCATGCAGGAGGGTCAGGCTGTGAAATCACAATATAGAATCTATAGATAGGAAGCAATACAATTAAGGAATGGCTAAGATGAACCAACGTCCTGGCTAGAGATGTAATCTATCAGGCGCTGCTCTTGAGCATCCTCCATTCATTTCAATGGAACCAGGGAACCCTTAGACTGAATGGAGGTTACCATATAGGAACGCCTAGTGGATTGCCCTCTTGGGAAATTAGTCTCACAGATTGTAATTAGCAAATCCTTCAAAATAATATTTAAAGCAGACTTCTGAGACTTCATCCTTGCTCATTGCTTGTGTTTCTGCCACAGACATTTCTGATTCTTAAAGAGATGACCTTCAATTGAACCAAAGCAAACAGTACGCATTGAGCTAGGTGTGTTTTTGCAGGGCTATTGCAGAGGACGCCTGTCTTACATTGGCCATACGTCTTTTAAAAACAGGGATATATAACATTGTTTGCCACTTACAGAGCAATCCGACAGCATCCCAGAGACCATAGGGCATTTCGGATCCTCCCTCCCCAAAGCTGTAGACACTCTTACATTCTTGGGAAGGGGAATCGGACGTCAGGTCCCTCCCTTGTCCTGCCCTGCCCCTTCACAGCCATTGTAGAAAGAACTGCACTGGCTGCCTTCCAACAACCTCATAGGAGTCTAAAATGGGGTGGTCCAGTGAGAGGGGAAGGGAGGGGAGAGGCCAGGACCTGCAGGATCCTATGGCCTCTTCATGACCAGTCCCTAGGGATGGGTGAACTCATCTTTGCCCACCCCATGCACTGCTCAATGGATCCCTGCTGGCTGCCTGAGCTTGCCCGCTGCAAGCTGTAGGTGGCCCCGGTGGTCCACGTGCACCCAGTAAGCAATGCGCAACCACCCAATCCCTTGCTGAGCTGCCATTTTGTGCAAAGTGCCCCCCATTGCTGTCTGTAAATCACCATTTTGCACAAGTGGCAACCATAAATAGAGGCATTTATGCAAAATGGCAGATGTAAATGGTCTAACTGACCATTTACACCTGTAATTTTGCATAAATGGCCCCATTTACAGCCACCATTTGTGCAAAATGAGGATTTATAGACAACAAGTCCACATTTTGTGCAAAAAGGCAGCCAGGGTTCTCGTTGCCACTACCCAAGCCCGTGCTCTCCCCTTGCAAGGAGAGAATGAAGGCTTGACTGGCAGTGTGGGACTCCTGCCGCCACTGCCTGCCACTCGCACTCCCCAGGAAGGAAGGAGGGAGGGAGGGAGGGAGGAGGAGGAGGAGGGAGAAAGGAAGGAGAAATGAAGGAAGGAGGGAGGGAGGGAGGAAGAGGAGGAGGAGGAGGAGGGAGAAAGGAAGGAGAAATGAAGGAAGGAGGGAGGGAGGGAGGGAGGAAGAGGAGGAGGAGGAGGAATCCTTGTAAAATGTTTACTTTGCATCTATCTATCACTTAGAGAAGGGTTGCAGCTTAGTCCAAAGCACATGCTTTACATGCAAATGGTCCAGGGTCACCCCATGGTATATCCAGGTAGGGCTGAAAAAGACTTCTGCCTGAAATCCAGGAGAGCTATGTTCTGTCAATGTAGATAGGACTCAGCTAGATAGACCAATGATCTGACTTGATATCAGGAAGTTTCCCATGTCCTTGTCAGTAGCGCTAACATAGCAAACTGTACAGGAGTTCGGGAAATATTTCTCTTGATATTTCTGCTCCTTCCTCACTTCAATTCATCTTACTATGACAGTTCACCCACCCACCCATGTTTCTTGAAAGAATGTGTGAGGAGTCATGGGGCTAGCCTCACCCCCACCTGGGCCATACCCAGTGCTGCCACCATGTGTGGCAGAAATGGAAAACAGGCAAAGGAATTATAGTGTTTTGAAGGCCTCTGAAAGACTGAAGTAATGTAAAAAAGAAATCTATAAATGTGGGTGCTTTGGCGTTCCACACAATAGGTATTGCAGCAGGGAAGAGTTACTGAGGGCTGTTTCAGATGTAACGTTTGGCATCCTGTGAACTCATTAAACCCTGTGAACTCATTAAATATAAAATTTCTCACTATTCTCCCTATGTGAATAAGGGAGAATTTGGAATGTGTCTCCAGTGTATATTTGGAGGGTAGCTAGGTGGACGCCTGGAAGCTCTGGGTTTGTGAAAACTCTATTTGTATGTCAAGTAAGTTTGCTAGAGCGACTTTACCACCTCATTTTCACATATGGAGTGAAAATGCCCCCAATGTGAGAAGCTTACAATTGTCAAAGAAAAATAGAATGCTAATTTTCAAGTGTTCTCCCTGATGTTGGAGTGTATGACTTCTTCACATGGATGCTGTTTTCACAGACATGTCTCCCATATGAAAATGAAGCGATAACAGGCACTGTGCGTGGCGGACCGTGCAACCTGGAAAACGAATGTGTGAAATGGGCGCTATTCAGACTACAGAGATCCGTTCCCTTAAGCCACTGTTTTGCTTTCCCTTCTGCACCCTTGGAATCCTGTATTTTGTTGTTGACGTCACCTTGTCCTTTTTGCAGCCGTCCCTGTGATCCTGATCTTGATTTAGCATTCCACTCAAACAGAGTTTAGCAATGCGACCCTAAGCCTCTTCTGTTTCCTCATCCCTTTTGGGAAGCGATCCACTTCAGGGTCTTGCTAATTTCCATTCTACATCAATCCTAACAAATCACTCTGCTCCTTTTGGGCACCTTATATTATTACTTGTGTTCAATCTTTTCCTCCTTAAACTGCTTGCCAATGGATTCAGTTCCCTACATATCCAGCCTCTCTGGCTGGGCTCCACACTGCATCCCGGGCTTGGCAAAACATGTTGCAAAGTAGCTTTTTATCCACCCCCATGGATTCCAATTTACAGCCTCCCTCCATCAATAGCAAACAAGAGGAAGTTTTTACAAAAGCAACTGTGGACAAAAAAGAAATGGCATGGTAGTTTCGGTGTGGTGTTTATACTACCAACGCTTTCCCCTTATCACTTAGTTCCTCTCCTCTGGTTCCCTTTAACTTTCTGGCTTCTACTATCCCACACCTTGACTATTAAGCTTTTCTTTAACAGAGAACAAAACATCCCCCTTCCAAAAAAAATAATAATCAATCTCTTTTAGATAGAAGACATTCGAAGTCAGTAGTGCCTTGCTTGTGTTCTCTTCCATAGTGTTGCCCCCACACTGTGCATTTAGTTTTAATGGGTGAGGAATGCATTAGGTTCACTTTTTTTATGAGAGCTTCTGCAATTCATACCTCCTGGCACTAAATACAGACCCAAACACAATTGGTGGCTGGAAAATCCATACCTTTCAAAGTTTGTGATGCATTTTGCCAAAAAGTGTTCGCAAACGTGCACGCATTTGACAGAAGTCCACAGAAAAATGCATACATTGTGAAAATGCACAAAAAATGCTTTAAACAATGGATACATGCAACGAAAATGCATACACTTGAGAAACATGTGCCCAGAAATACGTGCAAATTTCTGAATGGGGTTGGTTGGTTGGGAAGGCTTGCAATGTGATGCAGAATGGGGATGGAAAGCCCCTAGCAGTGGGGAAACGAAGACCTGAATGCCGGCAAGCTTGACAGATTCACCTTTTCCTAGTCTGGGTCAGTGGAGGCTGGTGGCTCTGATGGCAGTGGGCTGGTGAATTCGCTCTGGGTATCAGTCCGAACCAGTCAGGACAGCTGATTTAGACTTCTGATTAATTCTGACTGAAACCCAGAGTGGATTCACCACCTGCTGACATTAGAGTCACCAGCTTATTTCTTTCTTTATTTTATTTATTATTGCATTTATATCCCGCCTTTTTTCCTCCAAGGAATCCAAGGTGGCATACATAATCCTCCTCCTCCTCCTCCTCTCCATTTTATACCCACAACAACAACCCTGTTGGGCTGAGAGTGTGTGACTGGCCCAAAGTCACCCAGTGGGTTTCCATGGCTGAGTGGGGACTAGAACCCGGATCTCCCGACTCCCAGTCCAACATTTTAGCCACTACACCACACTGGTTTTAGTGTATGTGTGTATGTGTGTGTGTGTTTGCATTTGTGTGTTTACTGTGAGTGTTTTGCCTTCCTGAGGGTCAGGACGTCCTAATCATGTAAGAGCCTTTCATCAGTATGCTAATCTTGCGCCTCAGTTCCCCCTTCTGAAATTCATCCCTTTCCTGCAGTTATTGTTATCACTTCTGATCCTCTTTCAAACACACGTCCCCTTACTTAGAAACACATGGAAGAGAGTTTCCTACCTCAATTTCAGGAACTACTCTCCTGTTTCTCTACAGCAAAAGGCTAATCTGAGTTCATCCTTAAAGATCTAAGGCTGCCAACTTACCTATATGCTTATTTGGCAATAAGTCCCATTGTACTCAATAGAGATGATGCAAGCATCCCATTTGGTCCATGAGGGAAGTGAACACTCCCCCCCCCCCCTGTGTCCATCCTTCGTGGACCCAGTCAGACACGCACGGGTGTGCACGCAGACCTGTGCCCAGGTCTCGCAAGTCCCCCACAGGCACTCAAGCACAAGTACGCTCCGGCTTCTGGCCCTTTTCCACCCAGCATTAATGATGGCTGCCATTAACGCAGCAAAGAGAAATACACATTTTCTGGAGCCTCCAGAGAGCATGTGTTCACACACACCCCAGCGCCAATGAGGACCTTAAAGACCCTATAAACACAAGGGTAAACCTTTACCCTTGCATTGATAGGGCCTTTAAGGTCCTATTGGTGCAGGAGATGGGACGGGACGGGACAGGCACTTTCTGGAGGATCCAGAGAGTGCACATTTCCCCCCTTCCATACTAATGGGAGCCACCATTAATGCAGCAGGAGGAAAGGACCAGAAGCCAGGGCAGGCAGCTGCTCAGCACTCGCGAACCACGTGAGTGCTTGGCAGGGGCTCGCGTGGCCTGGTTTGTGTGGGGCAGGCCCAGGAGCGGCAGGGTGAGCGCTTGCCAATTTTGGCCACCCCTATGTTTACTCAGAGAAGGCTTACTTCTCCAAGTAAACATTCATAAGATTGCACTGCATCCATGTGTGGATGAAGGGAGTGGGATCGCACCATGAGTTTGCACACCCCAACCTCCCTGCATTGATCCACACCTCTGCTCAGAGCCTATACACATCCAAGTAGTATATCTATACCTGTAGGCTTTATGCACATGATCTGTGCAAACCTATGGAGGCACATGTATAGATGGCTCAGAGAGAGCCTACATATGTACGCTCGTATGTACGTAAGCTCTTTGAAAAGGTTTAAATGCGTAAAGTCTGCAGAAAGTGCTGTAGATGTAATCCTCCTCCCCACCCCACCCATCCAAAAGTTGGCTGTGGACCCATACAGCGTTTACATAGTGATAAGTTTCTCTTCCTTTTAAATGTCAGAAATCATGCATCTTTCTTTCTGATCAAGTCTGTTATCCACACTTTAGCCCGCTTAGATTTAATCAATTTACAAAGTCAAGATTGTAATTGGGACTAGGGCAAAGGAATAAAGGGATTCCTCTCCCTCCCACCACCTTTTCATTTTTAATGGCACTCATATTCTTTATATAGAGCAGGGAGGAAGAAAATCTGCAAGAGGATAGCGTTAAAGCTTCACTGCCCGTTTTTTGCACTCTATGTAATGAAATGTTCATAGCCCATCATTAAGTGTATTTCCAGTCTATCCACAGGCGCCTCGCTTAGAAACATTACTGCATGGAATAATCTCTGTAAGAAGAAGGGGAAGATGGAAGAGACTGTCCTGAAATCTGAATTCTTCACTTTAGGAAAACAGAACAGCTGGTTGTATTTCAAGCATAGTGGAAGAAGGATGTAGGGGAGGGCTGAAGATCGCGCCACACCAGTCCTATGACACCCCCCAACGTAGCTCACTACTGGCATTCCTATCGATGGATCTCACAGAGACCTGTTGTGCAATTGTAACCTGCTGCGTAGCAGGCTGGAGGTAGAATCAACAACTCTCAGGCATCATACATTGGGGGGGAATTGGGGGCAGGGGGAGCGGGGGACCCTTTTTTTAAAAAAACAAGGACTTACCTTTTCGTTGGTGCGCTCCTGCGCACATGGCCCTTTAAGGTTTTTTTAAAATGCAGGACGCGACGGGGCTTTCCTTTCCCCATCGCGTCTTACATGTAGAAAAGAGTGAGGGCCCGGGCTAGCAGTAGCGCGGCCTCACTCCTTCTCCTCTCTGCATTAACTAGTAGGTCTAGCAAGGCCCTCAGTCTCTGCCCCTGTTCAGATACTTTCCAAGGCTGAGGTCTTGCCCATAGCAGGCACACGTACTCTCCTCCCTCATCTTTATAAGGTAAAGCAGCCTTCTCCAGCCTGATGCCCTCTGGGTGTTTTGGACTACCACTCCCATTAGCTCCAGCCAGCATGGTCATGGATGATAGTGGTTATAATTCAAAACACTTGGAAGGTACCAAGTTGGGGAAGGCTGATGTTACATGTAACGTAGGCACCTGTCACTAGTGATGGGGCAAAAATCCGCCAGGGCCCACGAGGGAAGCAGACACTCCTGTGTCTGGTCCTCCTGGGCCCTGAAAGATGTGCTGGTTTTGCCCCATCGTATCTGCAAGACTAAGGGGCACAAGTGCAGGCAGAAGTCACTTCTGACCTGACCAGCATGAGCCCTTTGTCCTCCCCACTGCTGTCTTTATTGTAGCAGGGGGAAATACACAATTTCCCCAGCATTGGGGAAATTGCATTTCTCTCTCCCCACCGCCTTAGAGGGGTTGAAGAGGCCCTAAAAACAGATTCTTTAAGGGCCCCATTTGTGGTGGTGGTGGGGGGGGGGAGAAATGTGATTTCTGCAAGGCTAGGAAAATCACGTATTTTTCCTCTACACTGTAATGGCAGTAGCCATTAATTCAAGAGGGCCTTTAAGGCCATGATTGGTATGGGGGTGGGGAGGCAATTTCCCAGGCCTGTTAATGGTGTGCTGGGGGAATAGTGCACTTTCCAGAGGCCCTGGAAAGTGGGCGTTGCCAAGTGCTGAGCGGGGCCGTCTGTCTGGAATAGGGCCGGCTGAGCAGTGCTCAGCGAACTCGTGGGGCCTCTTCAGACAACATGCTGAGCTATGATTAGTCCACTAACCCTTTTGCAGCAATTGGTTAGTGTGCTTGTTTAAACAGTGGTTATGTAGCCGCCCTGGTTAGGAATGGTTCGCACAACACACTAAGCCATAATGTTTAGCTCAAACTGCTTAACCATCGTGGCTTAGCATGTCATCTGAACAGGGTCATTATTGCTTAGCGTGTCATTTGGCTTAGCATGTCCTGTATAACTGGGCCTGATGTAGCACAAGCAGTGCCGCCTGAACTGCCATTGAATTAACATACTTGGGAAGAAAACTTTGTCTTGCAGCCGGGCCATCCTTTTCAACAGCTCCACTATTTTGCAATTAGGCTCCAGTTCCTGCTCTCAGGCTGTTTTCACTTCTGCTCACATTGAGCAGTCAGAATTTTTTGTTCGCTGCCTAACGAATCAGTCAGATAAGCAATGAACCTTTTGTATAATATCTTTTATCTTGCATCTTTAGACTTACTGAATCTGCTTGTCGTGGTGTATTTACAGTACATGGTTTTGCTGATGATGGATATTTTTTTCTTTGCTTTAGGTACTTCAGTAAACAAGCATTGCTCTCTATGCCTTTATGATAGCTCATACTCCGTGCTTCTCCATTTTTATCATCCCTTTTCCTTCTGAAGCTTTTCTTTTATTGCTCTTCGTTAGGAATAAATTTGCAGGGAAATACTTTGGGCTTCTTTTTACAGTGAAAACCCAGCCGAGTCTACTCAAAGAAAGTCCTGCTGAAATAGGGATCAGTGAAAAATTATTTCAATTTGCATTTTAATGTGAACTTTTGAACCAGTATGCAAACCAAAATCCAGTTATCTTTCAAAATCCGCACCTTCCCAAATTTTGCAATGGAGTTTTCCAATAAAAAACGCATATATGAAGGAATATAGTGCTTAAAATTGCATTATGTTAGGGAAATGGTTGGCAAAAATCATGCATAGTGGGCAAAACGCATTAAAAAATGCATGTACAGTATGAGGAGAAATATGAATAAGAGCTTGTGAAATTTCATGTAAACTTTAAAAAAACAACAACTCAACATTCAGGACAAACTGGACTTAAGACTGGAGAAATTCTCCAAGTTCAAGATGGATCAAACTTTTGATTGCAAAAAATGCGAAACTGAGAGAATCTGAATTCGTCTGATTCATCCATGCTTACACTGAATGCACAGGGACTTACTCCCAGGTGTAGAATTGCAGCCTTTATCTCTACAGTTGCTATTATATGCTCAGCAGGCATTTTTTTTTTACCTGCATTTTTGTTGTTGTTGTTGTTCATTTGTATTTGTATCCTCAACTCCCCAAAAAGGGGGCTATCCCATTTTATCCTCACAACACAAACCCTGTGATGTCGCTTAGGGTGAGAGATAGTGAGATCCCACAGTGAACTTCCATGAAAGAGTAGAGAATTTATTTGAATCCAGGTCTCCCCAGTCTAAATCCAAACTACACAACACCGGCTTTCTGGGATGGTTCCAAAAACTGTCAGCAGCAGAAATAGTAAGTAGGAATGACTGAACTCACTGGGTCCTATGCCGAGCGCTGGAAACCTCACTGGCTACCCAGCCCTACTCACTGCATCTGGCAAGCCACCGGGCAGTCCATGGCAACTGGCCACCTGATCCCTCGCTGAGCTGCTACTTACATGGTGTCTTGGCCTTTTTTGTAAATCCCCATTTGCACAAATGGAGGCCATAAAGCAGTCATTTACACAGGATTAGAGGTGAAAATGGATCATTTACACCTGTAATCATGCATAAATGGCCTCTTTATGGCCACCTTTTGCATAAATGAGGATTTATGAGAAAGGCTGAGCCACCATTTTTACATAAAATGGTGGTTCAGGGGACCAGCAGAGACCACTGTGCTCACCCAACTTGGCACGCACCGAGTTGGGACAACACAGCAGTCCACAGACTGGAGTGTGGAAGGCCGAGTAGGGTGGGGGAGTTTGTTAGACCCCACCCCCTCTCTGACTCCCATGACATCCCTAGTTGTAAGCCTGTTTTTGCTTTGTGCCCTTTCAGCCTTCAGTTAGGGGGTCATGTGACTGAATGTTCCTGCGTGCTGGTTATGGAGACCTCTAAACTGGATCTCTTCTTCCTGATGTCTAGTTTTTTATGAGTAGGAAATTTGGGGGTGTAGGGAGGAGAACATAGATGTGGTACAGTCCAGAACCACATATGTTACCTCATTTAATGTTTGTAAGAACTAGCTATCAAATGCACTCTTCCCCACCCCCCTTCTGCTCTCTGTGGGAAAAATGTACAATGCTTCAGGTACATGGACCTGTTCTTAATATTTGAGGCAGCTGCCCAATTTACACAAATATTTTCGGTGCATATTTTCCGTTCTACCAGCTAATTTGTAGGGACCTTTTAAGTATGGATTTCTCTGCCTTGCAGGAAGAGAATGGGACAATATCCAACTCTTTGATTATAATCTTTCCACCAAGGAAGCCCAATTGAAGCCATGTCGATAGTAGTACACTGGTATAAGTGTTTACAGAATTGCTTTCAAATGATGAAGGGATGCCCTGGCCTGTTGTGCTAGAGTGCTGCTGATATTTTGCTGCCCTCCCAGTTCACTTGCAACTGGATAAAAATGGCTGACAGCCAACGAGATCTCCAATATTGCCATGTCAGTTCTGTAATGAATACTGCTGCAAACGAAGTTTATTGTGATTTAATTAGTAATGCTGCAATGATGCTACCACCTGAGCAAAGGGTTGCTAATTTATATAAATAGCTATGTTAATGTTCTAAAGCACCAAGTATTAAATACACAAGAGTTAGATTCTAGATAGATAATCCGCACTATTTTGTTTTTTGGTCTTTGTAGAAAAGTAACGTTTGATCTCCTGCTTGTTTTTAAATAGGAACGAGGAGGCAGCCTTGTACGGACTGAAGGGATTTGAGTAATATAAGCCAGCTGTTATTTGAGATTCAAATCTTTTTCCCCCCCACTTGGATCTGAGGGTTGGATTTTTATTTATTTATTATCGTGTGTGTGTGTGTGTGTGTGTGTGTGTGTGTGTGTGTTCAATTTATTCCATTCTTCTAAATAAATAAATAAATCTGAGCAGGTTTGCATCAGCAGTTCCAATTTGCCACAAAGGGAAGTTACACACATGAGAGATCCCTATGCATCCAGCAAGCATTTTATTTTGAAACCTGGAATTGAAGGAGGGGTTGCCGAGTGGGTGGGGGAGAGAATAATACTAAAAGGTCCAGGGAAGCACAAGAGGGATTTACATATATCAGGCTTCTCTGTGCAGATCAAGGCATATGCTTTGAGTCAAGGTTTGGATGTGCAGCACATGTAAAGAGCAATTGCACTTAACTGCACATGGCCACAAGTACAAAATCCATCCTTCCTTCCCCTGGTGGTGACTCTGATAAGGATGCAAAGCCAGATGGCAAGCTGTGCTCTTTCTGAACTAAGTTAAATCCATGATGTTGCTAGCACTTAGATGTCTGCCACCATCAGCCTATTTAGCTCAGAACTGTCAATGCTGACTGGCAGCGGCTTCTCAAGATTTTATTTATTTATTTATTTATTTATTTATTTATTTATTTATTTATTACACTTATATACCGCCCCCATAGCCAGGGCTCTCCGGGCGGTTTACAGAAATTCTAAAATTAAGATAAAAACGAGTATACAAAATTTAAAATTCTAAAACACAGAACGTATACACATAAAGCATTAAAAACTGTTAAAAAACTAAACATGTGGGTGATTAATATGTGCTGCCATATGCCTGGGCAAAGAGGAAAGTCTTAACCTGGTGCCGGAAAGATAGCAGCGTTGGTGCCAGGCGAGCCTCGTCAGGGAGATCGTTCCATAGTCTGGGGGCCACTACCGAAAAGGACCTGTCCGTCGTTGCCACACTCCGAGCCTCTCTCGGAGGAGGACCCGGAGGAGGACCTTAGAGGTCAGGCCATGCTCTTTTTCACTTAAGAATGTGCTCTACCAGAGAACTGTGAGCCCAGCACCACCACTTAGACCAAGCATGGTCAGCAGGGGGTGTGCTCAGCCTCCATTCCTTCCCATAGGAGTTGTGTAGAGCTACCCACATGAAACATAATGATATGAATGTGGGATGAGGATGCAAGCTGGATTTTGTGGGCTCTGCCCCCTGTGCCTGCTGCCTTGCAAACCAGTTTAGTATTTAGTTATGGAAATTTGTTTGATGAAGTCTCATTTATTTGGCCCAGCTTTGCGGTGGAAAGTGGCTGAGTTGCTGTTGTATGAGCTATTCATTTGTTTGCCTTTATGTGCAATTATTTTATGAGCTGCTGTTTTATTATTGATCATAATTGTTCTTTAATTACAAATTTTAAACTGCTTTTACTGTTTATTATTTTTGACGTTATGATAGATGATTAATTGATAGATATGCCACTTTGAGAACTTCCCAAAAAAGTAGACAATGAATGTAGTAAGTAAGTAAATATGCAAAGGCATGTGAAAGATCAGGCATAGAACACTTTTAGAGAGAGTACCATTGCCTCTCTGTTGATGTGCAGCGAATTACAGAACAAATTCAACATATTGCTCCCTGTGTGGCACTGTATGTCCAGATGGTGCTGTTGTATCTGTCTAGTCTAGTGAAGGGGGAGGAATTTGTTCATACCTAGTTTTGCACTTTTGAACCACTACACAGAAACAAATCTCAGTTATCCTTTGAAATTTGCACTTCTCTGAGTTTTGCAATCATAGAATTATAGAATAGCAGAGTTGGAAGGGGCCTACAAGGCCATCGAGTCCAACCTCCTGCTCAATGCAGGAATCCACCCTAAGTTCTTCAATCCAAAAATACATACAAAAATGTGTGTTTTAGGGGAATCGTACACAAAAATCCACATATTAAAAGAAATAGGCACAAAAATGTGAACAAAATGTGAACAAATTTTCATGTTTTTTTCCTTCTTTTTTTAAAGTCAACATTCAGAAAAAAAAATACAACTGGAAAACCCTTGGAGATCCTTGGTTATTGGGTGGTATAGAAAAGTAATCAATCAATCAAAATGAGAAACCAAAACTGCCAGATTCACTCATCCTTAGTCTAGCCTGCCTTATCCCAAAGCAGAGATGGGGAATGTGGGGCCATTCTGACATTGTTTCACTGCAACTCCCATCAGCCCTAGCCAGCATAACCAATGGTGAGGAATGATGGGAGCTGAAGTTCAACAACATCTGGTCGGCAACATATTCCCCATCCCTGTCCCAAAGGATGAGAGAAGGTGAGAGGGTGGCAAAGATCAAGAAGGTGTATGGTTCCGTCTCCATAAGGTCCCCTCTCTATAAGACAAAAAACATAAAGGACTGAAGAAAACGATCGGTAAGCATGAATTTATTATTTATTTGAAGAAGTTTTGCCTCCTACTTCAGCTGAAAATGACTCCTAGCTTTCAAAGATCAGTGGCTTACAAAGATCAGTAATAAGACAATAGTAATCCCCTTTCCACTCATGCTGTGGTGCTCTTCACTAGGGAGGTTGAGGAGAGACAAGATGCAGCCCCATTCAGGCACTTTTATTGTGATTGTCTACCTCCCCAAGGCTATGTTCTGTCACCTTGTCACATGCATGCACCCATTCTCTTTATTGGCATGATCAGCAGAAGTGGAGCTTGCCAGGAACTATGGGTTGAACGTGTTCACGGAGTGCAGGATGCTTTCTTGGAAGTGCTATGACGCTGCTTTGTCTCTTCATCCTCAGATGAAAGTCAGCTGTGGGTGAAAGCCTGACTCAACTTGGCCTTAGATGTGGAGGGGAGAGATATCAACTGTCACCCAAGTCCTTCTCTTCCCAGCTAACAAGGCCCACAGCTCTGCAGCTTTCTCTCCTCTTCAATTTCCTTCCTCCTGGCCTGAAATACAGTGTGTGAGCCATACTGCCCTTCTATCCTCTCTGAGATATCAGAGGCCCCAAAGGGAGGGATCTTCATCCCTATCACCATGACAACTAGTTTGCACTGTCTCCCTGTGGCCTTGAGCAGCTTGCTTGCCTTGCCTGTCACCTTGGTTACAGATATGCTCTGGTTCTCCTCTCCCAGTGGACTGACAGCATTGCGCCTGATATTTGCATCTAAGGTTGGAACGAAATTCCCCGAATTACCCAAAAAGGTCCTGTCCCTGTGAAAATGGACATTGATGTCTTGGGGTGGAATTTTCCTGTCTAGTCTAGTGAAGGGGGAGTTTTCCTGTCTAGTCTAGTGAAGTTGCCACATAACTTAGTCAATCTTACAAGGTGGCCAAGGGTTCTCCATCTTTTTCTTGCTTTTTGAAGTTCATTTTAAAAAAGAAAAAGAAAAAAAAGAAAACCCTGTGCTACTCACAGAAGAACAAAGCTCTTTCTGCAGCTTTTTTCTGCCTGTACTTCCTAGAATGCTATAGGAGTCACATGATCCAACATGGCATGGTGTTGGTCCCAAGGCTTTCCAGGAAATGCATATGGTGGGAAACTACAGGGAGAGCCTTGCTCACTCTGATAGTTGCAGGGTTTTTAAAAACAAAGACAACCCCAGCTACCTTACGAGGTTAAGTAAGGAAGCATCAACTCTCTCTCTTCACACACACACACACACAGCAAAATTCAGAGGAATTCAGAGAGTTGAGAACAGTAAAAATAGATAAATTGTTATTCTAGACTACAACTACAGCAGCCCAAGAAGATCCTCATTCAAGAGAAGGTAGTTGTAGACAGGTAAGCATTTAAAGCTCCTTTGAATGCCTGCAATAATGGGGCATTATGTATTTTTCAACCGGAACAGAATTTGACAGGTATGGAGACACAGCCAAAACACTGTCTTTTGCATTCCCCAATCTGTTTGCTGTTACAGGTGGGCACTCAAGCAGGACCTCTGAAGCTGAAGCGCAGGCAATCTCAACAGGATAATGGCTGTACCATATATGCCACCATACCCTTGATTCTTTTGGTCTCTTTTATTATTAAAAATAAGATGTTCTTCCTTTTGAGCAATTCCATCACATGTGCCTTCTCCATGCTTTCTCCAGCACTGCTCCCTACTTAATAGTTATCAAGAGTGTGCAAAGATCTCTGTCACTGGACAGCCATCTTCCTGGGATTTTGACCAGTTCCCACCTTGCATCCTCCAGTGCTCCTGGATATGAAATATGTCCTTTGATCTTGCTGCTTTACCTGGTGTCCTGTCAATCTCATCTCAGTTTTTAGGAGAGCCCTATTTAAAAAGATGTATTCACTAAAGGGAATAACTTTGATTTGAAAGCAAGAGCACAGGGCTAAAACGTACCAAAAATGAATGAAGAGAACAAAAGACCCCCATGGCTGTTGCTCTTGCATTTTTGGTAAGTTTTAGCTCTGTATTCTTGCTTTCAAATCAAAGCTTTTGGAGCGAGGGGATCAGTTCCATCACTACATAGACCTGAAGCTGGGCAGATATTAAAGTCTCAAGCAACAGTTTTTAAAAAGTTAAATTCTTCTCTTTGGATCCCAGCCAGAGAGTGAAACTTATAAATTGCCTTCGTCTCCCAGGCAAAGCAAAATAAAATTGGTATAAGGGATACTACATTGTTGATGAAGACGCACATGGCAGCATTAGCGCCGATGCAGCGGATTTAGCACAAGATTAGAGGAATATCTTAATAGGCACTGCAGCTCTTTTGGGTAGCCTTGAAGAAAACGACGGTTCCCCAAAGCTGCAGAAACATTAAAGGGAATAAATAATTTGCTTCTTTAGCCTGTGAATCTGATGCGTGAAACTCTCCCTAATGCGGCCATGAATGGTGAATCAGGGGATCGGAATATATGGTGGTACATAAATGGATGCACTGCAGGGACTTGCTACCCAGTCTTGGAGGCCTTTACTCTTGATGTATTTACAGCCCCTAATCTTCTTCTGGCTGCAGTCCCTGTCCAAGCTCTATTTCAATGCACTGCCTTGTTTTAGTAGCTTTTCTCTTCTTGTGGCTGTACCAGTGATCAACAATTATATATGCATCAGTTTGGGAATTCAGCCCTTGAGCTGAACTATATATTATTATGGCACTTCTGGGCTGCTGCTGGATAGGGGTGGTGCCTGACGTTGTTTCTGGGGGATGGGAGAATGCCATAATACACATGGCATGTCCCAGGGAAACACTTCAGTGGTGTGTGTGCACAAGAAGCTAATAATGCTTCCCATCACTAGTCTCTTGAGTCTTGATATCTATCTAGCACCCTATGGCAAAATCATTCATCTCTCCCATAGCTCTGATCTCCAACTCAAATCCTTGCACTGGCTTCCTGTCTGCTTCCACCTGGAGCCAGGCAAGGCTTTTCATTCTGGCCTTCAAAAGCCTCCATAGCCTTGCTCCCAATGCAATTGTCCCGATACATCACCCAGCTCCATCCTCCTCCACTGCTGGAAGGTCTCTTGCTTCCTGAAAAGACTCTGCCCTTTCTGTCTCGCTGCCTCATATGCTTGAAATGGCCTCCCAAAAGCCTGCATGAAGCCACCTCGTTCAGTCCTAGCGATGGGTGAATGAGCAATGATAGAGATTGCCAGGATACTCCAAATGTCGGCTGGCTGCTCGCCTCATGCCCGATTCCCATTCCCATTTGCGATCACTGCTCGCTCTGCACAAATGGGAAAACTGCACAAATCGAGCAGCAACCGAATGGGAAATTTGTGTAAATGTCCCAAATTCACACAAATTTCCAAAATTTCCACCATAGAGTAAAGGGGAGTTTACAGGGGAAATTTGTACAAACTATGGAATTTGCATAAATTTAGGTAATTTGTGTAAATTTAGGTAATTTGCACAAATCAAATGTGGGTACATGTTTGGCAAGTGATACATGTGTTTGATGGATATGTGCTTGTGCTCGTGATCGCGTTCAATGTTGCAAATATGGCATGCTCGCATGTTTTGTGAGCAAAAATGACGTTCTCATGCATCCTTATTTACTTCCTTCAGATCCCTCCAAGTTCCCAAGCCCTGCCGCAACTGAGCCTGTAAGCAAGTCTAAGAACCTATAAATGAAAGCACCATCTATTGCTCCCCTTTGGCTCCCCTTCCTCTGCTGTTTCACACATTGACTTTCAGACTGTAAGCAGTTTGGGGCAGGGATCGGTCCTCTTGTCCTCCATAAAGCACAAGGCACACTGATGGCCCTGTGACGGCTCCATTTGGTGCTCAAAGCTGGTAGTCTTCATCACGCTCAGTTAGATAACAACAACACACAACTATCATTTATAACTACAGCACAGTTTACTATGAGCATAGCAGCTTTTGTTATTACAGTTTATTCAATACTCTTCCAGAGGGTGCACCACATAATTAATCCTCCCAGATGGATACCTTTTATACAAAAAATCAAAAGCAAACCCTTAGCAGATAAATGTCCTCTTTCCACACACACACACCTGTCCCCATCTCAGCGCTAAATGTAGTCCCCGCTTGCTGGTGCTCAGTTATTCTGATGCATTCTCTTGCAAAGAATTTAGCAGTAATCTCAATCCATAAAATGCATCCAGCAGACTACCTCCCTTTGAGAGTTTTCCCATTTTATTCAATGTTGCTTTAACTTGTTTTAAACAACATCCCACCTAAAAGTTCAGTGCTTGTAAATATCAACACAGTCATTCATTTTAACCTCTGGAACAACAATACATTTAACTTTCTTTTACAACACAAACCAGTTTTAGTCTTTTTCCATGTTGTGGTGCAAATGCTCACCGAACGCATGGGGGGAGGGAGAGTAGGATCACATTTGCTGCCCAGCCCTCAACCTCCATGCTTTTGCCCCAAGGCGAGAATAGAACAAAGTGAGATATGTGGGCAGGGCAGCCTTGCCCAACCTGTTGCCCTCCAGATGTGTTGGGCTACAAATCCCAGCAAGGAGTTGTCATGCAACACGACTGGAGAGCACTGGGTTTGGGAAAGCTGCTGTAGGGTCACCCCAAACTCCATAGATAAACAGGATACATATGAGACCCTCCATGTGTCTTTTGCAGATAGACAGTAGTACATGTGTACCACCCCTTTTCGCCTTCCCTCTCAAACTGCGGGGTATGAACATATGAGAATTTAGTTTCAATTTGCAATTCATCTGAACTTGCCCTGTTTGCAACCCACAATGTGGAAGGGAGCACATTTTGTTTGAAAAAGGTTAGACCATCATGAACTTGGGAACGCATTCAAAAAATGTTTTTTTTAAAAAAATGCTGATTTGAAAAGTGATTTTTTTTTTAAAAAAATGCTTTAATCAATGGGGGAATTGCTTACTTTTGAAAAATGCACATGGAAATGCATACTTTTCTTGTTCGAATGAATCAAGAAACTTGTTGCAAATGAAAATGAGCCAATCCAAGCTTCAAACTGAAGTTCAGAAGATTTTGGTGAGCTCAAACATCCCTGGGTTTTGCTTCCCTACTGTGTGGGGCTAGTGGGTGCACAGAGGCCAGGGATGGCATCAGCAGCTGTGTTCAATGGACAGATGGATTGAAGCATGAAAACAGGACCTATAGCTCCCAGTAGGGTAACCCTCTTTAGTGTTGTTCATTTGGGCCCAACACATACCTACAAACTAGTAGTAACCCTATTGAAGAATCTCCAAACTGGACCTTCCGATTCTTGTGGAGTTCTCCCTTCTACAGCTGATTGGCCTGTAGAAGACATTTCTACAGACATTTGCCCCTTACAGCAGATAATGAGGACCAGCTTAACGGCCTATGACCACCATGTTTTTCTTTATATACGTAATGATCTGAGCCATTTCCCAAAACTCCATGACCCCCTTTTTATCGATAAGAAAATAATCCAGTAGCTAGCTATCTGAAAAAGGGCAGTAACATGTATGAATGCACATGAGTAGGACATTGTGTTGCTGCCACTGGGTCAGGATATGCAGTAATTCAACCTAAAAGGCAAGTTCCAGTTGGATTTGGGCACACTTGTCTGATCAAATGGAAAGGCCCAGCTGGTTTACAGTGGAGGCTCATAGCCCCAATATATGCAAGTGCTGAACCCTATCCCCCAAATAGGTTAAGGACCTTGGATAAATCCCTTACAGTTCTGGCTGGTTCTGACTGAAACCCAAAATGGATTTACAGCCCCACTGAACATGGATTCACCTGCTTCCACTGCTGGTTTGGCTATGTAACATGGGCACCAGGCCTAAGAAAGCACAGTCCTTTGGAAGCAACAGCTGCCACCTAGTGGCAACCTGACAAAATAAACAAGGTTGGAAAAGTCCCAGGCAGCACTTTCTCTAACCTGTCTCCAAAGGAGTGGGGTAATAACAAACCTCATCACAGCATTCCTAGGCACACACATTTCTGGAGCTGCTCAAGCTAATAGCCACCTCTAGCCGAACTCTTTTTGAAGCTCCCAGGAGGTGGCTTGCTAAGCAATGCAGTGCAGCCAGACGAACAACTGTATGCTTCCTTGGGCTGCTATGATTATGCCTGTAAATGGACACTTTTTTTTAAGCTCTGCCCCTGGGACAGGTGACATGGTGTTCTCCAGATGTTTTGGACCCACAACTCCTATCAGCTCCAATCAACATGGCCAATGGTCAGGGTTTATAAGAGTTGTAGCCCAAAACATCTACAGGGCACACGGTCGCCTATCTGTGCTCTAGTCATCATGACGAAGGGCACAATCTTATGCTTGTTTGGATAGAAAAGGATCCTACAGCAATGCTTGTAGTTGTGGGGATTTTTCCATGTAAAGATGCATAGGATTGGATTCTTACTCAGTGTGTTTGTCCTGACAGTGGACAAAGTTGTGGTGCATACAGGCGCTTATTGTTAGCTGCATCCTTTCTGGGTCTGATAGTCAGGGCTATGCTCAGTTGCCTTTCACTTTCCCCATACAATGGTGAGTTTTCCCCCTCTATAGCAGAATGGGCCAGTTTTGTTTTTGTTCAGTTTTCTTCCACTTTTTCAACCTTAAGTTTGTTTCATCATCATCATCATCATCAATCATCCTGGTTTTTTAAGTGTGCATGGTAATTTCAGTGTGCATTTCTTCCAATATGTGCATTTCTTGTACACAGTTTTTAATATACACATTGTTGCAAGCATTTTCCCTGAAGATAATGTGTTCTTGTACATCATTTGTATTATTGTATTCAGTTCTGCACACAGTTTCCCCTAATATACATACTTTCGTGTGCATTTTGTTCATTGGACAACTCCATTATAACATTTGGAATATCAAAGTATAGCTATGTTTGGATTTGCTCATTGGTTAAGGAACTGTGAATTAAAATGTGAACTGAATAAATTTCTCCTTCATCACTGGAAGCCAGTGTGATGAAGGAGAGATGCCCATAGCTGTTCAAATTCCACATGTCCAGATACTTTAGCTGAAAAGGGGAAGACTGGCCCCTGGCCCCAAATTAGCCAGATCTTATTTATTGAAACCTTTCTTTTCCATCCAAAGCAGAGGAAATGCCTTCTCCCATTGATAATTCCCATTCAAAAGTTCATGGAGCTCAAAGTGGCTAGCCTTTACTAGCCATTGTGGTCATAGGTTCAAACTTCATGCGGCGTTCACACAACCCCAAGTACCCTGTCCACAACTTTGAAGGAGAGTACAATGAAGTGCTCCGAGCAATTGCCGCAAGTGGCTACTTCTGACACTGTTGCTATGGTCTATGCATTAACTGTGACAGCCAAATCAGATCATATCTGAGTGACTGTGTCCACAAAGAATTCAGTAAATGCAGAAACAGATATGGACAGATACAGGAAAATGTAAATGCCAAAATACATTTGTTCCTTTTAGGAGACAAGTAAGAACCAGCTTCACTCATTCAACCGTGGCTAAGTGCACCTGCCAGCTTGATTTGACCTAAACTCAAAGCAAATGTGGGGGTTCCTCCACAGCCCAAATAACTGAGAAGTGTGTGCGTGTTGCATGCCAAGCAGGTCTAGAGGTCTAGAGAAATTCTTTGGAGGGGGCAAGTATAGCACATCCCTAATCTACCACCAGGGTTTCTCTAACAAAAAATTCAAAGCACATTTGAAGGTCCCTCCTCAAGTGGAACCTCTGAAGAACTGTGAAGGAAGACAAAACAATGCCAGTAAGGTAGAATCATAGAATAGTAGAGTTGGAAGGCCATCGAGTCCAAGGCCATCGAGTCCAACACCCCGCTCAATGCAGGAATCCACCTTAAAGCATCCCTGTCTAGCTGCCTCTTGAAGGCCTCTACTGTGGGAGAACCCACAACCTCCCTAAGTAACTGGTTCCATTGTCGTACTGCTCTAACAGTCAGGAAGTTTTTCCTGATGTCCAGCCAGAATCTGGCTTCCTGTAACTTGAGCCCATTATTCCGTGTCCTGCACTTTGGGAGTATCGAGAAGAGATCCTGGTCCTCCTCTGTGTGACAACCTTTCAAGTATTTGAAGAGTGCTACCGTGTCTCCCCTCAGCCTTCTCTTCTATGGTACCATTTGATACCTTTTTTACAGTAGAACCCAAGCATCCATGAATGAGGTTGGTTTGTATGGCAAAATACATTCCCAGCCGGCAGGCAACTCTTTGCCTGGAGCATAGGATTGCACCCAAGCACACAGAAGTTGCTCTTCCATGATTATATTTTACTCTTTCCTCTGTTCTGCAGTCCCCACCCCACAAAGCACATGCCAGTTTCAGAAGAGGGATTTTCCTCATTTATTATTTATTTATTTATTTATTTATTACATTTTTATACCGCCCAATAGCCGACGCTCTCTGGGCGGTTCACAAAATTTTTCCTCAGGCTAAACATGCCCAGTTGTTTCAGTCTCTCTTCATAGGGCTTTGTTTCCAGACCCCTGATCATCCTCATTGTCCTCCTCTGAACACGCTCCAGCTTGTCTGCATAAGAAGCATTTAACTGGAGAGTGAAGGTATGGGAGGGTTTTGTGGTAGAAAAGGGGGCTTATTACTATTTAACTATAGGAATATACAGAGAACTATATAGGGCTAAGAATGTTCTTCAGTTGTTCATTGCTTCTATAAACACCTGCTTCTGTTGCCTCTTAAGCCTTCTTGCTTCAGTAACTTTTCCACTGTGTGCCCATCTGGGATCTGCCTTGTGCCATTTTGTCTTCTCTTCTCGTGAATGTGGTTCGCCAAGGGATTACTTGGTTGCTGAAAGAAGACTGTTGGAAATACACCGGGTTGCGCACCCACTTTGATAATAGTTTGCACCAAAACTCTCCATTCTGTGAAAGCACGTGATCAAGTCCAACGCCTGGAATTATGGCTTGTTTAGATTAGGAATAGGAAGACTATGGTGAAAATAGCAAAATGAATAGAACAGGCAGGGCTGAGAGAGAGAAGGGAGGGATCACGTACAGCAAAAGAAGCACTTTTAAAAGCGGGGAAGTTTGTCTTCATATTGGCACTGCAGTGTTTGCAGCATGGCTTAGCATGCCTCATCTTATTAAATAAATATTGTGACAGTTCTAATCCGAGCAAGCGGGGATGTAACCAGAACTTGGATTTTCACTGAGGGCAAACAGTAATGGGTGCACTTTAAGTATTTCAAATAAGCCTCTAATTTAGATCTACGAAGTCAGTGCTGTTTGTTAAATAAATACCCAAGTCATCTGGTACAAGGCCAATAGTCCTGGTTAAGGAAGATGTAGCAAATGAACAGATATTTAATTCCACTGTTGGGTGAGCACACTCATGTATGCTGGGAAGAGGCTTTTTTAATTTCATTTAAAGCCACAGTTATGGCATCTAAGAAATAAAAACAACACACATACACACACATGTGCATCCCTCTTGAACCAAGGCAATCCCTTCTTCGAGATTTTGAAGGCAATCAAAAGAGACAGCTCCAGCACGGCAAGGGAATTAGGTATCATTTAATTGCTGAAAGGAAAATGACAAATGCCGGTTCATAACTAACACGCTACCACCACTTTGTAAAACGTTAATTGGAATACCTTGCACCTCTCCAAGGCCCTTAATGAATTAATGGTGGTGCCACTCTCTATTTATGGGCCAGTTAAATTCCAAGGCAAATCCATTTACCTCCTGTATATTATTATTAAACTTCATATGTCTGTTACATAATCAATAAGCAGCCCTTTCATTAATCTAAATGAAGGTCTTCCAGGCGGCCGTTATATAAAGCTGGAACCCCTCTTCAAATCAGTTTGCTGTTACACTTTCAGCTTTTTGGAGCAGCTGAGTTCCTGTTTTTATTGCATAGTGACTTACAATTATAATGTTATTTTTTTAAAGAAAGAATACACTGGGAAAACAAGTTTTATTGCAGGAAAATATTTGTCAGCATCTTTAAAAACAACAACACATATCCAGATGGCTGGGCTTCTGTAGAAACATGCAGTTTTATTGTTTACTACACTCAACATCTCTCTCAATTTGATCTGGTTGCATGCACCTTCCCTATTGCTGGTAGTCGGGAGGGTGATTTAGCTTCTCTGGAAGCAGTTTTTAGAACTTGCAAGGGAAGTTTGAGAGGAGACGCTTATTGATGATGAAGCCACTACTTCGGTTTTAGGTTAAATGCAAATCTTTGGATCAAAAGAATTGTGAGCAGGAGGGAAATAGTTGTGATGGGCTGAGCTTTAGGAATTCTGACAGTTCAGCCCAAATTTATGGTGGGAACATAGCAAAATGGGCCTAAATCACCACACCCTTTTCAAATTCTGTAGGGGGTGAGTTTCGAGGGCAGGTGGTAAAATTCACTGGCATTCCTCTGGCACCTCACTGTTGGGAGATGCCATGTTTTAACCCCCAAAATGACCTTGGATCAATGCTATATCATGTGGTAGCATTGCTCCAAGAGGCATGGGGTTAGAGTGGTAGATGCCATGTTATTATTTATTTATTTACAATATTTATTGGCTGCCTTTTAGAGCAGGAGCTCTCCCAAGGTGGCATACAACAATAAAATACATAAAAATTGATACAATTATTAAAAATAGTAAAAACACAATGAAAACAGCAACAGCAGCAAGCATTCCAAGAAACAGCAAAGGCCAGCATAAAATAAAACTTACTATAGACAACTGTAGCCACAATCCAGTCTGATAAAACATAAACAGAGGAAGCCGAAATGAAAGTAGTGCATTTTCAGGGCCTTCTTAAAAGCTTGCAATGATGGGGCCTGAATATCATTTCACTGCTCATTATGTGCTCAATTCCTGTTTACATTTTGTGATCAGTGCTCAATTTGTACAAATAGGAGATTTGCGCATCAAGCAGTGATTGAACGAGAGATGTGCAGAAATCTCCTGAAATTTGCACAAATTCCCTCTATCGATTAAAGCAGGGCTGATTTAATCTATAAGGAAATCTGGAACAATTAGGAAATTGGTGCAGATCAAACTTGGAATTGGGAACAAGACGAATGTGAGCATGTGTTCGACAATTTGTGAACGTTTTTGGTGAACACATGCTTACGCTTGCATTGAGGGCTTCAAACGGGGCATACTTGCATGTTTTGCTAGTTTTAATACTTTGGTTTCATTTAGATGGCTGTTTGAACTCAGAGCAGAAATATATAATGGCGTGTGTGTGGCCTTTGCTAGATCAGGCTATATCCCGGAGTGATACCCGGGATCGTCCCTGTGCGTCCAGATGACGCACAGGGGATCCCGGGCTCAGGCAGGGATCAACCCTCCCTGGCCCCAGGATATAGGCCTCCCCTTTGGCCCTGCTTTATCCCACAGTCTCAAGCTGAGCCCGAGACTGCGAGTGTGTGGCCTGTTTCCACGGCTTTTCTAGGCTCTGCACGATTACTTGTGCAGAGCCAGGAGCCGCGCACAGGGCGCAGCACTTCCCAGGAGCGCTGCACCCATCAGGGGCAGGGTGGGGGAGCGGGAAAATCAATTTTTCTTTTTAAAGAAACTCACATTTAGTTGTTTGTGCGCTCCTGCGCAGCTGGCCCTTTAAAACTAAAAAAAATGGCGGGCGTGACAGCTCTCTTCTTGAGCTCATTGCGCGTAAACGAGGGTGACATCTCATGATACTTGCGTCGCGGGATCTCCCCTGCTCTGTTGCGGATTTACCGGTAGGTCTAGCAAAGGCCTCTCTCTCTCTCTCTCTCTCTCTGTGTGTGTGTGTGTGAGAGAGAGAGAGAGAGAGAGAGAGAGAGACCCTTTCTGTCCTGTATGTTCCCTTACTTTTGATTAACAGTTCAGAGTGTGTGGGCACACTGTTTACTATGTAGGCAAAGGTTTGCCAGATTTAAGATGATGTATGATGGGAGTATTTCCTATGCCTTTAATGGTTAAATGAAAAGGATGATTTGTAGATGTGCAACTTCATAATGCTGCAGCAGGTGGGCAAGGACTCTGGAACAGTCTATTCTGCACAACTATTGAAGAAACAATAAACTGCATGCAGAAACTCTTGCTTAATCATGTTCCTCCTCCTCCTCCTCCTCCTTCAAAAGAACATGCATGAAACTCAATGTCCAGTAAACTAAACTTATACTGAAATCCCAACACCTTATTGAAATGTAAGTTCTAGGGTTGAATGAATTAATTAGCCAGTGCAATTAAGGGCTTTATTAATGGCTCAATTCCAGATTAAAAGCAGAGCTCTGATTAATCTGAACCAACAATCTGGGTTCCCTTATTCCTACTGCCAGAGCCTAATGGGGTTCCTTTCTCTAAATCCCTTTCTTTCCACCCATTCTTTTTACTAGAATTGTTCTAACTGTTGGATGGAGAATGGGAGGTAGCACTTGACTTCTCTGACTCAGATTAAAAACTGAGAAAAGAATGTTTGAGGCTGTAATGGTCACAGCATAGTTGAGCTAGGCATTACAGGCCACTAAGATTTGAATTTCTGAACTAGGAAATATACATGTTAGTTTTACAGGTATTCTCTTGGTCATAGGTCACACGGTCACACACTAGGGTGACCAACTGTCAGGATTTCCCCGGATTTGTCCTGGTTTTTGTTCTTTCCATGGTGTCAGGGGGGATTTTCTATAATTTTCAATAATGTCCTGGAATGACACACCTTCCCCTTTAAGGCTGCCATTAGCATGGCAGGAGGGAGTGACATGCTTTCTTGAGGCACATCATTCCCTCACCCCGAGCTCCAATTGAGGTCTTAAAGGGGAAAGTGGGTCATTCGTGGACATTATAGAAAAGGCCCCAATTGGAGTGGATGGTAGTGGTGCAGAATGAAATCCTTTCCCCTCCTCCACTCCAATCGGGTTCTTTAAGGTGGTGGGGGAATAACGTACTTTCTGCAGGACTCAGAAAGCTGCTTCCCCAGACACACACACAAGGTGTCCTCTTTTTCGGTTTCCCAAATATGGTCACCCTATCACACACACACACACACAAACAGAGAGGCCTTAACTAGACCTAGTGGTCTAGTGGGACGGAGGGGTGAAGATCTCATGATTTTTTTTTTTATCACAAGATCTCCCCCTGTGTTCATACACAGCGTGCGATGATCTCAGAGGGAAAGGTGTCGCACCTGCCATTTTTTTAAAAAAATAGGCAGCAGTACACGAGCGCTCGTATGCAAAAGGTAGGTGGTTTTTTTTTAAAAAAAATTATTTTTCCCGCTCACCCCACCCCACCCCCAATGGGCGCAGGTCCCGGCTCCTCACGAGGAACTGCAAGAAGCCAACACAAACCACGGTGCCCGTCCAGGGCGAGATCCCAGGGCAAGGGAGGGATCATCCCTCCCTGATCACAGGATCCCCTGTGCATCATGTGGACACACAGGGACAATCCCGGGGATCACTCCAGGATTTTGCCCCATCTAGCTAAGGCCAGAGAGAGAGAGAGAGAGAGAGAGATCTTTGAGTGTTGATAGTTGCCTTGAGTGCCATTTGTGTGGAAAAGTAGGATGGAATTTAACTTATGACTGAATAAGTGAATAGAGGAGGAATTTGAAGAGATGCTTCACCTTTTCCACTTGGGAAATGCCCTTTTAGGGGAGTGATGTATGCCCTATTAAAAATCATGACAAAGCCCCATTAATTCTAGCATCGATCACTATATTTCAGAATGTGTTAGGATGTCCATAACAGGTTGCCTTTCTTTTCCATCTTTGATGAATATAGAAAATTTCTCTCCAAAGAGAATGTGAAGGGTAGACAACGAGACCAGCTTAGGAGAACCAGCATCACAGTATCTCATAAAAAGCTTTGCAGGCTTCATTCTCCATCACTATCCCATTTGTTCTTCTTTTTGTGATTTCAGCAATTGTATTCTGTATACACAAAATGTTCCAGATTTGTCTCCTTTGCTAACAAACGTCAAGTGTGTTCCTGCAAAGGAAAACTATATTTTCCAATTAGGCTGTTGATATTGTTTGCAAAACAAATAGTTCTTCAGAACTTGGGAGTATGATACAATATCCTTTTTTTTTTTTTTTTTTGCTGTTAGCCCCCCGCCCCCCCCCCCCCTTTTGACAAAGGGTTTTACACATGACTTTCTTTTCCAGAGACTTGAGAGAAACTTCTGGCTGTGATTACAAGTGAAAATTAATTTTCAATGTTCAACGTCTTCATTTGTCCACACCAATTTTGGCTGATGATACAAGTGAAAATTGAATTTGCCATTTTTTGCCTCCCTTACTTAGACACACCAATAAACCAGCAGGTGATTTGGCATCGTTTGCTGTGGTGGCCGTTACTGCTTTAGAAGATATTCAGAGCAGCAGACAAGGATTATGTGATTCCTTCAGCTGACTGTACTTGTGGATGGTTTTCCTGGGTGATGCCATCATTAAAAAAACATGAGTGCACTGCATGTCAGAATGGCAGTTTGTCAAGAGTTGTGGGCTACAGACACAGGGCTGTATCCAATGGGGTACAGTTGCTAACATAACTTACATTGCGCTAAGCATGAACTACTTTATCACAATGCCAGTAGCATTAGCTGGCATGCCAATTTCTCAGTTTATGCTAGCGCAACATAAATTACATTACCATTTGGGATACTGCCCATAATGCTAGAGCAGTAAGGTGAAGGGTTTCACCTTCTTCAATATTTTCCCCCTATCATTTTCATTCAATTCAATGGAAAAGAAATTGTATTTGAAAAACTAAAATCAAAAGAGAAGATAAATTCTTATGGGGGAGCTGCAAGATCCTTGTGTTTACCTTAGCTATGAGGCGTTCAAGGTGTGTGTGTGTGTAAAAGAGAGAGAGAGTCTCATCTTTCAGTGTACAATCATTTCTCCAGTGGTCTGCAGCTATTGTGTGCCCATACTTCAATTAAAGGCCAGAGGAAGACGTCGAGGTAACTCTTCCCACTGGCCATTTCCAGATCAGGAAGTGTGAGCAGCTAGGGAGACTGAAGACTGTTCTAGAGATGTGTAATAGAAGAAGAAGAAAAGCCCCTTTACAATGATAACATAAGCCCAAACCAATGCCAAAAAGAAATTAAAAAGCTATTCCAAACATCCTGAGGATTGGGCAGAAAAAAGAACTATCTTCAATGGGGAAAGAAAAACTTCAAGCAATTGGAGAACAGATTTCAGCGCAGCAGTAGGTTAAGAGATTCATGTTAACACAGAATTGGCAGTACTCTAGTTTAAGTGCTTACACACTCATTGCCTACAGTCACCATGCCCTGTTCATTGCTCTAATAGCTTTCCACCATGCACACACATGGATGTACATCTCCCTGTGTCTATTTTCTGTTCTGTGTTGGAGGAATTAACTTGGCAGAAAGAAGCATTATTGAAAAATGTTTAGAAGTGAGAGAGGGTAACAAAAGGAATATTTTTTAAATAGGCAGCATTATGTTAGTCTTCTCCAACCCAGTGCCCTCCAAATACATTGGACAATAATTCCCATCATCCTCAGCCAGCATTGTTGATATGAACCATGTGAGTTGTAGTCCAACTTGGGATGTGGGAGAAATCCACTGCAGACTCAAGTGAGGCTGGATTTTATTGTTTTACTCTGTACAGCACCATGTACACTGATGGTGCCATATAAATAAATAAATAAATAAATAAATAATACTTCCCGTGAAGACAAAGGCCCCATTCGGAAGGCACCTTAAACCATGGCTTTAACCTTAGTCACTGTGGTTAAAACCATGGTTTAAGGTGTCTTCTGAACACGGCCTGGCTTTCTGGCTTAACCACCATGGTTAAAGACATGGTTTAAGGTGTCTTCTGAACAGGGCCATAGTCTATTTTGTTGTGGGGGAGCACATTTGAAGACATTACTTATGTAGGGCCATCAAATGTGTGCTATGTAACAGTAGGAGAATAATGTTGGAACCAAGTTATAGGAGAAATGGCTATCAGATATAGTTAATCCTCCTCTCAAAATATAATCAATGAAGAGTATGTCGATAGTTCTTAAACTGGGGTGGAAAATCTAGCATTCCCAGGAAGGTTAACTTGTCTTCTGTATGCAGTACGATTGTACAGTATTTAATTATGATCTTAGAATGTACTTTGTACATCACTTAGAAAGTTCTATTAATGGAAGCAACTCATGCCTATGGGACAAATTAAATGGGTTGCTTATGGCTCTCCCAATTCTCTTCTGTCCTGCCAACGCCATTACACAAGCGACCCCCGCTGCTTGCACAACAGTGATTTAGCATTTCTGTGGCAACCTAAAACAAACAATAATGCTTGTTTATAGAAGGAAGCGGAGCTCTGCCAACCTGCCTCCTTCCAGAAATGGAACATTTCTGGCCATTTGGGGCCTTCCTCAAGGAAGCACTACATCTCCATTGTGCAAAGGGAGGGCCCCACTTGTGGAATAGAATTCACAGGACCCACGGCTTGCAGAAGGGAATTGGCAGGGCATAAAGGAATAGAAGGGCATAATAATCCTGTTGGATTCTGCCCATTATTTATGAAATTAATAAATAAGCCTGCAACCCAAAGGCAGCCCTTGGCTTCAATTCATATAACCCTCACTGTCATCTAACTGTCCAGATGCTTTGGGCCCATTCTTGGTTTGTGGACTGTCTTTCTGGTAGTGATGGGGTGAAGATCCACCAGCGCCAACTAGGGCAGTGGACGCCCCCGGATCGGGCCCTGATGGACACGTCAGGGGGGATTTTTACCCCATCGCACCTGCAGGACAAAGGGGGCACAAGTCTGGGTGGACCTGATTTCTGCCCTGACCTTCACAGCAGGGGAAAATACTCAATTTCCCCAGCCTTGGGCCTTTAACAGGGCCTTTAAGGCCCCCATCGGTGGGGGAGAAATGCAATTTCCTCAAGGCTGGGGAAAGCATGTGTCATTTGTATATATGGGAAACCAGGTGAAAATTCCTCTTCATCACCACAGTTAAAGCTGCAGGTGCCCTGCCCTCTTTTAAATCTGGTCACTCTAGTATAGCTCCTGCAGCTTTAACTGTGGTGATGAAGAGGGAATTTCACCAGGTTCTCCATATATACACATGATACCTGCTGAAATTCCCTTTTCTATGCAACTGTTAAAGATACAGGAGCCCTGTCCTCCTTTTCATATGGTCACCCTAATAAATGGCAGGTGTAGATTAGGCCCAGGTTGAGGCATGCCGATTCAGGGTAAACACATATTATCAAGCAATGAAATAAGCTAACTATGGACATCATGAAATCTCCTTTGGAGGTTTCCCAAGAAAAGATGAATAACCATTTCCGGGGGATACTTTTGGCAGAGCTGTGTATACTCTGTGGAAAAATAAATCCAAATACTGAGCCAAGGTCTTGAGCTCCCTTCTGTAGCCTACATAAATTATGCAAATTAAACACAATAGTTTATTTTGCATAATTTACTCTGCTTCTTGTAGTCATGGTTCCTTGACTACTGTAAAAACCCTGCTCTCTAGTGTCCAATCCTCTGAGATTCAATGGCCAATTCCAAATCTATCTTCACAACTTTATGGGCTAGAAACTTCCTTTTTGAAAATGAAAGCCAAGATTCTTAAGGGTACGTATGCATTCAGGGCCAGTTTGTGCAGCATGTTTTTGCGCACCATGTTCAGAGCATCACAAAATGTACACAACTCTGAATTTAGGTGTTAGGTTCTTACTTGAGTCTGGGGTGTGATTCGTCGGTGATTCATGAGTTCCCTTCAGATACTATGATTCCGGGCACCGCATCTTGAAGCAGCAGATCTGCCCTGATTAAAGTCCTCCATCATCTGGCCCAGCTACAGGCTGTCCTTTGAAAAAGGCAAAGCCTCCAAAATCACCTCCTTTCCAAGCCTGCTGTTCATTTGGCTAGCAGGGCTGCCATTGCTTGGCTGTAGATTACAGGTTGAGCAGCATGCTAAAGAGCCAACATCACATTCCTGCCAAGGAACAAGCCTCCCAACCAGAGAAAACTCTCAGGAGTCCACCAGCTCCTGTTGCTAAGCATGAGGGAAACAAGGTTAGCAAAGTCATCTCTATGTGCCTTTGAGTGCCTTCCATTTTCTGCTCTAGAGATTCCCTCCTCTCCTGGACATCCTCTACCAGATACAGAAGGCATTTCCTAACAACCCTGCCCATGGCCAAGTCTGCCCAAGCACATGATGGCCTTTATCAAGCTTCCAGTCCTCCCTCCTTTGGAAATGACCAGAGAGACATCTTTGAGCTGATTTGAGACAAAGGGGGTAAATGTTGCTCTTTGAACAATGCTTTCCAGTTTGAGATCTGTCTGCATGCTAGACGACCCACCTGCCCCAGCTGAACACAAAGGTCCTGTAGAAGACATGTGTTGAATTTGAAAGCTACAGGATACTTAAGTGACCACATTCATCATTACCCTAAAGCAGGGGTGCAGAACCTCAGGCCCAAACCTAATATTATTAAAAAAAAAATTATTTATAAAGCATTATCAATGTTCATGGCGCTGTACAGAATAAAACAAAACAAGACAATCTGCCATATGGCTTACAATCTAGTCCTCCGAGAGTCCCAATCCAGCCCTTTAGGGTTCTCTAGATGGCCACGCCCCCTCTCTTTGGCCAATCATCCGGTTTGTACTGTTTCCCCCTATTGCAAAAGGTTGAAACGCCTTCCCAAAGGCTTAATTACTGGCAGTAAGAGCTTTGAGCTAAAATATCTTGGTATTTTGGGCCCAGCCCCCCTCTGCATTTGGCCCCGCCCATCACTGGAATGTGCCCACCAAGACCTTCTCCAAATGGAATTTGACACTTGGGCTGAAAGAAGTTCTGCATCTGTGCACTAAAGGAAGTGGCTCCTCATGCTGACATCTTCGATTACCAGCATCTTCCAGATGGGCACAATGGAGGGATTGAGGAAAGTGTGGGAAGGAGATTTCGAAGGAGAATTAGAGGAAACTGGATGGAACAAATTATGGAATAACAGACCATTTAGATCAATATCAGCTTCTATTCGAGAAACTTCTTTAAAAATATTGCATAGATGGTATCGAACACCAGTACAATTAGCATACATCACTAAAACTATTAGTCTTCTCTGTTGGAGAGGCTGCAAGATAAAAGGCACATATTTTCATTTATGGTGGTCTTGGGATTCTGGAGATCAGGGATTCTGGAGATCAGTACATAGAGAATTAATGATTATTACTAGAGAAACAATTGTATATGATCCAGAATTATTCTTATTATCAATATATAAAGGACTTAATACTGGATTGAAATATTCCTGTTGACGGCTGCTCATCAGACAATCATGCAGCAGTGGAAAAAAATTGGACAGTTTGAATTTATCTGCATGGTATTGAAGCATATGGTCTATGGCAATATCAGAAAAAATAATTTATGACTTGCTGCAAATTCAAGGAAAATGAGAATCAACATTGTTTGAAGCCATATGGGGGAGATTTGTGCATCACAACTAAATGTACAACAATGGATGCCTGTTTTAGCTCTGAATATATGGACATTGTAACAACAAATGAAGGAACACAGCACATTTATGATTTAGGGTTTTTTTTGTTTCTTTTCTTTTTCTTTTTGTCTCCTTTTTTCTTTTTAACTTTTCTTTTCCTACTTTCATTAAGCCTCTTTCCCCTAGAAGTTGTATCAATCAACTTAAAAAAAAAACCTTGTACATTATACATATTCATATAACCTTTGGTTTGATATTAATTGTTAGAGGGTTGTTTGTACTCATTCCTTTTTTGTATCACTTTAAATAAAAAAAAATTAAAATAATAATAATAATAATAATAATAATAATAATAATAATAATAATAAAATCTTCCATTACCAGCATCTTGGATATCTAAGAAGCATGAATTTCAACAGCATTAAAACTTCTGGCTGTTAGGATCATGAGATGCTTTCAAAGTGGTCCACAATTCCGTTCCTTCCGTTCCTTTATTTGTGTGTGTCTTTGCCCCTGGGCATTACCAATGTACACCTGCTTGCTGATAAAATGTTCAAAATATCACCTTCATGTGATCATACACATGACTGCAGCAATATTCTTTTTGCAGAGGACTTGATCAGTACTTAGAAGTACATGTGCAGATCAGTAAAAAAAAAACAGTGCACGAAAAGAATCGTGCTGCAGTCATATTTACACTTGCACCAGCTTGTTTTTCTTTTTGGGGTGTGTGTGAGAGTTATTATCAATATACATATGCTCACTGGTAACATACATGATAATATTCCAATATTTGTAATGTTGCAACAAATGGTGCATGTTCCAATTTTAGAATTAATTTTAGGAATTCCCCTAATTCAATTGTAATTCGGGAAATGTGGAATACAGGACCTATGGAATCTATGGGACAATAAAGGACCAGGACAAGGGGAATCCACTCTCAGCCCTTCCTACTTGGGCCTGCATCTCAATCCCTGCTCAGATGCTTCATTGGTCAGTCCATAAGGGTGGAAAGGAGGAGGACAGGATGGAAATGGAGACTCGCCTATACTTTGCACTAGGGATGCTTGTGGGAATATTTGATTATTATTTATTATTATTTATTTATATAGCACCATCGATGTACATGGTGCTGTACAGATAACACAGTAAATAGCAAGACCCTGCCGCATAGGCTTACAATCTAATAAAGTTGTAGTAAACAATAAGAAGGGAAAGAGAATGCAAACAGGCACAGGGAAGTGTAAACAGGCACCGGGAAGGGTGAAGCTAACAGTATAGAGTCAGAACAAACTCAAAGTTTAAAAGCTTATTATTAGTAAACCAACCTGATCCACAAGTCCCAGACTAATGTGCAGATTGAAATGCAGTTATCCTTTGGTTTTCACACTTCTCCAAATTCTGCAATACAGTTCTCAGCTCAAAAATTTGAACCAAAGTAAATAAGTAACCTCCAAATTAGATTACTGCAATGCGCTTGTATGTGGGGCTGCCTTTGAAGATGATTCAGAAGCCGCAGCTTGTGCAAAATGCAGTGGCCAGATTGATAACTGGGACCAGAAGGTTCAATCATATAACACCGATTCTGGCCTGCTTGCATTGGCTGCCTATACATTTCTGAGTCCAATTCAAGGTGGTGGTTTTAACCTATAAAGACTTACATGGCTTAGGACCACAATACCTGATGGAACACCTCTCCTGACATGAACCTACTCATACACTACGCTCAACATCTAAGGTCCTCCTCCGAGTGCCTACTCAGAGGGAAGCTAAGAGGTTGGCAACAAGGGAGAGGCCCTTTTCAGTGGTGGCCTCCCAATTATGGAATGATCTCCCCAATGAGGCTTGCCTGGTACCAACACTGTTATTTTTCCGGCGTCAGGTCAAGACTTTTCTCTTCTCCCAGGCAGTTAACAACATATGCTGAGTTTTTAACTGACCCCAGAATAGTTGTTTTAAATGAATACTGTTATTTTTATGCTTTTGATGGTTTAAAATTTTTGTTTACTTGTTTTTAATGTTCACTGTTTTTTTACGTTTGTAAACCACCCAGAGAGCTTCGGCTATGGGGTGGTATATAAATGTAATGAATAAATAAATAAATATTAAGATAATGCATACTTGGTGAGAAAATATGTTTAGAAATGCTCCCTTTGTGAGAAAATATGTTCAGAAAGGCACATTTGGAGAGGAAATATGTTCAGACAAGGGTTTTTTTTGGTGAGAAAATATGTTCAAAAATGCATATTTAAATACTGTTTAAATATGCATTTTCATGTGGATTAAAATGTTCAGACAGCACACTAAGCCACAGTAGTTAAGTATTTTGAGCTAAACATTATGGTTAGCGTGTCATGTGAACCATGATTTAGCATGTCATGTGAACCATTTCTAACCATGGTGGCCGCTGCAAAAGGGTTAGCGAGTTGTCTGAACTGGTCCAAGATGATGTGGGAGATGTAGGGGAAATTGTTATCCCTCTCTTTAGCACACTTTCAGTATTGGCATACCATGCTGAGATGTGCTAGAACACAGGATAACACTTTTAAGATAAAGCCTTGCTAATAACATCTTGGTACTTGCCGGCCAATGCCTTGGAATGTACTGACGTAAGGGCCACAGAATACAATACAGTATTGAAATCACTATGCTATGATCACGTATTTCCTTAACCCTTATATGGTATATTCATGCTGAACACACACTAACCAACACCTCCTGTGCACCCCCTGTGCACGAGGTAATCATGCATTTAACATGCTGTACTTAACAACCAATCATAGCTTGTATACAAGAAATGTAACCACTTAGTTCTTAATAAAAACCAAGACGGGGCTGCCTGTTTGGGATGCCTCTCCTTCATGCAGTTGGACTCCTTGCCAGTTATTTACTACAGGGATTTGGTTTGTTGGGGTTTTAAGGTCACATGTATAATAATAATAATAATAATAATAATAATAATGGACCATGTAACAGGAGGATGTAAAATTCTGGCAGGAATGGACTGTACAGACAGACACAATACAGCTGCAATAATTCACCAACATCAAACACCCTACACCATACTATACATACTCAATTGAAACAATCTTGGGAAATGCAAATCATAAAATATGCAGGGACAGAACATTTCATATGAACAAGGCAATAGTTTGTAATCAACTAAGCATAACAGTTATAGAGAAAAAAGAAAAAAAACACTTACCTCATTGACATAGCAATACTTAACAACAAAAATGTTGCAGAAAAGAGAGGAAAATATACACCACTGACTATGGAAGTTAAAGAACCATGGCAACAGGAAAAGGTCACAAGTATTCCATTAGTCACACCAGTCACCAGCATCATATCAAAAAATGATACAGAAAACCTTCAGAAGCTGGGCCTACCAAAATACGTCCACACCAACATCCAGAAAACAGTCCTACTTTAAACATGTTCAATAGTCAGGAAATTTCAGACTCAGTAAAAGACAGCATGACTTGGCAAAGCCCGTCATTCCATCTAGAAAAATCACCACGAGCAAGAAAATAAAGGTTAAAAATAAATAGTTGCAATATACGCCACTCTATCTGCAATTGCTGGATAGATATGGTATTATATACTCCCTTTACCTATCTTTCTTATCCCTTTATTAAATTCTGTTTCCCCCTCCTTTATCAAAGATGTTGGTGCAGATTTTCTGCAACCAGCTAACTCCTGCAAATCTCTGCTTATGCCAGTGGTCTGTTCAAATCATCATCATCGTCATCATCATCATCATCATCGTTTCTGATTTCTGTATACTAAGCAGTTTACAATAAATAAATCCACAACTGTCCCTGCCCTCAGGCTAAGTATTTGAATAAGATGGAGACAAAGGGAAGAGAAAAAGGGAGAGAGTAGGAAGAGGCAATGTCAATTCTGGGTGAAGAAGGCTAAAATCACAAAGAAACAGAAGCGAAGGTATCAATAAGTCTACAACAATAGTTACATTGAAAAGTAAGAGAGAGAAAAGATAGGTTTTCAACAACTGAGAGAGAAAGAGCCAAACATATGTTAGAGGGGAAAGAGTTCTATAGGTATAGTGCAACAAGAAAGAAAGGACATGCGAGGCCAAGAAATAAGAGGTTTAACAAGTGAGTGAGTGTTGAAATAACAAAGACCTAGGAAGGAGGAGAATACAGAAAAATCAAAGCTCAGAGATAAGCTGGTGCAAGATCATTTTGAGACTTACAGGTAAAAAGAAAAGGAAAGCTTAATCTTTGAGCAATGTAAAATCAGGAGAGCAAACTCCTGCGAAATTCCTTTCCCTGAACAGGAAAGTTGCAAAGGCTCTTTGAAAAGCAACTAGCAAGTTTCCCATTCTTGTATGAGGACCCACAATCTCATGTGAGTTTGCTGTCCCTACATTACAGTTCTCGGGCAAATCACATTACGCCAGTCCTTTTACAACTTCATTGGCTGCCAGTCCAGGTCCGGGCCCAATTCAAAGTGCTGGTATTGACATTTAAAGCCCTAAACGGTTTGGGGCCAGGTTATTTGAAGGAACGCCTCCTCCCATATGTACCTACCCGGACCTAAGATCATCTACAGGGGCCCTTCTCCGTGAGCCCCTGCCAAAGGAAGTGAGGCAGGTGGCTACTAGGAGGAGGGCTTTCTCCGCTGTGGCACCCCGGTTGTGGAATGAGCTCCCCAGAGAGGTCCGCCTGGCACCTACACTGTACTCCTTTCATCGCCAGCTGAAGACCTTTTTATTCACTCAGTATTTTAACACTTAATTTTAACTTAAATTTAAATTATACTGTTTTAAGTCTGTATTTTAACCTTATATCAATTTTGCTGCATGGTTTTATCCTGGTTGCGCTTTTTATATTGTATTTTGTATTTGTGTTTTTAACTTGGTTGTTTTATGATGGTTTTAATTTTTGTGAACCGCCCAGAGAGCTTTGGCTATTGGGCGGTATAAAAATGTAATAAATAAATAAATAAAAAATAAATAAATAGTCTGATCCATTATTTACAAATGTTACTGCTAGGAATGTAAGAGGAATTCCTTTCAATTCAAAAATAATCTGAATTCGCCCTGTTCACAACCCTGAATGCAAATGAAAATAGGAGTACATTTATTTTTTAAAAAAGGTTGCACATTCCTAAACTTGAAAAGCACTTTCCCTGTTTGAAATGTGCACTTTCCCATTCGAATAAACCAAACACATCACAAACAAAAATGGGAGTGACCCAAATCAGTTTCCAAGTGATGTTTGGAGAATTTCAATGAGCTCAAACATACCCGGTTCTTCCATCCCTCACAAATATTTTTGTCTCACTTATTTGTTTTCATTCCTCCATAGTGACCTCTATTTGACTGGTTCAGTACATGTTGGCTTTAGGTTTACATAAAGGGTACTAATCAAAGATCCAAGTTCGAAACATGCAATTAGATTTTTAATGTGGAGCTGAAAGGGGATAAGATTTTGTTAAGTATGAAAAGTGCTCCCTTGTAGTACCACGAGGACGAATATGTTTGTCCATTTATAGAGTAAGGTTAAGAATCACCACCTTCACTCTAAATTGACTTTGAGATGGCTCCAGGCAAAAAACTAAAATAAATCTTATTTGTTATATGGTCCCTCATTTAGACTTTTCTATTTTCCCAGTAATTTAGCATCCTAATCTTTTAGCTCTGCTGATTTAAATTTGTATCTTAAATTTGTATTTCAAATCTCTGCATTGCTGTAAGGTTTTATTTGGGTTGTACTTTTTATATGGTGGTTTTAAGCTTCCATATTTTATATTTTATGCTGTAGTTGTTTCATTTCTATGCCGCCCAATAGCTTCAGCTATTTATTTATTTCATAGAGAAATGAAATAAATAAATACTGGCAAGCCTGTCCTTCATAGCCAAGTGAATAGTATCTTTTGGGGACAGTAGACTAGATCCTTGGATTTGAATCCTTAGCCAGAATTTTATAAATAGCCCAGCAAGATTTACAGATGAATAAGTGTCATCTTTTCCTTATCATCTCTGACTTTGCTTCAACCTTTGTGTCATTTCTGACACGTCTTGCCATACTTCCTTTCCTATAGTTGTCCGTTTCATACAGTGTTCTGCTGCATTGTCTAGAAACAGTGTAGACACGAGACTACTTAGTGTAGGAAGCCAACAACAGGCAAATTTCTAGTTATTGGGCAGTATCCAATGCTGCTGTTGAGTGCATGGCAAGTCCTGCCAACTCTGGTCTGCAAGTGGCCCCCACCACTTGCAAAACAGTGATTTAGCACTTTTGGAGGCAAGCTGAAATGAGTGGAAATGCTCATCTCTGAAAGGAGGTGGAGCTCATATAAGGAAGTTCCGCTGACCTGCCCCTTTCCAGAAACAAGTTTGCCTCCAAGTCATGCGAGATTGACCTTCCACAAGCGATAGAGGCTGCTTGCAGACTGGAATTGGTGGGGCTGGCCATTCATGGACCATAATCGGTGACCAGCTCCACTTCATTGGATTCTGCCCATTGCCAGCACATACCATGCCTACCAACGTGTGTGTGTGTGTGTGTGTGTGTTTAAATGCAGCTCCATTGATAAACAAGCCATGTTCCCTGATTTTAGCAACCATTATACTCTAATGATTACAGTCATGACTCCTGAAAGTTTGAACAGTAGCCATCCCTGAAACAAAAAAGGTCTGGCATGATTAGAGAAGTCATTCATGACATAGCCTCATTCATCATTCATGGCATAGCATTACTCTACAGAGACTTACGAATGCCATTTCGTTTATTACATTTCAATACCGCCCAATAACCAAAGCTCTCTGGGCAGTTTACAAAGATGAAAACCCTAAAATACAATATAATCACATAATATAAAACCAGTTACAAAAATATAACAATTTAAAACAGTCAACAACAATGAGAATAGAACTATGAACAGGAAAAAGGAAAAAAGGCATGTGACCAGCAGAAGCTACCAAGATTGTGGGTCGCCCAGTCAAGCTACCCATAGTTATGGTTGGGAACACCATTTTGAGCATTTTCCCCATAGGGATAAGTCAATTTTTGAGGTATTGCTAAGCTTGCCCTTGTCCTATCCACCCCAAATTTTGCTTGTAGATAACTACATAATTTTCAAGCAGTTTAGCTAGTTTTTGCGCACAACAAAACTTATTATGGGATGTTATTGGGGAGAAGGATTCACCCTTCGTGTAGGGCCCCACTGGCAGAGGACTGGTGGGTTGAAGTGTGTAGCAAAAGGCTTGCATATAGCAAATAGGGGTCATTGCGTCCACCCCTGGTGATCCCCTTGGCTGTGCCTCCAGTGACTCCCCTTTCTTTCCCCCACTTAGAATGGCAACAAGCCTTCGCTGTAGAAACCTAGGTATGAACCCCCCAACCTGCCCTTCCAACTGCCCCCCATCCTGGAGCCCCCAAACAAGCTACCCCAGATCCCCACCCCTATCATGATCCCCCACCTGAGACCCCCACCCCTGAAATGAGCCCTGACCCAACCCCTAGAATGAGTCCCCATCCAGCAGAGTATGAGCTCCTCCCCAAATCACTGCCCACAGCCTGAAGCCCCCACCTCCAGCCCCACCCCAGGCACAAGCCCTCTCCTCCAGGCACCTGCCCCCAGCATGAACTATGCTTTGGATGGGGGATCTATTGTGATTACAGTATTCTTCTAAGCAAATCCATTGACCCTGTTCAGATGACACACTAAGCCACAGGGGTTAAGAATGTTGAGCTAAACATTATGAACCATGACTTACCATGTCACGTGAACCATTCCTAATCACAGTGGCTACCTAACCATGGTTTAAAAATGCTCACTAACCATTTGCTGCAAAAGGGTTGCTTTTGCAGCAAATGCTAAACCATGCTAACCATGGTTTAGCATGTTGTCTGAACAGGCCCAATGTGTGTGGGAGTGGACTGGTGTGTCTCTGTGCTCTAAATGTGGGGACATGTTCTCTTACAACCTCAGTGAAAAGGCCAGAGTCTCCACACCCTTCCTATCAAAACCTGTGATACCATTGGCAAACCTTTCAGTTGTCTGAACACTCAGGCTGTTGACTAAGGTCTCAGAGCCTTCTGGTTCAACAGTCATGTGTGCATCCCAGTGGGCTCCTGCCCTTCATCATTTTCCCTTTGCCCAAGGTGCATTGTGGTTTGCAAGGTGGCTGGTGTTATGGTTGGAAAAATGATTTCCCAGCTTTTGTGTGCTCAGTTCAACCATAACTCATGAATCACCATAGGTTTTGCAAATGATCCTTGCATTTACGTACATTGAGGAAATGAGTCATACACACAATGCAGTCCTGAGCATTATCCTCCTAAAAGGTAATCTGGATGACATCGGTTTACTATGCATCAGTCATAGGGACCATAACTGGCACAAGTATGCCTCCAGCTGATCCTGATCCTCTCCCCAGCAATTTATAATGATCCCCTAAGTCTGGAAGACAACCTAGTCAGATGCTTCAAAATGATCTCTGCATCCCATGTTCAAGTCCTGCACTCTGTCCATGAGGCTACACTGATTCCGATGTAGGCACGTGGCTCCATAAAGACAGGACACACTATGCCCTGCGATTACCCCATCATTGTCTTTTGTCTGAAGCCCAGCATTAATCAGAATAATTCTCATGCTGTGAAGATGGGCTTCTCACATCTGGTGTGCTTTAAATTCTCTCACTTGCGCTTGAGCGAGGGTAAATGTCAGCAATTGCACTGTTGGTTAGATCTGCACAAACACCGCTAATAACAGGTTTCAGGACTTTGGGTAAATGAATAATAGGAATTAGGGGGCTGAAGCACAGACTGCAGCAACAGACTGTGGGGGTGGGTCTGAACAGCTGGCATGCGCCAGCTCTCATGTGGTGGCTGCATGCGCCACATCCCAGTGAGCCAAGCAGTCACCTTGACACCTTCACCCGTCAATCTCCCCCAATATTCGTTCACTCTAAAGTTGCCACTCATTTCTTTCATCTTCCCCTGCTTGATTTCAAACAGAAGGACCAGAACGAGGAATACAAGACGTAGTTTATCAAAGCATCTTTGAGTCTTACTTCCTTTCATTTGGATTCCTTTTGTTATTGGATATATTTCTTCATCCCGAGGGGGAACCTGCTGTACTCGTGATCGCTTCGATAAAACCTGCAGCTGTGCAATTTGTACAGCATGATCACTATCACGTCTCACAAATTAAAAGCAGACTCTGGCGAGGTCAGTGCCTGGACAGGAGACTGTTTCAACGGCAGAACAATTGCTGACAGATCATTGTTTTGTGCATATCTGGATCCCATTAGGGCATTTGGCATGATAATATATATGATCATAATGGCTTAAATTATTTTTTGCATTTCCCCACCCCCTGGAATGAGGACTCGAGGCTACAAACATGGGGCTGAAGGGTCACTGCTTTTATTTCCAACAAATAAAGATGAAACACACTATTACAAGATGGGGGATACTTGGCTCAGTAATACTACAAGTGAGAAGGATCTTGTTGTAGGTCACAAGCTGAATATGAGCCAACAGTGTGGTGTGGTTGCAAAAAAAAAAGAAAAAGAAAAAGAAAAAGAAAAGAAAATCCTTTTTTGGGATCCATTAATAGCAGTATAGCTTCCGAATCATGCAAGATACTGGTTCCCTCTATTCGGCATTAATAGAAGTATAGCTTCCAATTCATGTGAGATACTGGTTCCCCTCTATTCAGCACTAACTAGACCTCATCTTGAGTACTGCATCCAGTTCTGGGCTTCACACTTCAAGAAGGATGCAGACAAGCTGGAGCATGTTCAGATGAGGGCAACCAGGATGATCAGGGGTTTGGAAACAAAGCCCTATGTGGAGAGACTGAAAGAACTGGGCATGTCTAGACTGGAGAAGAGGGTAAACGAGATAGCACTCTTCAAATACTTGAAAAGTTGTCACACAGAGGAGGACCAGGATCACTTCTCGATCCTCCCAGAGTGCAGGACACAGAATAATGGGCTCAAGTTACAGGAAGCCAGATTCCAGCTGGACATCAGGAAAAACTTCCTGACTGTTAGAGCAGTATGACAATAGAACCAATTACCTAGGGAAGTAGTGGGCTCTCCCACACTAGAGGGCTTCAAGAGGCAGCTGGACAGCCATCTGTCAGGGATGCTTTAAGGTGGATTCCTGCACTGAGCAAGGGGTTGGACTCGATGGCCTTATAGGGACTTTCCAGTTCAACTATTCTATGATTCTATGATCTGTAAGCAAAGGTGATCCAATCAAAGCATCCATCAGCTTTCCATTGGGCAATTCCACCCTGCCACAAGGCCATGGGTACCAAGATGTGCAGAGCTGGGCCTTCCATCACCTACCTGCCATAGAGGCAACCTGAGGAGCATTTAATGGACTAAAGCAGGGGTGTTGATCCTCTTTCTGCCTGAGAGATGAATTCAATTTTGGAGAAGCACTGGTGGGGGCATGTTCAGTGGTGGTTGGAGCCAAAGGCAAAAGAGGTAGGCCTGAGAGACCAGTATGTTTTAGCTTAAACCATTTAGTGCTAGTAACTAAGTTTTCAACCTTTTAGAATGGAGGAAAGCCCATGCAAAAGCCTGGATTTCACAAAAACGATGGATGGCTGCAGGAGTGGGACCCAACTGGTGATGTGTGAAAAGGGGCATGTCCAACTGGGGAACTCTGGAGGTCTGGACTTTGTGCCCAGGCTGGAGGTTCATCACTCCTAGACTAAAGCTCCTAGGTCTTCCCTCCCCTCTTGCACCAGATTGCAATGAGATTTGGGTGGGCAAAGAGATTTGGGTGGGCAAGCAACCCTTCTCCCTCCAGACCCCCCCAGGTGCTCTCCAGAGTATGTCAAGTAACCTAAGTGGGAGCCAGATCCCTGGCAGAACCCTTACTATTGACTTGGACAGCAGGGTGGGATGCCATGTTCTTTGGAAATGAAGCTGGGGGTGAGACAGTTCTACCTTTAAAGGTGATAGGACCTTCTTAGGCATTGGCCAGGAACTGGCACATGGGTGGTACTCACATGTGGTCTGTGTGTCTTCCACCATCCTCCCCACCCATTCTGGATGAAGTTGAAAGGCATTGTAGAGGTGTTGTGGAAAAAATGCTAGTAGTCAGCTGCATTTGTAAAAATCCAGCAGTATGCTAGTCCTTGCTTGTGCCTAAATTGCTTTGCCATGGTCTAAAAGATTTACAATGTAACTCTAAACTTGCTGACTCAGAAGTAAAACCCAATGCGTTCAATGGAACTTACCCACTAGGAAGTGCATTTAGTGATGCAGTCCCAGCCTCTCAACTAGAAAGAAGTTATGAAACAGGTAGTCAGTTTCTGTCTTTAAATGGCAGAAAAATAACTTAAACAGGCCAGCAAGTGATCAATTTCATAGTATTTCCATCAGTGGCTAATGAAGAATAAGTTAGGGGCTAGGGTGACCATATGGAAAGAAGGACAGTGCTCCTGTATCTTTAATAGTTGTATTGAAAGGGGAAATTCAGCAGGTGTTATTTGTATGCATGCAGCACCTGATGAAATTCCCTCTTCATCACAGGAGCCCTGTCCTCTTTTGTATCTGGTCACTCTAGTATAGCGCCTGCAGCTTTAACTGTTGTGATGAAGAGGGAATTTTACCAGGTGCTGCATGCATACAAGTGACACCTGCTGAAATTCCTTTTTCTATACAACTGTTAAAGATACAGGAGCCCAGTCCTCTTTTCCATATGGACACCCTAACAAGGCATTAATAGAACTTGTTCTCTAGTTCCTGATGATGGAATCCTGCTTTTTGAATGAGGGGATTACGTCTGTGCCATCTTATAAATACTGGGGTTGCAATCCCTAATCAGAATAAATGACAAATTAGTCAACCGACACTGTAGTTGGAAAGGGTACTTTTTAATTGGCGGTGTTACAAATGAAAGAGATTCTTGCTCATCATCTGAGGATATTTTGGCTCTAGTGTGCTGCTGTAACAGACAGCATGGGGGAAAATGAAACTGTCCTTTCCTTTTAACAAGAAGCTATCGTTTTTAAATCTCAAACTGCAAGTGATCTTAAACTTCCTTCGGGATCACAAAAGTATTGGGGTTTTGGTAATAAGCAAATTCATCTTAATCATTCAATCAATTAATTTATTGATCAGTCAGTTAAAAGGCAGAGGATTAATGCACCAAAATTCATTAATCAGATGACAGCCTTAATTCACAGCCACTCATACTTCTGACTTTTTTTTAAAAAAAAAAAAAATTAAATGTGTGACTGTTAATTCCATGCGTTCTTTATAGTTCTAGTGGAGGGGGAGGGGTCTGCCTGTTCTTTGCGCATGGTGTTCTATAAAATACGATGGGGGTTGTATCCAGTTGGTGTCACTCATCTGATAAAATGCTGTTTGATGTGCTAATGCTTCCATCAGTGGAAGGACGGTTCCTCCCCCGCCCTGCAGCCCCCTTCCTCCAAAGCTACTCCAGAAACCCTTTGGAACAGTGCAGAAGTTGGTGCAAGAAGGAGGGGAAATCACCCAATATAGCCACCTTCTTGTTCTGCCGGTGGAAGCCTCCACTGGATCAAAGAGCAATGTTTCCATGGAGTGACACCAAATGGGGGCTTAAAGTTTATAATACAATATTGAAGAGGCAATGGAGCAAAGCGAAGGAAATGGGGTTAAGGTTAGATAGGGGAAGAATCATAGAATAGTAGAGTTGGAAGGGGTCTAAGGCCATTGAGTCCAACCCCCTGCTCAATGCAGGAATCCACCTCAAAGCATACCTGACAGATGGCTGTTCACCTGCCTCTTGAAGGCCTCTAGTGTGGGAGAACCCACACCAGAGTCATTTAGGGTGCAACCCTATGCATGTTTAGGGTGACCATATGAAAAGGAGGACAGGACTCCTAGATCTTTAACAGTTGTAGAGAAAAGGGAATTTCAGCCGGTGTCATTGTTATGCATGCAGCACCGGGTGAAATTTCCTCTTCATCACAACAGCGAAAGCTGCAGGCGCCCTGCCCTTTTTTGTGTCTGGTCACTCTAATATAACTCCTGCAGCTTTAACTGTTACATTAAGTCACCCTAGTTTAGACAGTAGAAGTCCTACAACTCCCAGCATTCCCTAGCCTTTACTTGGCTACTACATTTTTAGCTCACCCTTCCTCCAAGGAGTACAGGGCAATGCAACCCTGAGTTTATTTCAGTTACACGTATGTGGGTGCAGACTAGGAGGATGTGCCAAAGGTTTCTACAAGACAGTGTTTCTTATTTGCTTCTCCTCACCTCAAACCATCTATCACTTTAAACAACTTTACTTCCCCCCCACACTTTTAGCAATTACCAACTTTTTAAAAAGATGAAAAAATAAAGATCTGTTTAGAGCATCCCCCTAAGGGATAATTTCTAGATATCCTTGACCTTTTGTTGTCGTTACTTTTGCTATTGCAGCCGCATCTTCTTCCAGCTGCACTGCGTAGTTTTGAAGTGATGAGTACATACCCAATGAATTTTCTTGCTTAGACAAGGGAGGGTATTGTGTGAGTGGGCTCAGCGCTCACCCTGCCCTGACTTCCAGAAGCCCTCAAGTACGATTCTCCCACCACTGTTGGAATAGGGCAGCTTTAAACTATCACAATGTACAAAACCAAATCTGCCATTTCCAGATAGGAGCAAAGTGCTGGAGAAGACAAGAGCCTAAGGGGAAAACCTGTAGGTAAGATGAAGGGCAGCATGGAGAAATTTTCATTGCTATTACCTGTGCTGTCCCTTTATAGTCTCTAAATAAGCAGAGAGCCATAAGTAAGACCAGTCCCTCTCTCTCTCTCTTTCTCTCTTCTCCCATGCTTTCCAATCAGATTGATTGCTGTGTTTAGTCCACACTTTCTTCTCCTGCTCAGCAACTCTCCTTTCTTTCTTTTCTTTTCTTTCTTTTTTTTAAGACAAAGTTGTTAGTGAACCCATAAATATCCCCCATCACCAGAGAGCCACCTTGCTTTAGCTCTGCCTGGAAATGTTGCTCTGGCCTATGTCGCATCACGTAGTGGAATGCTTTCATTGGTCCTGAGGGATTGGCAGGCAATTCATAGGCCATAAATCCCTGTCACATCAAGCTAACCTAGTAACATCATTCAGAAGTAACAAAGTCTACTTACTCCAAAGAAATATGGGAAGAAAATGTAGTCCACGGGTACCCCATTGGGAAGACTTGCCAAATAATTAGGTACATATTTTGACGCAGGCGGGAAATGGGGAGATAGAGGTGTCAGTCACACCTAGGTTCTTACAGCAAGGAACCAGTGCTTTTTTGAATACAAAAACACTTGCCCCTCAGGATCTTAAATTAGGAAGTTCTCATAGAATCATCAAATAGTAGAGTTGGAAGGGGCCTACAAGGTCATAGAGTCCAACCCCCTGCTCATTGCAAGAATCCACCTTAAAGGTGGAAGGGGCCACATGGGAAGAAAGAGGAAGTAATGTGGGAGAGGAGTGGGTGTGGAGAAGTGATGGTAGGGTACCACGATTTCCCCCGTCTGATGACGCCCTTAGCCTATTGTTTCAATCAGTATGAGCCAACAATGGTTGCATTCAATATTAACTCAGAAGAAAAGTTTCCAATCCCCCCACTCTTGAAACTTTTCTTTTCTAAATGTATGGAGAATCCGTCACCCAATCCCAAGAGAATATTCAGTGAATTCACCCCCCCTCTCAAATTTGTCACACCCACAAGAAGGGTGAAGGATGTTAAGAGGCCATATTCTCTTAATCCTCTGAGGTGCCATGCAGTGTGAATCAGTGCTGAGGCATACATAGCAGGGAAAAGTAGCTGTTGCCTTTCCTCTCCTCACCCCTACAGAAGTGATACCCAATAATTTGACAAAAGCCTTGTCCAGCAGCATCAAACCAAGGCAGGGATTGCTACCCAGAGGGAGGTAGCAATCCCTACCCTGGGATTGAGGGAGGTGCCAAAGGGGATGAGCCAGAAAATACATAAGACCTTGGAAGAACTACGTTTCCCTTGGTCTCCCATCATGTCCTCCTCTTACTGAGTTTTGGCTCTTTGGTAAATAAAATACAAGGATGTACAGTAGTCAATTTCACAGGCAAATGGTCAAGCACAGTTTTATTAGGCAACAGGTTTTTTTTTCCAGACAGAGATCTGATGTGCAGCTAAGGTCAAATGCCAGAATATCAATCAAGTCAAACACAGTCCAAAAGCAGAATTGGATGGAAGTCCAGCAGTCCGTAGCACAGAGGTCCAAACACGCAGCAAGGTCAGGGAGAAAACAGGACACAGACCAGAGCTGAACATCAAATATTGTTACAAGTGAGAGCTGATGGAGCTAGAACTCCAGAGCCCCACTCAGTGCTCAGCTGCATCACATTACAGGCCTTGCTCCTGAGGAGCCCCTTCCACCTGAGGAGTCCTCTTTGATAGCCAAGCACTTCTTCTGACTAGCCTGTCTCTTGAGGCAAAAACACTCTCAGGGGCTAGGTGGCCTCTCAGCAGCCCTCTCTGCCTCAGAAGTGGAGCTTTCTGTCTCTTGAGGAGGCCGATCTGAAGACATCAACCCTAAAGGCACACATCTTGGGTAGAGATGCAGTCCTTTGAGGCAACCCAGTCCCTGGAGACATGTGGCTTTAAAGTTTCCATCTCATCTTCTGAGGGATCTCCAGTAGACCCCTGACACATTCTCTCCTCTCCTCCCCACGTGCCTATGCTGTGGTGCCCACTGCAGATTTAACTGCAAAGAAAGGGAAGGGGGCGTATTCTTGAGGTGATGTCTGGAGGGGCAGCTTTTGGAGATAGTTGGAGGGCAGCGCAGATAGGCAGATCATTTCCCCAAGACTTCTGACTGACCTCATAAAAATGATCCAGGTTCTTACCACTTCCTCCCCCCCCCACCCCCCAGAAGAACTCAGATCATTTCCAAGTTAATCCTGCTCTCAATATTTCAGGTTTTAAACTGAAAGGTGTGAAAGATTTATTGCAATCATGTAAAATTCAAGCAAGGTGTCAATCATCGCTTCATACACCATGCGTTTTCCGAATTGAGAATGGCACGTAAATGTCATCACTCGGTTTGTTCAGTTAAAAAGATATTGTCCTGCAAAGTACATACCTATTTCAAAGGGTTCATTTGATTCACCAAAGTCAATGAGAATATCTCGTAAAGTGCAGGGTTAACAGTAAACCACTTCTGCTAACAGGCTTTCACTGTACATCTCCGTAAATGCTAAATCCAGCTCTACTTATAGGATCACAATTTTGCCATATGGGGGATAGATGCTGAAGGGCCATGGGAGAGATCATTATGGTTGGGGGAATTTTAGATCATACGATGACCTGAGATCACCAGTATTTCTATAGTGTGGTTTTCTGAATGAGTAGGGATCTATGACAAATTTCTTTTTAACCAGAATTTACCCAGCTTGCACCTCCTGGAGCTCACAATCTGCAGTCAAACCCCATACATTTCTGAGACTGTGATGCTATTTGCAGGAGGGCGGGGAGAGAAATGGCATTTGAAAAATGGGTACATTTGGAAAAAATACAAACATGGGGGGATTCCACACTTCGTACTGAGGGCGCTTCCATTTGGAAAAATACACGTGAAATTGTGCACACATTTTCATTCAAACGTAAAAACATAGCTTGCAATCTGATACAGGTGGAATTGGGAGAACTTCAAGTTTGTGTTTTGCTCATTCACACATCCCTAGATAATGAGTTGTGGGGCTCTGAAAAAATAAATAAAGGAGTTTAAAGAGAGTTGCCAACTTTTTTATTGCAGACTCACCCTCAACAGCTGAATATTAAGCAGAAATTCATCCACTTAATGCAACATGGAAATGTAGCTGCATGCTAATGTAGCGATGGTGAAAAATTCACATGCTGAATTTCATCCTATTATGCAAATGACAAAGGCACAGGCACCTTGCCAGAAAATGTTGGCAGTCCTGTGTTGGACCCTCTCAGTCTGCCTTACCTCCAGAAATGGTTGCACTCCCCGTAAGGGCTCACACTTCATTTTGCAAAGAAGGTTGCCAACTTTTCAACTAACTTCTGTTAGCTGTGCCTTTAATGGCTGGTACCTGATTTGCAAGAACTACCAGAACAAAGCATTCTTCACAGCATAGACTTTTCACAGCGTAGAGATAGATAACCAGTACACTTCAAACTACTGCAAAAGGCACAGCTGCAGAAACTTGTTGAAAAGTTGGCAACCCAATTTGGGAAGTGCCACTAAAAACATCATAAAATGTAAAGCCTGCACAGGCTGGTATAAACAAGCAACGACGGCCAACATTCTTGTACCACGTTCCGCCTCTCTGCCCTTCCTCCTAGTCATGGATCACCTCCCTGCCCCTTTTATGCCACACAAAAATGGCACTTGCAATAATAACATGCTTGATTTCTTCCGAAGTATGGAGACGAAGTGATTCATATGGAAGAGCTGAGTGAGTTGTTTGCCTCATTCGTGACATCTGTCCAAGAAGGGAAATTAGAGTTCAAATCAAAAACAAGCTCTTTAGAAAAGAGGCCGGAATAAGCGCTATTAGGCAAACTCCAGAAAGTGAGAGGGCGGGCTTTGAGGTTTCGCCATTGATAGAAACCAGAATTTGGGCGCCCTGACCCAGAGCTACTCATTTCTATAAGAGGGCCCGGGGGTGGGGGGTGGGGGAGGCCTCCGAGGTTGGGCTCTCAATATATGCGGAGCTTATGCATGGAGAGTAATTTATTTCCCTCTGGGTCTCTATTATTGCAGTTAAAAGAGGTCATCTTGTCATAAAGCCAGAGGATGACATAGTAACCTTCAAACCTTCGCTCCCGTGTGTATTGTGAGAACCAAGGAGTAATGTATTTGCACACATGGCTATCTTATTGATTAATTCCTCCGTCCCATAGTATTCTTTGCAACAGGTTTCTGGAGTTGTGATGATTCTTTCTACAGGAAGTGCAGCTCCTCTGACATGTAGAATAGGAAATGCTGGCTCGTGCCCAGGGACACCCTCCTCCACCTTTTAGCAGGAAGAAGATGGGTGAGGGAGGCTCATGGGGACACAGGCATGTCAGGTCCTTGGGGAGCAAGAGAGTGGAGTCACTGATGCCAGTAGTGCTGGGGGGGCAAGAGAGTGGAGTCACTGATGCCAGCGAAGTCCAGTGTTTGAGAGAGGCAGGAACTTCTTCCTCTCCACTGTTCTGGGAGGGTGGAAGAGAGAGGGAGAGGGAGAGAGAGAGAGGGAGTGGGGGCCAGGGAGGAGGAGGAGGAGGTTCGTACCTACCCCATTCTCCTCTACAAAGGATTTATAAGTCTTTCTATTTCTGTTCTCTCCCCTGTTTAACTTCAGCTTTGGGCAGTAGCTGCAGGTTGGCCAGAGGAGGGTGGAAAAGATAGAGGCCGTTTCTACACCTGCCTTTTCCCCCAGGATCGTCCCGGAATCATCCCTGGGCATGCAAATGACACACAGGGGATCCCAGGAGCAGGCAAGGATGATCCCTCCACTTTCCTGTGATAATCCTTAGGTGTAGAAAGGGCCAGAGTTTAATTTAAGCCCTGAACTAAGTCTGTGTATCACCTTAGTAAAAAAACATCTTCTCTCAGGCTTTTATGACATTAAAACAGCTCATCCAAAGGGTAAGCTGACCTGCAAGTGAACAGCTAGTCTGTTTTTGTCATTTTGCTGTTGTGTTATCTTTGTTGGTGTTGTTTGCATTAAGTTGAATTAATTTGGTTTATTATCAGAAAAGTTAAATGTAGTGAAGAGCTAGAAACACACGTACACCCAAATACATGAACATGCAGCTGACATTTAGGGGCATGGGATTATGGACTGGGAAATGGTGCAGCACAACACAGCAGCACAAATTAACAACCCATCTTCATGGACCCTCCTTTCCATTAAGCCCATGATTCCTCACTCCAAAGAACCCCAGCTGCTGGGATGTGTTGTACTTTGGATAGGACTGTACACTGAATGTGGGGTGGGTGGGTCCATTTGATCCCATAAACTAGCCTTCTCCAACCCGGTGCCCTCCAGATGTGTTGGACTGCAACTCCCATCATTCCCAGCAGCTCCCATCAATCCCAGTTGCCATTAATGCTGATCTTTCAAACAATGTATACGCTCAGGAAGTTAACTCTTCAACCACTATGGTATTGATGCAGGGTCAAAAGCGTAAAGGGTTTAATTCATGCAGCTTCATTAAGTAAAGAACTCTATTTCCATGACTCAGTCCCTGTCCCAGTCTCAGTAGTGCGGTCCACTCTGGGAACATAGAAACATAGGAAGCTGCCTTATTTTGAGTCAGACCCTTCATCCATCTAGTTCAGGATTCTTGACTCTGACTGGCAGCAGTGCTCCAAGGTTTCATGCGGGTATTTTTCCTGCCCTACCTGGAGACGTCGGGAATCGAACCTAGGAACTTCTGGGTTCAAAGCATGTTCAATACCTCTCAGTTACAGTTAGGGTTGTTAGAGAAATCTGCAATGGATTCAAATGAGTTCAGATTTCTATGGATTCCACAGTGGAACGGCTTTTCCCAAGTAACATGGATTCTGCATAACTTTCTGGAATTTTGTGCAAACTTAGTCACAGAAAAATAAGAAAATAATAAAACAACTGACGGTAAATGTGCATTCCCCCCGCCCACGTAGGCTAAAGTGTAAAAATTGTGCATTTTGGTGTGTGGGTGTGGGTGCATTTTTGGAAGTGCACATTTGCACAAATACACACTAGAGTAAGTGGGTGTGAAGGCAACTTCAGGAAACTGAGAAAAATCTGATTACATCAATGAGCAGACAACATAACCAAAGATGCCAGACAATCCATGAAATGCAGATGGGATGGATTTAACAAAATTCATTGCTCCCCTAGCTGCAGGCCCTCCCACTTTAAACTGGATTTGGTGAGCTGAAGGCATGGGGCGGTCTCTCGGATCACACCCTAAATAGATGTAAATCCTGAGATACACAAGTCCCAAAGCTAGTCTTGGATGTGTTCTGTTTCAAATCTAGTGATGCAGTGAGATACAACAGCTATAAGCTATAAAATTTGCAATGTAATTTCCACATGGACCATCCTTCATTAACTAGAGAGCAGTTTAAAGCACAGAAGCACTCGGTCACAGGAAAGGAGGCACCAAATGTACAAGCTGGCTTTAGTACAGCTTCCTATGGGCAGAACCATACATCACAAGAAATTCGGGGTGGTTGCCAAATATGGTAGCCCCATGCCAGGTTCCCCCTTTTTCCCCATTCTGTGAGCAGCAGAACAACAATCTACTGACATCCTGTTCATCCTGACATCATTACATTGTGTGTTCCTTCCAGCACTGCATCACTGCCTACCTCCCAGGGGCAGGCAAATGCAGAATAGGGTAGTTTATTGGCTGAGCTAAGAAATTAACCCAGATGTCCTGAGGCAAAATTCAATCTCCTCTCCTCTATTCCTGTCTGCATTCTTCATCTGTGGAACATGCACACGTCCTTCCCATTCCTTTATATTCTGGACATTATAGGAAGGTGTCATTGTGTTGGATTTAACGGTCTTTAATTATTACATTGCTGTGAACAGTTCATCTTCTCCAGTGAGTTATTTTTACCCAGCCTCATCACCATTATGCTGAAGTTAGGCATGAAATATTTTTCTTCTTCCTGTGTGCCCCTGGGAATTTCTCAGCAGTTGTTCGTGATGCATTGCTGAACCATAAGCCCGGTCGTCCTTGCCTGACCATCAGTTGCAGCCAAAGATGCGCCCTGGTAATTATAATGTGATGGCAATGCTTCTGATCTCCCAACTACAACCACCCCTTGACACATTTTGCGATGCTCGCTTGACTTGCACTGCCCAAAGGGAATGCTCCCTTGCTTCACAACAACCAAAAAGACCCCCATGTGCTGTAAGCATTAAATAGCTGTAGTGGGAGGGGGAAGTGCCTTGAATGCATCACAAGCCAATGACCTTGTGGTCAGAGAGAATCTTCTGGGTCAGAGTAAATCATAAGAAGTAGGAACTTAGGAAGTTGCCTTATACTGAGTCAGACCATTGGTCCATCCAGCCCAGTATTGTTGACAGTGGCTGGCCTCTCGGGTAAATCCACTGGCATTATTTCAATGTATTTTACAAAATATCAAATTATATTTCATTTCTTGTTCTTGCCTTTCTTGAGGTGGCTGTTCTTCTATTGCCTTGCTAGATTAGAGAAATACAGGAAAATGGCTAATATTGAGTCAGACCATTGGTCCATCCAGCCCAGTATTGTTGACAATGACTGGACTCTCCCCAGCCTACCTGGAGATGACGGGGATTGAACCTGGGACCTTCTGCATGCAACGCTTGTGCTCTACAACTGAGCCGCAGCCCTTCCCTTCCATAAATCTAAGTGACATGTTTATTATTCTGGTATCTTGTCTCATTTACCTTCTCCTGCTCCCCACTTGCATTTCCTTGCTTTACATAAAAATATAAGAAAAGCCTTGCTGGATCAGGCCGAAGGGCCACCTACACAGTGTCTTTCCTTCTGCAGTTCTCTGAAGTGCTCACAGCGTTGGGAGGGTCCAGGTTCAGCTCTGTTTGTGTCTTTACCCTTGCGTAAATGGGGCCTTTACGGCTGCCATCGATGCAGCGGGGAGAGGAGTGTGCAGGCTCTGGAAATTGCATAATTCCTGCTGTTGTGTCAATGGCAGAAATGCACAATTTCAGGGCGAGGGAGGGCAGCTGCTGAATGTTCAAGAGGCCTTGCAGGCATTTGAGGGGGTCTGCGCTCCTGCCAGGAGCACCCAACTGGGTCCAGGGGAACGGATGTGCCTGTGGGGGTTCCCAAAACTCCCGGATCCAGTCAGGCACTCACAACATCCCTAAATCTACGTGACGTGTTTATTATTCTAGTATCTTGTCTCATTTACCTTCTCTTCTTCCCCACTCACATTTCCTTGCTTTACATAGAAACATAAGAAGAGCCTTGATGGATCAGACCAAAGGTCCGCCTACACAGCGTCTACCTTTCTGCAGCTCTCTGAGGTGCCGACATGCTCACAAAGCATTGGGATTCAGTTCTGGCTGCTTTGGAAGGAACCCTACTTGAGCCACAGAATCTCCCCATAGCGGCCCATTTTGTCTCATCACTCAGGGGACTCTGGAGCACACTCCTAGTCATTGCCACAGTAGGAGGCCCTAGTAGATGTTTTCATTATTTATAGTACTGATGATCCAGATGTGAGGTTATATACAGTAGTCGTGGGCCTCCAAAATTTTAAGCATCTGTCAATTAATTCAGTCACATGCTTTGCATGACACAACCACCCATTGTGACTTAACTTAGTTGCAAGGGGTGTTGTGCCACACTGGGTGCCCTTGGGTGCCATTTTTGCATGGCCTTTGCAGGTGCCCGGCCTGCCATGGTTTCTTGTGTCATGGGAACCCAGGCAGAAAAGGTTGTTTGGGGGTTAGACAACCCTCAATAACTCTAAAACAACCCCATGGGTTTTATAAGGGCTAACTCTCAAACAACCCCTGCCACCTGGAGTCACATGATGTGACAAAACATGGCAACTGTCAGCAGGGGCTTGCATATTCAAAATGGCAGCCAGCATGCACCTTGATTCCTCTGAGGGTAAATTTATCCATGGTGGCTTGTCGTGGCATGCAAACTGGCCCAACCTTTGAGGAAACCTCATTAAAATGGGAATGGCATGCACATATGAGCCAACCTGCTGAGTAGATTTTGGATTTCCCAAGCCTTACAGAACTTGGGCAATTCAGCTAGCTGAACTCGAAAAATGTAGCTCATTTCCTTTAAAGTATTAATCAATGGTATTCACTCAGGCAACGTATTTTTTTGTTCTCATTTTTAATTGAAATTCTATAGTAAGCCACAGTAGATTCATGGATTGGACTCTATGATATGGTTAGGGTGACGATATGAAAAGGAGGGCAGGGCTTCTGTATCTTTAGCAGTTGCATAGAAAAGGGAATTTTATGAGGTGTCATTAATAGCTCTAAGGTTGTTAATAGCCTTGAGCCTTGTTACTTTAAGAGGGATGGGAGGAAAAAGATTTACCTATTAATAATACAAAAGGCTTATCTGGGTGCCACTGATCTGTACCTGTATCTTTACCCTATTATTAAAAAAAATGCTAGCTTTCTAACAATATTTTTGACATTTAATGGGATTTAATGTCTTTCTCCCTGAAGGGAAAGGTCTGTGTGTCACACCCACTCTGCTTCTCTCTATGTTTACTCTCAAGTAAATCCCAAGCTGAAGAGATGAAAAATGCTTTACACAGGCTCACTGAAACTGCAGATGTTTTATAGATTTAAATGTATTTATTTAAATGTCGCCCTGCACCAATATGCAAGAAAGCCTAACCACCTGTGTGTGATCAGTTAGGGGTTAGAGTGCTTCAGTAATGCTTTGAATGCTGTCTCTCTCCCATTTATGTTTTATTTTTTTAAAAAGGAACATGAGACTGATGGGCACAATATGTAACACAGGCCTTGCTTAATCAGAAATAAATCCCCTTGAGTCCAGTAGGACTTAATTCCCCAAGTAAATGTGGAGATTCTGAATCACTGTAGCCACTTGCATTAAGTTTGACACTAAGGGCTCATCTACACCAAGCAGGATATTCCACTATGAAAGTGGTATATAAAAGACGGGAGGCACACTACTGCTTCATGGTGGTATTGAAGTGCACTGACAACTGCTGGGGCCCATTGACACATACCATATACTGCATTCATACCACTTTCATAGTGTTATATCCTGCTTGGTGTAGATGTGTCATGGGCCCCAACAGTTGTCAGTGCACTTCAGTACCACTATGAAGCAGTAGTGTAGATCCTGCAGTGCACTTCAATACAATAAAGCAGTAGTGTGGCTCCTCCCTTTTATATACCGCTTGGTGGAGATGAGCCCTAAGTCTTCAGTGACTTATTGTTCATTTGTCTGATTGTGAAATTTCTGGCTGGAGACAATGGGTGTCATATGACTAGGGTGACCATATGAAAAGGAGGACAGGGCTCCTGTATCTTTAACAGTTGTATAGAAAAGGGAATTTCAGCAGGTGTCATTTGTATGCATGCAGCACCTGGTGAAATCCCCTCTTCATCACAACAGTTAAAGCTGCAGGAGCCCTGCCCTCTTCATGGGGATAGTCCATCTCTGGGTACATGTTATGGAACATAATGTGAAGTAATGTTAAAGAGGAAAATCTTTAGCAGAGATCTCTCTGGAGAAAACCTCCATGTTCAGCAACAGTATATCTTTGATTTCAAGAGGAAGAAAGAGATTTGGAATTGCAGTCTGGACATTTATTAGAAGAGAGGATATTAAAGAACAGCCTTTGAGAAATTTAACACCATTTGAATTCGTACTTAAACTTTTAGGCAAGGGTAAGAAAGACCTGGTGTCACATATTTACAGAGTGCTAATTGATTTAGACATGGGTTCAAACAACAGTTTAAAATGAATATGGGAACAGGACTGGGAAATAGAAATAGAGTATGCATTATAGAACTCAATGCTGGAAAAATTCCCATTTAAATCTGTAGCTATGAATATGCGGGAACAAGCTTTGAAGGTTCTTCAAAAATGGTACATGACCCCTGTTCAGTTTGCACTCATTCACCAGGAATTGTCAAGATTGTGCTAGAGGGTGTGTAAGGAATGGGGTTCCACCCAGCATATGTGGTGGTCCTGTGTAAAAGTGGCAAAGTTTCAGACTGAAGTCGTTGGTGAAATGGATAAGATACTTGGACAGCAGTTAGAGAGAACAACCCAGAAGTCCGTGGACTCAACATGGCCTGGAGAGGCTGCTCCACAGCAGATTCCGCAGTTCAGATTCTTAGAAATCCGAATTCATTTTAGCCCATCTCAATTTTCTCCATCATCCCTAGCTACAGGCCTTCCCTGAGGACTAGCCACTCTGTGACAGGTTAGAATACTTAAAAGGGAACTGTTGGGTAATGGCACCTCTTCCTGAAGTCTTAGGTTTGTGATTAGCCACAACATATTTCAAAATATTTCATTTGTCACTATCTTGTTGTGCCTTGCAGAAACATTCATTCCACAGCTCTGCCATCAATACTCCCAAAGCACTCAGCGGCTGGCCTCCACCTCCCCTTTCAGCACACACATTTGGAGCAGACAGGAAAATAAGTGTTGGATGCAGAATCACTTTGCCTTTGCAGGTGTTATAGCCAGTAAACGTATTCTTCTGGCAGTATCTAGGAAAGAGGGTTGCCATGTAGTCTCGCAGTTGTTTTTGCCAGACAGTTGAGGGAGTACGGCACAGGAAACAGCCCCCATCCCTCTTTAGCAATCAGTATTGGTCATGGAGTGCTAGAGATCCTTGTTTTTGTAAATGTATATGATGCCCTAGAGGGGTTTCTGAGGTTTTTCTTCTATAGTATCTCAAATGGAGTCCTTAGTTCTGGGCCATAAGCCTGTGATAGTAATGTCTGTGGTTTATTCCATCCCATGCAGACCATGAATGATAAGAGCCATAGGAAGGGACCCTTTGTCCACCCAGTACTGTAAATTTATTATAAGGTAATAAAATAGCAAAGGCACCTTAGGAAAATAAGTTTGCTTTACAAAATCTCTTCTCTCTTCTTTTGTCTTAAAATGGCTGAACGTTCTATGAAGAATCCATTTATAAAGTGTTAATGAAGGTTCAATAGCAGGCCAGGACAAGATAAAGACACATAGAATGTATTTTATGGAGGCACATAAGCATTCCAGTAGCTAACCATAAGCCCCAGCTGTGATAATCAACTATACGGAGTTCTACGCTGGTGATTCATTGCATGCTTCTGCTTTACATGATGTCATCAATTTATTTATTCATTTATTTATTGCATTTTTATACCATTCAGTAGCTGAAGCTCTCTGTGTGGTTTACAAAAATGAAAACCATAGAAACCATTCGAAATATAAAACAAACAGTATAAAAGCATAATATAAAATACAATATAAAAACACAGCCAGGACAAAATCAAGTAGCAATGCAGAAATTAGTACTGATTTAAAATGCAAATTTAAAACAGCAAAGTTAAAATTAGATAGACTGTTAAAATGCTAAGAAAATAAAAAGGTCTTCACCTGGCGTCTAAAAGAATATAGTGTAGGTGCCAGGTGAACCTCGTTAGGGAGTTCATTCCACAGCCGGGGTGCCACAGCAGAGAAGGCCTTCTCCTGGTAGCCACCTGCCTCACTTACTTTGGCAGGGGCTCATGGAGAAGGACCCCTGAGGATGATGTTAGGGTCCAGGCAGGTACATATGGGAGGAGGCATTCCTTCATATAGCCTGGCCCCAAGCTGTTTAGAGCTTTGAATGTTAATACCAGCACTTTGAATTGGGTCTGGACCTGCACTGGCAGCCATGATGTCATTAACCTTCAGGACATTTCCCACACTTCCCTCCCTTTATCCTGCTTTCAAAAAGATCAGAGATAAACTGAAATAAAAGTTAATGCAGCATATCGGAAGTGTTTAATGTCAGCATAGCACTATAACATAGCCTCTACATGGTGCTGTTTTATGAACATATAGAAGCATTGCCAAGAAAGGATTTTTTTTATTCCAAATCACACATTTGCCATCCAAAGGAGCCTTTCGTAAACCCAGAAAGACTCCAGAAGAAGAAAGATTGGTAAGGTTGCGGGACTTTTGCTAAATGTAGAGAAACTCTCTGTCCAAGCAGCCATTTACTCATGTCCAGTTTGCACATGTGGCTTTTGCAGCAAAGTTTCCTCATGTGATTGTTCCCTGGCTCCAGGGTTGTCATCAAGGGTAGGCATGGTCAGGCAGCTGCCAAAGACCCCCACCCCAGCAGGCGGCCATGGATAAGGGGCCCTTGGAGTTGCTTCTCCTCTGATGAGAAAAGCCGCCCATGAGGCTCTTCAGAGAACTCACCTGGCAGCAGCAGCAGCCCAAACGCCTCACAATGAGGGGCCCTTGTTCATAGTGAGGCATTGAGGTGAACTTGGAGAATGTCTCCTGAGCCACCCTGATCCAGAATGCCTTCCTAGGAAGGATTCTTTATGGCAAGTGAGGCACTCAGGTGGCACCCAGGGGAGAAGTTGGAAGAATGGAGGATGGCGGTGGCCAGGGGGGAGAGGGAGAAGGGAAAGAGAGGAGGAGGAGGAGGAGGAGGAGGAGCCATGGTGGGGGCATAGCAGGGAGGAAGTGCTGCATGGGGACGCCACGGCAGTGGTGGCCAGCAGGTAAGTGGGGAGGAGGGAGGTGGGCAGTGGGTTGGCTAGTGAGGAGAAAGCAAGGAAGAGGAGGAGGGTAGTGGTGGCAGCAGCAGCAGCCATCAGTGGGGGTGGGAGCAAGAGAGAAGAGAGGGTGTAGGGGGTGCCAAAGCACCACCTTGCCTAGGGTGCCAAAATCAGTCAAGATGGCCCTGCATGAATCTTCAATTTAATCCAGATGGGAGCCAGAGTGAGAAGCACTGCAGTCGACCCATGGAAAGTGATTTTTGCAGTTCTGATAACCTGCTAAATGATGACTTTCTGAAGCTAAGAGCTTGATCTCTAAGCGTGTTCATTTCACTCAGAACTACGTCTCATTCATGTCAATACGACTTATTTCCAAGTAAGTATTATTCATCGGAATGCAGCCTTTACCTTCATTCCCTTTCAGTAGTTTCCGGAGCAAACTTAATGAAGCTTATGAAAAGAGCAAGCTACATTTTTAATGCCTCTTGCACCTTCCCTAAAGAACCTGCAGCTATCAAGTCAATCATACGTGAAGATCAGAATCTAGCTTCCTCTCCCTTAGCTGTGTCATCTCTGAACGGATATAATGATGATTAAATGATATCTTTTTTTGCTCAAAACATAAGCAAATGTGATTAAAAAAACACATAGGGACCAGATGCATCCAGTTAGAAGGGGTTATTTTTGAAGTTAAATAATTACTTTTCTGATTATGATGCCATTTCAAATGCATTTCCAAGGACAGATTCACATATTTAAATGTAAGGCTATGCATATATATGTGTGCTGAAAATAAAAGTGGCGCTTACATATACATATGCATGTATTTATATTTTGTATATGCAGACCTGCAGCCAAACAAGGGTATTCTCTGTGTACCAAAGATCAAGGGTTTGAAACCTACCCTCTCTTCTGCATTTGTGTGTGTGTGTGTGTGTGTGTGTGTGTTTGTTTGTGTCTGTGTGCGCGCATGTGTGTGTATGTGTTCACCCATTGCGATTTTCTTGTGTGGCTGTTTGAGAACAAACAACCCCTCATGCACAATATGTAAGTTGCATTGAATATTACAAGCAACATGAAGGCCTTACAGCCTCTGTTGAACATATTTCATTCAGCCCCAAGGGTTAGTTTATATGAAATTTTGAGTTTTTATTGACATTCTCAGGCAGCAGTAGCATATATGTATCTATCCTAAAACAATATTATCTAGCACTAATACGGACCTTGTTACCCTGGAGCCTGGACAAGACCAAATTAGACATTGGCCTCATGTCCTCTTTTGTCTCGAACTCCCCTGAATTTTTCATTCTGCCTGTTCTCTTGACCAGATGCCCTCTAGAAGTCAAATTTTCTAGATCTGGACTTTGCTGTTATATATGAATCTAAACCTTTCCCATCTCTATAGGTTAAGGTTGTCTTAGAAATTGGAATGAATTCTGGGAGCTAGAGTTATTTCCTTGTATCTTCTTCTCTCCCTCCTGGACTACAAAGGGGGGAGGACTTTCCAGTGTGGGGAGAGGGCCTTCCAGTGATGACAGTGAAGAGGGGGCGTGCTTCACAATGAGAGTGATCACCAGGCTAGCAAGACAAACTTATTTATTTACCTTATTTATTTTATTCAATGGAGGCTGGTGGCTCCAGTTTCAGAGGAGCAGTGGTTCCATTCTAGGCATGTGCTCCACTCCGATTAGAAGCGTAGAAGCAGTAGCGAATTGGCCTGCTCCGCCTTGCCCAGAGGCGGAGTAGAAGCGGACCACAGACCCCTAGAAGCAAGGCAAAGAGAAGCGACCATTTTTCGGAGCTTCTATTTCAGGCAGACCGCTCCGGTCACCATCTTGAAACATTTCGCCCATAGGATTGCATTGCGGAAAACAATCGCGGATAACTACTGGGTTGTTTTTGAAGCTATCGTTCTGAAAATTCTTGTGCTCAGAGAGTCGTGGATGGGGGTCATTCTGAGACTACTCTCACCTCTCTGCATGGTGCGGGTCGCGCAGTAGAATTTTTTTAAAAATTGGCGGGAAAAATACCTTTTTCAAAGGGCTGAGGGGCAGAGTCAGCTCCCGGTCATGATCACATGATCCCAAAGTTGGAGGAGGGGATAGGCAAAACGGGTAACTTGGGATTCTGGGAAACTTCTCTTTCTTAATCTGAACGGACTTTTCCCAGTGTTTTTTTAAAACAGTAGCCCCACCAAATGCACAAACACAACCTGAAATCATATACTAAGCCAATAATAAGAGAGCACTGCTACCCACCCTAACTTTGGGGAACAACTGAAAAGATGTGGTGCAAGGGGATGAGCTCCCCTAGGGCATCTCATTGTGGACGTGCCCTCACTCTCTCCTGTACTTGGAAGTAGGGATGTGCTCCACTTCTAATCGGACCGGAGAAGCAGTAGCGGAGCGGGGGGCTTCGTCTGCCCTTAAGGCGGAGGCGAAGAGGATTGGGGGGCCGGCGGAGCGTGGCGAAGAGGATCGAGGTGAAGGCGGATCCTTCGCCTCGATCCGGAGCTCCGCCGGAAAGGTAAGTGGGGTTTACCGGGCCCTGCCGCTGTCGTTGTCGCCCATGCGGCGACAGCAGCAGGGCCCGGTAACGCCCCCCGCCCTCCTCTCCCTTACCTGCCTCCGTCCGCTGTCCGTCAGCGTCTCCAATTGAGCCCGTGGTTCCAGCAGGAAGTCTGGGCCGCACTTGCGGCCCAGACTTCCTGGTGAAACCACGTGCTCAATTGAAGACGGCGACGGACCGTGGACGGAGGCAGGTAAGGCCCCCCTCCCCCTTAGTCCCTTACCGGGCTCTGCCGCCGTCGCCGCATGGGCAGCGATGGCGGCAGGGCCCGGTAACCCCCCCTATGGGGGGGACTGGAGCTCCGATCCGGATCCAGAGCTCCGAGCGGAGCGGAGTGGGCACAGGCGGAGTGGGGGCGGGGCGGAGCGGGCCGATCCGAAAATGGCAGATCTTAAAGTGAAGCGGAGTGGGGGGTCCGTGCACACCCCTACTTGGAAGGCCATCAGAGCCTTCCAAAGAGAGTAACCTGGTGGAGCAATGCCTATCATGAGTCGAAGTGAGCGTTCTACTTCTCTTAGTGGTGGAGCAATGCCTATCATGAGTTGAAGTGAGCGTTTACTCCTCAGAGCTGTTGGTGAAGCAATGGCTTTCATGAGCTGAACTGGCAGCTGCTTCCCTCTCCCCCGGGCACGTCCCCCTATTACTGGTAAAAGACAGATATAGCCTTTTTTAAAAAGTTCTTCTTGTTGTTTATTCAGCAACACTGCTGCTTTTAATTCCACCCCTCCTTTGTTTATTTATTTATTTATTCCATTTTATATGCATTACTGGCTTATCCTTGGCTCACTTCCTTATGCCCCCAGAAATGTCTGCTGCCTGCCTGCCTACCTTCCCTCCCTCCTCCCCTGCCCACCTCTCAGTTATGTTGTGTGTGTGTGGCTTTGACTCAGGGGAGAAGTCCTTCCTGCGCTCACTTGGAGTTTTGGAAGTTCCAAATTTTGCAGGTTTAAGCCCTGCCAAAAAACAGGGGATGATGGGACTGCCTTGAGTCTCGGCGTGTGTATGTATCCCTGGATAAGCTTTCATGGTGGTGAGTTTGAGGGTTTTTTTTAACATGCAAATTGACGGAGCTATGGAAAGGGGTGTGAATGGGTGTTGGATTTTCATAAATTCCCCAAAAATCAGGGGATGATGGGACTGCTTTGATTCTGGGCATCCATGTGGACACATGGATAAGCTGTCATGGTGCCAAGTTTGAGGTTTCTAACATGCAAATTGACAGAGCTATCCCAAGGGGTCTGAATGGGTTGCCCGATTTTCAAAAATTCGCCAAAAATCAGGGGATGATGGGATTGCCTTGAAACTTGGCGTGCGTGTGTATACATCCATGAGGTGTCAAGGTGCCAAACTTGAGGTTTCTAACTTGAACAGAAAAAAAGTTGTTTACTTTTTTAACTTTCAATGCAACCCTATGGGGGAAAAAAACAGAGCTCCGATCCGGATCCGGAGCTCCAAGCGGAGCGGAAATGGGCGGAGCGGGGGCGGGGCGAAGCAGCCCGATCCGAAAATGGCGGATCTAGAAGTGAAGCGGAGCGGGGGGTCCGTGCACACCCTTATTCCATTCTGAATTTTAGTGAGAACCAGCCAGCTTTAAAGGGTGTCAAATGCATTTGGAGGATATGTTTCAGCACCTTGGATAGAGCTCTGGCTGGTTCTCACTCAGAAGACCCCTCTCCAGGAATTCACTCCGCACAGGATTGGGATTGCATGAGGCAAAGGGAGAGGCTGCTCTGGTTGACCCTCCCCCACCGTCACTTTTCAGTCACTCTGTTCTTCATTCTTCAAGTCTTGGAGGGTTTAACTTTTCAGCACAGAGTCTGCTCTACTTGTATAGGCTCCCCATGTATGATTTATTTATTTTATTAAACACATCAAATAAATGTCTCTAGGCATTATATGGTATGATTTAAAATGTAATAACACATTAACATCACAATAAGAACAATAATACAATATAAAACATACCAAGGCAGCATAATGTATAATATGAATGCAAAAACTAATGGCACCATCAAGTACAAGAGTTAAAACCTCATTGTGGGGACTAAAATATAGAATTTTAAACACTAAAAATACTAAGGGAGGAATCCTATGGCCCCTAATCAAAGTCTGGGGGAGGAGGGCATAGGATAGTTTGGATTCCTGGATCCAAGGTCAGAGACCCCCTGTATTTTTATAGTATGGGGCAACTGAACCTTGATATGGCTTGGGGCTTAAGCATGACTTAATTTGGCCCTGGGAGACCGGCTTATGCCATATCCCCAGGCCTCATGTGCCTCCTTTCCTCCTGCTCCACAGAGCCCCAACTAGACAGGAAAAATCCCATCTAACCAAAGGTTGAAGGTTGCTTCTCCTCCTGCTCTGCATCAGATGACCATAAGCCTCTGAATTTGGAAACTTATAACCATCCTGATAGAATTAACATACTTCCCTAACATACTTAAAGTCCTGGGAGAACAGAAATGGTTTAGCCTACCAGTGGAAAAATAGCAGATGGGGTGCCAAGCAAGCCTCCTTTGGGAGAACATTCCAAAGCCGGAGGGAAGCCCAAGCTTCCAAATTATAAGGGGAGCCTATATGAGTAGACAAGGCTGCCCCCTGTAGGAGTTTGCCCTCCAACACAAGGAGGAACGGGCAAGGTGGAGAGGACAGGGCTAATGAGTATTGTTCCCAGAGGCCTGGATTGGGTTCCTGGGCCTGAAGCTCTGTGTACCCATCCTGGAGCAACAGTAGGCAAACTGGTGCCCTCCAGATGTTTGGGACTACAACTTCCATAAATTCCAGCCATCATGCCTAACAATCAGGGATTATAGGAGTCATAGTCCAAAATGTCTGGACAGCACCAGATTGCCTACCCCTGTTCCAGATCAAGTCAAATAATTTCTGGAGCCAAAGAAGGCTTGATTAATTAGAAAGGGCGTCTAATTGTGTATTTCTCACATGACAGTCATGACTCTGCAGGTATATTTTTCACTAGCCCTTTGATACTCCCTAAAGGGGTTTTGTGTGTGTGTGTGTGTGTTCAAGCTATGAGTCCTGTTTATTTCTGTGAGTCATGGCAGAAGTATCTGGGTTTTCAGGGAGTGCAGTGAAAGAATGAGATAATGCTTTCTTCCCTTCCCTACTTCTTGAAAAGGTCATTAAAGGCTTTCATCAAATATGATTCAGCTGAGAGATAATTCATGAGATGACTCATGATTTCACCTATGCTGCTGGGCTGGAACAGTTTTCCCACTCATTATAGATGCAAGACTAATGCAATTTAATATTATTTACACGGTGGCATCGGCACTAAATGTACTCCATGAAACACTGACTGGAGATGGTCCTGGCTTAGAAGCCCAGAAGCCCAGGGGTATAACTACATAAAAGTTAGTGTTTGGGGGAAACTCTGCACCTTGAGGTTTGAAGCTGCACACATATGTTGCAAAGATGGAAGCCTCTGGAACACTAGCCTAATTAAGGATGAGCTTTGTAACCCACTGGTTCTATCAAAGCAACTGAGATATGTTCCCAATGACTGGCCCCAGCTAATAATGCAGCAGCTCATTTTATAAAAATGAGTTTGTGAGCAATCTTCAAAGGCAACCCAAAATACAATGCATTGCAGTAGTCCAATCTGGAGAATATACCATAGATCCACAGTCAACTTTATCCAGTAGGCCCTAACAAAATCAGTACTTTTTATCCAACTTACAAATTATGTTTGGAAGTGAATGCCTGTTATTAGCTGAGATCATAGCATTCCTTAACAAAAATGAACCAAGATTGCCTGCCAGATCAATTACCAGAAATGTGTAGGGTGTCTTCAGCCTGAGTGGTTTTCTTATACGAGATGACTTTTTGACACACTTTAGCCTGTAAACATGATTTGCAATGTCTAGAAGTATGATTTCTTGAGATCAACTTTCCACAACTTTATGTCCTCCAGATGGGTTGGAATACAACCCCCACAATCCACCTGACTGTAAGATTGTGGGAGTTGTAGTCCAAAACATCTGGAGGGCATCAGGTTGGGGAAAGTGGATTAAGATTCAGAATAGATTCTGCCCCCCAACCAACCAACCAACCCCCACACAACATATTCAATAGCAGCAAAAAAAAAAAGTATATCAACCTGTTATTTATTTATTTATATTTATTTATTTATTACATTTTTATACGGCCCAATAGCCGAAGCTCTCTGGGCGGTTCACAAAACCTGTTAGGGCTCTCCTCCACCTCCCAAGCGCTAACTTTTACAGAATGAAGAAGAAAAATGAAAATGATGTAAGAGACAACACAAACTGCAATACAGTTTTGAAAAATCCAAACATCTATTCAAGGGAGGTGGGCTTGGCCCAAGACACTGTACAGTGTTCAAAACGCATGGACAAATATCAGTTCCAGTATACCCAAAGTGGTCACTGATCCACAAGCCATATATTATTGATCAAAAGGAGCACAGATGCTGCTTGAAAAGCTCAGGAGATGTAAGTCTGGCTCCCTGCTGTGTTTCTTGTTTTTCTTTTCTTTTCTTTTCTTTCTTTCTTTTTAACTTTGCAAGTTTCTTGTGGATAGATTTAGATAGGAAGAAAAATGCATTTCCTATGTGGATGCCCTTACTTCATTGGGGTGGGTGGGTGGAATCTGTCTTTTTGGCTTATGCTACTACTCTGTACAGCAAAATGACAAAGTTAAGGATGTAATCCTATGGATGTTTAGACAGAAAAAAGTCCTACACCTCCCAGCATGTCCCAGTGAGCATGGCTTGCTGGGGACTGCTGGGAGTTGTGGGGCTTTTTTTCTAAACATCCATAGGATTGAGCCCTAACTCAAAAACATTTTCCAATGAGAATTAAAGAAAAAGAAGAGCCCTGCTCTATCAGACCAAAGGCACATCTAGTACAGCACCCTGTTTCCTACAAGGGACAACCAAATGTCATACTGTAGGGCTGGAAAAAGCTCTTGGAGAGTCACTGCCAATCATCTGAGGAATCCTGTGTATTAGAATCCTCTGAGCATTGCAAAGGATTCTAGCATATTTTGTAAGACACACGGAATCTAGGGCAGCAGCAGTGCAACCTCCAATAATGCTTAGGATGCAACTGAACCCTTAAATTAGGTTGGACAATTTGGGGGGGGGTTCCAAGCACCACTATCCCCTCCTAACTCCTTCCCCACATGGGCAACACTTCTATGGCCATGTTTTTCTTTTTTTTTTGCTGCCACCAAACAACCAAAATACAACACTATGGGGGCCTCTCCAGAGGTTCATAGAATCATAGAATAGTAGAGCTGGAAGGGCCCTATAAGGCCATTGAATCCAACCCCCTGCTCAATGCAGGAATCCAACTTAAAGCATTCATGACAGATGGTTGTCCAGCTGCCTGTTGAAGGCCTCTAGGGTTGGAGGGCCCACGACCTCCCTAGGTAATTGGTTCTGTTGTTGTACTTCTCTAACAGTCAGGAAGTTTTTCCTGATGTCCAGCCAGAATCTGGCTTCCTTTATCTTGAGCCCGTTATTCCGTGTCCGGCACTCTGGGAGGATTGAGAAGAGATCCTGGCCCTCCTCTGTGTGACAACCTTTCAAGTACTTGAAGAGTGCTATCATCTCTCTCCTCAATCTCCTCTTCTCCAGGCTAAACATGCCCAGATCTTTCAGTCTCTCCTCGTAGGGCTTTGTTTCCAGACTCCTGATCATTGTAAACCACCCAGAGAGCTTCAGCTATTGGGTGGTATAGAAATGCAATAAATAAATAATAAAAATAAAATCATCCTCGTTGCCCTCCTCTGAACATTTATTTATTTATTACATTTTTATACCGCCCAATAGCCGAAGCTCTCTGGGCGGTTCACAAACATGCAACATGCTGCATGTTGTCTGCATCCTTCTTGAAGTGTGGTGCCCAGAACTGGACGCAATACTCAATACTCTATATGGCCCCTAACCAGGGCCAAATAGAGGGGAACCAGTACCTCATGCGATTTGGAAGCTATACTTCTATTAATGCATCCCAAAATAGTATTTGTTTTTTCTGCAGCCACATCACACAGTTGGCTCATATTCAGCTTGTGATCTACAACAATTCCAAGATCCTTCTTGCTTGTAGTATTGCTGAGCCAAGTATACCCATTTGGTTTGGGAGGCAAGCAGCCTATGGGCTATACGTTGCCCACCATTGCTTAAATACTGCTAAGTCAATATCTTTGGTGTTAAAAGCCAGGAATACTGGGGTGGGGAGTTTGGGGTGGGTTGAGGGTAAAGTGGTGGCCTGCTTGGTTTAGATCTAAAAAATTTAGCTATGTATATTTATTATTTTATATTGTTTGTATGATTTTATCTGTACGCCACCATGAGATCCTTGTGATATAGGGTGGAATATAAATGTCTTAATAGTTATTAATAAAATTACTTTACTAACTTCTGCTGTAATGGAGGTCTGGACTTCGGAGAGGGGCTGTATCTGGGGTGCCTTGCTTTGTTCTCCCAAGCTAAACAGCATCAACTCAACCCCTAGGAAAGGCAAGTTACAGCCAAAGGGCGGACAGAGGGGGAAATAGTTCCGCCCTAACCAATCTACTCCCTTCTCCAACCATTCCTGCATTCTGAGCACTGGACATAAATTCTCTTACCCTCCAGGTAAAAACAAAAACAGATCCTTACCCCTACCTCCTCCCTTGCTGTTTTGGGGGTAGGAAACGTGGCATATACGGCACCCAGGGCACAACTGGAGACTGTTTTATTTCATGTGATATTTCTCTTTAGCCAGTTGTGTGGACTAAATCATTAGACACTGGGAACTAAAATGGGGAAATAGCTAAATAAGAACTCCATTTAATTATATATGTTTTAATCTCAATTTGTCTTGGTATTTATGAGTAGCACAAGAGCTTTTATTAAAGCAAGAGGCTAATAAACAAGGTCTGAGTGGATCAATTAACCCAACTCTGGGCAAGCCTTGAAATAGGTTGGAGAGGTGCACACACAGTCACACATGGATGGCAAAGAAACTAGTAAAATCACTTGCATGAAGCAATTTATGACATTTTAAAAACAAAGATAATTTGCTTGATTTGCCACCCCCCACACACACACACTAATGGTAAAATAGCTTTGAAAATGTTTTGCCGAGCATAGCGTTAACTTTTAAAAATAACCAATCTGCTCTCATTCTCCTTTATTGAATTTTAATTAACATTTCATTTGGCATTTCTTATCCATCCATCTAGCTCCTAGTGTTGGTGCCCATCAGCAGAATAAGTGGACACAGCATCAACAATGGATATGTGGCTTCTGTTATACTAATGGTTAGCCCTTCTTAATGTATTGATCAAATGTTCGAAGTGGGCTTTGTTAAAGAAAACAGCCAAAGTTGGTAAAACCATACACAGAATGCAAATCAGACAATTCTGACTGCTTCTAAAAGCGGGTATACATGGCATGGCATACTCTTCCATGTGGAATCCGCTTTTAAACACCTCCATCCAGCATCTGCTCATGTGGAGTTGCTTATCTGTGGATAAGGAGACTTTCCCCCAAGGCACTATAAACGCAGGTGGCAGGTGGCAAGAAGGACTTCTTTTTTGCCAGAACCCTTGTGAAGCAATTCTGGACATCCTTCACATGGTGGCTGCGGCACATTGCACGCACTGACCCTAAGATAATCACCTGTGTCCAGCAAGGGACAGCCTCATGTGTAGCTTATGCTATGTGCATTGCAGCAACACTTCTCCAGATTCCCCCTATTAGGGAACTTTCCCCAAACCCAGTAGGGAAGGAATGACTCCAACAACCGTTCTAGATGCAGAGGCTCTTTATTTTACTACGTACGTAGGAGAACAGCTCACTTTGAACAAGCCAATGGCGAAACTCTCTACCCATCATCCACATAGCCTAGCTACAGTTATCCATGCTCTGATAATCTCTCGTTTTGATTACTGCAATACGTTATACATGGGGCTGCCTTTGAAAACGGTCCGGAAACTTCAGCTGGTACAAAGCAGGGCAGCCCGCCTACTAACAGGGACTGGCCGGTGAGATCATATCACGCTAGTCCTTCTACAACTTCATTGGCTGCCAGTCCAGGTCCAGGCCTGATTCAAAGCCCTAAACAGTTTGGGGCCAGGTTATTTGAAGGAACACCTCCTCCCATATGTGCCTGCCTGGACCTTAAGATCATCCACAGGGGTCCTTCTCCGTGAGCCCCTGCCAAAGGAAGTGAGGCAGGTGGCTACTAGGAGGAGGGCTTTCTCTGCTGTGGCACCCCGGTTGTGGAACGAGCTCCCCAGAGAGATTCGCTTGGCACCTACATTGTTTTCTTTCCATCGCCAGCAGAAGACCTTTTTATTTTCTCAGTATTTTAACACCTAATTTAACTTAAATTTAAACTTTGCTGTTTTAATCTCATATTTTAACCTATATTAATTTTTGCTGTGTGGTTTTATTCTGGTTGTGCTTTTTATATTGTATTTTGTATTTGTGTTTTAAATTTGTTGGTTGTTTTTATGCTCTTCATGGTTTTAATTTTTGTGAACCGCCCAGAGAGCTTCGGCTATTGGGCAGTATAAAAATGTAATAAATAAATAAATAAATAAATAAATAAATAAATAAATAAATACTTTTATAACACTCCAAGTCCCTCCACATGAAATCACAAGAATCCCTCCTCCCATCTCCTATTGATTACACATTTCTACATTTTCCATAAACGTAACCATTCTACTTCAAACAATGACCTATATTGTGACAACTGTGTCCAGCATATGTAACTCCTTGTACTCTGATAAGACCCTCTTCGAGGTCAGTTGGAAAGTGTCTCCAGCCAGCTGCAAGCTGCTTTCCGATGCCCATTCGGAGGGGCTTTAGTTGATGACAAATATGAGATGCCTCCATGTCTGCGGGATATGGAAACTTGTTTCTGACCTCAAGGCCTTTTTCCTGATGCGTTTTAGGAACTGTAACCTTTTCCTTATATCAGATTAGCAGGATGGATGAGTGGGCGAAGGGTTTAGGGTAACCTTGAAAGGGAAACCAAGACGAGGCACTTCTGTGTCTCTTTATTATAGAGGCACGAAGGTGGGGGGCAGAAAGTGAGTGTTTGTGCTTGTGTGCTTTTATTCACATGAAAAATGAGGGGCTTCATTGGCTTCAAACCCCTGAATTTGATCGATATGTCTATTGATCAGATCGGGATATGTATCCCCATCTTGGATCATGTACATAACATGCATAATAATAACTGGATCGGCCCAAACACTTTTTAGATTGTTTTTGCTTCTCTATCGGATATGTGTATGCTGCCCTAGAAATGGTTTTGTTTTGTTGTTGTTTTACATCGAAGGGTGGGGCATAGCATTCAGAAAAAAACTGAATCAACATTCTCTGAATCGACGTCCTGAACAGGGTAGTATAGCGTTATATTATAATGGGGGGGAAAGAAGAACTAGTAATTGGCAATTTCAGGCATGGAAACGTATTGATTTACTTCTGAAAGTGAGATCGCTGCCATTCCCCATCCTCACCCCAGTCAGGGCTTCTCTGCCTTTAACAGCTGCACAACTGGAGGAATTCAGCAGGTGAAGCTTTTTGAGCAAGACTGCACCAGCAGCCACAGGAAGGGTCTGATTTTATGCTTGTCACAAAGTTGTTAAAAGCACGGAATCCTTGCAAATAACGAAACAATACAAAACCCCAATGTTGACCACCCTATGTGGATGTTGTTGTTGTTAAAGCATTTTGTTTATTAGTTGCTTCTGGCAAACTATGTGTAATAATTGCACCTCCCCTGCCCTTTCATTGACTTTTTATTTGTTTGCTATTTCTCACTCTAAACACTTTTTTATAAACCCGAGCCGCGCTGTGCATATAGCAGTCAGGGATCAGCTCTGCTAGGGCTGAAATGTGTAACAACATTGCAAGTCCTTTGTAGCTTATGATAATGAAAGTACATTAATACCTTGAACACTGCACAAACAACAACACTGTTGAGGGCAGAGAACAAACGATCCTAACATTTTGAAATTAATTATAAGTATATTAAGAGAACTGGGTTGTTGTTTTTTTACATATTTTCAAGAAAACGGCTATTAGAAAACGGAGCCTCTAAAGGACCCGCTGCCTGCATTTTCACATGGTCCTGGTTGTATGTTCGAAGCAGTCAGGCTGTTTTTCTAAATTAAATTAAGGTGTGTAGGGATGAGCCATGGATTTGGGAGGTAGCTGGTAACATCTGAGCATGCTCCATTTGCTTCCTAGGGGAACAGTGTATTCATGAAGATGCAAGCAATGACCCAATTATTGAAACAGCACCTGGATGCGACATCCTTGCGGACTTGTTTCCATCTTGTACTCAGAGTGTTTTGTTCACTCTCATGCCTTTATGCTAAGAAGGAATTTAGAAATGAATACACATTTCCTCCTAGTTTTCTCCATTCTTTCAGATGCTGACATTTATTTTCTAGTCGATTTCAACAGTTTCCTTCCTATTCCACACTTTTTTAAAAAAATCTTTCTAAACCTGTCTGGGTTGTTGAAACAGTCATTTCAGTCATTCTTTTACTGACTAGTAATGAAGGTTGCCATCCCACGCAGTCAAATGGAATCAAAGCAGACTAACTGTGTGCAGGATTGCCGCCAAACAGCAGAAACTGATGATCAGAACAGTCAAGTGAAGTACCTGTTGGGGGTGGATCATATCATTTCAGGCTGTACATGGGGGTTAAGGTTACATACTTGTATGTAACCCCATGTTCAAACAAACAAACAAAACCCCTTCACTGTACATATCAATCTGAGCCCCAAATATGCAGTGTGGTGTAGTGGTTAGAGTGTTGGACTGGGAGTCAGGAGATCCAGGTTCTTGTCCCCACTGGGCCATGGAAGCTCACTGGGTGACTTTGGGCCAGTCACAGACTCTCAGCCCAACCTACCTCACAGGGTTGTTGTTGTGAGGATAAAATGGAGTGGAAGAGGAGGATTATGTATGCCACCTTGGGTTCCTTGGAGGAAAAAAGGTGGGATATAATAATAATAATAATAATAATAATAATAATAATAATAATAATAATAATAATTTGCAACTGTGAGGAAAAGGCATTGGAGTGTGCAGTTTGGACAAGGAAAATATGGACATAGGGAGGCCACTTATACATTGGCAAAAAAGAGCATACACATGGCTATAATATGTGCATACATTAAACAACATGTGAGAGCCAGTGTGGTGTAGTGGTTAGAGTGTTGGACTGGGAGTTGGAAGATCTGGGTTCTATTCCTCACTTGGACTGCCTCTGGGCCAGTCACAGACTCTCAGACCAACCTCCCTCACAGGGTTGTTGTCGTAAGGATAAAATGGAGAAGAGGAGGAGGATTGTGTATGCTGCCTTGGGTTCCTTGGAGGAAAAAATGTGTGATATAAATGCAATAAATAAATAAATAAATATGCAAATTTAGAAATAATTACTATAATTTAAATGGAAAACAAGACATATTGCCCTGTAGTGACCAGGTGACCTCTGTGTCTGCTTAGTTTGCTGTCCAGGGCCTCACTGGTCATGGGCAACTTGTCTTAAAACTGGACTTGGGCTGGACAGCACTTCAAACAGACATCTGTCTTCCAACAATCCTTCAAATGGAGGACATGCGGGCACTCTAGGTGGGTAGGGAAAGGGTTAAGTATGTCAGAAGGGACTTTAGCTCAGTGGTTGACCACATGCACAGAAGAGGTCCTTGGCTCAATCCCTGCCATCTTCAGTTAAAAAGGATCAGGAAGGAAGTGACAAATAAAAGTAAAGATCCCCACCAGAGTCCCTGAAGAACTGCTGCCAGTCAGAGCACACAGTACTGGGCTAGATGGACAAAGCTCTGCCCTTATATAAGGCCACCTCTCTGCTCCAAACTGCCCCCCATTTTGTTTTCAGTTCTAAAATGGCTGTCATGCTACTATTGTAAGTGTTTGTGTATACTATGTACATTGGGCCTCATGTTAGGAGAAAAGGTTCTAATGTTAGCCTAGCATTCTTCCAGTTTAGGATGTACAGGGAAATTGATTTTTTTTTTAAAGGGAGCAATCAGATTTGCAAAAATGTAAAATATGCAGTCTTTACTGTCTTTAAATCCCATAGTGTATTCTGTAGTTCCCTGTAGTTCTGGTGCATACAAATAGTGAGTGTGTGAGTGAGTGAGTGAAAGAGAGAGAGAGAGAGAGAATTTGTTACTCGTGTAATGTGGGCATTTTGGCTTGATTCTGACCTCTCAGGAGCTTCTTCATCTATGGTGATCTTTAAACTGTGGTGGCTGGATCGTGGCTGGAACTTGAGTTACTTTCAGCACCATGGACAGCAGTCTTAAATCCAGAGTACTGACAAGTTACTTCAGCAGTGATAGGGGAGCAACTGGCAGGGTTTTATACACAGGCCAGGAGAGCCTTTCTGGAAGTTCCACCCCCTTGGGTGCTGTATCTGGGGCATTGGCTTCTCCTGGGGACTGAAGGTTGGAGGAGTTAGGAGCTGTTTCGGAACTGCTCCTCAGGGTCTCCTAGTTGACTACTAGAGTCTGAGATCCACTCCTCAGAGTCAGGGGGCAGTGGCATCTCCTGAGGGTTGCGTGGATAGGGCATAAAGTCTGAGGGAGTTGTCCCCACTTCAGAAGAACCAGGGACTGGTTCTGGCAACTCCCCAGAGTCACCATCAGTGGAGACTTCAATCTCCAAGGACTCCTGCTGCTCAGCCATGACAATGGCAGCCTTCTTGGTAAAGAACGTTTGACTCTACCTTGGATCCTTCTGGACAGGAAGGATTATAAAAGGCTTCCAGTTTCAGATGAACCTTGTTTAAGCAGTGTGATGTGTCTGAGCTCTGGTGTGGTCTTGACTTGTCTCCTGGCTTCTGATTCATCTCAGACTGTTGCTCAAGTCCAGGCCTGACCAATCAAAACCAGAATCTCAGTCCAGAGGCAGATGCCTCCATCAAGCAGGCTGGAAAACCTTGCTAAGAGAGCCCTGTTGCACAACATCTCAGGCCTTGATGGTTCTGAGATGAGCCTTCTGTTTGACTCAAAGCTGGATAAAAAAAACCCTTTGGAGATCAGCTCAGTCCTGAACATGGACTTTGTGTTGGAGATCTACAACCAAGCTAGGGCTTCCTGACTCTGCCTTCCTGACCCTTTCCTAAGGGCTTAGCCATAGCCTCTTTTTCCTGTATTGTCTAGTCCTGAAACTGCCTTTCAAAACACAGATCTCTGCTTTTGCTTTTGCAACCATGACACAGTTGTCTCATTGTTAAAGCAGTTTTATGTTTGATATCCTCCCAGCAAGAACTGGTTTGCTTCCCACCTGTGCCCAAAATTTCCTAAGGGCTGGCTATCAGTTCCCAGACCATTTGAGAAAGGCTCAAATAGTAACTCTCTCCCTCCAAAAAGTGAGGAGCTTCTTAAGACAAGGGCAGGATCTACACTGCTGCTTTAAACTGGTTTATAACAGTAGTGACAAGTGTAGAGGCCCAGGACACACTCCAGATACAGTGTTCAATCCGTTTTCAAAGTGTCATATCCTGCTTGGTGTAGATCACCGTCAGCACAAGGCTTTTAAAGCCTCTTTTATATCTCCGATGGGAATTCACCATGGAGGGAGGCCTGAAAAGAAGGCAACATGCTACCCTATAGCCTGGGAAGGTGGAGACGCTGGGGCGGCAGCAAGGGGTGGTGGTGGAGGAAGTCTTCCTTCTTCAAAGGACCAACTTTCTTCCTTGCAGACCACTTTGTACTTTGCCATTTGTGCCGAAGACGATCCTTTAGGGTCCCTCCTTTCCACAGCTGAGACCGTGCTCAACCCATTTTTAACTTCTTCCCTTAACTTCTTCAAAAGAAAGGTGCTTCTTAAGACAAGGTCACTTCCACCAAAGGCTTTTAAAGCCTCTTTTATATCTACCAGGGAAAGTCACCGTAGACGTTTTCCAGGCTGCGATGAGAATTCAGTTGTTTATAATGCTGCCTCTTTTCTGCTCCCATTTTCTGCCTCTTATTGCAGTGCCTGTAATGATACATGAGAGCCACTTCAGAATGTTAATGTCTGAGGCACCATGCTAGGTACGGAGTAGCCCCCGTGTTACCTTAATGTCCTCGCTCTGCACTCTACTGCAGCATTTTTGAATGGGCTGCCCTAATGATTCTTTTCACCCCTCTTTTGTTAATAGATTGTGCTAACTTGCAGAGGCTGCACAGCAGAGGCTGCAAGGTGATGAGGATGAGGATGGTGGTGATGATAAATAGCATGATATATCATTTTCATTTACTCTGCCAGGATCAAGTGCGGCCTCCGATTAATTTTGAGGCATCCTTTGTCAGGAATGGCAAGAAATCATGTCTTTACCCTCTGAATATAATTAATAATTTATTGTGCGCTTTGAAGGTGCAAATTGCCTATCTCATTCATTTTCACAACAGTGATGGGAACTGCTAGCTCTTTTTTCCCCTCTTTTCCCTTCCTTTTTTGTTCCTATTTGGGAAAATGGGAAACAGGAGATTGGCTCCTCTAAATAAGCAGTTTATTGCATGCTTGTGATTGGCCATTCAGGGAAGTTTGCGGGTTCATTATACAACAACCAGGATGTCTCCCATGCTATCCCCTGGAAATCTCACTATTAAAGGAACCACTTTTAATGCAGTAACTTCCAGAAAAAGTGGTGCTGTCTCAATGGAATGGAATGGAGCACAATTAGAGGGTAAGTATTCAATTCAAACCACATGGTCACCCCTCTCCACCCATGTAACGCTGCCCAGAATAATCGCGCCAACGAAGCAGAAAGCACAAAGCCTTGGGTAAGAGTCAAACTGAAATAGAACTGTGATGGAAACCATGAAAAATATCAGAGCCAGTGTAGTGTAGTGGTTAGACTGTTAGACTAGAACTGGGGAGGCTGGGTTCAAGTCTCCACTCGGTCATGAAATTCCCTGGGTGACTTTGGGCCAGTCACTGTCTCTTAGCCTAACCCACCTTTCAGGGTTGATGTGAGGATAAAATGGAGGTTCATGTATGCTGCCTTGGGCTCTTTGGAGGAAAAGGTGGAATGTGAATGTAATAAATAAAAATTAAACTAGAATTGCAAGGTTGAAATTTAAATAAAAGTGATTTTGGAAAGACTTTAAAAACATTCCTAGATCTTACGTATTGTCAATGGAGTACTGAGTGCAATGCCAATTTCAGTACTTCAACATTGTCACCTTAACCCAACTGACTTCACACTGAGTTGGGTTGCAATGAAGCACACCATCCAGCTATCCAGGAGAAGAATATTTTCTTCATGTTCCTGTAAAAATGCATTTGACATCTCCAACCCAAATCTGCAACCTTTTCATTACAATAATAAGTCAACACACACACATACACACACACACCTTAGGTGAAGTGATTGCTCCAGAAATGGGAAGTGCCTGGACCACTTACACTGCAGCCTGAAGATTCACTGCTCTGTTGTCTGCCTCCAGTAACTTGGCAATGCCTATAATGGATAGTTTGTGCACAATAAATGTAAGTAAACAGAGTGACATCTCATCTGCTGTCTGTGCACTCCAATGAAGCTGCCTTGTAAATGCACTCTGTGGATTCAGCCAATCGTGTTGTGCAGTACAAACATCAAGAATCTCAGATACTCCAGGCAATAGATATGGCGAGCTCTTTGGCAATTCCAGCCAGGTCACACTGTAGAGAACTTCAGGTGGTTGGGTCTCAGGGTGTCTGTGCATGTATCAGCATGTGCAGTTAGGTAACTTAAAGCATCCTGGACTTCATGTTCCTACAGGGCCCTCTCTCTTTAAATTGTAATGCATTATTCCACTTACTTCAAAATGTGAAATCTTTCTGTGTTTGTGGGCCCTCCTGCTCATTCTGAGGACATCTGCCCTGAAGCCCAATCCTAATGAGGGCTGTTCAAGTTTCGGAGTCAGAATTCTGAAGCCTGGCAGCCATTTTATGTGCTATCTTCCATTTCCTGCACAGCTCTAGTATGAATAGGGGAAAAGGTCCTACAGCTCCCAGCATGCATTGCAGCCAACCAGAGAGCAGCATACAGTAGTCCTCTACATGGCAATAATAGATTAAACCTGTGAGGGACACTATGCCATTTAGAGAATTATGGACTAAGCATTTGTTCTCATGTAAGAATACTTTGTTTTCATTTATGAATAGAAAGGCAAAGTTAAGAAAATTACACATTGATCTTTTGACTGATGCAGCACATAAACACATCCCACTTTATACAAATTACACAAAAACTCAACCCAAATCTGAATCTTGCACAGCCCTAATCCTAATGGTACCACTGAGCATGTGTGTATATGGGAGTGGGGAGGGGGCTGGTGATTGTCTGCAAGTTGTCATAAACTAACAAGGGGGTAATAAGATAACAATAAGATTACACTTAGTGGAAATACTCATTTAAAATAACAGGACAAAGGTTCAATTCCTGAGGAGTTTCCTTCCTTCCTTCCTTTATTCCTTCCTTCCTTTGTTCCTTCCTTCCTTCCTTCCTTCTTCCTTCCTTCATATACGTGTTTCCACTAGGCAGCATTCTCCAACCTGGTCTCTCTGGATCTGTTAAACTACAAGAATCATTGCTGGCTGCAGGGTTCTGGCTCATAGTCCAACACATCTGGTGGGCACCAGGTTTGGAAAAGTTGTACTTGTCCATTTCTTTTCAATGCAGATTATTTAGCAAAGACCACAGCAATGATAAAAGGTATAGCTCCCTGGTTTACAAGAAGAGTCAATTTCCTGCTGACAATAGTGAGTGTGGGGTGGGGTAGAAGAGATAAAAGGGTTAGTAAGATAGATAACCTTGTAGGTCAGGTGACCAGGAATTGGTTTTTGGGTCTCAGATGCTCTTTATAAATCCTTTCTCAAGATGCTGAAGCAAGCAAAGCCAATTAGTATCACAGCAATTTATCTACAGGGCAAATTAATCCCAGAGCTGTCACATGACCTTGGGATTCGGAGCGCTCTCCCCAGCTGCAGGAGGAGGAACCATCACATGATGAAAGAGTGGTCATTTGCTATATGCAAATTCCGATGCACCATCTCCCTGATGTTTTCTATGTCCTCCAGAAGCTCCTCGTCCTTGTGTCAAAGTCATACTGTGTCCCTAAATATTTTGCTTCTCTCATCTCTCTTCCTCCTCCTTGTTTCTTCATCCTTTTTAAAATAATAATAATAATAATAATAATAATACCTCTGTGTGAGTGAATCTGCTACTTAATTACCTTGCTCTCTTCTCCCACTCCCATCTTTAGGCCAGTATCAATGCTTGAAACAGCCTTCTTGCTTCGTTTATCAACTCAACTCTTCTCCTTGGATACCCTTCTCAGAATTTATTTTCTTTCCGAAAACCTTACCTGAATCACTGAGATTTCACCATCTCTGTCCCCAGATGATACATCTTGGATACTCCTTTAAGCCCTATTTTCTCTTTTGTCCTATTTTTGTTACTTTGACTGTAAGTTCTACTGGTCAGGGACTTTTTTGATGGAAAGCAAACCTGGAGGAGACAGCTATCAATGACTGCTCCTCCTCCTCCTGCTGCTGCTACTACTACTATTAATATAGTAGCATAGTAGAACAACATTAGTACAACAATACAATATAAATCAAATATATAAAACTAATTAAAAGAGCATATAAAACCAATACAATATCAAAAAACAATCATGTCATCTTAAAATTCTTGGTTTAAAGTTAATCTCGGTAGGACTGCTGGAAGATGCAAGTCTTTATAGCTGTCTTAAACTTGGAGAGAGAATTAAGTTGACGAATCTCTTCTGGCAGGCCATTCCACAGTCTGGGGGCAATAGAAGAAAAGGTCCTCTGGGTAACAGTTGTCAGCCTAGTTTTGGCGGACTGAAGTAAGTTTTTCCAAGAGGACCTGAGAGTGTGGGGCAGATTGTAGGGGAGAAGTCAATCCCGCAGGTAACCTGGACCCAAACCATGTAGGACTTTGTACTTCACCCGGAATCTAATTGGCAGCCAGTGGAGTTATTTTAATGTGGGGGTAATATGCTCACCCCTAGACATACTGGTGACCAACCTGGCTGCCATATTTTGAACTAATTGAAGTTTCCGAACTAGGTACAATGGTAGCCCTATGTACAGCGCATTGCAGAAGTCAAGCCTTGAGGTTACCAGTGCGTGCACTACCATCTTTAGGTCTTCCAACTCTAGGAAAGGGCACAACTGATGCAACAGCTGAAGCTCATAGTAGGCACTCCTGGCTGTCACATCTCTCTGGGCTTTCATTTGGAGTGCCAGATCCAGGAGCACCCCCAAGCTATGAATGCAATCCTTCAGGGGGAATGTAGCTCCATCCAGAACTTGTTGACACATCTCCAAACCCAGGTCAGGGCCTTTGACAGCAAGCATCTCTTTCTCATCTGGATGCATCTATGCTACCTCCAGTATAAGAGGCAGTAAGCCTATATACCCTATATACTCCGCCTCGATCAAAATGGAGGTAAGAAATTATTATTATTATTATTATTATTATTATTATTATTATTATTGCTGGGGAACGTGGGTGGGAGGATGCTGTGGAACTCATGTCCTGCTTGTGGTTTTCCTGTCAACAACTGGTTGGCCGTCGTGTGAGCAGAATGCTAAACTAGATGGACCCTTGGTCTGATCCAACATGATTCTTCTTATGTTATTGTTATGAGGAGCTAAAATAAATAAACAAATGCATCAACAACAAATAATAATACTTCAGTCTTCCCCAACCTGGTACCATCCAGATGTGTGGGGCTACAAATCCCTGAAATCCCCCATCCCCAGACATCTATGCTGATCTATTCTTCACATAGCAGTTTTATTATCTTTCATTTCAACAAAGGAAAGCAGACACTTCCGGTGGAATGAGGTATTACTTTCCTAATTTACTTTGAACAACTACAGACATTAGGTTCTTAAAGGGCATTTTCACTTCTCTTTCAGCCAGTGAGTCAATGTTGCAATTTCTCTGGATGATACAATCCCATTTTATTAAATTAGGATAGTAGTGCTTTCCTGATTCAGATGGCCTATGAGAAGGAATGAGTCATGGCTGCTCATTGGCAGCTGGGATGGTGGGAGTTGTCTGTGGTCTTTGATAGAGAATCCAGATGGTGTCATTGGGTGACTGATTCTTCCCACCCCCACAAACATTATTTGAAGAAAAATGTCGGACTATTGAATAAAAAATCAAGAAGGCTGTGTGCCCCTTCAGCTCAAAGGGAGCCAAATGTTGATATCAGAAAAGTCTGCCCTGGGCAAAGAGGACAGGTGGAAGTGGGCCAATAACCTAAGACTCATTTCAGACAAGACAGAGGTACTGTTAGTGGGTGGTTCATCTGCCCAGCTAGGTGACGTCCAACCTGTTCCTTCACTAAAGGTTCAGGTTCATAGTTTGGGGGTGCTCTTGGATTCAGAACAGTCACTCAAGGCACAGGTGGACTCAGTGGCATAGAGTACCTTTCATCAGCTTAGGCTGATATACCAACGCTGTCCTTATCAGGACAGAGAGAGCCTAGCTACTGTTATCCATACTCTGATAACCTCTCATTTGGATTACTGCAATGTATTACATGGGGCTGTCTCTGAAAATGGTCTGGAAACTTGAACTGGTCCAAAATAGGGCAGCAAGATTATTAGGGACTGGCCAATGTAATCATATTATACCAGTAGTTTTCTATTTGCATTGGCTGCTGGTCCATGTCTGGGCCTAATTCGAAGTATTGGTACCAACATTCAAAGTCCTAAATGGCTTGGGGCCAGGCCACCTGAAGGATCATCTCCTCCCACACCTGCCTTGACCCTAAGACCATCTTCAGTGTTCCTTCTCAGAGATCCCCCACCAGAGGAAGTGAGGCAGGTGGCTACTAAGAAGAGGGCCTTTTCTGCTGTGGCACCACAGTTGTGGAATGAGCTTCCCAGAGAGGTTAACCTGGTGCCAACTTTGTACTCGTTTCAGCACCATGTGAAGACCTTTTTTATTCTGTCAGGCATGTTTTTTTCCCATTTGGTTTAATATCTGGTATTGTATTTTAAATTTTTATACTGCTGCTTCCTTCTGTTTGATTATTATTTTTATATCATACTTTTAAACTTTTATATTGAATTTTATCATCTGTATTTTATTGTCTTGTATTTTTATGGTTTTAATTGTTATGATTTAAATTTGTAATTTTGCATTGCTGCTGTTTTTATCTGGTTGAGCTTTTATATTGTATTTTATATTATGGTTTTATACTGTTGTTTTATACTTTGAATGTTTTTAATTTTTGTGAACTGCCCAGAGAGCTCTGGCTATTGGGTGGTATAGAAATGTAATTAATAAATAATAAATGATAAATAATAAATAAATGATTCTCACAGACAGTTTTGGCTATTGGGTAGTATAAAAGTGAAATGAATAAATGCACACACACACAACTTTCTAAAAGACTCAGAAGATTGTCATGGTAGACTTAAGATCACAAACTGAACTAGGTCCTTATCTAGGAAGTATAGCAGTATACGTAACCTAGGAGACTGGGATCAAGTCAAGGGCTCAGCCCTGCACCAGACCTAAACTCTACAGTACTGTAGAATGAAGAACCTGGATGGGGTATCTTGCATGTAAAGTTCATGGAAAGAGTACTGATTGGAGAGAAGTGTCTCCAACTCTTTGCCATGAATGACCACTCACTGATGATGCCTCTTTAAGGCATCTCTACTCGCAAAAGACAACAAAGAAATACACAAGAAGCTGCCAAGTGTCCAACTTTGCTAAGAAAACGGAGTCACAAAGTCTCACTAGGTAGCATTTTTCAGTCAAAGTGCACAAGAGCCATTAAATAGCTCCAACTGGAGGGCGGGGGACTTCAGAAACAACTTTTCACATTCTCTCCCCCTTTGATTTCGTGGGGCACAATGTGTACCATTCCGAGAGAAACTCAATGCAATCCCTAACTCTGATATACGCAACAGAGATACAAGCATAACATGTAGAGCTGCATGATGTATGCTATAGAAATACAGGCATAACATGTTGACTCTCTAAAGTCTGTACTAAAGGATTGTTCTTGATCACAGCCACTACGGAAATTTCTCAACCCTAAGAGTAAGAGGTGGGAGAGGAGTCCTGCTGGATGTTATACTATCACACAGCTATGTGTGTGATGATGAATCAAGGCACAATTCTGTACCACCATGAAAGGAATTAGGCTGTGAAGCTAAAAAAAAAAAGGACCTCTACTTTAAATCCTGGAGAGCCACAGACAGCTGGTACAGCCAGTATGATTGATCTGATTTGGCAGGTGGCATTCCCATTTGTCATTCATGTCTATTTAAAACATCACATCCCCTGCGCTTATTGCCATGAATCTCCACCATGTACAAGATCTAAAAGAGGCATTGGATTAACCTGTGTACCCCCGAGCAACTGGGGCACATGGTATCTTTGGTGAAAAGGCTGTAGCTCAGTGGGAGAGCACATGTTTTGCATGTGGAAGGTTCCAGGTTCGATCCCTGGCATCTTCAGGTAGGGCTGATGAACACTCCCGTCTGAAACCCTGGATTGCTGCTGCCAGTCAGTGGAGACAATACTGAGCTAGGTGTACCAATGTTTTGGTGCAGAATAAGGCAGCCACCTATGTTCCTAACTGTCTACCCTGCCATCTTGTCATGCTTGTTTGGCAGCTGGTAATAAACCTCTTGGGATGTCCTCCGGACCCTTTCTTTTCCAGATGGCGGAGGGCTGATGACAGGGGCTCTGGTTGCATGAGTCAGAAGTCAGCAGGAGTGTCACTTTTGGGATCTTGGCTTTTGTGGATTCCTTTTTATTATTGAGAGCTTCCAGGTTGCCCATCTGGCAAAGTGGCAGCACTGCCGTAGAGACCTTCCATTGTGTCACAGGAAGCAGCTAAGTACTTCTGTCACATTCAGCCTTGTGTAGAAGTGATTGCTCATTACGAACATGGAAAAAAGTGATGCAGGAAAGGTTTGTGTGGGGGTGGGGGTGGAATCTCCTATACTCTTGTTCACTGGATGTGATAAAGGCATCCAAGGAGCATCCACCTGGAAGTTCAGCAGTGGCACTTGGTACTATGTAAAATCTTCACTTTCCAATTCATGTGCTGGAAAGTGCCCTAAGAGATGCATCAAGCATACTGGTGAAGGACTTTTGCCTTCAGATTATCCCCCAAACTTGTGGAGTTGATAGAAAGTGAGGGGGTAAAAGAGAGAGAGAGAGAGAGAGAGAGAGAGAGAAGAAATGATAACTTAATATCTGAGAGGTAAGTGTTAGTAATTAGTCTGAAACACTTTGATCATTAATGCATGCAATCAAATTATCATCAAGAATGTTTCACAGTCAGCCCCTCCTTCTCTTCCCCTCCACCTTTCTCTCCCTCCTTCCCCTGCTATTAAAAAGCACGCACACACACACACACACCCATGGGTTGCAGACTGCAAAGGTAGGTGACTGCTCTTCGGGGAGGGTGTTTGCAAAGGAAGATGCTGCTCCCTAGCGTCCAAAGGATTTGAAGCCGAAGCCCAAAACCTCAGCCAAGACAAGAGACGCTGCCTTCAGAAAAGCTGAGCAATAAACTAATGGTCCCGGGCAGAATTCCACCCCATGTCCCAGCCTTTTGTTATTTGCTCGGATATTGATCACATTCCCAGTGGATAGAGCTCAGGTTTTCCTGCTTTGAGTTCTTAAGTGAAATTAAAAGTGTGCAGTTCATTACATCCCTCGCTCTCTACCTTCTCCTCCACCCCCTCTTCCTCCCTCCCTCTTTGATCTTTTGGCTGGTCGCCGATCACTGACAGCCAATTACACCCACGGGATTAACAAGCTTTTTCTTCCCTTTCTCATTCTCATGTACTCGGTGTCCTCAGGAAGGAGGATGGATAAGCCACATGATGTGGTGGAGAAGGAAACATATACCTCTGAGGCCAGCTACACAGGCATTGGTCTACTAAATCTATCTGCCCGTTCATTTATTCATCGCAATTAAAATATCACTGTCCAGGCATCAGAATTTTGGCACAACAGGACACAATTATAGTATGGCAGAATTACAGTCCTACCATATCCCAAAGGTACAGGGAGGGTTCCAGATTTTATACACAGGCTGGCCCAAGGCTTTTTGCTGCCTGAGGCAAGGAACAAAATGGTGCCCCACCCATTCCATGTACAAAAGCCAACTGAATTGGCAGCTGAATGTTTCTTCAGTACTGGACTTGGGGCAGTATCCTTCATAGCGCCTGAAGGTAATAGGCTACCTTAAGGGTGCAAGCCAGGTCACATGGCCCATAACACTTTGCAGCTACCTCCCAGGTTCTGCTGCCTGAGGTGATTACCTCACCCTGCCTAATGGTAGGGCTGCCTTGCACCTCCTCAAAGGACTCACTGGTCAAGTCAGAAATGAAGTTTGAGGTGTTTATTCCCTGTTGAAAATAAGTGCCAGTGTGTGAGAGGTGGCGAGGGAGGGGTAAGGGCAAACTGAGGCTCAGCCCTTGAGCTACACACATTTATATGAAGCTTGAACAGAGCTCATATGCATACAGTTAATGAAACCATGTAGGTTGGAGAGGGTATCATGCATAGTTCAGGGGTGGAGCCTATCCCTCCATGCCTATACAAAAAAGGACTAAGGATGGGCAGTGAAGATTGTGAAGGCAACAAAAAAGCAGGCCAAATATTCAGGTCGGGTGTCAGGTCTGGGCAGGTGCTGAGGCCCCCGGGAGGCAATAGAGACCACCAGTGCAGACCTCTACCTAGACCCCTGAGTGACTGGCTCTGTGAATCTGCCATTTTCAATTTCCCATATTGGCTCTCTGAGTATGTGCTGTAGCGTTGCTCTGAGGCATTGTGAGAAAGATAGCAGCCTTTCCATCTGCTACCAGTGTTGGTAGGTAAGCCCAGAGCTTGGATGGCTTGACTGATGCAGGGGGAACCCCACCAGGTGGACCTTGCACCAGCTTTGAAAAGACTTTGGCAGGATCTACACTACTGCTTTTTAATGGCATTGAAGTGCACTGACAACTGTAGGGGCCCAGGACACATTCCATATACCGTTTTCAAACCACTTTCAAAGTGGTATATCCTGCTTGGTGTAGATCTGGCCTTTATATATAACATGGACACTGATGTTGACAAAATCCCCATTCACACATTTTGTTGCGGTTGTGTGAATGGGTCCTCATTCTGATGATGATAAGAAGAAATTTAGTTTTTAATAGGAATGTGCTCCGCTTCTAATCAGACCGGCGAATTAGAAGCGGAGCGGGGGGCTTCGCCTGCCCTTAAGGCAGAGGCGAAGAGGATTGGGGGGCCGGCAGAGCATGGCGAAGAGGATCGAGGTGAAGGCGGATCCTTCTCCTCGATCCGGAGCTCCGCCGGAAAGGTAAGTGGGGTTTACCGGGCCCTGCCGCTGTCGCTGTCGCCCATGCGGCGACAGCGGCTGGGCTCGGTAACCCCCCCACCCTCCTCTCCCTTACCTGCCTCCATCCGTGGTCCGTCGGCGTCTTCAGTGGGCCGCTTGCGGCCCAGACTTCCTGGTTGAACCGCGGGCTCAATTGAAGATGCCGACGGACCACGGATGGAGGCAGGTAAGGCCCCCCTCTCCCTTGGTCCCTTACCGGGCTCTGCCGGCCTTACCTGGCGCCACTCCCCTCCACTGCGGAGCTCCGATTCGGAGCCGGAGCTCCGCGGCGAAGAGGAGCGGAGTATGGGCAGAGCGGAGCGGGCCGATCCGAAATTTTCGGATCAGCCCACGGGGCGGAGCGGGGGGTCCGTGCACACCCCTAGTTTTTAATAGTGATGCTGCCAAATGTCATAATTAGTTGGCACATTGATTGAAACTCAACTATTGATGATGCTCAGTTTTGTAGTGAGCATGCATGATGGATTTGTTCTTACATTTGGAATTGATTGTGCATTTCGGACTCTGCAGGTCCATCTTCTTTCCTCCATGCATTGGCAATCAGTGAGGAAACACCACATGACATCATGCAGCTAGGCCATGTGAAAACAACCAATCAGGAAGGGAATGCATAACATGGTGGCACATGACGTTATGCCGCACGACACGATCCCAAACTACAGCTGACAAGAATGAGATTGTGTATTAAAGGAGATCTCTTATCTGAGTTCACATGGACAAATTCATTACTTCCTGAGTAAATAACAAATTCACTCAGGGTAAGTTCGCCAATCACTAGTTTTTCAGTGCATCAGCCGTTTGACTAACTGCCTTTAAATATTTGTTCGCTACATTAATGTATTTTGTAATGTTGTAATAAGGGAGATTGTGGTTGTTGTTTTTAAAGGTTCTCCGTATTCTGTATTCTATTGTTTCCAAGAAATGGGGAGGGGGGGGCAAAAAATAAAATTTTGTCTCATTCTTCCGGCTACACTAACTCCTACCAATCTGCCCCTATACTTGATTCTATCTCTACTTTTCTCACTTGTCACCTTCAGCTTCCTCCATCACTTTCCTGACATTCATTATTTTATCCATTCTTTTACTCTGGGCTCCAGTCTGTCTGCTTTCTTAGAGATGAATACTCTCTTCCCTGCTGAGCCCAGAAGCTGGCACCTGACTTTTGGAGACTTAGACACTTCTTACGATATTCTGTGTGGCTTCTGTGCCTCCTTTTGAAGCTCCAAGATGCCACCCAGAGTTTTTTATTTTTTTATTTTTTTTAAAAAAAATTATGCCAGTTCTCAGTAGGAGTTAAAAGGAAACCCATTCCTGTAGAAAGTGCATATTCTTGACAGGCCATAGCAATGAGTGTTTTACTTCTAGTACTGCAAAAACTAATTATTTTCGTGCCAAGATCATTCTTGGTTCTGTGCAGAATTAAGACTGAGCTGAAATAAGGAGCTTTTTGCTGCCAAATCATTTGGGAACATTTTTCTGCCAGTCAAAAGTGCCTTTCTCTCTCTGAATTTTTAAGAGAAGTATTCAATATAAGGATAGGGGGAATTGCCCTCACTCTGAGTTGGCTTTGTGATATTGCCATATGGCTAGATGTGATTTTAAAAGCTAAGGCAGAGTAAAACAATATTCAGGAAGAGGGACAGCATGAGACAAGGTTTTGCACCAAGTAGTGGAACGTCAGAAACGAAGGTGGGGTCCAGTTCATGGAACACAGTTTGGGTCCTACTTTACAGAATGCAGACTTCTATTTGGAGGGCTCTCCACTCCAAGTCAGGTTTAAAGATAACTAGAAGGAGAAGCAGCAGCAGCCTTGAAGCCGCCCATCAACAGTTAGCATTTGGACAGCAGACTGAGCAGGCACAGATTGTCTGATCACAGTCATTCTCACTGTGGTGAAACATATAGTAATATTTTTAAAGTATACTAATGATTTACATTTGCCTTAGCATATGCAAATGCTATGTAAATTTGCCCCCACCTTTTTTTTTGACAATGCATAAATCGTCACCCTACCTTTAGGCTGGGCCACTTCCTTGCTCAGGTTCTTGTAACAGATCATGTGGACCAAATACTGCAACCCTACCATATACTCCATCACTGTGAGAACATAGCTGACATTTAACCATTGCTACAGCAACAATAAATTGCCTTGAGGGCAGTTTTTGGGAAGGAAAGGGCAATAGTTTTGAGGGAGGCACACTTCAAGATTTCAGTTGTTAAAACTTTGACTAAGTTCCAAAGAACTATTTGAGACACGCCCATTGACCTGGGCATGTTCAATGGGATTTTTTTGACTTTCTATATTGAACAACACACCCACATGCTATATCACAACCCGTTTTTGAAAGTCCTTCCAGTTTCAAAGCGGCTTGTTGTGGGTCATGGGGGTGCGGGTGATCTAGAAACAAATACCCACGTGACGGAACTAGTTCCATGTTTCTTCCAGCTCTTGACTACTTATATCTCTTGTTTGTCTGAATGTACTGTGTGCGTCCCATGTACCCTACTTAAAAAGCTTTGCCCTATTTTGAGTCAGGCCCTGACGCTTCAAATTCAGGTCCAGTTGGATTCATCCCCATTCCTGTTCCTAGCCATGCCACCATGCCAGTTTCCCCCATCCCATTCCTATGCAAAACAAGACACTTTCCCTTAGGGAATGGGAGACAGGGTAACCGTTGCTGGCATAGGCTTACCATCTTTTCGTTAACTCAAAACCATACTCATTAGCTGGTTTAGTAATGCCATTTCATGCTAGGGAGCAAAGGATTGTTAGTTTCTTCTGCCTCTTGATTCAGTTTGGAGGGCAGAGCAAACTACAAAATCTCATCCTGGCAGGGGCTGGCTGTGTGCCTCACCCATTTCAATGCCATTATTCCTTGTCAATGCTCTATAAATACATGCCACGATGTCTAAAAACTGTATGGAAAACTATTCAACTCTTAATGGTTTGTTGGTGGAGTTTTAAATTGCATAGTGTTTTATTCTGTGTTTGTGTATAACGGCAATTTGCTAAGACGCAATAAAGAACTGACACCCATATCTTGTGCTTTTTGTGTGTGCTTTTTTAAAGCTGCCATTAAGAATACTTATAAAAACCTCAAGTTTTTTTTTCAAGTAGTTGCAAAAAAAGCTGGAAAAAACAAAGGTTTTTCCAGGTAAGTCAAGGGGATGATTTGCCCATCATTAGTGAGTCTGGGATGGTTCAGGTGCAGTTCCATTATTTCGTTCTGTTGTTTAATTTCAGGCATTGTCAAAATCTCAAGAGGTACATTGTCACAGAAATGTATTTTCATCCAGGTGAAATAAACTGCATTTGTTTATGCTTGTATTTGAATTTCTCTCCTGCTTCATTCTTTTGGTTTTTGGTATGGTGTAGCTCTAAAAATGAACAAATGAACAATTAAAACAGCAAGAACAGAAGAGTAGTTATACTGTTTGTACATTCATACATGTGTATCTTTTTATAACAAGAAAGATAACATGTGTGACATGAAAATCTATTTAGCAGAAAAATGAGATCATCTGGTATTTATCATTTCTGCTGAAAGTAGAAAACACCAGTACTATAAAAAAAGAGACACAGAATGATCAAAACCAATAAGATATAATTTTATGCCAAGATGTGAGGAAGGATCTATATCTTTATCGGGTTTCTCTCACTTGAGAGATGAAAATCATACAGATGCCTGTTAGAAATTCACTCTATTTGGTATATCTTTGAGAAATACATTGTAAAGCTGTTTGTCAGTTTCCAAAGTGAATGTGAGGCAATTCTACCTTTCCCCCTAAATACAAACATGACAGCACGCAGATGCCTCCACACACATTTTACTTTAGACTGATCAGGTTTCACTTGCCTGTATTTTAATTTCAACTGTTTCACAGATCTCAAGATGTAGTCCTGGGCCTAATTCACTTTTTTCTTCTTGCCATGGTTTCATAGAATTTTGTGGAAGCATCTGAGAAAGACAAAGACATTAAGTGCCTGTCTGAGTCCCATAAGGATGTATTGCACAATTATCGTCATTCTCTGCACTCATTACTTGGCTGCATATTGCACAGCCCTTCAGGCAATGGTGAAATGCCCTCAGTTAACAGCATTCCCATGGCCAGCATGTTTTCCAGAACAATTTGCCCTACCCAACTTTTTAGAGACTTTTTAGAAACTAAAGAGAATAGGGAAGACCCACAGATCAGTTAGATATGAGCTCACTAATATTTCTAATGAATATGCAGTGGAAGTGAAGAATAGATTTAAGGGACTAGATTTAGTAGATAGGGTCCCAGAAGAACTATGGACAGAAGTTCACAACATTGTCCAAGAGGTGGCAACAAAAAACGTCCCAAAGAAAAAGAAAACCAAGAAGGCAAGATGGCTGTCTGCTGAGACACTGGAAGTAGCCCAAGAAAGAAGGAAAGCAAAAGGCAACAGTGATAGGGGGAGATATGCCCAATTAAATGCAAAATTCCAGAGGTTAGCCAGAAGAGATAAGGAATTATTTTTAAACAAGCAATGTGCGGAAGTGGAAGAAGACAATAGAATAGGAAGGACAAGAGACCTCTTCCAGAAAATTAGAAACATTGGAGGTAAATTCCAGGCAAAAATGGGTATGATCAAAAACAAAGATGGCAAGGACCTAACAGAAACAGAAGAGATCAAGAAAAGGTGTCAAGAATATACGGAAGATCTGTATAGGAAGGATAATAATATCGAGGATAGCTCAGACGGTGTGGTCAGTGAGTTAGAGCCAGACATCCTGAAGAGTGAGGTTGAATGGGCCTTAAGAAGCATTGCTAATAACAAGGCAGCAGGAGATGACGGTATCCCAGCTGAACTGTTTAAAATATTGCAAGATGATGCTGTCTATTTCTGTTTTATTGACTATTCTAAAGCCTTTGACTGTGTGGATCATAACAAACTGTGGCAAGTTCTTGGTGGTATGGGGATACCAAGTCATCTTGTCTGCCTCCTGAAGAATCTGTATAACGAACAAGTAGCAATGGTAAGAACAGACCACGGAACAACAGACTGGTTTAAGATTGGGAAAGGAGTACGGCAGGGTTGTATACTCTCACCTTACCTATTCAACTTGTATGCAGAACACATCATGCGATATGCTGGGCTTGACGAATCCAAGGCTGGAGTTAAAATTGCAGGAAGAAGCATTAACAATCTCAGATATGCAGATGACACCACTTTGATGGCTGAAAGCGAGGAGGAGCTGAGGAGCCTTATGACAAAGGTGAAAGAAGAAAGTGCAAAAGCTGGGTTGCAGTTAAACCTCAAAAAAACCAAGATTATGGCAACCAGCTTGATTGGTAACTGGCAAATAGAGGGAGAAAATTCTGAGAGTGCCTTGGACTGCAAGAAGATCAAACCAGTCCATACTCCAGGAAATAAAGCCAGACTGCTCACTTGAGGGAATGGTATTAAATGCAAAACTGAAGTATTTTGGCCACATAATGAGAAGACAGGATACCCTGCAGAAGAGGCTGATGCTAGGGAAAGCAGAAGGCAAAAGGAAGAGGGGCCGACCGAGGGCAAGATGGATGGATGATATTCTGGAGGTGACAGACTTGACCTTGGGGGAGCTAGGGGTGGCGACAGCCGACAGAAAGCTCTGGCGTGGGCTGGCCCATGAAGTCACGAAGAGTCGGAAACGACTGAACGAATAAACAACAACAACAAACTTTTTAGAAATTAAATCATTTCTTTCCTTCATCTTTATGCTGGTGGATAGGATTGCTTCCGTTTAGGGTGACCATATGTAAAGGAGGACAGGGCTCCTGTATCTTGTAGGAGCCCTGCAGGAGCCCTGCCCTCTTTTGTATCTGGTCATTCTAATATGGGTCCTGCAGCTTTAACTCTTGTGATGAAGAGGGAATTTCACTAGGTGCTGCATGCATACAAATGACTCCTGCTGAAATTCCCTTTTCAGTACAACTGTTAAAGATAAAGGAGCCCTGTCTGCCTTTTCATACGGTCACCCTACTTCCATTATTATCACATGCATGCACTAGGAGCCATTGATGTTTCAGCTTAGGCCCTTTCTACACCTAAGGGTTATTCCAGGAAAATGGAGGGATCATCCCTGCCTGCTCCCAGGATCCCCTGTGTGGTATTTGGATGCACAGGAATGATCCAGGGACAATCCCGGGGTGAAAGGCAGGTGTAGAAACGGCCTTAGTCTATTTCATATAGAGATGGATGGATCTATTTCTGGTCCATGTCAGTTTCACACATGTTTACTCATAAGTAATTTCTATCTCATTTGTGCATTCGTGTACAAGAAAAAAATCAGCATGGAAACACATTATTTTAAATGTATTTTTCACAAAATACATCTTTCTACATTGCCAGAAATTTAATCACATATTTTACCTCAATGTGCTCATTTCCAATCCTGGGGAAGGGCTGAAGTTCTGTGGTTGAACATCTGCTTTGCATGCAGAAGGTCCCAAAAAAATCCCTGGCATTAGCTGTCCGCAAACCCTCTCTAATCCCCTGGAGAGCTGCTGGCACTCAGTGTCAACAATGCTGGGCTAGATGGACCAATGATCTGAATCAGTAAAACCCAGCTTCCTCGGTTCCATTTTATCCTAAAGTACTTGTGAACCACACAGAGAGCTTCAGCTATTGGGTGGTATAGAAATGAAATAAATAAATAAATAAAGCACATTTTAGACATACACACACATGAGCTCAGAACTGCATTACAAAATTTGGAGATGTGTGAAATCTGAAGGGTAGCTCCGTTCCAACCTGCACATTAGTCCAAGAGGTGTGGATCAGGAGAGTTTGCTTCAAAATGTGGGGCAAATGAAATCCTCAAGCATCCCCATTTTCATGGGGGGTTTCTCCCACATTTGTACAGCAGTGCCCTGGAGCCAGGTTTGGATTGGGAGCCAAGGATCCTGCCCTTTGGACAGTAGGGCACAGCAATGGTCTTTGAATCACAATGGTGAAGTTGATAGAACATTCTATGTACCACCAATGTTTGGTGTAGTGTTAGACTGGGACTCCACAGGTCCTAATTCTAGTTCCCACTTGGCCATGAAGTTCACTGGGTGACTTTGGGCCAGTCACTGACTCTCAGCCCAACCTACCTCACAGGGTTGTTGTGAGGACAAAATGGAGAGGAGGAGGATCATGTGAGTCAACTTGGATTCTCGGCAGGAGAAAAAAGGCAGGATATAAATGGAATAATAAAAAATAAATAAATAATTTAATTAAAAAGCTGCTACATGTACAAACTTTGGACATTCTTTGGAATACTTTGGGCATCTCTCTTCCAAGCAATAATAGGACAAAGAAATTGGATATGCCATACAAAATTCCACTTTATTTTCAAAGATTTATACCCCACCTTATCTCCAAGGAGTCCTATTTGCAGCAGATAGCAAGGGTTCACAGATTCCAAGTTCTTATAAGGTTCTTCTGGACCAAGAATGGAATATAACTGGGAGCTTCTTTCTCCCTGCCACAGAAAATAGATGCTTGCTTATTGTACAACCTGGAGAGGGGGAGCCCTAAATATAAACATTTTTTAAATAGACTTGCAGAGTGACAATAATCCTGGAAAGAGCTGAGGATATTGTGCGTGGAATGGGGGGAGAGCGTGAAATAATGTACTCCAGACAATAAAGGAAGACAGCAGAGGGAGGCTTATCTGCCAGAAGAACCCCTATTGCCTATTTAAACAATAATCCCCTTCAAAAATGTTGCTTTCTCTGTGCATATTTAAAATGCATAATATTCAGTGTGTTTGTGTGGCTTTTAATAGCCTGGATAATTTTCCATACAACTAATTCCATAAATATATTCCATGTTTCGCTACTGCAATTTGCAATGGGGGCCGTTTCGTGAAAGGAAGCGCGGCACTGTGGGTTCATCTCACTCAGGGACATTTTGTTTAGCAAACAAGCTGTTTCTCAGCCAACAGGCATGTGACTGAACTTCACTTCAGGGAGGTTTTGTGGTGAGTGAGCAGTTGCATATTTCCCCTGGTGTGGCTGGTGTTTCTCTTTCAGAGAAACAACTCTGTTGTTACTTGGTCATGCGTTTGTTTGTTTGTTTGTTTGTTTGTTTACTTCAGTGACATTATTAGTGGAATACAACTTTTTCAGCCTTGTCTGTGAACCACCCAGAGAGCTTCGGCTATTGGGCAATATAAAATGTAATAAATAAATAAATAAATAAATAAATAAATAAATAAGCAGGAATGGCTGCTTGTGTTAATATGGCCCCAAGGAGTGTAAGGGTTGGTGAGCAGCCCTCTGCTTGCTGCAAAAATCATCTTGTGCTCAATACTTATATGTACTCCCCTCGCTGAAACAAATGTTGGCATTGGAAGTCTAGCATGTGGAGTAGAAGCCAAGTCCCAAGCCTGGTGCAGTCCAGCTGCACACAGGTCTGGACTTGATGTGGGGAGACTTTTCAATGGGGTGCGTGTGCTGATGGCTGAGCACCCCCTTTTAAATATTGGCTGAGCTCCCCCCCCCTTTGAAATATTCACCCCAAGCCACCAGACACACTGAAGTAAACTTCCCATATAGGAGAGGTTCAGCTATATGACTAGATCCTTTGCCTGCATTGGCTGTAGGGCTGAACCCATTTAAGGTAGGGTGACCATATGAAAAGGAGGACAGGGCTCCTGTATCTTTAACAGTTATATAGAAAAGGGAATTTCAGCAGGTCTCATTGTTATGCTTGCAGCACCTGCTGAAATTCCCTCTTCATCACAACTGTTAAAGTTGCAGGAGCCCTGCCCTCTTTTGTATCTGGTCACTCTAGTATAGCTCCTGCAGCTTAAACTGTTGTGATGAAGAGGGAATTTCACCAGGTGCTGCATGCATACAAATGACTCCTGCTGACATCCCCTTTTCTGTTAAAGATACAAAAGCCCTGTCCTCCTTTCCATATGTGGTTTTTTATACTGTGGTTTTAAGTGTTCATATTATGTTTTATGCTGTACTTACGGTTTTCGTTTTTGTGAACAGGGAGCTTTGGCTATTGGGCAATATAGAAATAAAATAAATAAAGTGAAGACAAGAGGGCACAGAAAGGACAAGACGAGGCACCATGCCATCATTCTTACCATTAATGCACCAAAGTCAAGAGAATTTGCTAGGGTTTTTGATGGGGAGGGGGTGGTTTATGAATGACCTCTTAGCCTTCTAGTCATTGGAATGGTAAAAGCCAAGGTCAGACAGTTTTTAAGTGGCAGCAACAGCAAAAAACAGCAGCAGCATCTCTCAGCGAATAAGACAAATCTTTATTACTCTTTGCATGGATACATGCGTGTTATGTACGTTTCCCTCTCCCATAGTTGATTAATAAGCATAATATCAACTATGATCATTGCAGGAAGTATACCGTGAAAGATAAGCTCTGAAGACTTCTAATTGTTTTCCTCTGTCTCTCTTTCTCTTGTGTTGGTTTTTTTTAATAATGCTTTAAAATAATGGCCCTAATCATTATTAATTCCTTTGGTGTTCACTCGAATTACATCAATCACAGCTAACTCATTTGGTATTAATGTGGATGTCAGCGACACTTCTGCGGGGATTCTTTTTACTGAAACTCTGTGTTCGTTAGCTGGATGGAATCTTATTTTTTTCACGCTACTGAAGAACTGTAAGGGTCAACATTTGCAATGGGGGTTGGCGGGGACTGTAGAATCATAGTGATTTGGGGGAGGTGGCATGTCATCTATTCCTCTCACTAAGAAAAAAATACTCTTCTTTTTCTTATTGCTGTATCCCCAGGCTAGTTCTTATCTGCTTTGTGTGCTTATCTAAAACCTAAAGCACCCCTTTTCTAGGACAGTTTGCACATGACCAGTGCTAAGCAAATCATTTTGCTACAGCTAGACTTATTCTGCTTCTAATTATATGACCCAAAATTGTTTCCCAGCATTCCCAGAAGCAAGGAACTAATGGGGGGAAGCAAATACTAATCACCTTTGCAAAGAAATGTAAAATTAAAAGAACTGGTTATTGTGAAAGCTTGTACCACACTAGATTCAGCACTAATTAGTCTGGCATTGTTGTTGTTGGTAGAAATAACAACAACTTCAACAATCCGTTACAACAATGTGTTTCTTACTTATGATTTCCTCTCCCCGCCCCCAAGTAAAAATCAAATTCCACCAGAGATGCTTGAGAAATTTACAGTCTAACAATTGGCTTGGAACTTTGCTCTTCACAAGGGGTTTCATACTTCTCGAGTGTTCTGATGGAGTTTGGGCTCAAAGAAATGCATCAACATACATTTTAAAACGTGTCTTTTGGGAGGTAAACACACACACATATAGAAATGAATATTTTGAGAGCCCATGCAATTAGGAATGAGGATTTTGAAAGAAAACATGTTTAAAATGCATATTTAAATGTGAATTCCCATGCAGAGTCCCCTCCCCAGTTTTCTTTTGTTTGTTTGTTTTGAAGCACAGGTTAATGCAGAATTGGATTGCAATGAGGTTATGTGAATACATGTGAAAGTCATGTTGACTGGAAATAGAATGATTCATTCATCCACTAGATTCCAGCCAACTTCTCACACCTTCTGTGCCTTTGGCTAGAGCAGCCTTTCCTGGCCAGGTGCTTTCCAGGTGAGTTGGGACTACAACTCACATCAACTCCCAGCCAAGGGTCATGCTGGCTAGAAATAATGAGAGCTGCAGTCCAACATAACTGGAAGGTATCAAGTGTGGGACGCCATGCTGGAGTCTAGCATTTTCATCATGTTCTCAGACCTTTTCCTTTCCCGTAGTGGGATCAAATTACAATCTTGAAATGTTTAGATTATTTTCTGCATTTAATACTGTGACTTAAGAAAAGAATTCAAGTTCTGGTTGAGGTGATCACCTTCATTGATTGCATCCAACTCACAGCCCACCCCAGTGCTTAGTAAATTGTAACAGTTGAAAACAACTCTGTACAGCACCATGTACATTGATGGTGCTATATAAATAAATAATAATAATAATTAAGCATGCCAGGATGCGGTCTATGAGTGCAATCTACCATCACTGTAATTTAGACCTACAGTGCTCCACATCCTATTCTCAGAAAGAACAATGTAGAGTTGTACCCACGCCTTTTGCAAAATGCAGCCAGTGACATACAAACTTCTGCAGAAGCCCACAGGAGTTACAGTGCTCATTTATTTCTTTTTTTTAAAGATTTATAAGATGCTTAGGTAAACCCTCCAGGCTCACCCCAAGAGCTGTGCCAAGTATTCTCCAGTCTTGATTAGTGGAATTTTGGTGGGGTGGAAATGTTTGTACATGAAACATTGGGGCCCAATCCAAATATACTCTTCCTCAGGTCAACCTTTCCCAACCTGGCATCTGCCAGATGTTTTGGACTACAATGCCCAGCATTCTTGACCATTGACCATGTTGGCTGAGGCTGAGGGAAATCCAAAACATCTGGAGGGAAACCTAGATTGGACCTGCCCCAGGAAAGTAGCACAGGGCTTCATAGAGCCCTGAACTTCATCAGACCTTTGGGGTGCACCTTTAGTATACTCACCCATTGGGCCTTCTCCTCCCCAGGTGCCCCAGCAAGTTACTCCAGTCTCCCTTCATTCCTTTCCCTAGTCAAGCTTAAGCAGAAGTAGCTTGCGAGACAGGGCAACATGGAGAACAATGGGTTGATATGCAGAAGGCACACAGCAGAAGTTTGTAGCAAGTAATGGTCAGTTGCATGTGGAGTAGTTGTATGTGGTGGGCCAGCCAGGGAGGGGAGACAAGGAGGAAAGATTCCATTGAGCAGGAGCAGGAGAATCATGTGGGTGTAACTTCCAAGCTGAGGCCCTAAGGAAGAGAGACATATGGACTGAAGGATGGGCTCAAGCTTCCAACAGCAATTAATGGTGGTGCATGTGTGACTGAGGAAGAAAGGACCCCCTAAACCTATACCTCACACTGAATGAATGAATGAATGAAATCTTTATTGCTAAAAGCGATAAGCCATCACAATTTGACAGAGTTAGAAAAATAAAATACAAGTAAAAAGATGAGCTAAAGTAAATGGAATAAAAATAGTTTAAAATAAAATAAAAATACTAAACAAAAATACAAGGATATAAAAATACAAAATCACATTAACATAAAGTAAGAGCTCCCCAGTGGGGTACTACTTCACACTGGTGAAACTACCGTATCTCTGAAGGGGATGATTTTGCCTTAACACAGTGCAAATAATAATAGCCTCTTAAAATCCTCTTAAGTGTCTGCATTTCCGTAGCTGCTGCTGACCTTCTTGCTGCATTGGTCACATGAGTGATCTTGCCCAATCAGGGATCACATTGTGGGTGGGCATCCTCCCACCCTAACAATTAGGATATGTTGAATAGCTAGTAGTCACAAGTGATCAAGAGCCATTAAGCAAGCATCATTTTTTTCTCTTCACTTGACAAGTCACAATATCATTTTCATAACAGTATTATCAGTAGAGTATTACCAATAATTACCCATGTGCTAAATACATGAGCTACATGCATCATGATCTCAGATCAGTTGCGATAATAATTATGTGCATTACATGTTTAATATATCATAGGCACTAGGTTATTTTGTCACTTCGGTTCTGCTTGAATGAGCATTCTTTTAAAGGAATATTTCAGACAAAGTTGTATAGTTTAGAAACAATTCTGTTACCTCCTACACATTTTTACAATATGCATGAATCTCTAAACTCTTGTAACCTTGCTTCCAAAACTATGCATGTCTTTGGGTGGAATCCTCAATGCTATTCCTTTCTTTTCACATGTTGATTGCAGCACTTGCTTTAAGTCTTTCTCCAGCCTTCTCCAACCTGGTATTCTACAGATATATTAAGAATGCTGACTGGGAATGATGGAAATTGCAGTCCAACACATCTGAGGGTTGGGGAAAGCTGCCCTGTCCTAATGAGCAACAGCAAAGGAGGGTGGATATATGTATGCAGATGAAGTCTGGATTCCAAGCAGTGAAGGACAATGATGTTTTGAAGTGGATTTAGGAAGACAACAACCTCCGTTTCCTTGCAGTTTGCAGGAATTGTAAACCTCAATTAGCCTGCTGTTGCTCTGCTAATGCCTCCTTCAGACAACAAAGATAATCATGCTAAGCAAGGCTTCCTGCTGAGCAACACTGCAGCTCTGTTCTTCTTGCCTGGCTGCCTTTTGATTCAATGGGTAGAGAATCCTAATTGTACATCTCCATGGCTGACATGATGTCTGGGATTCATAGCTTCACCATGGCAAGCCCACCCATTAAGTGGGAATCTCCCAGGGATCCATGTCTATACTTCTATAACATCTTTCCGACTGCAGCAGAACCTCCAAGGGCTTGTTAACTTGGAATGGCTGTTGATGTGTACAGTCCAAGGTTGAAGTGACAAAACTCAGGAGCAGGAGAACCTCGGGATAATTAGGCACCCTCCTCTCCTCCTGCCACCGCATTGTAGCTGAATGGTATCAACAGTATTACAGGGATTTGATGAAACGCTGGAGATATTTTGTTCTTCTTCTCAGCACTTTCTCTGTGAAACAAGTGAGGCATAAGACAAGGTATGTTCCACACCAGAAATGCACGGACTCCTGATTTGCTTATCCTGCCACTAGACATCCAATTATCAATATGGGGTTGTAGCCTCACCTTGGAGTTGAGCATCCAAAGGAGTTCGCTCTGTGATTAAGGGTGTGGCTACCCATTGCAGGTAAAATGGGACTGTCAGGTTTTGTTGTCATTGTAGGCTGCATTTCCCATGCCCTGTTCAGTGATGTGGGGTGGAAGCAGGTAAACAGAGAACATCCTAATTTCACAACGCAAGGCTGAGTGTTACTACTTGTTGCCATATTCGCTCCCTGAGCTCTTTGAAGGAAGGGCAGAGATTTAAACATGCATTCACCACCACCACCACCACCACCACCACCACCACCACCAGAGGTATAGCAGAGCCAGGACTCACAGGATCAAAGCGCCCTGACTTTTTATTTATTTATTACAGAGAGCCGTAGCTCTCTGGGAGGTTTACAAAAGTTAAAAACAGTGAACATTAAAAACAAATATACACAAAAATTAAAAGCATAAAAACAGCAATATCATTTAAAGCAACTATTCTGGGGTCAGTTAAAAAAACTCAGCATATGTTGTTAATTGCGTGGGAGAAGAGAAAAGCCTTAACCTGGCACCGAAAACATAACAATGTTGGTGCCAGGCGAGCCTCGTTGGGGCTCATTCCACCACTGAGAAGGCCCTCTCCCTTGTTGCCGTCCTCTGAGCTTCCCTCGGAGTAGGCACTCACAGGAGGCCCTTAGATGTTGAGCGTAGCGTTTTGATTAGCAGGAAAGATGACATCACCTTCCACCATCCCCTACTCAACCTTCTTGGGGGGATCTACACTACTGCTTTAAAGCACTTTAAAGCGCTTTATAACAGTTTTGACAACTGTTGGGACCCAGGACACACTGCATATACAGGTTTCAAAATGTTTTCAAAGCGCTTTAAAGTGCTTTAAAAGCAATAGTGTAGAACCCTCCCTAGTTCCCTCCAGTCCTCACAGTAGCTTTGGAAAAATGGATTTTTCAAGCAGCAATATATTGTTGTGAGTTTCCCTATTGTAATACAAATGATTTAGGGGTGACTTGCTGTTATATGCAAAACAAGTCAGAGAGAGGAGCCTGGATTTTTGGACTCTACTTGGAGGTGCAGCTTTGGGGGACTGTCATGATGAGCATCTGCACCTCAAAATTTATCACTGATAATAATAACAAGTCTATATAGGGATGACATTTTTGTGGCAGCTGCCTTGTGTTTCTTCTAAAGGAAAGTTTTCTGCATTGTAGCAAGTCAGTGCAAAGTAAAACAAATATCAAGTTGGTAGAGCTGAGCCTTAACGTTTACTAACTATTACCAATGACAGCAAAGTAGTGGAGAGGAGGAGAAAGGGTTGAGGAAGCAAAGTACTTGAATTAACTCCATGTGGACCTCATAGTGGGGTTCATGAGATGGGACAGCTTATATTGAGGGGACAAGCCTGGTGACAAGCCTGGAATGCCTGAATTGTCCAAAATGGGCCTTTATTTGTAGCCCTGAAGATACTTCCCATCCCAACTTGACGCCTCAGCCAGTCTTCAGCTACACACGGCAGTTCTGCACACTGTTAGTGACCTGCCTCAAAGCTGCTGTGAATGCCCAGTATTCATACAGCCCATGTTGTGTCCCCACATTATTCTTCCTCAATTCCTACCACATCCAAAATGACCAGAAACAGTTATTTGAAAAATCTTCCCTCACAGTCTCTCCCATTCCAGCTATTCTGGCTGTTTCTGTCATAGATGATTTTCTCTCATCGCTTCAGGTAATTACCTAACAAGGGCAAGATGAGAGGTGATAAATCTGACTTGCGTTTCTTATCACTTAAGCAGACTGCATGAACTCATCCTGAAAAGTACTTGATAATCTACTAACATATGCATTTTGCATTGCCCAACTTGATATCTGAATGAAAATGTTGGATGCCTCAGGATAGTGCAAATGAGAACCACTGCAAGATTGAAAATGTTGATTGGCTGGGGGTGGGCATGTGACAAGGTCTAAGTTCCTGTAAAGCAAGGGCCCTATTCATACATTCAGGAAGATGTGAATGCACCAGCAGGAATTCGGGGCTACCGCCACCACTCAACAACGCTGTGCACAGGCTGATGTAAGATTGGCATCAATCTAAAGTGGGGCATTTCTATATGCATAGGGTGTCCTCCATGCCATTAGTCTGGCATGCACAGTAGAGTCAGAGAGACAGGGCTAGACCCAGGCAGGATCCACACTGCTGCTTTAAAATGGTTTATCACAGTATTGACAACTTTTGGGGCCCGGGACACACTCCATATGCAGTTTTCAAAGTGTTTTCAAAGTGTTATATCCTGCTTGGTGTAGATCTGGCCTACACTAGCATTTGTATTGATACTGAAGTGCACTGACAACCATTATAATGGTTTTAAATGTATGTTTATTTTGCTTGTTTTTGTGGTTTTTAATCTTTGTATATTTTTTTAAGTGCTTTTATCTTATGTGAACCGCCCAGAGAGCTTTGGCTATGGGGTGGTATACAAATGCAATAAATAAATAATAAATTTCATATTCCTTTCATATTCCTTTTACTACTTAACATCTAATTTAACTTAAATTTAAACTTTGCTGTTTAAATCTCATATTTTAACCTATATTAATTTTTGCTGTGTGGTTTTATTCTGGTTGTGCTTTTTATATTGTATTTCATATGTGTGTTTTAAATTTGTTGGTTGTTTTTATGCTCTTCATGGTTTTTAATTTTTGTGAACTGCCCAGAGAGCTTCGGCTATTGGGCGGTAAAAAAAAATGTAATAAATAAATACTTTTCTAGTGTTATTATCCAAAATATTGCAACTGAGGTCATTAAGTGTGCTATGAGGTATAAATGTGCAAGAGGGATATAGCATCACCAAGATGGGATCATATTGATATGATGCACGGTATAGATCTGGCCAGGGCTAGGTTTCAGGTATAACTTTCACGCAAGGCTGAAGAAGCCTTGCAGGTTTGTAAGTAAATTTACAGAAAACTAGTTTAGAATGTCTGTGCAAGCTTGTTTCTGTTAGTTCTCATGGGAGTGTCTCGGCCTTGAAGCTGCTGGACTTCTCTGAGAATTGATAGCGTGTGTGTTTTAGAAAGGTGGGAACGTTGTTGAAAGATTCACTCAGATTGTAGAATCATCTCAGTGGGCTGAGCAGTGCTGCCCTGTTGGACAGAGCTCTTGTCTGTCAAATGGTTTTGAACAGGCCTTATAAGCTGGAGCAAAAGTGAAGAGCCTTTGCTAAGATCATCTTTCAACTCATGGCCTGAAATCCCTCCCTGTTTTGGATCCAGCGCCGTTTAAGACTTTGCACATGGACTCTGTTCTATTTTAGACTTTAAATTTCTAAGGACTGTGTCATAAAAAGTATTGTGAGCTTTATATAGCTTTATATAGACTGCAGCTGGCATTTGCTGTGGAGTGTGTGTGTTTCAAGTCAGCTCAGCATACGGCAGACTAGGATTGACTTTTTCACTACCAGACTCATGTGGCAGAGAGTCCCAGTGCTACAGTTAATGCACAGGAGTTCTTGTGCCTCAGATTTTACCCACCCTGTGATCTTGTTTAGGCTTTGGTCATGTTCCCTGAGTAGTCAATATGTAGCTGCATTTAGACTAGCTCCCTTGGGATGGTTTCAAGAATTCCCATTCAAGAATTCCCATTCTGACCATCCATCTGCTTTAAGTGCCTACCTATTCCCACTGTCCCCTTCATATGTTTGTACCAAATGCCTGAATAGGAATCCATTTCATCTGATGTATAAACCCAATTTATGTATAATTACAGCCCTGGGATCTCTGGGGAGGTGTGTGTGTGTGTGTGTGTGTGTGTGAGCGAGAGATTTCTTGCCCTCAGTTTTCCACCTGTAAAATTGTAATAGCAATGACCTTCCATAGAGGTACAGCTGAGATAAAGAATGATAATTACATTGTGGGCGTTAATTGATTTGAAAAGTAGATTAGTCAACTAAAACTTTAATTGCAGATTAAAAAACCCTCCAATTTATCGGGAGGGGGGGTTGAGATTGAAAGAACACAATCTTGTTGACCATAGAGAGATGGTGATTTCATCATTCCTATGGCAAATTTAATTGGAGATAGATTTCTTTGCATCCGAAGTTAGCAGATGATTTGTATTTCAATATGGAGATACTAAGGTTTCCTTTTAGCTATATAAGCCACAATACCTGACAGAACGGCAGTTCCAACATGAACCTACCTGTACACTATGCTCAACATCTAAGGTACTCCTCCAGGTGCCTACACCAAGGGAAGCTCAGAGGACGGCAACAAGGGCCTTTTCTGTTGTGGCCCTCCAATTATGGAACGCTCTCTCAGATGAGGCCCGCCTGGCACTAGCATTGTTATCTGTTTGGTGCCAGGTTAAGACTGTCCTTTTCTCTCAGGCATTTAGCAGCATATGTTGAGTTTTAACTCACTCCAAAATGAGCTTTGGCCTGGCTGAGTGTTTAAAAATTGTTTTAAATGTTAGCTGTTTTTACGTTTTTGTTTCTAAATTTTGTATATTGATTTTTAATGTTCAGTCTTTTTAATATAATCTTTTTAATCTTTGTAAACTGCCCAGAGAGCTTTAGCTATGGGGCGGTATACAAATGTAATAAAATAAATAAATAAAGTAATTTTACATTTGGGTCTTCCACATTGCAGATGAGATTTAAGTATGCTCATATTTGAAAGCCATTTTGTCTCTGTAGGAGGAACATTATTTTGTTTATTCTCCCAAAGCGATAAAAAGAAAAATATTAATGTCATTTCTGTCTTACAGAATCATAGAATAGCAGAGTTGGAAGGGGCCTACAAGGCCATCGAGTCCAACCCCCTGCTCAATGCAGGAATCCACCCTAAAGCATCCCTGAGAGATGGCTGTCCAGCTGCCTCTTGAAGGCCTCTAGTGTGGGAGAGCCCACAACCTCCCTAGGTAACTGATTCCATTGTCGTACTGCTCTAACAGTCAGGAAGTTTTTCCTGATGTCCAGCTGGAATCTGGCTTCCTTTAACTTGAGCCCGTTATTCTGTGTCCTGCACTCTGGGAGGATCGAGAAGAGATCCTGGCCCTCCTCTATGTGACAACCTTTTAAGTATTTGAAGAGTGCTATCATGTCTCCCCTCAATCTTCTCTTCTCCAGGCTAAACATGCCCAGTTCTTTCAGTCTCTCTTCATAGGGCTTTGTTTCTAGACCTCTGATCATCCTGGTTGCCCTCCTCTGAACATGCTCCAGCTTGTCTGCGTCCTTCTTGAATTGTGGAGCCCAGAACTGGACGCAATACTCTAGATGAGGCCTAACCAGGGCCGAATAGAGAGGAACCAGTACCTGACATGATTTGGAAGCTATACTTCTATTAATGCAGCCCAAAATAGCATTTGCCTTTCTTGCAGCCATATCGCACTGTTGGCTCATATTCAGCTTGCGATCTACAACAATTCCAAGGTCCTTATCGTTTGTAGTATTGCTGAGCCAAGTATCCCCCATCTTGTAACTGTGCCTTTGGTTTCTATTTCCTTAATGTAGAACTTGGCATTTATCTTACAATGGATAGCCTTTTCTTTTTGTCTCTTAAACTAAGTGTAAGGCATCTCACACTTAAGAGAAATATGCCATTTCTTTCCACATCCACCAAGGCAGTTGATACATCACTTTTAAATTGCGGACAATCCCTAATATATTAATTCTATGGCCGATCCAAGAAATCTAGAATTACCCACTCTTCACTGACGGGATAAGAATGGCCACGATCCAGCACAGAGTTAGATGTGCTTAAAACTTTCATCTCAATGGACCTCAAAACGTAAAACTGAATTGTGCTGGATTGTGGCCATCACTGCTTCATCCCACTTTCAAGAGGGTCATGTCTTGATTAACATTTTGCACCGGTTTGGGGAAGGGTGGTGGTAAAACAGGAAATTAATTCATGGGGGGAAGAGGGTTAATATGGCTTTTCTTGAATCATCCAGGTAGCGTTACAATGGGGACTGTATGAGAACGAGTCTCCCCTCCTAATGCTCTTACCTCCCATGGTCAGTAATTCCTTTTGCTAGTTGGCACTCAGCCGTGCGTACTTATACTCAGCAGGTGTGTGCAGGAATCGAGGGCAGCAAAGGATTAATATTTCCTTCAATTGCCGCTAGCTCCCCGAAGTTAAAAGAAAAGGCACGGCATAAGTGGCTGGAGATACGCTGCTTACTAATTCTGCTGCACTTCTTCAGCCCGGAGGAAGTGACGCGTTCTTTGGCAGGGGATAACAAACCGAACATGACTGGCAGGTGTCCCGCGAAGCATCCGTGAATGTCTTTGATGAGGCAGATCAGGGATTATGGAGATTTGCGAGACTAAGCCTTGGCACTCCCGTGGCCTTCTCTCTCCCTGGTGCATCCAAGTCAATTTGCTCCTGAATAGCTCGTATAATGAAAAGACTTTGCATGACCCGCCCTTCTTCCCGCATTCAGTCTGTCCGGCGAGCTGGTGGCCACTCACGTCTTTCTTTTCCCTACCTTTGCATGCATTAAAATTAATCACTTTTTTATTATTATTATTTCTCGAGGACAGTGATTAATCCACCGAGCCCTTCCGCTTTCAGTCGAAATGTATTAAACTAATGAGTGTGGAAAAAGAAGAAAAAGAATCTCCCCATTTTAATGGCAAACAATAGAGTTTAAATACATTCCAAACTCCTTTAACATTGTTCGGTAATTAGCGACAAAGGACCTCCTGTTCAAGTACAGGCAAATATTTAATACCGACCCTGTTATCCCGGAATTCATTTACCAGCCTTGCTTCCCTGACAGCCAGGCACAGACGTTATTATGGCTGTCAGTGTTCCTCCCGCACCACAACCCCATTGTCCCTAAGCCTCCAGACACAACAGAATTCAGCATCTGTCAGTGAGTTTACTGTTCATCCATTTTCTAAGCGAAATTACTTATTTGTTTACTTGGTCTGGCTTAAGAACAGGGACTAAGGATGCAATCCTATGCATCTTTAGACAGAAAAAAGTCCTACTACTCTAAGCATTCCCCAGGTACACATGGCTGAGGAATTCTGGGAGTTGTAGGACTTTTTTCTATCTAAACATGTATAGCATTTATTTTATTTATTTATTTAAAACATTTCTTGGCTGCCCTTCAGGGCAGAAACCCTCCTATGGCACCTTACAGTGATCATAAAAAAAATACAGAAAACAGTTAAAATATTAAAACATAAACACAGTAAAATAGCAATAGAAACAATAAAACCAGCAGAAAAAACAGCAATGGCAATAAGAGCAACAATAGCAGTCATATCAATAATAATAATAATAATAATAATAATAATAATAATAATAATAATAATTTATTACTCGCCTCTCCCTCTGGATCGAGGCAAGGAACAACACCAAACACAATATAATACATAAAATTAGTTAAAAGAGCATATAAAACCAATTATGATTTTATTAGAATGTAAGCCTATGCGGCAGGGTTTTGCTATTTTATTGTTTTTACTCTGTACAGCACTGATGGTGCTATATAAATCATGTACACTGGTGGTGCTATATAAATAAAATAATAATAATAATAATAATAATAATAATAATAATAATAATAATACAATATTAAAATAACAATCACAGCATCTTAAAATTCTTAGGTTTGAAATTCATCTGGGTAGGCCTGCTGGAAGAGACTAGTCTTTAAGGCTGTCTTAAACTCTGAGAGATGTTTAAGCTGACGAATCTCCTCCAGCAGCCCATTCCACATTCTGGGGCCGACAGAAGAAACGTCCTCTGGGTAACAGTTGCCAGCCTAGTTATGTCTGACTGGAGTAAACCCTTCCCAGAGAACCTGAGTGTGCGGGGCGGATTGCATGGGAGAAGGCAAGGTAAAATAATATGTTTTCACAGCTTTCTTAAAAGGCTGCAATAAGGAGCATGGCAGACCTCCAATGTCAACTTGTTCCAAGGGTGTGGGGCCACTGCAGAGAAGGCCCTCTCACATGTGAGCACCCAGCTAACTGCACTCATGGGTGGGCAAATGAGAAGGGCCTCTCTTTCTGATCCTAAAGTGCACCCTAAGTGGCTTCTGATTAATTGTGTCCTTCAACTTCCTGTGTCTTGGAAAAGGGAAACTTCCCACAGAGGCCAACAAATGACACACAAATTCCTGATGGCTTATTTTAAATATCCACTCCCCAGCCTTAATCATTCATCCACTTTGGTGTGAAATATTTTATTAAACGAATGAACAAACAAACAAAACAGCCACCCAAACATTTTTACCCATAAGTCATGATCAACAGCTCCCATGATGCACTGGAAGTGTGACCTTTTAGGGTATGGCAAGGGAGGGATCCCTTATGAACAGATGACCATTCTCCATATTTTCACTTGCTACTATCTGATTTGCTTCTTTTCAAACATTTATCTGGAACATGGCAAACACAGATTCCTGATGATAAGAGTAGTTTTAACACCTGGTGAAACATTTTATTTGTAAAATACACACAAACAACAACGTAAACAAACAAAATCTCAAATGAATGAGTCTGACAAATCTACATGCCAAAATACTAAAGGGAAAAGGGAAATCAACAGGCAGGTAGAGGCATTCTGGGATTAGAACTGTTTGTCAGTTTATATGGTACATCCTGTCTTGAATTTAACTTACATATTTATCACATGTGTATCCCATCTCTCCTCTGACAAATTCAATGTGGCATACTTTTTGTAAACCGCCCAGAGAGCTTCGGCTATGGGGCAGAATATAAACGTAGTAAATAAATAAATATAAATAAAAACTTGGAGGGTAGTGTCCATACAACAACCTTGTGAGGCAGTTTTGGGAGGTAGTTTTGCTCAGTTCCACCCAGTGACTTTTCTGCCAGAGCAAGGATTTAAAGTGAGATCTCCCTGGTCTATTTCCAATAACCTACATACTGGATTGGTTCTACGGGACCAGGGCAGGATCTACACTACTGGTTTAAAACGGTTTATAAGAGTAGTGACAACTGTTGGGGCCCCAGACATACTCCATATACAGTTTTCAAAACATTTTCAAAGTGTCATATCCTGCTTGGTGTAGATCTGGCCCAGGCAATATGTGAGTGCATAGAATCATAGAATCACAGAATAGCAGAGTTGGAAGGACCTACAAGGCCATCGAGTCCAACCCCCTGCTCAATGCAGGAATCCACCCTAAAGCATCCCTGACAGATGGTTGTCCAGCTGCCTCTTGAATGACTCTAGTGTGGGAGAGCCCACAACCTCCCTAGGTAGCTGATTCCACCGTCGCACTGCTCTAACAGTCAGGAAGTTTTTCCTGATGTCCAGCTGGAATCTGGGTGGCTTGACTTATTATTATTTATTAATTTATTATTTATTAAATTTATATTTCACCCCATAGCCAAAGCTCTCTGGGCAGTTTACAAAAGTTTAAAACAGTGAACATTAAAAAGTATACAAAATTTAAAACCATCAAAAATATAAAAACAACAGTATAAAACAATGGTATCCATTTAAACAACAACCTGACTTGTTTGAGTGTATCTGGATCCCCTAGACTATAAAAGCATCTTTCTGGAGTGTACCTACTGGTGGCCAGGTTCTGCTGCGTGCATAGTCCTCCTTGACAGGAGGGATTGCACTTGCTAGAGAAAGGTCGACAGATGTGAAGAAGCAGAAGGACCATGTCCACTTTGTCAGATGGGTGGTTATCCCAAATTGGCAGCTGTATGTGTACACCCTGGTATAGAGAAGTGTTTGGTTATGGGAGACTGGGACACAGTCTGGGACAAAATTGCATGAATAAACCAAGATCTTACCCTTTTATTCCATGTTAAATAATCCACAATTAGTGTTAAGTTCTTCTTATGTATTTACAACCAGCCATGCAGTGTTACTGCTGTTGTAAATGGTCTAGCCCCTTCTGCGGCTTTTCCCGGCTATGCTGCTTACATGCGAGTAGCCGGGAGAAGCCACGCACTGAGCACAGCGCTTCACAGGAGCACTGTGCCCATCGGGCCGGGGGGGGGCATCGAGGGGGGGGAGAGATGGGGGCCAGGGAGGGAAATCGTGGGGGGAGAGATGGGGGCCGGGGGGGGGAGAGCGGACCCGGCAGGAGAGATGGGGCGAAGAGCGGAGCCAGGGGACATCAGGGGGGGGGGGGATCATGGCACCTCCTTAGGGATGCTTGCCTCACACATGGACATGGATCTAGCTTAGTAGAAAATTACTATTATCATTTTTATGTATTTTGTAAACTGTTTCTATGCAGGCCCTCCTATGGTGGCTAATAATAATAATAATACCAACATAAAATACTTGGCCTAGAAGACCAAGACCACAGAGACCACACAACACCAGTCTTAAAGGAACTGCACTGGTTGCCTATATGCTTCTGGTAGGAATTCATGGTGCTGGTAATGACGTTTAAAGCCCTAAACAGCTTGGGAACTTGATACTTGAGAGAGCGCCTCTCCTTATATATGCCTGCCCGAGACCTTAGATCTGTTGGAGGAACCCTTCTCCGCATCCCACCAATGCAACATATATGCTATTTTGGGACAAGGGAGAGGGCTTTCTCTGTTGTGACACCCTGACTGTGGAATGCCCTCCCCTTGGAGGCCCGATTGGTGCCAACATTGATTTCATTTCGCCGCCAAGTAAAAACATGGCCTTTTTAACAAAGCCTTTGATGGTTAAACTCACTGGCACATTGTTTTAACTGTTTTAACTGCTTTTACTGCTTTTAAATTATATATTGTTTTAACTTGGATCATGGTTTAATTTGTTTTTAACTGTGCATATTTATTGTTTTATACTGTATGTTTTTATCTGTATGCCACTCTGAGGTCTTAATGATATAGGGCGGGATATAAATGTTTTAAATTAAATTAAATAAATAAATAAATAAAAAAGAAAGCGCTATAAGCCTACAGTACAATTGCAGGTGCAACCCAGAACAGTCTGGTAAAAGGTAATTAGGGGAAGACCAGGGTAAACAACTAAGTCTTCAGGGTCTTCGTAAAAAAAGAGAGGCCTGCAAAGATTTTAAAAACCTGACAGACCCATCAATGGCAATGTGTTCCAGAGGTATGGGGCCACTGCAGAAAAGGCCCTTTCTCACATACTTATGAGAAGGGGCTCTGTTGCTAATTTTAACATTGGTATTATTGATGATAATGATGATGATGATAATAATATACCATCCAATAGCCTAAGCTCTATGGACTGTTTACAAAAGCATAAAACCTTGAAAATACAATATAAAACATAATATAAAAACCATTTACATACAAAACCATCTAAAACACTCAACGCTTAGTGATTTTTTTTTAAAAAAAGAATAGACTTTATTATTGTGCATATTTCAAAAGTAGAAATCTAAGACAATTCCAAACTCATTCCACCTACTTGTAGTCAATATTATAATAACCCAGAGTGACTCTAGATGTACCAGGGCTTATTATTATTATTATTATTATTATTATTATTATTATTATTATTTATTTATATAGCACCATCAATGTACATGGTGCTGTACAGAGTAAAACAGTAAATAGCAAGACCCTGCCGCATAGGCTTACAATCTAATAAGATCATAGTAAAACAATAAGGAGGGGAAGAGAATGCAAACAGGTACAGGGTAGGGTAAGCAGGCACAGGGTAGGGAAAAACTAACAGTAGAAAGTAACAGTAGAAGTCTGCACAACATCAAGTTTTAAAAGCTTTAGGAAAAAGAAAAGTTTTTAGTTGAGCTTTAAAAGCTGTGGTTGAACTTGTAGTTCTCAAATGTTCTGGAAGAGCGTTCCAGGCGTAAGGGGCAGCAGACGAAAATGGACGAAGCCGAGCAAGGGAAGTAGAGGCCCTTGGGCAGGCTTGTAACACACCCACACCAAATAATAGCAATCAGTTAATAGTCACTTGCTTTCACGGCCTTTGTAATTTCCCCTATACTCTCCAAAGCAAAGAAAGATAAATATATTTAGTAGCTCTTACTGGAATGCCCTCTAAGATTTTTTTAATGTCCATGCAAAGCCAAGAGGTGCTTGGGGTTTAAGTCCTTATCTGAAAGACCCATACATGGGGAACTGAATGGAACTCAAATTATCTATTGGACCTTGGAATAAAGATGGATCAATCCCGTCCTCCTGGGATGTGAACTTTGAAAGGAACCTAAAGCATTTGAAATCGGATGCTTAAATCATCAAGCTAGCCCCATTTCTTCCCAAGGATATTTTTTATTTATCCAGCATTCCAAGCTTCTTCCATGTATAAATGAGTCTGAGCTCTCTTGAGAATTATTACCTATCACATGGGGCACACAAAAAGCCTTGAGTGCAGGGCAAACTCCCTGGCTTTTCTTATTAAGTGTGCTAATGACGGAAGAGAATTAAATAGACACACACACACACACAAAACCCAAACCAGAGCTGTATCAGTCATTTCATCTTGTCTGTTCCCAAATCTGAGTCACTCAATCATCAAAAGAGGTTTTTCATTTCCTTCTCACACCTACAAGGAATTGAAAATAATCCGGGAGTAAAAATCATCCGATTATCCGATCACACTTGAATTGTCTGTTGTTGTTAGAGCTGCACAGGGAGCGTTATTTTTTTTAAAAAAAAATCACAGTTGAGTTAATTTCTATTAACCATTCTGCAGTCCACGTTAGTAATGGACAAAGTGTCCAAAGCAGAGGTGCCCATTTTGCTGTAACTGAGCTAAAATGAAAGCAGACTAAAATGAAAGCAGACACTGGTGTTTGCCTTACTACTTAGCTAGGGTTTTGACAAGAAGAGACTCAGCGCTTATTCTCATGACCCTTCAAGGTTATGGAAGTCATTGTCCTCATTCGGCCATGTCAACTTGCAGGCCTAACAGCTGCCACGTGTTGAGTTGAGGCAGTTGTGTGAATATCAACAGGGTGTACTCAGCATTGACACATCCTCAAGGGAATCGCTTTTTAAGTGCTCACATTGGGACCTCAAAAGGTCAATCCATGACCACCTCTGCACCTAGCAGCATCATAAGAAGCCAGCATATGCTGAGAGAACACCACAACTGCTACATGCCGAGAGGTCATGAGAACAGGCTCGCCCCATTGATCACTTGTGTTCAACCATGCCAGGGAATTAGAGACTTGAAGCAAAGAGTGGCATTGTCACTTGACAACTCGAAGGCATGGGTAAGCTCCAACAATATGTTCAGCACAAGCAGAAGATTATATCTTGATGGACAGAAGATCTTCCATCAGGCCTGTAGCTCAGCAGTGTACTGTGAGCAATTTCTTCACCATGAAGTGCCATGCTGGACAGAAGCCAGGAGAGTTCAGCAATTTTTCTTGCCAGTGAACGTTCAACAATCACAACCAACGTAACAATTAGCTCTGGCCGTTTCTACACTTGCCTGTTTTCCCCAGGATCGTTTCTGTGCATCCAAATGACACACAGGGGATCCCAGGAGCAGGCAGGGACGATCCCTCCATTTTCCTGGGATAGGAGTAGAAAGGGCCTCTGTCTCTTTCTTAAGTGAGATAACTAGGTCTTTCCCCTTGTTTGAACATTGGCCTCTTCCATCTTTAATAGGATCGTCTGCCCCCCCCCCATTTGTGCAATTATATCATGCTGATCAATGGTGAGTTTCACACTCTGTTTTCCTACTGGCTGTGCCATTGACCAGTGCCTAGGCTGCATGAGTCCTTGTGCCAGGGAGCATAATCTCCATTCACTGGCTTAGGGGCAATGGAGACTGCAAGGATGCCAGCTGTGACTGGGGATTTTGACATCTGTGCATCTGCAGCTCAAAGTCAGCTGAAAAAGAGACTCATTTTAGGCGTGCCCTTTTGTTTTGGTAGGGCACACCCGCACGTATGCGTGAATGTACATGCACCCTCCCAAAGAATGCGCTCATGAAAAACAATAGAAGTAAATCACATGAGGTGACTGCTTAAAAGCTTATTGTGTGTTAATTGTAACTGAAGGTGTTCATCTGTGGCCTCTGCTATATTTATTTATTACATTTCTATACAAGGCATTAGCTGAAGCTCTCTGGGCGGTTTACAAAACAAAACCGTAAAACACAATAATGTAGCAAAACATAATATAAAACCATAAATTCAAAGAATAAAAACAAAGCACTAAAAAGCTAGCGGCAGTGCAAAGACACATTAACACGTTTTTTTGAAAGTGAAGGGTTAAAAAGCCTGCGGGGGTAGAAAGGTCTTGTCTTGGCACTGAAAAGACCACAAGGTAGGTGCCAGGCAAGCCTGTCTGGGGAGGTCATTTCACAATCGGGATGCCACCACTGAAAAGGCCCTCTCTTTACTAGCTCCCCATCTCACCTCATTTGGCAAGGGCACCCGGAGAAATTTGGTGAAAAGGTCCCTCCCCCCCCCCCCAGTTTCTCTTACCTACAAACTGGATGGAGAATTTCAAGAGGCTATTTGTGTACAGCTCTAGCAGGTGGAGATGTAAAACTACTTCATTTGAGCTCACATCCATTTTGTCCTCCTTCATCATCCCAGTCTGTCTTTGCCCAATTTGCATCTGTGAACGCTTCTTTCTCCCAGACATGCACTCGTCCTTTTTAAATAGAATAACTTCTGTAAATAATAGACCTGTGCTCCACTATATCGAAAATATTTGATGAAGGGTTCTGGGGAAAAAAGGGGAGGGAACTTGAGACAATATCAGCTCCAATATTATGAAATAGCTGGGTCTTGCTTGTAAAAAGAATTTAGTGGGGGGAGGGGATAGCAACATATGGTATAATGACAAAAAATGGTTCTGGACTGGACAATGGCTAGGAAGAGGGATGTTGCAGGCTTTGATTTTCTGTCCGGAGTAGCCACTGGATAGAATTTAAGGCTACCTCTGGTATCGTTAGGGGAGGTATTAGAAAGCCAGGACACTTCATATACAAAGACCATATGCCTATAGGTCTGAATGGTGGCTGAATATCATGGAGCAAGTTCCCTTTTCAAATCCAATATGGAATCCTTCCTGGCATTAATTAGTGCATAGATTACCATTCTCAGTCTCCCTTTGTGGACAGCTAGAAGGTCATATAAGCACTAATGCAGAGTATATTCCAGGATTAGGGAATTGATTCCTATAGATCTAACTGTTCAGCATTGCAAACACATACAAAATAAGAGCTGAAGGGGCGTTTTCCATGTGGTGAATTCTCATGTTGTTACCGTAACACTCAGGATCTGTCGTCGTCCCCACCACCCAACGTTGTTTGACTGAGTTTGCAGAGACTTGTGTGTGGTTCTAAATACACCTGGAAACTCTTAAATCAAGGGTGGACAATTTGGGGCTTTTCACATGTTGTGCCCTACAACTCCCATCATCCTTCACCATTGGTTATGCTGGCTAGGGTTGATGGCCATTGTAGGCCAAAACACCTAGAAGGCCACAAGCTCCCCACCCCTGCCTTCAATCAATACCATATATTGAAAAGTCACAGCAAAAAGAAAAAGCTCTTTCGGTTCCAAATGTTATAATGGTTAGGATCAAACAGTGAAGGCTGAAAACACTGGTCATGATCCAGCGGAACATATTCACAACTTACTAAATCACAGTATTCTGCCAGTTTGGTCATTTATGGAACGAACTCATGTAGCTTATTTGCATGAGTAGGGTCATATCTGAGAAAGATGCATACGGAAGTCCTCCTGGTCACTTCCTTAAGTGGGAATTTCCTCGTCCCCTCTCCATGCCTAGGGTGCCTGTATGAAAAGGAGGACAGGGCTCCTGTATCTTTGACAGTTGTATAGAATTCCCTTTTCTATACAACTGTTAAAGATACAGGAGCCCTTTACATATGGCCACCCTACCAATGCCCCAGTCATGGAATCCTGATCAGATCTTGTACTGCTCATGACAGTAGACCACACAGCTGAGCAGACTTTTTTGTCCATGCACATGAGCTTATGGGAAGACCAACTGAACCATTATTAGTTGCCAACAACATTTGCTCATGTGCCCCCACTGGCATCTGGGCTATACACACAACTGGGATGGGTCACCTGCCATGCTCATTTTCTGGCCTGGTCTCCATGTGCAGAGCTGTCATGCCAACACTTTTCACTAGCGCTATTAAAAATAAAAAAAGAACCCACTTCAGTGTGTTCATGTTAATTTGTTTAACATTCGCTTACAACCATTCTGAGGCATTAATTAAATGCCTTTTAAAAGTTCAATGACATAAAATGTACTTGAGCGGGAATGAAATGATCTGACCTCAACCTCGACAGACAAGGAAAAATAAAACATAGCATCATCTGGAAAATTTGGGGTTGCCCTTCGGCCTTGAGCTGTTGCTTCATAATGCCAGTTGAGGAGGAAAAAAGTGAGCGTTAGTCCTCCAAATGAATGATTGAATTTATGTCACACCTACCTGTCCCGACCTTAGTTAATGCACAAGAAGAATGGGTAATCATGTCTCCACACACTTCGGAAAAATACCCCACACTAGGCCTAGGCCACATTCAGATTAAGCTCAAAAAGAGTGTTCCCCCTAGCTAGCCATAGTACTCCCTTCCCCCTTCCACAAGCAAAAAGGAAATTAAGAAAACAACTTACTTTTAAGAAGAGGGAGAGGCAAATATTCCATGAAAAGACCTTGATGGCCTCTCCTATGGTAGTTCAGGAAAGGCCCAGCTCTAGGCCATTTTTCAGAGCAGCAGATGTGATGTCATCTGCCAGAGTGTCAGAATAATTTACAGATCTTCCTTGCTCTAGCAAGTAAGTGAGGTGATAACGAGGCTTTCAAGTTTTGCTAATGTTTGTGACAGTTTAGCATAAAGGAAACCAGAGGAAAACAACTGAGAAGACGCTGGATAAATAATGCTCTGGATCATGGGGAGAGCCCCCACAAATAGAGGGAGGCTCTCCTCTTCGCAAAATAGCACTCCATGCATACAGTACAATGAGAGCAACAAAAGGTGCAGCTAACACTCCTCATGTGTTTAAACAACAACACACTTTGATACTTCCTAAACAGGGCATCTATCTATGGCTTAATCTACACCTGGAGACCTTCCGGGAGTGAGGAGAGATGATCACAGGGTTTAGCGCTTCCAGAATCATCCCTCAAGGGCCACACGCCAGTGATTTTTCCCGGAAGTAAAAGAGGACCGTTCTGTGGTGCCATTTATTTCTTTTACAAGTGAAGACAGCTGCACAACACCAAGGGCACGATCCTGCATGAAAGTATGATTTTAAACACACACACACACACGCAACGAACTCGGTGTTGGAAGTCTCCAAGAGCCATCACAAACATGGCGAAAATGCTCTCCCTCTCATCCCTGATGCCCGTGGACTCTCCCCACACAGCTCCTTGCCCTGTTTCCTGAGCTCTGCTACGCATGGGGAAGAGGGAAGACCCCAGAAAGAGAAACACAACACCCGCGGAACTCGGGATTGTCCCAAGACTGGAGAAAAAAACTGGGACAAAAGAAGTCCCAGATATCCCAGGAGAACTGAGTATTTGTCCCCAGTTCACGCCAGTATCAGCTGTGCATCATTTGGATCCACAGGTACGACCTCAATTCCACCCCAGGATACATTGCAGGTGTAGATTAGGTCTATCTATCTATTCATCTGTGGGCCAATCCTAGTAGCCTAGCATTAGGTAGAGTGAGGCAGTGACCTCAGGCAGCAGATGCTGGAAGGCAGCAGTAAGGTATTGGACAAGATAGCTGTTAGCCATGAGGCCAGCTTCACCCCTGCCCCCTGTAAGTTAGCCTGCTTCCTTCAGCTGCAGGGGAGGATATTGGCTCATTACCGGAGTTGAAGGCAGGTTCAAGGACCAGTTCAGTCAGCTTTTGTACATGGAATAGCAGGGGGCACCATCTTGTCTTTTGCCTCAAGCAGCAAAATGGCTTGGGCCAACCCTTATCAATCTGCATATGTATCTCCTGGAGGTGTGATTACATCATTACTTCTCCAGAAAAAATGTACTCAAAAGCATAGTCAAGAGAGACACTTCCTAATTCATCTATCCCAAATGGAGTCAGGAGGAAGGGAACACTTCAAATCCCATGATCTCTGGCAAGAAATGATCATTTACAATTAACAAAAAGCTAGAAGGATCTCTCATGTCTCTAATGAGCCCTGCCCACCACTAGTTATTATTCCTCCTCCTCCTCCTCCTCCTCCTCCTTCTTCAAGATAAGGGACAGGGGTTGGAGGGTGTTTTTTGCTTTGTTAAAGGGGTGTGTGTGTTTTAAATATTGTCCAGGAAGGGTTATACCCCCAACCCCAGACAAAGCCCCAGTAAGGCTGCTGGATTTTTCCTTAATGTAAAGAAGTTCTAAGGGGATCAGATTACTGGGGAGTTGCTAACCAACCAAAATTATTCTGAAATATGCTGTCCACTGGATACAAACCCACCAATAGGTTTGTATCCAGTGGTGTCCATTCACCAGGATTTTTTTAAAGCAAATTTTCCAACTGCACAAATGGCCTGTCAGACTCCACACCCCCGCCCAAGCCAAACACATTATTTCTCTTTCACCAGTGGACAGATTATCACCAACACCAGTAGCACCTTAAACTTAAAGACAAATTAACATGGCCATATGGATACCCAGGAAGGACGACAGTCCAGGAGAAGTACACCACTGGTTGTCACCTACAGCCCCCAATTGAAACCACTGCAACAGATCATCAGTGAACTCCAACCCATCATCAGCACAGACACTTCTCTCACACAAGCCTTGGGAGGCAGAGCAGTCCTGGCCTACAGACAACCTCCCAACCTGAAGCGGATGCTAAACCAGCAACAGTACACAGGACAGAGGCACAGACAGAGGGACCAGACCATGCAATAGACCCAAGTGCCAGCTCTGCCCCCACATCTATTCAGGCAACAGTGTCACAGAACCCAACAGCATCAGTCACACCATCAAGGGCTCCTTCACCTGCATCCTTATATAATTTGTGTTACATGCCATCCCTGACTTTGTCTATTGTTAACTTCTTAATAAATACATACACATAACAGGTGCGTTATTTTTTCCACCACATTTTTTCAACTGCACATTATCAGATTTCCAACTGCACATTTTCCCCAACTGCACATTTTGTGTCCAACTGCACACTTGGAGAATTTGCTTCTACTTGATTTAAAAAGCATTTGAGCTATTCCAAATATAGAGAGTTCAAAGTGTATGGTTATCTTCCGAGCTTTCGTTTAATTAAAAAAAAAAAAACCAACCCACTAATGGTTGCTGTCAAATATTAGTGCTGTTGAATAGCTGCCATCAATGTTTAATGGCGCTTTTAATTTTCTTGCACTGTAAGTGATGCGGAGAAATACAGTGTTCACGACGCAGAAAAAATGTTGCATGCAGATTTGCACAAGCAGAATTAAGACATCTCTATTGATTTTGTTAGCTTGATCCTCAAAGCAGAGCTGCATGAATGTATCAGAGGAGTGTAATTCACTGGTCCAGCCTGGGTTCACTCACTCCATCACCCACTCTGTTTAGCAACAGAAAAATGACCTGTGCAAATCATTTGGTATCTGGACAAACTTAATTGATTGACAGCACAATCCTATCCATATTTACTCAAAAGTAGGGATATGTGAATCATCTCTGTTCTGTGTCAGTTTTGCACATCTTGAATCCTTATTCTGTTCCATGCAATTTCCCACCTCACTTCATATATATTTATTTTCATATGCAACTTTCCCTAACATACACACCTTTTCCTAACATGCACATTTTTGTACATGATATTCCCTAATATATGCATTTTGGTACACAAATTTTGAGTCAAAAGCTGCATCACAACATTCAAAGAAGTGTACATACCAAAGTGGAACTCCAATCTGCACAGTAGTTCAGGAAGTGCAAGTTAAATTGATTCTCTTTAAAATGTGGACCAAACGAAATTCTTCCCCAATCCTTTTCAAAAATAAATCCCAGAGGATTGCAAATGCCTACTTTCCTGGGAGCAAGCCCCATTGGTCTCAGCGGAATTTTCTTCTAAGCAGACATGTGTAGGAATGTCCCATGAAGGGCCAGCCCTACCATGAAGCAGGGGGAAGCAGGCGCAGCAGGCTGTGGAGTATGGGAAGAGCAGTGCTCCCCCCTTCCAAAGGGTCTGCTACTTCTTGGCCCTGCTGGCTGCCTGCATGGTGTGTCCGCTGGCCGGCCATACAGGCAACCAGCAGGACAAAGAAGCAGCAGCTTGCTGGCTCGTGCACTGCATAATGCCACACTACACCACTCCACTTCCACGGCCTCCCAACCCTGCCTGCCTGGCTGGCTCTGTGCACCTGCCCACCTTGCATACATTGGCAAGCCCACCTCCCCAGCACACTGGTCAGGCAAAATATCATGCCTACCTCCCCTGCATGAGGTTGGGCAAAGTATTGTGAGAAGCCCCAGATGTTTGTCCAATGTGCTGGTACCACATGGCTCCTGAAATTGGAAATCCCTTACAGGCAGTGTGCTGGAGAGACAGGCATGGCTATGTGCACAAACGAAACTAACCCACCTGCTGGGCACATGGGAATTTGTGCACCCAGGAAGGTAAGTGGGTGGGCAGACAGGTCGAGAGGGAGGGAGGAGGAGGAGGCTGGTGGCCAGCACCAGTGCGTCCCCGCTTCAAGCATCACCCTGCCTCGGACTGGGTCTGACCACATGCATGTTTAGAGAGAGAAAAGACTAAAACTCCCAGCATTCCCAAGTGGTCATGCTGGCTAGGGAATGCTGGGAGTTGCAGGATCTTTTTTTCTGTCTAAACATGCATTGGATTGTGCTCTTAACTTTGTGTTTTGCTTTACAGACTTATAGCATAAGACAAAGCGACACATTCCCAGCACCCGAGTGAATTTACAGTATGAGAGAGGGAGTGGGACAACAAACAAAGGGAGGAAAGCAGAGACATATAGGCAACAAGGTATACAATAGCACAAGGAGCAGGAAGGGAGAGTTTTGCAAACTTTGTTTCCATTTTGCATGCAATTATATATTCCTTCTGTTTATCAGGGATGTGCAGCACACATGCTCCTCCTTCCTCCTGTCTGCACATTTACTGAGAGCAATTTCACACCTATGTATGTATTTTAATTAAAGTTGCCAAATTGGCCATGAATGCTTTGTGAAGGCATTAGAGAAACCAACCAATCCATAAGCGACGAGAAGGCCTCTTCATTCCCCAGCCTGCAATGTGGTCATATTGGCACAGACTTCAAATACCCGCCATTTGAAAGCACTCTGCAAAAGACAGGCTGTTAAAAAAAATAAATGGCGATGAGTAATTTTAAATAATAATTACTATTGCTACTTTGGCAATCATTTAGCAGACATTTGCGGAGAGTTAATAAGGATGACATGCCTGCAACAAGGGATTAGCCACTTATTCACCCACTTGCTTCCCTCCTACAGGAGGTTGAATGTTTGGTTAATTTTGGGGAAAGATCACCTGAAAATGTAGAATGTCCAAGGGGCTGTCTAAATGCTCAGAAATCCCCGGGGTGGGTGCATGTTTATACGACACCGCTGCAATTGCGCAACAACAACAACACCACCCTGGTCTTTCCACCAAAGTTGCGGAGGGAAAAAAAAGTCAGGGACTTACTCTTACTTTTTTTTTTCTGGAACAAGGTGAGGATGCACAAGACAGCATCAAGACAGCCCCTTAGCCTCACTCCGGAGTCGCAGTGGAGGCATGGCCGGGTGCTGCCTGGTAGAAGGCAACCTGCAATTGGTCACCTTCCACCAGGAAGAGGGTGGGGGTTGCTCCGGTCCCTGGATGGCCTCCCAGAAACTCCACACTACCTCCTCAGTGCTGGGATTACCTGACACCACCCTGGGGGAGGGAAAGTGCGAGGCTGAAGACATCCCCATAGAAAACTATTTCTACCAGTTAGGATTCCATAACTTCCCTGCATAGTAAAATCCCTTATCTAGAGTTCTAAAACAGATGGTGCCATGATCACAGCCAGAATCCAGGCATCAATCTTTTCAGTGCTCATCTGTTAGTTTATGAAGAATCATGAAACTCCCAGTTTTTCAGGTAACACAAATGTTTCTCGCCCTCTTGGCACAGAGGGCGAGACATCAACACATCATTACTGTTTCTGTTAAAAGCTCACCAGAGTGGAATGGAAAAGTCTCCAAGTGTGCAGGAGGGGGCTTTCACTGAATTGCAGGCACCCAGGTAGATATTACTGACTGTACAATGAAAGACAGGACATGCGTGTAGTGGAGGCTGATCAATCCAATCTCAGGGGGGCTGTGAATCCGCTCTGGGTTTCAGTGAAAACCAGTCAAAACTGGACAGGGTTCAACACCTTGGTTAGCTGCTTTAGAGTTCTAACCGGTTCTGACTGAAACACAGGGTGGATTCACAGCCCCACTGGCACTGGACCCACCAGCCTTCACTGCACTCATGCATACCTTTCGACAACTTCATAATTATGGTAAGCACAAGAATAACCCTGACAAACATTTCTCTGAAATGTTCTTTCTCCTCTGAAAACTTCCTTAAAAGACATTTGCTTTTCCATCAAATTGAATGAGAATGGTTTAGAAATACATGCTGAAGAAACGTTTGATACAGCACTCCCTGTGATGGGTGCTAACATTTAGTATTTATCTGCCTATGCTCTACTTCTGCAGTTCAATTCAGTTTGGTTGTGTGCCCAGCCCATGTTGTGGCTGGGCTGAGGTGGGAAATTCATGGTCTGAGACTAGCAGTGAAATTTGTTTCTTGGCCTCAACCCATCTCTCTTCATGCTCTTTTACCCAATTATGGCCGATCTTACAAAACGGACCTCTCTCAACCCTGGAGTCACAACCCAAGAGCTAAAGCACAACAGGATCATGGGCAGCCATGACTTCTGCTTTGAAAGTCATTTTCTGAGCTGCTGCGGGAAGGTCATAAAGATTTACAAAAGCGCTGTGAGCTCAGAAAGATGGAAAATGATTGTTTCAGAAGACACACAATGGTGGGAAGCTTTCGTTTTCCATGACCTTGACACTTGCTTTTTTGAATGAATGGCTCCTTGGTTGCATGGTTGCATTATGTCCTGGCGGGGAATATGTCCATGTGTTAACCATCTTGTTGTTCTGAAGAGCATTTCATAATTTCCTTAACAGCCAGTCTAGTGAGTAAATATAGAGTAGCAGACTTTTCTAGCCATGGTGTTTACTTGGTGCTTTGTGACGGCTCTGAATGAGTCATTAAGGACTGTTGTTTAAATAGAGGATTATGAGCTCTTCAAACGCATGCTAACCACTTGCTAGGCCATCATAGGGGAATCTCTTCAGCTAATAGACATCCACTAGCAGATTCATTTGTAACCAATCCCTGATTCCCACAACAGCAACTTCCTGGGAAAAAATGGCTGCAGCAAAGCACTGGCCAGCTTTTCCCGGGGTTTTCCTATTATTGAAAAATGAAAACCTAAGGGTGTGACCCACTGTCCTGCAACTGCAGCTGCATTTGTAGGAGGGGAGGAGCATACATCTGAATAAACCTTCTCCTCTCTCTCCCTTCCATAGCCATGCACGCTTATGTACAGGTGCACCACAGCATGACAGCCACAGTAAGCAATGGAAGGTCCATCCACACCTTCCAAATATACATCCTGCTTCCCCATCCTTCTTAGGTACTTGGCATGCAAATTACTTGTGCTTGATGTCCAGCTAGTAAAGGGCAAAGATCCAACATGCCTCACTATGCCCATATGCTTACCTGTACATGCACATTTCTCACATTCATCCATCTTTTATCATTTTGGCTGTTCATGTGACATAGGGGCACATCCTTTTTCAGTCCCTTTGCCACATCTAGGGATGTACGGGTTTTGTAAAATCCATTCCATCTGCATTTCCTGGATTTTCAGGTGCCTTTCATTCCATCATCTGCTCACTGATGCAATCAGGGTGGTCCTCTCCCCCCCCCCCCCGTTTCCCAAAGTGGCGCAAATTTGCATTTCTACAATTCACACTTGTGAAAATGCACAAATCTCCCAAAATGTGCAACCCCACCCCACCCCCATGTACATTTTCATGCTTTAGCCTAAGGGAGAAATGTGCATTTTCAGACTGTGCCTTTTTATTTTTATGTATTTTTCTATGACAAAATTTGCATAAAATTCTGGAGAATTGTGGAATCTGTGTGTCTTGGGGAAAGCTGGTCTGCTATGGAATTTGCAAGTCAGATTCATAGAAATCTAAAGTCATTTCCATTTCAGATGTCTCTGAGATCCCTTGCCACATCAGGTGTCTGCTGGGGTGGTAGGGACCACACATATGCATGCACGCACGTACACACACACACACACACACACACACACACACTTTTTTTAAAAAGAAAATAAGGCTGTAGAAATTGTAAGTCAATACCAAAGTCCAAACAATTTGAATAGATTTAGGATCTCCAACTAGACTCTATGTAGCCATAATCCACTCAGTCATTGAATACTCTCATTGATTTAAATAGATTCTAAGATTTTCATCAATCCATGCAAATCAATTGGACTTTTTAATTAAGCATTATTGATTCTCCTTCTGGAAAACCTGTTCTGTGTCCCCTCATGTCACTGCAGATTTTGAATTGAATTCTGAATTGCAAACACAGAAAATAGAGACAACAACCTGTGCTTTACAATAATATCAAGCTAATGATTATTCCAAAATATTCAGCCTGTTGAGTCATTCATAATAGCTCTTTTGTTTATTCCTTACATATGTGGTGCTTCTTCTGGGTTGAAATAACAAGTTAATGATGATGTTGTGAGGTTTGAATTTTCTATGTCATCACATATCAAGGTGATGATTTCACTAAAGATCTTGAAAGGAAGATTATGCATTAATATCATTGTCGGTACCACCAAATGCTTGATGTTGATTCACAAATTCGCAAGCTGCTATTTAATTTCAGATGCAAGCAATTTCAACATTGTCCCAGAGTTTCAGTGTTTGTTTATACAATTCTTTCAACTGTCAACACATGTTCTGCGTATGTATTCAAGATGGGCTCTTCAATTCTGAGACTGGAATTTTTCGCATCTTTTGATGGAAATTCGGTTCTGCATACAACTGCAATGAGGGTTGTGCGAATCAGCCAAACTTGAGCTTCAAGGTTCTCCGAACCCCATCACAATGCTCATTCAACCCCTCTCCATATCAGATTGTGAGTTGGCTTTTGGTTTTCTTCTTTACACGAAACACTTTTTTGTTGTCCTGCAAATTGCATTGCAAGCTTCGAAATGTACAGCCTTGAATCACAGATTGTGTTTGGGTCCACATCCAGTTCCAGGAGGTGTTAAAAGAAATTTTAACAAATTTCTCATGCATCCCTAATTGTGGCTCATGCCTCACATTTCATAGATCTTTGGGCCCACAATTGACAGCCTTTCTTTTCTCTCTAGCCACATGTATATATATATTTAAAATTATTTATTAAACATTTGTATCCCACCCTATATCACTAGGATCTCAGGACAGCATATAGGTAAAATATATGTACCTGCCAAGTGTGCACTAGGCTATGAAAGTTTATACTTAGGGATATATCTCAATTAGAAAGAAAATATCTGTCACTTAGGGTGCAATCCTGTGATCCCTGGACCATAAGACATTGTGGCCATAGGGTATTGTGGGCCATTTACAGTCAGGGGAGGAGGCCTGCATTGCAGTGGTAGAGATCTTCCCAGCCATTCCTCTCTGCCTTCTGAGCAACAACAGTGGTAGAGAAAAAGTGGGGCATGTCAAGGCATTACCAGAGACATGTTGAGTAGGGTGACCTTATGAAAAGTAAGACCGGGCTCCTGTACCTTTCACTGTTGTATAGAAAAGGGAATTTCAGCCGGTGTCATTTGTACGCATGCAGCACCTGGTGAAATGCCCTCTTCATCACAACAGTTAAAGCTGCAGGAGCTATACTAGAATGACCAGATACAAAAGAGAGCAGGGCTCCTGCAGCTTTAACTGTAATGATGAAGAGGGAATTTCACTGGGTGCTGCATGCATACAAATAACACCTACTTAAATTTTCTTTTCTGTATGACTGTTAAAGATGCAGGAGCCCTGTTCTCCTTTTCATATGGTCACCCTAATGTTGAAGGATGCCATGGGTCCATAGGATCCAAAGCCCCCTTGTTCCCTTGGTACATTCCCAAAATGGGTGTCTTGCCACCACTGGAAGAATCCTCCTCAGAGGAAGAGCTGGAGCTCCCAGAACCCAAGGGTCCCCATATCAATCATTGTCACCAGACCAGGAGGACCCTGATCCCTTAGGAGAGATGGCTGCAGGTCCATCCCTGTCAGGGGCAGCAGACTCTGCCTCTTAGCTAGATGATTAGGCTGAGCAACCCCTTGGCCCACAAGAGTGTTGCCTCCTCAAATGACAGACCACTAGGGCTCCCGTGAGAAGGAGTGTTCCCTTGCAAAGTAGGACTCCTCTGGAGATAGCAGCTATTCATGTCTAGGGCTCTGACTGAGAGCTCTAAAGTACTGCAGTTGAGCTCTGGGTGAGGCTTAGCAGGCTCTGGTGTTAAAAGCCTTCAGTGTCTATCTAGCCAGTGCTGGAACAACATTGTTTTACAAGGTTCAGTGCCTTGTTTTCTGGACTCTGCAGTGTGATTGACTTTCTGTGATACTGACCCTTGGAATCCTTCTTGTCTCTGCTTTTGGATAGTGTAATGTATCTGACTGCCTAATTGTGTTTTGACTGTTGCCTGCTATCTTGATAACTCCTGTCTTGGCCTGAACCATGTGTGCTAGAACCTTTGCCTGCTCCATTACTTTGCATTGTGGTTCGCCCCTTCACTCAGTCTGCTGCCCATCCATTACTTGTTTTTGGATAATGTTCGGGTCACAACTCATGCCATCTTCGAAAGAGGTGCTCTCTCTTGGGTGTCAGAGAGGGAGGAAAGGCCTTTTGCCTTGTCTAAGATGGTGCACGCCTCCTGCATTTTGTCTTATATTAAAATGATTTTAAAAATACAAGCTCCTGCGTAATTAATTGGGCACACCTTCCTAGCTGATCCAGAGTTTTTAAATCAGCTAACCTGATGAATTGATTAAATATTGCTGCCCTACTTATGCCATAAAAATGTATTAGTGCTTCAGGTGCTTTTTTATATCTTCAGTTTCCAAGTCATTTGTAATACTCTTTTATATAAATGGTGTAATTTCCTCCCTTATTTTAATGGCTGTAGTTGTATGGGAGATCCCATCGGCGTTGATGGAAGGACCAAACATCTCTTCACCTAGGAGTCCTAATTCCTACTGAGGCACCCCACGACTTTCAGTGAAAGGTAGCAACACCTATTTTCAGGTTTGTGTGTGTTCTCATCTACACACATGTAGATGGGAACACGTGGTAACACAAGATGCTGAAGTAGATTGACCTTCAGTGTGATCCAGCATGGCTTGTGTTGTTGTAGTTTCAACGTTCTCCAGACATGCTCTGGGCTCAAAAGAGTGGGGTATGAATGTAACTAACAGTCATAATAAGCAGAAATACTTAGCTTCATGCAGAATTAGCCCTGGTGGGACTGGGTTCCACAACAGAGAACCAATTAGGGATGGATGGTCTCGCCTTCCCCTGGCTTTGTCAGGTGCTCACCTAGCTGCACCTGCTCCTGCTTGCAGCACTGTGTGAGCTCCTAGATGGCCTGGCGAGCGCCAAATGAAGCCACAGAGCTGGCTGCCCTTATAGCAAGCTGCCATTGTGTGCAACAATGGTGGCTCCAGAATAGGGTGACCATATGAAAAGGAGGACAGGGCTCCTGTATCTTTAACAGTTGCATGGAAAAGGGAATTTCAGCAGGTGTCATTTGTATATATGGAGAACCTGGTGAAATTCCCTCTTCATCACAATAAAGCTGCAGAAGTTATACTAGAGTGACCAGATTTAAAAGAGGGCAGGGCACCTGCAGCTTTAGCTGTTGTGATGAAGAGGAAATTTCACCAGGTTCCCCATATATACAAATGACACTGCTGAAATTCCCTTTTCAATACAACTGTTAAAGATACAGAGCCCTGTCCTCCTTTTCATATGGTCACCCTATTCCAGAACTTCTGTATTTTTAATGTTGCATCATTGGCAACCATATTAAAAAGATGCTGTCAAGGCTTAAGAGATTGCAGGAGTCACCTGTTTTCCTCTTGTTCCCTGCTCCTTGCAAGGAGGGGAGAATGTGACATTGATGGGTGGCGACGGGGAATCCTGGCCCCCACAGCCTCTCAAGCCTTGACCGGTGACAGAGGCAGGAGTCACCCACCAACCATACGTTCTCCATTCCCTGCAAGTAGCTGAGAAAAAAGGGGTTAACAGGTGATTCCTACCTTTGCCACCACTTCATGCAAAATAGCAACTCGCTGAAGGTCAAGGCAGCTGCCAGACCTATTCACCAGGTGTGGAGCTGCTCAGCAAGCAGGTCCAGGTAAACACAGAGGCTCGGTGAGTGAGTGGGATCCTGCAGGATTCCACCTCCTTCTTGGATTCTCGCTACATCCCTAGTACCAACACCCAGTGGGATAAAGGCTACACTCTAATCAACTTTCTGTGTAATCATGGTCAAGAGGGTTATACTGTGAATTGGTTGCAGTCTAAGTACTTTGATTTAAAATGGGTTGTGAATCAGAATTTTTGAGATAAATGTTGGGGAATCATTTTTCATTTGTGTGGATGGGTTCATTTAACCACCATCGTTTTAAAGTATGATGTGTTTTACAGCATTTAGGGAAAGATTGTCAAAGAGCTGGGAGCCTGCTGAAATAGCAGCTCATTCTGTCTGCCTGCAGAACACCAGAGTCTCTAGACAAAGCATGCATCACTCCAAGTCAGATTAATAACCATTTTGAGGCACATGAACTGATACGATACTTTATCTAGTGAATCTTTCACTCTAGAGAGTCTTCATTCCATGCAAAACTGAAGGGAAGGGGTTGGGGGTGGGAAGGAATGTCTGACACAAACCTGGATTTGAAGCTGGAAAGAAGCCTCTTCACCCAAATACACTACCCAGGGAACAGCCTTGGGGTGGCTTTTAATTAGACACTTTGTTAAGTGGCACTAGGAAGGTGGGTTCTCTAGGGATACCAGGACCTCAACAATACTTTGGCAAGGTCTCCTGCATACTTCATATTCTAGCGATAAGATGGTAAACACCCAATGCTGAGGAATCATCCATGCGCTAAATATGTGGCTAGCTATTTCTGGAGGGACCTAAAGGCTTCTTAGTAAAGGTGGGGGAATCGACAGAACGCAGAATCCGAGGCAATAAGCCTGTGTGCACTAGTTGCTGGAGAACATGGGTGGGAGGGTACTTTGTGGGTTCCTGGTCAACAGCTGGTGGCCATTGTGCAAACAGAGTGCTGGACTAGATGGATGATCCAGCATGGCACTTCTTATGTTCTTAACGCATGATTGTGAACTTAAACAAATTTGTTGGAGCAGGATAGAGTCAAAGTCAATTTGGTTTGTCTGATGCAGCCTTGCTCAACCTGGTGTTACATTTCCCCAAATCCTCAGTCAGCAGGCCATCCTAGCTGAGGATTGTGAGAGCTGTGATCCAGCACATCTGGAGGATACCAGGTTGGGCAAGGCTGGTCTGTTTCAAACTCAGAAGTCCTGGTAGATAAATCCTGATCGGAAATAAATCCAGATTCTTTATAATAACCAGCTGTAAGAAGGAATTATGAGCTGATTACTTTGGAGCAGGCATGTTGAATGGGGGGTGGGGGGAGATACTACCTAGGATGACCATATGGAAAGGAGGACAGGGCTCCTGTATCTTTAACAGTTGTATAGAAAAGGGAATTTCAGCAGGTGTCATTTGTATGCATGCAGCACCTGGTGAAATTCCCTCCTCATCGCAACAGTTAAAGCTGCAAGAGCCCTGTCCTCTTTTGTACCTGGTCACTCTAGCTATACTAGAGGGTGGTTATACTAGATGACCAGATACAAAAGAGGGCAAGGCTCATGCAAGCCCTTTCCTCCTTTCCATATGGTCACCCTAGGTAATCCTGGCTTTCTGTAACATCCCCCAAAGGAGCCATCTCATCCAAGGGTCAGTTTTTGCACTTTTGGAAGCTGAATGTCTGTGCAATTTACATGTGAGCTGGTAGGAAGCTTTGGCTATTGGGCGGTGTTAAAATGCAATAAATAAATAAATAAATAAATAGCTCACAGATCTTAGCCAAAGCATAGTACACAATCTTCCATGGACATTTCAGAGCATCAAAGGAATGGAAGCTGCGGTGACTGAGATCCTGCAGATACCAGCACAGATCTTTATTATCATTAGTGAAAAAGCTCCTGGAGTGTTAAAAAAATGCACAGAAAAGGGCAGGTTGGGCCTCCATGAATAAAGAGGAGGGGGTGGCGCCTGTCACACTTGTTTAATGTGATGAACGTGGAGCTCTGTTGTGACACCACTGAAAAACGGCCTTCTTTTGGAAAATTGATGAAAGAACTGTGCTCCTGGGGGAAATTCAGTTCTTCACTTCCTTCCAAGGGAAGCTAAATGGTAGTGTATTTATTTCCAGCCTGCAGGGAATAAACAGCTTCACACAACTCTCCGGATATCGCAGCACTTTAACCTGCATATCTGCATGGGAAACGGACTTCAGAGCTGTAATTTATGTGACCAGAGGGATTCAACACGACTTGCTGGAATGAAAAGTATTAATAACTACACATCTTTTAAATTGGTGCCCATCATTTCAATATTTTATGTCTCTAATTTTGCATCCTTGGCCGATCCAGAGACGCTATTGTCCTTTCCTCCATTTGTGTCTTGGCAAATTTTCTTGCTGGCCTAGATTTTCCGTACAACTGTCTCATTCCTTCCAAAATGGTTAGCATGCTTCACAATGATGAACACTTTGCGCATAATTAGTAACTGCTTCCGCCCATAATATTTTCCAGGTTTGTGTTGCTACTCAACTGTGGGGGGAAAGATTGCTTCCTATCCCCCTCTAGTGGTTGCAACATGCGTACAGTTTTAACCGACTCCTCCAAGCCATCCTGTGCTGCCTGTGAGCAGTTTGGCCTATGCATTGCTGCATGAGATACTTTCAGAGCTTTGCAGCTTGGGCTGGTGAGGACCTGCCTAGCAGAGTGTTGTGGCTTTGGGAATGGTGGCAGCAGTCTGTTTCCTCCAAGGGGAGCTCCAGCTTGAAGAAGGCTTCCTGCCCAAGACCTCCCAACTGAAGCTTGTTATTATTATTATTATTATTATTATTATTATTATTATTATTATTATTTATATAGCACCATCAATGTACATGGTGCTGTACAGAGTAAAACAGTAAATAGCAAGACTCTGCCGCATAGGCTTACATTCTAATAAAACCATAATAAAACAATAAGGAGGGGAAGAGAAAGCAAACAGGCACAGGGTAGGGTAAGCAGGCACAAGGTAGGGTAAAACTAACAGTATAAAGTCTGCACAACATCAAGTTTTAAAAGCTTTAGGAAAAAGAAAAGTTTTTAGTTGAGCTTTAAAAGCTGCGATTGAACTTGTAGTTCTCAAATGTTCTGGAAGAGCGTTGCAGGGTGGTTTACTCACCCTCTTGCTCAACTTGGGATTGGAGTAAACTGGCCCCAGCTAAGCATTGTGAGCTGGGAGTCTGGTGGTGAGCTCTGTAGTTCTTGGCCTTCTGACTGAGTGCTCGCTTCTGCGTGACTGATGGGCTTTTAAAAAAACAAAACAAAAAACGGCACTATACATCTTCAAATACAAAAAAAAAAACAAAGACTAGCTGTTGCCACACATGATCTCAGTTACCAGCTGAAGCAGCAAACAAGGGGCTTCTTTGAATTTCATCATGTACCCCCTTCTTGTGTGTACCAAGAGGAAGCCCTGCAGGCAATTTGTAAAAAAGTACGGGGGTAATAAAGGTTATAATAGGCATGCCTCCAAAGTTCTGTGTATAAAATGTGGACGAGATTACAGCCTGTTTTGATCAGTTTCAGATCTGCACACACTCTTGCTTGAGTTCATAGAATCACAGGATGTGGAGTTGGAAGGTATCACAAGGATCATCTAGTCCAACCCTCTGCAATGTGTAGGAAAACTAATCCATCCACCTATGGGAGTTGGCTGTCCAGTCTCTTCTTAAAAGCCTCCAGAGATGGAGAACACACAACCTCCATAGGCAGACTGTTCTCTTACTGGCCCAACCTATTTTTTGCAATGGTGGCACGCACAGGCAGTCTGCATTAGCAGCGGTGGGATGTTCAGCCACATCCTTCATTCACAGCACAGCCCCACAATGTCCATTTGGGTCGAGCTCAGACTTAAAAACTGACTAAACTCTGCAAGAACTTGAAAGCAAAAGGGCTTTATGAAGGATATCTTTATCCTGTCCTCAGATGATCAAGCACTGTGGGGAGATTTTGGAGAACTGCTACCAGTGCCCTTTCTTGTTCCATCTTCTCCGCTGCCTGTGATTCCAAGATTCACAGCAGCGTCGCTATATTATGTGAGAACGTCTAACCTGCAATCCCAGAGTACTTAGAAAAGCCCATGGAGCACAGGACGGTATTATCCAAGACGAATAAACAGGGTAACCGAATGTGCATGCACAAGACCACAAGATACACTTTTGAGTTCAAAGATGCACACACCAAATGTCTGGAGCTTTGCTGAGCCACAGGGCTGCAGCAGAAATGGAATAGGCAGGTTTGGGGAAAGCTGGCTGAGTTTTTAATGAATGATCGCTTAATTGATCAGATGTCAGAGAACTTAAGTTAGCGCTTTACACCCAGGAGACTTCTTCCTTTCTGGCTGCCAGCTCATGCATAATGAGGGGCCAGATAACTACTGCACAGTATGAACCGATTCCAAAGGGAAACATCACAAAACAAGCTGGGCACCAGCCTTAAGAACATGGCGGATCTCATGAAATGGGATTGAAAAGCAAGGATGAAGACAGTAACTTTAATTGAGGCATTAAAGAGGGTCAGAAGTAGGATGATGATGACATATTTATTTCTTACCCTACTCTCCCTCTGGATCGAGGCGGGGAACAGCATTGAATACAAAAATACATGAAACTGATTATTTATTTATTTATTTATTTATTTATTTATTTATTTTATTACATTTATATACCGCCCCACAGCCGAAGCTCTCTGGGCGATTAAAAACATATAAAACAATTACGTTATTAAAATAACAGCCAAAATTTGATTGGGTATGCCTGCCAGAAGAGATCAGTCTTTATAGCTTTTTTTAAATTCAGAAAGACTGTTAAGTTGGTGAATCTTTCCCGGCAGGCCATTCCATAGTCTGGGAGCGGCAGAAGAGAAGGTCCTCTGGGTAATGGTTGTCAGCCTAGTTTTGGCTGCTGCTGCTGATGATGATGATGATGGGGAATTGAGGAGCAGGAGGAAAGATAACAGCATGCCTCTAGACTGCTTTTCAACTTGTGAATGAAAGGCCAAGAAAGCACAGCAGAAGCTGGCAGGGCCATGTCCCTTGATTGATGGAACTGTCTTTTTGGTTTTTATGTAGGGATGCTTGACAAATTCAGCCTTTGAGGATTCTGCTATAAACTAACATGATCTTCCCCTTCCGGACTAAAGTGTGAATTGGAACTTGTTTATACAGGATGGACCATCATTGGGTTTAGTTCTGTTCTGTAGATTGGTGGAAGAGGACTTGCTTTGCATGCAAAAGTTTCCAGGTTCAGTCCCAACATCTCCATGTAGGGCTGGAAAAATGTCTGTCTAAAACCCAGGAGAGCTGCTGCCAGTCAGTGTCAATGATGCTGGGCTAGATGGGCCCCATGGCCTGACACAGTATTAGACAGCTTCCTATGTTCCTACTAGGCTTGCTGGCTATGTATTAACTCACCTCCAGTATCAGACACTATGCCTCTATATTCCAGTTACTGGAGAATAGGGATGTCACAGAAATTGGGGGGGGGGGAGTCTGGTGGGCATCCACCCACTCGGGCCCCCAGATGCCAGCCCCTCAAGCTTGCCTGATTTGGCGAATCCCACTGCCCCACAAGACGCCATTTTGTGGAAAAACATGGGTAAGCTATTTATGTAAATCATGATTTTGCGCAAAATGGCAGCCATAAATAGCACTATTTATGCAACGTTGCAGCTGTAAACAGTCTAATTAGACCATTTATACCTGCAATGTTATGAAAATGGTGCTATTTACAGCCACTATTTTGCATAAAATCGCAATTTTACATAAATAGCTTACCTGTAGTTTCCTGCAAAATAGCAGCTCACAGGGCAGCGGGATGCTGTGTGCCACTTATTTTATTATTATTTATTTATCATACTTATACCCCGCTCCTCAGCCAAAAAAGGCTCTCGGAGCGGCTTACACTTAGCAAAAAAGACAGTCCCTGCCCTCAGGCTTACAATCTAATAAAGACATGACACACAAGGAAAAGGAGTCAAGGAGGAAGGGAGGGAGGAGAGAGAAAGAAAGAGAGAGAGAGAGAGAGTCCAGCAGGAGCAGGCCCCGATGTTACTTCTGCCTGCTCCTGTCCCCTCGGTCTTTCTTCTTCCCCACAGGGCCAAGATGGCAGTTTGCCCTGTGGGGGGGGGAAGAGTCCAGCAGGAGCAGGCCCCGATGTTACTTCTGCCTGCTCCTGTCCCCTCGGTCCTTCTTCTTCCCCACAGGGCCAAGATGGCAGTTTGCCCTGTGGGGGGGGGGAAGAGTCCAGCAGGAGCAGGCCCCGATGTTACTTCTGCCTGCTCCTGTCCCCTCGGTCTTTCTTCTTCCCCACAGGGCCAAGATGGCAGTTTGCCCTGTGGGGGGGGGGGAAGAGTCCAGCAGGAGCAGGCCCCGATGTTACTTCTGCCTGCTCCTGTCCCCTCGGTCTTTCTTCTTCCCCACAGGGCCAAGATAGCAGTTTGCCCTGTGGGGGGGGGGGGAAGAGTCCAGCAGGAGCAGGCCCCGATGTTACTTCTGCCTGCTCCTGTCCCCTCGGTCCTTCTTCTTCCCCACAGGGCCAAGATGGCAGTTTGCCCTGTGGGGGGGGGAAGAGTCCAGCAGGAGCAGGCCCCGATGTTACTTCTGCCTGCTCCTGTCCCCTCGGTCTTTCTTCTTCCCCACAGGGCCAAGATGGCAGTTTGCCCTGTGGGGGGGGGGAAGAGTCCAGCAGGAGCAGGCCCCGATGTTACTTCTGCAACACTTGATGGATGTGTTGTCCAGCGGCTTACCCTGCAGACTGAACAGGGTTGGGTAGCTGGTGGGGGTCCAGTGAGTGGATGAATTAGGCCATCCCAATTGGGAACATAGATTGTTTTTTTCCATTTTCCTAAATTTGCATAAATTTGCACCTGCGAAAATGCACAAATTCCTCCCAAAATGGGCAAATTCCTCAAAAATGCACATTTTCATGCTTTAGCCTAAGGAGGAAATTCAAATTTTCATCCATTGGTGGATCTGGTGGTGGTGGTGATTACTATTATTATTATTCGTATATTTCTATGACAAAAATTGTGTACAATTCCAGAAAGAAACCTGAACTCATTTCATTCCATTGCAGATTTCTCAACACCCCTAATTGCAACAATTTAAATGATCTGAATGGATACAAGTTCCATCACAAGGTCTAGTCAATCTTTTGAAAACAGATAATAAATTTTACAAGAATGGAACAGCTGGAGTTGGCAGCAGAGATTGCCTTTGTTTTGGTCTGAAATACAGTACTGCCATGGTAATAATATAACGATAATAATAATTTTCTAGACACATAACGATTTTAAGAGTGCCTTACTTGTTATTCTTGTATCATTTTTCTAGGAGTGTTTTATAAACTCAGGTGGGAAATGTTTTGTGTGATTTCACTATTCACACCCACACACACCATTTTTCATTAGCTTGGAAATTATTTCTGAACCTTCCAAAATGAAAATAAAAACCATTGCTCTGCAGAAATGAAACTGACTGATGTTTTGTAAAACATTTTCTCTAAGTACTTTGCTAATCAGAAGAATTTTGCCTAAAGCAAAATGCTGAGGCGACATCAGGGTTCCTTCCTGCTGAAGCGAAACATCTGAGGGATTTCGAAGGAAAGCATAAAAGTGCTTTGATAAGCCTAGCAATAGTCCTCATCCTTAGTTAAGGATGTGCCTAAAGGGAAATTCTGAGGCAAAGTTGGTGTTTCCTGTCCAGGTGAAACATCTAAAGAAATTTGAGGGAATTAAGCAGTTTCCGTCAGACAAATGCATTTTATTTTATTTTATTTACTTACCGAAGTATTTATAAATTGCCTTTTTGCTCTATCTGGGTCCCTTACAATTAACAACCAGATATTTTTCTTTTAAAAATAATAATAATAATGGAGCTATCTTTAAAAAAGCCAACAAAACAGGGATGTTTGTCAAGGGAGCAGCCTCACATGACTTACATTTCTTTATTTTATTATTTATTTGTCCATTTATTATTTAATTCAAGCTTACAGATAGATAAATAAATAAAAAAGACAGTTCCTTCCCTCAGGTTTACAATCTAAAAACTACAGCACTAAAGGAAAAGAGGCGGAGGAGGGAGGAAGAGGAGGAAAAAAGCAAACTCGAGCACCAGCTCTTGAAGTGACTGTGTTCTGAATAAATTTGCTGAATCTTGCAAGTGAATGAATGTGGTGATAGTATCACTGATCCTAAAGGGGCTGCACTAGTTGTCTGTTTGCTTCCAGGCCCAGTTCAGGGTGTTGGCCGTGAAGCCAGACCTGTTAAAATGGTCTGCCACAAGTAGGGATGTGCAAGCTGAGACGAGGCCTGCCCTGCGACCGCTTGCTCCCCCTGATCACATGGTCCAATCCAATGAGCCGGGGCCCTGCCGAGTGCTAGGAAGGCTCATGAGCCCCTCAAGCCCTCAGCCACCACCCCCTTTCCCCACTTGCTCATTCTTAAAACATGCTCATTCTTAAAACATCTCCTTCAATGTCAAATCCCCTATTTTTCAGTAATTTTAGCCACTCTTTTCTTTAAAAGTAATTTCCATAAATGCCTCCTCCCATCTTTAGAAATCATTTACATGAATCCCTCCTTCCACCCCACCACCCAAGTCCACTGCATGAGGAAATGACTCTTATTAGATCTGGTATAATATTCCTGTAGCATGACAGAAGGGGATCTGCTTAGTTCAGGGTTGCCTTGCAAACTTTATTATGTTATTTCTGCTGGTGCTCATAAACATTTAGAATAAAATCCATCAAGAACTTTTGCTCAAGTCAGAAATGGGAAGAGTGCAAGAGCACATTTGTGAGTTTTGATGTCTCTTTTATCCTTATCTTGTATCTATTTACGTGTCATTCAATTTGCTGTTTGTGACAGCAAAGAGTGAAGCATCGAAGTATAGTTTTGATTCAATGTTATGTGATTTATTGTTGTTAATAGTTAATAGTCTTGAGTCTGCAGAGGCTGGCATATTATATATTTGCTGTCTTTCGTGTTGTTTGTTGTTTGTTGTCGTTGTTATTTGTCTTTTTAGCTTTGTGATGGCAAATCAGCACCATATCAGCTATAGCTTATGCAATAGAGCTCAAATGATTAAAACAAAGATCCTTATTGAAGTACCACCTGACATAGGGTGCAAGTCTACTCTCAATGCCAAAACACACATTGCTTTAAAGTTGTTACAAGCAACAATGTCATTTTTTATTGTTTACTCTACAGCAAGCACAGAGGACATGATCTGGATTGAGGCCCTAGGGTGGGGAACAGTAGGCTTTAACCTCCTCCCCCAAACACACTTATATATTCTGCACCTGCAAGTTATTTTGCCAAATAGTGAACCATTTTGCAGGTACAGGGCCTCTGATCTGGATTAGGACTGCATTGGGGTAGGGTGACCATATGAAAAGAAGTACAGGGCTTCTGTATCTTTAACAGTTGCAGAGAAAAGGGAATTTTAGCAGGTGTCATTTGCATGCTTGCAGCACCTGGTGAAATTCCCTCTTCATCTCAATAATTAAAGCTGCAGGAGCCCTGTCTTCTTTTCTATCTGGTCACTGTTGCTATACTCCTGCAGCTTTAACTGTTGTGATGAAGAGGGAATTTCACTAGGTGCTGCATACATAACAATGACACCTGCTGAAATCTTTTCTACACAACTGTTAAAGATATAGGAGCCATGTTCTCCTTTCCATATGGTCACCCTACATTGGGGGAAAGGCTTAAATTTCCCCTATTCTATTCTATTCTATTCTATACCCCTATTCAAATCATGCCCACTGTGCTTACTTTTACTGTAGAGTTATAAAAGATAAAACAATAGAAGTAGCCTCTTGCCCTGTCATTAAAGTAATATGTGCTTTCAATCTCAATATGCAGAACCTTTGCTCAGAAGTGGTGGTGCAATGGTACATTTTGATGTGCAGGTGCTCACCATGACTGTCCTCCTATCACATCTCCAAGTTAGCTGTTTTGAGCTTTATCAGCAAACCAGTTCTAGCAGTTTTATCTCCACAAGGAGCAGGGCAGGATCTACACTACTGCTTATAATGGTTTTTAATGGTTATGACAACTGTTCAGGCCCAAGACACATTACATATACAGTTTTCATATCGTTTTAAAAGTGTTATATCCTGCTTGGTGTAGATCGGCCCCGGTCTTTTGTAAAGTTCATGGGTCTTAATGTCTTAATTCCCTATGCAAGACCAAGCCAACCCAAAATATGTTGCAGTACAAGAGGGAATAATGCATCATTGCTGGGAAAACCCGTTTCTCCCCCAGCTACTGTGAGGGTTGCAGGAAAGCTCAGAGGGAACAGGAAAATTGAAGGGCAGGGCGGCAGATGACATCAACATCCCAACTTCAAGTGTAACCTGATGGGGTCTGATCTGGCGGTGACCGACCAAGAAAGAGATCTTGGGGCTGTGGTGGACAGCTCAACGAAAATGTCCACCCAGTGGGCAGCTACTGTAAAAAAAAAATGCAAACTATGTTAGGCATTATTAGAAAAGCAGTTGAGAAGCTGATTCATGATAGATAAAAGGAAGTACTTTTTTCACACAGTGCAAAGTTAAACTATGGAATTCACTACCACAAGATGTAGTGATGGTCACCAATTTGGATGGCTTAAAAGAGGGTTGGATAAATTCCTGGAGGAGAAGGCTATCAATGGCTACTAGTCTTGATGGTTAAGTGCAACCTTCAGTATAAGAGGCAGTAAGCCTATATACACCAGTTGCTGGGGAACATAGGTGGGAGGGTGCTGTCGCATCCATGTCATGCTTGTGGGTCATTGGTCGACAGCTGGTTGCCCACTGTGTGAGCAGAGTGCTGAACTAGATGGACCCTTGGCCTGATCCAGCATCAGGGCACTTCTTATGTTCTTAATAAAAATGGGTTGGGGGTGAGTCCTTGCAAGCCCTAGCTTCAAGACACCAACACACCAAAGTAAGCACGAGATGTAGGAAGGGACTTTTCTGCCCTCCTCTCTGGACTCTCCAGGTGCCCAGCAGTTTCTTGTTGCTGTTCTTCATCCTGAGTATGTAAGCATAGGGTGACCATATGGAAAGGAGGACAGGGCTCCTGTATCTGAATGCATGCAGCACCTGGTGAAATTCCCTCTTCATCACAACAATTAAAGCTGCAGGAGCCCTGCCCTCTTTTGTATCTGGTCACACTAGGCAGGGCTCCTGCAGCTTTAACTGTTGTGATGAAGAGGGACTTTCACCAGTTGCTGCATGCATACAAATGATACCTGCTGACATTCCCTTTTCAGTACAACTGTTAAAGATACAGGATCCCTGCAGCACAGCCCATCCTGCACTCTGTAGCTTGCCCATGATCCCCATAGGCCTAGAGCACCCGCTTGCGACAATGCATGTCACAGAGGGAGAAGTAGCAGAGGGCCTACCAGTTGCTTAGGGCATTGCTGTGTGTCCGGCATGGCTGGCCCTTCTCTGCCATGCTCCCCACAAGTGGACAAAAAGATACATCCAAGATTCAGAGAAGTGCTCCACGCCTCCGAGCCATGTTTTTCTTCACAAATAAGTTCCTTAACATCTCGTTTCCCACTTCTGCAAGTATGAATCCATAGCCTCATTCACATCAAGGTTGAAGGCTATAAAATAATATAGTCCAGAAGAAGAAGTATTATGAATGTTTGTGTAACCATTGACATCCTAAAGATGGAAATACTGAGTACCATCACATTCTCATTATTAGATATCTATCAGCATTCTCTTTCCCATTAAGGATGTCCACCTTCCTCTCTAGGTGATAGAAACAGAATGATTATTTCCAGTATTCTTTTTCTACTGAAAAAGAAGTATTAAATTTTCTTTTTGGTTTCCTTTCCTTTCCTTTTCTTAACAATAATAATATAGACTCTGTAATTAAAGTGCCATCAGCTGCTGATAAGTCATGAATGGTGAACTCGCATCAAATGAGCAAATAAAGGGGGCAGGAGTACAAAGAACTGTATTGTTTGACCATCATATGGAAATATTAAATGAAATAAAGAAAACATAATAGCCATCACAATAAAGTCAGAGAAGTGCTTTTGAGATTTATGTTCAAACTACTATCTGTGTGTGTGGCGGGGGCAGGGAGGGAAAGAGAGTTCTTGAATCTCTGTAATTACTTGTACTCTCCTGAACTTCAGGGCAAACTTCTAATCTTTGATCTGCTTTCCACTACACTTCCATTGATTTGCTACTTTAACACTCCATCACTATGGCCCACAATGGAATGGGGCAGGGGAGGCTGCATTTCCATCTGGGTGCTGGGTCTGCATCTGTGTCAAAATTAAAGTGTCCAACAACATAGTCACTCCGGCTGCCATCCTGAACCCGGTTACTTGGGAGTAAATCCCATTGAAATGGAATACTTATTTATGAGTTACACATGTGTAAGATTGGGCTGTAAACCACCTCTGGATTAGTCTCTTGGTTTAGACCAGGGTAGGGTAACTTGTGACCCTCCAGTTGTTTTGACATACAATTCCTATAAGCCGTGGCCAATGGTGAAGGCTGATGGGTGTTGTAGGCAAAAACATCTGGTGACCCTTAGATTAGATGGTAAGCACAACCTGTTGCCATTCAGATGCGTACAATCCCTGGCGATGCGCAATGCTTGCTGGGACTGATGGAAGTTGTTGTTGAAAGCATCTGGAGGGCACCAGGTTACCTAACCTTGGTTTAGGCCCTGGCTTGCAGCTTCCTCTGCCACTGTACTAATCTTCTAGTGGCTCTTGATGGTTGCCCCACCACTCTCTCCAGTGCCAGTCCATGGCAGAACACCCAGGACCAAGACCTTCAGACAGGGCTAGTGCTACCATTAGGCCAACTTGGCAGCCGCCTAGGGTGCAGACCTCAGAGGGGCACAGTACTGCCCTTTAAGGGTCATAGTTTTATATAAATTAGCTATTTTAAGAAAAAAACATAATAAAAGGAAAATATAATAGTTCAGAAACTCTTCTTGAACAGCTGAATCGAAGTTGGCAATTTTTTTGGGAGGGGGGTGCAAGTAGCTCACGTTGCCTAGGGTGCAAAATAGTCTGGCACCGGCCCTGCCTACAGAAGTTTTCTATTTAAAAAAAATGTTAACAAACAAAAAATGCCACCAGACCTCTGGTTAGTTATTCCTCCCCTGTCCACTCCAATGAAACAAGCTGTTTCTCTCATTCCAAAAATTGCAGCCCAGCTTCAGAGGGGAAATCCACTCCTCTTTCCCCCCCCCTCACAGCTGGCATGAAGAGAACCATCCTAGCTGCCTCTCTGAGATCAGAAGACAGACCTTGGGGAGCAGGAAATGGGGATGTTTACTGCACAGGGAAGGGAGGAAACTGGAGAGGCCAGGATTCAATTTATCCTGCCCCGCCTCCAGCCTCCTTCCCTCCCCCAATGAAATAGTCTTACTAGATGGGCTAAAAAGCCCATCTAACGAAATCTGTAGGGCAGGAGGGTGGGGGAGCTGAAGATCACCTCTGCCGCTCCTCCGCCCTGTATTGGATGTTCAGACGGCTCTGAGTTTGGGGGCTTCTGAAACTGAGGGCACAATCGATAGGACTGTGCACCCTAATTCTTGCCGTCATCTATCTATCCCTCCCCTCACCCCATAGTGCCAGCCAAAGCAGACTGCTTGCCCCTGCTGCATGGCAAGTATGGCCTTGAGAGGCACAATGCTGCCCCTGGACCAGTCTTCTGCAGCGGTTTTGTTCAGCGGAGTGTGCCAAGTAAAGCATTTATCACTGCAGCCCGTTTGAGATCCACAAAGGCGGAAGGGAAGGAAGGCTGTCGAGCCGCCACGCGGATAGAAGCCCAGCAAATGCTCACGAGAAATTGCAACGACAAGGTCACTACAGTTGAACTGGGCTGCTGAGGCAGCTTTAGCTCACTTAGGGAGGGATTTGAGGAAGCCTCTTCAGAGGCTGGGAATGCTTAACCCATGCAGAACTCATAGATAGATAGATAGATAGATAGATAGATAGATAGATAGATAGACAGACACTGCAGCTCGCCTCCTTCCTCTTTCTCTTTGGATTAAGCCATTGTTTTCTGACAATAGAGGAAAATATCAAAAGCTTGTGATTTTAAAACGTGACAGCGATTAAGGTGTGCGTCTTTGGACTATCTCCTAGCAAAGCATAAACTGCTAGGCCTCTAGAAAGAGAACGGGGCAGGAAAAAAGATACAGGGCAGACATATTGGATATATTTCCGTGTGATCTTCTTACATTATTTTACATATGGGCATCTACCAATGTTTTTAATTATCCTTGAAAAGGCGAGGCAGCAGTTAGAGTGGCAGACTGGAACCAGAGAGACCAGGTTCAAATCTCTACTCAGACATAAAGTAAACAGAGGGGGAAAGTCTTCCGTGTCAGGACTATGTGTGCACATTTATATGAGTATAAGCCCCACTGAATTCAGGGAGACTTACACCAATTTAAGCATGCCTGCAATTGGACTTCAGCAAGATGTTAGTTGGCCAGAATCCAAGGCCAGTAGCAGTTGTGAGGGGCTCCCCAGAGAAGTGCTCCCTATGGGGCTTCAGCAGGAGGGGGCATTACCTGTAAAGTGGCCACTTATATACTGCCCAAAAGGAGAGAATGCATCCCAAAAAAAGAGAACAGTGTTTACACAATATTTCCAAATGCTAATGTATATGCATAGCTGCAGATTTAAAAATAGTTAGGGTAATACAGTACATCTCATCATAGTGAGGAAGTCTATAATGAATTGACCAAACAGCCCTTCAAACGAGGATTCTTCTTTATAAAAAAAGGGCCTGGCCACTCTACTTACCTGTAGTGGTGAGTGGTAACGCCAGTACCATGATCTGCTGCAAGAACTTGCAAGCCACCCACCATTTTGACATTCCCATAATGCCCCATTGTGCAATCACTCCAAGGGATTATGGTAATGTCAAACTGGCAGCTTGCCAATTGCCCAACAGTACTGCACAGTAAATCTCACCAAGGGGCCACAACTGGCCAGGAGGACCCGACCAATGGAAGATACTAGTTTCGATAGGCCTCCATCACCCCAGCAGCTTCCCGAAGAGGCCAGCTGCCAACGACAATCCTACCAGAAAGACTTTCTCTGCAGCCTCCACAGACTAGCTGGTTTTAACGTTCTTCAGTGGTTTGGATTCTGTTTTGTTAAATTACAGTAAATAGTGCTCTAGGTTATATTTTTCATACTGTGCCCTTAAGAGAACGGGGTTTGTTTTGTTTGTTTGGTTTTGGTGGGGAAAAAATGGAATAAGTTACTTTTCAGAACCAAAGACTGTCACAGAAGCTGGGTTTTGTTTTCACATTTTAGCTGCAGAAGTGTATCAGGCGGCACCATCTGAATCCTTTTCTTGCAGCGCCTTTGTGTCTTTCCTTTGTAAGCAAAAATGAACACATTCAGCCTGGAGAGAAAGAGGAGAAATCAGATTGTGTTGCATTTCTTTGGGATACACAGCAGAATGTAATTCTTTAGTTTAGTTTATTTCCCCCTCCTCTTTCCATTCTCTTCATTTCTTAAATTTCAGATAGTCTGAGAAAAATGCAAGCAGAAACAGAAATGCATGTGCAGACAATGCCAGGAATATACCTTCCATCGAAATGTTATTATAATAAAAAAAAGCGAACCAAAATGTAAATGGAGCTTTTCATAAAGCATTTTTATCATTCTTTCAGCAGATTTAATGTCTTTTTCCTCTCTCTCTCTCTCTCCCCCCCCCCCTCTCTCTCTGTGTAGGTGTGTGAGTGTGCGTGTTTCAGCCAGTTCAGCTTTTTGGTAAAAGGAACAAGCTCTTGGTGATGAATGAAGCATATTACATGGAGGAAAGGATACTGTAACAGTATTTGTAATGAATGTTCTGTTAATACAACTCCTCTCTTGATCTTACTTTTTATACTCACAGATCACTCAGACATAACTTAGTTAATGAAAACCTAACCAGGGCCAGTTTCTTTAACCATTAAGGATGCTCCTTAAGGATGACTCACAGTATTAGCCTGAGATTTGATGACTCAGTTCACACAATCAAACAACACATGGTTGGTCAGCCATGGGTTGTGTGTGAGCATGCAGGAGTTGAGTGAGTGAGCATACTGCAGGGATGTTGTAGGAATCTGTTTATGTAGTAGGGCCCACTCACCTCCCCACCCACAAACTCTGTCTTGCTCATCTGCAGCTTTTTGGGAGAAATTTGTGGCTGTAAATATTTACAGAAATCAAAACTTGTGCAAAATTACTCCTTTGAAATAGTGCAATTGGCACTAAAATTGTGCAAATTCGCTATTTACAGCTGCGATTTTCTGTAAATTGTGATTTCTGTAAATATTTACAGCTGCAATTTTGCAATTTTTTAATTATTATTGAATAATAATAAAAATCCAGCAAAGTTCCTGAGTTTTGAGTGCTGAACCGCAGCTTGACTAGCAAATACAAGCTGAGTCAGGGGCACCACAGGGCCCTCAAAGGCATCCCTAGTGTACTTGCTCTTGCCAACTTACCTGCTTCTGCTTTCAATTAACAACCCAGGATCACGCTATTCCTGTGTTGTTTTGTTATATGCCAACCTGAAAACCCTGGTTTGTTTAGGGGCTAAACAACCCAGTGTTAACCTATGGTTTGTTGTTGGGTTAATTTTGGATTAATTAATCCCTAAGCAACCCAGATTTTCCATGTTCGTACATCACAAAACAGCCCAGGAATGGGGTTGTTTGGGTTGTTAATTGTTAAAGGAATTCCTGGGTTGATTGAATGCCTGGGTTGTTAAGTACTAATTGAAAATAAAAGTGATGAGCAGGCAGGAGGCAGTGCAGCCCTGTGCACCTTGACAATTCCTGGATTAAACAACCCATGAATTGGATGTGACGTGCAAAATGGGTCGATTGCCAGGATTGTGGCATGGACAGCCAAAAGTTCAGGGTGCTCAAGAGCTTGGTGACCATGTGTCCTACTTTACAGCATCCTCTGTCTGATGGGATCCTCTTCCCAGGGAACTAGGAAAATACTATGGTAGGACCAGAGTAATGCTGTGATAGATTTTGCAGGTGGCCTTGGCGGGTCTAGGAAGACTCAGTGCCCAAGCATCAATCCTCTGAGGCTGTGACAATCATGTAACAGCCTCCCACCCCCCAACATCCCCTCCCAGATCCCGTCTTCATGTTTGAAAAACCAGAGGATTGATTGGTGTCCTTTAGCTTTTTCTAGTTCCCTTTGTTTCAGCTCCATGCATTTCTGGCAGAATGGCAGGTATTCATTATACACTGGTGACAATTGCCCTTTAGACACTGTTCCTTGTCCCTGGGATCTGGTGTCAGGACCAGAGACGTAACATATATTCTCACATATATTCTCAGGCCTGTAAATCGTATTAGCAGTCCTGGCAGCTCACAGTGTTCCTGGGATCTCGACATCCCTGATTATTATAGTGCTTGGAATAGTAAGGTAGAGAAAGTCTAGTGTGACTACTCAATGATCTCAAGGCAGAACATCCTGGTTTCTTCGGATTCCCTCCCCCCTTCCTCAGGATGGAAGTGAGAGCTGCCCATAGAAGGCAATGGAGAATTTTAGATGTTAACATGGCTGTGATTCAGCAGCAGCTGGTCCACCCAGAAAGCAAAGGGAGAGCTTGTGCCATTTTAAACTCTGGTCTTCTTTCTGCAGAAAATGGGCGCGCGCACACACACACACACACACACACACACACACACACACACAGGGCCTGTTCAGAAGACACCTGAAACCCTGCTGGTTAAGGCTTCTGGTTAAGCAGTAGGGTTTAAGGTGTCTTGTGTGATGCGTTTTGCTAAACCGCTGCTCCTCTTTTCACCACTAATGTTTTCTGGGCCAGAGCAAGAAGAAAGGTGAACAAACAGGCTGCAGTGGTGAAGAGAACAGGCAGCTCCAAGGAGCTCCCATCATTGGGCCCCTGCTGGGGTGTGGGCCCTTGGCAGGCGCCCAACAATTCCTACCCTTGATGCCAGCCCTGCCCCACCTTTCCTAGTCAAACACACCAATCAAAGCACCTCCCCCATCCCTACCATTACCAATGTCCTTCTGCAGTGCTGTAGAGATGGTTGGACACGTAAAGGCTGAGCCTGTGATTATTTCAAATCCAGTGCCAGCTCCAGGTTTTGGAGGGCTCTTGGGCAAGACACCTTCAGTGGACCCCTTCTCTCACTGAGTCAATCTTTATTTATTTATTTATTTCATTTCATTTCATTTATATCCTGCCTTTTTTCCTCCAAGGAACCCAAGGCAGTGTACATAATCCTCCACCTCCTCTCCATGTTATCCTCACAACAACAACCCTGCGAGGCAGGTTGCACTGAGAGTCTGTGACTGGCCCAAAGTCACCCAATGGGTTTTCATGGCTAAGTGGGGACTAGAACCCGGATCTCCCAACTCCCAGTCCAACACCTTAGCCACTACACCACACTGGCTCTCCTATGCCACATCGTCTCACTGCCATTGTGACCAGCTGCTGTGGCTCCTCCTCCTCTTTCTCTTCATTGCTGCCACTTGCTTGCTTGACAGGCAGAGAGCCAGGGAGCAAGTTGGCTGGGGTACCTCCTGCTCCTCCTTCTCGATATCGCTGTTGTCTCGCCCAGAGCAAGATGCAGGTGAACAAGCAGGTTGCCATGGTGAAGAGGAGGAGCTCCAGATTGTCTTATCGGTGGGCCCTTGCTGGGATGTGGGCCCTCGGCAGGTGCCCAGCCCTTCATGCCAGACCTTGATCACAGTTCCTGGAGTCTGAACTAATATGTGGATCAGAACATAGCTATCTTTTGGATTCACACTTTTCCAAATTTCATGATGCTCTTATTGGCAACAATAACAATAATAACAATAATAATGACACAATACATTTATAATGTGTATTTTGAGATAAAAAGACACTAACACTGCAACCCACTTACCTGGGAATAAAGCTCCATTGAACTCTGTGGATTTACTTCTGAGTAGTCATGCAAAGGGTTGCAACTGTAAGTAGCGTATATTTTGTGATATGTTAAATGTATATTTAAATATATATATATTAATGCATTTTTACAGATGAACATGTGCAAAAGTCGCAAGGACAAGAAATCCATCCCTAGATGTGTGTTTCAGGTTGTGAGTAAACATGTTTAGGATTACTCTGAGAGTGGTCCAATGAATTCCAGGCAGGCGGGCAAGGGAGCAGAGGAGGAGAGCCATAATGTATATAGAAAAAAAGAGAGATCTGCAACTGGGTTCAGGATTAAAAAGAATGGCAAGTCTTGGGAAATGAGCTGATTCGAAGAGAGAAAGAGTCTTCCACAAACTACCAAAGCAAGCTGAGCAAATAGTAAATACCATTCCTTATGAAAACAAAAAAAGTAAAGAAAGATATTGAAATGGTAGAAAAGATGTGATGTCAGCCACTCTGATATTTGTTGTAAAGGGGGGAATGGCAGCTGTGTGTGAATACACACACACACACACACACACACACACACACACACACACACGAGAGTGGGGCTGTTCACACAGCACATTAACTCATACATGCTGTGTTAACACAGGGTGTTGTTGCACCATGTCTTGTTTGTGGGTTTTTGGTTGACAGCTAGTTGGCCACCATGTGAACAGAGTGCTGGACTACATGGACCTTGGTCTCATCCATCATGATTCTTATGTTCTCAAATTCAGTGGTTAAGTGTGGGTTGTTTTGAACTGTGGATTGTTTGATGAAACGTGGGCTAGTGTGTTGTCTGAACACAGCCATGGCCTTAGCTAGACGGGGCGAAATCCCGGGATGATCCCCGGGATCGTCCCTGTGCATTCACATGATGCACAGGGGATCCTGGGATCAGGGAGGGATGATCCCTCCCTTGCACCAGGATCTGGTCCTACACTTTAGGCCCACTTTTTCCACTGAGCCCGAGACTGCAGAACGTGTGTGCAGGTGTCACGGTTTGTCCTGGTTCCTCACGGTTCCTTGCGAGGAGCTGGGACTCGCGTACAGGGCGCAGATTGGGGGTAGGGTGGGGGGAGCAGGGGAATTTTTTTAAAAAACACCCTTACCTTTTGCGCACAAGCGCTCGTGCGCATCTTCTGTTTCTTTAAAATAAAAAACTAAATGGCGGGCATGACGTCCTCTCCTTCCAAAGCTGTCACACGCCACGTGTAAACAGAGGGGAGATCTCGCGATAAAAACATTGCGAGATCTTCACCCCTCCATTGCACAATAACAGGTGGGTCTAGCTGAGGCCCAGGGTGGCATTTTAACCATGCAGTGTAGCTTGTTAATCAACCTCAACAACAAACCATGGGTTCTCAAGGTGGCTTGTTCAAGAAAAACAAGCCACCCTGACTGCTTTCAGACAATATGGTAACCCATGGTTCAACAAACAACCCTTGGTTCAAAACAACCCACACTCGATCACTGAGTGTGGATTAGTGTGTGTGTGTGTGTGTGTGTGTGTGTGTGTGTGTGTGAGAGAGAGAGAGAGAGAGAGAGAGAGAGAGAGAGAGAGAGAGAGAGAGAGAGAGAGAGCTCTTGGTCTTGGCACAATTGAGGAACAATTCTCTTGTTTTAAAAGCCTGAAGCAACAGCAAGAGCTCAGTGTTTTAGATATGGTTCTTCTGACCAACAAAGAAGAACTAGTACATCTGTGCAAGTGCCAGCTGCCTTGCGAGATAGGGAAGATGAAATGATAGAATCTGAGACATTATGAAAAGAAAAGCCAGAGTGCAGCCAAGCAGAGACATTGGATTTTGTGACAAGCAGATTTTGACCAACTGAGCGAGCCAGTCCCTTGGTCAGGAATGCTCTATGAGCAAGGGATTCCAGAGGGCTGGCAGTCTTTGAAAGGCAGTTTGGAAGCACAAATTGCCTACCTGTGCAGCAGCAAATGAGCAATGAGAATAGCCCAAAACCAATGTGGCTGCACAGGGGACTTTTTAATGATCCGATAACCAAAGGAGGAAGGACAGGTGACGTGGTACAGCGCAAGGATGTTGATATCCTTATTTCAAAAAGAATACTTGATATGTTTGATTTCTTATTTTATAACATTTTAGAATTGTTGCTCTGTCTTGTTAGCATGATCCTTAGGTTTGCCCAGCTTGCATTGACGTAGGACACAATCCTATGCAAGTTTAGACTGAAAAAATCCTACTGCTGGTTGGGGAATGCTGGGAGCTGTAGGGCTTTTTTTTTTTTTTTTTGGTCTAAACATGCATAGGTTTGCGTCCTAAGTCAATGAAAACCAGCTTGATTTGAATCTAGGGATCAGGGCTAGTACATGACATGGCACTGAATGAGGTGGGAACATTCCAGCCTCACTGAGGCTACTTCCTCCCTCCCAGCTCACCGGATCCTTCTTCAGAGTGAGCCATTGTGGCCCTGGCGGCCCCAGTGCCCGCACCACCACCACTTGGTTGCGATGGCAGGAGATTCTATTTGAAGTTCAACCATTTTGGTTAAACTTTAAACAGGATTTGCCAGTGGTATCACGAGTGGCCTCTAGGGCCACTGTGCCCACAAAAGCCTTCCACTGAAAGAGGCCTCCTTCCTCAGAGCAAGGCCTGTGCCCCCGGAGAGACCTGGAGTACCAACCACTGCTTTCCTGCAACAGCAAATACTGTCAAAAGTTAAAACCAGTTTTGACACAGCCAGCTAGGGTGGCCATGACAGCAGCTGGAGGTGCAGTGGCAGCAACAATGGGCAGCTTTATGGGCACTCAAGGATGGATATGAATTACAATTTCTGCTCAAAATGGTAGCTAGTTTGACTCTATGTAAAATTTGACCACGACTACCTGCCTGCTTCTTCAAGAGCCAGCTTCTGAATGAAAATTGCCTAAGCATTTATTCTAACCATCAAAAGACTCTGAGTGCCTGTATGTCTATGCATCCTCTCATAATGAGTGAAATCCTGAAGCTCTGGAAGTTGGCAGCCTAAGACCCTTGGGCTAAGAGAATGAGCCAAACCCAGAGCATGCTTGCCTACGTTGCTGTGGACAATCTTGAAAGGCATCATCATGGCAGCATCTGCTCTTTAGAGGAAGGAGAATACAGTTGTGTAACCTTAACTAGAAGTTTATTTTTTATGGCATCCATTAACTAGATGTTTGTTTTTGATGGTACCTCATCCTCTGAAGTGTTGGCCATCATGTCCAGAACTTTGTAGAAAATAGCTCTAGTGATATTGATGCAAAGTAGGAAGGAACTAGGGGTGTGCACGAACCCCCCGCTCTGCTTCACTTCCAGATCTGCGATTTTTGGATCGGGCCGCTTCGCCCCGCCCCCGCTCCACCCATTTCCGCTCCGCTCGGAGCTCCGGATCCAGATCGGAGCTCCGTTTCCCCCCCCATAGGGTTGCATTGAAAGCTAAAAAAGTAAACAACTTTTTTTCTGTTCAAGTTAGAAACCTCACGTTTGGCACCATGACACCTCATGGACGTATACATATGCATGCCAAGTTTCAAGGCAATCCCATTATCCCCTGATTTTTGGGGAATTTATGAAAATTGGGCACCCCATTCAGACCCCTTGGGATAGCTCCGTCAATTTGCATGTTAGAAACCTCAAACTCGCCACCATGACAGCTTATCCATGTGTCCACATGGACGCCCAGACTCAAGGCAGGCCCATCATCCCCTGATTTTTGGCGCGGCTCTAACCTCTAATGCACCACCCATAACCCTAAGTCACACCCCTTTCGATAGCTCCATCAATTTGCATGTTAGAAACCTCAAACTTGGCACCATGATAGCTTATCCACGTGTCCACATGGACGCCAAGTTTCAAGGCAATCTCATCATCCCCTGATTTTTGGGGAATTTTTGAAAATCGGGCACCCCATTCAGACCCCTTGGGATAGCTCCGTCAATTTGCATGTTAGAAACCTCAAACTCGGCACCATGATAGCTTATCCATGTGTCCATGTATAAGAATATAAGAATATGTTTAAGAATATTACTAAATGTAGGGAAATGGGACAAGAAGTGTGTGTATGCTTTCCCCAAAATGCTCAATCTGTGGCTGTTGCACTTCACAAAAGCAGTGCACACAATCAGGCTTTATGAGAGGGGAGGGGGGAAACGAACCAAACAAACAAACACATACTCCAAAATTTAAAAATAAAGTTTACATTAAATCAAAGTAAGGGAAAAACACAGAGCAAACTAAGCAAAAAGTCAGAAAGAAGCAAACAAACACACACGCCAAGCTAAAATCCTAATCTATCTCCAAAGTACACAGCAGCAGCTAGCTAAGTAGACCCTCTCCCAACGAACCCCAAACCCACAAGACGCTGAGAGCTCAAAGATCTCAGGATGACTCTGCCTTAGTCCCCCCCCCCTTGAACACTGGGATTGGAGGATGCTTCATGAGGAGATCAATTCTCATCAGGATTGGGAGTAGAATGTGCCTGTAATCGCTTCAAATAAACCCCGCCGCGCCGCAGCCGGTTTACCCTATCGTTTGTATTGTAAATGTACCCGATTTTTTTAAAAAATATTGCACATGAACCACAGGACGCAGAAAGTTGAGAGTAGTCTCAAAATGACCCCCATCCATGACTCTCTGAGCACAAGAATTTTCAGAATGATAGCTTAAAAAACAACCCAGTTATCCCCGATTGTTTTCCGCAATGCAATCCTATGGGCGAAAACCGCCATTTGACCCGCGCTGTCCCTGTTTGTAATGTTTGTTTACCCGATTTTTAAAAAAATTCTAGTGCGCGACCCGCACGATGCAAAGAGGTGAGAGTAGTCTCAAAATGACCCCCATCCATGACTCTCTGAGCACAAGAATTTTCAGAATGATAGCTTAAAAAACAAGCCAGTTATCCCTGATTGTTTTCCGCAATGCAATCCTATGGGCGAAATGTTTCAAGATGGCGACCGGAGCGGTCCGCCTGAAAGAGGAGCTCCGAAAAATGGGCGCTTCTCTTCGCCTTGCTTCTAGGGGTCCGCGGTCCGCTTCTACTCCGCCTCTGGGCAAGGCGGAGCAGGCCAATTCGCTACTGCTTCTACGCTTCTAATCGGAGCGGAGCACATACCTAGAAGGAACTAAAGTGTTCCATCAGCTGCTGGGCCAAGGAAAAATAGTTCAAGCAGACACTGTAAGAAAACAAAACCAAAAGCAGCTGTATCCCTTTTTATATTATGCAACAGTTGCACAGAATAAATTTCCCTTGTTTTCAACTCCAGCCTACTGCGTACAGCATTTTATGAATTGTGCAACAGCAAATGTTAACAATTGCAGTTGAAAGGGCTTCCCTGGAGTATTCCATATCTTATCCCCACCACACAATTGAGCCACTCTGAACCAAACCCTGTACATCTCTCACTGAATAGCATTGCCCATATTTCAAGAGAATATGCATGTCTGTCTGCCTGTAACAATTTATAAACCATGTTTCATCCGGCAAAGGATTTCAGGGTGATATACAAAAAATGACCTAAAAACACACTCATAAAAATGAACTAGATACAGTACAAAATCTAAACATCAAACAATAAAATTGAGACAAACAAAGCTATTTCAAACAGTTAAAAATACATTACTTTGAATTCCAACATGTAAAATATTGAAGATTTGTTTTAAAATGCCTGCACAAATAAAAGGGGTGTCTAAAGGGATACACTGTTGGTGTCTGGTGTGCCTCCCATGGGAGGGTGTTCCAAAATGGGGGCACCACAACAGAGAAGGCCCTCTGCTTTGCAGATGGTAAATGTACTTCTCTTATCAGAGGAGGGCATTGACTCTCAATAAAGCCAAGAGCAGATGATGCTTTATTAAACTCAACAAAATTACTCTGACTGTTTTTAAGGAGCCCAGGATATTCTTGTGTTTCTTATAGGTGTAGTGTACACTACGAGCTCCATCACACCAGTGATTTATCACACTCCCGCCATGCCTGGTTTGTGTTTTTGCCTCACAGTGCTCACATGATGTTGTCCCTGTCCTGTGCTCATCTTGCCTCTTCCCCTCCATTTTCCATCTTATTCTGGAGCAGGGAAAGTCCGTTTCCCCCCCCCCCTGTGTGCAATAAAGCCACTCCTCCCTCCCGTATATTGCTGTCCTTGTGCTACATTGGACCATCCTGTTTTTTGTTGGGGGCATGTGTGTCGAAGGGCAGTCTCGCTGACAAAAGAGGAGGGTGGGGTGGTTCTCTGCTCAACTGCTCAACCACGAAGGGGGAGGAAGAGAAGTTGCCTGAACACCCCACAGAGAAGGCGAGCGAGGCCACCACGGTCCATGCCCAGAACTCAGTCCCATTCAACTCTTTGGTTCTTACACCTGAGTAGGCATGTCTAGGTTTCCTGACCAGAACAATGTCGGCTTCCCCTTTTCATGCTAACATTGACCACAAACTTCTCCAAAAGCTAATTATAATATTTTCTCTTCACTTATCTTGTTTACTATGATCTTAGGGGAAAGCGTAGTGTGTTGTTTTACCATATTTGTGAAGATTCAGGCTGCCGTACTATTGTATTTGTGCAGGAAAAATAAATTTAAAATTAACTGCAGGGGAAAGAGAATGTAGGGGGTGGGGTGGAAGATTTCACCGGCATCGCAGCAATACAGGTGAAAAGATACATGAGTGCAACAATGCACAGACATGAAAATGTCCAGCGCTCAACTCGCTAAGGAAACGGTGAGGGAAACTGCAGATGCAAACTAGGGGGGGGGAGTAGGTGTGATGGAGTTCTACAAACCATCCTGACAGGAAAGGGACCAATGCTCAGTGACAGAGGACGTGCTTTGCTGTTAGAAAGTTGTAGGTTCAGTCCCTGGCATCTCCAATTAAAGGTTTTGGGGCAGCAAGTCTGAATGTGAGGCCTGCCTCAGACATTGGAGATCTGCTGCCATTCACAGTGAACAGCCTGGGACATAGCCTCAAGTGTCCTTCCTGTGTGAGACAATGGGACCGAGCAAAACAGCTCTTCCCTACCTATCTCTAGAGGTGTGCAGCTTTCTTACTTGGAGACAGTGTGGCCACTGACACATTGCTGAAAAAGAGGAGATGCATCACCAAAAAGGAAGACAAAAAGAGGACACCAATTTGAATAAACTTTGCATATGCTAATTTATATGCATAAATGCAAATTTAGAAAGAATCATCACAATTTAAATAGAAATACTGTCCACCTCACCAGAGTGTGGAAGATGGGGACCAGGCAGCCTATATGCCTGGCTCAGTCTGCTGTCTAGGTGCTGTTGATAGGTAGCTTCAAGGACCAACTCTTCTTTCTGACGGTCTTTTATCTTTCAGCTGGACTTGGACTGAAAAGCCTTTCAAACAGAGGATGCCTTCAAAGTAGAGGACAGGTATCTTTTCAAAGAGAGGACTGTCCTCTGTAAAAGAGGCCACCAGGCCACCCTATGAGATAACCACCAGCTAGGGAAAATATGTACAATATCATGGGTGAAATTCACGGAACTGAATATTTTGCTGTGATTACAGAGTGTGAAGCCATGTAGGGAAAACATGCCATTAGCCCTAAAAGCAAGTGGAAGTTGGTTTATTAGGAAGCTTTGCACCCCACATTTCTGTTTCTCTTTCTATAGAAACACTCAAAGAAGCTTCTGAAGAAATCTTTCTCACTGCATATAAGTTGCACCAGCATTAGGAGCCCTGGGGCCATTTTGAAGGCCTTAGAATGGGTGCAAGAAGCCAGTAGCTGCTTCTGCCCTACTCTTCGCAACACATATAAGCCCCTGGTTTGGCTCTTCTGTGCCATGTAGAATTATCTTGTGCACTGGAGTAGTAGCATCAATAGCAGCTGCTTTGAGGCAGGGTGCAAAGCCTGGAGCAAGGGGACAGGATAGCCCTGATCACTGGGAGGCCAAATTTAGCGAAATTCCTATGATCAAAGCTATTTCCAGGGTTTCCCCCTTCTAAGCCTCTAACTTCTAGTATAGGAAAAAAAAACTTACTTTTAAAAATATTTATATTCAAGTGATTTACAGGGACACAGCAATGTCCCTATAGTTAAGGTTGAAGAGTAGATAAAGGGGTAATTGGGGTGTGGTCATTCTAACATTCAAAAAATTGAAAATGTTTTACCAATATTACTGAAATTGACAAGTGCCAGAAAGAAATGTTGGTTTTACATACCCTTCCTTTGACAGGGGCTCATGGAGAAGGACCCCTGAGGATGACCTTAGGGTCCGGGCAGGTACATATGGGAGGAGGCGTTCCTTCAGATAGCCTGGCCCCAAGCCATTTAGGGCTTTAAATGTTAATAACAGCACTTTGAATTGGGCCCAGACCTGGACTGGCAGCCAATGAAGCTGGAAAAGGACTGGTGTGATGTGGTCTCATCGGCCAGTCCCTGTTAGTAACTGTGCTGCCCTGTTTTGTACCAGTTGAAGTTTCCGGACCGTTTTCAAAGGCAGACCCACGTATAACGCATTGCAGTAATCCAAACGAGAGGTTATCAGAGCATGGATAACTGTAGCTAGGCTATCTCTGTCCAGATAAGGGCACAGCTGGTATATTAGCCTAAGCTGATAAAAGGTGCTCTTTGCCACTGAGTTCACCTGTGCCTCAAGTGACAGTTCTGGATCCAAGAGCACCCCCAAACTACAGACCCTATCCTGTAGGGAGAGTGCAACCCCATCTAGGACAGGGCAAACATCACCTCGCCGGACAGATGAACCACCCACTAACAGTACCTCCGTCTTGTCTGGATTGAGTCTCAGTTCATTAGCCCTCATCCAGTCCATTACTGTGCCCAGGCACTGGTTCAGAACAGCCACTGCCTCACCTGGGTTTGATGAAAATGAAAGGTAGAGCTGGGTATCATCCACATATTGATGACACCTCTGTCCACATCTCCAGATAACCACCTGCTTCCTCTAGCACAGGCACTTCCTTAGTGTAATCATCATTGTCTTCTCAGAAGTAAGTTCCATTGAGTGTAATGGTCCTACTCCCCGGTAACTGCCTGGAACCTTGGAAGGGGGAGAGTGAAAGATGTTACTGAGAATTTCCTCTCCTCTCTAGCACAATAATTCTACAATTAACAACTTGTTTACTGTGTGTGTCTGTGTGTCATGTCCCTGCTAGAGGAATCCTCCTCAGAGGAAAGCCCCCAGAAACCAGGGAGACACATCAAGTACTGGCACCAGACGGGGAAGAGCCTGGGCCTTTAGGGGAGACAGCTGTAGAGCCTTCAGGGGAGATGGCTCCAGGTCCTTCCCTGACATGGGAAAGGGACTCTGACTCTGGAGCAGAGGCTGAGCAACCCCCTGACCCTCAGGAGTGTCATTGCCTCAAGCAACAAGCCAGTAGGCCTGTTGTAAGAAGGAGTGCTCGGTTGCAAAAATGGTCTCCTTAGGAGAAAGCATCTGATGGGCAGCAGCTGAGACTGGGTGGGACTCCGCAGCCTTTGTGAATAACAGCCAGCAGTGACAGCTTTCTGGTTGCTGGAAACAATGTCTCACCAGCTTCTCTTGTCTCCTGGCCCTGCCTTGTTCCTGAACCTCTGTGCTATGACCTTTGTTTTAAACAAATACAATAGTATTATTTTTGTTCTATAGTTGAGTTAAATATATTTGCTTTTGTTAAGGAATGTGTTAAATGTAATCTATGCACATCTATTTACAAAGTAATGGTGTTCCCTGTCAGTGACGCTGTCCTTCTCAGCATCAGGAAAGCCACATCTCTCTGAACCCTGATATGCAAAGGAAGCAAGAGCCTGACAGTAGAAAGCAGGGGGCTCTGCTTAATTAGATCCAGTCACCTCAAATTTAACTGTTACACCTGAAGCTCTGGAGATCTGCTTCCACTCAGAAGGGAATTCTTCAGCTGATACATTTCACTTCAGAATACAGTCCTGAGCTAGCTTAATGGGTGTTTAATACATAGATGTGTCTCCTCAAGACCCATTTTACTGCCAAGGGATTAGCACTGAAATGGGCAGTATAAAAATATAATACATAAATAGTATTGCTATGACAGACACCATTCTCAGCTGCATAAGCCAAGCCAAGGTGGACACAAGAGGCACAAGTCTAAGTCGTATGCACCCCACACGTATACATTCTGGTTCTGTCGTTCACCCTGACCTGATAGGTCCCACACATATCCAACCAACCCTGAGCTTCCTGTTAGTCCAAGCAAAGAAGAAGTGGGTTGGCAAGGGGGTGAATGGGGGAGATGAGGAGCCATTCTGGCCATGCATGAAGGCTGCTGACTTATTGTGCATTCAAAACTCAGACTCCAAAATATCAAGGGGGCTGGCAAGAGCTGCTTGAGGCAACCTCTGCATGGAGCTAAAAGGCAGCAGAGCATGAAGGAATAGCAGCAGCCGAGAACTCTGGGTCAGCCAGGCATAAAGCGCTGGCACACCCCTGACAGTACAGTCAGCACCGTTATTATCACATGAGGGGAAATGGGGGCTTTGTCAGATGTTCTGAAGGGGAACCAAAGAGCTGCGTCTGTGTTCAGTCTTTGCTGTCCTTTGGCAGGAGCAGAGCAGGACAGGGTGGGGGTGGGGGTGGAGTGGGGGTGGGGTGATTATATTTACTGATTGCAAAGGGGATTGATGACTGCTGCTGATCTGGGAATATTCCTTATTGATTGTTCTCTCTCTCCACACATAGCAGGAGGTATATAATGTGTAAGCAAAGGCTTAATTGTATATGTACATCCACATATTCATTTATTTTGCTTTCCTGGTGAACAGCTGATGAAAAATGTGTCTGGAGAGACAGATTGTTTTTATGTATATTGTGCCGTTTGCTTTGGGGGGGGAAATGGACATGTGGTATAATTGTAAATTATAGCAGCCAGCTTTCTCACGTTATTTAAGTCTACAGATGCATGTGCAAAATACCTTTTTGCCATTTCATGCTTACATGTTGCAGTTGCATGTCCTACACCTGGGTCACTGCATGTGCATAACTAACTGGTTGTACAGGGCGCCAGCCGGGGACAGCAGGCCTCTGTTATTCATACATGCTAATTAGGCATGCAGTAGTGCCTGCAGTAGAAAGCACATCTTCATGCATGTGATGGAATGTTCACATGCATTAAATGTGCCAACACAATTGTGTGGAAAGCTGGAACTTCTGTGTTATTTCTTTCCACGTCTTTGACATAGATCACTTGCATATGGGTAGAGGTCTCATTCTGGTCGTCTCTTCCTTATAATCATACACATCCTTAATCATTTTCCCCATCTGTGGAATCAAGCCATCTCTCCCAGATGAAATGAAAGAGATGACAGCAACACTTCTTTGTTTACCCACAACACAATTCAAAGACCTCAAAACAGGAAATGAAGAATGTTCAGCCCTATTTATCAGCATGCCATGTTTCGGAACCTTTTTAATCTGCTGTAGATTTGGGCAAATGATGCAGTGGGTTTAGAAGCAGTCAAAGGTACAATAGGAATTCTTCACCCACGACTCGTATTTGCAGCCAGTACCCACCAAACTCTGAAATATGTGTTCCTTTCAAACAGGTTTCAGTATACCATGTGCTGCATCTTTTATACATGTTGAGAAAGTCATTGCAATCAGAACGATCAGGTTTGCATGACTGGTATACCTCCTTTGGCTTATTTAAGCCATGACAAACCACAGCCGCATTCTGAAAATTCAAACTGCAACCACCTGAACCCAATGGGGATGGGTTGTTGTATGAGGGTTAACCCTTGTAGAACCCATGGCCTGTTTGAGGGTTATATACAGGTTGTTGAACCTTCACACAACCCACTCCTGCAGTCGCAGCTTGAATATTGAAAATGGCCACTGGCATGAATTACTTAAACCATTGTGGCTTGCTTGATCATTGAAAGAGCCTTAGTGTGTAGCTGCCTTGATGCCTCTGAAAAGGGGGTGTGGGGAATCAAGGAGAAATTATGGTGAGATTTCACATAGTGCACAGAATGATGGAATGTTTGACTATCCATATGATGGAGATGTGAGAATTCAAATTGTGTAGCTTTGTCGCTAGAACTTTATGGGGGACAATTCAAAGACCTCAAAACAGGAAATGAAGAATGTTCAGCCTTATTTATCAGCATGCCATGTTTCGGAACCTTTTTAAAATAACTTTCCCAAAGCTATTGTTCTCCAGTTGTTTTGGACTTCAACTCTAATCAGCACAAGCCAGCATGGCCAATGGTAACAAATGCTGGGAACTGTAGTTCAAAAATCTGGAGGGCACCAGGTTGGGTGAGTCTGACCAAGGATATGTCTAGGGATTTAGCAGCTGTATTCTCCTAAAGGCATTGTGGCACCCTACAGGGCCTAAAAGCTGAAGCTTAGGCATTGTTCTATGAATTTTAGCATTGTTTTTAAGAGAGACCATTTCCCTCTTAATGCGGCTTGCAGCATTATGGAATGTAGATAGTTGGCCATTGAGGTTGATGGATGGCTTCAATCAACAGATGGGCAATGGTGATTAATGGCCAGTCCAGCATCCAACTCAATAGCAACTGAGTGGCATAGTGGAGAGAAAGGAATAGATTCCATTTCAGTCCCCTTGGAAGGTGCTGGCCAAAGCATTTCATTAAGCCAGCCTCTTGGATGTGGGTTGTCAAAATATTTTAACATCCACTTCTGACCTCCAAGCACTTTCCTTTCCCCTTCACTGATTGCTCCAGCCCCAGACCTCCCTTGCAGTCACAAATGACAGCATTAGCCATTAGAATCATTCTTGGAATTAATTACCCAGAAATATGCTTTCAAATCTTCCACTCCATGTCACAGCAAATTTAAAGGGCAGCCTGGGTGGGGTTTTACATGTGCTGTTTTGACTGGCCTTTTCCAGTTAATGCGGCAGTTAACACCCTATCAGCACTGTCACTGGAGCTGCACTCATTCCCCATTATGCACACTGATGGAGTTTGTGTTGGGGAAATAATCTGTTTCAGGCTTCTCTGATGGGGTGGGGTGGGTCAGAAGAGCGTTGTTTTGCCACACACACACACACATACACACACACACACTCACACACACACTGTTGAGTTAAAGCAGCCTTCCCCAACCTGGCATGTTCCATACCTGGTGGACTACAACCCCCATCATTCCCCAGCAGAACAACCCAATGGTGTTCAGTTGGGAAAGTTTGAGTTAAAGAAAAGTAACAAACAGAGAATCCAGGGGCCCTTCCACACGTCATTCTTAAATCGCCTGCATGCGCCCCAACTACGGCCCCAAAACTATAGTGTGTACCATAGCTGAAGAGGCGGAGGCGGAGGCGGCTGGGGAATCCAGGCGCATCTTTGCCGCCACTGCTGCTGCCGCCAGCCTCCTGCTGCCTGAGTAAGAGCGACCCGGGTCGGAGAGCTCGGCTTCCGCCTCCGCTGAGCTCTCCGACCCGGGTCGCTCTTACCCCGGCAGCAGGAGGCCGGCGGCAGCAGCGGCGGCAAGGACGCGCCTGGATTCCCCAGCTGCCTCCGCCTCCCCGCCTCCCCCCTCCTCTCCTTCTACCATAGCTGAAGAGACGGAGGCGGCGGCGGCTGGGGAATCCAGGCGCGTCCTTGCCACCGCTGCTGCCGCCGGCCTCCTGCTGCCGGGGTAAGAGCGACCCGGGTCGGAGAGCTCAGCGGAGGCGGAAGCCGAGCTCTCCGACCCGGGTCGCTCTTACCCAGGCAGCAGGAGGCCGGCGGGAGCAGCGGCGGCGGCAGGCGCGCCCGGATTCCCCAGCCGCCGCCGCCTCCGTCTCTTCAGCTATGGTACACACTATCGTTTTGGGGCCGTAGTTGGGGCGCATGCAGGCGATTTCAGAACGACGTGTGGATCCGCCCCAGGTAGACAGAAAGTGTGAAGAGTCCTAGCACTGAGTACCAGGGGCAGTGAATACTCCTGCATCATACATATATATGCACGAGAGAGAGAGAGAGAGAGAGAGAGAGAGAGAGAGAGATATTTCTAGATGCTGTGGTTATCCTTAGAAGACCACACAGTGTGACTGCACCAGCCAAACAATATTTTCTCAAGTGTTTCCATTATGGGAACAATCACTGTGTTTACCAGCATGTAGAGTGCTATCCTGAGTTAGTGGTAGACAGCAGCCCTTGTCCTCACCAAATTAGACTGTAACCCCAGCCAATACAGACTGTTGCCCCATCTGAAACAGGCAGCTATTGGATGGTTTTTGTGACATCAGCAACTGGCATGTCCACAATCCCTTCCGCTTCCAACCTGTGCCATTCTGAATGCATAACCATTACTCCTTCCTTGCTCTCCCCCCGCCCACAACCTTTTTATGGCTTCTGCCTCACTAGTGTTCAAATACACAGTTCCTTAAGGGTGCCTTCTCCTAAAGCAAGGCTATTTTCCTGCAGAAGGAATTACCTCATCCCAGGTTCAGGTGGGCAGGGCTGGCATTAGGGGTTGGCATCATTGGGCAGTTGCTGAGGCCCACAATACAGCAAGGGCTCACTGATGACCACAGAACTTTCTGGGCTTCTTCCTTGCTGCTACTACTTATTCATCTGCCTCTTCTAAGTATGAAAGAAGGAGAAGGAGCAGCAGCAGGTTCTATTCACTTCATTCTCTCTCTCTCTCTCCCCCCCCCCACCTCTCTCTCTCTGGGCAGCAGTTCAGATTGATCCCAGAAGGAAGTTCAATGAGCAATGATAACAATAGCAAGGAGATGGGCCCATTTAGGAAGTGTACCTTGCCCAAGAGCACCCCCTTGGGCAAGGGAATCATACACTGGGGATAAGGCTATTGCTGTTGATAACTAGTATGAATACAGTGCTAAAGAAAGCCACCGTTACTCACCCATTTAATAGCCTGGAATGGGGGAGAACTTGTACACCTACCGATTCTATTTTTTTCCTGGTATTTGAGACGCTAGATGTATATTCAAGTCCAACTATTAGTGGACAGAGAGTGGAGTCCTAGAGGGAGTTGACTTTTAATATCTCTTCTCTCAGAGGTGTTGAACCTCTTTCAGCCCACAGGTGGGTGGGGCTGGAAGCAAAATGGGGTGGGTCCAAAAGCAGTAGGGACAGGTGCAAGATACCAAAAACACTAGAACATTTGAGCTTAAAGCTCTTACTGCCACCCTTAAAGCCTTAGGAGAGGCATTTCTACCTTTTAGAATGGGGGAAAACACATACAGAAGCTGGGAAGCCCCAAACGATTGGTGGGGAAAGTGAGACCATTGGGGGAACCGCAGAGGGCTGGATCAGGAACCAAGGCAGGCCAAATTTGAACCACTGGCCTAAGATTCAATGCCCTTTTATGTTTTATTCAACATTCTTACATGCTTTTTGTGTTTGGTGCCATACAAAACATAAAAGGGACAGAGATCCTGTCATAAGAACGTAAGAAGAAAAGCTGAGCTGGATCAGGCCAAGGAGCCATGTCATCCAGCATTCTGTTCACACAGTGGCCAATTGGCTGCCTGTGGGAAACAGACACGGGTGCAACAGCACCCTCATGTCCAACCTGTTTACAGTCTAAGTTAGATAGACAAGGTCTGGGTACAAATCTCTGCCCAGCCCTGACCTCAAGAGGAAACTATTATCTGTTTCTGGTCTGCACCACTTCAGAATGCAGGTGGGGGAATGATATGATTGAACACTCTTATATACATCCATACATATCTGTACTTTTTTTAAAAAAAAAACCCCTCACATCTCAGCAATAAGCCTAAGCTAGACCCCTCTTCCCTCACATCTAGTTTTATATGCTATGATTTTTGTTTTTTAAAAAATAAATCACATGAGTCCCCACCTGCATTTTGAAGTGAGTTCGTCCAATAATAATTTCACCACCTACCCCAAAATGACTGTCTCACAGGTTTGTTATGGAAAGAAATGAGATCAAGTTTGCAAAGCACTTTCCAATTTCAACAGTAAAAAAATGTTGCAGAAGTATTAATAAGTACTTGACGCTAACAATAGCAACACACAAAGTTACAAATCAATTTTTCTGGGTTAAACTCAGAGATGCACTGTTCCCTTGGCCTGTCATGGTGGATGAATCTGACGGATCAACATATCTGGGGTAGGGAGAAGGTTTTCCTCTCAGGCCGCATTGACAACAGCCCTGGTGATATTTTCCCTTTTAAACATAACTATGATAAAAAATAAAAGCAACACATGATAGAATATCATGTGTGCTGCCTAATTTAACTTTCACACCTCAGATTATTAATGTCTAGAGCACCCTAAATAGTCAATATGGTTATTACTAAAGGGTGTTAAAATATTTATTTAGGAAGCCAACCCTATTCACCCACTTTGAAGGGTGGGAGAAAAAAGAATGAATAATGAGAACCTGAAAAGTGGAAGTCAGCCAAAAGTAAGTTGTGAAAGTTAAACACGTATCTTTCAGGTGTCTGAATTACTGTTTATATGCTTGTTTCTTTTAGCATTCCCCTAAAAAAGGAAAGTTTTATACCTGAAACATATTGGGCATAGCACAATAAACTGTTTCTCTAGTAATTTAGTTATTTATTTACAATATCTGTATACCTCTCTATATCTAAAACAGATTCTGGAGCAGTGAACATGAGTTACTATAATAAAAAATAATAAAAGATTAAAACACCATATTAAAATTACTATTTTTAAAAAAGAATGCCAAAAAAAAACATGGCTGTTCATTTAAGGAATGCTTCCAGGAACAGAACTATGCTCAGGAGGCACTGGAAGCAACACAAGGTTGGCACCCATCTGACCTCCAGGGGCAGAGAGTTCCAAAGGAAGGGGGCCATCATACTACGTGGACTCCAATCTGGCCGTAGGTCCAAGTGGAACCACCAGGAGCATGTCCTCCAATGACCTCAGTGATCGGGTAGGATGGTAAGGGAGAAGGCACTCTCTTAGTTATCCTGGTCGCAAGTTGATTAGGGCTTTATACACTAGTACCCAAACCTTAAACCTGGCCTGGTAGAGAATAGGCAACCAGTGCAATTCCCTCAACAAAATAATTGCAAGTTGAAAAAGAACATACATAGAACACATTAAAGTGATCCAGTCTTGATGTTACTCGTGCCTGTACCACTGTGGTCAAGCTATCCCTGTCCAGGAGAGGCCATAGTTGGTGAACCAACTAAAGCTGGTAAAAGGCATTCCAAGGCCTTAGGTAGACCTACCGGTCTAGCGGGACGGAGGTGAAGATATCCCTTTCTGGTCACACACAGCACGTGACGACTTCAGAGAGAGAGAGGTGTCGCAACCGCCATTTGGAGTTTTTTTCTTAAAAGAGCAGACGCGCACGAGTGCTCATGTGCAAAAGGTAAGTTTTTTTAAAAAACAAAAAATTTTCCCCGCTCCCCCCAACCTCGATGGGCGCAGTGCTCCTGAGGAGCTCTGCACCCTGTGCACGATCCTGGATCCTCGTGAGGAACCGGGACAAACCATGACACCCACATACACATTCTGCGGTCTCGGGATCAGCCTGAGACCGTGGAAAAAGCGGGCCTAAAAGGTAGGGCAAGATCCCGGGGCAAAGGAGGGATCATCCCTCCCTGATCCTGGGATCCCCTGTGGGTCATGTGGATGCACAGGGATGATCCCGGGGATCGCCACAGGATTTTGCCCCGTCTAGCTAAGGCCCAAGCCTCCGCAGCCACTTGAGCCTCCAACAATAGTGATGGATCTAGGAGTACCCCCAAACTATGGACCTGGTCTTTTAGAGGGATTGCAACCCCATCCAGAGCAGACAAGGCGCCTATCTCCCGGACCTGTTAAAAGTCCTCCCCACTTTAATCCTTAACTGCCAAAGGACTTTAAGAGGGTTTTTTCCTGTTCTCTTTCCTGCAACAAACTAATATATGTCTGGAATTTGCATACCTCTTTTCTTAATTCATAATCCCGGATGACCAATCCCTTCCTTCCTTCCTTCTTTCCTTCTCCACACATATAGTTGCCCCTTAACCATTTTCAAGCTGCAACCATTTTATTTGTTCAAATTTTTAGTATTATTTTTAAATGACATGTCATAGTTTTAGTTGAATGCAAATATTAGCCGCCGAATTGATGTGCATATGTTTCTAGACCAGTGCAGTTTGCCTGTCTATAAACTGAAAAAAGCAAACTGTGCGTTACCTAAACCTGATTGACAGATTTCCCTGGGCAGCATTGTGTTCTAGAGACACCTCCGCCTTGTGGGACGTTCGGTGATCTTCTCTAGCGTCTCTCCCCCTGCTCCCCAACCCCCGCTCCCATGCGCACACAGATCCCCATACAATTTAGATGACAGCTTGTCTTCCCAAACAGGCTCCACAAACCAGGAGGGCTCTGTCACCAACTTCGCAGGGGGTCCGCTGACTTAGACGCCAACAAGAAGAAGTAACTGACAGCTGCCTACGGCTAAGCGAGCTCCTGAGGAGAATTCTGGAAGCTTCTAGGAAAAGAAGGCTTCAGCCTGAGAGTCACGGTGAACAAACAAAACAAATGAATGACAGCATCACTCCAAGTGTATACATTATACTGTGGGATTTCAGTGATGCCAAGTTTACTTGTTTGTTCAGAGTGTCTAAGGATTGGACAGCCTAGTGCTGAAATGAATTGTGGGAAAACCCATGGGACAGATGTGAAGGGAAAAGTACATATTCATTCTCCTTGGCTGCAGTCCCAAGAATATTATACTTAGAAGCAAGTCCTATTGAAATCTTTCAGGAAAGAGGTTGTTCGTTAATTAATTTAATTTTTATTTAAAATCCTTACATCCTACTTAAAGGGTATGCTCATTCATCTCTTATTATCTGTTTCATGTGCCAGCTCTATGTACATTCCTGCAACTAAGTGGCTACTTCATGCATATTGTATAGCAATTGACAATACATCGCTTCATGACTTACAACTGAACATATGAATATTTTCCACTGACAATTATTAGCTGTCTCCAATCATTCTATACATTCATTGGCAGAATGTATGGAGGCAGGAGAGGGGAATCACACCAGCAGGCCCTGCCCTTAACGTCCCAGAATGTAGCCAAAGGCATGAAAGAGGCCCTGTGTGCATGCATTTTATTGTTCACCACTCTGGAATCTGTTTAGATATGCAACAGTATATAAATGTTGTAAATCAAATAAATAAATATTTAAAATATTTAAACCCTGCCTTTTCCTATATAGCTCAAGGCAACCTGTAAAAATAATAAAGAATTAAAAAAGGTAAAATAATACAGCAATAAAATAATTTAAAATAGCAGTAATTAAACACATAATAACACACAATGAAAGTCAGAAAAATGGTAATTTTCAAAGGTTGTACAACCCCTTCTACACCTTTTGCACAGAGGTAGTCCTGTGGGGCCAGAAAGTGCAATCCAATGCCCCCCCACAATATGTACAGTCAACACAAATATTGAACACAGGAAGAGACCTCATCCAAGCAACCCATCCCTGCCACATAAGAACATAAGAAGTGCCCTGATGCTGGATCAGACCAGGGGTCCATCTAGTCCAGCACTCGGTTCACACAGTGGCCAACCAGCCATCGGCCAGGGATGAACAAGCAGCACATGGTGCAACAGCACCCTCCCGCCCATGTGCCCCAACAACTGGAGCATGCAGGCTTATTACCTCAAATACTAGAGATAGAACACAACCATCAGGGCTAGTAGCCATTGATAGCCTTTGCCTCCAGGAATTCATCCAACTTGCTTTTAAAGTCATCCAAATTATGGAAGACTGGGGCTGCTACATTTACATTATTGATGTAGCACTGGTATCAGTGACCTCTAGCGTAATGGCAGTAGCATAAGCTGGCGCAACAGCTTTCCCTGGAAAACCCAGCACACTGGTTTATGCCATTAGTGTTGTACTAGAGTCACTTATGCCCATGCAATCAGCCCTTGACCACAGGATTGGGACATATAAATGTTCTCCCCTCCCCCTCCCCTTGGATGCTGTTCATAGATAAGCTGCCCTATAGAATTCAGCACTTAAAGTGTTGAGTCAGTATTGAGCACTGTGGTGCCCACAGGCTTACTGCCTTGAATACTGGAGATAGCACACAAGAATCAGGACTAGTAGCCATTGATAGCCTTTGCCTCCAGGAATTTATCCAACCCCCTTTTAAAGCCATCCTAATTGGTGGCGATCACTACATCTTGTGGTAGTGAGTTCCATAATTTAACTAACTAACTATAACTTAACACATACACATACATCCGATTGCATGTGACTCTTCTAACATGGTCAACAGATCAACAAGTGGCCATATTGAAAATAACCTCAGAAAAAACACAGTTAAAAAATCAACACGCACTGATTTTTATGAGGGCTGGCAGTGGCCCATTTTTGCCTTCAAGTTAACATTTGGAAGTGAGGTGCAGGAGAGGAGACACAAACAGTTTGCAGGATTTATCTCTTTTTTTGCTTGCTCGCTACAGCTATATCCCATCCCATCAAGAAAACCTTGAGATGGTTGTGATTCATTACAAAACAAACAAACACAGCAACACTCCCAAACATTAGATTCTATTCATTCTAATGATTAGAGCAGGGGAGAAAAATGTCAAGGACAGACCAAATTCCATTTTGGAGAAGTGCTCGGCAGCTGTATTCCAGGGGTAGGCGGGGCTAAAAGAATAAAGGGCGGGCCCAAAATACCCACCTATTTTAGCTTCAAGTTCTTACTGGCCCCATTCAGAAGACACTTTAAACCATGGCTTTAACCACGGTGGTTAAGCCAGAAAGACAAGCTATGTTCAGAAGACATCTTAACCATTCCTTCTACCTGTAGGCAAGGTTTTAGTGTCTTGGGGAGGGACAGGGAGCAGAGTCTTGGTTCCTGGCCTGTGTGTGTGAAACTGCTGAGAGGGATGTAATCGTCTCTGCAAATCAAGATGAGCTAGCTGGCCAATGAAGCATGCCTGGCATTTTATTTCTCATATTGTTTGGAGATAGGGATTCAGCTGAGTGCATTCAGCAAATAAAGATCAAATAACCTGCTGTGAATAATGTTTTAAACCCGGGTTCCTATCAGGATCTAGTTATAAGCCCATATACTCTGTTGGATAAAAAATAAGTTACACATGGCTGGAGGCAGTATTACTTTCTATGGAAGATGAAATCTGTTTTGAAATAGAAAATGTTTAGCGGGCTGGTTTTTTTTTCTTGTTGGGGGCTTGAGGGAGATGTTTCAGCTGCCCCAACAGAGGAGGTCTAGGAGGCTGCAGCAGTACTTAACCAGGGGGCATCAGGTTCTGGAGATTAAGATTATGGTGAAAGGAAGGGGAATAGTATTAGCAAGAGGCAGATTAAAAGGGAAATCTATCTGATCAAAAGCAACAACAGCAACAAGAGTTGCTACTCCTAAGGTACAATGACCACAGACTACCAGAGGATGAAACTGCAAGCCATTTGGGCTGAGAAACTAGCACCATGTCCCAGAATCCCGCTGGTCCTCAGAAACAGGTGATTCCAGACAACCAATCTCATGCAACTGCCTGAATTAAATCTCTCAGATCAGCTGCACTCCTTCACTTGGGGGAACTGGAGACTGATGGAGGACTTCAGGCTATCTCTCTGTTCCTGCCCTCTTGGTCTAGGTGTTTGACAGCACTCTGCGAAGCACTTGATTAATTGATTTATTTAAAATGTTGTGGTGGGTGTTGTTGTTTTTTGTCCTACTCCTAGGCTAAAAAGACTTCTGGTTTACATATACTCAGTAAAAGAAGTCCCTCCCTCCCTGTGGTTTAAAATCTAAAACAGCACATCACACAAGGAAACAGGAAGGAGGAGGGAAGGGGGGGGGGGAAGTCTTCCATCAGGGCTGGTGAAATGGCCCATTTCACCCCCTCTCATCTCCCACTGTACAGCCTGCTGGAATGGCTGCCAGTGATACTTCCCTTTCTCCATAACATGGAGAAGGGGGAATAAAAGCTGGCACTATACTGAAATTGGAATTTCAGATCTGAAATTTGAATGATACAGTGTGGCATCCTTTGATATTCTCCCAGTCTTATTTATTTATTGCACAAATTTATAGACTGCTTTATAAATAAATAGCAGTGAAGAGCATAAAAATCACAGTATAAAATACAAATAAGTCATCACATGATCAGCAACAAGATAAAATGCTGGGTTACCCCTTAGGGAAACCGTGTGTGTGTGTGTGTGTGGAGGGCGGGGGAGATTCATTTGATGTAGTCACCTAAAACTCAATACTGACTCAACACTTAGCTGCTGAATTCTATAGCGCAGCTTATCCATGAACAGCATCCAAGGGGAGGGGAGAACATTTATATGTCCCAATCCTGTGGTCAAGGTCTGATTGCATGGGCATAAGTGACTCTAGTGCAACACTAATGGCATAAGCCAGTGTGGTGGGTTTTCCAGGGAAAGCTGTTGTGCCAGCTTATGCAACTGCCATTACGCTAGAGGTCACTGATACCAGTGCTACATCAATAATGTAAATGTAGCAGCCCCAGTCTTCCATAATTTGGATGGCTTTAAAAGGGGGTTGGATGAATTCCTGGAGGCAAAGGCTATCAATGGCTACTAGCCCTGATGGTTGTGTGCTACCTCTAGTATCAGAGGCAGTAAGCCTGTATGCACCAGCTGCTGGGGAATATGGGTGGGAGGGTGCTGTGCCCTGCTTGTTGATCCCTGGCCAACAGCTGGCTGGCCACTGTGTGAACAGAGTGCTGTTCACACAGATGGATCCAGCAGGGCTATTCTTATATTCCACAAAGGGATTTAATAAAGATCCTTGAGGATATATTAGGAAGCAGATATCACCACCCACAGGAATAGGAGCGACAAGTGGCAAAACATGGGGCTTTCCCAACTTCTCAGCTTGTGTTTATATGGACTGGAAACCATGTCAGTGGCTGTTAGGGATGTCTGAGAAATCTGCAACAGAACCAAGTGAGTTAAGATTTTTATTAATCTAACCTGCAGATTCTGCAGCAGATCAGTTTTCTCCCTGTTGAGCAGAGACCATGGACTTGTGGGCTGTTTTCCTAACCTTCAGCAATTTTGTGTAAATTTCATCATAGAAAAATATGCAAAAAACCCTACACCCTAGCCAAAAATGTACATTTCTACATAGGCTAAAGCATTGAAATGCTCATTTGGGGCGGGGGGGGGGGGTATTTTCACATGTGTGCGTGGGGGGGGAGATTTGCACCTTTTTGCATGTGTGAATTTGAGCAAATTCGGGGGGGATCCAATTCTGTCAATGGGTGTACGATGGAACAAAAGGCGCCTGACAATCTGTGAAACACAGATGGAATGTATTTTACACAACCTGTACATTCCTAGTGGCTGTGAGATGATATTGATAGCAAATTCATGACCCTGAAAAAAACAGTATGTTATATTATGTTCCATTACAGTGAGGCCTAGTTTAGATGATCTTTGTGAGACTGTGGCCTAAATTAATTACCTGCAATTCGCAACACTCACCATGCCATTGGTCCCAAGTCGGACTTTAAAATAATGGCCTATGTCTTTCTAACCTATTCCTCTAAGTTCCCAGCGACAGTGATTCATATTGTCCTCTTCCTTTCTCAAGTAACAGAGGAAAAGAAGCTATAGAAACCGCCCTCAGTCTTTGATTACAGTAGTTGCCTCTTTAAAGTCAAAGTGAATCAATGGCCTTGAAGACAATGTAGTCTGCAAAAAGCAAATTAGATGCAAGTTTAGATGCAAGTGTGGCCATTATCCTTCTCACCTACCACTGCCGAGGCATTGTTTGGTCTGTAATCCATTATTTCACTGTGTGGAAGTCACTCAAATAAACCTTGAAATCTACTGCACCCAATAAGAGTTTAGCATTTCATATTTTACAACTAATATTTGCTGCTTTTCATTAGAGATGTTCTTCCTGATATGAATCCAGAAGAGACGGTAATAAAGGGAAACCGAGAGCCTGTGCAGAATGGAACTGTCTTTTTGCTGACGGCAGGAATTTCAATTTCTCATTCTGTGATATGAGTGAATATAACACCCCTATGGGACTCATGGAGCAGGATGGAACATATTGATCCGTCTCACCGCTCTTGCACTGAAGTTCATGTTCCAGCTCACCAGTGATCCTGCTGCATCCTTTCCTGAACCTGCAACTGTTGTCCTTGTCCTCCTACTCTTATATCAGGATTCAAGGGTGATGGATCAACTGCTCAATATTGACATTTGCTCTCATTCAGAAAAGACTCAGGCCATAGCTAGACGAGGCGATGCCAGGGCTCATCCCTGTGCGCTCACATGACGCACAGGGGATCCCGGGATCAGGGAGGGATGATCCTTCCCTTGCCCCGGGATATGGCCCTACACTTTAAGTCCACTTTTTCTGCGGTCTTGGGATGATCCTTAGACCGTGAAAAGTGTGGCCCACCATCATGGTGTGTCCCAGCTCCTCGTGGTTAAGCGCGAGGAGCTGGGACCTGCGCATGGGGAACAGAGCTCCTCAGTAGCTCTGCACCAATCAGGGGTAGGGTGGGGGGAGCGGGAATTTTTAAAAAAAGTTAAAAAAAACACTTACCTTTTGCACACGACCGCTCGTGTGCTCCTTCTACTTTAAAACAAAAAACAAAATGGCGAGCGTGACGTCCTCTCCCTCTGAGATCACGTGTAAACAGAGGTGGCGATCTCGTGATAAAAATATCACGAGATCTTCACCCCTCCATCACACTAGACTGGTAGGTCTAGCTGAGGCCTGAGTCTGTGTTCTGGAAAAAAAAAATCTTGATCAGAAACAGTGACAGCTGAAAGCCATGAGTGCTGAATGAGGGCTTTCCCTCTGCGTTTCTAATCCTTTAGCATATTTGCATTCCTCCAACAATAAACTCTAAGAAAATGGATGTCATGGTAATCCAGCAGGTTTGATATTCTAAGTGGTTATTGTGGCTTCCTTAATGTGGATGAGCTTTCCCCACCTGATGCTCTCTAAATGTGTTGGATTACAACTCCCATAATCACTGACTTTCATCCCTGTAGGGTGGATCTGATGGGAGTTGTCGTCCAAACATCTGGAGGCCAAACACATCTGGAGGGCACCAGATTCGGGAAGTCTGGAGTTGACAGTTATTCCGAACCCATGTTCCATCCAACGCTGTATGTGTTATCTTCTGGTGGAGGCTGGATGTGCAAACTCTTGCGTAACCTGGGGGAAGGCAGAGGTAAGAAAGGGGGTGCATAGCAAATGTACGTCCAAATGCATAGTTAAATGCACATTACATTGAAAGCCAAGGTCAGCACCTGCATTTGGATGCACATCTGGTTTTATGCCCACAGTCTTCAAAAACACGCAAGGATAAAAAATTCCATGGACATTATGACTGTGAAAGTCCTTCATACAATACTTTATTTGCACTGTAATCTCTCATTTTGCCTACTATTTTTGAAATGTGTAATGTAAACATTATCTGTCTGCCTATAGCTGAGACAATGAGGCAGAAAAGGAGAAAACTGCAGAAATAAAGGGACAGGTTTCATAAAGCCCTAGCTAGAAACATACCTTTAAAAAATACAAGCAGAGATTAGCCACACCAATGATATATAATTCACAGTGGCATATAATCCACAGAACCCTTGTTAACAATTTTAAACTTCAGTGAGAATGTTTATCAGTAATAGTGGAAATGAGAAGGGAGAACTGGCATAACATATATTTTAAGAGTTAATTTGGCATAGATAGCTACACTAAGTTTTTTTTTTTTAATACCCCTTCCTTTTAGATTCAAGGTTGCTAGTTGCCATGGTGCATTATCGTCTTGATAATGTCACTTGATAATTGGAAATGGAAATAATCCAATAGAGACTATCTGACAAGGCATAGTAGACATAGAAATGTTTGTCCAGATGACTCAAACGTGGGGTGGGGAGAACCCTCCCCCCCCCCATGTTGGCTCTTCATCGCACAATGCATCTTCCCACAGACTACTTCCCACAGACTACTAAAAGGGTAAAGAGGGGCTAGCATAGATGATGTGTTTTCCTGCTAATTAAAGACTTATTTCTGCTAAATTCACATTCTCAAGATAATTTCTCCATGCAACATAAAAAATAATAATGCCATGCTAGTCAGACTCAGTGGAGGCTGGACGCTCTGATGTCAGTAGGGTGGTGAATGTCAGTGGGGCACCTTAGACAGCTCGTTTAGAGTTCTGACTGAAACCTGGAGTGTATTCACAACCTCACTAGCATCGAATCCACCAGCCTTCATTAGGACTCTGCCCCGCCTTGGGCAGATTCCCCGAATCTGAGTCATGGTGGGCTGATTCAGCCTGCCTCGACCTGAATATGAGGTGGTACTGGGCCAGCGCAAGGCACCCTGAGGCTGAAGCGGATCAGTACTGAAGCCCTCAATGTGCTGTGTCGATTTAAGGCAGTGGTGCATGGGAAAGCCAGTGTGAGGCCGTGCATGAGTCCATAGGATTCACTGGACTCACATCCTTCTCCCTCCCCCACACTCCTCTCCCTCCCCTGTTGCCTCCTGCTTCCACTGCCACAACTTACCTTGCCGTGTGTCCTCCTCCCTGAGAGCTGAGCTGTGATTTAAAGATCATGAGGGCTCTCTTTGTTTAATGGCTGCAAACTGTGGTGGCACTAAAGGGCAATTTCCATAGTTTGTGACCATAGATCTATTAAAAAGAGAGCCCCTGTGATCTTACCTTTAAATCATGACTTGGCTCTCAGGGAGGAGGACCCACAGGAAGGTAAGTCCCAGTGGTGGTGGCTCTGGGTTTGGGGAGTGGGGAGTCCAATGGACTCCCAGTCAGCCTTGCACCCAGCTTTCCTGAGTTCCGGCTACACAGCCACATGGTGGACACCCAGGAACTTGCAAGGCTGACCTTCTTTGGGGGGTGGGGATGGAAACTCGCTTCAGTCCCGAAGTGAGGTTGCCAAGCAGCGAAGTGCCCCGAGGAGAATTAGGGCCATGTCTGAGGTTCCAAAACAGCCTCCGAGGTGAGTCAGGAGGCTATGCACAGACCTAGCTTCCACTGGTCAGATTACCAGAGTATTTTACACATCATCCTGTCTCTGACAATATGGACCAAACTACATGTTACACAAACATGCCCATGGAACCCTGAGAGACAGGGGAACCACTTTCGGGGACAATCTGGAGTGTATAAAGCATGGAAGAGAAAAGTGTTCAGTGCATGTGTGAGCATTGCCACTTCTCTACTCTTGATTGCCCCCTGTCAAGGCAAGTTTCTTTTCTCGTGGAAAAAAGGCACTTGAGGATCCCTTTCACATATTTGCTTGCAATGTATAGTTAGGCTTCTGTATATAACATGCTGGTTAAAATGGATGGTGCATCATTACCAAGAAGCTCAGCCCTGCCATCGGAGGGTTTTGTTGACGTTGGTTTACATTTTAATACCGCCCAATAGCCAAAACTCTCTGGGCACTTCACAACAAGTTTTTAAGCTATTTTAACTAAGGTTTTAACGATTGTTGTAGCATCTTGACTCCAGCTATCCATTTCGTCCAGGGAGGCAAACACAGGGGAACCTTAGGGACAGCCAAGACAAGAATGTTGCAATTTGTTCTTTCTGATTTCTAACTACATTAATCAGTAGGCTGGATTCTCACCAGGCGTGCCTTTTTATTTACTTTTATTTATATAAAATAATTCTTGGCCGCCTTTCAGGCCAGAAACCCTCCCAAGGCAATGCACAGAAATAAAGCACATAAAATCAATGCACTATTGGTTTTATGCTAGGGCTGTGCTTGGACACCCACCCCCCGGAACCGCTTCGTGGCCCAATCTGAAACTTTTGGATCAGGCCAATCCGCTTCAGGTCAATCCGCCCCTCCCCTGCTCCGCGGAGCGGGATCCAAGGGGGCAGATCGAGATTTTGCCCCCCCTTCCCTACTTACTTGCCTCCACGGTGGATGGCAGAAGCAGGTAAGTGGCGAAGGGGGACAAAATAAGGGCCGAATAAGCCCCCCTACTGCCCCCTAACCTGGCTCCGTCGCCACCACCACATGGACTGTAGCGGCAGAGCCAGGTAAATCCCCCTCCCCCCTTACCTGCCTCCATCGCGGTCCGGCGCCGGCTTCAACTGAGGCCTGGGCCTTAGTTGAAGCCTGCGCCAGACCGTGACAGACACTGGTAAGCTCCCCTGCCCCCTTACCTGGCTCCGCTGCTGTCGCTGCAAGGACTGTGGCAGCAGTGGAGCCCCCTCCCCCCTTACCTGCGTTCGGAGCTCCGGATGGAGGTGAACCGCTTCGCCTTGATCCACAGCTCCCCTGACCCAATTCAGATCCGCCTTTGTCGGAGGCGGATTGGGTCGCTCTGCTCCGGATTCGCGATCCAAATTGGAGTGGAGCCCAGCCCTATTTTATGCAGTGTGAGACCTCTGGATTGAGCAGTTCAGGATGTGCCCTGGATGGCTTGAGACTTGGTGTTGGGAAATCATCCCCTGATCTGAAGCCATCCAAGGCACATCTTGACTCACCCCATCCAGAATTTAGCAAGCGAAAACTCCATGCCTAAAGCATTGCCATTGCTAGTAAACACATTAACACCCCTTAAAATTAGAAAACCCTACTCCAAAATGTGCACATGGAGCCCCATTGTGCACACCATGACCCATGGCAGGGAAATGACAATCCCACTAATACTAAGTATACACTGCTCTTCTATGATCTGGGGGGAAATATGTGATCCTAAAAGAGAAACCTACAATTAGGAAGTTAGACAAATTCCTGGAGGAGAAGGCTATCTCTGGCTACTAGTCCTGATGGTTATGTGCTACCTCCAGTATTGGAGGCAAAATGCTGGGGAACATGGGTGGGAGAGTACTGTTGTACTTGTGTCCTGTTTGTGGGTTCCTGGTCAACAGCTGGTTGATCACTGTGTGAACAGAATGCTGGACTAGATAGACCCTTGGTTTGATCCAGCAGGGCTCTTCTTATCTTCTTATTTTTTTAAAAAAATAAAATAAAATTATATGTCTACAAACCAAGCATGCTGATACCTTCTTGTTTCTCAGTGGGTCTGTCAGCTACACACTCATCAGCACTCACGGTCTTGAGTTCACTATTAGAGAGTGTGATATCAATCTACTGATATAATCACACTATAAAGAGGCCATACCACATTTTCCCTCTGGAAAAGTACTGGTGTAGCTGCAGAGCAATTGCTGAGTTAATTAGAAGTAACAGAAAACTAAGTATACTTACTGAGTCGCTTGATCAGAAAGGTCCTGATCTGCTGTTCTTTTTGTCCCAGTGAGTACCCCTGAGGAGATACTGTGGCCTTAGCTAGACCAGGCTTTATCACGGGGTGAACCCTGGAATTGTCCCTGTGTGTCCACATGATGCACACGGGATCCTGGGATCAGGGAGGGATGATCGCTCCCTTGCTCTGGGATAGAGCCCTCCACTTTGGGCCTGCTTTTTACGCGATCTCAGGCTGAGCCCGAGACCGTGGAACGTGTGGTCTGTTGCTGCGGTTTGATCTGGCTCTGTGCAATTCCTTGAGCAGAGCTGGGCACCGCACACAGGAGCGCTGTGCCCATCAGGGGTAGGGTGGGGGGAGCAGGGAAATGAAATTATTTTTAAAAAAACCACCTACCTTTAGCGCACGAACGTTCATGCACTCCTCTTCCTTTAAAAAATGGCGGGTGTGATGCCTCTCTTCCCAAGGTCGTCATGCCTCACATGTAACCGGAGGAGGGATCTCGCATCAATCGCAATGCGAGATCTTCCCTTCTCCGTCGCAGACTATCAGGTAGGCCTAGCTAAGGCCTATGTTTGGGACAGGGGTTGCTCTTGGTCACCTGATTCCAATGCCTGAAAGTTGCTAAGCTTTCAATGCTAAGCTGATATTTTAAGCTCTTGTTCCTCCCATGATCCTTTGCACTATGCAAGGGGTGAGAGACTATTGTTACGATGAGCCCTACATCAAGTGATGTAAATAGATCATTTCACAGCAGAGGCCTGGGTAGGTAGGTATTATATTCACAGACAGCGTCAGGTATCAAAACACTTCTCTTTCTTGGGGATTCATTCCTCCCACATGAAAATTGGCTAACAAGATTGTCACATACTGAAGAATCGTGCTGCCTCTGCTGTTCTCATCAATAATTACCAGGCATTTGGTTAACTCGTGTCTGAATAGATTTTCAGAGGACACTCCCTGAATTCCCAAGTGTTTTATTAAACATTATGTTAATTCGGTTTTGATAATTGCAGTAATATGAGAAAACATACAGAATGGTAGAAACAACATCATGCAGAAAAGCAGTAATCACAATATAACAGCAGAAAATAATAAATTTTAAGAATTAGAGAAGCAAGAAGCTGTACAGATACAACCCAAACAAGGAGTTAATCACACCACAGACTAGAAACAGAAGTATAAGCCATTACTGGGATGTGTAAACACTATGAAATCAATATAATGAAATGCAGCTATATATTACAATGGAAACCAAAATGAATCCAAGGAAGAGTCAATATATGAAAGATACAAAACCAATATGGTTAAGAAAAGATGCTGTTTCTCCTGGTATGGAACTGGTATGTCAATTTATGCCTAACTATCACATCCCAAATTATATTTACCCAATCATTAGATTGCCCCAGCTACTTTCACTTTAGCCAAAGAACCTTGGATTCTATTAAGAGGCCAAAAGCAAGTCTCTGTCCAGGTAAACTGGATGATCACAGGCAATATAATTCACAGATGTAAATGCAGTTTCTATAATAATAGTGCAAGGGGAAATTGCACTACATTTTTGTAAGATCATGTCCTAAAATTGTTGTGCAACTGGATGTTCCCACCATAAATGGAATCAGGTTCTGAATTCAATTAGAATCTCAAACTATAATCACTGAACCACATGCAACCTTGTGGGAATCATGTCCTGAAAAATAATTATTTTACGTTGTCTTTCTTTTATATTTGGACATATGCATATTTTTGAAGCTGATTTCCAATGTTTTGACTACTTATCTTTTACAATTTTCTCTTCTACTGTATGTCCATCTATCAGGTCCTGGTATACGAAGGAGGATCAGTAAGATTAACTAATGAAGCAAAACAAAACAAACGTTTGGAGGCTATGAATAGCACCTCTATAGACTTTAGTGTGTGCATTACGTGGGCCTAAATGTGGGGCTCCTTACAGAGGTGTGATATTTGGAGATAAAGTGGTAGAACCTCTGAGAGTAGGAAATCTGCAGTAGAAAATCAAACCGATCATTCCCTCTAGCAGTGAACGTAAGGTGTCCTAGTGGAGACACCTTCCTAATAGCAGGACTGGGCCACCTATGAGATAGGGTGATTCCCCTGCTGTGCTGATGGCTACCCTTAGGTACTCTGGCAGCCATTCATGAGGCACACTAATAGTCATACTATGGGCAGCGGTGGCTGTTTTGAAGAGTTTTGGCAATCTGCTCTCCTACTGCAGCCATAGGAATGTGGCCAGCATGGTCCCAGGAATGGGACTCTCTGGCCCTGTGGGCCATATTCTAGTGGCCACAGCAGGACAGCGGAGTACTGCAGCTCTCCAGGGCAGCCATTGCCCCCCCCCCAGTATGACTTATTCTGAGCATGTGCAAATGCCACAACAAGAGACAGCTCTGGCCAGCTCTCCGGAGAGGTGAGTCAATGCCTTGAGTGATCCATGAATCCAACTGGCTCTCCAGAGAGCCGCCCACCAGTAGGGATGTCCAGATTCTGTGAAACCCATCCCACGTGTGTTACATTGATTATGCAGGGTCGTTCATTCTGGTGTTTGTTCACCGAGAGATTCAGTTTCCCCCCGTTGTGAGGAAAAATATGCAAATAATTCTGTAAGGAAGTTTGCAACATTTTACATAACGTTTTGCATATCATTCCCACATTCCATTTGACTTTTCCCATATATATTTTCCAGTGTGGCATCTGTCTCAGCAGAAACAAGCATATTTTTCTGGCAAATGAATTTGCGTAAATTTGGGGAAGTAAAATAATAATAATGCAGAAATCCGCAGACTAATCACAGCCTGGGGAGGCTGGTTCACAGTGGATTCCGCAGGTCAGATTCTTAGAAATCCAAACATATTTTAATCATTCTTAAATTTCTCCAGCATCCCCACTACCCACATAATACACACAACTCCTCAGAGAATGTAGCATTGGGTGGGACATTGAGTACCATGGTCTGCCCTACCAGAGAGACCACCTGGCCAAAATGCCTCACTGTGAGGGCCCTTCTTCATAGTGAGGCAGAGTTGAGGTGGTGGCCTTGATGACCACTCAGGCCAACACAGCCCATTGCCAGTCTCCCTGCCAATGCCTCGCTATGAGGAGGACCCCTCACAGAGAGGCTCTGAGGGGGAATAAGAACATAAGAACATAAGAAGTGCCGTGCTGGATCAGACCAAGGGTCCATCTCATCCAGCACTCTGTTCACACAGTGGCCAACCAGCCATCAGCCAGGGACCAACAAGCAGGACATGGTGCAACAGCACCCTCCCACCCATGTTCCCCAGCAACTGGTGCACACAGGCTTACTGCCTCTGATACTAGAGGTAGCACACAACCATCAGGGCTAGTAGCCATTGATAGCCTTCACTTCCAGGAATTCATCCAACCCCTTTTAAAGCCATCCAAATTGGTGGTCATCACGACATCTTGTGGTAGTGAATTCCAGAATTTAAATATGCACTGTGTGAAGAAGTACTTCATGTTATTTGTCCTGGATCTCCCACTAATCAGCTTCATGGGATGATCCTGGGTTCTAGTATTTTGAGAGAGGGAGAAAAATGTCTCCCCGTCCACATTCTCCAGGCAGGGGGACTTGTGGCACTTCTCTCAATATCAGCCACAGCTGTTATTTTCAGAAACACAATCAACAGATGACGCAGAAGTGGATAGGTTTAGCACTATGAGAACCTGGTACCTCTCCCTTCAAGGTAGTTGCCTGCCACTTTTTGCGGACCTTGTAAACTAGTGGCTTGTAGTTAAGCCCTTATGCATATTTCTCTCCTGCTTCATGGAGTGTTTCTGTAACAGTCTGCATTCCCCACCCCCACCCCACCACTGCCGCTGCCCACCCCAAGACGCAAAGTTTCAGGCAACGAGAGTTTCTGAAAAGTGAAAAAATAATTATCTAGGAGAGAGAGACTTCGTAAAAGAGCTCTGATCTATCTCTGGGACCCATGAGGACCATGTTCTTAGCTTAGTGAGTATAAAATTTGTTATAATGCCTTAGGGCTTGTTCTTGGTTGTCAGCAGAAGCTAAAGTCCATGAGCTTGCTTGATGACCAGCATGTCATCCGGTATCTCTGGGAAATTTTCTATCATCTAGTCTTGCAAAAACCTGGCAAGGTCTGTGCCTTAAGTGCCTTTAGGAAGGTTCTTCTGAAATCTGTCTGCTTGTTTCTTGGATTAAAACAGGTCTGTACCATCTTTTATCCTACTTCAGATTTGAGAACAGTACCTAACCAATTGTATTACAGTACAAATATATTAATTAACCAACAACAATGACATTAAAACAGCTAAAATGTTGAACAAGTCCTATTCATATTTAGATTGGAAAAAGTCCTACAACTCTCCGCGTTTCTCAGCCAGCATGGTTAGCTGGGCAGTGCTTGGTAACGCTAGGATTCCCTAAGCATGCATAGGATGAACTGCTGAAAACATTCAAAGATGTGTGAAAGGAGTTTTGATCAGCACATTCATTTGAAATATGCCTATCTGGGCATTTCAGATAGAAATTCACAAAGACTGTATGCCTCAAACTTCTTATGTTGGAATTGTTGGGAAACAAACAACAAAAGATGGAAGAAACACTGTTCCTGAATGCTGTGTGACAGACAGGCAGGCAGGCAGGCAGTGGGATGGAGAGGACTACACAGTGAGACTGGGAATTGGGTGGAAAGAGACAAGCAGAAAGAACAGGGGGCCTTTGAGTAAAGGATGACGCACGCCTAAGAAGAAATGCAGTGCAATTGGAGATCCTCTCAACTATGCCCGTGTTTTATCTGTTTTGGACCAGTTAGCCACTCTCTTTTCACAAGGTTGCTTCAGCCAATAGCTGTTTTTCTGCTCTCCATTGCTCAAGCACAGCTATCCTTATCAGTTGTTTTCAGGAATGTCAGGTCGGGTAGCAGCTATAGTGTGTGTGTGTGTGTGTGTGTGTGTGTGTGTGTGTGTGTGTGTGTGTGTGTGGTGTGGGTGGGATGCTTAGCAGTTCCCCATCAGCACCACCAAAAATGTTTGCCTTTGCTTGAAGTGGGTACATGCCTTACATTTGGGAGGGATCTTTCTGAGCTGTTTCAGCTGTAGATGCAGAGTCCATGGGTTTAGGAAAGTGAGAGGAGCAAATGTGAATGAGGAAATCTCCATCTGCTCATTCTGGAGGATGGGATTTTCTTTATTCGCATGTTCAACCCTCTTGTTCTGCTCCTTAATGGGAAGAATGGAAAACGAGAGATCATGGCTAAACTTTATGGACCCTGCTCTACTCGCACACCATCCGTTAGCCTCCTGCAAGAAATATGAACGCACATTTCCATCAACATCCAAAGACCCATCTAGCAAATTCAGTGGGATACAAGTGAGCAGTGTGTAGGGATGGATTGATCTTTCAATTTGGGTTTCTCTTAGGTCTTAGCTAGAGCTAAGGATTATCCCAGGCAAATGGAGGGGTCATCCCTGCCTGCTCCAGGGATCCCCTGTGTGTCATTTGGATGTACAGGGATGATCCTGGGACAACCCCGGGATATAGGTCTGGTCTAGCCATGGCCTCAGTTTCTTATTTTTCCAGGCATAAGTTCAATTTACCCCCCCAGACTTAAAGACTTTTTTTTAAATGATTGATAGAAAAATTATAAACATTTTTGTGCATATTTCTCCCAAGACAGGCATTGTAAGGCATTTCTTTTTGCCTAGTAAATACATTGATATAATCCATTGCTTAAAGTCATTTCCCCCAATATGTGCATTTTTGTACACTTTTTTTTATTGGAAAACTCCATTGCAAAATTCAGAGAAGTGCAAACTACATAGGATAACTGAGTTTTAGTCTGCACAGGAAGTGCAAAATTGCATAGGTTCACATTAAAATGTGAACTGAACAATTTTCTGCCCCCATTTTTAGCACTGTGGTGTGGATGCAGGTGCATATCTGCATCCATAGTGGCTCTGTTTTTATATCTGTGTGCCCTGCTTCTCATGGAGCATCAAATGCACATACATTTCAGGAGGAGATACATTTATTTATTTATTTATTTATTTATTTATTGCATTTATATCCTGCCTTTTTTCCTCCAAGGAACCCAAGGCGGCATACATAATCCTCCTCCTCTCCATTTTATCCTCACAACAACAACCCTGTGAGGTAGGCTGGGCTGAGAGTCTGTGACTGACGCAAAGTCACCCAGTAAGCTTCCATGGCCAAGTGGAAACTAGAACCTGGATCGCCCGACTCCCAATCCAACACTTTAGCCACTACACCACACTGGCTCTCATGCCAAAAGAACACTATACTAGCTTTTATTTAGTTATTTAGTTATTTATTTTAGAATGTGTATACACTACTTCCCATTTTAAAAATCCCAAAAGGGATTTGGAGAGGGGATTTGTGCAAATGTGAATTTGTGCAAATTCTAGAAATTGGGGAGGGGGGAATCCGATTCCGCCAAAGAGTGGATGATGGAACAACAAGCCCCTAACAAGCCATGCAACGCAGGCAGAACGGATTTTATAAAACCCATACATTCTTATTTACTCCTGAGTATATGGCATTAGGGCATTGGAGCATTGGCAAGAAAGCACCATGTTTCCTCTCTCTTCTTGAACCATTTTGGGTTATTTCCTATGTGGCCCTGGTGTTGTGTTAGGCTATTCTCTAAATCTAATCCTTCTTGATGGTGACAGCCTCATTGAGCCAGGGAAGAAACCGCCAAGTATCTGATATACAGCAGTCGATGATTGGAAATGCGATCATTAATTCCTTACTCTTCGAGACAAGGCAGCAGAGCGGTGAGTGCCAGCAACCAATGAAATACTGTGCCAACGGAATTACTGCTGATCTTGGCTTTTTAGTCTTTGTACATCACTTGTCCCTCTCCTCCCCCCCTCCCCCAGCACACTCCCTGCTCTGAAAAGGCTTTGAAATATAATCAGTGAAAGGGACACAGGGGTGAAACATTTTTCAAAGCAGCCCCCCTACTCCCTCCCCCATCCCCAGCTGTCTATAATAACTAGGGAGAAACAGAGCTTCAAATATGGTGTATACATATCTGCATCTGAAGACTATTTCAGACCATCTCATATTCTTTCATGGTAATGGGAGATATATATATAACCAGCCATCCTACCTAAATCTACTGCATTTTCTTCTCCATTGCCTTTGGATGCTTACTTATAGACACTGCAGGAGGACAGCCAAAGGAAACCACTCACCCTACCACCACCTTACGTTCATAAATTATTTTTGATTTCCCCTTTGAAACCAGGGATGCATGAAAAAATCATTTCAGTTCATTTTTTATTAGGATTTTACCCAGTTTGCACCTTCTGGACCGAACACAGACTTGGACACAACCTGCAGTCAAAGACCATACATTTCTGAAATTGCAATGTGATTTGTGGAGCCAAAAAGTAATGTGTTTGATGGCATGTGTATAGTTGAATAACGCACACACAAAAATGCATCCTTTTGAAAAATGAACACAAATATGCTTTAATCAGTGGAAGAAGAATGGATACATTTCAGAGATGTACACAATTGATGCTTACATTTGGAAGAATATACACAAAAATATGCAAGGATTTTCATGCAAACAACAACAACAATGACAACAAAGCTCACAACCTGATATGGACTCAAGTCGGAACAAGGTTCAAGATGCATTTTGTAGAAATTTAGCAAGCTCGGGTTTCGCTGATTCGCACATCCCTAAGAGAGGGTGTCAAAACGAGCCAGATTTGTGCCTGTCGCTTGAGATCTGATAGTGAGCTATTCTCATTTGAAAGATATTTTGGGAAAATATTATTTGGAGAACTCTTTTAAGGTATACTAATATTTACAGAGGAGCAAGCAGACTTGTGTTCACCCCCAAAAGTATTTAAGATGCCCCTGAAGTGTTAAAGCTGAATGCCGTAATGGGGCTCTCGGAGTGATCAATTTAGTGCCAACCCTCTACCAGCTGCTATCCAGTCCCCTCCCACAAGGCCAAAATCTCTTCCCCTTGGAGAAGGAGTAGCAGGTGGCAGAGGCAATGGTGTAGTGGGAAGTGCTGAAGTGTAGGCACTCATGATGATAGTTCCCATAGCCATGTCCCAAGGGGAGATCAAAAATATAGGCAGCTGTGTTTACAAACCAGTTCTATCAGTCTCCACCAGGAGGTTTTTTTGGAAAGCTAATGGGACATAATTGTTCATCCAAAACCAAGCCACACCAAAACACTGTGCATTACAATAGGGATAGCTCTTAATAATATAGTTTTGCTGGGGGGGGGGACACATTCCCCTGCCCCCAGCTAGTGTGATGATTGCAGTGAGAACAGAGAAGTCTAAGGAGGGTGGCAGATGACGATGTAATTGTTTCTGCTAATCAAAATGTTCTAGTTCTCTGACCCTGCAAATCCTGACTTTGCTGGGGCAGAGGGATCCAGTGAAGATTGCCCAATCCATCCCATGACCCTCTTCCAACAGCACTTTGGTCCTCACTGACTTGGTCTGGATATAAATATTCCAGGTCAACTCTGTTGTGTTTTGCTTCTTGCATTGCCTATATCACTCTCTCTGCCTACCCATTTGTCTGTCTGTCTGCCATTCCACCTCTGTTTTTCTAAATTACTGTCCTAGTCTTCCTGGGGTAGTCTTCTTGATGCTGTGTGACCCTGAGCTGTGTTACATCAACTTTGCCAATGGATGAAAAAGAGTCCAGAGATTCAGGCAGGTGTGTTGGTCAATATCAATGGACCAGTTCTACCTCTTTTTCTTTTTCTTTTTTTCTTTTTTCTTTTTTGCCTTCACCAGGAGCAAGTCTTTTGTAAAGCTAAGCCAACCCAAAATGTTTTGCATTACAACAAGGAACAAAGTGTTGTTGCTGGAGAAATTCATTTGTGTCTGTTCCATCTGTGATTCATGGATGGTCAGGTGTCTTTCATTCCATCATTATCATCATCATCACCATCTTCATTTCTATACCACCCAATAGCTGAAACTTTCTGGGTAGTTTACAACAAAAAATTTGTTTACAGCATAAAATACAGCTTGAAAATTTAAATATCAGGATATCCAAAATTTAAAACAAATTAGACATCTAAAAACAGTTGCAATAAAATACTAGACCTGCTCAGATGACTGGCAATAATGCTCCATCACATGCAATTAAATGCTTGTGTGTAGAGGGCAGTCTTAACCTGGAGCCAAAGGATGACAATGTTGGTGCCATGTGGTCAGTGGGGAGCTCAAAGTTGGGAGGCCACCACTGTGAAGGCCCTCTCCCTTGTTGCCACCTTCCGAGCCTCTCTTGGAGGAGGCACTCGGGGAAGGGGGGAGATGTTGATATGTATGTGCTCATTGATAGAAATTGGCGGGGGGAGGTTTGGGGATGTACGAGAATTTCATTTGTTTCTATAAATGTGCATTGGCACAACCCCTCTCTCCCAAATAGAAAATCAGTCCCCAAAGCTGCAGAATCTACACCACTCAGAAAAAGCCGGTCTGCTAGGGAGTCCGCAGGTCAATTTGATAGAAATCCAAATTCGTTTGAATCCTTCCCAGATTTATCTGACATCCCTAATCCCTGCTGACCAAAAAGTGCTGGTGCTACACCCCGGCTCTGCCACGCCCCTCACCTGGAGTTGAAAAGCCACCGCAAGTTCAAAGGAGCTCCTCTTTTACAAGGAACTCGGTCTTCCACCAGAAGAAAGGCACTAAGCAGTGACCTGCCTTCAGAACTGGTGCAAAAACAACAACACCCCACCCGTTTTCCTTGGGACGTAACCAGGGTGGAGAAGCTGGCATGAAACTTGCCCTACATAACTCAATAAGAGGCTTGACAAATGGGTTTTGCAGCTCTTCCAGCATCCCTGCGGATGCATCCAGCTCCTTGGGAAAGGCCATTAACATTTGTTTAGTTATTTTCAGGCAGAAATTGGCAAACTTTAATCTGAGAAATTTCCTGTAATTTATTGACACTTACACATCTTTCTTTTTCTGCAGAATCACTGCTGTTTTTAATTAGCACAAATTAATCAATAGCGGAGGCCATGCTGCGTTCCATTCAAATGCAGGTGCCGATTGCCAATTGCATGCTAAACATAACAATAAGTGAAAACGAAAATTTGAGACGAAGCTTTTAGGAGACGTGCCTCTCAGCAAGGCAAGCATATTAAGCAAGGGGATGTGAAGAGTAGAAGGCACCGTTCAACACGCCACATAATATTCAGTTGGGCTTTTAATTACATTTTTAGCATTTTAATGACATTACGTTGCAAAACAAGGGGGACGCCTGGTGCAGAATGAATTGGTTTATTTTGCCAAACAGTTGTTGGGATTGTTACTTGGGATTAGGCATTCGGAACACAGGGGGACCAAAGGCAAGTTCAGGCAACCATTTGGCACATAGTTGGTCCTTGGTCCTCCAGCTCATGTTGCATTGTGGAACTGGACAACAAGTCACTCAAACTGCCTGTAGTATAGGACTGTGCACCGCCTCAGGCCAAAGACCTAGATCCGAGTCAAGGTGGGCTGATTCGGCCTGCCTCGGCTAAAATACAAGGTATTATCGGCTCGGGTCAAGGCACCCCAAGGCGAAGTGTATCAGTTCCAAAGGCCTTGGGCTGCCCACCTGTAAGAGCTACCGTGAGGCTGACCATGAGTCCATGGGACTCACTGGACTTAGCTCCCTCCCCTTCTTCCTCCTCAGTCACCCCCTGAACCTGCTGCCAATGCCGCCAAACTTACCTTTATCATGCACCCTCTTCTCTTAGAACTGCAATTTAAAGGTAAGATCGGAGCTCTCTCCTTTTCATAGAACTGTGTCCACAAACTACAGTGCCCACAAAGGGCTATTTCCCTAGTGTATGACCAATAATAATGCAAATTTCACTGTGATGGAATAGGGGCAAGCTATACTTTTGCAAGAGCTTCCTAATTTTATTTTATTTATTTTTAAAAAAAGCACTGAGGGTGATCTTGTTTATTTCAACTAGTTGTGGTGTTGGAGTCCTCAGAGTGTTTGGGATCCAGCCATCAATTCACTCTCCTGGGACCGAGAGCCACTGAACTCAGTGAGGCTTGCTTCTGAGTAAGCTTGCATGGGAGTGCACTGGAAGACTGATAAGGGCAACAGTCTTTTAACCTCCCCATTTCCAATCTTCACAGCATTTACTTGGATCGTCTCACCCTAACACCCAACACCACCATCTGAAGTTGACTTCTATGAGAAAAAAAGAGAGTAGAATGGATTATTCTGCCCATCCTCTCCCCGTTTCTCTTGGAGGAGTGGTGTGGTCAGTTTTCAACGTGTTTTTTTTTTTTAAAAAGAGTTTGCCAAAGTCCCCCTTCCTTTTAGAAAGCCTCTATGAGGAAGTGTATATATGCCAATACTGGAAGCTTGGTTGGGACTGCCTTAAAATGGCTTAAAACACACAAACTTCATCTATTTTTCGACAGCTCCTCATCAGATAAGGATTAAATCACTCTGCCACAGTGAATTTCTCTGATAAGCACAACCCACCCACCCCACTATGAAAGTTAAATGAAATTCTCCCCACCCCCATGAAAAAGGGAGAAAAGGAGCTGTCTCTTTCGCGGGAGGCAAAAAGTTTCAAGAAAATGGGGCGGGGCGGGTTCAGAACTATTTTTCCCCCTTCTTTTTTAATGATCAGTTTGGGATTGCTGGGGAGGAGGTTATAACACCTTGGTACTATGTGATGGAACAGATGTTGTTAATGCAAAATCAATGTCTGCTACTCCTGGGTGAGTGTGAGTAATGTGTGTGGTATGCATGTGTGAATGCATATGAATAGTGAATGTGTGTGAGTGGTGTGTGAGCATTGTGTGTGTGTGTGTGTGTGTGTGTGTGTGTGAGAGAGAGAGAGAGAGAGAGAGAGAGAGAGAGAGAGAGAGAGGTGTAAGCTCCATCTTACTGGGGGGAAACACTCCCTTCCATCGCTTCTCCACCCATGTTTTTGTTCCTCAGTTACTTCCTCTTTCAAGAGTACGTATGTAGTGAGCATGAGGCCCATTGAGTCCGCTGTTCTAATGGTGCTGCTTCTCCCGCACACAGCAGGATGGAGCAGCAATTCCATGTTTAAAAATACATCGGACTTAACGAGAGGGGTTGTGGTGAAAGGGAGACCAGAAGGGATGGGAGGCAGACGACATCATGTGAGGGACCTGAGCAAACTCTGTGAGTGCCCAGTAATGAGTGTGCAATAAAACACTCATCAGACACATGTGTGTGGCCCTTCCACTGACACGTGTGTGGCCCTTGCCACCACAGCAGATAGATCTGGCCCTCGGGCCAAAAAGGTTGTGCATCCCTGTTCCAGGAGGAGACTCAGCCATGATGCTCAATATGTGGAACAGACATGATTCAGCTTTATACCAGGTCTGACTGTTGGTTCACCTGTCCCAGTATTGACTGACAATAGCTCTCCAGAGTTCTCAAGTAGCAAAGGTACTTTCCACCCCTGATCCTTTTGAACTGGAACCTTCTGAATGCAAAGTAAGTGTTCTACCACTGTGGTAGGTTCCCTCCTCAATGTCAGTTTCACCAATAATAATAATAATAATAATAATAATAATAATAACCTGCCTCTCCCTCTGGATTGAAGCGGTGAACAACACTAAATACAATATAATACATAAAAAGGGCAACTGATGAAGACACTGTGCCACATTCCTTAGCTGCCTCCTAGATCCACTTTCTTTAATTGGGCCATGAAATTAAATGAGTCTCAATCTTTTCTCAATCCATTCTTAATGCAGAATGAATTCCCTCTTTCAGGTTAATTGACAGCACGATGAGCCAACGGAGCAAGATCCTACTTTTTCAGTCATTCTTTCATACTCTCCAAAGGGGTGTGTAGAGCAGTTCTTCTCTGCCCCAAATTTTGCGGTGGAGCTCTGCTGAGCATGTTCACCACTCCAATTTTAGGAGGGGGCCCATCTCTCCGCACTGCTGGATTACTCATCAGAAAACCATTCCATTTTCAGAGAACAGTGCTATTATCATCAATGGGAATTAACAAAAATGCATACACCTCCCTTGTTTTTAAAAATAAAGAGATGAACCTTTGCACCCTGGTAGCTCTTAAGTAGGGATTTAGCCATGCCAAGTTTAAAGCAGATCCCTTCATCCTTTGATTTTTAGGAATTTTTAAAATTCCCCCCTCAAACCATTCAGGAGGAGGGGCCGCCAGTGCCTCATGCACCCCATTCCTCCCCCCCTCCAGTTTTTCCCCTCCTTCTGCTGCGTTCCCAATATGCCCAGAGCCAGCAGCAGCAGCCATTGTATGTTTCATGACTGACTAATAAACCTGTATTAATCAAGAAAAAATGTGTGCTACTTTTGCACAAGTTTTTTTTTGGGGGGGGAAAGTGTGCTGCAACATACATTCAAACTAGACAGACTGTAGAAAACACAATGCAGGACTCACAATGGATTTTTTGACACATACACAATGTATACCTAACAGCAGGCACTGGGGGATGAAATCTAAGATAAAATATTGGAAGAGAAAGAGTAAGAGGTTTTTTGTATATAGTATTTTGAGGGGATTAGACTGGGTAACAGTAAAACACACAAACGGGGGGGGGTGCTTTGAAGCAACTTTGATTCAAACACATGGGCTGTAACAGACATACTGGTATTTAAAGAAAAGTTGGAAAGATAAACATTTTTTCTTAATTTGTTTTTAAATTTCTCAGTGGGGGTAATAGGGTAGAACAAGAACACACACACACACACACACACACACACACACACACAACACACACACCACACACTCAATAATGGGTGAGCAGAGAAAAGCAAACAGACACACAGGGAGAAAAGCAACCCAGGGGGGAAAAAGGAAGCAGGATCTCTCTCTCTCTCTCTCTCTCTCTCTCTCTCTCTCTCTCTCTCTCTCTCTCTCTCTGCAGCTAGAAATGAAGCAGAACGAGCAAGCAAGCACAGACTGAGAGCTCTCTCTCTTTCTCTCTGAATCTGTCCTCCTCCTCCCTTCACACAACGCTCCACGAGGAATGAGTTCCAGGGTGAGGTGAAATGGGTTTTATCATTTGCAATTCCCTCCCCCTAAGCAACGTGATTGGAGAGGGGACAGGGAGGAGACTGTGGCTATTGATTAGCTACAGATGTCAATCTTGAAACTACCGTCACCCCTCGGCATCTACCTAATATGGACGTGTTCAGTTAGCCATCAGGGGATTAGTCCTTCCCTGTGATGAAAAGGCAGCTGCATTGCTGCTGCGCTCAACCTGTTGAAGTTCCAAGTTAATTTTTGAAGTGTTGAAGATTCTTATTTAGGTTTATCTTTAAATATTCCCCACAATTCATGGCATGTTGGGATTTCCTTTGAAATGGCCATGAATAAGGATCTATTTAGAAGCCCATTTAGCTGCCTGCAGCTTACAAAATCCCTGAGATATTTGCATTTATGTAAATGGAGTGGAGAAATATTTTTTACAATTCCCCAAAAATCATCAGGGCATGCTCAGATTTGCTTCAAACTTGGCATGAATATGAATCTAGGTGGAAGCTGTGATGGCGCCCATTTTCAAGTTTCTATCTTGAAAAGTGACAGAGATATTTACATTTCTGTAAATGGGGTGGGGGATTTTTACATATTCGCCAAAAATCACTGGATGCTCGGATTTCCTTCAAACTGGCCATGAATGTGGATACATGGATAAGCTCTCATGTTGCCAATTTTGAGGTTTCTAACATTAAAAGTGACAGAGATATAGAAAGGTTTGTTAATTGGGGTTAGGGTTAAAAAGTTTTAAAAATCGCTAAAAATCAGGGCATGCTCAGATTTGCTTCAAACTTGGCATAAATGTGTATTGAGGTGGAAGCTGTGATGGTACCCATTTTCAAGTTTCTATCTTGAAAAATGATGGATATATTTGCATTTCTGAAAATGGGGTGGGAGATTTTCAAATATACGCCAAAAAACAGTGAATGCTTGGATTTGCTTCAAACTGGGCATGAATGTGGATACATGTATAAGCTCTCATGGTGCCAATTTTGAGAATTCTAACATTAAAAGTAAAAAAAGTTATAGGCGTTTGATTTTCAATGCAAGTCTATGGGGAGGAAACACGGAGCTCCGATCCAGATCAGGAGCCCTGCAGCAAAGCGGAGTGGACCATAGGTGGATCAATGTGGGGTGGAGCGGACCCAATCCAGAAGTTGCAGATCGGAATCCAGAGTGGATCGGGGGGTCCGTGCACAGCCCTATTAGAAATATGGCATAGCTTAGATGGAAAATGACATGTTGCATTTGTGGGGGTGAATAATTGCCACATGCTTTACCTCTTTTCTTAGCACTCTGCCCTGGCCTGTGTGGAGACACAAGAGGTAGTTCATTTTGGGGTTGAATTCATTTGTGATCTAATTGTGGTTGAATTCATTTGTGGTCCAATTCTTTTGTGGTCTATAGTTGCAGTTTATGCTTAGTGATGCTCACATTGATGCCTTGCGCACTGCTTGTGCCTTGCATCCAATCTGACTGTGCCTTGCGCCCATGCATTTTTGATTATGATGATGATGAAGATGATGATGATGATGATGATGATGATGCACTTGCAGTGACATGTGTGTGTATTAAAAACAGTTCCCTGGGTTAAATAAAAAGACTGCCATTATATTTACGGCCTGCTTGCAAGTAAGGCCCATTGAGCACAGTTGGAAATCTCCCCAGCATCAATATGCATAGAAATGTAATACATACTCTGCAGCCTAAACACATACAGAGCATTAGAAAGAGAACTGGAATGCCTAATCCATATTATGCTCTCTGAAATCAAGTGAAGTGGGATGGTGTGACACATCGTGTCCTACATGGGGATGTATGAGAAAGTCATTTCAAATTCTGGGTCCTTGCTTGCAGAGACTCCACAGGCAGAGAAGTCTGTTCTTTTCAAACTGTTGAGGGTGGCAAATGTGACAGAGGAGAGGGGCAGGGCTAGAATTCTGCTTCTCCTCACACATTTTTTCCTGTTCAGGTTCAGAATGCCTGAATAGGGCTATAACCTTTAGATTTTTTTTCAGGTTTCTTAGCTAGGTCACCCCTATAATGTATGCCACTGTCATGTGACAACACAAGAAGCATGTTCTTCTTTGGACCTTCCTTCAAACTTTAAAGACTGCTCTTGCATACAATTCCTCATGCCCATCCATCTGAAATTGGGCAGGCTTCATCCCCTAAAAAGGGACAAAGATGCTTTCAAATGTCTTACAATTCTGTCAAAAATTAAAAATATTGACAAATGACTTCTTCAAAAATTGAAATGTTAAGGTGCTTAACACGGAGAGAGAGAGAGAGAGAGAGAGACTGCACTCTCTCTGTGTGTGAAATTTGACAGGCTTCATCCCCTTATAAGGATCTAGTATTCCTGCAAATTTCATTTCATCCTATTGTGTCCAACAGCCAAGAAGTTGTAGTCATTTGTGGATTTCCCATGCTAGACAACAGGAGGCATAGGCTTCAGATGTCTGAATATGGCTTGGCCTTCAGGCCCTGAGCCAAAGCAGGCAGCCTCCAAAGCAATCCGAGCTGAAGCAGGCGGTTTTCCAAAGCACCAAAGCAAAGTCCACCCAATCATGGTGTCAGTGCACATCCCCAGTTGTGAAATTGATTAGAAATCTAGCAGCACAGCTGTGGCGACTTTGTAAAATCCAAGCTGGAGAAGTACTTGTGTTTGCCTCATACTGAAGGCAAGCATTATGAATTGCTGACATCCGTATTCCAAACTATGGCCTTTGCTAGACCTATCTGAAAATCCAGGGGAGAGGAGGGGAGACCTCGCATTGTGAATAGCACGAGATCTTGCCCTCGTTTACACGCAAGGCGCGATGAGCTCAAGAAGAGAGCTGTCGCGCCCGCCATTATTTTTTTACTTTTAAAGGGCTGGCTGCACAGGAGCGCACGAGCACCTCTGTGCCCCATGCGCGGGCTCCCGGCTCCGTGCGAATAATCGCACGGAGCTGGGGAAAGCTGTGGAAACGGGCCACACGCTCGTGGTTTCGGGCTCAACCCGAGACCGTGGGAAAAAGCAGGGCCAAAGGGTAGGCCTATATCCTGGGGCCAGAGAGGGTTGATCCCTGCCTGAGCTTGGGATCCCCTGTGTGTCATCTGGATGCCTCTGGTCCAACTAAGGCCTAAAAAAGTGCAAACTTTGGTAGCATCACTATACTTACATGGTTCACCCACTTTCTCCCTGACCTTTGAGCAGTGCCTTGTTCCCCAAAGTTTCCTGCCACCATTCCTTGATTTCAAAATTTGGTTCCCCAATCCAACCTCATGCTTTTGCGTTCATCTAATCTCAGACCATGGTGGCTTTTTCCTAGCCACTGCTTTTGCTTTCTTCTCCTTAGAGAGTACTGAAGCCTTATAGTCCATTTCCTCTCCTCAGTCTGTATTGGAAAGGGGGGGGGGAACACCACTACTTGATTTTTATTTGAACTCATCCTGCTTGCTGCATCTTGAAGCAGAAGCAATAATCATCATTCAGGGTCAAAATCTTTGCTTTCCATTATCTGGCTTGGGCTGATGATGATGTATGAAGCAGAGAGAAAAGAGACAGCTTGATTTTCATAGGTTAGGTGTTGACCCTGCTGGGCTTAGTGTAGCATGAAACTAGTTTTGACTAGTAAACTGAATAAATATGCCAGGAAAGTCATAGAGGGGCAATATATATGCAACGCCAAGGTGCCATTTTTACAAAATGATTCACCAGAGGGCTAAGCAGGAGCCAAGCACATTAAACTTGCTGTGAGTTTATGCTAAAGGAAAGCTTTTCGTTGTATAATCCCCCATTGCAATATGCAGCCTCGCCTTTCCTATGGCAATACAGGAGCATCCGTCAAAAAGATCAAGCTGCTGCAGAGATTCAAGACGTCCTGCCCACCCACCCCCAGCCCAGCCAGGGTAACAGAGATGATGGTGAATAAGCTTATTAGCATTCCCAAGGGTATGGGAATCTGGATTGTTACTGATGGTATGTTCTGCTCAGCTCAGGCAGCCAGCAAAAGTAAATTGTCAGAGCAGGCTAGATGGCTTTTCTGATTTGTCCTGCATAATGGAGATTATTAGACTTGTTTTATTTCTCTTATTGAATAGCACTGATGTACTCAGAAAAGCTGGTAAAACTTTGCTTTCATGGTTTACATAGGGAAATGCTTCTGAAATGTTTAATTTAGTCCTCCTTTTTCTTTAGACGTTCCCTTTAGTTGCTTATTTTCTTATTTCAGACAGGCAGAAAGGGAGAGAAGGCCCACTGGCCTTTTCAGGCCTTCCCTCCATGCACCCAGTAAATAAATGGTGGGGGAAGAGTTAGAACAGGTCCACTAGCCCTGCCCCCAACATTATCATCATGCCCTACTGGCCCTTCCCCTGGTCCTCCATGAGTTATCAGTGGTGCTTGGTGCTTACATGCATAGTCGTAGGCATTCCTTGTTAGGACCAGCCCTACCATTAGGCAGAGTGAAGAAACAGCCTGAGGTACAGAGCTAGGGCCAGCTATCTTGCCACCTGAAGCAACAGACAACTTGCTCCACTGCTACCTCGCCAGCCTCTCGCTCGCTCGCTGCTGCACATCCCTGTCCCCCACCAACTTACTTTTGCTGCTGCACCTGAAGGAAGCAGCTTCCCAGGTCTCATAAGTCCCGACCATGCTCCTGCAGGATCTCACAAGCTCCCATGGGATCTCAACAGATCATTTCTTATGGTGGTGCAGCTTTCAGTGAGAACGACAGCCAGACAACAGGTGGTCAGGGAAGCCCCACCAACTGCTCTCTTGCTGCGGCAAATGCTGCATGGAGAGAGTGTGCCACAACACAGGCTCTTTACAACAGGCCTGTCCGCGGACACTCCCTCCTCAAGTTAAGCACCACCACTTTATGAGCCTGAGGTGAGGGACAAACACCACCTTTCTACAAACTATGTGGAGAAAGGGGTTAAACAGGAATAATTTCAGGAATAAAATAATGCACTGTGAATTATATGTGCTGATGGTGAATTCATGTCGGAATGGGTGTTATATGTATATAACTGCAGATAATAAATGCCAAGGAGGCACATGGATTTTTTGTGGTAGTAAAACAAACTGAATAAAAAATTATTTCAATGTTCACAAACTTTGTTTCATAATAGACCCTTGTTAAAACCTCTCATCCAATCCTTTCTCTCTTCTCATACACGCTTTCCTTTCTCTCACACCTTTACTCTTGAACTTTCTTTATTATCAGGATTGTTTAATATACACCAACTGACTATCTGCACACTACACTCAAAAGACAACCCTCTTTACCTTGATCCTCTAATTCTCCCTCAAACCCAAGTACTTCCAAAAACAACCCCCTTATCCCCTCAGTCATTCCCTTATATATCCTCCTTCCCCTCCTAAGATATTCAATCTCCACCCACTCAGGTCAACATTCTAAACACAATAGACTTGCAAATCCTAGACATACATTAGGGAACTGACTTGTGGGGTGTAACGCCACAGAAATCAGCTGGCAGGGCTCTCTATGGCACCCAATGGAAGAGGAGGAGGAGGAGGAGGCAGCGGGTCCTCCTGGCTAGGGGCAGGGGAGGGGTGCAGTTTGCCACTTCTCTGGTTCCACCACCTGAAGTGGGTGTATAAGCCTGTGTAATGATAGGACCAGCCCTGCTCAGGCAGCAGATGCCATGGGGTTGGGCAGTGACTGCAAAGCACTGGAGGTCAGAGCTGTGTACCACACAGTCTGGCCTGCGCCTCTGAAGCTACTCTAGTCTATTGTCCTTGGGTGCAGTGGAGGACATTTTGTTGTAGTAAGAGTCAACTGGCAGTCTGGCTGGCTTCTGCACATGGAACCTGGAAAGGCGGGGCACCATCTTGTCCTTTGCCTCTGGCATCCAAACATATTGGGTCTGCCCTGTTCCATGTGATCTGGAAACCCATTCAGGCATTGTGTCTGTAATGCTGAAATGGTGGACTATTTTATAATTGTCTTCATTATCAAATATAATAAATGTTAAATTTTAATGTGTACAAACAACTAATAATTTGAGCCAATGTTTTGCTAGTTTGAATTTTGTGTCCCCTGTGTTTTTGCCAAGTCTTTCTAGAACAGCTCAGAACATTTTAATTTGTACATTTGTCCCAAGTTGAATAAAACACACTTGGTTATCTTAGAGCAGAGTGTTCCTGTGTCCAAAATATCATGGGGTGGTGGAGCAGAGCATAAACCATCACCCTGTTAAGACAAAGTAACACAGTTTTGTAAACATTTCTAGCTGAATATTTCAGACTGTCTTGTAAAATTCCAAATGTAGGCAAAATATAAAATAAGGTACCTTATATAGAGTTCTGCCACATCTGTTTCAATACCATCTACTCTGATTCAATGATGTGGGTTTTCTAGAAAAAAATCCAATGCAAATTAGGTTAATTAGATTTATTTGCATAAGATTATTTGCATTGGGAAAATTTCAGTTTGTATTGGAAAATTTCCCAATGCATATTAGGGTCTTTTGGATAAGAAAATATTCAGTTTGCATCAGAAAATGTTCTGACACCATAGATCAGGGGTGGGCAAGCTGTGGCCCTCTAGATGTTTTGGTGACGACACCTCCCCTCACCCCTTATCATTGGCTATGCTGGCTACAGCCAAAGGGAGCCATAGGCCAAAACATCTGGTGGGCCACAAATTTCCCACCCTTGATCTAGAGAGATCTAATTTAGCATGTGAATTTTACTTGCATTTAGTAAAGAAAGCTTTTTTTAAAAAAAGTATCCTACATACATTTTTTTTGTACCAATACACCCCAAATATTTGACCTGAAATATCTGAGCAGGATGTGGGGGGGGGGATTTAAGCACACTTAATGTGATTTAAATCTTATATTAAATGTTTTGTTTTGTTTTCTTACTGGAATACTTATAAACAAATTAAAGTTCATGTACTTCACTTACAGTGTTTAAATTTTAAAAAACAAGGGTACTGAAAACCATGGCTACACTAATTAATTTAGCGACCTCCCAAAAATGTGCAGGATATGCTGACAACCACTCATCTGTTTCAACAGAACAACCCTCTTCCACTAAAGTGCAGGGATTCAGTTTCACAGTTACTATTTATTAATTCTATTTCACATTGAGACATATATGCATTTCAATGACATCTATGAATTCTTTCATATACTTACTAGGGATCACCTGAAATCATTAATTACAACTTTGAAACTGCCAGGATTCCCTAATATTGTATTTGCAATTGGCATACATTCATTTTTATTAATGAACTTATGAAGGGAAAACACTGGGGAAAATGCGTGTTTTGGAAAAAATTGTCTGCCCACGTCGCTGCTCTGATTCCAAAATCCCAATCGAAGGTATCTTCTAGTCTTGTTACCAAAGATTGCTCAGTGAGAGCTGGTTCTTGCGGCTCATTCTTTTGAAAACCCACTGCATTGGTGGAAGTGGACTTCCCTGCCCTCTTCTTCCCACGGCAGCTGCTCCAGGCCCCAGAAAATCCTACACAGGGAGATTCTGCTGAATGGGATAAACTGTGGTGTGGGAGGAAGAGCACCTCCAAAAATCAGACAAAGGAACCTGCTCTCATTAAATTTAGGACCCATTAAATTTAGGGGCTCACCAAATATTCCCTAATTTGATTTTCACTGGGCATATTTTTGTTCATCTACTGCTACTTCTCCTACATGCCATTTTCCTTCTTTTTCTTGGCCTTCATTGGTGTCAATCTTGGATGTCCACACTACTATTTAATTTAATTGGCTGCAGTAGCCCAGATTATTCTATTTATGAGAATCTGTGAAGTCATCATGTCAATCCAGGTATTGCGGCAAAGGCCCTTTCTACACCTAAGGATTATCCCAGGAAAATGGAGAGATCATCCCTGCCTGCTCCCGGGATCCCCTTGTGGCATTTGGATGCACAGGGATGATCCCGGGATGATCCCTGGATAAATGGCTGCTGTAGACATGCCCATAGACAAAATAAGATGTGTCCCCACAACAAATAGGATTAAAGAGCAGTAAGGGAAAATGAGGCCTAGAATTGGCATTGGAAGCATTTGAATGTGTTTACAACACGTCCTGAAAATGGCTGAATTGGAGAGGTACTTTTCAACACTCACAAAAGCAAATGTGAAACCTGGTAAGACAGTCTGAATATTAAAAAAAGAAACAAAAAGCATTTTAACCTGGAAATTTCTAGTAGTTTATATTTATCAAATCTTATGCCTTTTCCAATTTCAACACTTGCAGAAAGGAACTAATCCTGTGGGATATGAGGTTGCATAGCAAGAATCTCTTGGGACAGGCAAAGGGATCTGTTGCTATATCTTGTCACCTCTTGTGAGGAGACTTTCCAGGAATGGAGAGACACAGAGAAACAGCCTCCATGATCTCTGAATGTTCTGTGGAAAACATCCCCGGGATTTTTACTGAGGAGAAAAGAGGCACTTTTCATGGAGCCATTGACTGATTAATTGATTATAGCAGCACAATTAATTTCACTGACAGCTTTAGTACTGACAGCTAAGGCGCTTTTTTAATTTCAGTTTAAGAGTTGGCTTGAAGTTATTTTGGAAGTCCTTTGAAGTTATTTTGGAATTCTCCAGCTCTGCTGTAATAAGCCAAGGTAGATGAGAAGATCCTGGATCAATTGCCTGATGCCTAGGGTCACCACACTATGTTTCTAAGAGGCTTCATTTGCTTTCAACAGTTGCCTGGTCTGCAGACGTTTAGAAGGCAATACTTGCCCTAGTCAGGAGCAAACAGCAAAGGATTGTGTTATAGCCTAGGGCAGGCCTGAAGGTCAAATCTGGCCCTCCCAATAGGGCCCTTCTTGGTTCTCCTATGGCCCCACCCCTTTCCCCCAACCACTGATTGTTCAGTGGTTTCCTGGCTTTTGTACGGTCCCCTGCCATCCTAAATGGCTGAAATGCCTCTTGTAATAAGGGTTTATTTTGTAAAATCTATTCTGTCTGCATTTCGTAGCTAGTCAGGTGCCTTTCGTTCCATCATCCCACTTGTTGGCAGAATCAGATTTTTTCCAAGCACCCAAATTTGCCCAAATTCACATTTGCACACATTTGCACTTGTAAAAATGGGCACCCCCCACCAAAATGGGCAAATCTGACCCACCCCCAAAGAGTATTTTCATGCTTTAGCCTATAGGAGAAATGTGCATTTTCAGCTGGTGATTTTTATTTTATTTTATGTATTTTCCTATGACTACATTTGTCTAAATTCCAGAAAAGAAAAAAACAACAACCTGGTCTGCAAGGCCATGTAATGTGTGTGACTTGGGAAAGGCCCATCTCCTGCAGAATCATAGAATCATAGAGTTGGAAGGGGCCTATAAGGCCATTGAGTCCAATCCCCTGTTCAACACAGGAATCCACCTTAAAGCATACCTGATAGGTGGCTGTCCAGCTGCTTCTTGAATGCCTCTAGTGTGGGAGAGCCCACAACCTCCCTTGGTAACTGGTTCCATGGTTCGGATTCATAGATATCTGAACCCATTGGATTCCATTGCAAATGGCAATAAGGACTTGAAGTTATAATATGCGGGGGGGGGGGTGTTAATTATTGTTTTTGTATCCCACCCACCACTGGAATTCAGTCCTGAGATCTTGTATGAAATTGACTTTGGAAACTGACTTAGGCTGAAAGAAGTTCCCTGTGCCTAGGCTAGGGCCTTGCAGAAGGTAGATTGGGACCTACCTGGAGACATCTGGGTGATTTTCAGTCAGTCATCAAGGGCTCCTCCTCACTCCCAAATGCTTAATAATAATAATAATAATAATAATAATAATAATAATAATAATCCTAAATTAGGATGCTGAAATGAAGAAAGCTTATGGGGGAAACCCAGTGGAGGCCGGTGGCTCTGATTCCCGTGGAGATGTAAATCCATTCTGGTTCACAGTCCGAACCAGCCAGAAGTCTAAATAAGCTGTCCAAGGCCCTGAACCCTATCCTCAAAATAAGCTTAGCACTTTGTGTAGCTCCTTTAGAGCTCTCACTGGTTCTGACTGAAACCCAGAATGGATTCACTGCTCCATCAAAACCAGACCCACCACCCTCTACTGGGGAAACCAGAACTGGATTTTTTGTGTGAAAGAACCATGAATGCAATTTTGGTACTGAAAACAAATTCCTGGCTTTAAATCTAACTGTACATCACTGCTGCTCCCTCCATGTACCCAGCACTATTTTGCACCTGGATCTCATTGGTAGATCTCAAGGTTCAAGTAAAAAACGAAGTGAATCCTTCAAGCCTGAAGTCTTCTCACCCCTATTATAGATTCCTGCAATGAAAAATAAAGTAGCTATTTCAACCGGTAACAATGGTGAATCATTTCGCTAGAATCAAATTGAGTTATGGCAGACAAGGAGTCAGAGGAGAATCCATTGGCCTGCTTCATAATTCACCTTGAAAGATATTTTTTATTATTTTATTTTGTTGTTTTTGGGGGGCGTGTTTTAAAAAAACCTCTCTCTTTTTGACCATGTTGCATTCCATCTGGCAAAGAAAAGCCTAAGAAGAAAAAAAACACAACCATATGACAAACACATTTTCTATTTAGGAGGGGGAGTGAGGAAAACAGGAAAACGATGGATCCTGTAAGAGGTTTACTTACTATACTAAGCAACATTAATATTTTGGATAAGCTGCAAGGCATAAATTGAATGTTTAATGCAGTCCATAATACTGCAGAAATGCAACCTTGGCGTTAGCATAAAAAATCAATTTTAGATTTTATTTAGCTGCTGCATAGCAGTTTAAAACATAAACTGCCATACAGCTGCGGTTAACATCCAAGCATCATAACACTCTTTTGCTTCAAATGAATCAATAAAAAGGACTTCCTGTATTTAAAACACACCAACTTCTGTAGCCCTTAATGTTATTCCCTTTTATTGATCATTATTTTCCATAATGTCTAAGAAATAGATTTTATCTTCTTAACTCACCATCTCAGCTTAAGAGATGTGCCCAAGCAGTGTATCTTAGGGTTCAAAGGATGACTTTTAAGGCTAAGGTTCTCACTTCCTAGCCTGTCCTGCATTAATACAGTCCATGCCTGATTACCCAATATTTCTAGCAGATTTGTCGATACTACTCAAAGACAGTTGTTTGTGCCACACAGAATGGAGGAACATACTGGTAAAAATAAGAGTAGAAGTACATTTAGCAGAACTGGGGGGGGGGCGACCAAGGATGGCCATATCTACTCCTTGTGTCAAATCATTACGATCCTCCCATGGTAACACTGTATCTCCCTTGCACATTTATTCCTCGTCGGACACACAGTGACATCTGTTGTGGTATTTTCAATCATGTGGAATAGAAAGCAGGAAATAACACTATGAAAGTGGTATATGGCATGTGTAATATGCCCCAACAATTTTTAGTGCACTTCAATACCATTATAAAGCAGTAGTGTAGATCTAGCCAAAGTTGTGCTATATGCTAGAGAGAAAAGCAAAATATTCTCTAGGGTTATCAGCATAGGTGTGCGCAGCACATTTCATTAGATGGTTCGGCCAGAGATTATTATTTTTAAGGTAAACATTGATTGAATATACAGTAATAAAGGACTTCCTTTATTCATCAAACAAAATAAACGAAAACTGAAGTAAACTGTGTTTTTTTAATTAACAAGTAATCTGTACTGCACTGTTGTAATTATTTGATTGGGACTGAAGTAGAGGGGCACTAATTTTACTGTACTTATTGTCTTTAAATATGGTTAAATATCCCACAGTTACCTTGCTATTCTATTTCTACAATTCTTTTTCTCCTGTCTTTTTTTCATCCTCTCTTCGTTTTCAGGCTGCATCCTATGCACATTTACCTCAGAGTAAGTTTGATTGATCTCAGTGGGGCTTACTTCTGAGTAGACATATATAGGATTGTGCTGCAGCTCTGTTTTAAAGTGACACAAGATACACACATACCATGTTTACCAAAAGAACGGCTTGAAAAAAGGGGGTTGGACACCCTAAAATAAGCAAGGGTAGATAGGAATTGTTTTAGCAAGCATTCTGAAAAAGATGCTGCTGAATGAACCCTCCTTAGCCAGGAGGTCCTGGGGGGCATTGCAGTTCTCCCCCCTTCCCCCTTTCTTTTCTCTTGCTGGAGTCCAGGCTGGGGTGGGCGGTGGGGCAACGAGGAGGAGAGAAGGCACGTAAACATACAGCTTCTCTCTCTCTTTCTCCCAAACATTACAGTACCTGCAGGGCTGATGAGGAGAGGAGGGCAGCAGCAGCTCCAAAGGGGGGAGGGCCCCAATCCGCAGCTCCAGGCAATCTTACTACTTACAGAAACAATCCCTTCCTCGGCACCACGTCAATGTGGCTGCTGCTCCCACCTTGAGCAGGGAGCGGCTGAGTGAGTGATTGAGTGAGTGAGTGAGTGAAAGAGCGAGCGAGTGAGCTGGGGAAGCAGCGGCTGCACCAGTGAAAAAAGCCTTCTGGAGGAGGAGCGGGGTGGGAAGCAGCTGAATTTGTTGCTCTTTCCTATAGTTAGCACCGGCCCTGCTACCGCAACATGGCGGTGGCGGATTAGGGTGTTCAGCTGAACCCTTTGAACCTGTTGTCCGCACGCCAATGGTTATCAGCTATGGATTCCATCAAGGAGCTGCAGGATCTTTCTCCCAATCTGCCCCTTCCATTAACCTCGATATTAGGGGTGTGCATGGACCCCCCTGATCCACCCTGCGGGCCGATCCAAAAATTTTGGATCAGGCCCGCTCCACCCCGCGCCACTCCACCCATAGTCCGCTCCTCTTCGCCGCGGAGCTCCGGCTCCGAATCGGAGCTCCGCAGTGGAGGGGAGTGGCGCCAGGTAAGCCCCCCTCCCTCCTCTCCCTTACCTGCATCCGTCCGCGGTCGGGCGTCTGTTTCAATTGAGCCCGAGGGCTCAACCAGGAAGGGCTCAACCAGGACTCAACCAGGTTGAGTCCAAGGGCTCAGTTAAAGCAGACGCCCAACCGCGGACGGACGCAGGTAAGGGAGAGCGATTTACTTGGCCTTCCCACCGCTGCCGCCCATGCAGCGATGGCGGGAGAGCCAGGTAAGGGACCAAGGGGGAGGGGGCCTTACCTGCGTCCGTCCGCAGTCCCTCGGCTTCTTCAATTGAGCCCATGGCTCAACCAGGAAGTCTGGGCCGCAGTTGAAGAAGCTGAGGGACTGCGGACAGACGCAGGTAAGGGAGAGGAGGGAGTGGGGTTTACCGGGCCCTGCCGCTGTCGCCGCATTAGTGACAGCAACAGCGGCAGGGCCCGGTAAACCCCACTTACCTTTCTTGTGGAGCTCCGGATCAAGGCGAAGGATCCGCCTTCACCTCGATCCTCTTCGCAACGCTCCGCCGGCCCCCCAATCCTCTTCGTCTCCACTTTAAGGGGAGGCGAAGCACCCCGCTCCGCTTCTAATTCGCCGGTCCGATTAGAAGCGGAGCACATCCCTACTCGATATTTACCCATAATCCCTCCATTTCCCCCCCTTCATTCACATTCCAAACGTATCATCCACTCACTCAAATCCCTGATATTTGCTCAAATAAACACACCCTCAATGTTGCACATGCTTGGTTCTTTCAGCCTTCATGATCCCAAACCTGTGAGGCAACACGAGTGTATTTTAAAATGTTTTGGGTGGGACTTTGGAAGTTGTTTTTATTGTTATTGCTAAGTTATTGCCTTTATGGCTTAGTATTGTGACGTTGCTTTGAATAGGTGGAATCAAATAGCTTGTCCCACTGATGAAATGGCTTCCACTTTGCAGCTCCTCACAGGCTCTCAAAATATTCTCCAAGCGGTTTGGAGACACTGCAGAGCAGATTTTGGGAGGGGCTGGGGGGACGGGGGGGGGGAGGACGAATTCTTGTCATGTGTGCCAAAGTCCACTAGCATGTTGTTGGATTCTACCCATTATCACATTTATTTATATTTGCATTGCAAACCGTTTTTAGAAGTGTGTATGTGTGGAGAGAGAGAGAGAGTATAGATATATATTCTCTTCCTGCAATTCCACAGAAATTGGCTTTGGTGGTGTCCTCCCCCCAACCCAACCCCTCCAGCTGTCACTTACAAATTCATCAGAAGCGAAGAGAGAACAAATCTTAAGCATCTTCTGTCACAAAACATTCTATTCTTCTAATTAACATTCCCACTGACCCAGAGACAATTTTGTGTGTGTGTGCTACTGATGCAAGCAACACAGAAATAGTGTGCTCCAATATCTGCCTTTTTGCAATGACGGTTTTGCTGGCAGATTTTTCCTTCATTTTGTGCTCCTAAAATAAGGCATCCACACTCCTAAAAGCTGTTTTAAATTCAGAGGAGGGCCAGGATCTCTTCTTGATCATCCCAGAGTACAGGACACGGAATAATGGGCTCAAGTTACAGGAAGCCAGATTCCGGCTGGATATCAGGAAAAACTTCCTGACTGTTAGAGCAGATCGACAATGGAACCAGTTACCTAGGGAGGTTGTGGGCTCTCCCACACTAGAGGCATTCAAGAGGCAGCTGGACAACCATCTGTCAGGGATGCTTTAAAGATTCCTGCATTGAGCAGGGGGGTGGACTCGATGGCCTTAAAGGGCCCATGCACTTCTGCTCACAGAATCACTAGATTCTATGAGCAGAAGTGCATGTCCTGGAAGAGCAAGAGTTTATTGCAAGGCTGGGCACCCCTGTGGTCCTCCAGATGTTGTTGGACTCCAATTTCCATAAGCCTAGCCAGAATGGCCAATAGTCAGGGATGCTGGGAGCTGTAGCCCAACATCTGGAAGGGTTGTGTGTGCAGCCCATGATTCACCAATGTTTTGCATATTCATCATGAGATATTAACTGAATATTTTCGTCTCTGAAAAACATTCTGCTGTTTTGCTGAAAGCCAATTTTGCGCAGTCATGCAGACCTAGAACCTCTTCAGTTGTCAAGCCATTCCAATTTCAGGTATGAGGAAGTCATTAGCAAAGTGCCCTCTTACATGAATGCCCCCTCCCACTGCAAGCCACCATTTTAATTTCCAACAATCCCCTGGAGTGACATTATATCAGCAAATGTCAGTGGTAACTCCCAGAGCCGGCTGCCAGGAAAAAAAATGTTCTGGGAAAAAAACGTTTGAAGGGGAGCACCGAAAAAATGTGCCAGAAAAAAAGGTTTAAGGGGCAGCCCCTCCAAAAGCACTGTGCCAGGAAAAAAAAAGTCTTGAAGGGGAGCCCAGAAAAAAATGTTCCAGAAAATGTTTAAAGGGGAGCCCACCACAGCCATCAGAGGTGGGCCCTACAGGGTGCTGGACCCTTGGCGGTTGCCCAAGCAAGTCCCACGCTGACACCGAGCCTGTAGCAACAGGAAAGCCATCCAGGTCCTCCACATTACATGACTTAATATTTTGCATTTGTTTTTATTTATTTTCCTTTTGCCCCTCAGTTCCCACCCACCCTCCCGCCCAGCTCCACTGTGGCACAGGTTTTCATGTTGACAATACAAACGCATTTGCGTAGGCATTTGTGTAGGAGAAGCAGGCTTAGTTGGCACGTCAGCTAGAAACAGTTGAGGCTTTTGCCACCTGTGTGGTGTGGGCTGAAGTTTTGGAATCTAGGATAAACACACACACATGGAATTCTGCCGCTGAAACAGTCAACTGTAAAATAAATAAGCCTTTCAAAACCTGGAGGTTTTGGGCTATGAGACAGCTAGCAGGGAAGGCAAGTCTTGCCAGGTGAGTTCACAAGAGGGATATGGGTCGGATTTGGACAAAGCTTAAAGCCCTAGCAGACTCACGTGCCTTTGGGCCAGTTCTGGTGCTTCCCAAGGTGAAGCAGCCTCACAAAACCACCAGAACTGAAGCTGGACTTGAACAAGCCTTCATTACCAGCTCGTGCCTCAGAGACGCACAGGCGGGCTCCTGCAACTAACATCTTTTGTTTCTCTAAAACACAGGTTATTAGCGGGGAGAGAGATGTGGTTATTGATTTTATTTATTCATTACATGTATATCTTGCCTTTCTTCCTCTTGCAAGGAACCCACGGCAGCTTACATGATCCTCGTCCTTTCCATTTTATGCTTGCAACAACCCTGTGAGGTAGGTTGGACTGAGAGTCAGTGACTGGCCCAAAGTCACCCAGTGAGCTTCATAGCAGAATGGGATTAGAACCCAGATCTCCCGAGTCCTAGGGCTCATCTACACCAAGCAGGATATTTCACTATGAAAGCGGTATATAAAAGGCAGGAGCCACACGACTGCTTTATAGCGGTATTGAAGTGCACAGCAAGATCTACACTATTGCTTTATAAAGGTACTGAAGTGTACTGGCAACTGTTGGGGCCCATGACACATCTACAGCAAGCAGGATATAACACTATGAAAGTGGTATGAAAGCGGTAGATGGTATGTGTCATGGGCCCCAACAGTTGTCAGTGCACTTCAATACCGCTATAAAGCAGTAGTGTGGCTCCTGCCATTCATATACCGCTTTCATAGTGGGATATCCTGCTTGGTGTAGATGAGCCCCTAGTCCACTACACCACACTGGCTGTCAGCAACTTGATGAGTGACTGACTGGTCCACCTTCTAATCCTTGGGCACATTTATCACTGTGCTTTGCAGGAGGGATTTGAGTAGGCAAGGAGAGGACCGTGACGCTTCCCTACAAAAAAGCCTTAAACAGGTTTTCAAGCATCATAACACTCTCGTACCTGCACCTACTGTATCTTTCTGAAACATTGCAGGTTTCTTGCCTGAGGACAACATACAAATTGCCTGGAAAACTACAAGGGGGGACACTCCTTTCTGGAAGGAGGCAGGTCAGCGGAGCTGCTTTATGCAAGCTCCACCAATCTGCCTCCTTCCAGAAACGAGCGTTTCCACTGAATTTGGGCTGTTCCAGAAGTGCTAAATCACCATTTTGCGAGCAGTGGGGCTGCTTGTGCAACAGAATTGGCAGGGCCTCAGAGAATCATTGGGGGAAGTAAGCTAGGGTGACCATATGGAAAGGAAGAATTTCAGCGAGTGTCATTTGTATGCATGCTACACCTGGTGAAATTCCCTCTTCATCACCACAGTGAAAGCTGCAGGATCCCTGCCCTCTTGACTGGATACAAAAGTGGACAGGGCTCCTGCAGCTTGAACTGTTGTGATGGAGAGGGAATTTCACCAGGTGCTGTATGCATACAAATTGCACCTGCTGAAATTCCCTTTTCTATGCAACTGTTGAAGATACAGGAGCCCTGTCCTCCTTTTCATATGGGCACCCTAAGTAAGCCCCATGTTTGCATATGATGACAGGGGTCTTTGAGCTAGAGCTGCATTTGTGTGAGATTCCCTGTGCAATTACAGGGATACACACAAACACACACACACACACACACACACACACACACCTCAAATGCCTTGCAAGCTGCAGAAGCTTGTCTATTTTTTCATCACTCGCTGGTGTCCCTGTTATTTTGTTGGTGCAAAAACAGTCTATCACCTGATAAAGATTTATGATGACTGTTCAGCAGTGACCAGGACACAGTATAAAATGGGTCTTGCCTTCCAGCAAATTCTACAGGAAATCTCATCCAATCAAGTAAGACATCAATATATGTAGACTTTTCCCTCTGGATATATATATATATATATATATATATATAATATTAATCCACTAGTGAAATGTGTTTGTTGGTTTTTCCTTCATTCGGTCCATCGTAATCTCGCAGAGATGCTGTGCACATGTCAAGATGGAGGCTCCCTGACAGAATTTCTCCAAGAAACAAGATTGGCAGAGCAGGAGGTGTTGCCTGTCACATTTTGAGATGCATTGATGGAGTTGGATGGGGAAATTTTTCGCAGCGCTCCTGTCTGGACTCTCCCTGGTGCCGTAGATCAGTCTTTGACAGTTATGAGCACCAAATTCTTCAAGGGAAGGAACAGAGATAGAGATAGAGATAGATTTATATACATGCACAATGCACTTAAGTGATTGTTCAAGGCACTGACAAGAATTGTTTGCTTAATGGACAAAAGGCTACTAAAACAAGGGGGGAAACATTTATTGAGCCAGCGATATTTTGATTTCAAACTCTGTTGGTGGTACTTGTGTCACCAAGGGCCTGTTTGCACAGCAACAGTGCTGAGGTTATTATGTCAGGATTGTCATCCAAGGATAAAACCCTGGATACATCAGCAAGGAATTCAGTGTGCTTCTGTGTGTCTGTCTCTGATTGGCTGAACACAACACACTAACCCACACTCAGCAGCTGAGTGTGGCTTGTTTCAGGACATTTTTTGTACTTGTTAACCAGTGTAGCTTATTTTTCCTCAAACATACCACCTTGAAAAACCATGTTTTGTTGTTGGGTTGTTCAAGGTGGTTAACAAGCCACCCGACATGGTTAACAAGTTACCCTGTAGAAAATGTTCTGGGTTCAGACAAAACACTAACCCATGGCTCAACTGTATCTTTAACAGTTGCATAGAAAAGGGAATTTCAGCAGGTGCCATTGGTATGCATGCAGCACCTGGTGAAATTCCCTCTTCATCACAACAGTTAAAGCTGCAAGAGCCCTGCCCCTTTTGTAACTGGTTAAATATGTGTTTGTGGGGGGTATGGGTGGCAGCTCTTATTTGTACATATTTTGTCTGTCCCAGTCAGCTCAAGGTTGAAATGGCAACAGATTCATGAAATATATACCATTAGCCGTTCTCTCGTATTTCTTTATTTCTGAACCAGGAAAGCACTCTTGGGAAAATCTATCCCACCAAAATGCTTTTATAGAGCATTTTCCTCTGCCCTGCACATCAGGTTTAAGCTGATTGATGTCAACAAAGGGTAAAGAAGAGATGTAGCTCAGTGGTAAAGTATATGCTTTGTTCACAAAGGGTCCCAGGTTCAATCCCTCACATTTCCAGGTAAATCTGGGAAAGACGCCTGATTGAAATCTGTTGCCGGTCATAGAATCATAGAATAGTAGAGTTGGGGAAGGAGGCTATAGAGTCATCAAGTCCAACCCCCTGCTCAGTGCTGGAATCCATCTTAAAGCATCCCTGACAGATGGCTGTCCAGCTGCATCCTGGATGCCTCAAGTGTGGGAGAGCCCACCTCTTCCCTGAGTAATTGGTTCTATTGTCATACTGGTCTTACAGTCAGGAAGTTTTTCCTGATGTTCATTTGGTCTGGCTTGGTAAAAAGCCACTTCCAATATTCCTGAGAGACAGAGAGCTTTTCTACAGGAGGCTGTCAATTGGCTGTTAATCTGCTGTATCTGCTTTTGATTTCTTTGTAGAATTCATATCTGAGAATGACAGCAGGGGCATTTCTTTTGATGTTTTTCTGTTACATAGCCTCTAGGTGGCACTGTGGTATAGTGGAATAGTGCAAATACACAAGAGGAAATGGGACTTTATTTCACTTTCAAAATTAAATGCTGCTCTTAAAAAACTCACTGATAGTAAGCTGGAGGGACACAAAGTCATCTACAGAACCCATAAAGAACCGTGAGTTGGGAATGATGAGTGTATGATAAATGTCTCATGTACAAAAGTCCAGAGAGAGATTCCCTGTGGGGATGGGAAAAGGAACTCACAGAAAATCTTGAGCTGGAGGTCTTCTGCCATTGAGGAACATGTTGTTGCCCTCCCATCCCTTTTCTCATGAAATATCAGATCTTTTCAGCCGCAGTCCAACATGCCAACCATTACACTGTATTTTCACAGCTCACTATCCAATGACTCATCCTAATAAATTGGGTATTTTGCTATGTACTTCTGTTCTTGTGTACATACATACATATATAACATACACAACACACACACACACACACACACACACAGAGAGAGAGAGAGAGAGAGAGAGATCAATAATACAGCTGCCTACATTTTGGGTCTGGAGGGTGGCTATGGAGACTGTCATGGTGACACCTACATGTCAAAATGCACTATACTGCATGTATACACACATGCATACAACTTTAAATAAGTGTCCTGCTAGCTTACACTTTTTGGAAGTCACACAACATCAATTAAACCATCAATCCAAGGCAAATCAAACAAACAAGCAGACAAGCAAACAACCCCTCCTCCCAAGAAAACAGTAGTTCATAAAAGCTACAATATTCTTTCTTTCTTTTTTAAACTATCCTGAGTTACAGCCTCCAAAGTAAATAGAATTGGTAAATAGAATTGTCTTGATTTGGAATATAAAAGATGTAGATGCTAGGGGCTAGGGCCAGCAATCTCTTGGGGCTGTGAGCACATGGGCAATTTGAGAAACTGTCCCAAGCACTACCACAAAATGGCTGCCATGGGTTGCATAGAAAAGGTGTACAAAACTATGCATGCTGTGGAGAATGTGGACATAATACTAGAACCCAGGTCATCCCAGGAAGCTGGTTGGTGGGAGATTAAGAACAGATAAAAGGAAGTACTTCCTCACACAGTGCATACTTAAACTGTGGAATTCACAACCACAAGATGTGGTGATGGCTATCAATGGCTACTAAGTCTGATGGCTATGTGCTACCTCCAGTATCAGCCTATATACACCAGTTACTGGGGAACAAGGGTGCTGTTGCACCATGTCCTGTTTGTAGTCCCCTGTTCAATAGCTGGCCGGCCACTGTATCAACAGAGTGCTGGACTAGATTTATTTGTTTATTTATTAAATTTATATACCACCCCATAGCCGAAGCTCTCTGGGCGGTTTACAAAAGTTAAAAACAGATGGACCCTTGGTCTGATCCAGCATGGCTCTTCTTATGTTCTTAGAGGACAAATAAGCTGCCCAAAAGCCTTTGCTTCTACAAAGCACAGGTGGAGTCATAGCTCCAACACACTAAACAAGTCCTCTAAACCCACAGTTTTCAGCACCAGTCCTAGCAGCCAATAAGAAAAAATGTTAATGTGTTTGTTAGTTTTTGAAAAAGTGAGGGGGTAAGTCACCTTGCTGGGTGCTGAGAAAGGTACTTGGGGGCACATTTGGTGCCGGGGGGGGGAACCACATTCCTTCCACCTGTGCTATGTAAACATCCCTGGGGTGGCCATTCCACAAGTAGAGAGGATTGTAGAGCATTCCACAACAGAGAAACCCTTGTCTCTGGAAGACATCTGTCTCAACTCTGAAAGGAGGAGTACATGGAGCTGAGCTTCTGAACATAAAAGTTGCATAAACCAGGTGTGGTGTCACCATAGCTCCCATGACAAGAACTCTGACAGAAACCTACAATGTGCATTGTTGTGCTGTACAGGTTGTCTTACATGGTCTCCACCAATACAGCCTAGCAGATTTTTCCAACTGTACTATCTGCACTCTGCATTCCGCACGACCACTGTACTTAAAATATCTGTCATCTATTGTAGTCCCTGTCATTACAAGATGTTGATTAAATAATCTCTTTTCTTTAATTTAACAAGCACTGTGGATAATGTTTCTTGTAATGCGTAATTAATCAGAACAAGTAACAATGAAAATATGATTACAATTGTATAGAAACTGTACGCAATTTCTATTAGCTGAGTTTCAGTTCTTGCAATCCTGAAATTAGGTACAGAAATCTTCAGTTCCATTGACTTCAGTGGGGCCAATGATCTTTTATGTCGTCTTGGGATTGAAGCCAGTGTCCTTTTATAATGGTTTTTGAGCCAATATAGGAAGCAATTTGCTATATGCACTATATATAGTACTCTGCAGAGGGGAATCTGACATATTGATCTAAAAGTTTGCAGAAAATGGAAAGCTTTTAAGTGATTTCTGATAAACGGCTGCTAGTCACAATATAATTTTTTTCATTCATATGCCAAGTCTGATGGGTGGGAGGTGTGTAGTCCAGACTCACTGGAAGTGCCTTCAAGTAATTCGGGTATGATTATCTCTAAGGCAGCTTTCCTCAAGCTGGTGCCCTCCATATGTGTTGGACTACAACTGCCATCCCCAACCAGTATGGCCATGGGTCATGCTGGCCCAGGATGATGGATGTTGTAGTCCTAAAAACCTGGAGGGCAGCAGGTTGCAGAAGGCTGCTTTAAGGGATTCCCACATAAAGAGACTAAGGGCTGGGTGTGTTGGGAAAAGGAAGACCTAAACCCTGGCTTCCTTTAGCATGTCAGACTGGGAGTTGGAAGAGTTGGGATCTTGTCCCCACTTCACCATGAAGCTCACTGGGTGATTGACTCTCAAACTAATGTACTTCACAGGATTGTTGTGAGGATAAAATAGAGAGAGGAGGAGAATGAGAATCATGTACACTGTTTTTGGTACCTTGGAGGGGAAATACATAAATAATTGGGCCCCAAGTAGGGATGTATGCAATTTTTGTTCCTGTTTGCAAATCATGTGAACATGTCCCATTTGCAATCTTGACCACAAATGCAAGCGGGAGTGTAACCCTCAGGATTTTTTCATGATTTCCCAAACTTGCATTTGCATTCAAAAAATGCATACTTGCACAAGTGCACCCTTCTGAAAATGCAATCCACATTTTCACTTTTTAATCTATGGGAGGGAAGTGTGCATGTTGAGTGCACATTTTTTAAAAAAGCGAATATTCCCTAATTGAAAATGTGAAAAAGAAGATGGTTCTGTTCAGGAATGTAAACGAGGTGAAACGAGCTTTGAGGAAGAATTCAGAGAACCTCTGTGAGCTCAGGCATCGCAGGGTTGCCTATCTCTAGGCCCAACATATCTCTGAAGGGATCTGCTTTTATTTGCAGGATGGGAGAGACGGCGGGATGTTCTTTTGTGGGTAGCACAGGCATACAGCTTCAGGATCTATCAAACCGTGAACTGGAAAGATGCTTTTGAAATGCCAGCGTACATCAGCATCAGGTGCTTGGCGGTATGTCACTCCTGTGCACATTTCTCTTCATATCATTTACAAATTCATTCTCACATTTGTCAGGATGGTTTTGTTTGTTCTTATGCCTTGATTCCACTGATGTACCGTTCTCTTTGATCTGAGAGTCTTCTCTTCAGCTTTGTTCTTGGCATCTCCTTGCCTTGTCAGAATCATCCCCTTTGGCCAGCACAAGAAGTAACACCTTTCCCACCCACCTGCCTGGCCTCCACTGTAGGTGTGTCAGTTTCTTTCGGAAGAGTCACCACTGCATCTTTGTATCAAATGCTGGAGGATGACCTGCAAGCACCTGAGCATGGTTATGTGACACTTTGATTTGCAGTATTACTGAAAGCTAAACCACACATTATGTTAAGTATGCAGTGTGCCGCCTACCCTCTCTCTTTTTCAGTTAAAATAAGCACATGTGGCCCTGATTCAAACCGAGGCCACCATATGCAGGTAGGGGAGATTTTAAACTACCAGCTGCTTCTTTTTCTAAATCCCCACCCCACAACCCACAGGGGGGCTAAAGAAAGAAAAATGCCTACATTGCACCTGAACTCCATGCATGGTGTTCCCAAACTTGATCAAAGCCCTGCATGCTCATTTGTACATAAACAAGAAAGCGAGGGAACGCTGCATGGTACATATTTAATAGATCATGTATTTCAGCCTGGAATTGAGTGACTGTCTAGAAAGAGTCTGATTATTGTAGAATCTATCCGATTTATGAGCTTCAAGTAATGATGGCTTTAATGGTAATGTATGAATGAATTTCTTCCTAGACCTGTACTCATGCACATGGGACTAGGAGAACCAGGGATGCACAAGCTTCCTGAGATTCTCCCAGCTCCACTTAGAAGCTCAGTCCATCTCACTCCAGTTTTGATTGGCACCCTGTTTTTGTTTGAATGGGAAAAGTGGAATTTGGGTACACATTTTTCAAAAGTGTGCACTGAGATAAGAACTTTCCCTCCATTGAGTAAGGTGTAGAAATGTGTCAGGTTGTTTAATATGCATTTTAAAGTGTGCATTTCCCCCCCCCCCAATACACATTTTTAACACTAATGCAAGCTCAGGCATGTGTGAGCTTTTTCCAAAAAGAAGCACTCACATTTGTGATTGTGTGAACAGGGCAAATTCTGATCATAAATGAAATACAACAAAATTCTCGTACATCCCTGCTTTCTTATAACCAGACCTTCTATCTCTGCTCCTGGGGGTTAGACCTGGGTATTAACAAAGCAATGTGTCAGCACAGCATACAGCCAACAGTCAAAGTTCAACCTGGTCCTAGCAACTTGTTAAATCAGAGTACCTGAATGAAATCTGATCTCATTTCTTGAGGCCATTAGAAGAGTACACTGGCTGAAATCCAACACTCTAGGCTGGTGGAGACTTTGGACTGCTTGCTTCAGCATGAGACATGTTGCGTTTCCATCATAGTGCAATCCAGCACAACTTAATTGCAACCAGAGATGTGCAAATCAGCAAAACCTGAGCTCACGAAAGTGCTCCGAATTCCATCTCAAAGCTGTTTTTGACTCGATTCTGTATCAGATTGAGAGCTTTGCTTTTTTTCTTTTTGTATGAAAGTCCATGCATATTTTTCCACATGTACACATACGCATTTGTCTCCCAACGATTAAACTGTATTCGCACACATTTTCCAAACGTATGCATTTTTTTCATGGACATTTCTCAAATGTACGCATCCTGTCAAACACATGGGCCTTTTTTTTTTCTGTGACTCACATTGCAAGTTCAGAAATGTACAGAGCCTTGCTGAACCTTCCCAGATGCTAAAACAGGCTGTGGCTAACTTGATAAACTACCAAGATAATGCAGAATTTGCAACTCATGCTATTCCAGAACTGGTAGCAAATTGCGTCCAAGTCTGTGTTTGGTCTGGAAGGTGTGAACTGGGTAAATCCTGATCAAAATTGAACTGAAACGACTTTCCCATGCAACCCTAATTGAAACTAGGTCCTATTGAGTGAATGTGGCAAACATTTCACTGTGCACATTAGTTCCTTTGGTGTTAATGGGATGTTGGGCCAATTCACAGTGGAATCAGAAATATCATATTAAGGGGATAAGCTCTATTATGCCAGGGCTCCCTCATGCCTGCAGATCATTTGGAAATATTTTGGCATTTATAGATCCTACACGTGTGGCTTCCTTTGTGGTCACTTTGAAATAGGGTTTCAATCAAGGAAATCAAGTCCATTCATGTAGACCTTCAAGCTGGTGCCCTCCAAATGTTTTGGACTACAATCCCCATCATTCAGACAATTGATCATGCTGGCTAGGAATGATGGGAGCTGGAGTCCAGCACATTTGGAGGGCATCAGCTTGAGGAAGGCTAGGCTAGTTGGACCAATGCTCTGCCTCTCACTATCAGGCAAGTCCATGTTCACGTGTCCCAGCAGAGCAGCTCTTTTAACTGAAGTTCATGTAGCCTAAGTGTTTTTCTGAAATGAGGCCGATTGAACTGGGGCTGCTCCGTGCCATTTTTCACCTCTAGAAGGAATCTGTCCATGCAGTGCCAAAACCATGGGAAAGGCAATTAAGGAAATCCACACTGGGATGTATCCACTAGAATGGAAGAGGTACAGTACCCATCTGTCAATTACCTGAGGTCATGTGCAATGGTGTGCAAAAATGATGACTCAAGAAATGCTTCGAATGTATCTCCTCCTTGCTACTGACCTTTGCAGCGCAGGGTTAGGAATGAAAGCAGTGTGCCATATGCCAAGATATTAAGGGCCTGAACCGTTCACTTGAAGAACATTACATTCCCAGGGTCGGCTTGGCTTTCAGCCAGGCTGAGTTCATGGCAACCCATAAATTACCTTGATCTTACATGCGATGTAATAAATAAATAAAATAAAAACTAGTGGAAAGGCTATTGCATTGGTGTTGGAGAGGCACAAGTTGCCATTGTCTCCGCCGCACTGGAATTAATGCAATTTAAGATACGAGGAAATGTCTTAATAGGTGCTTCTGCTCCATTTGTGAGGCCTTGAAGGAAACCATGTTCCCAAAAGCTGTAACATTAAAGGAAACAGAGCTTTGGCCTGTGTGACTGATAGGTGCAGTTTTCCCTAATATGCCCGTGAGTCGTGTGACACAAAAGAGGACGGATGGCAGCCTAAAACAGATGGCACCGATCTGAGCTCTGATTGTAATATAGAGTTTCCTTTCCTTCTGATGTATTTATGATCTCTAATATCTCTCTGGATGCATCCATATCCAAACTCTATTTCAGTCCCCTGTCCAAGCAGGGCTCCTTTTATCTGGCTCTCTCATCTCTAGCTGTAATGATGACTGAGCATGTACTTCTAAGAGCTGCAGGAAGCTCTCTTGACTTGAGCACTGAACTCTACTGAACGTTAACCCTTCCAGGCACCCTTAAGCATCATATCTAGGCTGCTGCAGAAAATGAAAATAAAAGATCTGCGCTTAGTTTTAAACCCCCAAGAGAAATTATGGGGGGAAGAGGGGAAAGAGACCCTTTTCAGTTCAGTATGTTACTTTATTGTCATGTCAGACACTGAAAGCTCCATCACACCTGAACGTTTGCCCTTGTATTATTCCCCTCCGTTTGCTTAGTGTTTGAAAGCCTTACATTTCACTCATCTTCACACCTCTCCTTGGAATCACTGTTTTCCCCCACCCCGCAGGTCTCATTTGTACCTCCCCTTACAATCTATTGGTTGTTCGCAGGGGCACCTCACCCTGGCATGCCCCCTCCCTTTCATCAGCAATGCCGCCCACCCTCAGAACATTGGATTGAGTACGATGGGATAAAAATACACATAAAGGGTCGAGCGCATTGCTAAAAAAAAAAACATTCCTTCCCTGCACTTGGAAACCTCACAAAGAGGGAGGGAAGAGACGAGATCAGGGCAGGACATGGATGAAATCATTTGAGTCCTTTGTATGCAACACACCATGACAGCAGTCTATAATGCTGGTATGATGGAGCTCTGTGTGCTTCCGCCATGCAGGTTCAAGAATGGCTGCATTCTAGGGATGTTCAACAATTTTGCTCAGTCCACATTTTTTAACTGACGTAACCACAGGTATACCAAACACCACAGATATATAAAAAACTGCACAGACTTCAGGGACATTATTTTTATTTTAGTTGTTTCAGATGCCTACTCACATCAAAATGTATTTATCTGCCATACTCCTCCCGAATCTCTTTGCTGATACAAGCAAGGGTACCATAAGACACTGGAGAATGAAGCCCTTGAGTTTGGGGAACCTGTGAACTTTCACCAGAAAAAGATACCCCAAAATGCTCCATCCAACAAAGGACATGTCCTTAATTAAGAGTAAATGCTAGCTTTGACATTACCAGCCAGTAGTCCCATCAGCTTCCTCTGCACTGTGACCTAATTGCATGGTTGCACAGTTGTGTGACTCTGGCAGCCAATACAGGAGTCCCCCTCTTCTGCACTCTCTAATGCAGCCTTCCTCAAATTAGTGCCCCCAGATGAACTGGACTGAAACTACCATCACCTGGTTGACTAGGGATAATGGCCATTGTAGTCCAATGCATCTGGAGGGCACCAGGCTGGGGAAGCCAGCATTATTGTAACTGACAAAGAAATGTCCAAGAAACAGAGCCCAGAGTGGAACTGTGCAGATAGGAGCTTGCCATTCTCACTAGTGCAGCCAGAGAGATGGAGTACACCTGAATATGATGGAAGGGAAGGAAGGAAGCAGGCCCAGGTCTGAGGTAAAGCTGTAGGTGACGCAGCAGACTGATGTCAGGGCCAGAGAGGTGAAGCAGGAGCCAAGGAAAAGAAAGCTGGAGTAAAACAGCTGAGGGGGGGGTGACCCATCCCCCTCAGCTACAGCCATTTCACGCATTTCTATGATCATGTGGGCATCACGCTAGCAATGCTAAAATGGCAATGATGGTAATTGTTATTTCCATATTGTGTTTTCCTCAGTTTCCCAAAATGGCAGTGGGCCTGTTCAGACAACACACTAGCCATTGCTTTTCTTGTTCTGAAGAACAAAAAGAAGAAAAAAGCCATAATACACAGTGGGACAGCAGTGTAATTTTAGAGCCTAGACTTAAAGGTTTTAAGGGAAGGCGTGGGAGACACTTTGAAAAGCCACTTTAAAAGCACACAACTAACATCTCCCCACCCCCACAACACGATTCCGTACTTTGCAACTGCTTCTACATTCCCATTATACTGGGAGAAGGGGAGACACCCTGTTCACTAACCCTGAGATTAAAAATAAATAAATGGTCTCAGCACGTGCAGTTTTTATTTTAAATTTATTTAAATAATAGCACCACCATGACTACAGAAATAACATGGAGTTTTCTTCTGCTGCCCTGATGCTTACTTGGGGATAAGCATCATTTTACTGTAGAAAAGGATAACATACATTTCAGAGTACAAATATTAAAGTACAATTGACCAGATCAGCATCTGCAATTGGCTGCTCTCTGACTATAAAACAATGTTAAAAATCAAGAAGAAAGAAAGAATGAGTAGAGTCAGAAAAATGATAAAAAGATTAAAACAGCAAAATTAAATTGTTCAGTTTCAAGCAGAATACAAATACAAATGATGGCTGGTTACTTGAGGAATGTTTCCTGGGAAAGAGTTGTTTTCAGCAGGCATGGTAACACAGGCCTTAGCTAGACCTAAGGTTTATCCTGGGATCGTCCTGGGGTTGTCCCTGCCTGCTCCCAGGATATCCTGTGTGTCATTTATATGAACAGGGATGACCCCGGGATGATCTCAGGATAAACCTTAGGTCTAACTAAGGCCACAGTCTTGTGCAGCCAGCTATGCATTCCCCACTGGTATATATCCGGCACAACATTTCTTGACAGTATTGGTTCGAACAGGATGTTTCTCTCCTGATTTTGTTTCTCATGCATTCCCTAAGAATTTGCGAGAAGAAAGGGAGAGGGAGAGAGTGGCTTCTAGGCTGTATGTAAAACGATTCTGAAAAAAGAAAAGAAAAACCTATGCAATGTATAGGAGTGAGAGTTATTTGAGCTGTCTATAGACACGTTAACAGGCTTCTTCACCTAATTAGATGTTGAAAAGTCACCAGATGGACACAGATTTTAATGATGGCTTCATTTGGTGCCTGGACGAGTGGGCTGGATGTAAGAGATAATTACCTTGACTTTTAGATGTAAAAGCCTTCTATCTTATTCCACTCCCCCCCCCCACATACACCCTTTAGTTCATTTTTAATGAAAGAAAGAAACAGCGAAATTCAGAACATCAAATAAAAAAGGGGGGAGGTTGACACTCCATCATTTAATCTCTGCTCAGCGACAGCCTGGAGTGGCATTTCTGAGAATTGGTTTGATGGGAAGCTTGTTTGTTCATAAATTGTCACAAAATGGCATTCAGGATTTAGCTATCACCTCTTCCCCTAGAATATGTGGAAGAGAAATGTAAAGGATCAGATTAAATGCTATGGGAAGAAAAGGGTATTTTCATAGCACAGATAGTAATAAGGTGAGTGAATTCTCTCTCCCAACCCCCATCATCTACACAGTGCAGACATACTGCACCTGATAAGAACACTGGCGATCGTATACAGAGAACATTTTCATCTGTGGATTATAAGTGGAGTTAGTTTACCATGCATTATCTATGACATGCATGTAATGTCTCATGTGGATGGCTCAAAAAGTGCAACATAGGATCCAGCTAAGAGGATTCCAGAGCTTCGTTAAGGAGACAGTGGGTGGCCAGAAGGAATGTCAAAGGAATCTGGTTCAGGGTGGGGCTTGACAAGATATCATTGGCTTGACTCCTTGAACTTTGGTTCATCTTTCACTAGCTGGCCCAACTCAGTCTACAGTGACTTTCAGTGTTTTTGAATTTGTGGAAATTACAGATGCAATTTGTGCAACTCGCCGCCACAATTTGCATAAATCTCTCTTTGGGCAAATGATAGCTGAGATAAAATGCCCCCTGAATTTGCAAAAAAACCTGTATGTAAGCCAAGTTGGGTGTGCCAGGGAAGTCCGGAGAGTCCAAAAAGTTCAGGATTTCCTAGCGATGGACATCCCTAGTGGCAAGTCCCAGTATTCGGCGTGTATATCTGTATATATTTACAACTTCTGTATGCTTCATTGTCTAGCTCAAGGTGGCTTACTAGGGTTGGCCACTCTGGCATCACCAAAAAGGAGGAAATGCATCATCAAGCAAGAGGACAAAAGAGGATTCAGATATGAATATTATTTATTATTATTTACTAGCTGTACCCTGCCACGCGTTGCTGTGGCTCAGTCTGGTTAAATTGAAAAGAAAGAAAAGACGAAGTGGATGTTTCTAATATGTTTAATTTCACAATGCTTGTGGATATACAATATTTTTAGTTGTTCCATTGTCTGTGTAGATATAGAGATTGTCTGGTTTGCCAACTCTAGAACACGCAACATATAATTGTCCATGTGAGAAGCAATCTGTGTCTAGATCTAAACCGCACAATTCTAAAGATTGGCCCTGAGCTTTGTTGATGGTGATTGCAAATGCCAATCGAATTGGGAATTGCAATCTCTTAAATTGAAATGGCATATCTGTTGGAATCATAGGAATGCAAGGAATGAGGACATCTTCACCTTTGAAAGGTCCTGTCAAGATTGTTCCTTCTATGACGTTGCTCAGTAATTTTTTTACTGCAAGCTGCGTGCCATTGCAAAGTTTTGTGAGAGAACATGCAAATAGGAGAGGAGGCAGAGGCAGTGGATTGGCCTACTGTTTGGTTTTTTAAAAAGGATATTTTTACGGTGAGGAGGTTAGTGGAAACTCCTGGCAGTTACCTTTCTTCAGAACGTGTAACTGTCACAGGTGTGACATCTATATTCACTCAGCCAATTGTGAGAGAACATGCAAATAGGAGAGGAGGCAGAGGCAGTGGATTGGCCTGCTGTTTGGTTTTTTAAAAAGGATGTTTTTACGGTGAGGAGGTTAGTGGAAACTCCTGGCAGTTACCTTTCTTCAGAATGTGTAACTGTCACAGGTGTGACATCTATATTCACTCAGCTAATTGTGAGAGAACATGCAAATAAGAGAGGAGGCAGAGGCAGTGGATTGGCCTACTGTTTGGTTTTTAAAAAAGGATGTTTTTACGGTGATGAGGTTAGTGGAAACTCCTGGCAGTTACCTTTCTTCAGAACGTGTAACTGTCACAGGTGTGACATCTATATTCACTCAGCCAATTGTGAGAGAACATGCAAATAGGAGAGGAGGCAGAGGCAGTGGATTGGCCTACTGGTTGGCGATGTCACAATGACCCATAAGAGCAAATAGGAGAGAACATGCAAATAGGAGAGGAGGCAGAGGCAGTGGATTGGCCTACTGGTTGGTGATGTCACAATGATCAGCAGGACTGGTTTTGAGGAGGCCTATTTCTTCGATTTTAAGACAAACCTTTGACCCCATAGAGAACATAGTTACATAACAACGCTCGCGTATTCGAACGCAACGCTGTGTCAAAATTTCAAAGCAATCGGTGAAGAACTTTCGGAGATATAAAAGCATGTTTTTACGGTGAGGAGGTTACTGGAAACTCATGGCAGTTACCTTTCTTCAGAACGTTTAACTGTCACAGGTGTGACATCTATATTCACTCAGCCAATTGCGAGAGTACATGCAAATAGGAGAGGAGGCAGAGGCAGCGGATTGGCCTACTGGTTGGTGATGTCACAATGATCATCAGGACTGGTTTTGAGGAGGCCTATTTCTTCGATTTTAAGACAAACCTTTGACCCCATAGAGAACATAGTTACATAACAACGTTCGCGTATTCGAACGCAACGCTGTGTCAAAATTTCAAAGCAATCGGTGAAGAACTTTCGGAGATATAACGACAGTAACGAACGGTCTTTTTCATTTTTATTTATATAGATTAATTAATTACATTACTATACCGCCCAATAGCCGGAGCTCTCTGGGCGGTTCTAGCCGGAGCTCTCTGCATCTAGCAGTGTATGTGTACAGATGCAAATTTGGAAATAGTTACTATAATTTGGTTGGTCCACAGCTGTGCTACTGTCTGCTGTGCCTGGTGGATTTGATCTCAGGTTGCGGTGCAGTGGTGAAGTGGGGGGGATTGGTGTGTGTGGAGCAAACAGGACAAAAAGGACCATGATTCTCCCAGAAGCTCAGGTAAGTGTGAGGCTTGGCACTGCTTCTGGGGCAGCCTGAACCTACACAGGTTATGCTTCCATTGAAGTGATGTGTGTGGGGGAGTTAGCCCTCCCTCCCCAGCAACCTCCCCCCCCTGAATATGCCCCGATGCTACTATTAAGCTTTTTTTATTTTTAAGCCTGTAGGGAATGCCCCCCGAGACAGCTAACAACAAGTCTTTAAGGGTGCAATGCAGGGAAAGGGACAATTTTTGATCAATTTTTGGGGTCATACTGTTGGGGAAAGGATTCTGAGCCCTTCCCTACCTAGGAGTCCACTTCCTACCTCCCCCACCGCAAAGTTCCATGCTAGCTTTTTTAATGCCTCCATTGGCAAGTAAGGGGAGACATGATGGAGGTGTACAAAATTATGTACGGTGTGAAGAAAGTGGATAGGAAGACATTTTTATCCCTCTCTCATAATAATAGAACCCAGGCCATCCCATGAAGATGTTTGGTGGGAGATTCAGGACAAATAAAAGGAAGCGCTTCTTCACACAGCACATAGTCAATCTACGAAATTTACTATCACAAGATGTAGTGATGGCCACCAATTTGGATGGCTTTAAAAGGAGATTAGATAAATTCCTGGAGAAGAAGGCTTTCAATGGCTACTATTCCTGATGACGACATTCTACCAGCAGTATCAGAGGCATTATGCCTAGGTACACCAGTTGCTGGGGAACATGGGCAGGAGGGTACTCATGTCTTGGTTGTGGGATTGCTATAGGCAGCTGCTTGGCCATTGTGTGAGGAGAATGCTGAGCTAGATGGACCCTTGGATGGATACAGCATTGCATGTTCTTATCTTGAAATCCACAGAAGCAAGCTAGGCATTCCCAACACCACAGTGGAATGCTAATCCATGTTTCTGTTCATGGAAGAATTTGGGGTAACACTCCATGAGATATGATTTAGATAGTAAGATGGGGATACAGTTGACATGGCGATTGCGATGCTATTAGGCCAAATACCCCGGTGATGACCCAATGTCTCATTGCTTCCATCTGTTGCTTAATCTGTACTGCCTCTTTGCTATTGCTTTGCTTATTTACTCATCTAGAGCAAAGTTGTCAGAGTGATAAACTGAGCTAACGAGAGAGTTCATCATTCTCCCTACCATAGTAATTTTAATCCATCAGATTGCTGCCCTCTCTGTGTGTATGTGTGGGCTTGTCTAATACCCATCTGACACATCACCTTTCAGGGGCTATCATTTTTCATTTGAGATTATGGACAGGTATTTGGAAAGTGGCCTCAGCCAGTGAAGCGAGGAGAAGTCAGATTGTTTTTATGAACAGAGGGGGCAGAGCAATCCATAAAATATGTGTCAAATTAGAGCCGATGGTTCACTGTAAGTAAGACACCAATTAATGGGCTCCGCGGGTTTGGATTTAATAGAGCAGAAGATTTACCAGCCCTTAAAAGCTTAACACCAGTACCCTGTGTTGGGTGAGATCATTTGTCAAGGGCTAAGAGCAATGGGCTTCCTGAGTCCCCTAACCTTCTTACAAATGGTAGATGCCAAAGATGCAGAGAGTGACCTTATACTCATGGCAGCTGAGGAAGATTATGCTAACCTAGGGATGGGTGTATCAGCAAAACTTGCACTCGCGAAAGTTGGCCAAATTCCATCTCAAAGCTCATTCTGACTTGTGTCTCTGAACTGGATTGAGATTGTAGTTTTCTATTTTTGTACATATTTTTTCAAATGTATCCAAATTTCTTCTCCCATTGATTAAAGCATATTTGTTGCACATTTTTAAAAGTGCACATTTTTTCATGGGCATTTTTCAAATGTATGCATGCCATCAAATGCAATTTTCAGGGGTCTGCCAATCACATTACAAATTTGGAAATGTACAGACTTTGAGTCTGAGTCTGCTTTCAGTTCGAAAGGTGCAAACTGGGTAAATCCTGATCAAAGCTGAAGTGAAATTAATTTCTCATCCATCCTACTGTGGTTGCTGTTGGGTTGTTGTCTTCAAGTTCTGGGAGCTGAAAAAGCAGAGGGAGGGAGGGAGGGAAGGCGGGAGACAGGAGGAGGAGGAGGAGGAGGCGGAGGAGGAGGAGGAGGAGGAGGAGGAGGAGGAGGAGGAGGAGGAGGATATAATAGAGATTGTACCTTCCCTGAATTCAGTTCAGTGTTAGACTAGATATTAGCTCACGTCTGTCCTTCCCACTGCTGCCTTTCCAGCACAGTGGCTAAAAGGTGTCCCTCCAGATGTTATCAACTACAACTTTCATCAGCCACAGCCAGCCTGTCCAATGGTGAGGGGTGATAGGAGTTGGAGTTTAGCAACTGTCCTGCTCACCAGTATAGTAGAAAAACATGGGAGATTTTAATGTTTAGATGCACTGAAAAAAGCAACCATGAGGCATAGAAGGACATGATGTTGCCACCTTTCTGTTACCTGTGCAGGCCCCAGCTGTACAATTATGCCGATATCAAGTATAGATAGACAGCACAATTGTACCCATCATATGTTTAAGGATGGATGAGAATTTCATTTCAGTTTGGTTTTGATTTTTTTAAAAAAAGCCAAAATTAATGAAATTTCCCATATTTAAGACAAAAGGATTTTGAGATGTTAAAAAAAATGTAGGGGGGAAGCAAAGCTCACAGATTTCCTCAGCCATGCCCCAGCAATTTAAGTGCTTATTCTTAAGAGTCTGGTGTACTCCACCATGTTTGTGGTGCTGAGTTAAGGTCTTCCTCTCTCTCTCTCTCTCTCTCTCATTTGAGAGGCATCTCATCTTTAACAGCTATATGACATCTCCTGAGAATAGCTGCACCTACTGAATTTAACTGGTGCAGATAAATAATACAGAAATAAGACATAAAGCACTCCTGGCTTTTTCTTCTTCTTTCTGGACTGCAGCCAGATTGGTCATAACTGCTAACTGGAAATTGGAAATCAGCAAATGAACTTTCTCTTCTTGTATGGAATGAGAAAATTTGGGAACTGGCACTAGTGAAGAAACCCACTAAAGATCTTCACGTACAAAGATGCCAAACAGAAATGGACACCTTTTTTATGGAATATGGTATCCATTTACTGAATTCACTAATACATGACAACCTAATGTAATAAAATGTAATAAAAATGTAAAAATGTTAAATGTAATAAAATATCAAAATATATATATAAAAAAAACCTCCTAAGACACAAGGAACTCTGTGGCATGATCTATTAGGACGATGAGTGATAACTTTATCAGATAAACTTGCTTGTGCCAAACATCTTGGGTGATAAAAAAAAATCTGTAAAGAAATTGACTCATGTGAGGTCAGTGTACTTACATTTATTACCGTTCACTGTTACTTTGGAAAATTCAATCAAAAAGAGAAAGAAAGAAAGAAAGAAAGAAAGAAAGAAAGAAAGAAAGAAAGAAAGAAGATAAGTGAGAATTTCATTTCTGTTTATTTCTGGTAAGAACTTACCAACACTTCTAAAGTTTATATTTGGGACAGAAAGAACTTGAGCTTAAGAAGAAGAAGAAGAAGAAGAAGAAGAAGAAGAAGAAGAAGAAGAAGAAGAAGAAGAAGAAGAGGAGGAGGAGGAGGAGGAGGAGGAGGAGGAGGAGGAGGAGGAGGAGGAGGAGGAGGAAATGAAACTAGTGGATTGGACCATCCGTACTTGTGGTGCCTATCAAGTGCAGGGTAGCACTAGCATCCAGACTACTGATGGAAGAAGGTGCTTCCACAAGGACTTGCTGATGCTTTGTGAGCTGCCAGAGCAGCATGGCTCCAGGTGCTTTCTCTTTCTGCAATTGGGAATCAATCTAGATGTTACACCGGCCCCAGGGATAAGCTGAAATTCCCTTTTCAATGCAACTGTTAAATATGCAGGATGCCTGTCCTACTTTTCATATGGTCACCCTAATTGTATGTTCCTTGGTTCCAATCAGTCAAAAAGCAATTTATAAATGTACCGCAACTTATAGATGTGTGATGGTTGAGGAGTATCAGCATGAAACTCCCATATGCAGTCCATGCTGTTACCATCAAATGCTGGGAGTTGTGGGAATTTTTTTCTGTCTAAACATGCATTGCACCCTTAAAGACTTGTTGTTAGCTGTCTCGGGGGGCATTTATGAGAGAAGGGCATCATACAAATATTTTAATACTTAATAAATACATAAATAGATACATAAAATGCCACATAGATTTTATAATATGTCCTTGTCCTAATGCCAAGGCTAGAGATGTCACGGATGCCCAACTGGGTCTGGGAGTGTAATGGACACTCCTGCACTGGCCCCCTCGGACCCAGCTCGCTGGACCATGGTGCATTCATAGGCCTGCTCTTCGAGTGCCTCACATCCTGACAAGAGCCCGACAGCCATCCACCCTGGTCTGGAATCTCCATTGCTGTGTCCAATGGAGGCTCTGGAAATTGTGTATCTTCTACCTTGCATAAAGGCCCCCTTTATGCAAGATTAAAGGTGTGAATGGAGGCTCCAGACCAGGATGAATGGGCTCGCAGCCTTATCACGACACGTGCTTGCCGAGCCATGCGGAAACTCATGCAGTGCTGTGAGCAGAGGCAGTTTGGTGAGCATCAAATGGAGCCAAAGTCTGTCCATCCCTAGCCAGCACTGGAATGAAGTTTCCCTTCCATCCATATATCAACTTTCCCCAATGTGATGCCCTTCAGACTTCCAACTGCCCTGCGCATTGACTAGTCCAAAACATTTGGAGGAGAACAGGTTGGGGAAGATCACCATGCTGATTGGTGGTGATAGTGGTGGTGGTGGTGGTGGTAGTGTTAAAACATGATTTCAAGCCCAACCAGTTGAAGTAGGATTAAACACATGTAGGTGCCACCACAGTTGTTGTAACGTACAGTGGAGCATACCAGCAACAAGGCTCCCCATGGGCAGCAGTTACTTATGCTATACTAACAGTTCTGCTGCAATGTCTCTTCTCCCAAAGCAGAAGTGTCAGTCAAGCCTCCCAGTGTTTTCCAGCTCCTTGTCATGTAGAATAGTGGTTGGCAGCCCAGCATATGAACAGAACTGCTGAGCAAGTTGACAGTCGGCCTTCAGGAAGAGCACGCTGGGTGGACAGATGCCACCATGCGCCTCCGCTGAAAGCCTTACAGAGGGATTACAGCAGAGCAAAAGCCCCACCACCAAAGAAGAAGCCAAGGGAACAAAATGGTGCAGCCATATTGGGTTGTTGCGACAGGCCTGCTGGAGGCGAAGATCATTAATAAGAGCGGCCGCATGTGAGAGTCAGCCCTGGTCTTTCAGCTGGAGTGGATCGGGCATGCAAATCAGTCTGGCAAAGCAAGCTAAGGTCTGGCAGTTGCCAAAGGCTTGAAGAACAGCTGAAGCAACAGATGTGCTTCACCGAAGAAAGCCAGGAGTGGAGGGACAAGTGGTCAGAACTGCTGCCTCCCCTCCCTGCCATGGAACATTTTTACATTGGGTGAACATCTATATGGGGAATGAGCAAGCCATCAATTGTAAGGCTGGATGACACTGCTGCATAGGCAGGCTCTGGCCGTACATCTGACAGTTCTTACTCGTCAGGAGGACCTTTTAGAACTACCACCACAAAATCTTGAAATAAGAATTCTTCTTGGCAGTAATTCACTCAAAGCCAATATTATATATGACCCTCTGATGTGTAACTGGGATAAAAACAGCATCTCAAAGTTGATTCTGACATAACTTATTTATACACTTTTATATAATTTAACAGAAAGAACGAACAGAAGAAAAATGTCTAGGGGGGATTTAATACACAACGGCAGGATGTCTTTCTCACTATTCTTTCTCTTCTTCTTCTTCTTCTTCTTCTTCTTCTTCTTCTTCTTCTTCTTCTTCTTCTTCTTCTTCCTCTCCTCCTCCTCCTCTTCCTCCTCCTCCTCCTGTTTGGATGTCTTTTGTTCCCTTTTGATTGGAGCAATGAGCTGTAAAGATGAGCAGCAGGCAGGCTTCAAAAGGGTCAGAGATTTGGCTCAGTTCAAATATGGCTTCTATGAACTGTGTTGGCCTGGAAACAGTGACACATCATAAGCCAATTTGGCTGGGTTTCACAGATCCCTAAGAGCTCAGCTCTGACTGATCATGAACCAAGGATTTGAACTTGTACTGGCATGGACTGGGACAGTATTTGAATGAGCCTGACCTTAGTATTTTTCCAGGTTCTAACAAAACCTCCTCAGATAGTTCCAGGCATGGTCTCTGAGAATAATTGGTGCACACTGACTTTCCCTTTAGCTCTTAGATGTGAGCAGAGTCCTGTTCTGTAGTCAGGCATGATGCCAAACCATGGTTTGCTGTTACTAACATAAGCTTCCTCAAAATTCAGGCTGGTGTGCTCTCTCCTGTGCATCTTCTTCCCTTCTCTGCATGTGAGGGGAGGAGATTAGAAACTTGTCACTGGTTTGCAACAAGCCATAGGGCCAGTTCAGACAACACGCCAAGCCATGGTTAGGCCGCTACGCCTTTTGCAGCAAATGGTTAGTGAGCGTCTTTAAGCCATAGTTATGTAGCCACCATGGTTAGGAACAGCACGCTAAGCCATAAGATTTAACTCAAAATGTTTAACCATCATGGCTTAGCATGTCATCTGAACAGAGTCATTGCTTACTATTTCATCCAAACCCAGCAAACCATAGTTTATGGCAGAAGTGCAGAATCTCAGGTCCTGGGACCATGTCCAGCCCTCTGGGGATAGCCAGGAAGGCTGAGCCCCTTCCCATTGAGCATTTGGTGGTTTCCTGGCTTTTGTGCAGCCCCCCCCCCTTCAGAAAGTGGCAAGGAGTCAATCCCAGTGCATAGAATGAATAAGAAGAAGCTCATGATTTTCATGCCATTTCATTTATTTCATGAAACTTGGTTCATAGTTTAATTTGTTTTTAACTGTGTATATTTATTGCTTCATACTGTATGCTTTTATCTGTACACCGCCCTGAGATCTTAATGATATAGGACGGGATACAAATGTTTTCAATAAATAAATAAATAAATTTCTATACCGCCCAACAGCCAATGCTCTCTGAGCAGTTCAAAAAAACTACAACCCCAAAATACAACATCACAAAAACACAGCACGAAAACTTTAGCCTACAAATGTAAAAACAATTAAAAACTGCTAAAAGAAAAACCACCCAGTTAGAATTAGATTTATTTATTTTTTATTACGTTTATATACCACCCCATAGCCGAAGCTCTCTGGGTGGTTTACAAAAGTTAAAAACAGTGAACATTAAAAAGTATACAAAATTTAAAACCATCAAAAACATAAAAACAACAGTATAAAAACAACGGTATCCATTTAAAAACAACAGTTCTGGGGTCCGTTAAAAAACAACAATTTATCGTTGTTAAATGCTGTTAAATGCCTGGGAGAAGTGAAAAGTCTTGACCTGGTGCTGAAAAGATAACAGTGTTGGTGCCAGATGAGCCTCATCAGGGAGATCATTCCATAATTGGGGGGCCACCACCGAAAAGGCCCTGTCCCTTGTTGCCATCCTCCGAGCTTCCTTCAGAGTAGGCAACCCTTAGATGTTGAGCGCAGTGTACGGGTGGGTCCATGTCGGGAGAGGCGTTCCATCAGGTATTGTGGTCCCAAGCCGTGTAGGTACCAGGACCTGATAAAAACAACAACCTGGCATTAAAAACAACAACACCATCATATGATCACAGCAAGAGGGAATGAAGACAGTTTCATCAGAGGCATTGTGAAATAATAATGCCAGGACATATTTAGTTTATGAGGTTTGCAAAGCAGAAGCGCTTTCTACTGCAGGGAGCGAGGAGCCTCTTTCAGCTTGAGGGCCAGATTCAATTTCAGAAAAGCTCTCAGGGGCCGCATTCCAGTAGTGGGGGGGAGGGGAAGCAAAAGGGATGGGGTCAAAAAACCCAAAAAGAAAAACGAAAAACACCCCAGCATACTGTAGCTGGGAGATCTTTCTGTTTGTTATGTGCCCACTGGAGGAAGAGCTGGAGCTCCAAGAAACCGAGAGCATCCCAGATCAGTCACCACCCCCAGACCAGGAGGAGCCTTGACCCTCAGGGGAGATGGTTGCAGGCCCTTCCCTGTCACGGGGAGGAACTCTGCCACTGAGGCTGAGGAACCCCCTGGGCCCCTAGAGCATCGTGGCCTCAAGGGAGAGACCAGTAGGGCTCCTATGAGTAGGAGTGCTCACTTGCAAAGAAGGACTTCTCAGGAGAAAGTGACTCAGGAGTAGAGCTCTGACCAGAGAGTTCTAATGTAGTGCAGTTGAGCCCTGTTTAGAGCCCAGTGGGGTGCAGTGATAAAAGCCTTCAGTGTCTGCCTAGCCAGTGTTGGAACGACATTGTTCTATCAGCCCCACTGCTTTGAATCGTATTTTGTCTGATCTTGCTTTGTAATTCATCCTCTGTGCTACTGACCCTTGGACTCCTTCTTGACTCCACTTCTCAACTTTGTAATGTATTTGACTGCCTGTGTTTTGTCCATCGCCTGCTATCTTGATCACTCCTGCCTTGGCCTGCACCTATTGTGCTAGAACCTTGGCCAGTGGAAAAAGGCATGGCTATCTGAGGAGCCCCAGGAGAGCTGGATTTAGACCCTGGGCCCACTGTCCCTGGTCCTGGTCCATTGTCTATCTGGACACTTTGATTTTAATTGAGAAAATGATCTGTGATGATGAAATGGCTGATGATACATGACTTCCTAAAGCTACCAGACTTCATGGTCTCCCAGATACTGATCAAGAGCTTATTCCGACATGTTCTGGCCTTCTGCATCATTCAAATGCACTCCATCAACATCATGATGCCAGAGAGCCCTGTTTCGCCTGTCACCCCCTGCGGTTCCTGAAGGCCCCTTCTACTTAGGCACCAGCCGCCATTCTAATCTATAGATTCCCCGGAGGAAAAGAAATGCAGATGTGGTTTCATCCATTCACAGCTGGGGTCTGCTTTACTTGCCCATAGCAATGAATCTATGGCAAATGCTGGAAAAAGAGGCCATAATTCATCCTACCTTGGAGAGCACTAATTTGAACAGCTGGCCATTCTGTGATGGAAAAGAAAACGGCGCTCTCAAGCATCCTGGGAAGGGGGAGAAGACCCCGCTTGTCCCTCCCCAATCTGGTGGTTGTGCCAAAAGCAACCTCAGCGCATTTGATTGTTATCACATCTGCATCTTTCACACTTGGGTTTCTTTCCCCCTGCAAAGTTGCTGAGCAAGGGGAGGGGGAGGGGGCGATTGGATATTCCCTTTGAAATCTTGCCTGCGAGGCACAGACTTATCAACGCTATAAAATATTCTTTCTGTATATGTGTGACCGTGTGTGCAGACATATGTCTAAATTCCAGTTCAAAGGAAGGCACCGGAAGATGTTTACACAGCAAGCCTAAGCTTAGTTATTCAGAAATAAGTCCCATTGAACCCCCTGGAATGACTCACAGGTAAGTGTGCCGAGACAGCAACCTTAAAGTGTCACTCTGCATTCTCCTATTTTCTCCTATTCTCTCTCTCTTTCTCTCTCTCTCTCTCTCTCTCTCTCCATACACACACAAACTCCTTGTTAACAGTTTTATCCAGAAATTGAAGCTGAGAATCCCAGATTAATTTCATGAATGTCAGAAAATAGGGAGCTCAGCAGCAGGGTACACACTTGGCATACAGAGGGTCACAGGTTCTATCTCCCATTTTAAATGATCAGGTAGATGTGAAAGATCTCTGCATGAGGTCCTAGAAAGCCATTGAGAGTCAGTATGGGAATAGGAGTGCACTTTGACCAAATTCCAAATCCCAAACCACATCAGGCTGATTCAGACAGATTATAGGAGATGTCTGAATTCAAGCGGGGCTCCTCTCAAGTGGACTGAATCCTAGGGGTGTGCTCCGCTCCGTTTCGGATCCCCGAATCCAAAGAGGAATGGGCCGATCCGGAACTCCTAAACCCAGTTCTGGAGCGGGTCGGGGGATGTCCGGAATGACCTGAAGTGGTACGGAATGATCCGAATTGATTTGGACCATTCCGAAGCTTTGGATGCAGGGAAGGGGGGAGGGGGCTTACCTGCGTCTGCCATGTGCCGCCGCCACCACTGCGGTGCTTGTGTCCGGCAGCTTCAACTGCCACTGGACGCCTAAGGCCGGAAGTAGGCCGCGGCCTACTTCCAGCCTTAGACATTGGCGGCAGTTGAAGCTGCCACATGGACCGCAGCAGCAACGCAGCCAGGCAAGTGGGGGAGGGGGGGCTTATTCGTATGCCATTTTGTCCCCCCTTCCCCACTTACCTGCCTCCGCCATCTGCCACAGAGGCAGGTAAGTGGAGAAGGGGGCAAAATGGGGTCCGAATATTGATGCGGACCTCCAGATCTTGCTCCAGATCCGGTTCTGGAGCAGGTCGGGGGGGGGTCCGGATTGATCCAAAGCAGTTCAGGCCCGATCCAGAAGGTCCGGATTGGGATATGAAGCAGTTTGGGGGGCGTGCACAGCCTACTAAATCCAAACCTGAACATTGCTGAAGATTCAGGATTCGGAGTGACGCAGAGACACAGACAGTGTGGCCTAATCTACGCCAAGTAGGATATTGCACTATGAAAGTGGTATATAAAAGGCAGGAGCCACACTACTGCTTTATAAGGGTATTGAAGTGAACTGGCAACTGCTGGGGTCCATTGACACTTACCATATACCACTGATAGGCTTGATTGGTAGGCTTGATTCCCTCAGAAAGGGCGAGTATTCCTGCAAATTTTATCCAATTAAAAAGTTATTCATAGTTCAATAATAATAATAACAATAATAATAAACCAGAATTTAAAGGCATGTAGCACAAAAATCCATGCACCTGTTAGTCTGACATTTGGGATTCACCCCAATAAGAGGCAACTATTTATTTATTTATTTATTTATTTATTTATTTATTTATTTATTTATTTATTTATTACATTTCTATACTGCCCAATAGCCGGAGCTCTCTGCCTGCAATTGCTATGCCTGCAAACTATGCCTGCAATTGCATCTAATCCTGATAACCCCACTCCCCCCAAAATCCATTTGTTGATTTTTAATAATAGTCAATGTAAGGCATGGAGATTTGAATTTTCAAATCAAGACTTAGTTTCAGACTCGAGTCAAAGTGGGTGGCCTCCAAATCAGTCCAAGCTGAATCAGGCTGTTTTTCAAATTATTGAATTGGGTATCTGAACCAAATCTTGTGGTCAGTTTATATACCCCTAATGGACAATGCTGAACTATTAGGAACTATTGTCTGACCTGGTATAACTTCCTATGTAAACGAAATACATATTTTTTCTTATTTTTCTGACATAACACCAGTGACTGTCAAAGTGTCCTCATGTATCCCTGTGGTTTTAAGCATTAACAAAATCTTTGCACGTCAGAATCCTCCAAACTCCCTGGTGCCAAGAGTGAAAATCATTGTTCTCCATTCAAAAGACCCCTCTGCCCATGCAAGCTCATATAAGTAAAAATGTGACACTTATTTCTTGCAGCTAATCATATCCTAAGAAGATGCCAGCATGTCTTATCCAGCATGCCTTAATCCACATGCACAAGCACTCCGTAGCCAGATAAAATACAGTATATATCTGGAAAATCTTATGAGTGGTACCTATTTGCAGACATACAAGCTGGATAGTGTAACCTTAAAAGTCATTGAAATCATCATGATGTTCTTCAGCACTGCTACTCTGGCTCATAACCTTTTTTTAAAAAGAAAACAATCACATCCTGGTGACTGTTTGCAGTCAGACACAAACAAAGTCTGCTTATGAATCCCACAATTGAGTTTTAAGTCAGCCAGTGATTAGACTTTTGTGGTGTCCTCATGTCCTATGTGCTAACTCGAGGCCAAATCTTCATCTTTGTTTTTCTTCCCTTTAAAAAAGCCATCTGAAGCTCTCTCTCTCTATTATTATTATTATTATTATTATTATTATTATTATTCAGTTGCTTTTAGGGAATCTATTGATATTTCTGTTTACCACCATCACATTCCCATTCCCCCTTTAAACATGGCCTTTTATTGGATTTAATGCACCAATGCTTTACATTCGAATATCCCTGGCTCCAAATGGATGCACAAGACTTTAGTGACTGAGCCTTAACAGTATCTAACATAGCTATTTTATAGATAGTTGAACTAAATTATGCAGATTTTAATTTCATTTAATACATTTCTATCCTGTCCCACTAGCTAAATCTATCTGGGTGGTTTACAAAGATTAAAATCCTTTAAAATACAATATTGTACTTAATATGAAAACATTTACATACAAACATATAAACAGACAACACATGCGCACGCATGCACGCAAACACACACATGCGCACACACAAAACAATGTTAATTCAGTATTATACATACAAAAACAAGCAACAAGTAGAACCCCAGAACCCTGAAGAAGTGTTTCCGAGGGCATTTGTGCCTCATTTTTCCAAGGTGGGTCTATCTAAACATCAATGGAGCATTGTAATTGTTCATTGTGTTAAACTAGGGCTGTGATCATTCATTTCCAAATCTAGAGCTGGTGTGACTAGGGATGGGGGAGAAATACATTTGGTTTGCTTTTTAATGTGAACTTACCTAATTTCACACTTTCAAAGCGACACGCAAACCAAAACTCAGTTATTCTTCAAAATTTGCACTTCTCCAAATGTTCCAGTGCACTACTCCAGTAAAAAGATGCATTTAAAAATGTGTTTATTAGTCAAAATAGTGTTCAGAATGCATTATATTAGGGAAATGGTTGGCAAAATATGTGTATATTGGGCAAAATTGGGTACAAAAATATATTTTGTCTCAGACTATGTATTTGAATGTGTACTTTATCAAAATGTGCATTTAAATGTGTATATTTTCACTAAAAGTATTAAGTAAATGCATAGTTGATGCATCTTATGCATATTTTGATGCAGTCAAACTGCTGAGAACTACTTTGCAACATTTGGAAAACTGTAAAATCTGATGGATTGCTAAATTCCAATTTGCAGCTTATTCCAAGAAGTGCAGGTCAAGACATAGCAATTCACAAATATCAAATTCTTCAAGGATCCTTGCTGACACTGGGGTAATTAGTAGCATCTCTCCATAGGTATCTATCAAGTAATCCTCCACCTGCACTTATCAGGAAGCAATGAAAAGGGTTGAACCTGCAAACAGGAAGTATTTAATTAAAGGCACAGGGACTCCTTAGTGTTTGGCCCTGTCCATACTAGAAAAGGCTGGTGCTGCAATTGTGTTTACTTATTCCCACACCACAAATCATGTCTAAAATTACAGACAGCACTGGAATGCAACATTTTGGCAACATCATCATCTGGATCCTTCATTTAAAAAAAGAGTATAGCAATGCTGGAGAAAGGGGTTTGGGTTAGAGGAGGAAATATGTTCAGATCTGGCCTGTGGAACATAATCTGCTTGAGACATTTTGCTATGATAGGAATGGTAATATGGATATGTGGCAGTGTAGGGGTGGGGGGAGAATGGTTTGGGTTGGTGTTTGCTTCTTGCCTACTGTCCTTTGTTTGAAGCCTCCCTCTTTTCTACATGAGCATCTTTGCCAGTTTCCTCTTGACCTCTTATCTTCCCAATGACACATTTATCTGAAAATGTTCTTCTTCCTTTCGTTTCTCATTTTTCTTCTTAAGCCTCGCTATCCATCCTAAACCGATAGAACACCTCTCTCTAGACCTCCGTTTCCTAACTAAGATTGTGTATTGATGACCCCTTTTCCTTTTCTTCTCTTCCTCTCGTCTTCTTTTTTTTCCTACAGTGGGCCATCAATTATCTGGAGGGGGTATTGATCGGTAATTGTGTCAGGTTTCCCAAAGCTTTCTGGGAAGCGCTGCTTCTTCAAGTGATTGCAGAGGCTCCCTCGTTCTGATTTACAGAGTAGAGCCAGAGAGCACCTTCACTTAGATGAGACTTAAATTAGCTACATGCTCGCAATTTGCCCTTAGGAAAAGAGTATTCTCTGCTGTTTCTACAAGATAGACACTGGACATTTAAAACGAGAGAGGGGAAAGAATCCAGAAGATGCCCGATAATTAATATCCACTAAGGCAAACAGAAATGTTAACCTAGGATCCATGGCAATTTGTCAAAAGCTTTCCTATAATGCAGGCTACCTGGCTTTGAAAGATCTCCATTTCTTCCAAGCCAAGGATACTGTTAAGGAAGGAACCCGATTTGTACATTGGCTTCATTTTCGCCATTCTCCATAAAAGACTCAATAAATTAAACTCATACCATTGGCGTTCTCTGCTATAAAAGTGCTAGCGTAATGCCAAATCGGTCCCTTATGTGCTTGCAAAGCTCTTTAAGATCTAAATAAGGAATTTATTTCTTTAAAGGGATCTGCTTTTGATTAATAAAGTCCCTCCCCCAACCCTTTTATAACGTGTGTGTAAGGGTAGCTGTTTTTTCCTGGATGACAGATACATTTTGTACTATAGTTTATTTGTTGTTTCAAATATCCTGGGCATATCAGCTACAAATGCATCAACAAAAATACATAAATACGTTTACTATAGTGAGTCATAATCCCTAATATTGTATTTGTATCTGTCTGTAAAGAAGAACAAAGCTCTGAATGTGCTGGTGTACCCCCCATTCCTAAGTTTATTGATTTCAGTTAAGAAGTAAATGAAGATCGTTGTGGTTTTTTCTCCCTTGGCATTTAGGAAGATTTACATGCCATTACAATCCACATTGCTAGCTGGGGTAATAAAAGTATCCATTTCATTGATAAATGCTTGTTGGTGCTTCTGCACTGGCCTTTTTCCCCAGTATTGACACCATTCACTCATTTGGGTACTCCTGAAAATCCACACAACTAGAAGGAAAAGCTTTGTTTTCCATGTTATTTACCCATGTGTTTTTAAGTGCTGATTTGTTTGAGCTTCCATCAAGGATGGCCAAGCACCCAGCCACATAAAGCAGTCTTCCCCAACCTGGTGGCCTCCAACCATTTTGGACCACAACTCCCAGCATTCCTGATCATTGACCATGCTGGCTAGGAATCATGGGAGTTGTAAGCACCAGCTGGGGAAAGCTGAACTAGATAAATTGGCCCAAGGAATCACAACCCACTGTAGGAGCAAGAAGGATCACTGGGCCTCACATTGAGGAGCAGCAGTGCAGCTCTGTTCTCCCCCTAAACCACTCCAGCAACTGGTGAGTTTCTTTCTTTAAATTGCTAATGCTAGTATAGCATTAGTAAAAGTGCTAGTATAGGATTGGATTAAGAATTGAGGATTTGGGGTTGAAATTTGTAAGTACCCGATGTATGTGTTTTTAAAACCCAACTAAATTGGGTGGGAACTGAGAGTGTGACATCGTCTTATTAGCCAGAGCTGAGTATTCTGCAGTGTGAAAAGAACTTGTTTTATTTGAATATGCTGACTCATCTGGTTTATGGTATCAGCCTCTCCCTCCTGTTTATACCAGCAGGCATATTCTCACACCAGGCAGGTCTTTAAGTGATCTTGTCGTCCAGTCTCACCCTCCACAGAGAAGCGCTCAAATGAGAAAATATTCAAGATAAAGATTAATGCTTGCAGAGGATTCCTGCTGCTGTAAAGGCTGCTGATAGTACTGTTTCTGAATACGGTACCAAAGGAGGGAAAAGCTAAGAGGAAGGATCATTTATCATACATATGATGGGCTAAAAAAAAAACCCCAAAACCCTGACTATCATCTTGCTGTGAGCTTCTCTAGCCACTGGCTGAGCTGCTGTGATGTCATGGAATGTTCATAAACAATAAAATTGCTTGGGTTCAGAAGCCAAAGAAGCAACTTCTGTGAAACGACATGAATGTCAGTCTGGATTGAAGAAAAGCCTTTCACCTTTAGCAAGAACTGGATGCTTCTGTTGGCAATGGACAGATGTCATAAGACTGCTACATGTAGCCCCAAACCCACACAGAGGGTTGTAACTCTCAACTGACCTTGGAAACCTGTGGCCCTCCAGATGCTGAGGAACTGCTACTCCCATTGTTCCTCACCATTGGCCAGGCTGTTGGGGGCTGATGGGGATTTCAATCACAGCCGCTCAAGTCTTCCCTCTCACTTGTTTCGATCTAGTAAGGCCACAGCTAGACCTAAGGTTTATCCTGGGATCATCCAGGGTTTGCCCCTGCCTGAGCACTGGATCCCCTGTGTGTCACCTAGATGAACAGGTTTGACCCCTGGGCGATCCTGGGATAAACCTTAGGTCTAGCTATGGCCTAAGTTTCCAACTAGCAGCAAAAATGCATATTTGTTAGCCCCAATTCATGACCTTACACATGTTGCTGCTGAATTTCATTCAATTTCTGCTCCTCCAGTTCAGAAGATCATCCCATCTCTCTCTGCATAATTTCCTTATCCTCTTTACATTCACTGACTCCTACTTTGTTTGTCACCTTCAGAATTCATCAACATATTCCTACCTTCCCTCGTCCAAGTCACAAAAACAGAAATCCTGAATAAAACAGGCCCACCAGTGGAAGCCGTAGAGTGTGGGTACTGGGCGCTCAATGTCATGTATCGCTTTGAACTAATCGGCTGCCAGATCTTTGGCTATACATCACTCTTTTGTACTGAAATGCACAAGGCTCTTCTCATAGTGCAGCGACTATCTTTGTCTGTCGTTTAATAGGCATATGGCAGGGGGAAATTTGGCAAGGGTGGTTTCTCTTGAGAAGCTTGCAGGGTCTGCTCAACCTTGACTTGCTAAGGCAGAAGGTTAGTTATCATAATAATTACACATCATTGCTATATTATCCACTCAGATAAGAGCGTCCAAGAATGACTGTAGTACACTTGTATCCATATGGATTATGCATGCCCCAAATCTTCTTCAAAGCTCCCTTGTTGTGCCTGGCGCTAGTTCAATTCAGTTCAACTGGAAAATGATGGCTTTCTCCCACTTCATCACATGCAAAACTTCATCAAGCTGGTGTTGGTCTGACACACACAAACACACACACATTAGTTGGGTTCACATTTTTATGTGAGAATACCGAATTCCCACCTCCCAAAACTGAACAGGAATGGAACACGTCTCACTAATCCAATGCGCGCATTCCTTAGGCTTGTGATGAGTTTCAAGGGGAAACGTGTACAAAGATTGCATACATCTGAAATGCGCACGCAAAGAATATGCATATTGGAAAATGTGCACAAAACCACTTTTCCCAATGGGGGAAGATGCATATAAGTAAGAAACACATACAAATAATGTAGAAAAGCGTTCATGGAAATTTGTACACATTTCCATGTGAGGGGGGAAAAGACTAGTAATCTAACATGGATCCAAATCGGAACAAGTTTGGCAGTGGGAAAACAGGAACTATGACAAGATTGGGCTGAGAGATTCACCCAGTCCTAACACACACAGAGATAAATAAATTATTAGTCAGGCACCTCAGAAAAAGCTGCCACTTTTAGACAACTGACATCACAGTACACAACACAAGCCACTGAGGGCACAGAAGTGATAATTATACTAGCTGTAGAAACCCCACTGACACTCAGTATTTTAATAACCTCTCTTTACTTCCCAGTTTGGTATGAAGAGCATTTACTGCAATCTCATAAGGAGCAGACTTCTCTTAAGCTTTCGACAGGCTTGCCTCAGGCCTTAGCTAGACCTAAGGTTTATCCCAGGATCATCCTGGGGTCGTCCCTGCCTGCTCCCGGGATCCCCTGTGTGTCATTTACATGAACAGGGATGACCCCGGGACGATCCCGGGATAAACCTTAGGTCTAGCTAAGGCCTCAGTTTCTCTGGGACAGAAAGTGAAGCTCTCTAAGAGCCATCAGAAGAAGGTAGGATTTCATGCTCTCTCTGGACTAGCAATTCAACTGAGTTCAATGTGTCCACAGTCCAGTTTACATGATCTGACATGAATTAAGCACTTAATTCTCAATATGTCTGCACAGGCATTCAAAGGCAATTGATCATTCCATAGGTGGGGCAGGTATTAATAGGGACTATAAATGCTGTCGTGTGTGGTGATATGGTTCGGTTATCTAGAAACTAGAGGTGAAGTGAAGTTTGTACCACAATCAAAATTCTGCATGAAATCCTAGTAACTGGTTCTTCTTTGTACAGCACAGTGGAGGCTGGTGTCTGCGATATCAGCAGGGCAGTGAATCCACTCCAGGTTTCAGTCAGAACTCTAAAGGAGCTATTCAAGGTGCAGAACTCTACAGGATAGTGGCTTTGAGTTCTGACTGAAACCCAGAGCGAATTCACTACCTCACTGACATTGGAGCCACAAGCCTCCAGTGGTACAGCACATGTCATGCTCCACACCTCAACGCCCTATCCCTTTGCCCTAATGCAGATGTCCCTAACCTGGCATCTTCCCGATGTGTTGTGACCATAGCTCCTATACACTCCAGCCAGCATGGCCAACAGCCAATTAAGGGCAAAACTCCACAAGATTCTATTTGCGTTACTTAAAGTTGATGAAATGAGCGGGGGGGGGGGGGTATCTGTAAATAGCAGGCATGGGAGCCCATCAGGACTGGGACCACAGCAATCCTGGCCTTAGCTAGACCAGCGGTTCACCTGGGCTGATACCCAGGATCACCCCTGTGTGTCCAGATGACGCACAGGGGATTCCAGGATCAGGGAGGGATCATCCCTCCCTGGCCCCAGGATTCAGACCTACACTTTGGGCCCAGTTTTTCCCACGGTCTCGGGCTGAGCCCGAGACTGCGAGCATGTGGCCTGTTTCCATAGCTTTTCCCGGCTCCGCACAAGAAGCTGTGCATGGGGCGCAGCACTCCTCAGGAGCACTGCACCCATCGGGGCTAGGGCGGAGGGAGCAGGGAATTCATTTTTAAAAAAACAAACCCTACCTTTAGTCGCTGCAGCGCTCGTGTGCAGCTGGCCCTTTAAAAAATAAAAATGGCAGGTGCAACGCCTCTCTTCTTGAGGCCATTGCGCCTTACATGTAAACAAGGTCGAGATCTCATGTTATTCACAAAGTGAGGTCTCTCCTCCTCTCCCCTGGATTTTCAGTTAGGTCTAGCAAAGGCCCCTGTCTTCCTGTGCCATAATCCTGACAAAAATTACCCCCTTCCCCATGCAATGCTGTTATTAACTCTGGGATTAATATTCCCCAAATCCTATTTCCTTGAGTGAACAACACCCCACTCAAAAAACCTGTTCAACCAAATTAAAATATGCAAATAAATGTATGCATCCCTGTTTAATTTGCATGTTTTGTGGCAGTCACAGAATTTGGGCAAAAAAGCAATTCATAAATATAAGACAGTAACACATTATGCTTCCATGGATGTTCAGACAAAGGACTGGTAGCAAAAGCATCTCTTCCATGACCAGCAAATGTAATATGAGGCACAGTTCTCAGATACAGCATACAAAATGCAATGAATAAGGAACATCTCTCTCTCTCTCCCCCTCCCTCCCTCTCTTTAAATAATAATAATCAGGATCTAATAAGAAATTCTGGTTCTCACAAATTAATTTAGCAAAGCAATTTTATTTTGTCTTTGTATTCTCATATCTGAGTCACATTCTCTCCTCATAACGCTGAGGAAGAAGAAAGCAGCTGTGAATGGGAAAACATTGTAATGAAATCTTCCAAAACGATCAAGCTGGGAGTTTAATTTATCAAGAGATCTAGTGATTCTCCTTAAAATGTATCCTTTCCTGTTGAATTAGTGAAGCTGGATAGATATAAAAAAATGGATGACAAACTTTTATTTTCCTGCAGCCTTATGCTCTTCGGTGCATTTCCAAGACTTTGCTAAATGAAGCTCTGAACCTGTCACTTGGTTCAGTTGAAACATTTACTTACCCCCTTAAAAGCAAGGGGCGGGGAGTTAAGGGTGTTGAAAATTTATATCCATATTTGTCATCTGTTCATCTTGTCCTCATTTTCAATCTTCCTGCCAAGATATCAAAACATTATGTAGTATATATTTACTGAGCAGTGGGAAGTGAGGTGCAACTCTAAGATGACAATGAGCACAACCTGTTCTGGGTGCCCACAATAGCACAGATACAAACACACACACACACACACACACACACACTAATTCACTCCTGTGCATTTATGGAGGGAGCTTTTATGCTTTATTTTGCTGTTGCAGAGCTCTACTGCTGCTGGAGGAAGTTCTACTCCAGCCTTCTCCAACCCGGTGCCGTCCAGATCTATTGGATGGAGCCCCCATCCCCTGCACTGGAAGCCTAGCCAGCCAACAGGAGCAATAGTGTAACTGAAATAAAGAGCCTGCCTGTGCCTGACTCAGGTGTAGAAGCTTTCTCACTCACGATGCCAACCAACCCTGCAGTACTTTCACACTGTGGAAATGTGGATGATTGACTTCTATGAGCCTGAGCAGAAACGCACTCCCTCTTTCCACCACCACCCCAGCCAGAATTAGCAGCCAGTTCGTGTTTCCCACTCCCCCGAACATTGCGATTGGAGAAGAACATGGTTGCACTGTGGCAATTCCTAATTGATTAGCCGCAAATGTCAATATTGTCTTCCAAATATGGAGATATTCAACTGAGGCAGACACACACACACACACACACACACACACACACACACAGAGAGCGCATTAATGCCTGAAAAACAGTCAGATAATTTTAGAGACATTAGAAGCTCCAATTGGGCACGTCTCCACTCTGATATTAATTGATGGGTTTGGAAGCTGCCAATCTCAACTCCGTGAGATCAAATGCTCCACAGACGTTCACGGTTACCAAATAATTCCGGGGTGGAGAGCATACCCCTAGCTATCATGGTTAGGAATGGTTCACACAACACTTGAAGTCATGGTTTACACAACACGCTAAGCCATAACGTTTAGCTCAAAATGCTTAACCACCGTGGCTTAGTGCGTCGTCTGAACAGATACCTGGGTCAAGGTGATGCAATACATGGCCTAGAGGCACAATGCAGCCCTTCCTAGATGCCATCCCATTTGTGCAGGCCAGTACCTGCACAGGACATTTTGTTGCCTGATGCAGAACAACAAATGCCACCACCCCCGTTATCAAAGTCAAGGTTCATAGTACCCCAAACCAACAAAGTTGTTTCAGTGCATGGAGAAAAAATCCCACAAGCAGATCTCCCCATCTCTGGCACTGAAAATACAGCAATAACAAATTAAATAATGAACCATTTGCTGCCATTTCATGACACCCCAGATCTACTGCGTGAAGTGGCTGCCTCACTCTGCCCAATGAGGCAGTTGCTTCACTCTGTTTAGTGGTATAGCCAGGCCCGGTCCGGACTTCCCCTATTATGGGTTAGTGCTGCCCAATGCTCATCAGTTAGAATGAGGGGAGTCATGTATGCAACCTCAGCATATGCCCCAGAATCCACTGCAATATCAGACAGGATGCTCATTGGTGTGGCACACCTGTGCCCACACCTGCAATAAAGAGATGAGATCATTGACGTTGCATGAAATTTGGCCACAACCTAGAGGATCGTCAGAAGGGGTGGGTGGGGTAATCATATATCTTTAACACAGGCTCTCTTCCTGGTTCTCTTCCACGTTTGAAAGGAGCATGGAGAAGAGACCAGCAACCACATGGCCTGTAGACTTCAATGGGGACAGTGCCCTCTAGTGGGCATTTATAGTGCAACCTCAAAGGAGTTGGATTAAAAGAGGTTTATTTTGTGATGCTAAAACTGAGAAAACGAGCAGGAGATGAGCAGGAGGTGGACATTGTTGTCGAAAGGACCCACTAACGTCAGTAATGAGTGTGCTATAAAACATTCATCTGATGTCACTCCTAGTTAACTTTACAACCAAAGATCTGCAATGGTAGCTCAAACTGTGCAGACATCTTTGGAAAGTGGGAGGTTAATACCACCTCACTCTTCTGACTAGTTGAAGGCAGTGCACTGTCTGTTTCTGTCCCTCAGCCACGCTTTTTCAGAGTTCATGGAAGCTATCCTGAGTCACAACACCCCAGGCCCCAAAACTCTGAGTGTATGACCCAGTCAAGTCCTAAGGAGGAGCCTTTCCCCACCACCGAGTCCCATAGCTCTGAGTGGTAAGTCTTGGGGATTCCTTTTCACCTTCTTGGTGCATCTAGGAGATCACCGACTACTTTGCCCTATATCTTCTGCCCTGACATTATGACCAAATGCCCTCTCTTATTTATCAGCACCACAACCCAGACCATTTTATGTCCATTTTATGTTCAAGTAAAGAGGCACCGGGGGGCGGGGGGGGGGGCAGAGGACAACAGTCACCCTGTGTCAACATAGAGGATAGGCCAAAGATTTCTATTCACCACATTACCTGAACAATGTATGAAGTACATAGCCAGGCTGGGAGGCCGGGCACTGGGAAAAGTCTATTCATGTGTTTATGCACCAGTTGCCCCCCTCCTCTGCAGCCAGATGCCCTTGTAGCTGCTGCAGGGATTGAGGGAAAGGAGAAGGCTTCTCAGCTCGTGTGCTTCCCCCGAATATCACTCAGGACTCCCAGAGCTGTTGCACTGCTTCCAGCATTGCCAGCAACACATACCACACCACAGCCACATTCCAGCCTCTTCTGCAGTATTCATCTGGCATCAGGGCTGGCCCTACCATGAGGCAGACTGAGGTAGCCACCTCAGGCGGCAGATCTTTAGGGCAGCAGGGGCAGCCCTCTGACCATCCTTGTTGGGGACAGTGGCCATTCTTCTCTCTTGGGAGAGAGAGCTTTGTGTGCCACACAACTTGCACTGTACCTCCTACTATAAACTATCCTGCCACCCCAGGTGTAGTGGAGGTTAGCTCTTTACCAGCAAAAGGTCTCGGACTGGCCCTGCCTGGAATGCAGCTGAGAGGTGAAGATTCTCTCCCATTTGAAGAAGCAAGCAGTGGAAACAAGAGAGGCTAAAGCTGAATCTCAGAACATGTGACAAAAAAGCGCCTCCAATATTGTGCATGTGCCAACTGACTTTCCCACATGACACATGCCCCCAGACACATAACATCAAGAAACAGAGATTTCAAAGCAGGTGGGAGGACCAGGAAACCCTGAAAGAGTCTCTAACAGTCATTGTGTAGATAAAAACTGAGTTAGATGGACCAGCGGTTGTTTTGGTATAAGGCAGGGGTGCAGAATCTCTCTCAATCCAAGCACTGAATCTTATTTCAGAGGAATAATCAAGGTGCATTCCAGAGGTAGGCAAGACCAAAGGTCAAGAAATGCAATGGGGCCAAATCCACTAAAACTATAGCATATTTTAGCTTAAAGTTGCACGTATTGAAGCATTATTGGGAGCAATTCAACCTTTTAGAATGGGGAGAAACCTTGGACAGATCAACACCAAGTGGGATATAACATTATGAAAGCCGTTTGAAAGCGGTCTATGGTATGTGTCAATGGGCCCCAACAGTTGTCAGGGCACTTCAATGCTGTCATAAAGCAATAGTGTAGATCCTGCCCTGCACAACAGCTGGAAACCACTAAATGATTTGTGGTGGGGAAAGGGGAAGGGTGTGTGGTCATCTGGGGTGTGTGGTCACCCCAGAGGACAAGGTTGTGTGGTCACCCCAGAGGACCAGGTTGGGGCTCCTGCAGGGCTGGATTTGGCCCTGGTTCCGAGGTTTGGCACCCCTGGTCTAAGGCAACTGAACTGTTCATATATTGAATCTGTTGTTTTCCCATATTTGCCAGTTCCCCCATCTCACCCCACTTCAGCACTTTCATCTGGATAGTCAAGAGAGGAAAATGGTTCCCAAAAGAATAAGATCGCAATATATTAAGCAAAGTGGAATTTACTTCTGAGTCAACATGCACAGGATTGCAGCGTAAGGCTGCAAATCCTCTGCATGCTTACCCAGGAACACTAAGCCCCATTCAACATCATTTGACTACTTTGAGTAAACATGCAGCAGCTTGGGCTTCACCAATGCAATCCTACAGATGTTCACTTGGGAGTATCATACTCCATTGCACACTGTGGGATTTAGTTTTGAGTCAACATGCATAGGGGATACTTCCCCCACCCCCCAGAGATACATTAAAAAAAAAACAACTTGTTATTCCTTACCTTTTGGTTCCTTCATTTGATTCTGGTTTCTGAGCTAAGCATACATTCAAATGCTCCAGCTCTTAGCCTCGCCCATGCAGGCCCAATTTTTTTAGGGGGTGGGGTGGGGTTCAAGGGTGCCTCTCCCAGTAATTGACTGCTTCTTCTCCTGAGCCCCTCTCTTTGGGATTCATTGCTCCTCTCGCACACAAATGCTCCAAATTCATTGCCTCTTCCCTCCCACAAAAAAATCTTCTTCTCCCACTGCCCTTCAGATAAACTCCTCTCTTTCCCAGGCCCTCTCAGGAATCCTCACCTTCTGCCTCCTCCCCTCCCCTCTTTCTCTGGTGCCACTCCGCCACCTCTCTCCTTCTCTCTTCCATTCTCTGTAACTGCCTCTCTCTCTTCTAATCTATCTTCCCCACTACTTCTTCCAGCTTGACACATACACTGTTCATGGGAGGCTTTGCAGCCACAGCGCAATACCATACAACAATATGGGGGATAATCCATTTTGGGGAAAGACAGAACCAGTGGAAGCTGGGGTTTCAACCAGAACCAGTGAGAACTCTACAGCGCTTTGCACCTTGGACAGCTCCTTTAGAGTTCTGACTGAAATCTGGAGTGGATTCACCGCTCCACTGATATCAGAGCCACCAGCCTCCACTGGATGGAAGTGCATATCTGCAAAGCATTTATAAGCCTACCCAGTTGAATTTTAAGATGCCTTTTAATAATGTATTAGCTTTAAATGTTTTAATTATATGTGTTTTATGGCATTTGCATTTATGTTGTACCTCGCCTCGATCTGGAGGGAGAGGTAGGTAACAAATAAATAAATATTATTATTATTAGCAGATTTTTATAGAATGTACCCAAGAAGGGCTACCTGAGTGACCTGTGTGCCAGTTCAGCCTAACAGTTAGCGTCTGGACAACTGTGTGCACCAGTTGCTGGGAACATGGGTGGGAGGGTGCTGTTGCACCATGTCCTGCTTGTTCATCCCTGGCCGATGGCTGGTTGGCCACTGTGTGAACAGAGTACCGGACTAGATGGACCCTTGGTCTGATCCAGGATGGCACTTATGTTCTTATGTTCTTAACTTCAGGGCCCTGGCTCTCCCTTCTTATTAGTATTTATCTTTAAATTGGGCAGCCCTTTAAATAGAGGACTGTCCTCTGTCAAGTAGGCCACCCAGCCACCCTACTTTCTTCCATGAGTTTATCTAATCCCTTTCGAAACCTAGAAGCTGTCACCATATCCTGTGGCAGTGGATTCCAGAATTATGTGGGAATACTGCTGAAACCTGTTTTGAATTTTTCCTCCTTCATTTGTTGTTGAAAAGAAGCAGTTTGTAGCTCTTTGTAGAGGCTATAAAAATAGCCAAGAGTCTTGTGGCACCTTGTATGGGCTGTGCGTGTTCAGAATTAGAACCCACAGTTCTTTTGACACTAATCCCCCACTGAACTGGCTTCCAATTATGAATTTTGAGTAATTCCTAGTCTAGAGTAGAGAGAACAAATGTGCACTGCTGGGGAAGAAAGGAAGAGAAAGAAAGCAGATTTCATCTATGAGGAAAGATGAACAACAAGCATGACATGTCAGCAGAAGAATGGAGAGACACAAGTTGGTTGCACAGACTCAGTACTGAGGAAATGGAGGTGGCCATTTTAGGAAGAGTACACAAACCAATGTGACAGTGGCCATTTCTACACCAGCCAGAAAATCCAGGCTGGTCACGGCTGAGTCCCTGTGCGTCCAAATGATGCACAGGAACTCCCGGGCGGAAGAAGGGATGAGAATGGGTTTTCCCAGGGATAAATAATCCCTGGGAAAACCCTATTCTTCACGTAGTCTCAGGATTGTCATGAGACCGCGGAATGTGTGGCCGCCCGTCCCGGCTTCTTCCCTCCTCCCTGAGAGTAGCAGGGAACAGTAGAGGGAAGGAACTGGGCCAGGAGGAATCTGGGGTGGTTTTTTTTTGTTTTTGTTTTTTTTAAAAAAAACAACTTTCATTTTAGTTGGAGCACCTGTGTGCTCATCTCCTTTAAAAAGAAATGGCAGGCATGACACCCTTCTTCCTCCCAGGATGTCGTGCCCACATGTGGACTAAGGGGAGGATCTCGCAATCAGAATATTGTGGGATCCTCCCCCCTCCCTCCTTCCCTCCCTCTACACCAGTATGGCCCAGTGTCAGAACCTGAATAGCACAAATATCTTAGGGTAGGCATTAAGTAGGGTGACCATATGAAAAGGAGGACACGGCTCCTGTATCTTTAACAGTTGCATAGAAAAGGGAATTTCAGTAGGTGTCATTTGTATATATGGAGAACCTGGTGAAATGCCCTCTTCATCACAACAGTTAAAGGTGCAGGAGCTATATTAGAGTGACCAGATTTAAAAAAGGGCAGGGCACCTGCAGCTTTAACTATTGTGGTGAAGAGGAAATTTCACCAGGTTCCCCATACATACAAATGACACCTGCTGAAATTCCCTTTTCTATGCAACTGTTAATGATACAAGAGCCCTGTCCTCCTTTTCATATGGTCACCCTACATTAAGCACATTTGCTTTAACGCATTGGCATGTAATCCCTGGCTCTGAACCAGTCTCTTTGCTTTGTAGACACTCCATTCGTGCATTAAGGATGCATAAATAGATTTGTTTTTTAATGAATCATAGGAAACGAGTGGTGATAATCTCTTTGTTTTTCTCTCTCTGCAGTTGCATCTCAGCTTGATAAAGTGGACCGCAAGGTTGCTACTTACCAGATCCAGAGGCAAAGAGTCTGCATGGGGTTTCCAATTTCTCATTGCAAGGCCTGCAGGACTCTACAGATTGAAGATGCTTTGAATGTTTCCCCCATTCCTGGTTTGGGGTTGATAAGAAGCAGTTTGTAGCTCCTTGTCTGGGCTGTGTGTGAGTGTGCATTCAGAATAAACAGGACATATCTACAATTCTTTGGGCTGGCCCTTGGAAGCGGCTGGAAACAATGGAGAGCCTTTAAGATGCCCCTGGGAGTCCGTCTTACAATGAAGTTTTATCCTGCTGACTGCAAACTGCATCGCGCTGGAGCAGTTGCCTGAACACAGCATGCAGAGCTCGCAGGAGAAGGGTTTAATTATTTCCATTCTTAATTTTCATTTCAGCTTTGTTGGAAAATCATGTCATTGCTGCTGTTACCACGTTGAGGAAGGTGAAAGATCTTTGTTTAGTGGCGCTTTTTTTTTTTTTTTACTGTATTTATTTTCTTTCTTTAGAAGTTAGTGTTGTGCTTGCAAAAAGCCCAAGGACAGGGGTGGGGAGTTAAACCTCTTTCAGTCCGAGAGCTGAATTCAGTTTCGGAGAAACTCTCGGGAGCCACATTCCAGCGGTGGGTGGGGCCAAAATCAAAAGGGGCTGGACCAAAATATCAACAATATCAGCAGATGTTAACTTAAAACTCTTATCGCCAGCAACTAAGGGGCTGCCTTCACGGCACCAAGTTGGAACCGCTCTGCCACCAAACCCCACAGTATCACTGCTGCAGGATGGCGGCAAGTTATTTACACAAAGGGAGGCAGCGGAGGATTTCCAGTGGCCTTTAGGCTCCCCAGGCCCACCCCTCTTCCTTTCATGTCTTCTGGCAACAAATGAGAGGTCACCTTCTGCCCGGGAGCACAGCACCCGAGCAAGGACAAACAGGGAAGAGCTACGCTGACCTCTCTCAGCTAGGAAAATTTGGGGTAAGTCCCTGACTTTTCTGCTGCAGTTCTTCCGGCTCTTTACCCCGGGGTGGCTCTGAATCGGTGGCTGCATCATCTAGCTAATGCAGCGCTGATTCGGAGCCACCCTGAGGCAAAGACGACATTAAGACAGCCCCTAGGGAACGATCAAATGATCGGCAGGCGGTGGAAGGGTATGGAGCCAGTGGAAAAGGGAACCCCGGGAGGTCAGATTGAGACTGTAGGAGGGCCAGATTTGGCCATCCTGCCTCAGGTTCTGCACCCCTGTGCTAGACTGAAAACTGCATCCTTTGAGGATGACATGGTAGCAGGCAGAGCACCATTGGCAATGCAAAGATAAAGCACAGTACCTCCAGAAGAGGAAACTGCAGTTGCAATGTCATGGTCCACAGAATGACCCAAGTGACCCACACATGTTTGTCAATTCCAGAACTACCCATGGACAGCCCACGGAGACATTGGCCAATCGGTTTTAGCTCTAGTAGCTATCACCTCTAGTAGCTATCAGCACTTCTTTACACCAAGGCCCAGAAGCATTCCCTGAGTTCCAATCCATCCCTGGTCTATAATGTGGTTCAGACATCGGTGCAGGGCACTGCCAACGGCTCTCTTCCAGGGCCTTGCAGGGCTTGGATCTTCTGTGTTGAATGAGTGCTTCCAGTGCTCAAAGAAAGCCCCACGGTGATGAAGCCTCCAACAAGCTTATGCTTGCCTCTGGCCTCCACAGATGTCAATGGAGCTAATTTTTCATGGAGAGAAGAATCCTGGGTTCTCTGTCCCTGAGGGATAAAGGGTGAATGCAGTCCTACTTGTGAGATGAAGCCGCATTTAATATTTCAAACCCAGGGCTTTCAGCATTGAGCAATTCCCTCTAGGAGAGGTTGCAGACAAAAATCTGATTGTATATATTTTTTAAAGTATCTGATACAGTATTTTCCTGCTGCTGATAGAGTCCCACATACATTCATCATTCAGGAAACATGGGCAGATTTAGTGCTTTGTTGCAATTTGCTGATGCGCCGCTTTTTTTCAGTGCATTTGAACCTGCGCTTCTCTTCGCGTTTAATATCTTTCTGAGCAGAGTTGGCTCTGGAATTTTTCATGCCTTAAAAGCCGAGCGTGGAGGTCATTGCAAACACACAGCAGACTGGTGAGGAAGACAGAACGCCGCTTCCTTCCAGCAGCACTGAATGGAGTCCATGAACTGCTCACGGTTGTGTACCCCAGACAGCTGCTCTGCTTCCTGACTGGGGAAATCTGGCTCAGCTCTGCAGGAATTTAACAAAATCTGCCACTCGGAAGTACAAACTAATTAGATTTGTTACAGCACAAATAATGTAAAATAAATAAATAAAACTAATGATGCTATAATTGGTTGTACCCTTGATTTGCCACTTTTTCTCACTTGGATGTGCCGGCAGTATTTCAAGCTGAACACATTTTAATTTGTGAAGGTAAAGGGATCCAAAATGCTTTTTTTAAAAAAATAAATAAATCTCATAACACCTCAAAGCTGAAAGGACACAGTGTCAATCACCTATTTTAGCCCTTTGCCATACGGCAGACATCTTGATGGAGCTACATTTATAACACACGTTATCCCCCCACCCCGGTGAAACTCAATGTGTCACAAGTAGAGACCTGGGGGGGGGAAAGTGAATGTCCAGCTCAAGGCATAGAATCATAGAGTTGTAAGAGACCACTAAGGAAAATGGAAGGATCACTGTGGCCACTGCCACAAAACTAGCAATAGCAGCAAAAACAACAACAACAAGAACAACAACCACTAAAAAAACCCCTTTGCTGTTTTGCCCTCACTCCATTCATACCTCCCCATGTCCCCTACACCGCCCTGAGATCTTATTGATATAGGGTGGGATATAAAGGTTTTAAATACATAAATAAATACATAAATAAATACATAAATATTTAAAAATAGTAATAGACCAAAGGGTTTCCCTTTAGAACTTCTGTCTCACCTTTACTTGAAATTCAATTGGCTGAAAATGCAATGGATGATATGGAAATCAACCTCCTTTAGGGAGTAATCCTATGACTGGCTTCCGCCCAGCAAGACATTGGATCCATGGAAGCCTCCAAGTTCAGAGCTTCCAACTTGTGAGGGTGCAACCCTATGCATATTTAGACAGAAGAAAGGTCCTACAAGGGCCAGGTTATTTGAAGGAACGCCTCCTCCCATATGTACCTACCCGGACCTTAAGATCATCTACAGGGGCCCTTCTCCGTGAGCCCCTGCCAAAGGAAGTGAGGCAGGTGGCTACTAGGAGGAGGGCTTTCTCCGCTGTGGCACCCCGGTTGTGGAATGAGCTCCCCAGAGAGGTCCGCCTGGCGCCTACATTGTACTCCTTTCGTCGCCAGCTGAAGACCTTTTTATTCACTCAGTATTTTAACACTTAATTTTAACTTAAATTTAAATTATACTGTTTTAACTCTGTATTTTAACCTTATATCAATTTTGCTGCGTGGTTTTATCCTGGTTGCGCTTTTTATACTGTATTTTGTATTTGTGTTTTTAACCTGTTGGTTGTTTTATGATGGTTTTAATTTTTGTGAACCGCCCAGAGAGCTTCGGCTATTGGGCAGTATAAAAATGTAATAAATAAATAAATAAATAAATAAAATAAACTCCCAATATTCCCCAGCCAGCCAGGACTTCTTTGCAGGACTCCCCCCCTCCCATATAAACATGCGTAGGATTGCGCCCTTACAAAAACTTTTAATTGAGTATCCACATTCAGCTGCCACCCTTCAAGTGTAGAATAAGAAACCACCAGATGATCTGGCCCCTCAACCCTCCCACTTCTGCCACCCTGCATTCTAAAGTCCTTGGAAAAACATTTATCAAGGCGACTGCCACAGAAGAACAAAAGACTTGAGGCAATACTTAGAGCAGATCCCAAAAACCTTGGGGAGCCCCTCGGCCTTGCAAGGGAATGTTCTGCCTGAGAATCTTGGGGTTCATTGTTTCCATGGTGTGCAGGCGGCAGCAGGCTATGCTGTCATCCTTGGCAGAGGAGAAAGGGGCAGTGGAGGGCTAAGTTATAATGTAAATGGAGTTTATTACGATTTGGCAGAATAGCGTTGGCAGTCTTCAGCGATGAGTCTGTGCCACAAACACTTTTTGTGCTTGGAACCAGGTCAAAACTGTTAATCCGAGGATCTGCTGGGACATACACTGTACCATAGCAGCTCCTGCAGTCACAGGGCGTACACACCTCTGCGTTCACACTAAGTTTGAGGTCATATTACTGGGCAAAGTGTCCATACTGGAGTCGATGACAGAGAACAAAATGCAAAATGCAAAATTCAGTTCCCAAGTTTGAACAGCTATTGTTGAATTGACAGAACTATACATGGAATCCTACACACTGTTGCCCAGGCAAACCATAAGGGCTGTACCTTCGATCCCTCTGTGCACTGTTTGCGACCAAACACAAACCACTGTAGGCCTCCCTTGCCTCCCCAATCTGACCTTTCTCCTCTCCCAAGCCCACTTCCTCCTCTTCCTCTTCACCCAGAACCCTGATTTGCTTAGGCCCGACTTCTTCAGCTTCTCCAGGGCCATAGCCCAGCCCCTTTGGATGCACCACACATGCCGATGACCGAGTCTTTTGTGCGCCACACCCCTCAATTTAGCTGCTGAACAAGACTTTGTGCTCATTTCCCCACCACCTGAATACAGTGCATGGGTGTGTCTACATTATTCATTTTGTCTTTTGTTTAGTATGAGTTGCAAGTGCTGTTGTGTACTATATAAATGGACTACCTATATCCTATAATGCATATAGTGCCTTTTACAAACTAATTCTCAAAGTAACTATTGTGTATATTTTTTTATTCTGGTGTGTACCATTAAAATTCCCCTGTTTGGGAAAGAGGTGTGTGGGTGGGTGTGGGTGTGGGTGTGTGCATGTGTGCGTGCGCACCATTGGGACAAATCTGCCAAGATGTGCTATGACCAATGTTAGAAAGTCCCTTATACACAAGTATCTCTGAGTGTATGCATGCACGTGTACACACACACACACACACACACCAGGCACGCACACAGGGTTCAGAAAGGACGTTTGTCAACATCATGAAGGTATCTGGAATTTTAGGTCTGATTTGGAGACCTTGACAGTCTTCATGTGGCAGAGCATTGAGCACCTATATAATACATAATGTTATCTGCATGGATGAGGGGAGATGCTGCACATACTCCACTGCATGAAGACTGCCCAGGTCTCTGAATCAGACCTAAAACTCCACATTCCAGGCATCCATAGTTAATCTTTCATGTAGCACCATGATAATGTAGCCAGCCATAATCCAGCCAAAATAAACCACTTTAGAAGTTCCCGTTCATCTCATTGGGTGAAATATGAAGTGTACATGCAATACCCATACTTCTGGATTTTAAAAAAATCTAAATATTTAACATGAGATTGCATAAGCTAATGTGTCTCTCTATAATAACATTAACTGAATCAGAGAGCTATTTGTTTACTCCACCTTTACAGCTCAAGGGGAGTGGGGGTGGGTGGGAAGGTACCATCATGGTCTTCTATATCGCAATTAGTTGCTTAAGTGCTGATATATTTGCTCATATGCACAAGGCCAAATGTCCATCAGACCTGGAATTAGGAATGATTTATCAAAAAGACTCAATGACCTTTTCTTTTAATCTCCATTTTTCCCAGCAAACCATACACACAGATGGACAGGTGAACTGTATGCTCAGTAGGCATGTGCTCCGCTCCGATTAGAAGCGCAGAAGCAGGAGCGAATTGGCCTGCTCCACCTTGCCCAGAGGCGGAGTAGAAGCGGACTGCAGACTCCTAGAAGCAAGGTGAAGAGAAGCGCCCATTTTCGGAGCACTCCGGTTTCCGCGGTCCGGTCCGATCGCCATCTTGAAACATTTCGCCCATAAGATTGCATTGCGAAAAAGAAAGGGGGATAACTGTGTTGTTTTTGAAGCTATCTTTCTGAAAATTCTTGTGCTCAGAGAGTCGTGGATGGGGGTCATTTTGAGACTACTCTCAGCTCTCTGCGTGGTGTGGGTCGCGCGCTAGAATTTTTTTAAAAACCGGCGGGAAATACCTTTTTCGAAGGGCTGAGGGGCAGAGTCAACTCCCGGTCATAATCACATGATCCCAAAGTTGGAGGAGGGGATAGGCAAAATGGGTAACTTGGGATTCTGGGAAACTTCTCTTTCTTAGTCTGAACGGACTTTTCCCAGTGTTTTTTAAAACAGTAGCCCCACCAAATGCACAAACACAACCTGAAATCATATACTAAGCCAATAATAAGAGAGCACTGCTACCCTTCCTAACTTTGGGGAACAACTGAAAAGATGTGGTGCAAGGGGATGAGCTCCCCTAGGGCATCTCATCATGGACGTGCCCCCACTCTCTCCTGTACTTGGGGGGCTATCACAGCCCTCCAAAGAGAGTAACCCGGTGGAGCAATGCCTATCATGAGTTGAAGTGAGCGTTTACTTCTTAGTGGTGGAGCAATGTCTTTCATGAGTTGAACTGACAACGTTGCTTCTTAAAAGACTGGTTACTAGGACCAGTCAAATTGGCAGCTGCTTCCCCCTCCCCCGGGCACGTCCCCCTATTACTGGTAAAAGACAGATATAGCCTTTTTAAAAAAGTTCTTCTTGTTGTTTATTCAGCAACACTGCTGCTTTTAATTCCACCCCTCCTTTGTTTGTTTATTTATTTATTTATTTATTTATTTATTTATTTATTTATTCCATTTTATATGCATTACTGGCTTATCCTTGGCTCACTTCCTTATGCCCCCAGAAATGTCTGCTGCCTGCCTGCCTTCCCTCTCTCCTCCCCTGCCCGCCTCGCAGGGATGTTGTGTGTGTCTGGCTTTGACTCAGGGGAGAAGTCCTTCCTGCGCTCAATTAGACTTTTGGAAGTTCCAAATCCATTTCATGGCATGTTGGGATTTCCTTTGAAATGGCCCCATTGAGATGTCTGCAGGTTTAAGCCCTGCCAAAAATCAGGGGATGATGGGACTGCCTTGAGTCTTGGTGTGCGTATGTATCCCTGGACAAGCTATCATGGTGGCGAGTTTGAGATTTTTAACGTGCATATTGACGGAGCTATGGAAAGGGGTGTGAATGGGGTGTTGGATTTTCATAAATTCCCCAAAAAATCAGGGGATGATGGGACTGCCTTGAGTCTTGGCGTGCGTATGTATCCCTGGATAAGCTGTCATGGTGGTGAGTTTGAGATTTTTAACGTGCAAATTGACGGAGATATAGAAAGGGGTGTGAATGGGGTGTTGGATTTTCATAAATTCCCCCAAAATCAGGGGATGATGGGACTGCCTTGAGTCTCAGCGTGCATGTGCACCCCTGGATAAGCTTTCACGGTGGCGAGTTTGAGATTTTTAACGTGCAAATTGACGGAGCTATGGAAAGGGGTGTGAATGGGGTGTTGGATTTTCATAAATTCCCCAAAAATCAGGGGATGATGGGTTTGCCTTGAGTCTCAGCATGCGTGTGCACCCCTGGATAAGCTTTCATGGTGGCAAGTTTGAGATTTTTAACATGCAAATTGACAGAGCTATGGAAAGGGGTGTGAATGGGGTGTTGGATTTTCATAAATTCCCCCAAAATCAGGGGATGATGGGACTGCCTTGAGTCTCGGCCTGCATGTGCACCCCTGGATAAGCTTTCATGGTGGTGAGTTTGAGATTTTTAACGTGCAAATTGACGGAGCTATGGAAAGGGGTGTGAATGGGGTGTTGGATTTTCATAAATTCCCCAAAAATCAGGGGATGACGGGACTGCCTTGAGTCTTGGCGTGCGTATGTATACCCCCATGAGGTGTCATGGTGCCAAACTTGAGGTTTCTAACTTTCACAGAAAAAAAGTTTTATACTTTTTTAGCTTAATGCAAGCCTATGGGGGGGAAAATGGAGCTCCGATCCGGATCCAGAGCTCCGTAGCAGAGCGGACATAGGCGGAGCGGGGGCGGGGCGGAACGGGCCGATCCGCAAATCGCGGATCTGGAAGAGAAGCGGAGCGGGGGGTCCGTGCACACCCCTAATGCTCAGTTCTAAGGCTTTGCTAACATAAAGACTGCCATGTTTCTCTTTATATTTGCTCTCTGCCTACCCAGACATTTCACTCAAGGCTGGAGACAGTTCTGTGTAGCAGCTGAGCTTTATGTTTTCAGAAAGGGGAATCAGCCATTTCCCCAGAATCCTAGGTGTAATAGGATATCATTATTATTATTATTATTATTATTATTATTTATTTATATAGCACCATGCTGTACAGAGTAAAACAGTAAATAGCAAGACCCTGCCGCATAGGCTTACATTCTAATAAAATCATAATAAAACAATAAGGAGGGGAAGAGAATGCAAACAGGCACAGGGTAGGGTAAACAGGCACTGGGTAGGGTAAAACTAACAGTATAAAGTCAGAACAAAATCAAGTTTTAAAAGCTTTAGGAAAAAGAAAAGTTTTTAGCTGAGCTTTAAAAGCTGCGGTTGAACTTGTAGTTCTCAAATGTTCTGGAAGAGCATTCCAGGCATAAGGGGCAGCAGAAGAAAATGGACGAAGCCGAGCAAGGGAAGTAGAGACCCTTGGGCAGGCGAGAAACATGGCATCAGAGGAGCGAAGAGCACGAGCGGGGCAATAGTGTGAGATGAGAGTGGAGAGATAGGAAGGAGCTAGACAGTGAAAAGCTTTGAAGGTCAACAGGAGAAGTTTATATTGGATTCTGAAGTGAATTGGAAACCAATGAAGAGATTTCAGAAGTGGAGTTACATGGTCAGAGCGGCGAGCCAAGAAGATAATCTTAGCAGCAGAGTGGTGAACAGAAACCAACGGACTGATGTGAGAAGAAGGAAGGCCAGTGAGAAGAAGGTTGCAGTAGTCCAACCGAGAAATAACCAATGCATGAACAAGAGTCTTGGCAGAAGAGACAGACATAAATGATCGAATCCTGGCAATATTATACAGGAAAAAATGACAGGATTTAGCTACTGCCTCAATATGAGGAATAAAGGAGAGTGAGGAATCAAATATAAAGCCAAGACTACGAGCTTCCTTGACTGGAGTAAGTGTAACATCATTGACAGTAAGAGAGAATGAGAGATGAGGAGAAGGTTTAGGAGGAAAAACAAGCAATTCAGTCTTTGCCATATTAAGTTTCAAACGACGATGAAGCAACCAAGCTGAGATATCTGAAAGACATGCCGAGATACGATCGTGAACATCAGGAGAAAGATCCGGAGATGAAAGATATAATTGTGTATCATCGGCATACAGATGATATTGGAGGCCATGAGATTGAATAAGATTACCCAAGGGCAACATGTATAAAGAAAACAACAACGGACCAAGCACCGAGCCTTGCGGAACCCCTACTGAACGGGGAAAAGAAGAAGACGAGCTGCCATTAGCCAACACGCTGAAAGAGCGACCCGCTGAAAGAGCGACCCGATATCAGTGAGGAATTCATTCAGTCTGCAAACTTCTTAAAACTGGTTCTAAGTCAGGGGTGAGCACCATATGCCCCCTGCCCTGTTTTGCAGACCTGGCCATTACCACCACCACCCCCAAATTACCAGTGTGGCTGCCACTGCCAAATTGCCACCAAATTTCTGTGGTGCAGCAGCAAAAAAATTCCCCCTTTCAACCAAGATGTGCTGGGAGCACATACCTTGTTTTCATGGCAAACCGTGCTCATCTGGGTCAGCTGGGAGCACAATTTGCCATGAAAACAAGGCACAAACTCACCATGCCCATGTTTTAAAAGGGAAGTAAGGGTCTGTGTTTTTAATGCCGCTGCTCCACACTGCCAAAATTTGGCAGCAATTTGGCAGCATGGTGGCAATTTTGATGGTGGGGCAAGGGCGTGGCCCCCAGTGGGACCCAGTGGGGGGGGGGAAATTCCCAGATCCTCTGAAGTCACTCATTCCTGGTCTTAATTAATACATGGCTACAACATCTATTTCTTTGTTCATTCATTCACATTTCTATACCACCCAATATCTGAAGCTCTCTCGGTGGTTCGCAAAAAAATTTAAAAAATGAGTTGAGATGGCATGGGGCAGGCCAAATGGCCCACAACTCTCTTCTCCAACACCTTGTTGCCACTTCCTAGAATCTACTGGGATTTTTTGGATCAAGTGGGGGAGTGGCAAACTAGATGGCCTACAAGAGACATCAGCAGAAGATAGGTCTCCCAGAAACCACTGCCAGCATGGCCAATGATCAGGAATGCTGGGAGATGAAGTCCAACACATTTGCAGATCTATTTTCTGTACAACCCTGGCCTATAAGACCCCTTCTGACTATGTGATTCTATGACAATACACACATTTATTGTTAGTATGTTCGCTTGGAGGACTGAAAGCAGAAAAGCCGGGGTGGGGTGAGGGTGGAGAGGGGGTTGGTTAACCATAATTTAAAAGCAATGTTGCAAAGTGGGCATTTTCAGAGATGTGTGTGATAGTATAAAATGGCTAGCTGAACAGTAGCTGCAAACCTGCAGGGATTTGGCTTTAAACATGAAACCCAAAAGTACCATCTCTATACAGTCACTTTTCTTCCTAAATAACACTGGAACAGTGTGTCTTTGTAATTTTCTTTCTTATATAAAGAAATACATTTTTTAAAAAATATGCATTTATCTATCCTCAGAGGGCTCAGAATGGGTTGCAATACTGTGCAGTATGAACCGACTTACCTCTCCTGGAAGCTCACTGTCTAAGTTAAACAAAGATTTAATTCCACAAAGAATGTCATAGAATTGGAGATGGTGCAGAGGAGTGCAACTGAAATGATAGAGGGGTCCGGAGCATCTTCTGTAAGAGGAAAGGATAAAGAGTTTGGCTTTTTAGTTTAGAAAAAGGACAACTAATGGAGAATATGATAAAGGCTTAGGAAATTAGGAATGGTGTGAAGAGACTAAATTATGCTTCTTCTCTCAGTTCTTGAAGTCAAAGTCTTCAAACGAAATGTATCGGCAGTCAGTTGTAGATGGGCAAAAGACAGAATGTCTTCATACAACACAGAATCCAGTTATGGAATCTACAACTATAAAATGTGATGATTGCTACTAATTTAGATAGGCAGGATCTACACTACTGCTTTAAAATGGTTTATAACCATTTTATCAGTTGTAGTGACAACTGATGGGGCCCAGGACACATTCTATATACAGTTTTCAAAACACTATCCTGCTTAGTGTAGATCTAGCCATATCCTGCTTAGTGTAGATCTGGCCATAGTCTTAAAAAGGGACCAACTGTGTTGGCAGCCTGGCCCGCATTTTGCATCCTCCATAATGCCCCATATACCTAGCATCACTCAGGGCATTGAGGGGAGGGAATGCAGCCACCATTAAAAAAAATGGTGAAGAAAATGTGGTAGAAATTCTGAAAAGTGACCTTTAATTTCTCAGAGGTAGGAAAAGAAAAATCTCAGAAATTTCCTGAAAGTTTTCTTTCCCCCATGAAAGGGGCTTCCATTTTTCTGCCTCATTCTCAGGGCATTTTATACTTTGTTTTGGAGTGTTTTTGACTTTACCCAATCACTATAAAGAGGCTGAGGGTACTGTCTATATTTTTCTTTCTATTACACATCTCACCATTGCTCTACAGTCTCTCAGGCTGCCTGAACTTCCTGATCTGAAAAGGCCCTGTGGGAGAAATAAATTTATGATGTCCTCCCTTGGGTGGAAGTGCAGGAAGCCAAGGAAGCTACAGGCTGTCAGAGAGATGACTGTATAATGAAAGACAGGGCATTCACACACTCCTCAGCCGCCTCATAAGTGAAGCAAGATCAAGAACCCAGAACCCAACCCATGAGAATTTCTCCGAAATTTCTTCTCCTTTGAATTTCCTTTTGAAGGCAATTTATTTTCTATCAAATTCAATAAGAATGGTCAAAATTCTCATGGAAGAAATTTTCAGCACAGCACTAGATTTAACCTAGGATCTTTTGCCTGCAAAGCAGGTCTTGCTCCACTGAGAAACAACCTTTTTATCGAGGACTGATAAGGACACTCCTGACCAGCATAGCCGTCTGGTGTTGTTTTCAACAGTAGTTGCAGCTTCAGGAGCCGTCCCAAAGCTGTACACTTGCACCAACAGTGTGACAAGCACACCACTGCTAAGAGGTAAATCTCTTACTGCCAGGACATCCAACTTCCCAACTGGAATTGCGTTGATCTTGTCTGAATTTAGCTTCAATTTCGGGAGCTCAGCTTGTGAGCCTATAACAAGAGCCTATAGCTGTGTTATAGCTATAACATAGCTCTTGCCTATGAGGGCAACCTCAGAAATATAGTCCAGACAAAGGGATAAGTATTGTTTTGCAATAAAAGTATTGTTTTAAGATGCAGTGATGCATTGCTTGTATGTACAGACGTAATCAATTTCCTTTTCAGCAGGAACTAAATATCTTTAATAATCAGATGTGTCATATTAACTGTCTGGTGCTTTTTTATTTTTAATTACAATGGGATTTTTTAAAAAAAGTCTAGGAAATTGCTTTAATATTGAAACTTCCTCTTTCAATAACAGTAACAAGGCAGTGATCGTTGACTACAAAGACAATGTGCATATGTTCAGTTTGGATTATTGCCATTAATTGTGAAAACCAGCATTGTGTACAGGCGTTTGATCAATTGAATTTAACATCAGCACATATATGAAGCACAAAACTAATCTTCAAGCTACAAAAGTATTGGTGACAGAGTAGTAATCTCTCATACAAAACCCTGGTGGGGTTGAATGTACGCTACTGAATTAGCACCCAGATCAGAATAGACTCCAGAAGTGGTCCCAAAGAGTTTGCTTCCTGAGATGAGGGTGGCAGGTGGGAATGGTTGCCTCCCTTTCCGTGTACAGAAGCAAACCACACTGGCAGTTGTATGTTGTATCTTGCTTCAACACTGGCAATGGGACAGCATCCTCCACCGCATACTTACTTGAGTTTGCCAGACAAGCTGTGTGGCACAGGCACCTCTGTCCTTTTAACATAGGGATGGACAAAAGGTGGATCTCCAGGTGTTTTGGACTTCAGCATTCCTGACCATTGACCATTCTGGCAGGGGGTTATGGGAGCTGAAGTCCAGAACATAATGAAATTTACCTTCTGCTCAGCCCTGCTTTAACAGGAGAGAATGGATAGGGGACCTCTGGAGAAGCAGCTGGATGGCTGCCACCACTGCCCCCTAATATTCCCCAGCAGCTGCTGCTAAGTCAGTTGCCTAGTTCTTACTGGTGTTGTGCTCCGGTCCCGCTTGTGGGCTTACCATAGTCATCTGGATGGCCAATGTGGAGATGGAATGCTGGACTAGACAAGCTTTTGAGCTGTTCTACTCCATCTGGAATTCTGTCATCTTCTCTGGGCAACAATGGCTCAGGCAAGGAGGCACGACATGGGAAACAGGCGACTGGAACGGGAGCTGTTTCAGCACCATGGCCAGCATCACACATACTGGCCCAGGTTGTGGAGTGAGTTCAGGATCCTGGAGAGCTGTTCTACAGCTGGACTACTAACAGCTTAGTCCAGCGCTGTCTTAGAGCAACAGGCAGAGTTGAATAGCCAGGTTTAGGAAATCCCTCTGGGAGTTCCGCCTTCTCAAGTGTCCTTCCCCACAATCGCTGGCTTCTTTTGGTGGTAAGGGTTTAGGGATCGAGGAGCTGTTTGGTGGATGCTCTCCAGAGCCTCCCTGCTCACTGGAAGAGTCTGTGGCCCAGTCTTCAGAGTCAGAGGGAAGTGGCACCTCAAGAGGATTGAGAGGGCAAGGTGCAAGATCAAAAGTGGAAAGCCCCACTTGTGAAAGTCCAGGGACTAGTTCAGACTCCTCCTTAGAGTTGCAGCTACTAGAAACCTCAGTCTCAGAGGCTCTTGGCCTGGGCTATGACACCCCTCCCATAAAACCAGTGGCTGAACCACCTCTTCTTCCACCTAAGTCCAACACTCTAGCTAGCTTCTACAGTGCCCTGCTAAGATTTTCTAAGCTGTCCTAAGTAAAAAAATATGGGTGATGTATTATGTATTATGCAACTCTAGTGCCACAGAGAGAATCTTTGTGCTCAACTGCTGCCATCACTTCATTTGAAGGAGATGCAATAAGACCATGATGTGTGTTTCTGGTGCTGGCAACGTTTCACTGGACCGTGTGTCATCTCAGTAGGGGCATGCTTGGCTGCCTACAAGAAGGTTTTCTTGGCCTGTGGAGCTCTCGTATAAAACTCATTCTTTCCATGGCAAAAATAATAGGGAGCATTACAGAAGATAGACACAAACTGTCAGCGAGAGGCGGCAGAAGATACTGCCGGAGACAAGAACAAAGGTTTCATTTAGCTGTTCCCCTAACCTAGGGGCTGAGGGGTTTGAGAAGTAGCTGGGTTCTTCTCTCTGAATGACTTACTTATCTCATTTCACTCAGGCAAACAAAGAACATGGATGGATGTGAGAAGGTAAGGCTGAGCGTTTGCGTCCTGCCTGAAATCCAGAGTGCCGATTGTTTTTGAAAGTTGCCATGACCACAGCACTACCCAGGAGACACAATTCCCCCATTCTTCACCTGAGGACTTGAAAAGCTGATCACTGGATGTGTTGCTTCATAGTGCATTTGCAATCAAGCCCTGACACTGACAGCGTTACTAGATTGTTTAATGACACTGCCGGTGTAAGGAATTTAATCAAAAAAGGAAGGCACACTTTTCTGACTGCCTCTAACCTCCCTTTCGAAGGCTGCTTTCTCTTCTCCCTTGGCATCCTGAGTGCACTTTGCTCTTTGCTCCACTTAATAGGGATACTGACATTTAACAAAGGTATGGAGCAATGAAGTGACTTGATCAGGGTCAAACAGCATGTCAGTAGCTGAGCTGGGAATTAAATCAAGTGCTCATTGGGCACTATTACTATTCAAGTATACTACATCATTTGCCAGAATCAATAGAGGAAAGGGTGAGTTTTCTACCCCATTTTTAAAAATGGAGTTTAGAGCACCCTGACACCCTCCAGATGTTTCAAACTACAATCCACATCAGCCATCACCAGCATGACCAGTGGTCAGGGACTATGGGAGTTGTAGTCCAAAACATCTGGAGGGTACCAACTTGCCTATCAAGTTTATACACTGAGGGACACTCATTTGCATGCACTTGTAACCCCCATCATCAGATTGCTTTAGCCAGTAGTGTATTGTTACATTTTGAAGTGCAGGCACTCATCATGATGGTCCCTGTAGCTGCACCCCCAAGAAGAGTCCAAAAATGGAGGGAAACATGTTGATCCATATCAACAAAATAGTTCTACCAGCTTTCACCTCCATAGGAGCTGGTCTTCTGTCAAGCTACTGTGGCCATGGCTAGACTAGGCCTATATCCCGAGATTGTCCCAGGATCATCCCTGTGCATCTAAATGACACACAGGGGATCCTGGGAGCAGGCAGGGATGACCCCTCCATTTGCCTGGGATAATCCTTAGGTCTAGCTAAGGCCTAAGTCTTAGTTGCCCATTCATGACCAAGACACCTCAAAATACTCAACAGGGGACAATATATTGTTGCAGGGAAAATTACTGCAGCCAAGCAATATTCATTAGACACTCCCTCTCCTCTCTGTCTCTCTTATTTAAAAAGTACCAGCACTCCATCCTGTGAGTTCTGGCTCCACTAACCAACAGGCTTTATTCCAATTAATCCCCGAAGAACCCAGATAGGCAGAGGTTATACACTCACAAGCAAACATATATTCAAGCACGCACGCACGCACGCACGCACGCGCACACACAGACACACACAGAGTAATTGTGATAGAAGGATTCTGGATTTCTGAAGACATAATATAAATAGGTAGTTCTGACCACCTGTTTCTATGAAAGAGTTGATTAGTTGAAGGGAAATAAGCATTGCTGATGCCATAGCATCAGCTCATGTGAACCAGCTGGTCAACCAAATACTTTCCCTCATATCTGCACCTAAAACATTCCACATAATTCCCTGTAAGGTAACATATGAAACATCTCTACTTCCTGCTTTTCTGACAGGGAACATGGTGGGAAAAGCACTTCAGAAACAAAAAGGGTTATGTGGGCCTTGTCAATGTCCACCGTGAGATCTGTCAACTTCAGATGTTATTTGTGTATCCCTCCTTTCGATGCAAAATCAATGGGTTGTACCCAATATCAATGTAACTTGACTACCATTAATTTCAATGAGTCTACTTTAAGTAAAACTGACATGGGATACAACCCACACAATAGAGAATAAGAAGCTCAAGTTTCACTTAGCCCAGCAGTTCTATCCCTAATCTCCTGTTCCTCAGCTCTAGGTGGACGTGTCCCTAACTTCTTTATGTGACCTTTGAAATGTTGTGAACCTTCTGCCCACTACAGAAGCTCTGCCAATAGCTGGAGGAAAGTGGGTGGGATATCAGAGGTAGACAATAGTTAATATTTTGTACAGGGTAATTGTAACATCATGTCTCACAATGAGTTCTTCAGTGGAAGATTCCAGGGCTGAACCAACAACAGAGCCGCACAATGCCTGTTCTTCAAAATACAAAGTAGACCACCACTTTCTTGAAAATGTATCTGCTCCTCTTCCTTCTCTCCTTCCCCTGCACCCCACAAATATTGTGTCTTATTTTGTCGCTGAGTTGTAGATGAAATTGCCATGACTACAAATCAAGTCTGCTGCATGTGCAATGACCCTAATTAGGATTCAAAAGTGAACCAATTTGCATATGCAGCTGTAAGCACAAATTAGCCCTTAATAACATAGCTAGCAGTCTCTCTAAGTATCGGCTTTGGTTTGCTACATACCGGGCTACTTTATTGTATAATGCCATTCAGTTCTAAATAAATCCTTCCTTAAGGAAAAATACAAACAAGGGATTCCCAACCCATAACTATTAGCAACCATTTTTTAAATCTAAACTGCTTAATTACAGTCAGTATTGGTGCGAAAACCTAAGCAACAAGGGCATTTTTCCGGAGGCCAGGGTTATTGGGTGTAAAATGAACCCTCTTCCCTTCTTTCACAATGGCCCTTTCCTCTCCTTCTTACCTGTTGAAGCTGGAAGCAGGGGAAGCAATTGTTGGTTGCCAGGTAACCACTCAGCCTTCTTCCCAACTGCTTTCAGAAGAGGTGGAGATAAGTGTCAAGATGGCGGCTAGATAATACCAAGAACATACTCATCAGATATCAGGTTACCATGATGCCCCCATATTAAAATATATATATACACAGGGGCCCTTCTCATGGTCTCCAAATACATGGCTGGTGTGGGGCTTGGCCAGAGGGCATATCAGCATCAGGGGAAAGAGCTAACCCTTCACAATATTTATTTATTTATTTATTACATTTTTATACCGCCCAATAGCCAAAGCTCTCTGGGCGGTTCACAAAAACAATAGCTTTTCATATGTAAGGTGGTTCATCTGAATTCACCTATGGTCACATGGTGACCCAAGGACTTGGCAAACATGACCTTCAGTATTGAGTGAACACACATGGGTGCAGGGGTAGGATCTCACCTGCTGGCTCCCCTCCCTTCATGAAACATGTTCAGCATGTGTACTGAAAGAGCACACACACACACACACACACACACACACACACACACACACACCCTGCATGCAAAAGGTATGTGTGCAGGCTCTGTGCCTGCAATCAGAGCTCCTTGTGCACACAAATTGTGTGCTTGTAGACTCTTTCTGAAAAGTGGTTACCTCCCCAATTGTCATGTACACACAGTCAGTCAGTACAGGATGTGACATCAGCCCAGCTCCTTCCATCTCAGCTCCTACCATACCCGTGGATCCCTGCAATGGAAGACATATTCAGATGGAAGGGAGAGAGCCAAACTGCTTGCCAGGAACTGTTATGTTTAACTCTCCCCACTCCTTCACCCCATCCCCCTAAATCCATACTCTCCCATCACTTCTTCACGCAGCAAATAGTTAAATTATGGAACTCACTACCACAGGATGTAGTGATGGCCAGCAATTTGGATGGCTTTAAAAGGGGGTTGGATAAGTTCCTGGAGGCAAAGGCTATCAATGGCTACTAGCCCTGATGGTTGTATGCTATCTCCAGTATTTGAGGCAGTAAGCCTGTGTGCACCAGTTGCTAGGAAACATGGGTGGGAGGATGCTGTTGCACCATGTCCTGCTTTGTTGGTCCCTGGCCAATGGCTGGTTGGCCACTGTGTGAACAGAGTGCTGGACTGGATGGACCCTTGGTCTGATCCGGCATCAGGGCACTTCTTTTGTTCTTATCACCCTAAATCAGTCTTCCCCAATCCAGTACTGTCCAGATGTTTTGGGCTACAATTCCCAAAACAGAAAAAGCAAGGTTACAAGATGGGCATGCAGTTACACTCTTCCTTTAGTCTGTAGGGCAGCAATGTTTTTAATGTATACTTCCAGGAGATCTCTCTTCTTCTCAGTTGGTGGTGCAGCCTGGTCCCCTGTCCTTAGATCCTTTCAATTATCCAGAACTTTAGATCCTCTTCAACATGCCCCATGTCGCTGAAGTGTTTCACCATGGACTACAATTCCCAACATTCCTGACCATTGGGAAAGCTGGCAGGATCTGATGGGGATCAGGGGCTGTGGCAGAGTGGTAGAACACCTGCTTTGCACGCAGAAGGTTCCAGGTTCAATCCCCAGTATCTCTCGGCAGCGCTGGAAAAATTCCTGCCTGAAACCCCAGAGAGCCACTGCATCCAGGGCAAGAAGGACTGATGGTCTGACTCAGTTTAGGGCAGATTCTGATGTCCCTAAATCCAAAACAATGGGAAGGCACCAGGTTGGGAAAAGATGCCCTAAATGAATCGGAGGGGAGATATCTGTGGCATGGAGCGTGCTCTATTCATATTGAGAAGCCTGGAAGATTGGATCTTTAAACTGTGCTGGGAGCTTATATGGGTGGTGCAGTCACTTCATGGCAGACTTGGATCCCTCAATTCATGGAGGGTGGTGGGGATGAGGACAAAGGTGGGGTCAGAGGGGCAAAGCAGGCATGTTCAGCCCTGCTGTCCCTCACACAATCATGTAGAAAGCCCAAATGGGGCTCACGTCTTTCCTAGAAGCAGGCGCACATCAAAAGGCAAGGAACCCACCTCTGTTCCTTGTGCAGGAGCCACCAGGTAGGGTGCTGCAGGACTATTCTTCCAGTGACTGGCATCAAGGGTGACACACATATCAATTTGATGCTGCATTTAGAACGCACTATCATCCATGAGAATGAGAAACAAATAGGAATAATCAGATTTGTGGTTCTAAACGTAAGGATTTGTTCCATTAGAATGTCTCTGCATGCAGTTTAATAACCTGGGACAAAACCAAATGTTAAACAACAACAACAACAACAACAACAACAACAACAACAACAACAACATAGAGAGAGAGAGAGAGTCAGAACTATGATTAATCTAGTCCACAGTCTGGGCTAACACAGGAGCTCCTTACAAGGCTGGTTATATGACTTACTACTAAAAAAGAGTCTGAGGCCTTAGTTAGACCTACCTTTTAATCCACAATGAAGGAGGGAAGATCCCGTGATATGATTATCACAAGATCCCTCCTCCATTTACACATGAGGCGCGACGACCTCAAGAGGAGAGGCATCGCACCCGCCATTTTTTTTAAAGTGACAGGAGCGCATGAGTGCCGAAAAGTAAGTTTTTTAAAAAACAAATACTTTAATTTCCCCGCTCCCCCTACCCTACCACCGATGGGCGCAGCACTCCAGAGGAGCGCTGCGCCCCATGCTCAGCTCACGGCTTCACGCGAGGAATCACGCGGAGCTTGGTCAACCCGCGACAACAGGCCACACGTTCCACAGTCTCAGGCTCAGCCCGAGACTGTGGAAAAACTGAGCCCAAAGTAGAGGGCTCTATCCTGGGGCAAGGGAGGGATGATCCCTCCCTGATCACAGGATCCCTTGTGCACAGGGACAATCCCAGGGTTCACCCCGGTATAAAGCCCCGTCTAGCGAAGGCCTGACTCCATTTTGCTTTTGTTGTAGCAGCAGCAACAAGAAACTGACCTCTCCTTCTCCTTGTGTTCTTTTCTATTTTCCAAGTTCTCCTTCCCCTTGCATTCTTTCCTACTGCTGCAGAAAAACATGTAGATGGGAGATCATAGGAGACCAGAGCCTGGGAGAGAGGCCCTGGTCTCCCATGCCTTCCTCAAAGCCCAGACTCAGAAACAAAACAAAACAAAACAAACATACGAAAAGGTGGTCACATGTCATTCCAAAACCCACTATTAGGCAATACCTTCATCAACACCAATCAAATTCCCACAAAAATATGGATTCTCCAGAAGTCCTCAACAGGCTAGGTGGTAGAAAAAGCAAGGGATGGGAGATGAAACAGAAAGTTCAAAAACGTGGCCAGGTGTTGAGGCCATGAATTCTGCAGTTTAGATAGCCTCAGTCTGAAAATGGAGATTTTCAGTCTGAGTGAATTTGTCAGTGGTAGGTGTTGGTATCAGATTACACTTAGCAATGCATTTTGGGAAAAAGAAGCAATGGCTGACCTCCATCTCTGAAAACACAAAGGCAGGTTATAACTCTGATCTCCCTCTTGCCTTGGGTGAAACATATCTACATTCACTAATTTCAGTTGAGTTACAGGTTCATCACTATGCTTTGACATTCACTGTTTCAGTTAGTTATGAGTTAAGCAAGACTACCTCTTGCACTGACAACTGGCCAAGTCCAAGTCGCAGATTTTGCAAAGTGACAAAATGGTTTTGTTGTGATGTCAAAATACTATTTCTAATAAATGCTTTCAGTCTATCTGTATTGCAAATCAGATTTCACATCTCCGCTTAACATGAGTGGCTGAAGCAAGCTGGGGGGGAAAAAACCTCATTTCAGGAATTAGAGCTCTTAACATCTCACACCACAGCCTCACTGACTAAAAATGGTACTTTGCAGGCAATAAATATTGGATTATTTATTATGCAAGATACCTTTCATTCCCCTTTCTCGCTTCTGATGGCAGGGAAATGAGGTCAGGATGAGCGAAGTATATTATAGATGAATATTAATCTTTTCTCTTCAGTAAATACATGCATTTATTTATATGGATGATTTGCTGGTTCTGTTTGGATACACACACATTTAGCTGTAGCGCTTATCCTGAAAAATGCCATCAAATTAGCTCTTTTCAAAGATGCCAATATTATTGGCAAGAAACACATTTTCTTTCTTTTTGTAAATGTGTTCTGCGCTTCCGTGCTTATTCCTTGGGAAAGAAAAAAGGGAAAAAATCACCAAGTACTTCTTCCAAAGGCAAGAGAAGGCGGGGAAAGAGTGGCTGTCACTCACACGTTTTTTTTAAAAGCACAAGCGTAGCCTTGATCTTTCTGTGGCAGATTAAGGAAAGAGATAAAAAAAATGAAACAAAAGCCCCCAAATGTCTGTTCCACTAGGTTCAAGGCAGCCTCTCTTTGTTTTAGTTCCGCACTCTGCCTCTTTAATTCCCGCTGGCTCAAATGCCAATTTTCTGCTATGCTGGCATGGCTACCGAAGTATTGCTTCTGTTAATAAACTGCACAAAATAGCTGAGCAATTAGGCAATTAAACTGTTTTAAATTTAATTTAAAACCCTGGCATTTTGCTGGGAGCTTCTTTTCTCCTTCTTCTTTTCCTTTGAAAAAACAAACCTTTCTTTGTTGTTGTTTCTGTTGTTATTGCTAGGGGGTGGGGTGGGGTGGGGGGACACTGGGGTAGCAGAAAGCCTTCTCGTACAATGGTGGAGAGGTGGGGGGGCATTGGCTTTTCCAATCCAACCCAGCTGAAGGGTTGCTTGCTATGGTAAGCACATTTTCCTGCTCTCACCTTATTAGAGCAAGTCATTTTTCCCCGAACATTTAACATGCAAACAAGCTTAATCTGATTTCTGCCAGGGTCCCATATGGGTAGCAGAACCAATCAGCAAATCACGGGGTGGGGGGAGGATGGCGTTGCTCATTGCCTTGCCACTAGTCATTCAAATTAGGGTGGAGGGAAATAATTCAGATCAGGGGAAATGACAGAAATTGTGTGTGTGCGGAGGGCTGTCATTCTAATGCTGAGCTGAAGCGGGCAAAGGGTGTTCTGTTTTGTTAACATGTTCCCACAGTGGTTTCGATCCCAAGGTGCCCTCTGGTCCAGGAGAGGAGACCTTTAATGAACTGAAGAGTTTTAATCCCGCAGCGGCTGCCACTAATGGGGGAGGGGAGGCAATTTTCACCAAATAGTCTTCCTCTTTGAAAAGCCCCCAAACTACTTCAGAGGGTCCCCCAATCCCACAGAGCAGGTTTCCAAGTGGGGCAGGGGAAGAAGGTTAGGATGTCCACAGGTCTCCTTTTGCATAGGACAATCCTCTGTTTGAAGGGCTGCAATAATCCTTCCTCTTTTTGAAGGTGTTCTTTATTTTTAAACTGGACTTGGACTGCTATCCAGTCCAAGTCCAGTTTAAAAATAAAACACCATCAAAAGAGAGAGCTAAAGGGCCTTAGAGTTTCCCCTCAACAGCACCTGGACAGCAGACGGAGCAAGACAGGCACACAGGGCACTCTGGTCACAGTCTTCCCCACTATGAAACTGTATTTCGATTTACATTATAACAATCATTTCTGAACTGGCATTTATACATGTTAATTGGCATGTGCAAATTTTATACATATCTGTGTTCCCTTTTGCCCTCTTTTTTTGGTGATGCACCAGTGGCCACCACAGGGAGAACTGGCCCAAACAAAAAAGCACCTTTCACCTCTTCCCTTGGTACCAGGAGCACCCTTTCCATGAGGGGAACTCTACTCATAGCATTTTAGAGCATTGCCTACATCCCTTTAAAAAAGACTGCAAAACTGTTTGCATGGCGGCTGGTTTCAGTGGTAAGAGGGAACTTGTCACCCTTGCTGAAGCAACTTGGCCAATGCTTTCTCAGCCCAGTCTAGAACTATGTGATGCCAGCAGGTGATGGGGAACATCAGTCCAGTTGCCTGAGCAATGCTGATGCTAGTCTCCACCTTTATTTGTGATATCTCCAAATCGGATTAGCTACACGGTGATGGATCTAGACTTAGCCATACTTAACAGACACATTGAAATTAACGACATTTAAGCTAGTTATGCCTAACTTGAATTCCATTGGTTTCAATAGGTCTACTCTCAGTATAACGAAGTTTGGAACCAACCTTTGATGCCCTGACATTGTCATGTCCATTATATGATCCCAGATTTACAAGGATCATGCAGTAAAGAAGTCCTTTGCATATACATATATAAACTACATATATAAAACATATATATATATATATATATATATATATATATATTGCTTTTAAATTATATATTGTTTTAACTTGGTTTATGGTTTGTTTTTAGCTGTGTATATTTACTGTTTTATACTATATGCTTTTATCTGTATGCCGCCCTGAGATCTTATTGATATAGGGTGGGATATGAATGCTTTAAATAAATAAATATATAAATATATGGTAACATTCCAAAATTCTGCAGCAATCACTTCTTGTTGTTGGGGTTGTTGTTTTTTTGCTTTATTTGTTGCCTCCTCAAAAAAAAAACCTAAACAAAGAACCCCCTGCTAAGCTGACATGCAGATTTCAACATTTAGAATTATCAAATCATGATTACAAATCAGTTGCCTATTATCTTTTCAACTTAATACACCATAGGGAACAATCCTATTGCTAGCTGGGGGATACACAAAATGATCTAATCATTATTATTTGTATGAGTCCATGATTAATCCAATTTTTTCTGTTCTGCTTGAGGAAATCAGTCATTACCTTGAGAAAGGTGCTTGGGTTGAACAATGACGTTCAGAACCAAATCTATCAGTCTGTTCCAGAAAGCATCTGTCCAGATGACCTCTTTCAGAGAAGGAGCCAGAACTTGTAGGGAGACCATTAGGAAGGCTAAAGCTGAGAATGAGCATAGGTTTGCAATAGGTATGAAAAATAACAAAAGGGGTTTCTTTGGCTACATTCAGAGCAAGAGGAAGAACAAGGCAAAGGTCAGGGCCCTGGCTGGAGAAGAAAGAGAAATGTTATGATTAGGGTTAGGGTAACAGTTCCAACTTTGCCTCATTCTTCTACAAGGGAATCTATTCTTGACTAGGAACAAGAATAGATCAAATGATAAAGGGAAGGTGTTGCAGCCCAAGTTAGAGGAAGCGGTGGTACCAGAAGACCTAGCTATTCTAAGTGAATTCATGTCTTCAGGGTAAGAGACAGCACCCATGTCTCCAATGGGACTCAAGAAACTTCTTGAAGTTTCCTATGAACAAACTTGGAATAAGATAGGAATAATGAGAAACTGAAGCCCCATTCAGGTGTTAGGAACACAATGACTGTAAACACACAAGCAGGGGGAGCAGGTTAGCCCCACTTTCACCATCATAATTTTCAGTGCCCTCTACATGTTGAGAGGATCATATACGTATCTGTGGGAGCTCACCATGTGATCCAGAACACTAATATTCCAACGTTCCAGATCATGTGGAGGACCTCTGTGGATATATGAGGCTCACCTCTTCACAAAGTCGCCCTCCATGTGTATAGGGCGATGGAAGCAATTATAGAGGAAGTGGAGCTAGTGTTTATTATTGTCATCTTCCTAACGCCTGAATAGGGCTCAAGAGAAACCATCACTGACAAACACATCCATCCCTAAGCTTCCATACCCAGCTTTATGAGACATAGGCTTCCAGGATCATGTAAACTAATATGCTTACACAGAGTCATAAGATCAAGTCCTGGATCCATATTCAGTGCGGCTCCAGTAACTAATCACCCTCTCCTCCCCTTCCCCTCCCTTTCCATCAACAGTTCCCAGAATCCAAATTGACAGCTCCTAGAAGTATTTGTATGGAAACTCAATCAGTGCCATGAGTCTAGCATGATCCATTGTCACTATTGGGGAAACAGCAACCCCAATAATATTGTATGCCCTGCAGTGCTGCTGAGCTGATCCCTAGCACTGAAAGTCAACGTAAGGGGGGTGGGGGACATGGTTGAGCATTGACCCCTTATGAGCATTGTCTGGGCAGGTGGGCAATGGGGATATAAATTAGCAGTCTGCTTCTGGTCTAATGGAGAAATACACTGGGCAGAAGGAGAGAATATTGCACATAACAATTGGTGTGACATCCTTCCCTAGCTAGGCCTGCCCTTGCATTTTGGGCAGCACTGTTTTATCATACATTAAGTGTGTGTGTGTGTCCTAATAACAAGGGCATGAACACATTAAATTGGCCCACAGTGAGACAGCAATGGCAAGCTGGATATCTATTACCATACCACATGTCAATCAGCATTTTAACAATTAATGGCTATCTAATTATCTTGCTATAACGAGCTTGTTATACACCATTTAAACTGCAAGGCATTTGAATGCATTAATAAGAACGTAATTACACAGTTATTGGTGACATAATTTTCAGTTCATTAACTAGCAACTTATATACGTATTAAACTCAATAAGGACTCCTTTAACATCCCATTGATCATGAATCAGGATACAATGGTTGGCTTGTTAATTTCAAATGAGAAGATTATAATTATTGGAAACACTTGGGGGTTTTGTGTGTGTGTTTTAAAGTTTCTGGTCTCAGGGTGGGGGTGTTGGGGAAAGCGATCAATCAAACATCCAAAGAAAGCAAGTGGCAATGAGAGGTTTGAAAATGGTTAGGCTGGTAGAAGTGGGAATAGATACAACTTCTTCTCTTTTAAAAACTGAATCTATCACTGGCGTGGACTGCCGGATTTATCACTTTAGAGATGTCACTGTGTTATTTAGCAAGAGCACACTGAGCATAAGCAAAACACGCTTCCTTCACCTTGAGATGTCAGACCCTGTTTATTCTAAAGGATTGTCGCTTTTTTAAGATGTTCACCTCCCCATAGGATATAATAGACGTCCTTTTGTTCAGACTGTAACAACTTCACTGGACTCAACAGGACGGAGGGCTCCTAGCGCTACCAGTTGGAAAGCATTGTGTATTCTGTGTTTTCTTCCTTATCAGATTTGCCACAGTAAGAAAAACAAGATGGAAGACACAGTAGAAAAACATGGGAGGAAGTGGATGGCGATGATGTTTGGACCCTGCTGTAAAATTCTGTTTGCACATTAAAAGCCTCATCTGGAAGCACCCTACGTGTGATCAAGTTCAGTGGGATTTACTTCTATGCGAGCATGCACAGGATTGCATCCTCAGCCAACTTCATAAATAAATAAAATAAATATAAATAAAATTCATTGTCTTACAATGAATTGTGGATCAGTTTGAAAATGAACTATGTTCTGGGTCTAGGCTGTTGCTTGTCCTATGTACACACAGATCCTTCTCATGGTGGTGAGTACAGCAACTAAGTGAGAATCATGGACTGATCTGAAAAGGCATCAAGTGCTAATGTTGTTTAGGGCTGAGTAACACAATCAGCAATGAATATGTCACCATCATTGGACTTGGGAACATTTCACACTATAATTTTGATCTGCTGAAGTCAGTATGTTACCTTTTCCAGTAATCTGGTATGTTGAATTCTATGAGAATGTTCTATGTATTTGAAATGTTTGAAATGAGGGTTGCAAGTGGCCATAGCGAATCAAGCAGTGTGGCCAGGAGGCAGAGCATCCATAAGGTTGATTGAGTGCGCTCAAAACCACACTGAAATATTAACCCATATTAACTTCAGCCAATATTGACTATCTGAGCTGTGGGTCTATACTCATCTGGTAAGAAGGTTCAGAAGGTGCATCAGCAGTTTCTGATGCTAGTTCAAGAAGTCCACCTGTTCTTTGTTAGATCATCTATAGAATAATGACAATATGTTCTTTTCCCCATGAGGCAAAAGTCGTCTAGCAAGTGTGAGCAACTCTCTTCTTTCAGTCATGACAAGAGTGCCATAAAAAGAAAAACTAGATTATTAAAAGAGGTGATATTAAAGATGTCAATGTCTTCCCTGTGAGTCTTCTGCCTTATTTCACTATTCTGGGATGGCATAATGAAATCTGCCCTTTCATGTACACACTCAATCCTTTATTTATGAATAGCAAATAAACCACCAAAGCTTCCATCGGTGGAAGAAGCTATTTTATGAAACCGGGATGTATGAGCCATGGTATGAATGAATGAATATATATATATGGTTCTATGTAAATCTCTGCCTTCCCCACTTTCCTCCTCCACATGTTTTAGTAAAATTATTCAGTTCATACCATACCTACAGAATTTAAACAGAGCAAAATGACTGATTACTAGGTACTGAATTAGGCACTCTGTTGAGTTATAATATTCAACTGACTCAGCCATCCTACTCAATGACTTAATGAGCATTTGGTGGCTAGAACACCTATTCATTATCCTTGATAAATGCCTCCCCGAAATGAACACGGTACAGTACGTCCCACAAAAAGGTTCCCTGGTGATTATGCTTGTGTTCTGTCTATGGGTGTCACAGGCACACCTGTACCAAGCAGCCTTTATGTAATATTCTTTGGCAAGTTTCCATTAGATACCAAAGTGCTAATGATATACTAAGCTCCTCAGTTAAAAAAAGAAAAGAAGAAGAGGAGCTTTTCTTTGTCTGGCCCACACTGCCGTCTACCATTATTTAGCAAAGCACATAACGTCAAACTAACTTTCATCAGCTTAAACACACACACACACACGTGTGCACATACACCCACAAGACTGAGTGCACCCAATGGGTTCTCAAAGAGCAGTCTTGGGTGACTGTACCTCTGCTCTTTTAATAGCAACTGCCTCATGATGTCCTGCATGGGTTGTTCTTATCTCCATTATTATTTCATGTCTATATGAAACCACTCAATGAGCCCATGTGAAAGTCTGGAGCATGGTGTCATGAACATTCTGAAGATATCCAGTGTCTTTGGGCCACAGTCATGGATGAGGAGTAACAAACTGAAAATGGATTCATCAAACAAGAGAAAGAAGCAATTATAGTTTGGGATCCCTGTGATCTTCCACAGATAGAAAGGGTCTCCTCCACCTCAGAGGTTGGGTTTATAGTCAAAGGATGTTTCTGGAACTAGCATTACCCCTGTGTCTGGGTCTTTCCATTTGCTTTTTAAAGAGTATATGTAATATAGTTTGGGGCAGAGCAGGGATCTGGCGACTTTCATCTACACCTTTGTAACCTCGAGGACTGAATGCTTCAATTAACCCAACTGCCTTCTGTTGGGTAGGGAACGTATTATACCAGCTTCATTTCACAACTGTACCGAGACTGCCAATTAACTTCCAAGCATAATGGAAAGTGTTAGTTATTACCTTTAAAGCCTGACACAGCTCATGCTGTCACCATCACAGTCTTTTGCAGAAAACCCCTGTCCTAGACATGGGGGTAGGGATAGATAGAGCCATCGATTTCCAGTCTGCATGAGTTTCACATATGTTTATCCATAAATCTGTTCCATCCAATTTCTACTTTCATCTCTGAAAAGTATTTAAATACACACATTTATTTAATGTACTTTAGTCACCTTTCTCACAAAATATACATTTCTAAATGCATTTTAGCCTAAAATACACATATCATTATACATTTTGGGTATGATTTTTGAGTGAGAACTGCATCACAAACTTTGGAAAAGTCTGAAATCCAAAGGAGAACTGTGTTCTGATCTGCACATTCATCTGGGAGGTTGGATCCAGTTGGTTTACTTCAAAATGCAGACCGGACAAAATCCTCAGCTGCCCTTAAGTGTGCGGGATGATTGTATTTACTTTCTTGGGAGGGAAATGAACTCTCCACGTTACTGTTTCAATACCTGCTCTTGACACTTTCCAAATTAGGCCAGGGGTTAAATTAAGCCTTGCTTCCTAGTCGTGAGCAGCACGGAAGCTACTGGCCATTTCTGACACCTAATACCCCTCAGATCAGTCCCAGCCACCCTCTGCTATACCCTGCTACCTTCAAAATTGGGAGGGAAAGGCCTATGGAGCGCCAAATTTAGCTTGGAAACAGGTGAAACGTAACCCTTAGAGTGCTCTGTAGTGCTACAGAGTGATTTGCTGCCCAATTTCAATGGCAAACCCACAATTTGGTGGGGGGTACCCCACAGACTACTTGGTGCCCCATGAAGTGAGGCCAATGGAGGTTCTTATGCGGACAGGCACATTAAGTTTATGTGTCTCACTTTCTCCTTTTATGGTATTGACTGTTGGCTCCTGTGGATTCAAAATACAGCTTTTCTTCGACCCCATGAAGATTTACCCCCCCCATATACACACACACACACACTGCTTTGCAGGCTTATGTTACAGTTAGTCCCTTTGTTTATAAGGAAAGCGGAGTGTCCTGTTCTTCAAATATTTCACCCCTAGACAAAGTCCATGCTTGTCACATCTTGTAACTTGAGGGTTAACAAGCCCATGGTCTTGTAGCGGCTAATGTTTAAGAGCAATTGCTGTGGAATCCTCAAGTTTGTTTTGGTTTCCTGAGCAATGGAGAAAGCCAGCATTCTGCACCAGGCAACCTGAACTGTGAGAGACTGAAGCGAAACCTGATGCTGCATCACACGCTCCCATGGAAAGAGGAATCCACAAAGACTTGAAAGAGAGAGAAAGACTCCCTAGGACTGAATAATGTAGTGTCAGTTCCTCTAATGAATGCTGATCCTGGGTGCATGATGGGTAATTAGTGACTTTGATACCTGCAGGGAGCAGGTCATGATTTTGCTGTCAGGAACTTCATTGCAACAGACGCATCATTATCCTAGTCACTGCTGTTTATTAAACACACCTTCGCCGGGAAATTTCATATCCTCCCCCCAGCCCCGGAGTGCAAGCGAGCTCTTGCCTGGATGATGCCAGCTTTCGGAAAACCCAAATGGAAGGCAGCTCACTGAGAACTGTTCTCTCCCTTAAAGAAAAGGAAATGGAGCAAAGGAGAACCTAAGCAGTTGCCATCAGAAAGCGGCGCTTGAAACCATCAAACCAGGAGACCTGCCACATGACTTGACCTGCGCAAAGCAAGACGACATAACATCCAGTCTGCTTCTTGGCATTTCTTTATATTGAGAGTGATTTTTAAGCTGCCTTTAAGGGTAGAAGCCTCTCAAGCCTGTGTACAAAATAATTTTAAAATGCAAAACAAATACAATAAAAATACAATAAATAAATATTCAAAACAAATTGTATAAATGCCAGTGGGCAGCTGGGGCCTACTGGGACTAGTGGGGCAGAGGTCAAAAGAAGGTAAGAAGAGCCATGCTGGATCAGACCATGGCCTAATCTACACCTGCCAATTATCCCGGGGTCAGCTCGAGGTTGCCTGGATACTGCCTCACTTGTGTGGTACATCCATAGAAGCTAGGAAATGGCCCCCCACAGTTTTCAGCTTCTCTGGAAGTACCTTCAACTTGCAGCCTCTGTGGGAAGCAAGGCAAAGTAGGACGGCAGTGTGGTTGCCCCCATTGATGGCATGGAGGCTACAGTAAGGGCAAAGGCTTCCAGCTCTTGGCATGCAGTGATGATGGCATCAGAATGCACCAAGGGATGGATCCAGATTTAAGCTGTATTGGCTGAGGAGGACTTCCACATTGCCTCCTTCTCATCACAACCCCTCCAGCCTCCTGAAAGTGCTCAACAGAGAGTCATCCCTGTGGTGCGAGGGGGAGCAGGGACCCCACAAAATCAGGTGGAGGGATCTTGGGTGAGTGGAGCCCTTCCTCATGCAGTAGATCCCTTCCTCTTATGGTAGGCAGATCCTTGATCCAAGACCTGGAAGCAATCCTAGCTGTCCCTATCTATGAGCAGGTGACTTTGCAGTGTACAGATTGACATCAGCAGAATATTTTCCAGACAGGATGAGAACTATAACTCTCTTACTACTTTTTTTTTTAATCCACTAGGTAAAACTGGCTCAAGTAACTCATGTATCCCTTAGAAAATTATTTGGTTTTGCTCCAGTTTGCCACTGTGGATTCTCTGCACAGATTTGCTGTGTATGTGGAAGCTGAAGGTCAAGAAAGGTAAGTAGGTTTCGGATTATAAATGAACTGAACAATTTATCCACTTACAAACTTATGAATGCACAATGTGAGCACATGTGAGCGGCATTCAGATGCTCCTGCTTGCCTCTCTCCCGATTTTCCATCGATGTTGTTCGTGACATTATCTCTGGGATTTCATTTTCTCTGATTTTTGCATTCCAGGAATATTCTTTCTATTGAAAGCTGCTCTCAAGCAGGAATGCACCAGGTGAATATCTCAATCTATGTACTAGGAGATGCCCACAAAACCTCTACAGTCACCAGAATGTAAAGACTTGGAAACCTGAAAAGCTATATCATTAAACTGTAGAATCTCTCTCTCTCTCTGTCTCTCTCTGTCTCTCTCTGTCTCTCTCTCTCTCTCTCTCTCTCTCTCTCTCTCTCTCTCTCCCTCCCTCCCTCCCTCCCTCATATGCATGACTTTTGGAAACAATTTAATTTTTCCTATGCTTGAAACTGCAGGAATAAAATTTTCCTCCCACATTTGATATTCGGTCAGTCGAGGGGCTGAATCCAGATTTAGGCAGATTTAGGGTGCAATCCTATTGCAATTCCCATCAGCCTCCAAACTGGGAGACTGATGGGAATCCTATGCCAAGCAGGAGCAGTGAGGAGATACTTGCCTCCGCGCTCCATACCACCCTGCATTTCTGTGCCCATCTAGCAGTGGTGCCTCAGAGAGGGAAGGAATGAGGCTTGGGTGTCCATAGGAAACAGCAGCCACCGTGATCTCCTCCTCTCCCCACCCCAGGAACACCCCCTTGCTGAGCACAGATAGATAGCCAGCATGGTTCTCTCCACACCGGCTACATGTGGGGAGGAGCAGGGAGCAGAGTTTCCTGGCTTGGAGCTCGGATTCCTGTTCATGAGCTCAGAGTCAGGAAACTGCATAATCCTTTCTTCCCCCCCACCCTTCCCAATGCCATCCTGGGGACATGAAATGAATCAGCTTGCTCCAAAGTGATTCGGACTGATTCATTTTAAGTGCAGCAGATGCTTTTTTCCCATGGACTTGCATTGGGAGAAATAAACGGCTATAACATTTTTATTTTTAAAGATAGAAACATGAAACTTGGTGACTTTACAGATGGACTACAGCTACTCATGTGTGCCAAATTTCATACACATCTGTGCATTGGTTTTCTCACAAGGAATTTTTAAAAATGTGATTTTTCAAGCTATCCAGTCAATGCAAAGTGCTATAACTGTCTCATTTTTCAAGGTACACACATGGAAGTTGGGCAACATACAGATGGCCTGGAGGTACTCATGTGTGGCAAATTTCATACACAAAGGTGCAATGCTTCTCCTGCAATCAACAGTTAAAATATGATTTTCAAGGGAACAGTTAAAGCAGACACTCAAAGCAAAGAGCAATTGAGAAGAAGGTGTGTATTCAGAAGATCACACTAACCATTCAAGTGCAAATCTCCCCTACAGTTTTATTTTGTGTGTTCTAAAGCTGGCCTAACACAGCCTTAGGGTCTTCCAATTCAGACAGAAAGAAACAGTCAGGGACTGTAAATTTAGGCAGCCCAGTCAATACACAGATGTGTATGAAATTTGTCACACTTATTATGAGTATTGCCAGGCCATCTGTAGGGTCACAAATTTCATGCTTCTATCTTGAAAAATAAAAAAGTTATAGGTGTTTATTTCTCCTAATGCAAGTCTATGGGGAAAATGAGTCATCTGAATCTCAATTCAGAGGTCCAAATCTTGCTTCAGATTTGGCTCCGAAGTGAATTGGGGGAGGTCCAAATCAATCCAAAGTGAATCGGGCCCGATTTGGAAGGGCCGAATAGGGATCCGAAGTGAATCAGGGGGTCCGTGCACTGCCCTACTGATAATGAGTAAGAAATGTGAAATCCCAATGACATCATGTGCACACCATAAATTTCTGATACTCCTCTAGGGCTCAAAGGTTCCACAGAAGCCTATGTCCTCACGAAGAAATGATCTTTATACTTTTTTGCCCTAGAATGAGAGTGTAAGGCTTCTGTGCCTCCTGTCCTCTCCATCTGAGTCAAAAGTCAGTTCATTTCTCTCCCAAGTGCCTGATGGTAGTTGCTCTTTCTTTATGTGTCACTGAATCCTTTTTTTCCCTTCCTAAAATAATAATGAGATGTTTCTAGCTTTGGGCAGAAGACACAAAAGCAGAGGCATCTTTTTAAGTGGTTGTTTTGAAACCAGAATAAAAGACATCTTCAATTCCCAGCATGTTTTTCAACAAGGTTGAACACATTTCCTATTTAGCCAAAAAAAAAAAAAGGAGGGGAGAAATAGTGCCAAAGGTTAGAGAGATGGTCATGTCGAAAGAAATGTCCACCCATGGGTCACAGTTCTCCCTTTTCCATAATCATTTTTCAATGCGACTTCATTTATGATCTTCTGATTAAGAAGAAGGAAAGTTTCAAAGAGGGTGTGTGCACTTCTGTTTTCAGCTTTTCCATGTTGACCTCTCACCCTTGTTCCAAAAAGGAACTTGCACAACATCATTGTAAGTGGTACCTTCCAACAAAAATGTATAAGCATGCTGGATTTCAAACTCTATTAAGAAAAAGTCTGACGTTCTTGGTTTGCTTGCTATATTTTCTATTTGTGTGTTTTTCGGAAAATGTATATCCACTTTTCACTGCAATGGGAAGCTCAAAGCAGCTCACAAGAATTTGTGCTGTCCAATTCCATACACATCTACTCAGAAGTAGGTCCATTGAGTTCAATGGGATAAACTACAATATAAATAAGTACAGAACTGCACGCGTAGGCTGCAAATCTGTATCTACTTATCTGGGAGTAGTTCAATGGGGCTTATTCCTGAATAGCCACATAAAGGATTGTGCTGTTAATGATTTATTTATTTAATTATTGCATTTCTATTCCAACTTTTTACCTCCTTAAGGAACCCAAGGTGGCATACATAATCCTCCTCTCTATTTTATCCTCACAACAGCAACCCTGTGAGGTAGGTTGGGCTGAGAGTCAGTGACTGGCCCAAAGTCAGCCAGTGAGCTTCCATGGCCGAGTGAGGACTAGAACCTGGATCTCCAGACTCCCCAGTTCAACACTCTGACCACTACACCACAGGTAAATCAGGTTATTTAATTAGTGCTGGGGAGGAATAATGTTTAATAATGTTTAAACGGTTTTTAATGCTTTATGTGTGTATGTTCTGTGTTTTAGAATTTTAAATTTTGTATACTCATTTTTATCTTAATTTTAGAATTTCTGTAAACCACTCAGGGAGCCCTGGCTATGGGAGTGGTATATAAGTGCAATAAAATAAATAAATAAATAAATAAATAAATAATTTAATGGCAAGAACAAAGTTTAACTGTTTTGATTGCAATTTCCCTTCCTTCCATTCTTTCTTACTTTCTCCTTCTCCTCTTCGTGTGTGTGTTTGGATGGCAGGGGCAGGTCATGATACTTTGGTTCTAGAGTATTCCTGGAACATTGAATGAGGGGGTGGGGAAAACCAAAAGATGACTTTTCTTTCTAACAATAAATGATAAATTAGGGTGACTATATACAAAAGAGGGCAGATCTCCTGCAGCTTTCACTGTTGTGATGAAGGGGGACTTTCACCAGGTGCTGCATGCATACAAATGACACCTGCTGAAATCCTCTTTTCTATACAGGTGTTAAAGATACAGGAACCCTGTCCTCCTTTCCATATGGTCACCCTACTTAAATTGTAATTTTCTGAAATACCTCAGAGAAGCACTTCTATAAAAACTAGGCATATTTTATGTAAATATAATTCATTAATCAGTTAATTAATTGGTTAATGGGAACTTGATTAGCTAATGAGAGACCAGCTCCCAATTGGCTTGTCGTCCCTGGACTGTCGTGCTCCTGGCAAGCAGAAACCCACGGAGCAGAGCAGCAAGATAACAAGTTGCTACAACAAAGGCTGAGGCCAAACTGAAGCCTTTTATGCTGTGGTCCTCGACTCCACCCTTTCTTTCAGGCTGGAAGTCTTAAAGGGACACACCTCTGGCCTGTAGCCTAGCACTCCTCCGTCTCTCCAAGAGCTCATGCCTGGCATGTTGTTCTTGTTGACGTGACAGCTCCCTGGAATGCGGGACCCTTGTAGCTGAAGGTGGTGGTCCAGGCTCAGAGGAGTCTGTAGTGACCTCTACAGGTTTGGGCTCAGGAGTCTTCACAGGTTCGGGCTCAGGAAGCTCTGCAGGCTCAAGAGTCTCAGCAGGCTCAGGCTCAGTGATCTCTACCAGCTTGGGTTCAGGAATCCTTGCAGGCTCGGGCTTTGGAACCTCTGCAGGCTCTGCGGTGGTGCTTGGATCTGGAGTTTCCCCTGTGGATGCGACTGGATCCTCAGCATCAGAGTCCATGTCACTGCTGGACTCCTGGGTCATGACATGGACTGTCTTCATTCAAGCTGGTTCTTTACCCTTCCCTCCCACTGGTTTTCCCCCCTTTCGTTTTCTCTTGTATCACTGTGTCTGTTAGACTGTACACCTCTAGGCAGGGGCTGTCTCCCCCCCCTTTTTTTTTTTTAGTCCTTGTACCATACAATAATAATAACAACAGATGGTGATGATGATAATCCTTTAAGGAGTCAACAGCCCCCATAACAACGCTTAAAAACAAATCAAGCCAATACAGTAAGATAAACCCTAAAATATAGACCATAAGACAAAAACTAATGTCTAAATCTGGATTAACACCTACATCCAAAAAGCTACCTATAAGCAAGAAACTTTTACTGTATTTCCAAAAGTGCTCAGCATTTGACAATCATTGGCACCCCAACAGGGGATAGTGGGGCTTTTAAGATCCAGATGGGTGACCCTGCCCCTACTATAGAAAATGAAAATAAGACATGGCGGTTAGATATGCATTTAAAATCATTTCTGTTTTGGCCCACGGTTACAAGGGATGTGTGGTGGGAAGAAAACCACCCAATACAAATCCAATACAAAACCAATAGCAATAAAGAAATTAAGCCCCAAACCCAAAGAATGAAAGAGAACCACATTTGAAGGAACTGTGATATTGAGGTGGGCAGCTCACTTCTAGGCAGCCGGGACAGTTGCAGATGCTTAGGCAAGGGCTAATGAATCTTCTCCTACAGCCATTCAGTAGAAAAGGGGGCAGAAACTTCTGACTTTGGCCTCTGCCAGGAAAATCCTTTGGGTGATTTTGGGCCAGTCACTGAGTCACAGCCTAGCCTACCTCACAGGGTTGTTGTGGGATAAAATGGAGAGGAGGAGGGCCCTATAAGCCACCTTGGCTTCCAAGGTGGGATATAAATGTAATAAATAAATAATAAGGGGGAGAACTTGTGTATTTCTCCCCAGGGATTTTTAGCCCTTGTGCCTGCACTTCGAGCTCACACACTAAATTGCACAAGTTCACTTCCCCTATCCCACTTTGGTAATATGTAAAACAGCCCCCAATATCATCTAGACAGAAACTGGTGCACTCAGCCAGTCTAATGACCTCTGCTATATATGTGGAAATTTTTATACAGATAGTTGTAAAGACATGGCAATCAAGGCTCTTTCAAGTACTCCAGCGCTGTGATAATGGGGGAGAGAGAGAGAGAGAGAAACAAAAAATGAAATAAAGAAGAATATTTTCTTTGTTAAATTACTGTTTGTTTTCAGTCTTCTGCTGTCAGTGCGGGCAGGCAGACAAGATGATTATCTGAAAGGATACAAAAACGAATGTGGGAGAAATGAACCTTCTATTAACGTTAAGCTGCTTTAAAAAGTGGCTCATATAAAGATATTAAAGTGGTGCCCAGGGTAACCTTTCTTTAATTCACATGCTGTGGAGAGTCAATTTCACCTTAAACAATCACATCAGTGCTGGCTTTATTACCTTGGTAGGAGACCAACATGGGCCACCAAGACAAAAGAAATATATAAATTGGGAGGGGAGGGTCCTTCAGATTCAGCTGAATCACAAACCAAATCCTGCTGATTCAGACATATTTGGAAGACATCCAAATTGAAACAGCCAAAGCCAAATTTGAACATTCTTGAAGGTTCACAATTCGGAGAAGCACAGAAATGGATACGTTTCTCACCAAGCTTTCCATATCAGGGGTGGAGAGAGCAGGGGTTTAGATTTGTGACTGGCACCTCTGGCATCAAATCACAGTGAATGGCTTTACCCGGACTTTCCAATCCCAGTGCTTTGCGGGGAGGATGCTGAAGGTATGTACTGCAGGACTGATCTAGTGTCCAGTGCTCTTTGCTAGTTCTGTATCCCAGGAGCAGAGACATCCAAAAGTAAAAAAAAAAATGAGGTAAGTTTGCCTTCCGATGTAAACTGGATACGTTTCTCCTCCATTCCTACTGATGGGAAGGTGTGTTCTGACAGTGTAGCTGCAGTGGGGGGGGGGGGGAGAAGGCCAGGGCATTCAGCTGGCCAAAGTGCCTCTGCTAGAAGTAGAAAGGGCAACAGTCCAACACTTCTGATTTCATGGCCAAGGGAGAATTAGAGAGAAGCAGCTGGAAGCCCCATGCACTTTCCCCTCAATAACAGGCACTCGTAAGAGCTAAACTGAGGAGACCTTTACCACACAATTTAATCAATATTTTCTGTATCCCACTTTTCTTCCAAGTCTGGGGCACAGCGCACCTAACCTCACAACATAATGAAACAACCATAAATGAAGATCAAATATTCATATTTGAAAACAATAGCAACAACATAAAACAGTGGTGACAAGTTTCTCTAGGGCTGCACCTAAACACACGATACATCAAGATCCAAATCCCTGAACAAATAAAAATATCTTCAAGCCATTGTTTAAACAGTTGCACTGTGGAGGCTGACCCAATATTACCTGGGAGGGATTTCCATAGACGGGACACCACCACAGAAAAGTCTACATCTCGTGTCACCACTTTCCTCACCTCTGTTATTGGTGGGACAATGAGCAAAGGCATCTCCTGCCAATCATAAGGCACGGTTTGACTGATAACAGGGAAGGCACTTCCTCAACCCGTTTTCCTGTGAGTGGCTCTTGTGCTGACCGTGGTAACATTTAGCACAATGTGCTAAATGTTACCACAGGCCGACTTTTTAACTGTAGTAATATGTAACTGGTGAGGGCTGGTCATGTATGTCACAATGATGGAATTGGCACTCCACTGGAAGGTGGTACCAATACAGATAGTTCCCATGTATCTAGGGTAATGTTTAACTCATCTGTGGGATTCCTTAATTTCCTCAATAAAAACACACACCAAAAGCTCAGGCTCCCTACAGATATGTATTTAGTCATTCATTTTATTTGTGCTGACTTTATGAGTTGCATCCAATGTTAATCTGATTTCAGTGGGTCTACTCTAAGTAAGACTAGCATTGGATACATAAATCCTTCACTAGAAGACTAAGGACAATAGGGTGACCATATGAAAAGGAGGACAGGGCTCCTGTATCTTTAACAGTTGCATAGAAAAGGGAATTTCAGCAGGTGTCATTTGTATATATGGAGAACCTGGTGAAATTGCCGCTTCATCACAACAGTTAAAGCTGCAGGAGCTATACTTGAGTGACCAGATTTAAAAGAGGGCAGGGCACCTGCAGCTTTAATTATTGTGATGAAGAGGAAATTTCACCAGGTTCGCCATATATACAAATTACACATGCAGAAATTCCCTTTTCAATACAACTGTTAAAGATACAGGAGCCCTGTCTTCCTTTTCATAGGGTCACCCTAAAGGACAACAATAACAATACAGTTTACACCAATTATGTGCATTGACAGTATACAATGGAGCCATGATATCCAAACCAAAAACTTGTTTAACAAACTATGAAGAAGAGTCCATAAAAACAGAAAAGCTTGGTATAATTAGAGGGGTTACTTACACATCACCAAAGGAGCGAATGCATCACCAAAAAGAGGACAAACAGGGACACAGATTTGCATGAAATGTGCAGATTTGTACATATAAGCACAAATTTAGATGTAATTACCCTGTTCAGATGACATACTAAGCCACAGCGGTTAAGCATTTTGCGCTAAACATTATGGTTTAGCGTGTCATGTGAACCATTCCTAACCATGGTGGATACACTACCAGAGTTGAAAAATGCTTACTAACCATTTGCTGCAGAAGGGTTAGCAGCATAACCATGGCTTAGCGTGTTGTCTGAACAGGCCCATTGACTATAATTCAAATAGAGCTACAGTACCGCTCACCACATTGTGGAAACCTGTGACCAGGTGAGCTTTGTGCCTGCCTGTTCAGTCTGCTGTCCAGGTGCTAACTGTGGACGGGCAACTTCAAGGCCCTGCTATACCTTCTAATGGTTCATGATCTTTAAATCAGACTTGGACTAGACAGCCCTTCAAACAGAGGATGCCTTCAAAACAGGACTGTCCTCTGTAAAGTAGGACACATGACCACCCTAGCTGCTTTAAAGCTGGAAGCAGGCGTAGCACTGTGCACCCCTCACTGAAGAGGGAAATATGGCTGTCACCCTGCTTTTTTATTTCACTTTTTAAGGCCAATGCATTAACATGCTTTCTGCCTCATAGTTAGCTATACACAATTCAACAGGGGTGGAGGGGGAGAGATTAACAAAAGGAAAGATTGAAAGGGTTCACCCAACAGATGCCAAAGGAATAAAATGCCATCACTGCTGTATTTCCTGCAATTACGCAGCCTAGCGCAATAGTAGTAACAGGTTAAGGTTACGGTTTCTGGCCTGGCCTTGAAACGAGGCCTTGAACACAGTTCCTTTTGTCCTCTGGCCCCTGCATACAACTGCTACAGCTATTCCCCCTCAACGAAACTGCTTCCCAGGGAGCAGAGTGCAGTGTGGGGTTGGTTTAAATTAAGGTTGTCACAAAACACCACCATTTTCTAATTTGGACTCGATCACACAGCAAAGCAAAGCAGCGTGGAATTTTTGAAATACTGATGTACTCTTCTTAAAATAGCTGGAGTGAAATGTATATCAGTATTTATTCTTAACAATACCAGTAGGCCCCATCAATCTCAACAGAAAACCATGTGGTTTTCCCCTCACCCAGAAAACTGGCTCTGGATCTGGGGGAAAAAAAGTGCTCTGCGGGACTGAGGTTTATTTAACATCCACTGTGCTGAGCAGCTCCCTTTTAGCTCAGGTAGCATAATGGGGGGTGGGGGGGGAGAGAGAAATGAACCACATCCTATTTGCTTATTGCTTGTGAGTGACATGGTGTCCTTATTAAGGATTTGGTACCAGGGACAGTTAAATGCAGTGGAGGATGTTTTCCTTTCCTCACTTGAGCTGGTGGGCCTCAGAGGTAATTGGAAGGGAAGACAGAGAGAACTGTAAGGAACCATAGAATAGAATCACAGAATTGAAAGGGACCTCAACGGCCATCTAGTCCAACCCCCTGCAGATGCAAGACATCTTCTTCCCTGGATCGGCAACCAGCCATGCTCTGTTTGAAAATAGACTTTGCTTGAAAAACAGAAAGGAGTGGATGAGAGGAAGTGGGTAGACATGTTGCTCCTGGCATGGAGAGAGAAGAGGTGGGGGAGGACAGTGAGCAATGAGAGAAGGGGTGTTTAGATCAGTTTGGAGAACAAGATAAAAAATGTGACATTCTACATAAACCATACAGGGCAGCAGGAGAAGGAACAAGGGCACTTTCTTCAATGATTTCACAGGCTAGGGAAGTTGCGACCTGCCTGCTAAGTTGAAAGACCACGCAGGGAAAGGAAGGAAAAAGGAAAGCTGTGTGCCTCCATCTGTTTTGAGTTTACATCACTCTGAACCCACCTATAGCCATGCTTTGCATATCACAATTCTGGAGCTGGGTGCTAAATACTCTTGAAGAAAGGGTGGAGTCTATATGAGCTTTCCCCTCATTCCCCCCTTTTTAAAACAAAACAAAACACCCCTTTGCTTTTGTACTGAGATCTCGTTCATTTAGCCCTAATTATCATCACCATCGACACCTAAGATCACTAAGCAGCACTGCAAGGGACAAATTAATTTCTCATCATCATCATCATCATCTGAAAGGACTGCCTTCACTCTTATCAGCTTGCCTGCACTTTAAGATCAGCAAGGCCCTTCTCATTTGCCCACCTGTGAGGGCAGTTAGGTGGGCAAGTACATGAGAGAGGGCCTTTTTCACAGATTTTAACTTTAAGATGTTTTGTAGAACAGATTTTTCTTAATTCTGTGCGGTAAAATCAGATATGTGACCAAGACCTTAGCTAGACCTAAGTTTTATCCTGGGATCGTCCCAGGGTTGTCCCTGCCTGATCCCTGGATCCCATGTGTCATTTACATGAACAGGGATGACCCCGGGACGATCCCGGGATAAACCTTAGGTCTAGCTAAGGCCCAAGACTACGTTTGGCTGCCTCCCTTGGTGCTGGACATGCCCCTTGGGGGCCAACTATGTTGTCCTCCTTTTTGGTTTCCAAAATATGGTCACCCAACTCTGGTCTTCCCCTGATTATGTATTATCAGACTGGGTTATGGCTGCAATTGCATTATGGACTCTGTTTTTTGATGATGTTTGTTGCTTTGTAGAACTTTTGCTGCTTTTATTACTGCATTGTTGTTGTTTTATTATAAATTTGTTAGATGCATTTTATTGTTGTATGCCACCTTGGGAGGGCTCCTGCCCTGAATGGCAGCCTATCATTATTTTAATATATGGAGAGAGAGGGGAGGAGAGGGAGGGAAAGAAGGCATCGACATTTGTCTGTATCACAGCACTTTCATTGGAAAACACACACACACACACACACCAATCTCCCTATGGGAAATTGTTTGGAGAGTTTATTACCTTCAGATTGAGGAGGGAGGTGAACCAGCTTACTCAGCCCCGGTGAAGATGACTGAAAAACACGCTCTACCCAGTGGGAACTCTTTGGCATCACTACCATGATTAACACTTCCTTTGACACGCAACACCTCTATTTTCCATCTGACGGAGCTACTGCTTGCAATGGGGGGTGGGGTGGTTAAACACACATTTATGTAATTAAGATTATATAAATGGGGGACACACATATGCACTCGAAAAAAATATTATTCTATTTGAGCCCTAAGCAGCCAGTCTTCACATGAAACATTCCACCGATTTCCCCTCCTGAAAGTGTCTTTTTTTCCAGGGTTCAAAATGTCACACTATATTGATGGTTCCTGCTTGAGTCAAACATCTGAGGAATTCTATGGGAAACAAAGGAGGGTTTTGAAAGGATGAGTCAAATGCCTCCACGAGGTTCCATTCATCCCTAAATTGCTTTAAAATTTCAAGCAAAGCAACACTTCAAGGCAGGAGATGGGAGGTTTCAGCTGGAACACCCAAGCACTGCCAAGGAAAAACACAAAAAGAGTTCTACTGAGCAATCCTATGATGGTGGGGTGGGGGGACATTCTATAGTGGAGCAACCACCACATCCCAAGCCCTGCCAGCTTGCTGTGGGCCAGGTGGGCTGCAGGCGTTGTCCATTTGTTTTCTTCCATTCCTCCCCCCCCCCCCCACCGCCCACCAACAACCACAATGAGAGGGAATTAACGACACCAGCTCCAGGGTTGGCATTCTTCCAAGGCGTGTTCCAGGATGCCAGCAGAACAAAGGGTCCTGCAAACCCACAGCCTCACCTGACATGCCCCTGACGCACCTGTGGGAAACCCTGTTTTTGACCCCTCTCCTGTCAGAACAGGGCCAGTAGGGTGGCAACAGCACCAGAGGTTTCGAATGCTTAGGGTCGTAGTTCCAGGTTTAGTGGTTGTCCCTCTACAACAGGGAACTGGAGAATATCAAGCACACTTATTAATTAGAATGATTGTTTAGTTAATTTTATATTATTATTCTTTTTTCCCCCTCTCCTTTTCCCCCTTTCTCTTCTTTATTTTTTCTCTTTCTTTGTATTGGTTTCCCCCCTAAAATGCTATTAATTAATATTCTCTTATTCTTATGTAACAGCTGTTTAGACGTCAATTGTTAGGGGTCTGATCACTTTTTGGTTACAATAAAATTAAAAAAACAAAACCCAAAAAAACCAAAACAAAAAGTCTTTGCAGCTTTAGATGTTCTAAGGCTTTTTGGCAGGAAACATAGACAGGATCTACACTACTGCATTATAACGGTATTGACAACTGTTGGGGCCCATGAAACTTTCCGTATACCGTTTTCAACCCGTTATATCCTGCTTGTTGTAGATCTGGCCCTGGGTGGGATCATGAGGCTGCGTGTTCCCCAGGAGTCCTACCTGAATCAATAGCAAAATAAACACAGGTGCAGGGAAGGAGACTGAAGGAAGAGGGTAGGAAGGGGAGAAAAGCTCATTATAGGTAGAAGCCTGAGTGGCAAGATCCCAGCGTCAACTCTGAGAGCCAGTGTGGTGTAGAATCATAGAATCATAGAATAGCAGAGTTGGAAGGGGCCTCCAAGGCCATCGAGTCCAACCCCCTGCTCAATGCAGGAATCCACCCTAAAGCATCCCTGACAGATGCTTGTCCAGCTGCCTCTTGAAGGCCTCTAGTGTGGGAGAGCCCACAACCTCCCTAGGTAACTGATTCCACCGTCACACTGCTCTAACAGTCAGGAAGTTTTTCCTGATGTCCAGCCGGAATCTGGCTTCCTTTAACTTGAGCCCATTATTCCATGTCCTGCACTCTGGGAGGATCGAGAAGAGATCCTGGCCCTCCTCTGTGTGACAACCTTTTAAGTATTTGAAGAGTGCTATCATGTAGTTAGGGCCGGCCCTACAATGAAGCAGGAGGAAGTGGTCGCAACAAACAGCGTGGGCTGGGTAGAGCTGTGAATTGTCCTGCCCTCCCCACCCAAGGGGCCTGTCGCTGCTGGCCATTCTCTCCCTCCTGTCGCCACCTCCCTCCCTAGCTGCCTGCTTGCTTGGCCAGGCAGCCAACAGCTTGCGACCACCCAATTGAGGCAGCAGCCCCTTCTCCCTTCCTACTTTCTGCCCCAGCCATGGGATTTCTGGCCGGGAGACTCACCTCAAATATCATTTGTTCGGTGGAGTCTCCCAGCCGCCTGAGGAAGGAAAGGGGAGCCATCGCCCCGCAAGAGCAGGCAGCTGCGAGTCTGTGCCACTGTGTGAGAAGGGGAAGGGAAGAGCCAGGAGCTGGGGGAGCAGGAGCTGGGAGCCGCCACTGGGAGCTCCATCCCACCAGGGGTTAACACACTCCCTACCGTCACTTCTCCGCCTGTGTTTTCATTCCTCAGTTACTTCCTCTTTTCAAAAGAGGAAGTACAGAACAAGCATGAGGCCCATTGAGTCTGCTGTTCTAATGGTGCTGCTTCTCCTGCACACGGCAGGAGAGAGCAGCAATTCTGAGTTTTAAAAATACATCAGACTTAATGAGGGGTTTTTTGTTGTTGTTGTGCAAGGAAGGCCAGAAGGTGCGGAAGGCACGCGGGAGGCAGATGATGTCATGTGAGGGACCTGAGCAAACTCTGTGAGTGCCCAGTAACGAGCGTGCAATAAAATGCTGGTCGGAAGGAGCTTTATGTGAGAACAGGGAGGCACAGGAAGAAGAAGTGGGAGGGCAGCAGCTTGTTTGAGGCAGCAACATTGGTTGGGCCAGGCCTGTGTGTAATGGTTAGAGTGTTGGACTGGGACTCAGTAAATCCAGATTCTAGTCCCAACTCGGCCATGAAGCTCACTGGGTGAATTTGGGTCAGCCACTGTCTCTCAGCCTAACCTTCCTGACAGGGTTGTTGTTGTGAGGAGGAGGAAAGGCAGGATATGAATGCGACAAATAAATAAATAAAACTCAGACTCAGCTCAGTTCAGTTCACGGAGAGGAAACCTTTTTAAAAACTTAGTTGAAGTGTGTTGGGGGTGGGGAGCTATTCCCAAAGCAAATGGGGTCAAAAGGGATCTAGGGCAGGGGCAGGCTCTACTGGTAGATTTGCATGGGAATACGGTGGCTCAGTCCCAGGACATTGAACCACGTTGAGCAGAAATTTCCAGACTGGTGTGGAAGCAAGTGCCGAGGCAGCCTCCACCATACTGTGATAGAGAAGTGTAAATGGGGCATTGCTGAGCGAGCCCATCCAACAGGGAGTGGGTTGGATAGCTAGAGCCCCGTCGGTCTGATACCTAATGGGGACTTCGTCTCTCTGGATCATCCCCTGCCCCCCTTCTCTCTGGAGGATGGAAGAAAGTCTTCAGGTTGTGAAACCAGGGCAGTAAAATAAGCTTTCTTCTTCCCTCCTCTCCCTCTCGCTCATTTTCTCTCTCTGCATCTGTACAAATTAAGAGGAAGCGAGAAAGTTTAATTGTGATCCCCCTCTGTCTTTCTGCTGGAGCCATGGTAGGGGTAAATTGTGAGTGTTTTAATTCTGCCTCTTGCAAGCCTATCAGAAACCTAGTGGCTCATTACGCCCTCTGTTTTTCTCCAGAGATGCTATAGAAACACAACAGTGTAACTAACACTTTTCATCATTTAGAACCACAGGTGGCTTGAATGTGTGTGATTTGATTGTCTTTACTAGGTAATTACAGGTTGGTGCCTATTCCTGTTGTCTCAGTGGGATGCTTGCATGGTACATGGGGGTCGGAGTCATTTGCAGGGTGGTAGTACTGTAGAATAACATGGAATATTACATTGTCTATAAAAAAAAGTCACACAAAGATACATACACATATGATTGCAGAGTCGCTATAGGCCGAACTATGGTGATGATCATTGCTGTATGGCGGTGGCTTTCATTGGCCTAAAAGCCTCCGAGTTACATTTTTGCAAGTCTTCATATCAGGTGGTTGCATGAATGCAGGCTCCTCATCTTCCCTTTTTCCACCAGACCAGGCATTAGCAGGAAGGGCCCATTTTGAAGGGGAGTCCAATTTCATGACTTTACATATGATTGGCTAGGGCTGGAAAATTCCACTTGCTTCACATGAATTTCCTTGTATGGGCTCTACTCTTTGGATCAGAGCAGGGCTGGCCGAACCATTAGACAGAGGGAAGCAGTTGTCTCAGGCGGCAGATGCTGGGAGGCAGCAATGAGTTGTTAGAAGAACTGTATGCCAAGTGGCCTGCCCAGTTTGCCTTCAGGGGTAATGGAGGATGCTGTTCCATTGCCAGTATTAAAGAAACAGCCCAGTTGGCTTCTGTAATAAATGGGAGAGGGCGCCATCTTGTTCTTTGCCTCAGGAGCAGAATGTCTTGGTCCAGCCTTGGCTGAGAGAAGAGAGGAGTTTGGGGAGAGAGACTAGATCCCAATAGACTGGCGCAGACTGGCACATATGAAGAAACTACCAGATGACTGAGCAGTGAGCAGGATGGTAGAGAACTGTCATGTCTAGGGCTTCATTGGAGCTGAGGTGTTTGTTTGCAGGTACACAAACATACATACATACACAAGCCTTGCTAGGAACCATATACAAATAAAATGAACACAGACACACACACTATTCAGGTGTTCAGAAAGGAGTTAACATCAAATTGTGAGGAGAAGGGGCACTCCAGCAGTGGCCCTCTCCCTCATTGCATTTGTTCTTCTCAACTTATGGAGGAGACCAGTCTAAAGAGGGGAGCCAGCCTACTATACCTGTGGGGCCACCCCATGTGATCCAGAACACTGGAAACTCTGCACAGAAAACAGAAAAGTAGGTGGGCCCTGGCTGGATGACATCACGGGAGAGGTGGGGTTCAAGGTAAGGCCTTGCCCTCTTGATGTCATCCAGCCTGCTAGGGTGGTCTGGTAGGGCAGTCTGGCCCCTGGACCAAAGGAAGCTGCCTGCCCCTGCTTTAAGCACCAACCTGGGAATAAGTTGTATTCAGCTCCATGAGGCTTACTTCGGAGCAGAGATGTCGAGGATTGCACTGCATGAGCATTTCTGTTATGCAGCTGTTTGGCTCTAGGGAAAGAAGCTAAGCATGTGAATACAACCAACTTGTGGACAAGGTCGTTCACATGGGTCTTCCCCACTCAACTCTCATCAGTCTGGGAAGGAGAGTGATGATCCCATGTGAACAGCCCTGCCCAAGAGGTCACTTCTTTTGTACGTAGACTGGTGTGATAGGGGTAACACACCACAGGGAAATGCCTTCCGTTCCAACTGTGTGCCACCAAAGAAGGCCTTAGACAGGGCCAGTGGCATCTTCCAATCACCCAGTCATGTAGAAACAAAGAAATGTGGTGGTGGTGGCGGCTGCCTCTCTGGTGATTGGTGGGTAGTGATGCTGGTTAGTCATAATCAGGGAGAATATAACAGATTTTTGGAATATTGCGCATGTTTCTAACTCAGGGGTAGGCAATCTGTGCCCCCCCCCCCCCATACACACACACACATGTTTTGGCTTTCAACTCCCACCATCTCCCAGCATTGCTATGCTGGCTAGGGCTGATGGGAGTTGTAGGCCAAAGAATCTGGAGGACCACAAGGCAGGATCTACACTACTGCTTTAAAATGGTTTATAACAGTAGTGACAACTGTTGGGGCCCAGGACACACTCCCTATACAGTCTTCAAAATGTTTTCAAACTGTTATATCCTGCTTAGTGTAGATCTGGCCCAAGTTACTCTCCCCATTCTAAATAATTGGATCTTCTATTATTTCTTTTTCTGCATATATTTTTTTCAAATTCAGGATAATTTTTTTGTTCATAATAATAATAATTATTATTATTATTATTATTATTATTATTATTATTCAGGACAGAATGTTCATTTTCAGACCGTCCTGACCAAATTAGGACAGCTGACAATCCTAGACCATTGTGTTTTTATCTCTGTAAAGCAGTTGGGTTGTTTGTTTGTTCTGAAGCATACGGGTTTTCTCTCCTATAATTACAGAGAATGTGCCGATAACCCCAAGCATGTGATTGGCTAGAAAGCCCCTTGTCTGTCCATTATCAAGGGACACTGATCATTTGCCCTCTAATTTCATTAGCTTCCTTGCATACTAGATTTGGGTTTTGCTGACATAAAAACGACTGTGGGTGCTATATGGTGACAAATGACAGTGCTAAGGTGACTAGATTGATGCCCCCTCCAATCTAATGCACATTTCAAGTCCATTTAAAAATGTAAATATGTATATCCTTTGATTTCAGCCTCTGAGCCTGCCAGACCTTTGCAGCTGATAAGCCGGTCTCTATTCCAATCCTGCCACCTTTCATCAGAGTGTATTATATTTATCAGGTGGAAATCAATGTGCAGCAGCAATGGATAGTGCAAGAACATCCAGTCTCTGATAACGATACCTTAACTCTGTGTTCCTGTAGTATATTCCTGTTAAAACTTGGGAAACAAATTAGCTGGAAGAAGCTTTTCTGACACAAATCAGATCTTTGTGGAATTTCTCTTCCCATTTCCCCTCCTTCTGTGAGTTAGAACATTTGTTTTCCAAATCAAAGACCCAACTTTTGCTTCAGTGTAGTGGCAGCCAGTGTGGTGTAGTGGTTATAGAACTGGACTGGGGCTTAAGAGATCTGGGCTCTAGTCCCCACTCAGCCATGAAATTCATTGGATGACTTTGGACCAGTCATTGACTTTATGCCTAACCTACCTCACAGGATTGTTGTTGTGAGGGTAAAATGCAGAGGAGGAGAATCATTTATACTGCCTTGAGCTCCTTGCAAGAGGAAAAATGGCGGGCTATATAAAAGTAATAATAAATTAAATTTTAAAGCTCCAGTTCTGGGAAAAGCCTGAAAAACTGTCCTTTATTTTAAATACACACATTCTAATCTTAGAGAGGTACAAGGCAACCTTCATTTTGACCCTGATAAACCAATCACAGCATGAACCACACCGTTTACATTTATAGACCCTCCCCATATGTGAGGTCTGGAAAAAAACATTTACCCATGGTCAACTGATGATTCTGAGGGGCCCGACCTCCAAAATTAAATATGATTCTCACTCTCCCCTTCCTGGATATGAATTTTTAATTTACATAATATATTATTAGAATGAAGCACATAAGGAGACACGACTGTAAATGTCACTCTATTACCTGAGAAACATTCATTAATGATGAGCATAATGAATGAGGATGGATGAAAAGGAGTAAAGAAAACAGCCCCATAAAATTGATCCTAAGCCATAGCAAATACTCCAATAGGAATACTTTCACTCCAATGTCCAAGAGATGTCATAAAACCCCTGAAGCACACAGAATGAGTAAATCGGGGATTATGGAAAGTAGCACAGGAAAAGAAGATAACAGTAAATATGCTACATACTTTCAAGAATGCTAGTCATAAAGATAGTGTTTTGTGATAGATGTCCGCCATGTTTGGTTTGGATTCTTTTATATTTGTTTTGTTATTTTCTGCCAGACACCCCCATTTCTCTTTAGTCACTGAAGCCTAAGGGATGGCTTGAGGGGTCTTCTTTCCCCTCAGGCTGTTTCAGACCACAATGTACTGAAATGTACTGAATGGGGATTTGAGATTTGGGTACTCTGGTCTCAGCCATCTGCTACAAGGAAAAGATTCCCCCACCCACTACTTTGCATGCACACACTGCTGCTGCTTTTACATTCTAAAGATAAAATAAACTTTTTAGAAAGTAACACTACGTCTTCAAGGCCTTAGCATGTGTTGCTGAAAGTACTGGATATCCCCTACAACAGGGGTGGGCAACTTGTGGCCCTCCAGAGCTTTTGGCCTACAGCTCCCAGCATCCCTCACCACTGGCTATACTGATCATAGTTGTAGGCTAAAATTACCAGCGAGCCACAAGTTGCCCACCCCTGCCCTACACCCACCCTCTTCAATTCCATGAAAGCTATTCCAGGGTGACCAAATGGGTCCAGCCAATAATCATAGGGATAGGTCAAGGCTGGTGGCCTGGAGTGAGGAAGTGACTGAGTGAAGAGGCAGTACCAAAGGAGGTCAACTTGTGCCTGGGCAAAAAGTAATCCAGACTAAGAAGCCAAGGCAGAATTAGCAGCTTTATGGGACCATGTGGAACCCTATTGGCCCCTTGTCTCAATTATTCTCACAAATGGATGCATTTTGTAATATACAGATGTCCTGATGTTGCTGCTTTAAATTGATGGAAGCTCTCCATTGCAAAATCCAAAGAAGTATGCATTTCAAAGGATAACTGGGTTTCAGTTCATGTGTTGGTTTGAAAGTGTGAAGCTAGGTAATTTTGCATTAAATATTAACTGAACAAATTTCTCCTCCCCCTCCCTAAACACAATCCTGGCCATCTGCAGTGAGGGTGCTTCAGCTCAGCAGAAAGTGATGCAGCATCTCCCTTCTGCTGGCAAGCTGCACCTGCAGTGCAGAACGTAGGCCACCCGGCTACTGCTGCTAGAATGCCTGGTTCACAACCCCTGGCACCAGAGTGGATGAAAGAAAGTCAAGTAGATGCACAGTTACAGTGCCTAGAAGCATAAAATAGTAGAGTTGGAAGGTGCCATTACAGGGCCATTGAGTCCAACCCCCTGCTCAATGCAGGAATCAAAAGTCTAGGCACCACTTTTCTACTCAACACAGGCAGATTTCTCATCTTCCCACTACCCTGTCTTCAATATGCATGTAGAAAGCTGTGTTACACCAAGCCAGATCAATGATCTACCTAGCTCAGTATTGTCTACAGTGATTGGCAGCAGCTTTCTGAGGTTTTCCTAGTCCTATTTGGAGAAGCCGGGGATTGAACCTGGGACCTTCTGCATGGAAAGCAGGTGCTCTGCCACTGAGCTATGGCACTTCCCCTTGGGCTGAGGTTTTCTAGTTGCCTCCTTCCTCACTCAAATTTTATTTATTGATTAAATTTTTTAAAATATTTGTATCCTGCCCTATGCTTGTGAATATAGAAATATAGATTCTATTGTGAATATAGAATATAGATTCTATTGTGAATATAGAATACAGAATTATATCCTGCCCTATATTTGTGAATATATTTGTGAATATAGTTTTTGTGAACCGCCCAGAGAGCTCTGGCTATTGGGCGGTATAGAAATGTAATAAATAAATAAATATCACTAGGATCTCAGGTGAATATAATTTCACCCTATTCATTACATTACATTTGTATACCACCCAATAGATGAATTTTCTGGGCAGTTCACCACTGTTAAAACCAATAATAATAATAATAATAATAATAATAATAATAATAATAATAATAATAATAATTTTAAGGTTCAAAACTATAGTATAAAACCAAAGTTAAAGCCAGCAGCAGTGTAAAGATCTAAAAATAAAACAACATGTTTAAAAACTAAAAAAAACCGGAAGGATTAAAATGCCTGGGAGAATAAGGTCTTCACCTGGTTTCGAAAACGCCACAATGTATCATGCCACCACTGAAAAGGCCCTCTTCTTAGTAGCCACCTGCCTCACCTCATTTGATGGGGGCACCCAGAAGCGGGCCTCTGAAGTGAATATCTGGGTCCAGCCAGGTATATACAGGAGGAGACAATATTTCAGGTAACCTGGTCCCAAGCAATTTAGGGCTTTGAAAGTTCATCTCTGTACTTTGAATTTGGCCCAGAAACAGGCTGGAAGCCAGTGCAGATCACAAAGTGCTGGTGTAACAAGTACCAGTTAACAATCTACTTTTGCCCTATTTTTGACCAACTGAACATTCTGTATTCAAAGGCAGCCTGACATACAGTGCAGTACAATATTTATTTATTTATTTATTTTATTACATTTATATACCGCCCCCCAGCCGAAGCTCTCTGGGCGGTTTACAACAATTAAAATAGTAGACATTAAAAGTATATTTTTAAAAACAAACAAACATAAAAACAGTATAAAAATAACAACAGTATTCATTTAAAACAACAATTCTGGGGTCCATTAAAACAAACTTAACGTTATTAAATGCTGCTTAAAATGCCTGGGAGAAGAGAAAGGTCTTGACCTGGCGCCGAAAAGATAACAACATTGGCGCCAGGCGAGCCTCATCGGGAAGATCATTCCACAGTCGGGGGGCAACCACTGAGAAGGCCCTCTCCCTTGTTGCCATCCTCCGAGCTTCCCTCAGAGTAGGCACTCGGAGGAGGACCTTAGATGTTGAGCGCAGTGTACAGGTAGGTTCATGTCAGGAGAGGCGTTCCATCAGGTATTGCGGTCCCAAGCCATGTAGGGCTTTATAGGTTAAAACCAGCACCTTGAATTGGGCTCGGAAACATATAGGCAGCCAATGCAAGCGGGCCAGAATCGGTGTTATATGCTCAAATCTTCCTGATCCGGCTATCAATCTGGCCGCCGCATTTTGCACAAGCTGCAGTTTCCAGACCGTCTTCAAAGGCTGCCCCATGTAGAGGGCGTTGCAGTAATCTAATTTGGAAGTTACCAAAGTATGGACAACTGAAGCTAGGTTATCCCTGTCCAGATAGGGGCGTAGCTGGGCCACCAACCGAAGTTGGTAGAAGGCACTCCGTGCCACCGAGGCCACCTGTGCCTCAAGTGACAAAGATGGTTCTAGGAGAACCCCCAAGCTACGAACCTGCTCTTTCAGGGGAAGTGCAACCCCATCCAGAACCGGTTGAACACCCCCCATCCGATCAGAGGAACCACCCACCAGCAGCATCTCAGTCTTGTCTGGATTGAGTTTCAGTTTATTAGCCCTCATCCAGTCCATTGTCGCAGCCAAGCACCGGTTCAGCACATCCACAGCCACACCTGATGAAGTTGAAAAGGAGCAGTAGAGCTGCATGTCATCAGCGTACTGATGATAGTGCACTCCAAAACTCTGGATGACCGCACCCAACGGTTTCATGTACATGTTAAACAGCATGGGGGACAAGACCGACCCCTGTGGAACCCCATACCGAAGAGTCCACGGTGCCGAGCAATGTCCCCCAAGCACCACCTTCTGGAGCCGTCCTGCTAAGTAGGAGCGGAACCACTGCAATGCAGTGCCCCCCACTCCCAGCTCAGCCAGACGTTCCAGAAGGATACCATGGTCGATGGTATCGAAAGCCGCTGAGAGATCAAGGAGAATCAACAGAGTCACACTCCCCCTGTCTTTCTCCCGACATAGGTCATCATACAGGGCGACCAAGGCTGTTTCCGTGCCAAAACCAGGCCTGAAACCCGACTGAAATGGATCCAGATAATCAGTCTCATCCAAAAGTGTCTGGAGCTGTCCCGCCACCACCCGCTCAAGGACCTTGCCCAGGAATGGAACATTTGCTACCGGCCTGTAATTACTAAGATTTTCCGGGTCCAAGGAAGTTTTCTTCAGGAGTGGTCTCACTACTGCCTCTTTCAGACGGTCTGGGACCACTCCCTCTCATAGAGAGGCATTAATCACCTCTTTGGCCCAGCCGGCTGTTCCATCCCTACTAGCTTTTATTAGCCAAGAGGGGCAAGGATCCAGAGCAGAGGTGGTTGCGCGGACCTGTCCAAGCACCTTGTCAACATCCTCGAGCTGTACCAACTGAAACGCATCCAAGATTACAGGACAAGACTGTACTCTGGACACCTCACTAGATTCACCTGCTATAACACTGGAGTCTAAGTCCTGGCGGATGCAAAAGATTTTATTCTGGAAGTGCCTGGCAAATTCATTACAGTGGGCCTCAGATGATTCTACCATGTCCTTGGGGCCAGCATGTAATAGCCCCCGGACAACTCTAAAAAGCTCCGCTGGGCGGCAAATTGAAGATTTAATAGTGGCAGCAAAGTATTGTTTTTTTGTTGCCCTCAGTGCCCCTGAATATGCCTTACTATAGGCACTTACCAATATTTGATTGCATCCACTAGGAGTTCGTCTCCACCTGCCCTCAAGCCTTCTCCTATTTTGTTTCATCGCTCTCAGCTCTGGGGTATACCACGGAACCGTACGAGCTCTACTCAGGAGAGGGCGCTCGGAAGCAATCCTGTCAACTGCCCGGGTCATTTCTGCATTCCACAGATCAACCAGGGTTTCGAGAGCAGAGCCAGCCCTATCAGCCGGAAAACTCCCCAGAGCCCTTTGGAAACCATCCAGATCCATTAGTCTCCGGGGGCGGACCATCTTAATAGGTCCCCCACCCTTGCAGAGGGGAAAAGCTGCTGTAAGTCTAAACCTCAGCAAGCAGTGATCCGACCATGACAAAGGGAGTGATGTAAGGTCCCCCACTTCCAGATCACCATCTCCATGTCCAGTTGTGAAAACCAGGTCAAGAGTGTGCCCCGCTACATGTGTTGGGCCGATGACATGTTGGGACAGTCCCATGGTACAATAATCTAGATGAGAGGCTACCAGAACATGAATACCTGTAGCCCACCAGGGATGTCCAGATTCTGTAAAATCCATTCCATCTATATTCCACAGATTGACGGGCAATTTTCCTTCCATCAGCCACTCATTGGCAGATTCAGATTTGTATTTGCTCAAATTCACACTGGCAGAAATGTGCAAATTCCCCCTCCCCCACAAAAAAGTGTTTTCATGCTTTAAGTTTGTGTGAAGTTTCAGAGAGTAAAATGTTTGCAGGTCCATGGAATCCATGTGACTCCGGAAAAGCTGCAGAATCCATGGGTCAGGTTTATGGAAATCTGAACTCAATTGATTCCATTGCAGATTTCTCTGAAATCTCTAGCAGCCCACTAGTCAGGGATGTCTCAAGGGCAGGAAATGAGGCAGCCACTCAGAACAGCAAATTCTGGGGGGCACCAAACAACCATCTGAAGGTGGCAGCACTCCAGCTGGTGGTCCTCTCCTGCCTGCGAAGTCCACTGGCTGCTCCCAGGCTGCAACAAGTGCTGCAGCAGAAAAGCAGCAGGCACAGCTCTCCTGACAGCTTGCCCAGCCCAAATGTTTCATGTTGAGGTGTCCTTCCTCAAAGTGGCCGAGGCCTTCCAGGCGCAACGGCCTTGAAGATCACTGGGACTGCAGCAGCACAGGTGAGCTCCAGGGCTACCACACCCAGAATGTGTCACACACTTTAAGGAAGGACACCTCAGTGTGAGGTATTGATGGGGAGGTGGGGAAGGAGAAGGAGGGTGGGTGCAACCATGGCCACCAGGGGAGAGGGGAGAGAAGATGAGGTGGAGGGTGGCCATGGGAGGAGAGAGATGGAGGAGGGTCACAATAGTTGGGGAAGAAGAGGAGGAGGAGATTGGCCACTGAGATGGGGGAAGAGGAAAAAGGTGGTAGCAGTGGGGAAGGAAAAAGGAGGACGAGGGTGGAAAGAGGAGGAGGTGGCAGCAGAGGGGTGGAGGAGAAGGAGGTGGCCATGAAATGGGAGGGGAGGAGGGCACTAAAATACCTGGAGATGGCCCTGCCTCTTCTTGAGCTTGGGCTCTCCTGCTGAAGTCAATAGCAGGTAACCAGCTAATGGAGCCTTTGCATCCATTTTGCATAGATGCAGAACATGCACATCACATCCTTCCTTTTCAAAGCAACCAAGGAGACTCGTCCTATACAATGCCACTGAAAGCTATATAAAGCCAAATCCCATTTGAGGATTTAACATTGTAAGACTCTCTGACCCCAAATGTGTCGACCTGCAGAAGGGAAATATGTGAATGATTTCATAGGGAGCATTAAAGAGAGCTGCGTAGGACCGATGGCTCAAGGGGTGGGGGTGGGGATGGGAAGGAGAGCAGCCAAGATGGAATCTTTCACCTTCATGATATTAGACCAAATGACTCTCATGCCAAAAAGAACTGAAATGATATACCAGCCAGTGCTTAATGATGAGCTATACAAGTTTGAGTACAATACAATGTCATTCATCTGAACAGCACAAGGGACATGCTGAGAATTAGATATTTGGTTTAATGAGAGTGCCGTTTGCATTCTAGATGGGGGAGCTCTCAGAAACTGCCCTTGAAATAACTCAGAAAATTGCCCACATTTTTCTGGAAACAAAAGTAAGAAACGTTGGCTATTTTCTCATGCAATCCAAGGGTCCCCCCCAAAAAATTATCCTTCCATTCATCTTCCTGCAGTGTTTCCCCTAACCCCAGTCCCTATGCAATCTAATGGAACTAATTTCCCATCTCCAACACATGGAGTTCACCCCTCCAACTCTTTGTTCCTGCTGTATTCCATGTAATGGAGTGATGTTGTTCCATTGCATTGAAACAGACTAGAATATATATGTGCAGGGGGGAAATCGAAGGATGAGGGAAGGAAGTCAATCTGCCCCACACTCAATGGAGGAGTTGAAGGGGTTTGATGTCTCCCTCCCCCCTCCCACATTTGTATTTTGATCATGCACCTCTTTATTCTTGCACACCTCAATGGAATGGAGCATCATTGCATATGGGCATGCATATTAGGTGTAACACAGTTGCAGAGACAGTAGTGCCAGGGAAAGATTACTGGCTTCTCCCTGGAATTCTCAATAATGAGACCCTTTCTAATCAATTTCCCAATCCATGGGTGGTAGAAGGTAAACTAAAGCCCATGGGTGGGATTCCTTCCCCCACCCATGAATTTTGGCCCTGTGCCACTTGACTGTGGTCCTGTTCAATGTAATGGACACACGTTGCTCCATTACATTAGGAACATAGGAAGCTGCCTTATCACTGTGAGTCTGATTATTGGTCCACCTAACCCATTATTGTCAGCACTGATTGGCAGTGGTTCTCCAGGGCTTCAGGCAGGATTCTTTCTTCTCCATGAACCCCTGCCAAAGGAAGTGAGGCAGGTGGCTACCAGGAGGAGGGCCTTCTCTGCTGTGGCACCCCAGCTGTGGAATGAGTTCCCTAGAGAGGTTTGCCTGGCACCTACGTTATACTCTTTTCTACACCAGGTGAAGACCTTTTTATTTTCCCAGTATTTTCCCAGTTTAGCATCTTAGACTTTTAACTTTGCTGTTTCAAATCTGTATTTTAAATCTGCATAAAGCTCTGCATTGATTCTCAGTTTTACCCTTGTTGTGCTTATATATTGTACTTTTATATTGTGTTTTTATACTGTTGTTTGTTTTAGACTTTGATTCGTATTTGATGGTTCCCTGGGGCCTAACCAGGGTAGCCAGCAGCAATTCCTCTTCAGCTCAGATTTTAATCAGAAGAGGGGAAGAATTCCAGGGCATTTATGAGCTCCTCAAATTCTTTTATGAGCCTGGCTCAGGAGAACTTCCCCAGCATTTGCAGGCATAACTCATCCCAGTTATCCATGTTCTGATAACCTCTCATCTAGATTATTGTAATAATAATAATAATAATAATAATAATAATAATAACAACAACAACAACAACAACAACAACAACAATAACAACAACAACAACAACAACCCACCTCTCCCTCTGGATCGAGACAGGGCAAAACACAAATGCAAACATATAACTAATTAAAACATTTTAAACTAATACATTATTAAAAGCAGCACATTATTAAAAAGCAAATTTAAAATTCAACTGGGTAAGCCTGCCGGAAGAGATAAGTCTTTATGGCTTTCTTAAATTCCGGAAGACTGTTAAGTTGACGAATCTCTCCTGGCCAGTCATTCCACAAACTGGGAGCAGAAGAAGAAAAGGTCCTCTGGGTAATAGTTATCAGCCTTGTTTTTGTTGGCTGGAGTAGATTCTTTCCAGAAGACCTGAGTGTGTGGGGCGGATTGTATGGGAGAATGTGATCCCGCAGGTAGCCTGGACCCAAACCATGTAGGGCATTAAAGGTGATAACCAACACTTTATACTTCGCCCGGAAACTAATTGGCAGCCATTGAAGAAATTTTAAAACTGGTGTAATGTGGTCACCCCTAGGTGTACTGGTGACCAGCCTGGCTGCCATATTTTGGACTAGTTGAAGTTTCCAGACTAGGCACGAAGGTAGGCCTATGTAAAGCGCATTGCAGAAGTCGAGCCTTGAAGTTACCATCACGTGCACTACCATCTTTAGGTCTTTTGACTCTAGGAAGGGGCACTTTATATGTGGGATGGCTTTTGAAAACAATTCAGAAAGCTCAAAATAGGGCAGTGGGGTTGCTAATTGGGACTGGTCTAGGGGGCACAAGGTTGGAGGAAGCTGTACTATTCATCCCAAGAAACTTCCAAGTGTCTAGTAATTAGAGATGGGTGAATCCTTGATGCCCAGTCCAGGGGGTGGATCTACCATGGGGAAATCCCTGGAGCGTTGTTGCATATGCCAGAGTTTACAGAACAGCTCTCTGGCTTTCAAAAAGTCACAGATAGGAAAATGGTGGCTGCCATTAATCTATCATGGAAACACTACAGCTGCACATAGTGTGTTTTATGCTATTTGTAGGCCTGAAACTTACTTCTACAGAAAATTGCAGCCGCTCCACAGGAACTCTTGTGGTCACTGAGGACTCCAGAGATCATGTTTTTTGAGATCTGGACACATTTAAGTCTGTGGCAGATTCCTCCAGCATCCCTACTGGTAATCAAAGGAGGTTGAAGAGAGAAATGCCCAATTCATCAACCCAAATTCATGAGAAATCATTCTCTGGTATTTCTATCTCAGTATCTGCGTTATAGGTAACATGCATTCCTGTATTTCTGTTCCAGATGTACTGTTATCATACTGCCAATACTCACTGCACCCACAACACTGCAAATGTTATGCTTCTTGGCTTTATTTTCCCCCTCCTTTCTATTTCACCTTCTGTTTTACATATGGTCTAATTATAGCTTCCTGCTGGACATTTCATGCAGAATGCACAAAGATGTTTTTCCAAGAGGCCTCAATTATTTGCTCTTCTTCTTTTTCTCTAGCGATTCTGAAAGGAAGGCTGCACTAATAAATAAATAAATAAGCACAACCCCCTGCCTATTCGGAAGAGACAGTTTTATAATTGCATTTTGGGTTGTCTTTGTATTCTTTTGTATTGTTTGCATGTAGGGGGATAAACCGAATGTGGATGTTGGAACGCAGCCAGGCGGAATTGTCAGGGTAAGAGTGAAAGTGTAGAAGGCTAGATGGAAAGTGAATTGGGAGGGGAGGGGAGAAAGATCAGCAATAAGAACTGGGAGCTCTTGGAAGAACAGCTCCAGGAAAATGATCATGAGAGAACCGTCTTAGACAAACTAGCCTTTGTATATCTTGTTGAGAAAAGCCAACCACAAGTTCTCTGCCAATCGGTCTTTTTGAGAGCAGAGTGCATAGAGAGATGTGAAATCTTTGAAAGGAATTTGTCTCTATTTTATCCCCTGGTTTATATTGAGAAGTGATTTTTCCAAAAAAAAAAAAAGGGGGGGGGAGGGAGGACAAGCAAGCCCAGAAGGAGCCAAATAATGAGTGTGCCTTTTTCACACTTTTCCCTCTGAGGCAATGTGCATGGTCTTTATTCATAATGACAATGGAGCGTGATTGTTCCTAGTACAGTATTAGAAGATGTGTTGCTGTACTATAGTGGAATGGCATATATGAATGATATTAAAATACCTAACAGATGAGCTTATAACACCTGTTTCAAAAGCACTTATAAATTAAAGTGCCTGGGATTATTTGTCCCTGTCTCCATTGCCTGTGACAATCCACCCATCATATGATAATTACCTAAGCAGAAGGCAGTTTCTGCTATTCATTTGTTAACCATGGTTTGCCTTCCTTTACCTGATAGGATTATCCTTTCACTAAAAAAAAATATCTTCACGAGTTCTTTCTTTTAAGCAGACCACATGCAGGTGTTTTCAAATGGATGGAGGTTCCATATATGAGCTATACCGTCTCTTGAGCATCTGTATATTGTCTTCCCCAATCTGGTACTCTCCAGTTGCTTTGGACTCCAACTCTGAACATCTGTGACCATAGGCCATAGTGACTGTGTCTGATGGGAGATGAAGTCCAAAACATCTGGGGGTGGGGACAAGGTTGTGGAAGGCTGATCTATTGCCCTGATCTATAGTTGGGGAAACTGCAATTACCTTTTTCAGTAGGGCAAAGTTCTGGCAGTTGTAATATTATAGCAGATACCCCTTCTGATTGACAAAAGATAACCTCCCTAGTGCCTTAAATAATAACATAATACACCATAGGAAAATCACATACTAAGAATTATTAGTAATACTTGCACATTCACATAAACTCAAGCAAAACTAGTACTTAATAAGGTTTCCTGACTTTTAAAAAAGTTGATGTCAGAGACTTAAACCTAGCAGTGCAATCTTATACATGTGTACTTGGAAATAAGCCATTGACTTCAGCAGGACTTGTTCATAACATTGTAAGTATTCATAGCATTGCAGCCTAAATCAAGAATTCATCACATCAATTCTTTCCTGAGAAATGCAAAAAGAAAAAAGAAAAAGAAAGAAAGAAAGAAAAATACAGTAGCACCTGTTGCTAATAGATTGTGGTCTCTACTCACTTGAGGGTTTCAGTACCCTGGACAGCTCTATCTTGGCTTATAATGATGTAGCTACCTCAGGCAGAAGATTTTGGGCACCATTAAAGCATGGATTTATTTTTATTTTATTAGTAATTTATGTTGTTATAGGAAAGGCTATCATTTGGCTTTCCTGTCTCAGGTGCCAAAACACTGCTAAATTATCCTTCAGGGACAGCCATCTTGTCCCTTCCTCACTAATGCTACAAGATCACTAGGCTGATAATGTTTCTCTCTTTGAAAGATGCATGCCCATACGCAGATTAGTCTTGGACTGTGAGAAATGGGGGTAATGGGAGTCACTGAGGAAGATGCACACAGTTGTCCTCTATATGGCTCATATATTAATTCACACACCAGGCACATCGTCACTGTTCAGGGGAATTGTGTGGCTCAAGCTTCTCTCTGCTCCTTAAAAATAGTGCTCCCTTCCATTGGGTCAATAGCTTGTCAGATTATGAATGGAGAAGTGCCTAATAGCTCTCTCACCTTTGGGAGACTGCACTAGGTTATCTCATTTTGATTCTTTGATTCTTATTTCCATGCATCCTTCATGCAAATGCAGCTGGAGAAGGACACATGGCCACAGAGAGTGGGCCAGAGCCTCTCCAAAGAGGCTATTAAAGAGAGGAGTTGATGGACTTATTAGAAGGCTACCAACGAGATTCTTTCCCAAGACATACAAGCCTCTCTTTCACTTACAGGCAGCTAGAGAAATTGCCCCTATAAGTCCCGCACACTTAATTAGGAACCAAACATCCTCAACTGTCTAGTACTGCAGTGAAGTGTATGGCAAGGTCTTGACCAAACTGCTTGAACAGAGGGCATCTTGGGAATTCTCTGGAAGCTAATTATCAGCTTTGTTTCTCCTTTCTTGCACACCATCCTCCCTCTAAATGGAGACTCTTGTCATTAGAGGTTGAAGTGGATACTTGACATACCTTTTCCTAGATGGAAAGCCTTGTGTTTCCCTACACCTTCTCCCACAAAGGAGTCCCTGGGGAGAAACTCTGTGCCCTGAGATGATAGAACCGGCATCTTGCCACTTAACTAGATTTGCTTCTCTCCAAATTATTTGGGAGGTAGCCCAGCACCTGCAGGCATTAAAGTTCAGATCCACTCAAAACAATGTGTTATTTCTTTTTCTTCTCACCCACCTATCCTCCCTGCCCACATCTCCCAGAAGGCAGCTAGGAGTGTGTTCCGTTCCCATCTCTGTACATGACTTATTGGCTGAAAGTGAGGCAATTACTTTGCTTTTTGCCATGTCTAAATATTTCCCTACCAAAAACATGAAAAGGGGCAACAATGATTCCTTTCTCAGGCTGCTGATTCTTCCTCATCCAGAGATGGCTTGTTTCCACTTTAATCTTCCAGGGAACCAAGTGAGGCTGCATAGCCATAGCGACCCATGCCCCATCCCTCCAGCTATAGCTTCGCTCAGTGCCATGGAACGTTTCAAGGTCTACATGCCATCACCAGGTAATGATCTGACAAACGCAATTGGTTTTTGTGTTTGCACCCGAGTTTTATTGGGAATGCCATTGGCTGTACAATAAATGGCCATTATGATGAATCACTGTGCAAGTATGAACACTTTTTAAAATGTTAATTTTGATTCCTCTTTAACAAAGAGTTCATTATTCAGTCCTTTCTTGCATGATTGACCACCTTCGCTTCTTGGAGAAGCAACTTGCTTGTTCCTCTCTCTTGATCTGATTTTAAGAAGATGCCAGGTGCTATGGGGTGAGTGGGGGGAGCAGTACTGAGAGGCTGTTGGATGGGGGATCTCTGCTGGTGGCTGTGCAGCTGTCAGACTAACTACTGCAAACAACCCACAGACTTCTCACCATGGGGACCCTCATTCACAGAGTCCTGTGTAAAGAGGCTCATGTAGAACCAGTGATCTGTAGCATCTGTCATGCATAATACTTGCCTCGCCATATGGCCAGATGCTACAGACAAGCGGCTTTTCATATAGTTGTCGACATCATGTGGGATCTTTCTAAATGGCCACCCTGGGCTAAATGATCATCTGTATCCAACACCTGGATGTCCAGGGCTGTTCTTCAGTTGTGGGGAACCCTGTTATGAGAAATCTTGTGTGAACATACATGTGTGAACTACTTCTTAGAGAAATTTTCTGCATATCTGACTCGATACAATTAACAAGCAGAAGCTATTATGTTATACTAGCTTCTTCTAGTATGGCTTATACCAGGTCGGTCAAAGTACAAGGCACAATTCATTCTGCATCCATAGCCCCTTCAGTGAAATTCCAGATTTGTCAGTGAAAGCAATGGCTTTAACGCATGGGACAAATTTCAAGACCCAGGAGCATTGCACTCTTCCTAGGCCTTCCAATGAGATGTTCTCACCCCATTACTTCCTGTAATGACATGCTTTCCCCTATGATAGGCCTTTGACAAACATTCCGTTTGATCTTATTTCCTTTTCCACTGGTTCCCTGCAAGCACAAAGTAGGGGTTCAGCCACTCTGGATCCTGGAGTCAAATTTTCTTCTGCTCTATCCCGAGGGAAAGGGGTTAGTGGTGTTTGCTCAAAACACAGGTTACTTCTTTTTTACTCTGGGGCAAGGGAGGGCAACCTCCAGCCTATTGGCCAAATCCAGCATGCGGGATTGCCCAAACCAGCCCAGTCATTATTCGGCCATATAAATGGTGGAGAGGGAGGACAATTTGGATTGGGCCTACAGCAGGCAGAAATGTTTAACGTCCTCCAATCCCCATTCTAAAGTAAAACAACAACCCCTTATGCTTACTCTAGAGTAAAACAGAAGCTGCTAGCTATGACTTTAAAGTAATGTGTGCTTTGGCCCTGTGGCAATGGAAATTGACAACCAGCAACTTTGCCTGGTGAGGTTGGGATCTTGACCCACCAGTTCACTCCCCGACTCCCTTCTCAGAGTGGCCTCCAGCAAAATTAATTGCTGACAAAGGGCACAGAGTATTTCTGCAAAGATATGGTGATGATGGAGTTTATTCAAGGACCATCAATTGGCAGCTCCATTCTTGACCTTACATTTTATGCCTGCTGTGTGCTGCTTTTAAGATCTCCTTTGCCTTCTCCCCAGTGCATAGTATTGTATTGGCATGATTCTTCTCCTAAACTGTAAATGGGCTCTGGGCATTTAAAAAGATGGCTCTGCAATCACTTCAGTTATAATCGGCTGCTCTGTACAACAAAGGAGGTTAAATGAGGATTCAGTATCAAGCTTATATAAACACTATTGCCCTTGAAGTACATCCTTTCCCAGCAGCACTGAGCTTTAAGATCCCTTTCTGACTTTCCGCTACTGATGTTTTATTGATGCTTGCCAGCCATATTAACTGCCATGCTCCTCATGTGCAATGATGCAATGTAGCCTGAAGTCATTAGGCTTGTCTTCATGGACCAAAGATCATTAGCAATGAGGAATCCACTAAGCAATTGCTCGGCTAATTTCTCCCTAAATGCAACATGCAGCCTTTCTAGTGTGATTGGGTGAATGTTTGTGAAGTTAAAATGGGCATCTTACACATTGCTTAATTGAAGCCTCCATGAGCATCAGCTGTGACTTAGCAAACAGAGCTAAGGTTACCAGGTTGCAACTGGAAAATCCCTGTATTCCTTTATCTTAGGAGATTCCCTCTACTGGAGATTCCCTCTATTTCTTTATCTCAAAGCTGGGGAACTCGTGACACTCCAGATGGTTCAGCATTCAACTCCTATCAGCTCTAGCCTGCCTAGCCAATGGTGAAGTATTATGTGAGGGTCACAAGTTGTCCCGCCCTGCTTTAACTCCTCTGCTGAATGAAGAGACTGAGCAGAATGGCCTCTTTGGCCTATTCAACTCACTCACTCACTCCCCCCCTCTCTCTCTCACACACACACACTCCTATCATATACAAAAAGCCTTCTATGTCTGCTACCTGACATGGTGGACCACACAGCATGTAGAAGAGAATGTGTGCAACGGGGAGAATTTGGAAGAACCCATCACAAGGAATGGGTGAGAATTTCATTTTGTTTCACTTTTGATAAGAGATTACCAAAATTTGCACAGTTCTCCATATTCAGGACAAAAACAACTTGAGATTTTTAAAAATTGGATTAGGGATGGCCATCATGGGGAAATCCAACCATTTTGGGATCACTAGATTTCCCCAGAGTCCCTATTTACAACTTGAGACACAGGCTTTCCCACTGAAATACAGGAATTTCCTCAGAATTTTTAAAATTTCCATTTATGCAAATTGCAGTCACAATTTGCATAATGTACACAAATTTGGTGCAAAATTGGCTTAATTTGCTCAAATTGCAGCTGTAATATGCTTAATTTTTTGCAAATTGCATTTGCTATCAGCACAAACTGCAGGTGCAATTTGAACAGATTAAGCATATTACGGTCACAGTTTGTGCAAAGTAAGCAAATTTCAGCCAAAGTTTGCATATATTATGCAAACTGCAGCCACAACTTGCCTAAATGGTGATTAAAAAAACAAAAATGATGCAAAAACAAAAAATCCATGAGCTGGCCCCACTGAACACAAATGGATTTTTGTATTTGGTTTGTTCTTGTTTTTTTAAAATACAGATTGAGTCGGGCCTGGTCATGGGTAAGCACGTTGGAGTCCATGGGGCTGAGCTGCTGAAAGCAAGCTACATGCACACACACACACACACACACACAGAGAGAGAGAGAGAGAGAGAGAGAGAGAGAGAGAGAGAGAGAGAGAGAGAGAGGGAGGGAGGGAGATTCCTCTGACATCCCAAAATTGAATGTTGGAGATACCGACACTGACAGATTTGTCCATCCAGGCCCAGAACTTTGTGTGCGTTGTTCTTAAAAGCCTAGCTCTGAAACCTTGCATATTTGAAATGGGGATGCCAGTGCCACCTCTATTTTCTAACTTAACAGCTATATGGCAGGGAGGTACAACATGATCCTCTCCTTGCTGGGAATAGCACTAAAGCTAACACAAACCCTTAAGAAGAGCCTTGCTGGATCAGACCAAGGGTCCACCTAGTCACACAGTGGCCAACCAGCTGTCAACCAGGGACCAACAAGGCAGGACATTCTGTTCACACAGTGGCCAACCAAATGCCTGCGGGAAACCCACAAGCACAGCATGAGCACAATAGCACCCTCTTGTTCATGTTCCCCAGAAAGCGGTATATAGAGACATACTGCCTCTGATACTGGATGATACTAGTAGCCATTGAAAGCCAATGAAGCTGCATCCAGTCCAGCCAATGAACGAGTCTGAAAAAGATAAGGGGGATCTTTGGGGAATCTTTTGGGGGGCCTCCCACATGAAAGCTCCTTAAAATGTTCACTAGAGGATGATCCATTCCTCTCTGCAGTCGGACACTTTAGATTCTCACTGCCGCATCACTTCAATGATTTTTTTCTAAGCTGGCTTCTTCGTCTGTACAGTTTGTTTCCAAATAAAAAGAGAAAGAAAATAAAGAGGATAGTTTGTAGAAAGGCTTCTCAAACCACCACAGTATTTACATAAAAGCCCTTTTTAAAGAGAGAGAGAGAGAGAGAGAGAGAGAGAGAGAGAGAGAGAGAGAGAGAGAGAGAGAGGAGAAGCAGCAGCAGCAGCAGCAGCTAAGACACCAAAGTAGGGGGCTCCCATGATTCAAATGAAAGAAAAACACAACCACTAACTACAAGAAAGCAAGGAAATGGCATGTCACCTGCTAAAGGTGTTGAGCCAAATCTTGCAAGGTAGAGGGGAGGGGAGATCATTAATGTTAAGACCTACAGATCTATGCCCACTCTGACTTCAGCTCCATGAAACAAAAGCAGTCTTGGATTTATTCTCTTCAGCTGAATGCCGAGCATGAATAGCCATTGGGCGGCGTCCGGTAATGGTTGGTTTGCTAGGATAAGGACTTCTGCAATCTTCCCTTCTCCGCAGGGGATCCACTTCCCCGCAGTTATCTCAGCAAAGCCTGGTTTGAAATACACATTTCAAAATAATAATAAAATAAAATAAAACTGCAGCAGTGTGCCGATATACATACCAAGAGAAGGCCCTCGCCTACACAGAGTTTGCCTGCTGGGGTTAAAAGGACAATGCCACTGATTGCCTTGAGCCCAACGAAAACAGTTTCTTTATAATAGGCATTAGTCAACCGGAGCAATGTCATTCATAAAAACGTATGGAGGGGCAAAGGGACAACATCCCAAACACATGGACTAGGAATTTGGAGGTATGGGACCATTGCCAACATAGAATTCTAATGAGAAACTATTATTAATCTGAGAATGGAAGTTAAATTTGGCTCACTGGGTGTATTATTAACTGCATTCCTGATAACCGTGTTGCCCTTTAGTAAAATGATTGAGTTGCGGGGTTGGACTCGATGGCTGTATAGGCCCCTTCCAACTCTACTATTCTATGATTATTGCTGGCAGGAAAGGTAGGAACTCTTCTGCTCATAGGAACTCTTCTGCTCACAGAAGCACATTGTCCTGTCAATGGGTCCCTCTCCTTGGGTTGCCCAGGATGATGAATGGTGGGCAGATCTTGCCACTGCTATCATGGTGAATGGCAGGCATTTACATATACCTACGGATAGGCCAGCCCTCTCTTGCTCACCCCAAAGATTGATTGGGCTTCTTGTGTGTTCAGGTTTAATCCAACTCCCTCTCTTCCTTCCCCAAGCCTCCCACTTTCCTGTTCCACCCCCACCCCCAGGGCTGGTGCTACCATTAGGCCAATAAGGTAGCTGCCTAGGGCGCAGACCTCAAAGGGGTGCAGTACTGCCCTTTAAGGGTCACAGTTTTATACAAATTAGCAGTTTTAAGAAAAAAAACATAATAAAAGAAAAATATAATAGTTCAGAAACTCTTCTTGAACAGCTGAATCAAAGTTGGCAATTTGTGTGTGGGGGGGGGGGGTGCAAGTAGCTCACATTGCCTAGGGTGCAAAATAGTCTGGCACCAGCTCTGCCTCCCCTCTTTCTCCAAGAAGAAACACAGAGAAGGTGTGATAAATGACACAAGGGGTGGGGAGAGCAGGACTTGGTGCATCACTTCCTACAAGGGATTGTGGGTCTTGACTGCTGTTTCTGGCAGGAAGTAACACACATCATTTACAGACAAGCCTTCTGGACTTGATCCTCTTCAACTTGCTGGGATCATCATTCCTACAATAGGTGCAATTTGCAAGTGGATAAATACACGGAGATCTGGTCTGCTTTTCTTGAAATCTATGTATAACTCTCTCCCTTTTCTTTTTTGAATGATATACATGATGAAAAATGATGATATTCCGATATATGTAATGTGATTTTTTTCTTTACACAATAAAATACAAACATAAAAACAACAACAAAGAAAAACAAACAGCTAGGTATTAAAATTAACCATTGCCTGAGTATACAGATAAGCTTTCAATAGGTGCCTAAACACAATCAAGAAAAGTGCTTCCCACACTATTTATTTATTACATTTCTATACCACCCCGTAGCTGAAGTCTTCTGGGCAGCTCACAAAAACTAAAACTTCAAGGTACAGAGAAAAACAATATAAAATAAAGAAAAGCTTAAAACTACAGTATAAACGTACGATCAGAATAAAACCTACCAGAAATACAGAGATTTAAAATATAGGCTTAAACCAACAGAGCTAAAAGACTGGAATGCTAAAATGCTGGGGGAATTAAATGATCTTCACCTGGTGATGAAAGGAGTACAGAGTAGGAGCCAGGCAAACCTGTCTAACTAGGGTGCCACAGCAGAAAAGGCCCTCTTCCTGGTAGCCAACCACCTCACGTCCTTTGGCAGGGGCTCCCAGGGAAAGACCGCTGAAGATGACCTTCCGGTCTGGGCAATTCCATACTGTATGGGAGAAGACGATACACTATGAAGGAGAGAATTCCAAAGGTGGGACGCCATAGCAGAAAACACTCTCTCCCTGGTTGCTGTCAGATGTACTGTAGATATCAGTGAACGGGAAATTTGATTTGGGAGAAGGTGCTCCCTCATATTCAGAAGAAGAAAGAAAGAAACCACAGGTACTGCTCCCTTACTACTGGTGTTGTTTGGTCATATACATGGGTCTTTTGAGTCAGTGGGTTTGGCACTGCTTGCCAAAGATTTTCCTGATGCGACCTATAAATTCATATCCTGCAATTCTGCGGCTGCTTTTTAATTTCTTTTTTAACTAGTGCACTCTCCCCACAGGCACTGTCAGATGCTAATAAAATCTTTAATTAATTCAGATTCTAATGGGCTCGCATATTTTTCTCGCTTGCTCGCAACTTCAATCAGCTCTCTCTCTCTCTCTCTCTCTCTCTCTCGTGTGCCGCTTTCATATCACTTTGCACTGTAGCTCAGGTTTATCTGGAGCTCGACTAAGATGGGCATATTGGCAGCAAAGCTTCAGATAAAAGCAGAGCAGGGATGAGGAAAATCATTACTGCAGGATGTATCTTTTTTTTAAAGGGGGGGGGAGGAAAGAAAGAAAAAAGGGGAAGAGCATACCCCAAAGGTCCCATCATATTATGAATTCCCCAGGAACTCTTTAAATTACAGACAATTTGCTTGATTGGACTGCGCTGATTTTAAGTATTAGAGTGAGACAAATCATTCTTAACAAACGTTAAATCAAAAACGATAGACAAGAAATCTTGATAATGTGAAATGAGTTCTGTAAAATGAAGGCATCTGCAGGACGCTCAGTTTGTAATAAAGCAATAAGCTTTTCCAAATATGTCTTGTCTCATTATCCAACTTGATGACTAGTTACTGAACGATCCTCTCTAATAAACTAGTTAACTCCAAAACAGTTTTCCCCCCTTTTTTTCTTCTTCTTCTTTTCTTTGCAGGTGCCAGAAGTGTTTCAAGTTAGAATTCAGACTTCATTCCTCTTGCAATTTCCCACTATTTGGGTTAAAATTGTGCCACAAGTACAGCAACATTTTTCTAAGGGCTATAATCCTAAGTATGCTGCATCAAGTCTCACTGCATCTCATAGGAGTTACATCTGTCAACAGGAAGATAAGTTGGGATGTTGGAGAAATCTGTAATGGATTCAATTGAGTTTCAATTTCTATGAATCCACCCTGCCGATTCTGCAGTGGGCTGGCTGTTTCTGAGATGCATAGATTCCATAGGCTTGTGGACCTTTTTTTTTTTTTTAATAACTTTTTGGAAGGATTGATTCACTCATGCGAGTGGAACAAAATTCTTATACATCCCTAAAATTTTGTTTTTAAAAAAATCAATTTCCACCAATGAGCAGATGATGGAATGAAAGATGCCTAACAATCTGTGAAACGTTGATGGAATGGATTTAACAAAAACTGTATGTCCCTAATTCTAAGGCAATGGAATATCATCTGTGAAATGGGAGACCAGGGCCTCATCTACACCTAGCAGGATATTGCAGTATGAAAGTGGTATGAAAGCGGTATATAAAAGGCAGGAGCCACACTACTGCTTTATAGCGGTATTGAACTGCACTAACAACTGTTGGAGCCCATGGACACAGACCATATACCGCTTTCATACCACTTTCATACCGCAATATCCTGCTTGGTGTGGCTCCTGCCTTTTATATACCACTTTCATATTGCAATATCCTGCTTGGTGTAGATGAGGCCCTGGTTTGTAAAAGCTAAATGGATTTTTAAAAAGAACTGGAATCCTTGAACCATGAGACCGGTGATCTGGCAGTTCCAATTAAGATCCCAATTTTCTTCCTTAAGTGTTTTCACATCCTCCCTCCCTCATGTATATCCCCAGCCTTAGAGCATCTTTAGACAAGTGTTTTAGCGCACGCTTGTGACTGGCCACTCACGGGTCATTTTGACAATACAACTATCTTCCTGCGCACCCGCTGCTGCTCCTGTTGTTTTTTCCGCTACAAAATACAACCCAAAAAATCTTCTTGGCTCTGACAATAATTGGTGCCATTTCCTGCCATATGCAAGAGAGGTTGCGGCATAAAAACGCCCACTGAATGCACCACATGGTCGTTGATTGGTTCCTCTTTCTTCCCTGTGTGAAGGAAGAGGAAGCTGTTTGTCCCTATTGTGGGACAGAAGCAGGAGGCAAAGAGAGGATAGGGAACCGTGATTTTCCCCCATCTGAAAATGCTCTTAGTAGTGGTTGTAGCTCAGAGCACGTTTTGCATGCCAAAGGTCCCAGGTTCAATGCAATCCCCAGCATCTCCAGATAGAGCCTCCAAAGACCCCTGTCTCAAACCCTGGAGAGCTGCTTCTAGTCAGTGCAGAAGTGTAGGCAACTTGATGCCCTCTAGATGTTTTAGGCTAACTCCCATCAGCCCCAGTTGGCATAGCCAATGGTCAGGAATGATGGGAACTGTAGTCCAAACACCTGCAAGGCCCTGATTATGAGCCAGCATCCTATGTTCCAGAGCTGCATCAGAAGAACCTGGTACTATACTTTTCTCTGGCCTCTCGCACTGTTGGTGCAAAACAGGAAATATTAAATGGGTAGCAGCATTGGTAGGCTTATTTGTCTCAGAAAAGGCTTGCTATTGTTTATTCTTTGACATCCCTCACCAGTCCCCTCTGGCTAAATCCAAGAAGGAAACATCCATCCATTTTATTTTCCTTTAAAACTGGCGAGCATGTTTGCGAACATCAGAGACTATCCGCTGTGGATTTAGTAGGTAGGAGCCTCCCACACGCATCATGCCAAGGTACCCCGCTCTTGACCCTGCACTACAGGGAATACATCTATATAGCAACCATTATTATTGTTAATAACGTCTCTACTCAGTGGTTCTTGGTGGCAAAAAGTGATTTGATGAAACGGGGAGAATTCACACACCGGGCTCATGTATCATAATATGCTGTAAACTGATTTGTTGCGAGTTTCTGCAGGATAATGCACTCTGTAGCAATATTGCTCCAGGTTACAGAGGATGGCTTAGCGCGCACACATACATCTATATGGCCTAGGGCAATATTATAATTGAATATAAATCATGAATGATTAGATTATTCACATGGTATATTACAGTCCAGATTTGCAACTGTCCAGGACAGCTGAGGCAGTCCCTCAGCTACTCTATCTAGATGTGAAGGCTATTCCTAGAGTGGTGACCACAACTGTAGGAAATAAATGTTTATAATTATTGCAACTCATCTCCATAGTTAGTCAGAGCATTGGGCACTGCAGTTTCATTCATGATCCCTCATAAGTTTGACAGCTCGGTCAATAAGGGAAATAAACAGCCCGGATAATTAAAGGTGAGTTCAGAACAGTAACCCTTCAACTCCCTCCAGGCTGTATTAGTATAATTGATCTCAGAACATTAATAAGGGTATTGATCAGGCTGGAAGGAACTGAAATCAAGGGGAAGCAGGAGGGATACAACTAGATAGTAAGGAACTATTCAACATCTCCACCATGTATTCATGGTAGGTAACTAAGAAATTATGGGTCGAGCTTCAAAGAAACTATCAGCTGTCCAGGAAGATTGAACTTCTAGCTTAGACATGAATAAAAAACTAACTTTAAGGGCAGTGCAATCAGCACAATGGACCTGAGAGGAATCTTAGAGCAGCAGGGATTTCAAATGACGTAAGGCTTGTTTGATCATTTTCAACATTGCAATTTCCCCATTACTTCAGTTTCGTAAGTCAGCATTTCTGAAGGAAGATCAATCGGTGAGGCCACGATGCTTTTTTTGAGTGCAGGAAAGGTCTTCAGCACAATATATCCCTTGTTGGAAAAAGAAGTGATTAGATGAGGTTTGTAATGGACTTTCTGAACAATGAAATGGAAAGCTATACTTATTTAACTCTGAAAGAGGAATCTCAAAAACCTATCTTTGCTCCTATTTCATTTAAAATCAAGAAGGCATGGTCAGAGATTGTTTTGAAAAAGCCAAAATCCTGATTCATCTAAGAAAATCTCGTATGAAGGATTTTTTAAAATTGCATTTTCATGATGCAAATATTATATGTAGGTGATGCCATATTACCTGGCCAAAAACATGACAATTCTAGTCTAGAAGCTACTTATAGAAAGGTGCGAGAGTTCTCACAGAACCTAGCTAGAACTATGCTGTGCTTGTAGTTCAGCTCACTGTGAAGAGATGTAATTGTTGTATTTAACCTCAAAAGATCCCCCAACATCTTCCTAGACCCGTTGATCCTCACGGGTCATTTCCCAGCGTTCAAATGCCTTTCATTCTTATAAAAATGTAAATGTCCACCTTCTCTTCAGAGAAATACGTAAACCCACAGTAGAACATTTCACACTGAAGATATGCAAAGCTGCAGTAGAATTTTTTACACTGTACTCTGCGATACTAATGCCTTTGGTGGGCGGAAGGGCAGAATATCTACAAACCCATCTGTATACCCATGGTGTACACTCATCGTTAGGTAACTAGAGTGATACCCTCTTAAATGCAGCTGCATGTTGGATATCGTAGGATGTTAGTTCTCGAGCGAACATTTATGTACACTGTGAAATACCTAACAGAACAATAGATCTCAACTCAGTACACCGAATGCACTCAAGTCTATTATCTTCTGGTTGGTCTATTATTTCAAGCTATCCTGCTCCTAAATCTAATGATGTTCTCTATTCTCATGATTCTTCAGAGGAAACTACACTGAATTCTATGTGCTTGTATTATTCTTCACCACCATAATGAACCTGAACTTCCTGGTAGAACGAGCTTCTGCTTTATTAGCAGCAGCTTCAAATGTTGTTGTTTTCTACTCTTGCATTTGTGGGAGACAAAGCTGTTGCACCCCGATTTTAAAAAGTCCAGCTATAACAAAATTAGGAACCCCGTTCCATAGAATACCTTTTGAAGACCACAGCCATGTGGTGGGCTTCACAACCCACCATGGAACTTGACTGGCTTAATTCTAAATGGCTTGGCTAAACTGGGTTAAAGGTTGGGCTGCAGTTGTGTTGCTTGTTCCACGAAAGGGCTGATAGTTAGATGGTGAAAGCAATGGATGGGCAACAAATAATGAAGAACAGACAATTATACTAAAGAGTTGATGATTAGGCTAGGTAATTATTATTATTATTATTTTTACTTTCGATCTTCATTTTCCCCCCCTTCCCCCCTTTTTTCCTTCTTTTTTGCAAACGGGGAACTCTTGCACATACATAAATCACTGAGCTCCTAGATGGGAGCAAAGACGGGTTTCCATGGAAACAAGATCTATGCTCTAAAGAGGAGCTGCCCTTTGTTATGTATCTTTGTGATATTTCTCTCCAGACATGTCACTGGCAATTACCCACAGAAGTAGAGCTCAAATTGTAGCGTAGCCCAGCAGATCCGCCTTACATTATTTTCTGTAATTAATGAGATTATTGAATTTCTATGCTAATAAACCATGGCAAGGAGTCTGAAAACAACTCTTCTCTCTCTCTCTCTCTCTCTCGCCCCCCCCACCCCCATCCCACAATATGAAGGGAGTCCTTTGTATTACCTCCCTGCCACCTTCCCGCTTCCCCAAATCACCACACTGCATTAGATGCTGTCAAAATGAAATTCTAAAAAGCTCTTCGATGTTTTTACGAGTCAGCTTGGTATAAGGGTATTGACTTTTTTCTTCTTCTTTTTGCATTGCCAGGAGGTGAAGCCCCACATAAATGTTCATAAAAGCAGTTCCCGAGCTATTCATCTTTCATAACATTGTTTCTTTACGAATGCTGGAGCTTCGCTTAGAGGCCGATGTATCATTTTTTGACAGGCCTCCATCTATTCTTGTTCCGCCTGCACACTTCCTGTACATAGAAATGAAGCTCGCCTGAGCCAATCCTCCTCCGAAGCTGTTTTCAATGAAGTTTCCCATTTCAAATGCACTCTCCAACCTTTCTGGGATAGAAATAGATTGGATTCTGTTGCATCAAGATGGCGTGGTGGTGACACAGGCTGCCAACTCATAGGTAAACGCAGGCACTGGCCGTCCACAACACTCTGAAGTGTAGTACTTCTGCATAAGCTCTTGGGCCACTGAAAAAATGCATGGTGTGTCTTTTTCTTTAAAAAGGCTGTCTTAGGCCTTAGCTAGACGTAAGGTTTATCCCGGGATCATCCTGGGGTCATCCCTGTTCATGTAAATGAAACACAGGATATCCCGGGAGCAGGCAGGGACGACCCCGGGATGATCCCAGGATAAACCTTAGGTCTAGCTAAGGCCTTATTGTTCCAGGAGAGGTCTGAGTATTTGTAAATCTCTAGATATGGGGATATTCCACAACTGAAGGGCAGCCACTGAAAACTCTTCTCTGTGTCACACTTAAACCCTTGCATTCTTTGTGGTATGGATGATAAAACTGAGAAGGTACTTTCAGTTGATCTCAGGCCTAGTTCACATAAACTGAAGATGTAGTCAAATTGTTCACAGTGGAGGCTGTTGGTTTCAATGTCAGAACTCTAAAAGAGTCCCTTGGAGTTCTGACTGGTTCTGACTGAAACCCGGAGCGGATTTGCCATCCCACTTGACTTCAGAGCCACTGGTTGTTCCTAGACTGAAGCACCTCTGGCTACAGATGCAGGAGTGCACAGGCCTGAAGTCCAACCAAATGGAAAAACAGAATCTCAGCCAAGCCAAATACAAACAATATTGCGGCACGCTGGAGTTATTGGGCTTAGTTCAGAAGAATGAAGTATTACAATGGGCCTGCCAGACAAGACAGTAAGCCACAATTAGGCTGCTAACCCTTTTGCAGCAAATGGTTACTGGGCATGTTTAAACCATGGTTATGTAGTCACCATAGTTAGGAATGGTTCACATGACATGTTAAGCCATAACATTTAGCTCAAATGCTTAACCACCATGGCTTAGCATGTTGTCTAAACAGGGTCACTGTCACTCAGAAATATTGCCTGTCTGCCTGCCTTTCTTCCAAACATTTCTACATCACTTTTCCATAGAGACTTAGAGCTGCTTGCAATAAATATAAAACACTTCTGTTGTACATTAACACTACTCATTTTCACCTCTTGCCTGCTGTTATCTTTTTCCTTACCCACTGGTCCTGATGTGAGCTCTGCCATTTAGTTGGAATACTTGGCAGAGTTTGGGCCATTGTTGAAGCACCGGCAGATGAGCAGAGGTTAATCTTCTTTCTTCCAACCGCCAGACCCTGTCTAGTAAAAGGAAAACATCTTCTCTAGATAAGGCCATTGCTCTAGAATCTAGAGCATGGGCTCCTAAACCCTTTTTGAAAGGGCTCTTACAAAAAGACCCATGTGGGTATGTACTGGAGTCTTTGGAGGCCTGCTGTGACATGTTTACAATGCACTTTGAGGATAAAGTCACTCATATCCACTCTAAACCTGTTTCCATTATTGGTTTACTCCCTATGGAGTCCTCCAGAGCACTGCCTCTTTGGTTGTCCTGGCTCAGTTTCAGTTGCTGTGGCCAGAACATGTAGATAGACTTTAGAGGGGTTCAGCCAGCCACCAATGCTCTTCCCCATCTTGGCTGTTGGAGGGGATTGACCAGGTAAGTCCATGAGGTAAATTAATGCCTCTTCATAAGAGGGTGTGGTGGTGCTGACCGCCTTGAAAGAGGTGATTGTGCCACCGCCTCTTACAAAATCCTCTTTGGACCTGGGAGATTGTAAAAACTATCTCCCAGTGGTTAAAATATCCTCCTTGGGCAAGTTATTATTATTATTTATTTATTTATTTATTTATTTATTTATATAGCATCATCAATGTACATGGTGCTGTACAGAGTAAAACAATAAAATAGCAAAACCCTGCCGCATAGGCTTACATTCTAATAAAATCATTATAAAACAATAAGAAGGGGAAGAGAATGCACCAAACAGGCACAGGGTAGAGTAAAACTAACAGTATAAAAGTCAGAACAAAATCAAGTTTTAAAAGCTTTAGAAAAAAAGAAAAGTTTTTAGCTGAGCTTTAAAAGCTGCGATTGAACTTGTAGTTCTCAAATGTTCTGGAAAGGTTCTGTGAAGGTTCTGAAAAGGTGGTGGTACTTCACCTCCATGTGATTTGGGGGAAAGCAGATTAGCTGAATCCAATTCAGTCCAGATTCAAGACCAAGTTTAGCACTGAAACAGTTTTCCTTGCCCAGATGGATCTTCACTATCAGGGGGAAAGCAATCTCTCAGTGGTTTTTGATATTGCCATGGCATCTTGCTCGTGCAGCTCTATGGGTGGGTGGGGACACAGCGATACACTGGTTCAGTTCCTACCTCCAGTGTACACTCCAGAAGGAATTGGGGAGTTCTGTTTGACTTCACTGTACTTGTGCTTTGGGTCCCCACAAGGTTCCATCTCATTCCCCATGTTTTTAACATCTATATGAAGCCACTGGATTAGGTCATCAAAGGATTTGGAGTGAAGCATCATCAGTCAACTGATGACGCCAAGATATATTTCTGTCTGACATCTGAGTGATGTGAGGCTATGCACATGCTGATTAGTGTATCAATTCGGTAATGGGCCATATGGGGAGGCAATAAACTGAAGTTTAATCCTAACAAAATAGAGGATCTGTGGGTAGGTAGTTCTTTTATCTGACAAATGGGCATGTAGCCTGTTCTAGATGGTGTTGCACTTCTTGTGAAAGAGCAAGTAATGAGTACCTTTGGGGCACTCTTTAATCCAGCTTTGTTACTTGAGGCCCAGGTGACCTAGGTGGCTTAGAGTACCTTTCATCAGCTTCAGCTGGTTCACCAGCTATAGCCATTCCTGGACAGGGATAGATGGCTCTGGGGATCCAAATTCAATACTTGATTTTTGACCAGCTACTTTAGTACAGGTATGTTTGTTAGGCTGTTCTAGTTTTAGCTGCTCTTCAGTTCTGCACTTATGATTATGCTGTTTATTGATTTACTAAATATCTTATCTTGTGTAATTAATTTTGTACATTATTATTTGTTTTATTTGGCATGGCTAATTGATTGTGTTTTTTGCTAACCACTGTGGTATCTGCACAGATGAAGGTCACTTTAAGAATATTTTAATAACTAAAACAATAAATTTTAAAATTGCCAAGCCCTCACTGAGCCCCTACCTTACATGCTACTTGGAGGATGGAATCCCACTATGACATCTTGTGTTGAATTGGTCCATACCGTCAGAATCTACTCATGTAAGTGTCCTTAAGTCTTCCTTACATCTCTTATATCTACAGCCCTATTTAGATATTACATAAAGCTGTGGAGAATGGCGAAGTGGTATCCATGCATACCCAACCTCTATGCATTCATTCTAGGGTATAAAAGAGTCACTGCATGTGCAACAATATGCATGAAAGTCTCTCTCTGCCTAATGGGACTGCTGGAAAGCATGAGGACTCTTTCGGACTTTGAATACATGTGTTCTTATGCCATCTGAATCAGGCTTAAATATATCCCTACCTCTACAGTTAGCAACTCCAGTTTTACCTTACCTATTCCCATCTCTTACTCGATAGGGTTCCACACCCACCAGGAGGATCAATTTACTCTTGGGAAACCCTGCCTGTTGGGGTCATGTAGAACCCTCTGCCTGGATCCTTGCCCTTCCCAAACTGACAAGGACAAAAGATGAAGTCGATACTAAATGCATAATAAATATAGGCATACGATCATACATTGAATAAATGCCCAAGGGTAGAGGCAGCAATACCATTGCTGAGGATATTTAAAACGAGCCAAATGCTGGAAAATTGTTCTGTAATGAGAAATCCTGTGATTGCCAATAAGATAGAATAGATAGTCTAATAGGCCTCTTTTATCTTTGATGCCTGTAATGATAGTACACAAGCTGGATGCAGCTGTCAAATGTAGCTCCTCTATCTTACCACATGAATTTGTCCCATTGTAATTACTGTGCAAGTAATGGAGATAAAAATTCTGCCCTAGAATATGCATTCTCAACTCCCTTGGCAAGGAAGGATGACTTCATACACAAACATGAGAGCAAGCTCCTTAGTGTATTATACAGCTCCTCTGCTTCCCTCTGCCGAAACACCCCTACATGCTAATTATCTTCTTTTCTGGCAGATACATCATGAAATATTAACCAAAGTTGGCTGATGCAGCTGGCTCAATAGTTAAACTAGTGAAAATCAGATGAAGTAATTGGATTTTTAAAAAAAAAAAAAAAAACACGGAGACGCATATATTATTGGATATCGAGTAGCTTCCTATTACAAGACATATTTTGCAGTAATTTCACAGGCCTATAGCTCGCTTGTGTAAATACGTGGCTCTTTAGTAAAGGGAAGCAATAGAAAGCTATCGATAAAACTCTGTCTTCCATATAGACAAGAGCTGGGAACCAAAAGGACAGGCAGCAGGTCTTTTGAGAAGCCTCTACATCAACTTAACAGCCACTCCTAATTCTGGAACTGAGAGTCTCTAACAGAAGCCAAGAGCAGTGATCTAAAAAGAAATTAGGAGAAGATGCAGTGTGCATGAGAAAGTGCTTGTCACACACCTAAGGGGTGCTTTGAATCCTGGTCATTAAGAAATGCGTGCCGTATTGGTGGCCAGTTTGTAGAGCACACATGCTTGTGGTGAAGCAGCTTTCTTACCATCTGCACAATGCACTTGTCATGATGAACCCATTCACGTGGCCTGTTCCTTGCAAAGGCAGGCTGAGATTTTGAATGGAAAACTTTCCTGAAGAGAATTGAATGGCTGCAAACAAAGCTGCCGTCTAGGCTCATAAGGTTCACACAACCATTTTGCTTCCAGCAGTGTTTCAGTTTCGACTGAATGCAAGTCGTATCCAGGGACCTGAGCTAATGGTGACTGACCAAGAAAGAGATCTTGAGGTTGTGGTGGGTGGCTTGATGAAAACGTCAACCCAGCGTAATGAAGACAAACTCCATGTGAGGCATAATTATAAAAAAGGAATTGAGAATAAAACTGCCAGTACTATACTGCCTTCATACAAATCTATCGGGCAACCCCACTTAGAATACTGTGTACCGTATTGTAGAGCTTGGAAAAGTGCAGAAAAGGGCAACTAAGATGATCAAGGGGCTGGAGCATCTTCCCTATGAGGGAAGGTTAAAACAGCTGGGATTGCTTAGCTTTGAAAAAAGGAAGGTAAGTGGAGACATGATAGAGGTATACAAAATTATGCATGGTGAGGAGACATTTTTCTCCCTCTCCCATAATACTAGAACCTGGGGTCATCCCATGAAGCTGATTGGTGGGAGGCTGAGAACAAATAAATGGAAGAACTTCTTCACACAGTACATAGTTAAACTATGAAATTCATTTTAACAAAATGTAATGATGGCCACCAATAAAAGGGGGGATGGATATAGTCCTGGAGGAGAAGACTATCAATGGCTACTAGTCCTGATGACTATGTGCTACCTCCAGTATCTGAGGCAGGAACCTTATATACACCAATTGCTGGGGAACATGGATGCAAGGGTGCTGTTGCACTCATGTCTTGCTTGTGGGTTCCTGGTCGACAGCTGCTTGGCCACTGAATAAACAGAGTGCTGGATTAGATGGATCCTTAGTCTGACCCAGCATGGCTCTTCTTATGTTCTTAAGAAAGCTCTGAAAATGCAGTATAAATGGATGCTGTCCCAAGACAGAAGGTGAGACCTGTGTCCTGTTTTCTATCCTCACTCCCGTCTAGCTCAGAAGAAGACTCCAAAGGGGAGAAGGCATCATGCAATGAGCCATTGTGCAATACTCCAGAACCTTCCAGACCAGAGGATATAGATTTACTGGACTCCTTGGGCAACCCTCTAAAGCAGTCCTTACCATGCCTATGTCACAGGAGCTAGAGGCTGCAGAGTTGGGCAACAGTCCTTTAAACATAGACAGCTCTTCAGAAGGGGCATGGTTAAGACCAAGTCCCAGCCAGCGAGCTTTCAAAGTCCACCCAGTTTGAGATTGATAAACAAATGGTCAAAGAACACCTAATTTCCTTGAATGAGTTCAAATCCCCAGGGCCCGATGAACTGCATCCAAGAGTAATGAAGGAGCTAGCGGAAGAACTCTCAGAACCTTTGTCTATTATCTTTGCAAAATCATGGAAGACGGGTGAGGTGCCGGACGACTGGAGGAGGGCTAACGTCCCTATCTTCAAAAAGGGCAAAAAGGAGGAACCTGGGAACTACAGACCAGTCAGCCTGACATCCATCCCTGGGAAAATTCTGGAGCAGATTATAAAGAAGTCAATCTGTAAACACCTTGAAATCAATGCAGTGATTACTAGAAGCCAACATGGATTTGTCAGGAACAAATCCTGTCAGACTAATTTGATCTCATTTTTTGATAGGATAACCTCCCTTGTGGACTGTGGGAATGCTGTGGATGTCATATATCTTGACTTCAGCAAAGCTTTTGACAAAGTACCACATGACATTCTGATTAACAAACTAGCTAAAAGTGGGCTAGATGGAACAACTATTAGGTGGATCCACAATTGGCTACAGAATCGGACTCAAAGAGTACTTATCAATGGAACCTTCTCAAACTGGGGAGAGGCAACGAGTGGGGTGCCGCAGGGCTCAGTCCTGGGCCCAGTGCTCTTCAACATTTTTATTAATGATTTGGACGAGGAGGTGCAGGGAACGCTGATCAAATTTGCAGATGACACAAAATTGGGTGGGATAGCTAATACCCTGGAAGACAGAAACAAACTTCAAAGTGATCTTGATAGGCTGGAGTGCTGGGCTGAAAACAACAGAATGAAATTTAATAGGGATAAATGCCAAGTTCTACATTTAGGGAATAAAAACCAAATGCACAGTTACAAGATGGGGGACACTTGGCTCAGCAATACTACAAATGAGAAAGATCTTGGAATTGTTGTAGATCACAAGCTGAATATGAGCCAACAGTGCGATATGGCTGCAAGAAAGGCAAATGCTATTTTGGGCTGCATTAATAGAAGTATAGCTTCCAAATCACGTGAGGTACTGGTTCCTCTCTATTCGGCCCTGGTTAGGCCTCATCTAGAGTATTGCGTCCAGTTCTGGGCTCCACAATTCAAGAAGGACGCAGACAAGCTGGAGCGTGTTCAGAAGAGGGCAACGAGGATGATCAGAGGTCTAGAAACAAAGCCCTATGAAGAGAGACTGAAAGAACTGGGCATGTTTAGCCTGGAGAAGAGAAGATTGAGGGGAGACATGATAGCACTCTTCAAATACTTAAAAGGTTGTCACACAGAGGAGGGCCAGGATCTCTTCTCGATTCTCCCAGAGTGCAGGACATGGAATAATGGGCTCAAGTTAAAGGAAGCCAGATTCCGGCTGGACATCAGGAAAAACTTCCTGACTGTTAGAGCAGTGCGACAGTGGAATCAGCTACCTAGGGAGGTTGTGGGCTCTCCCACACTAGAGGCATTCAAGAGGCAGCTGGACAACCATCTGTCAGGGATGCTTTAGGGTGGATTCCTGCATTGAGCAGGGGGTTGGACTCGATGGCCTTGTAGGCCCCTTCCAACTCTGCTATTCTATGATTCTATGATTCTATGATTCTATGATTCCTCTGCATGTTGAGACAACAGCTATCCTTCGGTGAGTTCCAGCACCTGCCACAGTGATCTGTCCAAGGTCCCAAGAGCCCTGTTGTGATCTCACATAGATAGACATGAGACTGCTATATTGGATGTAACTCTGCCCTCCGAGTAGGTGTCACTGTTAGAAATCAACCTCTCCTGGAAACCTTGAACTGAGCTAGGACAGGACAGCCTCCTCACAGGCTAGCATACTTTAAGGGTAAAGCAGAAAGGAACAAGACATCATATATCTTGACTTCAGCAAAGCTTTTGACAAAGTACCACATGACATTCTGATTAACAAACTAGCTAAAAGTGGGCTAGATGGAACAACGATTAGGTGGATCCACAGTTGGCTACAGAATCGGACTCAAAGAGTACTTATCAACAGAATCTTCTCAAACTGGGGAGAGGCAACGAGTGGGGTACCGCAGGGCTCAGTCCTGGGCCCAGTGCTCTTCAACATTTTTATTAATGATTTGGATGAGGAGGTGCAGGGAACGCTGATCAAATTTGCAGATGACACAAAATTGGGTGGGATAGCTAATACCCTGGAAGACAGAAACAAACTTCAAAGTGATCTTGATAGGCTGGAGTGCTGGGCTGAAAACAACAGAATGAAATTTAATAGGGATAAATGCCAAGTTCTACATTTAGGAAATAGAAACCAAATGCACAGTTACAAGATGGGGGATACTTGGCTCAGCAATACTACAAACGAGAAGGATCTTGGAATTGTTGTAGATTGCAAGCTGAATTTGAGCCAACAGTGCGATATGGCTGCAAGAAAGGCAAATGTTATTTTGGGCTGCATTAATAGAAGTATAGCTTCCAAATCATGTCAGGTCCTGGTTCCTCTCTATTCGGCCCTGGTTAGGCCTCATCTAGAGTATTGCATCCAGTTCTGGGCTCCACAATTCAAGAAGGATGCAGACAAGCTGGAGCGTGTTCAGAAGAGGGCAACCAGGATGATCAGAGGTCTAGAAACAAAGCCCTATGAAGAGAGACTGAAAGAACTGGGCATGTTTAGCCTGGAGAAGAGAAGATTGAGGGGAGACATGATAGCACTCTTCAAATACTTAAAAGGTTGTCACACAGAGGAGGGCCAGGATCTCTTCTCGATCCTCCCAGAGTGCAGGACATGGAATAACGGGCTCAAGTTAAAGGAAGCCAGATTCCGGCTGGACATCAGGAAAAACTTCCTGACTGTTAGAGCAGTGCGACAATGGAATCAGTTACCTAGGGAGGTTGTGGGCTCTCCCACACTAGAGGCCTTCAAGAGGCAGCTGGACAACCATCTGTCAGGGATGCTTTAGGGTGGATTCCTGCATTGAGCAGGGAGTTGGACTCGAAGGCCTTGTAGGCCCCTACCAACTCTGCTATTCTATGATTCTATGATAAGAGCCCTCTCCTGCTTCCTGAGAGACCAGTGGACAAACTTGACCTAGAAGCCATTATATGTTCTTCCAGACCTGCTCTAGATTACTTGTCTTCCTTTTGGATATGGCTGGTCTTCTTGCAATTGCCAGGAATTTGCATGATTGAGCACAAGAAGCACAATCCCCTCCTAACCTTCCTCAGACTTCCAGCTCTATCTGAAAGGGGATATGTGTTGGCAGGTAACCTAATCTGCACAGCTAAGTATGAGGTCAATCTGCAAATATCTGGTTCACACAGGCATTTCTGGTGTTGATGTGCCTTGATAATTTCCTCTTGTGATGCATTGGTATTTAGTGAGATCATACGCTGTGTTATCCTACTGGAAGAAAAATATATGTTAGGAATAGCTTGGTTTTGATGAATCCAGTTTGAAGTGCATAACATTAGATGTGAGCACTGCTTTCAGGTCTTTTTCCAGCCCTATATGTCTATGGAGTTGTGTGTGTGTTTTCCAATTCTTGGTGCTTCTAGTTTCCCCCTTTGCTTTAAGAATCACAGCCCCCAGGCCAAGAACCCCTACATCAGAGCATAATGAAAGTCATGCTGCTACATTCATTATCCTTTATAGGAATTCTGCTTGCATTTCATTTGAAAAACACCTTTTTTATTTGGAAATCAGATTGTGCTCACATTAGTACTGTGTTTCTCAGCATCTGCAGATTTGTAAATCACAGTATTGCCTGGAAAAACGATGCTCCAGTAAATATAGCTTTTTTTAAAGCATCCCACCACGATCTTTTCTCTTTCCTCCTATGTTATTGTCCGGTTTGGATCATCACAGTTTCCTTGCCTTTATAACCAGCAGCAACAACAAGCCTTTTACTTACAGTTTTAATGTTTTGAAAATTTGGAGTTGTGTCTCTTTTGTGATTTCATTCAAAAGCCTGATTGCCACATTTTTCATAAATGCTGCAAAGATAGTTGATACAGTTGGACTTACTTTCCTAAGGATAAGGTTTTTAAAATCATATAAAGACCAGGTTCAGAGAAAAAGACACTGGCCCAATAAACTTTTATATCCTGGTTTTTCATCAGAGATTAAACTACAGTTTCCCTATTCAGACACAACAGGAAAGTGTAGTTTAACAAACCCCAGAAGTTTTGCATTTACTGTGAGCAAGTAAATGCCATGACCCAGGGCTGGATTAAGGCCAGCTGATGGCCTAAGCACAACCCAATAATGGTGCCCCCTTGGCCCTCCCATTGCTTAGCTAGCAAGACGTTAAGACTCAATAAGTGCTGAAGTTTTCTCTTTTGTGCACCACTTAATTGAACACGTTTTATCTTGGGGTCTGAAAAGTACAGAAGCAAAAATTAAAAACACACACACAAAAGAATATGGATCATATATATTCATAATGCTTATTAAAAACAACAACACTGAAATTCATGCAGAAAACATTGGTAAGACAGTCAAACATAGTGAACTCTATTATTATTATTATTATTATTATTATTATATTTGTATCCCGCCTTTTGCCCAATGCTGGGCCTCAAGGTGGCCTTACAAAGTTTAAAACATACATTGGGGGGTGGGGGGAACAAAACCATAAACGTTTAAAAAACACAACAAAATTATAAGACATTAACATACAGTAGATGGAGGGCCAGATTATTCTCCAAAGGCCTGCTGGAACAAAAAAGTTTTAGCCTGCTTCCGAAAGCCCATCAAGGAGGGAGAAAGCCTAGCTTCCATGGGAAGAGAGTTCCAGAGCACTGGAGCAGCCACCGAGAAGGCCCTCTCCCATGTTCCCACCAAGCACGCCTGTGAAGATGGTGGGACTGAAAGAAGGGCCTCTCCAGAAGATCTTAAAGCACGGGCAGGCTCATAAGGGAGAATACGTTCTTTCAAATAACCTGGACGCGAGCCATATAGGGCTTTATAGGTCATAACCAGCACTTTGAATTGTGCCCAGAAACAGACTGGAAGCCAGTGGAGCTGTTTTAACAGGGGAGTTGTCTGCTCCCTGTAACCAGCCCCGGTCAACAATCTGGCTGCAGCTCTTTGAACCAGCTGGAGTTTCCGAACACTCTTCAAAGGCAGCCCCACGTAGAGCGCGTTATAGTAATCCAATCAGGATGTAACTAAGGCATGTGTCACCATGGCCAGGTCTGACATCTCTAGGAACTGGCGCAGCTGGCGCACTAACTTTAGCTGTGCAAATGCACTCCTGGCCACTGCCGAAACCTGGGCATCCAGGTTCAGGGCTGAATCCAGAAGTACACCCAAGCTGCAGACCTGTGTCTTCAGGGGGAGTGTAACCCCATCCAACACAAGCTGAATCCCTATTCCCTGATCTGCTTTTCGACTGACCAGGAGCACCTCTGTCTTATCTGGATTAAGCTTCAATTTGTTCGCCCTCATCCAATCCATTACTGCCATTACTGCCAATCCATTAGCACAGAAACCGCTTCCTTGGAATTGGGTGGAAAGCAGTAGTAGAGTTGGGTGTCACCAGAGTACTGGTGGAACCACACCCCACAACTCCGGATAACCTCTCCCAACGGTTTCATGTATATGTTAAATAGCATGGGAGACAAAACAGAGCCCTGAGGGACTCCACAGGCCAACGGCCAAGGAGTCGAACAGGAGTCCCCCAGTACCACCTTCTGGGTCTGTCCATCCAGGAAGGAATGGAGCCACTGTAAAACAGTGCCTCCAAGACCCATCCCAGCAAGGCGGCCCAGAAGGATACCATGGTCGATGGTATCGAACGCCGCTGAGAGGTCCAGCAGAACCAGCAGGGACACACTCCCCCTGTCCAGTTCCCGGCGAAGATCATCCACCAAGGTGACCAAAGCTGTTTCTGTCCCATAACCAGGCCTGAAGCCAGATTGAAATGGATCTAGATAATCCGTCTCATCCAGGAATCCCTGGAGTTGGGAGGCCACCACACGCTCCAATACCTTGCCCAAAAATGGGATGTTGACCGGTAGTTATCCAATACAGTGGGGGCCAAGGAGGGCTTTTTCAGTGTGGGTCTTACCACTGCCTCCTTCAAGCAGGCTGGGACCCTACCTTGGCAAAGGGAGGCATTGACCACTCCACTTACCCACTCAGCCAGTCCCCCTCTGGCAGCTTTTATAAGCCAGGAAGGGCAAGGATCTAGTATACACGTGGTGGCTCTCACCAATCCAAGGACCCTGTCCACATCATCGGACTGTGCAAATTGAAAGGTATCCAATAATACTGGACAAGCAGGTGCCAAAGTTACATCCACTGGGTCTGTATCAACAATAGCATCCAAGTTAGAGAGGATCCGAGCAATTTTGACTGCAAAGTGCTGGGCAAATTGGTTACAGCAGGCTGTTGAAAGGTCTGAAATCACTTTTGGGGGGGCAGAGTGTAGAAGGCCCCTGACCACCCGAAACAGCTCTGCTGGACGGCTCTTTGCAGACGCAATAGTGGCAGAGAAAAAAAGTTTTTTCACTGCCCGAATTGCCACAGAGTAGGCCTTCAAATAGGCTCTAGCCTGTGTTCGATCAGATTCACTCCGAGTTTTCCGCCAACGTCGCTGTAGCCTCCGTCTCACTCGTTTCATTGCTGCCAGTTCACTGGAAAACCAAGGGGCTGGTGTGGCTCCACAACGTGAGAGAGGGCGCTCAGGAGCAATCGTGTCCACCACCCTGGCCATCTCTGCATTCCATATACCTAACTCTAGGTATATGTTGAGACAAAGGTTGTCAGAAAGTTATCTCAGATGTCAGATTTCGTTGTGGGAAAAACAGAGCCTAAAGCTGGTTGATTGGGTGTAATAAAATAAAGCACAAACAATAAAACTTTGCCGCTCTTAGAATATGCCACTAGGCCCTTATGAATCTGGAATTCCTTAAAATTAGATGGCTACAGCTATGGTACCGGTACTCTGTGGTGCCCCCCTTCCCTTGGTGCCCTAAGTACGTGCTTATATTGCTTAAAGGTTAATCCAGGACTGCCATGACCCACTGCAGAGGATTCTGATGAGGGAGAAGTTACTTCCTCAAGGATAGGACAGTCATCACTTTATTTAGCACCCTCCCAGGCAGAGAACACAACCATGCCATCATCATCTGGCTCAGAGGATGCATCCCTTAGCCCCATCTCTCCTGGAAGAATCAACTGGATTGTTAAAGTGCCCTCATCTGATTTTGTAGACTCACAGAAGTCTCAGGCTACAAAATCAGGCAAGGGCCTTTAACAATGGATCAGTCCAAACAACAGGATTTGTCAGCATACATAATATGATTTCAGTTGGCTTTAGGTCCCTGCTGAGACAACATCCTCCTATTGTTCTAAGAAGATAAAGTTCTAGCCAGCAGGACCCACTTTGAGCTATTCAAGGTCCTATTTTCTTCCCCTACAAACCTCAGTGAACAATACAGAGTAGGGAAGGAGGAAGAATGCAGGCACAAAGCTCATTCTCATTCAATAAACCATAGTATATTGGACTAAGATTTTCATGTCTGAACCAGGCTGAATAATTCATGCAAATATAAGTGGAAGAGCAAAGGTAGAATCAAAGCCACATGGACATAACCCAGGCAACAACAATCTATGATAAGCTATGTCTATACTGCAAATCTGTAGGGATGTATTTTTGTTTTGTTATTGTTTGTTTAATCAGTTTAGTCATCATGGCTTTGCCCAATGAATTCTGGGAATTGCAGTTTGATGAGGATACTGGAAATTCTTTAGACCCTCTCACCAAACTACAGTTCCAGGATCCTCTGGGGAAAGGAAATGACTGTTAAACTACCCTTAGTCCACAAGCATAGATACATTCTTTGCCATTTATTTCAATAAGATGTGGAACTGGGCCCCACTGACTATTCAAAATGCATGATAAACCCTCTTTTCATCTAAGCTATTTTTCATTTCTTTTTTTATATTCCCTACATGGGTTTTCTTCATAGATTTGTGGGTCACCATGGAGACTTCAGTTATCTGGCTTCTACAACCTGACCCACAAGCTATATAAAGTTGAGAACTTGAATATGAGCTGGTGTATCCAAATTACACAACCATATTTTTTTTAATCTGAATGTAGGGTGAACTAGACATGTGATTAGCTTCAGCGTACTCTAATACATTTCTTAAGAACCCAAGACAAGCCATGCTAGATCAGTTCAAGGGTCCATCTTGTCCAGCATTCTGTTCACACAGTAGCCAACCAGCTACCCAAGCGAATCCCACAAGCAAAATCTGAGTGAAACAACATCCTCTTGCCCATGTTCCCAAATAACTGGTGTACATAGGCATGCTGCCTCTAACAGTGGAAGTAGCATATAGCCATCAAAACTAGTAGCCATCGATAACCTTCTCCTCCTGGAATTTATCCAACCCTCTTTTAAAGCCATCCAAATTGGTGGCCATCTTTACATCTTATCAAAGTGAATTCCATAGTTTAAGTATGCACTCTATGGAGAAGTACTTCCCTTAATCTGTCCTGAATCTCCCACCAATCAGCTTCATGGTTTGACCCCAGGTTCTAATATTATGAGAGAAAGAGAAAAATGTCTCCATATCCACTTTCTCCACAACACTTTCATTATGCCATAAAAGGGGATGCTAGCTTAGCATGATGAAATTGCACAATTCCTTATCGTATTTCTGGAGGATATAAAACTCAAACCACATCCTTGCACCTGCATCTTTCCACCTAAAAATAAATGCTTGTGAATTGTTCTTTACATCATTGATTTCAATTCTGGTAAAAATCCATTTTTAAAGCTTGTACTTTGGCTTTGCTTGCTTCAGGATGAGAGCAGCATAACTATCTTCTGAAGATACTATATCTGGTGTATATTTGAGGGCTGCTGTAGTGTACTAACTAAGTCTGAGAGCTATGAACTCATTTAATAGCAAAAGGCAAGCCACCACCTCTCAGATGCAGATCCTCACCTACAATATTAGGATAGCAATAATGGCCTGCCTTACAGGGGTGTTGAAAAGATGGTACAGGAAGCGGTTCAAACAATCAAAACTGTTTCATACATATTTATGGTTATTCTGATTTGATTTCCTGCCTCCGTTTTGCCCAACCTTGCCTTCATTTGCTAGTGCAGAACCATGGAAGCCAAGGCTTCACATCCAACTGTTCCCATATTTATTATGCATTGACTTTCTACTTATTGAATCCCAGTTCTTTTTATGTTTATGTCCCCATATGGAGACTTTGTTATGCAGCACCTGCTTTTTGTTTGCAGTTTTCCTGAATTGGCAATAAAGATGTTGTGTTGTTTTAGAAGCTAATCTCAATCAAAGAAGCAGAGGAAGATCCGATGCTACTTGGCATTGGCTCTCTTCCACTATTGATTTGTTTTCTTCGGCAGCGCTCCCCGTCGTTAGTTGGACTGGAACCCCTCTGAAGTTTGTGCTACCAACACAGTCTCATTGATCACTTCAACAAATGCACTCTGTTCTTTCTTGAACATTAAACAAAAAATGTGGCAACTCTGCACAGAGAAGGCCGGTGATTATCACAGATCAGTCACTAGGGATCCCCCCCCCCTCCATCTTAAGTCATAGTTCAGATTTGGCATAAATATGTGATGTGATAATGAGACTGAGGGGAAACACAAAGTATTGTTTACTAAACTAGATTAATCAAGAGGGGGTCAGCTCTGTAACCCGTACGCATGGAACTTCAAATACACATTTTAAATAATTGCGGTCATTATTCTTTTGAACAAGTTACAAGTATTGTGATGGATTGTCTTGAACTTTTGCTTTTTTACTTTTATCAAACAGATCCACTAATACAGCCAGAGATTATGGTCTGATGCAGGAAGTATGATATCTTATGACCTGTTATGTATAAGCATGTGACCATAATTCATTTGTAATTAATTACAGCTTGTCTTATCTTGGAGGCTGTGGGCTCAAGAGGGAATTACAAGTAATTTCACCCCAAATGCAAGCTGAAACACTGTCCAGAAGAATCAATTCATACACTATGAAATTGCTCTGATTTGTGCAAATAAAAGCTCATGCAAGAGGTCTATTCATATGAGAAGCGCAATACGAGAGAGGAATACTTAATGGAAGACCCAGTGGCAACTTCCATGACTAGTGGGAATTTCCTTATCCCAGGCATGCCCTGCACCCATAAGCTGCCACTGCATCTTACTCAAGTGTTCATTCACATTACACTGCTTACTGCTATTAGCAATACCTTTATACTGCTATTTGCCAAATCAGGCTTACTCATAACAAACGAACTGTCTCTCAGTATTGGATATAATGGTTTTGTGAGGGAGAAGGAAGAGTAAACCATCATCATATGTGAAGATGCATAGGGTTTATGGAAACCTTTTTCACTGCTTAACTTCAGTGGTGTCGTGATTCCTGACCCTGGGGTCTCACAGTGCTTTGAGGAAGAATCCGATGAGGATGAGGTTCAGGCCACTTTCCCCAGAGGAGAACCTTTAGTACCCTCTCCCATGCCCTCTCATCAAGACTATCAAAACCAAGTCCACAGAACCTCTCCATCTCTTAGGCCTTGCAGAAACCAAAAGACTCTGAATCAGGCAAGGACACCTTAAGAAACGTAGCTGGTCTCAGGTGGCTTCAGCTCCCTGCCAAGACAACAACTTTCCATAGCACAGCCAGCAGAGCCCACTGGGAGCTTTCCGGGGTCCTGATTTCTGCTTCAAGAGACCTGCCTTGAAGATCCAACATTCCAATACATGTTGCTGGAGTACTTATTACTAATGTAGCTGGTACCATTGTGAAGTCCTGTTGGCAATTAACAAGGTCTATTTTTTCCATAATGTAATCTTGATATTGATGCATCACCCCGGAGGCAGTGTACAAAGCTTTTGATGTGCTTTCTCTGGACTTTGGAAAATTAGTTGTGGTAGAGTCCGCCCCCTCCTGTGGGCACAGGGCCTGCTCCAGCAGAATTCATCCTCATGCATTTTTACTGAGGCCTCCTCTTCCATCACCCCAACAGCCAAATATGCCTCCCAGCACTTCAACTATGGCTATCTGTTGTCCTAGCATTCACCAGGCAAAACCTCTGCTTGTTCCTAGTAGATGCTCAAACTGTGCTTTTGGTCATGGTTGAGACACCATAGAACAGCAATTCCCACATACTTTGTCAAAATAAAACCCCATGTTTATGACTTGCAGGATTAGCTTGTCTACCACTGGAGCCAGACATCTTTTCTTCTCCTGTGCATAGCTGGGAGTTAAGCGTGCCATGGGAATTAAGGTATGCTGGGCGTCTGCTATAGATGTGGGGTTGATATTAAGTAAGGGGTCAGCATATGGAAAGAGCACAGAACATGGGCAAAATCTATCGCTCAGTTACTTGGCCAAGCAAGAGTGTGGCTTCACGTTTGCATTCTTGTATCCACTCTTGGTCCCTGACATTAAGCAAATATGACAGATACTTTCCCCCAAAGGAAGCCTCCGGCACCGACTCTGGCTGGGAGAGCAATGCAAGACCTTGCTGGGAAAAGATGATTTGTGTGATTACTTAGGTATAGCGCGGCTCTATCTATGTATAGCTCTTTCCCCAAAACAATCTCATAAACATTTTTCTTAGAAAGGGTTTCCATGGAGATACTTAAAAGTTACAGGGAAAATTACCTCCATTTGTTTCCTTTAAAAGTAGGTCAGTTTAGAGGACAAAGAGATGGAGTGAGGTTAAAAAGATCTGATATGTGCTGCTTCCGCCTTCACTAAGAGTTGCACTTCCCCATGTAAGCCAAATTTGTTTCTGAAGAGTGTAGACATCTGATGCCTCCCTGTTTAATATTGCCCCCTTTTCTCCTCTCCCTTTCCTTTTCTTCGCTTTTCCATTTGCTTTCTGCCTTTACCCGTCCTTTCTCTTTCTACCTTTACCTTTCTCCCAAACTTTCACATAAAACAAGGGGTGAACAATGCAAATCAGTCAGGGAGCAAGCCTATGTCCCCTAGACAGTGTCTGGGCGGACATAGGTTTGTTCAGTTTCCTGGCTCCAAGTTCATAGTCAGAGCTCCAAGCTGGAAGCCAGGAAATATGCTTCCTCTCCCCCTCCCCCTCCCCCTCCCCCTTGTCCTCACAACAATCCTGTGAGGTAGGTTAGGCTGGCCCAAATTCATCCAGTGAGCTTCATGGCAGAGTGGGAGCTAGAACCTAGTACTCCCCAGTCCCACTACACCACACTGGCTCAGTTATCCTTCTTTCTCTTTTTTCTTACAGCCCACAAGTCTCTTTGCACCTGATACTAAGAACATAAGCAGAGCCATGCTGGATAAGACCAAGGGCCCACCTAGTCCAGCACCACAGTGGCCAACCAGTTGTCAATCAGGAATCCACAAGTAGGACATGGGTGCAACAGCACCCTCTAGCCCATGATTCCCAGCAACTGGTATATATAGGCTTTCCTACTAGCAATAACCCAATGAATGGGAAAACTGTCCCTCACTTAAAAACCAAGTGCCTGAATGCTCCCACATCCATACCAACAATTTTGTCTTGAATAAACATTTAAAATTCAATCACTTTAAGAATTCTGACAATGACTTTGCTAATTCATTTCATTTTTGTGTTGTTGGTGTTGTCTTTTCCCCCCAGACTTGATTGTTGTTGTTTTCGCTTAAAATGCAATTGCAACACTAGTCCGTCAGTGTGGATTGCAAAGCATAGTATTCAGGCTTTTGAGGCCTACTGTGCCTTTAATTAGAAGTTTCCTCTAATAACTTCCTGTTCACTACAGTATTACTTTACTGATGAATTACCCCTTAATTAGCCAGATCTATTTCCCCATGAGGGGATTTTAGCTATTGCCTTCCTCTTTCTATGTTTTTCTTTTGAAATGGTGCTATTTTGCTATAAAAATGAGGAAAAGAAAGGGGGAAATCCTTTGAAATAGTGATGTTTTGCAGTCAAGAAAAGAAAACAAATAATAAGAAACTACTAATTACATCCCACCCTCACCCCAGGAAGTAAGGAGAAAAAGCATTACTAATGCTACACTGTACAGGAAGTAATTAGAAACAGAAGCCTCTAGGAGGAAGCTTCTAATTAAAGCTGATAGGAAATTTTGCTGAATTGAACTAAAATCTCAGTAGTTAAGCCAAAACTAGACTATTAAATCTGCAGCTTTGTCTAAGGCTGTGTGCACACACACTTCATTCCACCAGCCACGCTAAAAGACTACTCCAGGTGTGTGTGTTTTCTCTTCCCTGCCCATCCCTTTTTCCTTCTGTGTTGTGTCAGTTTAGATTATAAAACTTCAGGGAGGAACAGTCTAGTTTAACTGATAGTTTCTACACTACTTTTTTTGCTATGGAGAGGGAGATGATAGATAGATAGATAGATAGATAGATAGATAGATAGATAGATAGATAGATAGATATATTCAGCCTTAGTAAGGATACAAAGTTTACCACTCACAGCAGCTAATTTCTCCCTTTCCTTCACTTCTTTTCTTCTGTGGCTCTTCAGTGATTATCACAGCCAATTGTTTTTTACAACTCAGGAATAGAGGAAAGAGTCACCTGGTTGCCTAGGTAACACTGGAATGCTTTCTGATCTTCATGCACCATGCAGCAGGCCACAGTTCTGGACCACAGGAAAGAGCCAACCATTTACCTAGGTGTTGTTGTTTCCTTCTCTTTTTCCTGTGTCCCAGAGCTATAAAAGAAAATGGCTGTGATCATCCTTGTGACTGCAAAACAGCTACAGCCAACATTAACTTAAAGGTACATAGGGTCAGGCAGATTGGCAATACTGTACCCTACCGTTTTGCCCCTGAAATGTCTTGCAGCTGATACTTTGGCTCATGGTGATAGTGGCAGACCTTGCCAGATAATATTAATGCCATTCAGAAGCACTATTTTTATACTGCTTCCAGATGGTTGTGGAAAAGCAACACCTCAGTTAACAGTGCTCTAGGGCAGTGCCGGTTCCAGGTCTTTGAGGGCAAGATGCCCTCAATGGGCCCTGTTCCTCAGTGAGTCAACCTTCACACCACAATTGTCACCAGCTGCTGTTCCTCCTCATCCCCTTTCACACCATTGCTTCGACATGCTTGCTTCATAGGCAGGCAGCCAGTGAGCACATAGGCAGTGGCATCTATTGTTCCTCTAGTATCAGAGGCAGTAAGCCTATATACACCAGTTGCTGAGGAATGTGGGTGGGAGGATGCTGTTGCACCCATGTCCTGCTTGTAGGTCCCTGGCCAACAGCTGTTTGGCCATTGTGGGAACAGAATGCTAGACTAGATGGATCCAGCAGAGCTCTTCTTTTGTCCTTATGTTCTTCCTTCTCACCACCTCTGTTGTCTGGGCCAAAGTGAGAGGCAGGTGAACAAGCAGGTTTGCAGTGGTGAAGAGGGGGGAGCAACTCCAGGGGGCTCTTGTCAGTAGGCGCCTGCTGGGATACGGGCCCTCGTGGGGTGCCCAACCATGCCTACCTTTGACTCTGGCCCTACTCTGGCCCTGTTCTGTGATGAGATGCAGCCCCCAAAAAATAAAGGGGGAAAGCCAGAGGCAAAGTTTCCTTAGTTACAGCAGTTACCACCACCACCCACACACAACCGTTATGACTAGGGTGACCATATGAAAAGGAGGACAGGGCTCCTGTATCTTTAACAGTAATGTAGAAAAGGGAATTGCAGCAGGTGTCAATTGAAGTGAGTGAAATTCCCTCTTCATCACAGCAGTTAAAGCTACACTAGCTATAGTAGAGTGGCCAGATACAAAAGAGGGCAGGGCTTCTGCATCTTTAACTGTGTTGATGTAGAGAGAATTTCACCCTCTTCAATTGACACCTGCTGAAATTCCCTTTTCTCCATTACAGTTAAAGATACAAGAGCCCTGTCCTCCTTTTCATATGGTCACCCTAGTTATGACTAAAATGGAGTCTCAGTGAAGACTTCTGTTCCCGGTGTTAAAAGGAGGAGGTGCTGATATGCCATGACTGGATGGCTCTGGTAGCCCTTCCCCCTTACAAATCTTCCAAGAAACTTTGAGCTTCAGTGCTCAGCTGTACTGGGCAATGCACAGCTGCTCCCCCCCCCCATTTCTTTCTGTAATTTGGGGAAACTGTCTTCCTTCCATCTCAGGCAATACAGAGCCTGTGCCAAGGAAGGGTTGGAGAATCATGCTAGAATGCTAGAAGAATAGCCCTGTATTATCAATCCTAAGGACAGGACTTCAATAGGCACCAGAAGAGACCCATTGGAAAAGGACTGGGACACCATTTCTGTGGGTGTTAGCAGGAAAGGCAGGGATGTAAACACATGTGCTATTCACAACTAGTTGCTGTTAAACAAGCTTTAGATCGTTCGGGTGTGATAAACCTCAACTTCCCATATTCCTGCCCATGCCGACTGGGACTGATGGGAGTTGAAATCCAAAACATCTGGAGAATGGGTGATGACATAGTTTGTCAATAAGTGTTTAGAACAGATGGTGAACATCCTTGTTCCAGCCCAGACTCCACATCAGCCCCAGATGTTTGAAGAACAGTCTCTCCAGCCCCAGCACCCCCTGGGATGAATATGGACACAGTGCAGCCTGTTTCCTTGCGACTTGAAAGACTTCAGGCTATCACCCGGAGCAGTTGACACTGGCAATTAACAAGATATTCCACTATGCTCAGGCGATATTACTGTAGCTTTTCCTGTTGCTTAGCAACAAGGCCACCAGGAAGCCTGAGAAAGAATTTCGCCACAAGCTGTGTTTGTCCAGGTTAGGCACTCATCCCCATATTGCAAATAGTAAGCAATCCCCCCTTATTTACTGAGGCGAAGCAAAATGAAGCCCCATATCCCACAAGGGACTTTTAAAGTAAATTTGCTGGATAATCAAATATTTGCAGGTGCCACAGCAAGGAGGTATTGATTAGAGAGGGATCTAAACTGTCTAGTTAATTTCAAGAGCTTGTTTGTCTATGTGCCACAGAGTCTTTCTAATGGATTATTTTTTCTGACCAGGTCACTACACCCCAGAGAATTCCCACTATCAATGCTATGAGTAGCAGACCAGATAGACAAGAATTCATCCCAGATATTCCTGGCCTTGATTTGACAGCAATTTGTTAATGTTGTGTTTTCAACATTGCTTCGTTTGGCTCAATCACACTCACTGGTTCTGTTTTGTTGTGCAATATCTAATTCTAGTATTTATTTTCTGGGGTATTATATAACAACATAAGAAGTCCCATGCTGGATCAGACCAAGGGTCTATTTAGTCCAGGGAAGGATCTACACTACTGTTTTTAACAGCATTGAAGTGCAGTGACAACTGTTGGGGCCCATATACCATTTTAAAACCACTTTCATAGTGTTATATCCTGCTTGGTGTAGATCTGGCCCAACACTCTGTTCTCACAGTGGCCAACCAGCTGTCAATCAGAGACCCACAAGCAGGAAACAGTGCAACAGCACTCTCCCAACCATGTTCCCCAGTAACTGGCGTATATAATTCTGGTATCATGTCCCAAGATGGATCATATAATTCGTGCAAAAGAACAAAATCTCCATATTATTGTAAAATGTTCAATTCTCTAGTTACATTTTGCCATGCATATGTCTAATACCAAACCCTGATACTTAGAGACTGAACATCTTGTCAAATAACATTTTGAAAATAAACTTAACAAGATTATATGGATCTACCATCAAGTACCATCTCCCACAACTCTAGAATAATACGATTCAACATTAATCCTTCTTTCCTTTTTTAAAATTAAATTTTAAAAGCAAGTTTGCATGGATAATTGGATAAAAAGACTATTTGCTTCATTTCGTTTCCTGGCATGACAATTTGTTCAAAGACAGTTCTGTTCCTCTTCCAGAAGGATAGGTTTGTATTATTCCTATCCAGGTCTTTGATAAAGGGTCAGATGTAGGCCTGACCTCTCAGTAATCATATCCTTTTATGGGTTTTGAAGCAAGTGAAACAGGTGACATAATGAGAGAGTGGAATCCTCAGTGTTTCCAAGACATGCTGTTGGGTGAGACTGCCAAAAATTGGAAATATTCACATTTGAGTGGTGGGAGTAAATGTAACCATCTGGCAGAGTTGGAAGTTGGAATAAACACCATGAAGAGATAATAAGAGCTATTTTGGATCTTCAGAAGCAGCACAACTCGAGGAAATGTGGTAAAATCAACAACAGAAGTGCATAGAAAGCATATCTGGAACCATTTTTAAAGAGTGGACCAGATTAAAGACACTTAACTATATACTGAACCAGTAAGTGCATCACAATAATCTATGGTTTGTTGTGAATGAAGCAGGAGCAATCATGCCGGTTGCTGCCCAATTGCTCCCATTGCAGCTGGGCAGAGCTAAACAATTCAGGGATGCGCCATCCATAGGTTGTTTCTCATGACATCCAAACCCCAAACTGTGGGAGGAGAAACAACCCAGAGTGAGAACCCAAGAAGAAATCATGGGTTCTAACTCTCAGGTTTGTTTCTCCCCCAATAACCCACAATTCCAGATTCAGATATTGTGATAAACAACCCAGGGATGGAGTGAACCTGGGTTGTTTAGTTCAGTAGGAACGGATGGGTGTCTGAGAGCAGCTGTTTGCTCACTCACTTCCACTCATTCACTATCCAGGCTACAAATCCTAGTAACTGTGTCAGATGAAAAGGCTCATTAAGTAAGCTACATTAAGTGTTTAAGAGTCCATCAAGGAAGACAGTGTAGTTCAGCCTTCCCAGATTTGGTGTCTTCCAGATGTTTTGAACTATGCCTCACAGCATTCCTGACCATGCTGACTGGGGTTGAAGGGGTTGAAATCTAAAACATCTGGAGGACATCAGGTTGGGGAAGGCTAGTGTAGGTAGAGATGGGTGACTCCGTCAGGGTTCATGTCAGCTCAGAATTGGTATTTTTTTAAAAAAAAAATGTTTCCCTTCACTGTGGGTCCAGTGTGAGTCATTGCTGGTGGTTTCAAGGGAAAATGGAAGGTGATTTGAGAGTGAGGTGGGAGGTGGGCAGGTGGGAGTGGGAGAAGCCAGGATATTTTCCCCTGGCTCAGATTTTTAATCTGGACTGGAGAAGAGTTTAAGGGCAACATGATGTTCACCTCTTCTTTGGGGTGAGCATTACAAGCCCCTGAGCTCATATCTGAGCCATATCCTGTGGGTTTCACTGGAGACTGTAACTGTAGAAGCTTGAAATCTGTAAAGCATCAGATTTATTTGATGATCAAGGAATGACTTGCCTGCATAAAACAGCTATTACGGTTTATTTTTAAAAAAGCATACAGAGGCAGGACACTTTCACTTGACACAGAGACCCCACTGGAAATTAGATGCCCTGGGCAAGTTTTCCAATCATGTCACGCATAAGCCCTATGCAGGCATTCAACTTATTCACATGTGGGCTCAACATGGGGAGGGGATGTGAATGCACAAACAAACCCCACCTTCAATGTCCCTGGCCTCATCCACAAGTCAATCGCCAGCCTTCCTGTGTTGAGCAGGAGGCTTCTACTCAGGTTTACTTTAACAAAAGTAAAAGCCTCCACAACACTGGGAACCCTTTATCAGGGTTCCTGATCTCATGGATACTTCTACTCATTTTCAAGCAAACTTGAGTAGAATTTTCCTTCAGAGTTCCCTGCTCAGTGTGGGAAGGGTAAGGACTAAATGTGTGAATCCAGGGACATTGGATGTGGGGCTTGCATGGGCACCCACCTCATCTCCCTATTTTTAGCCTTTACATGAGCAGGCTGAATGCCTGCATAGGGTTATGCACTGTCATAAGATCTAGAAATGCTCACTGCTAGGGTGACCATATGAAAAGGAGGACAGGGCTCCTATATCTTTAACAGTTGCATAGAAAAGGGAATTTCAGCAGGCGTCATTTGTATATATGGAGAACCTGGTGAAATTTCCTCTTCACAACCACAATTAAAGGTGCAGGAACTATACTAGAGTGACCAGATTTAAAGGAGGGCAGGGCATCTGCAGCTTTAACTGTTGCGATGAAGAGGAAATTTCACCAGGTTCTCCATATATACAAATGACACCTGCTGAAATTCCCTTTTCTATGCAAATGTTAAAGATACAGGAGCCCTGTCCTCCTTTTCATATGGTCACCCTATCACTGCATGAGCTGTTGCCATAAAATAATGCGTCTCAAAACTACACTCTCTATACCTGATGACTCCTACAACTAGAGCCCTCCTCCAGTCTTTTTCCATCACAGGCAAATCTGGCAATATGCTCTCATTTGCTATCATAGGAGACAGATTACTCATGCAGGTTGTTAGTAGTTGGCATGAGGGAAAGTGGGCTTCCATTGTTCCCCATCCAGGATGCTCAGGTAAGCAGTGCTGTTAGGAAGGAAATGTTTCCCTTGATTGATCTCTCCCTCACCTTTGATGGAAATTCCAGCAATCTGTCTCCTGACTTGGGGCTGAGATATCTGAAGGACCACCTACTCCCTCATGAAGCTGCACATCAGTTGCAGCTGTCATCTGAAGACTACTATGTGTTCCACTGCTAGGGACATACAAGAATTTTATTTCTGTTTGCAAATCATACACACGTCCCACTTGCATGCCTGAACACAAATGTGAGCAGGAGCCCTTTATTCAAGGAATTCCTGAATTTTCAATTGCATTTCAAAAATGCACACTTTGGAATGAGCATTTCCCCCCACCCCCAAAATATGCATTTTCGCACTTTAATCAATGGGGGGAAGTGCGCACTTTGAAAAAATTCACACAGAAATGTGGACTTTTCCTGATAAAAATGCACAAATTCACATTGGAATGTGTTGAAAAAGTGGTTGAAAATGAAAATGGAAGTGAGGCGAAATGAACTTCAAAGTGATTTTCAGAGAATTTAAGCAAGCTCAAAAACCACTGGTCCTCCCATCCATATCTACTACCAAGGGAAACACACTTGGCAGTGACATGAGACAGGGCTTTTTTAGTGGCAGCATCCCAGTTAGGAAACCCATATCTCAGTGGATATTTGACTAGCCCCATTCTTGACGGTTTCTAGGCAAGCAGCCAAGGCGTTTATATCCTACCAAGCTTTTTCTGGCTTTTAAGTAGTTGTTAATCCTTCTGTTTTGATGCTGTTTTTTAAGTGATTGTTTTAAATATTTGTATTCCTCACAGGGCAATTTTTTTAAAAAAAAATTGTAATAAAATTTATATTTAGAGTTGTAAACCACCTTGGGGGCCCTTTTTAATAAGTTTTAGTGAGTTTTGTTTTTAGTTTATAGCAACACAGCAAAAACAGCCATAAGAACAAAAAGGCTGGCAGAGAAAGGAGGGGAAGGGAATGAGGGACAACAATCAGAGGTTTTGCTCATTTCCCAAGTTCCAATTTATCAGAAACAAAACCTTTTAGCTACAGTTAGGCATACAGTTGGGGGCAGGATGTTGGAGAGCCACTAGTGAGTGCATAGCTGTTAAATAAATAAATAAATAAATAAATAAAGCCACACTTTTGCTATTTCTGACAGAGCAGGAGAAAAGGGAGCAAATTGTACCATACATGTGAGAGACGGAATGTGGATGAATAAGTTCCTGAGGACAAAAACTAACGTGTAAAGTGCTTCTGGGACTATCTGAACAAGTGCCACTCAACTTGAGTAAGCAAACCAGAGAATTGCCTTTTAACCATTTTTTAATAATTGAAGTGCTTGAATAACATAAAATGAGATTGGACCAAGCCCTTGAAACCCATTCACGGAGACAGGAGATGTCCCATATCTTTTCTAGCTTCATGTTCCATCTGGCCATTTTATGTATTAGCAGAATGGGAAGCTTGTACATTTCCCTCAGATTGATCTCTGGAGAGTCTCTGAAGAGAAAATGATATCCAGATACTGAACGGATGCAACGGCTGTATCTTGAGCTCATCTCAGAGCTTCAGAAATAACACCGCATTCCTTATAAGTGGCAATAACCAGCAAAGATGTGACACAACCAATTTTGCTGCAGCTGCCCTAGTGTGATGTCGCTGGTGCACATTTAATTTTAAGTAGCATTTTGGCTGCCACACATATAGATATTATATGTGGATGTCAAAGAAACTGGCACTGGATTCAAATGAGATGGATTTCTTTGAACCTGACCTGAGGTTTCTGCAGAGGACTGGCTTTTTCATGGACTTGTGTATCATGGTGTTTGTTGGTTTGAACTTTTGGGGAGATTAGTGCACGTGCTCATTTGCAAACAAATGAAAATCTTGTGCATAAAAATCTGATTCCATGAATGAGTGAATGCGGTAACACAAGATGCCTAACCACCTGTGGAATACAGATGGAATGGGTTTAATGAAAACTGTACATCCCAAATTATATATGGCTAATATTCAAAGGCTAACCTAGGTGTGACAATATTACAATCCATAGTTCTCGGTGTCACACAATATCAGGGGCAAACAATAAACAGACTTTTGTGGTAGGGGAATTGAACAAACAAAGCATACAAGTCTGTATCTATAATGGGAATCTAGCCTACGTTTTAGCCAGAACGATGTATCTTTCATTATGAGGTATGAATGTGTTATTCTAATAATGGTGCCGTGAGATCCACTAGGCAGAACTGGATTCTTAGAACATTAAAAGTGCTGAGTCATATAGGCCATAAAGCTCAGCATTTTGCCTGGTAGTAATTAAGATGTCTCAAGAAAGGTCACCTGAGAGTCAGTGGACTGATTATTTATTTATTATTTATTTATTTAATTACATTGACATACCGCCCCACAGCCGAAGCTCTCTGGGCGGTTCACAAAAGACTGATATTCTTTATTATTTCTAATCTCCAGTTTTTTATCAAGGCAATGCAGATTTCAGGGTATATCAATGGGTCATCTGTTGGGAATGAAAAGTCGAGAAAAAGTGTTGGTGTGCTGATTTGGTCACATGAGATCTCAGCTAGGAATGTCTGAGAAATCTGCAACAGAATCAAATGAGTTCGAACTTCTATTCTGTATCAAGCCAGCTGCTTTTACTTTCCAAAATTTTACACAAATTTAGTCATAGAAAAATATGTAAAATAAAAGAACTCTGGCCGAACATGTGCATTTCCCCCATAGGCTAAAGCATGGAAATGTGCATTTTGGGGGGGATCAGAGTATTTTTTGCATGTGCAAATTTGCCTAAATTTGGGAAATTGGAAAAAATCGGATTCCATCAATGAGTAGATGATGGAACGAAAGGCACCTGAGAATCCACAGTATGCAGACAGAATGGATTTTATAAAATTCATACACCCGCATCTTAGCATGAGGTCAAATACTAATCTTTCCAAAGCCAAAGTTATCGTTGGCTTTGGAAGCTACAAACGCTTTCTCTTTGGCACTCTTGGCAATTACAAATGTCATACACCACATGCAGAAGACTGGTCATGTGACTATTCCACTATATCCACAAAGCATCACCCATATTGGAAAAGCCAGCTGACTTGCACCAAGCTTATATGTTCTAAGATGGTCATGTGAACAGCTGGTTAGTCTCACAAAGTCAATCGGAATACACCAGCTTAAGTTCCAGTACATTAATGTAACTGGGTTGTGCTGTTAGTCAGCAATGAGTATTATTACTCTTTGCTCTGTAGGGCTGTTTTTCAGTTTTCTTCCATTTCCAATTACACCTCACAGTTGCCATCGATCTGTTTGCCGTTAGCATGAAACTCAGAGATGCTCTGATCTATTTAATGTAAAGTCTCTACCTTCATTAACCCTCCTTTTTTGTTTTTAAGACAGACCATTTAAATTGATCGCTATTAAATAAAATCACAAGTGCTATCAATCCCCCTGCTTCAGGGAGTTAAAGTAAGCAACAATTGGACCAGGAAGGAATTGCTTTCGTATACCTTCAGCTTAACTACTGCATTATTTTTAACATAGGAACTTAAGCGCTTTCCTGTATGCATACAGGTCTTTGGTATTGTTAAGGAAATGCCCAAGATAAAATGGACCATTGGCTTGAATTGTTCTGGCAGAAAACATGGTATTGGACCCAAACTTTTCACATATCATCCCTGCTGGTAGCTCAGATGCTGTTTCCATGCCCCAGTTCTCCTGAACCCCTCACCCATGTGCTCTTTTTGTATGCCATTTCCCCATTATCAAACTACTCCCAAAGCAGATATGGGTGCCCAGAGGCCATAGGATTGTTCACATAACAACTGTGTGCTCAATCAATGCATAGAGGGGCTGCAAGAGCTGAACCTCAGAGTATTGATTTCATCTTGTGAGCAGAGCCTTCATGCACAGGCTTTGTTCACAAGACCTGATCAACGTACAGAGTTCTGGGCTGAGACCATTGGGCATGATCCTGCTCTCCTTCCATGCATCGATTGTACACACATTTGTTTCGCAAAGAGTCTCAGCAAATTTCCTGACAGGCCTCCAGTCAGCAATGGTCCTGGATCAATTGTTCCGACCACACCATGGATAATCCAGTCTTGATTTTAGTCCTGTGTGGTAATTAACCTAAGCCAATCAGTTATGACAAATCTAGGTAATCTTTTGTTTTGCTACACCTTTCTGCTTCTTCTCTACAATCAATTTATCCAAAGTATAAGATTTTTGCCTAAAGGTTATGAAGTTAGCACAAACAAGCCCCTTTTTTTTACCTCTGGCCTTCTCATGACTATATTTTACTGGATTGTTCTGCTCTGGAGATGAAATTATGAAGTAGGTTTTTAGAATTGTTTTATTGCTGGTGTTTTATTAATATTTCATAGAATCATACAATAGCAGAGTTGGAAGGGGCCTACAAGGCCATCGAGTCCAACCCCCTGCTCAATGCAGGAATCCACCCTAAAGCATCCCCGACAGATGCTCCCTTATTGTTGTATCATTACTGTTGTTGTTGTTTAATTATATGGATTTAAGTGTTGTAAGCTGCCTTTGGAGGACTTCTGCCCAGAAAAGCATCCTATAAATATTTTAAATAAATAAATAAAAATATTCTGGTACCCTCAAGATGTTTGGATTACAACTCCCATCAGCCCCAGTCAACATGGCCATTAGTCAGGGATCATGGGAGTTATAGTCCTAAACCTCTGGCAGGCACCAGGGTTGCCGGCCTCTGTTTTAGGGTGTTTAGGACACCCACAAGACCTTGGTGGTGGCTGCAGAGTAGGGTGACCATAGGGAAAGGAGGACAGGGCTCCAGTATCTTTAACAGTTGTATAGAGAAGGGAGTTTCAGCAGGTGTCATTTGTATGCATGCAGCCCCTGGTGAAATTCCCTCTTCATCACAACAGTTAAAGCTGCAGGAGCCCTGCCCTCTTTTGTATCTGGTCATGCTAGGCAGGGCTCCTGCAACTTTAACTGTTGTGATGAAGAGGGAATTTCACCAGGGGCTGCATGCATACAAATGACACCTGCTGAAACTCCCTTCTCTATACAACTGTTAAAGATACCGGAGCCCTGTCCTCCTTTCCATATGGTCACCAAATCCCTCATCCCAGCCTTCCCCACCCTAGACTACAACTCCCATAATCCCTAGCAAGCATAGCCTGGAATGCTTTCTTCTGCAGCATTCCCTCATCACAACCAAAATAGGGTTTTTTTCCTGCTTCCCCCAGACTTTTCTTTCGTTGCTGTTGCTTTAGATCTTCCCTTCCTCCTCCTGCTTTAGAAAGCCAGGCTCTATCTATGCATGTTTAGACAAAAGACTTCACTGCTACTCAAAAGTTGCTTTCAACATCCTCCTACTCTCATTCAGATCTCTTCTCTCTCATGCTCTCCTTTACATTTAAGGATTCTGCTTAAACATGCATAAGTGAATCAACGTGATTTTTCTCCGACAAGTATTTTCAGCTGCAAGATGCTTGATTATGTGAGGGAGGGAAAGGAGTTGTTTCACCCACCCACCCCGGCATGAGCCTCTGAACACTCCAAGTCATGACAAAGCTGAATTTACGCTGCAATGCTTTACATGTCTACTCAGAAGTAAGACCCTCTGCTTTCAGTGGGGCTTACTCTGAGGCAAGTGTGTATAGGGTTGCAACCTAAATGTAAGAGATAAGCAAGTAGCTGTCATCATGTCACTGCTGATCACATATTCCAGGAGAGCAAGCACATGACAAGGAAATCACATGACTAGGGAGATCCTGAGATGGGAAAGTGCATCATCTCTCTTCTCTTTGCCTTTTTGATCTCTTGTTGTATTTGGTTCAAAAGTGGAATCGACCTAGAAAAAGAAAACACTTGCAGAAACAGAGGTACTGTTGATAGATTCTTCTATTCAGGGAGATAGCGGCCAACCTGTTTGGGTAGGCTGGTACTACCTCTAAAGGATCAGGTTCACAGTTCATGTGTGCTCAATGGTCCAGTTTTATCACTGGGGAACCAAATGACCTCAGTGGCACAGAACACCTTGCCGTGATCCCTCTTTGACACGCTTATCCAGGCTTTAGTAACCCCCAGATTCGATGGCTGCAACCTATTGTATGTGGGAGTCAGAGCTGGCCCTACCATGACATAGGGTGAGACAGTTACTTCAAGCAGCAGGTGCTGGGAGGTGGCAGTAAGGTGCTGGAGGAGAGAACTGTGCTACATGGTCTCCCCTGCCATCTCCCTTCAGGAGGGGTGGAGGATACTATTCCACTGCCAGAATTTTTTTTTTTTTTAAAAAAGGGGGGGTCAGCTATCAGTTCAGTTGGCTTTTGTACATGGAATGGGTGGAGTGCCATCTTATCCTTCATCTCAGGCAGAAAAATGTCATAGGTGGGGCAAGGCTTTTGAAGACCACTAGGAAACTGCAGTTGGTACAAAATACAGCTGCCAGACAATAAACCGGGACCCATTGCTAAAAGCATATCTCACTGGTGCTCAAAAAGCTACACTGGTTTCTGGTCCATTGCAAGCACAATTTTGAGTGTGGATGCTTGCATTTAAAAGCCTACACAGTTTTGGTTCCCAGGTACCTGAAGGAATGCCTACTTCCACCACATTAACATGACTCAGTGCTGTGGTCATGGTTGGAGACCCTTCTCTGAGGTCAGGCAATTGGGGAAAGGAGAAGGCCTTCTCCCCTCTCCCCACAGGCCTTCTGGCCTCTCTCCCACTTGTAATACCCTGTCTGTAGAACTCTCTCTCCCAGGAAACTTGCTTGGAACCCACCTTCTTCTTTCCCTGGTCTTTGTAACTTCTGAGGCTTTCATGCTGCTTTTAACCTGCTGTTTCACCATCTGTATCATTTTGGTACTTTTTATTATTTGTTGCTGTACGAGTTTCTTGTGTTGTTGTTGTGTTAACTACCTTGTTACATTTTTGTTTTGTTTTTAACATTGAAGGACAGTATGTAAGTCCCCCAAACAAATAAACAAAAACAAAATATGAGGGAAAAACTGAGAGCTCCATCGGATGAGTGTTTTATTGCACTCACTGCTGGGCACTCAAGGATTTTTACGGGTCCCACTCACAATGTTGTCTACCTCCCACATGCCTCCCACTCCTTCACATGACAAAAAAACCACCCCAGTAAGTCCGGTTTGTTTTTAAAGACGGAAGTTGCCACTATCTCCTGCTGTGTGCAGAAGAAACAGCAGGATCAAAATGCCCCACTGAATGGACCACGTGCATGTTGTTTACTTCCTTTTTAAAAAGAGGAAGTAATGAGGGACAAACGCATGGGTGGAGAAGCAACAGTAAGGAAACACGATTTCCCCCTGTGTGATGACACTCTGAATGAGATTGAGTCAGCCTTAGGATTTAAAAAGCTTCTTGCTTCCATCATTTTATAACACTGGTGGCCAAAGTGCTCATTTGTATTACAAATGCCTGTCTTCTATATTAACAAATACCTGATATTTGAAGAAATAGCGTGTGAGTAAACTTCACATGTGAAAGTAGTCTCAAAGACAAAGATGGCTAAACCATGTTAGTGCAAGACATTTTATTCTCTGAAATGAAACTTAAATTGTGTCCACTCTTCTTCCCCCCACTCCACACTTCCAAGCATCTTGCTACACCATTCAGAAATAATTCCTGCCTTTAGATACCAATTCAGATACCAATTTTTGCCTTCTTCAGTCTGCCCTCCATGTGTCACCTGAAGCAGGATGCTTCATCCTTCTGCAGGGCAGGGCAAGGCCTGTTGCCAAATTATCCAGGAGACAAGTGTTCACCACTATGACATGGAAAAGTAGACCTTGGTCACAGGTGTGTTCAGTGTCTAAGATGCATGAAAAGAAAATTCTCAGTAATGTACCAGCTAATTAACCAATAACAGGTATTAGTCTTGAAAAGAAAATATAAGACTTCTAGAACCACTTCTGAAGTTTTGCCCTATATGTATCTTCACTCCAAGACTGCTGATAGTGCATCGGTGTCTTTCAAAAGCAACATACGAGAAGGGACAACCCACAGGGTGACAAATCGGAAGAATCTAACAGTGCGATCAGCAGCAGCACCTTCTGATTTATTACTTCTCTGCCCAAGGTTTATCTTACATTCCGCCTTTATATATTTTCATGTATATCTCTACACACAGCTTTGTTCCTTCACTAAAGTAGAGCTTCAGCTAAATGCTGCGGCCCTACTTAGAGCGAAACCCTGATCAGCAGAATATATTCAATTGTTGTAAACTGCTCAGAGAGCTTCTGCAATGGGGTGGTATAGAAATGAAATGGAGAAGGAGAAGGAGAAGAAGACTTTGTTGTATAAATTATGCCTAATCCAGAAATATGTCAAGAAATACTTTTGTAAGCCGCCATGAGAGCCTTTTTTGGCTGAATGGCGGCATAAAAATACTTAAATAAATAAATAAATAAATAAATAATCCAAGTGTATCCAAGTCCAGTATTGAAACACTCACGAAAGATCACAGGCAAGGCATTGCGCTCCACACGTTTATTCTCGAGAATAAGGTGACCTCTTGGCGCTCACACTGCTAAATCAGAGTCACACGGCGCTGAGGCAAGACAATAGCTTATATACTTCCATGCAGTGGTCAGAAGGAGAATTACAGCTGAGATTACTCAGCCACTATCACCATGTGCTTTACTTCCTTGTTCCCAAGTGTGTTTTGCGCCTGTAGCTCCTCCCCTATTGGTGATGTGGCTAGGGGGCAGTCCTAGACTTGGCTGAGTTTAACTGGTCAATGTCATTTGAAACTGACCTATGGTGTTAAAGTGCACCTAAGCAATGTCTGGGCAGCTAGCCAGTGGAGTGGATTTGGCAGGATTAACTTAATCAGTGTCCTCTGGAGCTGACAAGACTAATGGGCTTTATGTGTGCCTACATGCTGCTTGCATGGGGGTAAATGGAGTTCTTACTGGGGGCATTTGGCCATTCCCTTTCCCTGCCTTGTGTGCCCGTTCACCCTTTCCTGGTGTCCCTGTGTGTGTGTGTGTGTGTGTGTGCGCGTTTGCATGTACACGTGTACGCGAGTGCGTGTACATGCATGTGTACACACATGTCTGAATACATGTCTGTGTGTCAGGATGTGGGTTTGCGTGTCAGGGGGGAAATGGACATTCTAGATTTTACATCACCTTGAGTTTTAACATATGTGGCTTTTCTTCCACTTTGGAACATGCATTTGAAACAATTCATCTAGCCAATTAATTGAATTAAAATTGCAGCTGTAGTTAGAACTAAATCCTCATATAGTTTGATGTGGCTATTAGGTATCCTCATTTGGCTATTTCATAAACCTGCTGACATGGATTATACTACATGCACATTTCTGATACGGAGAGCCTAAAGGGAACTCGTGGGTCATCGATCCAACACCCTCCTATGTGTCACAGATTTTTTAAAAGAACAATATGAACAATTTGCATTACAACTGGAGTGCTTTGGGTACACCTCTTGGGGACATAGCGAGCTGCCTTATACTGAGTCAGACCATTGGTCCATCTGGCTCAGTATTGTCAGCACTGACTGGCAGCAACTCTCCAGGATTTCTGAGAGGAGACTTTCCCAGCCTTGCCTGGAGATGCTGTGGATTGCACCTGGGACTTTTTGCATGCAAAATGTGTGCTGTGCCACTGAGCTACAGTCCTTCAGACTGTGGGGTCAAGTCTCCCAGCCAGGCAACAGCTTCTTCATCCATTATAGAAGCTGATCCATCCTATTATTGTGACAGATCTATTGGATATTGTTGAGTCCAAACCCTAGTCAAAACCAGAGCCCTACTGATTCCAGCAGGCTAGAGGGGAGGGTGGGAGGTGTAGCAGCTTGGAATGAATGAGGGAGCTGCTGTACCTTGTGTTATGGTGAAGCTGTTCAATCTTTCCAGGTTGCAACTCTGGCCAGATATACACCAAGCAGGATATAACACTTTGAAAATGTTTTGAAAAACTGTATATGGAGTGTATCCTGGGCCCCAACAATTGTCACTGCTGTTATAAACCATTTTAAAGCAGTTGTGTAGCTCCTGCCTCTGTTTAGCCCAAAGGTACTAATGGACTATGAGCATTTCTGTAAGATGCTTTTATTGCACGAATGTGATTAGTCACTCACAAAAGTTTGCAGGTCTTTTACACAATGTTATCAACCTCCAGGGCATCTCCCATGCTTTTTGACCTTTATCCCGCTTTTTAAAAGATGTGAGGTAGCCTGATAAGGAATGTTAATTTGATATATTGCCAGCACCATCTAGTAGCTGTATAATGAAACATATAGAATTTGCTGAGAAAGGAAATCTTTGATTCAAAGCACATGTCTGCCCATGTAAAGAAAGTGATCTTCCTCAAAGAATCCGGAAGCAGAAGCCTGGGTAAGGATGCGGGATTTTAGTATCATGTCATGAAGTCATATGTCAGCGGTACGACACATTGCTAACTTTTTTTTTCTGGCAGAGTTGCTGTGCCATTAAACTGCTGCCTAACAGGCCAAAGTTAATTAGATTTACCTTTTCTGAGGCTGGAGATGCAATGATGAAAACTTTTTCTTCCTCTGCTCATGAAGTTACTTGGAAGAAGCAAACAAGCCCTGTCCACCTTAAGGCCTGAATTGACATAGGTGAGAAGAAAAGTGTATTATTATTGTTGTTGTTGTTGTTGTTATTTAAAATAAATGAAACTAGCTGAAATGGGTAAGAAAAGGGAAAAACCCTCCTATGGACCACAAGGTGTAGATCTGGCCATCGTGTTATTTCCTGCTTTTTATTCCACATTCGTAATGATTTGACACAAGGTATAGGTCTGGCCTCAATGTTATACCGCAGCTGTGAATTTCCATCCCTTTTCAGAGAGTTCAGATCAAACTCTAATGGGCTTCTGATATTGTTTTAGCATTGCGAACAGTTTGTCATTGTATCTGCTTATTCACCAAAATAGTGAGAAGGCAGCTTTACTGTGGAAGATGGCAGGAGGCAATAGAAGGTGAGCTCAGCTGCATTTGCACAGCAGAAGCCTTTAAAAATCACTGTGCTATGAACGAGACATTTCCATATTTCACAGCTATTTTTGTCTGGTGCCTAAAGTTGATGATACAGCAGAAAGAAAGAAAAGAAAGAAGAAGAAGAGGGAGGGAGAAGAGAGAGAAAAATTTGAATGAAAAGGGGAGGGCAGGGAGGAAATAATGAAAAACCTTTTGCTGTTCCTTTCTTCCTAACAATTTACATTGCAAGCATATCACTCAGCAAACCCAACAAAGCAAAATGGGTTATGCCTGTAAATTGACAGAGATTAGGAACTCTAAGCGACTCTGATGTTAGCATTAGAGGAAGAAGAGTGGGTGCTAATTTTCAGCACAATCTCTTGAACCCAAAATTTCCGTCTCCTACTTTATTTTGCCATGAAACAGCTTTATCTTTTCTTTAAAAACACACATCTAGCTTCCTGTCCATAGGCAAAAGGAGGTCAGAAGGGATTTAAAACATTGACTGTGGACCTTGGGTATCAGAGCAAGGTACCGGCTAACTTCATGTGAGAAAATATGTTTCAGAGTAGTTAACCATTTCCCTGGATCTCACGTGCTTTTCACTGTGTTTTCTGTGGAGGCTGCCACGACACAGGCTCTGAACACCAGACCTCACGTCTGCCACCACTTCTTATGGGGCGATACAGGCTCTGAACACCAGACCCGGCCGAGGCTACTCCCTGCTCAAGCCAAGCACCACCACTTGATACGCCTGAGGCAAGGGATAAGAACCCACCTTCCTCCAAACTATGTGGAGAAAGGGGTTTAAAATGGAGAATGGATTTTAATATATATAATAATGCGCTGTGAGTTATATCTGCTGAGGTGAATGATTGTCAGAGTGGGTGTTATATGTGTAAACTTAAGACGATAAATGCCAAACAGACACATGGGACTTTTGTGGTAGTTTAAAAACAAAACAATCAAAATTTATTTTTAAAAGTTCATAAGCTTTGTTTCAAATAACAACATTTAAAAACCTTTTTGAAACCTTTCATACAATCCGGTCACTCATTCACATTCACGCTTTCCTTTTTCTCACACTCTTGAACTTTCTTTATTATCAGTATTGATTAATATACTTCCACTACGTGCACACCATACTCTAAAGACACCACTCACTAAACTGACTCTCAAATTTCCCAGAACTTAAGTACCATAAATACAGAGAGCACTACAGACTCTAAGAGTCCCTAACAAGTCTCCCTGAAAAGTTTCCCTGACAAGAACTCTCAATCCCCTCAGTCATTCCCTTATATATCACTCCTCCCCACTCCCAAGTCATTCTAACTCCGCCCACTCAGGCCAACATTCTAAAAACCACAGACTTACAAACTGCAGACATATATTTGGAATTGACTTGTGGGGTGTAACGCCACAGAGGCCTGCTCCAAAACCTTGTGCAGGTTGTTGTAATTGTTGTTAATTTACACATCAATGTGCATGATGTCCTGAGAGGACAGGTTCTTATCCAGAGAGTTTTACACTCAACAGTTTGACCCGGGGAGACAACAAGGAAAGAGGGAAGGGAAGCTTTGGTAAACAGGGGAAGGATTTGCACTGATTTATGGGTACTTAGGCCTATTTACAGAAGGGCATGCAGATTAAACAGTTGTGCCATAGGCTATATGGAAAAGGCAGGTTTTGAGGAGAGGTGCGAAGGACATTAAAGAAGTGGGATCATGCCGGTGTTTCATGATGCGGTTCGGAGCATAAAGGTTTAATCTGACACCTGGCTCAGCTCCAGAACCTGCTTGCAATACCAATGTTGAGCACCAGTCTACATACAGGTTGAAGCACTTGTGGGGGGAGGGGAAGGGGGGACGACAATTGCTACTAATTATATTCCACCCTTGGGCTCTCCACACACATTGGGCCTGTTCTCACATCACAACAGCCCATCGTAGGTTAATTTACCTGCGGAGGCTGTTGCATCATGCCAGGTGCCCAAAGGTCCCTTTATCCATTTCACCTGTGGGCATCCGGCTTGTTGTGTTTGTGTTTGTGTGAACCCAGGTGGCATGAGCTGTTTGAATGTTAGACAATCCTCAAGTAAACCTAGAAAACAGCCATGAGTTATCTGAGGGTTGTCTAGCCCTCAAACAACCCCTGCTGCCTGGGTTCGCATGACAATGCGTGCCATAGTAAGCTGGGCACCCATAGGTGCCTTGCAAAAATGACACCAACAGTGCCCACAGGTAAATCAGACCATGGTGGGCTGTCATGTCATGTGAACCAGGTCATGCTCTCGCTCTCACTCTCTTTTCAAGCTTCATCCCACGTACCTGTTTCCCTTGAATTATCCCCTACAGTGCTAAACTGTCAGTGTTGTTGTTGTTGTTGTTGCTAAACCACACCCTGGGCGGCAGAGCTCCTAAGATCCTTTGCAAAGGGTTTAAGGGAGGAAATGTAAAAAAAAAATCATTAAAAAATCAACAGATGACCCAATCCGATTCAAATTTGGTATGCTTAAAGCTCTCAATATCTATTACTGTGCCAATTTTGAGGTCTTTATCTTCAAAGCTTACGCAGATGTTAGCATTTGTTTAATTCCTATCAAATCCTGCTCCTAAGCCCCAGTGGCCGCTCGGAAAACACGCTTGAAAACTTGTACCAAAATACCTCGATTCTTTTCCCTTTATAGCACAATTAAAGCAGGATGCATGGGAGTACTTCACAGTCAAAGCAGATTATAAACTGGAAAACTTCAGAGTACTTCACAATAAAAGCAGATTGTAAACTGAAAAACTTCGGAGTCCTTTGCACGCAATTCGCAGTGATTCCACAGTATAATGCTGGTTTGATAAAGCTCTTTGTCTCTAGCCTCTTTCTTCTATTCCTCAATGCATACAAGAATATGAGTGTGTAGTGGGGGTAGGGTTGTGTTCTGCTGACCACATCCTCAATGTCTGTACATTAAGCAGAAGGTACATGCTTTGGCATCTGTGAGATTAGGACGTCTGGTTGCATGGAGCATATGTATGCACAGAGGTGCTTCATTTCAGAAGTATGTCATTTTTATTATTGTTCCCATTTTACAGATGAAGAGACAGGGTGTAGAGAACTTCCTCTTCCCTCTCCATGCCGTTTTCCTCCTATGTCATGGGTCTTTTTATCTGTAGCACTGTGCCCACAGACATTTCCTTTGGTGCCCACCAGCCTCCCCGCCCCATCTGATGTATTTTTTAAAATAGTTTTTTAACTGGGTGGCAAATTGAAGTGTCATCATCTGGTGCCATCTTGATTTCCAGGAGTGAATTTGGGACCACAGAGGGGGGAAATGGTGGGCAGCTGCAGCCCAGCACTTGGTTTTGAAGTGTGCCCAGTTTCCCAGAAAAAAGAAAAAAATGTAAGGTGTGTTGATAGGGAGCATCCACCGGGGGGGGGGGCAGAGTGGGTGATGAAGGATGTTCTGTTTGAGCTGTGCATGTGCATTTTGCCTGGCTTTGGGGGTGGGTGGGTGAGGTGTTAGTGTTTTTCTAAGCATCACCAGTTTGCCTTCTGTGAAATGTGTATTTTGTTGGGTTTTGTGGGGGGAAATATGTGGATTTGACATTTGGGACACAGACTCAGTTTCTTGGCCAAATTTCTTGTCTCTGAACCTCATCAGTTTGCTTTTTGTGAAAGAGGTGCTGGAGCACAAAACTGGGTTCAAAAGAATGGTGTTGTGTTATGGAGCTCAGTTCCACCCAGACCTCTCTGCCTTGTACTTAGGATGGGTGTGTTACTTTTATTTTAGTCCCACAAGTTTTCCTTCAGAGAAAATAGGTGTTTTGTGATTGTCCACAGCCGCTAAGGCAGCCATTTTGTGAATCGGCAAGCCTCTTCCCATATAGCAACCATTTTGTGAGACCACCTACAAGACTCTCAACAATTCCAAATATGCCTATAGGCCCCAGAAGGTTGAATATTCCTGTTTTAGATACTAAGCCTGCAGATGAGGACTGTCTTCTTTTTATTGATTTTATGTTAGCCTGCCCAGGAGCATTTTTTGGCTGAGAAATGGGATAAAAAAATCTTTAAATAAATAAATAGTAAAAATTAGGGCAAGTCATGCCATTTGGCCCACTCTCATCTGTAAGGGTCTTTAGGATCTTTCACCATAGATCTATGACCCCATTCTGACTACCTTCCATTTTCATAGCTGAGATGAGATTTGAGTCTGGAAATCCCACTCAAGTCATGACACATAATGAGAGATAAATCAACAGCTACGTTCATATCTGAATGGAAACCTCTGATAGAATTTTTGCAGGAAACAGAGAAAAATGATGTATTTGTCTGTAGATTCAGTGTATGAGATAAAGTTAACTTAGAAGAAAGAAAAGAATTTGATTATTGTGTTAAATGTATCAAACAAGGAGAAAATATAATTTACATTTGTGATATGTAGAGAACCGAAAATATAACTTAACCTTTGTGTGTGTGTGTTTTCCTCTCCCTTTTTCGATTTTTTTATCTTTCCCCTTGGATGTAATGTCGTTATGTAATGCTTTTATGTTAAGTATGTTTGCGAAACAATAAAAAAATGGGGGGGGGGAGGAAGTCATGACACATATTTTTACCTGCAGTATTTCATCCATTTTTTTAACTCCTCCTCCTAAAAAGAGCACCTTCATTCCCTATTGAGTGGTTTTTTTAAAATCTTCCACCCATAACAAAAGGCACACTTCAAAATGAGATCATGCCTCTGGATTCCTGTTAGAGGCATTTGGGTCATTGTATTAGTTGCCAGAATAAAATCTAAAGCCATAATCAGGCCGTCCTGAACATTTCAGAAGAGACGCTCCCTTGATAGTAGAGAAAGGATTCTCCGTCACCTGAATGGTTGCCATATAACGTTTAATCAGGTTAGCTGGGTTTTCTCTCTTGATTTCACAGCTTCCATTCGCTGCACCAGATTATAAACTTTCAACATGTAATTGAACCTGACTCAAGGAGCCAATTGTGTTACAGCGAGCTTTAAAATGGGGAATGGCGAGGACTAAAGTTTTCATTCAATGAATGCAATTTCTATGTGCAGAAATCAATTCAATTGACATCAGTTGAGCTTTAATGCTGAATTAAAGAGCTGCCAGGTTTCCCCCATGGGGTTTTTACAGTCCGGGCTTTATGAATTCATTAAAATGCACACACAAACTTTTAGGGAAGTAGTATTACACTGTAATAAGAGCTACAAATCGACAATATTCCTCCGAGAGATGACTCTAATTTGAGTCGCCTAGTTGGCAAAATTGTTTTCCATTGCTTTGCATCTATTAGCACAGGGTGTCATATTTTCCCTTGTTCCTGTTTCACTTCATCGCTGTTGGCTCAGCAGGGGGAGCATTTAAGAGCTCCAGAGGAGTGCAGAATCTTTTAGGAAGCCGTCACCTTTGGAGACACAAGACTGGGGGGAGGGAGAGGCAAAGCATTTGCAAGCTTTGTTCACAGAGAGCGGGGGGGGGCTGTAGGTAGTAGGGTGACCATATTAAAAGGAGGACAGGGGCAACAGTGTCTGCAAATTTCATCCCATAAAAACCTTATAGACAACCCCATTAAAGAATATTTAAATATTTTAGCCATCTAGCAGAGAAATGCCTCTACCTATTTGTCTGAAATGTAGCTTCGTCCACTTAGAAGGGGCTACTGAGCCTGCCAAATTGATCCGATCCTTTCCAAGACTTGAAAAGCTACAGCCATTTCTTCATTTCCCCACGGTAGTCATACCAAGCTCCATCTTTCTGAAGCAAGCCTCCATTTCACTCTTGACATGAAGTGGGTCATGTCCGAAGAAAGACGCCAAGCCAAAGCAATCTGAAGTAGGATCCGAATCAAATCTTGTCTTCTGTGCACATCCCTAGAAATTACAGGGCAAGATGGCAATAACTTTCCTTTCCCTTGCAATTGCCTCTCTTCTCCCTTCACCTTGCCACTGTGCCACTCAGCTGAGAGGTGATTGTTGCTTGGAGAGGGAAGCAAAACCCTAATTTCCTTCTTCTGATTCCCCTTGTTCTCTGCCCTCCTGCCTCCACACTCTTGTTTCTTATGGCAGGCGGTTTGTAGACAGCTCAGTTAGCAATTCACTACTCCTTGCAGAGCCTGGAGGCATAGTCTTCAAGTCTCCTGACACCAATGGGCTAAAGCAAGCAAAAGGCAATTCTGGAAGTCCGCTGCCTTTGCCATGGCTCTACTGACACACAGTAGAGGACAAGGCTTCTATACCTATAACAAAGGTGGGAACCTGTGTCCTTCAAGATGTTGTTGGACTGCAGCTCCCATCAACCCCAGGCAGCATGGCCAATGATCAAGGATGGGGGGAGCTGCAGTCCAACTGCAATAGAAGGCCATGTTCCCCACCCCTGTCCTATAATCGTGGTGTCAGCAAGGGACATCCTATTTTGAGGTGGAGGGACACCCATGGACTTTGGTGTGAAGAAACAGAGAAGGGTTAGACAATTTCAGCTGAAGAACATGCTTGCCCGTGGCTGCTAGGACCCACTAAATTCTTGACATGAACATCACACTTGCCACCATAACTTATGTACAGAGGAATGCTGTACAGAGGAATACAGACAATATGTACAGAGGAAGCTGCCTTTGTAATGGTCCTTCTAGCTCACTATTGCCTAACAGTAGTGAAGAGCAGTGACTCTTCAGGGTCTGTGGCGGAGACATTACTTTCCCACGATCTGCTACCTGATCCTTTGAACTGGAACTAAACCTGGGACCTTCTGCATGCTTTATTGCTGCATGTTCTGGGGCCCTCTAAGCAGAACCACATGATACACTTGTGCTATCCAGGGTTAGAAGTGGGGAGCGCAAGCCCAGGCACTTGAATGAGAGTTTCCATGTCATCCTATGTAGCAATGCTAGTAACCTCTGAACTAGGGGTGTGCACGGACCCCCCGCTCCGCTTCACTTGCAGATCCGCGATTTTCGGAGCGGGCCGCTTCGCCCCGCCCCCGCTCCGCCCACTTCTGCTCCGCTCCGCTCCGCTCGGAGCTCCGGATCCGGATCGGAGCTCCGTTTCCCCCCCCCCATAGGCTTGCATTGAAAGCTAAAAAATTATACAACTTTTTTCTGTGAAAGTTAGAAACCTCACGTTTGGCAGCATGACACCTCATGGGGGTATACACACGCACGCCAAGTTTCAAAGCAATCCCATCATCCCCTGATTTTTGGGGAATTTTTGAAAATCGGGCACCCCATTCACACCCCTTTCCATAGCTCCGTCAATTTGCACGTTAGAAACCTCAAACTCAGCACCATGATAGCTTATCCATGTGTCCACATGGACGCCACATTTCAAGGCAATCCCATCATCCCCTGATTTTTGGGGAATTTTTGAAAATCGGGCACCCCATTCACACCCCTTTCCATAGCTCCGTCAATTTGCAAGTTAGAAACCTCAAACTCGCCACCATGAAAGCTTATCCAGGGATACATACGCACGCCGAGACTCAAGGCAGTCCCATCATCCCCTGATTTTTGGGGAATTTATGAAAATCCAACACCCCTTTCCATAGCTCCGTCAATTTTGCACGTTAAAAAAAAACCTCAAACTCACCACCATGACAGCTTATCCAGGGATACATACGCCGCACGCCGAGACTCAAGGCAGTCCCATCATCCCCTGTTTTTTGGCGGGGCTTAAACCTGCAAAATTTGGAACTTCCAAAACTCCAAGTGAGCGCAGGAAGGACTTCTCCCCTGAGTCAAAGCCACACACACACAACATTCCTGCGAGGTGGGCAGGGGAGGAGGGAGGGAAGGCAGGCAAGCATGCAGCTGGCATTTCTGGGGGCATAAGGAAGTGAGCCAAGGATAAGCCAGTAATGCATATAAAATGGAATAAATAAACAAATAAACAAAGGAGGGGTGGAATTAAAAGCAGCAGTGTTGCTGAATAAACAACAAGAAGAACTTTTTAAAAAAGGCTATATCTGTCTTTTACCAGTAATAGGGGGACGTGCCCGGGGGAGAGGGAAGTAGCTGCCAGTTCAACTCAAGACAGCCATTGCTTCACCAAGAGCTCTGAGAAGTAAACGCTCACTTCAACTCATAATAGGCATCGCTCCACCACTAAGAAGTAAACGCTCACTTCGACTCATGATAGGCATTGCTCCACCGTTTTACTCTCTTTGGAAGGCTCTAATGGCCTTCCAGTGCAGGAGAGAGTGGGGGCACGTCCACGATGAGATGCCCTAGGGGAACTCATCCCCTTGCACCACGTCTTTTCAGTTGTTCCCCAAAGTTAGGGTGGGTAGCAGTGCTGTGTTTCTATATTATTCTTGGTTTAGTATATGATTTCAGGTTGTGTTTGTGCATTTGGTGGGGCTACTGTGTTAAAAAACACTGGGAAAAGTCCGTTCAGATGAAGAAAGAGAAGTTTCCCAGAATCCCAAGTTACCCGTTTTGTCTATGCCCTCCTCTAACTTTGGGATCATGTGATCATGACCGGGAGCTGACTCTGCCCCTCAGCCCTTTGAAAAAGGTATTTTTCCCGCCGATTTTTAAAAAAATTCTAGCGCGCGACCCGCACCACGCAGAGAGGTGAGAGTAGTCTCAAAATGACCCCCATCCACGACTGTCTAAGCACAAGAATTTTCAGAACGATAGCTTAACACCCCCCCAGTTATCCCCGATTGTTTTCCGCAATGCAATCCTATGGGCGAAAACCTCCGTTTGACCCGCGCTGTCCCTGTTTGTAATGTTTGTTGACCTGATTTTTAAAAAAATATAGCACGTGACCCGCACAACGCAGAGAGGTGAGAGTAGTCTCAAAATGACCCCCATCCACGACTCTCTGTGCACAAGAATTTCCAGAACAATAGCTTCAAAAACAACCTAGTTATGCGCGATTATTTCCCGCAATGCAATCCTATGGCAAAATGTTTTCAAGATGGCGACCGGAGCGCTCCGCCTGAACTAGGAGCTCTGAAAAATGGTTGCTTCTCTTCGTCTTGCTTCTAGGGGTCCGCGGTCCGCTTCTACTCCGCCTCTGGGAAAGGCGGAGCAGGCCAATCCGCTACTGCTTCTCCGCTCCTAATCGGAGCGGAGCACATGCCTACTCTGAACCCCACATGCTTTTGTTTCAGCATCAGGCCTCTGAGGATCAGGACATCGATCAGCTGAATTTAATCTTCCACCTTGGGGGTGGGGGGAGCCCTACAGCCTACTTTGCTGCCAATCACACTTTTGATATTAGTTTTCAAATATCAGTATCTAGTGAAATAAATGGAATGATTTGACATTCATTCAGGCCCAAAGGATGGAGAACAAAACCAGAGGTAGAATATTTAGAAATGCTGTAGAATCATGCTTACCTAACACTCACCCTTCCCTTGGTGTCAGGAGACTTGAAGACATTTGAAATTACCTGCTAGGCTCGATGTCCCACCTGTGAAAACAAGGATCACAGAGTCAGCCACAGAACAAAAGGGGCATGGTTTGACTGCCATTGTCTCTAGCAGCCACTTCAAGAAATTGTTTTACAAAGTGCATCAGAGGTCAGAGGCAGGCGAAGAGAGCCATACTGCCTTTTTGTAGGGACAAAGTGACCAGATGAAACAGAGGGCAAGGGCTACTGTGCATTTTGTAATTGTACAACAATGGAAATTCTGGCAGGTACAGTGAGTTAGGTCGTGGTGCTGTACAGATGAAAGAAGCTGCACTTGCCAGAAAACGTCCTCCTACACAAATGTTACAGGGACAAAAGTGCTGCCCCTTTTTGTATGTATGTGGCCTGAAATATAGAAATAGGGGGTGCATGTCTTTTGCACCTAGACATTCTCACCACATCGAAACTGGTCTTGTGAAAGGTTCCATTGTGCATTTGGTTATGATTTTGAATAGCAGCCATAAGCCTTCCAAGCTGTGATTTTCTGATTTCTTTTCTTCTTTTTTGTAGCACAAGTCCAGTAGTAGTAGTAGTAGTAGTATCAGTATTATTAGAATTTTAAAATCTGGCTGTTACTTTAATAACGTATTAGTTTTATATGTTTTAATCAGTTTTATATGTTTTATAGTATTTTTATATTTGATGTTGTTCCCTGCCTTGATCCAGAGGAAGTTGTATAAAAAAGGTAATTTCAGCAGGTGTCATTTGTATGCATGCAGCATCTGGTGAAATTCCCTCTTCATCACAACAGTTAAAGCTGCAGGACCTATATTAGAGTGACCAGCTACAAAAGAGGGCAGGGCTCCTGCAGCTTTAACTGTTGTGATGAAGAGGGAATTTCACCAGGTGCTGCATGCATACAAATGACACCTGCTGAAAATCCATTTTTAATATAGTTATTAAAGATACATGAGCCCTGTCCTCCTTTCCATATGGTCACCCTATCCTCAGGGCCACTGGCTTATAGAGTGTCACAGGGTTCCATCTTATCCCCCAGGCTCATATTTGGCAGCCATGTTCTTGGCAGAAAGGATGGGTTAGAAATTTAACAAATAAATACAAAAATAGCAATGGATAAGGCCTGAGCATTGAAAAAGCATTCTAAGGCTGAGCTTTGGCCGAGGGAGAATGTAGGATTGGGTTCCAGCTCTTCCAAGCATTGGGCTAATATTCTGATAAACAGGAGCTAACAAACAGAAGGTGGCTATGTTCAGACAACACAATAGTCAGTGGTGGGTCAACTCTACGGTTATCCCCACATAACATGATTATAATCAACTGCGGTGTGGATTAAGACCAGTGTCGAGTTGACTATTAGTCAATGGTGTGTTCAATTGACACATCCCCCCCTCTCCCTCCCTCAGTCCTCCCACTGATATCCCATCAGCCATTGCGAGTTCTGCCAGCTGGACTAGAGTGGCAGCCGCCACTTTGGTTACTCTTGCCAGGGGACTCTAGTCGCCGAAAATAACCAACTGTGTGCAACGAAATAGTCAATGGTGCCCGACACACAATGTGATAACCAATGGTTGTTCAAATAATCAACTCTGCACAGCGTTGGTTATTTCAGCTGAATAACCAACCGTAGTGTGAAAAAGTCCCAACAGACAGCACAATAACCCACCATTGAATATTTAACCCACTGTTGACTGTTTAACCCACCATTGGTTATTGTGTTGTCTGAACACAGGTATCTCACATTTGTACCTTGCTATTCCATGGGAGACCTTAGGAAAGGCTGTATATACTTTTCAACATAAAATAATTCGTAAATATCACACTCATCCAAGGAAGGGACCATGGCTGAGTGTGACAGAGCACCTGCTTTGCATGCAGAAGGTCCCAGGTTTGAACTCCGGTTTGTTCAGGTAGGGTGAGGAAAGAATCCTGCCTGAAACCCTGGAGAGCCGCTACCAGTCAATGTTTATTTATTTATTTATTAGATTTTTATACCGCCCAATAGCCGAAGCTCTCTGGGCGGTTCACAAAAATTAAAACCACAATAAAACAACCAACAGGTTAAAAACACAATTACAAAATACAGTATAAAAAGTGCAACCAGGATAAAACCACACAGCAAAATTGATATAAGATTAAAATACAAAGTCAAAACAGTAAAATTTAAATTTAAGTTAAAATTAAGTGTTAAAATACTGAGTGAATAAAAAGGTCTTCAGCTGGCGACGAAAGCAGTACAGTGTAGGCGCCAGGCAGACCTCTCTGGGGAGCTCGTTCCATTAGATTGTAAGCCTATGCGGCAGGGTCTTGCTATTTACTGCTTTACTCTGTACAGCACCATGTACACTGATGGTGCTATATAAATAAATAAATAAATAATAATAATAATAATAATAATAATAACCGGGGTGCCACAGCGGAGAAAGCCCTCCTCCTAGTAGCCACCTGCCTCACTTCCTTTGGCAGGGGTTCACGGAGAAGGGCCCCTGTAGATGATCTTAAGGTCCAGGTAGGTACATATGGGAGGAGGCATTCCTTCAAATAACCTGGCCCCAAACTGTTTAGGGCTTTAAATGTCAATACCAGCACTTTGAATCGGGCCCGGACCTGGACTGGCAGCCAATGAAGCTGGAAAAGGACTGGCATAATGTGATCTCGCCGGCCAGTCCCTGTTAGTAACCTTGCTGCCCTATTTTGTACCAGCTGAAGCTTCCGGACCGTTTTCAAAGGCAGGCCCACGTATAATGCATTGCAGTAATCCAAGCGAGAGGTTATCAGAGCATGGATAACTGTAGCTAGGCTATCTCTGTCCAGATAAGGGCGTAGTTGGTATATCAACCTAAGCTGATAAAAGGTGCTCTTTGCCACTGAGTTCACCTGTGCCTCAAGTGACAGTTCTGGATCCAAGAGCACCCCCAAACTACGGACCCGATCCTTTAGGGAGAGTGCAACCCCGTCCAGGACAGGGCAAACATCACCTCGCCAGACAGATGAACCACCCGCTAACAGTACCTCCGTCTTGTCTGGATTGAGTCTCAGTTTGTTAGCCCTCATCCAGTCCATTACCGTTCCCAGGCACTGGTTCAGAACAGTCACTGCCTCACCTGGGTTTGATGAAAAGGAAAGGTAGAGCTGGGTATCATCCGCATATTGATGACACCTCAGTCCACATCTCCGGATAACCTCCCGGAGCTTATTGATAATACTAGGCTAGATGGACCAATGATCTGACTCAGTATAAGGCAGCTTCCTATGTTCCTGTGATGTGCATTAAATGACAGATCATCCTTTGTGTGGAGTAGGAGTGCCTGGCTGCATCATGCAAGCCCTGATTGGTCCCGATGGCAGAGTACCAACCCACTCCTTTGGTTCTTCCAATCACTACTTTTGTAAACCGCCCAGAGAGCTTCGGCTATGGGGCGGTGTATAAATGTAATAAAATAAAATAATAAATAAATAAATAAATAAATACAAAGCACAAAGTTGCTTGCCCTTCCAATTCTTCTGTCTCCTTGCATTCATGTCTAGGAGGACCACAGCAAAGACCCAGTTCACAACCAATGAGGTTCAACTGTTCTTTAGAGGCTTGTTTTATGATGGGTGGGCCATTTGCGGCCCTCCATATTTTCTGGCATACAACTTCCATGATCTCTCACCATTGCCTATGTTGGCTAGGGCTGTTGAGGGTTTTAGAGGGCTGCAAGTTGCCCACCCCTGATCTATAATATAGCACAGTTTAAGAACACCTATCCGTTAATGTGACATGTACAAGTGTGTGTTTTTGCCCCTAGATGGACCATTTATTGGGTAGGATCCACACTACTACTTTATAATGGTTTATAACAGTTTTGAGAACTGTTCAGGCCCAGGACACATTACATATTCCATTTTCAAAACGTTTTCAAAGTGTTATATCCTGCTTGGTGTAGATCTGGCTCTTGTCTAACCCTCTGAACGAGCTCCCCAGAGAGATTCGCTTGGCACCTACACTGTATTCTTTCCGTCGCCAGCTGAAGACCTTTTTATTTTCTCAGTATTTTAACACCTAATTTAACTTAAATTTAAACTTTGTTGTTTTAATCTCATATTTTAACCTATATTAATTTTTGCTGTGTGGTTTTATTCTGGTTGTGCTTTTTATATTGTATTTCGTATGTGTGTTTTAAATTTGTTGGTTGTTTTTATGCTCTTCATTGTTTTTAATTTTTGTGAACCGCCCAGAGAGCTTCAGCTATTGGGCGGTATGGAAATGAAATAAATAAATAAATAATGGCCAGAGAAGAGGACAATATTATTAGCAGAAACTGAGGCCCTTTCTCCCCTTTCTGCATTCTGCAGGGATACTTTAACTTGTGGCTGTTCATGTCAGGTCTGCTCGGAAAAGAACCTAGAATCACAACAGTGTTATTACCGCAAAGGATGATATCGGTACATTTTGCTGGAAAATTATTACTATTAAATAACCAACATTTTCCATTTTTCAAAAATGCATCTTTTATACACTGGGGGTTTACACACCATCAAAAGAAGAAGAGAGTGTGTGTGTGGGGGGGGTGGCGGGTAAGCGCTGCAGATTCCTGATGACTCAGCCAAGATACTAGAAGCTTTTTTCGTGTCTTTTTTCCCCTCTCTCTTTTTCCAGAGGATCACGCTGAGCCTTCCTAGATGAAAAGACGACAAGCTATCATCTCTTTACACTTAGTGAACTCCCAAGAGCAAACAGGGAAGAAGATAATTAGAGCAAATGTTGATACAATAAAGCTCGATGGAAGGCAACCTGGGAGGTAATTCTGGCATTTGCCCGCCTCCCCACCCAGCCCAGCCCAGCCCCAAAATATTGATGGTATCCTGGTGGAAAATTCCGTTAGCCTAATGGAGAATGAGTTCACAACCACCCAGCAGGAGCAGCAGTCTCTCTCTCTTTTTGCTCTTTAAATAAATAAATAAACCCTCCATGCAAGGTGGCAGATTCTAATGTGGAAGATCACCAGTCGGTATCCCAGTGATCTGTTCCCTACATACAAAACTCAGTCCTTTGCCCACTTTCCTGGGAGTACGCCTCATTGAACTTAATTTTCTATATTTCTGAATAGACACATATAGGAATATAAGAAAGTGCCTTAGACTGAGTCAGAATATGGATCCATCTAGTCTAGTATTATCAACACTGACTGGCAGCAGCTTTCCAAGGGTTTTAAGCAGAGGTTTTTCCAGCCCTACCTGGCCCGTCTTGATGGCGGCACATCTGCACTGTGAAACTTCAGGCTCCCACATTGGCGCTCCTTCCCGGCATCTGCACAGGAAGGAATGCCAATGCAGAGTTGCTGCTGCCGCCAGTGAGCCAAGCACCAAGGATGGGGAAAGGATGGGGCAGCCGGCTCTCCTCCCTCTGACCCTCCTCTGGCTGCCCCATTCCTCTCCCCCCACCCCGCCGTGTTTTTTTTAAAATCTGTATATGTGAACCTTTGCATCTATAGCTTTAAAAAAAATAATTAAAAAAATGGGGGAAGCAATGGGGCAGCTGGAGGAAGGTCAGAGGGAGGAGAGCTGGCTGTCCCATTCCTCCCCCTCCCCCTCCCCTGTGTTTGGCCCAGCAGCATCCTCCCACCTACCCTGTTCCTCCCCCTCCCTCAGTTTTTTTTATTTATTTATTTACAGGGACCTGCGGCACCCAACTTGGAGCTCCCGGTCCACCCCCTTCCTTGTCCAGCCCAGCTGATGGTGACCAATCAGGGGCCGCCAGTGGCCCCACAACCAAAAAAGTCAGGATAAGTGCCCGACTTTTTTTCAGCAGAGTTTCTGGAGTTTGCCCAAGGATGGCTTCGCAATGGCGGCTGCGTCATATAGATGACCTGCTGCCACTCTGAATCCACCCCGGGGCAAACCCTTCATCAAAACAAGCCCCTGGAGATGCTGAGGATTGAACCCGGGACCTTCTGCTTGAAAAGCAGGTGCTGTACTGTTGAGGGTTGCATAGAGTAAAAGGGGAATTATTCTATGCTGATGTGCTTAGAAGAACTGCATCCCAATGAGTTTAATGAGAACTATTCCTAAGTATGTGTGCTTAGAACTGCAGGCTTACAGCACAATTCTATAGATGTTTACTCAGAAGTAAGAGCCACTGAACCCAGTGTGGTATAGTGGCTAAGGTGTTGGACTGGGAGTCAGGAGATCCGAGTTCTAGTACCCACTCAGCCATGGAAACCCACTGTGTGACTTTGGGCCAGTCACAGACTCTCTCAACCCAACCTACCTCACAGGGTTGTTGTTGTGAGGATAAAATGGAGAAGAAGAGGATTATGTACGCCGCTTTGGATTCCTTGGAGGAAAAAAGGCAGGATATAAATGTAATAAATAAAATAAACCCAGTAGGACTTTCTTTTTAGTAAATATGAATAGAGGTGGGCTGTAACTCCCATAGAAATCAATGGGGCTTACTTCCAAGTGTTTATTTCATGTTCCACTCTTCAATCCCTAAAAGTACTCCCAAAGCAGTTCCAAATGTAGTTTTGAAACACGATATATAATAAAATGAAATGCAACAACAAATTTAAGGAAATGATCAGGTAGTGGGGCTAGAGTCTTTTGTATACATGTGTGGGAATGAGACTGATTGGATTCAGTGAGTCTTACTTCAAGTAAATAAGGAATGGTCAGCCTATACAACTGTAAGCTTTTGTACACTTCTGAGTAAGTCCCACTGAATGCAGTGGGACTTACTCCATAGGATTATACCAAGGTCCCCAACCCTTTTTTGGACACATTTGGAAATTTGAGAAATCTCTGTAGGAACCCCTATAAAATGGCTCCCATGGAGGATGTGGTTAGTCACATGTTGGTTGCTATGGAGGCCAGGTTAGTCAAAAGGCAAGTATTTCACCCAAAAAAGAGGACCCCCAAAGCCAATCTGCAGATTTGACCCCATAGAAGCACAACAAAATACCCCTTGAAGTTGAAATCCTGTGCATGTTTTCATGGAAGTCAGTGGAAATTATGTCTGAGTAATTACATAGCGCCTGTCCACATGTCACGTTAACCCATAGTGGCCTATAAGCTAGGCACAGTAGTTTATTTTGCAAACAGCCTACTGTACCCCATCAAACAATCTGACAAATAAGTATTTCCCCCTCCTCCTTCTACAGTCCTCCCGCCCAGCCAGGCAGGTGTCCCAGTTTCCTTTCTGGTGGGAATTACATCCTGCCATCCCTTGTGCTGCTGCTATATCAACAGCCTGTCTCTGATTGGTCTGCTTTGCAATAGGGGCTTTTCTGCCTCTGCTTCTGCTGGTTCCCCCCATTCCCAACCCCATGTCAATCCTTAGTTGGGATCCCATTTGCTTCCCTTTCTGCTCCTATCCCTTCTTCCCCAGTCCTTATTCCTTACCTGCCACCCCAATTTCCAAGTCTTCAACAGTTCCCCCTTCACCTGCAGCAAATCAGTAACACTGAATAAAAAGAAAGGTTTTATAGGCATACAAAGTGGCTTATATGTTTTGGGGGGTGTCTCCACGGTGACGGGTAGGTGCCGCCTCCCTCTCAAACCATGTGCTTCCCTCCCCTTGGCTGTTGTCAGGTAATCCCGATGCCAAGGAGGGAGCACGATGTTTCTGGGCAGCCATCCGGGGACCAGAGCCACCCCCCCCCGCCCTCTTCCTGGTGGAAGGTGACCAATCGCAGCTCACCTTCCACCAGGCACCACCCAGCCACGCCTCTGCTGCAACTCCAGAGTGCAGCAAGGGGCTGTCTTATATAACACTGATGGTGCTATATAAATAAATAAACAAATAAACAAATAAATAAATAAATAAATAATCTTCACCTCACTCCAGAAAAAAAAGTCAGGGTAAGTCCCCAGCTTTTTTTCTCTGCAGCTTCGGCAGAAAGCCCCGGGGTGGGAGTGTGATTGCAGCGGCATCATTTAATCAATGCCACCCCCACCCGCACCCACCCCAGGGCTTTCCAAGCATTTAGACAGCCCCTTGTTTAATACTGGGCTTGCTTCATACTGCTTTGAATCTACTAGAATCAGTTCTGGGTTGGGAGGGTGTTGGATGGCTAGCTTGGGGGCAGAAGGTGGTGGTGAAAAGTTGTGGGGGAGATTCAGTCTCATGGTTTGTTGGGAGAGGAGGAAACGTCTGCTGAGTTGAGAAGCACTTCTTCAGACAGCGCATAGTTAAATTATGGAATTCACTACCACAAGACATAGGGCCTTCCTAGACGAGGCCTTAGCGCGCCTTCTGTCCCGGCTTCCCTACTGTGCATTCAGATGACGCACAGGGGAATCCGGAGACAGGCCGCGCTGAGGCCTCCTCCAACGCGCCATAAGCGAATTCGCTTATGACGCGCCTTTTCCCCAGCCTCAGACCGGAGCTGGGGAACGTCTAGGGACTTCCGCAGCTTTTCGCGGCTCCTTGCTTACTCGCGAGGAGCCGCGAAAAGCCGCGGACCTGGCACAGCGCTCATAGGAGCGCTGTGCCCATCGGCGGGGGGGGCGAAGGCTGGGAGGGTGGGTGGTAGGGTGGGTGGCACGGGGGGAGGGCGGGTGTGATCACGCTGCGCGCCGCCCAAGCCCAGGCAATGCCGCCCCATGCCAGGCATTGCCCGGGCTCGGGCGGCGCAATCGCACCCGCCCTCCCCCCGTGCCACCCACCCTGCCACCCACCCTGCCAGCCTTTGCCCCCCCCCCCCCGTAAAAATAATTAAAAAAAAAACCCTTACCTTGTCTGCTGTCTTCGGGCCGCACCCGGCCCCTTTAAAATAAAAAAAAAATGGCGGACGACGCAGGGCTTCCGTCCTCCCTGCGTCTCCGCCGTCTGTAAGCCTGGGGGAGGCGCGCTAATGGTAGCGCGCCTCAGGCCCGCCTACCTGCCGGCATAAGCCGGCAGGTCTAGCAAGGCCCACAGTGATGGCCACCAGTTAGGATGGCTTTAAAAAGGGATAAGATAAATTCCTGGAGAAGGCTATCCATGGCTACTAGTCCTGATGGCCATGTGCTACCTCTAATATCAGAGACAGTATGCTTGTGTACACCAGTTTCTGGGGAACATGGGCAAGAGGGTGCTGCTGCACTCACATCTTGCTTGTGGGTTTCCCACAGGCAGCTGGTTGGCCACTGTGTGAATAGAATGCTGGACTAGATGGACCCTTAAACTGATCCTGGATGGCTCTTCTTAAGTTCTGATGAAGGGGTGGCCTAACTGGAAAGGAGGGATGCTTACGTGGTGGGAACATTGCACCAGATCCTTGAAAGTTTACAGGAACAGGACAAAATTTAATATACATCTTGTGCCTCCCTTATGGGGAGGCACAAGATGCACTACTGGATAATTGCTTTTCAATGGAAAAATGAGGACCTGCCCACAGGTGAAACCATTGGGGAAGTGTGCAGACGGGGGAGCTAATTTGGAATGGGAGACACAGCTGAATATGACAGGAAAACAAGTTTTCTCAAGGCTGCTCTGCCATTTAGACACACACACACACACACACACCCCGAGTGGCTCTGAGGGAACACAAACTGGCGGAAGGCTGGGCTACTCTCGTTCTGGCTGGAAAAGTTGGGGTAAGTCCCTGACTTTTCAGCCACGCATCTTCGCTTCTTTGCCCTGGGGTAGCTTCAAATCTGCAGCTGTGTTGTCTAACCAGTGTCAAGACAGCCCCCAGGTTCAGGAACAGGAAGGAGAACCTGGCACCTCAACATTTTCCAAGCTTTTTTATTAAAAATAATAAAGAGCTTTGCGGGTGCTGTTGGACAGCTTTGCGGGCATTGGGGCCACTGGGTTTTACTGTAAAGTGGTGCATGGAGTAACCCCACCACTCAAAGAAGAAATGACTGATTATTAGAGATCCACCCCAAGCCCATGGATTAGATCAGGCTTCCTCAACCTGGTGCCCTCCAGATGTGTTAGGCTGCAACTCCCATCATCCCCAGCCAGCATGATGGGAGCTGCATGATGGGCACTTCTGGAGGCCACTGGGTTGAAGAAGGCCAGATTAAAGGATCAAGCAATGGACAGCTCAGAAACCAACCTGGAGGCCTTGTTCCCTAATCACAGACATGCAGAAGCTGCCTGGAGCGACTTAGTGGTGAAGGAAAGGCACTCTGCATAGACTTTAAATGCATAGACCTCAATACTTTCGATGTCCTGAATTTGACAACAGCTTTTGAGGTTGCTCTTGGGTCTAAGATAAGCATGAGCCATGTTCGGGGATGATGGGAGCTGTATTCCAGCAAAATCTGGAGGGCTTCAGGTTCCCAACCCCTGGCCTAAGAACTCACATGCGTGTCAGGAAGGTTCTGATGGCCATTCATTTTCCAGAGTGTGGTTTGTTTAAATGATTGTTTCTTGGGTGGAACCATGGACGTCGACCTCAAGGGCTAGAACCAGGAAGCCCTAGATAGGTGAGCTCTGCCTTGCACAGTGAACCTACAGGGTTCTTTCTAGGCTCTGGAGTGCCTCCACCAATGCAGGCTGGCTCTTCCTTTCCCCTGCCCTAAAAGGGCTATAAAAAGCTTTCCAGACAGGCTGGAATAGTTTTTCATGGACAGCAGCAACAGTAGGCACTGCACCTGCCTTCTAACTCCCAGCTCTTCCCCCCAGGTTTGGGATGTGTGGATGCAGGACTGGCCAATGACCATTCCAAGCACTTTCAATGTACTCGGGAACCCTCTTGTTACTTGGATGAGAAATAGAAATCGTCTTCAAGCCTATAAACCACAAACGTCTTTAAATCAGCTTTCCCCAACCTGGGGTCTTCCAGATGGTCAGACTGCAATTCTCATTATTCCCAGCAAATATAGCTGTTGGCCATGTGGGCTTGGAATGGTGAGAATTTCAGTCCAACCCATCTGGAGAACCCCGGGTTTGAGAAGGCTGATTTGTTTGTACTAGACATTTGGGATTTTGTTTCACTGGTTTTTAGCTGCAGAACCTTCTAAGAACACACAAGGTCTGCTCTCATGCATTCCTCAACCATGATGCTAAGAAAATTCATTTAAAAGAAAAACAGACATAGAAAGACACATATAGTAAGCTTACTCTATGCAATCCCGCCAATTTCACAACAGTCAAAATAGAATTGTAAAAATTAGGAATAGTGCAAACATAAAATGGGTACATCTTCCATTAGTGTAGGGTGAGGAGTCCACGTTTATAAGTCTATGATGGAGAGTGGAGCGGCAGATAGGGGAAGAATATTTCATCTTTGTAAAGGGGATCCATCTTAAAATCAGGTATTCCAACAAATTACTACAAATATGAAGCTGGAAACAGATAACCTTGTAATAATCCAATTCCTAACAAAGGGCCTTTTGAAATTAAGCACAGTAGGTAGCTTGAAATGTCTAGTAAATATTCATGGTGAAGGTTGATGCAAACCTCAGTTTATAAAACACACATACCCACAGAACCATCAAGGTATTTGCTATGTCCCCAATGAAGTGTGGTAATCCATTTTTTTCAGAAGCCTCCACAATGTCTGTTAGGGATGGATGGAGGGGGGATGCATGCCCTTCTAAAAAGTGGGCCATCCCGGATAATGTTAATGAATAGAGAAGGAGTTGCGTTGAAGAATCAAATCCAGAGAGATGCCGTGACTTCTTCCTGCCCTGCTCTGTTTAAAAAGAGGGATGCTGCAGTGGGTGCTGCTTGTCTAATAGTGGAATGTGAGTGACACCCAGTGGCCGGCACTTTCTGTTTCGTGCAGGTTTCCCTCGAACTGCTTCGGTGCTCACAAGCTGCTGGGAAAAGCAGGTTTTGAATCCCTGCTGAAAGTGATATTAGAAATGCTAAGAGGCCTGTGGTCCTTCTGCCCTGCGTTGCCCTTTAAGAGTTCCTGAGCCCACTCCAAACTGGAAGGTGGAGACGGACATAGGAAGTTGTCTGATCACTGAATCGACCATTGGATATCTAGCCCAGTATTGTCAACACTGACCAGCAGCAATGGCTCTCCAGGGATGCAGGCAGGAATTATTTCAGCCCTACCTGGAGATGCCAGGGATCGAACCTGGGACCTTCTGCATGCAAAACAGGTGTTCTACCACTGAGCCACAGCCTGTCCCTTGAATTCATATGATACATAAGGACATGACTTGCACAGTAGCTCACTGTATGAGCTGTGAAATCTGTGAATTCATCAGAAGCTGCCTTATATAAGTCCATCTAGCCCAGTATTGTCTGCTCGGAATGGCAGCAGCTCTCCTGGCAGAAGCCTGATCTCTTTAACTGAGATACCAGGGATTGAACCGGGGTCTTTCTGCTCTAGCCCCAGGGTCAATGGCCACAGTCGGTATGATCGGGTACTTGCTGACGGTCCACACTCCAGCAGGAGGCCTATTGGCAAGAGCCTCTCTTCACTATGGCAACCTTCTCACCTTCCTCTCATTCTGGCCCAGACAACCTTGATGGTAAGAAGGAAGATGAGTAGTAGATGCCTCTACCTGCTTGGTCACTGGCTGGCAAACAAGCAAATGGTAAAAGTGATGAGGCGAAAGGTGAGCAGCAGCAGATGGTCACAATGGCAGTGAAAAGCTAGAAAAGGGTGTGCCCTATTAAGAGTGTCTTGTCCAGGAGCTCTCCCCCCACTCCAAAGCTGGAGCCAGCACTGTCTACCATTGAGCTATGACCCATCTCTTACAGTATTTCTTCGATTCTAAGATGCCATCGATTGTAAGACGCACACTAATTTCAATACCACCAACAGAAAAAAAGGTTTGATTCTAAGAAATATTAAACGCACCCGCGATTCTAAGACCCACCCCGTTTTTAGAGATGTTTATATGGGGGGGGGAGTGTGTCTTAGAATCAAAGAAATACAGTAATTCAAATAGCATCTCATCCACAAACTCATTGGGAGGCCATAGACAAGCCGCTATCATCCTCAGGCCCTCTGGGTCTGTAATATAGGGACCTCGCCGGGCTGTTGTAAGACAGATCACCCAGCAGAATCTGCACTGATGGTGCAATCCTCAATGTCTACTTCCAAGTGAGCCCCTTTGGGACCTACTCCCAAATAAGTGTGTATAGAATTACAGCCTGGTTGTCTCAGCTATCCGGAGTCTTTTCAAATCATACTGCTGCCCTACATCTGCTGTAAATGGAGATACTGGGGAATAAACCTGCGGTTTCATAATGCAAAGCCCCCACTCTATTACTGCTTCCCTGCTTATTTTATTTCAGATGCCTCATAAGGTTTGGCTGGCCTGGGAGGACTTTTTAAAGTTCTGCTGTTTGGTTGGTTCCTACTCTTTTATATGATCAGTTGTCCTGTTGGCTGCCTTTTTAATTTGTATGTTCATATTACATTTTAATATTCTCTGTTGTTTTTCTTGCATGTTTCTGAGCTGCTTGGGTCATCTGAATTGCTCCAGAGATCCTTGCAGAAATAGGTCATCAAAGTACAAGATAGGATCTCTAGTACAAATCAAACATTTGAGAGCCCACACTATTCTGGTTCCATTTGTGGATCCCATCACAAAGCGATTTTAAACATATACCCCCCCCCCAAATGACCATTCACCCTCAAATATCCTCAAAATTAAAAGATGTGGTTGTTTTGATCTTGAGTTGTTTTAAAAATTTGGACTAGCTACAAATTAGAAATCATATGAATACTGGCATCGGAAAAAGCTCTATTGCGCTGCTCAAAAAATCAGGGTTATCTCTGGCCTCATATTTCTGATTTGTGCCGCTTTCTAATCTGACCTCTAAACCGCTGAAGGGCATTTGTCCTTAGTGACTATTGTGAGTTTGTTTTTAATTTTAATGCTCTTGAGGTGAGCCCTTTTACTTAGCAGGAAGCTCTACAGTCTCCCAAGGCCCTTTCCCTCCACATTAGAAGGTCTACATACAACATTTTTTAGTAGGTCAAACGTTGGGTCAGCTATCCTTGACCGCGATTCTTTTAGCATAATGGTTTCATATCTTTTGTACATTAGCGCTGAGTTATTAAGGGTAGTGAGTGTACTGCATACTCATCTAATCTTCTATTGCTTAATTCTGGGCATGCAATATGTTGAACATTTTGATTTGCTATCACAGGTGGCAGCAAAAGAATGCCTGGGGGGCGTGGGGGGGGGAGAAAGAAGGGAGCTTTCTCTGTAGTCACATCTCAGCTATACTGTTTGTCTGGATCAAGCATTGCTTTGTGCAAAATGTCAATTTCTGGGTGCTTGCACGCTACTAATCCAGAGAGGAATTAGCCTGAAAACCATCCTTCTGTCACTAAATTTCCAAATGAGAGGGAGGAAAAACCAAGTCCAAGCAGCTCCATTGTAGAATTGCCAACTCCTGTGATTTCAGCAGCCAGCCAGCCGCTTTCATATTAATTTGCTGCCCACAGTCCAATTAGATATGTGGGAGGTGTTTTGTTTTTAATTTCCCCCCCCCCCTTATTTATGAACTTCACACATTATCCATTGCTTCTTGCATCATTGTGATAGTGGAACAACTATGGTGATCATGGGGCAACGCTTGACATGCAACAATCAATGCGCAAGCCCACATCTATAGCTCCTGGTAGCTCATTCTGGCAGCTGCTAGTGGCTGGATCCACACACAGCCCAATGTTTGTGTACTGAATATATTTCTTGGCAGTTTTTCAAGACCATTGTCCTCCCAAAGTGGCTTACAATACAGTAACATTCAGTATTAAGTCCTAAATGTTTATCCTGTTGTTCTAACTTTTCAAGTTTTAATATTATGTTTCATAGACCCTGTTCAGATGACATGCTAAGCCACAGAGATGGAGAGAAAACAACAATCTCTAAATGAAAACATGTAGAAGAGAAGAGAAGACACTTGTGGTTGTTATTGACCCAGGCTCAGCAACGAATCTGATGTAGCAAGAAAATCAACTCAGGATCCAGAGTTTCAGACAAGACTATGGTGACCATATGGAAAGGAGGACAGGGCTCCTTTTCGATACAACTGTAAAGACACAGGAGCCCGTCCTCCTTTCCATATGGTCACCCAAGATAAAGCGTGGGATTAAGGCTGCGATACCAAACCCATTTAGCAGGGAATAAAACCTACTGACTCAAAGACTTATTTCTGAGCAGATATGTCCAGAATTGCATGCGTGGAATTACATGGTAGGTGTTTCAGAAAGGACTTGGGGAAGAAAGCGTAAGAAACTGGGTTGTAGAGATGTCTTTAAAAAACTACTTGTGAGGAAGTGGTCCTCCTTTTCATATGGTCACCCTAATCTTACACGTATTTTGGTTTTGCAGAGTAACTAACAAAAGTAAATTGTTTCAAAGCTTGTTTGTTTGCTTCATTTTTCAGCAGCAGAATGAAATCCATTGTGGGAAGGGAACCAGAGGTTAAGACCATAAATAGGTTTACTGACCTCCAAGAAGCCAAGATGACCCACAGGTGTTGGCTTCTTCCTCTCCTCTTCGCTCACCTATTGTGAGCAGGAAGAAATGTTTTGATTGCTTGCTGCGACAGATGGGGAAAGATGTTGGAACACTGGGCTGTCGTGGCAACAGAATGAGAGGCACTCAGTGTGGGGGGTCTCCTTTCTCTGGAGCCTGAAACAGAAAGCAGAGTCACCGCCAGATTGGGGAGGTGGAAGCTTAATCAGAAGCAATGTAATTATCAAGAAGGATTTCCATGGCTAACTGCCTGGTGTTGAGGTATCTCAGGGCATGTATGGAAAGAGGTCCTCTTTAGTTCTCTGTTCGGGGTGGGCAAGAAGATTCATGATGCTTCTCCACTCATTAACCCCAGTGTCTAGCAGCTCCAGTGGAGCAAGAGCTCACAGGGACGCTGCACCAGCACTTTTTGATTAGCAGGGATGCTGATGTCATCTGCCACCCCCACCCCCACCCCCAGAATCCCCTGTGTTCCTTCTAAACTTAGCTGCAATTCTCCCAGAAGCAGGGGGGTGGGGGGAGAGAATGAATTTCCCCAGCAACAATATATCACTCCCTGTTGTGTTGTAAGGCAAAGTATTTTAGGGTGGCTTGGTCTTGAATGGGTCATTAAGACCCATGAGTTTTATAAAAGATGTATGGATGGTGGAGATGGATACTGCTAGAACTGGTTTGTTTATATGGTTCAACACAGTTGCCTGCATTTTTTGAGCCCTAGAATGTATATCACTTGTTCTGAGTAGATGCACCTCACAAACTACCCTCTTCTACACACCTATGAAAAACGTATCAGGTCACCATGTTTCTGATACTTCCTTGAATAGAGGCCTCAACATTTGCAAAGTTCTCTGTATTTTGGGGAGGGGGAGAGAACTGGAGTTATTTTTATTAAAAAAAATGTGGGAGAAACCAAATCTGACAGATTCATCCATCCAAGCCTTGGGTTTTGTTTGCTTTGCCCTTAAAGGTCTGGGTTCAAATCCCTGTGTATTCAACTATGTGAGGGCTGAATTCAGGTTGCTGCTTTCTTTTTTCTGATGGGCTGCTCAACAGCTCTACAACAGGTAGTTACATTATGTTGGTCTCCATGCTGTGAATAGCTAGACATATTGAATTTGGCTGGTGTAGATTGGTATGAATTTCATTTCAATTAGTTTTTTGATAATTTACAAAAATTCACAATATTCTTTCACGTTTTTAAAATAAATTGTGGGAGAAAGTGAACCTGACAGATTCGCCCATCCTACTTCAGGCAGGACCTAGGTAAGAGTTAGACAAGTGTCCTAAGAGAGGCAGGAAGCCATTGCCAGAGTCACAGACCCCAGCACTTGGACCTTCCAGCTTGCAGCAGAGGATTCTGATGAGGAGAGTGCTCAGACTACTCTCGGGATAGGACAATCAGTGCCTTATTCAGGGCTCCCCTGGTTAGAAGTCACAGCCCTGGCACATCATCCTCTGGCTCAGGGGATGGTTAATAATATAAGAACATCAGAAGTGCCATGCTGGGTCAGACCAAGGGTCCATCTAGTCCAGCACTCGGTTCACACAGTGGCCGACCAGCTGTCGACCAAGAACCCACAAGCAGGACAGAGTGCAACAGCACCCTCCCACCCATGTTCCCCAGCAACTGGTGCACACAGGCTTACCGCCTTGAATGCTGGAGGTAGCACATAACCATAAGGGCTAGTAGCCATTGACACAATTCTCTTCCAGAAATTTATCCAACCCCCTTTTAAAGCCATCCAAATTGGTGGCCATTGTTAAGTATATGAAAAGAAATACTTGCTTAGTCATTAAAATTGTGTGTGTATGGCTATCTCAGGGTTAAACAGAGAAAGTATCTGTGGGCAATTATCTTGAGATAGAGGCTGTTCTGGGAACCTTGCCAAGATTCTAAGTTAGCCTCATCACAGCTGTATGTAATGTAGATAAGAATTGTGTAGATCTGTATATAGTTTCTCACTTGTGTAAAATGGAACTGATCACTGCTTACTGATCACTGCTCTATGATCACTGCTCTCTGTGTATGCCTCAGTGTGCTGATCTGAACTGATCTGAATTGAACTGCACAGAAGCCTGAAGGAAATAAACCAGCTCTGCTGTGTAAGACCTGCGTGATGTGTGTTTGTTTCTGAGCACAAACAGAGTTCCAGAGAGAGAAAAGTTCTAGCACAATAACCCAACAAAGGTTATGGGCCCAGTCTAGCCCAGTCCAGCCTACGCCAGCCTAACCCAGGCAGAGGAACCAGAACTTGATGGGAATGGTGCAGTATCAGAACCAGAACCAGGAGTCTGCTAAAACAGAAAACTGTTGATGAAGGAAGACATCAAGCTAAAGCCAGTGCTGCAAAGTGAGGAAAAATCTCAGTCGGCTGACTCTGAGGAGGACTCTGAGCAGGAGGACGGTGAGATACCAATTCCTAAAGCAGAGGAAATGGCAGGAGCTAATATGTCTGGTTTGCATCAATTGTTAGAAAAGCTGAATGACTCTAACTATGCATTATGGTCTTACAAAATGCAAATGTATCTGATTCAGGCTGAACTGTGGTATGTAGTCACAGAGGATCCACCAGATAGAGCAGATCCACAGAATGCTAAATGGTTTAAGGACGATGCAAAAGCAATGGCAGTTATTGCATTAGCTGTGGAAGACTCTCAAATTTCCTTCATTCAGTTTTTGAATACATCAAAAGAGTGCTGGAATGCGCTACAAGCTGTATATCAAAGAGAAACAGCGGGCAGTAAAATAATTCTAACCCGGAAGCTGTATGGAATGAAGCTGAAACCAGGGGAGTCTATGTCAAACCATTTGAAAAGCATGAGAGAAATCTTCAATCAACTCAGGGCACGAGGGATGGAGTTTACAACTATACACCAAGTCTATGTGATTTTGTCAAGTCTTGATTCATCGTACGACGCGGTTGTCACCATGATGGAAAGTCAAGAGGAGAAAAATTTAACCCTCGAGTATGTAGCTGGAAAACTACTGGAAACCTATGAAAAAAGACAAGCTTCAAAACAACAGAGCCTTAAACATCCTGTGGCTGAATTTCAACAAAGCCATAAATCTTCTGACGTGGTGGCTGCATTAAAGGCAAGGAAATGCTTTAATTGTGGTTCCACGGAACATTTACGGCGGGATTGCAACAACAACAAGAAGAAAAAGCAGTCAACAGCAAAGTGGAGAGAAGAAAACAACATGAATGAAGCTGAATCAACAAAGAAGTGTCTTCTAGCAAGAGTCAAAGAGACAATGAATCCTTGGTTTTTGGACTCTGGGGCTTCAATAAGTATGGCAAAAGACAAACTTTCATTTGTAACCTTGGAAACTCCTACTTCAGAGCAAAAATGTGTTACCCTTGCAAATGGAACAAAAATCCAGATTTGTGGTGTGGGTAATGTATATTTTGATTGTCTGGGAGTTGAACTACAAAGTGTTTTATATGTACCAGAATTGGAAACAAACCTTCTAAGTGTGTTTCAGTTAACAGAAATGGGGTATGAGGTTTGTTTTACTGAAGAAAATTGTACTATAAAACAGGGAAACAAGGTGTGTGTGCAGGGAATAATGAAAGAATCTTTGTATGTGATTAATACTTGTACAGAAAATGAAGTTGTAGCCAGCAAAGTCACAACAAAAACAATAGCCAATTGCAAACCACACCAAGAGTGCATCCATTTAACTCATAAAAGGTTTGGTCATGCTAACTATAAAACAATTTCTAAGATTCCAGAATTGTGTGAAGGGGTGAAAATCAAACCATGTTCTAACTATGTAGAATGTAATGTATGCAGTGAAACCAAGTGTCATAAGTCAAACATTCCAAAACATAGTGAGAGAACAACAAAAAGAATTTTTGAATTAATTCATGCAGATCTTGCAGGTCCTTTTGAGACAAGTCAAGGAGGAAACAGATTTTTCTTGTCTATTGTTGATGATTACAGTAGATTTGGATTTGTGTATGTATTAAAACAGAAGAGTGAAACTTTTGGAAAGTTTAAAGCCTTTGTTAAGTGGAGTAAAAATAGATTTAAAGAACCTATAGCTAATCTAAGAACGGACCGGGGAGGTGAATTTCTTAGCAACCAATTTAAAAAATTCCTCAGTGATGAGGGTATACAACATGACCTTACTGCTCCATATTCACCATTTCAAAATGGAGTTGCAGAAAGGAAAAACAGAACCTTGCAGAACATGTTAAGAGCTCTATTGAAAGAGTCAGGATTGTCTAATCTGTTCTGGGCAGAAGCTTTGTCCACCTCAAATTATTTGTTAAACAGGCTTTACCACTCTGTACATGAAAAAACTCCATATGAAATGTTTTACAAAAGAAAACCTAGAGTGTCACATATAAGGGTTTTTGGGAGTAAATGTTTTGCTCATATTCAGAAAGAAAACAGACCAGGAAAGCTAGCTCAAAGAGGTTTGGAATGTAAACTGTTGGGATATGATACACAAACAAAAGGCTATCGTTTGTGGTCTCCATATCACAAAAGTGTAATTGTGAGCAGAGATGTAGTTTTTCATGAACAAATGCAGGAAACAAAACAGTATGTAAGTTTGCCTGTAGAACAGAAAGCTGTAGAAACAGAAGAAATTCCTGAACAATCTCAGCAAGAGAGAGAGGGGGAAGAAACTGTAGAGGAGGAAACTGTGCCTGTAACTATGCCAAGACGATCAGAAAGGGAACGCAAAGCTCCAATTCGTTATTCAGATGAATACCAAAGCAAACAGGTTTCTCATAGAGCTTTACTAGTAGCCTATGAACCTACTTCATTTGAGGAAATTCAGGAAATGGAACCTACAGAAGCTCAGGGCTGGCATGAAGCAATGTCAGAGGAAATCAGAGCAATGGAAAAAAATGAAACGTGGGAGCTAGTACCTTTACCTGAAGGTCGTAAAGCCATTACCTGTAAATGGGTATTCAAAGTAAAACAAAATGAGAAAGGACAGGTGGAACGTTACAGAGCAAGATTGGTAGCAAGAGGATTTGCTCAAAAATATCTAATAGATTTTGAAGAAGTTTATGCACCTACAACAAAATACTCAAGTGTAAAACTTTTGTTAAAAATTGCAGCAGAAAAACAATTGAATGTATTTCATTTTGATATCAAAACAGCTTTCTTATATGGAGATTTAACTGAGGAAATTTACATGACTCAACCAAAAGGTTTTGTTAAAAATCCAGGGTTAGTTTGTAAATTGAAAAAATCCATATATGGTTTGAGGCAAGCAGCAAGGTGTTGGAATAAGAAATTGGACAATGTATTGATCAAAATGGGTTTTAAACAAAGCAAAGCTGATCATTGTTTGTACACAAAACAGGATGGTTCAAATGTAGTGTATTTGCTGATTTATGTAGATGATTTGTTACTGGTTTTTAATGAAGGAGAACAGAAAAACACATTTGTAAACCAGCTGCAAAGACATTTTGAGTTAAAAGACCTTGGTTCAGTGAAAAGTTATTTGGGAATGCAAATTTCAAAAGATTCTAACACAGGGTCATTTCTGATTGAACAAAGTGGCAAAATTAAAAAATTGCTGGAAGAACACAGCATGGAGAATTGTAAAATTGTTGCCACACCTATGGTCACTGATTTTCAAAATCAGACAGACAGTACTGAAATGGAAGACATACAGAAATATCAGAGTGTGATTGGAAGTTTACTTTATCTAGCAAACCTAAGTAGACCAGATATTACATTTGCTGTAAATCTTTTAAGCAGAAAAATGACAAAACCTTCTGTAACTGATTGGACAGCTGTAAAACGTGTATTGAGATATCTAAAAGGTACAATCAATCACAAATTGGAAATATCTACACACAAAGATGGAAATTTCTGTGTTTATGCAGATGCTGACTGGGCTAACGCAATTGATAGAAAGTCTACCAGTGGAGCAGCATTCTTTTACAATCAATCTTTGATTGATTGGTATACAAGAAAACAAAATTGTGTAGCAACCTCTAGTGCAGAAGCAGAATATATCAGTTTATCTCTGGCTTGTAATGAGATTGAGTGGTATAAACAATTATTTGCTGATCTAAGGTTGGAAATTGAGACACCAGTAACCATATTTGAGGATAATCAGGCATGTATTAGTATGGCTACATCTGAAAAGTGTAAACCAAGAACTAAACATGTGGATGTTCGTTATTCTCATGTGAAAGATATAATTCAGAAGGGCTGGATTAAGCTTGAATATTGTCCATCTGAAATGATGTTGGCTGATTTATTCACAAAACCAGTATCAATGGTAAAACACAAAGAGATGCTTTTAAAGCTGGGTCTCAGATTGTAACACAATTTAAACAACATGCGCAAGAGGAGGACTGTTAAGTATATGAAAAGAAATACTTGCTTAGTCATTAAAATTGTGTGTGTATGGCTATCTCAGGGTTAAACAGAGAAAGTATCTGTGGGCAATTATCTTGAGATAGAGGCTGTTCTGGGAACCTTGCCAAGATTCTAAGTTAGCCTCATCACAGCTGTATGTAATGTAGATAAGAATTGTGTAGATCTGTATATAGTTTCTCACTTGTGTAAAATGGAACTGATCACTGCTTACTGATCACTGCTCTATGATCACTGCTCTCTGTGTATGCCTCAGTGTGCTGATCTGAACTGATCTGAATTGAACTGCACAGAAGCCTGAAGGAAATAAACCAGCTCTGCTGTGTAAGACCTGCGTGATGTGTGTTTGTTTCTGAGCACAAACAGAGTTCCAGAGAGAGAAAAGTTCTAGCACAATAACCCAACAGCCATCACTACATCTTATGGTAGTGAGTTACCAGCAGAACCACTATCTCCTCAGCCTCAGCCTCTGGAATCAGGTCCAGTGAGCTCTTCCAAGAGAGGTGGAGCTGACCACACAACAGGCGTTGTCAGCCCATACAAGGATTCAGTTGGCTTTAACTCCCTGCTGAGACAACATTCTTCTATTGTCCTAGTAGGAGAGAGTTCCAGCCAGCAAGACCCTGGAGTTATCTAAGGTCCTGCTTTCTTCTTGCCTTGGTGTTGCTACCAGCTTCAAGGGACCATAGAATGGAACAACCCTCCCAATCCAATTCTTGACACTGCTGAGTTTCAGCACATGCACGAATGGTCACAGCTTGAAGACTGCAATGTCAAAAGATGTTTTGGTGCATGGAATACTATCACACATCATCAAACACACAGACAGAGCATTCATGTTAGCCAATGTTGCCTTAAATATCATATTTTGCAATGCAGGCAAGTGATGATTAGTGGGGCATGGTGCAGTAGCAAGCAATGTAAATGCATGTCAAACCAAGTCCTTAGTCTCATATACTTAAACCACTTCAACCCACAAGCAGCTCTTCTGTTGAATTCTGTGTGCTTTGCACCAGACTCTTATCTACTACAAGGGTGGATAAACCTCTAGGTTTTCTATGAAAGACAGAGAAGGGGAAGAGACCTTCTGCATCATCTGGTTGTGAAGATAACTTTCTAAAAGTAGACAGCTGTGATAATTAGGTTTATTGGGTCTATAGCATTGGGATATGTGCAATTCATAACACTTTCAATGAGAATGTATTAAATTATGCTTTTTGATATCTTTTTCTCCAATGTGGAATTATCAAATTTTCATGCACTGGTTGCACATGCTGATTTTGACCATATATAGCAAAATGAACTTAAAATAATTTCAATACTTACTGGGTTTCAATTGATTTTGGCAGCAAATAGCGTGTGTGTGAGGGAGAGAAAGGAGAGAGAGGCAGGGGGAGAATGATCACTGTGAGAGGGCTTAAGTGTGAAAAGCTTCTATTTGCCCTTTGGTTGTCCAGAAATAGAGACCCTTGCAGTATCCCCTAATTTAAGTAATAGCTTGTGTGCACATTACTGGATAGAATGTAATATTATGTGAAATTCCATTCATAGTAACTAGCTAGCCACAGCCAAAAATCTGGTTGATTATGTCAACTTCAGCTTTCCATGCCTTTGTGACTCCTAGTCTTCTACACTTCTTCTCTCTATCACTCTCTCTCCTACTTTCCCTTCTCTTCTCAGTCCACCTGGCTTTTTCCTCCTCCCCTCCAGCAGTCTGGATCAGACAAAACACCTCTCCTAGGCTGGTCATGCAAATGTATTAAGTGAACACACAGTTCTTCCACACTCACCCAGCATGCCAGTCCTGTCCCAACTGTACATTTGGGATTGGAATGTTTGAATGCCACCTGTGAGTGTAGAACTCAACACACATTAGGTGAAAACCATGTGGTTTGATCGATTACCTTTGAGTAGTGAATCAACCACAATTTTTGACTAGGCACATTGAATTGTGTGTGTGTAGGCAGTATTCTGATATCCCATCCCTGCACATCCAAGTTGGTATCTTGGCACACCAGAGGATGGCACACCAGAGAGGAGCTGCACACACTTGATCCCTTCCACACATTGGGCCAGATTTGGGGAGATGTGTTGTCCAATCTGGCCCAGGCTTTCAACCCTCATATGAACATAAGAACATAAGAAAAGCCATGCTGGATCAGACCAAAGGTCCATCTAGTCCAGCACTCTGTTCCCATAAGCCCTCCTTTGCTGTTCCCACGGCTTGCTTCCTTCTCAGACTCCTGCTTCCTCCTTCCCTATGCTCTTGCTCCTTCTACTCCAAGCATTTCTGCCTCACCTGCCCCTCTCAAGGGGTGTACTGCTCAGACAGTTCTGGGCTACAGCCATTCTGAATGCTTAGTCTGACTGTAACAACCAGGCAATGGAACCAATTGCTTCCAGAGGTTTCATCACCACCATCACCACAAAAAAACCTCTTCATGGATTACAATAGAGATTGTTCCATACTGCGTAACAGCTGTGCATAGCCCCTAACTAAGAGCTCTGGAATATCTGTGCATTCAGCTTGTAATATCCCACTGTCTCCTTCCCACATGCTCTCTTGAACCCTGACCTATCCTATGCAAACATGGTTTTCAAAACTACCAGATGATGCAGATTGGCTGCCACTTTTCTAAGCTGCATATCCTTCCTTTAGAACTTCTAAGGTCATGGTCTGATCTCTGATTTGAGCAGCCAAATGGCTACCATCTTACTCTCCTTGGCATTCTGCCTCTGATTCCTCATCCGCTTGCCCAATGAACGTGTGCCTTGCCAGCTCTTAACCTCTGCCATGTCCACATGGCTGAGCTTACTGATGATGTACCTATGGGCAATGCATGCTTCCAGACAACAGTTCTTGGATCATCCTGTTGTGCTATTGCTTCTGTTAGATTGCCTCTTGGCTATGATTCAATACTTCATTTGGCCAACATCACCCCTTCCGTAGAATTTCTGTCAGAAGAGCTAAGCACAAGAGATTCTAGATGATTTTTAAAGCATACTCTTCAGGAAATAACACATTGAATTCAGTGGGACTTAATTTTCAGAAAATATATGTCTAGGCATCCCCATTAGTATACAAAATTCACCTGCACAATCACTCCCACTTTCCTAGGCTTGGGTGGTGAAACAGATAAGCACCACAGAACACACAGGGGGATACTGGTTGAGTAAGAAAGACTTGTAGCTTTCTCACAAGATATGACATAAGAAAGAAACTTTCCTTGTTTCCATAGTGAAGCCTTTCCTAGTTGTGTTTTAGCTAATAGCCAAACACAGGACAAATGGATTCAAAGTGGTTCCTATGTTGCTAATGCTTCAATTGCTACATAATTTGTTCCTTGCTAGGGAGCACCAGGCTTCATGTGGATTTTTTTTCAAGGTGGCTACATCTATGCCACAGACTACAGGATTGAGTTGCGGATAGCAATCTGGAGAGGGGTACCAGAATTCAGGACCAAAGAGCAATCTGGGGTACAAATGTGAAGGCAGGACTAGAGACCAAGCCAGGAGTTATGGCCAAAGACCAATCAGGAGCAGAGGTCAAAGAGAAGTCAACACTGAAGAACAAGTCCAGATACACACCAGAGCTCAGCACCTTGTTGTTCCAGTGAGATAGGAAGCCTTCTTATATTCCTTCCTGCCCAGATGGAACCAGTGACCAGCCTGAGCAATCAATGCACTGAGAAATTGTAGTGACACAGCTCACCACGTGGGGCAGTAGTTGGCAGTTCCTGACACTTTACTGAGAAGCTGCAGTGATGCAGCTCACCACATGGGGGCAGTGGCCAGCAGTTCTTGACACAGACCAACTGGTTTAAGAATTATTCCCACTCCCCAGAGACCACTGAGAAATGAGTGTGGAGCTAGCGATACAGATTAGATCTGTTTGAACTCCTATGTGAAGATTTCAAGCTCATGAGATCTACTTTGTTTATATACTAGAACAAAATCCCAACACACACACACCCCAGAAGCAGCTGCAAAATAGCTCAGGGGTTGAGCCACATGAAAAATGGTGGCTCAGGGAGCAGTATACCCAGAAGCACTATACTGGGATGAACTACGTACATAAATTCAAATATGCATTTGAGTTATTATTGATTAGGGATTATCACCGCTAATTTAAAGGAGAAGCTTTTTATTGTTGCGACTGATTAGAAACAATTAGAAACCCTTGTCACTCTGTGTCAAATCATCCAGTGATTGATCAGAAGATCCTGATTTACCCTCTGCCCACCCCTCTGAATCCTCATCCTCATTCTCCTCAGCAAAGTTTCTTTGGAAGAAACCCATGCTACCTCTAGGTTTGCTGCAGGGCAGATATGCCCTCCGTTTGCCAACACAGTGCTTCACTACATTCCTCTTGTGTGATGTAGCCCAAGAAAAGCTATCATGGCAATCTAATCCACAGGCTTTTTCTCACGTTTCTAGATTTTTGGAGACTCCCACATGATGCCATGCCTCAGTTGGCCCCTGATAAGGGCCATAGCTCAGTGGTGGGACACATGCTTTGCATGCAGGTGTCCTGCCGTCTCCAGGAAGGGCTGGAAAGACTCCTGCCTGGAACCTTGGGGAGCTGCTGCCAGATACTGTGGACAAAGCCAAGCTAGATAGACCAATGTTCTGACTCAGTATAAGGCAGCTTCCTAGAATCCCCTCCGTTGCTCCAAGCTGCAAGTATTGGGGAGATGGCATGAGACGCAAGGTTTGGATGTACACTGGATATGCCCGATGCGGCTCGCCTGGCACCAACACTGTTATCTTTCAGGCGCCAGGTCAAGACTTTTCTCTTCTCCCAGCCATTTAACAGCATTTAACAACGCTAAGTTTGTTTTTTAATGGACCCCAGAACTGTTGTTTTTAAATGGATACTGTTGTTTTTATACTGTTTTTCTTATGTTTTTTATGGTTTTAAATCTTGTATACTTTTTTAATGTTTACTGTTTTAAACTTTTGTAAACCACCCAGAGAGCTTCAGCTATGGGGCGGTATATAAATGTAATAAATAAATAATTAAAATTCTAATGAAGATCTTCCTACATTCCAGCTTGAAGAAAATGCAGATTCACTTCAAGAACAAGGAAAGGTTTTCCACTGTGTCTTTCAAACATAATGCAAAAAACAGACCCAGATCTCTCCATAAATCATCTCAGACTTGAATTTTATGTGTCACTTGTCTGTCTTCTTCCAACTGAGATCAGTCTCCATTTGGTCCCAGCATATGGAGTAAGGACATCTTTGCTTCCCGTACCTATGGTAACTTGTGCAAGTATTAAGATGAAGCCCTTCAAGCATGAATAATAAACTAAAACACACTCTGGAAGATAGATTAAAGCACCCCAGCACTTTGAGATACTGTTTGTAATGCAGATAAAGCACTTGTACTTTAATTTTCCAGCCGCCGACAACAAAATAAGCAAGTACACAGAAATAGCATTTTTCTTTTACAACCAGCTCCAAAAATTATTCATATTGAAAGGAAACAACTGAAAATTGTTTTCTGCATCACAGTGCGTGGAGAAAGATTAGGCTCTGTTATCAGCATCACAACTGTAACCTGTCCATTTGAAACACGGAGTGTAAAGAGACACAAAGCTGTTCTATAAAGGATTGGAGTGTGCTTTAAGTCTAATTAAGCCATGGATTAATGTGGTTTGCCAAACACTTTGAGACTGTTGTAAGGGTAGTGGAATATCACAGGAAAAACAAAAACAAGCATATATCTGAATCTATATATAGGTATAACACACACACATAGAGTGAAGGAACAGAATTATCTTCCATATTTTGTGTTTAGTTTGGTGATAGGATAGGAGTTAAGTCCTTTGTGTGTCCTGCTAGTCAGTTTCAGCCGAAAGAGTAATAGTTTAGAAGATGAAAGTTTAGTTAGAAGGTAAAGTCAGAAAGTTGCGCTCAGAGGAACAGGAGATGATAAAGTCCAACAGAAAATCAGAGGGACAGAGAGAGGTTCAACTCAGGAAATAGAAACTTTGTTTGCAGAAATGAACAAGAAGAAACTACCCTCCTGATAAAAATCTGTTCTTAAGAGTTAAAAGCCTACAGCAAAAAAGCAAAGAAGGAAAGAATAAAGAAAAGAAGCCTGGACTCCTGAAGGAAAGAAAAAGTCAGAGCTGCAAGAACTAGAGAACTGTCCACAAGACCTGGACCAATAACAGTAAGTTATTACTTTGATAAGGAACCTGAATAAAGTTCTTACACAATGTAGTTAAGTTAGCTGGATGTATTTATCCCTGGTTGTTTTATTACCCTCATGCTCATTTGGGGCAGCGGGTGGGGTGTTGTACGTGTGTCCATTCAGGGGTTAAAACTTTTTCCTATTGACATTTTCTTCAGTAAATTTTAAATTTTCTTATTTGTTGTGGTCTCTTTCTTGAGTTCCCAGCCAATGTATTAACAGCAAGTCCTCACAATACCTAAAGTAAATATATGAGTCCTAGAGAGTTTTGAGGCTGGTTTGATGGAGGCACCAAGAGAAATAAAGATTTCCTCCTGGTGGCAGCTGAGTAAGGAAAGGGCAAAAAGGAGTGTGGGCACACTATTTTAAATGTTTTACCTTTCACTCAGGTTGGTGGCCCATCTCTCTCTCACACACACACATGCACACTTGTATTCAGGACTTCAAGCAGGGCCAACAAGAGGTGGGGAGAAGCCAGTACAAATTACTGGGGCCTGGCGGTTGGAAGGGGCCCCGGGCCCCAACTATGTTGCATATGTTTTTGTCTTTCTCGGTAGTATCATTATTTGTTGATATATATTTTCTGACCCCCATTGCAAAATCGGTGAATTTCAAAGAAAATAATAATGATAATATACGAACAATCACTTCTGCATGTTGACAGGAGATGAGGGGGCAGGGGAGCCTTCTCTGGCCCTCGGGGGCTTGGAGGGGACCAGAAGCGGCCCCTCCAACACTGTTATCTTTTAGGCACCAGGTTGAGACTTTTCTCTTCTCCCTGGCATTTAACACCATTTAACAACGCTAACTTTGTTTTTCAACGGACCTCCAGAACTGTTGTTTTTAAATGATACTTTTGTTTTTATACTGTCGTTTTTATGTTTTTAAATTTTGTATACTTTTAATGTTTACTGTTTTTAACTTTTGTAAACTGCCCAGGGAGCTTCAGCTATGGGGCGGTATATAAATGTAACAAATAAATAAATAAATAAATAAAATAAGTGCTTGGGGGTCAGGAGCAGGAAAGAGGGGGGACAGAGGGGGCCAAGGGGCCTGCCCCACCCTGCCCGAGTGCCGCGGGACACACAGCACATCTCCTGCCATGGAGGGTGTCCTTCCCCAACCAGCCAGCCAGGGGGAGACTGCCACATGCCACAAGGGGTCTGCCAGTCCTGCTTCCCTGGCTTCATTGAGGGCCAAGACGGGGGAGTGGGCAGCCAAGCAGGCCTGCTCAAAGCAGGGTGAGCAAGTGGCACTGGCAGGCCTTCCGATGGTGCCAGGGTGGGCACCTGAGCCTCGGGCGGCCTTCCTCCTCTAGGAACGCTCCAGCAGCTTACTAGCCATGGGCCATGCTGGCTAAAGATTTTTAGCCAGTCCACCATTGCTGGGGGGCGCAAAAAAATTTTTCACCGGGGCCCGAACCTGCTCTCGGCGTTCCTGACTTCACAGGATATTGGACTGACGGGGAAGTGGAAACAACAGCAGTATATAAAATCAGACATTGCTTATGAAAAGTAAACTGGAAGCCCCTGTGGCGTTACACCTAAGTCAGGAATGGGCAGACTTCAGGCTTGTGAGGTCTAGTTCAGTTTTTGCTAGAACCTTGATATCCACCAACCAGAGAAGGGGTGTTGAACCTCTGGCCCACAGGCCAAATCTAGTCCACGTGGGGTCCCAATCCAGCACTCTGGGGTTCCTCATTTGGCCACAACCCCTTCGCCTTTCTCTCCACTGCTGATCACTGTGTGGTTCCCAGCTTTTGCATGCCCTTTTTTCCCATTTCCAAAAGGTTGAAATGTCTCTCCTAATGCATAGTTAGTGGCAGTAAGAGCTTTAAGCTGAAATATGCTGATATTTCCTATATTTGGGCCCACCCCTTTTGCCCTCAGGCCCACCCACCACTGGAATGCAGCAAGAGCTTCTCTAAAAATGAATTTGTCCTCTGAACAGAGCCAGGTACAAAAGGCTTGAGCACCTCAAGGATGCCATGAGCTAAACCGTGAAGGGACACCCAAGACGGGAAGGTCATGGTAGAGAGGTCAGACTAAATACGATCCCTGGGGAAGGTAATGGCAACCCACCCCAGTATTCTTGCCGTGAAAACTAGATGGATCAGTACAACCAGAGATATGTCGGTATACCATCGGAAGATGGGACTCCCAGGTCGGAAGATGGTCAAAATGCTACTGGGGAGGAACAGAGGATAAGTTCAACTAGCCCCAGATGTGATGACGCAGCTAGCTCAAAGCTGAAAGGACGGCTAGCAGCCGACAGTGCTGGTGGTGAACGACGAATCCGATGTTCTAAAGATCAACACACCATAGGAACCTGGAATGTAAGATCTATGAGCCAGGGCAAATTGGATGTGGTTATTGGCGAGATGTCAAGATTAAATATAGATATATTGGGTGTCAGTGAACTGAAATGGACTGGAATGGGCCACTTCACATCACCACCAGATCTACTACTGTGGACAAGAGGATCACAGAAGAAATGGAGTAGCCTTCATAATTAATAATAAAGTGGCTAAAGCAGTGCTTGGATACAATCCAAAAAAAATGATAAAATGATCTCAATTCGAATTCAGGGTAAGCCATTTAACATCACAGTGATCCAAATATATGCCCCAACCACAGATGCTGAAGAAGCAGAAGTAGATCAGTACTATGAGGATCTGCAGCACCTACTGGATAATACACCAAAAAGAGATGATATTTTTGTTACAGGAGACTGGAACACTAAGTTGGGTAGTCAAATGACATCTGGAATTGCAGGTAAGCATGGTCTAGGAGAACAAAATGAAGCGGGACACAGGCTGATAGAATTTTGCCAGGACAACTCACTGTGCATAACAAACACTCTCTTCCAACAACCGAAAAGACGGCTTTATACATGGACTTCACCAGATGGCCGACACCGAAATCAGATTGACTAAATCCTTTGCAGCCAAAGGTGGCAGACATCTATACAGACAGTAAAAACAAGACCTAGAGCTGACTGCAGATCACGAACTTCTTATTGCACAATTTAGAATCAAACTAAAGAGAATAGGGAAGACCCACAGATCAGTTAGATATGAGCTCACTAATATTCCTAATGAATATGCAGTGGAAGTGAAGAATAGATTTAAGGGACTAGATTTAGTAGATAGGGTCCCGGAAGAACTATGGACAGAAGTTTGCAACATTGTCCAAGAGGTGGCAACAAAAAAGTCCCAAAGAAAAAGAAAACCAAGAAGGCAAGATGGCTGTCTGCTGAGACACTGGAAGTAGCCCAAGAAAGAAGGAAAGCAAAAGGCAACAGTGATAGGGGGAGATATGCCCAATTAAATGCAAAATTCCAGAGGTCAGCCAGAAGAGATAAGGAACAAGCAATGCGCGGAAGTGGAAGAAGACAATAGAATAGGAAGGACAAGAGACCTCTTCCAGAAAATTAGAAACATCGGAGGTAAATTCCAGGCAAAAATGGGTATGACCAAAAACAAAGATGGCAAGGACCTAACAGAAACAGAAGAGATCAAGAAAAGGTGGCAAGAATATACGGAAGATCTGTATAGGAAGGATAATAATATTGGGGTAGCTCAGACGGTGTGGTCAGTGAGTTAGAGCCAGACATCCTGAAGAGTGAGGTTGAATGGGCCTTAAGAAGCATTGCTAATAACAAGGCAGCAGGAGACGACGGTATCCCAGCTGAACTGTTTAAAATATTGCAAGATGATGCTGTCAAGGTGATGCATGCCATATGCCAGCAAATTTGGAAAACACAAGAATGGCCATCAGACTGGAAAAAATCAACTTATATCCCCATACCAAAAAAGGGAAACACTAAAGAATGTTCAAACTATCGGACAGTGGCACTTATTTCACATGCCAGTAAGGTAATGCTCAAGATCCTGCAATTCATGGAGTGAGAATTGCCAGATGTACAAGCTGGGTTTAGAAAAGGCAGAGGAACTAGAGACCAAATTGCCAATATCCACTGGATAATGGAGAAAGCCAGGGAGTTCCAGAAAAACATCTATTTCTGTTTTATTGACTATTCTAAAGCCTTTGACTGTGTGGATCATAACAAACTGTGGCAAGTTCTTGGTGGTATGGGGATACCAAGTCATCTTGTCTGCCTCCTGAGGAATCTGTATAACGAACAAGTAGCAACGGTAAGAACAGACCACGGAACAACGGACTGGTTTAAGATTGGGAAAGGAGTACGGCAGGGTTGTATACTCTCACCTTACCTATTCAACTTGTATGCAGAACACATCATGCGACGTGCTGGGCTTGACGAATCCAAGGATGGAGTTAAAATCGCAGGAAGAAACATTAACAATCTCAGATATGCAGATGACACCACTTTGATGGCTGAAAGCGAGGAGGAGCTGAGGAGCCTTATGACAAAGGTGAAAGAAGAAAGTGCAAAAGCTGGGTTGCAGTTAAACCTCAAAAAAACCAAGATTATGGCAACCAGCTTGATTGATAACTGGCAAATAGAGGAAGAAAACGTGGAGGCAGTGACAGACTTTGTATTTCTGGGCGCAAAGATTACTGCAGACGCTGACTGCAGCCAGGAAATCAGAAGACGTTTACTTCTTGGGAGGAGAGCAATGACAAATCTTGATAAAATAGTTAAGAGCAGAGACACCACACTGACAACAAAGATCTGCATAGTTAAAGCAATGGTATTCCCCGTAGTAACCTATGGCTGCGAGAGCTGGACCATAAGGAAAGCTGAGCGAAGGAAGATAGATGCTTTTGTTGGAGGAAAATTCTGAGAGTGCCTTGGACTGCAAGAAGATCAAACCAGACCATACTCCAGGAAATAAAGCCAGACTGCTCACTTGAGGGAATGGTATTAAAGGCAAAACTGAAGTACTTTGGCCACATAATGAGAAGACAGGATACCCTGGAGAAGAGGCTGATGCTAGGGAAAGTGGAAGGCAAAAGGAAGAGGGGCCGACCAAGGGCAAGATGGATGGAAGATATTCTGGAGGTGACAGACTTGACCTTGGGGGAGCTAGGGGTGGTGATGGCTGACAGAAAGCTCTGGCGTGGGCTGGTCCATGAAGTCACAAAGAGTCGGAAGCGACTGAATGAATAAACAACAACCAGAAGTGAACAGTCCTTCAAGTTCACAATCCTTCGACACAAAAATCCATCCCTCATTAATCTGTGCTTTCTTTATTTCAGCAGTATAATTTAGGGCTGGGGGGTGTCATTTTGTTGCTATTGTTAAACAACTGAAATTCAGAAATCTACTGTAAACCACCCAGAGATCTAACAGTAGATTCAGATCTATAATCTTCCCACTCTGACCTAAGCGAAGAAGATGCCCAGTAGAAATAACCGTCATGTTTCCAAGCTCGCCCATCCCCAAGATGTGAGATAATAAAGAGGTCTCCTGTGCCATCCACAAAGCTTTGTTCAGTAAATAGACCTAAGGTCACAAAACAGTGGGCAAGCTTTCAAGTTCTCCAGAACTCTTCATCAGGTTAGATGGTAAACAACAAAGTAAGAAAAGGCAGTGGTGAATTCGGCTGACGGTGACACCACAGAGTCTGCCTTTAGTCCCCATCTTGATGGAATGATGTGAGAAGCTTGCAGATATTCAAATTAGGCTCTGCTAGGTGTCATGATGGTTTCTGCTGGTCACCTAGGACACTGTTGTGCAACCTACACAGCTGCTGTGTTTGAAATGACAGGCTGCACTAGAGCCACATAATGGCTAGGAAAAGGGACGGATGACTTCTCTAGCGACCCATGCTCACAAACGTTTTAACGAGGCAATCCCCAATGCAAGAATACATGTATTTACAATAAAATAAAAATAATACAGGGACAAGATGATGGAGGCATGATTTATCAAGGACAGGATGCAATAAAAACATAGAACAGGGATGAGATGGAGGTAATGATTTAATTGATATAAATGCAATAATAATAAAGTTAATGTTATTAAAAATTGTTGCAGGAGTGCATTCCGTATCTCCTGCAATAGTTGCTTGCAAGTCCTTTGATCTGAGCTATTTATCCGATCTGAGTTAGCAAAAACACAAGTAAAAAAAATGGAATTGATTTGCAAATAAGGTATAGTCATTATGGTAAAGAGCTCTTTGAGTTGAATGAATCCAACACATCTATGTGAAACTGTATAACGGCTGGTTGCTAAATACAATAAACATGACTTGGACTTTGAGTTAACAGCCCCAGTTGTGCAAGGCTTGTACTATAGGAATGTGCAACCTTGCTCAGCTCCTTCCCAAGCTAATTGGCTGCCTTATTGGCCTGATCTGCACCAAACAGGATATGACACTTTGAAAATGGTTTGAAACCAGTATATGGAACATATCCTGGGCCCAAACCGTTGTCACTACCGTTATAAACCATTATAAAGCAGTTGTGTAGATCCTGCCCTTGTTGCTGAACCAAGAAAGCTGAAAAGCTAAACCGTAGTTACTGACTAGTCCCTCATAAAAATCCAGAGGGGTTGTCCAATTGGGAAGAACATTTTCAAAATACCTAATAGTACAAAATGCACGCCATTAGAAGAAATCTCTTCCCTTTTGTGCAAGTGTTCCCTAGAAAGGTTTACACGCGCAAGCACACACATTAACCGTTGGCTTGGTAACAGTTGCTGTTACTGTCAGGGGTGGCACGAGGGCAACAGCAGCGCTTATCGCTTTCGTTCTTCAGGAAAGCCTTGCAGTGTCTCTGGCTGGCTGGCAAGATTTATTAACAGCCGAGCAGTCCCTGGAGCAACGCCACAGCACTTTTCTCGGGTTACGATCTCGTAGGCGATGCTTACAAGGCTTCCTTGCCTGTGTATAACAGGCAGGCGATAGGGGAAGACCCCCTGGACAACGTTGCCATCCCTGAGTTGGCGAAGAGGGGCCGCGCAAGGGGGTGGGAAGTCAAAATGTGGCTTAAAAGGAGGCCGAGGGAGGGGCCAGAGCTCGGCAGCCGAGCATGTGCTTTGCAGGCCCGAGGTCCCAGATTCAATCCCTGGCATTTCCAGTTAAAAGGATCGGATCGCAGGGGGTGCAAAAGGCCTCTGCATGGGACGCTGGAGAGACTCTGCCAATAGACTAACCTGGTATATTGCTAAGACACAACGGCCTCCATGTTTCAGTAGTACTTCACAGAGGGATGAAGCAAGAACCAAAAGCAAGAGCCAGTGTGTTGTAGTGGCTAAGGTGTTGGTCTGGGAGTCGGGAGATCCAGGTTCTAGTCCCCACTCGGCCATCGAAACCCCCTGGGTGACTTTGGGTAGGGTGACCAACTGTCAGGATTTCCCCGGATTTGTCCTGGTTTTTGTTCTTTCCATGGTGTCAGGGGGGATTTTCTATAATTTTCAATAATGTCCTGGAATGACACACCTTCCTCTTTAAGGCTGCCATTAGCATGGCAGGAGGGAATGACATGATTTCTTGAGGCACGTCATTCCCCCACCCCGAGCTCCAATTGAGGTCTTAAAGGGGAAAGTGGGTCATTCATGGACATTATAGAAAAGGCCCCAATTGGAGTGGATGGTGGTGGTGCAGAATGAAATCCTTTCCCCTCCTCCACTCCAATCGGGTTCTTTAAGGTGGCGGGGGAATAACGTACTTTCTGCAGGACTCAGAAAGCTGCTTCCCCCCACACACACACGGTGTCCTCTTTTTTGGTTTCCCAAATATGGTCACTCTAACTTTGGGCCAGTCACAGCCTCTCAACACAACCTACCTTACAGGGTTGTTGTGAGGATAACATGGAGAGGAGGAGGATTATGTATGCCGCCTTGGGTTCCTTGGAGGAAAAAAGGCAGGCTATAAATGTAATAAATAAAATTAAATTAAATGGTATTTATTCATTGTAAAAGGAACCTAGGAAACTGCCTTATAATGAGTCAGACCATGGGTCCATCTAGCCTAGTATTGTTGTCACTGACTGGCAGCAGCTCTCCAGGGCTTCAGGCAGGAGTTTTTCCAGCCATACCTAGAGATGGCAGGGATTGAACCTGGGACCTTCTGCATGCAGAGCAGGTGCCCTACCATTGAGCTACAACCTTTTTGGAACAAAGCCTCATGCAATAACTAAAACGAAAGGCCAGATTTGCCCACCATTTGCTTACAATCTGATGGGGAAAGGAAATGAAGAATCAAGAAGGGACATGACGGAAAGGGAAATAATGGAGAATAAGCTTATGGGTAAAAGCCAGGGAAAAGAGAATGCGTCTTCAAGTGCTGTTTGAAAAGAAAACAACTGATGGAGATCTTCTAATCAGGAGGCAGGGCATTCCAGGAAAAAAAGGAATGGGTGGGAATGTAACAAACAAGAGGATGTAGGAAAACAGACAAGAGGAATCCAGAGTATGGGGACATTTGTAAGCTAACAAAAGTAGTTTAAATTGACTCTTCATCAGAAATGAAAGTGGATTAGAAAGGAGTAGAAAAATGTGGGCAGGATCTACACTACACTACTGCTTATAACAGTTTATAATGGTTTTGACAACTGTTCAGGCCCAGGACACACTACATATACCATTTTCAAACCATTTTTAAAGTGCTGTATCCTGCTTGGTGTAGGTCTGGCCATGGATAAAATGTGGGAGGGGGAGGAAAAACATACAAATGAGCTGAGAAATTAAAGTGGAAGAAAACAGCTGAAGATACGAAAAAGGAACCATTGTCGACCTAAAAAGTCGAAGCAGAAAATTTGTCAATAGATTACAGCTATCTAAACATTTGAAACAACCAGATTTAGCAGCAGCTGAAATAAAAGGAGGAAGAGAAACTTAAGACCAGACTCCAAAAGAAGCCCAAAATTATGAACCTGGGAGGAAAGGAAAATACATATAGATCAGAAAGAAAGATGATGGGGGAGAAGCAGAACTAGGAGGACAAATCAGAAGTTGTCTTAAATGGTAACATTGTCAAAGTACACGTTTTCCTGGTCCACGAACAATGCTTGGCTGTATTACAAACGAAACATCATTTCCCCAAAAAGTTCTTCCTTGGCTTCGTACATAAACAAAGTTTCTGAGTAATAATGTCGCCAAAGTTTGAAATTACCTGGTTCAGAATACTAATTTGTCACAATGTTCAGCTGCATTATGAATCAAGCATAATTTATTTCCCCCAAAAGTGCTTTTTCATTGCAAATGTGACTCAGGAGTCTGCAGACGCATTCTGGCTGCTTTGTAGGCCCTTGTACAAAAGGAGAGGCAGTGAGGGACAACCTTTCATTGAACAAGTCACACATAAATTAAGTGGTTTTTGCTTTTAGCTCAATTGTTGTTGTTGCTGCTGCTGCTGCTGCTGTTGTCGTCGTCCAAGTCATAAATGGTAATCACAGTTCTGGAAATGCTGCCAGGGGGTAATTTTTAAGGCTGCAGGTACTGCAGGAAATCCCAGGGAAGCTTCAGGGCCTGTGATTAGAATCCATGATTAGAACAAATATAGATAAAATTGTGAGGGGCAATCAAAAAAGATAAAGGCAGTATGATAAGGCACAGTCAATCTTATCAGCCAATTTCTTTATTTAGAAGTCTTTGGTGTGTGTGTGGGGGGGGGGGAAACACCATTGATCTTTTTTAGTATTGACACACATTGCTAAATTACACTCATCAAGGAGCCCTGGGAACACGTAGTTTTCCAGCCAAGGCTTCAGGTGTCCTGAAAGTACATATCCCAGTGCTCCCTATACCTTGCCTGCTGTCATTATCACATTCTCCAGCATCCCATATACAAGGAACCCTGGTTCATGCAGTGACTGGATTCAAGCAACATGCTTTCCACTGAGTGTGGGATGTTGCTGAACCGTGGGTTATTTGTTGAACCATAAATTAATGTGTTGTCTGAACCAAGGACATATTCCACAGGGTGGCTTGTTAACCAGGCAGTACAGCTTATTTTTCTTCAATAAGCCACCTTGGGAACCCATGGCTTGTAACTGAGTTGTTCAGGGTGGCTTGTTAAACTGCATGTTTAATAAGCCACCCTGGATAAAATGTCCTGGGTTTGGACAACACACTAACCCACAGTTCAGCAGGCCACCCACAGTTCAACAGCAACCCACACTCAACCACTGAGTGTGGGTTAGCATGCTGTAGGAGTATGGATTTATAGCACGATAGCAGTGCTGGGTCCAGGTTTTGTGGGGCACTGAGTAGGGCGTCCAAAGTAGGCAGCCCTCTTCTCCAAGGCACCACTACCCAATCACTTGTTCTCTCCCTCTGGTCCCAATCCACACAACATCCCAGAGGAAGAACATAAGAGAAATGGAGGATGCTGCACCATCTCCTCACTCATAATTACTTGAGAGCTAAGAGAGGGCAGGTGAAGAGGCAGTGATGGCAATAAAGAAAAGCGGCAGGTCCAGGAGGTTCCAGAAGACAGCAGTGCCCCCCCCCATTCCGCAGAGGTGTAGGCTTCAGCAGCTGTCCAAGATTGCCCGCCCCTATAAGCCATTCCTGGTGCCTGGAATGATGCCATTCCAAAGTTACTGACACCATGGAGGCTTTGCAGAGGTCACTCCCACCATTGTTGCTATCGCTACCTCCACCAGGTATACCGTATATGTACTATTTATTTATTTATTTATTTATTTATTTATTTATTTATTTTGTATTATTACATTTATAACCCCCTGTTTTTCTTCTTGCAAAAGGCAGTGTAAATGATCCTCCTCCGCTCCATTTTATCCTTACAACTATAACCCTGTGAGGTAGGTTAGTCTGAGAGTCAGTGACTGGGTCAAAATTACCCAATGAGCTTTATGGCTGAGTGAGGACTAGAACCTGGGTCTCCCGTGTCCCAGTCCAGCACTCTAACCACTTCACCACACTGGCTCTCTATTATTCTGAGTTTTGGGAATTGGGCAATATGGTTTAGATTACATTTGCAAGGGATCGCATGGCCTAAAACCTGTGGGAAGCATGGCTGCAGCTCTTGTTTCTCTTCCATTCCAACAATCCCTTCACTGGCCACAAAATGGGAAGGAAAACACAGGGGATAACCTGCCCGCCCACCTCCATCCCATGGCCTATCTGCCCCTCCCTGCTCTGTGAAGAAGCTGTCATCAGAAAATCGGCCACCACTCAAAGGGAAGCGCAATTTTCTTCTGTGCGCTGCTGACACTTTAACAGGACAGCAACATGACAAGGAGCCATCAGTCGCAGCATTAGCTGGAAAAGGGGACAGAGAGGTACGGGAGGAAAAGGGGAGCATTTAGCTTCTCAGAAGCTGCCCCCATAATTTAAGTGTCAGTACTCAAACGTTAGGTCAGTTGTTTTGATTGAATGTCAGGAGGAATTGTCTTCCAGGGAGTTGTGCTCCGCACTTAACTGACAGAGCCAAATAATGGGGAAATATTCCAAAGTGACATATTTTAGGACCCAGTCTTTTTAAAGAGAGAAGGGGGGGATGGCACAGGGGAGAAAAAGATGAATCAAACATGAATAAGCAATGACCCTACATAGTTTCAATAAATGTGAAGCGTTCCCTGGCAAAATATATTTCAAAATGAAAACAGTGGTAGGCCGGCCTATTGAGAAAAGAAGCGTGATTTGTACATCCCCACAGAGAGTCCCTCACAATTTTTCTTATACGGCCAGCTTTTCCTTGTAAGAACGACGCTGTTAATTTGCTGGCTGACATGTGACTGAACGGAATACGGCGCTGCAACCTTTTCGCATTTTGCAGTTCACGCGGAGTACCTGTGTCTAACTTATTGCTCATCAAATTATGCAATGGCCCCAGGCCCTGTTAAGATGTTTTAAACAGTATGGACCATAAATTCATTCCCATGCGGGCCAAAGTAGATACCACAAGGTGTTTCGTGTGTTTTTTCTCCAAAGGTTGCAGGGTTTGTTTTTACTGAAAAGTAGCCCTGGAGTCTGTAGTCAAGAGTGGATGAACACTGCAGAGGAGGAGGAGCTGGTAGACCCTTTCTTTTACTGCAGTGGTACAAAACCCATGCCCCACCCTAAGATCTTTCCTGTGGCCCCCACAAGTGCCTGCCCTCCCATTGCCACCAAATTCCCTCCCTGCCGATTTCCCACTGTTCATACTACTCAGCACTCCCCTCCAAGATCCCTGGACAGATTATCATTCAGTTTCCGCCATTGCTAACAGTGAGGAAAGAGCAATCTGTATCAGGATCGCTGTCTCGGGGGAGGGGGTTTGCATGTGCAACTCCCCTGCCTGCAAGCCTGCATTGCATACTGCCCTCAAGGCTGAAAAAGGTGCCTACCTTACTGCCAGTGTCCACTCAAGATACCCCCACCCACCCAGCTGCTTTCTCCAACACAGAAATACTTTTTCCAATCTACACCTCGTGTCAAATCATCACAATCCCCCATCATGGTAACGCTATATCCCTCTTGCACATTTATACCTTGTAGGACACACAGTGACATTTGTTCTACTATTCTGGATAATGTGGAATAAAAAGCAGGAAATAACATTATGAAAGCAGCATGTGTGATGTGCCCCAACATTTATCAGTGCCCTTCAATACTGCTATAAAACAGTAATGTAGATTTAGCCCCAGTAGAGAGTCACAAAACCAATACAATGCCATTGTGCCAGTATCCCTCTCCAGTACAAATGTTCAAGGATCCTGTGTCCATTACCTATTTGAAAGTAGAAAGGACTGTGGCACACCATAAATGCCAATTGGACAGGGTTGATATATCACACTCAGGAAGCTCACAAGCAAACCAAGGGGAAATGATGTTTCCCAAAGCCTTGTTAACTTGCAATCCTATGCACAGTTACCTAGGAGTAAGGACCATTAAACTCACTGGGACTTATTTTTGAGCAGGCATGTATAGGATTGCACTGTTATTTATTTAGCAAAAGTCTATTTATTAGACACTTTTCCCATAAAATGCCCAAGACAAAAACAACCACATTTGAATTACAAAACCATGCAACATTGCTACATAAAACCACTTTTTAATCACGTAAAAACAAACGCACAAAGAGCAGCAATAAAATGCCCCAATACCAAAACATATTAAGAGATGCCAGTTAAAAACGAAAGTAAACAGAACAGGATTTTTAAAAACAAAATTTTTGTTCTGGTGGTTGCTGTTGTCTGTCAAGGATCTAAGTAGGTTTATCCATTCACTTTCTAAACCAGCCTGGTCAGGTGCTGGAAGGCAGTTAATTATGCCACCAATCTAAGAGAAGAACAACAACAAATGGAATAAAGCAGAACTAAACCGGTTTCACGTCCGTATTTTACAGTAATTAATAGGACTGTGGCCTGATCCATGTTATCTTGTCACGCAGCTAACAATATGTTGTTTCCCCCCACTACCCAATTCCATCTTTACTTGTTTGTCAAGGATGAACTTTAATAAGATTTTGCTGTCAAAGCCCATTACAAGAGTAGTCATGTGTATTCTGGAATGGGGACTCTGTGAAAAGACCAGCTCTGTTCGCCATTGTGAAGCCTAAAATGTATTCTCTTGAGTGAGACCTACAAAATGGAGCTTGGGATGGACAACCTCTTGAAACAACATAGCCTGGATTTGCAAGGAAACAAATAAGAATCACTTTTATTATAAATGTGAGGCAGGCTGCCGTTTTAAGGCAAGTTAGGCTATGACACACCAAAAACCACTTTTATATCAAGAATGTACATGTATCCATCACTTTTGTGCATTTTATTTACCCTACTGGTTTACGCATGGACACGTTTTAGCCACATTAGACTGAGGCATTTCTTACATCGCATTTTACAGAACTTCTCATCACCACTTTTGTATCTGTGCTGAGTGAGCATTATGGGAGTTGCAATGCAGCACATTTGGAGGGCAGCAGGTTGAGGAAGGCTGGTCTACACAACCCTGTAACTTCTCTTTATGGGAGCTTTATGTTCACCTCTCATAACCCTTTTCAGCCCTCAAGGCTGGAAAGGCTGGATGGGGTTATTGGAGGCACACAGACCTTCTACTCCTTGCAATAACCTTTGCTTTGCCTGCGAACACACACACTAAGGATGCAATCCTAGGCCCAAGCCAGAAGAAAAAAGGCCTACAATTCCCAACATGCCCCAACCATTGAGAGTCGTTGGCCTTTTTGCTGTTTAAACATGCATGGGATTGCACCTTAGTATGTGGAGAAACAGGCCTCTGGGGCCCTCGTGAAGGGAAGGATCCTGCCTAATGTCTCCACTGAGCACCATTTCTTTTATTATTCACAAACCCTTGATCATGTCCTTCATGTTCAAAATATCCCTTACTGTTGGAAATTTCAAAAGCAAACGCTCTGAATCTGGAATTCAAAAATCCAATTTTCTGCAAGTCATTTCATTTCGGCTCTTCTCAACAAAGCCAGATGCTCACTGTTGGTATGGTACAATCTCAACCCACCCCCAGAGTGGATTTCCCCCCCTTTGGTTCTGGTTGTGCCTCACAGTCTACCTCTGGAACTGTAGGCAGCCACTGTTCAGACTAATGATGGGAAAGCTCTCCTCAGCTGGAGAATCAGCTCCGTAAACTTACTTGGCAAACATTCAGGAAAGCTCATCTGTTTTCTGAGCATTCTCCCTGATTTGTAATGTTGGTACTAGTGCTTATGGTGCCACATGCATGCACAGTATTGCTTCTGACAATTGTAGCTTGGATTCACCCAGGGCCAGCCCCCAACACATTTTTCTGCCTGAGGCAAAGGACAAGATGGGACCCCTCTCATTCCATGTACTGCCTCACTCTGCCTCATGGTAGGGCTGGTTCTAGATTCACCTATGCTGCACTTACCACACAGCACCAGCAATGCTGGAGAGCTACTGGGAAATTCAACTCACTCCTTCCCACCATGAACATACCTGGGAACAAGAGAATTGATTCAAATCAAGAAGATGCTCACCTAACAAAAATTGACAGGCCAGATCTACACCTCGATCAAATTGATAAGTTGCCATCACAGATGACACAAGGACATCCGTTGCGGTATTTTGGATAATTCAGAATAAAAAGTAGGAAATAGTGCCAGAAAAGTGGTATAGGGAATAAATAATGTGCCCCAAGAGTTATCAGCCCACTTCAATGCCGATAAAAAGCACTAGATCTAGCCACAGTCATCAGCAAACGTTCCATCAAAAGGATGGGGTTCATATTAAAGAACTGTGTATGCTCCTGCAAAGCTAGGGTGACCATATGAAAAGGAGGACAGGGCTCCTGTGTCTTTAACAGTTGCATAGAAAAGGGAATTTCAGCAGGTGTCATTTGTATATTTGGAGAACCTGGTGAAATTCCCTCTTCATCACCACAGTTAAAGCTGCAGGAGCTATACTAGAGTGACCAGATTTAAAAGAGGGCTGCTTTAACCATTGTGACGAAGAAGAAATTTCACCAGGTTCTCCATATATACAAATGACACTTGCTGAAATTCCTTTTTCTATGCGACTGTTAAAGATATAGGAGCCCTGTCCTCCTTTTCATATGGTCACCTTATGCAAAGCAGCTGGCTTTCCAGTACATATAAGCCCCATTCATGCATTAGCCCAACACTAGGAGGAGTAACATATGGAGTGGGAGTGTGATCACACCTCCTGGCAGCTCCCATTATGTTCTGCACCACCTGGCTCCACTGCTCTTCCCTCTGCATGTACTCCCAGTCATGTGGAAGAGCCTACAGAAGTACTGTCAGCTCCCTCTTCAGACCTTTGCCAAATAGACAGAGAGGCAGATGTGGAGACATTGGGGGTAGGGCTGGCAAGGCAGATGGTGTCAGGGCAGGGTTATCGCAGTCTTGGTGTAGAGAATGTGGGCAGGGAGATATTTTTTCTCCCTCTCCCATAATGCTAGAACCTGAGGTCATCCCGTGAAACTGATTGGCAGGAGATTAAGAACAAATGAAAGTACTTCGTCACAAAGCGCATAGTTAAACTATGGAATTCACTTCGACGAGATATTTTAGATAAAGTTCTGGAGGAGAAGGCTATCAATGGCTACTAGTCCTGAAGGCTATGTGCTACCTCCAGTATCAGAGACCGTAAGCCTATATGCACCAGTTGTTGGGAACATGGGTGGGAGGGTGCTGTTGCATCATGTTCTGCTGGTCGACAGCTGGTTGGCCACTGTGGGAACAGAGTGCTGGACTAGATGAACCCTTGGTCTAATCCAGCATGGCTCTTCTTATGTTCTTATCACTCCACACCAGCCATGCAGAAAGACCTCCCTTAGGAAGGCTCCTCCTCCCTCAGCTATCACCACTAGCAGCCAATCCTGCAGGCTGTAACAGAGGGAGAGGAGAAGGGAAGCTAGGCAGTTTCACCAGCTCTGCTGAAAAACTACTTAATGCTTTCCTCTTCCCTCCCCATCCTTTCTCCTTGTGTATTATGCCACTTTAAATTGTAAACCTGCGGGCAGGAACTGTCCTATTCTACTGATTGCATGTAAGCCACTCCAGGAGCCCTTTGGGTGGAGAGCAAGATAAAAACACTATAAAGTAATAAGCATGAATAGGGGTATAATTTCACAGCGATCAATAAGAGTTCCTTCACGAATATGGGATGATATACACACACACACACACACACACACACACACACACACATATATATTTTGTCTCTACCTCTACAAAGCAGATGGCTTTGAACACTGATGTGCGGAATCTCTTTTAAGATTCCAAGTCTGAGATGGTTTCTGGAAGAAATTGTGCTTAGTTTGTAATACTGCTAAGCGTAACGTGTTGGAGAAGCTTGTATACTCAACCAAGTAATTATAAACCTCAGTGACATCATGACTTCAGACATGCCCTAACGATACTGTTCTGCAGGAAAGGAAACGAGATGATCTGGAAGTGCATACTGAAGTCAAACTATTGATGACAACCTCAAAAAATAAGAACTGGCTTTGAACAAAACAAAAATAAATAATTCTGTTCGGCCTTTTGAATTTATGAGCACAGGAGTGTATTTATATATGTGATTGATTTTAATTAAATAATCAATTTACTGCATTTTTATCCCATTTTTCAGACAATGATGGTCTCCTAAACAGCTCACCAACTAAAAAAGAAAAAGAGAGACCTGACCTGCCACCAGGTTTACAAACTAAACAGACAAGAAACATGCAAAGGAAGAGGAGGGAGACCATTTTTTCAAGGCCAGAACAAGGTGGTGAGCTATAAGTGGGCATTTAAAACCACTGCAGGCCAGGCTGATCTTCCCTTGCTGGTGTTCCTGAATCCTACGTGAATGAGGCCCTTGTTACTTAGGACAATGGATGGGGCTGGAGTGGGGACCCCCAACCTTTTGGGACCCGTGGGCACATTTGGAAATTTGAGAAACTGCTATAAGCACCACCAAAAATGGCTCCCATGGAGGATGTGACTAGTCATAGGGTGACCATATGAAAAGGAGGGCAGGGCTCCTGTATCTTTAACAGTTATATAGAAAAGGGAATTTCAGCAGGTATCGTTTGTATGCATGCAGCACCTGGTGAAATTCCCTCTTCAACACAACAGTTAAAGCTGAAGGAGCCCTGTCCACTTGACCAGATGGCTTTAAAAGGGGGTTAGATTTATTCCTGGAGGAGAAGACTATCAATGGCCACTAGTCCTGATAGCTATGTGCTACCTCTGGTCCCACAGTAGGCCCATATACACCAGTTGCTGGGGGACATGGGTGGAAGGGTACAGTTGAACTTGTGTCCTGCTTGTGGGTTCTTGGTTGACAGCTGGTTGACCACTGTGAGAACAGAATGATGGACTAGATGGATCCTTGGCCTGGTCCAGCATGGCTCTTATGTTTCCTTGCTGCCACCTCCCAGCATCTGCTGCCTGAGGTGACCACTTCACTCTGCCTAATGGTAGGACCGGCCCTGACTGTACATTATTGAGCTCCCTGAGTGCCTGTATACAGTGCCCTTGTGCAAGGAATGGTCATGCCCACTATATCATGATTAATGGAACCAAAGTTAAGGGATGCAGGTTCCCTGGGGTGAAACTATTTCCAAGGGAACAGCTCCCAGCCTCATTCTAATGAACCCTGCTTTCAGTTTCAATAAAGCTTTTGTTGCAGGCCTAGCTTTTGCAGCATCTTTCTATTTATAACCTGAACACTCACATCTACTTTAACACAATAGGTACATTTTGTGGATTTATTTGCATTGTTTCTATAATTATTTTGCACGTTTCTCTTTTTGATAGGGTGCAGCAAATACATTAGCATTTCTAGAGGAGCACAGGACAGGAACTGCATCTGGAGAGCAATAAAAAAGTCAATTATATCACATACAATTACTGATTCACATGATCCAATCTCATGACCTAGAATACCTGGATCATTCTTCTTGTCTCCTCAAAATCAGCATGGATTCACCACCATTATCTATTGCTAGAGAGACCAGCAATGAACTTCAGTTGATAAAGGAGAACTGACGTTTATGAACTAGGGAGTCAGTAAATAAATGTAAAATGGCTTGTTGAATTGAGCAATAGGGTGCCATGAGAGGCTTCGTAAAGCATATTGTGGCTTTAACATCATCATTCTTCTGCAACGCAGAATACACTTCCCCAGCCTTCCTTGAATGACAAAGTGCTCCATCACACCTACTTTTTTTTTCCTGGTATGCACCTACGATTTTGACCTCTGCCTCATTAGCGGGGCAAGCGCTGGTCCCTTTCACGATTGTCACTATACCGTGGGACTCTCTTTTCCTTTGTTTGCTCTCCTGCTATTCCACCCACCCTACTCTGCCCCTTCTCCTTCCCCCTCCAGTTCATTGGTTCATTGGTTGGGTGATGGACATGGGTGCCTCCACTCTGGACCGATTTATTTATTTATACAGAGCATTCCCAACATCAGAGTGATCACAATGGTTACAGTTTGGGGAGTCACAGGCAGGGCTTCCTTATGTTGCAGAAGTCCCCAAAGTGTTTGGGAAAAGCTGGGGGGGAGTGAGGAGGACTTTACGCCACATGTGGAGTCCACCTGACAGCACAGGGGTGACTTTCTTCACCACCTCTTTGCTTAATGTCAAGCCAGCTTCCCAACTTTCATACACTCTTTGCCCCATGCCTTGTTGGAAAGGCATTGCCAAGGCTGCTCCACAACCTTTTTCAGTGTTTAAAGATTTCAACGTGTCCCTCGTTTTCACGCTCTACACCTCAGTTATTTTATCCCCCTTCTCCCAATCTCAATTAATGACACTTAACAACATAGGATTACTACATCCATTCTTCCCACCCAAAGTCCCAACAAAACAATCAACAACTTTGTAGGTAACCACGGAAAATCACAGACCCATCAGCCAATGTGATGGAGGCTTATAGCTCCCTTATTTCTAAAAATAAAGAGATGAAACATGGCATCGTAATAGCTCTTAAGTAGGGGCTTTAGGCATGCCAAGTTTGAATGAGATCCCTTCATCCATTGATTTTGTACAATTTTTTTATTTCCCCCCTCAAACAATTCACCCGCATAAACACACACACACACCCCTCTATTCTGCTTTAATCCACCCCTGAATATTTATGAAGGGAGCTTTTATCCTCCATAAATGTGCAGGGGTGGATTGACACAGAATCAGAGGTGTGAGTGGATGTTTATACGAGTGAATAGTTTGAGTGGTTTTTTTAAAAACAACAACGTACAATTCGCATGACGTCATGTGAGTACCGTGCCACGAAACAGCAAAACAGGCATGACGAGAGTGTGATAAAATGCTGGTGTGATGGAGCCCTTAGTTTGCTCAGTCACACCTTTCTCTGTGGCATTCAAAGCAATACCACAGGCATTGAACGTTTTATTCTTGAACAATTTAAAACAGCTGGTTTTAAACGTTTACTTACATTTTCTCTTTCCGTGGGAATGCATTCCTTTTGGCCACACTAAGAAAATACATCTGTTTCTTCTACTTCCCTGGGCGTTCCTAGACGAGGCCTTAGCGCGCCTTGAGACCCGGTTTCCCTGCTGTGCGTCCAGATGACGCACAGGGGAATCCGGGCCCAGGCCGCACTGAGGCCTCCTCTAACGCTCCATAAGCGAAGTCACTTATGGCGCGCCTTTTTTGCAGCCCTGGCCTCAGGCCGGAGCTGCGAAACGTCTAGGAAGGTCTGTGGCTTTTTGAGGCTACTCGCTTACTCGCGAGTAGCCGCGAAAAGCCACGGACCTGGCACAGCACTCATACGAGCGCTGTGCCCATCGGGCCGGGGGGGGGAAGGATGGCAAGGGGGGATGGCAAGGGGGGATGGCGGGTGAGAGAGAGAGTGCCGGGCGCCGCCGCCTGAGTAAGCAGGCGAGCGGCGCTGCCAGGGCAAGGCCGGGGACAAGGAGGGGGGGCTTCATTTTTTTAAAAAAAACGGACTTACCTGGTGCGGAGTCTTCGGGCAGCACATGGCCCCTTTAAACTAAAAAAAAAAAAATGGCGGACGCTGCAGGGATCCCGAAGTCCCGGCGCGTCCCGCGTCTGGAAGCCAAGGCGGTGCGCGCTAACGTCAGCGTGCCGTTGCCCCGCCTGCTTATCCTGGCAGGTCTAGCAAAGCCCCCTGTCTGCAAATTTCCCCTCCCACTTCCTCTTCTCTCTGCTTCAATTGCCCCTCCTCCGTATTATGCACCTGTGTTTAGAATTCAAACAGTTTGGGCGGGATTGTATTACTTTCACTTTAGACCAGCCTTCCCCAACCTGGTGCCTTCCTGATCTTTTGGACCACAACTCCCTTCCCCAACCTGGTGCCTTCCTGATCTTTTAGACCACAACTCCCAGCATCCTTCACCATTGGCTCTGCTAGGTATTTTTTAACTTGTTGGTTGTTTTATGATGATTTTAATTTTTGTGAACCGCCCAGAGAGCTTCGGCTATTGGGCGGTATAAAAATGTAATAAATAAATAAATAAAATAAATAGGTAGGGCTGATGGAAGTTGAAGTCCAAGGCTTCACAGGAAAAAGGCTCCAACTTTGGGCGCGGAAATTAAATAAACACGCCCCCCAGGAATATGATTGGCTAATTAAGAAGTAAAGGAAAGCTAATTAATACGGCGAAATCGGCCACATCATAACAAATACAACGAGCTATTTCAGAAAAGTTCAAAATAAAAACCGGAGGAAAGACCTCAATAAAACGTCAAAACCTGAACATCATGTGGCGTAATACTACGAAACGCACACTTAAAAACGGTACGACATGTTCTAACTAGACTAGTGTAGATCCCCTCCAGGTATGGGAGTGGTGAATCTGGATGGGAGGGGACAGAATGGAATAGAGTGGAGTGGCTGCAGGAGTCCACGCTGCAACACTTTGTTATAGGTCTCACTTCTGCTTGCTTGATTTGGCAATGAGTTATTTAATATTTCCACTTAGTTCATAAGATGAAGAATGGCACATACAGTTTCCCTCCTCAAAATTTGGTTGATTTTCCCCATCTTAATGGGAAGAAATTAGGAATACTAAATTCCACTGAGTAAGGAAACCTGGTAGACCCTCCATCAAGGAATGCAGCCAAAAGAGCAACTCTGAGATCTCCACTTCCCCTTAGCTTAACAAATTAGTCATTTGTTGTTATTTTGAACAAGATCAAAATATGAGCTGATGAAATATTTTGACACCTTCTCTTTTTGGTTTTGGTTTTGGTTTTTTAGCATTTGACAGCAATTGCCTTTTTTAACAGGCTCCCCCCCTTCCCCTTGAGAGCTTACATAAAACAGTGGAGCTTGTTTATGTTTTATGACTAAAGCATCTTTGCATGAGTCCTTTCAAAACTCCCTCATCATTGATGTCTGTGTCTTGGCCCCAGGCTTATCTAGCAACACTGTCTTCCTTTCTCCAGAGATACCAGTTCTGCAATAAAACGATAGTTTTGACACTGCGAAATGGAATCTACACACTCTTATTGGCTCAGCTGCATATAATCATTATAGACTTATTTTATGTTATTTTTTGCAGTGTGGGTTGCTGATGTTTTTAAAGCGAGTTTCTAAATAAACTTTTTAAAGAAAGCCTCCGTGGTTGTGGTGGACATTTTGATCACGTCTGCTACAAATTATCAGATGGGCAATGAACGGCCAGGGAATCTTTCCAGTCACTGCCATGCAGTGAGTCCTGGGATATGGAGTATTTGATCAAGCCTGGCAAGAGTGGACCTCTGGCCCATAGGCCTTCCCAATCCAACCCATGGAAGGTTGGTCACCCATGTGGGCCCCTCCCCAAATTCACCCTCCTCTGAAACTCCACACCCTGGGAGGGGAGAGGAATCCCTTTCTTATCTCTAATATGTGAATGGAGATAACATGGGGATTCCCCTGCCGCCTTTCCCCCTCCCAATGGGTGATTCCTTCTTTGTAAACCGCCCAGAGAGCTTCGGCTATGAGGCAGTATAAAAATGTAAAAAATAACAACAACAACAACAACAACAACTCCACTCACACCCCCAATTGGGATATGAGCAGTATACAAAGGCATCAAAGGACTCAGCAAGTGGTTGCTTCTAAGTCTCCATGCAGAGAGAGGCGCAGCGCTCCATGCCTTTCTCTGCACAGGAAAGGAAACCTGGTAGACCCTCCATTAAGGAGTGCAGCCAAAAGGATGTGTGATCAATGCATGCGAGCCAAACTGCAAGGTGCTGGGCTGGCATATGTGGGAAGGAGGATGAGCTTCCAAAACTCTAAGCAAAGTTGGGCTGAAAAGTGCTTTGTTCAGTCCACAGTTTATACAAACACAGACACTGTGGCCTGAAAGGACTGTATAATTACTGTTTATTTATGTTATGTATGCTAGGGAGTACTTTTTTCATTTTGGAAAAGCAAGCCTATGAGATATCACCAGACACCCAATGGCAAGATCCCAGAACTCGCAAGGCCATTATATCCAGTGCTGTCTGCTGGACCACACCATAGGGATGCCCATCATGGATAAATCCAGCCCTTTTTGAAGCTGACAATTTCCTGAGATGCTCCTGGCTTGGCTTTGCCTGTGTGAGCAGAGCCAGGGGGTTGCTCCCAAAAGCTGGGAATTTTTTCATTATTATTTTTTCTTTCCTTTTGTAAACTTCAAATTTCCGCAAATTACGGCTGAAATTGGTAGCTGGTTAAAAAAAAAAACCCCATGAAAAAGTTGGTGCCCTGCCACTACCACCCGTCACCCTCCCTCTCTCCTTGCCACCCCCAGCCTGGAAAGCCCCCACTTGTCAGAAAGGCAGTAGGCTCTCCAGAATGGAGGCTGATGGTGGCAGGGAGAGAGGGAGGGCTTGCAGCTGTATGGCTGGGGGTGGGGGAAAGAGAAAATGTGCAAGCTGGCCTGACAAGGTGCAGAGGAAGTGAGCCAGAGGCCGGGAGTCCAAGCTCCTGAAAGCTCAGCGAACTCCACCCCATGGATGGATTCCTCCGACATCCCTAGATGTGGACACAAGTTTGCTCCTAGATTGTAGCCACCTAAGAGATGATGCCTCCCACAGCTTCCCTTCAAAAGACCTTAGTTTGTCTCATCTTGCTGGCATTAAATAAGGCTCCTTAATAATTTAGATTGCTCGATACCGGCAAATAAACAGGGCTCCTCTCTTGTACAGATGTCATGCACTATTTATTATGAATGAGGAGCCAGGCGTTGCAATACTTAATTCGTTACCACTCTGGTTACCAATGATTAAAATTCTGAAGTTTTCTTACGGCATTCAACGGCTGAGCAAAAATGCTTCCCATCCAGTTCCGTTAGGCCATGATGCATGATACCAAGGAATCCGCTGAGAATGCCACTGAACGCCGCCAAATATACATGCACATGCATATATCATATACAGGCGCATACAGATGCAGGGATTACTGTATAAATAACATTTACAAACAAACAAAAACCCTGTTACACGCTACAGCGGCTTCATGAATTTATAGCATACGGGTGCCGAAGCGCTCGGAAAAACTGTAAGCTATAAAGAGGGTTACACAGTTCTTTCATTTATCAAGTTGCAATGAGTAATTTGTTCACCAGGCAGGAAAAAAGAAATCTACACAGTCAGAATGAGTATGTATCTCTAAGGTTCACACTAGAGATCTTTTTCGAAAACACACACATGATTTGAATTCCAAATTTGAAAGCCCTTTGCAGCAACAGAAGAGCTAATATTATTATTGCAGCGATGTCGGTGCTCTAAAAGCTAAAATCTGTACCCAGGTTATACAGCGTAACAAATGGAACCTGGACAAGCCCCCCCCCCCGACACACACACACACACACACACACACACACACACACACACACACATGAGAGGGAAGGAGTGTAAATAAAATCCATGGTAAGGAAACTGTAGGGTGCAGAACATTACAGTCACATATCCAGGTGGTAAAAATGGTCCTTACTGATGAACAAAATAATATATGTATAATCAGTTGCCACTGCACACATTGCCCCAAGAGAGATCCATCTACAAGAAGCTTAGGATGTCACTCAATCCTGGATTGTCAAAGAAGCACAGACAGTTGTCTTACAGTATCCTGGTTTGGGCAATCATCATAGGCTAAACAAGACACGGCGACTAGTTTAAGCTACGGTGGCCAGGCACGAATTGCATTGTCACCCACGGGCTGTTGTTGGGTTATTTGAGGGCTGTTTCCCATGGCTCCCAGGTTTTGATGACACGAAGAGCTGCAGGTGAGTGGGTAATTATGCAAATCATGCCTGGCATGCACCGCAGCTTTAAGGAGCCATGGTGGCTTGTTCAGCCCACGATGATCATGTGACGCAGCTAACTGAGACAAACTATTGGTCCATCTAGCTTAGTATTGTCTACAGCAGCTTTCCCCAACCTGGTGTCCTCCAGACATTTTGGACTACAACTCCCATCACCTCCGACCATTGGCCATGCTGGCTGGGGCTAACGGGAGTTGAGGCCCAAGGCATCTGGAGAGTCCCAGGTTGGGAAAGGCTGGTCTACAATGATTGGCAGCAGCTCTCCAGGGTTTCAGGCAGAACCTTTCCCAGCCAAGGGGTTCAAGCAGGGAGCTTTTGCATGCAAAGCAAACCCTGCAAAAAAGGACCCAATTAAAAACATATTGGTGCCAGCTAGTACAGTCCCAGCAAGAAGCGGAGATGCAATCAGAGGATTCTCTACTACTAACAGTTTCAGAAGTAAGACCGGGGGTGGCAACCAGAACGGGGGACGACGACAAATTACCCCCACCCAGCCTTCTGCAGTCCAAATGACATAAGGATGTGTGGCCGTGGCCCCTGACTTCAAGAAGGATGGGGCCTCTCATTTTCTCCCCATTGGACATGACTTTCTCCGCTGTGGCACCCCAGCTGTGGAATGAGCTCCCCAGAGAGGTCCGCCTGGCACCTACACTGTACTCCTTTCGTTGCCAGCTGAAGACCTTTTTATTCTCTCAGTATTTAAACACTTAATTTTAACTTAAATTTAAATTTTACTGTCCTAATTCTGTAGTTTAATCTTATATCAATTTCTGCTGCGTGGTTTTATCCTGGTGGTGCTTTTTATATTGCATTTTGTATTTGTGTTTTTAGACTATTGGTTGTTTTATTATGGTTTTAATTTTTGTGAACCGCCCAGAGAGCTTCGGCTATTGGGCGGTATAAAAATGTAATAAATTAATAATCAGGCACGTAAGCTGGGAGTCAGCTTTGCTGCACACAGATCTTCTTCCACTTAAGAAGGCCAACATACAACAAGGCCACTTCACCTGCCCCACGCCTTCTCACATTGGGGTGAGGACACCCCCACCCCAGTTATCTCTGATCAGAGATTTCCCTGCATAACGCATGCCCTCCATTGGGAAGGTGGCTGGCCCACAGAAGGATCTCCTTGTTAACTCCAATCACAGATCAGGGATAAGAAGGTAATTCCTCTCCCGACCTCCTCACAGAGCCCTCACTGTGAGTTGGGCAGGGAAGTGGCCGAGGCCTGCAGAGGGATACAGAAGGAATTTCACCAGGTTCTCCATATATACAAATGACACCTGCTGAAATTCCCTCTTCTATGCAACTGCTAAAGATACAGGAGCCCTGTCCTCCTTTTCACATGGTCACCCTATGGTTGAGGAAATCCTGTTTTGAAAATGTATATGTCCAAATGTGTATATGTTCAGAAATAACTGGACTTGAGCATCCTATGGTTTCCTGACTGTAAAATGTGATCACGCTCAAGGGCTTTAAGAGATGCTGTGATTTAAAACACATTATAGATTTAATTCTGGAGATATGAAGTTGAGTCAACTTGCCCCAGCTTTTTTTAGCCTTGTTTTGAAACAGAAGGAAAGGAATATTTGCCTAGTAAAATAAATCACAGAGGGACAAGAGACATGGACTGTGTTTCCAGCTCAGCAACTAATCAGCTGTCTGACCTGGGGATTTCTGTCTCAGGCTTCCTATCTGAGATAGGACCTAATCAACTTCTATCTTAGACAGGTGACTCAGACCTAAAGAATCTGACAACTGAAAAGGGTGGGTTTTACAATGAAAGAGACACTACACCGAAAGCTAACAAACATCTAGCTGGATCCATAAACGGAAGGGCTTTTTCCATTGGGGGAGGGAACCAGGATCCAGCCAGTTTCCCCATTGGAGAAAGGGGGTGGGTAACCATTTCCCCCTGATTCCTCCTTCTCCCTGCAGCCCCCAATGCCACTTCACATGCTGTTCTGAATGGCAACCCAGATCAGATTTTCAGGGACATAGCAAGCAGCAGGGGAAACAGGAGATTGATTGGCCAAAAAATAATAATAAAAATATTTTAAAAAATCACATCCCCCAATCCTGCTTCCACCCATGGAATGATCCAGTTCACGGAATTCCACTCCACACAACTCTGGGACCTAGCCCAATATTAAATAAGGCAGAAAGCTAATGATTGTTTTTTCTGGGGGGGGGGGGGGAATTATCCTGAAATAACAAAAACAACTTTTTCCTCCTTCAGGTTAAATACTGAAGGAGGAAAAAGCATAGGTTGCATCACTATGACTGGAGTAGGTTTTATTTATTTATTTATTACACGAGTATTTCCAGGGAATTATCAAATTAGCTATAATAATAATAAATAACAATAAAATGCAATAAAATAATGACTGTTTGAAAATAAAGCTATAATAATACTGGCTGGGTCACATCTCAGGGGAAGCCCTGATGAAGCGGTGGGTCTAAGCAAACATCAAAATATCAAAAGTGAAGCTGCCTATCTAATGTCAATAGGGAGTACGTTCCAGAGACATTCAGAGGCATTGTTGATTCCTGAAGCAATAAACCCTTATTTACCCAGAGAAGGAATCTCAGGATGTATGAACCACACCTCTTTCTTTATTATCTCAGATCATGGTTTGTTTGCAATGAATTGGGAACTCTATATCTACCAGAATAACGATGCTATCATTTACATTGGGTTTTAGCAACAGGCAGTCCCTGGATTTCATCCTTCCCGTGAAGAGCTGCCAGCTGGCTCACCAAGTCAACCTTTATCCTAGGCTATTTTCTGTCTCTTCAGGCAAGAACAGCAGAAGCGGCTGTCACTGCCAGGAAATTTAATGATTGGGGATTAGCAGGGGACAGGAGGAGGATCTGAAGAACCACATAGGTAGCTGCTAGTTAACCACCTGTTTATTTCTTCCAGGTTATGATGACAGGAGGGGAAGAGGCTTGTACGATTTCTAGGCAACCACTCATCATTCCCTTAATTCCACCCCCATCCTTTTCTCAATGGTTAAGGGTTTGCCTGCACATTCAGACAACACATTCAGAAAAAGGATGTTGAACTCTACTACTGAGATGAAACCACTCCAGCATGTGGGGCGGGGGTGAGCAGGTGTGTGCAGGGGGAAGTCATGCATTTACCCCCCACATATAAAAATTATGTGCACAAAGAAAAAAAGATTGTGATCTTTTCCATGACACACAAATTTTCTATGGGCAGAAAGGTTTGGTTTGGTAATGTGGGAAGCATATCGAAACACACCATTCTTCATCTGCGTTGTGAAGTGGTACAGTCCCAGAAAGGTTGTGCCACATGCTTTTATGAACATGTAGCTTGGCTCTTGAGTTCCAGAATCCTGTGACAACAGCATCCCAGGACAATAAGCAGTGACATTTCAAATTCAGAGCGCCTCTAGAAGATGGGGGATTGATTTTCTGGGGCCCAGCTTAACCCTCCAGAAGGTATTATTATTCATCAAGGCTCTAACTATTGGGTTCCCAGGGCTGAAGTCACTTTAGCCTGTGAATAATTAATCATGGAAATAAATTAAATATTGAAATTACTTTAAAGAGTTGCTATCAAAAGATAGCAAAAAACTAAATTCTTAGATAGTCAAGCTAGTCATTACTTGGTTTAAGAACCTAAGGCTATAATCCTATGCATGTTTAAACAGAAAAAAGTCCCATAGCTCCCAGTACTGCACAACCCTTTTCTGTTTGAACATGAATAGGGTTGCACCCTCAGAAGGGCCATGCTAGATCAGACCAAAGACTGATCTCAGCGTTACTGAAAATGGAAGTATTGTCCAATGGAAACAGAACTAGGTCCAGCCAGTACCTATTTCTTTAATTTGTCTGTTTCTTTATTTGAGTTCAATACAACCCAGGATGCAATCACAGCCCCACCGAAATCAGAGCCACCAGCCTCCATTGGATCAAAGTATTAATTAGAGGGGCCTTTTTAAGATAAGGAAAGATATTAGTTTTATGAGTTATCAGATGGTGTTAGAATTGATATGGGCCTTAATATTGAAACCTCTGTGTGTGTGTGTGTGTGTGTGTGTGTGTGTCTGCTGTTAATAAGTATTGTACTATATGAATTGAAAGGTATACGGTATGAGTATGTAGCACAAGATAAGTCTATCAATGGCTACTAGTTATGATGATTATATGCCTCTGTATATGTTGCTGTAGAACACAAATGGGAGCATGCTATTGCACTCATATCCTACTTGTGAGATCCCCTAAGGCAGCGGTCCCCAACCTTTTTGGCACCAGGGACCAGTTTCGTGGAAGACAATTTTTCCACAGACTGGGGCAGGGGGGTTGAGGGGATGGTTTTGGGAAGCCCCCCGCCCCCACTCCAGTGTCCCACTACAGGCTTTGCTTCGGCTGGGCAGGCGAGATGGTGCCCCGCACCCAGGTACCCTGGGGTGGGGGTGGGAGTGGGAGGGTGAAAGCAGTTCACCTGCACAGCCCAGTTCCTAACAGGCCACTGGGGACCCCTACCCTAAGGCATTTAGTTGGCCACTGTGTGAACAGAATATTGCGCTAGACAGGCCCTTGGTTTGATCCAAAGGGGCTCTTAGGTTCTTAGCTAACGTCAGCCCTTGCATCAAACCAGTGGTGAGGGGTGAGGGCCACAGGTTGTTCCTTCCATTTCAGGGTGGATTGACTGCTCTCAGAATATTCCAGCAGTTCAGCCTGGCCCAGAAAGACAGAAGTTGGCCCAGAAAGAGGTTGGGCGAGGAGAGAGCTCTGCTGACGTGTCCCATTCTGGAAGTGATAGTTTCCGGTAGTTTCTTGGGATGCACTAGCAGGCTCTACCTTCCCCTTGCATTAGTGGTCATTCCCACTAGTGCAACTTGTTTAGAACAGGATGACTGCCAGCATTAGGAACATAAGAAGAGCCCTGCTGGATCAGACCAAGGGTCCATCTAGTCTAGCACTCTGTTCACACAGTGGCCGACTAGCTGTTGACCAGGAACCCATAAGCAGGACATGAGTGCAACAGCACCTTGCCACCCATGTTCCCCAGCAACTGGTGTACATAGGCTTACTGCCTCTGATATTGGAGGTACGGTATAGCCATTAGGACTAGTAGCCATCCACAGCCTTCGCTTGCATGAATTTGGCCAAACCCCTTTTAAAGCCATTTAAAGGCTACCCCTTATATCTTGTGGAAGAAACTCCATAGTTTAACTATGCGCTGTGTGAAGAAGCACTTCCTTTTATCTGTCCTGAATCTCCCACCAATCAGCTTCATGGGATGACTCCGGGTTCTAGTGTTTTGAGAGAGGGAGAAAAATGTCTCTCTATCCACATTCTCCATACCATGCATAATTTTGTACACCCCATCAGGTCTCTCCTTACTTGCTTTTTTTCTAAGCAAAAATATTAGATACTGCACATTGTATTTACTTAAGAATATTTGCTTTTATTTCCCTCCTTTATTTAGGGTTGGGCTATTGCCATCATGAACGGCAGTTCTGCTGTCAATGTGGATTGAGCCCACCCACTCCTCCTGTAGATGTGCCAAGTATTATATCACCCACAACACAGGTGAGAGGAAGAAGTGGGAGAATACTAGCATGCCAGCTGCTACTTGACAGGGCTGAAGTAAGATTTGAAGTAAGAGCTTTCCAGCTCATAGCTCCCACTCTTAACCATTACACACACCATCCCAGAAACAGTGAAGCTCACCTTTTAAGCCCTACATGGCATGGGTCCTACATTCTGGAACAAAAACCTGTCCGATATCATTCCACCTGTGTGCTGAGATCATCAAGCGAGTCTCTTCTTCATCTGAAGCAAGGTAAGTGGTGAACAGAAAGAGGGCCATTTTAAAGTTCCAAGTTCTAGCTCTTTTAAGCAGCTCTTTCTAAACTGTTCTTTTATTGTTGTTGTTGTTGTTGTTGTTGTTGTTAATATTTGTATTTCATTTCATTTTGTTTGTTTTTTGCATGGGTTTGATATAGGTTTGTATGATCTTATCATGAACTGCTCTTGGAGACCTTGGTTACAGGTCACTATGTGTGCAATAAAACCACAACAACCCCTCCCTCTCTAACTGAATTCTGGCCATTTTGTTTTTCCTCGTGGCTTATAAGTCTCTAGGTCTGTGGGTATATACAAATGGAACTATCTTCCCATAATTCCCTTTTCCTGACTGTGTGTAAATCGGTGTGTGTTTGCGATGCATTTTAAACAGTGCACAAGGCATGTCACATGCTGCAGTTGGGAAATGGATTTCTGTTCCCGATGGAGAAAATGAATTGTGTAATTTTCATCCTCGCCATCGTGTCCCAGTGCAAGCTGTTCAGATCTTCTCCTTTTGTTTCAACCAATACCCCGTGGAACACTTGAGCTGGGTTTCAGCTCTTGGGTCATTGCTGAGCAGTTTCTCTTTCATCTCTTTTAGCACTGGCAGACACAGCTTGAAATGAATGTACAAGGTGCTGCTTTGCAGCATCCCTTATTCACTGGCACCTTTGAGACTCCAGTTCATTGAAAGTAATAAAACCAGATCATCAGAAAAAGAAATCTTTTGAACAGGCTTTGGGCTCTGCTGTGCTACTTGGTTACGGATATTCATCTTCCTGGATATTGTGCTGTTTGATTCAGCGCTGCTGTATGAAAGTGCCAGCTGCCTCCCTCGCCTTGTTAACCCATTGAGTGTCAACACTGCACTTCTTGAATGGCTGAAGCATGGCATTTTAGCCGTGATTCTGGAGGAGCAGGCTGTATGCTTCAAGCTGCAAGCAAATCACCACTTGTAGGCAGGTGAATGAATGTATGTATCATTCCATGCCTTTACTACTCCCCTTACACACCTTTCCACAATGAGTCCAAGGCAGCTAACAAAGAAGTTAAAACAATGGTTTTAAACAGTAAGTTAGGGAGCAATCCTATGATCTCCAAGAGGCTGTTGGATGCTGTGGAATTTCCTCTCCACTGGCAGAGAGGGGAGGTCTGTTATTGAGGAAGGCCTGCCTAGTGATGTGGCAGAAAGCCAACAGAGAACAGGGCATGTCAGGGGTGGCCTTGGATCCACTGAATCCAAAGCACTCTCTTTCCCCCAGTAGGCCTTCGGAAAAGCCAAATGCTTCTGTCAACCCTGGAGTTGGTGCATTTATTTTCCCTCCCATTAGAATCAATAGCAGGCAAAAATTTAACAAGGCCAAGCACCGGGGTGGAAAATTGACTCATACATACACACGCACACATGTTCTACCCTTGCCGCTATGTACTGGTCAGTCTTAGGGGGAGTCTATACCAGTCATTTATTGCAGGATTGCCGATCTGCTAATGCTCGCAGCGTACCCAGAATGAGCTCTTGGAGACGTGAAGGAGGGTAAGGTTCCAGGCCAGAGGCTTGACCCTTTAAGGTTTACATTATATGGAAAGGGGTAGAGTCTGGGAGAAGGGCCTGGATGAAACATAAAAGGCTTCCCTTGGGTCTCAGACTTTGTTAGAGCAGGTTGCTCCCTAAGATTTCTTCTGGGTGCTGCTTTTGTTGCTACCCCTGTGGGTGCCTACTCAGACTAGAACAGGGGTTCCCAACCTTTGTGGGCACATTTGAGAAGCTGCACAATAACAAAAAGCCTAATCAGTTGATTGCTGCTTTGGTGACTTCCTGTTGTGGCTATGGATAATAGACCGTGTTTCATGTCTGTTAGACACTTCAATGTTTTTTTTAATAAGGAATTGTCTAATTTGGTTAATTGCTGGCAGTGCCAGCAATTAATCCTTCTTTTAAACATATTTTGGCAATGTCCAGTAGTTGCTTCTTTTGGGGAGGAGGTTATTACACAGCTACATTTTGTACTGGAACAGTCTTTTGTATTCACTGATATACACACTCCTTTAAATTACTTACCTGCTTCATGGAAATTAACAAATGGTCAGCATATGGATTCTCCATGCAGTTTTAACAGTGAAAAGATTGATATTTCAACATGGGAAGGATAAACATCCATCTCCTATAATGCTGTGGTTTAAGAACATAATGCTTTCTCTTTTTGAATGGATGGCATATAGATGCCATCTTCAAAGAGATACTTATCAGCTTCATGGGATGCTCCTGAGTTCTAGTATTAGGATTGCACCTTTAAGCACATTTGTTGTGAAGCTCTATGTTCATGTGCACTGTGTGTGCACATGTCCATGCATCTCTGCACCTATTGTCTGGCTGGTTGGGGAATCCTGGGAATGAAAGGACCTTTTTCTGTCGAAACATGCATAGGAGTGCTCCTTTAAGTACATTTGTCTGTGACACTGTGAGTTCATGTTCAAAGGTCCATGCAACTCTGCACCTATTGTTTGGGCACATCCTTTTCCACAGAAGCAGCATTGGGGACGAGTACATGTTTGTATGCATCAAGGCAACAGGATTAAAGCAGAAGAGTTTTCTATAGGAACAGCGCAGAAGCTACTAGAGCGTTTGTTGAGAAGGGCAGCATCTCTTTATAAGCTGCACATCAAAAACAGTACAAAACAACTCTAAACCTCCAGGCTACTGTGGGATTATACAGTCATGAAATACTTTATCCTGCCTTAAAAGCTGTCTTTGACTCTCTGCCTTGGGCGTTTTTTAAAAAAGGCCCCCATGCTCCCATTTGCACTGCAGCGAAAGCTGAGCTTGCAAGGTGTACATGTGAAGGAGAAATGCAGAAGCCCCCAATTGAATCCAGTCCAGAGAGTGGTGTGTGCAAGAGTTTCTGACAGTAAAATCTCCCCTACTTGTCTGGTAATTTATCCTTAATACAGGCTGTTGCTAGAGAACATTTACTACTTAGTAACTGGTGGAGGAAGCAAGCCCAGAGCAAGAGTATGCTTACAGTAAAGCACCTATCGTGGCAAGAGCCACCAGAAGCTTTTATCAGCATAGGATTGTGCTGTTAGTGTTATATTTCCCAGGTAGAATCCAGGAGCTGACTGCACAATTTTGGCCGGTGCACGTAGGATTTCATGTGTATATACTCTTAATTCGGATTTGAAGGGGCTGCAAATGCAAAAAACAACAACACCAAAACAAAAACCTTTGCTCGTATCCTATTACTTGCAGGTTATCAGGTGAGACTGACCTGAGAAAAAGAGAACATGACAAGAATAATTTTTCTTGCACCATATGGTTTATGCCCCAGACAGCTCTAACCAGGCCTGCCCAGATGAATGTGAAACCAAGAATTTTTAAGTTGTATTGATTTACTGTACTAATGTTGTTGATTTGTTGTACTAATGTTGTCTTCCTTTGGATCGAGGCAGGTAAGAAATGTATTATTATTATTATTATTATTATTATTATTATTATTATTATTAACCACAGGGTACATGCAGAGGGCATCTTGGGAAACTTGGTGAATTTCTATAGAATTATGCAGTAAACAAAGAATCATCAGAATCCACATTAAGCAAGAGGGTGCAACCCTGATTTGAAGAGAGGTCTTTGAGGAGGATAGACCACCACATTGTAACCAATCAGCACGCTTAACACTTTAGAGTTTCCATTTATGGCAATGAGCATAGAGGATGGCATATACAGTGGTATAAAGGAATGCCCCACCTAGAATTCTAGGTTCTGGCTTAATTTAGGGTTTCTGGAGTGTCTCTGAACTCCACACAGAGTCCTTAAAGGGAGACAGGTCCTTTACCAGTGGAAGAGAGCCAGTGTGGAGTGTTGGACTGGGAGTCAGGAGACCTGGATATTTATTTATTTATTTATTTACAGCATTTCTTGACTGCCTTTTAAGGCAGAGGCCCTCACAAGGCAGCTTACAACAATAAAACACTAGTCCCTACTCAGCCATGAAAGTTCACTGGATAACTTTGGGCCAGTCACAGTCTCTCAGCCCAACCTACCTCACAGAGTGATAGAGGCCTTAGCTAGACCTAAGGTTTATCCCTGCCTGCTCCCAGGATATCCTGTGTGTCATTTACATGAACAGGGATGACTCCAGGACAATCCCGGGATAAACCTTAGGTCTAGCTAAGGCCTATGAAGATAAAATGGAGAGGACAAGGAGGATTATGTAAGCCACCTTGCGTTCCTTGGAGGAAAAAAGGCAGGATACAAAATAAATAAATAAAGCTAATTCTATTCTTTTTCTATTTTGGTATTAAGATTGGATAGTGTGTGTGTGTGTGTGTGTGTGTGTGTGTGGAGAGAGAGAGAGAGAGAGAGAGAGAGAGAGAGAGAGAGAGAGAGAGAGAGAGAGAGAGATCATCCTTTAGATCAATAAAGACATCCTTTTCTACTTCAAGTTGTTGTTGATATGATCCACTGCTTCCTTGCACCAAGACAGACCACATCTTTAAGCCAAGCCACAAGTTAGCAGACAGGGAGTGAGGGCCTCTTACTCAGGAGTCATGTAGAATTGGAAATAATATGGGATTTTAGAATCCCATAGGTGCAGCTTCCCCATATGGACGTGCATGAATGGTGGAGGGAATGGTGCATTGCTCCATGTGCGGGCCAGATTGGCATTTTCAGAAGTGGCCCAAAGCAACCTCTACAGGTCAACCGGCAAAGCTCTTCAGAAAGGAACAGGCTTGCTTCTCAAGCTTGTCGACAGCCTTGAAAGGCCTGTTAAGCTTCTCATGGACAGCAGGGCAGAGCTATGAAGGTGGGATGATGCCTCTATGGGCAAGCTGGATGCTGATGCGCTCAGCATGGGCAGGGAGCAACTTTAACCGCTCTCTGTATCATGGGTGTTCAAAATCTCAGGCCCAGGAGCCACATCCAGCCTGCCTGGGAACCCAATCTGGCTCTCTGGGGTACTACAGAGGGCCACACCCCTTTCTCTTGGCCTCACTACATCTCCCCCACTGTTTGGTGGTTTCTTGACTTTCATGTAGTTTTTCCCCTCTCTAAAAAGCCATTCTTCTAAGGCTTAAAGCTCCATCACACGTAATTCTATCAAAATTATATTCCTCATCACCATCGACCAGTCAGTAACTACGATGGTCCTCACACAACAACATTCGGTAAAGTAATTATAGAATGGCAATACTTGTAGAAAGAAACACATTTTCCCCTCTTGACCAGCTACAAAAGAGGGCCGGGCTCCTGCAGCTTTAACTGTTGTGATGAAGAGGGAATTTCACCAGGTGCTGCATGCATACAAATGACACGTGCTGAAGTTCCCTTTTCAGTACAACTGTTAACAGAGCCCTGTTCTCCTAGTCACCCTAATGGGGACAACACATGCAGAAAAGCCAGGAAACCAACCAATGAAATGGGGCATGCTTCTTCCCTCCTCCCTTTAACAAGACAGGACCTGTCAGATGAGTACTTCAACCAGACCTCCTTTATGCCCTGCAAACATGGAACAACACTTTAGTCTGGCTCTTTGGGGGCATCGAGGGAATATAATCCTGTCTCTGCAGAGATATGGGCATTGTATGATTTTTAAAAAACGCTTTCGAGTGTGGGATGCAAGGTTTGGGTTTTAGATTGAGGCTTGGAGCCAGCTGCTGGGAGAGATTGCCTTTCCCTGCCAGGACCTGATGCAATCCATTCAAGCCAACAGCAAGACTCCAGGCACAGCACACACCACCAACAAAGGAAAACGTGAGAGTACAGCGCTACACGGAGGCTTTAGGGTGCATTAAACATGCTTGGGGAAAATAATCCAGACTTTAGGCATTCTAGGAAAAGGCTGGGGAAGAGGCGAGGTGTCAGCAGGACAGGCACGGCGTCATGTGAGTATCGTGCTGCACTCCCATCCTTTCCCCCTTTTGTAAACTGCCCAGAGAGCTTCGGCTATGGGGCGGTATATAAATCTAATTAATAAATAAATATATAAAAAATAAATAGGTTGCCACTCACTCCTGGGTCAAGCAATGAAGCACTGCAGAGTGTTGCATGCAGAAAGGGCAAAGCCTGTCCATTGCCCCTGAGACAGGCTGGCCTGCCCTCCACAGACTGGGATTCTGCAGTCTGGGACATCAGCCCTTCCTCCAGACTTTCCCTGCCCACAATAATAACGGGCATTTTGCTATTTTTCCAACAGACGATGCTGCATTTTTGTTTGCTTTTTTTTTGCTCTCCTATTCCAGGTGTGTCACTGTCAGCCTCGAGTAATTGTTTCTGGTTAGTCAACCATCTTCAAAATTGGCTTTCCCAGTGGACATTATCTCCGAAACACATTGGGGCTGAGAGAATAGGACAGTCTGTTGCTACGTTCAGCTTCGCCAAAGCATCAGTCACCTTCCCGCCAGGCAGATGCAGACAGAGGCATTGAGATGCAGAAATCCATCCAAATGACCATGTACTCATCTGGTCCCAATAAGCCTTCTGTTCCAGAGAGGTACTAGACCTAAGTAAGTAAGTAGCCAGTATTGTATGAATCAACTTAGCAGCTGTTAACATTCCTGTTCATCTATGTAGGTTCTCTGACCTATTCTTCATTTCAGATTGACCCCAGAAAGCTCAGATTCTCAAAGAAGGATATGGCAACCTCAGCTCACCCACAAATAGCTAACTCGAGTGACACATACAGGCATGTCAGCCCAGCAGTACACAACATGTACCCTGGTATATTAGCCTGAATGAGACAAATGAATCCATCTCCTTGCCAAAACAGCAAAGCGCCCACCATAGAGAAAAGGTTTCCCAAAGGCCTCGGCATAAAGAAGGACGGGTTCACACATCACAGTTTTCCAACCTAAAAGATAATCTGCCTATAGGATAGTGTGGATTGATTATCACATGTGAAGAACATGGATGTTCTTGCACTGGCGAGACTATCCACTGGGCAGCCACTGCATGCATCCAATGTGGGGCCAGCCCTACCATGAAGTGGGAGGAAGCAGGAAGCAGAATATGGGAGGAGCGCCAGTCTCCCCATCCAAAGGGTCTGCCGCTTCTTGGTCTTGCTGACCACCTGCACGGTTGGCCATGCAGGCAGCTGGCAAGACCAAGAAGCAGGTGCCTCCGGCCTCGCTTCCGCACTCACGCACTTTCCAACCCAGCTGCCCCGTCTGCGTGGCCAGGTTACTTTTCCTGGCACAGGTATGTGTACCCACCTTTCCAGTGCACTGTTCATAAGGTGTGTATGCCTTCAGGGGGTTCACGGCGTCTGTGGAAGGTCAGGCACATTATCCCGAGAAGTCCCAGAAGTCCTGGGATTACTTGTAATACTTTGCTGGACATGCAGCTGCCGTGCAGCTCCTTAAGGGCAACACACTGGTGAGGCAGGCATGTGTATCCGCACCAGGAAAAGCTTGTTGGGCAGTTAGGTATTTCCGGAGGGAGGCAGGGTGGTGGTGGCGGGTCCTCGCTTCAGGCGGCAACCTGCCTTGGGCTGGACCTGATCCAATGCTTGATCAGTGCCCATGTGGCACAAAGAGCACTCATTTAAGAAATTGCAGTGTGTGATATGGTATAATCAGTGCCAGCTCCAGCCTTTTGAAGGGCAAGGCCCCCCTCAATGGACCCCCTCCTTCAGTGAGTCTATCTTCCCACCACCATCGTAACCAGCTGCCATTTCTCCTCCTCCTCTTCCTCATCATTGCTACCACTTGCTTGCTTGACAGGCAGAGAGCCGGGGAGCATGGAGGCAGTGGCATCTCCTGCTCCTCCTTCTCACCACTGCCATTATCCGGACCAAACCAAGAGGCAGGCCAACATGCAGGTTGCAATGGTGAAGAGGAAGAGCAATTCCAGGGAGTTCTGGTCAGTGGTCTCCTGCTGGGCCGTGGGCCCTCGGCAAGTGCCCAACCATGCCTAATCTTGATGCCTGTCCTGGATCTAGTTGTTCAAATAAATGACCTGATGCATTTTTGAAACACCAGTGCTGTTTAGCTAAGCCTAACACATAATGATGATGCTAATGGTGTGGGAAACTTCCCCTCAACCTGCAACTACAACTCACCATGGGCTGCACTCTTGCTCCTGTGCCACCAAATTTCCTGGCAAAATTTAGCAGCAAGGTAGCAAAGAAGGGCTGCTTTTCCCCACAACCCAGCCCCTTTTTTGCTCCCATGCTGCTACACCACTGAATTTCAGTATCAAACAATGGCTTGTTTTTGGAAACAAGGTGGAATCTGCCCTATTTTGCTGCTATGCCACCAAGTTTTGGTGACGATTTCAGAGCTAGCAGGGGGGGCTGGGGAAAAAAGCCTTGGGAGGGATGTATGCGGCCCATGGCCTGCATGTTGCCCACTCCTGCTTTATAGTAATTTCAAACTCAGTTTGCCACTGAAAGTAGAGTAGCTATCAGTTTGGAAGCAAAAACAGGGTCAATCTAAAATAAGGTAGTGGTTTATACAAACTTGGGGGATGCCCTAGGTACCAAGAAGTACATAACTTCGTAAACTGAAAAAGAAAAATACAGGTCAATGAGGACTGAGCATTGCTCATTAGTTTCCAAGAGCCACAGAACGTTGAGTGTCAACGGGGTGGAGTGGGGGGTGGGGTGGGGGGACAGACAAACTGGGAGATTGTGGGATTCATAGAATCATAGAATAGTAGAGTTGGAAGGGGTTTATAAGGCCATCGAGTCCAACCCCCTGCTCAATGCAGGAATCCACCTTAAAGCATACTTGAAAGATGGCTATCCAGCTGCCTCTTGAAGGCCTCTAGTGTGGGAGAGCCCACAAACTCCCTAGGTAACTTGTTCCACTGTCATACTGCTCTAACAGTCAGAAAGTTTTTTCTGATGTCCAGCCGGAATCTGGCTTCCTGTAACGTCAGCCCGTTATTCCGTGCCCTGCACTCTGAGATGATCGAGAAGAGATCCTGGACCTCCTCTGTGTGACAATCTTTTAAGTATTTGAAGAGTGCTATCACGTCTCCCCTCAATCTTCTCTTCTCCAGGCTAAACATGCCCAGTTCTTTCAGTCTCTCCTCATAGGGCTTTGTTTCCAGACCCCTGATCATCCTCGTTGCCCTCCTTTGACCTGCTTGAGTCCCTTAAAGCTTATAGTATCCTGGGAAGGGCATGGGTTGCTATCACAAGGTCTGCACAGGAGCAATCCTGTTAGGGTTTGGGATTATACTGCAACATTTTGTTGCAGATTGCACTTGAATGGCACTACACTTCAAGGGTTGCTAATTACATTTTACTTTGCTGTGCCTTTCAAAAGCTCATGAGGTAATTGCTCCTTGCCTTTTAAAGCTACAGGCTGAATGCTTTCTGTATCTTGAAAGTTAATGAGCTGTTTAAGGTATACGGCCATTCCTCCGAGCTGCTTTTAGATGCTGTGTTCTTTTTACTGAATGTTGAATGGCAATTTCAGTGTAGCTACCTCTGTTCATTACAAATGGAGATGAGGGATTCTACTGAAAACAAGTAGCAATCACAAGCAGTATCTTGTGAGGGGGCATAGATTTGGAGAAGGTGAGTAAAGTAAGTAATAAAAAAAATAATACTTGGGATTTGTAGAATGCATTTCATGTGTTTTGAGTGCTTCACATACATTATCTCAATAATTCTTATACATGTTCTATAAAGCGGGCCAGTATTATTATGCATATTGCAGAAGAGGGTAGGGGGTAGTTGAGACTTAGGCTTTAGCTAGACCTGTGGCTATCCTGGGCTGATACCTGGGATCATCTGGATGCACAAGGGATCTCGGGATCAGGGAGGGATCATCCCTCCCTGGGCCCAGGATAAAGCCCTACACTTTGGGCCCGGTTTTTCCTGCGGTCTTGGGCTAAGCGTGTGGCCCGTTTCCATGGCTTTTCCCAGCTCCGCGTGGAGCCAGGAGTTGCGCCCATCGGGGCTAGGGTGGGGGGAGCAGGGAAATCAATTTCTTTTAAAAAAAATCCCTACCTTTAGTCGCTCCAGCACTCGTGCACAGCCGGCCCTTTAAAAAATAAAAAAATGGTGGGCGCGACACCTCTCTTCTTGAGGCTGTCAAGCCTGACATGTAAATGAGGGTGAGATCTTGATGCAATATTTCCCCTCCTCTCCCCTGGATTTTCAGTTAGGTCTAGCAAAGGCCTAAGAGAATAGCCGCTTATCCATGGCCACCTAGGAACCAAGAAAGAAACTGCCAATATCATACTGTGAGGGAACTGGCTGTCATTTCCGGTTATGACCTTAATGAAGGCCGTGTTCTTTGCGCATGCCTGAAGTCCGAGGCAGACATTCCTACCGAACAGGTTTGAACCGGTTGTGCTATGCTGCCAAGATGCGCACGCAATTCCTTTGTGTAAAAGTGTGGGCGTTTCCTCTGCATGAGGGGCGTGTATAAAAAGCCCCTCCCCCCAGTCCCCAGGGCAGCTGCCCGTGGACTCATCCCGGGCTGCTGTTTCGCTAGCGAATAAAGCTATCTGTTTGGACAAGAACTTTGGTGTGGACTCCGGTTTCTCCGTGTGGGCTCCAGTTTTTCCGTAACATTCCTGGCGCCCGAACGTGGGGCCGCTTCCTTCAACAAGGAAACCTCACGGAGTACTGGACAGCCTGCCAGGGAGATTTCCCCCACTCCAGCTTGCCTCCTCGCAGCTCCCCCCCAGGCGTCCGCCGACACTCATCGGGAGCGCGCCATCAGCTTGCCTTCAGCTTCGCTGATGCCTGGTGATCTGGAGACGGACCGACCTGAGGGGGCGGCGTGGACGCAGCTGAACCTCTGTGGAAGTTTTGCTACAGATACCTTTCTAACCGGCGCCGGAACTTCAAACAGGCAAGTAACAATGAGCTCTCTGTAATCTGTTTCTGTTCTGTTCAGCCAGCTCCCAGGAGCTGAAGGAGGGGCTGGATCAACCCCTCAGAAGCCGGAATGTTTCTCTCTGTAATCTGTTTCTGTTCTGTTCAGCCGGCTCCCAGGAGCTGAAGGAGGGGCTGGATCAACCCCTCAGAAGCCGGAAGGTTTCTCTGTTTTCTGTTTCTCTGCTGGGCTGGATTTGGGAAAGAGGGTGTTGTCTGTGTAATTGGTGTGTGAATGGCAGCCTGATTTCCATAGTTGGCCGTTGGATCCATCAGTCCTCTGGTGCCATTTTGTGCCTGGAAATTCCGGCAACGTGGGCTGGCAGCGTGTGATTGTGAACCTATTGTTTCACCAACTGACTTCCCCACTACCGATAGCCAGTTGGTTCCCCGTCTACCCACCTGATTTGTCTGTCTGTCTGGTGAGTTTAGAAAGTTAGGATGGGGGGAGGTTCTTCCACTCCATTAGATTCATGGTAGAGCTTTTTTTGCAGAAGTTTTTTTTTTTACACTACCCAGTGTAATGTACAAAGGCGAAGAAAGATAAAAGAATCCAGCCCCACCGCCTGAGGCAGCTTCAAAGGACAAACCAATCATACCTTGTCCTCAGGAAGAACTGCCGCCGCCTTATGTTTCGCCTACGGTGCCCCAGATGAGGCCCCCACCAACAATGCCCACTGTTCAGTTCCGCTACTACAGAAAAGTTGGTGTTGTGTTAAAGTGAAAAAAAAAATTGTCAGTTTATGTTTTCCACCTGGCCCAAGTGAAAAGAGAATGTTTTTTTGTTTCCCTCCTACACATCCACTTGCAGCCTCCTCCTCCCTAGTGTTTTTTTTTTTTTTTGCTTCTCCTATGCTTAGCAGCTAGAGATAAGCAGTTTTGTTTCAGTAAAAGTTTTGTTCTCAGTAGAAGTAGTCCAAAGATTTTGAAGACTTTCTGTATTTTGTCTTTCACTAACCTCAGATAATTAGAAAATGTAGAGCCCCATTTTCGCGGAAGAAATGTCTTCCATAGCTTTGAAGATTCACTGCCTGAGTTAAAAAGCTCCTTGTAAGCACAAATAGTTTTGCCAACCGTTGTGCCAAGATGGGAGAAAGGGAAAGTATGTTGATTTGAAGTGAAGTTGATTTAAAGAAGAGTAAAGTGTATGTGAATAGAAGGAGATAAGAAGTTGAAACGTAAAAAAAAAAAAAAAAAAAAAAGAAAGTGTTTGAAGGTTAGTGTACGTGGCATGGTTTTTGACCAGAAGGAAAAGGGGGGTGAAGAAGCCCTGCCTTGAAAAAGTTAGTGAATGGACAATCTTGCGTCCTCTGCTGACGAAGATTGGAAATACTGAATTGCTATATTTTGTGTGTGTTTTGAACGTTGTGTTCTGAAAATTGCCCAGTGGCTCTTTTTTTGGGGGGGGGGCAGAGATATTCTAACTTTGGCCTAATAGAACTTTTGAAATGCTTTGAGCCCTGAGCCTGAGCCCTAAATGCAACTACAATTGAAATCTAAAAGCACCCCTGTGTTCTTGCATCAGTATCCTTTGAAATTAGAAGCCAGAAGAAGAACACAGCTATTGCTTTTTAAAAATGGACTTGTGAAATGATTAAAGCAATTAAAAACTCCAGCTTGCATTACTGCGTTTGCACTACCAGCCTCAAGCGTGCTGTGCCAAAAACGTGGCACAGACCAGTGGAGTACAGTGGAAGAAGCTGACACCTGAACCCTGCCTGCCAGTCCAGATATGAGATCAACCTCCTTGTGGACCCAAGGCTTGCCTCATTGAATCCTGCCACGTTGATACCTGAACTACAAAGAAGAAGTTCCAGAGCATGACTTGAAGTCTTGCAACTTGGCACCAAACCTCGCCCAGACCTATACGATGACCTCGAGTTGTTTACTGATGGATCCAGCTACAATTGTACAACAAGCAGCTGAACTCGTAGTATGCACAGAAGCCCTGATGCTTGTTTCAGGCAAAAGACTATATTTACTGATTCAAAATATCACATGGACAGATTTGGAAAGAAAGAAGATTTGTGACTGCCTATAGAGCAGTGACCCATGGAGAATTAACAGTTGATCTGTTAGAAGCCCTGATGTTGCCAAAAGAATTGGCTAATTTGTCTACAAACAGCTGCCATAATTGGAGCTAGCCCATTTCTCAGTATTTGAATCCACCTTATGCATAAGAAGACTTGGAATTAGCACAATAACTCAAAGTTTTCAAGAACCCAGAAAGATGGGATTTGTTACCCCTGATGTGCCAAGAATCATCATGACCTCCCTGTTTAAAGACCAGGTGTTTAAAGACCTCACAAGATGGACATTGATCAGACTCTTCAATGACTGAAAGACTTTTTTTGAGAACCATGATCAGCCAAGGAATATAAATGCTCAGTGAATTGTTTTTACTGGCTTCATTTGTAAATGCATCAAAAGAAAAGCCCCTGCAGACATGGACTTGTTATCTTTCTTTTTTTTTAAGAATCCAGAACACCATCGCCCTGCTCAGACATCTGGAGACTGCAGGTTACCGTGCTAGTCAAGCCAAAGCCCAAATCTGCAAACAAGAAGTGACATATCTGGGCTTTATCATCAAGAAGAACACTCGACTTTTAGCTGCCAGCAGGACCCAGGCAATCAATTGTATACCCCAGCCCCGGAACAAAAAGAATTACGAGTTTTCCTGGGCATGGCAGGGTACTGCCAGATCTGGATCCTGAACTACGCTGCCCTGACACAGTCCCTCTATGAACTCTTGAAACAGAAAGTCCCTGAATCCGGGACCCTAGACTGAACATCTGAAGCAAAAGAGAGCCTCCGGAATCTTAAATCAGCCCTTACCAGTCCACCCGCTCTAGGACTACCTGATATCAGCAAGCCCTTCCACCTCTATGTAGACGAAAAGAAGGGCACAGCCGTGGGCGTTCTGACCCAGAGAGTGGGTTCGTGGAATCGGCCTGTAGCATACCTAAGCAAGAATACTGATCCTGTGAGCAGAGGTTGGCCAGGATGTCTCCGATGTATCGCTGCCGCATGCCTGCCCTTAACTGAAGCCATTAAACTTACCTATGGGCAGCACATAGAAATCACTGCCTCGCACTCCATGAAAGCCCTGCTAGAAACCCACGGACCAAAGTGGATGACCAACTACGCCTACTGCTTTAAAGGTCCAAGGGAATTCCAGTTGGATTCATTGGAGCCGAGCAAAATTAGCCGCACCCGAGAGATGGCAGGCCACAAAAGCCGCGGGCCTAAAGCTCACCCTGAGGAAACAGCCCTCACCGCTGGACGCAACGGGAGAAGACTCCTCGGGACCGGCAACCGAGGGAGCGAAATAACTGGGGGCGCTGCATCCCCTCTCAACCTGGAAAGAAGAGGTGGACACCGCCCGAAGCACGTTTTGCCTATTTTGCTCTTCCTGCTGACCCTGAGCATATCATCCCAGAAGTCAAAACTTGATCTCTGCTCCTCTTGTATACAAACAGTGAAACTGCATAACCAAATCAAACAGACTATTATATATCAGAGTAAATTGCAGTGTACTGAGACCAAAACGTCTTGCACTTTCCGTAATGTTTCTTTCTCAGCATGTTCTCTGAATGACAAAGTCACATGTTTTGATCCCAGAGAAAATCCTGTTAAATGGCACCTAGAGGTCAGAGATGCTAACCAGCAAGGTACACTATTGCAGAAAATACCCCTTAGAACCCCAAATTCTCCAGCTTCTGTGATCATAGACCCTTGTAAGATCTCCCACTGGCCAGATCAGTGTGGGGATCTCAGTTGGGAGAAAACATACATGCACGAAGACAAATATATATGCCCCTCCACAGACCCGATGCAGACTACCATCCCCAAACAAGCCAATTGCGATAACAGCTGTCCTTATTAGAACTGTGTATGGTGGGCCACTTATCCAACAACACCCCCCCTTAGTAAAATCCACGCCTCTTTAACCAAAGTGCCAGTCCTCAGTAACTGCAAAGCACAACAGTGCAACTTAGTGAATTTTACCGTTTTTAACCCACAACAGTTCGTGACCACTTTTGGGAACCAATTCGGGCTCCGCATTCATGGACGGGGAGCAGATCCCCTGGGGCGGATTTATCTGAAGCTCACCCAGTTTGTAGAAACAGGCCACACCATACAAGAGCACTTCTTCCAAGACTTTTAGAAAGAAGTCGAACAGCCTTTTGAAGTGCCAGAGATAGCGCGCAACCTTTTTGTCACTTTTGCAGAAACTGTCGCTGCGACTCTGAATGTATCTAATTGTTATGTATGTGGAGGAACCAACCTAGGAGACCAATGGCCTTAGGAAGCCCAAGAATACAATGTCAGCCAGCCGTATAATAAGACCACTGACCCCAATCCCCATAGTCAGTGGATGCTGACAAACACCCTAATTGGAAGGCGGTGCATCCAAAGAATATCTTCCGGGGGTCCCAAGATCGGAGAAACCCCGTGTCAGACCATTACCACGCTGAACCAAACTATCTTGTCCTATTGACCAAATCAAACCGTCATACCTCCTAATCGCCCATGGCCAAGCTCACTTCAGGCCAGGGCTTAGGCTCATGGTTCAATTAGTTTGGTGGGCTAAAAGAGATGATCAGTATTGTTGTTATAAGAATTATGTTATGCTTGCTGTTACCCTGTCTTATGCCAAGGATTATACAAAGTTTGAAGGACACGATAGAGCAAATTGCAGATAAACGTACTGCAGTGCATCTAATGGCCTTGCAGGATTACAGGCCAGTCCCTGTCAATGATGACAATCTAGGATAATGATAGCACTCTGTGCCTTCGCTAAGAGTGTATCAAAGGGGGGAATGTGAGGGAACTGGCTGTCATTTCCGGTTATGACCTTAATGAAGGCCGTGTTCTTTGCGCATGCCTGAAGTCCGAGGCAGACATTCCTACCGAACAGGTTTGAACCGGTTGTGCTATGCTGCCAAGATGCGCACGCAATTCCTTTGTGTAAAAGTGTGGGCGTTTCCTCTGCATGAGGGGCGTGTATAAAAAGCCCCTCCCCCCAGTCCCCAGGGCAGCTGCCCGTGGACTCATCCCGGGCTGCTGTTTCGCTAGCGAATAAAGCTATCTGTTTGGACAAGAACTTTGGTGTGGACTCCGGTTTCTCCGTGTGGGCTCCAGTTTTTCCGTAACATTCCTGCCCTTATATAAATCTATGGTGTGACCAAAAATAGAATACTGTGTAAGAAGGGATAGTGTACAGTTGGAAAAAGTGTGGTGTAGTGGCTAAAGTGTCGGACTGGGAGTTGGGAGATCCGGGTTCTAGTCCCCACTCGGCCATGGAAACCCACTGGGTGACTTTGGGCCAGTCACAGACTCTCAGCCCAACCTTCTTCACAGGGTTGTAGTTGTGAGGATAATATGGAGAGGAAAAAGATTATGTGCGCCACCTTGGGTTCCTTTGAGGAAAAAGGAATGATAAATGCAATAGATAGATAGATAGATAGATAGTGCAGAAAGGACAACTAAAATCATCAAGGTTCTGGAGCAACTCCCCTATGAGAAAAGATTATGTACAATGTTTCAGCCTGTTTAGCTTAGAAAAAAGGCCAGTAGGGGAGAGAAGATAGAGGTGTACAGAATTATGCATGGTGTGGAGAATGTGGATAAGGAAGCATTTTTCTCCCTCTCCCATAATAATAGAACCCAGAGTCAACCCATGAAGCTGAGTGGTGGGAGATCCAGGACAAATAAAAGGAAGCACTTCTTCACACAACACATAGTTAAACTATGGAATTCACTACCACAAGATGTGTTGTGGCCACCAATTTAGATGGCTTTAAAAAGGGGTTGGATAAATTCCAGGAGGAGAAGGCTATCAGTGGGTACTAGGTCTATCTTCAGTACCAGAGGCAGTAACCCTATGTACACCATTGGCTGGGGATTATGAGCTGGAGGGTACTGTTGAACTCATGTCCCACTTGTGCCCTTTCTACAGGAAGCTGGTTGGCCATTCTGAACAGAACGCTGAAAAAGATGGTTCTTTGGTGCGATCCCACATGGCTCTTACGTTCTTTGTATGTCACTACTCAGTTCGCAGATCACACATTTGGACAGTATAAGGATAGGTATATGTTATGGGGCAGAGTATCGGGAATGATATTGGTTCAGTGTGCATGATAGCAGCCTCCCCCAATCCAGTACCCTCGATATGTGTCAAAGTACAACTCCCATCACCCTTGGCCATGCTGGCTGAGGCTGGTGGGACTTGTAGTCTGACACTATCTGGAAGATGCCATCTAGAGCATGGGGCAGGCTGCTTCAGAGATTCACTCTGTCCATATTTGTGAAACCAGCATGCTGGTCTCCCCGCTGCCATGAATGCAGACATGGACCATCCAAATGGGGCCTACATGAGCAGCCATCATGACAGCTGCCATAACCACAGATTCCCCAAGAAAGGAAATCTGATGGGAGTGGCAGATGATGTCATTGTCCCTGTTAATCAACAGGTGCTGGGGCTTCAACCCTGAGAGCTCTGCCTCCACTATACTGCTGTACATGTGTATAATCCTATACATATAGGCTCATATAATCTGGTCACTTCCTGGATTTTATCTGGAGATTCGACCCATGATTTTGGCCCATGGATGTAGGATTATGCTCACATAGGCCAATGTCAGACAGGCTGTATCTATGTGGATGGTGGAGGCTGGGCCAACATGCTGTTTCTGGTTCCACATGGACCTTTGAACCAGCCCAATTTTATCTTTTGTTTAGAAGAGAAAGATTTTCTTTTCAAATGCAAAATCAAAAACAGTATGGATTCATTTTTTAGGAAACCTCTCTGAATGTCTGCAGTTACATGGTTCTAGTTTGAGATGCATCCAGTTGGAATCCAAAAAGAAAGGAACTGGTATAGGCCATTGGGAGGGCATTCAGGAGATGGGCCTTTACTGATTTTATACGTGTGTGTGTGTGTGTGTGTGTGTGTGTGTGTGTGTGTGTGTGTGTTGTTTCATTCCTCCCCCTTCCCCCCCTCCAGCAGTTAGTGACACAAATGCTCGTTCACAAATGAGGGGAGAGGCGCTTCACAGGACATCAATTATCTCACAGACTCCTGGGGGGCAAGTTCATTAGATTATCATCTCTGGTGCTAGAAATCAACATATTCTTATTACCATAATAAAAAAGAAAAGAGATCCTCTCTGAGGGTTTGTGCTTATAGGTCATTTTGCAAACAAAAAACATATATATGGACCAATTGTGTTTGCATCATCTGGAATCCTACCTGAAGACACTTACCAGAACTCAATGGGGCTTACTGAGTAGACACACCTAGGATTGCACTGTTAATTTGAAAAACTATAGACGGATCACAAAATCTGAGTTTTCAGTTGCAGAACTGGGTTGATGTTGTTGTTTTTAATGCAGGATTAACAAAAGTGTAGAATAGCACTGGAAGTAAGATATATCACTGCTGATGCTTAAGTATGCACTTGTTCCTTGCGGAATCTTTATCCTTTTGCCCATAGATTCCTTTAAATTGGGTTAATAATTTTGTGCTAACATAAGCAGCAGCAGCAGCAGAGATGTCAGTCATTACAAAAGTCATGAGTTTGAATATCAAACCGGGAAGAGTTGAAGGGGAAAAAATCCATTAATTACGTTTCTGTAACTGGCACATGCTTTTTCCACTTCTTCTTTTTTTTTTAATGGCATTTTCTCTGCCATTCGTTTACAGTGAGCCTCTTGAGCGCTTCCCTCCCACCCCTTTGTGGCAGCCAGCTCCCTCGAGAACAAAATTAAATTTAAGCTGCTAAAGTCAGACCTTCCTGAAGTAAAGAGAATCTTTAGAATGGATTTTTTAAAAGGTCGTTTTGAACTTTATCTGAGTACACAGGAGCGGAATGGAGACCTAAACCACTCCGCTAAATAAGGCCATCCAACTAGCTCTGTCATCATTACTAGGACAAATTCATCACTTTCTTGGAATTGTCTACTCCGTTCCTCTCCATATATATATATATATATATATATATATATATATATATATATATCTTCTAGAAAGCTGCTCAAAGTAAACAGCAAATGCAGAAGGCAGCATCCTCCTGACAAGAAAGAACTGAAGAGAATTCTGCTACTTCCAGAGAGCCAGTGTGGTGTAGCAGCTAAGGTGTTGGACTGGGAGTTGGGAGATCCGGGTTCTAGTCTCCACATGGCCATGGAAACCCATTGGGTGACTTTGGGCCAGTCACAGACTCTTGCCCAACCTACCTCACAGGGTTGTTGTTGTGAGGAGGAAATGGAGAAGAGGAGGCTTATGTACACCTCCTTGGGATCTTTGGAGGAAAAAAGGCGGGATATAAATGATGATGATTTTGGAGGAGCTTTGAGCTAGACACCCTCAACGGCCCCTCTCACTCAGTCAGCCTACTCCCTCACCGTCACTGTCGCTAACTCCTCCTCCTCTTCTTCCTCATAATTTCTGCTTGCTTGCCAAGCAGAGAGCCAGCGAGCTAGCAGGCAGTAGCAGCTGGCACTGTGCCTTCTCAACACTGCTGTCTGCTTGCTTGTTCTCCCTAGGCCAGAATGAGAGCTGGGTGAACAAGAGGGTTGCAGTGGTGGTAACATTCAAAACAGATGCATAGAAAAGGGAATTTCTGCAGGTTGCAGTGGTGAAGAGGAGGAGCAGGTCAAGGGGGCTTTTGTCAATGGCAGTACCAGGACACAAGCCCACACTGGGTCCTGGACCTGGGCTCTAAAGGATGTCCATCAGGAATTCAGCCTGTGTTCCACATCACTATCCAGTTCTGGCCAAAGGAAGGAAGTGTTGGGAGGCCAGCCAGAACAAAAAGGAAGCTTTTTACCCATGACAGGCCAGAGCAGGTCAGGAAGGGGTGGCCAGCTAGTAAAAAGGACAAGGCTCCTGCACCATTAACAGTGGTGTAGAAGAGGAAATTGCAACAAGTTTAGCTTGCATGACATTCCCTCTTGAATTAGAGTGTTTCTACATTAAGGGAAAATCACTTTGCTTACCCAGGGCTTTTGTGCTTTCTTCATTTGGTATGATTGTTATGGGTTGCATTACATGGGTGGAGAAGGGTGACCATGTAGTTTGAATTGAATTGAATACCTCCCCTCCATTCACTTCAATGAGACAGCACCATCTAGTGGCAGAAGCTCCCATTTTTTCAGAATTTCAACAGGTGTCATTTGTTTGCATGCAGCACCAGGGGCAATTCCCTCTTCATCACAACAGTTAAAGCTGCAGGAGCTATACTAGAGTAACCAGATTTAAAAGAGGGTAGGACACCTGCAGCTTAAACTGTTGTGATGAAGAGGGAATTTCACCAGGTTCTCCATATATACAAATGACACCTGCTGAAATTCCCTTTTCAATACAACTGTTAAAGATACAGGAGCCCTGTCCTCCTTTTCATATGGTCACCCTAAATACTATAGTATGGAAATGGAGTTGCACCTCTTCAAAATTCCCCCCCATTCCCCCCCGCCTCACTCTTAGAACCGAATATCTAATCGTATGGTCACCCTATATTATTATTACTAATATTTATTTATATAGCACCAACTATGTACTTGGTGCTGTACAGTATACTATACACCAACCTTTCCTAATCTAGTGTCTTCCAGATGTGTTGGACTACAACTACCTTTGCTGGCTGGGGATTATGGGAGTTGTAATCCAACACACTTGGAGGATGCCAGATTTTGGAAGGTTGCCACATGCTGTACTGTCTCTGTGGCATTCATCAGCCCCAATGGTCTTTTGTTGGGGCAAATCACAATTTTCCAGCTGTTGCTTATCTATTTGTGGAATAAGAAGGTGCAGATATGAAAATAATGAACCAGGAAGGGAGCCACGAATAATAGCCCAGTCCTAACCATGTTTCTCAGCAGCTAAGAGTCCCATTGATTTCAGTGATATTCACTTCCAAGTAAGCTTGCGTTGGATTGGATTTGCAGGGGCTCAACAGAAACCTGGACATGCTTATTCCTGAGCAAAGCTCTGGTTGGAAGCTGAAAGTCAGGATCTTCCTACTGACTGATTCTCTTTTTACAAGCTGTTTCTGCTCAAGAACTTTACTACTGTTTCTAACTTTTTAATTAACCACTGAGATTGCCCCTACCCTTGTAGTGTTCACACTTCCTCAGTAGTATTTACATCCCAGTGGCAATGTAGCTAATGATGGAATACTGAGCACTAATTATACTTTCTCCTAAATGGAAACAACATACCTTGCAGTGTAGAAGGCAGCAGGGTAACCATCTCCAACCCCCTCTGCAACCCCTCTGTCTAGAGAGGGTTTTGGGTTTTTTGCTTCTTTTTAAATTTTGTTTTAACTGTTTTATTCTGTTTTTATTTTCATTTTTACCTTGTACACCGCTCCGAAATTTTTCAATGGGGAGCGGTATATAAATATTCTAAATAAATAAATAAATAAATAAATAAATAAAGAGTATCCTTTTTCCCAATTGCTTCCTTACAAGCATAGTGTTCAGTGAGGAAATTCCAATCAAAGAAGGATGGAGCAGTCAATAACTCTCTAGTCAGCTGAGAAGGGGAAGATAATATAGAATCAAAAGCAGGAGTAGCTACATACAGGCCCGGCCCTTCCACGAAGAAGGGTGAGGCGCTTGCATCAGGTGGCGGAGTGGCAGATTGCGCCACTCCCCCTCCTGTTCCTTCCAAGAGGGCCCACTGATGCTGCCCCACCATGGCTTTTGCTGCTGCAAAGTTTTAATTTTTGTGAACCGCCCAGAGAGCTTCGGCTGTGGGTATATAAATGTAATAAATAAAAATAAATACATAAGAGACTGGCTGGCAGGGCTCTGCCCTTTGCCTCCCGCTCTCTATGGAGAGCTGCGTGACCAGAAGAAGTGGCTGCAGGACTCTTGTGAGAGCTCACCCACATATTGTTTCTTCCGGCAGCACAGCTCTCTGTAGACACAGTAGCAAATGTAAGGGAAGGGGGACAAGTGACTTGGGAAGGGGATGGGGTGAGCATCACATGGCAGGCCGGAAGGGGTTTGATGCAACAGCAGTGCGGGTTCTCTCCCATCTCAGGTGCCGAGAGAGCTTGCACCAAGGCTGGCTGCAGCTGCTGGAAGTTGGAGGCCAAAACATCTGTAGGGACACAAGTTGCCCACCCCAGTTCCAGACTGACAGCCCTTGGGAGGTATCTGCCCCATGGCGGAACATTAATTGTTGATGGAACCTTATTCCTCTTGTCTCCATCCTTCCCTTCCTCTTTACCAAACCAAGTTCTTCATTTCAGGCTTAACTGTTCATTTCTCCTTCATCTCCCTCCATACCCCTTCCTTCCTTCCTTTATAACCATGGCTGCTTTCAATCTATCCACAGCACAGAGAGACAGCAGGTCCATTTCTTAGCATGGAGGGAGGAAAGAAGAGTTGGAGAGGAAGAAGATGAACAGAAGTTATCACCTATTCTTCACAATGATCCCGATGTAATAGGCGGTGGTGGGGAGTTGCTTTTGACACTGCCCACTTTCTGCCAACTTCTTTGAGCCTCTGAAGATGGGAGAGCGAGCACAGAGCCTGCTGACACATAAAGGGCTTAGGCATATTTTTCACTCTTTGAAAAATCCAAGGACTAGGAAAAGCCAAGATCCTCCTTCAATAATATGGAATCAGTGATGTACCTGGGTGAAATAGGGGGTATTTCCTCTTTGCCTGCGAGTTCCAGGGTTGGAGCACTTACTCAGGCTTCCATGCCCCAATCGACTGTGTATCTTGCAGCAAGCCAGAAGGGCACAGAGCCTTATATTCATGCCAATGTATGTACAGAGATAGAATAAACTTGGCCCAGTGGGAGTATTAGAGGAAAAGCGAGACTGTTCCAATACAGGCCCTTAAAGATCCATTTAGTATCCGTCATTTATTTGTCCATTCCTGCCGCTTTCACTACTGTGCCAACTCTTTTGACTTCAACACAGTTATCTACGGCATTGTTGTGAACCGCCCAGAGAGCTTTGGCTATTGGGCAATATAGAAATGGAAGAAATAAATGAACAAATGGCATGATTGCTGGCCCCAGAACCTTGAATTACCTCCACCACCCGCAAAGGGGGACAAAGTGACCCATAGCTCTTGATGGTCTTACACCAAGAATTGTTGCCCTTAGCTTGAGAGAGGAAAAGGGGTGGTCAGCTTTCGACCCTCCAGATTATGTTGGACTGCAACTTCCATCATCACTCACCATTGGCTATGCCAGCTAGCTGAGTGGGAATTGCAGTTCAACATCTGGTTGACCACACATTGCCCACCCCTGGTCTACACTAACACGGACATTACTGGATGAACCTTTTTGTTACCGCAGCCTTCCCCAATGTGGTGCCCTCCAGATGTTTCATTTGGACTTCAACTCCCAGCATTACTCCTGGCATGCTGGCTGGGGCTGATGGGAGTTGAAGTCCAAAACATCTGGAGGGCTCCAAGTTGGAGAAGGCTGCCTTACTGACTATCTTGGTAAGAACTTTCAGAGGGAAAGCTTAGGCCGTAATAAATCTGCTCATCTTTAAGAAGCCCCCAAGACTCTTTGTGGTTTTGAATATGTTGAGTTATATATCTGATTTAACCCTTGAAAGCGTACACAGTCGGAGACACAGATGGAAGCAAAGGGCCTGAAGCGATGGCACTCGGCTTGTTCAGAAGAAACGTCGCAGATCTTAAGAATTCAAAGATTTACCTCCACACCTTCTTTTTCTCCCCTCTCGTGACTATGCATGATATTTGTTTAATCCCAGCCGCCTGCTTCCTGACATGCCGCAGAGAAAGTATTGCAACGGTGCAAAGGGCAGCTGCTTTATCAAGTGCTTCAGGTTCCTTCCAATTTCAAAACCCTACATTCAGTCAGTGATAAAATGTTACATTACGATGGGTAGCCAGCCTGCAGTATTGCCATCTGTAGTTCATGATTCCCCCTTTAATGACGCTGCTGTTGAGAACCATACATAATGGGGAAAGATACTGATGCTAGCAGTTTCCTATTACTATAAAAATTAAAGCAGTCAAATCATTACTGCATAAAAAGACTGCTTTTTTTAAAAAAAAAAAAAAAACCTCTGAAACCCTCACGTTTGTCAGAAGTACTTTTAATTTTCCGTTATTTAGTTCTTCAGGCACTGGAATGGCCTGGTTCCCATCTAGGCAACATGATTTTCTGCAAATGCTACACCGAAACCTGACGACACACTGCCCTCTACTGCATTTCCCCCCTCTGGCATATTAAAAATAAAAAAGAAGGTCCTGTTTGCTTGTACCCATCCGTTGACTTAAATGCACACAAGCAGATCAATTGTTCATCCTTATCAGTGTGTTGGTAATATCTAAAACTTCTGTGAGAGAAAGTATAAAGATAACAGAATCCATTTCTGCATGAAAGACAATAAAAGTGAAATAGTGGAGGACTTCCATACTGTGGCTCAGATGTTTTTGCTAATACCAAGGATGTCCTTAAATAAAACAGAGAGAGACAAGGTATTTAGGAATGCAGGCGGCTGCTCCTTTGTAGCTGTCCCCCCCCTCAATTCACACCCTATTTTCAAACTCGATCTCTTCCATGTCTTTCTGCTGTTTTGTTCAATTTGAGCTGAGCTAAAATTGAACAAAACAGGAGAAAGACATGGAAGATGTCCAGAATTTTACTAGATCCAGCTGTGAGACTGGTCTGAGAGATTGGCTGCATTCACATGTAATGCTAAGTCATGGTTTGCGTTAGCCATAGTTTATTGCTTTAGTCATGAATTGTCTGCCAAGCAGTTCTGGGTTGTTTCTCTCTTACCCATTTTGCCAGCCTTCAGAGCAGTTTCATGTTCAGGTTACTCTTGCTGGGCACTTCCATTTCAAGGTGGACAGCAGCAAAAAAAAAGCCAGGAATAAGCTGAGTAGGTTACAATAATTGTGAATGTATTTTGGAGAAATGGCTTGGGAAGAATGAGAGCTATTCAGACAATCAGCAAATAGAGAGAGGCAGCATTTTAGCTGTTGGGCTCAAAAAGGGGCTAATTAACCCATTCTGTTTTTATTTTGTTTTCTAATTACTGTAATACCCAGCCTACATATGACAGAAGAGGAGGGGCAGTTTCCTTTAAAAACAACAACCAGCTGTTTTTACAAGGATACTGCTGTTTTTATATTTTTTATGTTTTTAAACTTTGTATATTTGTTTTTATTGTTTAATGTTTTTAACTTTTATAAACCGCCCAGAGACCCTCGGCTATGGGGCGGTATATAAATGCAATAAATAAATAAATAAATAAATATGTATTCTGATGCTGGCTAGCGGGGGTGACTGTGTAGGGAGAAAAATTGCACCATGTAACGAAAGCGCTAAAAAGAGGCAAGCTCCGGTGCTTCAGGAATCATATAAAAGTTGTTTTATTGGTTTATATCCAAACGTGCTCTGATCAACGTTTCGGACTGTTTGTCCTTTCTCAGGAGCTATAATAATTTTAAAATGTACAAGTTATAATAGAAACAGGAACAACACTCGAAAATTAAATTACATTCCTTTAGCCAAAACTATATAAGTCTCGCCTGTTCTTATATTCACATTTGCTGTTAACGAAAATGCAAAAAGGAATTCCAGAGTAATACACAGAATATTTCTCGCCGTTTTGCCTTGTCAGTACCACAGAGTGGATATTACAGTTTGTTATTGCCAATAACCAAATATTTCTGTCCCAACGTCAGGGTTTTTGTTTGTTTGCACCACCATTGCTTTACACTTTAAAAAGGTGCAAATACTAGGGCTGTGCTCCGCTTCTCTTCGGTTCAGAAAAGCAGGAGCGAGGCAGCCTGATTCGCCTCCAGAAAAGGCGGAGGCGAAGAGAGTCCGGGGGGCTGCGGATCGAGGCGAAGAGGATCGCCTCAATCTGGAGCTCCGGACGCAGGTAAGTGGGGGGGGAGTGGGACTCAACTGCTGCTGCCGCCGCAGTCCCTGTGACAACGGCGATGGGGGCAGTGAGGAGGGAGCCTTACCAGCGTCCATCGCGGGCTTCAATTGAGGTCCTGGCTTCAAGCGGAAGAGGCCACGGCCTTCTCTTCTGCTTGAAGCCGGGGCCTCAATCGCAATGGACGCAGGTAAGGGGACCGGGGTGTGTGTGGCCTAACTGGCGCTGCCATCCATGCAGCAGCAGCGGCGGCAGGTAAGGGGGCAGGGAGGAGGGAGCCTTATCTGCGTCCGTGGCGGGCTTCAATTGAGGCCCCGGCTTCAAGCGGAAGAGGCCACAGCCTGCTCTTCTGCTTGAAGGCGGGGCCTCAATTGAAGCCCGCTACGGACGCAGGTAAGGGGACGGGGGGGTTGGCCTATCTGGAGCCTTACCTGCGTCTGTCGTGGGCTTCAATTGAGGCCCTGGCTTCAAGTGGAAGAAGCCACGGCTTTCTCTTCCGCTTCAAGCCGGGGCCTCAAATGAAGCCTACGACGATGGACACAGGTAAGGGGGTGGGGTGGTGGCTTACTTCGCGCTGCTGCCGCCGCCCATGTGTCAACAGCAGCAAAGCCAGATCTCCGCGGAGCGAGGGACCAGCGGAGCAGCGCGAAGAGGATTGGGCCCGATCCGAATTTTCTGGATCAGGCCATGAAATGGATCAGGGGGTCCATGCACAGCCCTAGCAAATACCCTTCCTTGAATCTACCCAAACGATGGAACATATGATTTACTTACGCTAAACGCATACCATAATAATTAGTTATATTAAGTCCAGACCACAACAGTACAAATATAAATAAATCAAACCTGGAAACAGCTGCTGTGCTAGCAGGAGATACTGTAACACAATGGTTTTCTAATCTGCAGTTATGCTGCTATAGTTTACCGCATTCTGTGTTGAAGCTGAATTTACAACCAGAGGATATGGAAATGCTATGTCAGAGGAAGTATGCCTCTCAATACCAGTTGTTGGAGAAGATGGAGTAGGAGGGTGCTATTGAGCTCATGCCCTACTTGTGGGCTTTCCATTGGCATCCTTTTGGGCACTGTGCAAACAGAATGCTGGACTAGATTGACCCAAGAGAGGCTGGTGGCTCTGATTTCAGTGGGGCTTTGTATCCACTCTGGATTTCAGTCATTACAGGCCAGACCTCTAAAGGAGCTCTCGAAAGTGCTGAACCATCGTCTTGATCCAGCATGTCTCTTCTCGTGCTCTTTTGTTCTTCTGTGTTCAAAACATGAGCTCTGCCACAGAGCTACTCCAAATTTCTCCAAAGTTTCAGAGACCCTGTTCAGATGACACGCTACACCATGGTGGTTATGCATTTTGAGCTAAACATTACGGCTTAGCATGTCATGTGAACCATGACTTAGTGGCTCTGTTCAGAAGACACCTTAAACCATGGCTTTAACCATGGTGAATAAAGCAAAAAGCCTTATTCACCATGGTTAAAGCCATGGTTTAAGGTGTCTTCTGAACATGGCCTGGCTTTCTGGCTTAACCACCATGGTTGAAGCCATGGTTGAAGGTATCTTCTAAACAGTATGTTGTGTGAACCATTCCTAACCATAGTGGCTATATAGCGATGGTTTAAACATGCTCACAAAGCAGTTGCTGCAAAAGGGTTAGTGGCTTAACCATGGGTTAGCGTGTTGTTTGAACAGGGTCAAACTTTCAAAACATCTCTGGTTGTGCATACGCTTCTCACCCACCTGCACCATGGCTGACTAGGATTGTGTCCTAGATCTTTCAAAAGTCACCCAGTTCTATCAAAATTATATTCCTCATCGCCATTTACATCACAGGCAATGACCAGTCAGTAACCACGATGGTCCTCACACAACAACATTCGGCTCGGTAATTATAGAATGGCAATACTTGTAGAAAGAAACACATTTTGCCCTCTTGACCAGCTACAAAAGTGGGCAGGGCTCCTGCAGCTTTAACTGTTGTGATGATGAGGGAATTTCCCCAGGTGCTGCATGCGTACTAATGACACCTGATGAAGTTCCCTTTTCTATACAACTAGAGGAGGAGCCCTGTCCTCTTTTTCATATGGTCACCCTAATGAGGACAACACATGCACAAAAGCCAGGAAACCAACCAATTAAATGGGGCTGGGGGAAAGGGGGCCCGGCCATCTGAGGAACACTCGAAGGCCACGTTAGGATCCTGAGCAGGCCAATTTTGGCCTCTGAGCCTGAGTTTCTGTACTCCTGCTGTAAAGGGTTTGTCCTGCCCATAGGTTAGCTTTTATTCTTTGTTTTGATTGAAAAACAATCAATATCTGCCTTAGCTTATACTTTAGATCTGTATATTGATCTTTATGGTTCAACGCTTACAGTCCTTTCAAGAGATGCATTATAGATTGATTAAGTGCATTAAAATTAACCAGAGGAATTATTAATAGTCCCTTGTAATATTCTTCACCACAGAAATACACACCAGATGCAAGAAGCTAACAGCTGACTTGATCAGAAAGGCTTCAACACTTTTTACCTTTGTAGTTAAATTCATGGTGGGAGTTTAGTGAGTTAGGGTGCCATCTTTCTCTGGGTTTTGGATAGTGCACTGGCCAAAGGGATCTGTACTGGAATGTTGCTGGAGAAAGGTTGAACCACAGTGAAACACTGCCCATGATGACAAATGCCATGTCTCTACTAACTTCTGAAAAAAATTACCTTTGAATCCTCTTCAGCAAATTCTGAGACCATATAGGGGCCAAAGTCCTCTTTCTACATGGTAATAGTGATTTAAGAATTAGCATTTGATCCTTGAAAATGCCAATTCACTTTTGATTCAGCACTTCAGTCCTAATGACTCTGATTGGAGGGGCTGATATCCTGATGCTATTCATGTTTACTCAGAGGAAATAAGGGGGCGACTAGATGAGTCTCTTATTGTTCAATCACCCTGTGTCATTCAATGGAACTCACTTCCAAGGAAATATGCATAGGATCAAACCGTATGTATTTATTAAATTTATATACTTCCTGGCTAGCAAATGCCCTTGGAGTGGTTTACAACCATAAAGGCGCAATCCTATTCATTTAGACAGAGAAAAGTCCTACAACTTCATGTTGGCTGGGAAATGCTGGAAGTTGTAGGAGTTTTCTCTGTCCAAACATCCGTACGGTTGCACCCTAAAACACCCAAAACAATAAAACAACAACTAAAACAACAAATGCAATGATGAAAATCTCATAATCATAAAATATAAGACATTCAAGATGATAAAATGTTAAAAAGCCAGCAGTAAAGTTAATAATCAAAGCAAAGGATTAAAGATTAAATTGGTGCTTGAATTAGAAGATCTTGGCATCCAAATGTGTGCGGTGAAGACACATGTTAAGCGTGTGCTAAATTGCCCCGCTGAAATCAGTGGGACTTAATTGTGCGTAACTTTGGCTGAACTGTGCCTTTAAAATTTGAACTTCCTTGTAAATGGACAGAGCCAGTCCTCCGATCATGAAATTATATCTGCTTGGATTTTACTTCACCGAAACTGTAAGTGTTGATTTAAAAACTGATTGGTTGTTGTCATTTGTGAAATCGTTCTTCTAAGAACTGATGGAAGGACGAGAGGTGTTGCTGTGTCACTGCGATGAATGGAAGCGCGTTCAGGTACCAAAGAGAAAAGCCATGCAAACAGAATTTAAGAGACCAACTGCTAATACATCTGTGACAAAAGACACTGTAAAAAAAGCTCTGCTTTTGAATTATTATCTGACCTCCCTGCTGTGCGTACTTCAGCTGCTGCAGGATAAAATAAATTGGCTGTGCGGAGAAAACGGCAGGAAATATTTGAATATTCCTTACCCAGAAATGTTAACCTTTTATTGTAGCTGGACGTGTGGTCAAATCCAAGACTAGGCTTTTACTAAGGAAACGAAAAGAAAATACAATGAAGTCTAGAGCTAACGTCCTTTGGGCACCTGGATGGCTTGTTGGACTGGATAGGTCTTTGGCCCGGCTCATCTTGTGTTCTTATGATCACAGATTTGCTTATGAAACTGTAAGGGCATAATCCTACACATGTCTAGACAGAAAAGAGTCCTACACACAGAAAAAAGCATGATTGGCTGGGAAACGCTAGAAGTTATAGGACCATTTTCTGTCTAAAAATGCATAGGATTTCATCCTAAGTATTTATGAAAGGGCTGATTAAAGTAGACATCTTTATTAATAATTAGCTGGTGTACCCAGCGTTGCTTGGGCCCCCTAAGATATATGTCTGCATCTTAAAGTAGAAGGCCAGTGCTAGGCCTGTGAGTTAACTTTTAATTAAATTATATTTGTTTCTTTTTTCCCCTCTCTCACCCTCACAACAACCCTGCAAGGTAGGCTGATGCTAGCTAGGCCTGTGAGGTAACTTTAAAATGAATTAAATTTGTTTCTTCTCTCTCTCATCCCCGACACATGGGGAATTGGGTTGACTACTCGAGACTGACCTTAGGAGTCTGGGTTGTGAAAGGCATGCAGCGGCCACCCGCCGATGCACTCACAATGGCTGCCAAAGGCCGGTAAGTCTGGCCTCCCACCCAAGGCATGCTGGGGGTTCCACCCAAGGCATGCTGGAAGTTGTAGGTATAAGACTAGGGTTTATTATTATTATTATTATTATTATTATTATTATTATTATTATTATTATTATTATTATTTTGTTTTAAAAATACGTAAAACCCAAAATTTCATGTTTCTAGATTTTTCTGGTACATTTATAGCCAGACCTATCAGTTAGCCAAATTTCACGTTTCTAACTCAACTGGAAGTGGATAAACATTTCCAGACATACATCCCACACACATACTTTCAGCTTTATAGGTAGAGACTAGTGACGTCTTTCTGGAGCTGAAGGTGAGATTGGGAGTGCCATCAGATGAGGGGAAACATGGTTCCCTACTGTCGCTTCTCTGCCCCTGCTCCTGTCCCACAATACTTCCTCTTTCTTCCTGGAGAAGAAAGAGGAAGTAAACAAAGACCACGTGGCCCAGGGGGCATTTTTATTGTGCCACTTTTCCTGCACACAGAAGGGAATGGTGGCACATTCCATTCCCCCCCCCCAAAAAAAAAAGTTGGATTTTTTTGCAGGGGTCTATTTTGTCACAGGAAGATGGCAAGAAAGGAGCAGGAGGTGGACGTCATCGTCTAAAGGACATGGGTGGGCAGTAGCAAGCATGCGATAAAACGCTTGTCTGATGAACCCCAAAGAGAAACACAGACATACCAATCAGCTGCATCCCAATCAGCCAAGGATTCTGCTGTCAAAAAAAAGTCAGGGTTTGCCCCCGTATGGCTTCGCAAAGGCGGCTGCATCATGTAGATGACATGCCGCTACTGCGAAGGCACCCCAGGGCAAACCCTTTGTGTAGACATGCCCCAAGATGCAACTAGGTCCAGTGCCACCTAGTGATGAAGTTAAATAATTACACTATCCACACAACTCCCCTTTTTATTTGAATGCATGGCAAGTAAGGGTTCAGTCCTATGAAGATAGGCGGCAACCTCTGAACTTGGAGGCTGCTGAGTATCCATTGCAGGGTGGCTGGAGTGCAAAGGTAATCTTTACCTCCAGCCTCCCTGCATTTCTGTAAAATGAGCAATTTTGCCCATCTAGCAGCAGCACTTCAGAGGGTGGGGGGTCGTAGGCTGGGGCAGCCATAGGAAATGTTGTATGGCTAATGTCCTGGTCTCCTACCCTCCCCAACTTGGGAACACCCCCTTTTCCTGTTTCCTTGCTCTGTTTCCAAGCAAGGGGACATAGCCAGAAACTTGCTGGCTCTGAGGGAGAGGGGGTGGGGAGCACAGCATCTAGGCTCTGAGGTCAGAGCCTTGTTTCCAACCTCAGATCCCAGAAATTGAACAATCCTATGTCCCCCCAACCAGATGCTGTCTTGGGGACATAGGATTGCTCCCTAAGAGTGCAATATTATGCATGTTTAGATGGGGGAAAGTCCTATAATTCCAGGTGTTGTAGGGCATTTTTCTGTCTAAACAAGCATAGGATTGCACCCTAAATAAACCAGCACTGCTGAAATATTTGATAGTTGAGATCTCTTCTGTAAATCTGAAATGATGGCAGCTTCCGTTTTCGCAAACAAGGCAATATATAAATGTTAATGATAATAAATAATACATTTCCATGTCAATTCTGAAATGAATGGATAGTGGATACTAAAGAAGGTTGTGACAGTCTCCTTCGAAAAGGCTGTCTCGCCTCATCATTACTCTTGCAAAGGAGACCCAAGGTCTTAAGGATGAATATCCAGGGCTGTCTTTTGGAATACAATTGATTCATCTGATAACCTAAAATCGATCCATTATATACCATCTATTTCAGAGGGGGTACAACTTCCTTGTTTTCTCCATTGGATTCGTTCACCACCTCACATCCATTTTTGTCTTCATTTATTTTTAAAATAATTATACTGCCATTCTAAAATGAATTGCTCAAGATGGTTCACAACAATAATTTTAAAAGGCATATATAAAATAAGTAAAAGCTCATGAAATAAACAACACAATATAATTAATGAGCAACACCACAGGGTCATTAAGGGCTGGGGAGTAATTTACAAGCACTAGATGAGTAAGATCTCAGGTGGGCTTGTATTAGGGTGACCATATGAAAAGGAGGACAGGGCTCCTGTATCTTTAACAGTTGTATTGAAAAGGGAATTTCAGCAGGTGTCATTTGTATATATGGAAAACCTGGTGAAATTTCCTCTTTATCACACCAGTTAAAGCTGCAGGTGCCCTGCCCTCTTTTAAATCTGGTCACTCTAGTATAGCTCCTGCAGCTTTAACTGTTGTGATGAAGAGGGAATTTCACCAGGCTCTCCATATATACAAACAACACCTGCTGAAATTCCCTTTTCTATGCAACTGTTAAAGATACAGGAGCCCTGTCCTCCTTTTCATACCCTTGCCTGTATGGGAGGTTATTCTATAATTGTGGTACTATCACGGAGAAGGCCTGAGCTCATGCAGAATGGAAAACTGGTTAAAACTGGAGAATGGACTGAATTGAAAAATGCACTTTCAAATCAATGGGCCACGCTAAGCTATGGTTAGGGTGCTAACCGTTTTGCAGCAAATGGTAGTGAGCATGTTTAAACCATGGTTATGTAGCCACCATGGCTAGGAATGGTTCACATGGCATGCTAAGTCATAATGTTTTGCTCAAAATGCTTAACCACTGTGGTTTAGCATGTTGTCTGAACAGGGTCAATAAATTCTCCGATTAGCACCAGTTTGAGGTCCATTTCTACCTTTGACTTTCTAACTGGTTTTGCTTTGCTCCTGCTCTGTACAGGAAGAGATAGACGTGGGGACCAGAGCTGGGCCTCCTCAGAAGTCAAGAATTCTTCTTTAAGAGTTCTTACTGAAAGTCAGAGTTTTGAAATAATGAGTTGGAGCCAATGCTTGCCTGAGCAGACGTCTGCTCACAGTGGGACTTTTGCCCAAGTAACTGCACTTCCCTGCCCTCTTCTCCTCCCTGCAGCCCCTGAAAATCTGCTCTGGAAAGTTCCCCGACCCTTCGGAGCATATTTCAGGGGTGGGGGTGGCTGCAGGGATGAGGGGAAATCCATAGTTCCTTCCTGTTGGCAGAATGACACCATTGGATACAACTCAGAGGACTTGTGAGAAAACACTGAGGTGGCCGTGGGGACCCTAGCCTAAAGATGATGTTGCTGTTAGAAATCAATCCTTTTCTGTTATAAGAGGCAAACATATCAAAGCAGGGGCCATAGCTCAGTGTGATAAAGCACCTGTTTTGCATGCAGAAGGTCCCAGGTTGGATCCCCAGCTTCTCCAGGTAGGGCGAGGAAAGGAATCCCGCCTGAAACCCTGGAAAGCGACTGCCAGTCAGTGTCGACAATACTGGGCTAGATGGTTCAAAGGTCTGACTCAATATAAAGCTGCTTTCTATGTTCCATTAAGGCTCATTCAGGGCCCATGAACCATGGTGAAGAGACAAAAATCCCCTGAAAAATAGGCCCCAGCACAGTCAATATTGAGGGGGACAATAGGAGGAGGATATGGCTTGCACAGCTCACAATACTGATGTGCCCCGCTACCATCTGCAGCTGGGTTGGTGAACTTGCATGACAGAACCTCCTCTGTAGTGGTGTTTAAGCTCTGGAACACCATCCCTTGGGAGGCTGGTTTAGCCCCCTTCCTTCACAGTTTTCAAAAAGGTCAACAAAATGTCTATTTAGAGCGTCATCAGACGGGTGGATTTTCGCGGTTCCCTCCCGTCGCTATGGCCTCCTGCTGCTGCCCCACAACAACAATTATCTTTTTACATGGGGAGAGAAAGAGGAAGCAGCAATGGCCACGTGGCCCATTCAGGGCCTGTTTTTATTGCACCGCAGCAACGGAATGTGGGTTTTTTTAAAGGCAGATTAAGAGGGATCTACTTTGCTATGAAAAGAGTGGTAGGAGTGGGAGATGTGCAGGGGGGGCGGACAACGTTGTCTAAGGGACGCACGAACTTCTGAAAGTGGGCAGTAGCGAGCAATCTGATGATGCTCTTAGATAGGCTTTTGATATTCCCTGATCCACAAAACGTTTGTTTATGCTGCCGTTTTACCATCTGACCATTTCTGTTGTTTTTTTAAGTGACATATAAATGTTCATATAATGAAATGAATAAATAACCTATTGCACTGCCAAAATGAAGCTTTTGCTCAGTGGAGGCTGGTGGCTCTCATGTCAGCGAGCGGTGATTCCACTCTGGGTTTCAGTCAGAACTCTAGAAGAGCTCCCCTAGAGTTCTGACTAAAACCCAGAGCAGATTCGCCATCTGAGTGATATTAGTAAACCAGCCTCCACTGGTTCTACCTCTTTTGAATTAAGCAAGACACAAAAATGGAAGCAGGTAGGTGGTACATTTGTGCCTTCCACAGCAACATTTTCCTCCTCCTGACGGAGCTTCACCTCATGTTTCTGATTTGAAGTAAATAGGGATACATGTTGGAACGGGCACACAGCAGGGGAACGAAGGTTCAGTGCATTCATATTTTGTGTCGTAACTTGTAATTTGAACTGAGGGGTGGCAACAAGGCTCCAAACATTTTCTCTGAACAGAATTAGAGAGGGGGGAAAGCAGCAATCAAGACAAAAGTAGAACCTGGAGGGGAGAGATATCTTGGTCTGCAATTGTAATTCCTATGTAAGAAATCATAAAATGTCTGCCACAGAAAGCATTTCTATGGCTGGATAAGCCTATCCATCTCTTTCAATGTTGTATATGAGGTGATCAACACAAGGCTTACTAGGTGTTTTGGACCTCAGTCTAGGAAATCTGTATATTGCCAGAAGCAATCCTAACTCTGCAACTTCTGACTTGTTTCCCTCTCTCTCTCTCTCTCCTTATTTGATTTTAAGATTATGGCCACAATCCAGCTAAAGGTTAGGCATGCTTCTTAAACCCATTGTTTTCATTGGATTTAAGAAGTCTAATCCTATGTTGGACTGGAGGCTATGAGCGCTTGCAAATAATCACAAACATTCCCACTGAATGCAGAGGTCTGAGTTATTGCCCTATAAGGAATGTGCCTTTTGTGTAATTAATTATTTTAAAATGTTTTAATCCATTTTATTCAAAATTCTCTCTCCTATATCCAAACTTGTATCTGAAGACTGTTTTTTTAGATGATCTGCCCAGGGCAGAAATTTAGCCTAATACTGAAGGTGCACTGTCAGGTGCTGTCCTCCAGGTGGCAGGCTTTGTCAGGCTTTCTTTTTCCCCGAGCTCCAAAAGTTCAGGCATATGAAGCCTGCAGGCAGAAATGTTAAAGAATCACACATTTAGGTGGTTCAAACAACAAAGAGTTTTGTGGCACCTTAGAGTCTAACAAAATTTATTTAAACATAAGTTCTTTTGGACTAGAGTTTACTTCATCAGTTGCATGAAGTGTTGTCCTAAGTGTGTGTGCATCTGTATGAATACACACATACACGGATATAGAGAAATATTTGTTTTATTTTATTTTTTGCAAACAGTGGGATCAAATGACAATGGCATAAAAAACTGATGATAAAACAATCATACCAGTTTTGCTATGCCATTTTTGTTGTCATTTCCATTTTTGGATTGCCCTATATTTGAAGCTCTCATGGTGACACAACATGTCACCATGTTTCCCCGAAAGTAAGACATCCCCGAAAGTAAGACATCCCCCGAAAATAAGACCTACTTCCAGTTTTGCCTCTCGCTGTAATATAAGGCATCCCCCCAAAAATAAGACCTTTTTTTTTGTTCAACAATAAATGTGTACCGTATTCTTCTTCATGGAAAAATAAGACATCCCCTGAAAATAAGACCTAGCGCATCTTTGGGAGCAAAAATTAATATAAGACACTGTCTTATTTTCGGGGAAACAGGGTAATAATAACAAAACCAGTGATAAAATATATAACAGAAAGTCTGGAAAAGCAGCAGCAACAATCATTTACAATATTTTAATATGTTAATTAAGACTGGCATTGGGACACAAAACAATTACCACTGTTCAAGCCCTAATAAATAGAATCAAATTTCATGACCAATTCCAGTTCAGCAATTTCATGCTGGAGTCTCCCTCTTGAATTCTTTTTGCTCTGTAATGGTACCTATGGGATTATGCAGGGATACCCTTTCAGTTATACACTTTGTGGGAACTATTCACTCTGAAAGAAATTCAAATCATATTGTAAATAAGTAGTCATTCTTGTGAAAATCCAACTTGCACTTAGAGGACAGAAGCCCAGCCAATCACGTGATATGTTTTTCTCCACACAACAAAACACTGTACAAGTAGAATGCAGTGTACAAGACAAGTGGATGGGACAAATAACCCCATCTGGATAATGATCACAGCCGTGTTGTTTCAATCTTTTTAAACTGCCTTTCCCATATGGACAAAATGGAACAAATGACCCACAGTAAGTCCAGTATACCAATACATTGTGAGCTAGTGGCAGAAAGAAAGCCAGAGAAAGAACTACAAATAAATTTAGATTTATGGCTCCTCCCTCTCTTCTAATTGGGAGGGGCCATAGCTCAGTGTGATGGAACACCTGCTTGGCATTTAGAAGGTCCTACGCTCGATCCCCGGTTTCTCCAGATAGGGCTGGAAAAAGCTCCTGCCTGAAACCCTGGTGAGTCCTTGCCAGCCAGTATCTACAGGGTCTGACTCAGTATAAGTCATGCCCCAATGTTCCTAATCACTTCTATTTCCTTCCCAGGTTTTTCACATAATAATTGGTTCTACCTGTGCTCATATGAAAGAGATCCAGTGCAAGATTAAATAGAAACAGAAAGAAGGAACAAATTCTGGGGATACCGGATCATGTACACAGACTTTCCAGATTACTGGAGTTCACTAAGAGCATGATGAGTCTGGAGCTCGTCATGTGTAAAATCATGCTATACACCCACGCAAATCTCACTGTGTTGTATTGAGAAAACTAGTGAATCTACACTGTCACATCCCTAATAACAGGCAGACTGAGCTGTACACTTCATCTTGTGGTTCAAAGTGAACTGTTGCGCTTCCTAATTCCAACTTGCGCAGGGTTGTTACTCGCTGTGCATGAGCCGTGCTTGCCCTCAGCATTGCTTTAGTCACAGTAATTTTAAGGTTGTCTGTATGGTTCTCTTGGTTGTTTTAAATTGTTGTGTACTTTGATAGTTGTATGCTTTTCTATGGATGTATTTGTCATGGCCTTCGGCTAGCACAATAAACTGATGATTGATTGATTGAATTTCGCTGCTATTGTCTATGTCAGGGATTCATTTGAGGATATCTCTGAAACCGTAGCTGGACAGCTAATGTCCTTGAACATGGTTACATAGGACTTGTTCCCTGATGTTTACTTAGAAATAAGCTCCGCTGTGTCAACTGGAACATATACTTAATAATAACCCCTTTGAATTCTCTCACATTAGGAGTCCTGCCTTCAGATGCTGGAAAGGCTTGAAGAATTTAGCACATCAAAATACTTTATGGGCAGGGACGGGGGCAGCAAAGGCAAAAGCATAGTATGGATCTATATTATATAGAATATGGGGGTGGGGCCAAAGGCAGAAGCAGCAAGGCCTCAATTATCAGCATTTTTTTTAGCTCTTAATATCAGCAATTAAGCCTTAGGAAAGGCATTTCAACATTTTAGAAGCCCTTTAGATTAAAAGAAAATTGTGTTTCCTTACTGTCGCTCTGCTTCCTGCTTCTCTTCTGCATTTGAAACGAGCTGAATTACATGGGAAGAAAACAGGGACCATATGCCCTGCAATTTAAAACCTCCCAGCTCATATAGCCCTCTAGTGGGCATTTTATAGCATAACTTTGACTGCACACAGCAGGAAGAATCCGGATATTTGAGAAGAAACAAGTTTCCCAAGGGTTGTTTTTTTCATTTTACCTTGAAACCACCTAACCGGGATTTTACTAAATCGTCCTTCTAGTAATACTGATGGCAACACATTAAAGCGAGCAAGGGTAAATGCTCTCCTATACTTGGGAATGGTTAAAGTATACAGATATGAAGCTGCAGTGAGTCCATAGTTATTAAGATTATTGTGAGCAGTGGAGAGCAAGATTTGTTAGCAGCAGTTCTTAAATGCTGTAGATCTAAATCTATTAGTCTTTGAACAACAAGAGGTTGGGCCTTCTGGAGCCCATAGTTGCCCACAGCTTCCACAGAGAAACCCAGCCTAAGTAGCTTCTTCTCCATCCCTCTCATCCAACAAGTGACATAGGAATCTGAGAGCAGTAAAGAGAGATAACTACCAGGAGCTGCAAGGAAGTGTAGCCATAGCCACCATTTAAGGGCCTCGATCCATGCCTTGCATTCAACTGATCTAATACCCACTTCCAGTTAAATAGCTGCGTTTCCCACACAGGAAGGGAGGCCCAGTAGTTTTCTAAGAAATGCAGATTGGACTCTTTCAATTTGGGCATTACATCCCAGTATCCAAATAGGAATACCGTAAGTAAGTTGGGCCAGAGTCTTAGCTTTATAAATTTGAATTGCAGAAGGGATGAATTGACCACCTTGCATTAAAAAGAATCAGCTGCTGACTAGAATTTGCTGAATTAATTGTCTGCCTTCTTTGTTCAGACCAAGCTCCAGTGCTCTGCATTTGTATGCCTAGATATTTTATATGGGCAACTTGCTTAATGATATTACCATTTAAAGTCCATCTGTATTGCTTCCGAGCTTTGGAGAACACCAAAACTTTCGACTTACTATAATTGATAGTCAAACTATTCTCAGAGTAATAGGTCCCAAATACAGAGAGTAACCGTTTTAACCCAATTCTAGAAAGTGATAACAGTACAGCATCATCAGCATATAGAATTAAAGGTACCTTGGTGTTGGACAAGTTGGGAGCATGTGAATCAACTCTACAAAGATAAGAAGCCAAATCATTTAAAAATAGATTAAAAAGAAAAGGGGCCAAAATACAGCCCTGTCTTACACCTCTTGTAACTAGGATTGAATTGGACAGTTGTCCCTGCTCCCCACATCTGACTTGACTAGAGGTCTGATTATATAGACATCTAATGAGAAACAGTAGGCGCTTGTCCATAGAACTTTTGTATAATTTGGACCATAGCAGTTCCCTTGAAACTAAGTCGAAGGCAGACTTAAGATCGATGAAGGCAGTAAAAAGCTTACCATCAGGAAATGAGGTATATTTCTCTGCCAGGTGAGCTAATACACAACAATGGTCTAAGGTTGAACAGCCAGCTTTAAACCCAATCTGTTCCTCACCTATTATATTATTATCCTCCATCCAATTTAGAAGCTTACATTTTAAATATCTGGCGAAAGTTTCCCAATGACTGAGAGAAGGCTGATAGAACGATAATTTGTTGGTTTGGTCCTGTCACCTCTTTTAAAAATAGGGACTATAATCGCTTTACTCCAGATATCTGGGATCTTTCCAGAATTATTAATAAAAGTGAATAGAGCTTCTAATAGGGGAGCTACCATTCTGGATTAAATTTTAAAAGATCAGGTGGTATAGAATCTGGACCTGGAGCTTTACCAGATTTAAATTCAGTGATCAAATTGACAATTTCACAATGAGTGACAGATTGCCACTCTGGGACATCAGGGGACAGTTGGAAACTGGACGCTAAGAAATTATTTGGATCCTGAAGAATTGCAGAAAAGTATCTTTCCCACTCACAGTTGGAGATACAACAAGCAGGATGTTCTTGTCGCTCTGACAGAGTCCCTGTGACAATTTGCCGGAATACTTCGCTATCCTTCTTTTGTGTAGCATATAGTAGTTGATTCCATTTTTCTCTCTCTTTAGCTCTTTTCTTTCTAATAATAAGTGCTTTGCATTCTTGTTTCAGTTTATAATACACTTCAGGAAGACATTGCCCAGGCATATGGCGGTACATCTTAATCACCCACGTTTAGTTTTTTAACGGTTTTTAACGCTTTATGTGTGTATGTTCTGTGTTTTAGAGTTTAAAATTTTGTATACTTGTTTTTATTTCAGTTTTAGAATTTCTGTAAACCGCCCAGAGAGCCCTGGCTATGGGAGCGGTATATAAGTGTAATAAATAAATAAATAAATTTATCACCCCTATTACGGTATATAGAATAAAGCTGACTAATCTGTTTCTTGAGCAACATGCAATCTTGGTTGAACCAGGTCTTGTTCCTATAATATTTAGCACCAGCTAGAGAGCTATCTGTTCCTAGATTCCTTTGGATATCAGAAATAAGCACCTCATAATGATACAGCTTTCCTTCACCAGTAGAGGCTAGAACATTTTCATATAATTGAAGACAGGCAGAGGATTTTATAAAAGAGACGAGTCCATTTAATCCTTCTCACACAAGACAGAGAGGAGTCCAGTAATGGAGATCCAATAGGCAAGTGAATCTTTGAGGGAGGGTTAATTAATGTCACTAAAGGATAGTGATCACTATCTGTATAATCATCAACATAAAAAGCTTGAATTGCCCTTCTAAATGACTGGGTAACAAGGACATAGTCAACCACACTACTCCCTAACAAAGAACTGAAGGTAAACTCAATTGCCTGGAGTGCTTCCATTCAAGATAATTTTATTATGTTGGCATGCAAGAAGAGCTAGACATGTGCCAGCAAAATTTGTTGTAGCATCTTTAGAGTGTCTGGTATACGGAGATTGCCCTATTGTGTGATCAATTCCTTTAAGATGTCGAGATTTTGCTAATATATTATCATCGGGGCCAATCCAGGCATTGAAGTCACCGGCCATAAAGACCTGTGCTGATGGAAACTTTGCCTCAGTATGAGTAATATACTGTTCTAGTTCTTCCCATTGGGCTTTCTTGCCAGAATTGCATGTAATTGGAGGGACATAGATGTTGAACAATAAGACTTGAAGGCAGCTACTCTTAATTAGGGTTGCCATAGCAACAGTTCCACAATTAGGGAGTGCAGCCACCTCCACATTAAGGGATGTAGAAACCAGACAAAGCAATACTGCTTTGGGCCTACCTTTGTTTGAGGATTTAGTTGCTGCCAGTGATGTAGCAATATACCCATTGAAAGTTATCTGTTCACAAGCCCAAGTCTCCTGGAGCAGAGCAATAGCAAAGGATTGGATGTAATTAATAAATGATCTGTCCCTAATCTTCCCCTTCCAGCCTGCTATGTTCCAAGAAGACATTTGAGCATATGTGGAAGGTTACATGTCTTAGGTAGTCAGTCAGTAGGGTTAAGTTCCTCCAATACATTTTCCTGATCCAAAAAAACACTACCATTAATAATAAATTAAATAACCAACAAGTTGCTGCCTTCTCGTGATCAGTTGCCCGAAGCGACAGCCTTACTTTGCCAAATGGCAGTGCCAGCCCTGGATAATTATGGCATTCTGGCAAATTATGAAACATTTCAAAGCAGATATCCTTTAGCATCTCATGAAAAATGGGATTATGTTTAGCATAAATATCTATCAACAACATATTCAGGGCTAGACAGATGATTGCGCAATTTCAGATACTCCATCAGAGAGAACTATTGCATAAGATTTAAAAACCACCTCACCCAGTTCCAATTCATGCTAAATTTCTAGTTGGTTCTAAGAACATAAGAAGTGCCCTGCTGGGTCAGACCAAGGGTCCATCTAGTCCAGCACTCTGTTCACACAGTGGCCGACCAGCTGTTGACCAGTAACCCACAAGAAGGAAAAGGTGCAACAGCACCCTCCTGCCCATGTTCCCCAGCAACTGGTGCACTCAGGCTTACTGCTTCGAATACTGGAGATAGCACACAACCCTCAGAACTACCCTATTTCTTCGGTTGTAAGATGCCATCGATTGTAAGACGCACACTAATTTCAGTACCAACAGAAAAAAAAAAAAAAAACCTAAGACACACCTGCAATTCTAAGATGCACCCCATTTTTAGAGATGTTTAAATGGTAAAAAAGTGCATCTTAGAATCAAAGAAATAGGGTAGTAGCCATTGATAGCCTCCTCATCTTCTCATTTGTCGAACCCCGTTTAAAGCCATCCAAATTGGTGGCCATCGCTACAACTTGTGGTAGTGAGTTCCATAATTTAACTATATGCTGTGCGAAGAAGTACTTCCTTTTATTTGTCCTGGATCTCCCACCACTCAGCTTCATGGGATGTGTATAAGTCCCATTGAGTTAAAGGGAGCTTGCTATCAAGTCAAAGTGTATAGGATTGCAGCCTCCTCAGAAATATCTGAACAAACATGCATGGGAATGCTCTTGGAATGTATGTGTTTTCAAGGGGCTTGAGGGGAGCATCATGAGGACACATTGAGCTCGTAGCTTCTCGAAAGTAAATGAAACTACAGGGCGACTGGCGAAGCGTCGCTCCTCCCTTCGTTTGTTTAGTGCTGCTGGGCCCGCCCCGAAAGAAGAGCACGTGAATGTCGCCTCTCTCCCTCTCCCTCCCCGCGCCTCTGCTTCTTTCTTGGACCGCTCTCGTCTCCTTCTCAATGGGGGCAGCCGAGGGGTGGAGTTAAGAACGGCGGCTCGCGGGGGCGTCACTGCCGCGCGTGCGCAAACCTCCTTGCGTGAGTTTAGCGCTTAAGCAGTGTTGCCGCCGCCGCCGCCTAGCAGTAGCGGCTCTTTCTCCTCTCCCGGCTTGTCTTCGGCGAGGGTTGACCATGCCGCCTCCAGGCCAGGTCCGGCTCCCGGACTGGGACGGGCTGAAGCTGCGCGTGCGGACTCTGATTAGCTCTCATCGGGTCATGATCTTCAGCAAGAGCTACTGCCCTTTCTGTAGGAAGGTAAGGCGACGGAGGGGGCAGAGGGGAGTGGGAGGGAGGGAAGGAAGGAAGGAGAAGAGGAGAGGGAGGAAGCGGGCGTTGCCTTGGCAACGACCCCTGAGCGAGAATGCGAAAGCCGCTGAGGCTGAAGAGGGCCGCGCCGTCGTGCCGGGTGAGAGCTGGCCGCGGCCGCGTTCTCCTGCCAGGGAGCTTAGGCCGACGGCTGGCCCTGTTAACAAGCCCACCCCCACCGACCCCACCCCAGAGCTGCGTTCTTCCCTCAGGGGCTTGGCACCAAACTGCCTCTTCAGCGCAGCCTCGAGGGCGACGAGGCGGTGGGATGGGCCGAATGGGCTCCGCCGCTCGGTCGCCCCCGTGTTGGTGCGCGAGGGATGGCTTGGCCGGCCCGGCCGTCAGTCCTCCGGACTGGCCTGGCGGTGGGGGAGGAGGGAGCAGGTGACGTGGGCGCAGCCCCTTGTGGCTCCAGACCCAACTTCTGGAGCAGAGCGCTATTAGCCTTTGAGCGAATAAAAACCATAACATGGCAGAAGTGATGAGGGACCTAGATCTCTCCCTGCCTTGGTAGTAATAATGATCTGATACCGATTGCCTGGTTAAAAAAGAAAGAAAAAAGCGTGTGTGTGTGTGTGATTTAAGATGAGCCTGCACTGGAAAAGTCGTTGAAATCAGTAGGTCTTCAGAGTGAATGTGGGTGGTATCCGGCTACAAATCTGCAGTCAGGCACTTTGTCCAATTTTGACACCTGTTACTTTTGTAGTTTCACTTACGATTTGGAATAGGAAGTTACAAGTATGGAAGGTGAGAATGAGACTAAAACAGGTGCTGAAAATCACATCTAGAAATAGCAATTCAAAACTTTCCTGGTATGTTTTACAAAATCTGGACCGATACCACCTGAAAAATCTCAGTCTCAAATCAGAAGGCTTTTAAAATATTCGTAAGGGGGACGGAAAAGGTGACGTAATTGTAGGGTGGGAGGTAAAATAATGAGGATTAGGTATGGATTGGGTTTTCTCTCTCTCTTCCTCTTTCACTCTAAAACACCCACATTGGAGCCTTGGGATAGAGGCTTCTCTGATGGAAATAGGGTCATTAAGGGCATGGCAGTATGTTGAGTGCTGAGATTTATCATGCGTGTGTGGCTGCAGCTGATGTGCGTGTTTTTAATTTAAGAAACTAAGTGTATAATTAAAAAGCCTTACATAAAACATCATACAGAGCAAAGCAGTAAATCAGTTAGATGAGTTGTTAGATTTCTTTTCTGGTGCCACTTGTACATTTTCTCCTGGAAGTGGAAGTTGAGTGCAGAGATTTATCATGTTCGTGTGGCTGCAGCTGATGTGCGTGTTTTTAATTTAATAAATTAAGAGTATAATTAAAAAGCCCTACATAAAATATCATACAGAGCAAAGCAGTAAATCAGTTAGATGAGTTGTTAGATTTCTTTTTCTCCTGGAAGTGGAAGTTCTGATTTATTAAAGTACATGCATGGTTTAGTTGGTGTATTTTAGCAATCAAGGTACTGCTTATTTCTTGTCACTGAGGTTTCAAGTGTGGCTAGGTTTTACACTAACATCACACAAGAGACACTGGAAAATGAGGAAGCCTAGTACGTTTAATTGAGTAAGTACTCCTTTTTGGTCTTATACAACACTTGCTCATAAACTATCAAACTCTTTATAGGGAGTCATAACTGGTCCACACTAGGAAGGGAGCTAATACAAAAAATACTAGTGAAATAGACAAAATATCATACTTTCTTGTACCTAGTTAACAGCGTTAAATATGGGAAAGTATTGACTAGAGTAGAGTATGTCGAAATCACTTTCTATTACTACAAAAGAACCAGAGAACATGATAGCAGATATTTAAGTAAAAAAAATGTAGAGAATGAATGTATTCAAGGAAAAAGCAGGTATTGATAGTTACCTACATTGTAGAAAGGGAAACCGGCAGAGCTGGGAGATAAAAGGGTGGGTGGGTGGGTTTGGGGGCAGGGAAAAACCCTTCAGGAGAAATCGTGGATCTAATTTAGCCTTCACCAACCTGGTGCCATCGAGATGTTTTGGATTTCAACTTCCAACAATCCCAATCAACTTGGCCAATAGTCAGGAATGCTGGGAATTGCAGTCCAAAACATCTGGAGGGCACCAGGCTGGGAAAGGCTGATACTACTCTAGAAAAGTACTGAAGGAAAGACCTGAGGTATGATGGTATTTATTTTTATGCTCTATGATGATATTGCTTGAACATATAATATAATTGTACATGATGCTTTTCCTGTTAACAGTTACTGGTTATTCTATAAGGACGAAAGTAGGAATGTAATGTACTTCAGCCTTACAGACAAAGATTTAGTGAGTTAGTTCAGAATGGGGAGATGCAATTGCTGCCTCTTTAAAATCTGAACACAACCAGGGAGGCAGTGATTCTTCCCTGATAACATTGCATGGCTGTTTTTGTTCCTAGGTAAGTTTTTCCATGAGTTGTGTTCTCTGGCAGTACATGATGTGGGTTTCCTGGAAAACTTTAAATCACATTTCTTCCTGATGTCCTAGATTGACTAGGATCCAGTATGGCATGTTTTGTTTTGATTACATGCTGTACAAATATTTCAAAAAAAATTGAACTGAAATATTTAATTAGGGGAAAACCAGTAATATCCACTTGTAGTGCAATCCTATACATGTTTGCTCAGAAGTAAATCCCATTGAATATACTGGGGCTTTCTCCTAGGTAAGTGTGGAAGATTACAGCCTACATGTTTTGAATATTGTATTCAAACAAATCTATTTAGAAACTTTTATTGGGATACTTGTAAATATTTTTAAACCTAATTCATTAGCATGCACTTCTTTCATTGTTTTGAACTTTATATGTCTTAGGGTACTGCCATTTTTATGAGAAGACTATACTAGGCTTTTGTTTCTTATGATTTGTTGCTTGCCTTGTTTTGGTAGTTTTTGATCTAATTTAGAGATGCTAGAAGCAAGCACCTTGCATCTGCTGGTTTTTTTTATACAAAATTAAGATCCTATACACAATTATATGGAGCTTTTGAGTAGAAAAAAATAGCATTAATCTGTAAGATTGCAATTCTATGCATGTTTAGACAGAAAAAAAGTCTCACAACTGGAGCATGCTGGAAATTGTAGGACATTTTTCTGTTTAAACATGCATAGGATTGCACCCTTACAGATAAATGCTATTAATCCTTAAAGTGGATTAATTCTATGAAGGGAGCAGGGATCTCATAAGAGAGAAAATGCATCCTAAGGCATTTATACTTTATGTCAACCTTCTCTAGCCTGGTGTCCTCCAAATGTTTTGGTCTTCATACTGCCCTTGGTCTTCCTGCCCTTGGACTTCCTTTCAGCTTTCTTACTCTGTACAGCACCATGTACATTGATGGCGCTATATAAAATAATCTCTTGGGCACTTTCCTGCTCAACTTCCCAGTCCAGAACCTTGCTGTCAGGCTCCTCCCAACTACACACAATTCTGATAGTTCTCTCCATCCTCTGCCCCAATTTCAGATTATACCCAGGTAGAGATGGTCTCTCCTTCATTTCTCTCTGTGATCAACTGGGCAAGAAGGTGCTGCATTTATTTATTACATCCTTACACCGCCTAACAGCCAAAGCTCTCCCGGCAGTTTATTTGAACATAACAATTATGCACATTGATTGTGTAAAGGAGGATGTTGAACCTCTTTCAGCCTGGGGGCTGCATTCAGTTTTGGAGAATATATCACAGGCCACATTCCGATAGTGGGCAGGACCAAATTATATACTGGGTTTAACTTGATTAATGGTTTAATTTGTTTTTAGCTGTGTATATTTATTGTTTTATATTGTACAATTTTATTTGTACGCCGCCCTGAGATCGAAGTGCTATAGAGTGGGATACAAATGTTTTAAATAAACAATAAAATGGGGCAGAGCCAAAGCAAAAGTGGGCAGGACCAGAATACCAAAAATACCAGCATATTTTAGCATAAAGCTCTTACTGCCTGTAACTAAGCCTTAGGAGAGGTATTTCAGCCTTTTAGGATGAAGATAAAACCTGCAAAAGACATAAAACCATGAAATGATTGGTGATTGGGAGAAAGGGGTTAGGCCAATGAAGGAGCATGGCTGACTGGGGAACCCTGGAGGGCTGTATGTGGCCTCCAGATGGGCCAGATCTGGCTCGTAGGCCTGTGGTTCTGTACCCCAAGTGTGAAGGATTGAACACTTGCCTTGGAAGTAGAGGTTAAAATACTGTAGCTTGGGTAGTTAAAGAGAGGAGTGACAGAATGCCTTAATGTAGTGGAGATGAATAGGTCTAAGATTTATGGCCATGTCTGGATTCAACCCTATATTTCCAGTAATTAAACTGATTTCTAACTTAAGAGTAGCCCCTCCCTTCCTTTAAAGTCTTGATGGATCTTCCCTCTTGAGTAAGGTCTGCCTGCCACAGCTAGAGGCAGGATGCTGTTCAATGTGAATTTGGGTTTGGGGGAGTTGGGGTAATGAAACTTCCTTCGCAAGGATGATCAAGGTTACTTCTGAATAACTGGAATACTTAGGATTGGTAATAAACTTTTCTTTGTGCCAGTTGGCTAGGGACTCTGTAGAGTACTTAAATTTCTCTGTAGTGGTGGTCTTGTCTAGCTTACTTGACATACTTAGAACTTATTAGCTCTGCTGACAATTTCTCTGCATGTTGGTAAGGGGAATTATATATGACTTGCTACTTTGAGCTGGCCTTCATATCCTTGATCCTTTTATATTTTATGAGATGCTAGTATAAGGATAGACAGTAGTAAGCCTGCACAGATCCACTTTCTAAACCATATGGCAGATTTCACCCATAGGCCAGTCATCTTGGTAGAAAGGCACTGGTGGCTCAGATCATTGGTGGCTACGTATTTTACTGTAGCTAGCTGCCTGTTCACTTTAACTTCTATTGTTTGTGGCTTTTAGCTCTTTCTTGTGGGTCTACTTGTTTTGCTGAAGTTAGAGCTGTGACATTTCTGCAATTTTAAAGCAATGAGGACGAATTCCCATTTTGGGGGGTGAGGGAATAAATGGAAATTTGCGAGAGTGGATGGAAATATGTACATTACTTGTTTTCTACAGGTGTTTTTTTAAAAAATAAATATTTTATGTATAACACAGCTTGTAAAATTGTACTGTTCACAGTATTTCTTGGGTTGGATCCACAGTGGCACTTTTGCAAGCTAGATCCAATGGAGACTGCCACTGAAGGATGGAGAGATTATTTTCATCAGCTGCCACAGCAGCTCCCTGCTTCACCTCCCACACTGTTCTACAAGGTCACCCCAACCCTTTCAGGGACCTAAGGATCTATTTCATTTATTACATTTTTCTACCACCCCATAGCCCAAGCTCTCTGGGTGGCTTACGAAAATTAAAGGCACTTAATACAAAAACCAAAAACAAGGGCATTTACATAAAGCCACAGACAACAGATATCTAAAAACAATTTGTTTTTGAATCCAAAAACAATCAGCCAAACTGATCAAGAACCATCTCATTTATTACATTTTTATACCACTCCATAGCCTAGTTATGCATAAATAAGACAGTTTTAAGTAATGCAATTTTATTAACATGTTTGCAGTTTAATCTTTCAGTCATAAGATACAGATTGCTTATTCTTATCACTCCAGCAGATTCTCACTGGCTAAGGTAGAAAAGAATAGGAAAAGATACAATCACAATCTGAATACTTGAGATCTGTGAAAGAAGAACCAAAACTGCAGATGACACTTGACAACTGTCTTAACATGCCTTTGGCTAGAAGACCGCATATCTAAATATAAATATGCGTGCATGCTGATAATGACTTGCTAACTCAACTTAATTTAAATTACAGAATCTTAATTGACTTTTGAAGTGGTAGACATGACAGCTGGCTAATTAGCTTCGCTATGGTTTTTAAGGTAGTTGAACTGGTTTTGAGGAAAGAAATAAGGTAACAGAATTGCTCTAGAAAGTAGACACCAAATTCTTTTAAATAGGGTTGTATACTATTTGAACTATCACATCTGCTTTTAGGGAAATATTACTGTGGTAGTCTGTACCAAGTTGTTTTTTTTTTTTTTTTAAAGGTAATTCAGTGGTCAAATGAGTGCTTGGTACATGTTTCTATTTTTACCTCTGCAGGTGTTACTTGATTGTGGACTTTAGCTTTCAATTCAAATTGTGTTGTGGACTCTGAAAAAGAAAAGTTTATTTGTCATCCAATCAGTTGTATTACACCTTTACCACCACCCTTGCTACAGCTTATGACTGGGGCTAAGCCTTGGTTGTACCTCCATCTTCACTGCAGCATTTGCAATTGTCTCATAGCGCGGGTTTGCACATGATAAACTACCCTAGAGGATATGCCACTATGAGCTGGCTGTATGCTCTCCAACCCACATTATTCCTAACAGATGATTGGACATGTGATGGTTTGGCGTGTCCTGTCTCCCCCCGCCCCCAGGTTCTCCAGCACGTATCCCAGTGTCCTTCGCACGGCAACCTGTCTTGTTTCCATGTCCTGGCTCCCCACCCACTCTGCTCTTTACCCCATTTTGTTTGCCACTATTTTTGATGCCTCAGAATTGTGCAGTTAGGGTTGCTTTTTTAATTATCACCCCTCTTTCACTAATGTGTAAGAGTGCAGATTTGGCTGTCCCATATGTGTACTCTTGTTAGTCAATCTCCTTGTATGTTTCATTGTCATGGGAGTGACAAAGCCCAGTAGGATTATATTGCTAGGTTTAGCACCAGTCATTTGGACACTTAACCCTTTCCATGTTACATGGCATAGTTCCACCAGAACAGTGGCTGGGTTAGATTATAGCAGGATGGATAAAATTAAATTTAAAACAACAAAAATATTTGAGAAGCCAGATAAGTCATCAAGTAAAACAAAGATATTAGCAACATATCCTTTATAATGTTCAATACATGTTTTACATTTCCAAAAGTTGTTTCTATTTCAATATCTCAAAATGGGTACCAGTTTGGAGGGTGGGAGAAAAAAGAGCCTGGCAGTCCTGACCTCTCCTTCATATTGGCAAGCTGTGGTTTGTTGTATCTAAAACCGTCTAATTATTTAATGCAAAAGGCATGTGGTCTGAATGACTAAAGCTGTTGGGTTATGAGAAACTTAATTTAAATTATCTATTAAGCAAACCTTCATTGTTCTGAAAGGTGACTGAAGGGCTTCTGGAAGCATTGGAAGTGCAGCTCCACCGGTGCAGAGGAAGTCTTTCAGCAGGATGAGGTGCGCCGCATCAGAGGCTTCCTGGCAGAAGCATCTGCTGACCATGTACCAGCAGCATTGGCAAAAAATCCAGTCATGTTGGGGAATTCACAGTTCCCCCAGCATGCTCAAGAGAAAGTGCCTTGCACTACACCCCACCCTAGTTAGGGAAAAGGGCGAAGTCATTCCCCACACACTCCTCCCTGGCTAAGCAAGCTAGCAGGGCTATGGATGTGGCAGATGCTCTTCCTTGGATCTCCTCCTCCCTGCTAATTATATAAGATTGCTCTATTAAACTGGTGATTTAAATCATGATTTAAATTGTTTGATTTAATATAATTTGTATTTTAAATTTATCCTCCTAGATTACAGGTTTACCATGGTTGGTTGTAGCTCTTCAATATTAACCGGTGTCTGTCGATGATTTTGTACTTAATACAGCACTCATAATTATGTTCTGGTGTCATTCTGGGTTTGTTGCCTGCACATTAATAGAGTTGGGTCAAAGATTGGTGGACCAGCCATAATAGGAGTTGAGAAATGGTTTGACCTGGCATTTTTAACATTACTAGCAGTTGGGAAGAAATTCCCTGTTAGATATTGACAGGTCCCTGCAGCAAACATTGCAGTGTAGTGCTTCCAGCCACTCCATCCATTCCATTCCCACCTCCCCTGTTTTTCTTTTCTTTTTTCTCCATAAGTTCTCATTCTGTGCCCACTGAACATGTTCAGTCCTCATTGGCTGTTTGAGGAATATGTTCCCTTCATTTGGTTTTTTTGGGTGGGCACTTGTGCCCCAGTCTTGGCTATATTAAAATATTGCATTGATTTCTATGGGCAGCTCCCACTTCTGTCCGTAGGGATATTTCAAAATAGTTTTTGCAATTGCTTGTGGTTTTGAGAAGGAGACCTGATTTTTCTGACAAACAATTTTGGGTGGTGAGGCAGATCAATTCTGATTGTAATTGTAGCTTAAATTACTAGCTGAGTTCACGTAACATGGTAACCCATACTCAGAGGTTGAGTGTGAGTTAGTATGTTGTGGGGACCCAACTAGTGATAACAACTTGAATTGAATAGTGGTATGGCCATTCAGTACCTCAACATAGTGACCTTATCTGAATTTGCTATAGGTAGGTAACTTCAGTCTCTTGGTAGAAAGCAGTTTGGAATGTGAGAATTAGGACTTCATATGCTGATTTCAGAAAATATAAAATGGAACTGTCTTAACTGTTGCTTGATCATAAATATAATTTGCATAATATTAAACTTAATTTACTGATGGTCAAGGTTCTTGGTGAAGAACCACCATTGGTACACTGACTGGGTTTGGATGACACGATAACCCATGATTGGTTAAATAATCCATGATGGGGATACTTAACCCTCCAGGGGTTATTGTGTCATGTGAGGGACCCATGGTGGGTTATTTTACTGAAATAACCCATGCAAATAACCAACGATGTGCAGAGTGGGTAATTTAAACCACCATTAGTTATTGTTTCATGTGGAAGGCACCGCTGGTTATTTTCGTTGGCTATGGAGTCGCTAGGCAAGAGTGGTCAAAGTGGCGGCTGTCACTCTACACGAGCTAGCGGAACTCTATTTTTGGCAGGAAGGTATGAGGATACAAGCAGGAGGGCTGAGAGGAGGAGGGAGGGCAGGGGATGAGTTAGTCAATGCACTGTGGATTAATAATCCACTCACAGTTGTTTATAACCAGCTCACGGTTGGTTATTTCTCTGATCGTGTGGGAAGTACCTACAAAATAGCCAACTGTGAGTTGACTAGTAGCCTTTCATTGGCAATCATGGTGTCTGAACACAGCTAATGTGTTGACCAAACACGGAACATTTCTTAAATGTGGCCCCTTATGTGTATATTTCTTTTCACATAACTGCTACCTTGTGGTGTTTATCTTTACAAGGAAACTATTGCCTTTAAAAGAACATGCTGAAAATTACATTCAGCTGTTACTTTCTTACAAAAGAAAGTGTTTTAATTAAATTTCATGACCTATGGCAGCATGTATATAGCTGGTGTATATTGTCTGAGATTAATAAAATGTTTTAAATTTATATCCAATTTAGTTATATTTTTCATTATCCTGATGTAAAGCATCCTGCTTTAACATGACAATTTCTTTACTAGCCAAAGTAGATAAAGCTATATGTTCTATACATATGAGATTCTCTTGAAAATAAATGTAAGAATATGAAAATAGCACCCACTTACACAGCAATACAGCAGATATATATTTTTAACCAAGTGTTTGTAGTATCAAAACATGGTGCAATCCTGTGAATGTTGAGAGAGAGAAAAGTGCTATAACTCCCAGTATGCCCCAGGCATCATCCCTAACTATTGGTCATGCCGGCTGGAGCTGATGAATTGGAGGCCAAACCCCTGGTTTGACCCAGATTGGAGAAGTCTGGTTTATAACATGTATTTGCTAAAAATATAACATGTGAACTGCTGTTTAATTGGGTCATTGAGAAGTTGTGATGACACCAGTGTTTTTGAATGCAAATGAAGTGTGATGATGAGATGTGAATGCCTGGAAAAAAGCCAGAAAAATGGGTGGGTGTGGGTGTTCTTTTTCTTGTTTTTCCCTCCCCCAAAGGCCATTTGTTTTCCACCTCAAAAAGATGGAAACATTGAACAGCTTGAGATTATGAAATATTTTCTTTCATACAATGTTGAATGAAATATTTAAGGCAAGGTGTTCATATGTTGTTACACAGCCTTTACTCCCCCCAATTGATTTCTAAAAACCTTCTTATAAAACTTATAGAAAGACTAGGGATGTGTAACATTTTTGGAAATAATGAAGCCATGGGGGGAATAATTTTTTAATCATCTCTAAGACTCCTAGTATAATTATTTCTTCCATTCATTATTTAAATTATTAAATCTATTTATCTTTTACTGATGGACATTTACAGATGCTCCAAGTCATATTCAGTTTCCTAACACATGAGTACAATCACCATATCATAGTATGGAAGAAAATGTACGTTCTTGACAGTTTGAGATTTATTTTATATAGAGTCCTCCTGTGTTTCTAGACTTGCTTTGTTAGATGCTGTATCAGTCAGTTTGTTGTTTATTCGTTCAGTCGCTTCCGGCTCTTCGTGACTTCATGGACCAGCCCACGCCAGCGCTTTCTGTCGGCTGTCGCCACCCCAGCTCCCCCAAGATCAAGTCTGTCACCTCCAGAATATCATCCATCCATCTTGCCCTCGGTCGGCCCCTCTTCCTTTTGCCTTCCACTTTCCCTAGCATCAGCCTCTTCTCCAGGGTATCCTGTCTTCTCATTATGTGGCCAAAGTACTTCAGTTTTGCCTTTAATACCATTCCCCCAAGTGAGCAGTCTGGCTTTATTTCCTGGAGTATGGACTGGTTTGATCTTCTTGCAGTCCACGGCACTCTCAGAATTTTCCTCCAACACCACAGTTCAAAAGCATCTATCTTCCTTCGCTCAGCTTTCCTTATGGTCCAGCTCTCGCAGCCATGTAGTTCTAACCTAAAACCCATATGTGAAAGAATAAACCTTCTCTATCTAAAAGAAACTCAGTGTAGGGATGGGATTGAAACCACCACTAGAGATAACCTTTCAAAATGAACAAAAAATAAGATGTTTATTAATGGAATTTATTTACAAGAGAGAATAAAATGTTACTCTTCAAATAATAGGTTGAGATTGCTTAAATTAAATTAAGTATGGTTATTTACCATTCCTAATGGGTGAGAGAGTATTTTCCCAGCTAAATATAATCTTAATAGCTTTTTGTTTAGACCAAATTTCCTGAAACTCCACCCAACAAACAGGAACAGGTTTAGAGGAATTTCCCTAGGGATTGTTACAAACAGAAACAGATACTGTACACTAGATTTTTTCTTTCTCCAGTTCTTCCTGCTTCACCTGGTTTCTAGGATGATTCAGATGTTTCAGCGACTACTTGCTGAACACAAAATAAGAACCTAACAACACGATAACCCACACTCAGGATTGAGTATGGGTTAAGTGTCAGTTGTTGAAACATGGGTTGTTGTGCTGTCTGAACCCATTCTTTCCTGAAGCGACAAAGTGACTTCCAATCTGTAAAAAAGAAAAGAAAAAAGTATTGCATATTTTGAAATTTCCCCCAACAATTTCCATTTTTACAAAAAACACCCCCACCCCCACCAATGGCTTTAAAGTTTCTGGGAATTTTACATCGCTAGTGGCAGCTGAAGGCTCTAATGTACCTGGTTTACAGCACAACCCTATATATGTCCACCTGGATGTAAGCCTAATTGACAGCCCAGGAATTTGTGTGGCTGTGCATGACTGTGCCTCCTGGCCTCTTGCCACTTCTGCTTTCTGAAGCTACCCTGGCATCCAAACCCAGAGCCAGTCTGGGTTGTTTAGGAGTTGAGCAACCCAGACTAAATCCAACAATGCCCATGTTGTTCTTCCTGGGTTGTTTCAGAAAGTGGAAGTGGTGAGCAGGCGGGAGGCTCGCTCCTGCACGGCTACACCAGTTCCTGGGTTGTTGAATCCAGGAATTGGTAGTTATGTGCGAGCAGGGGGGATTGTGTTCAATGAGACTTTCAGTAACAATGTATAATAACTTTAATCACCTATTTAATGGTATATTCAGCTTAGTTACTTGCATAAACTGATGAATCTAAAAAAAGGAAAATATTTGTATCTCTTCTAAATTTGTGCAGATTATTTTGTCCAAAATGTTTAAAAGTTACAGAAAATCAAACTAGCAATCTTCCACATAGTGTATTTTAAATAACAGCACTTATTACTTGCCTGTAGGTTAAAACTATTTCAGAGAAAATAAAAGTGCACCATTATTCTAAGAGTAATAATTCGTAAGCATTCTCCAAGTTTCATCAAAATTTCTTCTTGTAGGTGAAAGATCTCTTTCAATCTTTGGGAGCAGAATACAGTGTTTTGGAACTTGACAAGATTGGTAAGTAAAATGGGCAATGAAGCAAAATACTACTTTCGTAGAAGATATGTATGTCCCCGCTAGTATTGTATGAACAAAGGCTTCTTTTAATTGTGTATGGAAATAATAGCTCTTGAAATGTAGGCTAAAACATTTTTGTTGCCTTAATGTCTGGTTCAAAGAAAACCTAGTTTGCATGCTAAGAAATAGTTTTTTTGTGATTGAAGTGCTTCTGTCTCATACGACTGTGGACAGCACATTTTGCCAAACTATTGTTTTATTGTGTTGCCTGATAATATATTAATGATTGACCTAAAATAGAACTCACCTTCAGGTAGAAAGTTGCTTAATCATTGGCAAGAATACAGAATTCTAATACAAACTAGCGTTAAGCTAGCCTTTCTGATAGAGAAAATAAAGCATGTGTATAATGACAGGTGCTTTAAACTAGTGCTAGTGTTGAAGGTATTGCCAATTCTTACTAATTATTTATTTATTTATACTGAATTGGCTTATTCTAGTGAAAGTATTTCAGCTTTTGACAGCACAATTCTTTGCATGTTTTCTCAGAAGAAAATTCCAGTGTATAGAAGTGGGGCTTGTGCTCAGGTAATGAAACTGTGTAAAATTGCAGTCTTGAGTGTACAAAGCTTTCAGGTAAAATGAAATGTAAGCTGAAAACCAGCATTATCCTTTCATCAACATAAGCTGACCACATTTATGGTTTCCCCTTAGCTCTTTTGTCGGTTGCATAGTCAGAGGAATAGGAGATGCTAATCTTGGATTCTTTTAACTTTAAGCAGCACATCAGATGTTCAAAGGACACATTTGTTTGCTTCAAAGCACATTGTGTTACATTTCACTTTTAAATAATGTTCTTTGTTACTAATGTTGATGGTTTCTTCTGTTTGTTTTTGGATTGTTTTTTGCCTGCTCTTCATAAACTGGCAAAACCAAAGAGGTTCCTTACAGTTTAGGTGTTCCTTAAAGTTCAGGAGCTTGTAACGCCATTTGTTACAAAAAAAGTAAAAATTTAAAAATAAATTCAATTTGCAATATTTGTTTGAATACTCTGTACTTTTAATATACTAAATGTGATAATTTTATGCCAAACCAACTTATACATAATTACATTTCATGTTCCTAAAGTAACAAAGTGACTTTCAATCTGTACAAAGTGCTAATATTGCATTTTCCCCCAATTTTTCTGAAAAATTTGTCATCCCCTCCCCGCCCCCAAACTGGTTCTTTTCCATGGCTTCAAAATTTCTGGAAATTTTACATCTCTAGTTAAGAATACAGGTGCAACAAGCTTTGGGCTTGTATGCTTCTCCTTTGGCCTGGCTTCCAGGAGGGCATTGGAAGTGTTAACATCTGTTTGGATTAACTGAAGATTGCTATGTCATTTGTATATGGACATATTGATTAATTTTAACCATGATTACTAGAAACACGGCAGCTTCAGACCACTTTTTTTTAAATCCTGCCACGATTGTAAGCCTATGCGGCAGGGTCTTGCTATTTACTGTTTTACTCTGTACAGCACCATGTACATTGATGGTGCTATATAAATTAATAATAATAATAATAATAATAATAATAATAATAATAATAAAGATTATCTACAGTTTAGGGTTTGGACATCATGTTAAACTACAGTTAAACTGATCTCTTTGTGCCTGCTTGGAGGAGGGAGCACAGAAATCTGAGGTTTAGTGCTAAGTCAGTGTGGAGGAGGTGTTTTCCTGTTGCATTTTTGCCATACTCTTGTAATTGGGCTTTATAGGAACCAGCACAATTCTGTATATTTCCTTATGAACCATTGACATCCTGTTGTAACTGGAAGAATATTGACTGATGAAGTGTTTAAAAGCTGTCTATTAATGTACCATACCTAAAGCAGATTTTAACAGATTGCTAATAATCTTACCTTTTTTTGAGCTGTAAATCTATGAACACTGTAAATAAATATGCATTTTTGTCTCTAGATGAAGGACCTAGTATTCAGGAAGTATTACTGGAATTTACGGGCCAAAGGACTGTCCCTAATGTGTTTGTAAATGGAACACATGTGGGTGGCTGTGATCAAACATTTCAGGTAATCTTGAACTTCCTCCTCTTTTGGCATTAAAATTAACTGTAATCACAACAGGTTTTGTAACTAGCTTCCCCGATCTATTTCAATTTTGCAACATCTAATTATACAATACAGTACTGAACTGTTGTAATTTGATTATGTATTCACTATCATGTGTAAGTGCATACAAACATCCCTATGTACGTATAAGAAGCAAAAACTTTTGTTCTTTTTCCATGAGTTCTTTTTAATTGGCTAGGATTTGTGATTGAGATTGTAATATCTACCTTTCCTAGCATTACTCCTTGAGCTTGCTTTTAAAGAGGTGCAGCCAAATTCTAAGTATATTTTCTTCCAAGTAAGTCTTGCTGAGTAGAGTAAGATTTAGTCTCAAGCAATGGAATTGTGATGCTAGCTATAGCGCTTGACAACTGAGTTCTCTTAGAGCCCAACCAAGCACAGGGATACAGGAAGGCTATCTATCATATAACCTTAAATTGTTAAAACAGCCCCTGCTGTTAAATATCCAGTGTAATAATTTGGGTCATAAGGATATAAGAAGAGCTGTGCTGGATCAGACCAAGGGTCCATTTAGTCAGCATTCTGTTCACACAATGGTTAACCAGCTTGCCCATGAGAAGCCCACAAACTGGCCATGAGTACAACAGTATCCTCCCACCCATGTTCTCCAGCAACTGGTGGACATAGGCTTACTGTCTCTGGGTATACTGACTCTGTTATTGCAGATAGCATATAGCCATCAGGACTAGTAGTCATTGAGAGTTTTGAAGTGGTGTGTTTCTATTCATGAAAGGCTATTTAATCCAGTGGAGAACTCTGTGAATGGAAAGGAGATGGAAGCAATTTTCTTGAATCCCCCCTTTCTCTTGTAGCCCCTTGGTGCCCTGCCCTGTTCTGGAGGATCACCCAACCCTCAATCAATTTTTTTTTGGTGGGGGTGCAGGGGGCTTCAGGAAAATGGGGGAATTTGTGAAAATTGCCTCCATTCCCTTTCCATTCACAGAAGCCTCTGCTGGATCAAAGAGTCTTCCATGGACAAAAGGATAGCACTGGATACAACCCATGTCATGAACTTACCTTGGAAAGACTAATGAAATATTCCAATTTTTGTGTATCTTGTATCCTTACTGTAGGCTTACCACAGTGGATTACTGCAAAAGCTTTTAGGGGATGGCAAAGGTGAAGAAATGGAAGCTTATGATTACGACTTAATTGTAATTGGTGGAGGTTCCGGTGGACTTGCATGTTCTAAGGTATGAACTCAACAAATCAGTGGTAAGGATATGGTTCTTTGTCCTTATAGTCTTGAAAAAAGACTCTTCAATTGTCAGAGTGCGAAGCGGTTTGCTTAACTCTTTTGTCCCAATGATGTTGCTTCTGAGAGAGATTCTGGCTGCAATCAAAGAACACCTGGGAGTAAGTTCCATCAGGTGGAATTTAGCTATGAGCAAATAAGCATAGGCTTTGCTGTCAGAGTTAGTGCTGTGCTGAAATTTTTTATTCTTCCATTTTCTGCATTTTATGGGAGGATGGGGGGCAAAACAAAAACTCTTACAAAAGAGGCTGGGGAAGTGAGAATTTTGAATAACTTTCTCCTTGGGGAGGAGGACAGGATTTCCGCCTACCTTCTTAAATGTAGGCAACAGCTGAGGAGTCTTCTTTCTATTATTCTTCCTTACTTTAAAAGCACCTCCTGCAGTTTGAGCAGCCCAAGCTTCTTCAGCCTGGGATCTCTTTATGAACTCCCATGAGACCGCATGACCTCATCCTCTCCAAAAGACTTTCAGGAAGTGCTCCAGGGCTGCAGAAGCTTCTTTGCAAGCAAGAACAAATGGTTTTTTAGTAAAATTCTGTTCTTTCTTGCAGCAGCATAGAACAAGCAAGATAAGAGTTTTTCTAAAGTTCCAGAAGTCCTATTTGTTCTTGCTTTGCAGCGCCCAGGACTCTTTGCAGAAAGGTTCCTGCAGCCCAGGGGCTCTTCCTCAATGTATATAGGAAAGGATAAGGTCATGTGGTCTCAAGGCAGTTCAAGAAGTACTGTTGGAGAAGCCTGTCTGTAAAGAGTCTTGTGCTGAGGGCGTTTTTCAAGTAGAAACATAGAAGGGAGATCTTTCAGCCACCTCTCAAACTTAAAAAGGTATGTGGAAACCATGTCCCCCTCCCCAAGGAGAAAATTATTTGAAATTCACCCTCTCTGCAAAAGAAGCAGAAAATGCTAATGCCTCTCTCATAGGGAGAGAAAAAAATCCTCAAAATAGGGGGCACAGTACTAGTCAGACTATTAAGCTCTTGCCCAGCAGTTAGGGAGTGGTGGTTATTTGTGTATACCATGTAAAATAAAATAGTGTACATAGGACCTAGATTTGCTCCCCCTCAACACATTCAAAAGTGTGTCTTTTCACTTGTAGCACACATCTTTAGTTTATGTAATGTATAACTTCATTTATTATATCTAAGGAATGTCTTAGAAAGAGAGGGAAATAGTTTTTCATTCTGCATCGCTATTTTTGTCTACTTTTGTTCAAATGTTACATTATATTCAGTGTGGCCATGAAGGTAGTGTGTGTTCACAGGTGTGTGATATTTTTGCATTATATGGAGAGATGGTAGGATGGGCGTGGGTTGTGAGAATTCTGATAAAGAAGTAAATAAATAACTTAAAGTAACCAGGAGGTAGCTGTAAAATGGAGCATGTTAAAAGGCATGCTCAGAGAGCAAGGAAACCTGACAGTGCTAGAGTAAATAGTATGCTAAATTATTATATTGGAGAAACATGTTTGTAACTTTGCGTTTCAGTTATGAACTCCTCTTGTCCTTTTCACAAATGGCAACTTTTGTCTATTCCTTAAACATGATCCATTTCATGACTGACCTTTAAGCTACTTCCTTGAAAGGCACAATCTATCCTACATCTAAATTGTTTGTTCTTTACAGGAAGCTGCCACCTTAGGCAAGAAGGTCATGGTGCTAGACTATGTTGTACCAACACCTTTGGGTACCTCATGGGGTATGTTTTGTACTTCAGTAGATTTTAGTGCTGTATGTTAGCATGTCAACATGCTAACATTCTTGAGGCAGTATACAATAGGGGTTTTCTGTATGCAGCCAGCCCTGCTGGTTGTGGTCTGCTTGCAGCCCCTGCCATTTGCGGCCATGATGTGGCTCTTACAGGGGCAAGCCCTGAGGTGAGCAGAAACGCAAAGGAAGGGTGGGGCATGCCTTCCAGAAATGAGTGTTTCCACTCATTTGGGGCCTTGGCCCCAGAAGCACTTTATCACAGCCACAAGCGGTAGGAGCCGCACACAGACTGTGGCCATTGGGGCTAGCCGTTCACGGATCACGACCGGTAGAGCTGGCCACACGCCCAAGACCCCTATTGTATCCTGCCCACAGTTCTGTTTATTTGACAGTGTTTGATACCTTACTGTGGCTCAGTTCGGACAACACACTAGTCAACAGTGGCTTTAGAACTCCACAGTGAAGTAAGTTACACCACTATTGAGAAATATGTTGTCTGGCAGGAAAACTCCATGCAACGGTGGAGGGTTTTTTGGAAAACACTCCACACGGAATATCCATGCTGTGCAAAGGAGAGTTTCTGCACAAATGTGTTGCATGTTGTGTGGTGGGCTCTGGAGTTTTCTGTTGTGTTGACTTTTCCCACTGGGTACAGAGCTCCCAGGCAAGAGCAGCAAAAAGAACAAGTGCTACTTTAGGAGAGCCACTGGGATTGGTTTTTTGGCAGCAATGGCTGAAGGGATACCATTGGGAGGACCAGGGGAGGAGAGAGGGCGGAGGAACTGTCAATTAAACATCACAGTGGATTTTACTCAATTCTACGGTAGCCCACAGTCACACAGCAGTGGAGTTAGAAGATGTTGTGTGGGGAGTACCTCCTAAAAACTCAACCACTGAGTGGCGTTCTCATACTACATTGAGTAACGTTTTGTATGAACTGAGCCTGTGTGTGGCCAGTTCTTGAACAGATGCTTATGTAAAAGTAATATTGTTCAATGTGATGTTTTCCAAATTAATAATTTCAGTTACCTTCAAAGCCACAAGAACATTTTATTTATTTATTTATTTATTTATTTATTTATTTATTACATTTCTATATTTAGTTCTGTGTTCTTGTTATACAGCCCTCCTATTACATAAACACATACAGATTTTTACTGTAACTGCTTCACATGAAGTATTGTAAAGGTGAGGCCGTAGTTTAGTTTTTTAAGATAACAACTACAGTACAATGACTTGAACAGAGTCTCATTCAGAGGGTAGTGTAGTATAGGACAGAAGCTCTGACCTATCAAGCCTTTTATCTGTCTCCTCTGTTTCTCCTTCAGTATACTAATGATTACACTTTGTTAAAATACTAGTACATTGCCATGTTACCAATGAATAACTATAGTAACAGAGGTATGAGGGTGTGTAGAAGCATTTCCATTTTTCTGGATGCTTATTTCAAGGAGGTCTTAATTGCTGAAGGGACAAGCAATTCACTGCTGACAGCCTTATTTGTGTGATATGCTGGGGCATGATAGAATCACTGCCGTAAGTTGCTTGTACTTCATAGATGGCTCAGATGTATGCACTCTTGGTTTCTGATCTCATCACAGTAGAATAAAACCTTCTAAGAACTGTTAGACCACTGATATTTATAGTCGAGTAGTGATTAATGTGATGTGAGATCTTAATTCATACTTAAATCTTCCTGATCTAAGATCAGTTTGGCATATGGAGTTGACAGCATCTCAGATCACCTTTGGAGATGCAGTTCTAGGGTTCTTCCTTTTCTCACCCATGTGGTGCTCTCCACCATCTATATCAGGATAGGCAACCTTCGGGGTGGGGGGGCTTATAGGCACTTTTGGCAATTTGAGAACAAAATTGGCATGTTCCAGAGTAAAGCATAGGCATGCAGCCATCTGCCATCTTTATTTCCCAAGAATGTCTCTGAGTTCCACGTGTGGCCCACAGACATTATTGGAAAAAGTAGGAGCAGCTAGGGACCTTCACTTTGCCTTGAAGTGATCCTATCTGTCAGTAAGAAATTTTGTTAATGGTTTTAAACTTAAATGTAGGAAGGAGAGAGCACTCCTGTGGGCATCAAGAAAGGTGTCAGAGGGCTCACTGGTGTCCATAGGTGCCTTGTTGCCTACCCCTGATAAATATATAGAATAGGTCGAGGGCAATCTAGTCCTACCCCTTGTTGATGCAGAAAATCCACTAATGCAGGATTCCTGATAGAAACTGGATGGTCACCTACTTAAAAACCTCTAATGAAGGAGCCTGTTAGTAATAATAGCCTGTGTATTCTGTTCCTCTGGCAGGAAATATTGTACAGGACAGGGGATGAAATCCTAAAATGCATGATGGAGGCTGTCCTAAATGGTCAAGTCTTGTACTATTGTAATGGTGCATGATAAAATGTTTCTTAAGGTGTAGTAACTGTTCAGGAAATTGCCTATGCATGCAAAATGGCAAGTAAGATACATAGTGTTAATATTACACGAGACACTTCTTAATTAAACTTACACTTTGTTTTTCAGGGCTTGGTGGCACTTGTGTAAACGTTGGTTGCATTCCAAAGAAGTTGATGCATCAGGCGGCCCTTTTAGGTCAGGCCCTGCAAGATTCAAGGAAGTTTGGCTGGGAATATGATCAGCAAGGTTTGTAAAAGTAAAGAATCTTTTGATAGGGAAAAGGTAGCACTTGATGCATTTTGATGGTTTGGAGCAAAGCGTGTGTGTGTGTGTATGTATGTATGTATGTATTACTGAAAGGGAACATAAGGAATTTGTGGCGCTTTCTTCCCCTCACCCCAATGTAGGCATCTTAACCTTGGCAACATAGCCAAATGATTGTTCGGCATAAGCATTTTGTCTTCTTTTATGAACCAATAAATAGCCAGAATCCTAGACTGTCACTTTGCAACTTTTTAAAAAGGCAAACTTCTCTTTATTGCAAATACTGTGCAAGTCCTTATTTGCAACATTACAACATGAGATTTACAAGATGATTGCATGTTGTATCTGAATTGGATCCATTATTGTAATATAGTTTAATTACAAACACGTTTACAAGTGATTCTTGTTTTTCTCTTCAGTTAAACACAACTGGGAGACCATGGTCGAAGCAATTCAAAACTATATAGGATCCTTGAACTGGGGTTATCGGGTGGCCTTACGTGAGAAAACTGTGACATACCTCAATGCTTATGGGGAGTTTGTTGGGCCACACAAGATCAAGGTACCTGGAGGATCTTCTACTTAGTAACTTTTGATCTATTCAAATATATTTCTTATAAAGCTAGTACTGTTTATGAAAAATTATTTAAATGAGTGAAAGTGGTTCATAACTTCAGGAAAACCTGATGCTTTAACCTGTGTTGTTGCAATTGCAAACTATGTTTTCTTAAACTTCTCAAAGATCCTGCACAAATAACATACTGGATATATGATCATGATTAGTCAAGGATGAACTTTGTTCTAAATACTGAAAATAATTAACTAGGACAGATATTTAGCTGAGCAAAAATAAGGCAACTTGGAAACGTTTCGCTTACAATTTGTATTAATTTCCATTGGTGAAAAACTAACAGATTTATTGTGGTGTGAACTTCTGTGGCCACTGTCACTGTGCATCTGATGGGCACTGTCAATGGAAGCTTATACTAGAATAAATTTGTTGGCCTTGAAGATGATACAAGACTTGGTTAATTTGTATTAAATTCTATATGCCAACTAATGTTACATCATGCTACTTAATTGTGTACGTTGTGAATAATTATGTTACTGTGACTCTAACATTAAATCAAAATTCCATTTGAATATAACGATGATCCAAAAGACCGTATGTCGCACAAATGAAAAATGCAAGTAGGTACAATATGCAAATATCTGAATGTTTTGCCATTGTCATATATTACATTCTTTATTTTGAGCTCTTATTCATAGTACCTATCTTCTTTTTTAAACCAGTATAGTGGTGAAAGTTAATATATGAGTAAGTGATGAAAAGTATTGAGAGCTGTAAGAGGGATTCTGTGCATTGAGAGTGGAAGATGAGTGGGGGCTTGAGATTTATTCACCTGGAGGTTCTGTAGCAGTTATATCTGAATAGCCTCTTGGTTCAGGTTTGTTTCAGGTGAGGAATGGTTAACGTAACCAGCTAATAAAGCTCTTCTAAAAACTCAGTAGCTGAAATGGCATTTATGAGCTTGTATCCATCTTGTCTAAGCATACTGGCATATAATTAGGTGCAAAATGTTTTTGAATAGGGAACACCTAAGTTGTAAATGGTTGATGGTAAATTTGATTTCTCAAATGAATGCATTGTTAGGAGTAATGTTGTGGGGGTGGGAGGTTCAAATTATTTGCATTGCCCTCCGTGAACTTACCAAGGATAGAAAACGTTTGAAAATATTATTTGTTCTCAGTTTTCTGCTGCTTACTACTGTATAAGTAGTTCTTGGTGTATATTGCTGACAATATATTGTGAGAAATATATTATAGATCACCACTTGTGACACTTCATTTCTGTTTATTAGGCAACTAACAGAAAAGGACAAGAAACTTTCTATACAGCTCAGGCATTTGTTATTGCCACTGGAGAAAGACCTCGATATTTAGGTGTCCCAGGAGACAAAGAATACTGTATTACAAGGTGAGCCAAAATAAAATGTCTGCATTTCAATAGATTAAAAAGGGATTCTGAATCTTAATTTGCACTAATATTGCTGCTTTTCAGTGATGATCTCTTCTCACTGCCCTACTGTCCTGGAAAGACTTTGGTTGTAGGAGCTTCGTATGTAGCTCTGGAATGTGCAGGATTTCTTGCTGGCCTTGGCTTGGATGTCACAGTTATGGTGCGCTCTATCTTTCTTCGTGGCTTTGATCAAGAAATGGCAGAGAGAGCAGGTGCCTATATGGAAACTCATGGTGTAAAGTTCATCAAGAAGTTCGTTCCTATTGAGGCAAGTACCTTCATTTGTTAAGAGAGAGAGGAATGCTGATTCCTGACGGTCTTTCTGCTTAACATTGAATAATATAGTGTATAAAAACATGAACTGTGAATTGCTAAGGCTAGTATGTTTGTCAAGGTGAAGACTGACAAAGCAGTATTTTGTGGGTTGAGATAAAATTTCTACGTTTATTATTGTTCCATGCAGATTATAAAGTTGGAAGATGGCATGCCTGGAAAACTCAAAGTGATTGCAAAATCCACTGAAGAATCACTGATGATTGAAGGAGAATATAACACTGTAAGCACTCCACATGCTTTTGTTTGTGTGGTATGGATGATAGGGCTGGCTGATTTTTAATATGACACTCTGTACAAACTCATACCAGAGAAAAAAGCAACCAACCAAAATGCTGAAGCAGTTTCCCTATGAAGAAAGGTTACAACATTTGGGGATTCTTAATTTTTTTTTTAAAAAAAAGCAAGTAATGGTGGACATGATAGAGGTATATAAAATTATGCATGCTGTTGATAAAATGTGTAGGGAGCTGTTTATCTCCTCTCACAATAGTAGAAACCAGGGTCATCCAAAGAACTGAATGGTGGGAGATGCAGGACAGATAAAAAGGAAGGAATTACTTCTTCATATAGTGCATAGTTAAACGATGGCATTCCCTATGGAATTTGATTTCACAAGTTGTAGTGAGGGCCACCAATTTGTAAAGCTTTAAAAGGATAGATATATTCATGAAGGATAAGGCTATGAATGACTACTAGACATAACGCTTTATGGTATTCCCAATATCAGAGGCAGTATCCCTTTCAATACCAATTGTTGGGGACACAGGTGGAAGGATGTTATTGTGCTCATTCCCTGCTTGTGGCTTCCATAGGTATCTGGGTGGCCACTCTTGGGACAAAATACCAGATTAGATAGGCCTTTGCTCTAATCCAGCAGGGGTGCTCTTAAATTTTTATGTCTGATGGAAGACCATTAAAATAACATTTGTACAACAAAACTGGAAACCAAATTGCTCCATTTGATCTAAGCAATGATAGTGTTAAACAGTTGATTGATGCCATGAACATTTTGAAATCTATTTTGAGACTCTAAATCAGGGTCACATATTTCAAAACGGACTTTTAAAACTATTCATAAATACTTCCAAGAGCGTGAGAGAGACTTCCCACACAAAGCTGCCATTATTTGTTTTGTGCAGGTTTTGATAGCTGTTGGTCGTGATGCTTGTACCAGAAATATTGGCCTAGACAAAATTGGTATGGCTGTTAATGAAAAGTAAGTATTTCAAATCCTTAATTTTTCTTGGAACCTACTGAAACTTGTGTGGAAATCTGCTTTGTCTTTCAGCAGGTCTCTTTTCAGAAATTAGTTCTAAAATTAATTGTTTATTATTATTTACATTTTTGTACTGCTCAATAGCCAAAGCTCTCTAAAATTTGTAAACTAAAAGTTGTAAATATTTAAAGGATGAACTGGATATCTTAAGGATGAACTGGATATCTTAAATATTGCTGTCGAAATTAATTTGAAACTAGGTTTTATGTCTGTAAATGCTTACAGTTCAATATTGCCAGTTGTTGAGATCCAATACCATTCTTTTTCCATTTTGAAACTTACGCATTATGAACTAAGCAGGAGATATCACTTCCTTGAATTAGTTTAATTTGTCATAGTATAATGCTATGAAATTACTTGCCTAGAGTAGCTTTCCAATGTGGTGCCCTCCAGATATTTTGGACTATAACTTTCAGCATTCCTGATCACTGGCCATGTTGGCTGGCACTGGTAGAAGTTGGTCCAAAACATCTGGAGGGCACCAGTTTGGGGAAGGCTGCTCTAGAGAAACACTGAAGTTACTATACTAAGCATAGTAACTAAGATGAGTTGGGATTATTTGAATCTGTGCCTGTGCCTATCTCTACAGGCTGAAAATTTGCTTTGCTGGGTACCAAAGTCTTACTTGTCCTTGTTAAACAGAAAATTGATTGTTCTTTGACCTAGTATGATTCACAGTAATCAAATCATGGAGTTATTATGATGTTGGTATGCTAACTTTTTTTCTTCCATAATAAGGAATGGGAAAATACCTGCAAATGATGAAGAACAAACCAATGTGCCTTATGTCTATGCTATTGGAGATGTTTTGGATGGAAAGCTTGAACTTACACCAGTTGCCATAAAGGCAGGAAAGCTGTTAGCCCGTAGACTTTTTGGAGGGAGCTCAGTAAAGGTAAATGTGTGCTTCTTAGTGGTATTGGTAGTTGATGTTTCCCGCTGGAGAACGTGCCTGAAATGTGTTCAAAAACATATTATGTAAGGTAATTTCATGTTTATACAGTATAGAAGGCAGCAGTTGAAATAAACAACGTAAAGTGGTGCTAACCTTCATATAAACGGCAATACTGAATGATAAACAGAAATGGGGTAAATGATCTAAAGAAACGTTTTATATAATGTCATAATAGTACCACGATATATTTACAATATAACAGAAGGTTGTTAACAATATCAGGCATGTGATATTTAGTGCTCCGACCACACAAAAGAAGTTTGTAATTGCGGGACGCTTGATAAACAATGAAAGATCAAGTTGTTCACAATTAAACAAAAATTGTTTATAGTGGCAAGGCACTTGATATAAAACTTGTTCTGCTTGATTAAACAAAAGTTGTTAATAGTTGTGAGAGGCTTAGTAAGAAGCTTGTTTAACAGGCTGGCGGCTTAATAAACCTGTTTCATTTTAAGCTTCTTCAGACTTAATTCTCGACCAAAGCACACAACATTTTCCCGAGTGGTATATTCTTGCTTTCTTTAAATCATTTATCCCATTTCTGTTTTTCATTCAGTATTGCAGTTCGTACGCTGGTTAGCACCACTTTATGTTGTTTAGGTAATTTCATGTTACATTTAGTCCAAACTTATGAGCTATTGCCAACTCAGCTGTTTATAAGATAGTTTAAGGTGATCTGCGGAAGGCACAATTAATGTTGTTACTGCAGCTGCTGATATAGCAACAGCCATTGTTCTAATGGCATTGTTGACTGCCCTTTACTCCTAATAAGGATTGGACATGATACACAGGGGGCATGTCTACACCAGCCATTAAATCCAGGCTGGTCTCATGTGGGTCCCTTTGCATCCATATGGCCAGGGCCGGTGCTACCATAGAGGCCACTCAGGTGGCCGCCTAGGACGCCAAGCTAAGAGGGGCGCTGGGCACAGCGCAGCACTCACACACGTTGGCTGTGAGCTGGGCCGGCCCGAGGATTCAGCTGGGCCTGGGTGGGCAAGATGGCGCCCTGCGCCCGCCCAGCCAAAGTGAAGCCAGGGACACTGGGGTGTGGGTGGGGCAGTTCCACATTCGGACTTCCAGAATGCGCCCGGAAGAGAGAGAGAGAGAGAGAGAGAATGTATGGGTGCATGGGGTCTTTGAGTGAATGCATGTGTTCATGCATGTGTTTGTTTGGAGTGAGTGATGCTGAGTGTGTGTGTGTGTGTGTGTGTGCGAGTTGGGGGGGATGATTTGGAGGTGATATTCCTATTAAATAATGCATTTTAGACCCATAGACGTTCCTTTCCAATTTGTTTGCAATAATTTACATGACGTATTTCTTGCACTCTGAAAATGGGCATGGGCTCTGTGCCCATGGGGGGTGGGGATCACATTCTGGTGGGTTTTTTTACTTACATTTTGGTGGAGCGCAATTGCGCTTTGTATCCCCTGTTAAAAAAAAAAAGGTGGCCCCAACATCCCCCTTCTCTTCCAGGATGCTTCTGCTTGGATGCTGGGGTAGGATCGCAGAACCAGGTACGCCTGCGATCCTCCCTCCCTCCCTCTACACACTTAGGTGTAAACATGCCCATGATGTCATAGTAGTAGAATTGGGATGATAGTTGGGCAAATTATTGTACCTCATCCCAGCATCCAAGGGCTGTTGGCATTGCCTTGAAGCTTAAACATATATACTTACGTATCAGTGCCCTTTGAGAAAGTGTTAAGTCTTCATTGGTTGCTAAAGTGTAAACTACTGCTTACAGTTTGGACAATGAAACAGTTTCTACTAGACAGAGTTGTTGGGGTTTTCCATAGTTTTTTAGTTTTTTTAGTTACATTGTATGATTTCAATTTTAGTGTGATTACATCAATGTGCCAACAACAGTGTTTACACCTCTGGAATATGGCTGTTGTGGATTACCAGAAGAACGAGCTATTGAACAACTTGGAAAAGATAATATAGAGGTGAGATTGAGGTCTTAAAGCTTGTCATTGAAATATGATGTGGGTGCGAACACAGTTGTATAATGTTCATAACTTTAAGGTTTGAGTTATTTTTATATGACCTGATATGGTACTTAACCATTCCATAAAACATCCTCACAGTGTTTTCACTGGTAAAGGGCAGATGACCTCACTGTATCTTTTCTCAACTGTTACCTGTTGAGGGTTAACATTTATGCACTACTTGGCCTGGGCTGTTCCTTGGCAAGATGAATGTGTGTAATCCTCAATCCCCGTTTTTGGCTATGTGGAGATTATTCCAACTGCATACTAGTTTTCTACAAAGGTAAAAGTTTATTTGCTTTGTCCTTCCCAGCATTTTGTTCTTCACACAGACATCTCACTTTAGGTAGTGATTACCCTCTTCATTGTTAAAATGAGTGGAAGATACATAAAGGGAAAAGCAATTCTGACATTCTAACTTTCTCCTCTAGGTATATCACACTCTATTCTGGCCACTTGAATGGACAATCCCCGAGAGAGACAACAACACTTGTTATGCAAAAGTAATCTGCAATAAGCTTGACAATGTATGTATTCTTTTCTTGTGTGTTCGTGTTCATATTTTCAAAGTGTAAAGGTCAGGTGGCCTATAATGCAATGAATTGTTTTGCTGATGACTGGAAAGATCCTAAAATGTTCACCATGAGTTAGATCTGGAGTGTCCCTTCTGCAAAATGAACAACTCTGTCATGGAACTAAGGTCCAGTGAAGGTTCTTGCTGGAGGGGGTAGGGTGTGGGAGAAGCTATTTTTTGTCACCTTCCACACCATCATGGAGGGGCTAAAGCAGTTTTTCAGGGGCCACAGAGGATTGGAGGGGGAAGGAGGAATTGGTGAATATTACCTCCCAGTAGCAGTGTTCTGTGAGCAGAGTTCCACTTAAAGGAACACTAGCTGTTCTACTTTCATATTGAACTAAAAGTATTTTGTGGCTTCCTGTTTACTGGCTTGTTAGTTGCTGCTTATTGAAGCCACAGAGCAGTTCAACTTCTGAAGCATCCAGTTGAAAATCCGCTGGTGATGCAAAACTTGGGACAAAGGAATGGAGTCATTCTCACCCTCTCTAGCATGTAACCACAAACTGTAGTCTAATCACATACAACTCAGTTAAAATAAGATTACAATGCGCGTACAAATTTATTCATATCCCACAGGCAAGTCCCACTGAGTCATTTACAAAGCAGAATCTGAGGCAAAGCTTACACTCTTCTGTAATTTGGATGGTCTTCTCCATGCCTTCATATTACTCTTCATTAGTGGAGTTAAGGCATCTTGCTCCCTGGTTTCTTCACCTACTGTAATTGTGGGAAAGATGGGAACCTGAACCCAAGAAGTTCAGCTCTATATTGATTAACCCTGTTCTGTGTTCCTTAGTGTACTGAGGAATATATCTAAATTTAGATCTATTGGCCAGATCTAAACTACACAGATATTTTTTTAAAATATGGTAAGCGGTATATGAATCTAGTAAATAATAACAGTAAAAATGACTTGCATCATCTGCAGCTACGCAACTCAAAAAAGCAGGACTTTGGTCACATGTGTTTAATTTTTCAAGGAAGAAAATGCTTTAATATGGCACCTCATTAATACAGGCAGAAATGTGGAAAGAAAGGCACCGTAAACCAATGACGAAGGAGGAGGCAAACTCAGGACAAAAAGAAAAGTTATTAAGATCTACGCGTTTCGGAGGGAATACCTCCTTTTTCAGGAGCTGTAAAATTAATTCAGCCTAAGTATTTTGATATAGTACTTCTCCTAAGCAAGCCACACACATTAACTCAGAAGTAAGATAAAAGAGTAAACTGAACATGTTGCTGTTGGTGTCAGCAAAGTTAAGTGCTGATATGCTAACAACTTTGATTTCTGTCACCATTTATGTGAAATGAAGCTAATGTTCTTAATATCAGAATTTGCAAGAAGCTAGCAGCTGCCTGCAATGGATGGGAAATACTAATAGAGTAACTTCTCATCTTTTCCTTCTTCCCTCACACATTTTAATCAAAAGAACCGTGTGATAGGATTTCATGTTCTTGGACCTAATGCTGGGGAAATTACCCAGGGTTTTGGGGCAGCAATGAAATGTGGCATCACAAAGGAATTGCTTGATGATACAATTGGTATACATCCAACTTGTGCAGAGGTAAGAGTAATTACATTTTTACATAAATATATAACTTATACTACCTGTCTTGCTGCATCTTGAACTGATTTTTCTCTTCTTCACCTTAACTACCTCCTAAGGATGTCCCATCTTTAAACGAACAGCCACTAAGTACTAAAAGAACCACCATGCTCCTGTTTGTTTTCTTTACAAAGCACAAGTTAACACTGACCTTAAAAGAATGCTTAGTGTTGGGGCTTTATGCAGATGGAATGGCGTTGAATGGAGTGTAGATTCCTGAAAAGCATGAATAAAAATCATTTGTTTCATTCTTCTACAGGTGTTCACTACGATGGACATTACGAAGTCTTCAGGGAAAGATATCGCTCAGAGTGGCTGCTGAGGTTAAGCCCTGCTGTTTAAACTATTTCCTGTTGGCACCGCTTATCTATATGGAAGGTTTTAGAAGCATTTAAACATACACGGGTAAATAAGTAGCATCTGATTGCAGTACATTGTTACTAGATAGTGCACTTCTGAAACTTCTATGAAAAGTTGTGGTGTCGGCAGGAAACAGTAAAACAGCAGGGTAAACTTTTAATCCTGATTTGCTTAGAATGGCACTCAAGTGTATTTTTGAAGTTTTGGCTCTGAACCTCAGCCAGAGGCGAGTCATAGCTGATTACTTCTATGCAAAGTTGGGAAAACCTATTCGTCCAGTCAAACGTAGAGATTCCTTCCAGAAGAACTTTTGAATTGCACAAGTGAAATTTAATTTTCTTTGTTTCAGTGCTTTTGTATGATTGCGTCAGGCACAGTTGAATGTATAGTTAACTTTTGCTAGAAACTCCTCTTAACCCAGTAGGGTCACTAGTGCATGTTGTTAATTGTTAACATGAATAGTGAGGTTTGTTTGCAGTGTTTATAAATATCCCAATTTAAATAGTCATACATTGGAAAACAAATCTAAAAGTTAATGCAACATGTCCACATATGCATCAAAGTTTACAGGACACACAATATTACAATTTTATTTTTAATCTATAGCTCCTTGGTCACCAAAGAAAGTAACGTTCTCAAAGGAACAAAATTATAATTTTTACACATTATAAAAATTTGTCAGAGTATTTTGGCAAAACAAGGTCCAACATCTCTATCTGAGAATTCCTTCACATTTGACTACTCAAGAAAAAATATTTCCATATGAAATTGAAATCTTTTCATGGTAATCTTTCCCATTTATGGAAGTACTATGTCATAGCAGCGAACATTGAATTATCGTGCTTTGTAAAATTCCCAATACAGTAAATGGTTCAACACCGTCTCCAGTTATTTTGAGGACATTAGGCTTGGATTACTTCATTTTGTCTTAAGTATGTATGTTCTGATGTATGTTTTTATTTCAAAAGCTGTATCATATGAACAGTTTTAAGAAATATTTATGGTGTATCATGGATTTTAAAGTTCAATAAATGAACAATGTCACATGGTGTGCAGTGTTACATTCTTAAGAAAAATGTAGCTTTTGCCAGAAGAGTATGTATTTCAGTTCTTTACAAGTGGAAATCCAGAAAAGCTTATATGATAAGCATGCTTATGTGCCATCATCCCTACCTGCCCTGTTATTATTATTATTATTATTATTTATTTATATAGCACCATCAATGTACATGGTGCTGTACAGAGTAAAACAGTAAATAGCAAGACCCTGCCGCATAGGCTTACAGTTACAGTTGAACTATAACAGATGTATTGTCAGGAGGCTGTAGGAGTGGGCTATCCTTCATGGCACTGTACTTCTCTCTGACTTTTAGGGTATTGAGTTCATATTTCCTGCTTTAATCTTAACTATGGGTTAGGGAAACAAGACAGGAATTGGTTTACTCCTTAAACTGAGGTGCACAACCTGTGGCCCAGGGACTGCATGTGATCCCTCTGAGGCCATTACTGTGCCCCCCGCCCCCATGGATGGGGGCTAACACAAACACACCCAAATACCAATGATCTGTTGCTGTGTGTGTGTATCTGTACACATACATACAGCCCCCAACGCCTGAGCCAGTATCATGTTGTGTATGTCTGCCCTAAACCATAGTTCTGATTAAACACCGCTTGTCTGAGTTTGGACATAATAAGTCACTGGTTAGTTATAAACAGAAGTAAGACCTTCTGATCTCTTTATGGTCATATCAGAGGAGAGGGGAGCAAGGAGTGCCTGAGCCTGTGGCTCATTCACGCAGTGTTAAATAATAGTTTAGCATTGCATCTAAATGAGAGCAGTCTCTGCAGGACAAGTTTAAACAATTCTGCTTGTTTCTTTAAAATGAGAGTAATAGGGGTGTAGTCATCTGTTAAACACTAATTAATGGGTTAGTAACTCCTTAAAAGTAGAATCTGACACTGCTTGCTTGAGTTCTATAACAACTGGCATGGATAAAAACTCCAAAAACTGAAGCTTCAGAATAAAAGCAGGTTTTTGGTATGGAAATGGGCACAAAACCAACTTTTAGGAAGGAAAAAAAATCATTTTTACTGACTTGAAGTGTCAAGTTCCTCACATCTTTCAAATACACAAAGATTCTAAGCCTCTTATGTAATAATCATAACAATGCTACTCAATGTAGCACTGTTAACATTCCACTATAAGCATGTTCTACTATTGAGATCAAGTATTACATAGGTTTGGAAATTTGAAGAAATACGCCTTGTAGCTTATGTTAAGACTTGAGTACACTTTGGCTTCAACTCAAATTAGTTAAATTTTATTTAACCAAAATTACTCTGTGATAAGTATCAATTATTAATACAGAAGTCTTATAGGCTTGAGCTTTTGGAATCATCCATAAATCAATATGGAAAACCCAAGTATGGTGGTAGTAGCTGCTAAGGCATTCAATGCCATGAATTGATATCCTCTTCCTTGCTGCCTCCGCATTGCAAACCACTTGCTATTCCAGCAGTTGCCTCGAGCAAGGCACTATTTTCCCACCACCTGATGTTTATCAATGTGTGAGCTGTGGGAAAGCATTTGGAGAATACAAGTCAAAGTAGTTCATTGGGAACCATGTTATCGTTGGTTTGTATAGAATACAAGTCAACTACGTTTGTATTTCTTCAGGTAAACATTTATCACCATAGAGCATCAATGCAATTAAATTGTCCCTGCTCACCCTGCTTACGCAAAAACACCAATGGAATACATTACTTCCACAGTTATTTTAAACTTGTAAGCTATTTTCCTTGTAATTGCCCTGGCCTAATTAAAAACTGCCTACTTCTACATAGGTTGTTCAGAGCATGCTGTTCTGTTTTTATAACCTAAGTAAATATTCATTAGGCTAGTTCTCTTTTTTTCATAGGTGTATGAATAAAAGAGGGAGGAGCAATGTGCACTTGTACAAAGCACTTCAGTACCAGAAGTTGAAAAACTGATGGGTGTATTACACTTAGGAGTGGGGTACACTCTACTGAAGCAGAGTTGTATCCAACCATATCGGTCCACTAATGGAGCAGTATCTACTAGCTGAATGAACCCCATCCTCCCTAAATCTGCTCTGAAGTATTAGGTGGCTGTCTAGAGAAGTTTTTAAGAGGTAGAAGGGGAAGGAAAAGTCCCTTTGAAGAAGCAGAAGCCTGCTCATGGACCATTGGATATAGCCAACAATCCCTAGTATTTATTAAAGCAATCTGAGGCAGTTGCTTAAGAATAAAGTAGCCATGCTTGGTATATGCATAATCTTCACATATGATGGTGCTCTTTAGTGTGTGTGTGTGTGTGTGTGTGTGTGTGTGTGTGTGTGTATATGTATATATATATATATATATATATATATATATATATATATATATATATATATTGTTCACTGCTTCCCATCAAATCATTCCTGAAACAAAATAAATGTGTATGCAGCTGTAAATTTTGAAGGAGGTGAAAGTGGGGGAGATGTACAGGTGTCCTTTGTGTTTCTTTCACCAGTAAGACCGAGCAATGATGTAAGCCTTTATATCACTTGCCTTTGCCTTCTATTTGGCTAACTCCTACCTGTTTACTCAAATAAATAACCAGCAAAAATAAAAGGTTTTTTATTTTAATATTATTTATTATGTCCTTATTTGGTGATTATTCAGAACATTTCTTTTGCATGAAAAGATCTCTTCAAAAGTGTCAGTGGATATATGGGAAAGTGCATGTAAATTCTTACTTCGATTGGGAAATTGAGCCTTTTTCCTTCTTTGCTAAGTTTTGTTACCTTTCAAATAATGTATATTCCTGTGCCTGAAAAACAAAACATGAACTTCCTGAATGTGCACAGCTATAAATTCTTGCCAGGGGCATGGCCTTCAAAAATCTGCCCAGCAGAATTCTTTTGGTGGAGCAGCTTTAGTGACATGCTAGCGAACCAGTCCTGTCTTAAGCAGAGTTGTAAAACTCGCAATGATTTCTCTCATAACAGCTGATTTTGTATAAGCGGACTTTGGATTTTTTACATATGTGCTGGCACGAATGGTACGTATCCTGTCTCACGGTTCTGGCAATATATCAACCCCATTTACAGTGTAAAAAGAGTGTTTTCCCAGTGACTAGTTTAACGTACCATAATCGTACACTTAGTGGCCAAAATGTACCCTACCGCGAAGCTAAGGATTTGTATTAGACGGGTTTTATGATTTCTAGACCGACTTCCTTGCTTTCATGGTGGAACTGCCACCACTACAGAAAGCCCCCACCCCACCCCGACCCCCTTCTTCCACTGCTGGCTGCAACGGGAGAGTGGCCGGCGGGCCTCTTCAGAGCAGCCGCTTCGCTCCATGCCCTTGCGCCTGCTTTTTTCGGGAGAGCCACCCAGGCGGCCCAAAGGCCTGGCTCTGACGGGCTCCTTCCTCAGAACGAAGCGTTGTGAACGAAGCGTTCTGCCTGGAATTCACCCAGGCAGGCAGCGGGAGAGCTTACCTGGCCCTACCTGCTCCCTCCTGGCTTGTGGACCAGGCTTTCACTAGAGGGCCATTTTCAGGAGGGCGAGTTCTAGCCCCGCTGTTACTTCAGTGTGCCGCTGCCTCTACCCCATGTGTTTGCAAGGAAAGGAAAGGACAGGCCTCAGTAGAAATGTATTATTTCTTAAAACATTTGCATCTTGCCCCATATCAATGGGATCTCAGGGCGGCGTACAGATAAAATCCGCGCGCAAAGAGAACGTCCGGCGGTTTCAGCTTGTCATTTGTTGGAGTTTGGGGTGGGTGAAGAGGAGGAGAGCTCGAGGTGCGTATCATGCATCCTAGTGTTTGGAGTAGGCGCCGTTTTAGGGTTGGGATTCTGGGGAAAGCCATCCCGCCTACCTAGCGGCAGGGAATACAGCACTGCGGGGGCGGCCAGTCAGGCTGCGGCCCCTCCCTCCCCAGAGCTGGCCGGGGGAGTTCTCAACAGAAGGAGGCGCTTTGTCGACTGGGGCTTTCGAAGCTCGAGGGCTGGGCGGTTGCCCGCTCCCTTGCCTGGCCTTTCCTCTGTCAGGCGGTCCTGCCTTACCGCGGGGAGACCCCTTCTCTTACAGCAAGGCCTAAAGCGCTGGCTGAGCTTGCTTCCCTTCCGCGTTTTCTCGCCAGTAGGAGACAAGATTTTCTCTCCCCACTCTCTTCGCCCCTTTCCTTTGCCTGCGCCTTTTTTCAGTGCTCGCTGTTGCACTCACAACGTCAACGGGCTCCATCTTCTTAAGCCCGCTCTTTCCTCGAGAGAAAAATATAAACAGTCCTTCCCTTCCCCTCATTCCTTCAAAGCTAGAGCTTATTGTTTGGGGCAGGAGGAAAGTCGTCGTCCACTCTGATGAAGGAAATTGAGAAGTGGTGAGTAAGGGCGCCAATGCCTTCCACTCTCCCCTCCCTTTTCAGTGGACTGGTAAATCCTACTAGCATCCCTGCTGCACTGGGAACTGCAGGATGGGACACTAGTTGCCGATCAATATCATTATGATCATGCTGTTGTTGTTATTTATTATTACATCTAGACATACATTAAGTAGCTTACAAAACAAACGCAGGGAAACAGATGCAGCTTTAAATAGGGGAAGAGTATCTGATTGCTTCAATTTCTCACATTTCGGCTTAGTTAAAATTGGGTAACCCCTCTAAAAGCGATTTTTTTTCTTAATAAGAGTGGTACTGGGTCAGACTAAAGTACCTCTAGTCCAGCATATTGTGACCAACAGTGGTCAGCCATATGCACCTGGGAAGCCCATAAACAGGACATGAAGGCAACACCCCCTCTTCCCCTGTTGATTTGCCAACAACAGTTTGAATGATAGAATAATAGAGTTGTAAGGGGCTTATAAGGCCATTTAGTCTAACCCCCTGCTCAATGCAGGAATCCACCTTAAAGCATCCTTGACAGATGGCTGTCCAGCTGCCTCTTGAATGCCTCTAGTGTGAGAGAGGCCACAACCTCCCTAGGTAATTGGTTCCATTGTCAAACTGCTCTAACAGTCAAGAAGTTTTTCCTGATGTCCAGCCGGAATCTGGCTTCCTGTAACTTGAGCCCCTGATTCTGTGTTCTGCACTCCAAGTGCCCCATGATATTCTGATTAACAAACTAGCTGAAAGTGGGCTAGATGGAACAACTATTAGGTGGATCCACAGTTGACTACAGAATCAGACTCAAAGAATGCTTATCAATGTTACCTTCTCAAACTCGGGGGAGGTAACGAGTGGGGTACTGCAGGGTTCAGTCCTGGGCCCAGTGCTCTTCAACATTTTATTAATGATTTAGACGAGATGGTGCAGGGAACGCTTATCAAATTTGCAGATGACACAAAATTGGGTGGGATAGCTAATACCCTGGAAGACAGAAACAAACTTCAAAGTGATCTTGACAGTCTGGAGTGCTGGGCTGAAAACAACGGAATAAAATTTAATAGGGATAAATGCCAAGTTCTACACCTAGGAAAAAGAAACCAAATGCACAGTTACAAGATGGAGGATACCTGACTCAGCAATACTACAGGCGAGAAGGATCTTGGAATTGTTGTAGATCGCAAGCTGAATGTAAGCCAACAGTGTGATGCAGCTGCAAAAAAGGTAAATTCTATTTTGGGTTTGCATTAATAGAAGTATAGCTTCCAAATCGGCGAGGTACTGTTTTCACTCTATTCGGCACTGGTTAGGCCTCATCTTGGAGTAGCACTACCTTTGAACACAGGAGGTTCCATTTAGGTATTGTGGCTAATAGAGATTGATTCATCTATCCTACATGAATTTGGCTAAAGCCTTTTAAATGTAGTCTAAACTAGTGGCCATCACAAGATCTTGTAATAGTAAATTCCATAAGTTAAACATGTAAAGGGGTACTTCCTTTTGATTGTCATGAATGTACTGTCAGTCAGTTCCACTGAGTTCCAGTATTAGAAGGAGAAAAGCTTCCACCTCCTTTGCCATTAAGGATACAGTCCTATGCATATTTAGACAGAAAAACATGCATAGGATTGTGCCCTAATAATGCTATAAATCTCTGGCATACCCTCCACCCACCATAAAATGTCCCAAGGGCTATAGCCTTATCTCATGATGAAGATACTTTTCAAGCTCTATAATACCCATTTTTAGATTAGGTGATGATTAGGATCATAACTATGTTATTTTTAGTCCTTTACCTATTATAGTTTCTATTGCTTAATTGTTAAACAGAAGAGTGCCAGAGATTCAACGTATTACATGATCTGAAACACATATCTCTTCATTCCATGGATGGACTGGGAAAGGGATTTGGATGTAATTTCTGTGGGCTGCTTTACATGATACTTTTACTGATATGGATATTAACCTATGTGTATGAATGTCATGATCTTTAGATAGAAGATTTTCCAGCAGGCATTTGGTCTGTTGAATTGATAATTGTATTGATTTCCTGGAAGGCACATTTGGATGTTACTTTTATCTGCTGTTCCTGTGTTTTATTTTTAAAAACTGTTTATTTTCTTGTTGGATTTTCTTGTAAGCCACCTGAAATATGCTTTTCCTGAGATCCTCACAGAAAGAGGCACGGAACTCCCTTAGGTTTGGTGCTGTTGCAAAGAATGGCCAAGGAGGGGAGCCCAGTAGGGGAAAGAGCAGGTCAAATAAAAGACTAGTGGGCTGAAGTAGCATGGATGAGTGAGCAGCAACCTCTCATTACCAGACCAGAAACAGAAAAGAGGGACTCACTGGGAACCCTAGCTTATGGGAGATGGAGATCTTCATATAGTTTGACAGATGTGACATAAAGCCAATTGTTTTATTATGATTTTATTAGAATGTAAGCCTATGTGGCAGGGTCTTGCTATTTACTGTTTTACTCTGTACAGCACCATGTACATTGATGGTGCTATATAAATAAATAATAATAATAATAATAATAATAATAATAATAATAATAAGTGGAATGGATAAAGAGAAACAGCTTTTAAGCCTCAGAGTTTAAGGGAGCAATCCTATGCATGTTTCTATCTAAGCATGCATAGGATTGCGCCTTAAACGTCTGTTTGTACAGTGATACCATTTTCACATTTTGTCTATACAGTATTTATGTGTAAGGCTGCTGCAGTAAGTCTTCTCTAGCTTCCTGTTTTCTCTTGGTTGAGTCAACTGGAGATTTTATTTTTATTTATATTTTATATGTACATTCTCTGCACACTGCATTTTGGGTTGCATGGGTAAATCTGCCTAGTAAATAGAGCCTAATAAATAGAAAATGTGGCATTGAGGCAGGGGTTGAGGTATACAAAATGCATGGTATGGAGAATGTGGATAGGGAGACATTTTTCTCCCTCTCTCAAAATACTAGAACCCAGGGTCATCCCATGAAGCTGATGGGTGGGAAATTAACGACAAATAAAAGGAAGTATTTCTTCACACAGCACATAGACAAATTATGGAAGTCACTACCACAAGATGTAGTGATGACCACCAATTTGGATGGCTTTAAAAGGGGGTTGGATAAATTCCTGGAGGCAAAGGCTATCAATAGCTACTAGCCCTAATGGTTGTGTGCTATCTCCAGTATTTGAGGCATTAAGCCTGTGTGCAACAGTTGCTTAGGAGCATGGATGGGAGGGTGCTGTTGCACCAAATCAAATCAAATTGTTATTTATTACAGTCGCAGACCAGCAAATGCACCATGTCCTGCTTTGTTGGTCCCTGGCCGACAGCTGGTTGGCCACTGTGTGAACAGTGCTGGACTGGATGGACCCTTGGTCTGATGCAGCATGGGTCTTCTTATGTTGAAGTGACTCTTCTTGTTCCCGAAGCAAAAGGCAATTGCTACTGTAAGCATGGGCTCACGGCAGCTAAAACAGATAAAGCCCCAACACGCTAATTAAATCCTCAAAAAAAGGGTAAGCGAAAACTTTCTAATAAAACTCAACTGCTTACAGCAATTCAGCAAATTGTAACTATTTGGGGCAATTAAAACAATTTGAATAAGCCATTAAAATAATAAAAACTAAAATAGGCTGCAGAGCTCAAAACAAGCATCTTACAGCACCGTTTTAGCCAGAGGTTGTGTTCCCATCCAGTTTTTATTTAGAACGAGCTGATATGCCCGGTGTTGCTCGGGTCCGTGAAAAATGTTTATAACATGTATTTGATATATAATAAATTTCTATGCAACTTATTCATCTATAGGTTTGTTGTTGTTTTTAGTTCGGTTGAGTTTAGTAAATTGTTTTGTTAAAATAAATGAAAAATTGTGTTAATAAGAACTGTATTTTAAATTAGAACTTCATGATAAATCACATTTTTATTTTACCTGAAAAGCCTACACCTCCCATCATGCCTTAGCTGGAGGAGCCATCTAAACCTCAAAAACAATCAGGACACACAACACCCTTTCTACCAGCTAAAAAAAGATGCAAACCTAAAAATGTGTTTTCAAAATATACCCGGCATTGCCCGATATCTGAATAAGATATAGTAGGGAAGCGGATCCACCATCTTAAAGTAGCAGGCCAGTGGTAGGTCTGTGAGTTAACCTTTAAACAAATTAAATTCATTTCCCCCCCTCTCTTACCCTGATGACAACCCTTCAAGGTAGGCCTGTCCTAGGTCTGTGAGGTAACTTTAAAACAAATTAAATTAGTTTCTTCTCTTTCTCTCTCCCCCTCTCCCGCTCCCCCCTCCCCAATGCCTGGCCAGGGCCTTCTTGAAGTTGTTGTCGTGATTTTCTGTGTCCCCACAGAAAACAAAAACTACAACTCCCAGCATGCCTTTTGCCTAGAGTTGAGACCTCCTTGCCTTCTGCTCCCGATGGGTTGGCTGCCTCAGTAACTGAGGCAGCCAACTCAGGCACTCTCTCTTCAGGCCCAGGATTTCGAGCCACTTCCAGATGATGGCTGCCACAGTCTGATAAATCTTCCCTCCCACCCAAGGCTATTGAAACAGAAGGGTGAATGGAGGAATAATGGAGTTAGTGGCAGTTGGAGAAAGTCAGTTAATGGAGGCCGAGTTAGGACTGAGAGATAGTGATTATTTATTTATTTATTTAGAATATTTATATACCGCTCCCCATTGAAAAATTTCGGAGTGGTGTACAAGGTAAAATGAAAATAAAAACAGAATAAACAATTAAAACAAAATTTTAAAAGAAGCAAAAACAGAAATACTACACCTCCCAGCATGCCTTTGGCGGCCCTCAGGTGCCCATGTCCTCTGAGAGGCGCTTTCCTCCGCTTGTGGCTAATGCTGCTCCTTGACAGAGCATTAAGGAGTAGCATTGCCAAGGAGGGGAGGTAAACAGCTGTCAGTGGACATGCACAACTCCAGTCAAGTCCTGCTGGGACTGCCTCAGCCCACACTTCTCACCCACGAAGTGCTTCATCAGAAGCCTGTACTGAAGGCCCGGGACTGGGCCAGGAACATGCCCCCCTTTGTCAAACCTGTTTTTGGGCATGCACAGAGTGCTTCCCTTTCCTTCCTCCCTCTTAAGGGTGAAGGCTGTGCGTGTGCTTCCCTCAGTTTCTGAGAAAATCAATATCAGGACGGGGTGCCTTTGAGCATGTCCAGAGTTCGGCCTCTCAAAGACATGCTGTTGTATCTAGTTATGGTTTTAAAACCACACATGGCAGGTGGGAGGAGGCACCGCAAATGGATGCAGCCCATTTATGTGGGTCATTTCCTTTTATGTGGAATTGGGTTGGTTGACTTTAGGAATCACAATGGCCACCAAAGGCCAGTAAGTCTGGCCTCCTACCCAAGGCATGCTGGGAGTTTTGCCAAAGGGAATTGTAAGTGTGTAAACCTAGGTTTTTTATGAAATTCTTTAAAAACACTTAAAACCCCAAAAATCATGTTTTTAGATTTTTTCTGATCCGTATACATGAAGATCTGTCTGGGTGAACAGCATTAAGGTAGTACCATATGTGAAAGTGGGTACAGGACATACGTGACACACACATACTTTTCGCTTTATAGGTAGAGATTTCTCCTTTATCCTGTTTCTTTCAGAGTAACTTTAGAACACCCTATCATTCTTGGATTTCAAATGCATTATATTGATCTTTAGCTACCAAAGTGAAGGTCTTCATTTGGAAATTTGGAGCCACTCCCTAAATTACTTAAAAACCTCTATAGTGTTTCAAATCATCATTGGTTTAAAGGAGCAGGAAACTGGGAAACTTGCCCACTTCTTTTATAACTGGTAAAAAAGTGCTTCTTAATCAGAATACTCTTCCAAATTCTTCTTGATGGAAATGTCAACCCAGTGTTCGGCAGCTGTGAAAAAGGCAAATTCCATGTTGAGAATAATTAGGAAAGGAACTAAAAATAAAACTGCCAATATCATACTTTTAATGATGCACTGGTTTTAAACGTTTGAATTAGCTGTATGTATTTTATGGTGTTTTTATTTGTGTTGTACCCTGCCTCGATCCAGAGGGAGAGGCAGGTTATTATTATTATTATTATTATTATTATTATTATTATTATTCTCTTATGCAAATCTATGGTGCTACCCCAGTTCTGGTCACCGCAGCTAAAGAAGTTATTATTATTATTATTATTTATTATTTATTTATTTATTTATATAGCACCACCAATGTACATGGTGCTGTACAGAGTAAAACAATAAATAGCAAGACCCTGCCGCATAGGCTAGTTTAGGTGCGGTGACCAGAACTGGGGTTGCACCATAGATTTGCATCAGAGTCGTATGATATTGGCAGTTTTATTTTTAATTCCTTTCCTAATTATTCCCAACATGGAATTTGCCTTTTTCACAGCCGGCTAACACTGGGTTGATATTTCCATCAAGAAGAGTTTGGAAGAGTTGGAAAAAATGCAGAAAGGGCAACTAAAGTGATCAAGGAGCAACTTCCCTATGTGGAAAGGTTACAACAGCCAGGATTGTTTAGCTTAATAAAAAGGCGAGTAAGGGGGGGCACGATAGAGATTTATGTACAAAATTATGCATAGTGTAGAGAAAGTGGACAGGGAGACATTTTTCTCCCTCCCTGCATAATCCTAGAACCTGGTGATTGGTGGGAGGTTCAGGACAGATAAAAGGAAGTACTTCACACATAATAATTAAACTATGGAATTCACTACAACAAGATGTAGTGATTTGGATGGCTTTAAAAGGGGGTTGGATAAATTCCTGGAGGAGAAGGCTATCAATGGTCTAGTCCTGATGGATATGTGCTACCTCCAGTATCAGAGGCAGTATGCTTATGTACACCAGTTGCTTAGGAACATGGGCAGGAGGGTGCTGTTGACTTCAGCAAAGCTTCAACAAAGCTTTCAACAAAGTGCCCCATGATATTCTGATTAACAAACTAGCTAAAAGTGGGCTAGATGGAACAACTATTAGGTGGATTCACAGTTGGCTACAAAATCGGACTCAAAGAGTACTTATCAATGGAACCTTCTCAAACTGGGGAGAGGCAACTAGTGGGGTACCGCAGGGCCCAGTGTTCTTCAACATTTTTATTAATGATTTGGACGAGGAGGTGCAGGGAACGCTTATCAAATTTGCAGATGACACAAAATTGGGTGGGATAGCTAATACCCTGGAAGACAGAAACAAACTTCAAAGTGATCTTGACAGTCTGGAGTGCTGGGCTGAAAACAACGGAATAAAATTTAATAGGGATAAATGCCAAGTTCTACACCTAGGAAAAAGAAACCAAATGCACAGTTACAAGATGGGGGATACTTGGCTCAGCAATACTACAAACGAGAAGGATCTTGGAATTGTTGTAGATCACAAGCTGAATATGAGGCAACAGTGCGATATGGCTGCAAGAAAGGCCAATGCTGTTTTGGGCTGCATTAATAGAAGTATAGCTTCCAAATCACGTGAGGTACTGGTTCATCCCTATTTGGCCCTGGTTAGGCCTCATCTAGAGTATTGCGTCCAGTTATTATTATTATTAGTATTAGTATTAGTATTAGTATTAGTATTATTATATTTATTTGTATCCCTGTGGGGAAGAAGAAGGACCGAGGGGACAGGAGCAGGCAGAAGTAACATCGGGGCCTGCTCCTGCTGGACTCTCTCTCTCTCTCTCTCTCTCTTTCTCTCTCCTCCCTCCCTCCCTCCTTGACTCCTTTTCCTTGTGTGTCATGTCTTTATTAGATTGTAAGCCTGAGGGCAGGGACTGTCTTTTTTGCTAAGTGTAAGCCGCTCCGAGAGCCTTTTCTGGCTGAGGAGCGGGGTATAAGTATGATAAATAAATAAATAAATAAATTTTGCCCAATGCTGGGCCTCAAGGCGGCCTTACAAAGTTTAAAATATACATGGGTGGGGGGAGGGAAACAAAACCATAAACAATTAAAAAATACACAACAAAATTATAAGACATTAACATAGATGGAGGGCTGGATTATTCTCCAAAGGCCTGCTTGAACAAAAAAGTTTTAGCCTGCTTCTGAAAGCCCATCAAGGAGGGAGCCAGCCTAGCTTCCCCAGGAAGAGAGTTCCAGAGCACCGGAGTAGCCACCGAGAAGGCCCTCTCCCATGTTCCCACCAAGCATGCCTGTGAAGAAGGTGGGACTGAAAGAAGGGCTTCTCCAGAAGATCTCAAAGCACGGGCAGGCTCATAAGGGAGAATACGTTCTTTCAAATAACCTGGACCCGAACCATATAGAGCTTTATAGGTCATAACCAGTTCTGGGCTCCACAATTCAAGAAGGACGCAGACAAGCTGGAGCGTGTTCAGAGGAGGGCAACCAGGATGATCAGGGGTCTGGAAACAAAGCCCTATGAAGAGAGACTGAAAGAACTGGGCATGTTTAGCCTGGAGAAGAGAAGATTGAGGGGAGACATGATAGCACTCTTCAAATACTTAAAAGGTTGTCACACAGAGGAGGGCCAGGATCTCTTCTCAATCCTCCCAGAGTGCAGGACATGGAATAACGGGCTCAAGTTAAAGGAAGCCAGATTCCAGCTGGACATCAGGAAAAACTTCCTGACTGTTAGAGCAGTACGACAATGGAATCAGTTACCTAGGGAGGTTGTGGGCTCTCCCACACTAGAGGCATTCAAGAGGCAGCTGGACAACCCTCTGTCAGGGATGCTTTAAGGTAGATTCCTGCATTGAGCAGGGGGTTGGCCTCGATGGCCTTGTAGGCCCCTTCCAACTCTGCTATTACATGATTCTATGTTCTTTATTTGGTAGAGAAATAATACAACCAAAAGAAGTGAGTATAACAATGAGGTACTAAACGTTTAAAGTTACATTTGCATCGTGCCATTCATCCAAGGAACTCAGTACAGCAAATATAATTTGTGAACCGCCCACAGAGCTCCGGCTATTGGGCGGTATAGAAATGTAATAAATAAATAAATACAGAGTTATCCAATTTAATCTTAACTATAGCTTGTGACGCATGTTGAGCTAAGAGATAGTGACTGGCAGAAAGCGAGTGAACTTTGTAGCAGAGTAGGAATTTGAACCATGATCTGCCCAGTCAAAGTCCAACACTACTTATAGCATTTCTGTTTCTGCTCTGACAGTATTTAAAAGTGAGACATGCATTGGGCCCATACTTTGCACACCCAGACATTTATTGTATTCCACATATCTCTCTTGTATGTAGAGGCCTGTCCACATAGGTTACTGTATGCCCAGGATATAGTATATGCCTGTATTCAGCACAACTTAGTAGTTTTGGAGATACATTGTTGTATGCTTAAGTCTGGCAGAGGATTCTCTTGTTACTTCTTTCACTTTTTAAAAAACAAATTATATAGGATTCATTTTCCTCTGTGCTATGATTAGCCTCTCATTATTATTATTGTTAATAGGCATCTGTCATCAGGAAGGGACTGATTTACTCCTTCCCCCTCCAGCCCCTTGTGCCATCTCCCAAGCTGTTCTGAAGGGTTCCCCAAACCTCTGGAGAAGATTGGGTGGGGTATAGGAGATGGTGAATAGCTGAAAATCACCTCCTTCCTGTTCTACAGATGGATACCTTTGATCAGTGAAGGGAAACCACTTGGATACTGCCCAAAACAAATTACTGCTAAAAATAATTTGCTTTGGGCAGCATCCATTCTTAGAAAATGTTGATCTTAATGGGCAGGCTTCAGAATTTGCCCCCATGACAATGGAAAGGCTCTTTCCATCATGGAAGGATTCTGATCCAGATTCCAGCCAAGTATTTCTTCTGGCGGAACAAAGGAGGAAGCAATTTTAACAATTCCCCTTCTCCCTGCAACCCCTTTTGTTCACTGAAAATCTGCCATGGGGAGTTGGGAGAGAGTGCAAAGATATAGGGAAACTGATGGAAATCACCCCTCCCCCACCACTCAGGGAGTGCCCCCTCTGGTAGGTGCAAACCCTTAACACGATGTCTATATACTATAGTTCACCTTCCATAAATCAAATAAGATGCGACTACTTCAAAACTTGTTTTTGAGGCTTAATTCCTAAACTGAAATTATCATAACGAAATTGAAAATGTCATGGAAAAGCAATACATAGAACAATTCATTCACATGAAATCCAAAGTAATTTTAGAAATGTGCTTTTTCACTTCATTATGTCAATTAACGTTTTTAGTTTTTAATTTCAGATAAATGCTTTATCGGTTAATAATATAGAGGATTCTCTTGTACCAGAAAGTTCAGATTCATTCCATGCTTACTAGCAAACAACTTTGGAGATGGAAGTAGATCAAACAATTACAAGTGCTATTAAAAAGCCGAAAAAACAAGGTACCGGGATTAAGAAGAAAAGGTGAATTTGGTGCTATAACTATCAAATTAAAGCAAGTTTGCATTTGTTTTCTGTTTGGGTTTGTCTGAATTTAATGTAGAATTCATTTAATAGGGATGCATCTTTGCTGCCCCGTTCTAAATAGAAAGGGATCAGTATTCAAGCCTAAATTGAAGCCATACTCTCTAAACTTTAAAACTCTTTTCATTTATTGTAGATGTATGTAAGTTGGTATACAACAATAAAATTTAAATACATTCTCAAAGGCATTCGGGCCCTAAAACATCCCCAGATATCACCATTTGAAGCTTGACGTGGTATAAATATACTACATGAAGTTGGGACATCAATGCTGAAATTATCACTGTATGTATAGTACAGTACCCTGTAAAGAAAAATGGGGTTAAAAGATGACTTCTGGTAAGTTGATAAACAAATTAACAGTGCAATCCTATACATGTCTACTCAGAATTGTTGTTGTCATTTTTATTTATTTATTTATTACATTTCTATGCAGCCCCATAGCCAAAGTTCTCTGAGTGGTTTGCAAAGATTAAAAACCATTAAAATACAATACACAAACATTTACATAAAAACAAACAGACAGTAGATGCATAGACAACATATATCTAAAACAACTTAAGCAATCAACCCAGAAGTAAGCCCCATTGAGTTCAGGCTATACTTTTCTTCTTGAAAGATCTTTTAGGGGGCAATCTTATGCATGTTTTGACAGAAAAAAGTACTCCAACTAGGAGGTGGAGGACTTTTTCCTGTCTAAACATGCATAGGATTGTGCTCTTAATTAGAAGAATACCATTTTCTAGACACCTTATGCGTTATAAGGTGTTGATAACATTTTAAATGGGGTGGGTGCTCTCTGCATAGTGGTGCCATGGCTTTTACATGCAATAGGATTTGGTTTACCACATGTATTCCTTGTTTTAAATGCAGCTTCTGTATCTTACAGTTCAATCCTATCCATGTCTACTCAGAAGTAAACCCCACTGGGGTCAGTCGGATTTACTTCCAGGTAAGTGTGTATAGGATTGCAATCTTAATATTTTTGCTTTTACCATTATATAGACCTGCTTCACTCGTAATGACAGGCCAGAGTACAGGTTGAATCATGGGTTGTTGTTGAATCATGTGTTGCCCTTGTGTGCGAAAACTGCACTATGGTTTAACTATGGGTTGTTAATCACATACACGCCAGAGTTCACAACCCAACAACAAAAGTGCACAATTGCTTCCTGGATTGTTTGTGGTTAACCTATAGCTAAACTATGGTGAAGGGTTTGCATGTAACAACAACCCATGGTTCAACAACAACCCACAATTCAGTGGCAACCCATATTCAACCCATACTCTGGGTTGTCATGTGAGAACCAGGCCATAATCTGGATAGTGTGGACTCCCCCATTTGGATTGTTTGAGATTCCCTGGGTTTTCAGCGAAGAAAATACCGTATTTCTTCGATTCTAAGACGCCATCGATCGTAAGACGCACACTAATTTCAGTACCACCAACAGAAAAAAAAAACTTAAGACACACCTGTGATTCTAAGACGCACCCCATTTTTAGAGATGTTTATATGGGGAAAAAGTGCTCTTAGAATGAAGAAATACAGTAGTAATCTTCAAGTCCCTCTTAATTCCACATGGAGGTTAATCTCCATGTTGTAAAGGTATGTGCAATTCATATATGTTTGATGGGTTTGATTATTGGAGCTACACATACACAGGGTTATGAATACTATGTGCTGAAAGCGGAAGTTATTTGTGTAATATGTAAGTACCACATATCTTGATAGTGGATTAGCTACCAATAAATTAAAATTCTGTACTTCAAAGAGTCTGTTCTTGAAGTTTTAGTTGAAGTTCTTGTTCAACTAAAGAAAGGCATAGCTATGCCTACATCTTATTCAAATCCATACAGTTTGAGTGAGCAGTTAATCTAACTGATTAAGGCTGCAATCCTATACATAGTTAGTTACTAGGGAGCAAGTACCACTGATCTCTGTTGATTTTATTTCTGAGTAGACATGTAAAAGGTTGTACTATAAAATGGGAATCAGACCTAAGTCCAATCCTGTGAATAGGATTGCAACACTTAACATTTCTCTAGTTTATGCTTATAATAATTAGAACAGGCTATGGCGAGCCAAAGCTAGGTTGCTGATTTTGCAGCTATATTTTTTGTGATGTCTTAGCTTTTATCTTTTCTTTCTTATTGCTAACTTGCTATCATAATAAACTCAGCGTTTACTTTGAGATGTCATCTGGTGTTTTTCTCATTACTAGTCAGCACTTTTGTTTTATATACTGGAAGGTCAGTATTATCAGCTGGCCCATAATAGCTCGTTATTATCTACAATCAGCAGTATGGTCCTCCAGCCATGAAACCAATTTTCTTCAAATTAAGTTAAACACATATATAGTTATCCTGGCAGTAATGCCAATTCTGCCCTCTGAAAATCTGCTCTGGAGAGTAAAATCAGCAAATGGAAAGGGCCCTTCTACACATGGAACATGAAGTTGCAACCCAACCCACAGAAATTATATTTTTCATGTTTTGGCCTAAAATGGGATTGTTAGAATATTTTTCTGCCTTTATTTCCCTTTAACTAAAATGAAAGTAATACTTATCAATTTCTCCACTTAAGAAAAGGGTTTCAAAATTCTTGCATATCTTTAATAATGTATTACTATGTGTTTCAGTTTATTATTATTATTATTATTATTATTATTTATATAGCACAAACACAAATAAGACAACTGTGATAGAAAAGTTAATTGCTCTGATGTGAACAAGGATGGTCAGGTCTCTGAAAACAATTCGAGGTCAAATTTGTTCATACAAAAGGATAGTGTATTGGGTGTGTGTGGAAATCTTGCATCCAGACTCTGGAGGTATGCACCCAATGGTCCTTTAATGATTCCAAACATTCCCCTCCCCTCCTAATCAGAGACCAGTGTAGCTGAAACTGACAGCACTGATCATTTGTTAGGCAGTGCTGACTTCATGCCACAGTGTGCAAAGATGAGAACCTTGTGGTTAATGTCTAAAAAGATAATATTCTAAATGCCCAATCCTATGAATCCACATTCAGAAGTACGATCTATTGAGTCCAATAATTCTTATTCCTAATTAAATGTGCATAGGATCACAGCCTGAATAATTCTATTGCTTGGAATACTATTCTGCACTGTTAAAAGCTGCTTTTTTATTACATGAATATAACATGCAGAAGTTATTTCCAAAGCTTGTCAAAAAAGTAGATGTAGTTCTCCTTCCCTTTCTGGATATACATACCTGTCTAATTTTGCAACTGAGGCTATATCTCAAACCATTTTAGCCACTGTTTTTTTTTTTTTTTTACAAAATTTACCATCTACTCTATATCTAAAAAATTCCTGAAAAATGAACAGTAAATCTAAAAACATTTAAAATCAAGTTATACAATAAAACTGGCTAATCATTAAAGGAAAGCTTGCTTAAATAAAAACGCCTTTAGCAGATGCTGAAAACACAGCAATGCTCGTGCCTGCCTGACATCAACTGGCAGGGTATTCCACAGAGAGGAAGCCAGTATGCTAAGAGCTCTGCTCTTGAGTCGATTCTAAACGGACCTCAGGTCTACGAGGAACCACCAGGTTCATGGCTGGATTCTTATATAAGTTTCATTAACTTACATAAACAGTTCTTGTTAATACTTTGTTTATCGTCCTTTTAAGGTTTACCTTTTGTATATGTAAGTAGAAATAACATGGGAACGTTTGAAAGATCATAAACCACTCATCTTGTATTCTAATTCAGTTTGTTGAGTGCCATTGCTTAAGTAGCAAAAATGGCAACAGCCACACTCAAGAGGGAGGTATTGGCAGAATTAGTGTAACCCTGAGGTTTGCATAAGTATAAAAAACTGGGGCGGGGACAGCAAACCCCAAAACAGAGCAGTGAGGATTGAGTGAGCTCAGTGCCCACAGAATTCTGACTAATGATGAGCGAAGAAAAACCTGAAAACTGGGTGATGGCGGGAAATGGAATGTAGCAGCTGGAAAAGGGAAATGTAGGAAGAGACATAGATATAAAAGGGGTAGCAAGAATCATTTAATTGTCTGGATAGATCATTTTCTGCTTCACACTATTTTTAAATGTCTCCAAGACAGAAGTGAGAGACGGAGAAATCTAAGTTTTTAGTGACTCTGTCCAGATGACACACTAAGCCACAGCGGTTAAGCATTTTGGGCTAAACGTTATGGCTTAGCATCTCATGTGAACCATTACTTAGTGTGTCCTAACTATGGCGGCTATATAACCACGGTTTAAACACGTTCATGAAGCATTTGCTGCAAAAGGGTTAGTGGCATACTAGTGTGTCCACATCACACTCTACCTCAAAATGGAGAGTGGGGGGAACTAAACAACCCAATGAAGACTGGGTATGCTCAGTGCTGAAGGGATGTGGACTGACTAGAGGTGGTGGAGTGAAGGGTCTGGAATCCTGAACAGAAGCCCTCCATAATACAACATTTGCTGCAGGTCCCACTTATATTTTCTCACAGTAGGCAATATCCACTACACGAATGCTCTTCTGCTTGTTCTGTTGTACTGTGGGACCAAACACTAGCACTCCTTTCTGCGCGATCAGCTGACCTGCCCCATTCTAGAAACGAATATTTTCGCTCATTTCTAAGGTTGCTTTAGGAAGAGCTAGCCCTGATTTTGAAATAACATGGGACAAGCTCACCACTAATGTACAATCCCTCCTCAGCATTCTGAACGTTTCCTACTATTGTAAGTTCTATCATAGTGATTGATGCAAATTCTGTCATAATTTTAAAAATGATTTCTCTTAAACTGATACTGTGCTTGCTAATTTCTGTTTCTTGCCTAATTCATTTTTAAATGTTATTGTGAAGATTAACTTTTCAAGATGAAGTAATTGTCTCAAAATCTGAAGAGGATCAAAACTTAAAAGGCTCAACCCAAAAGTAAGTACATGGTTACATTATCTATAGAGACCTGTCTGAAATAGGATCTGAATTTTCGAGGTTATGCATCTTTCCTCTTTAGTTTTGTATGGTTTTTTCCCTAACTTAAAATAGTTTTTATATTATTTTTCACAATGTGTCATTGTCATAACAAGATAAGGTGCTTGTGATTATTCATTTGGATACATGTGCTGTATAAAGTCCAATTTATTTCCTTTCACCTTTTCCCTGCATGATTTCCAGAGTTGTGAATTAAATGTACAGGAGGAAATAGAGTCATATGGAAGTAATCAGAGATGACTTTGTAGACAACATTTTCTTAAAATTTTATTTAATTTTTTATTAGCCTTTTGCTACTCTTTGCAAATCTGTTTAAGTGTGTCTCTGAAATCTGAAATAACTCTTCTTGTTCCAGAATCAGAGTGAAGAGTACCAACTTCCTTACTTTTGGCTTTGTCTTCATTAAAAGCTTCTCCCAGCAAGGTTTAGATATAGTAGGAGGTAAGCCTAAGTAAATTCTACCCAGTGTTTTAAAAATCCACAAAATACCTGGATCCAGACTTTGCATCTCTTGAACAGAACTGCTCCTTCCATCCACGCAAGGCTTTTCATTTATAGGAAAAATCCTGCTGGTTGAGTGGGAGAGGAGGAAATTTCATTTGATTCCCCCCTTGACTTGCAGCTCCCTATATCCCCCATCTGTTCCAGCATGGGAGGTGGTGATGGTGGCTGAAGGTAGAAGGGGAAATTGGCTAAAATTGCCTCTTCCCCCTCTTTTCTGCCAGCAGGAGCATCCTAAGTGAAACTCTACTCAGTTTCTTAATTCAACCAAATAAGTTTTATTTAACCCCTTCCTCCCTTTGCATCTCAGTATGCTTTCCAGTCACACAAAACTGGAATTTTTGTCTACAGTCATTTTCCAAACCACTCCTCTTCACAATTCCTTTTAGTAACCTATAACAGCAAGAACAAAAGAATTGTCCTGGCAGATGGAAAAGGCTTTTTCAGCTTGAATTTGCTTCCTAATTGTACTGGTGAGTTGAAACTATGATCTGTCTTCAGTTTTATTTCACATATCACAGAATATTTAATGTTGAAATGCCAGCTATCATTTGGTCGATTTCTCTGGTGAGCCGCAGTTTGCCCCTAGTATTTTCTCAGTGGTGTTATGATTTTGTTTATAATTGTATTTTTATTTTGTATAAGCTGCGTTGAACACTTTTGTGTAAGCTGTTTTTGAAAAAGTGTCCTATAACGTTTTGGTAAAGAAAACTTTACCAAATTTTCAAAATTATTAGAAACAAAATATTAATTCCATATTTTTGTATCAAAATGAGGTGGAATTGATTTAGATATTTGGTAATTTGTTACTTATTTTGTGTACTATATATCTGTTCCCAGGCATCTGTTAAGGGCAGTATCCAATGCTGTCTGTGTGCCAGAAGGATCCACCACTGGCTAGTGCTTTCTAAAGCAACTGGGAACAAGCTGAAATGCTCTTTCCCAGAACGGAACTTTCTAGCAGCTCACACAAAGCTGACCTGTCCTATTCTTCATACATTCCAGGCTGGTCTGTGAAATGCTAGTTTCTGGTTGCATTGATGGTGGATCCCGCTGGCGCAACGCAATCAGCAGAAGTGCAGGGGCAGCAATGGATACTGCATTTCCTAAGTGAGGAAATACATCCTTCGAAGTATTTGTGTTTGTCACCTCTGTGCTATAGAGTCCTGAAATCTTGTTCTCCTTTTATTCTGACCAATACAGAGCTTGTGAAACTTGCATGCTGTCATACTATATAGCCAACCTAAGCTTAAACATTTTAAGTGTTTGTGTCTTCTGTTGATCTGAGTAGGTTTGTTGAAGGTTGTATGGATTAAATTAGCCTTAAAAATAACAAAGAGTCTTGTGGCACCTTAAAGATGAACAAAATTATTCTGGCATAAGCTTTTGTGCCCTGTAAACCACCTCATCAGATGCATAAGTTTTGTGTTTAGCAACTTGCCTGGTATTCATAGACTATCAGGGAAATCCATTCAGGCAAGTGAGTGACTGGTGGATGAAGGATGGAATACTCCTTCCCTGCTCTACCAGTCTGTTTGGTAGAAGGCAATTGTTTTTACCATCATGCCAAAAGGTTAGTAGCCTGCATTTCTATGCTGGCTGTGGAGTAGGGGAGTTCTCTTCCCCTGCAGCCAGCTTGGAAACACAGGCTACTAGCATCTTCACAAGCCAGGTTTTTTTTTATTTTTGCAGGCTAGTAACTTATCTGGGTACAATTACAAGGCTGGGTTAGATTACCAATTTTATTTTTTAACTTTGTTTGTCTTTGACATTTTAGTTAAAAGGGAGATGAGTTTTCAAAAATATCAGTTCAACATGGCAAGAATCATCACTTATTCTGAAAAATTCAATGTTTACTTTGTTCTGCAAAAAGATTTTGCAATTAAGGTAAAGTTGTACACTGTTATTTTTGATATGAAGTGCTTTTCTTACTAGAAAAGAATCAAATGAGTTAATTTTATAAACCAGACAGACGGCTATAACTATTGGGTGGTATAGAAATGTAATAAATAAATAAATACAAATTAGCAAATTCTGTTACTAAAAATAACGGGATAGTTTTAAGATCTCCTTGTTTGGAACAAATTAATTCAGCCAGCGTGATATTTCTATATTTAATATTCAAACATGTGAAACTGAGACCAAACACCACATTAAATTAAAAAGCACAATCTTTTAAAGTAACAAGAAACTTTGTGGGACTAGTGTTTTGAATAGAGAGCATCATGGGGGCATTTAACCCTTCTACATCTGCCATTTCCCCAGAAACTGGATGGGGAAAGGTTAAATGCCTCTTCTCAATGCAGCACATCTCTAGTTTAAATTCTATTGTTTTAAAGGTGGTTTTCACTTTTTGAAACTACCTTGAGTTTCAGTTGCATATATTTCCATGTGGAAACTACTATATATGCTTCAGCTATCCCTATTTACTAGATAATTCCAGTGTTTTGGTACTTGTCATTGGAAATCCATTGCATGTTGCCTCTAGGGGAGACTTTGGGGGTGCCTTTTAAAAATTTAGTTGCTGATTATTGCTGGTCTTGCCATTTAGCCCTGTTGGTGTTTTAGACACAGACTTACATCTTGTTTTTGCTCACATGCATATGAATAAACACTAAAGTTGGAGATCTAATAATATTTACAAAGAAGTAAGTTCTACTGAACTAAGTGGGTCTAGCCCCTGAGTATACACACTTTAAATTGCACTTTAAGTCACCATGTAGTACATAGCTTACCATTAAACATACTGCAACTGGTAGGGTCCATTTTTACCTGTATATTACATATTGTAGGACATTTTGTGTTTTTACTATATCTTAATGGAGAAGAACAAACACCCCATTTGCTTTTTAAACCAGCACCATTACAAAGTAAATGAATACAGCATAGCAGGTGGAGAAGAGCCTTTAACAAGGGTGGGTGGAGGGAAGACATTTATCCGTATGTGAGATCAGGAATGAGAGGATCACAAGAGTGTCCCTGTTTTATCTGTAAGATGTTAGAAACTGCAGTAGTGATTTTCACTCTGGTAATCCAGAAGAAGTTGCTCTTGGTACAATAGAGTTTCTCAGTCCTCATCATTTAATTCCCAAGTTGACTATATCAAGTCTGTATCCATTAGGGCTGCTTCACAGCTTAGTTTTTCTGGCATAGAAAGCATAAAAACTGTTTTGGTCATGGAATAATGGTTTCAATCTGAAGATTTAACCTTTGGCTTGCCTCTAGCAGGCTTGATATTTATATATAACTTTACTAGACAAGAATGATCAGCTATAAAAGTCAGAACCATGTAATGTATATTATTACCTCAAACAAAAAGAAACAAACTTTTCCCAGAAGAAAAATATGACATTTACCACAATGTTATTCATGTATTTAGATCTAAGAAATTAGAATATTAATCATTAATGATCAAGAATGGAGCCACACATTAATAGAGATAGTAGGTACCGTTAAAAGGTTGGAATAAATATAGCTATTATTAATTAATTAATTAATTAATTTATATAGCACCATTAATGTACATGGTGCTGTACATAGTAAAAGAATAAAACAGCAACACTCTGCCACATATTCGAGGCAATAAGCCTGTGTTCACTAGTTGCTGGGGAACGTGGGTGGGAGGGTGCAGTTGCACCATGTCCTGCCTTGTTGGTCCCTGGCCAATGGCTGGTTGGCCACTGTGTGAACAGAGTGCTGGACTAGATGGACCCTTGGTCTGATCCAGCACGGCACTTCTTATGTTCTTATAAGCTTACATTCTAATAAATATAATTTCTATACAATATAATTTCTCCTCCTGAACAACCATGTGTAATTCCTTTAAATATATCACAAACTTATCACAAGGATTTTTAAATCTTTAAATTTCTTCACACATTGCCTATCTAATCTATTGAATTCGCTACCACAAGATGTTGTGATGGCCACCAACTTGGATGGCTTTAAAAGTGAATTATACAAGTTCATGAATGATAAGGCTATCAGTGGTTACTAGTCATGATGGCTCTATATTACTTCCAGTATCACAGGCAGTATGCCTATGTACACCAGTTGCTGGGGAACCCTGAATGGGAGGGTGCTATTGTACTGATGTCGTACTTGTGGGCTTCCCACAGACAGATGGTTGGCCACAGTTTGAATAGAATGCTGGACTGGATAGGCATTTGGACTGATCCAGCATGGGTTTTCTTATGTTGTTACATCCTTAAATGGCCTCCTTTCCTGGTTTATTGGACAGGCCTGAAAGGCAGGCTAGAAATATTTTAAATAAATAAAATATTTTTACCATACAAATAGAATGCAGATTGTTAAATTAAGTATTTTATATTTAATTTTAAATGGTTGGCTAAAATGTAGTCTGCAAATGAGAATTAGTCATTATTTATGTCAACTCCATATCTTTGGGGATACGGTCTTTTTTTCAAATGTCTTTTGTGGTTTGAGCCTGTTTTAAACAGCGGATTAGGGTGCTTAAATTAAGTACATGTTCAAATCTTCGGCATGTGCATTATTTTGCCTCCCACAAGACTTTTAATATTGTTTAGACATCAGTATTTGATTTCTTAAGGTTTTCAACAAGGACTATGCTGAGATTTGCTCAGTAGAAAATTCAGGTTCAGGACGGTTAACATCTATATCATTCAACCCAGTGAAAGATGAACTTATCTGTGCAGGAATCAAAGGAGTAAAGGTAAGTCATGTGTTATCTATTATATAAACACTAGTTGCTGAAGTTATGTTTTTTCTGTAGTAATTTTGAAGGCATGTCATAAACTTATTAGGATTGAGAAGTTGCATATTTTGTGGATTGATCTGGAAAATTAGGATATATAAAAACTTTGCCTTCTGAGGGCTCCTTTTTTTGCACTCGACATGCTTGTTTTGCTGTTTTGCAGCATGGTACTCACAAGATGTTGTGCCTATCCTGTGGCCTTTTCCCCTCCATTTTTCGTTTTTTCCTAGTGTGAGGAAAGTCTGTCTTATTTCCTCCACGCGGGATTAAACAGCTCCTCTGCCCCCGTGTGTTGCCGTCCTTTCGCTATGTCCTTTGTTGGTGAAGTGTGCTTTGAAGGGAGGTCTTGCTGACGAAAGAGGAGGGTGGGGTGGTTCTCCTCCAGCATGCTGTGCTGAATGAACAGGCTTGTACTGAGTCAGTTAAATTGACTTTCATGGCTCCAACCCCACCCTACCTATAGGAATTAACAAAAATGCTTACATCTCTGTCATTTTTAAAGAGAAAGCGAGGAAACTAAAAAATCCCCTCAAACCATCCCCTCCCCCATAAATACACACGCACTTCTCTGATTCTGTGTTAACCCACCCCAGTGCATTTATGGAGGGGGCTTTTATCCTTTCCTTTTTAGATGCACAGCTAGTATCTATTTTTCAGTTTATAAAAATAGGGATCACATGTGCATCCCCAAGGTAAAGGATAAAAGCTCCCTCCATAAATGCACAGCAATGAATTAATACAGAATCAGAGGTGTGTGTGTGTTTATGGGGGGATGGTTTTAGGGGAACTTGGCATGCCTAAAGCCCTACTTAAGAACTATCACGGTACCCAGTTTCATCTCTTTTATCTTTAAAAATGATGGAGCTGTAAGCATTTTGGTTAATTTTCATAGGTTATGATAGAGCGGTTATCCAAAAACGGAACGATTTGGGCGGAGCAGACCAGGTCTGCACACCCCTACTAGACAACAAAGCCAGAGGGGGGTAGAAGGCAGCTGTCCATCAACACAAGAACCAATAAACTGGAGGGGGAAGTAGAAGGGGTGGGGTGGGGCAGAGTGGAATGGGAGAGCAAACAAGGTGAAATAGCACAACAATGCATGCACGTGAAAGTGACCAGCGCTAATGAAACGGAGGTCAAAATTGCAGGTGCATATCAGGGGAAAAAAGTAGGTGTGATAGAGCTCTAAGTCTTTTTCTGGAATTGGTAATATCAGTAATATCTGAAGTAGTATTCCCTAAATCCACTTTGAATGTGTCACTTGGTAATTGGCAGATATGCATATAATAAATAATGAACATACTAGGAGTTTCATCACAGAGAACAACCTGATCCATAAAGAATATTGAATTCTTTTCTTTTTACTGAATTGCTGAACCAGTTGCTTTAGTTGAAGAAAAATGCACCTATTTATATTTGTCTGGCATAAAAACCTATAAAATGGTTGGTTCAACTTTATGAATCATTTTCCCCTAAAACAATTATTTTTGAGAATGGATTGATTTCCCTGTCTTCATTAATTGTATATACATATCATTAATTAAAAAATATAATACTTATTTCACCTGATTATTAGTGTATTTTGTAATACCAATTTAAAATTGTGATCGTTCCAAAGTGTAAATAGGTCACTAAAAATGTTTTCACACTTGCAGCTCAATCCTTTGCATATATTACTTGGAAGTAAATCCCACTGTGTCCCAGGTAAGTGTGCATAGGATTGCAGCCTTAAATGTCTAATCTCTAATTCAAACCATTTTAGTTTTTCAAATTGGTTTATAACCTTTTCTCTTTCAGACTTGGAAGTTTAAAGAAAAGAATGTCCCAGTTCAGGCTAATCCTATTCCAATGTACAATTACAGCCTTTTCCGCAGGTACATGATTTAATTGTTTGAGTTTTGGACTGAGCAGTCTGTTCCTGATCCAGATGCCTTCAAGTGTCCACCTTATGATCTTGATATATACACCTTATTGCAATTATTTGTACATGCAAATCTAAATACTCAATTATGTGGGAGTATAACTATGAGAAAATAGTGACTAATTATTATTATTTAGAATATAAGGTAACCAAATGCATTTATCTGATAATGGCATTGTGACATTACCGCCCCAGGTTACAACTTCTCTATTTTCCACACGTTGAAACTGAGAAACCCCTCAGGACTTCTGCATTCATTTTGGTCAGTTGTCCTCACTGATACACAAAGCTTCATTCTTATTACTCTGGGTTAAAGGAGCCCCCCAATATGATAAATTGTCTTCCATTATCCAGTGCAGGAGAAGTAACCAGGAAATAAGGTTTTGTTAAGACAAACAATGCATGAGATTTTGTATATATAAATAAACAAATCACATTTATTGAAGACAAGAAGAGTTATATATTGTTATTAATTAAGCTGTAATTGTTCCTATCCTACCTGCTAAATCCTATTCTCCAAACTCCATTCATTAGATGTATCTTTTTCAATCCCTAATCCCTATCTGATTTCTAACTTTGAGTTCAGCCCCTTTTAAAACCTCAGAATCCTCACACACATACAAGCTCCTCCCACCTTTCACTCACTCTCTAACAACCAATTAACCCTTGCCTTGGTCATATTTAACCATGCCAGTACATATATGTTTGTTAGTTACCTTTTACCATATACTTGCCCCTTGACTGCAAAATCGCTAAATGACTGCTGATGGTAGTATCCAGTTCACTTTAGCTATGAACTTTATTATTATTATTATTATTATTATTATTATTATTATTATTATTATTTATATAGCACCATCAATGTACATGGTGCTGTACAGAGTAAAACAGTAAATCGCAAGACCCTGCCGCATAGGCTTACAATCTAATAAAATCATAGTAAAGCAATAAGGAGGGGAAGAGAATGTAAACAGGCACTGGGTAGGGTAAACAGGCACAGGGTAGGGTAAAACTAACAGTGTAAAGTCTAAACAACATCAAGTTTTAAAAGCTTTAGGAAAAAGAAAAGTTTTTAGCTGAGCTTTAAAAGCTGCGATTGAACTTGTGGATCTCAGATGTTCTGGAAGAGCGTTCCAGGCGTAAGGGGCAGCAGAGGAAAATGGACGAAGCCAAGCAAGGGAAGTAGAGACCCTTGGGCAGGCGAGAAACATGGCATCAGAGGAGCAAAGAGCACGAGCGGGGCAATAGTGTGAGATGAGAGAGGAGAGATAGGAAGGAGCTAGACCGTGAAAAGCTTTGAAGGTCAACAGGAGAAGTTTATATTGGATTCTGAAGTGAATTGGAAGCCAATGAAGAGATTTCAGAAGTGGAGTAACATGGTCAGAGCGGCGAGCCAGGAAGATGATCTTAGTGGCAGAGTGGTGGACAGAAACCAGTGGACTGATGTGAGAAGAAGGAAGGCCAGAGAGAAGAAGGTTGCAGTAGTCCAACCAAGAAATAACCAGTGCATGAACAAGCATCTTGGCAGAAGAGATAGACAGAAAAGATCGAATCCTGGCAATATTATACAGGAAAAAACGACAAGATTTAGCTACTGCCTCAATATGAGCAATAAAGGAGAGCGATGAGTCAAATATGAAGCTAAGACTACGAGCTTCCTTGACTGGAGTAAGCGTAACATCATTGACAGTGAGAGAGAATGAAAGATGAGGAGAAGGTTTAGGCGGAAAAACAAGCAATTCAGTCTTTGCCATATTAAGTTTCAGACGACGATGAAGCAGCCAGGCTGAGATATCTGAGAGACATGCCGAGATACGATCGTGAACATCAGGAGAAAGTTCCGGAGATGAAAGATATAATTGTGTATCATCGGCATACAGATGATATTGGAGGCCATGAGATTGAATAAGCTTACCCAAGGGCAACATGTATAAAGAAAACAGCAACGGGCCAAGCACCGAGCCTTGCGGAACCCCTACTGAAAGGAGAAAAGAGGAAGACGAGCTGCCATTAGCCAACACGCTGAAAGAGCGACCTGCTAGATAGGAGGCAAACCAGTTATAGACAGAGCCACGGTGTCCAAGGTCATGAAGGGAATCTAAGAGAAGATCATGATCAACCGTGTCAAAGGCTGCAGTTAGATCAAGGAGAATAAGAATGGAATAAAGGCCTTTAGACTTGGCAGTAAGAAGATCATTGGTGATCTTAGTAAGGGCTGTTTCAGTGGAATGCAAAGGACGGAATTCGGATTGAAAAGGATCTAGAGCAGAGTTACTAGTAAGAAAGTCAAGACAGCGAGAGTAGACCACACGCTCCAGGATCTTTGAAACAAAAGGCAACAAAGAAACAGGTCGGTAGTTAGACAGAGATAGCCTATCAAGAGTAGGTTTCTTGAGAATGGGAGAGACTGTAGCATGTTTAAAAGCAGAAGGAAATGAGCCAGAGGACAGAGAAAAATTAATAATATGAAGCAAGGAAGGGAGGATAGCAGGAATAAGATTTATAAAGACGCGAGAGGGAATCGGATCACGGGAGCAAGTGGAAGGCTTCGAGGAACGTAGTATTGTAGACAGTTCATCAGCTGAGACCGAAGGAAACGCAGAGAAATTTGCAGGAGGAACTGACAGATGAGGAACAGGAACTGGAAGAGGAGCAGAGCTGGCCAGATCAGAGTGAATAGTTTGGATTTTAGCATTGAAAAAAGAGGCAAAATTATTAGCAGTCAGAGAGGCGGGGAGAGATGGTGGATTAGGCTTCAGGAGAGAATTGAAGGACGCAAAGAGCCGCTGAGGATGCCTAGCATTTGACTGGATCAGCGTTGAGTAGTACTGCTGTTTGGCCAGTGAAATGGCAGAAGAGAAAGAGGAGAGTACAAATTTGTAATGGACAAAGTCCGCCCAGTCCCTGGTCTTACGCCAAAGGCGTTCAGCTGCCCGGGAACAAGAGTGAAGGTAGCGGAGGAAAGAGGTGAGCCACGGTTGGGGTTGAGAAGGGCGAGGTATCCGAGTTGTAGATGGAGCGAGATTATCAAGAGTTGAAGATGAGGAATTAAAGGAGGAGACAGCTGAGTCCAAGGAGACAGCTGAAAAGACAGAAGGAAGAGAGGAGGCTAGAGACTGAGAGAAAGCCTCATAATTGATAGAATGCAAGTCACGACAAGAGCGAGAAGCGGGACGTGAAGGAGGAGGATTGTGAGTAATATTGAAAGAAACTAGATGATGATCTGATAAAGGAAAGTCAGCAGTAGAAAAGTCCAAAACAGACCAATTCCGAGTGAGAACAAGATCCAGGCAGTGTCCAAGGGAATGTGTGGGTACTTCAGACCAAAGCTTAAGATCATAAGAGGAAGATAAGGAGCGAAATCGTAGAGCTGCAGCGTCTTGAGGGTCATCCACATGGATATTGAAGTCACCCAAGATAAGAATAGGACAGTTATCAGAGAGGAAAAAGGACAGCCACGAATCAAAATCAGAGAGAAATTTTGAGGACGAACCTGGGGGGCGGTACAGAACTGCAATCTGCAGTCCCAATGGAGCGAAGAGCCTCACCACATGTACCTCAAAGGAGGAGAAACAATGTGATGGTGGAATGGAAAGAGGCTGGAACTGGCACAGACTAGATAATAAAAGACCCACACCACCACCCCGACCCTCTGGGCGACTCGAGTGAGAGAAAGAGAGTCCTCCAAGAGAGAGGGCAGCCGAGATGGCGGTATCATGGGCAGGAAGCCAGGTTTCAGTAAGAGCAAGGAAGTGAAGGGACCTAGAGATAAACAAGTCCTGAATGACAGGGGCCTTAGAAGCAACTCACAAGGTGGCTTTAGGCAAGCTTACCTCATTTTACTTCTCAGGCTTAATCCCTCTCCCATGCAATTTACAATACAGGAATAACAACAACAACAAAGCTGACCTCACTTATAGGGTTGATTTAAGGAGTACTGAGGTACTGTTAGTGAAATGCTTGTTCAAAAGTATATTTATTATAGTACTTTTATCCCACCCTTTAGCCAATAAAGGCTCTCAAGGCAGCTTACAAAAATAATTCTTAAGACAGTCCCTGCCCACAAGCTTACAATCTAAAACATGTGACACAAAAGGAAAGGGGATTGGGCGGGAGGAGGAAGAAAAGCAAATCTAGGCACTAGATTCTTAGTTGCAAAGTTCAGAAGGTCATGGACACAGTGGAAGGGATGCTGCTTTCTCTCCCTCTCACAGTCTCATACAGATCCAATCACGATGGAGGGATGCTTAGCTGCCACTTCCTTTCACTCTGATGACCTCAGCAGTGACAGATGGTAGCAGGAGGGAGGGCAGCTCTCAGCTGAAGCTGGATCCAGGCACGATGGAGAGGTGCCTGGCTGCTGCTTCCTTTCCCTCTGATGGCCTCAGCAGTGACACACATACAAGCGTAGGAATGCTTCTTCTTGTTTTGTTCTCTGATGGATGTGTCCTGAATACAGCTGTCTTAGTGCAACCCCCCACCTGAACCCATTCTCCTGATTTAATATTTTCAAAAGTGTTGTAATTCCTTTCCATCATTACACTGAATTGAAGCTTACAACATGTCTCAGTTTGCAGGTAATGACATATTCTTGTATATCTAAAATTTAACCAAAAATTATAGTACAGGGCTGTAAAATCCCAGCTGTAGGAAAGGCTAGAAATTTGATGCCTAGGAATTTGACTAATTATTCAGTGCCATATAGCAATTGCACCTAAACAGCTGGCATCAAAAAATTTTTTCCTGATCCTTGAATCAGAATAAGTTGTATATGTCTACAGAAATTCTGTTATAACAAAGCTTTGCAAATAGAATGAAAATACTTGCTAGCTCACTCAAGTAATCCAATGAGGCTCAAACCACATGTGATAGTACCAGACCAGTTTGTTTAAATTCAGATCTGTCTCAATCATGTGTAAAATGGGGATGGGGAGGATTTGATTTTGAAAGCGACATATGCTTAAAGCTCAGACTTGGGTTTAAACAGACATCTTTCTTGACATCTCGTTTAGTTTGAAAACCTGCCACTCTTCCCCATATACTGTGACAAATGTTGACATGACCTTCAAGTACACAATAATGGGCTCCTACTCTAGCACATTTTCCATCTCATGGCATAGATCATCTTTTGAACTAATCTTTCTCTTCCGTCCCTTGTGTTATTTCCTTCCTACGGCTTAGCAGACCACTTAACCTCTTGAGACACTTCTGTCTTTACATTACTCCTAGCCTCTGCATCTTCTCAGGGCTGCTTCACATGTTACAGTTTTAAGATACATCATTAAAGTACCTTATTTATGCTAAACTGAGACATATTGTAAGCTATGTGAACCGCCCAGAGAGCTTCCGCTATGAGACAGTATACAAATGCAATAAATAAATAATCACATTTTCAACCATATAACTTTCAATTACATTTGGCAGAGCACCAGAATAAGTGGTATATGTGAGTATGGGGGTGGGAAACATGCTTTTTGGTACCGCATAAACAGTCCTCTGCTTCCCTCATTCCCTGCCTCTGCCTGCTTTTCCCCTTGTGTTTAAGGACTCACTGCCTGCCTACTGTTTGGGCACTACAGGTGGGGGAATTTACCATGGAAAGTGATAATTTTAACATGATATTAATAGGAGAATTAATCTGAATTCTCAGATATTACAAATGTGAAATCATTGAATGCTCTATGTGACAGTATAAATGATATTAGTTATTTTCTTCCAGTTTTCCATATGGACAGTGTACTGCTGTCTGATGCTATTACATGGCCAAAAATGTATCACCAAATAAATAAAGGCTACATAGAACATACCTTAAATTCATTGCAGCATTTAATGCAAGTGTAGTTTTAAACAGTAGTTGTCATTGATTGGGATCGCGAGGGGAAGGTTTAATCCCTTCTACCCCTATCAAAGTCCCAACAAAAACCACCCTCACCCTCCACCTGGTGGCTGCAGTCTGCAAAGTGGAATAAATTATAATCCAGATCTCTCCCCATAGCAGCAGTAAATGTAAAATCTATGATGCCTTTAACGTCACTTACAATTTGTTTCTAAATCAGTGGGGATTTTTTTGTAGTTACCTGGTAATATTTGTAATGTATTTATTGAATTTTTGTTTTGTTTTGTTGTGTCTGGTTAAAAGCATTTGTTCAATTTTGGATGATCAGGTCTGAAATGGCTGTGGTTGCCCTTTGTGATGACTTGTGCCAGGAGAGGGATGGGGGAGTGTGACTTGCCAGTTCCCTTGGGCATTTTAGCAACTTTTAATACCATAGACCATGTTATCCTTCTGGACAGGCTGTTGGGATGTGGGGGCACTGTATTGCAGTGGTTCTGTTTCTACTTAGATGGCTGATTCCAGAAGGTGATGCTGGGGGATTTTTGTACTGGAGGGTTCCTCAGGGCTCTGTTTTCTCCTACATGTACATGAAACCACTGAAAGAGGATGTGGATGTGAGCTGAGGTGCCACCAATATGTGTATGGCACCTAGCTCTAACTCTTCTTTTCACCTAATACAGGTGGGGCAGTTGATGTTCTGAACTAGTCCTTGGGCTCCAGAAAAGTTAAGAGGACTTTCCAGAACAGTGTGGGAGGTGATGCTAGGAGGTGCAGAAGAATTCCCCTCATAGAAGCCCATGTTTCTTGCCCAGGAGTGATCACTCATATGAAAACATCTTTTTCCTATATATATGGTTCTAATAACTCTCTGTTTTTATCAGATCCAAAAATGTTCCTAGTATTTTCACATTGAAATGTTTTGATAATGTTTTTAAATACAGTACAGAATATCCACACATGGGGAAAAGTTGGTGCACAAATATGGATTTCGATGTCATTATGCAAAGATACTACTGCTTTTCTGACAACCATTTCTTCTGCTACGATACTAATGGAAATATGATATTTGAGATACCAAATGCACACCAAAGTGCTATTGTCTCTTGCGTCTACTCATCTGAGGTTCACATTTTGCTCACTTCCTCCAAAGGCAGTGAAAGTAAGTTGATCCACTGAAGCAGCAAATATTTTAAAGCACATTTTATTGTTAAGTAAAATGCAAGTGTTTTAAGTATTCCATTAATTTGATGGAATTCTCACTGTTAGTTTAAGTACTAAAGTCACAAGGATAGTAAAATAATGCTTCTTACATATATGATATTTTATGCAAACATTTACATAAGAAACCCAACAGTGGAGGGCTGATCAGGAACAAAGGGTGACAGATATATGATTTGGACTTTGTTGCTCTCTCATGCAATTACCAGTGTCCAATTGTACCAACGATCACCAGACAGGATGCACCCTTAGAAGGGTAGATAGGCTTTGACTTGGTCCTGCTCCACTCCTCAGTAGAGCCAGAAGATGTGTGACCCTGCTTCCTGTCAAGAGAAGCTACTTTCTAGCTGCTGTAACTACATTGCTAAAAACATGAGGGAAAGGAATTTACAACCCCTGTTCTCATCTCTGTCCAAATCCTCAGTTTTTATTTAATCATAATTATTGGGAAGTCTGTTATGGAAGTACTGATTATGTTTCACAAATTCTAAACAAGGGTCATGGTGTTTATGAGTCTTGAGAAACCCGTGAACACTTAAGAGAAATATTTAGTACTGAACCACTAGTGGATTTAGTGCTGTGCTAGATTTGTTTGACATTTTAAAAAGAATTGTCTACTATTTCTCTGTTATGTGAAGCTCCTGTACACATACTTTGACACCTCAAGAAGATCGTTTGGGATTGGGAGGTGTCTATCTGGGATTTAATATTGTATTATTGCATTAATTGATGCTTAGATGAAGATTTGGCCTTGATGAAGGCACCTAGATTCAGGTTTCTTCCAGTTGTAAAGTTCTACAATTTAGGATTAAATTTTGTAAAGTACTAGAGAGTAGTTTGTTGATTACTGGTTGGATCTAAAGGTGTTTTTTAATTTTATTTTATTTTAAATTTTAGCAGATTAATACTCTATTTCCTCCACCCACCCCCTACATGTGATAGTCCAAGCATTCAGTAATTATAGTAAATCAAGGCAGGAAAATACAAAATACATTATTCACATGAACCAGAGAAACCGATATGCTACAGGCAGAGTGTTATGAAATTGAGTGTTACCAATATACATAATAAATTGATAGTGAATGTATCGTGTTCCCTACTTCCTTTTGCCAGTTGTTCTACTTATGGAAAGGTCCTTGAGTTCATGGAACACACTGTTCAGTAGATACCAGTGAGAAGCACCAGTGGAAGAGAGTTGGTAGAGAGTTGCCCCTTTCCCTACTGCTGCTCCCCGTACAAAAGCCCGTTCTAAAGGTCGGAGGATCTTCCTGAATGGTGTGTGCTCTAATATTGGGGGCTGAGAAGAAAGGGGGATCACTAAAAATTGGTCAGAGGCAACTTCTGTGAGCTGCAGCCCATTCCAGATAGTCCATCACCCCTTGGGAGAGGCTTTTTGGAGAGCTGCTGGGGAAAGGAAACTCAGCTTCTGCCAGCACCTTTCTACTGGCATTTCTCAGGATCCACCCAAATGATTTTTTTTGAAAAAAATCCCCTGACTTCTTTCAGCTGAAAATCCCCTCATCCCCCTATAATTGAAGCACACAACGTGAGTGGATCACAATAGAGTAATGGAAAGCTGGAGACTAGGCTGCCACCATCAGCCAACCACATAGCTACAGAGAGACATGGGGGAGAGAAAGGAAGGGAAAAAGCCCATAGGAGCTTCTTGAATAGAGTTGGGGAGTAAATTATGCCCCCGCCCGGTAAGATTTCAAAACTGTATTTAAAGGAGTCATAATGAAAGGTAGGCCTTTCTTTCTCTTCCCCCCAATAATTCAATCAGTTGTGGAACAAAAACGTAATTCAACTCTATACTCATAATTTGATTATTACACTTGTACTAATTGATTTGTGTTTTATTGTTATTCTTTATATACTCAGTAAAATCTTGGAATGACTATGGCTGCTTGCTGCATGTATTTCAAGGTCATTCAAAAACTGTCACGAAGCTTCTTCTGCATCCGAGCACTACTTCTTTATTTATCTCCGGATCTCTAGATGGATCAGTCAAACTTTGGTCATTTGATACGATGGATATTTTTTACAGGTAGTTTAACGAGGTAGTATTGCCCAATGTTTAAATATGCAGGGTTGTATCCAAAGGCACCCTTCCAGGTTGGGAAGTCATCTATTTTACATACAAGGCATGGACTAGCATTTCCTGCAGCTTCTAAAATGCTAAAGCTGCAATCTCATGTACAACTACTAAGTAAGTCCCACTGAACACACTGTAGCTATCTTCTAATGAAACACACACTAGATTGTTTTGTAGATTTGTTTGAAATACCTGAAGATTCATTGATTTGTAAAAATGTTTCATTACTTCCTTTGTATGAGACTCACTGTAAATAGTTCAATAAGATATGTAATTGTAGTGGCTCTCAAAGGGCTTTTATATGGATTGAAAATACAAGTTGCATACAGTTTGCAGTTTTCAATCAAATTTTTCTGTGATACAGAAATTAGAATGGTAAAGACTTATTTCTCAGGACTCCTGGAGGGCATGCAATTTAGATGATCCTTAGGGGATAACCCCACTCCTCCACTGAGTAGGCAGGGCCAAAAGTTTTGCTAGATGTTGCTACCAGAGGGATATCCCAGAGCTCTAGACCGACCCTGCCTACTTGCAGACAAACAGGGCCTTGGGTGACCTCCTCGCTCACAATGTTTCCTTCTAAAAAAATTCTGCTTGTTATCCCACCCCACAGGAAAACTCTAGGACCTCCACAGTAGCATTTCTTACTCCCAATGTGGCCTTGGAGAAGGGAGACCTCTTGCAATCCACAGACCTCTCGGAAGCATACTGCACGTTGTGCCAATTTCCAAGCCATCGAAATTTCTGCACTTTGCATACCATTGGAAACACTTCCAGTACATGAAATTGTGTTCCTTACACAAGGAAGCTGTGGAAATCTTGACATGGGTAGAGGAAAATCTGGTCTTGAACACCTGGCAGAGAAGTCAAATCAAGTTGCTGTCTTAATTGAATGGCAACCCAGGAAACGGAGTGGGCACGTCACACACAAGTTTTTCAATGGATAGTCCACTGCTTCAGAACCCTGAAGTTAGACCTGTTCACAGCCCCTCAAAACACAAAGCCGCCATTGTTCATTACACAGGATCTGTGTCCAGAAGCGGTGGGGCAAACTGCTGTCAAAGGTCCGGGACCTGTTATATTCCTGTCTGCTATTGCCAGTTCTGACGAGCGTTCTCTGGATCTACAGGCAGAAGTAATGGTGGCTCTGTCATAGCTGCACCACCCCATCTTTCTCAAGTTTCCAGATCTTGTCAACATAAGAAAGATGTGTTAAAGACTCCCAGACAGGGAGGATCTTCTGTCACAGGGACAAGTGTTTCATTCGCAGCCTCTTATGTTTCATTTGCTAGCCTAGAGATTGAATGGCAATGACTCAAGGACCTAGGCTACTCAGAAAGGGTTCTCAAGACCTCAGCCTCTTGCTAAAGTTTTGAGAACCCTTAACACTCCATTTTTCACAGGTTTCAAGAGGTTGTTCTGCCTTCTTTCTGTCTCAAGACCATATTATTATCAGGAGAAGGATTTGCATAAATTAGATGTGAGGCGAGTATTTTCCCCGAGGATAATCTAAATTACATGCCCCCCGGGAGTCCTGGAAGCAGAAATTCACAGTATGAATTTCGTTTTTTTTCATGTGGTTCATCCTTTTTCTGTTCTGTTAGATAGACGTGCCATACTCACCAATATAGTCAGCCCATATGTTTTACTGACTGTGCAGACTTCCCCAACCTGGGTCCTTCCAGGCACATGGCAAATGGTCAGGGACAATGGGAGTTGCATTCCAAAACATCTGGGAGGACCCAACTTGTGGAAGACAGATTATTATTACTATTTTAATGAATTTGACCTTTGAAGAGTATCATGTTATGCATTTCAACCTGGTCTCTTGTACCTCACTGCTTCTTTTCTTAGCATCACATTTGACTTGTAATGCCATTCTCTTATACCCAGCTTATCACTATTCGAAGAAGGAATACTTTGGATTGGCACAATGGAAGATAAATTTCTATACTGCTGTTCTGCCCGTAATATTCATATATATGATTTGAACTCATTTACCAGCTTTTGGACCGAAGTCAACAGTCCAATAAGTAATCTCTTCCTCTGCAGTGCTGATGGGAAATCCAGCCGGGTGGTTGCTATGGCTGTTGATAACAGGTATGTTGAAATGTTAAAAAGAATATATATAAAAAAACTATGCTAAGATTTCTGTAAAACTTTTTTTGGAAAAATATTCTTAATGTCTCTAATTTGAACACAACGTGTGTGTTTTTTTATGAGGAGGATGTTCCCAGAATAAATATCTTTATATTAATAACTGGGTGATAGTACTCTGAAACAATGTAATATTTTAAGAATATTTACATCTAACACTGAAGTCAGTTTCTTAAGGAATGATGGTTGCATATATGGGACTTGTGACAATGAAAAAAGACTTACTTTGAAGAATTCTTTTTTATGTATACCATAGTTGGCATATAGGTTTTTTTCTCTCTCTTAATGTACTGTTTGTTTTCTGTTTCTTTCCAAAGTTTAAGAATATTCTCTCTCCATAATGGGACAAAGTTATGCACAGTTCTGCCACCTCCATATCCCTCTCTGCTCCAGCCAGTTCTTAGCTTTGCCTACAACCGAGCTAATGGAACTATTTACTTTCTCTTGACACACTGGGATATATGGATCTACACTGCAAGGTAATAAAATACATTTTTTCCTTCATTTTACTAATACCTTAAAATAGCATAAATATATTTAATGTTACTTTAAAAGAGGATAAAGAAGTGATGAAAGTACAGAAAGAAGCTAGCAAATACTCCTTCTCTGTGCTGAATTTTTATTATGTGACTAGACATGTGGAATTTAGGGATTTTCCTTGACTTGAGTTTGCAGAATTTTATGGAATGCTTATTCCAGTGAAAAAAGAAAACTTGCCAGAGAGCCACTAATTAGAAGAGGAGTATTGTAGAGTAGGGCATGGCGGAGTGACAGGACAGTGAAGAGGAGCATTCAAAACTGCAACATTTTCTTGCAGATCCTACTTGTTAGTTATATTACAGTAGAGAGTTAGAAAACCATTCTTAATTAATGCAAAACATAATGCCTCAGATCCAGGCGTTGTATTCTGCAAACAGAAGTGTCTTTGATTCAACAGAGCCTTCCGCTGGTAGAAGCAGGGAGATAATTTTATCTGATACTCCCTGTAGTCTCCTGCAGCACCTCCCCTGCTGTTATGAAGGGTGCCATAACCCTACAGATCAGACTCGAGTCTATAGGAGGAAAGGGTAACAGAAGAAAATTGCCTCTCCTTTTGACCAATGGAAGCATACCATGAGCTCATGGGTTCTTTAGATCCAAGCTAATGTGCATATCAGGTATTGTATGTTGTAGGAGAAAACACAAATAGTATGCATTTGAACAAACTCGGTTTTAGCTTCATGTGCTGAATATATAGCAGAAATTATATAACTTTGCTTTATTTTAATGAATCATAAACATGTACATAATTGAAATAAGTTTACCATTTAACCCATCTGTTTTGACATTCCAACTACTATCACATCTATCCTATCTATCTATTATCACATCAATCCTATCTATCTATCGCACTTCAGCTCAGAAACAACACAGAAATTACAAATGCAGAAACTGTAGGCTAAATTTAATAGAACAGTTTACAATGCAACTATAGATTAAGCTTCCTCCTCTCACTTCACTATTCTGGTTGGCCCTCACTTCCCTCTTTATTACTAAGGCTTTTTGTTGTGCTATGACAACTTTTGCCAAAAGTGCATTGCCTCAAACAGTGTGTTCAGTGAATTGTAACATTTTGGCTTAAACGTAAGCCCTGGTGATTTATAGATGCTATTCACCCTTAATTCCAAATGATTACTTCGGATTAATTATTGAGAGATTCTATCTCTGACTGTTAGGTGAGTTAGCAACTGTCATTTGGGATTTTGTGGCATCATCAGACGGGTGTTTTATTGCACGCTCACTACTGTCTACTTACAGATGTCCTTTAGATGACAACGTCCACCTTTCGCGCACCTCTCATTCCTTCTGCTTGTTTTTCCATTGCAACATAGGCCTTAGCTAGATGGGGCTTTATCACGGAGCGAACCCCGGGATTGTCCCTGTGCGTCCACATGACGCACAGGGGATCTTGGGATCAGGGAGGGATCATTCCTCCCTTGCCCCTGGATAGAGCCCTCCACTTTGGGCCCGGTTTTTCTGCGGTGTCGGGCTGAGTTCCGGCTATTGGGCGGTATAGAAATGCAATAAATAAATAAATAAATGTGGCCCATTGCCGCGTGTTGACCCAGCTCCGCGCAATTCGTCGCGCAGAGCCAGGAGCACTGCGCCCATCAGGGGGGGTGGGGGGAGCGGGGAAATTAATTTAATTTTAAAAAACACTTACCTTTCTGCGCTTGAGCACTCTTGCTGCTTTAAAAAAGAAATGGCAGGCACAACGCCTCTCCTCCTGAGGTCGTCGTGCCTCACGTGTAAACGGAGGAGGGATCTCGCGTTAAACACAACGCGAAATCTTCCCTCCTCCATCCTGGATTAAAAGGTAGGTCTAGCTAAAGCCATAGACCTCTTTTAATCTGACTTTTTTAAAAAACGGAATGTACCATAATCTCCTGCTGTGTACAGGAAAAGCAGCGCAATAAAAACGGTCCCTGAATGGGCCATGTGGTCTTTGTTTACTTCCTCTTTCCTCTCTAGGAAGAAAGAGGAAGTAATTAAGGACAAAAGCGGAGGCAGAGAAGCGACAGTAAGGAAATGTGGTTCCGCCCCCCCCCCCCCCCGGTGTGATTTTGAAGCACCTGTGACATCCCATTGCAAATTTTATAAAGTACAGTATGATCAACTACTGAAGGTTTTTAATGGGATGGGTGCTTTTCAAATAGAAGCCAAAAATGAATTTGTTGATGGGTAAGTCTGACTTGCCCGTTCTTGCATACTATTGTAATCTGTCCAACAATTAATTGGATAGCTATGTCAGTATATGCTGCCACAACTAAAAAGGAGAGCAACCTGGGTTATTGAGAACTGTTTTGATGTGTGTGTTTTTATTGCAGTTGGTATAAGGCTGGTGTTACGTGGTCTACAAAGACTGGTGTTTTAGAATCATAGAATAGTAGAGTTGGAAGGGGCCTATAAGGCCATCGAGTCCAATGCAGGAATCCACCTTAAAGCATACCTGACAGGTGGTTGTCCAGCTGCCTCTTGAATGCCTCTAGTGTGAGAGAGCCCACAACCTCCCTAGGTAACTGGTTCCATTGTCGTACTGCTCTAACAGTCAGGAAGTTTTTCCTGATATCCAGCCGGAATCTGGCTTCCTGTAACTTGAGCCCATTATTCTGTGTCCTGCACTCTGGGATAATCAAGAAGAGATCCTGGGCTGGTCTCCTCTGTGCGACAACCTTTTAAGTATTTGAAGAGTGCTATCATGTCTCCCCTCAATCTTCTCTTCTCCAGGCTAAACATGCCCAGTTCTTTCAGTCTCTTCTCATAGGGCTTTGTTTCCAGATCCGTGATCATCCTCGTTGCCCTCCTCTGAACTCACTCCAGCATCCTTCTTGAAGTGTGGTGCCCAGAACTGGGTGCAATACTCAAGCTGAGTCCTAACCAGTGCCGAATAGAGGGAAACCAGTACCTTGTGCGATTTGGAAACTACTTCTATTAATGCAGCCCAAAATAGCATTTGTGTTTTTTTGTAGCCACATCACACTGTTGGCTCATATTCAGCTTGTGATCTACAACAATTCCAAGATCCTTTTTGTATGTAGTATTGCTGAGCCAAGTATTCCCCATCTTGTAACTGTGCATTTGATTTTCTAGATGTAGAATTTGGCATTTATCCCTATTAAATTTCATTCTGTTGTTTTCAGCCCAGTGCTCCAGCCTATCAAGATCACTTTGAAGTTTGTTTCTGTCTTCCAGGGTATTAGCTATCCCACCCAATTTTGTGTCATCTGCAAATTTGATAAGTATTTCCTGCACCTCCTCATCCAAATCTTTAATAAAAATGTTAAAGAGCACTGGGCCTAGGTTTAAGCCCAGCAGGAGAAGAGCAATTATAATAATAACAACTTTTTAATAAAAGACTTTTCTGTTTTCCCAGACAATTAGAAATATGCAGTGAGCTTCACTGATCCCAGATCTGTTTACTCAAGAATTCCTTGATTCCAGATGGTGATGCTTGGGGATAGTTGCTCCTCAAAAAAGGAGCTGTTGTATGGCGTACCACAAGGTACCATCCTATCCCCAATGCTTAACATCTACATGAAACCGCTGGGAGAGATCATCCGGAGGCATGGGGCGGGGTGCTATCAGTATGCTGATGACACTCAAATATATTTCTCTATGCCTTCAATAACAACATCAGCTAAGGATAGTGTGTCTCCTCTGAATGAATGCTTGGAGGCGGTAATGGGCTGGATGAGAAAAAACAAACTGAAGCTGAATCCAGACAAGACGGAGGTGATTACTGTCAAAGGCTGCAATCTGGGTTTGGAGGTGTGTCAACCAGTTCTGGATGGGCTACACTCCCTCTGAAAGACTGTGTTCACAGTTTGGGGGTGCTCCTGGATCCGTCGCTCCAAATGACAGCCCAGATAAATGCGACGGCCAGGAGTGCCTACTATCAGCTTCGGCTGATACACCAGCTGCGCCCCTTCTTAGAGTCAGAAGACCTAAAGATGGTTGTGCACGCACTGGTAACCTCAAGGTTTGACTTCTGCAGTGTGCTGTACATAGGGCTACCATTGTACCTAGTTCGGAAACTTCAACTAGTTCAAAATATGGCAGCCAGATTGGTCACCAGTACATCTAGGGGTGAGCATATTACCCCAACATTAAAATCACTCCACTGGCTGCCAATTAGTTTCCGGGCAAAGTACAAAGTGTTGGTCATTACCTTTAAAGCCCTAAATGGTTGGGTCCAGGTTACCTGCAGGATCGCCTTCTCCCATACAGTCCGCCCCGCACACTCAGGTCCTCTGGGGAGAATTTACTTCAGTCAGCCAAGACTAGACTGACATCAGTTTCCCAGAGGACCTTTTCTTCTGTCGCCCCTGGATTATGGAACGGCCTGCCGAAGGAGATTCGTAATAATAACTCTCTCTGTGATTTTAAGGCAGCTTTGAAGACTAGCCTTTTCCGGCAGGCCTACTCAGATTAATGTAAAATCAAGAATTTTAAAAACGTGTTGATTCCTGTACTAATGTTGTTCCCCGCCTTGATCCAAAGGGAGAGGCGGGTAAGAAATAAATTATTATTATTATTATTATTATTATTATTATTATTATTATTATTGTAATTGCACTGCTGTGTTGTATTGTTAAAGAAACATTTTTCATGTATTTCTTAGTTTCTACATGGGTTTTATATTGTATTTTATGTAAACCACTTAGAAATCTTAGGATATCAAGTGATATGCAAGTAGTTTAAATAAATGCATACATACAGACAAAACACACCAGAATGCAATCCGGCTGCTGAATTTTGCACTAGCTGCAGTTTTCAAACACTCTTCAAACTCATGTAGAACACGTTACAGTAATCTAAACAGAACGTGATTAAGGCATGGTTCACTGTGGCCAGATCCACCTTCTCCAGGAAGAGGCACAGCTGGTGCAACAGGGATAGCTGGGCAAAGGCACTCCTGCCACAGCATCCAGCTGACTCTCCTAGAGTAGCTCTGGGACCAGAAACATCTTTAAGTTATGAACCAGATCCTTCAGAGGAAGTGCATTGGGGAGGAGCACATAGGTCTGCGGGGTGATATGGTGGCAGAGTAGATAAGAAAGTCCCCTTCTATAAGCTTCTTTTCACACCTGTTTTTCTGGATCCAAGCCAGTATTCCCATGATGGTTGAAACCAAGCCTTCTTTTACACAGAACTTTTAAAATGCCTCTGATAACTTCGTTTAGAATTGTTGGGTGTTGATAATAGGCAGTTATCATTACAGATCTGTATATAAATGCATGTACTTTCAGGATCAAGATTTTAAATGAACCCCAAAGTAGGCTCTACTGGACTGCTGCTAGTGACCATATGTAAATATATGTTCACTTTTGTACAGTATGTCTAAGAAAAAAAACCAATTCTAGCCTTAGAATTGAAAGTATAACTCAAATGATTTTTTTGTGTAGCAGTAGATATTTCTTCTGGAATCTGACAGCGAGTTTATACCATTGTTTTTAGCTGGTAGCAAGAATGACAGGCTTATTACCTTCCAGTTTGTTCCCATTGTTCGGTAATAGAATGGTGTTTAATTCATTTTGAACTTTCAAGTAGGCAATGCATCTTTGTAATTATCATGTGACAAGCATAGTGTTTGAACTCATGATGTGCGATTCTGATAGTCATGTCCTTAAATGCCTTGAGAAAATGGGGTTACTGTCAAAAAAGATACACACCCATTATTATTTATGTGGTGATGATTACTATCTTCCACTTCATACAAACTAAGAAACAAAACTGCCCTAAGCATTAACACTGCATGCATTTTTTTTAAAAAAAGGGAATTTGGCACAAAGGGAGAAGGTGCATGAAGAAGTTTTTTTTCCTTCTGCATAAGAATGAATGTGTTCCCTCTGCATAAGAATTATTTTTCAATATGGAAAAATAAATAAATAACATGTTCTGGCAGAAGGACCTTTCTCTTTGTAGCTAATGTTCAGAAATTGTGTCCAAAATAATAAGCAATAGGATAAACTCTGTCTACCTGTCTATATAAACTACTGTTTAAGATCTTTAAAACAATGGCAAAATTGTCCAAAGACTGTTCTCAGAGTGAAAAATGATTTTTCAGTGTCCAATATCAGTAGGTTTTCAATAATAAAGTTCTGCCCTATACACACTATGGTACAAGCAAAACAGCTTTCCGTTCTCTCTAGAATAGATCTTGCCTTTCCCAGGCCAATCCAAGACATGTTGATCCTTTTGGTGAATGATATCCCTATGGATAAATAAATAACATGTTCCCCTTTAATTACACTACCTAATGATATCCAAATTTTGCTCCTCAGATGGCCAGCTCATTCTGGCTCACAGTAGCACAAGCCGTGGTTCTTTAAGCATTCTTGTCTGTGATGTATCTTCTCGCTGTTGGGTGCCAGGGGTGGGTGTATGGAAAGAATTGAGATAATTGCAGAAGTCCAAAGATTATGTATTTTAGAAGTATTTTGTATCCTGTCAAAGAAACAGCACAATATAGGAATATAAAAGCTGCCTTATATTGTATATACTGACTTGGCAGAGATTCTCTAGGCTTTCAGATGAGCACTTTCCCCCATCCCTACCTGGAGATGCCAGGGATTAACCTGGGGCCTTTTGCATGCAAATATGTGATTTCCTATTTCAGGCTCAAACTCCACGTCTGCCTTGTACTGGGACAACTTACTTGCTTCTGAGCTGCATCACTTTAACTTCTGTGAAATGGGTGTTTTGTGACTGGCCATATTCACTATGGTAATCATTTTGAGAATGACCAAGCCCACCCAAGGCAGCTATTCTGTCAGAGTGCCCACAATACACTCTCAAAATCCCAAATGTGCCTACTGACTCTAAAACGTTGTTGACGTCTGATGTTAATTCAAATTGAATCTTCTCTATTATCACAAAAAGAAGGGCTGACAGGGGACATCCCTGTTTTAGTACCCTGAGAAAGTTGTATGGGGCGAGAATCCAATCCATTGACCTCTATTACAGCATAGGAGGTAGAGTACAATTGATTTATAATATGTTGGAACTTGGGTCCAAATCCATGGCTTCTAGTAGTTTCTTTAAAAATGGTCACTTCACGTGATCAAAAGCTTTAAAAGCATCAAGGGAGATAAATACTGCAGATTGTTTAATAGTGTGGCAGTGATTAACAATATTGATGACTGTTTTTATAGAATCAGCAATGCTGTGACCTGGTATAAAGCCAGTTTGATCTGGCTTGATAGAAGAGGCTATAAATGAATTAAGTCTTGCAACTAAGACTGCAGTGAATAGTTTGGCATCAACGTTTATCAAAGCAATGAGTCTATAAGACTCGATCTTTGTTGGATCTCTGCCTTGCTTGGGAACCACCACTTTTTGAGGTCTTCCAAGACTCAGGGATCTGGCTGCCCACCTGAATTGCTAGAAATAGACGTTGCAGCCAAGGGCGTAAGTTGTTCTCTGAAGGCCTTATAGAAGTCTGAACTGAAGCCCTGTTTTTTAAATTTTAATCGCTTCATTGATTTCTTCTACTGAAATAGGACTATTTAAATAATCTCTATGTTCAGTTGAAAGCTTATTTAGGGGTGCCTCAAATAACAGAAGAATTTGCTAAATTCTATGCATCTATATATGCCTCAGATGCTCCCACTATACCTAATATTGCCTCTTATTTGGATCAGGCACCCCTCAAATTGAATCTTCTCATAACTCTTTAAAATCCGACAAGTTCTAAAGTATTCAAGTTCCTCTGTTTTCCCCTCTGGTTGTTAAAAAAATGACTACATCCAGGCTTTCTGAGTATTGTCTGGCCTACTTTCTCCCTGGATAGATGCAGGGACTCTGTATTTCTCTTCCCCCTCTGATTTTTAAGCTTTATAAGTAGAGTCAATGGAAACTCCATGTTCAAATATTTTCAGGATATCTTGCTTCAAGCACTGCTTTCTAAGTGCAGTAACGGGAACCATGGAAGAAGGGTTCTTCTTACCATGGCCTTCTTACCACGTGTAGAAGGGCATGACTGTTTGAATACTTCTCATCTCACCTACTTCTACATGTGGTTAGAGGATTATGAGAAGTTTCTACTATAGCACACTTGTTTGGTTCACATTAAAAACTAGTAATTTAAAATTTCAGAAGAGGATGGTACAACAACACAGGCTCTTTATGTAGGGGTTTTTTTTCACTTGAAATACACTTTGATTCTAGGACTGATCCTGCATGTAGAGCAGCCATGTGGACTACCGGAGAACTACAGCAACACTTGCATAGAAAACACCCCTTAGCCTCGTAAGTTTTTTAAATTTTCTCTGTGGACTATGCTAGTGCCAAATATTGGTTGACAGCTTTTTCATCTGGTGTTGCTCCAGGTAACTACAGAGTTTGGTCTGTTCTTCGATCGTGTTGGTAGGATGCTTAAACTGTTTAAACCAACTGGTTTGTCTTTGGAAATAGTTCTGCAGTAATTTCATTTCATAACATTTCTAGAGCATCATATATAATCCCTGATCAACAGGGTATGAAATACATGAGCAGAACTTTAAAGAGGGGCAATAGGTAAGAAAACAAGTATTAAATAAATTTAATATGTTGAATATTTCTAGCATATTACAGGATGAAATATCCACTTTACTTGTAAATTGGGTTGTAAGTAGAGCTGTAGGGATCTCACTAAGTCATAATCTGCCTACAGAAAGTAGGTACATACATTTTGATGAAACTTGGATGATGAAATTGTTCATAAAGGTATTGGACTATTGGATATAAAATACAGAAACTTTATGCAAATCATCCAGACTTCTGATCAAAGCATTTAGTGGAAGTGAATGCCAAAACCAAAATTACAATGAGTCCTATGGATAGTGTAAATCTAAATATGTGTGGGGCTGCGGGTGGGGGGATCATTTGTTTTGTTGGCTCTAGAAAAACGATCTAATCAGATGAACAATAGAAAAAAATGGTCTGAAGAAGATATCTTGGAATAATTTGTTGATGTGGCCATAGCACATATCACACCCAGAAGAAGAAGAAACACTTGAAAGTAAAATCATATCGTTTCAGATATTATTATAAAAAGAACAAGTTATAAAAAAATCTTCTTTCTTCAGACACACTTCCACAAAATTCTAAGCTGCTATGTGCTGAACAAAGCTTTATAGGATACTGTTTCTCCCTTGCTACAGCTTATATATGTTCACAGTATATTTTCAATATAATACGTGTATGTCACAATTAATTGGTAACAAGTTGTTTCTACTTAATAATTTTCTCTGTTTAAGTTAAATATAAAAGACAATTGGGCAAAATACTTTCATGAAATTGTTTCTTGTAAACATGTAAATCAGCTTGCGTCTAATATGTGGAGTCCTACTTGAGCTGCCTCAATATGTTTTCCTAGCTGTGTTCAGAAAAATGACTATTTTCAACATATCAGAGAGAGAAATTTTAGAACTACAGCAAGATGTGAATGCCTCTGCAGCTTATCCTCACCATTGTGCTACTTGATAGATGAAGGAATGGTATATGCAGATAATCAGGAATTTCTGGTTCTTGGTATGCAGGTAAAAAAACAGAGATATGCATGTAATTAAATTAATCAGTTAGAGGTATTATTACTATTATAGATTATTTGAGACTGATGTGTATACATTTGCATTTTTCACAGCTGTAACAGAACTACTGAATTTTGCAAATGCTTAAGGGTAGACCTGTCCATAGTCAGTTTATTATGAACCAGTGCTAATGAAGCTTGTGTTCTTCAGAACATATTAGTTTTTTTAGTTTGTTTTCTGTGTGGTTCTACTTTTGAGAATTTCCTATTGTGTAATACAGTGTGTAATAAGGGAGTGTGCTTCTAAAAACTGCGAAGTGCTTTTTTTAAAAAAGAGCTCCCAGGAAGCTTATTAAGATAGCATCTAAATAATCCATATGCAAATCAAACCGCAAAATAAACAGACTATACATTTATTTAGTTACTTTCATTTCTATACCGCTCAATAGCTGAAGCTCTCTGGACAGCTCATAAAAATTAAAACTATAAGGTACAACATAAAATTTAAAATATGGAAGCTTAAAACCACAAATATAAAAGTACAACCAGAATAAAACTGAGCCACAATACAGAGATTGAAAACGCAGATTGAAAACAGCATTCCTAAAAGACTAGGATGCTAAAGTACTGGGAAAATAGAAAGGTCTATACCTGTCACTAAAAGGAGTACAACTTAGATGCCAGGAGAACCTCTCTAGGGAGTTCGTTCTGCAGCTGGGTGTCACAGCAGAAAACACCCTCTTCCTAGTAGCCATTTGATATAGAGCGTGCTTATACTATTGGTCAATCAATCCCAGTATTCTCTACTCTACTTGGACTGGTTTCCTAGGGTCTCAGTCATAGGGTGACCATATGGAAAGGAGGACAGGGCTCCTGTATCTTTAACAGTTGCATAGAAAAGGGAATTTCATCAGGTGTCATTTGTATATATGGGGAACCTGGTGAAATTCCCTCTTCATCACAACAGTTAAAGCTGCAGGTGCCCTGCCCTCTTTTAAACCTTGTCACTCTAGTATAGTTCCTGCAGCTTTAAGTCTTGTGATGAAGAGGGAATTTCACCAGGTTCTCCATATATACAAATGACACCTGATGAAATTCTCTTTTCTATGCAACTGTTAAAGATACAGGAGCCCTGCCCTCCTTTTCATATGGTCACCCTACTCAGTCAGGTATTTTCCACATCTGTTACCAGAGATCCTTCTTAAGATTTCATAAATTAGAGCTTCTAGGGATTGAACCTGGGATGCTCTGTGCAGAACAAGCATATGGACTGGAACCGATCCATGGTCCCTTCCTTGGTAGCTGGAAAAAGACCTCTGGTTGAGAGCTAGATGGCCACTACCAGTCAGAGTACACAATATAGGGCTAGATAGATGAATGGTCTGACTCAATATAAGTTATTACCATGGGTTGGAATAGGCATCTAAATCAAGAAGGCAAAACAAGGCCACCAGGTTAAGGGTCAGGCAAAGATCAAAATTAAATCTAGTTGACCACTGTGGGAAACAGAATCTGTGAACTAGATAAGCTGTTGGTTTGATTCAACAGGGCTGCTTTTATGTTCTTATGAAGGGAGAGGTAGTAGGTATGGGGAGAAATGGGCAGTGGGACTGGGGAAGCTGAGCAGGCATTTGCAGGGGCAAAAACACAGAATGGGAGCAGGTGAGAGTGAAAAAGATGAGCGAAATGTTTAACTGCTTGCCCATATCGGACTTGGTGCCCTGACAGGGAATTCACAGCAATAGGAAGTTGATGCAGTGACAGGAATGGTGTGGGAAGCCATCATGATGGGGGGAGGCAATCATGACGGGGACAGATGGAGGAGAAAAAGAGCTAGTAGGCCCAGGAGACTCACTAAGCAGAGCAGAAGAGCTGTGGTTCCAGAGGCTGGTTTTCTGGTCACTTGCTGGAAGATCCATGGCCTGAGTCCACCCTCCATTGCTGGTCCTGACACCAGGAAATTAATTTTTAAGCACAAATTTGTGACAATAAAAATTGAACTTTTCACTGGGATAGGACTGAAGAGCAAGACTTGCATGTTTCGGATGGCTTTTTAATAGCTGGGGGTGAGGATATATTAGTTCGATGTTTTATATTTTAATTAAAATCTGTTTACGACTTGTGGCTTTTCATGCCAAATGAACAGTAATAATCATATCTGAGGTTTTGGCATTGTATTCTGAACAAGAATATTAATTTGTGATAGTAAATTATGAAAACAGATTTTAATTTAATTTAATTTTTTTTGTCATAGAAAAATATCACATATGTGTAAACCCAGTAAGAAATATTCAGTATCTTTTTTAAAAATCTAATTTGAAATTGCTTATTTTTTTCTTGCACCCACCCACACAGAAACCAAGCTTCTATACAAAATCTTAGGATCATTGGAAGCTTTAGCTTTTGGGCTACAGATGCATATGTTGGGAACTTTATAACTCACATGTTAAAGAATAATTTTACAGCAATGCTAAATGAGATTCTATGGCAGGAAAACGTAACAGAAAAAGGAGTTCAAGAGTGCCTTAAAAAGAGACACTTAAAGCACAATCAGAAACAATCCCAAGGAGGAAAACATGGAAGCCTACATAAGAAGCCAATGTGGCTAAAGCTTAGTGGTGTTTAAAATCAAAAAGGACACATAAGAGGTGGAAGTAGGGACAGGTTATTAAAGAAGTGTGCAGGCAGATAAGCCCAAATTGCAGAGATGGTTCAAGAAGGCTGAGAGTGAGCAGAGATTGGCAAGGTATGTTAAGAATAACAGAAAGGGTTTCTTCAGATACGTCCAAAGTAAAAGGAGGACAAAAATAATGGTAGGCCAACTGCTCAGTGAAGATGGCAAAATGCTGATAGGTGAAAAAGAAAAGGCGGAACTGCTTATCTCCTTATTTTGACTCATTCTTTTTTCTAAAAGGAGATCTGTGTCCCATCTGGCATACATGACAAACAGGCTGAGTTTGCCGCTTGAGTTTGACAGAGATGATCTGGGAATATCTAAGCACTTTAATTGAATTCACATCTCCTGATCCAGATGAATTGCATTTTAGGGTGTTGAAGGAGATAGCAGATGGACTGTTGGAACTTCTGTCTATTATCTTTGAGAAATCCTGGAGAACTGGTAACATATCAGAGGACTGAAGGAGGGCAAATGTTGTCCCTATCTTCAAAAAGGGCAAAAAGAAGATCCAGGAATTTACAGGCCAGTCAGTCTGACATCAGTACTTGTTAGTAATGCAGTGATTACTGGTAGGCAGGATGGATTTGTCAAGAACAAGTCCTGCCAGACTAATCATTTCATTTTTCAGTCAGGTAACTTCCTTAATAGACCACAGAAATGTTGTGGACATAATAGAGCTTGACTTCAGCAAGGCATTTGACAGACTGCTCCATGATATTCTGACTAACAAGCCAGTTATTATTATTATTATTATTATTATTATTATTATTATTATTATTTATTTATTTATTTATATAGCACCATCAATGTACATGGTGCTGTACAGATAACACAGTAAATAGCAAGACCCTGCCGCATAGGCTTACAATCTAATAAGTTGTAGTAAACAATAAAGAGGGAAGGAGAATGCAAACAGGCACAGGGAAGTGTAAACAGGCACCGGGTAGGGTGAAGCTAACAGTATAGAGTCAGAACAAACTCAATATTCGAAGGCTATAGGGAAAAGAAAAGTTTTTAGCTGAGTTTTAAAAGCAGTGATTGAGTTTGCAGTTCTCAAGTGTTCTGGAAGAGCGTTCCAGGCGTAAGGGGCAGCAGAAGAAAAAGGACGGAGCCGAGTAAGGGGAGTGGAGGTCCTTGGGCAGGCGAGAAGCATGGCATCAGAGGAGCGGAGAGCCCGAGCGGGGCGATAGTGTGAGATGAGAGAGGAGAGATAGGCAGGAGCTAGACCGTGAAGAGCTTTGAAGGTCAGCAGGAGAAGTTTATATTGGATTCTGGAGTGAATTGGAAGCCAATGAAGAGATTTCAGAAGTGGAGTGACATGGTCAGAGCGGCGGGCCAGGAAGATGATCTTAGCGGCAGAGTGGTGGACAGACCAGCGGACTGATGTGAGACGAAGGAAGGCCAGAGAGAAGAAGGTTGCAGTAGTCCAGCCGAGAGATAACCAGTGCGTGAACGAGAGTCTTGGCAGAAGAGACAGACAAAAATGGTCGAATCCTGGCAATATTATATAGGAAGAAACGACAGGATTTAGCTACTGCCTCGATGTGAGGAGTAAAGGAGAGCGAGGAGTCAAATATAAAGCCAAGACTACGAGCTTCCTTGACCGGAGTAAGCGTGACATCGTTGACAGTAAGAGAGAATGAGAGGTGAGGAGAAGGTTTAGGAGGAAAAACAAGCAATTCAGTCTTTGCCATGTTAAGTTTGAAACGACGATGAAGCAGCCAGGCTGAGATATCTGAAAGACATGCCGAGATACGATCGTGAACATCTGGAGAAAGTTCCGGAGATGAAAGGATATGATTGTGTATCATCGGCATACAGGTGATATTGGAGGCCGTGAGATTGAATAAGCTTGCCCAAGGGCAGCATGTATAGAGAGAACAACAACGGGCCAAGCACCGAGCCTTGCGGAACCCCAACTGAAAGGGGAAAAGAGGAGGACGAGCTGCCGTTAGCCGACACGCTGAAAGAGCGACCCTCTAGATAGGAGGCGAACCAGTTATAGACAGAGCCACAGAGTCCAAGGTCATGGAGGGAATCTAAGAGAAGATCGTGATCAACCGTGTCAAAGGCTGCGGTTAGATCAAGGAGAATAAGAACGGAATAATGGCCTTTAGACTTGGCAGTAAGAAGATCATTGGTGATCTTGGTAAGGGCTGTTTCAGTGGAATGCAAAGGACGGAAGCCAGATTGAAAGGGATCCAGAGCAGAGTTATTAGAGAGAAAGTCAAGACAACGAGAGTAGACCAGACGTTCCAGGATCTTTGAGACAAAGGGCAAGAGGGAGACAGGTTGGTAGTTAGACAGGGATAGTCGATCAAGAGTGGGTTTTTTGAGAATGGGAGAGACTGTAGCATGTTTAAAAGCAGAAGGAAATGAACCAGAGGACAGAGAAGAATTAATGATGTGAAGCAAGGACGGGAGGATAGCGGGGATAAGATTAATAAAGACGCGAGAGGGAATTGGATCACGGGAACAAGTGGAAGGCTTCGATGAGCGCAGTATTTTAGACAGTTCATCAGCTGAGACCGAAGGGAACGCCGAGAGAGTTGAAGGAGGAACTGACAGGTGAGGGACAGGAGCTGGAAGCGGAGCAGAGTTGGCTAGATCTGAGCGTATAGTTTGGATTTTAGCATTGAAGAAAGAGGCAAAGTCGTTGGCAGACAGAGAGGCGGGGAGAGATGGCGGATTAGGCTTCAGAAGAGAATTGAAGGACGCGAAGAGCCACTGAGGGTGCTTAGCATTTGACTGGATCAACGTTGAGTAGTGCTGCTGTTTGGCCAGTGAAATGGCAGAAGAGAAAGAGGAGAGAACAAATTTGTAGTGGACAAAGTCTGCCCAGTCCTTGGTCTTACGCCACAGGCGTTCGGCTGCCCGGGAACAAGAGCGAAGGTAGCGGAGGAAAGAGGTGAGCCACGGTTGGGGTTGAGACAGTTAAGTGTGGACCTGCAGATGGCTGGAGAACCATACTCAAAAAGTATGGTTCTCCTGTCAATTATTTGTCATCAAAACGGAGGGAAGTGTCGAGTGGGGTGCTGCAGGGTTTGGCCTTAGACCCTATACTCTCTAACATTTTTATTAATAACTTTGAGGAAGGGTCAGGAGGAGTGCGCGTCAAATTTGCAGATGAAACAAAATCAGGTGGAATAGCTAATACCTTGGAAGACAGAATCAAAATGGTCTTGATAGGTTAGAAAATTGGGCAGAAAATAACAGAATGAAATTTAACAGAGAAAAATGAAAAGTTCTCCATGTAGGAAAAATAAATCAAATGCCCAGATTTAAGATGGTACATTTGAAAAAGATCTTGGAGTTCTAGTTAATCACAAGGTGAATATGAGTCAGCATTGTGATGTGGCTGCAGAAAAGGCAAATGTATATTTAGGTTGCATCAATAGAATAATATTTTGAAAATCACAGGAAGTAATAGTTCCACTCTACTCTGCACTAGTCATACCTTACCTTGAATACTGTGTCCAATTCTAAACATCACACTTTAAGAAAGATTCAGATAAATCGAATTAGGACAAGGGCGATGTAGAAACACAGGAAATGTATACTGAGTAAGACCATTGGTATATCTATCCCAGTATTGTCAACACTGACTGGCAGCAGCTTTCTGGGGTTTTAGCAGGAATTTTTCCAACTCTGCCTGGAGATGCCAGGGATTGAATCTGGGACCTTTTACATGCAAAGCATGTTCCTCTACCACTAAGCCATAGCCCCTCCCAAACAAAGGTGATCAGGGGACTAGAATTTAAGTCCTATGTGGAATGACTGAAGGAACTTGGGGGGATACAGTAGCATTTTTCAAATATCTAAAAAGCTGTCACACAGAAGAAGGATGCAGCCTGTTCTCTATTATCCAAGACTGTAGGACACAAAATAATGGGCTTAAGTTACAGGTAGGCTGATTTTGCTTGAACATCAGGAAAATCTTCCTAATGGTCAGCCAGTGGAACCAACTAACTAGGGAGGTGGTGGGCTCTCTGTTCCTGGAGACGTTCAAGCAGAGACTGGAGAGCCATCTGTCAGAGATGCTTTAATCTGAATTCATGCACTGAGCAGTGGGTTGGTCCCAATGGCCAACATGGCCCATTCCATGATTCTAGCATTAAGATTGAAATATGAATTCTTATAGCAGTTTGCAACAAAGCACACAAGCCTTGTACACCTTGTTACATTATTGGTGGGGTCAGCTAACACCTGAACTGTTGTTAGCTTGTAGATCAGAAGGAAATTTGAGGATGCACACAGGAAGTACAGTTATTAGAATTATCTCCTTGGCGCCTGTTACCAAGCTATAAATATACCAAGATATTTTATTTAGAGAATTTACAAAGAGGCAGTTTAATTCAGAGGCAGTCTAATAGTACAAAAGAAACTAGGAGCATGATCCATACAGCATCCTTAACCTGCCCCTGCACACACAGCAGTGTCTTTATGAAGGGATCGGCACAGGCCTGAATGGAATTGTTTTCCCTCCCTCTCTTTATTCATGTGCATGGGGTCTTTACAGATTTTAGTTATGAGCCATTGCTCAGACTATGAGGCTACATATATCCTTCTCCACCCCAACCTGCATGTTACTCCAAATTTCATATATATTGTGTTGTTGTTTTTATTCCTAATCAATAATATTCTGGGGGCATCCATGTCTTAGGAAATTACTTTCTGTACTGGCACATCCCCATACATTGGATTCTTAGATACACGGTTTCAAGTACCATGTACCAAATACATAAATTTGGCAGAATTGTGATAAGATTATCATGTGAAAGTTACTATTTCAGCTGGTTACATAAATTGTTCCAGAAGGATTGCCACAAGAATTGACCCACATTTCTGTTGTACTGCTATGGCCCTCCAGGTAACAGATTATTATAAAGTTTGACATACTTCATCTGGACTTATTTGCCAAAATCCAGTAGTTCATTGTATATGCAGAAGCTTTGACCCGCGCATGTAACTCCACTATATACAACTGTTTTCTTCATTTCAGTAGAGGGTGGTGGTTGCTTCAATCATGAAATGATAGAACAACAATTGTATTGTTATTCAGTCACTTCTTTTGCAATAAGGAAAAAAGGTGTGGGAGGTACTTAGTCCAACCCTAAAATCAGATATTCTCTAATAATGTTCTCTAATCAGCTGTTCTCGAATAACAAAAGGAGTTTAATGGAGTTGCCTTGATATAATGGTGGATCTGGAAAAAAGGAGTTAGGGTGTGATTGTGTGTGTGTGTGTATATATGCGTGTGTGCGTGCATGCATTAGTGTGTCATATTTTTTTAACACATTGAATATATTCTCTTTTAAAAGGATGGAAGAATTCTGTTTCTTCATACATCAATACAGAATTTGGTATATTATGAGATGACAGCCTATAAAGATCCAGTAAGTGCATTTTAATTGTATTTTCTAAACCTTTCCTTAACTGATATATCAAAATGTATAGTTTAATATTAAAATATGGTTTATTTTTTTAAAATGTTACAAGCAGTAATATAGCCTCCATAAAAAGGGTACATTCACAATGATTATGTTTTCCATGTGACAATTTGGTATTGTGCGATGGGTATTAGATCATCTGTACTGGACAGAGTTTCTGTTACCCATGAATCCATTGGGAAACTGGCAAAGTTGTGATAAGATTATCATGTGAAAGCTACTGTTTCAGATGTTTACATAAATTGTTCCAGAAGGATTGCCACAAGAATTGACCCACATTTCTGTTGTACTGCTATTGCCATCCAGGTAGCAGATTATTATAAAATTTGACACACTTCATCTGGACTTATTTGCCAAAATCCAGTAGTTCATTGTATAGGCAAAAGCTTTGACATGCACATGTAACTCCACTGTATACAACGGTTTCCTTCATTCATTTCAGTGGAGAGTGCTGGTTGCTTCAGCCATGAAATGGTAGAATAACAATTCTATTATTACTCAATCATCTCTTTTGCAATAAGGAAAAAAGGTGTGGGAGGTACTTAGTCCAACCCTAAAATTAAATCGAATCAAATGTTCTCTAGTAACAACATCTCCTGGAAGTGAATTAAAAATGTGAGTGGGGGACTTCCTAAGAAGGTTCTAGAGATAAAGAGCCTTTCTACAGAAGGCATTTATTGTGTTCTCATGATTGCTCACTTACAATAGTTTTACATAATATCATCCTCCTCCAGGGCCTTTCCTGTGCTTTGCAATTTTTATAGCGTTTTGTTTTTTCTAATGAGGTAATTCTGGCATTTCTGCATGAACTCATGGTGTATTTCTGCAATTTTGCTATATCATAGTGCCACATAGTGGTGGTGTAATAGAATATATAGAAAGGCAGAGAAAGAAACCCCCCCCCCGGGGGGGGATGTGTAAAGGAGCCAATCTTAATCCTACAAAGTATCTGGAAGCTGTAGCCTCAGTAAAGTGGTGGGTTAAAAGCCTCATGAAGAAAAGCCCAAAGATTGGTTAGTAAACAGTACATTATTCCCAGGGCTTTCCTTTAAGGAGAGAAAAAAATGTAAACTCCTGAACTCTTAAACTTTGGATCTACATTAGGGAATTTTATAAACCAGCTGATATGGAAAGAATTAGGGCCAGAAGGATGCATTCATTCTATACTTCTACATCTTTCTTTGCTTGAATGCTGTATTGTCAATGCTGAATATGCATTACCTCTGGAGTAAGGTGACTGAAAGTACATCCACTACTAGAAGTATCAAAATGGAGCCAATTTCTATAACTGTAAATTCATTTTCTTAATAAAACATTAATTCTTGATATGTAGTTCATAATGTTTTTAGATAACTATGATATGTGATCTACAGCATCCACAGTCTCAATATTACATTTTTGATTTTCATATTTGTATTATAAGAGTTTGTTATATATTAATTTGAAATGGTTATTATTGTTGCCAAAATATGCTAGCATCTTACTTCCAAAATATATATGGAAATGTTATGTCAATGATCCATTGATTTGGTTTTCTTAGTTTTTGATTTTATCAAGTATATACCCATTCTGGAATTACAGTTATTAAAAATAAACCTCAATTGGTTTAGGTAATCCATTTAAGACACGACGTGGCCCATCGGCAACTGATAATCATGTTCCAAAGACCAAACTGCAAATTGCTGCACTTCAGAAGCTTACCTGCTTTGGAGTTGGTCTTCCAAGTTGATGCATCGAACGATACCATTGTTTTCACAAGGCTTGTGAGTAACAACAGCAGTTGAGTAATATTGTGAGAACGGCTGTATGACACATAGCTGAAACGACTATTATTATTTGTAACTGGCTGGTTTCTTCATACACTTTTTCTAAAGAATCTAATAATCAGCCTGTGTGATTTATCTGGATACGTTCCTGGACTAGTCCTGTAGGACAGACAGTGGTGGTAACTTTTTACATGTACTGTGCTGTGTGGAGAGTATTTTATAAAAACAAGAGAAGAGATTCGGAGGGGGTAATTTGTGCAACAGCTTCTCATCTCAAGGCTGTTCTCACATTACAGGAGGGATCCTGGCACATGCTTCTGCTAATGCAAACAAAATTTCGAAAGAACTTGCACACGCTCACTTCCAAAGAAAGTTGCAGTGTAGATTTGATCAACTGTTTTCCACATTTCAATACCTATGAGAATTTCTGAGAAAGTAGCCACTTGTGTAAACTCTTGCCAAGTTACATTTTTAGCCATGGAAGTGACTTGCAAGAACATTTTTATGACCCACAATATAGAACGACCACAGCCTTAAAATTGAGAAATATTATTAATATTTAGAGTGTGGAGCAATAATATTATGGACTAACAATACCATGGTACATTTACTCATTTTTTGTAACAAACAGTTGTACATGGCCAGTTGTATGTGGCAGTGATGATCACTAGTAGTTCACAGAAGTGTTAAGAGAGGAATTTGATTGAAAATGGCTAATTGCTTGATAATATAGACATGAAATATGATTCCCTGTACAATGAGGTGGCAATCTGAATCCTGTTCTTTTCTTGATTCTAAACTAAAACAATAAATACCAATGACAAACAGTTTGTGAATACCAAACTAAAACGATATGTATGTTTCAGGACAGTTCATTATTTGTTGGCCTGACGTCTGGAACTGTGGATGTTTTAAGTATTCTAAGTGAAGATGATAAAATAGCATTTTCTGAAAAAGATGTAAATAATAAAGGTAAGATTATTGTTAATTGATAATTCAATGTATGTACAAATTGGAAGAGGTAAAACTTAGCCCTATTGCAAAAAGATTGTTAGTATATATTGTGTTTCAGAGGCAGGAAAACATTTTAAAAGGAGGTTTGCCAGATCCTTACTAAGAGATGGTATATATTCTTTTAAGCATTCTGACAACACTGAGCCTCTGCTCATTTTGCTATACCACTTTACTGGTCCTCGAACTCATCCTCCTCCCTCATCTGTTATGTGTGAAAGTTATACTCTTGCTAATCACACTAAAGGGTAGTGTTAAGTGAGTGCAGTAATATAATTTTTCTATTAAAATTTCTGTCCTACGTTTCTAGGTAAAATGCTGACTTGCAAAATCATGAGAAAAGGATAAGATACCTCTTCCTCACTGGGGTCATTTAAGCAGAGAACAAATGCCAGGGATGTTGTAATTGCATCCTGTACTGCAGATCTTGCATTGAGCATGGGGTTGAACTAGATGACCTCCAATGTCTCTTCCAGCTCTTTGGCCCGGTTTCCCATAACACTAAGCCACACTAAAGATAAGACACAGTGGGTTGGCTGTTTGTTCGGCAAACTCTATTATTCCCTGACAGACGATTGCCAGCTTGACAGGTTGGTATTTTATTTATTTATTTATTTATTTATTACGTTTTTATACCGCCCAATAGCCGAAGCTCTCTGGGCGGTTCACAAAAATTAAAACCACAATAAAACACCCAACAGGTTAAAACACAATTACGAAATACAGTATAAAAAGCGCAACCAGGATTTGGTATGGCTTTGTTTCCTCCTAAGACCCCATCAGTCTTCTAACCTGCTCCCTGCACATATCCCAATGTCCTTTGTGTGCAGTCTGTCTTGTCTCCTTGTCCCAGATTGACCCCTTATCAGAGCATTTACTTCATTGGACCCTTTTTTCCCCACTGGTGCCTTAGAATTGCACAAATGGGGTTGTGTTTTTTTCTCCTAGAAAAAATTCTGTTGTCAGATTCTGTTGTCTGATATGAGTAGTCTTGTCTTGTCAATTTCCTTGTATGTTTCAGCTGTAGAAGGTAGCTTTAAAGTGGAGTAATTAACATCAAAGGCTAATTTGCATACAGTTATGAAGGACCAGGGGAAAATAATATCAAGAGATAGGAGGAACTCAATTGTGCAAATTTAGAGGCTGGGAAATAATGTGTGAAGAACTTTGCACAGATTTAGAGGCTGGGAAGTAGAGGAAGGGGGAAATTGCACAACAACATTAACTGCTTCAAGAAGGAGTCACAAAAAGCGAGGGAACCAATGACTCTCATTTCTGGACTTGCTGGAGACTCAGGGAAGTGCTGAAAGGAAGGAGGACACTGACAAGTGTCAATTCAACACTTCAGAATGAGAGGATTACATTGCCAAATAGGAGATATTCTCTCCCTGCCCTTTGGTGCAATTACTTCATTTGCTTTTTCTTTTGCAGTGTGTCTGAATTCTGCAAATGAGTTTCTCTGGTGGGGAGAGAGAGAGAGAGGCTGGAGAAACATAGACTCAGTTCGCACGATAAAAGGGTGATTAAAAAGCCATGGTGGCTTGTTAAGCACTGCATGTACCCGTTGTGTGTTAGCCACATTTATATAATTACCCTTGCTGGCATGGCTTGTGATGTCCAAACCCAGTGAGGGTGGGGTGGTTAACAAACCACACAGAGCCCATGTTTTGGGGTTGCTGGGTAATTTGTTAACTACCCCAACCAGCCACCTGCACCGGAGACCTCCCACATAGGTTTCATGTAAACGTAAACAAGGTGGAGATGTGGCATCAACATGCCAAAGGAGAAGAGCAGCAGTGTTCCAATGCCAGTTTCAGACCTACCCACCAGAAAGGGTTGAAGCTGTGTTAAATAGTGTGTGTCCCAGACCACGCCTCCAGGTGGCCCAGAAGGACACCATGGTCAATGTTGTTGAAAGCAGCTGCTGCCGCTGCTGCTGCTGCTGCTGGTTTCAAGAGAATCAACAAGATTAAATTTTCCCTGCTCATCCACCAGGACAAGCAAGGCTGTTTCAATCCAGTATCTGTCCTGGAAATCAAATTGGAATGGATCCAAATAATCAGTTTCATATAAGACTGGGATTAACTAGCTGACACACATTCAAGAATCTTGCATTGAAAAAAGACAAATTAGGAACCAGGTAATAAGTATTTCGATCATAATGATAAAGCAATGGGAAGGGTTCCCACAACTGCTTCTTTAAAAGAAAACAGGATTTCACCTTCACTCAGAAAGGCATTTGTAATCTCTGTGATCCAAATCCTTAGCCCTGCTTTGTCAGATCTAAGCAGCCATGACAAACATGGGTCCAACGAACTTGTGGTATGCCTCATTTGCTTCAGGTATCTTGTCCATATTTTCAGGTTGCACAGACGGGGCACAATGATTAAGTGTTTAGAGCAGTAAAAGATACAGGGACTGTACCTTGACAAAAACCTGGCAATCCTATGTTTTGTGTTATATAATGAATTGTTTTACACGATTGTATTCTTGATTATGAGCCATTTTGAGAGCTTCCAAGGATAAAAATCCCATGTAATCAGTAAATAAACAAGCAAATAAATATACAAAACACATATAGTCTCTATTTTGCTTTGGTTGGATTCAAGTCATTTTTTTTTCATCAAATATTATTAGAAAGTAAATGAAAACAGAAAAAATGACTTGAAATAATATTTGATGTGTCACAAAATATTAATATTATTGTTCAAATTCTAGTTCGATGGAAAAAGGTGAAATGGAAGCAGCTCCTGTGTCACAACAACCCTGGCTCTCTAATCAGCCACCCAAGTTTGACTCATATATTTTAGAGGTTTGGCGTGCGTGCTTAGTGCAGAACCTCCTCCGCATCTGCTTGCAGCAACTAATTCATTCCTTTTAACACCTGATACTGGCACAACTTTCTGTGTAGGTGGCAGGCTGCAAACCTGAGTTTAAGTGTGGGGGCAGAGGGGAGGAGACACTCGTTCAGTTCCCACACTCGTGACCACAGTACTATACTACAGCTGGCTTCCAGTATTTTCACTGTGACACACATTAAAAATATCTCCAAGAAATATTCAAATTAATTGCAACCAATTAATTCATAGTTTAAGAAATGCGTATTTTCCACTGCCTTTCATTCTCCAGTAGTGCCATTGTGAAGGAAAACATAAGTGGTTGAAGCAATAGAATAAGTGTAGTTCCGATACATGTCTACTTGAAAGTAAGACTTACTGAGTTCAATAGAGCTTATTCCTAGATAAGGGAGTATAGGATTGTATACACACTTAACTGGGAATAAGTCTCAATATAGGACTACTCAGCACTAAGTCCCTTTGAGTTCAGAGAGGCTTACTATCAGAAGTCGCCCTTATCTGTGATTAAGCCCTTACTTCTGAGTAGACATGCATAGGACTTGCATTAATTATGCTATGCTTCAACCACTTCTGCTTACGTTAAGAATTGAAAATCTCATACTTCAGTTCTAGTCTCAAAAAATTAAATAACAATGATGATGAAACAATTTAATATTATTTAATCAATGAAAACAATTACCAATATGTATTGGGGCACTAAAAACTCAGTAGTATAAAATTTAAAAACTGATACCAAACGCGTTTCGACCAATGGTCTTCTTCAGTGGTAAAGTAAACATACACTCTTGTATAAAATACATATAACACAAATATCAGTGAAGCACTACTGAAATGTTAAAACCAACTTAAGACTCGTGCCAATCCTTCCTCTAGTGTATGTGGACTTATAAAACTCTACATGTTCTAAAATAGATAACTGTAGAGGGGCCCAAAGGCTCCACCAAGGAGGATTGTGTTGGTGTTGGTTTGGCAAGGAACTGCTATATCACAATAACTCAAGGTGATTAATCAGTGCTGTAATTAGGCTCCATCTATTACATCTGCGTTCTAACACCCTTTAGAATTTAATGGGAGCCATAAGTAGTTACAAGCAGCACGGATAACCAGAAAGTTGTTTGGGCCGCACCTTGAGCTATTGTGATATTGTTTGATCTTCATGCAATAATATCACATATATTGGGGACAATATGTATTGGCTATTGATTTCATTGATTAAATAATTTTTAATTGTTTCATCATTGTTATTTAATTGCTACTATCACCGCTTATATTGTCACCAGTGTACCCAACCCAGCTGTTCTCATAAAAATCAAATGTTATGGTATTGTGTGGAAACCTGGCTCTGATATTTTCAATTTGAATTCTTATTTTGATTGAGTTTAACCTGATCAAGTAGCCTTTGAATCCTAGCATTCTCTAATGTGGTTATTCCTAGTTCTGCAGCTTTATCTTCAACTGTAATATTAACAGCATTTCTCAAATATAAATCAGATATTTCTTGGTATTGTGGCAATAGCATTCTGCACAGACCACACATTTTCCAGTGTCAGTCACATTGTTCTATAAGAACAAGTAAATGATTGTATGCAGTTCTAATCCAAGAAGTTATCACAACAGGTTTTTTAAAATCAGGAGCCTGACTTGACGAGGGGTTTGCCACGGAGTGGATTCGGAGTGGTGGCAGGTCATCTATATGACGCAGCCTCCATACTGAAGCTATCCAGGGACAAACCCTCTAAACTCTGCTTAAAAAAAGTTGGGCACTTACCCTGACTTTTTTTAAAGTGGAGGTGTGCCACAGCTGATGGTGCCCCCTGATTGGTTGCCATCAGCTGGAGGAGGGCCGGTTCTAGAACTGCGCATCCCTATCTTCCTCCCCCTCTGGCAGTCCTGTTGCTTCCCACCCCCCGGTTTTTTATTATTATTATTTTATTTTAAGGTTCACATCTACAGATTATTATTTTTTTAAAACAACGAGGGAAAGGAATGGGGCAGCCAGAGGGAGGAGAGCCACCTGCCCCGTTCCTCCCCCTCCCTGGTGCTCAGTCCCGTTGCAGCAGCAACTCCGCGTTGGCGCTTCTTCCCATGCAGATGCCAGAAAGGAGCACCAATGTGGGAGCCTGAGGCCTCGCGCTGCCGACGTCAAGACGGGGCCCAGGTCTTCCTGTGAATCAGCCTCATTGAATTTCCATATTGGGAATATTGACAATGGGAATATTGACAATTTAAGAAAAGAATGAATTCAGTTTCTCAGATGTTGATACTGCTTCCTCACCATGAAGGGATGGTCTGAGCCTAGGGCTGTCGCAAGGTTAAGTAACTATTTCATGATTGACAGTAGCACAATGTTTCCTCCATGCCCAATCTGATTTGTGTACAGAACTTGCATATCATGCCTTAATTTTGTATGTTGTTGTTGCTTTCTTCTTAAAAACTAATAATCTCGGTAATTGGTTATTTTAGACTGGCACAAACTGGTATTGACTTGCTAGTAACATCTGTTTTCAGATTGCTGTAACTCGTAATGGGCTGTTACTAGTAATGGGCTTTTGCAATTCCATTCTTCTGTTATATTTTCTGCCTCCTTTTTATTTCTTATTTTTTTCCATTTTGGAAAAACAAAGAACGATATAATAGCTTACAAAGAAATAGTATATCTAAGCTGTCTCATTTATATCAGTACATTTCTAATTATCGGATTACACATTCTGTTTTCTAGTTTCAGTGGCCCTGAAGTATCTGGTTAGAATATAATTCTCTGCCTTTGGTTAAACATAGCTCTATTTTATTGTTTAGATAGGATCAAGCCATTTTCGACCAAGTAAATATATTTTAAACCGTCACAACGCTCAAGGATCAGCTTATTAAGTGCCTATTCAGGCCAACCTAGAAATGAGGGAGGCAAACCAATCTCTACCTCAATCGTGGATAATGTAAAAGTGGGTGTTGCAATTTTAGGAATAAGAGGGGTGCACAACTGAGGAGTGCAGAACCTTCTCGTACTTACAGTTTGCCTTCTTTCATCGTGTCCCCGGACTTTTCTCACACTCAGCTCTGAGACTAAAAATGATCCCAGCTGAGACAAAAGTGATGGGGAGAGGGAGGACTTCAGGGAGGGAAGAAGCCAGTGGTTAGATAGCACCCTTAGAACTCAATAACCCACACACCCAGCTCTTGGTTATTACCATATCAAGTTTGGTTCTTCGTATTTTGGCTATTTTTAAAAATGTAAAATTGAACAGTGTGTGAACTTCCTGACAGACATGTTGTAGAAAGCATCCTTGCTTATTTGCTTTGTAAGCAAATAATGTGGAACTGGACTGAAGATAGAAATGAAGTGCAATAGATGGTTGTCAGACTGTGTCAGCTCTATTTTATTTACTGTTAACCCATTCTCAGCTGCTTCTCCACTTACTCATGACTACACATTGAATCAGTGAGCAACAGCATTCCGCTTGGGTCCATGGTTGGGATCCTTTATGGAATGATCTCCCCGATGAGGCTCGCCTGGCGCCAACATTGTTATCTTTTTGGTGCCAGGTCAAGACCTTTCTCTTCTCCCAGGCAGTTAACAGCATTTAACAACATATGCTAATTTTTTTTTTTAATGGACCCCAGAACTGTTGTTGTTTAAAATGGATACTGTTTTATACTGTTGATTTTATATTGATGGTTTTAAATTTTGTATACTTTTTAACGTTCACTGTTTTTAACTTTTGTAAACTGCCCAGAGAGCTTCGGCTATAGGGCGGTATATAAATTTAATAAATAAATAAATAAATAAAATAAATAGAAAGAGGTAAAAAGGAGATCCAAAGGGAGCAGTCATGACACATATCACGACGGCTGCCTTTGGGTCTCCTTTTTATTTTTCTCTCTATAAAGGATCCCAATCATGGACCCAGTCAGAATATTGCTGCTCACTAGTTACCCTCCTTGGCCCCACGGCCACCAGCCCAGCAGTCTGTACTCCACTCTATTCGCCCTTTTACTTCACCACTGCCACCATATATCCCAGTACCTTACCTCAGGTACTATAAGAATCCAATCCAGTTTTATGAAACAAAATAACTTTTATTTAACAATAAGTAAGTTCATGCAGTTTATCAATCTTGTGGTTCATTTGTTGCAATACTTATTTGTTACATTAAATATATCACATTTTCCTTGCCTACTCTACCCACTTTTCAAATCTATCTTCTCCTGTTCCCTCTTTTCCCCAAATAATAAAACTCTGATCCTACTCTGATCTAACCCCTTCAGCAGACAAACCCAGACTCTCTTTCACTCTGTCAACTCTACAGACACACACTGCTTCCCCCTTCAAATACTTGAATCCAACAGCCTCTGACCTTTGCCAGTCACTCCAACATTCCATTCAGTCACTCCCCTTCCCAACAGGATTAACCTGTTGAATTATGTTTGGATTAATGTGTGATTAATACATATTTAATTATGTTTAATGCTTGTGCAATGTTAGACACTGTAATTCCTAATGCTTGCTGCAATGCCTTCCTGAGAGGAAGGAATGTTAGCCTATACCTGCCACATGGCAGATAAAACATTTAAAACTTCTTACTGTCACCTTGTTTGCATTTACATAGTTGTGTACCAGGCTGAGGAAAAGGGGGTTTGGTTGCCTGCATGCAGAAGGTATCAGATCTTGCACACTCAGTTAAACTGCAGTTTTAATGCTGAATGTCATAGCATCTGCTTACATTTTTGGAATCTACACTTAATTATAAGCTTTGAACATCTGCCACCACCACCACCCACAATCTCAATTGTTCTTTGATATTTTTATCCAACCCTTCCCCCAAGGAACTGAAAGCAGCATACATGGTTCCTCATTTCAGTTTTATCTTCACAACAATCCTATGAGGTAGGATAGGCTGAGAGGTTGTGATTGGCACAAGGCACCCAGTGAGCTTCATGGATGATTGGGGATATGAACCTCTCTCCCCAGTCTTAGCCCATCACCGCCTTTCAGTTATACTACACTAGCAACTGTAGCTCCATGGTGTTTATATATTCACAATATTTATATACCACTCCATAACAAAGTTCTTGGGAGGCTTACAGTAAGATGATACAGCACATGCTTAAAATACATGTCTGAATTAACCCCCTAACATCTCTAGTTAGGGATCAGGTAACACATGACAGTTGAGGCTGAGACCCTGGAAATGTCCTGCCAGTTAGACTAAACAATAGTTGTGTTAACTAGACAACTAATTGGAACTGGTATAAGGCAAACCATTTCAGAAATCTCTTTAAAACATTGCTCTAGAGCAGTATTCGTTGTGTCTGAGGGCCACTAGTGGCTCCCAGTCACATCAGGTGTGGCTCTCTGCCTTTCTAGTTTATTCACACACACTCTGGGCCTGTTCAGACAACACCCTAAACCACAATTAGACCGCTAATCCTTTTGCAGAAAATGGTTAATGAGCATGTTTAAACTGTGGTTATGTAGCCACCACGATTAGGAATGATTCACATGACATGCTAAATTGTGGTTCACACGAAAAGGCTGAAGTGCTCAATTCCTACTTTGCCTCAGTCTTCTCCCAAAACCGGGTCTATGACCACCCCTGGAAAAAGTGAAGCAGAAGTTGAGGGGGCAGGATTGCAGTTTGAGATTGATAAACAAATGGTCAAAGAACACCTAATTTCCTTGAACGAGTTCAAATCTCCAGGGCCCGATGAACTGCATCCTAGAGTAATGAAGGAGCTAGCGGAAGAACTCTCAGAACCTTTGTCTATTATCTTTGCAAAATCATGGAAGACGGGTGAGGTGCCGGACGATTGGAGGAGGGCTAACGTTGTTCCTATCTTCAAAAAGGGCAAAAAGGAGGAACCTGGGAACTACAGACCAGTCAGTCTGACATCCATCCCTGGGAAAATTCTGGAGCAGATTTTAAAGAAGTCAATCTGTAAACACCTTGAAATCAATGCAGTGATTACTAGAAGCCAACAGGAACAAATCCTGTCAGACTAATTTGATCTCATTTTTTGATCGAGTAACCTCCCTTGTGGACTGTGGAAATGCTGTGGACGTCATATATCTTGACTTCAGCAAAGCTTTTGACAAAGTGCCCCATGAAATTCTGATTAACAAACTAGCTAAAAGTGGGCTAGATGCAACAACTATTAGGTGGATTCACAGTTGGCTACAGAATCGGACTCAAAGAGTACTTATCAATGGAACCTTCTCAAACTGGGGAGAGGCAACGAGTGGGGTGCCGCAGGGCTCAGTCCTGGGCCCAGTGCTCTTCAACATTTTTATTAATGATTTGGATGAGGAGGTGCAGGGAACGCTTATCAGATTTGCAGATGACACAAAATTGGGTGGGATAGTAATACCCTGGAAGACAGAAACAAACTTCAAAGTGATCTTGATAGGCTGGAGTGCTGGGCTGAAACAACAGAATGAAATTTAACAGGGATAAATGCCAAGTTCTACATTTAGGAAATGGAAACCAAATGCACAATTACAAGATGGGGAATACTTGGCTCAGCAATACTACAAACGAGAAAGATCTTGGAATTGTTGTAGATAACAAGCTGAATATAAGCCAACAGTGCGATATGGCTGCAAGAAAGGCAAATGCTATTTTGGGTTGCATTAATAGAAGTATAGCTTCCAAATCACGTGAGGTACTGGTTCCTCTCTATTCGGCCCTGGTTAGGCCTCATCTAGAGTATTGCGTCCAGTTCTGGACTCCACATTTCAAGAAGGACGCAGACAAGCTGGAGGGTGTTCAGAGGAGGGCAACCAGGGTGATCAGGGGTCTGGAAACAAAGCCCTATGAAGAGAGACTGAAAGAACTGGGCATGTATAGCCTGGAGAAGAGAAGATTGAGGGGAGACATGATAGCACTCTTCAAATACTTAAAAGGTTGTCGGACAGAGGAGGGCCAGGATCTCTTCTCGATCCTCCCAGAGTGCAGGACACGGAATAACAGGCTCAAGTTAAAGGAAGCCAAATTCCGGCTGGACATCTGGAAAAACTTCACGACAATGGAAACAGTTACCTAGGGAGGTTGTGGGCTCTCCCACACTAGAGGCCTTCAAGAGGCAGCTGGACTACCATCTGTCAGGGATGCTTTAGGGTGGATTCCTGCATTGAGCAGGGGGTTGGACTCGATGGCCTTGTAGTCCCCTTCCAACTCTGCTATTCTATGATTCTATGACACACTAAGCCATAATGTTTAGCTCAAAATGCTTATACATCGTGGCTTAACATGTTGTCTGAACAGGGTTTCTCTCTCTCTCCCTCCCTCTCCCCAGTAGCTGCTCATTCTCAGCAGAGGCTCTCCAGCTTTGCTTCTTTGCTTTAGCAGTGGGCCAGCTGCTGTGATCTGGACTCCCAGAGGAGGCTCCTGGGGTGGAGAGTCAGGAGAACTGCCACTTTTCAGCTATAAGGTGGCTGGGGTTGGTGGGGGGAAGAAAACAGGAACCATAACCAATTGTGAGTTGTGGAGAGGGACTGACTAGCTGCAGTGCACTGTGCAGTCACTGGAGGTGGAGGGGAAATTAATTGCATGGGCATGCAAGAGTGAAACGTGGACTTGCGCTGAGAGGTTTTGCAGCACTGACTAGAACAGAGCCCTCTCTCAGTGACCAGAAAAAGATCCATCCAACTTGACAAGGGCTGTTGTGGTATGTGGGCAGAGGAGAGTCCCCACTACAGTCCAAGAAAGGCACCCAAGTGGACTTGGTGGCAGTTCCTGGAGTTAACATGGCTCCTGCTTAAAAACAGTGAGGATATAAAATTGCATGTTAAATGATCTAAGGAAAACTACATATTCTGGCACATGGTGTATTATGATCTCCTGACAATCAATGTTGTATTCAAAATCTGATAAATATTAACAATTTTCTTTCTTTAAGGGGAAAGTGAACAAAAAGATACTTCTTCTTGCTTGGAAAACTACCACAATGGCCCTGTATTAGCAGTTGACTCCTGCAAGAATCTTTCTATGTTTTTAAGTTGTGGGTACGTAAAGCTATCAGTGTTATCTTTTTGTATTGCGACAGATTGGAAGAAGATGAATGTATAATGAAACTCCTACATTTATGTTATGACTGCAGGCCCCGCACCAGTACCAGCATGGTAGGGCAAATATCAGGAGTCTCCACTGCTAATGTCAGTCTCTCTTTTTCTTTAAACTTAAAACTTTTTTAGGGGCCAGCGCTCTGAAGAGAAGCTGGGCAAAGCAGCTGCAGCTGCCATCTTAATTTCCCCAAAACACCTCTGAATCCCAGAAGCATTCTGGGGGAAATGAAGGCAAATGGCTGCTACATCTGCTTCACCTGGTGCTTGTCTTTTCATTATTATTATTATTATTATTATTTATTTATATAGCACCATCTATGTACATGGTGCTGTACAGAGTAAAAACAGTAAATAGCAAGACCCTGCCGCATAGGCTTACATTCTATTAAAATCATAGTAGAGCGATAAGGAGGGGAAGAGAATGAAAACAGGCACTGGGTAGGGTAAACAGGCGCTGGGTAGGGTAGAACTAACAGTATAACAGTATAAAGTCCAAACAGCATCAAGTTGTAAAAGCTTTAGGAAAAAGAAAAGTTTTTAGCTGAGCTTTAAAAGCTGCAATTGAACTTGTGGATCTCAGATGTTCTGTAAGAGCGTTCCAGGCGTAAGGGGCAGCAGAAGAAAATGGGCGAAGCCGAGCAAGGGAAGTAGAGACCCTTGGGCAGGCGAGAAGCATGGCATCAGAGGAGCGAAGAGCACGAGCGGGGCAATAGTGTGAGATGAGAGAGGAGAGATAGGAAGGAGCTAGACCGTGAAAAGCTTTGAAGGTCAACAGGAGAAGTTTATATTGGATTCTGAAGTGAATTGGAAGCCAATGAAGAGATTTCAGAAGTGGAGTTACATGGTCAGAGCGGCGAGCCAAGAAGATGATTTTAGCGGCAGAGTGGTGGACAGAAACCAACGGACTGATGTGAGAAGAAGGAAGGCCAGTGAGAAGAAGGTTGCAGTAGTCCAACCGAGAAATAACCAGTGCATGAACAAGCGTCTTGGCGGAAGAGACAGACAAAAATGATCAAATCCTGGCAATATTATACAGGAAAAAACGACAGGATTTAGCTACTGCCTCAATATGAGGAATAAAGGAGAGCGAGGAATCAAATATAAAGCCAAGACTACGAGCTTCCTTGACCGGAGTAAGCGTAACATCATTGACAGTAAGAGAGAAAGAGAGATGAGGAGAAGGTTTAGGAGGAAAAACAAGCAGTTCAGTCTTTGCCATATTAAGTTTCACTAGTTCCAGCAGTGTTGATGCTGCACACCTCACTGCTCACTATGAGGCCACTAGAGGATGCCTTGCCCAAGGCCTTTCCAACCCGGTCCTGCTACTATATAGCTGATGCATGATTTCCACAAAATCCCATCTAGTGAAATACAACATATATGTGATATAACTAAACTTCACAGGGGTGTACAAAACACCCTTGAGAAATTCCATTTATCTTACTGGAAACTCTTTTGGCTTCCTTCAAAATTCCATAGAACTGTCTGAGAAACATTCATACTCAGTTTAATTCTGCGTTACTTCATTTTAGTGAAAACGTACTTGAAGGAATCCATCAGAAGAATTGTGCTTCTATCTCCTTTCGGAATTCTTTGTCACCTGACAAGGGACAACTAAATTCATTTTGAATTTCACTTATGGTAAAATTTCATCAGCAACATTAAAATACAAAATCATCACATAAGCATTGCTATCAGATGGATCCAATACATTAAAAATTCCCAGCTCCAAGAACAACTTTTGTTTTCATAAGATAAGAGGATCAAACAAAGCTTGTAGTAATTAATATGAAGTCACTGGCACTATACTAATTATATTATGCCATCACAGTACAATAAAATATGGCTTTTGTGACGGTTTTTATTTGACTGATGCACAACTTCTCAGATTGCCGTTTCATTTAATATATGTATTAGTGACCTTATGGAAGGAAGAAGAAGGTGTTTGATTAAATTTGTGCCTCACATCTGGTTGAGAGGTTCTGTTAAACAGAGATGTGCTGTGAAGTTTATTTATTTATTTCTTTCATTTTTATACTGCCCAATAGCAGAAGCTCTCTGGGCGGTTCACATAAATAACGCAGGATGCACTGGATGACCTCTATAAACCACAGTAATAAAATGGAATTATTTTCATTAACAAGGTCAAGTGTAAGGTCATGCATCTGTAAACGCCTCAGTTGGAAATAAAAGAGGGAAAGAAATCTTCAGAAGTTAGTCAGTCAGTGACTATAAGCCACTAATAGAATGTTGGTGTAATGAGAGGAAATGTAGTTCTTGGGTATATTAGACATGTATTTCTAATCAGGATCAATATTAGTCCCTTCATACAAGGCACCAGTATAAAATATAATCTCTAACGTTTCAGTCATCCATGTATTAAAAAGATGAAAAGGGTTCAAAGAGCTGCTAAATACATTTTCTATCTCTGTAATCTGTCTTAAAAGCAGGAATGGAAAGTTTAGAAAAAGGAAGCTAAGACATGATGGCACTGTAAAAATATATTGGTAGGATAAGGTAATAAGGTTGGGCTAGTTAGGGTTTAAAAAAAATATTTGGCAGGATATTGGGTGATGTAGATTTCCTGTCATTAGGAACATACCACTTGGTGGGAAATTCAGGACGAATAAAAGGAAGTACTTCTTCACACAGCACATAGTTAAACTCTGGAATTCACTACCACAATATGTTGTGATGGCCACAATTTGGATGGCTTTAAAAGGGGGTTGGATATATTTCTGGAGGAGTAGCCTAGTCCTGATGGCTAAATGCAATCCCTGGTATCAGAGGCAGTAAGCCTGTATATGCCAGTTGTTGGGGAACATGGGTGGGAGGGTGCTGTTGCACCATGTCCTGGTTTGTTGGTCCCTGGCCGATGGCTGGTTGGCCACTGTGTGAACAGACTGCTGGACTAGATGGACTCTTGGTCTGATCCAGCATGGCTGTTTTTATGTTCACTTGGACATTCATAGTGCTATAGACAATCAGGGCAGCGGAAAAGGCACAGGCTTTTAATTTTTTAATTGGAATTCTGTTCACAGAAATGAGCTCAATTTAACTGTTTGCACTGTCTTTGGTTTGTATTTGAGCTTTTAATTTTTTGTTTCATTTCCCAAACATATGATTTCACTTATTAAAAAATAATAATACAACCAACAATATCTGTTAGGAATTTTTACTGGGCTCCTGTGATCATAGGATAAAACTCAACACTAAGCGAAGGTTCACAGAAAATTGTATACTATTTGTTTCTTGTTTACTTCAGTGATATATGTGGTTCTTGGGGGTAAATTTCTGCATAAGAGTGAATTAAATTTTGTATTATGACAATTTCCCAAGATGTTTCTTTATTTTCTAGTTCAGATTCAGTGATAAAGCTATGGAATATTCAGAAGAACTTGCTGGCTGAGATCACTCTTGATAACACTCTAAGCACGGCCTGTTTCCTGAATAGTTCTGGTGATATTTTACTGGCTTTCAAAAGTGATCTTTATATATTGTCTCACAGTAAGGCAATGGGCTTATTGAAGACTAATATTGATGCAACTGCAGTCCCAGAAACAGGTAACCTATATAATGATACTAACTGAATGTCTGCTTTTTGTAAACTTTGGTGCCCATATGGTCTGATACTATCCTTTTCTACTCAGAAACACATATTCAATGGAATGTACATGTATGGGATTGCAGCATATATTTTTTTGCCAGGTCCAACTCTACTATTCTATGATTCTATGAAATGATCCTGTATAGTGCAGAACTGTTTTGAGGTGGTGGGCAGAATTGCCCCACCACCAAGCCAACCATGGAGGTGGATGTAAATACACTGGGTAATCTGAGCTTTGCAAAAAATAAATTTATTGATCTCAGTACTTATTAAAACGTCATTTGGGGGGGAAATACTAACATCTTGTTAATATTTTTGTTTCCTCTGCATTTTTTTGCCATCCAGTCGCAGAACTGGCATAGATATATAATAATCTCAGCAAGCCATAGTTTGCCACATGGGAGCCAGATTCAGAAACACATAACCCATTCTCCCCCTTTTAGAAAAAAATCTTCATTATATTTTCTTGTCAATTTTAACCGCAAGTTTATACTCTCCCTTGGTTTAGTGTTACATGTACACTGATACCAATTACTGTTAATGCAAACCCACGATATCCATGGTTCAAAATAGGTATACAAATCTTGGGTTTGTGTTCACCATGATCAGTGAACATAGATGTAATAGTTAACCATGGTAAAAGCCAACAAAAGGAAAGGGGTTCATACTGGAGAAGAAAATGTATTGGCTGCTTCCCAATTAGCAAACCATCATTTTCAGGAAGCATGTGTTATATTTGCACCGGCTCATCATGGTATCATGTTTAGCAAGATAAGAAACCCCAGAAGTGAACATACTGAGGCCTCAGCTAGACCTAGTGGTCTAGCGCTACAGGGGTGGTTGTGAAGATCCCACGATATTTTTATCCCAAGATCTCCCCCTCTGTTCACACATGCACGCAACGACCTCAGGGGAAGAGGTGTCACACCCACCATTTTGTTTTGTTTTTAAAGAGACAGGAGTGCTTGTGCATAAAAGGTATGTCCTTTTTATAATAAATAAATAAATCCCCACCCCCAATGGTTGCAGAGTTCCTGAGGAGCTCTGCGCCCCGTGCACGGGTCCTGGCTCCTCGTTAGGAACTATGAGGAGCCAGGACAAACTGACGCCCGGCCACACGTTTTGCAGTCTCAGGCTCAGCCCGAGACCATGGAAAAACTGGGCCTAAAGTGGAGGGTGAGATCCCGGGGCAAGGGAGGGAACATCCGTCCCTGATCCCAGGATCCCCTGTTCATCATGTGGACACAGAGGGACGATCCTGGGGATCGCCCCAGGATAAAACCCCATCTAGCTAAGTCCTGAGAAAGAGTTCAGTTGTGTTTTTGCTATTCATTTGAGCCAAGAATAGAAAAAAATATCAGTAACTAATATGTGTACGAAAAGCGAATCAGAGCTTTTTGCCTGTGGTTTTCAGGGATACAGTGCTAAATCAAAATCATAAATAAAATACAAGTGACTTTTCATCACGATAGTTTCACTGTAATAGTGTTGTAATGTCAGTGTTACTATTATTATCTCTCCTCCAGAATCCTTTATTTTTGAAAGTGAACCTCTAGATCAAGAAAAAAAATATGTCTCTGAACCAATTGAGATGGCGTCATATCTGGTATGTTCTATCTTGACAATACATTTCTAACTATATGAGGAAACCGAGGATGAATAAAGCATTGTGCTCTCAGAGAAATGAATCATCAAACTGAATTGCTTTTAATATCAAGTACAAAGTCTGCCACCTTCTGTTAGATACACTGTAGTGCAATAATTCCAAAGGGAATATCTGATTGAAGGACTGTTTAAAAACTTAGACTTGGAATATGCTATTAACAAAAAGGTGTCTTTTCCTAGTGACGAGCGAACTTACCCTGGGTGAATTCATTATTTCCTTGGAAAGTAAGGAAATATTAGCTTGGGCAAGAATATTCCTTTCATACAAACTCTCATTCTATGTATAAGAGTTCTTGTGCATGTGCAATATTAAAGTGCATCTTGGGAGTTATTATTATTATTATTATTTATTTATATAGCACCATCTATGTACATGGTGCTGTACAGAGTAAAACAGTAAATAGCAAGACCCTGCCGCATAGGCTTACATTCTATTAAAATCATAGTAAAGTGATAAGGAGGGGAAGAGAATGCAAACAGGCACTGGGTAGGGTAAACAGGCAAAGGGTAGGGTAAAACTAACAGTATAAAGTCCAAACAGCATCAAGTTTTAAAAGCTTTAGGAAAAAGAAAAGGTTTTAGCTGAGCTTTAAAAGCTGCGATTGAACTTGTGGATCTCAGATGTTCTGGAAGAGCATTCCAGGCATAAGGGGCAGCAGAAGAAAATGCACGAAGCCGAGCAAGGGAAGTAGAGACCCTTGGGCAGGCAAGAAACATGGCGTCAGAGGAGCGAAGAGCACGAGTGGGGCAATAGTGTGAGATGAGAGGGGAGAGATAGGAAGGAGCTAGACCGTGAAAAGCCTTGAAGGTCAACAGGAGAAGTTTATCTTGGATTCTGAAGTGAATTGGAAGCCAGTGAAGAGATTTCAGAAGTGGAGTAACATGGTCAGAGCGGCGAGCCAAGAAGATGATCTTAGCTGCAGAGTGGTGGACAGAAATCAACGGACTGATGTGAGAAGAAGAGTTGTAGTTTGGAAATGTGTAGTGCGGCATGACATCATGTGTCACCACAATATGTTCCCCATTCCTGATCGGTTGTTTTCACTTTGCCTTCCTGTGTTGTGTGATGTTTACTTGCCATCACCAATTGTTGGTATATGGAGGAAAAAAGAAGGTGGATCCTCAGACTCCTGCTCCTCCCTCTCATGGAGCCAGAAATGTGATGGTGGTGAGGGAAACAGTGGTGGAGGCGCTGGATCATTCAAGGGATATACCAACCAACTTAGCACATGTGCAGAAATGGCATTCTTTAGATGCAGAGTGTGCATACTCTGAAGCTTGCAGTCAGTTCTAAGCTTAATTACAAATTTGTAATACATTGATCAAGGTTCACTATAAAGACAAGCATTACAAAATTATCATTGGTCGAAACAAGCTGATTAATTACAAAATTCAGCAACATTACTATTTTTTCTTTATGACGTGTAGAAGACTTGATTGTACACTTTATTTAAAGCATGGTCAGAAATAGAGTCATTTAATGTTTACAGATTATCATAGGTAATTTATTTAGCAGGTGCTTTAATTTGGTTAACATTTCTGATAAGCAAATACTTTTAAAAATAATATAACCCCCTTATTTCCTTGAGGCTGGAGTCCTATACCCACTTACCTGGGAGTAAGCCTCACTGAACTCAGCAGGACTTACTTCTGAGAAGATATCTATAAGATTGCAGTATGACTAAAAAAAACAATGAAATTCTGTAACACATATTCCCAATAGCTGGAAATTCATGCATAGTAACATTATCAAAAATTAATCATAACATGAATATCTTTTCTATTTCTCTAGGTACCTTACAAGGGATATGTCTTCACTGAAGACTTCACATCGGAGTTGCTGGTTTTGCCAAAGAAGAAAGAAAAGGTCAGGTTTAGGTTATATAGGACCCACAATGTAACGGGGGGGGGGGGGGCAGGGGGAATGAAACTTAGGAATGCCCCTCCCATCAGAAGATTCCCAGGCCTTCAGGCTTAAATCAAAACCAGGCCTGTGTAGGCCTCAAACTGTCACAGTGTGATAAGCCCAGTTAGTCTTGATTATGTCCGTTGGCTCTTGTTCTGCTGAAGTCACTCTAAGCCATGGACCCCAAGGTTCTGTCCAAGCCTCGTCAGAGCCCTTTCGCAGAGCACCCACTCCAGCTGCCTAAGCCCCCACTTTACACGGAGCAGTGTCCTGCTTGCAGCCTCTTTAAAGGCTTCCTTTCATTGAACCTCCACTGTTTCCCTCCATTCCAGTACTGTCTTCAAGAACAACCCGTTGGGATCACAGGAGAGATGCATTTCGGCTGCATTCTCTCATCTGAAGGTCTTTTCTCTACAAACTGTAGCCTCCACCCTGAGTGTGCTTAGTGATTTAGTCTATTATTGGAACCAGCTTTTGGTTGGAAGCTCAGCCATGTTGGTACAGCCTTGCCCTGGTCATCCAAAGGAAAGGATTGCGCCCAGGCTTCCTTTTTGTGGGATCTTGCTTCTTCTTCTTCTCTGTTGCAATCAAGCTAAATTCTCCAGGGAATTTAGCTTGGTATGCAATGTGTTCTGGAGTTCCATTCTGTGCAGTAAACATCAAGGGGCCAACAGCACACAAAGCACTAAAAATTGCACTGTTTGTGTGTCTGCCCTCCCTTTTTGTCACAGTGACTAACCTTGGCACACTGTCTTCTGTTAAATATAAGCCTTTGTAAGTTATTTTCTCCTCTGTGCTCTTGAAATCTCACCTACAAACCTCCTTCTCTTCCTCTCTGACTGGTTAGTCCCAACTTCTGCAACTCCTTCAGAACCATAGTCTGACCTGGATGCTCCTTGCATATCCATGGCCTAGTCTCCTGTGCACCGCAGCCCTTGGTGTAGCCATTGAGCTGGCCTTTTAGCTCATTTCCTACCACTTGAACCCAGTGCATAGATATCTATGCTATTCATTTTGCCTTTTGTTCTATTTCCTTAATATGTATAGGTTTGTTTGTAGCATATAAACTATCTGAGTCCATTCTAGAGTACATAGAGCACTGATTGCCATGAGCAATTATTGTGCATATTTTTTCATTCTTCTGCATTCATTAAATTCCCCTATTTTCCAAGAGACCTCTCTGCATGCATCCTTGGGTCACCTCTGCCAAGGTGTGCTATGACCAAAGTTCAAAGGTCCTTTAGACGGCTGTACTTCTGAACAAGAGTACATGTATCTGGAGAACACATTTAGTACAAGATGTTAAGGTTTCATTATTTAATAGGCATTTTAATCTGAAGATTTAATTGTTCAATCAATGCAGGCCAACTTTAATTGATAGGGCTAATTACACTTATTCATTTTTCTGACGCTATATTGTGTCTAGTGCGTTACTATAGTAGGAAGTTTAAAAAAGAAAATATTAAACATAGCCTTTTTTCTAACTGTGATTGATAATGTATCATTTAATAATCAAATTCTGTTACACAGTTCCTTTCAGTACCTCACAGAAGTATTTATTTATTGATTGCATTTCTATACCACCCAATAGCCGAAGCTCTCTACATCAAGATTTAGAGTGTATGTAACTTTTCTTTTCTTTACTGTAACTGTGATTGGTTAATTACTTAGTTAGAAAGCAGATAATTAAGCAACTACAATTCAGTTAGTTTGCAACACTAAAGATACATTTCTTCTTTTGTCTTACCCACCAGCAACCCTGGAGCTTACCACTTGCTCCCTCAAAGGTTTACTGCTCTCCCTGTTCCTCCGAAACGTCTCTGAAGATTTTTGATTTCCTGCTCCAACCTGGAAACCCCAATGTAGAAGAACAAGATAAAGCTAAAAGTAATGTTTTAATTAAACCTAGCTTAATATTATATCAATATGAACAAATTGTCAATTGGTTTGATGGGCTAGATTTTGTTTTTCTTTAGTCATGCGCTCTTCTCCATCCTTAGTAGACCTATCCCAGCCCGATACGGCTGGGCTTCTTTTTGTACAGCCTTGACTGTCTCTTAATAGCTGGCTTCTGCATGCCACACTAGAAGCCAAGAGTGACAGAGGGAAGCTGGAAATTGCCTGTATTATTTCATCGGTGGAGTAGGGAAAGCCCCCTTCTATCATGCATCGTCATTGCTCTTGCCCATTTCCATTCTTCTCTCATGCCCCCTCTCCCTGGCTGCATCTTCTTCCTCTTTTCCCATTTTTTTAACACCATTTCTCATACCATTGACACAACAACCTCATTGCTGTTAGCTTCCCCAGCACTTCTGAGCACAGTTGAGGAAGGGGCAATTATATACCCAAAAGGGGATTAGCCTCCTCCCATCAGAAACCAAATACTATGCATTCATATCACAGCCACATTCTGCTTTGTTCAAGCCCAGAGGGGGCAGATACAACAGTTAAGACTCTGAGCTGGAGGCTTGCACCTGTATGTTATCTTTTCTTTTTGTTTTTTTTAAAGGCTGGACAGAAAAGGTACACATTGTATAGATATTGTAGCCTATGCTGTTCTCCCCAACCCTGTTTCTAACGATCATAGAATCATAAAATAGTAGAGTTGGAAGGGGCCTATAAGGCCATCGAGTCCAACCCCCTGCTCAGTAGCAGGAATCTACCTGTCCAGCTGCCTCTTGAATGCCTCTAGTGTGGGAGAGCCTGCAACCTCCCTAAGACATTGGTTCCATTGTCATACTGCTCTAACATGTCCAGCTAGAATCTGCTTCCTGTAACTTGAGCCCATTAGTCCGTGTCCTGCACTCTGGGATGATCGAGAAGAGATCCTGGCCCTCCTCTGTGTCTTTCAAGTACCTTTCAAGTACTTCAAGAGTGCTCTCATGTCTCCCCTCAATCTTCTCTGGGCTAAACATGCCCAGTTCTTTCAGTCTCTCCTCATAGGGCTCATAGAAAAGGTGGAACAACTGTTGCCACTGCTTTTGAAAGCCAGTGAAATAAGACATAGTTTAAGCCAAGAAGTTTCATTTCTGTGATTTCTCAGTGAGAATAAGCAGCAGAAGCTTTAACCACTATCACCATCCTGTGTGACCATTTTCATTTCATTTATTACATTTTTATACTGCTCCATAGCTGAAGCTCTCTGGGTGGTTTACAAAAATTAAAAATCTGTCTTGAGCTTCACTTAGTCCAGGATAGGGAAAGGGAGGAGTGAACACACATGTGGATCCAGGAGAGGCACAACAGCAATTTGATTTGAGGCAAAGGGAATGGTTTAGGATGCTTAGAGGGGAAATAACATTTTAGCCGAACTGAGGGGATTGTGGTGGTTGCAGGAGCAGAAGAGGGTGCTGTGTGCCCAAGTTATTTGGTTTCTTACTGTGTAGGGCTAATGTTGTTTCCCGGAGGATGTTTCCATGTTTGACGCATGACTGAAAAGGAGAGGAGCAATTGGAAACAGCAAATATTAACAGTTGTAAACCGCCCAGAGAGCTTCGGCTGTGGGGCGGTATATAAATGTAATAAATAAATAAATAAATATGAAAAAGGCTTGACATGGTAGGGGAGCTTGCCACAATGTACTTGGCATGGGGTAGAAACCCCCACACATGCAACATTTTGGTGCTGGTCCCTCTTGTACTTGACTATTCCAAGCATTTATGACAGCTGTGTTTAGAGAACACCATTACCTTAGTTTTACCACTAGATTTTTTAAATTAAGAACTATAAAGTATCCAGAAAATGCCTTCATCAGTCTTCTCATACCCACTTTTGTCTTAGTTAGAAGTACTGCATCATTTATTTATTTATTTATTACATTTATATACCGCCCCATAGCCGAAGCTCTCTGGGTGGTTTACAAAAGTAAGTACATCTAAGTACAGTAAAATAGAAATAGTTTTTGTAGCCAATTTGGGGGCATGATAGACGGAAGATGTGAAGAACTCAACAGTGTCATTAGTATACAAATGAAGCCGAACCAGTGTTAGAATACAATCTTTTTAACTTCTTTGTAAATGGCTCAAGTTCTGTAAGGGTGCAGTTCTGTGGGATGTGTCCTGGGTACCCATAATCTTCCAAACTCGAAGGCTTATGAGTATCCAATGCAGAGCAGAGGGCCCTTTGCCCCACGCCCCGCAGTCTTCTCCCCTCCCTGCCCCTGGGAATGCCCTCCCCCTTTCACTCCCTACGAGCTCGCATTTGCAAGCTCATAGCAGGAGCCAATGTGGTTCTTTCCACACTTGCTGCAAGCGGAAGGGGGCAGGAAGCGCAGTTTCCTAGCTCTGAGGTCAGAACCAGGGAAATGAAATATCCAATGACCCCCCAGACACTGTCTAGGAGGCATAGGATTGCTCTCTAAAATGTCCACTTTCAGACAAGTAATATTATATAGACTTTTAATTAAGGAAATACAGGTTTTATCTATAATTGAAGAGGGTAGTTTTTCCCAAAGTGTTATACAAGGTTGATCAAATCCTGCATACATAGCACCTCCTGGGTTGTTGTTGTTGTTGTTGTTTTACATATTTATCTATTAGATGGGTTAGAATAAATCAATGATCTTCCTGGCCTGAACCCTGCTTATTCATCTGCCAAAATAACTTCTTCTTTTTATCAAATCAGTTATAGTTTGGTACTTGGCTGGCATCACCCTGTAACCTTATCTATTCCTTTTGTTCTGAGAAAGACAACATGGGCAGGAGACTTATAGCATCTTGGAGCAAGAGTATCCTGATGTTGATACATTTGGCTACATTAGTCTCTTTTGGAATAACGTTTATTGACCTGTGTGTCTTCCACTGTGACTTAATTAAAGACGTTGCCCTGATACAGTATGTAAAGCTTGGGAATTCTGAACAAATACTTATCGGAAAAATGTAACAGGATGCATACTATATCTGCAACCCAAAGAAACAGGTCTTCACTAAGAAATAGGGTAGTGATTAAAGAGTTGCTCCTGTTGGAAGTGGGGAGTGCAGAAGAGGAATCAAATGAATGTAGAACTCTCTTGAACATTTACTTTGCTCAAGAAGCATACTGTCTCACTTTGATGTGGTAAAGCCTGCCTTTCCATAGCGCAGATTTCCTTGATTTATAATTGTGTGTTAAGATCCTAGGGAGCACTAGTGAAAAATCTGATTGAAGTTATCACTGTTTTCTTCCTTCAGTGTCTGAAAAAATGATTATGACAGAAGATATGAAGTATGTGCTTGGGCCAAAATCTGCAGGACCTCCAGACCAGGAAATACCTTTCTTTGGAATTTCTCCATGTTCGTCTCTCGTCCAAGAACAACCTAGGACAAAAATACAACCCAAAGAGCAGGTTCATATGACATCTTGTATGGTTAAATTGAACATATTGTTAAAGCAGTCCCCTTCTGCTGAGTGGGAAAACGGCAGCTGTAGATTTGTGTCTTAATGTATTGGCTGTACAGCCGTTTGGAGATGTTTTCAAAAGACTATTAACCAAATGTTTTGTTTGTTTTTTAAAAAAACCTTTCATGCTGATTTGGACAAGGATCTATGGCAATCCTCTATTTATTTTTTGTTATAGGTAAAGAAAATCAGCTTGTATGTGTTTAAGAGCCTGAGTTTCAAGGGACACCTCAACCTCTCTTCCGTGGCTAACAGGGCATTCTTTTCTAGTTGCTGTCAGCAGGGCAGCTCCACCATTTGGCAAAGTGAGCTACTTTGCTCAGGAAGCACACTATTTAACCAGCAACAATATGCTCCCCACCACATCCCCATCCTGTGTAACCCCATTCCGCCCAAGTCAGTGATCCAGCCTGTTGCTGCACCCTGTGTACACTGTGCAAAATGCTATGGCTGTCAGCATAGGTGGAAGCAGGAAGAGGTTGCAAGCAGCAAGTTCCTTTGCTGGCGGGATTCTGGCTGCTACACGTGCTGCACATCAGTAGAAAGTGTTTGTTTTCTGAGCCTCTGCTTGATTCCTTCCTCCCTCCCTCCCTCCCTTCCTTTTTTCTGTATGTTTTTTCAGTAAGCTTTGTTCCTTTTTCTTTCCCCTCTCATTGCTTTCTGCCGCTCTTATCTCTTTATTTTCTTCCTGGTCCTTGCTCCTGTTTTTCATCTCCTTCATTATTATTATTATTATTATTATTATTTATTTATATTTATATACCGCCCCATAGCCGAAGCTCTCTGGGAGGTGCACTTTCCTTTGCCTTTCCCTGCTCTTCCATCTTTTTCTTGCTTTTCTCTCCCCCTTCCCTTTTCTTGGGCTGTTGCTAGACAAGGGTTTAGCCCGGGCTGATACCCGGGCTCACCCCTGTGTGACGCACAGGGGATCTCGGGGTTAGCCCGGGCTAAACCCTCCCTTGACCCGGGATAACCAGATCCACTTGTGGCCCGGTATTTCCACAGCCCGCTGCGGAAAGTCTAGCTGGTTCCATGGCTTTTCCCGGCTACACAGCTTACTCGCGAGTAGAAGCCGCGCTGTTCCCATTGGGCCGGGGGGTGAATCGTGGGGCGGGGCGAGAGATGGGGGCTGGGGGGGGAGAGCAGACCCAGCAGGAGAGATGGGGGGAAGAGCGGAGCCAGGGTGGGGAGATCGCAGCTGGGGGGTGGAGGGGGCATCGGACATGGTGAATGGGGCGGGCGAGCAAGCGGGGGGGGCGGACAGGCGAGCGGGGGGCGAGCGAGCGGGGTGCGGGCGGGGGGCATCAGACATTGGGGGGGGAGATAGGGGGAGCGGGGAACCCTTTTTTTTTAAAAAAAAAAAGACCTACCTTATCGTTGGTGGGCTCCTGCGCACATGGCCCCTTTAAGTTTTTTAAAAATGGCCAACGCGATGGGGCTTTCCCTTACCCCGTTACGTGTAGACTGGGGCGACGGCCCATGTTAGCTGCAGCGCAGGCTCACTCCTACTCCCCACCGGATTAACAGGTAGGTCTAGCAAGGCCCTTGCTTCTCGTCTTCCTCCTTTCTTTCCTTCCATTTCCCCCTCACAGCCCCAACTCTGATTCCCCCAAACGGGTATGCCCAGGTTAGTAAAGCCAAGTAGACATGCTGATTTTCTTGAGAGCAAAACATCATCTTCTGCTTCTCCCTCATTTTCTTACCTGTCTGGGTTTACAAATCTCTGAAGGAAGCCCACGAACACTCCATTTAGCTGGAGACTTTCGTACTGGTTCTATATTACAGATCTAGGATTGCCAGGTTTTTGTTTGTCAGAGAGAATTTAGACTTTTTGAGATCAGAGGTCTACATGGTACGTTAAATATGTAGCATATAGCTGATCCTCACTCTTTTTTTTTTTTACCTGAAAGTAAGTGTGTAAGGCCCTGATCTGGACCACTCTGTGTGGATAGGGCAGATTTTAAATTTCCCACCCAGCCACTTCCCCCCTTATATTCTTCTCCCCTCCCTGCTACACACAGGGACTAATAAAAAGGGAGGACCCTCCATATTTCCTTGCAGTGGTGGGGAGGAAAGTAACTGGGTAAAAAGCTGCAAACCTCTCATATCTGCCAGTGGTGGTTCTGATCCAGATCTGGGCCCCACATGCTTACTTGCAGATTAAAAGGAAAATCAAGATCAGCTTCATGTTATGAATCTAATGTACTGTGTAGTTTAGCCTTAAGAAAATGTTTTTAAAGGGGATTGAATATTTTTTCCACTAAAAACTAATATTGTTTTATTTTTTGTTAAGACTGCTGAAGCAGAGAGTGAAATATCCTTTGTGGAACCATTAAAAGAAGTTTTAAGCAAAGAGGAACATCAAATCTGTGAAGAAATGTCTCCAGAAGTACAAGAAATAATGCCAGAAAGTGCACAGTATTTGGACAAAAAGCAGACCTTAGAGCCAACATCCTACATAGGTATTCCAAAATGTTTGTATGCTTTAAATATATACCAAAATATTATGGATATTATTCTGGAAGTAGGCACTGACTAGGTTTATGACCATTAGTATATCTGTTCTTTATTATTCTGTAGTAATAATATATGATTTGGATGTCAAATCTCAGCAAGTCATTAGATCACTAGGTGGCCTTAAGTGAATTACTCCTCTTAGCTTCAGTCTCAACTGTACTATGCTGATGATAATACTTGGACAGGCCCATTCTAAAGATTATTGAGATATTGTAAGTGAAGTAATTTGCATACTGTGAAAGGGTGGGCATCTGTTCTAGGACGGTGTAGTTTTTTGTCAAAGTCAAGCTGTATGGCATCTCACCTATGCAGGTCATGGGGGCTACTGCCCCTCCAATATCAGCAAAATTACGTGTCAGTTGGTAAGTATAACACATGAGAAAAGGGAGAACAAATAAAATATTTGTGGATCATAACAAACTGTGGCAAGTTCTTGGTGGTATGGGGATACCAAGTCATCTTGTCTGCCTCCTGAGGAATCTGTATAACGAACAAGTAGCAACGGTAAGAACAGACCACGGAACAACGGACTGGTTTAAGATTGGGAAAGGAGTACGGCAGGGTTGTATACTCTCACCTTACCTATTCAACTTGTATGCGGAACACATCATGCGACGTGCTGGGCTTGACGAATCCAAAGCTGGAGTTAAAATTGCAGGAAGAAACATTAACAATCTCAGATATGCAGATGACACCACTTTGATGGCTGAAAGCGAGGAGGAGCTGAGGAGCCTTATGACAAAGGTGAAAGAAGAAAGTGCAAAAGCCGGGTTGCAGTTAAACCTCAAAAAAACCAAGATTATGGCAACTAGCTTGATTGATAACTGGCAAATAGAGGGAGAAAACGTGGAGGCAGTGACAGACTTTGTATTTCTGGGCGCAAAGATTACTGCAGACGCTGACTGCAGCCAGGAAATCAGAAGACGTTTACTTCTTGGGAGGAGAGCAATGACAAATCTTGATAAAATAGTTAAGAGCAGAGACACCATACTGACAACAAAGGTCCGCATAGTTAAAGCAATGGTATTCCCCGTAGTAACCTATGGCTGCGACCATAAGGAAAACTGAGCGAAGGAAGAGAGATGTTTTTGAACGGTGGTGTTGGAGGAAAATTCTGAGAGTGCCTTGGACTGCAAGAAGATCAAACCAGTCCATACTCCAGGAAATAAAGCCAGACTGCTCACTTGAGGGAATGATACTAAAGGCAAAACTGAAGTACTTTGGCCACATAATGAGAAGACAGGACACCCTGGAGAAGAGGCTGATGCTAGGGAAAGTGGAAGGCAAAAGGAAGAGGGGCCGACCAAGGGCAAGATGGATGGATGATATTCTGGAGGTGACAGACTTGACCTTGGGGAAGCTGGGGGTGGTGACAGCCGACAGAAAGCTCTGGCGTGGGCAGGTCCATGAAGTCACGAAGAGTCGGAAGCGACTGAACGAATAAACAACAACAACAACAACCAGTGATTGCTTCTCGTGTGGTACAGGGGATGAACGGAAGCCCAATCTGCCTGATCATAGCTCCTTTAGATATTCAGGCAACAGCTTGGGTGAAGTTTCCCAGCTCCTCTGGGGTGCAGTTGGAGTCCCTGCTAAGCTCAGAAGGCAATAAGTTAGCACACCACAGAGGCAGTCTTGCAGCAATAAGGCCCTCGTGGTAGCAGAGCTTCTGTCCCAGCCTAGCTTTCTGGCCTACATATTTCTGCCTATGACTGTTGTTAACTACCCTGTCCTATAACAGCACAGGCCTTTCATTGGGCTGCTTGGGGGACCTCAACCTGCCTGCCCCACCCTTCCAGCCAACTCCTGCATCATCTGCCCATCGCTGTTGCAGTGTGGTTTTAATTTGCGTGGCTGCCTGGTTGCTACCCAGGATTTTGGCATTTAACTCCAGGGCTTGGCCTGTTCCTCCTGCCCCCCAGCTCTTGCAAGGCCCTGGATATGAGATTATCCCTGAAGGATTGACCAGGAGGATTGGGATTTATCTTGACTTCACTACAAATACTGAATACTTCATATATACTAAATGTGCCATTCTAAATTCTAAATATGAATTAGGAAATGATTCCTATGGAATTCAATTGCACTTCTTTCTAAGTAAAGCATGCATTGAATCCAGCTCTAAACATAATAAGTTCATCTGATTAGATTGCATTATTTTTCTATAGCCAACAAAACAAGTCCCCCGTACACACACACTTAGATTTACACCATCCCTACACTATTTTGAGTTTATGGCATATTCCCATTTCTTTCCTGTTTACAAAGGTAGCAGATAGTCTTTCAATAAAGCAAAAACAGTTTTTTCACTTTCAGTATAATAATATACATGTACAAGTGGGACCCGTAACAAAACATTTCAGTGTTTCTATTTGTGGTTCTAGCCACTTGTTTCTATTGCCACTTGCTTTTCAGTTCTTTATGCATTCTGTGCATTTCTAGTATTTCATGGCCTCTGAGCAGGGTCAGCCCTCCCTTGGACTGTGTGCCTCTCCACACCACTAAGTTCTCTTTTTCTAAAGAGTATTTGTACTTAGGTAAGCATTGGAATTCCCCCAAGCCTGTAGTTATCTCTTATGTGTGGGTGGTGCTGTTTTGGCTACATAAGCAATGACATTCATAGCCTGAACATCTAAAATAGAGGGCATTATGTGTTATGCATAGTTACATATATTTTAGTGTTTTCTGTATATTCCCCTATTTTCTGATATAGCCTCTAGAGTTCTAGTAAGTTGACACCATGCTGGGACACCTCAATAGGTTTATCTCTTTTCTTTCCCAGTACACATCCACAAACCTAAGCTTCTTTTTTTTTAGTATAGGCTAACTGGTTCAAACTGGCTTATAGCCCAGTCACTAAGTAATTTTCTCATTTGCTGGCTAGACCACTGGCATCAGAAATGGAGGCTATCACATTGTTGGATGAAACAACAATCAGTCTCTGCTAAGGACTTTTACTAAAATAAGGACTTTTACTGAACTCAGATTCTCATAAAAGTAAGAGTTTGCTCACTCCATATACCATCTCAATGGGGGTCCAAGATATTCTCTCTCTCTCTCTCTCTCAGATCACCCTCCCTGCGATGAACTCAGCATATGCTCTGGAGCCCAAGAATATACTCAAACAGGTAAAATGTAACTACCTAAATTAGATTAACTTTTTTATTTTATTTGGAAGTGTGTGTGTGTGTGTATAATTGTTATCTTTTCTTGTTTTAATTTCCTTTTCCCCAAACAAATTCCATTTTTATATATATTTGGATATTTGTCTGTGTTGTTTAAAAATGGAATTCTGACTGAGGTCTTACCCATGTGGAGGACTGCACTGTTAACCTACCTTTTGTGTTCTTAGGATTTTCACCAATGTTCTTGAATTCTGGGCTTTGGGAAAGAAAATCCAAAACCGCTGCTTATGTTTCTTTCTAGAGCTGGGCTGAAGGCAATAGGTCTCAGGAACTCCTCAAGCAGCTGGGCAGGCCTGGAAAGAGTATACAGCCTTCTGGGGCTGTGGGCACATTTGGCAATTTGAGAAACTGTCCTGGGCACCACTAGAAAATGGCTGCCATGGGAGGCATAGCAAAGGACAGGTAGCCTGCCCAAAGGACTGCGAACACAGCAAAGGTGGAGGGGAGGTCTAAGCCCCAACACACTTAACCATTCTTTTGAACCCACAGTTTTCAGTACCAACATAAACCTTTGTCACAGCAAGCCCAGCTGCCTGTAAGAAAATAAGTTAATTTTTTAAAAAGAGGGGAGGGCAGCTTGCAGGTTCTAAGAAAGTTTTTGAAGGCTCATTGGTGCCTGTGGGCACCACATTGTCTACTCTTTGTCTAGAGTGTGCAAGGAGGTTCAATATCACTGGTGGCAGCTTATCAGTAATTCATTTTGGGAGGGGCCCTCTGTAAGAAGGGATCCACCAGTAGGGGAAGTCAATCCCCCTTCCCAGTCCATGTTATGGTATTTTGTAATAGAGAAAGCATATTATTCAAATTTAGCTTATATCTAAAAAATACAGACTATTTTTATTGATGAGAGCAGTATTTAGATTGTATTTAAAAAAAAAATTCAGATCCATTTCCTATCTTCATTAAACAAATAAGGTTGGATCTAAAGAAACTAAAATGAAAGGAAAATAGTTGCTACCCGTTTTAGAAATGCTTGTGGAAGACTTTCCTCAGTTCTATAATAGGTAGGTTTGACAGCAGTTCTTGTGCCTTCAGTGGCACATGAGCTTGCATGTGGAAGTAAATCTTTTGATTTATTGTTCTCGTTCAGAGTTCTAGTGCAAAGGATAAAACAGCACTTCTGTTAGGAGAAAATACCTTCTGCTTGCACACTTTTACATCTAACCTTTTATTGTCATATAATATCTGACAGATGCAAACAAAAATAGGAGAGGATTTTTTTTTCATTTCTCTTGGTAGATTCTTACATTACCATAAAAAGAAAAGAAAAACAACCAAGTGGGGACAAGTTATTCAAGAATGTCAAGGTATTGTTCTATTTAATATTGATGTTAATGGCTTTTAAGTCACATTGATTTCAATAGGAGAATTAAATATATTTATCCCTAACTGCCATTGAAATCAATGAATTTACAAATGCTCAATTTCCCCAAAAATCAACCTCCCCCAAACTATTGTCCTATAGAATTTCAACTCTCATCAACCCCAGCCAGCATGGCCAATGATCAGCTATAGTCCCAAACATCTGGAGGACACCAGGTTGAGGAAGGCTGCCCTAAACTGTGTTTTTTCTCTGACTCATGGGCATATGGTTTTGAAGTGTTTTTAATAGCTCACTACAGACAAATATATGAGGTTGATTCAGCAGTAATCAAGGGACAGTGGCCCAGAATCAGGAAGCAGAGATGTACTGGGATTACATTTATACACAATGTAAAGGAAGGCACAGGAGCAGACTAGAGAAGAGATTAGAAGACAACAAGAGATTGAAGCAAGGCTGGCACCAGGAGAAAGTTAAACATGAAAAGCAAAGATAGACGTTTTGATCCATGAGGGGGAAAAATCCTGAGTTAGGCAATAACTTTATTGGGAGTGACCAAAATGTCACAAAAGTGTGTGCAAGCTCTTTATCAGGTTAGGTGACACAAAAACCAGGAGATGGTTAAAGAAACAAAAAAAGTTAAAATTAGGCCAGATGTTGTGACCATGAAGTCTACATTTAAGACCTGGTCCCAAGATGGATATTGAAGACTAAATGAATTAATCACTGCTAGGTGCTGCAGGTATCAGATTACACATAGAATTCCCCCACAAAGAAGCAATGGCTAATCTTAGTTTCTGACAACATAAAGGCTGGTTTTGACCCATATCTGTTTCTTGCCTTGGGCGAAACGCACAAGTTCCTGGGTAGGCAGAGAGCAGAAGTAAAGAGAATCATGCCCATATTGATATTAACAAAGCCAGAGATTTAGATGGTGCACTAGGCAAAAAAGCGAATCGAAGCCAATTTGCGCAGTATTAGCTAGTGGCTGAAGGGAATGATTATAGCAGTAAAGTTTATACTTTTGTTTAACTTGTGGTCTCAGGCAATGGAGGGAAACAATCACACTGAAAAGCTGATTTGAAGATGTTACATATTGACTGAACAGAACTGATAAAAAAGGACATAGGAGGGGACTTCATCATTTGAACTTGGATCTCATAGATGAAATGTTTACAAAATTCAGGGTTCAAACACTGAGGCCTGCATGAGGGACAGAGTCCACTGCACATACAGATGGACCCCAGAGATGGGTGTGTGGTGCAACTAGCCTCAAGAGCTTGTCAAAGAATATGTCATAGAAATTATATCCCCTTCCGTTCCTCTCAGCAAGGGTTCAGATCCTAGTCAGCCTTTATGGCAGGGGTGGGCAACTTGTGGCCCTCCACATGTTGGTAGACTTCAAGTCCCATCAGCCCTAGCCAGCATATCCAATGGTGAGAGATGATGAGAGTTGTAGTCCAACAGCAACAGGAGGCCACATGTTCGCCACCCCTGCCTTTTGGGCAACTTAGGTCTGCATGAATCATGGAAAAAACAGGGTGAAAAGTGAGGGGGGGTGTCCTCCAGCACTTCTCTAAGAATGGGTTGGAGAGGGGCATAGATTCCCATGTTTAACCAACCCCCCCACCCCCAAGTGCTGAAACTCCTACCATTCCCCAGCTAGCAGGGGAACATGCAAACGATTGCACCTTGTAATGACTAGTTTTTGTTTTCTCTGCTGTATCACTCCTAAGCCAATTGCCAAAACCACAGCATAAGGAAAAAACCCTGAAAGATATTGCATGTAATGAGGTGATAGTTTGATTGTATTGATCAGCGATCTCATGAGAACTTTGCTGTAAGATGCTGTCAGATGCATATGATTAGCTTTTTTTGTTTTTGTGTGTTGGTTCATGGAAGTCTCCTTTTCAGAAAAGATCCACATCCTTGGACATGACTGAAGTTCAGAAAATAACAAAGGTCTATGAGGTTTGTTTATTTATTTATTCAAAAAAAATATACCTTGTGTTTAAGGGCACACTGCTCTCAGAAGATGGTTTAAGTATTTATCCAGCTTAATCCTGGATAGAGAGACATGTACCCTGGCTGAGTATCCAGGCACGTAACATCATTTCCACTTCCAGTACTGGCAGCTCTTTAATGTCTGTACTTTTAAAGCACTGTGAAGGAGCTTTCATAAATAGGGGTAAGGTAGGATCCTTAAAAGAAATAAGACCTGTAACAGAAGCATGCTCTAAATTTGAGAGTGTCTAAATATTAATTTCTTACTAGTGGTGACTGGCTTCCATAGCATGTTTCTATAAGCAGTGGTAATGTCAGGCAGGACTCTGGGACAGATTCCTAGGGCCCCACTCCACAGAAGGAGCAAAGAGGAAGGGCACAACCACATCAGGGGCTGACTTGCCACACTTTGATGTAACTGAAGTACCATCTGCTGCCCCCCCCCCCCCCAATTGTCAGGTATCTAAAATTACCTAATTGTACCACTGTCTGCAAAGAAAAATGTCAGTTATGTACGATTATTACATATAATGTTTTATATCTCTGATATGTTTAGAAATATGGGCCCCAGAAACATTTGCCCAAGAAGCTCATCAGAACAGAAAGGTTGGGTCTCAAAAAGATGCGGACACCAAAACATGTTAAAAAAACGTCAGTGGCAAAGGTACTCATTGTTTAAATGTACAAAAGTATTCTCTGGGGTTTTGCCATTTTAATGTTTTAATTTACATAGTAATTTTGTTTTAGAAGGATTTTTTTTTCTCTGAGAGAGAGCACTTCTAATATTACATTGAAATTCCTCTTAGGTATTAAAAAGTTTGTTAAAGTCACTAAGGCTGATCATAAAACAACATCTGAAAACAGCAACAACCAGAAACAGTGGTAGGCTATACAAATGAAGATGTGTAGCACAGGAAATAACCCTACAATACTTTCTTCAAGTCCCTGAATACTTAAATCCATTGCTAGTAATTAGAATGTTTTCTTCAAAGTATCTGGAGAAAGGTCAAGAAGGAAGATAAGTTTTCTTGAAATAAAGAATGGGAACTCCATTAGTTACATTATGAGGTATTCATGGGCCCTTCTTAGTCAACTGGCAGGTTCTGTAGAACCATTTCCAGCATTAACTTGGTTTGGAGCAAGAAGATTAATATGAGAACACTTTAGTAGAGTGTGGGTTTCAGAAATAGATCAGGTGTTAAGAAATAATCCCATAGCCCCTTTCTGAAATGTTTCTAAGCAGGGCTGAACCAAATTGGGAATGGGACACATTTCATGAAAAGCTTTGCTTCCCATGAAATACATTCCCTGCCCCTCACCTCGCATTTGAATACATTTTTTAGGGAAGGGAGCTAGTAAAGGAAGCTCAAATATCCAGCCATTCAGAGTAAGGGCAAGAAAGCATTGGCTTCATTCTGATTTAGCTTCATAGCAATATGTAGCTAAATCTGATTGGCTACATGACATTGTCAGGAAACATATTCAGAATTAGGGCTTGATTTGGTTTCATGCCATCATCATGAGACAAATGGCATTGGTTGCATGATGTGTGTGAGGTGATGATGTAGCCTACATGATCCCAGATTGGCTGGAATCAGCACAGGAAGAAAAAATTGTTCAAAAGCTACAATTTGGGGGAAGGAGCAGTTATGACTAAATTTCCCTTAAGCAGAGTTTTCTCAGAGTTCAGGTTCCCAGAGTTAGGGATAATACAGTTGTCATGGGCAGTGAATTTCATGCTGCATCCAAGGCTCTGGCCATAAAGCTAGTGTCACTACTGGGATTGACTGTAAGTGACTAGTGCTCTGCAATGCTGTTTTTCAAAATACTGGAGCTACTAGTGCTGTGGAACTACAGTTGTCCTTCTAACCACATTTTAAACCAAACCTTAGTTATGAGGAGATATGGTAGAATTGATACAGATATAATCCAACATCATAATTAAAGCAAATACATTGGATACAACCCGCTGGTGCACCAGTGGCTGTGCATAATATGCCTTCTCTTGCAGAATGTTTGTTGCAGAAAAATAACTTCCCTTTTCTTTTGCCTACCAGAGTGCTATAAGAACAAGAGACCTCACATATACCTCATATCCCCCACCACCTATTTCTGTTGGTAAGTTCAGCTATCTTGAAACGACATTAAACATGGAGAAAGCAGTTAATAAAAATTTAAGAATGATTTTTCACAGTCTGCTTCTGGGAGACGTATTTGAAAAACAAAATAATGTTAATAGTATTGTTGGTATTATTGTTGTAGAATGAAGATTGCATTTAATGGTTATTTCCTAACTTTTGTGCCTTTTAAAAATTGTGGTACCTGAAGTTTATGCAAATCCTGTAAAACCATATTAGGCATATTGAATAACCTAGTTCTTTTCCTCTATCCTACTTTGTTTAGTGGGCCTTACTTACAGGTAAGTGTTAAAATCCCTATTAGACCTACACACCAGAACCAAATGGCACAAAAATATAAGCAAGTCTGTTGCTCATCCCAGGGGTGGCCCTTCCATGAGGCAAGCTGAGTCTTTTAGCACAGGCAGTAGATTGGGAGAGGTGGTGGATTCTATGCTGATATCTGCTGCCCACAGGCCTCCCCTGCTGTCACCTGTGGTCCACCCTCTTCCTGCAGCTGTCTGCCCTCAAGTTCATCCACCACCACATCCACTGTTCACTGTGGAGCACCAGACGTGTCTGCCTGGGACTCTAGGAGCATTATTAGATGCTTTGTGGTGGTGGAAAAAAAGGGTTGTACTTGAAACAGTATTTGTTTCAGTATTGAGTAAGGCGGCCAGAAGCATGCCTAAAAGCATGGCTGTCAAGCACCACTGTGCCTGGTCACCCAGGTTTTGCTTTGTGGAAGGGGTCTTTTTTTAGAACAGAGCACTGGTTTGCACAATAGCCAGTGTCCACCATGGCTTAAATAAAGCCACAATGGGTTGTGATGTTTGTTGGACGCCATTGTGAATATTCAAGCTGCGGAGAGTGGTCACTACAGCTTATCATGAAGTGTGAACTCAGGCAGGGCGGCTATCCAAAATCCATGGACTGTAATAGGATTCTGGACCGGCTTGTTAAAAAGCCACCCTTTCTGGGCTAGCACATCACAATAAGCTGCATCAACTGACTGATGCAGGTGTGAATATTCACAATGGCCGCCAGCACGTGCCGTAACCCACCATGGCTTATTTAAGCTACAGTGGGCGCTGGTGTTCATGCTAGCTGGCCCATTGTATACAAGATGGCCATGGAGAGCACCAGTGCTACCCCTTTGTCATGGTGCCAAATGTGATTTAAACTTTAATTGTTAAACTTTAAGCAGTATGTGCTTCTGCAGCAAAGCAGCAAGTGGTGCCCCACAGGGTACCCTAATGCCTCACTCTGAAGTAGTTCCCTTTGTCACAGTGTAAAGTCCTTCCAAAGAGTGAGGCATTGTGAGGTAGGCGATGGCCCTGGGAAGCCTGCAGAAGAGCCCCGGTAGCAACACATACTTATTTGAAGCAGCAGCAGCAGAATCAGGAGGAGGAGCAAGAGCAAGTCGGTGCATCATGAGCTGGATGGAGGAGGCAGAGGCAGCGCAAGAGGCGGCGGTAGCTGGCCCACCTTAAGCAGCAAAATGTCTTGGGCCAGGTCTGCTGCCATCACCACCAATCAAAACTGTTCCCCGCTAGTTGGTTAATCTATCACTTACACCAATTAAATCTTGCAGTCTTAGAAAAAAAAACTTATGCTGTACAGCAGCTTTCCCCAACCTGGTACTCTCTCCAGAGGTTTTGGACTTCAACTCCCGTCAGTCCCATCCAGCATGGCCAGTAATGCTGGGAGTTATCCAAAACATCTGGAGGGCCCCAAAATGGGGAAGGTTGCTATACAGTTTCCTTAATTTACCAGAAGGGGGAGCACTGGCAGCACAGTTTTGGAAATGTGAAATTTGTGAAAGCACTTGCTTGTTGAATACTGTTGAATCTAATGATCATCCTCTTATGAAAGATGAGCATGGGCATATGTTCATAGAATTTGGGCTGCAGGCCTTCTAAAGCCCTCATTAACAACACTGCATTTTCTTTATAAGATTAAGCACCACAATCCTGAATTTACTGAAGAGCCAAGTTTAGGATTTATCTATAGATATGTGGATTCGATAGTACTTCTGTACATTTATTATTATTATTATTATTATTATTATTATTATTATTATTATTATTATTAATATAGCACCATCAATGTACATGGTGCTGTACAGAGTAAAACAGTAAATACCAAGGCCCTGCCGCATAGGCTTACAATCTAATACATAAAATGTCAGTAGAGTAACAATACTTGAACCCACATGTTTCAAAATGCTAAAAGGGAGATTTGTATATGGTATTCTAAAATACCTGGATGTTAAGGAAAAATGGGGAGAGGGGGAGAAAAGTATATTGTTGTGCATGATTAAAGGGGAAACGTATCAGAAATAATCGGGGGATCACTGTTGGGGGAAGAAGTAGCTTTGCAGGTTTTCCTTGCTTTCTTTTATATATATATATATATATAAAAGGACTAAATGTGTGCTCCCATACTTTAGTGATATAGGAAGTGAGTGTCAGCTTCTAAAGATTTTTTTTAAAGTAAGCTTTTTTAAAAGGTAAACAAAATGCCCATCTATATCAAGCTCCATTTGACAGGATATGGCTCTGTGAGAGCTTGTGAGAAGAAAAAATAATGAATTGGTTGTGCTCTGTAGCGCAGAGACCTGCAAGTACCTTTTTAGAAGCATTATACTTGATTTCTCCAATCTGACTTACTCACTCCTCTGGGTCGTAGCCACGGCACAAAGGTTTATCAGTTGCCACCAGTCTTGTATGGGTTGTTTCTTTTTCCCCTGGGGTAGAAAGGGCCCTTTCAGGGACCACTGAGGAAGACTAGGCATTTTATTGATCTCTCTGTCTCTGTCCTGGATGGGATGATGAAGATGATATTTATTTCTTACCCACCTCTCCCTCTGGATCAAGGCGGGGAACAACATTGCATACAAAAATATAAAATACATAAAACTGATTAAAATATAAAACCAATACATTATTAAAATCTCAAAATCTTTAAGACATTTTAAAATTCGAGTGGAATAGATCTGATCTTCTTTGGCAAAAAAAAGCAGTGGGCCCTTTTGATCAGGGACAGCAGGGGGAAGAGGAGTGTGTATTTGGAGCAGTGTACAGATAGCATCCAGGAGGGTGAAATTTAATATCACATGCTAACTTTAACAAAATTCCCATGATTAGATGAATAGTGACAGAGCTTCCTTTGAAAGTAGAATTCACTTAATATGTAAATAGTGGATCTGAAGGATTCTTTAATATACTCCTAATAAAAAATTTACCAAGAAGGATTTAATACTTCAGAATCACAGGTGGAAAATATTACTGACTAGAAATCCATATTTCCAGGCCCTGCAAATTTTCAAAGAGTTAAAAGTTGCTTATATGGCATTGCCACCTGCTTTAATGCAGCCTCTAGGTTGGCTTGGACTTACAGGTGTCTAGGAGATCAAAATTCTGTCCCAAAGGGCTTGTCCTATTATACTTGTGAATTCAGAGGCTTGGTATTTGTGGTGCTATTTGGAAGTTCTGCTGAGTGCTGCAGTCCTGTTTGCTTTTCAGTAGACATTCAGTGGCATGTCCTGCTTCCTTGTGAGTAGATGTGCTGCTCGTGTTTCTGAGTAGACGTGCTTCTTACTATGAATTAGTGACAATGGAATTGGGTGGGGGAAGGGGTTTGGATTTTTCAGCTTTGTCCACTTTTGCATGTGGCCCTGCCCACCACTAGAATGTAGCCTCTGCAAATTTCTCCAATGTATAATCTGGCTAGCAGGCCAAGAAAGGTACCCCACTCCTACACTAAATATTACGTTTTGTCCATGCTGGAAGCAGCTAAACAACCAGGGATACTCCATCCTTGGGTTCTATAGCACGACGTGCAAACCTGCAACTCTGGCTTGTCAGGCAAGTCTGAGAGAGCGCCTTCTCCCTTACCAACCTGCCCGGTCACTGAGGTCATCCGAGGGCCTGATCCTGGTGGTTCCACCTAGATCCATCCTCCGATTGGAATTCACCAGGGGAAGAGCCTTCAGCGTGGTGGCGCCCCTCCTGTGGAATTCCTTGCCTCTGGAGGTCAGGCAGGCTCCGACCTTGTACTCCTTTCAGCGTCTCCTGAAAACATCTTTATTCCAAGAAGCCTTTCTTTAACATGCAGCCTTGGATTTCTGATTTTTGCTTCTTCTTAAATTTTGTTTTAACTGTTTTATTCTGGGTTTTTTTCATTTTACCTTGTACACCGCTCCGAAATTTTTCAATGGGGAGCGGTATATAAATATTCTAAATAAATAAATAATAAATAAGTCAGAGTTGGAACCCAGGTTTAACGTCATTCTAAGCAACCCAGGAACAGAGCGTCCCTGAGTTGTTTAGTTGCTCCTACTTGCATTGTGAGTAATTGGGCAGCGTGCACCAAAATGCTCGCTTGTTCTCAAACTGGGCCGTAATAATAATAATCTGCAATAGCAGTCAAAATATTTAAAATATTCAGAGACAGATTACAACAGCATGTTAAAAATTATATTTGAAATGCCTTTCTAAAAGGGGTGGTTTTCACTAACTTCCGGAAGGATATTAATGAGAATGTGAAATGGGTCTCCCTCAGAAGGGAGTTCCAGAGCCTACGCACAGCCACTGAAACGGCCCTCTCCCTGATCCCAGGTAAGTGCATCTCTGGGGTAGTTGGGGCATATGAGAGGGCCCCTGGAGATGCTCTTATCATGCAGGCACCTAATGGGCCTCAGGCATTACTGCATCATGCACTGACCGAATGCAGTGACACCAGTCCTGTTATTGTGATGTAACATAAAATACTTCATGTTTAATGTCCGTTTAAAATGATGTAAGCCAGGGTTTATCTCCACCACTTTGACAGCACCATCCTCAGGTAAAGCAAATGAAGTCCATATCAAAACAGGTTTCGTTTTTTAATTCATACCCTATTTCTTATCAATGTTTTCTCATGCTATCATTTTGTGAAGGTTACACATTTATTTAGCATTCTGACATGCCAATCTCACAATATCAAATGTTCTAAGAACCGTAATTGAGGACAGATGATGGCAGCTCCACCACAATGGTTTATTCTTTGTGCTTAAGGAACATGAAAAAGAGAATAGCTCTTTTTAGAATAGACTATCATGAAGCCAGTTTATCTTGTCAGTTTAATAAATCGTACAATGGCTTCCATCAGACTAATATAATATTTTTCTGTCTGGACTATTTATTTATTTATTAATAGCAGCAATATTTATGTACCGCTTCACATTTGAAACAAATCCCGTAGTTGTTTATAAAAGAATAAAACCAAACAAAAACAACACATGCACATATGTATTAGTAATAGAATGTATATGACTACACTTAATATAATAATTTATAATTGTTGTGTTTGGTTGTAACTGCTGTAACTGAAAAGTCAAGGGGTCATAAAGGGTTCTGTTTTGATATTTAGTTTCCAAAGAGGTTTCTGGCACTTTGGTCAGAAATGTCCTATAGAAATGTTACAATAGGCATAGGCAGTGAAAAGATCTAGGATTTTGGTCTCGTGCAGAGGCTTTCTATTGCCTTCTAAGAAGGCATGTGCAGAGGGATTTGGGATTCCCTTAGTTCTGCTCCATTGTTATTCTATGGTTCTATTATGCCTTGAGTTCTGATCTGGTTGACTTCTGGGGAAGGAAGGGAACTGTGGAACCTTAATAAATGCTTTGCAAGGAAACTGTTAGTTCCTTTGAGATTTATGCATAACAAATCAGCAACCCTGCCGGGGGTGGGTGGGGGTGGGGGGTGGGATGTTGTTGCCTCTTTACAGGACTGTACCAGCACTCTAGCGCAACATACAAACAATAAATCAATAATACTCCTGATTAAAAATACTAATCGTTCTTCTGCCGAAAACATTTTTTGTTTTTATTTTTTTCCTGCAACGCTGAAAACATCCAACACAGAAATGGCACTAAAAAAAACCTTCAAAAATAACCCCATGGGTTATATTTTTTGTCTTTTAATCTACTGTAAAGACGTTTTGAAAATCTATAGGAGTGAAAAGGGAAAACGCTATTAATACAATATAAAGTATCTATATGTATGTCCATCTATACTGTATTGTTGTTTATAATAATTAATACTGAGGAACCAATATTTTTCAAAACTTTGACCTTTTTTTCTTTCCCCCTTTCATATTTCCACAATTTCTGTTAATTTTATTATGTCAGCAATTTTCCAACATTTTGTCAGCCACTTTTGAATTCAACCTAATGTCATCTGCACACAACCAGCATTTTGCTGTGATTAGTTCAGCCATAGTTTTATTGTTATAACATGTTTTTGTTTTTATAAATCATGCACCTATTTTTCTGACAGTTGGCAGACGTATTCCCCTTCTAAGGGGCTAGGGTGCCTGCAGCTATCATCCACTTCTGGTGAAGAGAAAAAAAGATTATAGCTGAGGTTTTTTATTATTATTTGCTGAGATAGTCAATGGGAAGCAAAAATCCTCAGATTTTTGAATCTCGACTCACTTTTGGTATTGAATGGGATAGACTCCAAATTGGTCCGAGTCGAATTGGGGTATTTTCCAAAGCACTGAATTAGAGTCTGAATTGAAGCTAAGGGTCAGTGCACGCCTCTAATATTTAGGTAGCATTAATAATCTTGGTTCTTGTTGTCGTTGTATTTTATAGGACAAAAAGTCTTCCCTGCTCTTGGAACTGAGGTATGTCAGTTATCGTCGGTATCATATTGGTGGTGTATTCAAAAGACTAGTTATTACTTATTGTATTAGATGAAATGAACTCTGCTCCATAACTACTTATGCCATAAGTCTTTAAGGTGCTGCCTTAAAGATTTAGGCTTGTATTTATTTCTTGAGTGTTGTACTTTGAAACGTAGATGTTTGGGATCAGTTGAACTGATTTTCTTAGGGATTTGAAAACTACTTGTAACTGAAATTGAAAATGACTGCTCTCTACTTCCCGATACTGTCCCTGCTAGGTTTGATTATCTTTGGGGTTGAAATCTGCTGTTCACATTCACATATATAGAGGGATGTTGGTTGTGGTTATTTGATCTAAGTTATCAGTCTCTTTCATGCTTCCAGGATTATCCTATTTACAATTATAAAATATCTCTTATAAAATTTAATTTTTGTGAACCGCCCAGAGAGCTTCGGCTATTGGGCGGTATAAAAATGTAATAAATAAATAAATAAATCTCTATGCATCCTGAAATAACTATTTTATTAGTTTATTTATGATACACTTGGAGTGACAAATTAGTGTATTTGTCTGCACCTTTTAAAGCAGAATGTTTGTGTTCCAACCAGACAAGCATAAGATGATTTCCCCTGAACTCTAAGTATGACAAAATCACCCCACACTCCCACTTAGTAAGGTGGAAAGTGCTGGAAAGGGAGTGATATCTAGCCCTTTCTATGTTGAGGTTACTATAAAAACCTTATCACATAGGAACAGGTTCTGAAACATGCACAAAGATTGCTGAAACCTTATCAGAGTTATTTTTCTGTATTACAAATAGCCATGCAAGACTTTGATTGTATATAATGTCTGTGTTAATCAGTTTAGTTCTGTACTGTCTACACACTTTGCATAGGTTCTGATATTACAGTGCTTCCATTTCTGTACTGAATGCTTAGAAGCTTTCTCACATTTCCCACGTTTTCCAGATAGGGTCAATAGAGGCAAAGATGGAGCCAAAAATATAGAAGCATACTCTAGTCATGAATTTCTGGCTAATAGGTTGCAGCGATATTTGTGATATTCTCCCACTTAGGAGAATAAGTGGAGCAGGAGCCTTTCAGCAGGAGCTGGGGACTCGTGTGCAGCAAGCATGAAGTACTGTTCTGCTTTTCAGTCAATAGCGGATTGATCATATGCTGAGATTCCAAGTTTGAACTCCTGAACCCCTAAAACTGTCATTTCTGACTGATTAGCCCTCATTGGAGAGTTGTATTCAGTAGCTTCTTTGCAAGGAAACATTCCAAGGAATGCTAGTAAATAGTTCACAGCTGACAATTACTAACTAGTATGTGTTGGATGCATGACCAATATACAATGATGTATGCTACATGTTTAAGTATTGGGATTCTGGTCCTGATTATGACTTCCTAATGTGTGTACATACAGTAAAATGAGCATATATGATCGTTGTGTGCAATAGGTTACATGTTTACTTTCCTATAGGTCAAAGGTCACCTGTGAAGCAAGTCTCAGTGCTGAATTATTTAGCACTAATTTTAAAATATCTCAGAATTTTAAAAAAGGCAAGAAGGATTATATAAGTTCAACTTGCCTTTCATTAGAAACATGTGGGACTTGTGGCCAAATGTTGCACTGTGGAGTGCTCCTGTTCAGGCTGCCAGCCAGCTAGCCAGGCCCTATTCCAAGGTGGAGAACTAGTTGAATCTGAATGATGGATGACTTCAGGGGGTAGGTCCCAAGCTCCTGGTCAAAGTGCCAGCTGCTTTGCTTCATCCAGGCTTTCCTCGGCTAGGGAAAGCCAGGCAGAGCAAAGCTCACCAAGGTACCAGCTTCACTGCTCTGTCATCTTCTCCACGTGGGGATGGTGATGGAGTAACAGAGCTGACTCAACTGCAAACACTCCCCTCTCCCCTCTGAGGGGCTGGGGCTTGGAGGCGGGGCCTTACTCAAGACCCTGCAGGATGCATGGGCTGGCCAGGAGGGCCAATTTTCTCCAGAGATCAGAGGTTCCCCATCCCTGCTTTATTCTATCTTCCCCTCTGGTTTTCTATCCCCACCCCAGCACCCTGTCAGCATTACATGTCCACAGAGTTCATTGGGTTGTTTGGGAGATTTCCTACTCGTACTGTTTTTTCCCTTCCTCTAAAGATCTTTCATTCTTCTTCAAACCTTGGGTTTCCCTGAATCCTCCTGTTGCCTTTCTCTTGTGCGTGGATGGTACTGTTTTTGCTACATAGGAATCTGCACTTAGAAAATGAATTCATTGTTAGTTTATTAGAAAATGATGAATCTTGGAGGGGAATGGTATTTAGCTAACTGAAGCAGTGGGAGGGGGATAGAATAATTTTTATTACCTCACTTCAGCCTGGATCCTGAAAGGCTCCAGTAGAATTAATGAGCATCTTTTTTTTTCACTTAAAGCCATTGTTGGAATGACCAGTTTTTTTAAAAAATAAATCCAGGCCTCTGTTTCATATAATGTTTCTCTCTGTTTTAGGGTTTGGCACCTGCTGAAAAAAGGTTTGTATCATGAATGTATTCAAACATGGGGTTGCACCCAGTGTCACATGAGTGGACATTTGCACACACAGCGTCTCCTCCCCACTGCACAGTCCCCCGCTTGCCAATCTACCCTGGAGGGTCCCCCAATCCCTGGAACATATTTGAGGGGAGGAGGGGAAGGAGGAATCTATTCCACCAGTGGTGTCTTGTGTTTTACACATGTAAGAAGCATGGTTATGTCCGATCCCTGTTTGTTCTGTGTGATGTTTAGCCAGAGTTAAGATTTCTTTAGGATTTAAATTTTTAAAAGATACTGGCGGGGGGTGGGGGGGAATCGTAATTCAAGTTTTGCTGGAGACCATAACTTGAGCCTGATGTCATATTAATATCTCTTCGCTAGAATCAGAGCAGGGCCGTGTTCAGACATCACTTTAAGCTATGATGGGTTAATAAGCTACTTATAGAAAATTATTTTGAAAATAAGCTACCATTATCCACCACACGATCAGAGAAATAAGCTATTGTGTGTAATTTGTCATTCCCCTGCCCTCAGTCCTGCTGCAGTCCTCCCTCCTCAGCAGTGGTGCTATTGACAACATCGCAGCAGCCTGTTTTAATCTTCTACAACAGTGGTTCCCAATTAGCTACGTACTGCGGACCTCTTGTTTTTCAAATGCCAAGCCATGGACCCCCTACTTTTGAATTTTTTTTAATCTCTATGGTAGTTACCTGTGTGAAGCAATTTTTTGGAGAAAATAAGTTGTAGCCCCTAATAAGCAAAGGATTTTAGGTATACTAAAAAAAAACAGACCACGATGGCTTAGCAGGTCACATGAATGGCATTTCCCCCCTAACCATTGTGGCTACTAGGGGTGTGCACGGACCCCCCGCTCCGCTTCACTTGCAGATCCGCCATTTTCGGAGCGGGCCACTTCGCCCCGCCCCCGCTCCGCCCACTTCCGTTCCGCTCGGAGCTCCGGATCCGGATCGGAGCTCCGTTTTTCCCCCCATAGGGTTGCATTGAAAGCTAAAAAATTATACAACGTTTTTTCTGTTCAAGTTAGAAACCTCAAACTCGGCACCATGAAAGCTTATCCACGTGTCCACACGCACGCCAAGTTTCAAGCAAATCCCATCATCCCCTGATTTTTGGTGAATTTTTGAAAATCGGGCACCCCATTCAGACCCCTTGGGATAGCTCCGTCAATTTGCACGTTAGAAACCTCAAACTCGGTACCAGGACAGCTTATCCATGTGTCCACATGGACGCCCAGACTCAAGGCAGTCCCATCATCCCCTGATTTTTGGCGGGGCTCTAAACTCTAACGTACCACCCATAACCCTAATTCACACCCCTTTCGATAGCTCCGTCAATTTGCACGTTAGAAACCTCAAACTCGGCACCATGATAGCTTATCCATGTGTCCATGTATAAGAATATAATAATATGTTTAAGAATATTACTAAATGTAGGGAAATGGGACAAGAAGTGTGTGTATGCTTTCCCCAAAATGCTCAATCTGTGGCTGTTGCACTACACAAAAGCAGGCTTTAAGAGAGGGGAGGGGGGAAACGAACCAAACAAACAAACACGCACGCCAAAATTTAAAAATAAAGTTTATATTAAATCAAAGTAAGGGAAAAACACAGAGCAAACTAAGCAAAAAGTCAGAAAGAAGCAAACAAACACACGCGCCAAGCTAAAATCCTAATCTATCTCCAAAGTACACAGCAGCAGCTAACGAACGCTAAACCCACAAGACGCTGAGAGCTCAAAGATCTCAGGATGACTCTGCCTTAGTCCCCCCCCCCTCGAACGCTGGGATTGGAGGATGCTTCATGAGGAGATCAATTCTCATCAGGATTGGGAGTTGAATGTGCCTGTCATCGCTTCAAAAATAAAAAAAAACCAAACCGTTTGTTGACCCGATTTTTAAAAAATTCTAGCACGCGACCCGCACGACGTAGAGAGGTGAGAGTAGTCTCAAAATGACCCCCATCCACGACTCTCTGTGCACAAGAATTTTCAGAATGATAGCTTAAAAAAAAACCCAGTTATCCCCGATTCTTTCCCGCAATGCAATCCTATGGGCGAAAAGCCGAAAACCGCCGTTTGAGCCGCGCTGTCCCTGTTTGTGGACCCGATTTTTAAAAAAATATAGCACGCGACCCGCACGATGCAGAGAGGTGAGAGTAGTCTCAAAATGACCCCCATCCACGACTCTCTGTGCACAAGAATTTCCAGAACGATAGCTTCAAAAACAACCCAGTTATCCGCGATTATTTCCCGCAATGCAATCCTATGGCGAAATGTTTTCAAGATGGCGATCGGAGCGCTCCGCCTGAAAGAGGAGCTCTGAAAAATGGCCGCTTCTCTTCGCCTTGCTTCTAGGGGTCCGCGGTCCGCTTCTACTCCGCCTCTGGGTAAGGCGGAGCAGGCCAATCTGCTACTGCTTCTCCGCTCCTAATGGGAGCGGAGCACATGCCTAGTGGCTACATAACCATGGTTTAACCATGGTCATTAATTACTTGCTGCAAAAGGGTTATCAGCCCTAACCATGGCTGAACCAGCCCAATGTAGCCAAAGAAATACATATCACCACATTAAACATAATTAACATAACTACGAAATATTCCAAGACACAAACCCACTAAAAATAGATGTGACTGAGACATTTTAAAATGTCAAGTTTGCTCTAATTGCAGAGATGTAGCTTAAGATCATAGAAACAGGGGAACTAGGACTCATAATGAAGGTATGATCATGATAATAATGTGTAGCTTAGAACACAGGTATTATCGACTGGGATAACATTGTAAAGTGTTTTTTTCCCCTTCATCTACATTTTCCAGCTGATAAAATATTGGAAAGGAAAGAGAGCAGCAGGCTCTCTTCAGACAATTCTTTGAGAACAAGTGACAGCAGCATTTTTTCATGAGCAATTTTTTTTATATGTAAAACATTATTGAAAAGTTAAACCTTTCATTCCCCTTTTCTCTGTTTATTTAAAATGTGGAATGAAACTGCTGTAAACCCAAATAAACAAATCAGTAGAATTGTAATCTGTTATGGCTTTTGAATATCAGCACAACGTGGGAATTTATGCCATGTCTCTTTTTATCTCCTCTCAGAAGACAATGATCGTTGTATGGGAGTCTTCACCATAACCCACTGACTATGATTTTATGACTGACGTATACAATCCCTTTTACCATTTATTTTTATGGAGATTTACATATTCATTTAGAATGTCATGCCTGTAACTAGTAGACCATTTATCTGCGTCAAAAAGAGCACACAAAGTAGTATTTGGATTGAAGTCAGATTTAATACATTTTTGAAAGCTATGAAAAGGAAACTTAAGGTGTGTGCATATATACACATATCTATATATTGTCTTAAGAAATATTTTTGTAAGCCACCTTGAGAGCCTTTTTGGCTAAAGGGCAGGATAAAAGTACTAAAATAAATAAATAAATATCCTAACAGTGTCCTTTCCACACTTAGTAAGATTCATGGTTTAAATAATTTTTTCTCTTTAATTCACAAAAGGTTTAAAGTCCTCCTTTACATTGTAAAACCTGCCACAGCTCCTATTTCAAGGAGCGATATGTATCAGAGTTTGTAGTAGCCACAGGGGGACTTGCAGAGACCTGGCCATTCTGGGAGATTCCAGGCCCTTCCCCTGAATTTTCAGCTTTCATTTTTATTTAAAAAAAGAAGAAGTCTCTAAACATTCCGTTTATGAAAATAGAAGAAAAGCATGCAGTCGGTATTTATTCCACTCATTTTCCCAGTAAGACCTTACGTTGTTCTAGTTGAAGTAGTAGGCAGTTATTTTTACATTTTATAAAAATTAAATCTTATTCCATTACTATTGATTACACTTAAATAATGTCATACCTGTCTTGAAAATAATCAATCCTATTCTGTTTTGTGTATTTAGCTTATTGATCTGCATCGATTCTCTGGCCAACATATGTACCAGTCGGCCCTCTCACACACACACCCCCCTCCAATGTTATCTGGCAATGGGCCTATGTTTGCAGTATCCAGTAACAGAAATTATTTTGTCACAAGTTTTGCTTTTAACATGCACACCTAGGTCGTAGTAAATCTGATGTTTTGTTGATACATGATGGAAATGGGGATGCAATTCGGTCATTATTGAAAGTAATTTGGTTGACACAGATTTTTGGTAAATGGCAGAAATTTTCTGGCATTTTATTGAAATGTTGAGAAGCTCTGAAAAGCTTTGATATAAATAGATTATAGGAAAGGAGAATGTCTACGAAGTCGAGGTAGGATTCAATCTAATCATCATAATCATCAACCAAGAAAATGATACGTTAGAAAATAAAGAAGTTAAAAGGCAAGTAGAAAGATGCATAGTATTTCTAAATTATTACTGTGCTGTCTAAATGCAGATATAATTTGGAAATGATACTGCAAAAATGTTCCTTATAAATTTTATTCAGTCTTTTTTGAAAACTAAAGAGTTGTTTTATAAGCGAATATAAATAAACCAAATTCTTAGAGGTCAGGTATTTTTGCTGTTATTTTAAACCATTGATACTTTAAAACTTGATTTAAAATGGGTTTATGATCAATTATCTTCATAGGCCTCTTTCAAGAAAGAAGACTGACCAACACGGAAATGAAGATTATGAGTCCCCTTATGAAAAAGATATTATAAGGTACAGATAACTAAATGTTATAACCTCCCTTTTTGTCCTAAGGTATACTTGATGGGGTTCACACTAAGCCATGAAACATAAGCATAATAAAATATTATTTCAAAGGCACAAAATACAGTAATTAAAAGCACAGAAATAAAAACCAATAAAGCAGCATACATAATACCAGTAGCAAAATGTGTAATGGAATGATTTAAAAAGACCTCATGACTCTTGAAGTTTAGCAACGATAGGTTATGGCACAGCTTTTTGGAAAGCTATGGTCCTAATTTGATCTGCATTGAGCTTTATTTTCATCATTACAATATCCTTCTTATTGAAGGCCATCCGTTTTTAAGGACTACTTTTTGTGAAATAAGCAACAGTGAAAATAAAATAAGAAAAACAGTGCAAGTTCTACTTCCTTATCTTGACTGACAGTGTTTAGGTGTTGGTTGCAAAGTTCACAACACAATCATTATGAATCCTAATCTCTGTACTCTTCTAGCATAAGAATTTAAGAATAGCTGTACTGCACAGAGTCATAGGCTCCAGTAGCCTTTTGGGAAGGGGGGGCATGTTTTCCTGTGGCCTCTATGAGCATTGTCCAGGATGCCCACAGCCAAACATTTAAAAACAAACAAACCACCATGTGGCTTGGCAGCACCAATATATACAGTCAAAGAATGGCAGAAAGAAAACAAGAGTCAGCAACAGCTCTGTTTCACACAATAGTAGCAATTTGACAAACCACTTGCATTGTGTTTTTGGTACTTTTTTCTTTTTCTTTGAAGAGGATTAGAGAGAGAAAGTGCGAGTGAGTGAGTGGATGGATGGATGGTGGGGGTTTCTGTGAGTGGATTAATGGGAGGGTGTTGTGTAGGGTGACCATATTTTGGAAACCAAAAAGGAGGACAACATGGCTGCCCCCAAGAGGGTGTGTCCAGTACCAAGGGGGTGTGCCCACCTGAACGTAGCCTTGGTCACATGTCTGATTTTACAGCACACGTTTAAGACAAATCTGTTCTACATAACATCTTAATGTTAAAATCATTGAAATAAAGAACAAGTGAGAGATTCAATGTATCTGAAATTAACTTCACTCACTCCTACTTTTGTGGATTTTGCTGTACTTTGAAGCTTTTGCTATACTCTGCGTGTTACATTTTCCCCTTCCCTCAACTATCTTTTCTGACTGTATCTTCACTCATTGCAAGCTGCTGTTGTTGTTAACAGGGTTTGCTACTGGCCCCAGATCTGTTTCAAATTTGGTATGGCTAAAGCTCTACCTAAAAGCTATCATGGTGCCAACTTTCAGCTCTTTATCTTTAAAAATGACAGTTTTAAAAATAATAATTTTAAAACCTCATTTTTAAAAAAATTCCTAAAAAATCAATGGATGAACGGATCTGTTTCAAATTTGGTGTGGCTGAAGCTCTACCTAAATCCTATCATGGTACAAAGTTTCATCTCTTTATCTTTAAAAATGACGATTTTAAAAATAATAATTTTAAACCCTCAATTTTTAAAAAATTCCTAAAAAATCAATGGATGAACCGATCTGTTTCAAATTTGGTATGACTAAAGCCCTTCCTAAGAGCTACCATTGTGCCAAGTTTCATGTCTTTATCTTAAAAAAATGACGGAGTTATAAGCATTTTTGTTAATCCCATTAGAGCTGCTCTTTGGGAAAAAAATCCGGATTTCTCCTCCCCCTCCCAGATTTACCATCAGAAACCCGGGCAAATCCGGTCATATGGTCACCCTAGTGTTGTGCATCTGTGTGATTAGTTGTATATGTCTGTGTGAGACTAGCTGGTAGTTGGGGCCAGGAACCCCTAGCTAAGACATTTTTCCCAGCAATATTTTTTATATATATATAACTCTCAGATGGACCCTATCTGGACATGGTGATATATTTTCAATTTGTCAGTAGTAAAGTCTAGAACTTCGTCTCATATCACCACTGTTTCTCTCAGGTCCTCACTCTCCCTTCCTGAAAATATCTGTTTTGGAACTGGTATGTGCCCTTTATCATCTGCATGAAGGCAGATTCAAAGAATTAATCCAGCTTCTCTGCACTCTCATCCTCCTTTAGTACTCCTTTAATTCTCTTGTCATCCAGCTACCTCCCTGGGTGGTTTCTGCTTCTGATATGTTTTTTTAAAAAAATGTTATTAATTGTTGGTATTAATGATATAATTATTTATGTATATGCTGCCTAATAAGAAATTTACCAGAGTGACATACAATGCAAAGACACAATTACAAACACAAGAAAATATAATAAAAAAATAAAAAATGTCCATTTCAGCATATACATATCTAAAAGATTAACCAGCAGCATAATCGATTGAGGGAAATGAATCTGGAAAAGCTTGTGTGAAAAAAGAAAACGTTCTTAGCATTCTCCTAAAGCTCACAGTTCTTGGAGCAGGCCTTAATTCCAAGGACAGAGTATTCTGGAGGGCAAGGGGAACTACATTAAACACCCTCTTTTGAGTGGCTGCCAGATGAATCCAGCAAGAAGTCTGCAGAACCACAAGAAAGGCCTCTCCTAAGAACCACAGGGAGTGGGCAAGAATTTAAGGGACAAGGCAGTCTCTCAAATATTTTCCTCAAAATCCTTTTTTGCCTTCCTTATTGTATGCTTGAATTTATTCTGTGCAAGCTTGTATTATTCTTTGTTCCCATTTTCTAAAGGAATTGATTTATTATATTTGTAATCTGCCCAATAACCAGTCTTCTCTAGGTCAAAAGTCTTTCCTGACCTGTGGTGTACATTGTAGCTGAGCCCCTATTATTGTGATTTTGAGCCCCCCCCCCCGCCCCCCACACAGACATTTCAGAGAAATTTCACCCTTTTCATTTTGCTTTCAACATTCCTTTTAACAATCCCCTCATTTTTGAGAAGTTTCCTCAGTTCTATGATCAACTATTCCATGACAAGCTGTTTAGGGCACAGTTCTTCAGAGTATCTAAAAATGTCTCTCTTTGTTTATGACCAGAACATGCATTTATCCACTTTAAAATTCACAAATCACTGCAACACCTTTCCTTTGGATGACTCCTTGTTTTTATTTTGGTCAGGGTCATGATAGCATGTCCACAGTACTAAATTTCTTTTGGGGCCTAATATTGGCCTAATCTACACCAAGCAGGATATTGCACTATGAAAGCGGTATATAAAAGGCAGGAGCCACACCAAGCAGGATATAGCAGTATCTGGTATGTGTCAATCGGCCCCAACAGTTGTCAGTACACTTCATTACCACTAAAAGCAGTAGTGTGGCTCCTGCCTTATATACTGCTTTCATACCATAATATCCTGCTTGGTATAAATTAGGGATTCTGTGGAAGAGTTTGCCCCTTTTGAGGTATCTTATGTTGTCTTTGACATACAAAGAGATACCACACACAGTATGCTCATCCCTATCCTTTCCATAGGGTTTGGCTCCACAGATGACCAATTCCCACTGGTTCTGTCCATTCCATCAGGTTTCTGTTATACCTACTATGACTATGTTCTCCTTTAAAATCCATCATTCAAATTCCTCCAGTTTAGCTCAGAGGCTTCTTACACTAGCGTAGAAACAACTACACATGATGTCCTTCTCCAAAGGTCTCTGGCATATGCATTTTCCCTTTTGCCATATTTGATTGTCTGTCAAGTTCTACTATATGCTTGTGTCCTATTTCTACTTTATCCCCATTTGTACAATCAAAAACATTTTCACCTTCATCTCCTAGAGATGATTCATCCTGAAGTGAATGCTCCTTAACACCTGTCGGCTTTCCTTTTTACCAGTCCCCTCATTTTAGAAAAGTTTCCTGTTTTGTAGTCAAGTGGGACTGTGTTGGAATTACTTGGCAATTTTCCACTTACATACAAATTAAATTTGATAGCACTGTGATCACTATTTCCAACTGGTTCAACAAGTCGCAAAAGTGAAATGACAGTTAAGGATAGATGCACAAACACCTGGTGCAGGCATGGAAGCTTATATTGGCCTGCTCCAGTGACACACACACACACACACACTCATAGATATAGATCAACACAGTTGCCTGTTTGCATTTTTGGATTCTCATCCCGAGTGCCTACACTTCCAGATTTACCACTACACCATTGCATGAATGCTTATGCCAGAAAATATATATATTAGTCTTTAATGTGCTACAAGAGTCTTTATAGAAGTTTTACCTCTTTCTTGTGACCGAAACACACATTTATCTGGTCTCTGTGAAAGTAATTAAAATCACCTTTGAATACTTCCCTGATTTCCATTTTTCATCTCAAGATTGCCATGAACGCTGCCTACAAAATGTCAGCCACAAATAAAACATTTAAAATTAATTATATTTTAAAAGCACCCAAATTAAATTCACAGCAGGATGTTACATTGCCCTTTGTTTAGGGTAGTGGCCTGGAGGAGGAAACAAAATGAATTAATTCAGCAAGCAGAGGAGCGGCGTCTGATGCTACAACTTAAAAAAAGGTCGTGTTCCCGGAACCACTGTTTCACACCTAACAACTCTCAGCAATGTAAGGCAGTTCATTTTATTAGCATACCATTCTTAAAAGTAGAACCTGGGGAACAGAAGAATTGAGGCTTTCCATTCCTAACTGGAACTATTTTCTTCCAAGGGCTATTTAGAATGGACAGGCAGTTGAGGTTTAATCCATGGGTTGACTTCTTAAAGAGAGAATCCATGTTTACACACAAAAAAGTCCTATAACTCCCAGTATTCCCTAGTCGACCATTATGGAAGACAATTGTAGGACTTCTTCTTTTCATCTAAACATGCATAGGAATGAGCCCTAATAATCTTTAGGACTCTTACGGGATCCTTTGAAATTGCACCCCTTGTAGTGAGATATGTTATTTACCATGCGTGGGAGTGAGATTTAGAACTTCTACTTGCCTTTTAAGAATTCCTCTCTCCACATTATTTTAGAAATCAATGTAACCTGTTGTTTAAGAAGTTCCTCAAGCTGGTTTTCCGCATCTTGGTCTGCCTAAAAACTATAGTTCTGATTTAAGTAACTGTTGGTTCACTTGCACTCACTATATTTGAATTCATGATTTCCATGAACTTTCCTTAAAGCTCCAATAATGTGGGGTTTAGAGAAGACACCGTTGTTGCAGTTACATTAATCTTGCAGGTAGGTACAAAAGGTTTAGCAGATGTCCACCTATACAGCAGCATGAGCTGTTAGCTTGTCATGGCTACTCCCCCAGTATTGAAGCGGCTGACCAATAGGGAGGATTTAGACCAGTTTAGAATTAATGGCTATTTACTGGTCTGACACCCACTTATGTGTCCCACTAGTGGTGGAGTGATTGTGGAGGTCTATACAAAGCTCAGAGCACATGTTTTGCATGCATGCATGCAGGTTCAGTCCCTGGCATCTCTAGGTAGAGCTGGGAAATACCCTTGTCTGAAAGCCTGGAGAGCTGTTGCCAGTCAGCATGTAGAGCTTTTTCTGTGGGGAGAGGACCCTCCCCAGAAGCAAAACCTTCTGAAAATGCCTCCCACAGCAAGTAGGCCTTTTAAAAGCCTCCACTGGCACCAATGGAGGCTTTTTAAAAACCTGATTGTTGTGTAGGGGGTGGCAGCCGGAGATAGCGAGAGGGTAGGCCCTGCAGGTCGCATCAAGACCAGAGGCCCGAGGTTCCTCCAGCCCTGATGCAAACAGTATTGAACCAGATGAGCCAATAGTTTGTCTCAGTTTAAGTCAGCTTCCTAAATCCCTCAACGCTCACACTGGCACTCTGAACTGGCCTGTATTGTATGAATTTTGCTCACATTCTGCGTGTCCAATTTTGGGGAGGGAAAAATTACTCAAGTCAGATGAGCTGCTGACTGAAACATTTAGGTTGGCTAATTTGTCTGGAAGTATTTGCTTATAAGAACCCTTCTGGCCTGTATATTTCTCTTTGCTTGTAGCAAATTTTGCTCTGGGTTATGAAAGTTGATGTGTGGATACCTGGGTGCTAGATTGTCCTTCTTTGCAGCAAAATGCTGGACTAAATTGCCTTTTGACTCTAAGATTATTTTCCGGGGGGGGGGGGGACTTTTAGCGATGTGTTTTTAACATCTTCCCTTCAACCAATGTAAATGTTGATCTACCAAATTAAGCAATAGAGTCACAGCTGTTCTGACTTGCTACTGTAATATAAGATCATAAAATTAATAATTTCTCCATAGCACTAAAGGAGCCTCTTATGGCGCAGAGCGGTAAAGCAGCAGTTTCTGCAGCTGAAACTCTCCCCATGGCCTGAGTTCAATCCCAGCGGAAGCTGGTTTCAGGCAGCCGGCTCGGGTCGACTCAGCCTTCCATCCTCCCGAAGTCGGTAAAATGAATACCCAGTTAGCTGGGGGAAAGGTAATAACGGCCGGGGAAGGCAATGGCAAACCACCCCGCTATAAGGCCTGCCAAGAAAACGTCAGCAAAAGCTGGCGTCCCTCCAAGAGTCAGTAATGACTCAGTGCTTGCACGAGAGGTTCCTTTCCTTTTTTTTCCATAGCACTAAGCGGGGCAATATTCCGTGTGTCTGGGGCCACGCACGTGCACACACACACGCCCCACTTTCCTTTTTCTCCTCTCTTTTAAACCTGAAACGCAAGTGAGACAGGAGCAAGCAAGGGGACTACTTCATTTGGACTGTTCCCCCACCCCTCCTCAGTCCAGGAGATGAGAGGTTAAGCAAGGCCATTTCCACCAACCCTGCTGAACGATCCCCCCCTCTTCCCTCCCCATCCCTTTTCCCTTGTGTGTCAGGTATTTTTTAAGATTGTAAGCCTGAGGGCAGGTACTTGTTTTGTTTTACTAATTGAGTGTAAGCTGCTCCAGGAGCCTTTTTTTTTTTTTTTAGCTGAGGGGCAGGTTAAAAATAATTTAAATAAAATTATTATAAATATAAATATTCCTTCCTCCTCCTGATTCACATCTTCCTTCCTGGTGATTCTGGCTCTTTCTCAGATGATTCCATTTCCCAAGCTCTCCCACTGTTGCTTCCTCTCCTACTTTTAATTTCACCTTCACCATTTCTCCTTCCCTTCTAATTGTTCTTCTTTCCTCTGCTGCCTCATCTCTTTGCTTCTCCTCCACTTCTCCTGCTTTCACCGGACATTTAAATATTCCACTGTCATTCCCTGGCTCTACCTCCCCTCTCCTGTTTGTCCACACCTGTGGCATCTTTTAGGTAAGCCAGCAAGCGTGCGATGCTCACATGTGATGTCATCAGTGGGCACTGGAGTCCACTGCCAGGCTGCTCCAACTCCCACCATGATTGGGAACAAAGAGGATGGTGTGGTGAGCTCTCGTGGCCCACTACGCTTGGATGGATAGGCCTGCTGTGGGCCTGCCAGCAGGGGGGGGGGCTGGTGGAAGAGTGAGCGCTCCACTGATGCCTGTGGAGCAACCCTACATGTGACTCTGTGCATGTGGGCCCTGCAGGATTCCACCCATGACATAGAATCATAGAATAGCAGAGTTGGAAGGGGCCTACAAGGCCATCGAGTCCAACCCCCTGCTCAATGCAGGAATCCACCCTAAAGCATCCCTGACAGATGGTTGTCCAGCTGTCTCTTGAATGCCTCTTGAATGCCTGAATTTGATTGAATGCATCAAATTCACTACAATGGGGAACAGCAAAGAAATTAAGAAGCAATATTATGTGAGTTAAGGACAAAGAAAATGTTCAGTGACGAGACAAGAAAAAGCTGATTTCTGCAAGCTGCTCTTGTGCTTCTCTTTGTTGCCTAAATCTAGACTACGTTAAAGGCAAATCATATTTAGAAGTTATGATTCATTCGTTGTCAGCATACTCTTAGCCTTGGTTTATTTGATGATGGCTTCTAAGTGACAAGTAAGGCTGAACATGTGGTTTACCCATGAGGCATGCATTTGGGAGGGAATGAATCCTGCCATTTCTGAGGGCCTTTTTTCAATTCTATATAATTACTGTAGTGGTCATTTTAAGCTTGGTGCACACCCTTTCCAAACCACCATGCACAGATGATATCAACGAAATAGATTTTTTAATTAAAATAAAAGTTACTTCATTTGGTATTTTTATAGTTATACAGCATTCTACCACAAACCAGCCATGCAAGCTATTTGACTGGTAAAATATAGTAGTTTTACCTGCATGTACAGCTTGTTCATGTGAACATGCTTAATCATGTAAGCCAGTGATCTTCAACTGGTCCAGATGTAAGACCCACCTTGGACTCTCAACCTGCGACATGGGACCCACAGTTTTCTCCATGCCCAAGATGGCGGCAACAGCTTTTCTGCAACCTGTCTGGACTGATCTTGTGACCCACTTTTGGGTCATGACCCGCCAGTTGAATACCACTGATGTAAGAGAATGCCACGGATTAGTTGAGTAATAATTTGTAAGATCAGGCTTCAAGTTGGTGCATTTTAAAGTGAACAAAATAGTAGATTACTCACCTTTAATACATGCCAGCATAACATGTCTAAAAATCCTGATTAGTTTACATTACAAACATCAAAAACACATTCATTTCCTGAGGCTATAAACAGTCATAATGTTTGTCAACGGCATAACGTTTTACTTGAAGATATGTGAATTCTTATCCAGAATCTCCTATTCTGCACCATCATGCTCAATTTAAATGTGATGCCTAGCAGGCATCTTAGCCATGCAGCATTGCATGCACCTGGCGCCAATTTGTTTGCCCGTCCATTACCATGTTCAAATTGGACCCCAAATGCTCCAAATTGACAACATAGCTCTGGTTGTGATAGCTCTCAAGGTCAATTCACACAACTCTAATTTGTCATACTGGAGGTGGTCTTTTTATGATCTAAGCCCAGAGAGCTTTGGCTATGAGGTGCTATATAAATGTAATCAGTAGAGAAATAAATAAGCTGAAGGTGCACAAACCACAGCCCTCACCTGCTGCTGGTGTGGTCCATGAACCCAGCAGCAACTGCACCCACTTTTCCCCCAGCCCAGCTGATCTTCCCAGACTTTTTCCCTTCTCCCTGCAGGAAAAGGCTCATATCAGCTGCCTTTCTCAAGACTGAGCAGGGAAAAGCTCTTATTTCTGATCAGCTACGTATTGGAGATAAGAACTTTTCATTGCTGAGGAAAGGGGGCAGGGCCCATGGAAGCTGCTGAATGATTCAGTCTTGCTTAGTTCTCAGGCTTATCCCATTTACTTCTGAATAGACATCCAGTCCTGCTTACTTGTGAGTAGAGACACGGCTGACTTTTGAGTGGACCTACAGAGTCTTGGCATTTAGGATGCTATTTGAAAGAGATGCTGAGTGATTCAGTCCTACTTACTTATTGAGTAGGTTAAAGGTCCCTCATATAGTGGTGGTGGTGACCACTACACTAGTGGCAGTGTGTGTGCACATGTACACACATGTGCAACCCCTGGCTCCCCAGCAGAACAAAAAGGTGGTACACCCCTGATCCGAGCAGATAGCTTCTGTTCAAGTGTACTTGTCCCAAAGCTGCACAAGAGTTCAGTCACAAGCAAAAACTGTGATGCAACGTGACTCATTAAAGTTGCTTGGAATGTGCTTGCTTCAACTATACATATACCAAAACGGGAATGCTATGGAAGAGATTAGCTGACCCCTGCTCAAGAATCACATTCAAATATGTAAAGCATAAAAAGAAGAAGAAAAAAGTTGCTTGGGATAGCACATGGTGCATCGTCAGACAAGCGTTTTATCGCACGCTTGCTACTGGCCGCTCAACAGTTTTTCGCAGGTCCCTTTGACAACACCGTCCATCTTCCTTCATCTCCTGCTCCTTCTGAACTTTTACTCACAAACAACAACCCGGTAAATCTGATCTTATTTTATTTTTTAAATGAAATTTGCTGCCATTTCCTGTTGTGTGCAGGAAAAGCAGCACGATAAAAATATCCAGTGAATGGGCCACATGGTCATTTCTGCTTCGTCTGTCTTCCACGTGTGAAGGAAGAGGAAACTGCTCATCCCTATTGTGGGACAGAAGCAGGAGGCCAAAGGGACAGCAGGGAAACGCGATTTCCCCTCCATCTAATGATGCTCATACAAGCACAGTTTATATCTTCTAAAATGATGTCCTTATAGAGCTTTCCTCGCACCTATGATAACTTTCCAGCCCGTAGGTACTGTAGGGAAACTACAGTAATAGTTGTATTCCTTTATTTTGGTCATTTCTACCACTGTTTATTGAAAACTTTTCTGGGATGGCTTACAATAAAATAGAACCACAAAATCAGTGAGTATAACAGAACAACCACACGATTTTTTTTTTTTTAAAAAAAATGAGCCGTTAATAGCAGTACGCTATTAATCATCAGTTAGAAACTCATACTTAAAAGCCTGGAAAAATAAAATTATCTTTGCTCAGCAGTGAAAAGACATCAAAGTAGGCACTGGGCAAGTCTTCCTGGGGAGAGCATTCTATAGTTGGGAACCCATTGCCACTGATATTAAGTATAAACAATAAATAACTTATTGTGTCTTAGAGCATCATCAGACGAGTGTTTTATAGCACGCTCGTTACTGGGCACTCACAGATTTTCGTGGGTCCCTCTCACTACACTGTCCACCTCCTGCGGGCCTCCCGCTAGTTTTCCACTCCTTCTGCCATTTTTTTCATAGTAAAATAGTCCAAGCAAAATGCAACTCTTCTGATTTATAATGGAACTGGTTGCCATTTCCTGCTGCGTGCAGAGAAGTTTTACTATAAAACGCCCACTAGAGGGCGTAGTCACACTACACTGGTTGCAGTTGTTTCCCCTTTCTCTCCTGTGTGATTCTTTCCATAGCAATAGTGGAAAAGCAGCAGGAAGCAAGAGCAACGGTGAGGAAATGCAACTCCCCCCCCCCAATCTGATGATACCCTTATTTATACTGTGTGATATTAACGATCATGCTTTTACTCCATGAGTCTTTCTTGTACATGGAAAAGTATCCTTTAACTTAGTGGGTCCAACCTGGAGAAGGTTCGTTGCGTTTAAATCACATTTAAAATCATTGGAGTAAGTTTAACAAATCCTGTAAAGCATTTTCAAGTGTTCATAACTTGAACGTTCCTTTTTCTTGTCCTTGATTGCCCAGATCATAATCTAGAGTCTTCTGAAAACTTTCCTGAAACTTTGTTTACTTGGATGAAGCCTTACAAGCAACATCACAGCCGCCCATACACAGTGATGGAGGAAACGACCATCAATCTTCCTAGAGATTTCCCTTACAGGTAAATGAGACGTAATAACTTTAGAAATAATTCTGCATTTCTGAAGCTTAATTCCTCTTAGTGTGTTTTAAAATGCCTTGGAATGATTCATACAAATCAATGTTCCATTCCTCTGAAATTAAATTGATGGAGCACCAGCTACTTTATTTATACAACAGTTTAGAAGAACTGGAGGCTAGGGATGATGGATATATCAGTACCTAGTAGAGTGTTGATCAGTGGTGGTGAACTGGTTCCCAGCCCCCACTTCATTTGCTTTTTTCAGACCAATCTTCAGAGCTTTGTCTTTGAGCAAATATTGGTAATAGCAGCCATTTTTCTGTCCTAGTTCACCCGTTGACATCCTCAAGTTATGACATCTCAGCTTTTCCTGACTGGAAAGATTGCATGGAGATCCATCTAGAATTCGTCAATGGAATCTGTTTAGATATGGAGTGGTGTATAGATGTTGTAAATAAATAAATAAACAAATAAACATTTAATAGGGGAAATTTATTGTTCTTCTACAACATAAGAAATTCCTTGCCAAGTCCTGATAACCAAGCATAGGACTTGTGAATGCACCTCTCTTATCAGGATATTATATATATTTTTCAGTAACTAAAGTACAATATTTTGTCTCTATGAAAATGAGACAGGTCCCATTCATAGTACATATGGCATGGCTACATATTGGATATTCCCTGTGAAACAACTCGTGTCGAGAGACACGACTTCCCTCTTCTTCTTTTTTTTAAAAAAATTATTCGTGTATTTGGTTGAATTGCACCATGCTTATTCTGCTATGCAACTGTAATGCTTATTAGATTTATTTTCGGAAATTTGAAGATGAACAAGTCTACCTATTCTGTTTCCGGCTACCTTCAGTTTTGTAAACCTTTATGTATATTAAAATTTCCTGAAGGTGGTGGAACTGGCCTCCTTTTTGTGGGTATATACATTAACTTAGATTTAAAGAAATGGAGGAGGACAGCACAGGTGCTTCGAGATGGAGGGCTCCTACCTCTATGCCATCTTTTCCTCCTTAACAGATTTTTTTTTTTTTTTTGTGGTAAAAAAGATGGAAGAAGAGGTGGGAAAATACAGGAAGATTACAAGTGGAAGACGATGACATGTTGTCCCCTTCTAAAAGTCAATGAGTGAGGCAAGGCAATTTCACGATAAAATCCTTGCCTTGAAATATTTCAGGCTGAGTATCTTATCCAGCTCATGCATTATGTACAGAGAATGTATTATTATTACTGCATTGGAACCTATAAGAGTATTATGCTAAGGATGAAATGCAGTTCATGCATACTTTGCCTTATCATGCAGAAAGACTCCGAGTCTGATCCAATTCATGTTTACTTGGAAGTAGGTCCCATTGTGTTCAATGGGGCTTACTCCCATATAAGTATGTATAGAATTGCAGCCTGAGACTCAAAATATGCAGGTTTTATTGATTTAACATGTATCTTCATAAACTAAGCTACAACTAGTCCTTTAAGAATTCTTTCTCTATTATTTTCAAAATCAGTGTAACCTCTTATATTCATAGGCTGGCTTGGGGAACACCAACCACTCAAGATCTGGACATAAAGCTGTACCACCCCAAGATGAAGTTAAATATGCAACACAGAATAAGCAGCTTGCTTACAGAGAAAAGTCTGCAACCAACGAAATCAATCCCAGACAAAGGGTATGTTTGGAAAATAAGTCATTCTCATGCTAACAAGCCTCTTAACACTCTGTTTTTGCCTTCCATTCATTGTGGAAGCTATGTCAATCTTACTGCTTTTCTGAAGTTAGCAACACATTTTCATTCCATGGATTCTTGTAAAAGTAGAAAGAACTCTAATTTTCACCTTGATTTTTCTTTATGTTTTTCAAAGGTTGGTAGACGTTTAAGCAAGAGGAGGATTGATTGTGTAAGAGGCAGGATTCCGCTTACTTTAGAAAACTTATCACAAGAATGCATCGGTTCATAGAACTGAGATCTTAGCTTACTAGATTTTTTTTTTAATGTAAAGACATTACGTTATTTATTATTTTTAGGTTTGCCACTAAAATGTGCAAATCTGGAAAAGTGAACTGGGCAGAAAGGCAGAATCAACCACAAATGTGTCTGGTCACTTACCAAAAACAGCAGGTTACACCAAGTTCCAGCGAGGTCCTCTAGCCAGACCTCACCAGATCTTTGATAAAACTACTGCATGGCCAGCAGGATCAAATGATCCCAATAGTGTATTCTAGGGTCTAGAGGTATTAATGCAGGTTTCTACCTACAAAGATAGGATTGTTCTATTAGCACCATTTCTCCACTGGAGTCATCTTGGGTATACACTGGGCAGGGCATGATCTCAGCCTCATATTTGTGGTTTGTTCAAGATTTCTCAGCATTTTTAATAGTCTCCACTTCAAGTATTGCCTCGAATGTTTCCATATATCTGCAGAAACATTCAGGGCTGCTGTGTCATGTTTAACAGATGATATGAGCAATTTCACTATTGTTTTGGCATAATTAACTATTTAAAAACCACTTGCATATTGGCAGATGCCAGACGGTGTTAATGGACACACTGAGCTACAGTAGTGGTGAAAAAAAAGGAGAAAAGCATCAGAAAAAATAAGGAACATGAGAGGAGAGATAAGACAAGCTTCAAACTGCTACTGAATTGGCACCCTTATCCTTGTAGAATAAAAGTCATACAAAGGCCGACACCCTTTCTGTGCCATTGAGAGATATTATTTCAGTGTGATGATGCCAAGAGAGTTCTCTTTAAAGAAAAATAATGGCATATTCTACAGCCCCTGAAAATCCAAAATACATTGGACCTGTTCTAGTAGTACTAATTTGAGACTTGCTCCTCATCTTGTTTTTTACTTCTCCTGAAATGCCACATGACTCTTAAATGGCAGGAGAACGTTCCCGCCATGTTGGAATGACGAAATATACTTTCTCTGAATATCTAAACTAGGAGCAGGAAACCTCTGGCCCATGGGCCTAATCCAGCTTGCAGAGGATTGGGCAGCCTCCACAGGACCCATGTCAAGTCCTGTCTCCTGGCCTGGAGCCGACGAGGACTTAGGGAGGAGTTGGGGAGAGGAATCACTTTGCTATCTTTGATCTATGATGGGAGATATCTAGGGGATTCTCCCACACATTGTTACCTCCTCCCTGCTGGCATTTCAGGAGTTGGAAATATGTCCCCCAAACCAGTACAGTTTCCTCACCCCTCATCTAAACTCATTAATTTTACTAGGATATTAATAGCCCTTGTGTTGGTAATTCACCATGAGCAAATTTCCCACAGCTTGATTTGGAGTGGGCTCAGTTAGTGTGAGTTATTATATAAGAAGTAGAAAGTAGCTCATTTTTCCCAGGCCCAATTTCAAAATGTCTATTTTGTTTGGTTCCCAACATTGAAAGAACATGCAGGCCCAGACTTTGTTCCAATACTCCATGATCCTCTTCCACTTACCTGGTGGTGATGACAACAGGATGGTCATGCAGGAGGTTTCGCTGTGCTGTCATGAGTCAGCATCCCAGTTGCAAGGAGCCTTGGGACACGTAGCTGACAATCTGATATCCATATTAAACACTCAGGAGCCTTCGGAAATTACATTTCCCAAGTCTTTGTTGCCTGGGATATTGCTGTTTCAATGTTCCCAATATCAGGGAGGGAGGGAGGCTTTGCAAAAGGATCCCTTTATTACTGCAGCCACCACCAGATAAGTTTTGGAGGAATGGAAAGAGGCAGCTGCAGTAGTGGGGAGAGGTAGCATTGGGCAAACTAAATAGTCAGACTCTTAATTTTAGTGGAGTTTGGGCTCAGCTTGTAATGAAGTAGGGGGCAAACTCTGCAGTTCACCATCATGAGTCCTCAATTCTCAACTTCTGTGTCACCACTGTTGGTAGCAAACAAAAAAGTGCTGAACAAGTTGAGAGAACTCACCATTATGAGACAGGTCAATGCAATTACCCGTTTTTGATTCTGTCATCATATATTTCAAGCTTTTTATTGAAAACAATTCCCGTCTCAAAAAACGCCAGCTGTTAATCTTTCTTTTCTCCCCCTTTTCAGGAGATTCATCTTAGTGAGTGACCCGATTTCAGCACCTTCTACTCCTTCTTTGAGCCCCCTGGAGAGCAAGTTACTCAGTGTCCGTTTCCCTAGGCAGAAGGAAAAGATTCTTCGTTCTCTCCTCTTGGATGGGCAGGAACCGTGCTAGTCTTTCCTTTTACATGCAGGAACTTCGTTTTACTGATTGAGATGCCTTCAACACCTTACGCTCCTTCCATTAGGTCCACAGGACAGCAGGTTTCTGAGGGTGCAACTTCTCAGACAAAGCAACGTGCATCCGTCATACTTTTTTCTTCCCAAACTTGTGTGGGCAGTGCTGCCTTTTTTCGTATTGTTTAAATAAGTCAGTCTCCAAGGTTGGTTAGCCGAGTAATAACACCAATATCTGAGCCCTCATATTTCATTTTTCAGTATGAATTCTTTCTATGATGCACTATTCGCTCCTTGTAGCAAATACTTGAGAAATTGTTGTCCTGAGCTCCAGAATATTTAGTAAATAAGTATTAATGGTCAAACAGACGATTTAGAGATGTATTACTGAGTAAAAACCTAGAGATCAGATTTGTGCAGATGTTTTTAAAGCCTAAACTTGTGAGAAAACTGGTTTCCCAATAAAGTAAAGTAATCTCTCCTTGATTTGGGCTTTGGATGAGACTTCTAGCACTTCCTTACAAACTACACACATTCCTGTTCTCTTTCTTCCACTCATATTTTTGCAAGAAACAGGGTTAACTCCTTGCAGTTAGCCTTTGAGTAACTATCGGCTTGACTACAGGCACTATCACACATTTTTATGTGGTCCATTTGGCAATCTGACAATCCATTCCTTTGCTCTCTCTTCCTCCTTGAGGACTAATTGGGATATACATGAATGGTTCCCAATGCTACTGATAAACTCTGAGTGAAACCTAATCAGTTTTTCAGGACTGATTTCTTCTTGTGAATACTGAGGGGTCTGTCAATTTGTGAAAACTGTTCCACCTAAAAAATGGTTGTGAGTGAGCTCTCAGATTGCTCAAGCCTACCTAATAGGGTTTCTTTCCTTCTAGAATCCTGTTTTTAAGTTGGTAGTAAAGACCACTAAGTCCTGTCTCTTTTAAGTCACCTTAGTGTATGATAATGTCCTTGAAGAAATTCAAGGACAGTGTACCCAGCAAACAACAAAAAGACGACATCTTTAACTCATGCTATTGAAGCTGACGTTGATAGAATTTTACTAAATCAGTAAATACAATGCATTTTAAAAATATTTTATTGATAAAACATTGTTCAATATTTTTTGTCCTTGTACAAGATTTTGTCTTTCAGTTACATGGTGTATATTTGGGCAGTCTTTCAGCTGCCTTCTGGGTACAATTCAATGTGTCTGCTCCCCACATATCTTAGAGCCTGCCTTCTTCACTCCATCCTATCATGACCTTGCAGATCTAGAATACCCTCTATAGCACACCCTTTATATGACATTAGAACAAAGGCAAACGGGGGCATCCGTGCCAGCTTTACTATAAAGTTGCACAAAACAGTTGCTTCAGGCTGCCGTTCCCACAAGGGGAAACTTTTCTGCCCCTATATGTCCTAAAATGAACTTCAAATCATTTTTATTTTTTCTCGCTAGTGTGAAAATGTCTAAGGTTTGTGCTGAGAAACTTTCTTCTTGGTTTCTTTTCAACTCTGAAACAACTTCTCTTCCTCCTCCTCCACCTTCTTCCGAAGCTGGAGCATCTTTCGGAAGTGTTGTAAAATCTTTCTTTGGGCAAGCATTTAGTATCTTGGAATCCTGAAGGGAGATTTAGCGGTACGTTTTAAATTATTTTGTGTTTTAATATATTTTCAATACTCTTAACATCTTTTTCCCTTCTATCATTTAGTTTTTATTGGATTGTCACCTAATCTAAGGGCCAACTAGTCGTGACATTTAAATGCACCAATAGATAATTCCTTCTCAAAGCAAATAGCTTTAAAGGAGCAATTTTTATCAGAATTATAGCAGGGGACAAAAACGCATGCACACCCACAGTTGCTGTTTGCATTTAAAACTGTCGGGCACCCATTTTTCCTGTCGGGTGCCGCATGTCAGTGGTGAGTGGGGCCGTAGCCAGCAGTGGGCAAGACCAGAGCCAAAACTAGGTGGTCATTCCCTTTCTGTTTGTCTTTCTCCCATCTGCTTTTCTCTCTCCCTGGCACCCACTCTTCCTTCCATGAAGAAGCCTATCGAGGAAGGGCCCGGTTGCTTTTGAACTGATAGCATGCAGAGGGCTCTTAGAATTGGACTAAGGGCCACAGGTTGTCCATCTCTAACTTAAATGTGCAGGTTAAATATGTGCAGTTTGGGTCTGTGGTTGAGGAGGCTTATGTATCAGAAAAGAATTCCTACCAGTTTACATGTGTATTTCCTTTAAAAGTTTCCCAGCATTTTGAAAACAATAACCCAGTCTGATAACTTGATTAAGAAATAAGGTGGGGAAATTTGTTCTGCTGCTGCTGAATCCTATCTCACATTTCTATTGGCATCCTTCCCATGCATGTCCAATGGCTTAGTTAAAGGAGGAGCTGGATTGGACCTAGTATTGTATTCTTCTCTTTTGCCCCACTATATTCTTCTCAGGTTATTTTTCAAATGTTGTATCAGTTCTCATAACAGCAGCACATTCAGACTTTAGCTTTACATCCTGTGCTATTTCAAGCACAGCTTTAGCCACAGAGGCTATAATTTGTTTTGCGGGCATGTGTGAGCACACACACGCAAGCTTTATCATGACACTGGGTGCATTTAGTTAGAAGAAAGCACACACGGATTCCTTATTCCATCAATCGGGAGGGGAAAGCAACTGAATAGTGTCCAACTTCGCTAGAACTTAAGCCTTGTGGAAAATTTTGACACTGTTGAATCTAAATGGCAAGGCTTTTGAACAGCCAAAATGTTTTCGCAGATCAGTGGCTACTGCCCAGCTTATGGCAGGCAGCAAAGCAACCTGGCTTCCCACTACCCTTTGAAACCCAATGCTTAGTGGAACAACACACAGAGGAGAGAGACTGGAAGGAAGCAAAATGGCTCCCTCAAGCCATACTGACACCTTCCTTGCCTGCTGGCGATGGGAGAACAAAGTGGCAGTGGATAGTTTGGCAGCAGCAGAAGCCCTTCTTTGGGGAGGTCCATTCAGGAGACAAAGTTACAGATGGTGCTAGAAACATGCCATAAAAGACCTTGCATCTCCCATGCTTGGTGTGTTTTGTTTTTGATATCTATTTTTATTTATTACATTGCATTGATATCCTGCTTCCCCCCCCCCCAAAGGAACTCAAGGCAGCATACATAATCCTCCTCCTCCATTTTATCCTCACAACAAGCCTGTGAGGTAGGTTAGGCTGAGAGTCTGTGACTGGCCCAGAGTCACCCAGTGAGTTTCTATGGCGGAGTGAGGACTACAATCCGGATCTCCCGGCTCCCAGTCCAATGCTTTAGCCACTACACCACACTGGCTCTATTGTAATGTTTTAAACTTCAGCAGGCTGGACACTTTCCCTGCAAAACTAAAGTATGGGTAGCACCCATCCTGCTCCCAAAGTTTTGGATTCCTTTTGTCGAGTTACCCCCAGTTGTGCAAATCCTCAGGACTATTTCCCCCTTAAATCTAGAAGCCACTTGCTTTTCTTCTTTAGCACACAGCCTGCAATTGTTCCTAAAATATTGGCAAACATTTCCTCCCCCTTTCAACAGGATTGCCCTGCACTGCAGCCAGGCTTTCATGCACATGCACTTGGGTCTTGTTTCTCTAGGATTATCAGAATAAGCACTAGAGTTATTGTCTCTCTCTCTCTCTCTCTCTCTCTCTGTGTGTGTGTGTGTGTGTGTGTGTGTGTGTGTGTGTGCATGTGCACTCTGGTTGATAGCTTGGGGTGGGGAAGGGTGTGTGCTTGGAATGATTTCATATAGTCCTGCCACTATTCATTCTAAGTGCCACAGTTACACTGACATACCTTGAAACTGCTGCTAATCACTGTGGACTGGAAATCTCATGAACAAAAAGACTTACCTTGTGGGGACTGGCCTCTCATTTTGAGTCATAACGAAGTTGAATCATTTAAAGCATTTTTATAGGGAAGGTACAATTGGGCACATTTCCTCACTTACCCACAGAGGTTTCTCTGTTTGTATGCTTTTAGTATTATTAGGACATTTAACCAAACCACTAGCCTGGGCCTGAAAGGCAGTGTTATTTGTTTTAACATGCTCACCCACAAAATCACGTTGGCTGCATCAGTATTGGCACACATCTGTGCAGGGATGAAATGGTCAGAAACCTTGAAGATTTTTTCTCTCTCCTTGTATATTCACACCTATCAGCAACGTGGTTTCCCCCATGTGCAGCCAAAATGGGTTTACACCCACTCATATGCCACATGCTGCATACAGGGAGACAGGATCCTTTGGACTGTGATGGGACTTATCTCTGTTTAAAGGGGAGATTGGCCCTGAGAGGCCCATTTCTTCTGAGATCAATTCTTCTCCACACCCTTCACCCATTATCCTCCCTGCCCCTAACAGGGCTCCACTTACTGAATCTACAATCTAATTGCTGATCATTTGCCAAGAACATGTCAGTTTCTGATAGTGGGAGGGATACCGAACTTTGGTGATTATTTCAGCATTCAAGATTTCGTACTACTCAAAACGAATGTTTAGCAACATCGTAACTCTGCATTCTTGTCCAAAAACAACCTAAAGCTTCAGAAAGGGGCAAATCTAGACGTGTTCAATGTGCAGACAAGTACAGCTCTTATGTGCAAGTGCAGGGGAAGCTGAGCAAGCACTTTTGTACACATCCTAACCAGTGGGGTGGAGAAGGAGTGTGTGTGTGTGTGTGTGTGTGTGTGTGTGTAGTGCCGCTCCAGGACGTTTTTGTTTTGAGAAGGAGCAATGGCATCTTCAGTAGGAACACCAGAGTAATTGATGCACTTTCTTTGCTCTGGCAAGTAAATGAAGTGATTACAAGGCTTTCAGTTTTTACCACTGTTTGTGACAAAACAGCATAAAGAAAGTCAAAGGGAAACCAAGAAGACAGTCTTTTCCTTTCCTTTGATTGTGTTCCTACTTCAAGCTAGCAGTTTTTTGCTAACTCTTCTTTGCAAGTATGCATTTTGAATTAAAAGCTGAAAGTTGCATTTCACCTAGTTTAAAATTTTTCTTAAAGGCTAAAGTGTTTTACAAGTTAAGCCTTTGCAGTCAGAAGTCAGCACCATTTAAGTTCAATGGAGTTTACTTCCAGATAACTGCATAGGATTTGTAATCAGATCTTCCAAACAATTGGGTATATTTTTTTACTATTGGTTTGTTTGTTTGTTTGGAATGCCTGTGTTTTATGACAGAGATTTTAACCACAGAATTAGCTCCTTTGAGTATAAATAATGGGAAAGCAGAATATAAATAAACAAAATTCAATGTCATGCATATAAAATAAGAGTTTAAACTGAAGCTTAGTTGCTTTCCCACCAGTGGTTTTCCAGCAGCAGTGGAGTCCAAAATAAGGATGTGTCATAAGAATATGAGAAAAGCCATTTGGATCAGACCAAGGGTTCATCTAGTCCAACTGTTGGTGGGAAACCCACAAGTAGGATGTGAGCACAATGGCACCCTCAGACTCTTGTGCCCCAGCAATTAATGTACATAGGCATACATCTCCTTTTACTGTAGGTAGCATATAGGCATCAGGGCTGGTAGCCATCAATAGCCTCACCCTCTATGAATTTGCCCAATCCCCTTTTAAAGTCACCCAAATTGGTGGCCATCGCTACATCTTGTGGAAGTGAATTGTAAGGGCTGTCGGAATGTTTTATCTGTCCTGAATCTCCCACCAATCAGCTTCATGGGATGGTCTGGGTTCTAGGATTATGAGAGGGAGAGAAAAATGTCTCCCTGTCCACTTTTTACACACCATGCATAATTCTGTGCACCTCTATCTGTACTATTCTGTACTCCCCTAATTTGCCTTTTTCTAAGCTAAACAGTTTGAAAAGTTGTAACCTTTCCTTATAAGGGAGTTATCACTTCCCCTGCCCTCCCATCGCAGAAAGCTTCGCAGTTGCTTCTCTTCCCAGATCACTGTAGTGATCTCAGAAGAGGGTCTGGGAGAGAGAACAGCTGGTGGGACTATGAGCGGGGAGGGGGAAAACATGGATCTCCTAGATCCAAAAGCATCTCTATCAATCTGAGGAAAGGCTTTGACAAATATTGCTGTGTGTGTCCTTTATTTGTCCATCCCAATGCAATCTATGCACTGACAATGGAACCAGTCACCTAGGGAGGTTGTGGGCTCTCCCACACTAGAGGCCTTCAAGAGGCAGCTGGACAAGCATCTGTCAGGGATGCTTTAGGGTGGATTCCTGCATTGAGCAGGGGGTTGGACTCGATGGCCTTGTAGGCCCCTTCCAACTCTGCTATTCTATGATTAGAACATCTGAGGACAGCCCCCCCCACCCCCAGCTGCAATGTGGGCAGTAATAACACCTGGTGGGCAATAGTAACACTACTTTCTGTGGCAGGATTGCTGTGAAGATTACCAACCTAATGCAAGTGACATGCTGAAACTCTCTCAAGCTTTATAAAAATGCTAAGAATCAATATTATTTGTCTGCTGATACTTAATACTGTAGCTAAGAAAAGAAAGCTTGAAGCAAGGTGACTTTTGTTAACTAACATTGTTGCATTTCCTGTGAAATGAAAATGCTGGTGTTTAAAAACTGGAACAGTACATTTAAAAATATGAATTGCAAAGTAAAACTTTCCCTTGCCAGCAATTTTGTTACAATATTTTCTACGCTGTAAAATACAAGTATGTTTCAAGCAGATGGGAGCACCTCCTTCAGGGAAGAATTCTGTAGCCTGTAATTTGGTTTCATACCATCCCAACCATAGCCTTGCTTTGTAAAATAAAGCAGCTTGCTTTTTTATTTTTAATTGCGCCAGCACAGGAGCTATAAGAGGCCGAAATGATTGATTTCCTGAGATCTATTTTGGAAATGTTCAACGTGTCACTGAATAAGCCTAAGCTTCCAGTCTGTGTCAAACTCTTTCCAGGGATATTTTCCGAAGCACGATTCTGAAGGTTTTTTTTTTTTTGCTGAGTAGTATGTGGTTATGATTGCTATTCCTAAACAGATGTGTCAGCAGTTCTACAGTATGACCAGCCCTATATTGCTTAAGGTTGCCCACTAGTTGCCAGGCACATCCTCTGATTGGGCACCTCCTCCTGATCATTTCCCAGAAAAGAAATATGGAAAGCAAGGGCGGAGAACCATTTTTCACCCCAAGCGTCACATTCTTTCCAGCTCTATGCCAATGTTGCACAGAGCAAAAGTGGACCAGAAAAAAAAATCTGTCCATTTTTTTCTGTTAATCCCCTATTTACTTATACCATACATTAACAACAACTACAACAACAACATGATGATGATGATGATGATGATGATGATGATGATGATGCTCACACTGATTTTTTTTTAAAAAAATAAAATAGCTGTTTTTCCTATGGCGGTCCTGCAATGCATATGGTTTTGAGGCCCTGTGCCTTCAATCCATTTTTAAAAACAGATAGTTTACTTTGCAACGTACTCAGGAGATGATCAGAGATGATTTGTCTTTAAATTTCCATTTTTAAAGGTATATGATTGCCAAGAGGGAAAGGATACTCAGGGGCCCTAATATTTGCCTTAAAATCATAACATTCAAGAAAGTACAACTGATTGCAGTGGATCTTAGTCAAATGTGCTTAGAGGGACTTTTTTTTTTTTTTTTTAAAAAGGAAAGTTCATAATACAGGATAAAATACTTTGTGTGTAAAAGAAATTTGAGGCTACCACACCCAAAAGGTCTGAATCTAGAACAATGAATAACACAGGAAAGGCAGCTGGCAACACTTCACCAACAGCAAGAACCACTAACATTTATGGCATATATCACTATAGCTCTGAAGCAGTAAGTCCTATGCTCATGGTTTTAGGTCTGGATGGTTTTTATGGTGGGATTGCTATTGTCCCAGTATAGTGACCTCCTGGGTTGTAGAATGTTGATGCGCACACAGAGCTTCTGCCTAGTAGGTTTTCCCATCATTTCAGCATAAGGTGAAAATCCCCACCCGAGGGCAACGTAGGGTGAATCTCTTGCATGCACAAGGAACTATATAGACTTGATCTCTTAACTGAAGTGAACATGAAAGCCAACCAGGGTGGATTTGATTTACATCAATTTGATTTAAATCATGATTTAAATCACTACTGAGAAAGGCTCGATTTAATCATGTGACTTCCCCCCCCTCAAAAAAGTGCACTCTTCCTCGCTATATTTTACACATCTCAGAGTTACCGAAGTCTCATTCTTGCTGGTATAATCTTAATATTTACAACCAGATGAAGGTTTCATTTTTAGAATAGCAACTTTTCAGATTAGTTTTACACTTATATCAAAAAATACTGACTTGGTTATACTATTAGAAACACATCATAGATAGATAATTATGAAATTATTGCGAGGTGAACTATCTCCATTTTAATAGGTTAAAATCATACATATTTGGACAACTTTTCTGCTGTACTTTATTGGAAGGACAAAAATAATCTTGCGCAAACCTCTGGAAGTGCATGACATTGTGAATGGATTAATGGAATTCATTTACCAAAAAAATTAAACAGCCTCATGCTACATAAGTAAAAAACTAATCCTTATTTCATGATGAATAACCTTTGGACTATAATGTTTCTTAAATAGAAAACTATCTTTAGATAGATTTTTCCTCAAAAAGTATTTCATTTTTTAAAAAACCATTTTTAATGTGTGTGTTTTTAAATTATTAATTTTTATCCACCGTGAAGCCAACTAAAAGCAGTTCAAGATAGGACCCTTCAAATGAGTGGAAGAAATTATTAATATAAAAAACAAACTGTTCCCCATGCCTTTAGTATTATTATTCATTCAGTCCTATTGAAACCAAGTTGTGGTTTAAAAATGAGGTATCAGGATTTTTCAGTTATTTCCACAAGCAACATCCCAGGTTTTGCACAGTTAACAAAACATTAACTGTATCAATCTGGTTCCCCAAGCAATCAGCAGAAAACATTTCTATAAACTGCATTGTTGCTTGAATTTTATTTATTTATTTATTTATTAAAAATGTAACTTAAGGAAGGCAATAAGAATGCTTTACATTCATTTAATCATACAAAAAGATCTGGCATCTTAGTGTAAGATCAAAATATTGTTATAAAATTTCTTTCCTGCAGCACAGAAATTATACTTATCTCACTGTAATTTCCCGAGCAGTTTCCAATTTCCTTGCCTCTGAAACAGGTTTAGAATTCAATTCATTCACTGGGATAAAGGGCAAGAAAAGCAAAAATTCTGCTTGAATGGATACTGGAAGAAACTAGTAATGAATTATATTAATCACCAGTGCACTTTCAGGACAATGAAGATCCTATGGTCCTAACCGAGTTAAAGTTAGTCTTAAGTGCAATCATATGCACACTTAACTTGGAAGGGAACTCCACTTCGAAGTTTCAGGTAATATATAAAATCATGTACATCCCATTGAAGCCTACTGAAAACAACTAACTGGAGTCCTATTTCATTGCTTTCAATGAGACTTGGAACTAACCCTTGCCTGATTAGGGCAATATCTCTTTCCAAAGCTGATGGGTTACACAGACCATGTGTAAGAGAGAACACTCAAGATTAAAGCCATATCCACTGCGGTGGTTAGACCCCGACCGTGCTGTATAAGAAATGAATTGGAAAGAGCTGGATTCAAATCCCAATTTACCTGTAAAGCTCACTGGATAGTTTTCGGAAGTCCTCATTAAACCCACCTCCCAGGATTGTTACGAGGATAAAAAGAATCATATATAGGATAAAGATAGAAAGTATCACTTCTTCTTCGTGGTCTCTGTGCATCACACATATGGGCTCGGCGCCTGCGCGAAGCCCCGCTTCGGGAATTTTCTATAGCTAAAAGGCATTTTGGGCGGGAAACCCTCCCCCTTCCACTGCGCATGTGCAGGAGGGTTCCCGCCCAGAATCCCCAGTTCTTCTTTGACCGTCTTGCAGACAGCCTCGTCAGGAACAACGCTCTTCAAAAAAACACTATAGCTAAGACTTACCTTAATTTCTCTAACTACTTTCCCTCATAGATTCTCTTTTCCTTCTGTATTCTACCTTCTTCTTCTGAATTTTTTTTTTTTTTAAATCCTTATCCTTCACTTATCTTATTCTCGCTTTCTCCTTCTTCAATTAAATTCTGGACCGCATGGGCCCCAAGGCCCCATTTAAAAAGTGTACCCATTGTGGTACAAAACTACCTCCATCGGACGGCCACAACCACTGTGTTATCTGCCTGGGAGAAGGCCATAAGGTGGACACCTGTACCCATTGCCAAGCCTTTTCAAAACTTACAAGGTGGCATAGAGCAGATAAATTGCGGGCAGAGCTGTGGGAAAGGGCGCTTGCATCGGTTGATAAACCTGCAATGGCTTCGCACCAACAGCCAGTAGCGCGTCCAGCTCCTGTCGAGCTGCCAAGGATTCAGGCCGACAGACCCCGCCAGGAAACCCCTGCAACGCCAGGGCGAACCCTGACTACCTCAGTAGCAAAAAAGCTAACAAAAAAGGCACATACATCGAAGTCCACGGAGGTGGTGAAGCAAAAAAGGGCTAAGTCGGCCAAAACTCACGACCGCCAGAAAACTCGACCATCGATGGCCGCAGCATCAAAGGACGCATTGATCCCTTTGATGATTGAGACGGTCTCCATTCCTGTTCCTGCCTCGGTATCGACGATCACTCCAATGCCGCCTCCATCATTATCGGAGGATGAGATTAGAGAGAGCGAATCCCACCAAAGTAGAGATCCAATACGTTCTACAAGGGGATCAATTAGAGGCTCACCTCAAGGAAACTTACCTGACCATATTCAGCAGTACGATGATCGAAGACCGCCTACACCGCTCGATCGTCGAACACAATATCGACGCTCACCGGACTCCGTTTGTTCGATTGAAGATCGATATCGAGAAGACCAACGTTATTTTTATGCAAGGCGACACCGATCCAGATTCCCTGTAAGAGAGTACGACGAACAATCAGAATACTCTCTCCCACCAAGACCGAGCTATTATTATAGAGATTGGTATGATGACCGTGACCGATATCAACGAAGAAGCAGGCTATCACCTCCTCGATATCGACAACCACCTTCTGCAACGATATCGGCACCGGAACAAGTCACTGAGATAGTACCAGTACCACTACCGATTACGACAGTCGAACCGACAACTTGAGATCCACAAACAACGCTCTCCATTGCAGAGCAAGTTCCTGATATGCAAACTGTACGAATACCTTCATCCCCTGAGGAACCGGACGACTATGGTTCAGACTCAGTTTCGGTTGTCTCACCAAATCTGTCTATCCCATCTCCGAATTCGATGGTGGAGGCGCAGGGATCAGTTTCGCCATCCGAAGGACTGGCCCATTTTTCGGACCTTATTCAGAGAATGGCGCAAGCACTGGGCATAGAGACCAGACAGACCTTGGAAAGGCTAGTCGATCCTGTTTTTGAAGCAATTTACACTGAAGCAACAACACCAATTGCGATACCCTTTCTACCTACTCTAACCAGGGCAGTCAAAGAATCATGGAAAGACCCAGTGACGTTACAGCCGTCGTCAAAACGGCTAGATAACATGTATAGAGTACTCAACAAGGATGCGGAATTCCTTTTTACACATCCTCAGCCAAATTCCATTATTGTAGAGTCGGCGCAAGGACGATCTCAAAGGGTGCATTCAGCACCAGTAGACAGGGAAGGTCGACGCCTCGATTTAATGGGCAGAAGATTTTATTCTACTGCAGCACTAAGCCTTAAAATAGCAAATTACCAGGCCACGATGTCCCGGTATCAGTTATTTTTGTGGGAGAAAGTGATGTCTTTGTGTAACAACTTAGGGGATGACCAAAGGGAACTAGCAAGAGTTTTCCATGATGAACCCACCAGAATGGCAAGACAACAAATAGCCACAGCTAAGCATCATGCCGATTGTGGCACGAAGACGATGATTGGAGCAGTCGCGCTAAGAAGACATGCGTGGCTCAGATCCGCTGGGTTGTCACAAGAGGCCAGATCACGCATCGAAAGTCTACCTTTCGATGGTACTGGCCTCTTTAATTCCACAACCGATGAAACCATGGACAATGTTCAAAAGGCTAGAATAATAGCACGTAAAATGGGACTAGGTCCAGCTCAACACCAACAGCAACAGTTTAGACCAAGAAGATGTTTTAGACAGCCTGGATTCGCTACCACAAGATATCAGCCGGAGCGGCAACCCTATAGGCAACAATTCCAACCTCAACAGGGGAAGAAGCAATTTCCATCCGCGAAACCCAAATTTCAGCGTTGCAAGCCCGATTACCCCCAAAATCGGCATCTTTGACTTCAATTCCCACACTACAACCACTCTCTTCGGCGACCGTCTCTCGACCTCAAGGGCAGCATGGAATCGAATAACTACAGACAAATGGGTGCTTTCCATCATAGAACATGGCTACAAGATAGAATTCGATTCCCTCCCACCCTTGGGAGTCCAGAGATCAACTACACCATCGTCACCGCTCCTACAAGAGGTTCGCTTACTCATAGAAAAGGGAGCAATAACATCAGCACCAAAACATCAAGTAATGAAAGGATTTTATTCCAGATACTTCACTGTCCTGAAAGCCGATGGAGGCATCAGACCCATTTTGGACCTACGCAACGTAAACACCTTTATAACACCAAGAAAGTTTCGTATGGTCTCGCTTCCAATGATCCTACCACTTCTCACAAGAAAATCATGGTTTGCCTCCATCGACCTCAAGGACGCATATTTTCATATAGCTATCCATCAGGACAGCCAACGATACCTACGTTTCGCCATAAATCAAACGGCGTTTCAGTTCAGGGTTCTGCCTTTCGGATTATCAACAGCTCCCAGAGTATTCACAAAGTGCATTGCTGTAGTTTGTGCTCACTTTAGGAATCAGGGGATTCAAATCCACCCGTATATAGACTACTGGCTTTTAGTAGTGGAATCAAAGCAGGCCGTCCAGCAGCACATAACCTATGTTCGGGACCTGATGATGGAGCTAGGTCTATTACTAAATATCAAAAAGTCTACCCTCACACCAACCAAGACCATAAAGTTCATAGGTGCAATCTTGGATTCGCAGACTACCAGAGCGTTTTTACCAATACAAAGGGCCATTGTTATTCAAAGGCTAGCGATCAATCTCTCCAAACAGAAAACCATTACCGTGTATACAGTCCAAAGACTTTTAGGGTTGATGGCTTCAACCACCATGGTTGTACAGTTTGCAAAACTCAAGATGCGACGCTTGCAACTCTGGTTCACCAGGGTATTCAACCCATTGCAGAATGCCAAACGCATTGTTCTTTCCTTACCATCAACAGTAATAAAATCCCTACAATGGTGGACAAGCCAATACAATCTGCTGAAAGGCGTTCCTTTCCAACCATCAATGCCAACCAAGTCAATCACAACAGATGCTTCGACGACAGGATGGGGAGTTCATCTCGACTCCCTAAGAGTACAAGGCACGTGGTCGGTGAAGGAGAGAAAACACCACATCAACTATCTCGAGCTCCTAGCAGTCCAAAAGGCCCTAAAGGCATTCGAATCCATGATATGCAACCACCATATTCAAGTGACATCAGACAACACAACAGTTGTTTTTACATCAACAAACAGGGAGGTACAAAGTCCTTGTCCCTAGCAAAACTCACCATACACATATGGGAATGGTGTGTTCGACGACAGCTGTTCCTGACTGCGGTTCACATAGCCGGTCTATCCAACACGCTGGCAGACAATCTCAGCAGGCACTCGTCGATAGCCCACGAATGGTGCATTCATCCTCAAGTGGTCAAGGAACTGTTTCACCATTGGGGACAGCCAAACATAGATCTATTTGCAACAGAGAACAACACAGTGTGTCACCAATTTTGCAGCAGAGCAGGAATAGGAAGGAAATCGTTGGGAGATGCATTTCTCCAACACTGGAACACTCACCTCTTGTACATGTTTCCTCCATTCCCCCTGATAACGAGAATCCTTGCCAAGATTATTCACGACAATGCGAACTGCATAATTCTAACTCCCTGGTGGCCCAGACAGAATTGGTTTACAACCCTTCTCAACAGGTCACAGGGTCGCTTCCGACGTCTACCGATGAGAAGAGACCTTCTGTCCCAGGGTCACAGACTGGTATATCACCCAGACCGCGACACCCTTCACATGACAGCGTGGAGGGTGATCCCCCAGTAGAGGATACAGACCTGGCAGCTAAGATCCAAGAGGTTTTGGATGCAGCACTAAAACTGTCAACAAGGCGGAACTATAACAGAAAGTGGTCGGCTTTTAAAAACTTTGCCTCTGAACATGAGTTTTCACCTACAAGTTGTTCTATTAATCGCATCCTGTCCTTTTTATTAATGTTGGTTGACAGGGGTTTAAAAGTTTCCTCTTTAAAGGTGTACTTGGCATCTATATCCATGTTTCATGAATGTGTGGATGGTCTTACTGTTTTTTCCCATCCTATGGTTAAGCGGTTCTTGAAAGGGTTACTAAATTTACATCCACCAGTAAGAACATTCTCCCCTTCCTGGAGCCTATCAGTGGTCCTACATGCACTCTCAAATAAACCATTTGAACCTTTGGCAACTACTGACCTGCGCCTCTTGACTTTGAAGGTGGTTTTCTTGGTGGCTATCACGTCAGCAAGACGTGCTAGCGAACTATGTGTGTTAAGGATAGATGAACCTTACCTCATATTCCATGTTGATAAAGTGGTACTTCGTACTGACGCTCAATTCCTTCCCAAAGTTGTCTCTAGTTTTCATGTCAACCAAGACATTATTTTACCAGCCTTCTTCCCAGCACCTTCATCTGCGTTGGAAACAACCTTACACTTATTAGATGTCAGAAGGGCCTTAGCCTTCTACAGGGATCGCACTGCTTTTTTCCGCCAGTCACAACGCCTATTTGTATGTTATGGACAAAACAAAAAAGGCTTACCAGTATCAGCTCAGAGACTCTCTTCGTGGCTGGTGCAATGTATCGTCCTAGCTTACCAGTTGCAGAAGTTAGACCCCCCGACTTCAGTTAGGGGGCACTCTACTAGAGCTGTCTCTACATCCTCTGCTTTTCAGCGTGGTGTCACGATTCCAGAAATATGCAAGGCAGCGACGTGGGCTAGACCAATGACGTTTGTATCTCACTACAAGCTGGACGTCAGGTCAAGGTCCGACTGCTCCTTTGGCAGAGCCGTCTTGTCATCTATCTTCACCTAGAGACACCAACCCTCCTCCGGTGAGTAAAAGCTCGCTAATTGCCCATATGTATGATGCATAGAGACCACGAAGGAGGAGGACAGGTTGCTTACCTGTAACTGTGGTTCTTCGAGTGGTCATCTGTGCAGTCACACAACCCACCCACCGTACTCCCCCCTTGGTGTCCAATGTTTGTTACTAATTATACTGTTAGTGTTGTTTCACATACACCTACAGGTGTCTATATCCTCAGACGAGGCTCTCAAGTCTCAGAAGAACTGGGGATTCTGGGAGGGAACCCTCCTGCACATGCGCAGTGGAAGGGGGAGGGTTTCCCGCCCAAAATGCCTTTTAGCTATAGAAAATTCCCGAAGCGGGGCTTCACGCAGGCGCTGAGCCCATATGTGTGACTGCACAGATGACCACTCGAAGAACCACAGTTACAGGTAAGCAACCTGTCCTTTCTTTCATGTGACTACCCGTGCTTTAAGGCACCCTTCCCCAACATGTCACCCTCCAAATGTGTTGGACTACAACTCCCACCAACCCTGTCCAACATGGCCATTGAGCTGATGGGAGTTGTAGTCCAAGAAAACTTGGGCTACATTCCCCAGTAAGGCTGTTTTAAAGTCTAATTTGGAGGCACGGTTCCAAGTCCCCCGCTGATTGAAGTAGTGCAGGGGGCTACTTGAGATAAGGAGGGCTTTTAACAGTGGCACCAAAGATTTGAAACTCCCTCCTCATTGTTTGATAGGAGATCTGGAGCCCTGTGAGTGTGAAGGCATCTTCTTCCCTGGATCCTCTCCCAGGTTCGTTCGTTCTGCTGTTTTTGTTTGCTGTTGCTTAATTCATTCACTAAAGGTTTGTTGTTGTTATTAATTATTTGCTTGGTGTTTTTTTTAATTGTTAATCAATCATTGTTTGAATGTGCATTTGTTTTGTAATGATGCTGCTAGCTGCCATTTAGACCCTTTTCAAAAAGGCAAGCCTCAGGATATAAATCTCCAAATATAAATAATATGATTAAATAAATAATATGATTAAATAAAAATGCTATGCATTTGTCCTGGCCTTTGGCCTGAATGGTAACATTTCTCTCCCTTGAATAAGTAAATCTTATATATTCTGGAGCTCATCAGAAAAAGAGTTGAATATGACAGATAAATGCCTGTGACACCATTAAATGCAGACTCTTTAAGAGCCATTTTTAGCCAAAAAATATATGGAATTGTGTTTATAGCACTAGAAGGCTGATGTGGAAATTTCATGGACATTACAAGCCTGCACTCATTTCTTTCAAAAATGTCCTGAGAAAGAAAGTTTCCTGGGGCTACCAAAGCCATAGTACTGGACTGAAACCGAGGAGCCTCATTCTTTTGTTGGCTTTATGTAACCTGTTTTGATTTTCCCATTGTAAATAGCCTCTGAGAAATACCCCTGCCAGCTGAATCTTTGTTTTTGTTCTTGCAGACTCTCTCCATCCCATATAATACCATTGACCTGTAAGGCATGGCCAGGAAAGTCAATACAGATAGAGTTTCACCCTCTTTCTCTCTTCCCCAAGCAGGGGGGATTTTTGGGGTAGACTTTTGCAGAGTTGGATTTTCTTCCAGAGGAGGAAGGTCACTCGAGGCTTGTGCCTTCATTTAAATCACTTTTCTTGCCAACTTATACCTTGAACAGGTACTGGGGGTAGGAAGGAGAATAGCAGAAGTACACACGGGTAGGCTTTGCTAGGTTCACAGCAATTTCAGACCCAAAGTAACAGCAGCTACCCTGAGGCTGCAATCCTATGCACACTTTTACCCACAGCATTACTTCTGAGCAGAGCATCAGATTGCACAAGTCAAAAAACTAATTTTCTCCAGGAATCTCCTGTCCAGCTAATTCTTCTCACCACAAACATTTTCACATTCTTCCACCTTACAAGTGGGAATATAGTGATCTGCCACACTGATTGTCCATCAGTGCAGTAATAGCATGTATTAGCTATCAACCCATGCTACAGCTAAAAGGTAGTTTTGAATATAAAAACCCTGTGGCTCACAGCAATGGGTGTGCTGCTAACACTGCCACTCTGATATAAGTTTATTGCAATTCTCATGTGGGCTTTTTAAGCTGCAAAATCAAGCGTTTGCAAAAGGATCGGTTTATAGTGTGAAAAATGTTGTTCATTTGTTGGGGAAGTTCTAGGGCTCCATCACACCTACTTTTTTCTCCTGGTTTGCCTCCGCGATTTCTACCTCCGTTTCATTAGCATGTCAAGTTAATGGTCCCTTTCACGTGTGTTTGTGGTATCACCACTGTAAAAGTGAGATCTCCTTTTGCTTGTTTGCTCTCCCGTTCCTTCTCCTTCCCCCTCCAGTTCATTGGTTCTTGACACTGATGGACCTTGTGATGGACAGGCACCGCTCTGGCTTTGTTGTCTAGTGTTTTACCAACATTGTTATCTTTTCGGCGCCAGGTCAAGACTTTTCTCTTCTCCCAGGCATTTTAACAGCATTTAACAATGTTAAGTTTGTTTTTAATGGACCCCAGAATTGTTGTTTTTAAATGGATACTGTTTTAACGTTTTTTTAAATTTTGTATACTTTGAATGTTTACTATTTTTAATTGTTGTAAACCGCCCAGAGAGCTTCGGTATATAAATGTAATAAAATAAATAAATAAAAATAAATTTAACATTTCATTGGCTGGCTGCCATTTCTGCAGGCAATGAGAGTGGGGTTGGAGCAGCAAAGTCAGTCCAACTGAGGCCTTAGCTAGACCTAAGGTTTATCCCAGGATCATCCCGAGGTCATCCCTGTGCATCTAAATGACACGCAGGGGATCCTGGGAACAGGCAGGGATGACCCCGGGATAAACTTTAGGTCTAGCTAAGGCCTGAGTCAGCACAAGCCCATTCATTCAACATGGTGTGCTGGAAGAGGAGAACCACCCCACCCACCTCTTTCATCAGCAAGACCTCCCTTCAAAGCACACCCACCCAACAAAGGACATAGCGTGAGAACAGCAATATACGGAGGCGGAAGGACACTTTAACCCTGCATGGAGGAAATAAACTGGATTTTCCCCACTCTAGGAAAACACAGAAAATGGAGGGGAAGAGGCGGGGTGATTGCAGGTCAGGCACAATGTCATGTGAGTACCGCGCTGCAAAATGGCAAACCAGGCATGACGAGCGTGCGATAAAACGCTGGTGTGATGGATCCCCTCGACACCTCTTCTCAAAGAAGCACTTCTCTTGTGGGGATGCTGCATTTTCTCAGCAGTGAGCCACTAATTATCGCTGGGGGTAAGCTACATCTTTCATTGCCAGCAAAGCGACATAGAGTGCTGTCTGGAATGTACGTGCTATAAGATAGCACCTGTAACATCATGAATCATGAGCAATGCAGCTGTCACCTTGTACTGGCAAGATGTTGTGGTCCTGACACCAGGCATATCCTGCGTATAGATTTCTAGGGGAGCTGAAAATGCCAGTTTGGCACTACCACAAAAAAAGAAATCCTGTCTATTCCACCCACCCATTAAATTTCCAGCGGACACTCAAGGGTCACTGGAGTTGCTTTTAGATCTCAAGAAGGTTCAAGTATTACTCAGGCTGGAATAAACAGTATATCAAATGGAACACAAATATTTGATATTGATTTCCATCTCTTTTTTTTCCTTTTCTTTTTTTAATGGACCATTTGTCTGGTGCCCATCTTCTGCATTTTTCAGACAGTGAACAAGGAGATCACCATTTTCCTAAGGTTGACCTTTGGGCTTTCATTTCTAAATCGTTGGAAGACCAGTGTTCTAGAACCATGAAGCACCCCAAAACTCTTCCATAGTGTTTCTTAATGTTACAAGTAAACATGTTTTTGTTTTAAATAGCACTGTCAAGAATCCCAAGATGATAGATACTGTACCCGTGATCTCAGTGAGCCTTAACTCCTTTCCATCTGAAGGATCAAATACAAATAGGTGAATTTAAACAGTTGTATTGTCAACTTCATTACTACATGTTGCATTTATAAAATACAATTATAAGAACATGCCGGATCAGGCCAAGGGTCCATCTAATCCAGCCTTCCTCAACCTGGGGCGCTCCAGATGTGTTGGACTACACCTCCCAGAATGCCCCAGCCAGCTGGCTGGGGCATTCTGGGAGGTGCAGTCCAACACATCTGGAGCGCTCCAGGTTGAGGAAGGCTGATCTAGTCCAACATTTTCTTCACAAAGTGATCAACCAGCTGCCCATAGGATACCCACAAGTAGAACATAAGTGCAACAATACTCTCCCACCCATGTTCCCCAGCAACTAGTGTATGTAGACTTATTGCCCCTGATACAGGAGGTAGCACATAGCCATCAGGACTAGCAGCCATTGCTAGCCTTCTCCTCCAGGAATTTGTATAACCACACTTTAAAGCCATCTTGTGGTAGTGAATTCCATAGTTCAACTATGCACTCTGTGAAGAAGTACTTCCTTTTATTTGTCCTGAATCTTCCACCAATCAGTTTCCGGTTCTAGTATTATTGGAAAGGGGAAAAAATGTCTCCCTACCCACTTTCTCCTCACCAGGCATAATTTTGTATACCACTATCATATCTCCCCTTACTCACCTTTTCTCCAGGCTAAACAATCCCAGCCGTTGTAACCTTCCCTCATAGGGGAATGGCTCGTCCTCCCAGTTTAGAGACCCTTTTGGAGCTCCTCCATTGTGTTTTAACCGCCTTAAATAATTTAGTGTCATCAGCAAACATGGCCACTTTACCTGCTCACTTCTAATTCCAGATTATTTATGAATTATTTGAAAAGCATTGGTCCCAATTACATCCCTCCACAGGGAGAATTTACCATTTATTCTTACTCCCTGCTTTCTGTTCTTTAACCAATTACTGATCCATAAGAGGACCTCTCCTCTTATTCCATGCCTGCTAAGCTTGCTCAGGAGTCTTTGTCGAAGGCCTTTTGGAAGTCCAAGTAGACAAGGTCTATCACTTCACCCTGTCCACATTTTTATTGACACACTCAGTCCTGCACTGACCCAGGAGATGGGAGACCTAAGATCTTTTCCACTTCAGATGCCTTTTATTTACAACTGTCTGATGGATTTGAATATGGGCATGAATATGTCACAACAACTGCTATATGAGGTGATTAAGAAGTTGCCCAGCTCACAATAAGTGTCGCATGGTTATTTGTCCTTTGCAGAAACAACAGACAGCCCCATCCTATGCTATTAGACGCATTGCCTTTGGAAAGGAGCCACCCCACACCCCTTCCATGTACAGAACCCAGTCAGACTGGCAATTGAATCTTACTACAACATTGGCAATGGGACAGCCTGGTCTTCACACCTGAGGACGGGAGGCTAGTTTAGCGGGTGCAGAGCAGGCTGTGCGTGGCACACAGCTCTGCCTTCCGACACTCTGCCGCCTGAGCCAGCCACCTTACTCTGCCTAATGGCAAGACCGGCTGCAGCTGCAATCCTGCACCCACTGGGAGTAAGTCTCATTGAACTTACTTCTAAGTAGACTTCTCTAGGATTGCACCATAGGTCTACTGCGATCCTATGTACACTTATTTGGAAGCAAGCTTCACTGACAACCCTGGGAAGGGGCGTTGGCTCCGTGGTGGAGCATCTGCTTTGCATGCTCCAGTCCCTGGCATCTTCAGATAGGGTTAAGGTAGGGTGACCATATGAAAAGGAGGACAGGGCTCCTGTATCTTTAACAGTTGTATTGAAAAGGGACTTTCAGCAGCTGTCATTTGTATATATGGAGAACCTGGTGAATTTCCCTCTTCATCACCAGTTAAAGCTGCAGGTGCCCTGCCCTCTTTTAAATCTGGTCACTCTAGTATAGCTCCTGCACTTTAACTGTTGGGATGAAGAGGGAAATTCACCAGGTTCTCCATAGATACAAATGACAGCTGCTGAAATTCCCTTTTCTATGCAACTGTTAAAGATACAGGAGCCCTGCCCTCCTTTTCATATGGTCACCCTAGTTAAGGGCTTCGCTCTCAAACCTTGGCAAACTGCTGCCAAACAGTATAGGCCACCTATCCCCAGCCAGGGTTGAAGATGTTTCAAACTTCAACTCCCATCAGCCCCGGCCAGGAATTCTGGAAGCATTCATCCAAAACACCATATTAGAGGGACCAATAGCTATGCTCATATTGCATGTATGTAGTGGGACTTACCTCCCAGGAGACATGCCTATGGAATGGCGTAAGCTGCAGAAGGGCTGAAGTGATGGGGGGGGGGCACTTCCAAGCATCTGGGACAAAAAGGGAGAAAAGGCTCCTGGGCCTTTTCATGGGCGCGCTTCTCGAATCCTTTCCTCTTCACATGCTCAGAGACCTTCTCGCCTTTAGACACACACACACACACCGGCGGGGTTGAACTCCAGCGTCCGAAAGGAAACAAGATCCGGAGCGGAACTTTCGGCAGCCCCAGCAGGTAGGCAGCTTGCAAAGGCGGCGTCGAGCCTCGGTGTGGGTTCGTGCGCGCCTAAGTGACGGACTCCTACCCCCCCCTCCCCGCTCCGCACTTCAGGCGGAGGGATCCACGGGGCGGGAAGACGCGGCGGCGGGGGGAGCCGCCTCCCCGGACGAGGCGCGCAACAGGCTCTCCCCGCGCTTGGTTGCGTCGGATCCCCTTGGAGAAGCTGTGCCGAGAAGCGTCCGCGGGGAGCGAAAGCGCTCGCCAGGGGGCAACTCTCCCCCGGACGCCTGCTGCTTCCTCCCCGGGCGGCCCGCTGGTGTCGTACGGCCCTGCCCCGTGCAAAGGTTTCCCTCGAGGAGGGGCTGGCGGAGGCGGAGGCGGAACTTTACCCTGTCTGCTGCTCACGCTGTAGAGTCAGATCCAGCTGAAGCTGCCGAGCTTGGATCCCCGCCGCCAGGACCAGCATCAGTAGTGCCGCGGCCGCCGCCAAGGCAAGCCGGGCCATGAAGAGCTGCCGCGACTCCCTCGCGACTTGCCCAAACTTCCTCGCTGCGCTGACCCCGGGGGATGCCGTGTAGGCGAGAGGATGAGGAAGAGCCGGGTGCAGCGGATGGTGCTGGCCACTTGCGTGGGGTCTTTGCTGCTGGTGATCTTCTACTTCCAGAGCAGCCTCAACCCAGGTGAGTTAAACATTCACCCCGCGTCCTCCTCACCCCCCCCCCCCCGGCCCATGAACCAATCCTGCACTCCCCAATCAAGTCTTCTTTACTTCTTTTTCGGAAGTTTCTGTTTCGTTTGGTAGTATCCCGTGCTAGCCCTATGCAGAGTGGACCCATGGAAATGAATGGGACTTAAGTTAGCTGTGACTCGTGTGTTTCAGTGGGTCTACTCACTGTAAGGCTAACGCTGGATACTATCCATTGAATGACTGCGGTTCAGAGCAGCTTCTCACTTTTGTAAGGTGTCACCCCACCCCAAGGCACACTTTCTGTGGCTTTTGCTGTAACAGACTTAACGCAGTCGCCCCACTTGGAAACTATAGTTCTAGAGTTGCTTTCTCACAGCTTTCCCTCCCAAATCCTTGTGTTTCCGTTTGAAACGGATTAGATTAAACAACAAAGAGTCTTGTGGCACCTGGAAGACTAGCACATTTATTCAGGTATAAGCTTTCGTGGATACTGCCCACTTCACAGGAGCTGCCCATTAAGGAGAACAGAAGATCATGATTGCCAAATGTAACGTTGCGGTTTGTTTGTTATTATTTATTAATACCTTTATTGGTCACTTTTCTAGAAGGATACCTCTAAAAGTGACATGTGCTGTTCTGTTTGTAAATCTATATCAGCTGGTGTTCTGTGTGTATACTTAACTTGGTTGTTCAGTCCCATTGGACTCAGCAATAAAAAACATATGTAGGACTGGGCCGCACAATGGATTAAAAACGGAATGGCTGGATCATGCCCTCAGTATTTTCAGGTAGTTAAGCAGTTTTAAGTCCATCAGCTTCAGTGGGAAAGATTTAAACAGGTGGTTTAAATTTCATACTGAAATCAATAGTTGGTTGTTGTTGTTGTTGTTGTTTTTAAAAAATCAGCTTTGCTTGAGTTGGGCCCCAAAACAGCAGCAGCGTAATTGATGTTCAACAGGTAGCTGTCAGTCAATACCTGGAAAATGTCTGTAACAGTATTTTATTGCTTGGGTCCAAGGATCATTGCAAGATAAAAACAATATCAATTAATTAAAACAGTAAAAGGCTTACATATTTTGAACCAAGATCACAATTTAAAATAACACATAAAAGATTAAGAAGATGGATACCTGGAAAACGTCTTTTGATATGGAAGTGCCTTTACCTATAGATTAAAGCTGTTTAAAGATCATTCTGGTTGGAATGTTGGAGTTCTAGAAAGTAAGTGTCATTGTGGGAATGCCACACACACCCCACACACACTATTCCAAGTCCTACTGGGTCTTCCCTTGCTGTACAGGGTTTATTTATTTTATTTATTTATTATTACATTTGTATCCCACCTTCCTCTTGCAAGGAACCCAGGGCAGCTTTCGTGGTCCTCATCTGTATTTTATCCTTGCAACAACAACCCTGTGATGTAGGGTAGGTGGAGATAGTCAGTGACAGGCCCAAAGTCACCTAGTGAGCTTCATGGGCAAGTGGACTTGAATCTGGGTCTCTCAAATCCCTTTATCTAACCACTACACTGGGAATATTATTGTGTTTACAGTGCTGTTCTGTTTTGCTGGTCTTGTGACCATAATAAATCCTCCTTTTTCTCAACCACTACACCACACTGTCTCTCAATGATCTGCAGTAGGACTGTTGAGAATTGGAGCTTGAGTCCCTCCAGGATTTAATTCCATTGAATTCAATTAAGGTGAATGTGTCTGTGAAATCAATTGGGCCTTCTGCTTGCTGAAACACTCCGTCAGCTCGGTGCAACTTAACATGCCGGGTACGTGAAAAAGTTTGGTAAGCAAATATGAGTGTGCTGAAAAATCCTTCTTAAGTTGAATCAACACAATGGCCCCAGGGGAAGTCACTCTTGAGAATATTACATATTTTCTGGCTAAGATCACTCTTCCTTATCGATGCACGTTTTTGCAGATGGATGTGAAATCCAGAATACACTCACTGGAAACAAAGCTGTATTTAAAAGCCGACCTTAGCACAGACCTCAGTGTCATGCTGAAAGGTCTGTAGTAGAGGTGGAGCCAGCACAGAGGTCCTCCAGATCCAAACCCAGTTGGTCCTTCATAGGTTTTATTTTCTTAGATGCTAAGTAAGCCACTTTCTAGGGGAGCTGGAGCTGCAACCCTCAACATCCTTACTCAGGAGCAGGTCTTGTTGAACACAGCAGGCTTACTTCTGAGTAATGTGTGTCAGATTGTGCCCTAAGAGTTAATTCTTGTATGCAGTGCTGAGCTCCCATTCTATCAGTGTATTGCTCACCCTCACACAGACGTCCGTGGCTAGTTTTTCCAACTCGAATCTATTTACAACATTGCGGGACTGCTTTTCATTCGCGGGGAGCGCCGCACAGAGACACAACCATGCAGATGTGAAGAGGCTGAGATACATAAGCATTCAGTGGTTCCCAGACAGAGGTATGTGTTGCTGTATGGCACATGCCACAGTGGGCTGAGGCATGCTTGTATAGTCAAGCCACAACTCTGTCCCACAACCATAAGCAGATGAGCAGAAATAACGCTGATCATTTTTTGAGGGAAGTGAAAATCCTGAAGATTCCAGTAGGGCTGTGGGGAGGGGAGCTTCCCATGGTGGAAAATAGTCCCCCACATCTCCCCCCTCAGACTAAATCCAGTCCCCTGCTCTCTCCGACAACAACACATCCCTATTGAAGGCAACCTTAGTGAGGCTGCACACAGGCAACTCCTACTGCTACCTTTCCACATCTGATGCCCTCCAGAACTACACCTCCCAGAATTCCTGATCATTGGGCATGCTGCCTGGGGCTGATGGGGGATGAAGTCTGATACATCTGGAGGGCACCAGGTTGGGGATGGCTGCTCTTCTGAAGGAGTTTTTCAGTCTCAGGAACGTGCACACAGTACCCTTTCCGGAGCTAGGAATGTGCTCAAAGAAGGTTCTTTCACACATGTTTGGTCCTAGCTGGACGAGAGCATGTGACATCAGCAGAGCAACTTAGAATTCGTACCCAGCATGGATGTACCCTATACAAAAATGGCATTTTGTCCCTCTTTCCTCTTTGTAATGAGTGCAGCCCAGAGAACTCTTGTGTCCTTCTTCTTTTTTTTAGGAGTTAAACATACTCGATTCTGCATTTGTTGCATTGATTTCAGTATGACATAAGCACATTATCACTGCGTTCCATACATGTCTACTCAGAAATAAGGCCCATTGAGTTACACTTACTCCCAGATAAGTGTGTACAGGATTGCAGCCTGACTTGTCTTTTTGAATGAAGTCCAGAGCCTTCATTAGAAGCAAGAGTTTCAGTGAATCACAGAGCAATCCTATGTGTGTTTTAACCAGAAGTAAGTCCCACTGCGTTCAACAGAACTCATTCCCAGGTAAGCATGTATATAGGAATGTAGCCTTGGAGTTTAACTGTCTTGATGACTGCAATATTTAAGATCATAAGTCTTCTGTGGCTGTTTTATGAAGGCAGCAATGGCTCCTGCCTAATAAAACAGTGATTTTTTTTTAAAAAAATCTGAAAATCATGGTGAACACATTGGCTGTTTCAGAAATTTAGAGCATTGACAGTAAAGCTGTCAGCTGTGAACAGGGTTCTACAAAGGGTCTGCTTTAATTAAAAGCTTATTCAAACTTTGTGGCCAGATTAATCTACCAATTAATTCCATTAATGTTTTCAGCTGTACAACCAAATGATGCCAAGCTGAGAAGATCCAAGGTTTCGCTGCCAGTTTCCTGCTTTTATATTCACAAGTAGAGAAATGTGCCTGTGTAATTGTTGTGATTCAACACTATACCGGTATTTCTCATTATGCTCTCAGCTGTTACCAAAATTGCAGTGACCTCAATCTGAACAGATTTTTTTGTTTTGTTTAAATTCACGATGGATTGAATGGTGACATTTCCATGTTACTGCGTTGGAGGGAACTGTATGATTTAGTTGGCTGAATAGCTTACAGTTTGAGCAGGGCATTATGGGATTGATGTGTGTGTTTAAATTTTTTACTGTGGAAGCATCATATAAAGTTTAGTAGATGAGTTCTACAGTTTTGAGAAGACTGTACTGGAATCTCCACTTTCTAATCCTGTATTTTAAAAGAAATAGCTGCAGTTTATCTTGATTTTACATTTGCTTAGTGGAAAAATACTGGAAAAGAGAGAGAGACAATCCAAGCTTCCCTGAAGTCAGTGGAGAGATTTTTGCACTCGCCTTTTGTAGTCCTGTGTATGCTTACTAGGGAGTAAGTCCTATTGAGATCAGTGGCACTTAACGTCTTGAGTAATCATGAATAGGTTTGGGTTGTAAGTCAGTGCAAATGCATCTCCACCAGAAGGGGGTAGAAGAGGTTGACTGATACAGTAGCATTGCTATAGTTGTGGCAGGTCTGATTCATGACTTGTCTGTTCTATTGTTGGTAAATAACGGCAAGATGGTTCTGCCTAAATGTTCCTCCAAAGTCTCCCTATTTGGAGATGGTGAAATTAGTCGTGCAGCTAGATAATTCTAGATCCAGGACGTAATGGTGTTATGCGACCTCCCTGAGTAGGAGGTGGTCACATGTATTAATTCAGTTGTGGAATGCCTGACAAACATTTCTCTTCTCCCCACTCCCATGCCATTCCATGCTTTACAACTGCTTCTACATTTCTTCTAAGTTAGAGCAGAAACCAAAAGTGATCATGCACACACACGAACTGTTTGCCAAACCTGATCTAAAACACACACACACAACCAAAGACTCCAAGCATGTGCAGATCTGTATTTTCCCCCTAATATCTTTTAAAAGTAAAAATGATAAAATGCATATCTAAAACAATTACATGCCTACTATCAGCTTCGGCTGATACGCCACCTGTGCCCCTTCCTAGAGTCGGAAGACCTAAAGATGATAGTGCACGTGTTGGTAACTTTGAGGCTCGACTTCTGCAATACACTCTACATAGGGCTACCTGTGTTCCTAGTCCGGAAACTTCAACTAGTTCAAAATATGGCAGCCAGGCTGGTCACCGGTACACCTAGGGGTGACCACATCACACCACTTTTAAAATCTCTTCACTGGATGCTGATTAGTTTCTGGGCGAAGTATAAAGTGTTGGTTATCACCTTTAAAGCCCTACATGGTTTGGGTCCAGGCTCTTGCGGGATCGCCGCCTTCTGTACAATCCACCCCTCATACTCAGGTCCTCTGGGAAGAACTTCCTTTTAGCCAGCCAAAACAAGGCTGATAAATATTACCCAGAGGACCTTTTCCTCTGCTGCTCCCAGACTGTGGAATGGCTCGCCGGAGGAGATTTGTCAACTTAACAGTCTTTTAGCATTTAAGGAAGCTATAAAGACTGATCTCTTCCGGCAGGCCTATCCAGTGGAATTTTAGGATGCTTTTAGGATGTTTTTAATATGTTTTTAGGAAGTTTTAAATATTGTGTTTTGATTAATATTTTATGTATTTTATACTTGTTGTTGTTCCCTGCCTCAATCAGGATGGAGAGGCGGGTTAGAAATAATTTTATTATTATATTATTATTATGGCCCAAAAAGAAGGATGCTGTAGCAACTTGCATCAGCTCTGCTTGTCTGTGTGCTGGCACTGGGCCTGTTTGCCTGTGGCCCCATCAGCTGCAGCTCTCTAGAGCAGCCCGCCCCAATGTGGTGCCCTCCAGATGGTTGAGACATACTGGGTGTTGAAATCCGACACACCTGGAAGTCATCAGGTCGGGGAAGGTTGCTCTACAGGGTCATTTGGGTTTTCCTCCCCTGAGCCGTGGGGTCCTGGACCTCTGCCCTGAGGTCTAGCCCACTTTGTGAAATCATGTGTGATAAAATAAAACAGCATGATAGACATGTGGTTTATTATGGTGGATTGCGAGCTGTGAATCCCTAGGACATGTCCCTGTTTGCTTTTGAGCTTCTTCTTTTGAGAGGCCGGAGAAATGAATCCTACTGTGAGTCCTGACCCAGACCCCAGCATAGATCTCCTTTGCTGTGTCAGTGCCATCAAGGCCCTTGTTTGCCCCCAGGCCAGGCTGCTGGGAAGTTGCCAGATGGGGGGAGTTGCGCCTTGGATCTCGGCTGGCTGCAGCAGAGCCTGTAGAACTAGATAAGAATCTCTGGGGAAGTACAGACGGGCGTCTTGTCAGCTAGGCTAATCATCTGCTGGTGTTGGGCTGCAGCCACCTTTTCTAACCTGGTACTCTCCAGGCTGGCTTGGGAGGATGGGAGTTGTAGTCCAATACATCTAGAGGGAACCAGATTGAGGTCATCCTGTCTTGTCCCTGTTTCAGGAGGTGCAGATTTTTCATGTTTGTGAATTGCAGTGTCTCCTTGTGCGCTCCTAACCCGGATCTGATCTGTATAGCATTTCTGGAGAGGAAGGCTTTGGATCCCTGCTAATCTCCCGTGTCTGTTCTGTTGCCCCTAATCCTCTTTCCCTAAACCATGTTGTTAACATGTGAACACAAAACAAGCCCTGCTGGATCAGACCAGGGGTCCTGCCTTCTGTTTCCATGGTAGTTTGTGGGAAGTCCATAAGTGGGACATGAGCACAGCAGCCCTGCCTCACTCAGGTTCCCCAGCAATTGGTATAAAGAGGCTCTGATACTGGAGGGAAAATATAGCCACCACATGACTAGTAGGCAATGATAGCCTTATCCACCATGTATTGGCCTAGTCCCCATTAGAACCAAAATCCAGAATGGGATTAACACACACACAAAAAAACCATGGGAGTGGGTCTACCGTGCTCATGTCCTGCCTATGAACTTCTCATAAGCCACCATGGAAACAGAACTGAGGTACCATATCAACTAGTTTTAAAATGATGCCTTCCTTTTGTCATCTTAAGAACAGAGATGTGACTCATTTACTTCCAAGTTCATGATGTTCCTTTCAGTTCTTTGTTCCGTTAGCACCATGAAAAGAAGAAGAAGCAAGAGTGCCGATTTCGTGCACATCCCACCAGTTTCCTGTGAAGCAAGCTGATTCCAAAGATGACTTCTCATTTTTAGTTTTGATTTCGAAGTTGCCTCTGTTTCTATTTCTAAGTTGGTTATGATGAACCTGATGTGGATGGGACAGTCATCTGGTATTGCATCTTTTCTGGAAAAGGCTTTTTCAAAATAGCGTTCATTTGTATAGGTCAATTAAATCATGTCAATTTCCATTCACGTGGTTATCTCTAGTGAGTAAGACTAGAGATAACCAGATAAAGAACGTTTCTTAACCAGAAGCAGGTTGATCATTTGACTTTTAGATTCCTAGTGAACCAAAAATAACCTATATGTGGCCAGGTGGGATGCTAATTGTTTTAATAGGCCAGTAATAGTTGTGAGCCACCTTGGGAGCCTTTTTGGCTAGAGGGCAGGGGGAAAAAGTGCTATAAATAAACTTAAAAGCTTTCACTAATTGGTTCAAATGTATTCAGCTTAGAATTGTCCATTGATTGGTATGTAAGCTAACAAATTAATTCTGAAACAGTGCACTTACCAGTGTTTTAAAAACACTCTTAACTATCAGCCAGAGCTGTTAATATCTAAGGTCCAGCCACAGCTGTAACTAATAGGTTTTGTACACTGGGCAGACCCAAATTGAGCAAAATACCAGCTCTGTCTATTTTAAATTCTAGACATGAGAAACTGAGCTGATAGCATGTTCTCGTATTCTCTTTATCAGTTGATTTTTTCTGTGCCAGTTTTTCACCCCTTCTACGTGTGTTTTTTCTCTTCTTACGTCTTCTGTCTATCTATATAAATAAAAATGTAAATGTTCGTTTGTTCCTAATCTAAAATCTCCGAAAGTTCTTCACTGATTGCTTGGAAATTTTGACACAACGTTGCATTCGAATACGCGCGTGTTTTTATGTAACTATATTATAGATGGGGACAAAAGTGTGTCTTAAAATCGAAGAAATAGGGTATATAAAAGCTCAGAGGCCTCCTCCAAGCCACTTATGCAAATAGGAGAGAAGTCATTGTGACATCACCAACCAGTAGGCCAATCCACTGCCTCTGCCTTCAGTTAACTGCTTTCTTCACCTTATGTCAAAATGACGCGTTTGCAAAAACACTGCTGTATTCGGAAGTGCCTACGTATTACACATGGAATGCGAGTAGAAAAACATTTGAACGACGCAAACGAGGAGAACGAGTCGACGGACAACCTGGCATATTCAAAGAAACTACGATAGGCAGACTGTACACTGTGCATCCCAATCAAGATGAATGCTTCTTTCTTCGCATGCTGTTGGTAAATGTGGCCGGTCCAACGTCTTTCCAGCAATTGCGAATTGTCAACGGCGTTACACATGCCACTTTCCACAGTGCATGTCAAGCTCTGAATTTATTGGAGAACGACCAACACTGGGATGTATGCATTAATGACGGGTGCAACACGTCACATCCAAATCAAATTCATGCATTGTTTGCAATCATATTGATCGCCTGCTCTCCTTCATCTCCAACAGAGTTATGGGAGAAATATAAATCGCACATGGCTGAAGATATTTTCCGTCGAATACGCAACGAAAATTCAAATATGAACATAGAATTCACAGCAGAAATCTACAACGAAGCGTTGATAATGATTGAAGATTTGTGCTTAGAAATCGCAAACAAAGTTCTCAATCAATTGGGAATGCCATCACCGAATCGATCTGCTCCTGCTTCGTTCGATGTAGAATTGCGTCGTGAACAAAATTCCAACACGCGTGATCTTTTGTCGTATGTGCAATCAAATATTCCTAAGCTAACGCTTGAGCAAAATGGCATTTATGATCAAATAATGCAAACTGTCAATAACAGGGTTGGAGAAATCTTCTTCTTAGATGCGCCAGGAGGAACTGGTAAAACCTTCCTAATTAGATTGATTCTGGCAGCAAATCGATCCCAAAATGACATAGCCTTAGCTCTTGCCTCGTCCGGAATAGGTGTGCCATTGCTACCAGGTGGAAGAACTGCTCATTCCGCTTTGAAATTGCCATTGAACATGCAATTCATTGAAACTCCCACGTGCAACATTTCCAAAGCATCCGGCATGGGAAAAGTATTGCAGAAATGCAAACTTATGGTTTGGCATGAATGCACAATGGCGCAAAAAAAATCGCTCGAGGCTCTTGATCGATCATTGCAAGATTTGCGTAGAAACATCAGACCATTTGGGAATGCATTAATATTGCTTGCAGGAGATTTCAGGAAAACATTACCTGTAATTCCTCGATCGACACCAGCGGATGAAATAAATGCTTGCCTGAAATATTCTACTTTGTGGCGACACATAAAGACTTTAAAATTAACTACAAATATGCGTGTCCAGCTGCAAAACGATCGATCAGCTGAGATATTCTCACGTCAATTGCTGGAAATTGGGAACTGAAAGGTGCCGGTTGATCTGACCTCAGGACGAATTTCATTGCCTCATAACTTCTGCAATTTAGTGACGTCAAAAGAAGAATTGGTTGAAAAAGTATTTCCCAATATTCAAACCAATTATAAGAATCAGTTGATTGGCTGAGTGAACGAGCTATTCTTGCGGCCAAGAACAAAGACGTCTACGAACTTAACAATATTATTCAGTCTAACATTCAAAGCTAGGCAGTCCATACAAGTCCGTCGACACTGTTGTGGAAGCAGATGAAGCGCTTAATTATCCAACAGAGTTTTTGAATTCACTTGATCTGCCAGGGATACCACCGCACGTACTACAATTGAAAATCGGCGTGCCAATTATCATGTTGCGAAATATCAACCAGCCAAAGCTTTGCAACGGCACGCGGCTTGCAGTAAAAAAATTACTGAGCAACGTCGTAGAAGCAACAAACTTGACAGGACCTTTCAAAGGTGAAGATGTCCTCATTCCTCGCATTCCTATGATTCCAACAGATATGCCATTTCAATTTAAGAGATTGCAATTCCCAATTCGATTGGCGTTTGCAATCACCATCAACAAAGCTCAGGGCCAATCTTTAGAATAGGTTTTAATTTTTGTGAACCGCCCAGAGAGCTTCGGCTATTGGGCGGTATAAAAATGTAATAAATAAATAAATAAATATAATTGTGCAGTTTAGATCTAGACACGGATTGGTTCTCACATGGACAATTATATGTTGTGTGTTCTAGAGTCGGCAAACCAGACAATCTCTATATCTGCACAGACAATGGAACAACAAAAAATATTGTATACCCACAAGCATTGTGAAATTAAACATATTAGAAACGTGCGCTTTCTCTTTTCTTTCTTTTCCATTTAACCAGACTGAGCTACAGCAATGCGTGGCTGGGTACAGCTAGTTTTCTAATAAGGATGTAGTTCTCCCTTGGAGTATTACTACTGGGATGGATAAGATAGATAAAGTGACAGTGGCTCAGTTCAGACAACACGTTTCTCTACGGTGGTTTTTAGAACTCCACAGTGGGGGTTTTACACCACCATTGAGAAATGTGTTGTCTAGAGGGAAAACTCCACCCCACAATGGAGGTTTTTTTTAGAAAACACTCCACGCTGAATATCCATGCTGTGCAGAGGAGAGTTCCTGCACAACCATTGTGTTGTGTGGAGGGCTCCATGGAGTTTCTCATTGTGTTGAGTGGACTTTTCCCACTGGCTACAGAGTTCTCTGGCAAGAGTAGTGAAAGGAGAGAGTGCCACTCTAGGAGAGCCACTGGGATTTTTTTTTTTTACAGCAATGGCTGTTGGGATACCAACCGGAGGACTGGGGGAGGAGAGAGGGCAGAGGAACTGTCAATCAAACATTGTGTTGCCTTTTTACTCAACTCCATGGGAGCCCACAGTTATACAACAGTGGAGTTAGAACATCTACACTACTGCTTTAATGCGCTTTATAACAGTTTTGACAACTGTTGGGGCCCAGGACACACTGCATATACAGTTGTCAAAACTGTTATAAAGCGCTTTAAAGCAGTAGTGTAGATCCGGCTGTGTGGGGAATACCACCTAAAAACTCAACCGTTGAGTGGAGTTTTCCCACTGTATAGAGAAACGTGTTGTCTGAACTGAGCCAGTGAATAATTTAGGGTGGTTTCCACTGCACCTTTTGTTTTGTTTTTTGTTTTAAAAACCCCCCACTGATACAACTTAGGGAAGATTAAAAGCTGATTCAAGCATTCACAAAACTCAACATGCAACAAGATTGTGAAATTGTGCCCCAGGCATTTGACATGATCTCTAAATGTGCTATCTGCACATAGGTTTCTGTGTGTGCATGCCTGGAAACACCTAACCCCCTCAAAATCTGAGCATACATTCATATGTAGGACAGAATTGAGATTCTGAAGTTTAGATGAGCACAAATGGTGGCCTGTGGTGATCATGGAAACCTGGTCTTTATCAGACAGGACATGAAAAAGATTGTCACTGAGTACACAGAGAGGAAATCTCGTTCTAACTACCAATGTTTTAGTTACTTCAGATAGTAGCATACTCTCATGATGTTTGTTCATTTCAAGAACATGATATCCTCTTTTTAACCCTGCAGTGAAAAAGTGGGCTGGAATTAAGCAGTCAAGAAAGAAGGGGAGATCTCTTTTTCAATTCATTGTTCTTTGTACTCAGCAGGGCTGCATATTTTAATTATCGGGCCCATCTTTTAAAGACAATTTTCTTTCATGATAAGAGGTAAGAGGCTAAGCAAAGAGAGGTCATTTTGGGAAGAAACATTTATCCACCATTGACAACTAACCCTTTGCCATTTTCCATTGTTCAATGAAGCTGAATGGTGGGAGATTTTGGACAGATAAAAGGAAGTGCTTCTTCACAGGGCGCCTTGTTAGACTGTGGAATTCACTCTCACAAGATGTAGTAATGACCGCTAATTTGGATGGCTTTAAAAAGGGATTAGATGAATTCATGGAAAGGAAGGCTATCTGTGGCTATTGTCATGGTGACTATATGCTACCTGCAGTTTCAGTGGCAGTATTTATTTATTTATTACATTTAGATCCTGCTTTTTTTTCTCCAAGGAACCCAAGGCAGTTTAAATGGTCCTCCTCCTCTTCTCCACTTTATCCTCAGAACAACAACCTTGTGAGGTAGGTTGGGCTGAGAGTCTGTGACTGGCCCAAAGTCACCCAGTGAGTTTCCATGGCCGAGTGGGGACTAGAACCCAGATTTTCGGACTCCCAGTCCAACACTTTAGCCACTACACCACATTGGCTCTCTATGCCCCTCAGAGTTCTTCTTGTGGGCTTTGTATGGACATCTGGTTGACCACTTTGGAGCAGAATGCTTGCCCAGATGGGCCTTTGGTCTGATCCAGCATGGCTTTTTTAATGTTCCTATGGTGCAGGGAGAGAAGAAAAGTGTATTTGGCTAAATCTCACCCCTCTTGGTGGGACACAATATAATAAAAATGAAGCCCCTGCAACCGCCACATACTGTAAAAGTGGATTTTAGCCAACTCATTTCATCTGGGCATTCTTCATTTAAGGATGTTCAGTGCCTTGCAGGATGTGGCCATTTCTGTGCCCCCTCCCAACATTTTACCCTATGGTTGCTTTCCATGTGTTCAAGAGCTGTGCTGTATTTGGAGCACAACTTGGGGTTTTAATCTCCATTTCTATTCCTATAGCACTGAGAAGTGACTGTACTTAAAAAAAAAATATTAATTAAAGAATCGTTATCTTCTGCTTGAATCTTAAGCTTTTGGCTCAGGCTGATGAGAACTGCTGGATGCCACTGTGTTTCCCGATCCATTCTGCAGCACCTCCCTCTCCGTCCCCCATCCTCAGCCCAATTGTATACACATGGTGAACCCTTTGATAGTAAATATCCCACTTATCTCTTGAGAGGGAGACATTTTGGGGGGAAACAGCAGGACACAAAAACTGTTTGCTCTCCAACTAAATGCAGTAAATGGATAGCTTATGCATGTGCGACTTGCTGAGCTTGCAAAATTGGATGCTGCAGAAGAAAAGAGACCTCCACTGCAGTCTTCCCCAACAGGGTGCCCTCCAGATGTGTTGGACTGCAACACCCATAAATCCCAGCCAGCTGGGTGTTGTAGTCCAACACATCTGGAGGGTACCAGGTTGGGAGAAGATTGCTCTGTGGTGTTCCTTGTGGGTGTTCACTTCTTACTTAGCTTTTCCCACCACCAGCCACTCAGTCCACGAATCTGTCATGCATGAGCACCTGCCTGCCCTGGGAGATGCAACCTCTAATGCCGTTTGCCTTTTTACAGTGTTCTCTGTGCAAGTTGGATGGCTTAAATTTCCCTAAACTTCCTTCTCTCTTGCAGTGTTGGCAGCCCAGCTCAGAGATGCAAGTGTCCTGTTTGATGGTTTGGGGAAGAAGATGAAGTGAGGGCGAGGATGTGTTGTGGCCCTCTCCCAATCTCCTCTAGGAGACATTAGTGGTTCTGATGTTGCTCCCCGGACATTATGTTATTCTTTATGACCATGCACTATTGCAGTCTTTTGGTAATGAGACTTGTCTTTAAACAGAGGTGGGTGATAGTATCTGGCAGGATACACCCACCCACACCCAGCTCTTCACATGGCACATTTTCAGGTTCAACCATTGGCTAGAAGGAAAGATGGAGGATGGGAAATATCCCTGTACAGCAGGAATGGGAACCATTTTCACCTTGAGAGTTGCATTTCCTTGTGAGTAACTGCATGATAGTAACAGATGGTATCTATTGTTATTATTATTGTTATTATTATTTTATTTATTTATTTATTTATTTATTTATATAGCACCATCAATGTACATGGTGCTGTACAGAGTAAAATGAAGATCCCTTCCTTCACCTCCACCTATATAGCAGTGACGCTTGAGAAAAAAGCCTCCTGTTGAATCCAAGGGGAGGCTTTTAAAGAAAGGCTAATTGTCACATGGGTGGATAATTTTTTTGGGAAGGGAGAGCTTGCAACATATGGGGAAGCTTAACTCTCCCCTGCCCAACTGTCACCCCCCCATGCTGCAATTAGGTTTGGCTCCAATGGGAGGCATTTTTTCAAGCCTAACATTTATGGGAAAGGGCTCACAAGCCACTTTTTCCTTACTCCTGCTGTAGGGTATAGTCAGGTTCTTGTTCAGAACCTCTGAATGGGATGTTTATTCTCACCAACTGATTTTTTCCTTCATCTTGGCATAAATGGTAGATGATGTGTCATATAATAATCCATCCTGTGGAGAAGGAGGTTGTACATTTAATCTAATGACCTCAGTGAAGTTGTTGGGTTTCTTTAGCACTGACTGATAGAGGTCAGGGTCCAGACTTTGGTTTCTAGTTTTCAACCCCATCCCCACCCCTTTGTGGTTGACATTTTAAGATGGTATCTACAGGAGAGCTTTTGCAAACAGCATTATTTCAAATTTTGCTATGTGATAAATGTGCTGCATTCTGACTCTTGCTGATCTGCACACATTTCCAGCCTTCTCAGTTGTGCCACCATCAATCATTCAGTGCAGCCTAATAGACAGTAAATGAACCTGGAAGTGTTCACTGTGCAGGCAGGAGAAAGACTAGCTCTAGGGAGCCGTGGGGGTGGGCCTCCTCGTCCAGCCCCCTAGTCAAGACTTCCTTTGAATAAGCCTGCCTCCTAGTGGACAGAGGAGAGCACTCCATTGTGTAGGTCACTGGGTGGCACCCCAAGTAGAATCCCTGGATTTAGGGATTTAGGCTAAACCTAAATCAGCATTTGACCGTAATACACCAGGTTTCGAGTCTAAGCACTTTTATGATGGCATACGCTCTGTTGAATTCAGCATAACTTACTTTCAGGCAAAAATATTTAGGGTCATTGTGCACAGTCACAATGTCTACTCATTTCTGACCCCAACTGATTGGGTGATGCTGTTCACTTAACCACTTTTTGTTGGACAAAGCATGCAGGCTTGTAGAGAACTCTTCCTTAGGCAGAAAGCTGAATTGTCTTGGGAGACTTAGAGACTTTCATTCACCACCATAGCTTGAGCTGCAAAGCATACTTTATATCCATCATTCTCTGGGATAAACAACTTTCTGTTCATCAATTCTTCAAAAGAAGTATAACAATGCGATTCCAGAGATCCTGTTCGCAACGTATTTGGATGGCTGTAACCATTACTGTAACAAAATTGCAAAAGTTGTTTCTCTTCCCTGGAGATTCCTAATATAAATTTTAAAAGAGCCCGATTCTTACGAACATAAGAAAAGTCTAACCCTATCCTGTTGTGTTTAGGTGGGATGGAAGATACTGTCCCATGGCTAGTGTCAAAGAGAGATTCAACCACCAGTCCAGTCGACTTTTGTGCATGAATGTGGGCGGAGCGCCGTCTTGACCTTCCTCAGGCAGCAAAATGTATTGGGCTGACCTGCATATTTAATGGTTGCTCCCATTTCATTCATAGTAGCTTCTGTAGAGGAGTAAATAGCCGACGTGTATATTCAGGGAAAAGCTTGCTAAAGTCTTTGTTGCTACTCACAATGGGGAGGAGAGGGTTAAAGAAAGTGTCTTGAGTTATGTAAGAGTAAGTTGGCAGAGTTGGCCAAAGAGCAGTATCCAATATTAATCCTACGCAGAGTTGAGTCATTGAAATGAATGAAACTTAAATTAGTCGCAACTAATTTGTCCCATGCATTTCAATGGGTCTACTATATGTAGGACTAACATTGGATACCACCCAAAGGTGCTGACCCTTCAATTCTTGCTCAGTTCAAAATTTGCCCCCATTTTTATTTCATTTTTATTTATTTGCTTATCAGGGTGTTTAGGTGGGGGCCTCTTTTTCTTTGGCGTTTTTATGACTGGAAGATTGCTTGGCACAAACCCTTTGCTTTCTGTTAGCATTTCTATTTTAGCATTGCAAATATTGAAGCTAGCAAGCAGGTTGGCTTTTGCTTGTGCATTTTTCTCTCTCCACATGTTCCGTTTGCCGTGGCTGTTAGAACTGTGTCGTCTTGTTGCTGGGGTTAGTGAAAGGGGGGGGGGATTTAAAGCTTATTCTAAACTTGACGTCTTTCCCTGCTTGCAATATATTTTACACCTCCCTGACTTGGAGAGCCACTTGGCCAACCAGAATTTGGAAATGGGCTGGAGATGTACAGAAATCCCCTTTATCCATTGATTAGGCCTGTGCTTTGGTTTTCTGGATGTCGCCTACTTACCGAATTACTTCAGCCCATGTTGGGGAAAAAGGGGCCCGGGGGTGGAGGTGGGGTGGGGTGGGGTGGTAGGATGACACCTCTGCTGCTGCCCTACTCCAGAACACCCCCCATCAGAAGCTCCATCTGCCATTAGTTTCTCCTTGACTCCAGGAGCAGCTGACCTCTCCTGATTACATAAAAGGGGCTGGTCCTAAGAACTACCGCTTCTTTGAAGAGAAGAGGGGCTGTAGCCTCAGTGGGAGAGCACCTGGTTTGCATTCAGAAGGTCCCCGGTTCAATCCCCGGCTTCTCCAGGTAGGTCGAGGAAAGAATCCTGCCTGACACCCTGAAGAGCCACTGCCAACCAAGGTTGACAGTACTGGGCTAGATGGACCCATGGTCTGACTCAGAATAAGGCAGCTGCCTATGTTCCTAAGAGGTTTTTGGGGTTGTAGCAGCTCCTCTTCTCCCTCCCCCATTTTGAGCATGTGGGGCCAGGTCAGGGCCAACCAAGACATTTTGTTGCCTGAGGCAAAGTAGCAAAGTGCCATCCCCCCACATTAAGATGCCTACTAGAGAGAAGATGGAGCAAACAACCTACACTGCTATGCCACCTGCGTCCTCTTCCCATAGAGTTAAAAGAATGGACCCCCCCCCCCAAACCCAAAGAGCCAAGGTGGAGCCAGAGATACATATTTGCTTTAAGGTACAGCATATCCTCTGGGTTTCTGCAAGCTTTGCTTTATTTCTTCATTTATCCGTGAGGAATTACTTATGCAGACTAAGGCCATGGCTAGACCAGGCGTATATCCCGGGATCATCCTTGTACATTCAAATCACACACAGGGGATACTGAGAGCAGGCAGGGACGACCCCTCCATTTGCCCTCCATTTGTCTAGCTAAGGCCTAAGAAGAACCATGCTGAGGGTCCATCTTGCACGGTCTTTTGTTCACACAGTGGACAAACAGTTGCCCATGAGAAACCCACAAGCAGGACATGAGTGCAATAGCATTCTCCCACTCAAGTTCCCCAGCAACTGGGGTATAGGCATATTGCCTCTGATACCAGGGGCAGCTTTCATAGGCCAGACCTCACTTTTTCAGATGCCTAAAGGGGTCATAGAAGCAGGTAAATGCCTATCTATTTATCTCTCTATCTCTATCTGTTTTTAAGGGCTATTTTACATTTTTGTACCTTTCCCAAGGAATCTTGGGAAACGTAGTTTGGCAAGGATGCTGAGTACTTTGTTAGAGATCCCCCCCTCTCTCTCTCACACACACACACTCACCCAAAATGGCTATAGTTCCCAGACTGCCTTGGGTTGAAGAAGGAACCACAGTTATTCTCCTTTGTCATTGTTAACAAGTCATCTCAGCAATGCTTCAAATGCAATAAAAGCTTTGCAACTCGCTCAAGCAAAAGGGAACGAGGATATGAGGAAAGATTCAGAGCAGATAGGCTGTATCTTTGTTCTTCCATAATCTGGTGGCTGGAGTTCATCAGTTCCAGATGTGGAGTTGGCAGACTAGCTAGAAGCAGGCCAACCAGGCGTGCACAGCCCTCTGAGGAACGCTGGTCTGCGCAATACCTCATCAGGGAAAATCTGTTCCTCCAACTTGTGTGACGTTGGGAGTTCCTGGAGCACATTTGGTGATGTGCAAAAGCTGTAATGTGAAAGGGCTGTGCAATTTGGGGGCAGGCAGGTGGTCACATTTGCTTTGGGGAAAGCATAGGGTTGAATATGTCTATTGAATGCCACTTCTGCATCACTGTTTGAAGCAGTGGTTGAGCATACACTAAACAGGATGGCTGCTTTGAGATGAGGCATTTATTGTGGAATCATTCACATTTTAAGGCGGGGGCGGGGGGCACAATCTCTTTCAGCCTGAGAGACCAATTCCATTTCGGAGAAGCTGTCAAGTCCCCATTCCTGTGGTGGGCAGGGGCAAAGGCAAAAGTGGGCAGGGGCGAAACACCTGAAATGCCCCCATGTTTTAGCTTAAAGTTGTCACTGCCAGTAGCTAAGCCTAGGGGAGGCCTTTCAGCCTTTCAGAATGTGGAAAGATCCAAGAAACCAAGGGACGATAGGTATTTAGGGAAAGAGAGATGCCTCCAGGGAAAGGGGCCTGGCTTTCTGAGGAATTTCTGAGGGCTGGATTGGGACCCCCAGAGCATTTAATTCAGCCCCCAGGCCTGAGGATTTGCACCCCTGTTTTATGAAGACTCCACACAACACAACACCCCCATGTTTTCATCTTGTTTTCCTCACTGATCCCATCTTGTTTTCCTCACTGCAGAAAGTCTGGTGCACCATCTCCACAGGTAGAGATGCCCTCAGTGCTGCTCTTACATATTTTTTAAAAGAGGTGTGGCTTTGACAGGGGGAGTGGCCTGTTGGACAGGTGAACCTATCATAGCTCAGCATGCATTCAGGCTGGACTCACACTGTTGTTCTCTTCCATATGCTGCTGATCCCATTCAGAGCCAAGAGGCTCTTTGGGGATCTAATGTGGGTGGTCATTTTGGGGAGTTGACCTGTGGCTCTGCAGAGAGGGTTAACTCTTTGAAAACTGCAGGTGGTGGTTTCACCCTGAAAAAGGACAGAGAGATGTAAAACAACTTCTTATCGTGGGTCAAATTTTTTCTGAGTTTTTTTTTTTAACTGCAAGTTATTTATCAGACAGTAGGTAAGCAAAGTGAAAATTAAAAAAAAAAGTATATCCACACCTGGTGGTCTATCAACTAGCTGCTCTGGGAACAAAGATGACATTGTCTAGGCTTGGTTAACAGGATTATATTTGGTCTGGTCTTGCATCTTCTGTTGTGGAATTTGGCAAACATTTGTTACGGTGTCTGGATTTTTCATTGCATGATTTATATCAGGTTAAACCTTCAAGCTCTGGTTCTTCCCCACCCCCACCTTTTCGGGCCATTTGGCTCGAGCTTTGCAGATGTATCCCACAATGAGTAAAAAATGAAAAATGGTTTTGAACGACGCCATCCAAAACTTTGACTTGGCTCTGCATGCTTCTTTGAGACTTCCTTTTGGGGCCAGGTGTGCAGACATCCAAAGAACTGGTACGAATGCTTTGGAAACTGGCTGTCATTGAACCAGCTGAGACTTTCAGACTTAATTTTCAATGAGGCAGTCAGCTTATGGTTGGCCCATACCACTTCAGGCTGCAAGTGGGGACTCATATGACCGACTCCTTTTCCATTCAGGAAATAAAAGCCATGCACATAGAAATTATAGGTATCAGGGAGAAAGGCTCTAGCTTAGTTTTCTGTATGCAGGGAATTTTTTAAATTCTATTTTATTTATTTTTATGAAGAAGTATTCTGTCATGCATGAAAGCCCTCATCTGAAGTGGTAGAACCCAGACACATGTTTACTACTTCACTGAGAACTAAGTTTAAGAGATAAGCCAAGTGGGCAAATAAGGAGAGGCGGATAAGGCATAAAACCTCTTTATGATTAGGGTTTATAGGACATCTAGTAGTGCTGCTCAGATGCCACCATCGTAATGTGCATATGGCCGGGTGCCCCACTGCATTCTGCACTTGCTGCAGCTTCCAAACCCAGCTCAAGTGATATTGTTCTCTCTGTTTCCAAAAGAGTCAAATACAACCCTGAGATTGTGTGCTTGCATCCGTGGGTACAATATGATGTACCAAGTAAAAGGCAACAGATACACACACACAAACGTAGTTCTAGTTTAAGGTCGCTCGCATTGCTTGCTATGCATTCCTTAATGATGAGAACATTAGAGACAAAGAGAAAAGTTTTATCCAATGAGACAACGAATGTAACAGGTGATTTATGATTGTATGCACTAACACTTTCTTTGGTAACCTAACATGCTACTAAAAGGACCAATAGGGTGCTATCAATGACAAATTGAATGCACTTTTTTCTGATCAAAAGACTATAAATGTTTCAAGTATTTTTTGATCGGGGTGCTCTGGTTTGATTTGATGCTAGAGTGCCCAATACTGCAGTATTGTTCAAATAAAACTTGGCTAAGTTGGATTCTCGACCCCATGTGTGTTTGATTGGGATATACGTGCCGGGGCCAGGACCTGCAAACCCTAATTGAGGGACAACACAAGGGCAGTCCCCTACAGAGTGTATTACAGTAGTCTAATTGTAAGGTTGCCAATGGATGAACCACAGTGGCTAAGCTATCCCTATCCAGGAAAGGGTGTTGTTGTGCCAACTGAAGTTTGTAATGAGTGCTCTGACCACTGAGGTTACCTGTGGCTCTAGTGACAAAGATAGATCCAGGAGCAGCTCCTATTAGAAACTATATATATGTATATGTTAGGAGTTATATGTGACATATCTCTTCACGTTTTGTGGGAGATTTATCACTTTTATTTAGCAGAGAGAAAGATAGCAGCAACAGAATACTTGACCAGATGTTGTATATTAAACTGTTTCTTTATGATGAGCTTGAAGAAAGTGGCAGAGACTACAAAAAACAGTCTGTCCTTTTCTTAAGATAGACAACAGAAAAGAGATCAGTTAACTGCCTTTTTACAACCACAATGGAATAGAGCAGAAATCCCCCCTCTCACTTTATACTGGTAGAATGTTGCTCTATCTAGAATCAAACTATGCAAAATGCATCATCAATATTTCTAACAGCTCCAAATAATGGACCCATTCCTTCAGAGGAAGTGCAACCCACAACAGGTGAACAGTCCAATTCCTGGACCTGGCAACCACCTTCATAGAATCATAGAACAGTAAAACTGGAAGGGGCCTACAAGGCCATTGAGTCCAACCCCCTGCTCAATGCAGGAATCCACCCTAAAGTATCCCTGACAGATTTTATTTTTATTTTATTTATTACATTTTTATACCGCCCAATAGCCGAAGCTCTCTGGGCGGTTCACAAAATGGTTGTCCAGCTGCCTCTTGAAGGCCTCTAGTGTGGGAGAGCCCACAACCTCCCTAGGTAACTGATTCCATTGTCGTACTGCTCTAATAGTCAGGAAGTTTTTCCTGATGTCCAGCTGGAATCTGGCTTCCTTTAACTTGAGCCCGTTATTCCGTGTCCTGCACTCTGGGAGGATTGAGAAGAGATCCTGGCCCTCCTCTGCGTGACAACCTTTTAAGTATTTGAAGAGTGCTCTCATGTCTCCCCTCAATCTTCTCTTCTCCAGGCTAAACATGCCCAGTTCTTTCCGTCTCTCTTCATAGGGCTTTGTTTCTAGACGTCTGATCATCCTGGTTGCCCTCCTCTGAACATGCTCCAGCTTGTCTGCGTCCTTCTTGAATTGTGGAGCCCAGAACTGGATGCAATATTCTAGATGAGGCCTAACCAGGGCTGAATTGGAAGCTATACTTCTATTAATGCAGCCCAAAATAGCATTTGCCTTTCTTGCAGCCCTATTGCGCTGTTGGCTCATATTCAGCTTGCGATCTACAACAATTCCAAGATCCTTCTCGTTTGTAGTATTGCTGAGCCAAGTATCCCCCATCTTGTAACTGTGCATTTGGTTTCTATTTCCTAAATGTAGAACTTGGCATTTATCCCTATTAAATTTCATTCTGTTGTTTTCAGCCCAGCACTCCAGCCTATCAAGATCACTTTGAAGTTTGTTTCTGTCTTCCAGGGTATTAGCTATCCCACCCAATTTTGTGTCATCTGCAAATTTGATAAGCGTTCCCTGCACCTCCTTGTCCAAATCATTAATAAAAGTGTTGACGAGCACTGGGCCCAGGACTGAGCCCTGCGGTACCCCACTCGTTGCCTCTCCCCAGTTTGAGAAGGTTCCATTGATAAGTACTCTTTGAGTCTAATTCTGTAGCCAGCTGTGAATCCACCTAATAGTTGTTCCATCTAGCCCATTTTTAGCTAGTTTATTAATCAGAATATCATGGGGCACTTTGTCAAAAGCTTTGCTGAAGTCAAGATATATGACGTCCACAGCATTCCCACAGTCCATAAGGGAGGTTACCCGATCAAAAAATGAGATCAAATTAGTCTGACAGGACTTGTTCCTGACAAATCCATGTTGGCTTCTAGTGATCACCGCATTGATTTCAAGGTGTTTACAGATTGACTTCTTTATAATCTGCTCCAGAATTTTCCCAGGGATGGATGTCAGACTGACCGGTCTGCAGTTCCCAGGTTCCTCCTTTTTGCCCTTTTTGAAGATAGGGACATTAGCCCTCCTCCAGTTGTCCGGCACCTCACCCGTCTTCCATGATTTTGCAAAAATAATAGACAAAGGTTCTGAGAGTTCTTCCGCTAGCTCCTTCATTACTCTAGGATGCAGTTCATTGGGCCCTGGAGATTTGAACTCATTCAAGGAAATTAGGTGTTCTTTGACCATTTGTTTATCAATCTCAAACTGCAATCCTGCCCCCTCAACTTCTGCTTCACTTTTTCCAGGGGGGTCATAGATCCGCTTTTGGGAGAAGACCGAGGCAAAGTAGGAATTGAGCACTTCAGCCTTTTGTTTGTCGTCTGTTATCAATTTGCCATCCTCATTAAGCAGTTGAACCACCATTTCTTTCCTCTGTCTTTTACTACTCACGTATCTGAAGAAAGCCTTTTTATTTCTTTTAGCATCCCTTGCTAATCTCAGCTCATTCTGAGCTTTAGCCTTCCTGACACCATTTCGGCACTTCTGCGCCACCTGTCTGTACTCTTCTTTTGTAGCCTGACCTTCCCCTAGGGTCACTATCTTATCAGGATTCAGTGTCTTTATTAGCCTTCATACAGCCCCCTGATGGTATCCAGATACTGGTTCAGAATGCACATGACCTCTCCTGACTAACATGGTACAGAGAAATAGAGGTGGGTGTTATCAGCACACTGATGACATCTTACCACCGATCTCCTAATGCCCACTCCCAACAGCTTCATATAAATGTTAACACTGGGGACAAAACAGTAAGAGCCAAACCACCACATAACAGTGCCTTTAACTCCCTAAGTGAGACAATCCAGGAGGATACCATTGGGCAACAGTATTGAAAACTGCTGAGAGATCAAGAAGGAGTAACATGTTGTACTCTCTCTGTCCATCTTCTGAAAAAGGTAATTTATCAGGATGACTAAGGCTGAGTCCATCCCAAACTGGGCCTGAACCCAGACTGGAATGGATGAAGATAATCAGTTTCATCCAGAAGTCCCTGCAGTGGAAACACCATGACTCTCTCAATCACCTTATTTGTGACCAGATGATAATTAGTATAAATTTGTGGATCCAAGGTGAGTTTTTTCAGGAATAGTCTCACTCCCACCTCCTTCAAGGCTGTGGAAGCCACCTCATCACGCAGTGATGCATTCACCACTCAACCAGTCCATCCAGCCAATCCCGCACAGTTAGCTTGAAGGAGCCAAGGTGGGCAAGGGTTGGGAGGGCACATGGCAGGTCACACAGATGCAAGCATCCTCTCCACATTCTCAGGCCTCAAAAAAGGAAACCAATACCACAAAATAGGGTCAGACAATGAACTGGACACCTCAACACATACTGTATCAATTGCAGTGTTTAAGGCAGCTTGAAGGTGGGCCATATTATCCTTGAAGTGTCTTGCAACCATGTCACAGTGGGTCTCAAAAGGCTTCAATATTGGATTCCCTAGGGTAGATGAAAGCAACCCCCCACATCACTTGGAAAAGCTCAGATAGATGGCTACTTGAAGATGTAATGGAGAGAGCAAAGTACTTTCATTTCCCTGCTGTTCTGATTTTCTAGTTGCAGGGTGATATCACACCCCGGAAAGTGTGATCCCCATATCTAGAGTCGAATCTGTCACCTCAATTCCCAGCTTATTTCTGCTGCCTATGTAGACCTGGCATAAGTGGTGACTTGCAGTGCGGAATCGATGAATGTTTCCCATTTACTGCCTTTTCTCATTTATTTAGAGCCAGCAGTGGTGCCTAGCATGGAAGAGAGCATTGGAGTGGGATGCTCCCTACCAGGAGGCTTAGTAAACAGATAAAACAGGGCTCAGGAAGGTTCGTGTCAGGGATTGAAAATGAGTAATGATAGGCTGGGTGACATAGTCAGTGGAGGAGCAGGGATATTGAAGCGAGGTTGGTTCAGAATAAAAAAAATGGCTTAGTAAGAGAAGACTTCTGGCCAATAGGAAAAGGAGAAGTTGCCCAGGTAGATGGAGCATTGTGGCAGAAAGGAAAGGAGCCAGTGGGGTTTAGCTAGTAACTGCAGCAGGAAATAGAATTGTGTCCTATTGACTACAATTGGGATGAAAATGTGAAAGAAATAAACTGTTGGGCCAATAGAACTGAACTGAGTCAATCCAAATGCTCTGGCTTAAATGGAAGTTGGACCAGGTTGTCCAAAAGCATGAACAGAAAAACAACATATGTTTGAGGGTACTTCTTTTTCCCCCTTCTAGTTTTTGATCTATTTGACTTTTTTGCTATCGTTCTTTGTTTTGGGGGGACTTATTGTGTGCTCATCATTACCTACTCATGGTTGTTTACAGGTTCTTTAGATGATGTTGTGACCCTCCAGTTTCACTTCTGTGCCCAAAGAGCATTGTGAAAGTGAAAGAAACCGCTTTTTTCATGTGTAGTTGTACTATTCTGCTAAACTACAGTGCCATCTAGATGTTATGTAGTGGAAAAGCAGGAAAGGAAACGTTCTTTATGTAGTGCTCAGATCTCAATTTTGTGACAAGACCAAAAGTACAGTAGGTATGTGGATTAACAGCCTTGTTTCGAAAAACTAGTTACAGCTGATCCCAGCACCCATGAGGACTAGAAGTTTTTATTTTAACACAGACTTAAGATGCAATCTAATGCATGTTTAGGCAGAAAAAAGCCTTCCATCTCCTTGCATTCCCCAGCCAGCATGATTGACTGAGGAATGTTGGGAATTGGAGGAGTCTTTTTCTGCCTAAACATGCATAGGATTGTGTCCGAAGTTGCACTTAACACAGGCTTCAGCTCCTTAAGGGAGCCTGGCTCTGTGTTGTGGATTGTGGCCTATATAGTCAGTCACAGCAAGCCAAAGCAAACTTTTCTCCAAATGGGGCAGAGGCGAGAAAAAGTGGCTGAAATCTCCCTTTTCCTCTTCCTTCTCCCCCACCCCTCTTTGTATTACAACAGAAGTTCCCCTACTGAGACGTCTACCTGGCTTGGAATTTCCAAACCATTAGAAAGCACATTTTGGCAGCCAGGTTTTCCTGATTGCTGACTTTTTTTCTTTTTCTTTTTTCTTTTTACTGGCTTTTTACTGGCTGATTTTAATGTCATTGTTCCTTAATCCGTTTGAGTGGGATTAAAATAAGGAAACTGTCTGATTTAGTTAGGGTTTTCTAGCGGTCAAGTTCAGAGCATGCTATCAAGCTCCGTTAATTCTGATTTGGGCCAGGTTTATCCCACATGGCGCTCATCGCCAGATATTTTATGCTGACCACTCCTATGTCATTTTTCAGGTTTTCCTGCCCAGCAAAATCCAATTACAGCAGCACAAAAGGGAATAAATAAATTTTAAAAATGTCAATATCTCTTCAGTATCAATCATCAGAAGTGCATTCCGTGAGCTAGCATGCTGTCGTTGCTGTTAAGTGCCAAATAGTAGTGAAATGTTAGTCGGACACACATAACTACTGCTGCTATTTATGTTGCAATCCTGTAACCACTTTCCTGGGAGCAAGTCCCACTGAACTCAGCGAAACTTATTTCTGAGTAGACACGAACAAGACTGCGCAATTAAAGGATCACATGCTCCTGCAGGAGCCTACCTGATTGTTGGAAACCTTTTTCCGATGCTCAACTTTGTGTGCCCCCCCCCCAGAGCCGGCCCTACCATTAGGCAGTGTGAGACAACTGCTTAGACGTCAGGTGCTGGGAGACAGAGCAGTGGAAAGATGTTGGAGGACACTGCTAGGTGTGGCCTTCAGCCTTCCTTGCACCTCACCCCCCACCCCACACACAAGCTAGCCTGCTGCCCTCCAATGTGGTGAAGGATGCTATCCCATGTCTAGTCAGGGGGCCTTCTGCATCTGGAATGGGACAGAGAGGCAACATCTTGTGCTTTGCCTCAGATAGTTGTGGGCCACACCTGATGCCCCCACCCACAGAAAATAGATGGGTGGTGACTGGGGAGAGGGGTCTGTTCTATGATGGCATTCGCCTAGGGAATAACCTCCCTTGATAAGATAGGAAAGGAGGTGCTACACTATCTACAGAGGTGTAGAACCTGGAGTCCAGGTCTGCCCTTCCGGGGATCCTCGGTTGGCCATGCCCCTTCTCCTGGCCCCACCCCTTTCTTCCAAACACCAATTGTTGGGTGGTGTTCTAGCTTTTGTGCAGTTTTCCCCCTTATCGCATCCTCCCGTCCGGCTTAGGTACTTGCAATAAGAGCTTAAAGCTAAAATACGTCGGCATTTGAGGTATTTTGGCCCTTTTGCCTTCAGCTCTGCCCACCGCTAGAATGCAACCCTTGACAGCTTCACCAAAATGGAATCCAACCCTCAGGTTGAAGGAGGTTCAACACCCTTGTCTATAGTCTTGTCATTTAGGTGCTAGCTTAAGATTTGTTTTTTGTACCAAGACTTTAACTAAACCGTTTGATGCCTTTAATTGGAACTACGCTTCCATTGGCTGCTGTCTTATTAATTATGTCATCTGCTTGCTGTTTATTTTACTGATAATTATAGTTTAGTGATGAGTGGGGTTTTACCAATGGTTCAAGCCAGGTCATTTTGGACTCTCGACTTAATGGTCTTACGGGCTAGGGAGGCGGTGGCGGCTTTAGGCAGCCATGTGTACTACTTCCATTGTGAAGCACCCAGCTGTCCTTTCTCTTTCCTCCCTTCCCACCGGCATTCCACGCTTTATAGCTGCTCCCACATTCTTCATACCTTAGAGCAAAAACACACAAAACAACCTACAGACAAACGAAGAAAACTGTTTGCCGAGCCTGATAATAAAAATACTTTGAATGTGTGCATGTTTGCATTCTAAGCTCTCTTCAATCATAGCACCATCATGCCTAGAGGAATCAAGTGGGGATTGCTTCTGTCGACCTGATGCTAAACACATAGCTCCATTTTATTGTAGGAAAGGATAATATACCTTTTAAAGCAAATAAATGGGATGAGCATCTGTAAGCATGTAGATGCCTGACGGGCTGCTCGCTGACAATAGCATGTTCTTAAAAATAAGGCAGGAAGGATGCTGTGGTGACCTCTGGTGGGCCATTGACTGACGCTGGGCCTGTTTGCCGCTGCCCCCAACACCTGCTGCTCTCTGGGTGGTTATTTAGGCACCGCCCCACCCCGGGCCACGGAACCCTGAACTGTGGCCCCAAGGTCCAACCCTGGCTGGGTTTCATTAGCTGTTTTTAAGGGACGTTATTTTTAAGTCACTTTGGAGATACTTGATGAGAAACAAGGTGTACCTTCTTAAAATAAATGAATAAATAAAGCAATTTGGGAGGGTGTGTGTTTGGGAGGGGAGAAGTTGGGTTTCATCAGGGCCTTTGAAACGTCCAACTCAAAGTTTTACTTCAAATGGACTTTGAATTCAAGGACCCAAAATGCAGAGTCTCATTTTTATTTTGGTTCTAGTGTAGGTTCAATTGAGGACACTTTTCTGCTCCAAGTAGTTGCAGTGTACCTTGAACGAAGTACATTTCCTCAGTCTGGCCTAACACTACTGCTCTTATTTCCATCTTGCTTCAGTATTCAGGATGTCATTAGATCTGTTCTCAAATAGCAAAATATGCCTGCTTTCTCTTAGAATAATTTCTCACCCAGGAGTGGGAAGAACCTGATCCACTTTGGGATTTTTTTGTTTTTTATTTGGGGGTTTGGGGTATTATTTTACTAGATTCCCCCACTACCGATCCCGGTGAGAGGAAGCTGTGGAATCAATGACCTCCTACAGCCCATGAGTGATACACTCTATATACAAACTGCAATACTATAAATCAGGAGTTCTAACACAGAAGTCTCAAAGTGGCCAGTAGAGCTGCACAAAGACCTGGCCAAACGTTTAATGGGCAATGGACACTGAGGCTAAGAGATAAGTGACCAGAGCAGCAGGGCATAACTAGCCCCCCTCTCCAATCCAGCCCGTGGAACCCTCTGGGGTTTCTTTCCGTGGTGGGGCTTAATCTCATTAGTACAAGGCTGATCATGGCAGAGAGATTTTATTTTTTTAAAAAAAACTATTTTACTTGCAACTGTGATTCAGAATCCCATGGAGATCTGCTGCAAATCACCCAAAGATCTACAAGTAGATCCTGATTTCCCTCTGCCTGCCCCTGTAACCTGATCAGACTGCTTCTCTCTTCAGCAGGTGCCTAGCTTCTCTTTTAAATAAAGGAGACATAAAAGTTCAGTAGTAGGAAGGACTTCTACAGATAACGAGCTCATAAATATGCCATGTTTATGCTTTGATGAAAGGAGAAGCCAAAGCTGCTGCTAAAACTCTTTTATTTCCTGCTCTCTAAATACCCAGAAAGAGCGGAAATTGCCCTCAGCCACAACAACAGAGACCTCGAAAGAAGAGAAACTGGGCTAAGGGAAAGCAGCAAAGAGTTCAGTTTGCATCATGCACTGGGGTTGAGGAACCAACATTGTTTGGGGCAGTGTGAGCCATGCCAACGACTGGTTTTCCTGTTAAAAATCAGCTCAAAGGATGTGGGTGCCTGTGTGATTCACAACCGCGGCAGAATGCATGGATGGCTCAAGCCATAGATCAAGCTTGCACAACTCTGAGCACGTCTTGAATACTTTCCCCTTAATCATTGCTGCGTAGTTCTCAGCCGTTCTGTACAGAACTGACTCTAAGCACATAACCATCATTTGCATTTTAGACAGGAGAGCAGAACCACAGCACCGGGGGCCATACTGGACTTCCAGGGTCCCAGTCCACCATGATTCCCCAGATGGTTGTGCTGTCTTTCCCTGGTGGCACCCCCTTTTCCCCATCCATGAATTTTTGGGAGAGTTCCAGCCTTTTGTGCACTGTTTCACCAATACGAAGGTGTTGAAATGTCTCTTCTAAGGCTTAGTTACAGGCAGTAAGAGTGTTAAGCTAAAACACACTGGTAGTTTTGGGGGGGGGTTTTGTGCTGCACCTTTTGTTTTCGGCCCTACCCACTACTGGAATGCAGCCCCCGGACATCTCCAAAATGGAACTCAGCCCTCAGATTGAAAGTGGTTCTGCACCCCCTACAATTTAAAACACTAAAAATGTGGCATGTTTGTTTACTGTCATATGGACAAGCTTCTGCGGTCCCAGCACCTAGACTGGTAATTCAACTGAAATCAGGATTAGTTGCTAAGTTACTAACAGCTAAAGGTTGCTATGAATTCAGTTATCTGTCAGGGATGTGTAAAGGTGGATTCCTGCCTTGAGCAGGGGGTTGGACTTGATGGCCTTATGGACCCCTTCCAACTCTACTATTCTATGATTCTAGGAATTCCATTTGGAACTTGGCACATGTACAGATAGCAGAAAGGGCTAAAAGTGGGGAATGACACATAAAGTACTTCAGTTTTTTTTTTTTTTAGTTATTATTTTGCAAACTCCTTGTTTACCTTTCGCTTTGCAGGAAATTGACTCTTGTTTCAGGAAAAAAGTACCTTTCTCTGTTATGTTTGACAGTAATTGAACACCTTGCAAATAAGCCCCAGTGACTTGAGCTGTTGTATCATGCTCAAATCAAACAAATTTGGAAATGGCAGATTGGTTTTGACTTCATTCAGCACTTCTAAATATGAGTTTTTGACATGTCTGGAAACATTTTTCTTGCTGTTTTCCGGTACAAATATTTGCATACAGCTATGCTGCTTTCTTTTAAATAGAATATAGTGAGGGGTTTTTTTTAAAAAAAAAAACTGGCCAAGACTTAGATTCTGATGCAAGGAAATGAAAAATTAAGAGCAGATATTTGATGCTCTAATGAGCTTCATCCAGTCTGTTTCCTGTTCCCAAGAGCAGTGGAAAAGAAGGAAAGGGTTTTAACTTAGCAGTCACATAAAGAAAAAGGAGAGAGAAAAAACCCACGTTGGAACACAAAGCCATGAGATGACCTAACTGTGGTTGCTGGCATTTAATTTTCTTATGTCTCAGTGTCTGTTAACAGATGTAACAGCCAATATGTCTCCTTGTAGGATCACCTCATATAGCTGCTGACTGTAGACTCCAAAGCACTGGCTGCCAGGAATAACTAGCAGTACGTCAGAACTGGCCCAGGGACAGAATGGCTTTCCTGTTTGAAAGGGTATCTCTGGAGGGATCCATGTCAAAAACGTTGACATCGAGTGCAAAACTCTTTTTTAAGGAGCAAGTCTCCTGCTTCTGGAGCCTTTCTACAAATACCCTGTGGATTTGGAATTCTGACAAATGTTCCCCCCACTCTTTGAATTATTATTTCTTAGACATTCTTCTGTGGAGAAGAGAAATGTCTGCATTGGCCAAAGCTGTTCTTCTCTAGAGCACTGTGTGCTTTCCCTCCTAGATCACAAAAGGTTTTCTCTTTATGTCCCTAACACCTATAGATGAAAATAAAGGCAGGCATTTAACACCCCTGTTCCCATACCATTATGTGCAAACCGTCTGGCTCTAATGTCCCTGAGAAAGCTCTGCCCCATCTACTGCAGGAAGGTGATTTAGAGCTTATTCATAAAATGATGGAAAAACAAATATAAATTGAGCTACATTTGTTGGTACCTGCAGTATTACTTATGTTTCCCCTTTTTTTATAACTCTTCATTTTACGCAGAAACTGACAGGACGGGAGGTCTCAGCTTCTTGGACTTAAACCGGCTTTCCCCAAGGAAGGAGCCTTTTAGATGTTTTAGGTTATATTTGTTAGTAGGTATAATAAAACCTATGTATAATAATTCCATAGAAAAGAAACCAGTCTTCTAAGGCTCTTCAGAAGACCTCCACCCATTGGCATTGCTCTAATTGTATGGACCATAACACCAAACCGGGCAGGTTATTATTCATTTATTTTGAGTTTATCCCATCCCCTTCCCCAAGGAGTTTCGGATGGTGTACTTAGTTTTTCCTCCCCTTAATCCTCATGGCAACTCTGTAAAGGAAACTGTTGGGGATTTGAACCCAGGTCTTCCCAATCCCAATCCAACTAACTGCTACACCACACTGGCAGGAGTGGGGAACCTGAGGTCGGAGTTCAACTTCAGAGAAGCTCTCGCGGCCTGCATTCCAGTGGTGGGTGGAGCCAAAGGCAAAAGGGGCATGGCCTTTTTTTTTTTTTTTTTAATCACATTGTAGCTTAAAGCTCTCACTGCCAGTAACTAAGCTTTCAGAGTGGTATTTCAGCCTTTCCGAATGGGAGAATAAGCTGCACAAATGCTTGGAAACTACCCAATGAACACCGATTGAGGGTAAGGGGCAGAGCCAGGGCAAGGGTGTGTGTGCCCTGGGGAACCCCAGAGGGCTGAATTTGGTCCCTGGATCTGGGGTTCCCCACCCTGCTTTTATAGGCTGCTTTTTCTTCCCCTTTCTCAGACTGAGCTTGTTGCTTTTTCTTCCATTCATAAAAAAACAAACTTTAAAAATCCCCAAAATAATTTTACTTCCATATGCTGGCTGGTTGCATCTATACCAGTGACGCATCAAACCATTAACAGTGTGTGTGTGTGTGTGTGTGTGTGTGTGTGTTGGCTAGAAACATGCTTTCATTATCAGTAGGGAGTGGAGTGGTTCAGCAGCTCTGATTACTTTCTGGGTCTGCGGAGTCTCCTGCGATTCAAGAGAAGTTGCCGTCTGATGGGAGCGGGAAGAAGGCTGGGCCAGAACTGCTGCTTGAGTATTTAGCTGTTTCCCTTTAACAAAAGTTGAAAGGAGACTGCTCTATGGGGAAAGGGGGATGTGCTACACAGTGCTAAGTGCCCAGGTCCTAATCCCATGTATCAGAATACTGCGCCATTGTCACCTGAATGTGGATGTGTGTGACTGGGGAGGAGACAGGGAGGCAGAGAGTGAACTATTTCATGGATCTGGGACGAAGACCATGGGCAGTATCCAGCGGTGTCGTTCTGCAAAATCAAACGGTGCTGGTGGAGCTCCACCAAATCTTTCTCTTGTGCAAGTGGTTGTGTACATGTAATATGCTCCAGGGCTGCACAGCCATGCTTGCACAAACTTCTTCCTTTTACGCATAGTTTAGAACTTAGTTTCCACGAGTGCAATGTCATTTGTGATAGTGGGATGACACAGTTCAGTGCTGGCCCATATATACCCTGCAGCTCAATATTGCGTTTAGCATTATATGCGAACCAGGCCAATTTAATACAAAGGTAGAGAGAGAGCTCTGAACCAATCAGAGGACTCTTGCTGCCTTTGTATCAGATTGGCCTGGTTCACATATAATGTTGTATAAACCTGTAGTTTATTTAACCCATGGTTTGTAGCCCTACGCAGCGTTTGTCTGGCAGACCATTGAATAAACTGTGGTTTGCTTTCTCAATTCCTGGGTTGTTTATCTTTCAGCCACTCTCTTCCTGTATCCCAAATGCCTTTGCAGCACTGTAGTATTAGCATATAGAGCTTCTGGCTTTTTTGACCATTCTTGCCACTGTGATGCCTCTGTCTGTAACTCATGAACAACTCATGGTTCTGAGTTCACACATAATGGCAATGCATGATTTAAACAACCCTGAGTTCACAACCCAACAACAAATCACGGGCCGTCTTTCTGGGTTTTTGATGGTTTAGAAACCATGGCTTATTAGCGTGGCCACATGCGCAGATCACAACAATCCAGAATTCAACAACCCATAACAAGTAGGGCGTTGTTTACACATTCAGCTGCTGCTGAATTGGAAGTGTTTACTCCACAAGGGTTATCTCATGCCAAAAAAGCTTGTCTCCAGGCACAAAGGAAGATTTGTTTATCTCTCGCCCACATAGTGTCAACCCATTTTTTAAATATTTTCTTTTCTGTTTTGTCTTGCAAAGCAGTATGCAGTTGTATGCTTCCCAGTCCATCTAGCTGCACAGTCTGATATGGAAGATTCACGCGGTGAACAGCCAAACAATGAAACGTTCGCAAACACAGGCTCATGGTCATCTTTGGGCTGGGCAGAATGGGCTGCAGAATGTTGATGGCATTGCCAGGGCATTAGGAGGGCAAAGTGCCTTGGAAGTAGCAAAATCATTAATTTGGAAGGTCATTTATTTATTTAGAATTGCTTTTATATCCTACTTTTTCCCTCTTGCAAGGACCCCAAGGGTGACTTACATTGTCCTCTGCCTCTCCATTTTAACCTCGTAACTACCTATTTTCTTGATCAGGGGTTGAGGCATTGTGTGACAGAGAGCTAGCTGCTTCGAATATGTCGGAGCTTAAAATCCATATGGATTTTTCAGTGAAGATCAGGATGTAAAATGCTGGTATCTGCTGGATTCTGTACCTGACTTTCCTTTCTGATGATGATGATGATGATGATGATGATGATGATTAGTATGCTGTCACATAGCCGAAGCTCTCTGGGCGGTTTGCAGAAGATTAAAATATTAAAAATGATATATAAATTTAAAACCATAAAAATGTAGAACAGACAGTATACACAAAGACGACATACATCTAAAAACAAATATGAGCTGTCAGCCAAACCTAAAAACAGATCTGGATTGATTAAAAACTCAACACATGCTGCTAAATGCCTGGGAAAAGAGAAAAGTCTTGACCTGGCAAAACAAACATCACACTATCTCGATGACAGTAGCTAAAACACTGGACTATTTGGTATCTTCTTCCTTCACTCTTAATTTGGCACTCCAGTCACTAATAGCTGGAACCACCCAGAGCGTGCTAACTGATACAGGCCTTGTGACAAATGGAAAATATAAGCACCTGGTGGAAACAGAATGGGTGTGGCATCCAAATGGCAGATTTCCATCTGCCCATATTTTTTATGGAAGATTATATTGCAGCTGGAAAATTTGGGCCCTTTTTAAGCTTGTGCTGCTGTGAGGCATGGTAACAACGCCCCCCCCCCCCCACACACACATATACGATGACTCCCAGAGGTTTTCAGCCCAGCTGACGCAGGTTGTGTATTAGTTACAAGCTAATGTTACAAGTTACAAGCCAGTGGGTTGTAGTGGCTAAAGTGTTGGACTGGGCATCAGGACACTTGGGTTCTAGTCCCCACTCAGCCATGGAAATCCACTGGGTGACTTTGGGCCAATCACAGACTCTCAGCCCGACCTACCTCACAGGATTGTTGTTGTGAGGATAAAATGGAGAGGAGGAGGAGGATTATGTACATTGCCTTGGGTTCCTTGAAGGAAAAAAGATGGGATATAAATGCAATAAATAAATAAATAAAGTCAGTGGGGCTGTGGACAATTCCTTTAAAGTTCTGACTGAAACCCGGAGCGGATTCACTGCCCCACTGACATTAGAGCCACCAGCCTCCACTGATTACAGGTACCTTAAATAAGGGAAGGAAATGTTCCCGAATCACAAACGTTTCACAGAGTTGCTCATCTTTCTGCCTTCAAGAAGGTGTTTGTCTGAAAGGTTCGTGGAGCGTGCCAGTGCGATTTCCCAGCCAGGCCTGGCAGGAGTTTTGTCTGGAACTTTGCTGGAATTCGCCCCATAGGAAGGGTGCTGCTTCTGAAAAGGCAGTTGTGCAGAGGTGGAAGGAGCTTGATACATTTCAGGTCACAAAGCCAATTTTGCCACTGCTCTCACTCTCCTGTGGAAGGATCAAGACAGGGAGAATGTTGGCGGCCTCCTGGCACAGACCCAATAGCATGGTCCATCTAATGGGCAAGTGGCAAATGGAGCAGAGATATGCTAGGAGGGTCTTCCACTTCAGGTGACCTGGTTTGCCAGTTGGGCAGGTTATTTATTTACCTCCAGTGCTTCTTACACGATTTCTCATTGCGTGGGGAGGCTGGTTTGTGCATTTGTGTACATCACTTGGTTACCATAACCTGGACAACCAGAAGGTCTAAAGTGGCTCCTCAGAAAAGAATTATGTATAAGTAATATTATATCCTCTGCACCTTCAGTAAATCTAAACAAAAATAAAAAAAAAACCATGCATACTTAAAGACTATTAAAATAAATTAAACTACAAAACAACATAAAATAATCAAATAACAATAGTAAATTTTACAATAGAATTTTAACTAATGGCATTGTGAACTGACTTTTTTTCTTTTGCTGTTGTTTTTTGCAAATCAAGCATATTATTATTTATAAGAATGATAATAATCAAAACAGAAGCAGAATAAAACACCATAACCTTCAAAGGAGAAAATAGAAACGGCTGAGTTGTGTTTTTAAAAAGGCAAAGATCTTTATCTGGGGCTGTTGTGAGGATAAAATAGAGAGGAAGAAGAGGATTATGTATGCCACCTATGGTTCCTTGGAGGAAAAAAGGCGGGATATAAATGCAGTAATAAAGTGTAGGTGCCCTACCAGCTTCCATGGGAACAGCACTCCATAAACATGGCACCACTGCTGAGAAGGCTCTGTCTACAATTGCCACTTGCCTACCTTCAGAAGGTGAGGGGCACTTGGAGAAGGGCCACTAGCAAAGATCTTAACACCTGACCAGGTCTGTGTGGGAAAAGATGGCCCTTCAGGTATTATTATGTTTAACTCAGAAGGTCTGGTCCTCTCAATAGACTGCTTTTTTTTTAACAGCAAAAGTAAAAATATTGTGTCCTTAGGGTTCAAGAACCCCTTACCTAAGGCAAATAAGAAAACTTCAACATGTTCTTACAATTTATAAATGTCCTCCTCCTCCCCTTCCTCACTGAAGCTAGCATAATGATTTTTCAACAATTTGAGTTAGTGCTCCTGGAAAGAAATTTTTGCCTTCCCAGCTGCGTAGAAGGACCAGTTGATATGAAGGGCTTGCCGCAGTTTCCAGTCAACCACATTTTCCACTTAACGTTACTAAAATAAGAATACCATTTGTGGCTCTTGAGCTCATTCATGATAAATCTCCAGTACAATCCTCATTTTCACTCAGCCCCTTTAAAAAGCCTCTCCTTATTTCTCTTTCCCGTACTGCTTTCAGGATCACATGTTGTTGTACAATTGTGCTGGTTTCCATTTAAGATAGCGCTCCTGCTTCTTAATATATTACTAACTCCCTCACAATTATCTGCTTATTCTACCTGAATGAATTTCTGTTAGGCCTCTGGATTTTTACTATGGTTGTGACAGGTCGACCATGTAGCAGTTTAAGAAAACTGGGGGTGGTTTCCTTTCTAAGCAATTGGGGCAGGATGGAGGGCAAGGTGAAACCTTTTGGCGCTTCTGATCAATATTCATTCAGCTTTATCAATGGAAAAAGGTTTGGCAAAAAGTACTAGGAATTAATTTTAAAGGACCTGGTTGCATGTAAAATATATTTGGGAAAAATATGCTGGGAATTTTGAAAAGAATAGACCAGAGATAGGGAACTGTGTGATGATTCCATGGGTGTGGGTGTTTTTCCTAGTGGTGATGATGCCAAATTCTTAGAGGTGTGCCTGTTGTAGACTCTTATGTCACAGAGTCTATCTGTTTAATGCTCAACCCAGCCCCACAGACCTCAGCATTCCACAGGGTAAACCTAAAACCTTGACAGAATAGCCAGAGAGCCTGGGTTAGACACTGATTCAGTCATTCCTTCATGTTTAGTCTTTACACATAGCCCCTGCTACATATCAACCACTCTTTTCTTCTTAAAGCCAGTGATTTGGCTACTTCACATAAGACTATATGGCTATTACCTCAGTATATGAAGAATATGTTTTTCTGTTTAAGTGTGACAAATGTACTTCAATTTGTATTGGCCCCAAATTTGTTCACTTTAAGCTCAAGCTTGTTCTGAGCTCCAGGTCTCATTCTGTGCTTGATGACAACATCATGAATAGGTCAAGCCCTGGAGACTTCCATACCTTCTGTGAACTCCCACCCTGCAGGGTAGCATTATTAAGCTTTGAGGCCTACCTATCCATAACCCCCTCAAAACCACCCCTGCATGCAGGCCCCTTTCCCTACGCTATTTAGACCCTAGAGAACAATGCAGGGACAGCATCCCAGGTGTCAGGATCTGTGGGGCACGGCACTTCCCCGCAGATTTGGTGCCTGCAATGCTTTGGGTGAGAACCTCAGCTTAGTGAGGGTGTGAATTGGTCCCTTATTCATTCAGCCAGAAAGCTGAAGCAGCCAAATGGTGTTTGGGGTCCCTTTACCCGAGTTTCAAGACTGTTTTCAGCACTGGAAAACAACATTCTAGCTGGGTTGCTCCACCACCATCATTTGCTGGTGCCTCTGCAGCAAAGCCTTGTGCTGGCTGTGCCAGGCGCAGGTCTTTGCCAATCCACCATCTCCATTGCATTGCACAGGCAGGGTGTTATGTCTGGGATAGATTGCCTGAGCTTGCTTGGAATAGACTCCAGCCTGTTGTGTGTTGCTTTGTCAAACCACAAACACGCAGGTCTACCTTGGGAAAAGGAAAATGCCTGTAGTCAGGAGACAGAGATGCAGCTGGATGAAGGGAACATGAGTGATTAAGGATAAAGATGGTATTCAAGGGCAAAGTAGGTCAGGGCCCAGCAGGCAGAGTTGCTGCTGGATTTCCTCCATTGAGAACTGCACAAAATGGTCCAGATACACCTCCTGAATTTTACATGTGGCTTTTTATCCACAGATCAGATCTACCCAACTAAATTACAGATGTGATGCAACTGTCTACTTAAAGAGAAAAAGGTTGCAACTTGTTGCATTCCCCGGTTGTGCAAACAGAGGTATGAAAAGTGTGTTGGGCAAAGGCCGTTGCTTCCCCCTTCACACTGTCTCCACCAGCCCCAGGATGCCCCCCTGATCCCTACAGGAAACCAGCTATGCTGATGACACACAGGCTTGTCCATCTAAGGATTTCAGCTCTCAAGGAACCGTTGTAGGCTGAACCACCCCATATGCACCCAGCCCTCTAAAGTACAGCTTAAGCAGGCCAGAAAGGTCCAGAAATGTTAGTCTCATTTCTGGAACGCCAAAGGAAAGCTGAAGTTTGGGTTACTGTGGTTTGTTTGTTTTAAAGTTGACTTTTATTTTTGCAGTGTCAATACAATGTCTGATCTAAGATATTATAGAGTGAACCTCAAAACAATGTGTTGATTTCGTGTTGTTGTTGTTTTTAAAAAATGAGCATTACATTACATTGTGTATTCCAGTAATCAAATGAGGAATGGCCAAATCAAATCAAATCCTCCACCTATATGGCTCATGTGATTGTAGAATTTTTTTTACCTTGTTCACAATACTCTTTTCCCCTAAGGAACTGTGTTAGGCCATTTAAACCAACACTATATTTTGTTGGTAAGAGAGATAAAGGTGTAAAAATACAGTCAGTTTAGAAAAGAAATCAAAATATTAAAATACAACTAACCTTTTCTTATTTTTAGAAGTCTAGTCTGCATTGATGGTAGTTTGCTTGAGTGAGCCCTTAAGCGTTTGCAGGTTCTTAGGCTAAGAATATATATTGCACATTTACTCACATCTAGATCAGAACCAAGAATGGCTGTATTTTCCCAAAATGTGTGGTTTCTGACCCCTGCTTTTAGAAAAGTCTCTGTTTTTAAGGAGGATATTTTGGAGGGTCAATTTTACTTTAGGACTCTTGGCCAATGAAGCTTGCAAATTTAGAACCAGCCAATGGGGAAGTTGTCTTTGAATAACTCAGCCCTTTGCTGTGTTTTGCTCTGTTAATACTTAAAGGCAAATGGGGCAGGAAAGGAATAACTTATCCCTTTGGAAATAAGTATGAATGAAGGGAGAGCGGCTGTGAGACATCTCTCTGGGCATGGCTATGTCTTGGAAGGTGACTTAATTCGTCTCTCCCAAGGAAATTTTGGGGCCAGTATTTAATTTATAGGTAGCTGAGGTGTCAAAAGGTCACCAAAAATAGAGGGGGGAGAAGTGATTTTTCAATCATTGCTGTAAACTGGATGCATCTTAAGCCACAGATAGTCTCTGTCCTTGTTGCATTGTTTTCAGTGGGACAGATGTTCATGCATGTTGACTGCATGTGCCGACCCGCATGGGGTGAGACACATTTACATTGCTATTCATATGTCAACAGCCACCATTTTAAAATGCAGCTACTGCTGGATCAGAGTATGTGTTTTTGATCACCAAACGGGACCTTGTCAAACATCAGCCATTCATTTCAGTGAATATGTTCACTTGTTCACTCCCTGAATCTTGGATCACAATCACATGTAGTTCAAATGATATTTTGCCAGTATTGCAGTGGGTTCCCCCCCCCCTAATTTTTCCTCTTTTGCAAGTGCAGCACAGGACCTAGAAATCCTCTTTGGTTAGCCTTGGGGTGACACAGCCATTTCTGCACTCCACTACTATGCCTTTACCTCTGAAATGGCAGAAGCAGCCCACCGTATCGACTGCAGACTTTTAAATTCTGCTTTGCACTTAAGCCACTGTATCAGCAAACATGTTTTTTCTCCATGAGGAGAACGTATGAATGACCCATCTTTCTAAAATATATGATGAAAAACCAGCCACCAGCGAACATTTAATTTTGTTCAGTTTGATGAATACAAACCAAGAGCTGTTTCAAAAATAGCTCTGGCCCTTCACTTCTCTGTGTCATTTAGAATTTCTGCTTATTCTTCCCAATCTCTAATCTTGAACTTCTGGCTGTGTTATTCTGGGTTGTTGCACGTTCCATAGCAGGTATGAGAAAGCAACTGTGTATATAACTCATGCTTCCATTTCCCCCATTCCCCCAGGTCTCATGTAAAGGGGTGTGTGTGTGTGTGATATCCCTTTGAAGGGAGGTGTGAGTTGTCCAAGGCAGGATCTGCACTACTGATTTATAACGGTTTATAGCACTTTTGACAACTGTTCAGGCCCAGGACACATTTTCAAAGTGTTGTATCCTGCTTGGTGTAGATCTGGCCTATGTGGAACCAACGGCAGTATTCAACGAGCTGCAACTGCTAACGTAAATTATGTTGCACTAGTGTAAACTATTGTAGTGCAAAACCAGTATCTAACACTATTGAAGAGAAGGTGGAGCACTAGATAGCCCGCTGTGACCAATTTGTGCAACACTTTGCAGAACAAAAATTGATCATATCAGTGCTGACTGGGATGCCATAGTTGATACAGGTCCAGCAGATGTAACTTGGACCTCTGTTTTTCAAGTTACAATGAATGCTTTCCCATTTGTACAGCCTGAAGATATGGACAGGATCTTTGGAGAAGTGAGGCCTATCTCTTATGTGCTGGACCCTTGCTCTTCCTGGCTTATAAAAGCATTCGGGATGGGGCGGGGGATGGCTGAATGGGTAAGGGTAGTGGTGAATGTATATTTACTCAAGGTTTGGTCCCCTCTTCCCTAAAAGAGGTGATGGTAACACCTTTGTTTGTTTTTAAAGAAAACCTTCCTGAACTCCAGTGAATTGGATAATTTCGGGCTGGTCCGTTATATTCCATTCTTGGGCAAGGTACTAGAATGTGTGGTGGCTTCTCAGTTCCAGGGATTTCTGGATGATGCAGATTATCTAGATCCATTTGAATCCAGCTTCAGGCCTGGCTGTGGGATAGAGATTGCTTTAGATGGATGTTCTGCACAGGGAACTGGATAGTGGGAGTTGGTTTTGCTGGATCTCTAGGCAGCTTTTGATTACCATTGATCATAGTATCCTTCTGAGGTGACTATCTGAGATGGAACTGGTAGGCAATGTTATACGGTAGCTCCAGTCCTTCTGGGAGGGGTGATCTCAGAAGGTCGTGCTGAGGGATTATTGTTTGATGCTGTGGCCATTGGCTGGTGGTGTCCCTCAGGTTTCCAACCTATCCACCATGCTATTTAATGTATACATGAAACTGTTGGGAGACATTGTCTGGAGTTTTGGTGTATGATCTTACCAGTATGCTGATGACACCTCTCTCTCTCTCTCTCTCTCTCCTTTCTATCTAAATACAAAGTAGCTGTTCTGGTTCTAAATCTGTACCTAATGTCAGAAATGGATCGGATGAGGGCAAATAAATTGAAACGTAATCCAGACAAGACAAAGGTGCTCCTGGTTAGTCAAAATGCAAAACGGGGATTAGGGACTCAACCTGCGCTGGATGGGGTTACACTTCCCCTGAAGTCTCAGGCTGGATGCCCAGGCCTTGAACCTGGATGCCCAAGTTTTGGCAACGTCCAGGAGTGTGTTTGCAGAGTGGAGGTTAGTGAGCCAACTGCATCCATTCCTAGAGATGTCTGATCCAGCCATGGTCATGTATGCCTTAGTTACATCCTGCTTGTACTATTGTAACATGCTCTACATGGGGCTGCCTTAGAAAACTGTTCTTAAACGTCATCTGGTGCAGAATGCTGCAGCCAGGCTGTTGACTGGAGCTGGTTCCAAGGAGTACTCAACTCCCTTATTACACAGCATCACTATCATTCTGTTTCCAGGCAGAATTGAAAGTGTTGGTTATAACCGATAAAGCCCTATATGGCTTGGAACCAGGCTGCTTGAAAGACGGCCTTCTCCCATACAAGCCTGCTCCGTTCTTAAGAACTTCAGAACAGGCCCTTTTTTCAAGACTGCCGCCTTCAGAGGTGTGTTTGGTGGGGACATGAGAAAGGGCATTCTCTGTGACTGCTCCCTGGCTGTGGGACTCCCTCCCAAGGGAGTCTAGGTTTGCTCTCTCTTTGCTGTTCTTCAGTCAGAAGGCAGAGACTGCCTTATTGAAGCGCCCTTTGGCCTGTTGAGTTCGATGCTGTTTTTCCTCTGTTGCTGTGTTTTGAATCATTTTAAATTGTGCTTTAATGTATTTGCTCATTCTTGTTTTTATCAGTGATTGTATGCTGCCTCAGGTGCCATTTTTTGATAGAAAGGTGGGATAGAAATCAAATAAATAAATATATACTGGCATTGCACTAGAGTAGTTCACAGTAGTGCAACATACTTTACGTTAGTGGTCACATTCCATTGGGTATTTCCCCAAATGTCTACTTCCTTTTGGGTTGCATTCCACTGGGTATTTCCCCTTCACACACAGCCTAGAAATGGTGGGGGATGGGGTGGGGGAAGGAAATATGAATAACTCCCTAAGCTAGGGTGACCATATGAAAAGGAGGACAGGGCTCTTGTATGTTTAACAGTTACATAGAAAAGGGAATTTCAGCAGCTGTCATTTGTATACAGGCAGCACCTGGTGAAATCCCCTCTTCATCACAACAGTTAAAGCTACAGGAGCCCTGTCCTCTTTTGTATCTGGTCAATAGGGCAGGGTTCCTGCAGCTTTAACTGTGGTATTGAAGAGAGAATTTCACCAGGTGCTTCATGCGTACAAATGACACTTGCTGAAATCCCCCTTTCTACGCAACTGTTAAAATACAGGAGCCCTGTCCTCCTTTTCATATGGTCACCCTACCTAAGCATGTCTCTTTTCATGCCTGAAGTTACTTACAACAGTCTATCTTGTGAATGTAAAACTGCCTTGGTTGGCTTCAGAAAGGCAGTACAGAAATAAAGATTAAAATAAATAAATAAACCTTGCATTGACTGCAATACATATTTGTTTGATTGATTGACATTTGTATCCCAACTTTCTTCTAAGGAGCTCAAGGTGGCTTACAGGGCTTCCTCCCCCATTTTATCCCCACAACAACCCTGTGAGAGAGGTTAGGCTAAGAGAGAGTATGACTGGCCCAGAGTCACCCAGTGAATATCAAAACTAGGTGGGGATATGAACCTTGGTCTCTTCAGTCCTCGTCCAATACTAACCACTACATCACATGGGCGCTTGATAGTTTAGATTCTCCTTCTAGCTCTTGTTTAATAACTTTACATGTGGCACTACTCTCAGTAGAGATAATCAAAGGGGGTATGTGTGTGAACTTTATGTGTGACAATGCTCTAATTGTGGACTGGCTTGGAGTACAGGAGGCAATGTATGTTTATTATGGGTTGGCAGCAACAATAACCCATTTTATTTAGGATGGGTGCTTCTTATAAGGACACAAATCCATCACAGAAAAAGGCACATTGCTCTTGTATCCTTTTCAAATTACCATTTTGTGGTCATTGTTGGACATTTAAATTGTTCACTTTAACTAAGGAAGAAAGGTAAACATATTCTAAATGCAGTTGCCCTCTTCAAAGCAGTACTCTTCCTAAAAGCCAACAAAGACACACAATAATTAAAAAAGGAGAAGAAAGATCTTTTCCATCACTTTTCAGGATTTTTCCTTCCAGTCATGTCAGTGGCTGTAATTACTGCCCAAAGCTATAATTTCTGGCTTTAAGACAGCTCTATCATTTCCCCCCTCTTTTTATATCTTGTACAGATACTAAAGGAAAGGAAAAGGGTGGTTAAATTCAGTAGCCTCAGAGGGGGGTCAGAGGAATTAATGTAGTGTGTGACTGCATGTGCACTCCTGGTATCCCTTCCAAGTTTGCTACGGAAATGATCTGGCCAAACAGGAGCATTTTTAAACCCCTTGATCCATTTTGATGGGAGAGTTAAGTATGTGCTCCATTTTCTTCCATTGAAATGAATAAATGTTAGAGTTCTAACCATGGGCATGTCTGTACCAGGGGAGGGAAGGGGGAGGATCTCACGATATGCTGATTGCAAGATCCTCCCCTTTGTCCACATGCGGCGTGCGACGTCCAGGGAGAAAGGAGAACGTCGGACCCGCCATTTTTTAAAACTGAAGTTGAGCACATGTGCTCTCCATGAAAACATCAGTAAAAACAACAACAACCAACCGATACCACTCCCCTCCCACCCCGATGGGCACGGAACACCTGAAGAGCTCCATGCCCCTTGCCTGGTTCCTGTCTCCTCACGTTTACTCGTGAGGAGGCAAGACAAAGTCGGGACGATCCCGAGACCACAGGAAAAATTGGGCTAAAAGCCATCCCGGTTATCCTGGGGAAATGAAGGGATCTTCCCTCCCTGCCCCCAGGATCCCCTGTGCGTCATGGGGATGCACAGGGATGATCCTGGGGCAATCCCCGCGATAAGGTATGGTTTAGACATGCCCCATATTTCATTCAGTGAAATACCCATTGAATTGACTTCTCCTGAAACAGCAGACGTTCCTTCTGTCTCTCTTCTTTCATGCATTGGGTTACATCCAGACTAAGATGGTCATGCTCCACATTTAGCCCCAATAAAATCAATGGGACAAATTAGACAGAACTAGAATCATAGAATCATAGAATAGCAGAGTTGGAAGGGCCATCGAGTCCAACCCCCTGCTCAATGCAGTAATCCACCCTAAAGCATCCTTGACAGATGGTTGTCCAGCTGCCTCTTGAATGAAATGAAACCCCATTGATTTCAGTGGGACTAAAGCACGATTATCTTAGTCTGGATCCAGCCCTGCATGACCTGGATTCCCATTTTATCGTATAATCCAGGAATGCTTTATGTCTAAGGCTGTGAGCTTTTGCATTTTGGGAATCATTGCTCTACAGGGAAGCCCTGTTGGCTGCTGTTTACATGATGTCACATTTGGCTACCCTTGAATGTTGTTCGTTCTATTTCCAACCAGTCACTCTGCAAATTTAAAGGCCAAGAGCACTACTAGTAACACTAAAAGTTCTTGATTTTTCCTCCAGAAAGAAAAATCAGGGCATGTTGTTTCCTAAGACCAGGTGTTTTTTTTAGTGTGCAGTTGGACACAAAATGTGTAGTTGAAAATCTGATAATGTGCAGTTCAAAATGTGGTGAAAAAAATAAGACACATGTTATGTGTTATGTGTATGTGTTTATTAAGAAGTTAACAATAGACAAAGTCAGGGATGGCATGTAACACAAATTATATAAGGATGCAGGTGAAGGAGCCCTTGATGGTGTGACTGATGCTGTTGGGTCCTGTGACACTGTTGCCTGAATAGATGTGGGGGCAGAGCTGGCACTTGGGTCTATTGCATGGTCTGGTCCCTCTGTCTGTGCCACTGTCCTGTGTACTGTTGCTGGTTTAGCATCCGCTTCAGGTTGGGAGGTTGTCTGTAGGCCAGGACTGCTCTGCCTCCCAAGGCTTGTGTGAGAGAAGTGTCTGTGCTGATGATGGGTTGGAGTTCACTGATGATCCGTTGCAGTGGTTTCAATTGGGGGCTGTAGGTGACAACCAGTGGTGTACTTCTCTTGGACTGTCGTTCTTCCTGGGTATCCGTATGGCCCTGTCAATCTGTCTTTAAGTTTAAGGTGCTACTAGGCTTGGGTGGGGGTGGGGGGATCTGGCAGGGCATTTGTGCAGTTGGGAAATTTGCTTTTTAAAAACCCTGCCTAAGACAGAATAACTAATGGTGTCTACCCACAGCCAGTCATGGTAAAATACATGTGTGAGTGGAGAGAGAGAGAGAGGGAGGGAGGGAGAGGGAGAAGTACAGATATTGACTGTTTAATGGTTTGTCAAATGTGCACCTTAGGAAAACAGCTTCACTCTGCTTGACCATTAAACTGGGGGACAGACCTGGGGACCCCAGAGGGCAGGATTAAGACCCCGAACAGCTGGATTTGAGCCCAGGGTCGGAGGTTCCCCATCTCTGGCTTAATGTCAATGTCTGTCCTGCAATGGACTACTGACTACTGTGGGAGAGCTAGGGTCCTGATAGATCTTTGGGCAATTCTTCAGTGCTATTCAGCCCTCATGGTTAGGTGGTCTTTTGAGTATTTCAGCTTCCTCTTTCAGTACTTGTAGCGGAGCCCTAAACAGTAGTGTTTTACTTCTCATCTGATGTATTTCATACATCCTGCCTGCACTCACCTGTTCTTTTGCCAAACCACAGGTTTGGTTGTGATAGATCCATGCTGTGCATGTCTGTTGGCCTGTTCCGTAGTCCTTGATATGCCCGGCTGGAAAGGAGGAGGAATTGCAAACTGGGGGCTGGTGGGCAGCAAACTGGAGCTTAGCAGTAGCTGATTCCCCCACTCTGAAGCTGTGAGGAAACCTGACATGTAGAATTCAAAATTTGGCTTTTGGTTCTAGATGGGAAAAGCTGTGTGTATTTTCCAGTTCTGTGATGGTGCTGTGCATGCACAGAAATTGGGTGGGAATTCAGCATTTTGAGAAACTCAGTGTTGTTGTTGTTGTTGTTGTTGTTTAAAAAGAAATGTGTACATGGGTGATACCTGCTAAAATATCAGAAGCTTGTGCAGAGGATAGAGGACACGGGGTTGTGTAGGAATTCCAGGGGCTGGTGGAGCCTCAGTTCTGTGTGTAGCTCTACACCCCTCCCCATGTTTAGCAGGAACTGGTTAAGCCTAGGGTTCCCAACATGGTGCCCATGGGCTCCATTCTTTCTATGTACACCTTTCTTGATGCCCTACAGGCCTCTTGCCTCTCCTGATTTTTATTTTTATTTTATTAAGATTTTTTAATTAATATTTTTTTAATTGGCTGGCTAGCAAGCTGCAAAGTGAAGGGCTGCCTTCCAGCACCATCTTTATTTGGGTTCAAAGGAGAGGTTTTGTGTGTTGGAGTTCAGACCCCACCTCTGCCTTATCTTTTGGTTCTTGGACAAGTTACTTTTCTTTTTGCCTCACCAGTTTGCCTTCTGGGAAATGAGTGTTTTGTGACTAGCCATGCCCACCGTGGTAGCCATTTAATGAGTGGGCATGCTTCTTTGCATGGCAGCCATTTTGTGAGAGAAGCCATGACACTCGCTTAAAATTCCAAATATACCCAGCATTGAAAAAAAGGTTGGGGACTCCTGGGTTAAGCAAAATAGGCAGATATAAGCAATTTAGTAATTAAATTAATAAACAGAGACCGTGGAATTCCAAATACAGAATTTAGGTTGCCATAGTCACATTACTATTTTTTAATTGTGTTGATTGGTTTTTAGCAAAGAGCATGAGTAGCCCTGAAGGTAATGAGACTTTGTCATACCAATATTTGGGACTCTTCTAAAATTCATCTTTTAATCCTACAAACTAGGGGTTGTGTGCATGTGTACATCATCATTCTTGCCATAAATTTGCAGTGGAAGAACAAAAGTGCAGGTGCTGGATAATTTCAGATAGATGTATGAGCAGAGCTGATCCCAGGTCTGAGGGGTGGGCAAAGTGCCCTCTGGTGCCCCCCTCATCTCAGTGAGACCTGACAGACTTACCTGCAGTGGCAGCCATTCCAAACAATTCTGGGCCACTTTGTCTACCCCCCTTTGTATTTCCCACAATGCCCCAGGGTAATGCTTGGTCAAGGGTAGGCATCAGGAGTGAACCTGTGGCCTTGATACCTGCCCAAGGATGCTATATGCTGATGCTGTCTTTCTGCCTGAGAAATAGATGATTTCTGATAAACAAAAGCAGCATTGTGGTATGGCTCAAAAGGTTCCAAGCAGCTATCTCTCTTTATCATCTGCTCACTCAATCAGACTAATAAAACAACCGGCTTAGCTTCAGATTGATTTCCCCTCCGTTTTTGAAAGAGAGTTATGGGAACCAGCTGACAAGCCATTTCACGACCCCAGTTTACAGCTATTATTACTATCAAACTGCTGGAGAATAATAGCACCACTGTTTAATAGAACATTACTTCAATTTGAAGTGGTGTTTTCCTTTTCCTGAGGCCTCTAGGCAGGATTGATGGCAGTAGTGGTTAACTCAGCAAAACCGTTCTTCATACATTAATAGAATGGAATCAACCTTTGTTAACAAGTATCAGATAATTACTTTGTTAGACTTCCTCCTGAAATTCCTTGCAGTGGATTTGTGTATGGCCGGGGGCAGTCCCTTGGGATTGCTTTGCATCTCATATAAATGATTGGGGCCTTTTCATACATTACATTTTTTTTTTAAAAAAAAAGATACCTACAAAGTGTTAAAAATGTGTTTAAAATGTACTGTGTCAATGTAAAAAATTCAGGAATCTCCAGCTTTGTGCTTCAAAAATTATGGAGAACATGGCACCTTCAGAAGCGTTCTCTCTGATGATCACAAACATCAGGCAGGGACGTAAGGGATGAGGCAGTCCCTGAAGTAACCTGGTCCCATGTTGTTTTGAGCTGTATATGTTAATGACATCAGCTTAAACGTGGCTTGGTGGCTTGGTAGCTTATGAGCAGCCAGTGCAGTTCTTTGACTAAGGGCAGAATTTGCTGTCAGAAAGAGGCCCTAGTTGGCAGCCTTGTTGCTGCCTTCTGCACCAGCTGCAGCTTCTGGATAGGAAGCCACACACAGAGGGCATTACAATAATCTTAATATTACCAGTCCTGAACCACTGTGGTTAAGCTAGCACAGTCGTGGAACGGTCATAGTTGGCATACCAGCTGAAGCAGATAAAAGGCACTCCTAGCCACTTGAGCCTCCAGTGACAAAGATGGATTTAGGAGAACCCCCATACTACACACCTGTTCCTTCCCCAGGCCACCACTGTATCCTTGAATCCTTCAAACCAAGCTTTCCTAACTCAGTGACTTCCATGCGTTGGACTACAACTCGCATCATTCCCCAGCCAGATTCTGTGGGTGATGGGAGTTTTAGACCAACACATAGGGAGAGCACAATAATAATAATAATAATAATAATAATAATAATAATAATAATAATTTATTTCTTACCCACCTCTCCATTCTGATCGAGGCAGGGAACAACAGTAAATATAAAATACATAAAACTGAATTAAAACATAATATACATTGTTTAAACATCCTAAAATCATTTTAAAAACATCCTAAAATTACACTGGATAGGCCTGCTGGAAGAAATCAGTCTTAATAGCTTCTTAAATGCTGATAGGCTGTTAAGTTGATGAGTCTCCTCCGGCAGGCCATTCCACAGTCTGGGAGCAGCAGAAGAGAAATTGAGGAAGGCTACTTTTGTATAAGAGGAAAATGGACTGGATGTGAGGTTACCGTACAAACAGAAGTTTTACTCAGTTACCTTTAACTCATTTGATTTGCAAAATGAAGCCTGGGGCTTGGAAGAAGATAGTTTGAACAGAACCAGAATGAGGGGCCTGGCAGGGAGCAGGCTGTGTTTGCCTCATAGCACTCTTGCTCTTGGGATATTGCAACTGTGGCTCTGCTAAACCTTTTTATGTCTTCCACATATAAAAGATGTCATGTATGGCACCTGATGGATCATAAAGAAGGTGGATTTTCAGCCAAGACATTGTGATCTTGGAAAGGCCTGTGTGATGGAGAATCCTGCTGAATTGCTGGCTGTGATTCCAACATCTATGGGCAGCTAGTAATGTACTGAGATCTTGCTCTTAAAGGAGGGAGCGCAGCTTTGCACACAGAAGGTCCCACATTCAGCCCTGCCTGAAATGAAATCATCCCTGTACCTGGTTGAAGAAATTGAGTTGCCATATTTTCAAGGGGTAGGTGCATGGATTTTCCACATTCTGTAAATCAAAAATACTATATTGACCAGAATGTACATACGATTAACAACATTAAGAAACGGTTTTGGTTTGCTTACTTTTAGGATGGGCATACCCTTTCCAAAGATATAAGATAATATAAAATACATTTTTTTAAAAAAAAACAACAACCCTCAAAGTTCTAAAAGCAGTTACAAAAAAGAACAGTTCTAAAAGCATAACCAGGCACATTTCATTAAATTAGCATTTCTGACTTTAAGATATTCATTGGGCTCCTGGGGAAAATGCTCTCTGTCATGAAGTGACATTTTGGAATTCTCTCTCAGCCATTTTCTGCAGGCTGTGGATACAGCCCCGTTCCAATGGATACAAGTTGCTGTAATCTTACTCTGGGAAATTTGAGTATAAAGCAAACATACGTTTTCTGGATTAAGACACTTCTTGATGCACGAGCATTTGTGAAATCTGCCGTTGCTTCTGACCCAAGCCATGAAATTTGAAAAGCATACAGTCAGAGAGATGGCGTAATCGTATATTTCACATTTAAAACTGCCAAGTTCCCTGAAGTGAAGAGTCTTGGCTGCTGCCCATTTGCAGGCCAGAGCTTCAAAGCTCTTCCACCAATAACAGCTGTTCAACCGCCCTCCCCCCCAGCTCTAAAATAATAACCATTACATCCTTTTCCCTTTTGCCAAACAGGCGAAAGGTTTCACTGAATGTGACAGAAGTGCATGGAAGGGTCATGTAGACGGTTGCCAAAGCTTAAATGCTTAAAAGACAGTATTCTGGTACTTGATTGGAGCCCCAGCCTGGTGGTCTAAAGGGGCAGCGCCCGGTGTTGGGCGTGTGTGTCAGGAACCCAGTGGTAAAGGGGCAAAGCCCACATCTCTGTGCACATAGCACAGAGATGAACCACTGTCTATCTGTGGTGCACATAGCCATACCAGACCAACACAGATCATCTTTCCACAATGCCAACTCCAGCTGTGTCCCAAGCATAACACAAGATCTAAAAGTGCATACATGGGGCTGCCTTTGAAAACTGTTCATAAACATCAGCTGGTCCAAAATGCTCCAGCCCTACTGTCGACTGGGGCGTGTGGCTCCTTCGTTGCAGCAGCTTCCCTGGTTACTGGTCTGTTTATAGGCAGAATTCAAAGTGCTGATTATGACCTATAATGCTCTATACAGCTTGGGACAAGGCTACCTGAAAGACTGCCTTCTCCCATCAAAACCTGGCCAGGTCTTAAGATCTTCTGGTCAAGCTCTTGTTCCAAGACCACTACCTTCACAGGCACATTTGATGGTGACCCAAAAGAGCGTTTTTTTGGTGGCTGCTCAGAACTGTGGACCTCCATCCCAAGGGAGGCTAAGTTTATTGCCTTTGTGTCGTCCTTCTGCCGACAGGCAAAGGCCGCTTATTCAAGAAGGCCTTTTCCCTGTAAGTGGGTCTGTTGGCTTGGGTGTTGCTTTTAATAATATTATTTGGAGTATTTGTCATTTATTGCATTTTAATGTATTGTTTAAATTAATTTGAATTGTTTTTGTAAGCTGCCTGAGTGCCATTTATTTTTTTTGGTAGAAAGGTGGGATGCAAATAAAATAAAATAAAGTCAGGCAGGTGAGCCCAGCATACACATCAGGATACATGCATAAAACACACACATACAGCATATTATTAAGGAATTAAGTATTTAGAAGGCATTTTAGAAAACATTTGCTCATCTTGCAGATGGGAACCATGGAGGCTAAGACTCTCCAATTCAAAAAGCAATTGGTGAATCCATGGTGGATAATTCAAAACCTGTGCAAAACTGGTAAATAAGCAAGCAAAGCCATAGACTATAAAACCAAGGGTCCCCATGCTAGAGGCATTAAGCATATTTTAAAGGCGTTAAGGATTCAGAAAATGTATTTACCCATCGCACTCTTACAAATGCTTTCATACAAATGGACCAAAACATTCCCTCACTCTGCCACCTTTCATGTTCTCTCTCTCTCTCACACACACACATGAGAAGTTCATGGGGGCTGCTGCTGCGGGGGGGGGGGGGGCAGGGGCTGGCAGCTGGAGGATTTGGCAGGGACTGCTCTGGCCTAGCAGTAATGGTGGCTAGCTGTGCAATCGACAGACCAACCCGCGGTCTACACCAGGGGTGTGTAGGCAGACTTTTAAATTTCAGCAATATAATTTAGGTTCAGCAAGGTGGCTACCTCATGTGCCTTCAGACCATGCCCTGGGAGTCTACTGTAGCACACCCAGAGATTGACCAGTAGATCCAGAACTACCTTTTGCCCACCCGTTCTCCATTAAGAATGATGTAAGATGCTTGAAGCCTGCCCTCTAATTCCTTTTCCCTACCTTTTAATTCCGCTTTCAAAAGGCACATAGCTTTCAGCTGTGCTTTATGATTAGCATAGACTTGGCGTTTCAGTGATTTTTGACAACATAATCAGTGTGTGTCTTCTAGCTTGTGGGTGGAAGGTTATGAATGGCCATGCAGTAATGTACAGTCTTGGAGCTGAGTACATCTATTGACAATCATGGTAGATTTTAAAAGGCACTGTGGGGGTTTCTTTTTAAAGACCATGTCCATTCCACTTTTAAGGAGCAAGTGTTGCAAAGATTTGAATTAAAGTGCAAACCTCCCAGGATAATTTCATAATCCAGCTCAGCATTTCTTGCATGTGTGGATGTGGGGTATTCATCAGCCTTCACCAACCTGGCACCTTCCAGATGTTTCCCAAAACATATGGAAGGCACCCAACACCCAAAATATCTGGAGAGCACCAAATTGGGGGAGGCAGATACACAGTATTCCTTTCCTTTCTTCTTAATATGCATGCAGCTGCATCACTACAGTTACATGGTCAGAGATGGCCACCGTTGAGAAACCTCTTGAACACACAACAGAAGATGGCATTTCCTCTTGACTGCATGGATCAGAGTAGTTCCCAGTAGTTACTGGACTAAAGCCTAAAACACAAACTTGTGTTTTCACAACAGGACATGTCGGGCCAGTTTTAAAACCACTTTAGATTTACAGGGAATATAACAAGACATTTCTGCAATTATCTATTGAAGTAGCTTCGCTTTTAGAAGTGTGAGAGAGATTTGGTACTAGAGTCCGTACTCAAAGCTGTATTTGAATGGAAAACAGCCAAGATCACAAGCACAGCATGCCAGATGTGGCTGGATGGGGCCTGCGATGCAATAGCAGCACCTATTTTAAATGAGGTGACAGCGTGAAACCTGGTTAGTTTGCTTTTTCCTGTCCTTGCATGCTGAAAGTCACCCAGGGTGTGGAATCTCTCTCAAAGTGGCTTCTTTTCAGAGCGAAGTATGTTGTTTGATGCAGTTATGGAGCTGGATGGTTTCCATATGTTGTCATGGAGCATTGGACACAAAGGTCTTGCATCAGAAATGCCATTTGAAGTTTAGATCTCAGACTGATTTTGGAAGAATACGCTTCTCATTCTCAGGTTAGAGATGTTGGTCTAGTGCAGGAGGGAGCAATTTGTGGCTCTCCAGATCTTTGGGCCTACAATTCCCTCATCCCTCATCACTGGCTATGTTGGCAAGGGCTGATGGAAGTTGTAGGTCTAAACATCTAGAGGGCCACAAGTTGCCTACCCTGGTTGGAAAACCTTTCTCAGGGTCTGCATTCCATCAGAGCCCAAGATGGGTGAGACATACACATGCACACATCTAGCCACCTGCCCTCATGCTTACAAGACTGTCTCCAGATTGGACACTGTGACATCTCTAATAAAGGTTTGTCTAATTTGGCTAATTGCTGTCAGTGCAATAGAGCTAATGCTTCTTTTAAACATACATTTTGGCAGTGCCCAATAGTTGCTTGTTTTTGGGAGGAGTTTATTACACAGATAAACTTTGTACTGGAACAGCCTTTAATATTCACTGATATACATGCTCCTTTAAATTATTTACCTGGTCCATGGAAATTAACAAATGGTCAAAGTAAATAGATTCTCTGTCCCCTTTTGATATCTAAAAAACTGAACTTAAATCATTGAAAGGATAAACACTCATTCCCTATAATACAGTGGTTTGAGGACCTTACAACGCTTTCAGTATTTGAATGGGTGGCATATAGGAGCCACCTTAAAATGGATGCTTATTTGAATATTTGGTCTGCTTTTGTTGAAGCCTATGTATAATTGCTAGAAAATTGTATTCATTGCTATGGATGTAAACACATCTATATATGTATATTTTTTTAAAAAATGGGGGAAAACATGTTTAAAACTGGAAAAAAAAAGTTTTGCAGGTGCCTGAGGATACTGCATTGAGGACCGTGCTCTGTGGAGTTGAATGAAGATGGAACTTGGGGGGGGGGGGGGGGCGAGGGAGAAGAGAGCTTCTCTCACCATCCCTTTCTCTTCCCCATCAGAACCACTCAGCCAGGGTCTCACTTCCCAGACAGCTAGAGGGAGCATGGCTGGGGTGTGGTTTGAGGATTGAAGCCCTGATCCAGATAGGACAGAGCCAAGGTCCATATTTGGACTGCAGTCCAGAGGCTCCCAGTCCATGTTTAAAGGAACCCAAATTTCCCCAATTTATGCATCTTCAGTCAAGGGTAGACCTGAGGCAAGACTGAAATAACACATCTAACATGTGGCTACCCATACCTAGCAGAATTACAAGGACAAGCATTTCCTGTCACCTCCTTAACGGTAACTTTGTGGGCCTGGGTTGTGGTTGCTTGCAAAACCACATTTCTGCTCCTCTGTGGTAGAGCCAGAGGGGGAAGAGGGCAGCTCATCTAACCGTCCGTCTCGCCTTGGAGCTTACTTTCCACAGGCCCCTTGCATCAGCTCACTGATGGCTCCTCTTCCAGCAACAGTCAGCCTTGCAGCTCCCACCACTGCACTTTGCTCACAGTGAGCAGCTGTCCCTTCTGAGCCAGGCTATCTCACCGGCTGCCCCAGTGACAAGCAGGGAGAAGGGCTGGCAACACTTTTGTGAAGGGAGGCTGCCCGTGTTTTTCTGCTGGTATCCGAGGTGGCTGTAAATTCCCAGGTTTACATCTATGGCATTCCTTGCCACACTGCAAATCTTACTTTCCCCCTTTGATTAGCATCCTGTAAGGCGGAAGCTGCATTTCCCATGTGCCAAGCAACATAAGAACATGCATTTGCTTCTCTCCCCATCTCAAGGCAGGGCCGATGACATTATGATTAATCGCCTCTAATCTTTTACCTTTGAATTATGGGCGTGTTTGGCATGGAGGCCCATAACGGCCAACACTTGTCCCATCAAAGCCTTGCTTCCCAAACACACTCATCCTGACGCTGCAAAGATCTAGATTTCCCATTCTAAACATGCCTCCTTGTGGCTTGACAAATACAGTGCTGACAGCTGCAGCAGGACAGTGGATGGAAGCTACGAAGAGGCTTTTGACTGGCCAATTCTGCTCTGTGATGATTCATTGTCATGCCAACCAAAGTGCGGATCCTGAGCACAGGCCTTGATTTTGACACCACTGCATCGCCCTGCGACAATAACATGTGTCTGTGTTCCTTGCAGTGGGGAATAAAAGTAATGAGTGAGCCCTTTCAGTTCTTCAAGCACCTCACCCCCACCAAGAGTTTTTAGCCATTGCACAGAGTGAAAGTTTACAACTCTTTAGTTAGAATCGCCTTGACAGATTTCAGTTTTAATCAGTAGGCCTCTGGTGAGGCATGGCCTGGAGCCTCACGCCTGAGCAACTCCGGAGAGAGCAGGGGCTTGGCAGGTGTTTGATCAGGCCCTTCCCTCCACCTAGCACAATGGTGGCTTTGCTTTGTTGCAGGCTGAGGGTCCGCTGGGTTGAGCAAGCCAGCGACTGTTACTGAGCCCTACCACTTGATGGGCCATTTCCTGGGGAGTCTGGCACAGCAGGAAGCGGCTCTTTTCATGTGTCTCCATCAGCTTCGTTATTCACCCGTGAAAGGCTTACATATTGTAAAAGGGCCGTGTTAAATAAGTGGGCCACAAGCATGGGCTTTTCTTTATTTCAATAAATAATGTGTAATACCCATTAACTTAAAATAATAAGCCAAGGCTGCAGCATCTCCCACTACTCACTCAGAAATAAGACCATTGAGATCATTGGGTGTCTGTCTGTCTGTCTGTCTGTCTCTCTCTCTCTCTCTCATACACACACACACACACACACATTCTCTCACACACATTCTCTCTCTCTCTCTCTCTCTCTCTCACACCCCCACACCCCCACACCCACCTGTTGAAATGTTTCAGTGAACATTTACAAAGCCCAGAACTTGGTGTAGAGTCTGAGAAGTCGAAAGAAAATACTTCCTTTTACACAATAAATTATTTATGGCATTTGCTACCCTAAGATGAGGTGATAGTTGCTAGCACAGATGTGGATTTTAAAAAGGATTAGAGGAACTCCTGGAGGATATGTCTGTCTCTGGTTATTATTGCTGCACTGTAGAGAGCTAGAGTTCAGCTATGCCACCCCACCAGCCATCTCCGCTTCTAGAATGTTCCGTTCCACAGACACAGTTCTCCATGCGCGCACCCCCCCTGCCAGCCAGCCAGCATTCCATGGTCACTGAGTATGCTCAGTTCTCATTGGGATATTTATTTATTTAATTACATCTATATACTGCCCCACAGCCGAAGCTCTCTGGGCAGTTCACAAAAGCTAAAAACAGTAAACATTAAAAATTTACAAAATTTAAAAACCATCAGAGACATAAAAACAACAGTATAAAAACAGCAGCACCCATTTAAAACAACAACATATGTTGGTTTCCCCCCACCCACCTCCTTTGGGTTTCTTTTTTATTGAAGTTTTCCATACTTCTGCGAACCTTGGGACTCTCCCAAACCTGCTGATCCCTCCCTCTTGTACATCACGAATGTCCCGTTTTGGCTACATAAAGATGCACACTCAAAGAATGGGGATTTGCTGTTAGTATATAGGGTAGCTCAAGTTCTGTTCAGAGGAAGTATACCTCCAATCATCAGGCCCTGGGGACAAATGGCAGGGGTGGACTGTTAACTTCATGCCCTGCTTTTGAACCCCCCAGGTAGGCTACTGTAAGTGGGGCAAGACAGACACTTATTCTGATCCAGCAAGCAGTTTTCATGTTCTTATTCTTAAAGCCATGGCCCTAACCAAACCAGTTTGCTTAAAGTACTGCTTTTGACCTATCCTATATGCTAACAGTGATCTCATTCTCCAAGTGCTGGTCCTTCTGAAGCCAAAACAGCACCATGCATAGAAACGTAGGAAGCTGTCTTATACTGGGTCAGGCCCTTGGTCCATCTAATCCAGAATTGTCGACACTGACTGGCCGCAATGGCTCTCCAGGGTTTCAGACAGGAATTTTTCTTGTGCTACTGGAGATGCTGGGGATTGAACCTGGGACCTTCTGCATGCAAAGCAGGTGTTCTGCCACTGAGCCACAGCCCCTCGCAGTGTGCAAAGGGGAGATATTGGCATGCTTGGGGAACCCCCAAATTTGCAGAAGTATCAAAACATCCTTTTTGACAGGGGTGGGGAAAGGTAACACGTACTCACAGTGAAACAGCTCAATGAGAACTCAGCATGCTCATTGGAGATAGAATACTGTCTGATAGAATACTGTGGGGGAAGGGGACAGAAATCTGGGTGGTTGTGGAATGGAATATCGCAGAAAGGGGCATGGCTGGCTGGAACTCCGAACAGACGCATGCCATTCAGGGACCCATTTGTAATGCTCTAAATGGCTTTCAGTGCAGATTCCACACACACAGAGCCCTGCATATATGCATGTATGAGCCAGTGTGGTGTAGTGGTTAAAGTGCTGGACTGGAAGTCGGGAGATCTGGGTTCTAGTTCTCACTTGGGCCAGTCATTGACTCTCAGCCTAACCTACTTCACAGGGTTGATGTTAGGATAAAATGGGATGGACCATGTAAACTGCCTTGGGTTCCTTGCAAGAGGGAAAGAGGCAGGATATAAATGTAATAATAAATGAATGTATAAGTATATGTATGTGTTACATAGCAATAAATTCCCAAGAAATCATAGAGCTCTATTCAGTTGTTCATGAGAATATGCGTAGAAGAGGGAATGGGATACGTTAGGAGCTCTGGCAGTTTCTGAGAGATCATACAGCCTGATCTAGCAGGGTTTGCCTTTACCTTGATGGATCAGGTCTTCGGTTTGGAGGTGCTCCTTGGCACAACATTTCCTTAGATATTCAGGAGTTGCCATGGAGTGTTTTTTACTTGCTCCGGTTGGATTGCCAGCTGCGGCCTTTTCTGCAGGAGACAGACGTGGCCTCAATTACCCAGGCCCTAATTGCTTCCAGACTGGTCTGTTGCAATGCTTTCTACATGGGGCTGCCTTTAAAGACGCTCTGGAAACTTTTTCAAATGGCCTAAAATGCAGTGGTCCGGTTACTATCTGAGCCCCAAAGATTGGAGGATACCATTTCACTCTGACGTCATTTACACTTGATTGGGCTTCGGTGTTTTGCTTGACCCAGGCTGAATTGAACACATGTGAAAAAAAATCATCGTCAGACAGCGTCCTCTTTCAGAAGACAGTATCTCAATCACATAATATTTTCCACTATATAGAGCAGCTTTACTTTTATTTAAAAAACCAAAACAAACCACATCTTCCCTCCTCTCTCTCTCTTTCTGTTTTCTTTCCAGCCGCAGAGGACAGGATTTTGAAGACCATCTGGCATGGGAAGTCTGGCCGAAGTCCACTTCAGGCTCTTTACAATAGTGACCAGGTGAGTGAGCTGGGAAGGGGAAGGAATAGAACAGCCAGGAGATGAGAATGGGCTTTGTATGGGGAAAGGTTTCTCAGCAGGAATACAACAGGCTAGCTCCTGTATCTTGACAGCCCTTGGAGATTTGGATTGGGTTTATATATGGCAGTGGTAGACAACTTGTGACCCTCCAGATGTTTTGGCCTATGGCTTCCGTCAGACTCACCCAGCATAGCCAGTGGTGAGAGATGGTGGGAGTTGTGGGCCAAAACATCTGGCGAGGCCACAAGTTGCCCACCCCTGATATATGGAGACACAAGGAGAAGCTTGTTGGTTTGTAAAGGCCTGTGGTAGCTGTGGGGTAGACCTATTTATTATTTATTTATTTATCATACTTATACCCTAGAGAAGCCGGCAGCAAAATAGTGTGTGTCATTTCCCAGCCCTACCTAGAGATGCCAGGGATTGAACCCCTGAATGATGGCCCTTTCCCTGCCTGTCATTTGCATATGACCATGTGTGACTCCCACACTGCTTTGGCTCTTGGGGTATGAAAAGGATAGGGGGACAAACACACCAGGCTTTAAAATGTGCAGGTGGAGTTTCTTATGGGAATTAGGATACTTAGATAAAGAAGGATTGTCTGTGGCTTCTTTTTAAAGCCCACCAAAGAGCCTGGTGCATTGCCAAGTTATGTTGGTATACTTGTCATCCTGGAACGAGGAACCATCTCAGCCCTGCTAAATCATTGTTGGCTGCCTGTTTAGTATTTGGTTTTTATATATTTCGAGTATTTTATTTATTTATTTATTTATTTATTTATTTATTTATTTATTACATTTCTATACCGCCCAATAGCCGGAGCCAGAGTAGTCATCTAATCTGGAATCTCGAACTTCCTTGACCTATTCTGCTTGCATTCATGGGGCCAACCTGAGGATTTGTTTACAAAATCCACCTTGGGAGGCTATTAAACCCTGCATTGCTAGGAAGGAAAAGATGGGTATAAACTGAAAAAAATGAATAAATATGTAGGTATATGTGTGAATGAGTAATACATCCAGAAATAAGAAACCCAGCCTACATATAGAAGGAATTCCATAGTCCCCCCCCGTCTCTTTCTCTCTCTCTCTCTCTCTCTCTCACACACACCTGCATATCTACCTCCCTACCTTGCTGGCTATCTTGAGCATGTTCATATTCCCCTATGGAACACCCACAAGAAAATAACAACCTTGATGCAATTGGCATGGTTATGTTATGCCAGGATGAAAGAAAGTCTTGTCAGGAACCTCTGATCATGGCTGAGGTGCTTGGGTCTCTTGAAATTCATTTTACCATCTGATTTGTCTGCTTGTATAAAGAATGAATCGGCAGTATGTTGAAGGAAGTTCTGAGGTTGTTCTCCCAGGATGAGTGGTTGTGCCACCCAGGCCACAAGTAAGTGTCCTTCCCTTATCCTGCTGATTCCACACTTGACATTTGATGCAAATTGAAGGCAGACTGCTTGTATTTTACACCTGTAATGTGCAGTAGCTCTGGATTTCATCAACACTGGTTTACATTATAATGATAATTCAACACATCATGAAGCCACATAGGAAGCTGCCCTGTACTGAGAGTCAGACCATTGGCTCCATCTAGCTCAGTTTTGTCCACACGGATTGGCAGCATTCTGCTTCAGGTTGCAGGAATGGGGCACACATGGTTGAATAATTCCCTGCGTTAAAACAAAAAAACTCACTTGAGGTTAGGGACAAGAGTTTTGGCCTAGTTTTCTACTGGTGGGGATTTTTGTGTGTGGCAGATCATGCAGTCATGTGAATCCACAACAGCAGTCTGAAATGGTACAGTCCAGCAAAAGGGTTGCCACCTCATCTGAAAATATATTTGAGTGGTCTTAGCTCAACAGGGTTTGGGTACCAGCCCTGTTGATTTGTCCGCACCCCCACTTTGTTGGATGGGCATTGCAATCTAAGAAGGGCCTCATTTAGGTTCTTAAGTTGTGAGTCTCTGTCTGACGAGTCTGAGCAGATGTAGCTGTATCACAGGGCTTGGCTGTAGACAGTGGATTTTGTGGTCTTGCGGTTGGTACATGTTTCCAGCTACCACCCAAAACACAGTTTGGGCCTTTAATAATGTCCTTGGTTTTCATTTCTGTTGCCCCTTCATTTCTGGCCCCAGTTCAAAGTGCTAGTGTTAACCTTGAATGGCTTGGGGATAGGATTCTTGAAGGATTGCCCCCGCTTCCATGTATACCTACCCAGACCCCCATGTATACCAGGTCATTTGGAGAGGCCCCTTTCCAGGTACCCTTGCCTAAAGGGGTGCAAAGGCTGGGTGCCAGAAGGAGGGCTTCTTCAGGAGTAACACCCTAGTTGTAGAGTGCTCTCTCCAGACAGGCTTGCTTGGGGCCAATGCTGTGGCTCTTTGATCACCAGATGAAGACCTTCCTATTTCCCCAGATAGCTAAGATTTGTTTAGTATCATTTCTCAGCTGTTTTAACATTTTGCTGTTTTGTTCTTGTTCTTGTTTTATGCTGGCCCTTGAAATAACTGGGATTCCATAACTGCAGTCTGGTATGTAGAATTTTTGCCCTGGCTCTAGGAGATGTGGGTTCAAATCCTATTTCAGGTGTAGAGTTAAGAACTTAAGAAGAACCCTACTGGATCAGACCAATAGTTTCTCTAACTGGTCCTGGATCGGTAATTCAGAAGCATACTGCCTCTGAGCCTGTAGGTAGCATATAACCATCATGACCAGCAGCCACTGATAATCTAAGGGCGCAATCCTATGCATGTTTAGGCAGAAAAAAATCCTACAATTCCCAGCATGCCTCATTCAGCCATGGTGGCAGTTGTAGAGCTTTTTTCTGTCTAAACTTGCATAAGATTGTGCCCTTATTTTTCTATACGTTTTTAGCATGGTTTTGTCAAGTTACTGTCTGCTAGCTGTAGTCTCATTCCTCTTCTAGAAAATGACAAGAATCCTCGTTTTTCAGGATGACCATAAGAAAGACGTGTGTGTGTGTGTGAGAGAGAGAGAGAGAGAGAGAGAGAGATTTATGTGACCCTCTTTACCCCTCTTACTTTGAAGAGAGTGACCAAATATTATATAGAATGGCAGATGCCAATGCATGAATGAGAACTGGAGACAAGCAGGATAGGTTGAGTATGTGAGCTCCTTGACTATGATATAATAGCAGCTGACAGCTGTCAAGAACCCTCAGAAGCCAGAAAGTAAGGAAAGCAAAGGCCTGCCTATACGTTGCCTCCTGCCGCAGGAGGACAAGCCTATCGCCATGTAGTTAGAGTCTTACCGGAATTCTTCAAGGTTTCATGTTGTCTGGACTGGTTTGTGGCTTGTGAGCTATATCTTTGTCTTAAAATTCATCTTGCTTGATAGAATCCCCCCGATTAAAATTAGGAATGCTCCTTTGGACGTGAAACAAAGAAAACAAAATCAGCTTTATTATATAACTGATCACAGTACCTCCTGGGCAAATCCTTAGGGTTTACCGCACAAGGGTGAAACAAACAGAGGTGTAAGCTGTTTGTGGGGTGGCACAGTTGCATTTACTTTGCAATCACGAATATTTTGGAGTTGCTGATCTTCGAAAGACGTCCCTTGGCAAAACAATAGAACTTGTGGGAGCGGAAGGAGCAACGGAAGAGGGACGCGAACACACACACACACACACACACGGAAGAGAACAGCTTGAGTTCATGGGCTGAAGCGAGAGCTTTCTGTTTTAAGTCTCCTTGTAGGGAAGGGTCTGCTCTAACTGGAATTAGGGGGCAGGGGAGGCTTCTTTCATGAATGGTTGCCGCTTTGTGTGCCCTTGGAGAAAGTGGGGAAGTGGAAGGGCACCAGAAACTAAGGGGAAGCCCCATGAGTTAAATTCCGCTCTTGAACTTGTTCGGAGAAGCAAGCCCTGGGGCAGAGTCATGAACCCTGGGCGGCCTGGCATGGCCCTTACTGACAGATGGCTCCCACAGGAAAAGACCGCAATAAGGGGAAGGGAGGGGACTCTTGAATAGCCGAAGGCAGCCTGTGTTCATGAAGGCAGGTCTGTGTTCCACGTCATTCTTTCCCAGAGTTGACTTTACTCTGCCGAGAGCGCTCAGCTGGGCATTTCATGTCGGCCTTTGATGCCTTTCCTGTGCCTTCGCATGCCCCCAATAATTGAGCACAGTTTAGCAGCATGCACTCCTAACCCTCTGGCGTAGGCACAAACACGTTTGGGCAGCCCTTCCAAAGGTGCTGCGTCGTGCTCCCAATCTCAGGACAGTGAATTATCGTGAAGGCAAAATAATAGGCATACAGGGAAAGAAGAAAGACAAATGATTCCCCCATTTAGGGGAGAGGTTGGTGTTCCAGAAAAGAACTGAAGGGGTGGTGTGCGCATTTCGAATCTATAGCCTGATTGATTTATTGGGTTTCTGCCTCACCTGTAAGAAAGTCTTCTCACAAGGCAGCTTACTATACCCCAACACACAAACATACTAAAATATATCAATTACAATAAACACACACACATCACAGCTAGAAGGATTTCTAAAAGCAAGTCAGTATACACAGGATCTTTGTTTAGTTTTAAGATTATACCAGTTGACTTCTCCCAAAGAATTAGTTTAAATAAGGATGCTGCAAATTCTCAAAGACTGTAGGCCTCCTTCAGAGATCTACAGATTCCCTGGAAGATGTGGGAAGGACTATTAAACCAAGGCTGTGGCGTAGATATGCCATCTGTGACATCGCAGAATATGTCTCAGAGGCCAGGCATTGCATGCGGAGGTGGCTGAACATGATACTAATTGTTGGGATCTTCCTTTCAGACTGTTTTCTGTGGCCACCCAGTTCCCGTTTGACCACCTGCTTCAGTTCCTTACAGCCCCTCATCAGACTGGAAGTGAGCCCAGGATGGGGAATTTGATTAAGCCGATACCTGTTTTGCTATTTGCTGTTTGCCTCTGGACTTCTGCTTTCTTTTGGCCTTTATATCCCCACCACAGCTCACTGGGTTGTTTAATACAATGAAAGCCAAGTCAATTTTCAGTTACAGGACAGAAATGTTCTCCTTCCTCACTTCTCTAGGGCACTGTCATGAATCTTAAAAAAGGAAGATTGTCCTCTTTATATATGGATCAAATACCATCCCTCCCCTGCCTCAACTATTAATACTAAAATCCCCTCTCAAATGGAAGAATGAAGTTCATTCTTTCACAACTCTGTTTGCAAAAAGGTAGGTAAACTATGTTAAGGTTCACTTCCAGCCTGTGACAGGTGATCTCGTGAACACTACCTGTGAACACCACTAATCTTCTTGACACACAGGTGCAGTGGAGGCTGGTGGCTCCAATGTCAGTGGGGCAGTGAATCCGCTCCGAACTCTAAAGGGAGCTATCCAAGTGCATTCACCACCCCACTGACATTGGAGTCACCAGCCCCTGCTGCACTGAACAAGGAAATGATTGGGCTCAAACCCAAGCGATCTTCACAGCCAGCATGCGGTGACTCTCTTTCTCTCTTCTTGTGTCTCCTCAGTTTGAGCAGTCCTCCCTGCAGGAAACTCACCAGCACAGGCGGGAACTGCTAAGCAGCATGTGCAATCGTTACACCCGCAAGCGGCGCCTCCTGACCCCTGACGACCTGCGCCACCTGGTGGTTGATGATGTCCATGGGCTGCTCTACTGCTATGTCCCCAAGGTGGCTTGCACTAACTGGAAGCGTGTCATGATGGTCTTAACAGGGCAAGGCAAGTACCAGGACCCGCTGGATATCCCAGCCAACGAGGCTCACGTCTCATCCAACTTGCGCGCCCTCTCTGAGTACAGCACTCCCGAGATCAACCACCGCTTGCGTAACTACCTCAAGTTCATCTTCGTGCGGGAGCCACTTGAGCGGCTGGTCTCGGCCTACCGCAATAAGTTCACCCGTAGCTACAACACGGCATTCCACAAGCGCTACGGGACCAAGATCATCCGCCGGCATCGTCAGAAGCCCAGCAGCGAAGCCCTGGAACGGGGCCACGACGTCCGCTTTGAGGAGTTTGTGTACTACTTGCTGGATCCACGGACCCAGCACGAGGAGCCTTTCAATGAGCACTGGGAGCGGGTGCACTCCCTTTGCCACCCCTGCATCATCCACTACGATGTAGTGGGCAAGTATGAGACGTTGGCCAAGGATGCCAATTACATCCTGCGATTGGTTGGGGCAGATGCAGGCGTCAAGTTCCCCTCCTCATCTAAGACCACCAGGACCAATGATGACATGACGGCTAAGTTCTTCCAGAACATCAGCCCCTTCTACCAAAGGAGATTATTTAATTTATATAAAATGGATTACTTGCTCTTCAACTACACCATCCCTTCTTATTTACGCACCCGGTGAGCCTGGTGACAAGGGACCTCTCCCCACACCTGCCCCCATCATTTTGGGTTTCTATTGTCCGCTAGAAGACCATTAATTCTTCCCCACTATCTACCCTTGCTGTGATGGACAATATAACACAGTACCAGTTTAACATTGCAGCCACTGCTCTCTCTTCCCTTTCCCTATTTCAGTTGAAGGAATCTACTGTTATTTAGCTACCCTTCCTCCTCAACCAAAGAGAATTGTTTCTAGGAAGTACTGGAATGTTGGCCTTTTGTCAGGAGATGACAGGAGAATCAATCTGGAGCAATTGGAGAAGCAATAAAAAAAAGTATGGATTCTTATGTGTGTGTGGTTGTTTTTTGTTTGTTTTTAAATCCCTTAAGCCTCTCTCTTCCTCATAGATTGAAGAAGGGGGAAAGTGAGCCAAAAGTTTTTATTATTATTAAATTTTTTTTATTGTGAACCATGTCTTAGCGTGAGTTAAATTTGTCTCTGAGACAAAGCCTATTTCATCTCCACTCCCCCACCCTGATTCAGCTGGCATTTGAGCTAAGTGGGCATTTTCTTTGGACACAACCCACCCAGTTCTACTCCCATGCAAATTCCATTGACGTGAGTAGAGATTGCACTGAAGCAGGGGTTAGTAGATCACCCACTGGGTGTGTGCATGTGTTTGGGTGACTTGTGTACATGAATGTCCTGACCAAATGTAATATTTAATTACCTTCAGTCCTTAAAAACAAAGCCACATTAACATGTATTTCCTATCTGAAGGAGTTTGCTCTGGTTTTCTGGGCCCAACCAACTGAAGCTCCAGAACTAGACTCTTCAGTTTAACCACTGAAGGGTGGTGGTGGTAGAATTGAAAAACATTTGGGAATAGAAGAACAAAAATATTTTGCTTTAGCCATTTAAGGAACAATTTCCTCTACTGCCATTTCACATCTCAGCATTTTATATCCCATTACTCTTTAGGCAAGAGGTGTCTTGGCCTACAACTCTCAGCAGTACTAGACAGCATAGCCGATAGAGAGGGACGATGGTAATTATAAGGCAAATGATCTGGGGGGCCACAAGTTGCCCACCCTTGCCTTATGTTAATTTTGGATTATGCCATTTGCCACAGAACCATCATGATGGTTGGCACATCAATTATTGCTTTCCATTCAAAACAGCTGTCTTCTTTTCATGGGCCAAGCTAAACTCCAGAGTGCCAAATTTCTTTCACTGCAAAACCCTTTTAAAATTCTGAGGAACTGAATGCACTCCAGAAACACGGGAAGGTAGAAACCTTATTCAGTGATAATGTGGGATACGGAGGGGAGGAGTGTGTGTGTGTGGATATTTTGCTTGGAGCTATAAATGAAAGAGAGAGATAATGACTTATAATTGGTAAGCAATTGCCATTGTCAATTTTGAAGCATCAGTACTTGAAGAGACACTCAGTCTTTGAACTGTAAATTTGATTCAGTCCACATGGACAGTTTTGCTTAAATAAAGCAGCATTTTTGTCTCTACTATGTTATATTCATCTTTTTTATGTACGCAAGGGGTTGCTTCTGTTATGTAAATTTGCTAATAGTAGAGTTACTGTACAGCATGCCTGATTCTGGTGTGAATACTTTGACTTGTGCAATACTGAGTGTGCCTCAGTGGGATGTTTGAGGCTTATAGAATTTATATGGTAAAAGCATTATGGTTTTGGTTCTTCTGACATTACTTCTTTTGAACATGACGTTCTTTCTCCCAAGGATGACCATTTTCTATTAGCCCAAAATGAAATTCTTACATGAGATTGTGAGCAAGTAGTAAAAAGTTTGGATACATCCATTCACTTGCATTGGCACCTAGTGCCAGTTCCCAATTTTTTCTCCATACTAGAATTAGTTTATTCTGGAAATAGGTGGTCTGACAGCAGGTTAGTATATGTTGGAGCCATGATCTGCCTTTTGTGCAAGGAAGGGTCCTGTTCCTACAAGGTCCCTCCACCCAATGTTTGGAAATCCCCTGTCCACATGCCAGACATTACGCCATTCAGTGGGGTCTCTTGACTCTCTCTGCAGCATTTTCAGGGACCAGGAAGGGCTACTGTGAGAAGGGGTGGGTGGGAAAGTCCACTTCCAGCAATGCAGTCAATCCAACATAAATCTGGATACAACCCCATGTGTGTGTGTGTGAATATAGTGAAACAGAGAGAGAGAGAGAGGTTGGTATAAAGCGGCACAACAGCAAAGCGACAAGGAAGCTCTGGATCCACTGTGGATGCAGTCAGTCTTCAGGTAAAATGTACAAGAAAGCAAGCCTAAAAACAAAGTATTAAAAACATATTTTTAAACAAAACGTTTCGGCTTCCACCCTCATCAATAGCTGTGCTGTTAAATGAGCGTCAGGAGTGGCTTTTTGGAATTCCTGGAAATGGAAGTGACTTAGGAGAAAAAACAGGAATATAAATGACAATGCTTACAAATCGTCCTCCACATTAAGGTCCATTTGGACGAAGAGTTCTGAGTCTATAGATCCAGAATTTTTTCTTTTCGTCAAGCAGAAACCAAAACTTGCCGTGACAAAGTTCATTGGTTGCACTCAGGGATGGGCACACACCTGAACTTGAATCCATATTATTTGGAAGCACGAAGCATTCAATTGTAACAATCTTCCAAGCTAATGGTCCACTGGTTTCCACAACCAAAACAAGTGTGGAAATCCAGAAACAAATGTAAGAAAAGAACATTGTGTTATCTGCTCTTTAAACTGCTCTTTAAAGAAAACCCAGACACACTTAACCACACGGTCCTAACCATGTTTACTTGGATAGAATTCCCACTGAAACATTTCCTTTCTCTAAATGTCCTCAAGATTGCAGCTTAAACATATATTCGTATTGCAGAAGGAAGCTTATGCTAACAGATCCAAACTAATTTAAATGTTCTTACAGCGACAGCAGCGTACGAATGGTCGTGCGCAAAGGTATTTTTTTTTAATTTAAATTAATTTCCCTGCTCCCCCCACCCTACCCCCGATGGGTGCAGCGCTCCTCCTGGCTCTGCATGAGTAATTGCGCCAAGTGGGGTCAAGCCGCGGAAATGGGCCACACGTTTTGCGGTCTCGGGCTCAGCCCAGGACCGCGGAAAAACCAGGCCCAAAGGGGAGGCCTGTATTCTGGGGCAAGAGAGGGATGATTCCTCCCTGATCCCGGGATCCCCTGTGCGTCATGTGGACGCACAGGGATGATCCCGGTGTTCGCCCCAGGATCTAGCCTGGTCTAGCTAAGGCCTTAGGCTGCAATCCTATAGCCACATACGTGGGAATAAGCCTTTTTGCACTCAGTGGGACTTACATCTGAGTAGACACAGATAGGATCACGCTGTTAAGCACATGAAATTAATGGGACCCACATATTCTTAACTTTATTATATTATAAGAGCTTCGGCTATTGGGTGGTATAAAAATGTAATAAATAAATAAGCTCAGAGTGCTCAAAAACAAACAAACATTTTTATCCCACTTTTCTATCAATGATAGTCAATGTGGCTTCCGGCAGGCCTACCCAGTTGGAATTTTAAGATGCCTTCTTTTAATGGTGTGCTGCTTTTAATGATGCACTGGTTTTAAATGTTTTAATTAGTTTTATGTATTTTATGGTGTTTTTATTTGTGTTGTACCCCGCCTCGATCCAGAGGGAGAGGCGGGTAACAAATTAATATTATTATTATTATTATTATTATTATTATTATTATTATTATTATTATTATTATTATTATTGCAGTAAAACAGTATAAACAATGTATTCAAAGAAACTGAAAAAATAGCAGCATGTGAAAACTACAACCTCCGGGAGCATTAAAATAAATCATAATAGACCTAAAGGCAAAAATACCTGTTGGAACAAGTGGTTCTGCAAAAAGCAATCCATCATGACGGGCCAGGTAGATCTCACCCAGAAGGGCATACCAGAGTCTGAGCACTAGTATAAAAAAGGCCCTGTCTTTTCTACCTACCTGCCAGGCATCCAACAGCAGCGGGACAGAGAGCAGAGCCTCAGGTATTGATCTCAAAAGCATGGGCAGGCTCCTATTCCCTTTTAACCTGGCAGCCTAGATTGAGAGGCAGTAACTGGGCTCCACTGAGCTTCTTGGCCAATCAAGGATTTGAACCAGTCTCATGCATCATGGCTGAGCAACCTTTGGTTAGCGGGCCTAATCTGGCCCATGCTAAGGCCCAATATGGCCCAATCTCTGGAGATAAAGGGATTCACCTTTGCGCTACTCATCACCAGAGGGTGATCAGTGCAAAGGAGAATCAGAGTTTGGAGATAAAGTAGGGTGGGTTCACCCACACCACTCGCCATGCGACATACACAATCCACTCCACCGTACGATCCACTTTCCCGCTGTCTGATGGGATCTCACAGTAAAATGCCATGGAATCTTCAGAAAACGCTGGCTTGTTCAGACCTGTCGGGCTTCTTTCTATAGGCAACAGCCAGGTTGCTTCCATCAGATGCTTGAAGCAGATTGAGAAGGTGGTTGGTGCAAACACCCATGCTCTGAAGTCCATTGGGAGTGGTTAGCACAAGGGGCTGGATCCGGGCTGAGTCAGATGAACTGAGGTCAGCTGATTTCTAGTGGGGCCAGTTAGGCATGGCTTAGCTTCATTTCCATTGATTTCAATGGGTTTTGAGAGCAACTAATAGTGCAATATCATAATGTCTATTCAGTAGTAAGTCCCATTGAGTTCAATACACTTTACTTCCAGCTGAGTAGATATAGGATTGGCTCTGGATCCCACCAAGGAGAGCTAAAAATAATGGGAATGCAAAAAACCAAAAGTACATTTCAATAGTAGTCGTATGCATGTTTATTCAGAAGTAAGGCCTTCAAAGTTCATTGAGCCTTACTCTCTAGTAAGTGGATTTATGATTAGTGCAGAGGTATTTAATGTTTAAATGTCCACAGACAAGGCCATTGTTCTACCTTGTCTGGTTTGCCAAGGCTGTCAGAGCATAGCCTTGAATGGATGCTCCTCTTGACTTGAAGAGCTGCATTGCACCAGCAGGTGGTTTCAGAAGTATGAGCTCTCCCATCTGTACAGCTCTTGCATGGAAAGAGCCACAGAACCTTTCTACAAAAGGCGTTTATTGTGCACTTGGATTCCTCACTTGTGGTAGTTTGTGGGTCCTTTACTGTGATGTCCTCTCCTTTGTTTTGCAACTATTTTGCAGGGGGTGGGGTATTCCTAATGAGGAAAATCTGGTATTATTTGTGAATGGTGGGATAAAAGCTAGCGTAATTGTGCAATTCCGCTATACCACAACGCCACCTAGTGCTTGAGTAATGGAAGATAAGGAGAGGAAGAGAAATAAACCTTCCAGAAAAAATGTGTGTAAAGGAGCCAATAAGCTTGCAAACAATCCAGAAACAGAAGCCTTGGTAAAAGTCTTATGTAGAAACAGACATCAATCCACTTCTTGCAATGCCGTTAACACATAAAAGAGTCCTGTTCGGGTCAGGCTGTTTTCCTTTCCTCTTTTACCCCAGTGGTGCAGCGAGGCCTAGGCCTTGGGGCCAAAGTCCAGGGCACCACAGCCCAGGGTTGGCCCAAATGACCATAGAGAAAGCGGCACCCTCATCGCCCTGCATTTTATTCCTGTAATCATGATGGTGCTGTCAATTAAGAGTGTTTAAAAGGCAAAACTTCCCCTGCTCAGAGGGTTTTGACAAAACGTTTTATCGATCTCACCCATTAGAAATATAGAAGCAGTTATAAAGCGTGGAATGGAGGCTGTAGTATGAGAATGGGGAAAAGAAATGTTAGTTGTGTGTTTTACATATGGCTGCCTAAACTGCCCATAAGTTCGTTAAGGGCAATCCTATGCCAGTTTAGACTGAAAAAAGTCCTCCAACTCCCAGCATGCTGGCTGGGGAATGCTGGGACTGTTTATTTATGTGTTTCCTATATTTATATTCCACTTTTTTTCCTCCATAAGGAACCCAGGGCAGCGTACATAATAATCCTCCTCTCCATTTTACCCTCACAACAACCCTGTGAGGTAGGTTGGGCTGAGAGTCTGTGACTGGCCCAAAGTCACCCAGTGAGCTTCCATGGCCAAGTGGGGACTAGAACCCAGAGTTCCTGAGTCCCAAGTCCAACACTCTGGCCACTACACCACACTGGCGTAAGGCCTTTTTTTCTGTCTAAAAAGGGCATAGGATCGCATCCGAAGTCCATGGCCTACAATTACCTAGCTGCACCTCTGGTGGTGGCTCTTGCTCCAGTTATTCCTGGCCAAAGCTGTGCTCCCTTTTGCTTCTGAACAGTGACCTGTCTGTTTCCCTGCTCCAAGCTCCACTACCGTGTGCAAAACAAAGCGGGCTCTGCCCACTCCTTTGTAGCAAAGCTAGGGCCGGAAGGTGACTTCGACCTCCACCCTTTTCCCTTACTTGCCGGGCGAGGCAGGATCTTCACGGGAGTGGCCTTTGAGTGCTTCCTCTAGAGAGGGCTTTTAATAGAACATCTGGAAAGGGCCTCCGATAGCCCTGGGACGAAGGAAGGACAGCACAGCACCAAAAAGGCCAGCGCAAAAAGAGAGGCGAAGAAAGGCCGGGCCATTGCCAGGAGCCCAGCACGGCTTTCGAGTATCAATTAGCCCCCCTCACGGCACCGCTAATGTATGCTCTTGTGTGTGTTACGGTGCCTGTGCTCCCAATTTGCTTCTGAGCTGTGGAGGACAAAGCACCCACCGTTCTCACACCTGCTTGCGCTGCAGCCTGGAGGGCCTCGCCTTTTGTTGCCTACTCCGGCTCTCAAAGGCAACCTTCGGATCCCGCCGCCCCCCCCCCCCATATACCTAGAGTCAACGTAGAGCTTTGGGGACACCTTGAGGCCAAGGGGATGAACGGCAAGGGTTTAAACCAAATGTGGTGCTCGTCTAGGCAGCATCAACACGCCACACTTTATTTAAAATGTTTTTAAATAAATAAAAAAAATCAACACGCCACACTTTCTGTGTAGTAATTACAGGCCTGCTCTCTGCCACGTTCCTCCTGCTGTTTAAAATGACGGGGTAAGTCTGATGTCATTTTGAGTTAATAAGCATCCAAACCTTCTTTCTGCTTAGGCAACTGACTCTGTGATGGTGGTTAGTGGGAGATGGCATTACAAATGACTTCAATACGGCATCTTTAAATATGGGATGTTTCAGAGAGCGAGAGAGATGCTAGAAATCTGCTGAAGGAGCGGGCACTTATCTGTCCAGCTCTACTGACCCTCATGACATACAGTCGTATGAAAAAGAAAGTACACCCTCTTGGAATTGTATGATGTTACATATCAGGACATAATAACAATCATCTGTTCCTTAGCAGGTCTAGAAATTAGGTAAATACAACCTCAGATGAACAACAACACATGACATATTACACCGTGTCATGATTTATTTAACTGAAATAAAGCCAAAATGAAGAAGCCATGTGTGAAAAAGTAAGTACACCCTTACTGCTTCCATAGGAATTAAGATGCTAAGTAGCAGACAGGTGCTGCTAATCAAATGCCCGTGATTAATTGATCATCAGCAAGTATGACCACCTCTATAAAAGTCGAAGTTTTTTCAGTTTGCTGGTCTGGAGCATCCAGGTGTGTGTTAACACAATGCCAAGGAGGAAAGACATCAGCAATGATCTTAGAGAAGCAATTGCTGCTGCCCATCAATCTGGGAAGGGTTATAAGGCCATTTCCAAACAATTTAAAGTCCATCATTCTACAGTGAGAAAGATGATTCAAAAGTGGAAAACATTCAAGACAGTTGCCAATCTTCCCAGGAGAGGACATCCCAGCAAAATCACCCCAAGGTCAGACCGTGCAATGCTCAGAGAAATTGCAAAAAAAACCCAAAAGTTACATCTGACTCTACAGGCCTCAGTGAGCATGTTAAATGTTAAAGTTCATGACAGTACAATTAGAAAAAGACTGAACAAGTATGGTTGTTTGGAAGGGTTGCTAGGAGAAAGCCTCTTCTCTCTAAAAAGAACGTGGCAGCACGGCTTAGGTTTGCAAAGTTGCATCTGAACAAACCACAAGACTTCTGGAACGATGTCTTTTGGACAGACGAGACCAAAGTGGAGAAGTTTGGCCATAATGCACAGCGCCACGTTTGGCGAAAACCAAACACAGCATATCAGCACAAACACCTCATACCAACTGTCAAGCACGGTGGTGGAGGGGTGATGATTTGGACGTGTTTTGCAGCCACAGGACCTGGAAACCTTGCAGTCAGTAAGTCGACCATGAACTCCTCTGTATACCAAAGTATTCTAGAATCAAATGTGAGGCCATCTGACAGCTAAAGCTTGGACGAAATTGGGTCATGCAACAGGACAATGATCCCAAGCACACCAGCAAATCTACAACAGAATGGCTGAAAAAGAAAAGAATCAAGGTGTTGCAATGGCCCAGTCAAAGTCCAGACCTCAACCCGATTGAAATGCTGTGGCGGCACCTTAAGAGAGCTGTGCATAAACAAATGCCCTCAAACCTAAATGAACTGAAGCAATGTTGTAAAGAAGAGTGGGCCAAAATTCCTCCACAACGATGTGAGAGACTGATAAAGTCATACAGAAAACGATTACTTCAAGTTATTGCTGCTAAAGGTGGTTCTACAAGCTATTGAATCATAAGGTGTACTTACTTTTTCACACATGGCTTCTCCATTTTGGCTTTATTTCTGTTAAATAAATCATGACACGATGTAATTTGTCATGTGTTGTTGTTCATCTGAGGTTGTATTTACCTAATTTTTAGACCTGCTAAGGAACAGATGATTGTTATTGTGTCCTGATATGTAAAATCATACAATTCCAAGAGGGTGTACTTTCTTTTTCACACGACTGTACATTTACCAGCAGAGGCTGGTGGCTCCGATGTCAGTGGGGCTGAATGTGCTCCAGTTTTCTGTCAGACCTCTAGATACAGAGTTCCTCTCCACACCATGGTCAGCTCCTTTAGACTTTAGACTGAAACCCTGACCAGATTCACCGCTCCACTGACATCGGAGCCACCAGCCTCCACTGAGATGTACTTTCAAAACCCCAGATGTAGGGACTATTATAAAAGAGTACAAGTAATTTCTCCCTGGCCACTTTGCGCCTTTGTTGTTCTCTTGTCCCTTAGAACAGGGGTGGGCAGAAACTGGATCTCCAGATGTTTTGGATGCCAACTCCCAGCATTCCTGACCATTGGCCATGCTGGCAGGGGCTTCTGGGAACTGAAGTGTGTCGCGCCCGCCATTTTTTTTAAAGGAGATGAGCTCCCCCACACCCCTGATTCCTCCTGGCCCAGTTCTTTCCCTCTACTGATCCCCGCTACTCACGGGGAGGATGGAAGAAGCCAGGACAGGCGGCCATACGTCCTGCTCGGGATGATCCCGAGACCGCAGGAAGAATCAGGTTTTCTGAGGGATTATTTATCCCTGGGAAAACCCATTCTTGTCCCTCCTTCCTCTCAGGAGTCCCTGTGCGTCATTTTGGACGCACAGGGACTCGGCCGTGACCAGCCCAGACTTTCGGGCTGTTGTAGAAACGGCCTCACTCAGGCCCAGACAACGGTGGCAGTGTGAAGGAAGGAAGAGCAGGAAATGCCCCCTGCCTGCTTGCTCCCTGGCTCTCTGCCTGTCAAAAAAAAAAAAAAAAAACGAGTGGGAGCAATGTTGCAAAAGCGGATGAGAGGCAATAGGTTGTGACAATGGTAATGAAAAGGTAGGGCCCCTCTGAAGGCCTCATGACCAGGGGCCCTCAAAAACCTGGAGCTGAAACTATAGGCAGCAGTCTGATTGATGCAGCTTTTCCCCAGCACGGAACTGCTGCAATTCAGGCCAACAGATGGCCGGCTTACAGCTGTGAGTCCAAAGAAAGGCTTAGTAAAGAACCAAGTTTGTACTGTATTCAGTAAAGACAGAGGGGGCGGGGGGGGGGGGGAGAGGGTTGCCAGCTGGTTCTCCTACATAGCCTGCAAGCTAGCAAGAGGCAAACTTGTTTTTACCAGAAGTTCCGTAGCTGTGACCCGAAGCCTCGGGTAGATCTTTGGAGTTAATTAGGGCCCGTCTTTACTTGTTCCCTCTGCTGAAGATGGCTGCCCTGCTGTTGCATCTCTGCAGATTGCTGAATCCCTTCCCCCGCCCCCCACTCGTCAGAGTGACACTAATTCTTTTTTCCCTCTTGCTTCTGGAGCAGCACCCGTGAAACCATTTATCATCCCTCGTCTGCTGAAAAAGTCTGAAGAATCTCATGTGGTTTCAATCTTTGTCAATTAGATTAGAGTACACTGCGTAAAATGGATTTAATCTGCCCTCTCCCTGGCTGAATTAATCAATAAACTGCCACCAAATGTCCACACTTCCCCCCTCCCTCCGCCTTTCTCAGCGGGAGGATGCAGACCTGTTCTGCAAAAGGCTCTCCGAATGGAACTTTAAACAGTCTGTTTCTTCGTAACACCAAAGAATGTGGCTTAATCATACATCTTTGTTTCCCCTGCAAAGATTTTTTTTTTAAAAAAAAAAAAACCTGCCGTAATTGCCCCGGCCTGTTCCTCTAACTGCACCCCTTTGAAATAGCTTATACTGTTATGTGTACCCCACTTCTGTAAGCTGTGAGACGTTCCAGGGGTACAGTGTTAACCTGGGGTTGGTTATTTTGGAAGGAGGCTGCTGGAGGCTTATGGGTGTTTCATCAAATTGGTAGAAATATACAGATTGAGTATAGGTAGAAGCCTACAGCTCAAACACTCCAGCAGATGATCAGAGTCCTCTGGTCCCACATCAGATATCTAGGTAGACATGAACTAGCCTTCTAAGCAGTACTGGCTCCAGTGTTTTGAGGGCCCTTGGGCAAGACACCCTCCATGGATCTCCTACCTCAGTAAGTCCACCTTCTCACCGCCGTTGTCACCAGCTGTTCTTGCTCCTTATCTTGTTTCTCAACGTTTCTACCACTTGCTTGCTTGACAAGCAGAGAGTCATCGTCAGTTCTTTATTGCGTCTTAGCAAATTGCCATTATACACAAACAGAATAAAACACTATACAATTTTAAACTCCACCAACAAACCATTAAGAGTTGAATCGTTTTCCATACAGTTTTTAGACTTTGTGGCACGGATTTGTAGAGCATTGACAAGGAATTTGGAAGTTCTAAAAGAGACATACTTCTCAGCATCAGACAATAGGAAACAAGCTGTAACAAGGGATGGCCTTCCCTTGAACGATCTTAACAACGGATGAATGTATTTGGTTCGGAGATCATTATACACAGAGCATTCTAGCAATACATGAATAGTATCTTCAATTGATACAGAATTGCAACTGCATTATCCTTCTTAGGAACCCCCTTGTGGCGACTCACCCAGTCTGCCAATGGAAGAGCATTTAATCTTCCCCGAGTGAAGGCAACCCTCATTTTAATATCTGGTAGATCTACGAGGCATTTTGGAAAAGATAAATACAAGGGAACGTAGGAGACATGGAAACTATCAGCTTGGCAAGTCTTGATCTCAACATTTCTACCATTTGCTTGCTTGAGAAGCAGAGAGTCAAGATCTACTGCTCCTACTTCTCATCACCACTGTTTTGTGAGTCAGAGTGAGAGGCAGGTAAACAAGTGGGTTGCAATGCTGAGAAGGAACACAGGCTTCTTCTGGGGTGTGGGCTATCAACAGATGCTCAACTTTGAGTCAGCCCTGCCTCTACTAAGATGCTTCCAGATTCCAAAACTATCATCTCTTTGTGTTTTTCTCAGCCTGCCTCCCAGCTGCAGTCATTGGTCTTTTTCACAGATGCTTAAATTACCTCATCCCCACCAGGAGTTGTGTAGTGGCAGAGGAGAAAACCCTACCTATTTTCCTAAATGACTCCAGCCTTTCAGAATAATTTCTGGCTATTTCTGAAACTTTGTGGATTATTCACCAGTAATCTCCTAAACAAAAGGACCTTCTTCTGCCTAGGCTCTTAAAATTATCTGCTGTAGTCTTAGTGGTTCCATTGCCCAAATCCCACTTTTGCAACACTTTAGAAGAAAAACGTCAAGTTCGGTTGGAATTTCCAAAGGGCCCTAGAGGTGCCTGAAAACCATATCCTTATGCCTTATATGGCTGTGGTTACTATAGAAAAAGGTTACTACAGAGAAGAAAAAAGTTAGTACAGCCAGCAACTAGATTATATCAGTTATGAAATACTGACTCACTTGCTCTGCTTTCTGGGAAACCCACATCTCTTGTTCTGTGTGACTTTGGTAGGAACCACAAGAGAGAAAGAATATCAGTCAAAACATACAAAAGTAATGCTCAGTATTGTCACAGACTGTGGCGCCATAATAAATGGAGTGACTGGGCAATAATAACCACTAATGACATGTGCCCACTCCATGTTCTTGATGTGTTCAAGTGATGAAAGCTTGTGGTAAAGGGATCTCTGAAAAGATCAGACAAAAGAAAGTACTTCTTCACACAGCACCTAGTTCAGGGGTAGGCAACGCGGGAAGTTCAGGGGGCATTTTCACCTGCTGGACCCTCCCCCCCCCATGGGCCACACTCTGCAAATTTGGCGGCAAACCCCTCCATAGCACCAACAAAGTTAAATTTAGCTTGTTCTCAAGTTAAATTTGATCCTTTGGGTACTTTGTAGAACAATGGAATGTTAAAATGGTCAAAATTAGGTTCAGGACAAGCAAAATCTGACCCTTTTAGCAATCCATAGTACTGAATATTTGTGTGGGGAAAATGGTGGATTAAAAAAAATAGACAGGCTTTTGGTCTGACCCAGCAGGGCTCTCCTTATGTTCTTATGCTGAACGAGAGTGAGTGATGGATGAGACCACAAACAGGAATTTAAAGGTAACATTGCTAGGGTAGGAGTGACCTTGGACCAGGCATGGGGATCATGCAGCCCTCCACATGTTGGTGGACTGTGACTCCCATCATCCCTAGGCAGCATAGGTAGTGGTGAAGGGAGTTGCAGCCCAACCACATGTAGAGGGCCACACATTCCCCATCCCTGCCTTAGACCCTGGGTCAAACATTACTGCTGCAGTGCTGGTGCCACTGTAAAAGTGCTGCCACGTTTGGCTGCCCTCTAAAGAGCCCATGCTGCAGAGAGAAGTCATGCAAGCACTGTGCTATATTGGTCACTCCTGAGGCAGCCACCTCTTACCACAGGTGCTGGATGTTCCCCTTTAAATCTCCAATTGGAAAGGCACCTCCATAGTTCCTCCTTCCCATTCCCTACCTGAACCTTTTGCCTTCCTTCTCCTTGTCTTCTTACTTGCTGTGAGCCCCAGCTGGAGACCTGCTCCCTGCAGGAGGTGAGCAAGGTAAGGACCTCTGGGCTGTAGAGGAAATGGGTGGGAGGAGCCTCTCCTGCCTCAGTTGGACACTAAAGGGGAGGGACAGGCAGGGCTTTTCTACCCTGGGCTTTTAACCCACACCTGTACCGAGGCTTCTGCTTTTGGATCCATTGCGGGATTAAGATCGGCACATTAACTTGTGTTTTTCGCCAGGGTTTTTCTTTCTCTGCCTTTTTATATGTTCAATTACCCAAACACTAGAAAGTGCTGTGGTGCAGCAGACTTTCACAATTACACAAGAGTTCTATAACGCCATTGAGAAAAAAATCCCACATGTTTCCCATTAAGAAAAAAAGAAACGTGAAAAAGGTTACAAAGCATGGGAAAGGCCTTGGAAGACGACACCGTTGTGTAAAGGACCCACAAACTACTGTGAGTGAGCAATCACAAACGCACAATAAAAAGTTAATGCAGAAAGGCTCTCCAGCTCATGTGGTGACTGACTTCCCATAGCAGCAGCATTGATCTTCACAAGGGCACAACATACATGTGTGTGGGAGGGGGACCCCATGACCCAGGTTATCCATCATGCTTTCATGGGGTAGAAGCCATTGCTCCATGCATTTCTAAGGTTCGACAGAACAAGAGTGTTGTGCCTTTTTCACCTTGTGGGAGAAGCTTGGGCGGGGGGCTGCATTCCAGTGGTGGGTGGGGCTGAAAGCAAAAGGGTGGGGCCAAAATACCAGCTTATTTATTTTAGGGTGACCATATAGAAAGGAGGACAGGGCTCCTGTATCTTTAACAGTTGTATTGAAAGGGGGATTTCAGCAAGTGTCATTTGTATGCATGCAGCACCTGGTGAAATTCCCTCTTCATCACAACCGTTAAAGCTGCAGAAGTGACCAGATACAAAAGAGGGCAGGGCTCTTGCAGCTTTAACTGCAGGAGTCCTGCCCTATAAAAAACATTTACAACCATACCTAAGCCTTAGGAGAGGCATTTCACCACCAAACGATTGGTGGTTGGGCAAAGGGGGGGGGGGAGCCAGGGAAAGGGGTGTGTGAACATCTGTCCGGGGAAACTCAGTGGGCAAAATTTTGCCCTGGAGACTGAGGTTCTGCCTCCTACCCCCGCTTAGTAGAACTGCTACCTTGGTTCCTCTGGTCTCAATGGAAACAATCCCTCTAGCGATGGGTGCATTAGAAGTACAAAATCCAACCCTCAGTGACAAGCCTGCAACTCTGTTGACTTTTTCGGAGATTGGCTCCTAGTGCTGAGCTGAAAGACAGAGCCTTTATTTCAATCAGAATAAGCAACAGTTTGATCGCTTTTCACCTGACTGTCAAATGCATTTCTATCACTTGGAATTTTTGTAAACAGGGGAAAGACACCATCCAGTCTTCTCTGCTTAAAGAACATTGTGTTTTGTGCCAAACTGGGCTGCAGGAGAACCAGTGGGGGGTGGGGGTGGGCAATGGAGGGGATATATGTGGATGACTGAAAGGCACTAATACCAAGGTCTCCTTTCAGTGCTTGCTGTGTTAAGTAACACAGCTTTAACTGTGAGACAGCCGTCCCTGAAAGAGGAAAATACTGTGTTGGGCACTTAGGGACTTTCTTAAAGGAGGCTATTCAATTCTGACAGTGTTTACTTGTTGGCATTTCACTTCGCTCCCCATTAAAGAATGTTGCATCTCTATCAAATTCTGGAAAACTGCTGCCAGATGCTCAAGAGTGGCTCTGTGTGGTGGGGAATCAGTAGTGCGCTTGCCCTGTCTCCTGTGAGATGAAATATGATCGCCACAGTCAGCCCAGAACATTTGGCCACCTGAGGTAGGCCAACTCCTCCTCCTCCTCCCACCCCTATGGGCAGAAAATAGACCTCCAGATTCTTTGGATGTCAAGGCCCGGCATTCCTTACCATTGGCCATGCTGGCAGGGGCTTCTGGGAACTGAAGTCGAAAACATCTGGAGGTCAACCTTCTGCCCTATGGAGAACTGAGCTGTTCCTCCTCCTAATTCAAACACTTTGTGCGGCAGCTCAGACCCTCCTGGAGACTTTCCAGGGCCAACATGCATGCCATAATACCTCACTCTGCACTGGGTAAGAAGCCACCTTTTGAATTTCCCACAATGCCCCAGAGCAATGCTATGTCACAGGCATTGTGAGAAATAGTGGCTCACTTTCCAGGGATGAGCAGAGACCCTCAGCCAGGCATTTGCAGTAGGCCCTGCTGGGACAGCTGCCTGACAAGGTGGTGCACGGATGCTAGGTCTCCGGACGCCCCTTTCTTAGATCCTCAACTTCCTCTTTATATAGGAGTCATATATGTGATTAAACAAATGTGGCTACTCCCCATCACATCTAATTTGATCCTTAAGCATGGACAGGCTTATGAGTTGCAAAATCCATTAGCATATACACCCACACATTAAAAACTAAGTTCAGGAGAATGGGTACATTAAAGTACTAACGATCATGTCCAAGTGTCAAAAAATGTTCTTGTGATTTATTCAGTGGCTTCCAGATGCTTTAAACTACAACTCCCATGAGCCCCAGCCAGCGTGGCCATTGTTCAAGAAGTACATTTATTATGGTGGCACCCAAATCTTCTGAATTCTAATAAGGTTGCCACCAGCTGTTGCATGAACCTCAATTCTGAGTTCTTTCCAAATCTCTTTACAAAAGGGGGAAACATTCATTTTGCTCATGGGGTGACACAAGGCACAGTTAATGGAGCCTTCAAGTGCTAAATATTGTTATTTTTACGGTATGCTTTCGAGGTTTCAGCTATTGATTTCAGAGTTATTTTTCTTTACAACCTGCTGGTGTCATGGAAAGAATTGCTTTCTAAAATGAATGGGCCATTTGATACCTACAGGCGAGGAGCCTGCTGTATTGCTTTATTGAGGGAGAAATCATTCTACCTTTGTCAGAGGTTTTGGCTCTGTGCTTTGTATAAGAGATGTTGAAAAGAAAGAATAATGTATAGCCCCTCTACCTCCCTTTGTTTCTCAAACTGGATGTGAGACCATAATGACAATAAATATTATGGGCTGGGAACAGACAATAGTTTTTATACAGGTTTCCCCCAGCGAAGTCCTCTCGTTACTCTCTACAGCAGGGATAGCAGAACTCCAGCCTATTGGAGATTGCCCATCTGGCCCCCAGAACCCATGATGTGGTGCAATGATAAACTACAGAACCCCTGATGCAGTGCAACTGTTAGCAAAGTATGCACATGTGGGACAGGCAATAACATTAAAGATAGTAAGAGATGATAGGAAAATGGGATGTGATGGGCCAGCTGGATGACTTTTTATGCATCTAGAAAAGGTAAAGAGATTTTTCACTGGAATTCTGCATGGAGGTCTTGTGTAGCTGTACTAGGGGTGTGGTTCAGACTCCAATTCAGCAAACAGTTCATTCATTACATTTCTATAATGCCCAATAGCCGAAATTCTTTGGACGGTTTACAGAGATTTAAAATAATTAAAACACATTATGCATAGTATAAAAACTACGCACATACAAACATATAAACAGACAGTACACAGACAGACACACATATATCTAAGCAATCTTAAACAATCAACAATAAGAAAAAACATATGCTGCTAAATGCCTGTGAGAAGAAGATCTTAGCCTGGTGCTGAATAGATATCAGTGTTGGTGCCAAGCAGGCCTCGTTGGGGAGATCGTTCCAGAATTGGGGAACCACCACTGAGAAGGCCCTCTCCCTTGTTGCCACCTTCTAAGCCTCCCTCAGAAGAGGCACCTAAAGGCGGGCCTTAGATGATGAATGTAATATAACTGTAGGTTCATGATGGGAGAGGTGCTCTGTCAGATAGTGAGACCCCAAGCCGTGTAAGGCTTTGTAGGTTAAAACCATCACTTTGAATCGGGCTTGAAAACATATAGGCAGCCAGTGCAAGCGGACAAGAGTCAGTGTTATACGTTCAGACCTTCTTGTCCCTGTTATCTATCTGGCCACCACATTTTGCATGAACTGTCTTCAGGGGCAGCCCCATATAGAGTGCCTTGCAGTAATCTAACTTGGAGGTTACCAGATGGCACACACTTCAAGTCGGATCCCAATCTCACTTTGGAGATCCAAATCTCGAAATGCCTCCCTTTGACTACCATTAGAAATCAACAAAAGTCTGTAACTTTTGCCTGGTTGGAACTGGATGAAATGCACAATCATAGTAATGCCTTATAAGGTGATTATGTCTTTCAAATCTCAGACAAATAGGTGCAGGAGGATTTTGTGCTATGTGCCTTCAAATTATTATTATTGAACTGCCAATAACTTTATTTCTTGGCAGAACTGGATGAAAATTTCAAGTATAGTTGCCCTTTCTGATGAATAGGTGTTGGGAGCTTAGTGCATTAACAGCCTCTACACTTTGGGGTTATTTTAAGGTGCGCTTATTCTCCTATATTTTGTGTATGTGTGGCAATTCTTATGAAAATGGCATTCAGCAGAATTACAAAACTCCTATTTAATAAACCTGCAGAATTTCAGAAGAATAGGTGAAGTATTTTGTGTGTGGAAGGAGTTTGTCTTAAGGATCCTTTCCTCAGTAGGAACCAACAGCTGAAAGCCAATGCCCAAACTGGGCCTAGAGCAGACCACCCACTTTCAACACACAGTTGTGCTCCATCTAATGCTATTTTACTTCCCTACCCAAGCCCCGTTTTAATATTTAGGAATTGCACAAGAGCACAGCTGACTCATGGACAGATGTTCTTCCTGGGCTGGGCCCAAGCTGGAAATAAATCCTGCAGTAGGTTTGGATGAGAAGAAAACTTTCATTTTTGTCTCTCTACTATAAAGGGGACAATTTCTTGTTAGGCTTCCAAAGGAAGGGCCTATCCGAGCAGCAACTTACTGGGTCTGGTGTAATTAAAAGCAGATGCTATAGTTACAGCAGCAGCACTGTGAAAAAATGCAGAAGTCCTTATAATGGCACTGTTGGGGCATGCTGGCAAAACAAGCATGCAAGGGACTCTTGAATTGCCACTATGCACGCTACAGCTGGTTTTACAGAGAGGCCAGGCATAGGAACATCTTTTTCTCTCGCTGACCCATTATTGGCTCAGGCTCAAGTTACAGGAAGCCAGATTCCGGCTGGACATCAGGAAAAACTTCCTGTTAGAGCAGTACGACAATGGAACCAATTACCCAGGGAAGTGGTGGGCTCTCCCACACTAGAGGCATTCAAGAGGCAGCCGGACAGCCATTGTCAGGTATGCTTTGGGGTGGATTCCTGCATTGAGCAGGGGGTTGGACTCAATGGCCTTCTAGGCCCCTTCCAACTCTACTATTCTAGGTTTCTATGATTCACTCAGTTCTTTCAGAAGGGAATAACCCATTTTTTATTATGCAAAGTATTGTGTAACTTACCAAGGAATTAACGGATTCAGGTTTAGTCATACGTAGAGTCGATCCACTGATATCTATGGCCCCTATTATATTTATTTGTATCCCACCTTTTCCCTAATACTGGGACTCAAGGCAGCTTTACAAAATTAAAACATATACCATTATTTATTTCAATGGGTCTTCTGTAAGTATGACTAAATCTGGATCCAACGCCAGTTCATGAAGTATTAAGAATTTCTACGTCAGAAATGCAATTTCAATACTGGAAAATATAATTTAAGGAATGGTGAGGTTTAAAGATTTAATTATAAAAATAAGACTACATTTGTGTGTTGATAGTAACTATAAAGTATTATAACTATTTTATTTTATTTTTAAAAAGTGTTATGCAAAATACTAATCACCTTTCTATTTGTTTATATGGGAATTGTACTATATTACTGGGTTTACCAAAATGTATTTGTATTTTATAATATACAAAAAATCATTTTTAAAAAAAGGCGTTGCAGTTTACCAAGCTCTCTCACCACCCTCTGTGAATCACTAGGAGTAGCCACTTCCCATTTTTTAGAGTAAGAAACCGTTCTTGGGTGGGTCACAGTAGTTGCAGCCCATCTGTGCTGTAGTTAAATGCAGCTGGACCCATATAGTTTTGCCTTCATGCTCAACCATATGCAAATGTTTGACCATAAAAGCAAGCCCAACTGAAACATTTCTGGGGCACGTCATTTCAGGACGGTCTGTTTGGAGATAATTTGCGGGCGGGGAAGTCAAGTGTTCACTAGAGAGATTACAGGGGTCTTGCAGGTTGCCTCAATTGAGGGCCACTAGTCTGGAAGGTTCCTTACACTTACACACACAGAGAAGAGCTGGTGTTGAGTAGTGGCAATTCAAACATCTTCTGCATGCTTGTTTTGCTGGTGAGGCCTGACTACAGGGCCATTTCAGGAATCCTGGAACCTCCGAGAGGCGGCCAGGGTTCTCCAAACCCCTCTGTGGCTACTGCTTTAGCAGCCATTCTCTCTTCCCCCTACTCTGAGGGAGCCTAAGAAAAGAATTCTCAACACACTCTCCCCAAACTACGATTCCCAGGATCCCTTGCGTGGTGGGGAAAAGGGGAACAATAGTAGTTAAACTGATATTAAGCTATTGTTCCTTCATAGCGTAGGGATATCCTTAGGATGATTCTCTGGCAGGCCTGTGCCCCTTCCCGGCAGGCTGACATTGTCACTGAACTCATGTCAGCTATGCGCACATACCCGTCTTACCAATGTTTCAGTTTGGCGGGATGGATCCAAGATCTCTGAAGCATGCTTCAACTGACTGGCCACTGTTTTTATAGTACTTTGTTTTGAGTTGTGCAATTTTAATTTGCTGTTTTTAATCTTCTTTCTTTTTACTATTTCATTCCTATGTGCACCTCTCTGGAATCTGTTTTAGATATGGAATGGAATATAAATACTGTAAATAAATAAATAAAGGATTCTTTCCGGCCAGGGACAGCTCCCTCACCTGAAGCTCCTAATGAACCTGCTCCAGGGCGGTTCTTTCCATTCTTGATCCTGTTTTATAAAGAGGGAAACAAAACTGATGAGATAGCAGAGAGCCTTTGCCTGCCAAGTCTTGGTTATAGCCTCACAAATCTAGGAGAGGGGCACAAAATAAAACCGCCAAAGCCCTAACAATTTTTACACTTTATTTTATGTGTGTGTGTGTCTCTATAAACCATACAAACAGTCGGCGTATTTGAAACGGTAAAACAAAACCAAAAACGAGGGAGAGAATGAAAATTCAATCAACCTTGACACTGATGCTTGAGGGCAAAGCAAAATTCGACCCTCTGGTCTCCCTGGCCTTCACTTGCATGGAACTCCCTGAGCTGCCAGCTCTGTGCCAGGGAGAAACGCAGCTGATCTTCTTGTCCATAGAAGAGCAGGCGATTTAGCAAGACCATATGGCTCAGTTTTTTCCTGATGCAGAACTATAAAAGCTCTGAGAGCATGGGAAGGCCTGCTCTTCCCAGTACATTGCGCCTAGGGACACTGAGCGCCCTCTGGAATAGCGAAACCCCATCTTTATCCCCGGGGGAGCCTTCCGAATACACTGTGTGAAACTGTCTTCGTTTCAAAGGAAGTATTTATGATGCCTATAAAATGAGCTGGTAATTATCATTGGGTCTTTATGCGCAAACATGCGCATAGCCTTGCACCCGGCATTGGACAGGATGCTGGTATGGAGGGGATGATGAGAGATGGTGGAGAATTCAGGCAATTTCTTACTGTCTGGCATTTGGTTCTTCCTCAGCATCTATTCTGTCCAAAGAAGAACTTTTACATTTCACCTCCACACCAGGGAGACATTCACAAGTGGACCTGCTGCGTTGTCAGACTGCACATCTCGAGGTGGGGTTGGGGATGGAGCAGAAAAGTGCTATTTTGGACGAGACAGAGCCCCCATTCAGACAACATGCTAAACCATGCTGCTTAACCACAAAATGGTTCACAGAATGCATTAACCTTTATGCATTCCATTAACCATTTTGTAGTTAAGCAGCATGGTTTAGTGTGTTGTCTGAACGGGGCCAGAGATGCTGAAGAACAGGATAAATAAGCACTTGCTTCCCTGTTTCCCTTCCATTGCTCGCATGACAATTTGATCTGCTTTTTCAAGATTTCCTGGATGGTTAAATGTGTTTGAAAAGATGGAAGCAGCCAGTGAAAGGCATCACTATTCTGTTTTGCCCCTTTCGGCTGGCTTCGAATTGCATTCCCCTGTCTTTTCACCATGTACACTTTGTTCTCGCTACCGCCATCTCAAGAGTTTGGACGTTCTGCAAAAGACCACACAACAACTGCACAACCAGCAGCTCCTCAAATTAAGTGTAAGCATGCACACTGAGACACGTAATGCAAAGTACATAAATGGTTGTATATGTCATTACTATGCATGAGGTATTGTGAAGCACAATCTGAGCTATTGTAGTGCAAGGTTTTGGTTTCCCTAGTGTAGGATACAGACGTTTTTGGTGTAGAGTGTGAATAGCCCTGGACATAATTCTCTCTCATTCTCCCCCCTCCCTTTCTCTGCAGGAGCATACAGAAGAAAGGCAGACAGTAAAATGCATCCTTTGATCGCCAGCTGATGCCTGGCAGAGACAGTACAACATCCTCATCTGGGACATAATCAAAACCCCACTGGTGGATAACCTCCCGTTAGCATCAATGGGCTTTTTCCCCCCCAGGCCATTGCAGCAACACTTCGTGGCCAATGGAAAAGCAGCTTGGAGCAGAGCGTTCCGCAGCCTTCCTTGCGGGCACTTCAAAAGCTGCTGTCCATGTTGATGCTCCTTCATTGGCAGGTGTCTTTCAAACATCACAGCGATGCAGTGTTGAGATCAAAGGGGAGGGCTATCCAATCCATTCCAGGATTAAGGACCTGGATGTCCTCTGTTCAGTACCCTGTTGGACCGTGTCAAAAGCACCATCGTGAGAGTTTTGTTTTCTCAGAGCAGCAGGTAGGCCAGCACTGTAGCAGAAGCCTCCGTTAGTTTCCCAGTTTCAATTCCAACCCATTAAGCAGCCAAACCAAGTAGAAGCAAAGGGCCAGGAACCCAGTGCCCAGGAGGTCTCCCAGAGCAGTGAGGTAGGGGATGGAGTAATTGTCAGGATCCAGGCCCTTTCTCCACGTCAGCCGTACGACAAGGTCAGCTACGTAGAGCAGAATTCCCACCTGTGGGCGGAAAAAGACACGAGGTCACCAGCATGAAAAGCAGCCGTGGCGTGGGCACGCGGAGGGGGTTCGTTTTGACAATTCGGGGACGTGAGTGAAACAAGGCAAAAGGGAAGTAAAATTTCTACCTGCGATTATGAGGCTCCCCAGCATTTTGGCAGCTGGCAGCCACTGTAGCCCTTCCCCCGCCCATTCAGCAGGCCGACTGAGGACAAGGAAAAAGCCTCATTCGCTGTGGTTAAAGCCATGGTTTAAGGGTGTCTTCTGAACGGGCCCATTGTGGTTGCTAGTGGAGGCAGGAGGAGGGAAAACAGCTACCAACCGCCATGGCATTGAGAACCAGCACAGCCACCACTAGGACTGCAAAACAGTGAGCTGGAGGGAGATTCAGGACACATTTCACTCCCTGTCTTCCTCTCATTTCGAGCCAAATATTCTGTTAAAAACCCCATTTGCCTCAGCCCTAGAAATATCGTGGGCAAGGTAAGGTGATAGACTGTCTTCTTTAGGACATGGGAGAAAGGTCTGGCAGGTGGGTGTGGTCCAGATGGAAAAGTGGGGCTCTGAGGGAACGTTCTGCAGTGTTCTACGATGGCATCTCTAGATCCGTTTTCACTAGAAATATGTACAAAAGGCACTAGGCCTTCAAGTGAGTGCTCTCAGTTCAGAAATCTAAAAGGGACTGGCATCAGAATGGTGGCCCTATGTTTAATGAAATAAGGGTGTGACATTGGCACTCCACAGCTACAGTGGCTGATCTACTTTGGAATACAGAGCCTAGTCCGTTTCTGATTACCTGCAGGAGAGCAGCCATCAGGTAAAATGCCACAAACATGAAGGTGAGCGCCGTGTGGCCTGCCTGGAGGAGATGAATGCTGTAAAGGAACAATAGGTGCCCTGGGATCACTAGCAGCATCAGGACCCGAGCGGACTTTGAATTCACCCCTGCAGAGGATGAAAAACAAGTATTATAGCATAACTATGGTTTATACTGAGTGGACCGAGACTCAAGTTTTCTTGAAACAGCATGGCATCAACTGGTAGCGATTGTGTGTTGAGTGACTCAAGTGGCCCAGGTAGCTGGCCACTATCTTCTAAACCAGTGGTTCCCAAAGTGGGCGGTACTGCCCCCTTGGGGGCGGTGGGATTGCCTAGGGGGGCGTTAAGGAGCAAGGGGGCGTCAGGGGGGCGCTCAAGGTGGTGGCAGGGGGGGGCGCTCAAGGTGGTCTTTTCTGAGAAGCGCCTCTCCAGAAGGTCTTAAAACCCAGGGACATTTTTATGGGAGAAGGTAGTTTGGTCCCAAGCCATATAGGGGAAGAACCCACACATGTATTAAAACTGTTTAAGAAGAGTCCTTTTAACGGTGAATTGAAATGTTTCAAAAGCACCAAAACGCTAATGGAGAGACATACCCATGCTCCACCACGCCAGCTGCAAAACAGAGGCGTTCACTCTCTTTTCCCTCCCTTCCTTGGCAAGCCTGCAGCAGGTGCTTCCCGTTTAAAGGGGCCAACTGAGCTACAAAATGACATTGAGCTGAATGTCCAGGAGTTTTGGTTACAGAAGGAAATTTCTGATCACTATCCTGCACTATGGAGAGTCGTTCAGCAGCTCCTGGTTGCATTTCCAACATCATATTTGGTGGAATGTGGTTTTAGTGTGGTCTGCCTACTTCTCTCCAAGCAAAGAAATCTATTCCAGATTACTAAATGTGGTGATTTAAGACTCATGTAAAGTGACTTTAAACCAGACATTGGGAAACTGGTATCACTTCATCAAGCCCCATCCATCACATTAAGAATTTACAGAATAGTGAGGTACTCTACCCTAGTTACTAAATTTGATATCTAATATACTTACTATATGACTATCAGACTTTCAAAAGATGATATCACTGGAACAAGTTCATCAATTATGTTTAATTGAATAAACTAAAAAAAGTAATTAGATTTTGAATAAATATTAAATTAATTGTTACTGTTTTGAATTTTATTGTTATCTTCCTGAGTGGGTCGTTGAAAACCGCTATTCTGAATAATGATTTTTATAATGTAGGGTAGGGGGCACTTGGCATGAGTTTGTGGAACCAAGGGGGCGGTGACCTGAAAAAGTTTGGGAACCACTGTTCTAAACAGTTCTAAGGTTTCAAAAGGATCCATCGCTGCATAAAAAATGACCTCGATAAGAGGGCTGTGGTAACAGAAGAATGAGTGGAAAGGTGATTGACAGCAGGAATGTGGGATGGGATGGTGGGTGGGGTTAGACTGTGTGACAGGCAGGTCAGCGAGCAAAAAAAAGGAGATGGAGAGATACAGCTAGAGGAATGGGGAGAGTAAGGAGAGAGATGAGTTGGGAGAGTGAGAAAAGATGAGATAAAAGGCAGGACAACTGTTAAACTGGGGTGGTGGTGAATTGGGATATTAGAACAATTATTTGTTATTCTATATCAAATGACTATTTCTTCTGGTTGTCCATCAGTAACTATATTTAGGCATTTTAATTCCTGAATGTGTTCTGGTCTGGTGGATTCTAGGATAACTTATCTCACCTCACACGCTACCTTTGAAAGTTGGACTGCAACTCCCAACAGAGTTGAGAGTTTAGGCCCAACACCTTTGGAGGACACCAGGTTGGGGAAGTCTGATAAAGCGTCTTACTGCTCTCCATAACTCAGCAGATGTGGTGGGCGAAGTTTATTTTGGTTAACGTTAAGAGCCTGGAACATAAGAAGAGCCCTGCTGGATCAGACCAAGGGTCCATCTAGTCCAGCACTCTGTTCGCAGTGGCCAACCAGCTGTCGACCAGGGACCAACAAGGCAGGACATGGTGCAACAGCACCCTCCCACCCATGTTCCCCAGCAACTGGTGCATGTCATCTTGAGCCCTTGAGTAGGAACATGGGGGAAAGCTGTACATGTTGGACTAAGTGGGTCAGCCATGTGGCTGACACAGTGACCTCTAGGGCCCAGGGCCTTGTAGGGGACCCCCAGGAATGTCTTAGTCACTTGAAGTGATTTCCTATGATGGCTTTCTTCAAGTGGCGAGCCATCCTGTACAGGCGAGCACCACCTGGATTAGGAGATTTTCTCCATGCTGCATCAAAACGAGACTCAACATGGAGGCTGAAGGGATTGTTTCACTGGACATGAGAAAAATCAACATTGTGTCTAAATCAAGAGGCAACTGCAGTTCAGAAAATGTTATTTCTATCTCCTACACTTTTCCACATTCACAGACACATAATGTCCTTCTATTTACTGAGGACAAATGAAGCTTCATAACAAAATCCAGGCCAGAGTGATGGTTACCCATGCGAACCAATTATGGGTAAGCCTGGTAAGTCTATCAGAGTGATTGGATAACCAATCATGGTTATCAATGGAAAATATTTTATGTGTGAGAGACGCTTAACAACTGGTTCCTGCCTTGGTTCCAGCAGCATTTTTCAATAAAGCAGCCGTCCACGTGAGCTGGAACAGGCCTTGGTGGCTAGATTTTGGATTCATTTCTTTAATTTATCACAATGACTCCAAGGCATTGTGAGAAATTAAAATGGCGACTCCAACGTCAAGTAAGTCTGCCTGGGCACATCAAAGGATGAGGGGGCACCCCAGAAGGAACTTTACCAAGAACTCCCACAAATCCAGAGCCAGTCCTGAGCTGGGAGATTGTGGATTTTGATCATAGGAATGTTGAGATTGTGGAAGCTGCTGTGGCTAAGATCTGCGGGCTTTCAGCTCAGGCATTACATGCCTCATAAAAGGAAATAAAAGCAGCTGAAAGTAGCACATGAATCAGGGCATTCTGGAGTTCTCGGCCCAAGGAAAGCTGCATTTCCACCTTTTCTACGAAGCGCTGTCCATGGGCCTTGCTAGACCTACCGGGTGTTCCGTGGTTGAGGAGGGGTGAATCCGGATTTTCCTGTTTAGGTGTGACGCCTCATGGTCCACACCTTGTGTGGATTATCCCGGTGATGGAGGGGGGTGGTTGCGGAAGTTTGCTCCGGTTGTGGTGCTGTTGGGTCGAGCACGGGTTGCGCAGCCACACCGGCCTGATTTCCGGGGGTGGGTGGGTTCCGCCCACCGCACGATTTGCGCAAGTGCGAGAGAGCGCAATCCACATAGATGGGCGGCGGTGGCTGAAGTGGCGCTGCTGCTATTGTTCCATGCCGCCCCCTCCCTCAGGCTGGGCACAGGGGAGCCAGTTGGGATTGGGTGATGACCCACAGGGGGCGTGGCCAGCGGTGGCAGGAGAATGGGAACGAGTGGCATTGTTGAGCGGAAAACATTGACAAGGCAGGGATGCTGCCATTTCCTTTCGGGGGTGATGACAGGCGTACTGTGATCCGAGGACAGCTGTCTGCATGGGCTCTCTGCACCTACACATCCCATCACGCCTCTGAGTTTTGCCGGCGACGACCGGCCCTGTGCCCTTCCCCTGCCCATCCCAACGTCCTTCGCACCACATGTATTCAATAAAATACATTCAAACTGCACGACGTCTAGTCTTCCTGAGTCTACCGATTTGAGTCTACCTGAGTCAAAACTACGATTTGAGTCTTCCTGAGTCTACCGACTCTTCCTGAGTCTGCTCATTGGCATCGTTAGCAGAAAGAAGCGGGGGCTCGTCAGTTTCCGCACCAGCGGAGGTCCAAAACCGGCGTCAGCAGCCTGCCGCCGTCACTCCCCCCCCCAGCAAACGCAGTCGGACGGATAGGGGAGTGTATTGACACAGTGCAAAGGGGCCCCAGGGCACGTGCCCACCCCCTGGGCTGATGCTTCCCTGACCTACCGCCTGCTGCTGCGTGGCTGCTGGAAGATGGCCACCCACCCTCGCTTGTTGCCCCCTTACAGCCAGCTGCCGCGTACCCACACCAATAGGCACACAGCCCTGCGTGCCTCTACCGTGCCCATCATTCCCCGCTCGCCTTTACATCTTCTGCACAGCGTAAACCACTGGCATTAGGACGGTACCTGTGGCTGCCCACCAACTTCCCATTACAGTTGGATGCCCGCCTTCCCGAAAAGTGACCCACGCAGAGGTACCGAGCTGCACATAACCCACACATCCACAACACCCCCCCCCCCAACCACTCACCAGACACTTTTTCGGTCCTCCATTCGTGCACAAAGCGGACCTGTTTGGTGTTTTTTAAAAAAGCCGCCGTGCCGCTGCCACAGCTGCGCACGAGGCGCAAACAGCGGAGGAGGTTTGGCCGAAACCGCTGGCCACTCCCCTTAGCACGCCTTTTCCTGACCAGTGCTGACCTCGCCGGAAACTGCGCTGACCTCATCTCGTCCCACACCTCCGCCACCCGTATCCAAATTAGCGCGCGCCGACAGACAAAGCCGCGCTTAAAGCCGTTTCATAAAACACGGGAAAACAGAGGTTTCACCACAGGATGAACATGGATCCCGGTGAACGTCGTGTGGATCTGTAAAGACGACGACGGTACGTAACGCGTGCTACGGCCCCGTCTAGCAATGGCCCATGTTTCACCTCCATGCTCCTGCTCAGGGGCCCAGGACGACACCGTCGGGTTCTGAAGCCCTGATGTTTTCTTTGTTCTTGAAGGACCAAGAGCACTTGGAAGCATTCTCGCTTGCCAATGTCCCTTAAACTTCCGCTGCATAAATATTCCTCCAATGGCCCATCTCCACTAAAATTTGGAAAGGCTCTGAGAAGGAAGTGCTTGGAAAGGAGCACAAGTCTAGATGTGGTGCTATGAAGTTATACTTTGAGGGAGCTGCCCCTGTGCCCCAGCAGCAGGTAACGAAACAACACGTTGAAACCTGCTTTTATAGCTCATTCCTCATCATGTTCACTTGGAAGAAAGTTCTCCCAAAGGGACTCCTTAGGGGTGGGGGAATGGGCGCGACCAGTCCTCATTTGGCTTTGGGAGAGATTCCCTCCTCCTTTAGTCTTTTTTTTTCTTAAAGGGGGGGGGGGTTCCTCATCATTTTTTGTACTTCTAGAAATGTTGGGGTTCCCCAAGCCTACTGACTCTTCCCTCTTGTGTGTCATGGATGGGGCCATTTTGGCTACATCAGAACTGATACTGATGTAGTATATAGGGTTTTATTTTACAGATGTATCTCCCTACAACTACAAGGATTTCCCTGACAGTTAGCGGGGCAAAACCAAAAGGTTCCATACAGATTTTTCACTGTCACTTCTTGATTCATTTATTCATTTCATTTATTCTATTTCTACCCCATCCCATAGTCGGAAATTTCTAGGCAGTTCACAAAGATTAACAACATTAAAATACATTATACAAAGCGTAAAACCATTTACATAAAAACATATAAATCGACAACATTTTTTAAAAAATGTGCCTAAGGACCGTGGCCTACCTGAAGAGAAGAAGGTGGTGCATGGATTAGGCCAGTGCTGCCTCAGCTTGTGTGGCAGGACTCCAGGCATGCTCCAGAAGTGCAGAAATGTAGAGATGCGGCTGGCCTGGATGGCCACCAAATTGCCGCCGACACCTGTGAAGCCAAAGTGCAGAACATGCAGCTGTTAGCCTTTGGTGACAAGAATGCCTCAGTCCAGGGCTCCCTGGGAAGGAGGGGGCCAGTCAGTGTCCACTGAGATGATCCAGGAAAGGGGGCACATGAGCCCAACCCTCAGCAACAGTCACGATCTGGGCCGCAGCCTTCTGAGGGGTCTTCTAGGACAACATAGGCAGCTGCCTTATACTGAGTCAGACCATTGGTCCATCTAGCCCAGTACTGTCGACCTTGATTGGCAGTGGCTTTTCAGAGTTACAGGCAGGATTCTTTCCTTGCCCTACCTGGAGAAGCCGGGGATTGAACCGGGGACCTTCTGAATGCAAACCAGGTGCTCTCCCACTGAGGCTACAGCCCCTCTTCTCTTCAAAGAAGCGGTAGTTCTTAGGACCAGCCCCTTTTATGTAATCAGGGGAGAAGCCAGGGATTGAACCGGGGACCTTCTGCATGGAAAGCAATGCAGTGTGGAGCTCTACCACACTGAGCCACAACCTCTCCTGATCTCTACCACTGTTCTACCATTGAGTCAGGCAGCCACCCACAGCTCCCACCCTCCTGTGAAAACTAATCCTAAGGCCATATCCTGACTTATATCTGTGTGCTGAACACATATCAAAGATCTCTCCCTCCCACTTGTAGCAACATCAAGAATTCTTATTTAGCCTTGGGCCTGCCTCAATTTCCCTTCCCATAACTCTTGCAGCACACTGTACCATGGTCCTCAATTCTGAACATCCCTCAAGAGCATGGGAAAAGCATGGTGAAGGCTCCCAGTGAACGTCTCCCTTTTGATGTTTTTTTTTACAGCTGCATTACGTCTTCTTCTGCCTCTGACATGAAGGAGCTGCCATATGGTCTTTGGCAATAATGGACCACTTCCTCAGGAAGAATCTGGCTCAGGCCCTTTACTACAGAGCCAACAGCTGCTTTTAGTTCTGCTTCTCAGCAGTGGACAGAGCCACAACACTCTTTCATTATTACCAAATCTAAAAGATGGAAAGACCGACACAGATTCGGCACAGACTGAATCAGCTTTGTACACTTTGGAAAATTTATAAGACAGATGTATTCTTTCTAAAGCGATCTATTTTGGCCATGCAGGGAAACCACCTTTCTCATTCAGCAGGTTGATTAGTTCTATGGAAACCTCACATTATTGCTTTACATGTTTGTGGGATCTCTCCTTCCTTGCAGTGGCCTCTTCTGCTGATCATGTGCACACATGTGAACATGAATAGGGGAGGAGCTTCTATTAAGCATCTTAGTGGAATCCTCTTCACGTGGGAGCTGCCCCTGAGGTCACACTGGATACATTTTAAGCCTCTCATTTATTCTTTTATTTATTTATTTTAAAAAAAACATTTTATGCTGCCTTATAGCAAGAGAATTCAAGGTTTAAAGTTATGTTTGTGCCAAACCACTTTGATCTCCAAGTCTTGTGTTTCTGACCCGGTTCACACATGACGCTAACCCATGATTTAACCCATGGGTTGTTAAATTCTGGGTTGTGATGTCTGACCCCATCTGCGCTAACAAACAATGATTTGTTAACCATGAACAGCCCAGAAAAATAATCCATAGTTTGTTGTTTGGGCGTGAATTGTGGGTTGTTTAAACCATTAGTTGCCATTACGTGTGAAACAAAAACAGAGGGTTGTTCATGGGTTGTATTTCGACAGGCCAGAGGAAGCAGGCAAGAGTGGTAAAAAAATCCCAGTCCCTCTACATGCCAGTACTACAGTGCCACAAAGGCATTTGGGGTACAAGGAAGGAGCAGCAGGCGAAGGAGGAGGGAACAAACATCCAGTGATTCAGAAAACAACCCATGGCTTGTTTGATCATCTGCCAGACAAACTCTTTGTAGGGTAACAAATGATGGGCTAAATAAGCAATGAGTTAGTGTTATGTGCAAACCAGGCCACAGTGTGGCACAGCTTAAACACTACGAGTCCCATTCTGCAGTGACACCCTGAGTCATTTGTCCAAGATCCAGGGCCCACATACAAGTGTTATGTAATGTACACAGCTTTTGAACTGGTTAATCTTCCATTGTAAACCAATGTTTTAGGACATAGATAGCTGCCTTATACCAAGTCAGACCAATGGTCCATTTAGCTTAATATTGTCCTCACTGTCTGGCAGCAGCACTCCAGGATTTTAGCCCTTCCTAGAGATGCCGGGAAATGAGCCTGGGACCTTTTGCGTACAAAGCAGATGCTCCATCACTGAGTTACAGCCCCCTCCACTATGCAGATGAATAGAATTATCAATTTGGGGAAGATCCTCGTGATTAAATCCTTCCAATTTCCTGAGATGCCAAGCTGCTAAATTATGTGCTGCAGCTTTGTAAGAGAATCAAGGCTGATTTTACTTATGGATCTAAAAACTAGGAACCTCGAGAGAGAGAAAATAGATTTGCAACCTCCAAACCCCTCTATTAATATGGAAATCAAAAGAAAGTAATAATGTTCAGCCTACCATTGATCACAGGGGTGAAAACAGCCATGCCTTCAAAGTTTGGGTTTGTTATGGTCTTGTCCAAGATTAGTCCCCCAAGGCTGTTTAAAAAAAACAAAGCAAATATGCACAAATAGGTTAATCCCCCATCCATTAGTGCCCACTGCCCAGGGACTGTATAATTAATAACTATCAGCATCTTCCACTCATAAGACTATATGCAGCCACACGTGCTTCTCATTCTGACCTGTTCAGCAAAATTTTAAGCAGGCAATTTTGACGTCACTGATGTCTCTGAGGCAGGCAGTTTACCAAGACAGATCTCAACCCTCTTCCCAGAGAAGGAAGAGCTGAAGGGAAATGAAGAGTGAAACCCCACATTAGGAGAGATTTAATATTAAGAACGAAAGAAGAGAAGAGGAGCCCTGCTAGAGCAGCCCAAAGGCCTATCTAGTCCAGCATTCTGTTCCCATAATGGACAACAGATGCCCATAGGAAGCCCACAAGCAGGACCTGCTGATGTTCCCCATCAACTGGGGTACAGAGGCAGACCGCCTCTGATCTTGGAGGTAGCATAGAGCCATCAGGACTAGCAGTCATTGATAGCCTTCTCCTCCATGAAAGCGTCTAATCCCCTTTTAAAGCCACCCACCTCGGTGGCCATCACTACATCATGTAACAAAACAAGATGTGGCATATGTGGTAACGTGGGTAAAGCCTTGAGCACTGAAGCAACACTGGGAATATCTCACGTGGATTACAGACCGACAGACATATTTTTGTTTTACAAAGTCTCATTTTGCGGCATATCATCTTCAATCACGTGGCATGTACAAAGTCGTAAGTTACATTTATTCTAGAGGCCGTGATCATTCAGCGCTTCAGAATATTTTGGAGGGACTGTAGCCATGGCATACTTTCATAAAGAAAGTGCCTGGGTCCAGCTCCAGCTGAGAGCACCCCTCCCTCCTGCTGTCACCTGTAACTGCTGAACTTTCCAACTAAGATTGTAGTGCCTGAATTTGCTTTCCTTTTCCCCCTCCTCCTCCTCCCTCCCAATCCCCTTTCCTTTTGTGTCATGTCTTTTAGATTGTAAGCCTGTGGGCAGGGACTGTCAAGAAATACTTTTGTAAGCCGCCGTGAGAGCCTTTTTTGGCTGAATGGCGGCATAAAAATCCTTAAATAAATAAATAAATAAAGAAAGAAAGGTGATCTTTTAAAAATAAGAATGCAGTTTAAAAAGCTGATAGATCTTTAAAAACCTGAATATATTCAGTTGGATATATTTAGTTTCAACATAGTAAGAACTATAACCTTGTAAGGTGTTCTCCTTTATTTCTTTCAAAGAACAAGTAAAACCATCGCTATCAATATGCACATACACATTCTCAAGAGGGAATGGAATCATGTGCATGTGAGATATATTTCACAAACATTTTGTGCACACACATGGGGTTGGACCCAGATTTGTCGTTTCACCTCTGTCTTGTCTTCTCCCCCTTGCATCCATCCGAATCTCCTCCAGAGGGTTCCCCATTCCCTACCTAATGGTGATTACCTGCTAATGGACATGGCCACAATGACTGGCTGCCATCCAGACTTCAAGACTTCTGCAATGGGAGGACTCTGCCTGGCAATAGCTATCCACAGAGGAAGCATCACAACGAAGACAGCACAGATCAAGGGCGAAAGGTATCTAATCTCTGCCAAGAAAAAAGAGATCTCAGGTTAACAACAAAGGCCGTTTCTACACCTGCCTTTTTTCCAGGGATCGTCCCGGGATCATCCCTGTGCATGCAAATGACACACAGGGGATCCCGGGAGCAGGCAGGGACGATCCCTCTATTTTCCTGGGATAATCCCTAGGTGTAGAAAGGGCCAAAGAAATCATCAGCTCTGAGAAGACTACATAATTCTCATGTCATGAGCAAAGCCATTTTATCTTCTCAAGTGAACGAATTTATTTATTTATTACATTTTTATACCACCCAATAGCCAAAGTTCCCTTGCAGATACAAGCAAGATGCAAGCAAGTTTCCTTGACTAGCATTACTATCATCTATCATCAACCAGCAGACCTGGCTGAAATGGAAAACTTATTGGATACTAGAATTAGTATTGTGCTGAATCCAGACCCTATTTTGGGGAAACTTTTTCTCTCCCTGCAAAAGAGACACTATTTTTTCTGACTCTTTCTCTGGGAGGGGGAGAATTTTGGGGAATTTTCTTCTGTGGGGATGACGAAAGCATTTCCACATATCTCTTTAAAGTGTAGCCAATTGCTGAGGGGGGCCTTCTTTCTATTTTCTTTAAACACACCCCTGGCACTTGGAGGAACCTGGCAGTTCTTAGTGAGTGCTGATTGGAGACCATGTGACCTCACCCTCTCCAATAGGCATTCAGGAAGAAGTGCTGGGCCTGCAAGCATCGAGGGTTGTTGTTTTTTGGGGAGGGGGTGTTAAATACACCTCTCACTTTAAAAAAGTATATGGAAACTCTCTCCACAAGGAGAAAATTCTCCAAAATTCTCACCTCTTCCAGCCTCTTTTGCCAGCATTTTCATACCCCACCCTCACGAAATGCCGAAAATGGAACAACTAAATTTTTTGGCACAGCACTAACTAGAATGGAAAACATTAAACATCAATAATAAGATTTCCCATTTTGTATGAGCCAGGAGAGAAGTGCCTGAGGCAGGGCTGTCAAACCTCTTTCAGCTTGAAGCCTGAATTCAGTTTCAGGGGAGCTCACAGGGACCACATTCTGGCGCTGGACGAAGCAGGACCACAATATCAGCATATTTTAGCTTTAAGCTCTTAGTTCTGGTAATTAAGGCATGTCAAACTTTTTAAATGGGGGGAAATGGACAAAAGCTGAGAAACCACCAAACGATTGCGGGGTTTGGGAAAAGGGGGCACTGGCCGTCTGGCGGAACCCTAGAGGGCCAAATCCCAGGTGGGCCAGATTTAGCCCAGATGTTCAACACCCCTGGCCTAAAGAATGAATTAGTTAAAATATTTATATCCCTAGCAGCGACAAAGCCACAGAGCTGGAAAAGGACATAAAGGCCACAACTAGCAGTATCTGTTGTCCCAAATGCCTATAGGTTCGTCAGGGAAAAGGTGGTCCTTCCGGCCTAATGCTTTCAATGGTACTTAAGCACGACTAACTTCAGTTGGATTAGGGGTCAAGTATGTTTTCTTGTTCCCTTTTTATACAAACATCACCCCAGAGTATACTAATCGGATTTGCCGCTAATCTTTAAATAGGAGCCCTTCTATCGTGCTGGCAAGATAGAGCTGGCTAAAGTAGAATTACCTGGAGGTGGAAAATTAAGAAACCCTAACTGAAGGCACTATGTTCTCGCGGGATAATGGAACAAGCTCATTACTCCCATCTAAGCAGTCATTTTGTCACCGAAGGGCCCAGCATATGAAAGCAGCTTGTTAATTTGTAGACAGGAAACTTGATACATCCTAATGGAAGCCAAGGGGCTTGCGTAAGGGGGGGGGGGAGAAAACACGGCCGCCTGTTTTAAAAGCAGGGTGGCAGGAGAGCAGTGAACTACTAAAGCACCTGTGGCATCTGTGGTGCTGGAGAACAGTAAATAAGCTGGCCATAACTGAATTACAGCCCCTTTCACTAACGTGATTCTCACAAATAACTCCTGACTAAGCAGCATTGTTGGAAAGAAAGGAAGAAAGACCCTGGAGTTCATGTCTGAACACATTTAGAAAATCTTCAGAGTTCAGCCAAGGAAAGGATGGAAGCCTCCTGCCCCTCTGGCACAGCAATTACGCAGGGCAGAAGGCCAAGTCTCATGCACCTCCTATAAAATTAGGTTCAATCCAGGCAGAAGGCCCTGATAACCAAGCATTTCTGACACAACTAGGATGTTTCAACATGTACATTTTGTTACCAAACTCAGCCTGTGGTGAGAGGAACTGAAGAGTTTTGAGAAAAATAGGATGGTTGTTGTCAGGGCTTCTTGAGATTCCTCTCGGCAGGATTCTCAACTTGAGTGATAAGTCAAGCAGTGGAGACAGACTTCCACCCCCTTTTTAAAAGTACGGAATCTTCGCAACAGATTTTTATGTCTGCTCATAGTTCACATGTTATGTCTGGAATAGTTCATTTGTTGAAAGCCTTGAAGTCCCCAGCAGTGGGCATCCAGCACGAAACACCGGTAGGCGCTTCTTCAACCATTGTTTTGGCCAGGGACCAGCTTTGTCTGCCCCCGTGTCTTCCCCCATTGGGGATGATGTGGCACAGGCAAAGCCCTTAGCAGAGTAAGGGGGGGTCCCCTTGTTATCGCCAACCTGTGATTCCTCCCCAAGCCCCAGGTAGCCTCTGGGCCGAGGGCGGGGAGTGGGTGGGGCGCACAGTGGGGAACCTCCATGGGCCAGGTTATGCCCATGAGCTGAAGGTTCCCCACTGCTGGTCTAGACCGAGCCTGAAGAAATCTAGAACGTATATTGGCTGCAGAATAGATTCTGCAAGTGATCACGGTGTTATTGTTACCGTTCTTTGACAGTCATTCTCTTTCTGTATTTTGATTGTGGCACTGATAGTTAATCTCACTTTTTGCTTTGGGGAGGGGGCTTTTTAGTCCCAGGTAATGTGGATCCAGCCTTCATATATGAAGGATCCTGGACTGTAATTGAGGCTGTCAGACTGCCATGTGAAGAGGGGGGAAAAACGGGAGGAGGTAATGGAGTTAATCTTAGCTTACCCCTCTCCCCCAACCCCGGGCTGCAGGAACTTGGTTTATCAGCTCCCTTGAGTCTGAATCAACTCCTTCTGCCCTTTCCTTCCTTTCTGAAGAAGTATAACCTTGGAATGACCCTTAGAAGTACACAGAACTTTACCAAAGAGGAAGGGAGAATGCTGAGCTATGCAAAAACCAGCATGACTCAGAAGCAGAAGGCAGCAAGCTTAAGAAACACCTTCCAGCAGTGGGGCGTGTGCCAGGCCTTTTGATATGCTGAACGATCTTTCTTAAAGGGCTCTCCATCTGCTCTTTGTAACGGGTCCAAAGCTGGCCGGTCACAACACATTTTGCAGGTAATGTGGCAGATGAAGCATTCTTGAAATGTTCCATTTTGCTTTTGTTCCCCCCCCCATCACCCCCCGAGAAGACGCTGATGAAGCCTGAGGCTAGAAATACGAAGTTATCAAAGCCTTGGATCACAGAAGTTGCATTAATCATAGAGGTTGTCACCCAGAAAGAAGAGCCTCCTCTGGGGAAGGCAGGAGAGGATTCAAACAGCACGTAACAACACCACCACAGGTGATCCAGGGCAAAGAGCGTGCTGTGGGGTGCAGGGGCAGCAAAAGGAGGGGTGGAATGTCTCTTTGCTCTCTGCTTGGTTTAATGGCTGGAGGGAGGGAAAACATCAGCAGTTTCTCTGCTTTCAGACGGGCAGGACCATTTAGGATCAAAGGCCAGACACTTAACAGGGAAGGGGGTGGTCGCCTGGAATTTCACCAGACGCTGCTTTGTATGAGTAAGAGGAGTTACACCTGTTGAAATTCCATCTTCTACGTAATGATTAGAGACCCCTTAACTCTCTGTATCTGTTCACCCTCAAAACGTTTCGATATTACATTTTCACGTACTACATAAAATTGTATTGCACAAGGAGCTTGGGATGGTGTGCACGGTCCCCCTCCCTATTGTTTCGCTCACAACAGCCCTGTGAGGTAGGCAAGGTTGGAAAGAAGTGATTGGCCCAAGGTTGCCCAATCAGCTTCAAGGGCCCTATTCCAGCAGGCTGTCCACTACACCATACTGATTCTCTGATGTCAGAAAGAGGGAATGAACCAGGAAGGTAGAATTACGTCACTCTACTGGGATGTGACAACTTTACTGCCTTGTGATGTAAGCAACAGGATACAGAAAACCATTAAGTAGCCCACGCAATTGCAAACGAGAGCAGAAGCACATTTGTTCCCGAGAAACGCAAATTCATGAACGCAAATTCATGATTGTGCTTGAAAAATGTGTATTTTTTTGTGCATGTTGAAATGAGCACTTTTTAAAATGCACTGCCACCTTTCGCAATGAGGAAGAACGCTTTTGAAAAATACGTACAGCATCGTGAACATTTCCTGTTCGAATGAGCAAAAAACAGGCTGAAAATGAAAATGAGAGCAAGCCAAAACAAGCTTCAAAATGATTTTTGGAGAATTTAGGGAAGTTCGGAAGTGGCTTCCCTCCCTACAGCAATGCGTATCCCTACCAGCGTAGTTGGCTGCCCTGGGAAATACCCCCCTTTTTTAGGAAGCTTTACGTATCTCCCATCTGAGCTGCCAGCCTTCTCCCATCAACATACCCATGTATTTGAAGAGGGTGCTGCTGATACCAGCCAGCAGGGAAAGGGTTATCAGGTCTCCAAGGCTTGCAGCTATAGGGGTGGCAATGTTATCGGGGTTAATCCCCACCCTTCTTGCACCCAGGATGACGCCAATCATCACCAGACCTAGGAAAGACACAGAACAGAGGATCAGACAAAGCGGGTGTGGCAAAATCACAATGCTTGCCATGTTGAGTTTGCGGGAATGTGTATATGGGTTGACGAAGGCTTGTCAGTGGAGGGGCCCAGCAAGGGGCCTGGTTGACAGCGCAGTGTAGAAGTGTTAGAGGTTCTGACAATAAGATTGTTTTGTTTCCAACAGAATCTGACCAGAAAGTAAGATATGAAGGTAAGGGCCGTACTCTGCTGCTTGTCCCCAGCTCCTGGTATTCAGAGGCACACAACTCCTGAACATGGCGTTAAAACTTAGCTGTCGGAGCTGACAGATGTTTCTCCAAGAAGTGGGTCAATAATCTCTTTCCCTTTCACATCAACTCATGGAACTCCAGAGGGCTGGATTTGGGCCCCAGGCCTGAGTTTCTGCAACCATCAGCTAATGGACCAATGGTCTAACCCAGTATAAATCAGATTCAGTGCTTCTCTTTCTTTCTAATTGGGAGTGTTGAGGTGTGTATGTGTGTGTGTATGTTGCAGTGTCTTCTGGCTCCTATTATTATTATTATTATTATTATTATTATTATTATTATTTATATAGCACCTACAATGCACCAAAATTATTTATTTATTTAAACATTTCCATCCTGCCCTATATCGCTGGGATCTCAGGGCAGCATGCAGGTAAAATCAAACAGTATAAAACAATAAATAATGCACATACCTAAAACACATTAAACTATTAACCAGTTAAAACCAGTAAAGAATATAAAATTAATAAAAAAAATTAAAACTGTGCGCAGCTTTTAGACAAATTTAGCCCTCAAAGGCTTTTATAAAAAGCCACATTTTAACTTGGTGCTGAAACAAGGCCAACGTTGGCATCAGCCAGGCGTCCACAGCCGCAGTGCCACCACAGAGAAGCCCTCTCCCATGTCCCACCATAATGCATGTCTCACATTGTTAGGATGCAGAGGAGGGCTCCTTCAACACATCTCAAATCTCGGGCAGGCATATATAGGGACAGGCACTCCCTCAAGTATCGAGGTCGCCAAACCATTTAGGGCTTTAAATGTCATTGCCAACACATTGAATTCTGTCCAGAAACATATAGGGCAGCCAGCGCAATTCCTTTAAGACCACTGGTCTTTATGTGATGTTCCGGCCAGCAGTCTAGCTGCTGCATTTTGCACTAGCTGCAACCACTGAGTCTTCTTCAAGGGCAGCCCTACGTAGCGTGCATTGCAGTAGTCTAATCGGGAAGTTACCAGCGCATGTGCTACTGTGGCTAGGTTGGTGGTAGTTGGTGATGCAACCCAAGTCCCAGGATGTTTTGTACAGCGAGAGGGGGCAAAAAGAACTGTAGATGGATTCTGGCTTTAGCGACGGCATAACTGCTGGAGGGAAGGAGTGACGTGTTTGGGTAAAGGAACAGAAACACACTTTTGGAAACACTGACAATTTGAGCCCAAAAGGGTCCATGGAGTGTGGGGAGTTTAGAAAGACTCACCGAGCAACAGGGCAGCTATGAATGCTGTCGTCAAACTGCTGGCGCACAGCACGGCTGCTTCGTTCAGCTCTATGTGCCCCTTGGACAAAGCGCCTAGAAAGACTGCTGCGAGAGCTGCCAGCAGCCCCACCACCGTGGCCTGCACCTGTGGAACAAAAACAGTGGAGGAAGACCGAAAGCTGCAGGAAATCGTAGCCTGCAAGCATTCCTGGGCTAGGTAGGCAGTACAGAGATGAACAGCATGTTACATGCAGACATGTCAGGAAGCCCCCGTAGTTTTGAGGGTTTTTAGAATGAAAAAGTAGCTTCAACGGGGTGGAGACTTTTGAGCAGAGAAGCACCTGTGTGTGTGTGTGTGGCCATAGCTAGACCTAAGGTTTATCCCTGGATCGTCCAGGGGTCAAACCTGTTCATCTAGGTGACACACAGGGGATCCAGTGCTCAGGCAGGGGCGAACCCTGGATGATCCCAGGATAAACCTTAGGTCTAGCTGTGGCCTGTGTGTGCGCATATGTATGTGTGTGCGCGCGCTTAACCCAATCCTTGCCAACCAATTCAATTCAATTCAAATCTCTCTCTCTCTCTCACACACACACACACAAATGCACAGAGCTACTTTTCTCCTGGCAGGTTTTTAAAATGTTTGTGAGAGTAAATACATCTCTGAAACTGCCAAAATTACAAGCTTTTGGTATGCCGTTAAAATTCAGGTATCTTTAGGTTGTCTACAAAGGCATACTGCTGCCCTCTAGTGGATGAAAACAGACATTCTACATTATTATGCTAAATATACTGCACTAGGCAGCTTATCTAAACTACAAACATATCAATTTTATACCGCTTTAAGTGTTATCAACCCCACCCCAAAAGAATCTTGGGAATTGTAGTTGGGCTATGTGCTTTCTCTGTTAGAGATTCCTATCCCCCTTCACAGAACTACAATTCTTATGATTTCCTGAGAAGAGAAAATGATTGCTGAACCAACTTAAATTTGCAACTCAATTTATTAGGGCTATTAGCTGTTTAACGGGCTGTTGTTAAAGAAGCACCCAAGCTTGTGGGTTACATGGTTAGCATTCAATTCTGTCTAATGAACAGTTTTTTGTAACGTGTCCAATAAAATGCAATACATTATCCTGTATCTTTAATGGTATTTGAGAGAATTAACAGCCTTCTTTAAACTATCATTCAATTTACCGACTAAACAATAGCTCTGTTCACTTGATATTAAAAGGATTAAGTACAGATGACAGCTTCTCTTGAGGAAAAAACTCCATTGATTTGTCCTTTAAACAATCACCATAGTCACGTTTCTGAAGCAACAGAAATACCGGGGATTCAGTACTGAGCACGTTGTGTAGAAGTAAGTTTCCAGAATTCAACAGGACTTATTTTCATACAATATGTTCATAACTAGAAACGTAAAACTGTTTACAACCATGCATATGAAAATAGGCAGAGATAATGAATTAAGGACAATTAACAATGTAATCAATCAAATCGGGCAGTCACCAAACTAATCAATTAGACGGGCATTTGCTTTTGGAGAAGGGAAATCTAAGGTTCTGGCTCTATTTGCAGATACATGGTGATTGACCACAGCATACAGAATAGGAATGCCAATGGATTCCTACAGAATATCAAAGAGTACAGGATTCCATACCTATAAAGCCTGCGACCTTTCAAAAAATCCCAGACTATACACAAAACATCTAACAAATCTGAAAGTTCTAAACTATGCAAAAAAAATGTTTACATATGGGCTATTCAATGCATTAACTTTGGGGGTAAGACCCGTTAAATTTGGTGGGACTTACCTCTGAGTAAATGTATTTAGGATCATACTGTGAGTTGCATAAATGAAGTGAAGCCATAACACAAGCCTGGCTGTACAGACTTCAGTCTAAAGTTGTTGTATTTGTACAAAAATAATGGGGCTTCCACCAATGAATGTAAAGGAAAATTCTAAACTGACACAATTAGTAGGTACTCTTAGCCTTGAGTTTTAAACTGGCTGAACCACTTATGGGATTTAGCTTGTGGGGTATAGTTTCACTAACACTACCAAGATGCCTCAAGTAAAAGTTTAGACCTGCTCACCTGAATCAAGGCCAAATTACAGGTAACCATTTTCCACTGTTCCTGAGAATCATCCATCCGCCCAGTATTAGCCTGCAAGGCAGAAGAGGAAACATTTAAATCTTACACATCGACAGGTATGGTAGGAGAGAGCACCTGCCACAGCAAGGATACAGCTGCACTTTACCAGCAACGTGGCAGGTGCTGCCCACTGTTCCCAACCTTTCTCATTTTCAACCTCCTTGCATTAATGAGAGTTTCCCCTATCTATCCCTGCAGGACAGAGATCTTCTTTCCCTTCTGTCAGCGTCACGAACAGGGCATAAACAGACATGTGGAGCCAGCTTGGCAAGGGCTGCGGCCCAGACTGTGTGCATCCAGGTGTATTCCAAATTGCAGCTACAACTGCTGTGCAAATTCTACACTTGTGCCCCAGGCAGGTGCCCTCGAAACATTAATCTATTCACTGTCAGGACATCAGAGCTGCTCATGGAAGGAAACAATCTTTTTTTTTAAAAAAAAAAATCAACTAATCTGCTCTACCGAGAGATATAAACATCTGGGTGTTTTTGAATGTTTGAAAAAAGGTGTAAGAGCCAGGGGGGTGTAGTGGCTAGAGTGTCCAACTGAGAGTTGGAAGATCCGGGTTCTAGTCCCCACTCAGCCATGGAAACTCGCTGGGTGACTTTGGGCCAGTGGCAGACACTCAGTCCAGCCTATCTCACAGGGTTGTTGTTGTGAGGATAAAATGGAGAGGAGGAAGAGGATTATGTATGTTGCCTTGGGTTCCTTGGAGAAAAAAAGGCGGGATATAAATTAATATAATGATGATGATGATGATGATGATAATAATAATAATAGCATTTGAGTATTTCAGAAAGATGAGTGTAAGAGTACAGAAACGTAAGAGCAGCCCTGCTGGACTAGATGAAAGCCCTATCTAGTCCAATATCCTGTTTCCTAAACTGGCCAACCAGATGCCTATTGGAAGCCCACAAGAAGGGCACAATGTCAATGTTGAATATGGGCACATATGGATGTTGACATTTTCCCTGCACCTCAAAATACTGTTGGTTTGTAAAGGTTTGGGTTTTTTTCAAACAAACATATACAATAAGCAGCTGGCTAGAGTAACAGAGAGGTAAATCATAAGAGAAATACTGTTTATGCTCAGCAGAGTAGGGAAAAGGGGCTCATATATACCCTACATAAGCATGGTAATAACCACCAATTGCGTTATTACTAGAGCTGTGTGCAAGGTGCCTCTCAAAATTGTCCACCCTATTTGTGGGTAGATAAATTGAGGGGGGAGGGATGACACAATTTCACCAAATTTCTCCAGGGGGAGGAGAATTTCTCCAACCATTTCTCACTGGCAGGCATCGCCATTGGCACCGGTTGTAGGACAGCTTTTCTTTCTTTCTTTTTGGAATGCCACTGTAAGCAGCAATAGCAGCGACTGTGCTGGCAGCCTGGCCCCCATTTTGCATCCTCCACAATGCCCCATATACCTAGCATCACTCAGGGCACTGAGGGGAGGGAATGCAGCCACCACAAAAAATAATGGTGAAGAAAGTGTGGAGAAAATTTTGAAAAGTGTCCTTTTATTTCTAGGGGATAAGAAAAGAAAAATCTTAGGGATTCCTTGAAAGTTTTCTTTCCCTGTGAAAGGAGCTTCCATTTTACTTCCTCATTCTCAGGGCATTTTATATTTTATTTTGAATGTGTATTGGTGGTATTTTTTAGGGATGTGCTCCGCTTCTCTTCGGTTCAGAGAAGCAGGAGCGAGGCGGCCTAATTCGCCTCCGGAAAAGGCGGAGGCGAAGAGAGTCAGGGGGGCTGCGGATCGAGGCGAAGAGGATCGCCTCAATCCGGAGCTTCGCCTGCAGGTAAGTGGGGGGGAGGGGGACTAATCTGGCGTGCCAGCGCCGCCATCCATGCAGTGGCAGCAGCGCCAGGTAAGGGAGCAGGGAGGAGGGACACTTACCTTCCTCCGTCGCAGGCTTCAATTGAGGCCCCAGTTGAAGCCGGAAATGAAGGCCGAGGCCTCTTCCGGCTTCAACCGGGGCCTCAATTGAAGCCCGCGATGGAGGAAGGTAAGGGGGCGGGGTGGGTGAGTGGCTTATCTTGCGCCGCCGCTGTCCATATAGTGACGGCGGTGAAGCTGGATCTCGCTCTGCGGAGTGGGAGACGGGCGGAGCGGCACGAAGAGGATCGGGCCCAATCCGGATTTTCCGGATCGGGTCAAGAAGTGGATTGGGGGGTCCATACACACCCCTAGTATTTTTGACCTTAACTAATCACTGTGAAGTGACTGAGGGTGCTGCCTATATTTTTCTTTCTACTACACATCTCACCATTGCTCTACAGTCTCTCAGGCTGCCTGAACCTCCTGATCTGAAAAGGCCCTAGGGGAGGAATAAATTTATGATATCCTCCCATGGGCGGGAAGTGTGGGAAGCCAAGGAGGCTACAGGCTGTCAGAGAGATGACTGTACAATGAAAGACAGGGCACTCACACACATACTCCTCAGCTACCTCATAAGTAAGGTAAGCACAAGAACCCTGAACCCAGCCCATGAGAATTTCTTCGAAATTTCTTCTCTTTTGAATTTCTTTTTGAAAGCAATTTCTTTTTTATCTAATTGAATAAGAATGGTCGAAATTTTCATGGGAGAAATTTTCGGCACAGCACTAGTTATTACCTATTCCACAAGCTTGCTGCTTAACAACCAAGTGGAATCCATTTTCATGGATGGGCTATTGAGGAGACTCTTGATTAAACCCCAACATTTTCCTTGCCAAACAAAAGTCGTGAATACATCTCTACATATTAAAAATGCAACCTCAAGGATGACACTTACAGCAGTAGAAAGTCTAGAAGCCAAGGTCATTTCCAGGTTGCCCTTCAAGCCAACCAGGGCTGGAATCAAGATAAATAGTTCTGTGATTGTCTTAAACACTTTCCAGTGCTGAGAGAAAAAAGAGAAAGGAGAGAAGGTGAATCCATTGTCATACCAACCACAATGCAGTGTAGCATTTTGACGTATTTACAAGTTGATTAGTTATATACAGAATTCTTCATTGTGGAATGATGTTGTATTTGTGTCTTGGGAACCTATTGGATAGTGCTAATCACATAATTAACCCCACATTCTCATCTGTCCGCACCATTTTGTGATCATTTTGAAAAAAAATATCATCAGGAAGGACAGCAATTAACATACACTCCTTCACTGTACAGCTTAAAGGAACAAGCACAACCTCTATTTGACTAAAGAAAGTAAAAGAAAACAATTTTGTTCCTGGGATCCTTGCGCTCCTTTGCCAGTCAGATCAGAAAGTATTTATCTGAGGCCGTAGCTAGACCTAAGGTTTATCCCAGGATCATCCCAGGTTCATTCCTGCCTGAGCGCTGGATGCCCTGTGTGGCACTTAGATGAACAGGTTTGACCCCAGGACAATCCTGGGATAAACCTACGGCCTGATTCTCTGTAAGAGCGTACTTTAGGCAAGAACATATTCAGAAGATTTCTAGAATTAAAAGAGAAGGATAGTGTGGATCCTTGGTATTCAATTTGGAGAAAGCAGCAGGAGTGAGTTAAAGGTGTTTTAAATATAGATTCATTATAACTATTCTTTCTTTCTTTTTAATATAACCTTTACTTTGTGTGTTTCCAAGAAAGGCATTTTTTCCTATTCATATCCTCCCAGCCAACTTAAGAAACTGTTCTGCCAGAACATATTTCAGGTGAGAATGTGTACCAGAAGAGGCTCATATTTGTATTTAAAGCCAGCTGCTCAATCTAATGGAAGAGACAACTATAGGTTTAAAAAAGAAGCTCGAAATTATAATGGAGGCCATATGGGCTGTGGACTGTGCATTTTGGCACATAAATTGAATGACATAAAAACATTTGCACATTGCTAACAACAGCCAAATACTGGACTTACGCAACCAACAACCCTCCAGATATTTTGGATTTCCACTCCCATCACCCCAAGGAAGCATGGACAATGGTCCAGAATGCTGGGAGTTGTAATCCAAAACATCTGAAGGGAATCAAGTTGTAGAAGGCTGGTCTAGCCCAGTGTTAAATCCTCCAGATTATTTGGACAACTCCCATCAGCCCCAGGAGGGCCAACGACCATGGATTATGGGAGATGTAGTCCAAAATATCTGGTGGGCACTGGGTTACATTGGGTCTACACAATGGCCCTTAGAAAAACATGACCAAAAGAAATTAGATGAAAATATAAAATAGCAACAGAGAGTTAGAATTACAGGTTTACAAATGGGAGCCTGGAAGAAGTAGAGAGTGGTTGGAGGGAGAGCAACGGAACAAAAGTCATTTGCCTCTACTTCCCCAAAACACACAAATTCACACTGCTACTTTCTGCTCTAATGCACATTTCATCCTCTTGCACATTTCACTCACCTGCCTTTCCCTCTTACTTCATTGGCCTTCTTTTCCCTGCTAAGTCACCTACCTCCTCCCATCTGCCTACCTTCCGCCCTTCAATTTGCTCCTCTGCCCACCTTTCTCCTTCCTAAATCTCACCCCATCTATTTTTCTTCCTTCCTCTTCCCATCCCCTGCTCATCTATATTTCTTCACCTTCCTATTTCTCTTCTCTCCAATTCACCTGGCAGATATTCCACCCCACTCCCCCCCACACACACTTAGGGCTCATCTACACCAAGCAGGATATTGCACTATGAAAGCGGTATGAAAATGGTATATAAAAGGCAGGAGACACACTACTGCTTTATAGCGGTACTGAAGTGCACTGACAACTGTTGGAGCCCGTGACACATCTACACCGAGCAGGATATAACACTATGAAAGTGGTATGAAAGCAGAATATGGTGTGTGTCAGTGGGCTCCAACAGTTGTCAGTGCACATCAACTGCTATAAAGCAGTAGTGTGGCTCCTGCCTTTTATATAACATGTTCATACCACTTTCATAATGGAATATCCTGCTTGGTGTAGATGAGCCATTTCTCTCTTTATAGAACTGAGTGAAGGAGCGGCCTGGCTATTGAAGGACGCCAGCCAAGACGGCAGCTGAAGCCTCCTAGAGTCCTCCTGACCGGTGGCTCCTGGGAGCCAATTAGCAGAAAATCCATGATGTGGCAGGGCTAGTGCATATTCACAGTGCCCTGCTGCTGGAGATATTCCCCTGAGCTATGTGGGAAATGCTCATGGGCTACCCTGTTCTGCAGTGGTCTGAGGAGTCCAGAGAATGATACCCCGCCCCCATCCTTTCATGCCAAGACTGGGGATTTACCATCGGTTTCCTAAGCTGCAGTGCAGAACCAGGCCCAAGCCCAGTTTTGTGCCTTCGGTGTCTGCAAACACAGAAAGTTTTTTTTAGGGTGCAATGCTAAGCCTGTTTAGATAGAAAAATGTTCTGCAACTCCCAGCATTCCTTAGCCAGCATAGCCTTTTTTCTGGCTGGGGAATGCTGGGAGTTGTAGGACTTCCCCCCACCCCCCGTCTAAACAAGCATAAGGTTATGCCCTAAAGAAATGAAGATTTCTTTAGGGCTGATACTGCATGGCAGAAAACAAGGTATGTTTTAGTACATCCTGAAAAGACTGGCCATAAGGAATGAGAAAGCAGTCCGGTAAAAATAAATAAATAAAAATACCAGTACTTTCACAAAACTCAGAAAGAAGCCCATTTCTGCAGCAAAAGAAAGAAAAGGTTTGTGGCAACCTGGGGAAAGGTGAAGGATCTCCAACCTGATTCAACCATAGAGTTTTTGCGCAGTGCCCACATGACTAACACCGCCCAAAGGTTGCCAAGCATCATGAGACATATTGGCCGTAGCTAGACTTAAGGTTTATCCCAAGATTGTCCTGGGGTCAAACCTGTTCATCTAAGTGCCACACAGGGCATCCAGTGCTCAGGCAGGGACGAACTCGGGATGATCCTGGGATAAACCTTAGGTTTAGCCACAGCCATTGACTACTATTGGTTCTGACTACTAAGCTACGTATAATCCCGAAGGGCATGAGAGAGAGAGAGAGATGCTGAAAGAAATGGAACTGGAAGAACCGAAGGATGAAGTATTAGTACAAAGCCCTGGGAGGTGAAAGGAAGAGGCATGGATACTCTTCCTTTAAACGGATACTCTTGTTTTTATACTGTTGTTTTTATGTTTCTGATGGTTTTTAAATTTTCTATACTTTTTAATGTCTACTGTTTTAACTTTTGTGAACCGCCCAGAGAGCTTCGGCTGTTGGGCGGTATATAAATGTAATAAATAAATACATAAATAATAGGAAGGACCAACACATTTTAATGGGGAAGGGATAGTTGCACTGGTAGTGCAAGCTAAGCTCTAGCTTTCAGGATCATGGTGTAATGGAGGGGTGGGCAACACACAGCCTGTGGAGCACATCCAGCTCTAGCGTGCCCCCTGCCACACCTACTGCCCTCTGTCATGAGGGTTTTTTTAAAAAAGAAAACTTTTTAGGTAATAAAATGGTACTTTTGTAAACCTCCCTGAGAGCTCCGGCTATGGGGCAACATATAAATGTAATAAATAAATATATATATAAATAAAAATAGTTTATAGCAGCCATAGTACACTAAAAGGGTCATATTTATCTTGCAAACAAACAACATTTAACCCTTTTAGGGCCACAAATGTTGGTGGCAAACTGGCAATTTTAATTTGATTTAATTTGTTTTCTTCCCGGGTGTGGCCCACAAGAGGGTGGTGGAGAAAATGGCCCTCAGAGCTCTTGCTGTTGTATATTCCTAACAGCTCGATATCATGGGCACGATGACCTATAACTAACTGAAACTGAGAAAAATAGCTTTGGAAATCAGCTTGCTGATCTTCTAAACTAGATTAGAAAGGGGTGTGGGGGCAACAGCAGGCACTTTGTTTATAACAAAAGGGGCCTAAACATGGGTGGAACCTTAAGCATCCTCTGTACATGTTAAAAACACTTCTGGTTCATTTACAGGCAGCAATGGAAAAATCAAACAACCCCAAACTGTTAATTCTGAAAGGGCAAATTCCTTCCTCTTCTCCATTCTTTCCGCATACAGTTGTTTCCCCCCCACCCCACCCCACTGGATTGTCTTATATAACTCACAGCCTTTGACAGCATTTTTTTATTGCATCAACATCAGCTGTAAAGTCAATAGCACAAATTAAAAACTGAATTCTAAATTTACAATAGCACTAGCTTCTGCACGGGCCGGCTCAGCAACCTCTGCATTCATTTCAAACCGGAGCCAAGAGTGACTCATTCGTCTGCACCACTTAATTTCACCTTCCTCATGACACCGTTTATTTCATAAAATGTGGTGACATGCACAGGCGGCCTTTTTGTAGATTGGACACGGTACACACAAGGAGTAGTGTCAGACCTTGCTTACACTGCTTTCTGCTCAGTTATGACAAGAGTTAGGATTTGTCCATGCAGGACATCGTTATTCAAGATTAATTAATATGGAATACTGGTGTGTGATGCTGCCTTTGTGGCACAAAACTTTAAATGACTGAGGGTGAAGAAGGAAGATGTGGCAGAAAAAGCAGAGAGGCCACAGCTGGTGGAGATTAATAGGGCATTCATGGTATCCATTCACAGAATCATAGAATAGCAGAGTTGGAAGGGGCCAATCAGGCCATCGAGTCCAACCCCCTGCTCATTGCAGGAATCCACCCTAAAGCATACCTGACAGATGGTTGTCCAGCTGCCTCTTGAATGCCTCTAGTGTGGGAGAGCCCACAACCTTCCTAGGCAATTGGTTCCAGTGCTGTACAGCTGTAAGAGTCAGGAAGTTTTTCCTGATGTCCAGTCGGAATCTGGCTTCCTTTAACTTGAGCCCATTATTCCGTGTGCTGCACTCTGGGAGGATCGAGAAGAGATCCTGGCCCTCCTCTGTGTGACAACCTTTCAAGTATTTAAAGAGTGCTATCATGTCTCCCCTCAATCTTCTCTTCTCCAGACTAAACAGCCTTTGACAGCTGTTTTTGTAAACCGCCCAGAGAGCTTCGGCTATGGAGCGGTATATAAATGCAATAAATAAATAAATAAGCCCAGTTCTTTCCATCTCTCCTCTTAGGGCTTTGTTTCCAGACCCCTGATCATTCTCGTTGCCCTCCTCTGAACATGTTCCAGCTTGTCTGCATCCTTCTTGAAGTGTGGTGCCCAGAACTGGACGCAATGCTCAAGATGAGGCCTAACCAGTGCTGAATAGAGGGGGAATGTATGAACGGACTACTTCGTTTTCCTATTTTGTTGCTGTGCATCAGTTGATGCTCAGGGGAAGGCAGTGTGAGCATTCTTAGTTGACTTGAGATATTCCATAGAATTCGCACTAGAATTATTATTCCAAAAGTAGTATTAGCATTATTCCAAAAACAAAAATACCACTTTGTGCCATTCTTGTCAGGATCAGAAAATGATGAAGGGGCAGGGGGGGAGTGCATCCCAAATGAATACATACATATAAGACATATAAGAGGGCTTGAAAATGCTGGAACCGGTCCTACTTTCTAGCCTTTATTGATGCTTATCATTAAGCATGGAAAACAGTGTTTTTGAAGATTAACAGCACAATCCTATGAAGAAAATCCCCATGAGATCAATGGGGCTTAATCCCAAGAACTTGTGCAAGGGGCTGTGCTGTAAGGGAGTGATCTCTCCTGGTGTGAGCACAGCTATGTCTATCAGGAGGTTTGCCGTGGGGCTCAATAGAGCAGCAGACAGACAAGGTAAAAGTTTCTGCCTATTTAGGGGACTCCTCGGACAGACATGGGGAAAATATTAATTTATACATTGCATATTTCTTTTTCTTTCTTCTTTTAAAGGAACACACACACTCATCTTCAAAATGCCTCTACAAGGACTGGTTAGCTCATTGCTCTGTAGGAATTATGGAATGTTTGAGGTCAGTTAAATGTCAATTGAAAATTTAAAACAAGAAACAAAAAAGGGGATTGGCCTGCTTGAGCCTCTAACAGCTGATAGTACCTTGGACAGAGGGATGGAATTAGGGTCAGTGTTGCATGCCCCCTCCCCTACCACCTCTCCCAAACACAGTGAAGGGAAGAGGTAAAAATAACCCCCTCCCCTGTGGTGTACCACTCAGGTTCAGGGCCAAGTGAGCAGCTTCCTAGCAATGATCCCCAGAAGTCAGTAGTCTTGTGCTATTGTAAGTGGGATTTCCCAATAATTTATATCCTCTCACATTATTCCCTGTGGGGGACCAGCCTGTTACTATTCTACACATGATGAGGATGCTCTCCTGTTAGTTGAATCCTAGTGTCAGGAGATACAACAACGTGCCTTGAAAATGAACGAGAGCTCTTTCCTCTGATATAGAGTGTCCTGTAGACCATCTGTATGTTTCCGACATACTTACGGAAGACACTTTCCCCACAGGCAGGCAACACATTGTTCCTAGCTATCAGATAGCCATATTAAAAATGGATGTTCAAGGTCACCCAGGCAGACCAACCATCCACCCCGCTTGTTACCAAGGTACTTGAAAGAACATACGTACTTGAACAATATCCATCAACACACCAGCAGTTACCAGGCCTAAACCTGCCAGCACGTACGGCCCAAGGACTTGTGATGCAATGGTGAAGGATGTTTCTGGAAGGAATCCGCTGGCTGATCTGACGAACTTACAGGTGAAACCTCTGAGTTTCTTCCCCTGGAAGCACAGCTTCAGTTTCAACTGGGTGACCACCATGATTGAATGCCATTAACCCATACTCAAAAAGCCAGAGGGCAAGAGGAAATCCAAGAATTAAGGTGTCTCTCACCACTTTTAGTTGTCCATTCCAGAGTTTAGGTTGCTTTTAAGTTACAGTTGCGTCACCACGTTTGATGTCTTTCTCTTCTACCGCAAAAGAGCAGCAAGGTTAATTTCCAAAATGCATCCGGCTTAGCTGAGCTCAACTTTCAGTAAGCGTCAAGGCAGCTCCTTCTTCACATTATTCTCCAGAACGGAAATAGAATCCAGAGGAAGGGATCTGATGGCTAAGATGTTTGTGAATAAATACATACAGAACCACTTCTTCAGCTATTACCACCTGGCTGGAAACCAGAAAGATCTGCCTGAGCTATGGCATTGAGGCGTATCAGCAGGAAGAGTGACAGGCTGTGCAGGAATCCCTCTGAACACTTCAGCCACAGATGTCCTTTCTCCTCAAGTTACAAATACGATGGTTTAAAATATGAGACTGCACCGCTGAATCAGCCACAACTGCTTCAAGCTCGCCATGCGTGACGCTGAACTACTCTGGCCGTCCCAAGACAAGGCGGGCAGAGGGCAGGTTAACCCTTCAGTTTTCTTTTGTTTTGCCTCTTGTTTCCTCAAGATGAAGAAAGGTCGCCAGGAACATGAGCCCAATCTACCGAAGCCACGGATATGATAGAAGAGTTTAACAGGAAAAGCCAGGAAGATATATTGGCTGGAAGGGCATTTTTAGCTTCTCATTCTTTTTCTTCTCTCTGTTTCTCCAGCCCTGTTGAGGGTGTATAAGTTCAGGAAATATGTGGTCTCTCTGTCTCTGAATGACTGACTTTCAGAAGAAGAAAAAAAAATCCAGTCAAAGCCAATGAGCTTCAAAGGCTAACCCCTTATCTGCTGTCATCACTTTCAACTACTATGCAGAGTCTTGTGATAAGAGTCTCTCCACAAGTTTTATTTAAGGTAGTTCTATAGTCAGCAGAAAAGTTTCCAGTGGCTTCTCTGTGCCTTTTTACTTTCAGTCCCAAAGGTCTGCATAGCATTAAAAAAAAGAAGAAAAGGGCAACACTGATGGTAGCTGAACAATCCGCGGAGGGAGGGCATTTGGCATGCACAGCCACTAAAATGGCCAGCGGAACTCTGATCAGCCTGAGTCCTCGATAGAATCCAAAGAAAACATTCTGGCCCAGATGGTTCAAACTTAACTCAGCTGTGTGGGAGTTTAAATGTGGGATTTTTCTGCCTGATACATTTTCTTATCACTCTGATCAAATATTTAAGAGCAAAATTTCTCTGCATATTCTTTATGATGGGTGTGGATGCTGGTGAAATAAAAAGGGGCTGTCATTAAGCTGGATGGCAAATCTTTTGTGGTGTAGTTTGCCCTTTCAAGGCCAGGAAGCCGCCTCGAGAGCCTATATTTGGATTAAAAGGATATCAAGATGACTAACAACATCTAAATGTTTAAATAATAAAAATAAATCAATAGGGCCCCAAATTGAAGATGGCGGCCGCCAACTTTCCCTTTTTTTCATTGACACAGATTTACACATAGAATGTACTAGCATTTGGATGACTGGAAGTTTCTGGTAAATTAACTCTTTATCTGTCTGGGTTTTGTTTGTTTGTTTTGTTATCTGCCCTCCTTTCAAAGAGTTTAGAGCGGAATACACCAGGCTTCCCAAACCAGGTGCACCTCAGATGTTTTAGACTATTATTTATTAGAGAAAAGGAAGTACTTCTTCACACAGCACATTGTTAAACTATGGAATTCAGTAGCACAAGATGTGGTGATGGCCACCAATTTGGATGGCTTTAAAAGGGGGCTGGATAAATTCCTGTAGGAGAAGGCTATCAATGGCCACTAGTCCTGATGGCTAAGTGCAACCTCCAGTATCAGAGGGAATAAGCCTGTATACACTAGTTGCTGGGAGGGTGCTGTTGCACCTGTGTCCTGCTTGTGGGTCCCTGGTTCATAGCTGGTGGGCCACTGTGTGAACAGAGTGCTGGACTAGATGGACCCTTGGTCTGATCCAGCATGGCTCTTATGTTCTTACCATATCATTTATTACATTAAATTTCTATATTGCCCCATAGACTATAACTCCCATGATCCCTGACCATTGACCATACTGCCAGGGCTGTTGGGAGTTGTAGTTCAAAATATCTAGAGGGCATCAGGTTTGGGGAAGGTCCTATCCCACCCATACATGATCCCATCCTTTTATTCTCTCAACTTTGTGAGTAGGTTAGTCAGAGAGACTGTGATTAGCCCAGGCCACCCAGAGCGCTTCAAAACTGAGAAGTGATTTGAACCCACTCTAAGTACAATACTCTAAACATTACACCACGTTAATCCCCATTGCACCAATCCACATGGTTGATGGTAATCTGGTTACTAAAAATGGACCATAAAGACTGATTAATATGGTCTTTCTAATGCAGGCTGTGTGTTCAAATGGCAACTTTCTGTGACCCTGTTCAGAAGACATGCTAAGCCACCGTAGTTAAGCATTTTAAGCTAAACTAAACATTATGGCTTAGCGTGTTGTGTGAACCATGACAGCATGTCATGTGAACCATTTCTAACCATGGTTCAAAAACGCTCACTAACCATTTTCTGTAGAAGGGTTAGAGGCCTAACCATGGCTTAGCAGGTTATATGAACAAGCCCTGTGATAGCATCTGATTTGAAATTAATAACAACGTATTCTTTTTTAGCTCGTTTCTTCCCCACAGTGAAGAGTCTTAGAAAAGTTGTAAGAGTGCTGGGCTTAAATTTATAACACCTGCATCAGCTGAGAGAGAAACTCAGTGGGCAGGCTTCAGATTACCTTGCTGCACAGGAACAGGAAGTACAACCTCTCCAGACTTCCTGTTTCTATGAACAATATCACATTAAAAGGAACAAACCAACCATGCTCATCTCTCTCATTTCCTTCCACACCTGATGGAATGGAGGGGTATGGGAGGTCCCCCTTCACATACTTAAAACCCAAACACATACACAACCCAGCACCCCTTAATCCTCTGGCGGATGGATAGGGCCACAGCGCGCTTCCCTTCAAATCTACAGTCTGAGGGCAGCTGGCAGTTGGAGCTGAGTGTTCTTTCTGGCAGGGAGGGAGGAAACAAGAGCTCTGGAGCTGCTCCTTCTCTGGACCATGGATGGGGCCATGCGTGTCGTCCCCTTGCTATGATGTTCTTCCTGGGAAGCAGTGGGTGCAACTTGCCAATTGCTCATAGTTCTCTGGCCAGTGGATGGGGCCAAAGTGTGCTTTCCTTCAGATGTTTAATTTCTGTGAACTGCCCAGAGAGCTTCAGCTGTTGGGCGGTATAAAAATGTAATAAATAAATAAATAAATCTATATTAAGGGGAGACGTGTGACCGAAACATCTCCAAAACGGCAGGGTTATGACTCCAGATCTCAAACCTACCTGTCACTCATTAACCCAGACCCTCATTCTGAATCTGGTCTCCCTGCCAGTTGACAGAACAGTGCCTCCTTGAGTGCTTGATCAATTCTTAGGAAGAGGAGACCAGGCTCTGAGATGGCCTTCAGTTTGATCTCTGCTATTTCCCTCTCTCAAGAGATTCCATGGCACAGGCGGCTGTTAAAACTAGTTGCCATGAAGGAATGTAGAAGCAAGTATGGCCTTTCTTCAGGTTCAACAGCCTGGGGTGACTGAGTTTATCGCTCTCTGCCTCTCTCCGTAATTAAGTCAACACAATAAAATGTGTGCTGCCGATTAATCAACATCCAGAAAGTGGCAGTTAACTCAGGAGCCCTAAGTCATTTTTAAAAATTATTATTATTAACCAGTTAAGGTGTCACCAGTAAATAGGCAGACATCTGCCAATATGGACATAAAAAACATATTTATCTGTAAATATTCCAGAGCAGGAAGTTTCTTTTCATTATGGCATCCACATAGAAAGCCACAGCATTACGTACAACAGAAGAGGTACACAGGATAAATAAATACTGCTATCAAAAACAAAATAAAAACCCAAATCAACCATAATCATGAAATTAGTGCTTCCACATCAGCAAATTACATATATTTTCAGTCTCTATATAACAACCTATACCAATACAAAATCTAAATTGTACTCTCCAAAGAAATTATGGAACTTCATTCATAGGAATTATTGCCGCTTGTCATTTCTGTCATAAATTTTAGTGCTCCAAAACACTTTATAGCAATCGTCCCCCTCTGCAGTGGGCAATTAATAATCCATTTTACAAATCGAGAACCACCAGAGAGAGAAAGAGAGAGCGAGAGCATAAATTGTCTGGACTCTTCCCCCCCCCCCCGCCACAGGGCAAACTGCCATCTTGGCCCTGTGGGGAAGAAGAAGGACTGAGGGGACAGGAGCAGGCAGAAGTAACATCAGGGCCTGCTCCTGCTGGACTCTTCCCCCCCCCAACACGGCAAACTGCCATCTTGGCCCTGTGGGGAAGAAGAAGGACCGAGGGGACAGGAGCAGGCAGAAGTAACATCAGGGCCTGATCCTGCTGGACTCTTCCCCCCCCCCCACAGGGCAAACTGCCATCTTGGCCCTGTGAGGAAGAAGAAGGACCGAGGGGACAGGAGCAGGCAGAAGTAACATCGGCGCCTGCTCCTGCTGGACTCTTCCCCCCCCCACCACAGGGCAAACTGCCATCTTGGCCCTGTGGGGAAGAAGAAGGACTGAGGGGACAGGAGCAGGCAGAAGTAACATCAGGGCCTGATCCTGCTGGACTCTTCCCCCCCCCCACAGGGCAAACTGCCATCTTGGCCCTGTGGGGAAGAAGAAGGACCGAGGGGACAGGAGCAGGCAGAAGTAACATCAGGGCCTGATCCTGCTGGACTCTTCCCCCCCCCCCCCCCACAGGGCAAACTGCCATCTTGGCCCTGTGAGGAAGAAGAAGGACCGAGGGGACAGGAGCAGGCAGAAGTAACATCGGCGCCTGCTCCTGCTGGACTCTTCCCCCCCCCCCCACAGGGCAAACTGCCATCTTGGCCCTGTGGGGAAGAAGAAGGACCGAGGGGACAGGAGCAGGCAGAAGTAACATCGGGGCCTGCTCCTGCTGGACTCTTCCCCCCCCCCCCACAGGGCAAACTGCCATCTTGGCCCTGTGAGGAAGAAGAAGGACCGAGGGGACAGGAGCAGGCAGAAGTAACATCGGCGCCTGCTCCTGCTGGACTCTTCCCCCCCCCCCCCCGCCACAGGGCAAACTGCCATCTTGGCCCTGTGGGGAAGAAGAAGGACTGAGGGGACAGGAGCAGGCAGAAGTAACATCAGGGCCTGATCCTGCTGGACTCTTCCCCCCCCCCCACAGGGCAAACTGCCATCTTGGCCCTGTGGGGAAGAAGAAGGACCGAGGGGACAGGAGCAGGCAGAAGTAACATCAGGGCCTGATCCTGCTGGACTCTTCCCCCCCCCCCCACAGGGCAAACTGCCATCTTGGCCCTGTGGGGAAGAAGAAGGACCGAGGGGACAGGAGCAGGCAGAAGTAACATCGGCGCCTGCTCCTGCTGGACTCTTCCCCCCCCCCACCACAGGGCAAACTGCCATCTTGGCCCTGTGGGGAAGAAGAAGGACCGAGGGGACAGGAGCAGGCAGAAGTAACATCGGGGCCTGCTCCTGCTGGACTCTTCCCCCCCCCCCCCACAGGGCAAACTGCCATCTTGGCCCTGTGGGGAAGAAGAAGGACCGAGGGGACAGGAGCAGGCAGAAGTAACATCGGGGCTTGCTCCTGCTGGACTCTTCCCCCCCCCCCCACAGGGCAAACTGCCATCTTGGCCCTGTGGGGAAGAAGAAGGACCGAGGGACAGGAGCAGGCAGAAGTAACATCGGGGCCTGCTCCTGCTGGACTCTTCCCCCCCCCCCCCCACAGGGCAAACTGCCATCTTGGCCCTGCGGGGAAGAAGAAGGACCGAGGGGACAGGAGCAGGCAGAAGTAACATCGGGGCCTGCTCCTGCTGGACTCTTCCCCCCCCCCCCCACAGGGCAAACTGCCATCTTGGCCCTGTGGGGAAGAAGAAGGACCGAGGGGACAGAAGCAGGCAGAAGTAACATCGGGGCCTGCTCCTGCTGGACTCTCTCTCTCTTTCTCTCTCCTCCCTCCCTCCCTGACTCCTTTTCCTTGTGTGTCATGTCTTTATTAGATTGTAAGCCTGAGGGCAGGGACTGTCTTTTTTGCTAAGTGTAAGCCGCTCCGAGAGCCTTTTTTGGCTGAGGAGCGGGGTATAAGTATGATAAATAAATAAATAAATAAATAAATAAATACACCAAGACAGTCAGGCTGGCCATTAATGGCTCTAGAGCCGTGTGTCAGACTTAGGACTAATACAGAATTTCTATTAGCCAAAGAAGGGGGTTTAAAGCACACGGGTTGGGATGGAAGTATTGAATCCATTCCCAATCTGTGCTTCTGCCTAGCCAGGGGTCTAAAATTTTGGGTTAATCTTGCTGGCCAAGCCAAAAATGGGGATTCCTCCAGGACCGGTCCTACCATTAGGTAGAGTGAATCCATCCCCTCAGGCAGCAGATGCTGGGGGGCAGTGGGGACACCCTCCCAGCTGTTCCCCTCCATTGGAGGACAGAGCTGGAGGACGCAACTTGACCTGGGCCCTCTCAGCTAGCCTGCTACCCCTACTGTGTTGGAGGACACTATCCCATTGGCAGTGTTGAAGTAAGATTCAACTTACCAGTGTGGTGTAGTGGTTAGAGCATTGGATGGGGACTCAGGAAACCCAGGTTCTAGTCCCTCCTCAGGGATGAAGCTCACTGGGTGACTTTGGGCTAGTCACTCGCTAACTCTCAGCCTAATCTACCTCACAGGGTTTTATGCCTTGGAAGAAAGGCAGGATATACATGTAACAAATAAGTAAGTAACTGCCATAAATAAATAAATAAGTGACTTATGTATATGGAATGGGGATGGGGTGCCATCTTGTCCTTCATGCCAGGCAGCAAAATGGCTTGGGCCGGCCCTGGATTCCTCCCCCTCCAAGGAACCCCCTTGCAGGAAAGGCAGTTGATAAGCATGTTAGCTTGAGGTACCTGATCACCTCCACCCAACAGCAGCCAAGCCAACTCCCAACCCCCCACATACACACACACACCCCGTCCTCTTTTGCCTGGGAAAGTCAGCTTGGTTGCTGCTGGGTCACCACCAGCCAGCAGCAGCCAAAGAACCCCCAACATGCCCCTAAACAAGCTTCTCATGTGGGAAAAGGCCAGCTGCAAGCACACTGAGTTAGGCACTCGGAGGTAGTGAATGGTGAGCTCCCTGGGAGCTTGTCTCATGCGCTCACTAAGCACTTTCCGGCTGAGCCAGCCCAGGGAGCACTCGATATTGCGCGCATTTGACACCTCCGGAAAACGCACAATTCACATGACATGGCATTAGCGTGTTGGGGGAATTGCGCACTTTCCGAAGGCCTCAGATGCACGCTTTCCCCCCTTGCTTCCCCCCCCCCGCCTGAAAGGGCCCCTAAACACTTGCATTAAGTGACCCTTTTGGCCCCAATGGGCAAGGGAATGGGGAGAGGTGGGGGAAAGTGCACAGATTCCCCCGGGCTCTGTAATGGTGTGGCTGGTGGGATCTGTGCACTTTCCGGAGGCCCAGAAACTATGCTTTCCCGCCCCCCGCCCCCACATCCATTGGGGCCTGAAAGGGCCTCTTCACAAAGGAATAATGGGACAAAAATCTGCTGGGTGTATTCACCGGGGCCTGAGAAGGTCAAGCGTGGAGCGTCCAGCGAGCTCGCAGGCCCTGGTGAATTTTCAACCCACCCCTACTTGGTGACAAGGTGTGCCAGGCAACTCACTTCTGAGCAGCCAAGGATGTCCACATCCCACCCACATCCTTCCTCCCTGAACAGCTGGTGGCAGTATCTCTCACCTAGGAGACGTAACGATAAGCATTAACTCGGCAGGGTGTGTGTATGTGTTGTGAGGGAATGGGTTGGTAGCCATGAACTCTCACGTGAAGGGACGCCTTCTGTTGGTGAACGCCTCCAGACACTTCGTGCCACAAATGGGTATTGCCTTTTACTTGCAGGATCACAGCCACTGCCCACAGCTGCTTCCTCAAGGAAGGGCATTTCCTCAGTGTCTACACTCTTTCCATCCACACAGGAAGGAGGCTGAGGTAAAGGTATTGGGAGTGTCCCTAGGTGTTGTAGGGATTTCCCCCCCGCTGACTTTCAGCTCCCCCACCCCACCCATGCTTGTAGCTTTCCTCCATTGGTCTCCATTGTTAGCTGTCAGATAGTCATATGGGTTATACAACAGTGACAGGAATCAGTAAAAATACACAAATTTTAAGGCAGAGCAAAGAGTGGGATCAGTAAACAGATGCAAACTTCATGGCAGGGCATTAAAACGGAAGGGAAATTTGTGCAAATTTCATAGCTGCAGACTTTCAAATGTGCATACTGGTGCAAGACTGAAATAAATAAATAAATAGATTGCGAACATGGTCAGGACATCTTTCAATGTCCTTTCTTCACTATTATTAGGACTATGGGGCAGAGGGCACTGACAAAGGAGGAGGGGGATGGTGATGGCACTAGCGAGACTGAGAGGAACAGCAGGGATTTTCACCATTCTTGCTGGGCGTCTCTGTTTCCAATGACCCATGATGAAGTCATTGTGCTAGATTTGGACGTCATGACAAGCCACCCTGAAAACGAGCCACCCTGAACAGCTCAACATAAAGCTATGGCGTCTCAGGGGGCTTGTTTGTCAAAAATAATCTATGATGAAGAAAAATCTCTGCGTTTGGACATCACAACAAACGACACTGAAACAACCCACGATGACAACCCAGCTTGGCTTATTGTGTTGTGCGAGCCGGGTCAGTGCTTTTGTGCTGCATGGCGTGGAGGGGAACCCCCTTCCCACTGCTCAGCTCAGAAGTCAACTGATCTGGTCCATTGAGAAAAAGAGAAGCCAAACTTTTGGGGCATGTGTGTGTGTGAGAGAGAGAGACGGGGTGGGGGGGAATGCAGGGTGTATGAGAGAGACAATGTGGTGACTGAGACAGAGGGGCTGTTCAGACAACACGCTAACCTGCACTCAGTGATTGAGTGTGGGTTGTTTGTTGAACCGTGGTTTAGGCCACAGCTAGACCTAAGGTTTATCCTGGGATCATCCAGGGTTCGCCCCTGCCTGAGCACTGGATCCCCTGTGTGTCACCTAGATGAACAGGTTTGACCCCTGGATGATCCAGGGATAAACCCTAGGTCTAGCTGTGGCCTTAGTGCGTTGTCTGAAGAGCCCCCCTGTCTCAGTCACCACATTTTCTCTCCCACACTTGGAGTTTTTTTTTAATAATTCTGCAGCATAACAGATTATATTTAGTCCCTTTTCCATCATCTGAGGAAAGGCTTTGACAAATACTGCTGCATATAAAATCCTGCCATATATTATAAAAGTCATATTTTGCCTTTGCCTAGTTTCATTTGGTATGTCAATTGTGCCATGGCTATTTGCCACAGTTCCATATACCAAAATTTCACTGTTAGAAGTTCTGCAGTTTTCCAACTTTTAGATACGATTCTTCGGGCTGCTATCAGGATGAACTCAATTAAGTCCTTAGATGTCACTTTTGCATTTTGTTCTTCTCACATGTTAATAAGACCAAAGCTGATTAACATGTATGGTTGATGTGTGATATTTGCCATTTCTGAGAATATAATGTCCCCAAACTGTGACACAACAGGACATGTCCACCACATATGGATATATAAACCTTGTTGATTACAGTTTCTCCAACATTTTATATTGTTTAGGTTGGGTATACTTGGCGTGATATACCATTGGTGCAATAATTTCAGTGCATTCTCCTTGAGTCTTGTTAATAAAATCCTTCTTTTATTGTATATCCTCATGCGGGCATGTCCTTCATTATCTAGTATAATAAAGTGAGTTATAGAACACAGTGTCAATCTGAAATAGGTGGGACCTCTAATCTTATGGAACCTAATTGGTTTTCTTAATGCTGAAGAGCCACCCAAGGTCAATGCAAGGGAGAAATATTAACTCCAGCTCCGCGAAAGCTGTCAGGACAGGCAACAGGGCTTTTAGTGTCATCCTATCATACAGTTAAGGGGCAGCCTGACCTGTTACCTTACTAGTTAAATAAATCCAGCGGTGAGGGTGGGGGAGGGAGAATTGCAGGGCAGAAAAAGTAATGGTTTAGAAAGTTCGATTCTTGTTTAAGTTAGGCAGACAGCTTAAATCTGTAAATAAAATTCTAGAATAAAGATCCTCTAAACATTTTGTTCATTCAACACTTTTGACTCTGCATCTCTTAAACCTTGTTTCAATCTGTAATCCTACTTGTGCACATCTTTTTGGAGGAGGAGGAGGAGGAGGAGGAGGACAAGCTTCTGAGTAAACCTGTTTAGGAGTGTGTTTCATGTATTTATTTCATATATTTCAATCCCACCTTCTGCAGCTAGTGCATTCAAGGCAGCTCACAAAATAAGACTGAACCAATAAATATAAAACCAGAGACTAGCAGAGAAAAGCATGGATTAGAACAGAATCACCCACTTGAAAACATCAGTAAACAGCCCTAGCCTAGGAAGGGGCAAGAAGATCAGACTGGATCGCAGGTAGTTAAACAGGGTTCTAACAAGAGCATTCTAATCCCATCTCACCCACGATGCTTGGGAAAATGTTTGCACAGCCCAAGCCTATGCATATTTACTAAGTGTAATGAGATGTACGCTCAAGCAAGTGTGTGTAGGATTGCAGCCTTACAGCTTGACCCTAGGCATCTCTACTCAGCAGTAAATCTCACTAAACCCTGTAGGGCTAATCCTAAATACGTATGCACGGAAATTGCAGCCTCAGTCTCTGAGGAAATATAGATAAAGGCAATTTACGCTACAGACATCACTGAGCTACAGCCAATGAGATTGTAGAGCGGGGGGAGGGAGGGCTAATTAAGCACCCAAAACAAGAAGAGTTCTTGTTGTTTACCTCCCCGGGCAGTGGATACCTAAAAGCGAAGCATGACAGTAACTCCACACACCGAAACAAATGCACAGAACTTCCTGTTCTTCCTACCTGAACGTAATCCAGGACCATTCCCGCAAGGACCATTCCGATGCCTGCGAGCATGTATGGCAGGAGCACCTGTAGGCCGATGGTGAAGGCAGATTCCTCCTGAAGCTTTGCCATCGCCACTTTTGCTTCGGCAGGCTGCTTTGGAGGCAGGAGCAAAGGGCCATCCTCTGTCCCCTGGCTGCCAAGCCTGCCCTCTTTATGTTTACTCCTGCTCTTTGCTTTGTGCCTCGATCGCTCTCCATTTCTGGCTCTGCCTTCCTTCCGTCGCTGCCGGGTTTCTTCACCTTTCATGATGATTCTCCCAGACCTTTCGAGGCAGGGGCGAGATAGGGACCAGACCAGGAGAGAGAGAGAGAGGTGATAAGAGAGAGCCTTCTATGGTATCTTTGGGAAGCAAAGCATCCTGACATTCTTTTCCTTTTCCTGGGCATCCAAACCAATGCTTAGTTCACCATGCTGGTCCCTGCAGTGATTCCCCTGGGCATTCATTTCACCAGAGACAGCCATTCATACAACTTTGCTCACAGGTGATCCTCAGTGCTACAGTCTCAAGGAACATGATGCTGTCACACTGTTCAACTGAAGCAGATCCCAGCCTGCCCAGCACCTGGAGAGGAGAACCTGCCTGAATAAGAGCCCTATGTAAGTTGCTGTGAGCTTCCTGAAGGAAAAGTAGTATTTCAGGATACTAATAAAACTAAGTGTATTCATTAAATAAAATCTGGAGCCCACAACTATCCAGGAATGCAAGTTTGTATGCTCCTTAATTGTATGGCTAACTGAATTCAGTGAAATGTGTGTGTCTGTGGGAATCAAGGGGACAGCAATCCTATGGCCCCCAGACAGCAATCCCCCCAGACAGTGGAGGGATAGGATACTTCGGATTCCTGGATCCAAAAGCTGAAATAGCACTCTGACTCAGGAGTCTGAGCTCCCTTCCTCCTTGCAGCTGGTGTGGAAAGAACCACACTGGCTGCCTCTCTGAGCTCGCAAGGAGATAGTTCTGTGGGCAGGGAGGGAAGGAGACCAGGGCAGCCAGCTTATGAAGAATCCTCTGGCCATCCAGGCCTCCTTCCCTCCCACTCTGCAGAACCTCAGCCTATCTATCAAAAATGCAGGACAAGAAGAGCGCAGAGGTGATGATTGCCTTCACGCTCCTCCGGCCCTGCATAGTATGCCCATCAGCCTCCAAGCCCCTGAGGTGCAATCCTATGCATGTGTAGACAACTCCCAACATTTTCCAACCTGAAGATGTAGGACATTTCCCCCCCTGTCTAAACATGCATAGGATTTATCGCACCCTGATTCATCAAAGGTCACATTTCCTAACCATGCATTCAGCTTTGAAAATATTTCCCCTAATTGTTGGCCACCTACCCTCTGGTCCATTCACATGGCCTGCTGCTACTTCTCTTCCAGATAACCTTATCCCCACTTTCTCCTACCCACAGCACTGGGGGAGGGTAAAACAGATTTCAGGCAGCTGCTGGTTCCCACAAGCTCTCTCTCTCTTGTATTTCTGACATTAATGTCAAAAGCAAGAAATGAAAGAAGGGACAGCACAGGTGGGATGACAGGTGCAGCCCTTACCTGGTGACAAGTCTCACTTACTGGAGGTGGCCACCCCATCAAAAGTCTGCCTATATTCTCTTCTTAGCCTGTGTTAAAACCCTCTTCTTAGCCTGGGTTTTCATAACAATTACTAAGGCCTTAGCTAGACGTAAGGTTTATCCCGGGATCATCCTGGGGTCATCCCTGTTCATGTAAATGACACACAGGATATCTCGGGAGCAGGCAGGGACGACCCCGGGACAAACCTTAGGTCTAGCTAAGGCCTTAGACTTCACTCTCGCACAATCTGCACATCCACCTGCAAGTGTGATGTGCCACCTCCTCCTGACCCTACCTGTCTTGGGCCTAATCTGCACCAAGCAGGATATTACATTATGAAAGTGGCATATAAAAGGCAGGAGCCACACAAAGCGGGATATAGCACTATGAAAACGGTATATGGTATGTGTCAATGGGCCCCAGCAGTTGCCAGTGCACTTCAATACAGCTATAAAGCAGTAGTGTGGCTCCTGCCTTTTAGATACTGCTTTCATAGTGCAATATCCTGCTTGGTGTAGAGTAGGCCCTAGATTACCCATCTGCGACCTTTGGGAATGTTAGTAGTAACTTTTCAAACTACTGCCGGAATTATTTTGTTTGTCTGTTGGTGTTTTAAAGCCATAGCAATAAAATTCACTCTCAACAACACTACTGCAATTTTATGTCCGTAAACGTACCAATAAATGATAAATATAGTAAAAGGATGCCTTCCCAGAAAAAGTGCCCTTTTTGTTTCTACTGTGGTGGCACCCAGGTTCTTTGATATAGAAGTATCGATAGGATGCAAGATAGAAAAGGTTGGGAACTACTGGAGTAATGGGCCACATGGGAAGGAGGGAGGGATGATATGGTCACTTCCCATCTTTTAAGTTTAGCCTTCTCCAAGTTGTTGCCTTTCCAGATGTTTGGGCTACAACTCCAAACATCCCTCATGGCCGGTTGGAGAGGACCAGGTGAGGGAAGGCTGCTCACTACCTCTGAGCCTCAGTTCCCCAAAGATAAAAAGCTTTCAGCACTGAAAAAGTGGTCTACAAATAGGAAATTAAAAAAGACAACAGTTGCAATCCTAATTTCCCTGCAATTTCTCAAAAACCCAGATCACAAAATAAGTAAATAAATCCACCCGTTGAGGTGTGGAAAACGGAGAAAGAGGCCATCATACGCTTGTTCCGAAACAATAGATGCTCAAGCACGGCTTTTAGGGGGCTCCTCCGTCTCTCACCCACAACTGCCAGCATCACGGGCGGCGAGAGACCCACACACCCGCTCTCCCTCGCCAGCCTCTGCCACTTACCCGGCGCCGCCCGCGTCCTTCCTTGCCAGGGTTTATCGCCCCCGGGGACCCAACGAGGGCACCGCGCGCATCTGGGGCGCATGCAAATGAGGGCGAGCTACATGCAAATGACGGGGGCGCGGCCTCGTCCACATCTGGCTCGGGCGCGGGACGGAGCTCGTTTGGTCCCGCCGCCGCCGCCGCCTCTGGAGGGCGGTGGCTTCTCTCAAACAGAAAAGGAGGCGCCTCCCAGCGAAGAAAAAGCCGGCGCGGGATGGACGCGCGGCTACTGGCGGAGGACGCCACCGCCTCTCGGAACGCGTGGAGGGCCCACCTCGGCTGCGCGTCGCAAAGAGCGCCGCCGCCGCCACCGGATGCTCACGCGGCGCTCTTTGCTGGGCGCGGTTTTCAAGTCCCAATCGAAGGTATAGACATGATTTATGGCAGCAGCCTTCCTCACGCAGGCGGCCTCCAGATGTGGTGGACTCCACCTCCCATAATCCCCAGCCAGCATGGCCAATGGTACCAGGTTTGAGAGGGCTTCCCTATAATGTTCCAGCTCACATGGCCCGGGGCCATGTTGGCTAGGAATTATGGGAGTTGTAGTCCCGACACATCTAGAAAGCGCCAGGTTTTTAATTTTTTAAAATCTTTTTATTTGCAAAACGACATGGACAGCATCGACAAAAGCAAGAAGAAGAGGGGGTTCATATAAAACCATATCAATACTCAGTAAACCTTAACATCTCCCTGGGAAAAGGATTTAGCACATCCATTTCAAAATTATACGTTAATATAAACAGGTTGAAATTTAAATGTAGGCACTGGATGGGGAAGACTAGTCTATGGTTACTCCAAAGGGTGGGACTCTTCCCTTGTGTAGAGGCAAGTAATACCTCACATATTCTAGGGCTCAGCCTGTTGAAAATGAGCCTTTGCTCAGGTTTAGCTTTGTACGTACGTATGTTATTGTAGAGCTGGAAAAAGTGCAACTAAAATGACCAAGGGGCTGGAGCATCTCCCCTATGAGGGAAAGTTACAACAGCCAGGATTGTTTAGCTTGGAAAAAAGGAGGCTAAGGGGAGACATGATAGAGGTGTACACAATTATGCACGGTGTGGAGAATGTGGGTAGGGAGACATTTTTCTCCCTCTCAAAATACTGGAACCCTTGGTCATCCCATGAAGCTGGTTGGTGGGAGATTCAGGACAAATAAAAGGAAATGCTTCTTCACACAGAGCACAATTAAATTATGAAATTTGCTACCACATGATGTAGCGCTGACCACCAATTTGGATGGCTTTAAAAGTGGGTTGGACAAATTCCTGGAGGAGAAGGCTATCAACGGCTACTAGTCCTGATGGCTGTGTGCTACCTCTAGTATCAAAGGCAATAAGCCTGTGTGCACCAGTTGCAGTGTAACATGGACAGGAGGGTGCTGTTGCATTCATCTCTTGCTTAGGGGTCCCTGGCCGACAGCTGGTTGGCCACAGTGTGAACAGAGTGCTGGACTAGATGGACCCTTGGTTTGATCCAGCAGGGCTCTTCTTATGTTCTATTTTGCTTTTTAATCTGTTGTTAGATGCTCAGAGAGTGGTGGGTTAGGCCACATAATGCAGACTCTGGCCATAAGACCTGCAGGAATTTTGAGGTGATCGACCTTTCTCACTGGATCCTGTTTGGGCATGCCTAAAGGATGGGAAAAAAATTCTTGGGTAGACATTCCTGGGCATAAGTTTGGTATGACACCATATTGTTTTGGGCATGTGCGGATAGTACCTCGTTTTTCTCATAGGTTTTATCATTTGAAACTACCTCCCCCTAAGCAACGTGATTGGAGGGAGACAGGGAGGAGACTGTGGCTCTTGGTTAGCCACAGATGGCAATCTCAAAACTTCTCTCCCCCCGTCACCCCTCAGCGTCTTCCTAATATGGGAGTGTTCAGTTAGCCATTCATCAACATGAAATGAGCCCTCACATCTCCTAAGAAACCTTCAACTATGGAGCTCTGAACAATCTTCTACTCACACCGTGGGGTTTCCATCAATTTTTGAACCGCCCCTAACTGCACCACGAGTTTGGAGGTCCGTTGGAGGTCCATCGAACAACTGCCTGATTTTCGGTGCAGAGTGCATACCCCTAAGAGGTATTATTAAATAGGAGCCAGTGCCAGTTGCACAAACGTTTCTCACAGCACTATCAATCACAGCTAATATGTGGGTGGAATAGAATCAGACTTCCAGTGGCATCATGTTGCAATTTTCTTGCTCGCACACAACAATACCTGTGACCTTGCAACAGGAATGTTACTTTGACCAGGGTGGATCCCCCACAAATGTGACACTATGGCAAGTAGATTGGGTGGAAATGCCCAAAATGACTTGCCTAAAGCAACCCATGGGTCTGGGCCATATTGTTTCTGTCCACTGAACAACCCAAGTTCTCACGCTCTTATCAAGATATAGCAGCCTTCTCCACCCTGGTGCCCTCCAGATAATTTAGACTTCAACTCCCATCAGCCCCAGCCAGCATAGCCAATAGTGAGGAATTCTGGGAGTTGTCGAAAATATCCGGAGGGGACCAGGTATTTTCGAAGGCTGAGATAATAGTATTTTACTATTGAAATACAAACACATTGTATTTCTATGTTTCCACTAAACTGAACAGCACACCGTTGGGAACTATATTTATATCACAATACGATCTTGAAATATTGGGTGGCAGCCAGTTCTGAATAACCTGCCAAATGCAGACTTTATTGTTCTGCAAAAAAATTTCAAAAAATCTTGACTGTAGCATTGGTTTGTGGTCTGTCCTTGTCGAAAGCATCTGCAGATTTTGAAATAAGAACCTTTTGGTTTTTAATTTTATTTTGCATATTTATTTCCTGATGCTTTTGGCTTAAGTTTGGGCAGAAGTGGAATTTCCAAATAAATCCTGCATTGTGAACTGTATGGGATTAATAAACACAAGAGTAATAGATTTAAAAGTCTGAAACATAATCTCTTCTGAATCGTTACCATTATGTTCCATATGTGCCAGCCCAGAATTTAGAGGCTTAAATTTTTTAAAAAATTACTGCGAAGGAAGTCAGAAAGGATGTGCGTATTTTTGTAAAAAAGCGTATTTGACTGCACACTTAACTCCCACTTCATTAATAATGTCTGTTCTCCAGCTCAGACTTAACAAACCATTATAAATATTGGGTACGCGTGATAGCCCATTTCTTTTCTGTGTTCGACTGTCTGTTGCTTTCTCTGTGGTTCTTAATTGACTGTACATCTTGCCTTCAAGGCAAGGGATCAGTATTAATTCACTGCTTAGCACGTCCTTTTGCACAAATGATGTATATGTTAAGCCAGTAACATTTAAACACCAACATCACCAACACCTACCCATTAAAGACGGCATACCAAAGCAGCTGCTTAAGCAGGGCTGGCTCCTGGTTAGAGGTGGAATTGGGCAAACTACCCTGCTTGAGCCCCCTTCTGCAATGGAGGCAGCACAGCCTGGTGGCAGTGGTGGACAGCGACAAACTACCACTTTAAATTTCCCACAGTGCCCTAGAGCTCATTTTAGAAAATGTCAGTGGCAGCTCATCTTGGCCCAAAGGGTCCAGGATAGGCATCAGCATCACTGGACCTTCCTAGCATGCTGGGACCATGCGCTCCAACAGGCGTAGCAGGTGCACATGCATTGCTATGTGCACATGCATTGCTCCAGCAAGCGCAGCATGTGTCGCAGTGTTTATTCACATTGGCAATGAGCAGGCAGTGTGGTGAGAAAGTGATGGTGAGGTATTAGAGGACAGAGTTGTGTTGTGCCATGTGGCCTGTCCTGTACCTCCTGAGATCGTCTGCTACTGGTGTTGAAGCAAGATTCAATTGCAAGATTTAAATGCCAATCTCGTGGGCTTCAGTACGTAGGATGGGAGTAAGTGGGGCTGTGATGTTTGTGGCAGATCTATTCCTTGATCCAAGCCAGGATTTCAGAATGCCCTGGGTTAATCACAGACTAGTTCACCTGAGGACTTCTGCTAGATTTGGCAGGGTCAGGAGGACAAATAGAAGCCTGCTTGTGGCTGTATGCAAGAAAGGAACAATAATACAAAGCTCTACATCTCTTAAGCTTAGCCTGAATCCAGATTCTTATTTCTAAGTGTCCTGAACCCTGAAATAAAACCAGAGAGACATTCTGTCCTTCATTTAGGCAGCAAAATGTCTTTGGCTGGCCCTGAACAGATGCTATCAGGTGTGTAGTGTTGTATACATGTAGCCAGATATGTGATGGCTTATAAGAAGCCAGATCACTCTCCATCCTGGCAAGTTCTGTGTAAAAAAATAACTGTGTGTGATGCCGATGCAATGCCATTAGAAATGAGGAATGCTGCCAGCAGAGCAGCACACAGCTCAGTGAGAACATAAGAACATAAGAAGTGCCCTGCTGGATCAGACCAGGGGTCCATCTAGTCCAGCACTCTGTTCACACAGTGGCCAACCAGCCATCTGCCAGGGATGAACAAGCAGGACATGGTGCCACAGCACCCTCCCGCCCATGTTCCCCAGCAACTGGTGCACACAGGGTTATTGCCTCGAATACTGGAGATAGCACACAACCATCAGGGCTAGTAGCCATTGATAGCCTTCGCCTTCAGGAATTTATCCAACCCCCTTTTAAAGCCATCCAGATTGGTGGCCATCACTACATCTTGTGGTAGTGAGTTCAAGTGCTGCTAGGATGTGCAACTCTGAAAGGAAAGCAAGGAGAAAACCAAAACTCAAAGGTACCCAAGCTAAAACAGATCAAAGGGAAATTTTACCCACCCACTCACACAGTTTGTAATGAATCTGTATTGCTCGAAGATGTTGAGGTGGAGAAAAAAATACATTCACAGTTGTACAAAGATGGGGAAATGGAGGCTTTTGCCCTGATCCAGCACATTCAACATAATGGTTTTATGAGTATGTAGGACTGGTTCATAAGCTTTCCAATCCTGTACATTGAATGGCTTTGTGGCTGCAACCGCCTTGACATGGCACACCCTTCTTGATAGATGGTGCTTTCCCTTATGGGGCCTCTCCATGTGGGCAATTCAAGTGTCTAAATTGGCCCATAAAGCCCATTTCAATCTGTGCATCGCCTCCCTCTGTTGAAGTGCTGATACAAGTGGGGGAGCTCCATACCTGAATCAGGATCAATGTCTCTGCAAAAATAAATTTATTTAGTGGAAGGAGCATCTATGACCTGCAAGGACACTTGCCCCTTCTTCATACCCATGTCACAACTTCCTATTTCTTGCCTATACTCTCAGTTCTCCCTTATTCAAGGTTTCCTCATGGTACTACCATACTCTGGATAAGTACTCAAATTACAGGGCGACTAGAAGGGGATAACTCCCTTGCCTTTTGTGAGTTACTGTTTTCAGAACAGTGTGGAGAAATCATTTAGTTAAAATTGGGTTCAGAGTAAATGGTCATGCAATCATTTGTATCTGGTCACTAGCTATACTAGTGGCCAGATACAAAAGAGGGCAGGGCTCCAGCAGCTTTAACTGTTGTGATGAAGAGGGAATTTCACCAGGTGCTGCATGCATTCAAATGACATCTGCTGAAATTCCCTTTTGTATACAACTGATACAAGAGCCCTGTCCTCCTTTCCATATGGTCACCCTAGGATGGCAGTCCAAGAAATAACAGTGGAAACAATGTCCCCCCCCCCCATTCCTCTACTAAAAACAACTGGTAGGTCTTTTTGTGTTCTTCCCATGAAGACAGTGATGGAGGAATGATGGTAGGAACATCTTGTTAGGTCCACCTGGGTCATGCACAGGTTGGCAACAAACATAAACTTTGGTTCCATTTGAACCTTTCTAAGGCCAAAGCTAGACCTAAGGTTTATCCCTGGATCATCCAGGGGTCAAACCTGTTCATCTAGGTGACACACAGGGGATCCAGTGCTCAGGCAAGGGCATGATCCCAGGATAAACCTTAAGTCTAGCTGTGGCCTAAATAAGTTAAGATAGAAGTGGCGACCTAGGCCGTAGCTAGACTTAAGGTTTATCCCAGGATCATCCTGGGTTCGTCCCTGCCTGAGTGCTGGATGCCCTATGTGGCACTTAGATGAACAGGTTTGACCCCAGGACAATCCTGGGATAAACCTTACTGGGATAAACCTATGGCCTTACTTGGCTGAAGGATTAATTGATTTGGAAACAATAAGGTGGCCAACTCACCTATCATCTTTTAAAAATCTGGGGCTATTGTGGAAGAATTTTACCTAAGTACAGAAGTACAACATAGGGTCCTACGTTGATCTTTACCATTTGTGCAAGTTGCAAAGTTGAATAAGGAGCTATGTAGAGTTGGTTCTTAAGCACTGTAAGTTCTGTGTGCAAAATAGTATTGGCACCATCATGTATAAACATAGGCTGAAGGTTCCTATCCTTAATTACGCTATACTATGGCTTTGGCTTGCATCAAATGTAAGTTCTACTTAGAGTAGAACCAATGAAATAAATAGGGCTTTAGACTAACATTGGATACAACGCAATGTGTTTACTGGCAGTGGTGGTGCTTCATAAATGTAAAGTTTTTCTCGCCAGTGCCCTTGATTGGCCAATTCAGAATCAACCCTGGGTACCGTGGCTAGAGTCATGACTTCGCAAAACAAGAGCCATTTGTAGTATACAGACTTCCTATACCTTTTGTATCAGTGCGGATTGCTCCTGGTGATGTAATTGGGTTAGCAAGTATAAATGAGAGCTTTCTTATCCTGTTTGATCCTAAGCCCTTGCTTCATTGGCTTTTCAGGGGGGAAATGGGGATGTTTACACAACATGCTAACCCATAGTCAGTGGTTGAATGTGGGTTATTGTTGAACCGTGGGTTGTTTCTTGAACTGCAGGTTAGCATGTTGTCTGAACCCAGGATATATTTTGCAGGGTGGCTTGTTAACCATACAGTGTAGCTTGTTAACCAACCTGAACAACCCAACAACAAACCATGGATTCTCAAGGTGGCTTGTTTGAGAAAAACAAGCCACACTGAATAGTTAACAAGTCACCCCATTGAAAATGTCCTGGGTTCAGACAACGTGCTGACCCATGCTTCAACCAACAACCCATGGTGTTTTATAGATCACACAGTAGGATAGTAATCTGGAATATATATCAGGAAAAAAATCCTGCTAGTGAGAGCACGATGTTTAATAGCTGTGATGGTTGCAGTTCTTATTGTAACCCTGTTCGGCATACGGTGTGTTCAAGGGTTAAGAGGATATTTCATAAACAGGACTTGCATAATAGATATTGCAAACACACAGTTCTAGAATCTGCTACATTTTGTATGCAAGGAAAACTTTTAGCAGTAGTCTAAGTGAGTGGGTGATTATATTTAGAACCAGGGAAAACCTGCATCTTTTCCACAACAAGATTAGATCCTTGATAAATTTGATACTCCTCTCTCTCTCTCTCTCTCTCACACACACACACACACACACACACTAATCACAACATTTAAGCATAAAAAACATTCTGTCAGCCACGCTCATGCAGAACGAATTGGAATCATGCTGTATATTTTCTTTAAATATTTCAGAACCATTACCTCTAGACTGCAGCCAGAAAAATGGTGTGTCCTAAAAGAAGCCCAGTTCAGAAAGCGAAGTTGTCAGGCAAAACGTTTCTTAAACGGTGCTTCACACAGTCCTATAAGAGATGAAGGCTCGAACTGCGCAGCCCTAAAACGGTTGCAAGATCTTGCAAGTGACGGTAACTAAACCCTGCAGCTGCTGTGCTGGAGCTGTGCATTATTTCAGGGCATCATTTTTAAGCTGGCTGGGCTTAAATTTCAGCTCACTTGGCAGAATTGCATATCTTTGCATCTTGGCAAGTGATGCTTCCCATTCTGTGGTCTGTGGCAAAAGAAGCTCTTCTCCCCCTACCTACCAGAGGACTTATTAAGACCCCAACAGTTGTACGGAGCGAACTCCACCTTACTTATATGAGTTGTTATGAAAACTGGCCTAGGTGGGGTGGAACTACAGGAGAAGGTGGTTAAAAATAATGACCTCACCAAGACGGTTTTAGATTTGTTATGCCTGATGCTATCAATTTTCAACTGAGCTTCAAGAAACCAAAGGGAAGTACCTTGAGAAATACAGGAGAGCAATCGAGCATGCATGCATGCACAATTTCCAATCCATAGCTAGCAATGTATGATTAGCATAGGATGACCATATGGAAAGGAGGACTGGGCTCCAGTATCTTTAACATTCGTAAAGAAAAGGGAATTTCAGCATATATAATTTGTATGTATGCGGCACCTGGTGAAATTCCCTCTTCATTGCAACAGTTAAAGCTTCAGGAGCCCTGCCCTCTTTTGTAGAGTGACTAGGTTTAACTGTTGTGATAAAGAAAGAATTTTACCAGGTGTTGCATGCAGACAAATGACACCTGCTGAAAGATATGCTGGATGTTCTTCTGTTTCTGTTTTCTGCTACAAATAGTGCTTTTCTATTGTAAGAATATTCACCTCCTTTTGAGTCTAAATACTACCATTAGACTCCTTTTGAGTCTAAATACTACCATTGTTCCTCCTGTCTTCTGCATATTTTTTCCTTAGTATTCCTGTTTTCTCCTCCACCTTACTGGATTATTCACAATGATGACATAGTAAACAGGATGGCATCATGATACTACATTTCCAATCAGATTTGGCTATGCAATGACTTCAGATAGGTCAAGCAGAGTGAATGAAGAGTAAAGACAGTACTTCTTGATTAGTGACAGGGATGATCCCAGCTGATCAGTGATCATGTAGTGAACAAGATAACATTCCATTACTACATAGGCAATCAGATTTAGGTAGGTGATGGCATAATTTAAGACAAAGTAAGAAAGAACAGTCAGGGAGAGAACAGATGAAATTTAGGGAGAGGTATTGAAAAGAGAGGATGCTTTTCAATGCTGTCAAAAATGTTAAAGCAACAACAACTTCAACAGCAATAATGAGCACCCATCCTGGTCAAATAGGTGTGTGTGTGTGTGTGGTGTAGATGAATTAGGATGTCTTCTTTTTTGTCTGTTCTTTGTTCCTTGTGTATCTCAACTATCAAGAATCTGCCTCCCAAGAGTGAGCACAGCTGCTTGTGTGTGGGGTGTCATTGTATGCAGTGTGAACACCGTAGATTTGTTCCACTAGTGTACGGAGATCCACAGTCGTTCAAGCTGGCCAGCCACAAGACCAGAGATAGGCTGTTGGGGGGTGGGGGAAGCCAATTTTGTTTAGAGCTAGAACAGAGCAGATTTCCATTACTCAGAGCTGTTTGTTACTAGGGGGGTGCGCTCCGCACCAAAAATCCAAGGGTCTGGTGCGCCGATCAATCTCTGAACTTTTGGTGTGGTGCAGAGTGGAGCTCCATTCTGTTTTCGGATAACTGCTTCATTGTAGTCTATGGCAATTAACAAAAATGCTTACATCTGCATCATTTTTAAAGCTAAAGGGATGAAACTTGGCACTATGATAGCTCTTAAGGATATAGATGTGCCAAGTTTGAATCAGATCCTTTCATCCCTTGATTTTTAAAGGATTTTTTAAAAAGGTTTGACAGTCAGCTGTTCCATTATCTATGCTTACATTTCTGTCATTTTTAAAGCTAATGAGATGAAACTTAGCATGATGATAGCTCTTAAGTAGTACTTTAGACATGCCAAGTTTGAAACAGATTCCTTCATCCCTTGAGTTTAAAGATTTTTTTTTAAAAAAATCCCCTCAAACCATGCCCCCCCACCACAACTGATTCTGTATTAATTCACCACTGTACATGTATGGTGGGAGCTTTTACCCTTTACTTTGTGGATTCCAGTTGTGCATCTCCAATTCATAAAACTAGAGATCTGCTGCGTTCCCTGACCTTTTGCTCTAATGAGGTGAAATGGTGTGTGTGTGTGTGTGTGTGTGTGTGTGTGTATAAAAACTCCATCCATAAATGTGCAGGGATGAATTAATGCAGAATCAGGTATGTGTGGAGGGGAGGGAATGGTTTGAGGGTGTTTTTTTAAAAAAATAATCCTAAAAATCAATCGATGAAGGCATTTACTTCAAACTTGGCATGTCTAAAGCGCTACTTAAAAGCTATCATTGTGCCAAGTTTCATCTCATTATCTTTAAAAATGATGGAAATGTAAGGATAGACTATAATGGAACAGCTGGCTGTCAAACTTTTGACTGCTGAGTTGTCAAACTTTTAAAAAATGCCTTTAAAAAAATCAAGGAATGAAGGGATCTGCTTCAAATTTGCCATGTCTATATTCCTCCTTAAGAGCTATTATCGTGCCAAGTTTAATCTCTTTAACTTTAAAACTGACAGCGATGCCATAGACTACAATGATGCGGTTATTTTCTGCTCTTAAAAAACAAAAGGAAACAAAAACTATTTGCAAGTGTCATGTGATAATAAATCATTCTATAACTGAGCTCTTTCTTAAGAGGCTGTTACATGCATCTTGGCTCCTTTTGCTCAGCATTACCAAAGAACAGCATTTTCTGTGCTGATCAAAAGCAAACTCGGCCCAAAGGCCTCACTTTATCATCTCTCTCTCTCTCTCTCTCTCCATATAATAAGATGTGTAAGGGATCTCCCTTCAGGAGCTGGAAAGACTCCAAAGGATGAACAGCAGATTCCAGTTTGTACTGACAGGGTTTGGTATGGAATCAGGTATCTTACGCTGGAAAACATATCTATTTCAGAGGCATTTTCCCATCAGCTTTTCTGAGGCCAGGGACAAGCCATCTTGCCCTGATCAAGATCATGATAATAATTAAACTTTGTCTTCTTACATGAGTGCTATGCAGCTCCAGGGGCCACCATATAAAATGAATAAATAGTTGCAGTGAAGCTATGAGGATCATCAGATGAGAATTTTATAGCATGCTGGTTACTGGGCACTCCTGGTTTGTCGTGGGTCCTTTTCACAACCCTGTCTGCCTTCCACACACTTCCTGCACCTTCTGATCGTTCTCCTGTGTGTGTGTTTTAAAAAAGACCCCAGAAAATAAGATTTTCCCTCCTGCAGCGAAATGTGTGCCATTTCCTGCTGTGTGCAGGGAGAGCAGCACAATAAAAACGCCCACTTCAATGGGCCACGTGGTCTTTGTTTACTTCCTCTTTCTTCAGTGTGTGAAGAAAGCGTGCACGTCCCTATTGTGGGACAGAAGCACGAGGCAAAGCGACAGGAGGGAAATGCAATTCCCCCCCCTGCCCCGTCTGAAGAAGCTCCATCAAAAAGCGGTTCTGAAATGGACGAGGCTCACCTTGCTCTTGTTTTAAATCCAGACTTTAGTGCAGCACTGCAGAGGAGAAAAGTTCCACTTCGGTTTCGTTCTGTTGATATATATATATATATATATATATATATATATATATATTAGGTTTTTAATATTATGTTTGATTATGTCTTTGTATGTTATGGTTTTAAATTTTGTTTTGTGAACCATCCAGAGAGCTTTGGCTATTAAGCAGTATAGAAATTTAATGATAAACAGGACAATCTGGCAGTGCTCACCTTTGCCTTCAGCTTACGAATAAGAGTATCTAAAGTGCAGGTGATGGGGAAGGACCTCAGAAAGGTTTGGAAGGACATTTGCTGGCATTCTTGTCTCCTGGTTCAGTAAGGATACACACAGTGGTGCCATTAGGGTAAGACTTCAGGGCAAAAGTCTAGGCCCCACCCAGCAAAATGAGCAGGAGGGCCCCATTCTGAAATAAGTGAGTAATATATTATCTTCTAAACAGGGAGAGCCTGTAGCAGTGGAGGAAGGTGGCTCTGATGTCCGTGGGGCTGTAAATCCCCTCTCGGTTTCAGTCAGGACCAGTCAGAACTCTAAAGGAGTTTATTTTTCACTTTGTTTCTTTTAAAATGTACTTTTAATGTGTTTTTATTCTATTTTTATTCAATTTTATTTTGTCCACCGCTCCAAAATTCTGAATGGGGTGCCGTATATAAATATTGTAAATAAATAAATATAAATAAAATAAATAAAGGAGCTATTCAAGTTGCTGAATCCAATCCCCAAAATGGGTTCTGTACCTTGGATAGCTCCTTTAGAATTCTGGCTGGTTCTGACTGAAACCCAAAGCAGATTTATAGCCCCACTGACATCAGAGCCATCAGCCTCCCATTGGCCTACAGGAACATTAAGTCCAGAGTCTAAAATTACCTACCTGCACCACTGGATAGAAAGTGGTGGCGACTAGGAGAAGTTTGTGACTCATAGAGCGTCTTTTGACAAGAGTTTTATCACACGCTCATGACTGGCCACTTACGGATCTTCACGGGTCGTTTTGACAATGCAGCTACAAAATACACCCCTGAAAATCTGCTTCTTCTTGGCTCTGACAGTAATCGGCAGCATTTCCTTCTGTGTGCAGGAGAAGCTGTGCTACAAAATGCCCACTGAATGGGCCACGTGGTCGCTACATGCTTCCTCTTACCTGTGTGAAGAAAGAGGAAGCTGCTCATCTCTATTGTGGGACAGAAGCAGGAGGCAAAGTGACGGTAGGAGAACGCGATCCCCCCATCTGAAAACGCTCATAGGTAGGTCCACCTCACACCCATTGATTTAGACCTTTCTCCAGAAAGTCTTTTTAAACCCCTCAGAGAACAACATCCAATGTTTTGAGAAACATACTCTTATAAACAACATTTTTAATGAATAGCATAAATAGCATCCAGTGTCACATGCATGCCAAACCTATGCTCAAAGCACCAGATTTTCTCCCTGGTTGCTTAGAAATGCCGTTCTTTTCTTCACTGATGTTCAGCCAGCATTAACTTTTCACAAAATGCCAGGACCCCCAGCCTGACTGTAGGTGGCAGCAGAAGAACATGAAATCTAGTCCTAACCAACATGAAAGGAAATGTAAGAAATGGTCTGAAAAGTCTGTCTAGGCTTAAGCAGTTCCATAGGCGTGTGCAAGGGGTGTGCCCAGGTACACCCTAATGTCTCAAGCAATAAGTGCCAAATTGAGGGGGCCATTGAGTAGGGATCCAGAGGGGGATCCAGACGTGGCAGGAATGGGCCTCCAGCTCCCCTTCAACTGCTCCATTGCTGCCATCCCCAACAGTGCACCATTGCTCCGGAAGCAGGAGCAAAAACAAATGACACTGCTGGGAGCCTCTCTGCCAGGAGCCATGCTTCAAAGAGGCCATGAGGAGCCCCACGAAGGCTAATATCGCCCCATAAGCCCCTCCTCTGGGCAGTGTCACCACAAAGGCCCCACCAATGCTGGGGCTTGAGAAACATCTCCTCATTCCCCACCCCTCACCTGCAAGCCGAACGCAGAGTAGGGCATCAGTGTCAACAGTGTATAATCAATAAATGAATGAATAAAAATAATGTCTTTATGATTCAATAAATGTTCACCTTTTTAAAAAAGAAAAACAAACAAACCTGGGAGCACACCCTAATGAAATGTGCTGTGCACGCCTCTGAGCAGTTCCAAGCCGTTACCTTGTACACAAGAAGTTACAAATCCAGTGGAAAGTTTTCTTGCCCAATTCCATTGATTTCAGGCAGACTAATCCTTTGACATTTATGACAGCCATGCTTTTAGGATGTTTTTAACAGTGTATGCTATGTTTTTAATCAGTATTTTATGTATTTTATGATTGCTGTTGTTCACCGCCTCAATCTAATCGGAGAAGCGGGTAAGAAATAAATTATTATTATTGTTGTTGTTATTATTATTATTATTATTATTATTATTATTATTGATTTGGTGTGTATTATCCCAATTCCTTCCTATATCTGAGTCCAATACTTTCATACAGTGACTACACCCTTGCTGGCTTGGAATGACCAGAGTGGCAGCTGATGTGGCTGCAGCATAAGTTTACAGAGGGACAGTGTATGCAGTGGAGGCTGGTGGCTCTGATTCCGGTGGGGCATTGAATCTGATCTGGGGGTTTCAGTCAGAACCAGTCAGAACTCAAAAAGACATACCCAAAATGCTGAACCCTACCCCCAAAATGGCATTAGGCATTACCCTACCTTACTCTGTATGTGTGTCATCCAGGTGTTTTGGACTACAATGCCCACTAGCCCCAGGCGGCATGGCCAATGGTCAGCGGTGATGGCAGTTGTAGTCCAAAACTCCTGGAAGGCACCAGGTTGGGGAAGGCTTCTCTAGGCATTGACAAGAACAACCGAATTAAGCATCTATATCCTTCAGCTGTTGCTTGAAGGGGTTCCGCTCAGTCTGGTAGGGAAAGTGCAGGTGATCCCCACTGCTTGTCTTGCAACAGTGTCACAGACTCCCAGAGCCCCACTACACATGTTCCCACCCCTTTGCGGGGTGCCGCTGGGTCAAACTGCACATTATATTAATTGTGTTATGTGTTGCTGAAGCAGTAGAGGCTGGTGGCTCCGATTTTGGTGGGGCTGTGGATCCACTCTAGCTTTCAGTCAGAACCAACCAGAAATATAAAGGAGCTATCCAAAGTACTGAACTTATTTGGGGGGTTGGGTGCAGCACCTTGGGTAGCTCCTTTGGAGTTCTGGGGTGTATGGACTGAAATCCAGAAGAGATTCACAGCCCCACCAAATTTGGGGCCATCAGCCTCCACTGAACTGAGGGCAATCTTTTACTTTATTCTAGAATAAGGGCAAGCGGCCCTGATTAATATCAAGGCCACCGTACACCAGGAGCAGTGGATTAAGCCTCCCACACAATTTTCTCCTGAAATTCCCCATCCCACCTGGTACATGGGTTTAAAAATACTTTAGAACGTCTCCCCAAGCTTCAGCTGTTCCATTATCTATGCTTACATTTCTGTCATTTTTAAAGCTAATGAGATGAAACATAGTAAGGTGATAGTGCTTAAGGAGGGCTTTAGCCATGCCAAGTTTGAATCCATTCATGCCTTGATTTTTTAGGATTTTTTTTTTTAAAAATCCCCACTCCAACCTTCTCCAACCTAGTGCCCTCCAGATCTATTGGACAGAGCCCCCCCCACCCCAGCCACTGAAATAAAGGGCCTGCCTGTGCCTCACTCAGGTGTAGAAGCTCTTTCACTCACCATGCCAGCCCGCCAGCCCAGCAGTACTTTCATACTGTGGAAATGTGGATGATTGACTTCTATGAGTCTGAGCAGAAATGCACTACCTCCCCATCCCCCAGCCAGAATCAGCAGCCAGTTAGTGTTTCCCACTCCCCTGAGCACTGTGATTGGAGGGGAACGCGGTCACGGACAGCGCTGTGGCTATTCCTAATTGGAATTATCAGTTATCAAAGCTACCCCTCACGCCACTCAGTGTCTTCCAAATATGGAGATATTCAATTTACACCCTCACCCACCCACCCCACCCACCAGAATAATTCCAGAGACTTTAGAAGCTCTGATTGGGCATGTCTCCACCCTGAAGTTAATTGATGAGAGATCGAATGCTCCACGGATGTCCGCAGTTACTAGATAATTCCGGGGCAGAGTGCACACCCCTACTAGTTTGAGCCTCTCTATCATATGCAGGGCACTCATTGTCTGAAAAAACAACAACACTTAATCTACCTGATTATTACAAGGCCTAGGTCCTAATTCCTGAGGTACTTTGGCTCATAGACTTTTAAGGAAGGAAAAACAGGAACATCCCCAAATGATCTGATCTCATGGCTAGTCATGCAAATGGATGATGTTGTGCAAAAACAAGAAAATAAAGTGAAAATTGCTTTGGGATTGTGTGGTATGTTTTGCTCTGTGTGTGTTTTTTAAAAAACATTTCTGAGAAAAATTAATACCAAAAACTAGCTCTTGCAAATGAGGTGCTTTACATTCCCAATTTATCCTAACTACGAAGAACATATGAAACGCAGATCGGCTGCTGAACACCTAAGGCTGCCTGCCAATAATAATATCAGTGATTAAAAAAATAAGCAGGACAGGCCCAGAGACGAATCTATGAGATAAGCAATGTGCCCAGAAAGCATATGACTCTGGTACAGTTCAAGATTGTGTTTGTCACACAGCCTCCCTCTGTTAAAGAAGTGAAAAGCATGCAGCTCAACGAGCTACGCAAATCCCTCCGGGCACTTGGGCAGCCCTCCAGACCGCTGGTTTGCCTTGCTGCTAATGAATCAGCCTCTTTTGCAAAGTTACCTCCCCAGCTTGTTTACTTGGAAACCAAGTGCTTAAGGAACAGGGTGCTCTCCGTGCATAACAATGATCCCTGTTTCAGATGGTCTCCCTTTGCTCTCACTCATATTTACCAAAGGAGGCACATTATGCGCGCAAGGGTGCTTGTATCTGCAAGGAACTTCCAGGAAACTGTCCCAAAGAACATGAGAACATTTTCATTTCGAGAGCTGACATTTTAAAGTGCCAGCACTTTAACTAACACACACACACACACACACACGCCTGTATCAGCCAGGTTTTTTTTTTAAGAATACAAAAACATCAGGAGAGCTTTGCTTGATGAGAACATAGGTCCAGCTAGTTCAGCACTCTCAGTAGTGCACTTTGATCATTTTAAAGTCTGGAGTTAATAGTCTTACTGCAGTGGGTGGGATGAATCTCCGAAAGAGAGGAAGTACATCATGAAAAAAGAGAACAAAAGGGGGTGCTGATTTGCATAAGTGTAGTTAATAGACCATAGACTTTGAAAAAAAAAATCTTGTTGGTTGAGTAGGAGCACTTAGAGCACAAATGGTCACTTTTCCCACCAGGGGATGGGTGAATTTAGCTGTTAGGCATCAGAATTCTTTCACAAAGTTGTGAATCCAGTGTTGCAAATTTGGATGAAATCAAGGATTTGAAACATCTCCAGATTTTTGCACAAGTAAAAAATTGCATCTCGGGATCAAAGTGCATCTCGGAAACATGCATCACTTGTATATTTTAACAATAGATGCTAACAGCTGATAGGGTACCAACAGTGGCAAAGCTGCAGTCAAAACTGCCTGTTGCTGTTTGCAGTCTTATCTGCCTATCTACCCATAAACTGAGTACATGTCCTGTTCTCATAAAGCTGCTGCTGATTTGCAACAACAGGAGAACTAATGAACGCTCAGCTATAAAGGCTCTGGCGGAACTTGAAGTGATTTTGATGTGGTTTCTCGCCTCCTTGCGAAAGCCCTCGGCAGCAACCCACTTGGAATACTGTCCGTCTCTCTTGATTGACAAGGTCAACATATTCTCCATAGTTGGCTATGGAGCATATTCTGCTGTGCTTAAGAATTCCTTAACTACTGTTTGTATGTGTGCACAATCAGGAATTACTTGTACTAATATAGAACTACATATAGAGTTTTATCAGATGGGGGGAAATCACAGTTCCCTACCATTGCTTCTCTGCCCCCGCTTCTATCACACAATACTTCCTCTTTCTCAACTGAGAGGAAAGTGGAAGTAAGCAACGACCACGTGGCCTATTTAGTGGGCGTTTTTATCGCGCCACTTCTCCTGCACACAGCAGGAGATCGCAGCAAGTTCTGTTTTTAAAAATAAATCAGACTTACCGGGGTCTTTTTTCTTTTCTTTTTTCTTTTTGGTCATGGGAAGAAGGCCAGAAAGAGCAGGAGACACATGGAAGGCAGACAGTGTTGTGATTAGGACATGTGAAAATCTGTGAGTGCCCAGGAACGAGTGGGCTATAAAACGCTCATGTGATGATGCCCATAGTTGCTTCCTGACTGTGGGGATAATTGCATATGATCTAACTGCACAATGTACAATATACCAGTAGGCATTCCTTGACATAAAAATGACAAGAATATCTGAGCATTTTCAATACAATGTAATCCAGGGTTTCAGTTATGGAAAAATGTGACGCAAAATATATTTAAAAACTTGCAAGCGAAAGATACTAACATTATTATTTTTCACCCTACTCAGACTAATTGTATCTGATTTCATGCCTGCAGCATCCTCCACAGTGGCCACTTTGTTTCTGTTTTGTTTGGGCATTCCTTCTAAATTAATGACTTCCCCTTTCCAAAGTTTTCTTTTCTACAATTCAGGCGGGCCCTATGTCTTCTGCAATGAGTAAACATGCAGGGTAGGATGCAACATTCCCTTTAAGCAATTATTTTTGACTGGGAGGGCAGAAGTAACTATTATAATAAGCAGAGTCCTGGAAGTCTCCACACTGTTCAGTCAATATGGGTTTTCCTAGGTTGCTCTGAATAAAGGTAGACGGATGTCAGTTTTACTTTCTCCCACATTTAGATTTTGAAAATCTCAAGTTCTTTCCATCCTGATTACAAAGGGATTTGCACATTTAGGTATGATATTACCAAACATGAACTGGGGAAAAATCCTCACCCATCAGCACCAATCAAATTCAATAGGTACAGCCATTCTCAGCATGGAGAGGGCCGTGTTATACTTGCTTGCCAGGTAGATCCTAAAGATGACAAGCTTATCTGAAAAAACACACACAAAAAGAGGTGGCAACCTCAAGTCAGCGCCATAAGCAGGACTGAATACCCAAGGATTCCAAGACAGACCTTTAAGAGCTAACCACTCAAAGCCGTCTGCCCTGGACTATAGGTGTGCGCATATGGTGTGCCGGGTGTGCCCAGGCACACCCTAATGTCTCAAGCAGTAAGCGCCAAATTGAGGGGGGCATTGAGTAGGGATCCAGACACAGCAGGAATGATTCTCCAGCTGCCCTCCAGCTGCTTTGCTGCTACTCCCCGCCAACAGCATGCCATTGTTCCTGGCAGCAGGAGTGAAAAGGAAGGCTAATATTGCCTCATAAGCCCCCCCTCCAGCCAGTGTCACACAAACCCCCACCAATGCTTGGGCTTGAGGAGCATCTCCTCAATCCCCCTCTTCCCCTGCAATGGCCCTCCCACAGTCAGACAAGCTGAGCGTGTAGTAGGGCTGCAGTGTCTACAGTGTTTAATAAATAAATGAATAAAAATAATGTCCTTTGTGACTGAGTATTCAATAAATGTTCGCCTTTAATTTTTTTTAAAAAAAAAATTACTTGGGTGCACGCCCTAATGAAATGTGCTGCATACGCCTATGCCTTGGACACTTGGATCAGCAGTTCTTTTAAAATAAATAAATCTCAAACTCTTTCCTTCCAGTTTAAAAAGCTGCTTGCCCATTTTGGAAAGTTCTTATCAAAAGAACAAACCACACAGCATTCTCCTCCATCTCCAGTTCTGAACCACGGCTGGCTCTACCAGTCATGACTTGGTGACATTTGCATTCAAAGCTACCATGGAAGAAGTGTAAATTCTCAAGTATCAGGGGAAACTTCTGGTGGTAAAAGCTAGGCTGCAGATGCACCTGACCTGGCTTATTAGTACTGTGCAGAATTTCCTCCTGGTCTTTCACAATCTCTTCGATTCCCTGAAAAAGAGGCTGTTGTTTTTCTGCTTCCTTTGCAAATACAGTGAACATTTCGGAGACATTTCTTAACTTGCAGGGCTTCAGGGCTTACCTAACTGTAGCAAGGTGGCCAAGGTGTGTGCACATGGCCCCTCCTTTTCAACTTAAGCCAGTGGAGGCTGGTGGCTCTGATTTTGATGAGGCTGTGAATCTATTCTGAAATTCTGAGTCAGAATCAGACAGAACTACAAAGGAGCTGTCCAAGGTGCTGAACCTAAAATTTGGGGGGGGGGGTAGGGTTCAGCACTGTGGATAGCTCCTACAGCGTTCTAGCTGGTTCTGACTAAAATCCAGAATGCATTGATTCACACCTCACTGAAATTGGAGTCAGCAGCCTCCACAGACTTAAGCCCCGTTCTCTTGTGCTTTGCTGTCTCCCCGGGTGCTTGTGCTTTCTGAAAAGCCCCTGAGGACATAAGCAGAACTTCCTCCCTCGGCGTTTTCCTGTGCTGCTGCTTACTGAGGGCCTGAAAGCCAAGTGAGGTAGCGGCAGTTGTGTCCTTTGAACAACGAAAACAAAACCAACCAACCAACCAACCTGCTTTGCATTTGGAGACTCCCGGCATGTTTTTGAACCCTGTGTAATCGGGCACCTCCATCTTTAGAGCAGGTTCCCACTTCAAAAGTTCCCCCTCCATGACAGAGAGCTGGGGCTATGAAAGCAGCACCACTCCTTCCTTCCCGAGGGAGAACACCTGCACAGGCCTACAGGTAGGGATATCAGAGAAATGGCGACAGATTCAAAGGTGATTGGGTTTCTCTGAATCCAGATTCTGCAGATTCGGCAGTGGACTGGCTTTTTCCAAGTTGCACAGATTCTGCAGACCATTTTTCACTTTTGGGAGGGATTTGTACAAGTGCCCATTAGCACAAGTGAGCATTTACAAATGAACAGAATTCTCTGGCCAAAAAATTTGATACCACCACTGAGCAGATGATGGAATGGAAGATGCCTTATAATCCATGAAAACCAGAAGGGACAGATTTCACAAATCCATACATCTTTACCTACAGGTGACGTGTCAACAGCCTCATCAAGATTTGTTCTTACTGTTACTGAAAAGTAGCCTCCGTGGTTGTGATCAGGAGCAGAAAGTGATGGCGAGGGATTGTTTAAGCCTTTTGCTTCCTGCCTTTGTATGCTTAAAGTTAAGAATATAAGAACATTAGAAGAGCCATGCTGGATCAGACAAAAGGGTCCATCTAGTCCAGCACTCTGTTCACACAGGCAGGATCTACACTACTGCTTTAAAATGGTTTATAACTGTTGGGGTCCAGGACACACTCCATATACAGTTTTCAAACCGTTTTCAAAGTGTTATATCCTGCTTGGTGTAGATCCAGCCACAGTGGCCAACCAGCTGTTGATTGGGAACCCACAAGCAGGACACAGTGCAATAGCACTCTCCCACCCATGTTCCCCAGCAACTCGTGTATACTGGAGGTAATAGTTAGCCATCAGGACTAGTAACCGTGGATGGCCTTCTCCTCCAGGAATTTATCCAACCCCTTTTTAAAGCCATCCAAATTGGTGGCCATCACTACATCCTGTAGTAGTGAATCTCAAGGTTTATCTATCCGCTGTATGAAGAAGTACTTCCTTCTATCTGTCCTGAATCTCCCACCAACCAGCTTCATGGAATGACTCCAGGTTCTAATATTACTGGAGAGGTAGAAAAAGGTTTTTGGGTGGGATGGTGGCCTCCCCAAACAAGAGAAATAAAGCTGTTACCCAACATTAAACAACTCTGACTTAAAAGCAGTCTAATCTAGACGGTTTATTCCCTCAAGCACAATAGCATTAAAATGTTTTCATTAATGACTCATGAAGTGAGAATTCCAAAAGAACCCCTTTCCCCCATGGGCATGTTATTCTCTTGGCTGATTTATAGTGAATTCATTGGCAGCTGTTTGTTTACTGGTCCATGACCCATTCAGGTACACGCTTGTTCCTTGCCCACTCCCTGCAAAAAGGTGCTTTATAAAAAATGTGGGCATTTTATTTCTCAGGCTTCAGGTTGTCAGTGACCAAGGGTTTTTTGAAACAGACCGGCTTGTAAAGAGCCTAGTAAACAAAACAGAATCTCAGAAATAAATAATACCTTCCATCTATTCTGACGGCTTCATGGATGTTTCAAAAGCCTCTTGAAAATCCAGGCTTTTCCCGACTTATAATTAAATTAAAAACACTGTTCCATCTTACTGCTCCTTATATGACTCTTATTGTAACTGGAATTGTTTTTAATATTGTATTTTAAATGTGATTTTAATATTTATATGTAAACCACTTAGGGAGTTTATTATATTTAGTGGTATATAAATACAACAAACAAAATAATAAATAAATAAAAATAAATCATGTTTGTGTGTAATATGTGCGTTTTTAAAGTGAAATTCTTTGGCTAGAAGGCCAACATTTTGAAATTCGAGGTTGGTTTTCTTACCTGCTCTTGAGGGCTAGAAACTTGAAGTATTTATTTATTTATTTATTTATTTATTTTCTAAAGCGGAGTGAATCTGTGAATGAATACTATGCTGTGAACTATTACAGCGGTGCAAATTATTACATTCCCTTTCTTTGGGGCAGAAACAGCCTGGAATATTTTAGGTTGGCCATGTGTTCTTCTTTACAGAGGACAGTCCTTATTTGAAGCTGTCCACTATCTGAAAAGCACTTTGGACATAAAGGAGGGTAACAAAGGGGAGGAGGGATCTTGAAGTTGTCCATGTGCTAACTTGGTGGGCAGCAGGCCGTGCAGGCACACAGCTCACAGGGTCACAGCCTTCCCCAACTATTTATGTCAGGAGTGCACAATCCACAGGCAAGGTATCCCGCCCCCACCCCAATCCTCCAACAAGGCCTGTTGTTTAGCTCCCATACACCTCCTTCATTGCTCTTTCCTTCTTGGATGTGCTCTGGAGCATGAAAAAGTTTCCCTTGTGGATTTGTGCCAGAGGGCTGTGGAAAGGGGATTAACTTTCCATCCTGGTGGACCCCATCTTTATGATGGAATATCGATAAAATAGGCTAACCATATGGAAAGGAGGACAGGGCTCCTGTACCTTTAACAGTTGTACAGAAAAGGGAATTTCAGCAGGAGTCGTTTGTATGCATGCAGCACCTGGTGAAATTCCCTCTTCATCACAACAGTTAAAGCTGCTGGAGCTATACTAGAGTGACCAGATACAAAAGAGGGCAGGGCTCCTGCAACTGTAACTGTTGTGATGAAGAGGGAATTTCACCAGGGGCTGCATGCATACAAATGACACCTGCTGAAATTCCCTTTTCTATACAACAGTTAAAGATACAGGAGTCCTGCCCTCCTTTCCATATGGCCACTACAGAATTTGAGGTCCTTTCCTGGGCATTCCAGTAAGATTGCTGGCTATGAGTTTGCCTGTGTCACTCAAGGAAAGAGCCCCTTCCCTTCATGTTTGAAAGATGCTCAGGCTATCTCATAGCCAGGAAACATATCGGAATGCCCAGGAAAGGACCTCAAGTCCTATATGGATACTCCAGGAAGTGCAGCAACATGAAATACTTCATTCTAAACTCCACCCCCACCCCCACACAGAATGCTGACAAAATTATTGGTAAACGCAATATTGTCATTTCACCCTCCCCCCACTACTAAACTGATTAGAAAGTCACTTATTCTGTAACTCGAATTTATGTGCCTATTTTTCTGGTGGGAAAATAATAATCTGAATCTTTGGGTTTGCAAATGGCCAACTGGAAAACTGAACCCAATGTGGACCTCATGCAGACTGTCGCAGCTTCCATTTTCTGCCCTCAGTTTCCCCATCTCTAAAAAGGGAATAAACCACAAACCACGTAGTTTTCCCAAAGTAGGTTTTATTGGCTACAAAGCATCTTGAATACCTGACATGGAATGCATCCTAGGGATGTGATGTATTAGTGCATATTAATGTGTGTTTCTCTCTCTCTCTCTCTCTCTCTCTCTCTCTCTCTCTCTCTCTCTCTCTCTCTCTGTGTATGCATGCATGTGCATACGCATGCATGTGTGTATGTGCGCATGTGTTGCATGTGTGTTTTTCTTCACTAGGCCAGATCTGCACTACTGCTTTAAAGTGCTTGAAAGTGCTTTATAACAGTTTTGACAACTGTATATGTAGTGTGTCCTGGGCCCCAACAGTTGTCAAAACTGTTATAAACCGCTTTAAATCAGTAGTGTAGATCCGGCTCAATACTTGCTTTCAGCTGCAAAAAGGAGGAATCAAAGATAGGTTCTGATATATCTAAGAACACATTCCTGTGCTAAGCCATGAGTCTTCAAAATGAAAGCAAAGTCCTGCTTCCACATTTGGACATTGGTGGATGTGAGACACATTAGCCAAAGTAGGGGAAATAATGCAATGCTCAAAGGGAAAGGCTACGCATTTAGCATGAGTGAATGAAATTCCTGTGAATGGAAGCTACTTCTCTGATGGAAATGCTGGCAGCCAGCGTTTGGGAGCAACAGAAACCATAATAGGTATGCAGCTCTTCTGCTTTCCATATTTGTGGCATTTTGCTCGCTGTGGCTGTTTGGAGCCTCTGGCATCTGGATTAGCAGCAGCATGTTACATCTTGTGATCGGCTTGCTAATAATACGCCTGCAATGATAGTGGAATTAAAAACATCCCAAATAATTTCCTGGAGGCTGCACTGTAGAAAGAGAGGTGGACCTCATGCGGACTGGATTAAATGCAATCCTAACATCCCTAGTAACAATATTCTAAGAGACAAGCTCTGGGTGTGAGTTTCCACGAATGGATTTTCTGGCCCATCGGTTACTTCTGAGACTTCTCTCTCCACTTCATCAATGTGAGTTCTTTTTATGGGCAGCATGCAGCTCATGGGCTGAATGCGGCCTACCATCCTACAATGCACTCATAAAGCTGAAATTTGTGGTGGTGAAAGAAATTGGCTTTTTGCCACCAAATTTGGGTAGCAAACTGATATGGAGGTCTGCCCTTCTCCCCCCCACCACCATCTGAGGATGGTCATGCTACCCTGAGACAAACCCTTTCCCCTGGGAAACCCCTCCGTAGCCCTGCCTTAAGCTCTTGTGTAAACATGCAGGCCTCATCCCTCTATGCTGGAATCAGAGCAGAGGATACAGTTGGGGTGAGGAATGTGCGGCCCTCCAAATAGTGTTGGGCTGCAGCTCCCAAAATCCCTCACTATTGGCTATGCCATCTAGGGCTGAGGGGAGCAGCAGTCCAACAACATTTGGAGGGCCACAAGTAGCATGCTCGTGGCATACTGGAACATAGGAAGCTGGCCTATACCAAGCCAGACTCTTTGTCCACGTAGTCCTGGATAGTCTACTCCCGATTTCCCCAACTCCCCTTAGCCCCATCCAGCACAGCCAGTGGTCAGGAATGCTGGGAGCTGTAGTCCAAAACACCTGGAGGGCATGAGGCTAGGAAAGGCTCTGACTGGCAGCATCTCTCAGACCTTCCATACCACCGGTTTCTTTCAGCTGAAACAGCTGGGCATGTTAAGCGTGGAGAAGAGAAGATTGGGGGGGAGACATGATAGCACTCTTCAAATACTTAAAAGGTTGTCACACAGAGGAGGGCCAGGATCTCTTCTCGATCATCCCAGAGTGCAGGACACGGAATAACGGGCTGACATTACAGGAAGCCAGATTCCGGCTGGACATCAGGGAAAACTTCCTGACTGTTAGAGCAGTATGACAGTGGAACAAGTTACCTAGGGAGGTTGTGGGCTCTCCCACACTAGAGGCCTTCAAGAGGCAGCTGGACAAGCATCTGTCAGGGATGCTTGGATTCCTGCATTGAGCAGGGGGTTGGACTCGATGGCCTTGTAGGCCCCTTCCAACTCTACTATTCTATTATTCTATGATTCTACTGGGAGATACTGGGAGCTTTGGCACACCAAGTGTGGAATAAAAAACAGGAAATGACACTATGAAAGCAGTATGTGTAATGTGTAATGTGCCCCAACAGTTATCAGTGTGCTTCAGTACTACTATAAAGCAGTAGGGTAGAGCTGGCCCATGTAGACGCTGACAAGAGAAGGAACGGTGATGGGGAAGAAGCTGGGACAAAGGCTGCTGTCTTGCGCCACTGTAGGTGGTGCGTTCAGCAACCCCCTGACGCCTTGGGGGTAGCACTGGAATCCAGAACCCATCTTGGCGGTTGCCACGAACGTCACTGCACCGCAATGGGATATACGACTCTGCTGCTGGAGCGTGAAACGGCTTCTCGGAGGCCGCCGCCACTGCAGCTGCTTTTCAGCTGGTTCACAAGCTCTCAGATCATGACGCTTGATAGCCGAACAGTTAACAGAGCTACTGTTTGGGTTGCACTGCGATACTCAAGGAACACGCTGTGCTTGGCAACGGCAGAGGGAATAGGAATGCACATGTGGTTTATGAATTCAGCATGGCATGGATAGTATGTCAGTTATGCCTGAGATCATAAGCAAGGCCCCAGGATGGTGATGGTGTGTGTGTGTGTGTGTGTGTGTGTGTGTGTGTGTGTGTGTCGGGGAAGGATGGATGATGAATCATTGTTACTAGGATAATTTCAGGCTCTTTTCAGGGGAAATGGGTGTGCCAGGAGAGAACAGCCGCAACACAAGGCGATCTTTCTAGGAGGGAAGAGTGGCAGAACCCAACGTTTGGCATTGCCTGAAGTAAGCACTCGGAGGCCAATCTGCAGCTTTCTAATTTTTAAGAACATAAGAAGATCTACGCCGGCAGGGGTGGCTGTGTGTGTGTGGGGAAGCACCTCCCCAAAGAAGGAGCTTGCCACCCCTCTCGCCCCCTCCCCATTGCTGGGCTCCTGTCACTACTTGCAGGAAAGACACTTCTTACATATACAAGGGCATTCATATATTATCATCTCTGTAGCTCTTGAGTTACGTCTCTGTTCAGATGCAGCTCTTGAACCAACTTAATTACTCTTCAGGATGCCAACAGGCTAGTGGCAATCCACTCAGTGGAAAATGGAAATATCTGACATGCAGGAGAATTACTTTAATTTATTATTTGTATGTGAGGGGCCTAATAGTAAAAAAAAGAAAAGAAAAAAGGAGGGAGGGATTCTAACCACAAATTAATACTTTTCAAAATTAAAATTAATTTCCCATTCTGTGGTGTAGGACTAAAGTAACTTTAGAGAGCCAGTGTGGTGTAGTGGCTAAAGTGTTGGACTGGGAGTCGGGAGATCTGGGTTCTAGTCCCCACTCGGCCATGGAAACCCACTTGGTGACTTTGGGTCAGTCACAGACTCTCAGCCCAACCCACCTCACAGGGTTGTTGTCGGGAGGATAAATTGGAGAGGAGGATATTATGTATGCCACCTTGGGTTCCTTAGAGGAAAAAAGGTGGGATATAAATGTAATCCTCCTCCTCCTCCTCCTCCTCCTCCTCCATTTATTTCAGAAATATGTTTAGGATGGATGTTTTAATGTGAAATATACCATTATTTCTCTTTCAGAGATCTTAATATATGGAAGACAGCTATGTTGCTGCTCACCTGGTGAGTTTAATCCTTTAAATAATGTCTGAACAGGATTCAAATTATGGCCATTTCACCCTTCAATGGTCAGTTCCTACTGCTAATGATCACTTGGACTTCACAGAGTTATATATTAGGGGTGTGCACTCCGCCCCAGAATGATCTGGTAACTGCGAACATCCATGGAGCATTCAATCTTCCAGAGTGGAGATTGGACACTTCCAAACCCATCAATTAATATCAGAGCAGAGACGTGCCCAATTAGTGCTTTTAAAGTCTCCGTAATTCTTTGGCTCTGTGTGTGTGTGAATTGAATATCTCCATATTTGGAAGACGATGAGTGAGGTGAGGGGTAGCTTTGATATTGACATCTGTGGCTAACCAATTAGGAATTGCCACAGCACTGTCCATTCTGCTCTCCTCCAATTGCAGTGTTCAGGGGAGGGAATTTCCTCACAGTCCTTGATTCCATGCGCTCATTGCTGTTCTTAGTCTTGCAGCGTTCATTAGAGTCAGAGAGAGAGAAAAGAGAAGAGATCCTTTTATCTTTGCACTGTGAGATGGGGAATGTTTGTCTGCAAACTGAGATTTAGAGGAGGAGAGAGAGAGGGAGATCGACAAGCTCTCCAGACAATTCCCTGTGCCTGTTTGGTGCATTCTCTTCCCCTCCTTATTGTTTTATTATGATTTTATTAGAATGGAAGCCTATGCAGCAGGGTCTTGCTATTTACTGTTTTACTCTGTACAGCACCATGTACATTGATGGTGCTATATAAATAAATAATAATAATAAATAATAATAAATAATAATAATAATAATAATAATAATTCTGTTTCTTTGCAGAGAAAGGAGAGAGAGAGGGAACTGTTTCACCTGTTCCACCCCCAGCATGTGCCTGCTTGTTCTGTTAAAGCTTTTTCCTTCAATGTTCCTGCCCATCCCACCTTGCAGGACTAGGCTGTATGATGATGATGATGATGATGATGTTGATGATGATGTTGATGTTGATGATGATTTCCCCTTAATGGTTTGATGTGCTGTAGCGCTCCTTCCTCAAAGTTGAGCCTTCCCAACAGCACTTGGCTTCAAAGTTACAAGTGTCTCCTTATTGTACTTGTATGTTTACAAGTTTAAGGGTTGCGCAGTGCACACAAGCAGTACACAATTAATAAAGCACACTTTGATAACATTCCATCATGAGGCGTGGGGAACACTGACTGCTGCTGCTGTGCTGGTTCTGGATGTGCGGCGAGAGGAAGTCTAGGGCTAGTTGATTGGTTGCACCTTTGTGCTTGGACACATAGAAGTCAGCCACACTGTGAAAGTGCTGCTGGGCTGGCATCGTCAGTGAGTAAACTTCTACACCTGAGTCAGGCAGGCTGTTTATTTCTCAGTTAAACTATTACTCCTTTTGGCTGGCTGGGCTTCCAGTGCAGGTTGGGGGGTCATCGTCATTATCAACCTCTTCCTCCTCCCATGTAGGGAAGCTGTTGTTGCCTTGACCTTCTCCAATGTGCCTGACTGGCAGTGGGGGAGGAGTGCCTCCTTCTCATCCTGCAAGCCTCCTGTCCTCTCTGAGATTGGGCAAGCTGTGTGCTGCTGTTGTGGCATTTATTAATATATTTACATATTTATTATTGTACTAAGCGCTTTCCCACTTCATTTCCCTCTCCCCGGTGAGGGGTGCCGGAGAGAGGACATTTGAGTTCAGACTATGCAGGGTTCTGCGCTAAAATTGGCATGCCTAAAGCACTCTTTAAAAGCTGTCACAGTGCCAATTTTCATGTGTTTATCTTTAAAACTGAGGGAGCTGTAAGCATTTGTTAATACCAGTTACCCGAATACTGAATGGTTCTTCTACGGGTAATTCGAGGAGTCAGAGAGAGGGACCTGCCCCAGAAATTGAGGCATAGAAACACCTCTACGGAACTCTGGATTGAATTTTGAGGCAAAGAAGACCCACTTTGCACACCCCTATTATATATTGTAGCTAAGGATATGCAGATTGTGTAAACCCTGTTCTGCCTGTGTTTCATGCATTGTCAGGCACCTTTCATCCTGTTGTCGGCTCATCGATAGAATTGGATTTTTTTTAGTTCCTGAATTTGTGCAAATTCATGCTTGCTAAAATGTACAACCACTGCCAAAATGCACCAATCTCTCCGAAGTATGCATTTTCATGGGGGGGGGGGGGGGAATGAACATTTTCAGCTGTTTTTTTTAATTTTGCATATTTTTCTATTATTAAAATTGTGCAAAATTCTGAAAAAATAGAAAAACAGTCTGCAAGTCCGTGAAATCCACCCAAAGCCAGTTACTGCGTATTCCATGAGCCAGAGTCATAAAACTCTGAACGCACTTGATTCTGTCGTGCATTTCTTCGACATCCCTAATTGTAAGCAATCTCTACTTTCCTCTTCAGTTACTGGGAATTTAGGGCAAACTCGGGCCAGCCAAATGCTGACATTTTTTTAGTAGATCAAATCCCTTATTTTGGCACCTTTCAAAATGTCTATCAAGTCATAGGAGCCCTAGGTCTGAAAAGGGCCTCAGTAAAAATAGAGCAAAGACGTCATACTTTGCTCCAGAGCCTTTAAATCTTGTGGATGCGAATGTGCCTAGACTTTCCATCTACCCAAAAAATGTAAACTATGCCAGTCAGTACATTCCGCAACAGAACAATATTTAGACTCAAATCACTGAAACAGTTTAATACAGCAGGTTACATAAGTCAGCTATTCCCTCCACGAATGGAAACAGTGCTTGCTGTGGTATATTTTTGGCATCAGGAATTCTTGGACAGCTGCCTTGGGGAAATGATATGGCAGAGAAACAGTGCCATATTTTCATTGGTAGCCAGGACAGCTGGTAAAGAGTGTCTTCATTTTAGGGGATAAGCTATACTTGTTAATGACTCCTCATTGTTCTTATGCACTTAGAGGAATTTTGTGGCTAAAAGTCATGCAAGGGGGGGTAGAATAATTAGCACTGTGGACAATAACCAGACTGCAAAGTGATTTGAAAATGATAATCTTCATTGACCCTGTTCAGATGATACAATAAACCATTGTGGTTAAGTATTTTGTGCTAAACATTATGGCTTAGCGTGCCATGTGAACCATGTCTTAGTGTGTCGTGTGAACGGTTCTTAACCATGATGGCTACATAACCATAGTCTAAACATGCTCACTAACCACTTGCTGCAAAAAGGTTAGTGGCCTAATCATGGCTTAGTGTGTTGTCAGAACAGGGTCATTCTCTGGAGGACATAGATAAATTTTGAGAGCCAAAATAGACGTTACTTTAAATCTATATCTAGCAGGTATGTCTTTCTCCCTGTTTTTACTCTAGAATAGGTACAGCAGGTTCGATCTGGATTGGAATCCTAACATGGGAGATAAGAGGGGCTTTTAAGATCTGGATTAGGCCCCCCATGTGCCTACTCTAGAGTAAAAAATTTTTTTAAAAGGTATAGCTGCTATTGATGAACGCATAAGAAAGTGACACAGACTATGAACAGACTGATTAATCCATCCCTAGCTCATATACAGTTGCTGCTAGGTGGCATGTTGGTAAGACAGCAACCCTGCCCAGCTCCAGCAGCTCTGAGGCTTCCATAGATGGGGATCAAGAGGCTTCCATAGCACATGAACCAGCCCTGGGAGATTATGAGGAGGTATCTCAACACTTGGTGGGGGCAGGTGATGGTAAATTCTTGCTATGCTCTTTTGGGTCAGGGAGGAACGTATCCTAGGGCAGCCTTTCCCAACTTGGTACTGTCCAGATGTTTTAGACTACAACTCGCAGCATTCCTGACCATTGGTAATGCTGGCTGGGGCTGATAGGAGTTGAAGTCCAAAACACCTGGAGGTCAGCAGGCTGGGGAAGAGCTGCATCATGTGGAGATGCTTTTTTTGTTTGGCATACAATGTGCTACAAAGGTAAGGAAACTTTATCTCTTCGCAAGGATGTTTTCCTGACTGTGAACCAAAAGTGCATCTTGACCTAAGGATTTATGGCAGCATTTGCAGAATTTGCAAGTGAATATGAATCTTGCAGATGTAATTTCAGCTCTATCAATCACCAGCTATTGCCTTGCAGGAACTGGATATAAAACCTATAGACTTGGCCATCTTCAAATGCTGCTTGTGTCACTTACGCAGACAGGACAGTTCTCTTTGCAGAACTAGCCTAGAAAGTGATACACAAAGCAAGCTACATTTCTCCAGGCCTCTTACTGCCAGGATGGTGATGGAAATTCAGAAACAAGCTGCCCTAAGAAGTTGGGTCAATCTGTAAATAATCTGTCATGTGCCTGAGTCTTCAAAGTCCTGGAGGCCTTGATGCCAGAGAGGGAATGTTATATTACTACTCATCAAGAAGGTAAGAGAGGCAATTTGCCTTTCTGTTTCACCCCTATTTATATTTGATTTTCCTTGATCAAATATAACTCCAGTAGAACTCCAAGGATTGCCATGATGTTTGAATTATCATAGAAGTTTAGTTCTATAGAGGTTTAGTTCTGAATGATCATAGGAAGCCATCTTAAACCAAGCCAGACCACTAGTCAGTCCAACTCAGTATTATCTACGCCAGCCTTCCCCAGTCTGTTGCCCTCCAGCTGTTTTGGACTTTAACTCCCATCAGCCCCAACTAGCATGGCCAATAGCCAAACCTCTGATCTGACCTCACCATCCTTTTGCCCATCTTCAGCACAGAACACACATGTTTGGCCTGCAGAGTCACCAGGTGTTCAACATAGTGCCAGGGTGGGGAACATGTGGTGCTCCAGATGTTGGTGGAGTGCAACTGCCATCAGCCATAGCCAACACAGCCAATGCTGATGGATGATGGGAACTGCAGTCCAACAGTACCCAGAGGGCCACATGTTCCCCATCCCTGGTTACGGTACATAGCACAAATATTCTGAATGGAAACACTTGTTAAGTGAAAAGTTTGAGGAGGGGACCCTCTTATCTTCATGTTACGAAATGAAAAATTCACCCACCCACCCTATAAAAACAACTACAGATTCAACAGGAAAGTGTCATCACAATGATTGTGATTTGATAATGCAGTGTGGTCTAGAAATATTTTAAATAAATAAATAAATGATATCCCGCCTCTTGCAAAAGATCAAAGATTTTGATCCTGAAGTTACTCAGTTGGCTTGTGAGTAACTGCTCCCTTTTATTCCTTTCCCCAGATAGACCCATAGCAAAAAACAGGCAACAGGGTTGCATTGACTCTAATGCCCTTCATCACTAATATTGCCTGCCCATCTTCGGTCTGCAGCTCCTGGTTCACCTTTCTTTCCCCATTTGTTTCTGCAGGCCCTTTATTGGACATCCTGGGATCTCAGCCACTAGGGATTAAGCTGCACATGTCTCTCCTGGTGGCGGAGCGCTAGAACATCATGTTATTTCCATTCATTTCCCTGTTGTGTTCTCTCAAAGCCTGGCCCCGCTCGTGACTTCCACGCTGAGTACCCTTCTTGCCGTTGCCATGGTGCCGCCGGCGATTTGTCATTAATATGTTGGGTAACTTCAGATCCTTGACCCCTTTGCTTTTCAGTGCTTTTCATGGTGTATTTTCCTCTTGATTGCATAGCTCTGCATTCCCAAGCAAAGATTTTTAAAAAAAAGGAAAATGGGAAGAATCGCTGCTGCTGCTGCTGCTGCTGCTTTGAATGGGCGGATCTGTTTCACAAAGGCCCACTACAGGGAAGGCAGAATGCCAGGGAAGAATCAGTGGACTCAAAGAACCACAGACTGGATGCTGAAGATCTCAGCTGTTGGATTTATTCCAGTCTGTTCGCATTGTCTCTGGGAACTTGAGGACCCAAAGAAACTTGGGGTCCCATCCTATACATACTGAGAGAGAGAGAGAGAGAGAGAGAGAGAGAGAGAGAGAGAGAGAGAGAGAGAGAGAGTCCTAAAACTCCCAGCATGGCTGACCGGGGGTGGGTGGGAGGCTGGGAGCTGTAGTTTTTCTATCTAAGCATGCACAGAATTAATAAACTAATCCTTGCTCCCATTTGGACTTCTCTGCAATCATATTGTGCACTTCCCTTTTGGGGATCATTGTATACACACTTGCATAGATTACTCTAGAACCCCAGGCCAAACCTTGCACCGTGTCCTGCTTGTGGGTCCATGGTCAACAGCTGGTTGGTCTCTGTGTGGACAGAATGTTGGAGTAGATGGACCTTCGGTCTGCTCCAGCATGGCTCTTCTTATGTTCTAAATCCATCTGCCTTGGCTCCCAAGATGGCCTTTTAGGCTTCCCTAGAGGACTGCACCCCTTTCCCCTGCATGCACTCTTTCCCCCAACCACCAATCATTTGGTGCTTTCTTGGTTTTTATCTCCATTCTAAACAGTTGAACTGCTTCTCTTAAGGCTTAGTTACTGGCACATTAAGCTGCAATAGGCTGGTGTTTGGGGTATTTTGGCCCCGCCCATTTAGCTTTTGGCCACACACCCCTTTGCCTTTTGCTCCACCCCCACCAGAATGTGGCCCCCGAGAGCTTCTCTGAAACGGAATGTAGCCCTTCAGCTGAAAGAGGTTCAACCTCCCTGCTCCAGGTTGTCAGCAAATTACACTGTACAGCACAGCCAATATTCATTGGCCTCTGGCCCGGTCCAGGGGATTTCCACTGTGGGGAAATCTGGGCCAGTTCAGGCTCACTAGATTTCCCCAGAGCCCTGGCACAATGGCACATCCTCCAGATTTAATGGGCTGGTTTTCCGGCTTTTAAAAAAGGCAAGATATGCTACTTATGGCCATTATTCATGCCACTAGTGGCATAAGGCACTTATTTCTATGTAAATTGTGCCTGTAATGATTCTACTTGGGGCTGTGGTTATGGCATGGAACTAAGGAAGCCACCTATACTGAGTCAAACTCAGCCAATACTGCGTATACTCCCCATACTATATTTATTTAGGAGTATTTATGCTCTTCCTGCTGCTGAGATTCCCCCTCCCACTGAACAGAGAAAACTGGCAAATTATGATAGGGTGACCAACTGTCAGGATTTCCCCGGATTTGTCCTGGTTTTTGCTCTTTCCATGGTGTCAGGGGGGATTTTCTATAATTTTCAATAATGTCCTGGAATGACACACCTTCCCCTTTAAGGCTGCCATTAGCATGGCAGGAGGGAATGACATGCTTTCTTGAGGCACATCATTCCCCCACCCCGAGCTCCAATTGAGGTCTTAAAGGGGAAAGTGGGTCATTCGTGGACATTATAGAAAAGGCCCCAATTGGAGTGGATGGTGGTGGTGCAGAATGAAATCCTTTCCCCCCCTCCACTCCAATCGGGTTCTTTAAGGTGGCGGGGGAATAACGTACTTTCTGCAGGACTCAGAAAGCTGCTTCCCCACACACACACTAGGTGTCCTCTTTTTTGGTTTCCCAAATATGGTCACCCTAAATTATGATAACCCCTAGATATTTTGCTGCCCCAAGTCAAGATGCATAGAAGCCAAGTCAAGCTTTTTTTGAGGCAACCCCCCCCCAAACCCCTTTCCCCCTCTTGGGAGTAAAAATAGAACAATAATACATTAAATAATTAACAAATTGCTGCCATTTCATGACACCCACCCTCATCTGCCTGAGGCAAATGCTTCTCTCTGCCTAATGGTGGGGCTGGCACTGGTCCCCAGATCTAGCCACATACCACATCATGTGCAGTTGCAATCTGCTAAACCATGGTACTTGGCTGTGGTGTGGACCCAGAGGTGTCTATCATCAGAGTACAAACACGCACTACCTCCCAGATTGGCCCCAACTGTTGTGATGATGCAATGTTTTCTGACCCTGGAGGAGAAAGCTATCAGTGGTTTCTAGTCCTGATGCCTATGTGCTTCCCTCAATATCAGCGGCAGTATGCCTATATATACAAGTTGCGGGGAGACATGGGTTGGAGGGTGCTGTTGCTTGTGAGTTTCTGGTTGAAAGCTGGTTGTCCACTGTGTGAACAGAATGCTGGACTAGATGGATCCTTGGTCTGATCCAGCAGGGCTCTTCTTCTGTTCTGATAATTTAACATTATGATGATAGAGTGACAACGCTGGTTTGAACATTACAATGAAGTACACAAGTCATTTGAGTTCTTACTGTCATATTTGAGGTGGGACTTGCAGATCTCACCTGTATTGAGACTTGTGGCCTCCAGACGTTATTTGGACAGTACAACTGCATGTGATTCCCATTTGGCAAGAGCTGTTCAAGTATAGAGCAATTGACTTTACGTACAGTCTGTTCTCTTATGTTTAGTCATGTAATTTTGGCTGAATTCCTACAAAGTCAAAACAGACAAAGGCTTAGCAGGGGTGGCTACATAGAAGTTGTTTTGATTGCTAAGCATAGAATTTTGACACACTGAGCATCACAATCTCCCCCAAAGCTTATTCTGGTTAGGAAGAGTTTAGTTGTAGGGAGAAAGTGGGGTCCTGGTTTCCATTTCCAAACCACAAATGTTACAGTACGTATTCCTGTTTGTCCTCCATATTTGATTGCTGGATGTGTCTGTCATACAGTGTAAATTAGGGCTGGACACTGCTTTGGGCTGAAACTCCAAAGCCAAGTTAAGGCGGGCCGGTTCGGCCTGCCTTAACCCTGTACCAGGTCAGGCTGAGGCACCTTGGTCGAAGCGGATTGGTATCAAAGCCCTTAGGGTGCCTCAAGCCAATTCAAAGTGGTGGTTGGCCACTCCCCCACTCACCTGCCCAGTTGGGAAAGCTGGTGCGAGCCCAACCATGAGTCCATTCCTCCCCAACCTCCTGTCCCTCCCTGGTCACCTCCCTGCTGCTGCTGCCACAACTACCAGGACTTACCTTCCTGTGCTCCCTCCTCCCTGAGAGCCAAGCCACAATTTAAAGTTAAGATCATGGCAACTCTCTCTTTTTTAATAGATCTATGACACAAACTATGCCACACTTTGTAGACAGAGACACAATTCTGATATAGAGATTTCTTTTCCTTTCTTTTTTCTAGTATTTGTGTTCCACATTTCTGCCTCAGTGTGAAGTACTCGAGGCGGCTCACAGTTGATAACAACAACAACAACAACAAATCAATAAATATATATAATTATAACTAAAATTACAAAGAGGTATACCTGTGGAGCAAAATGCATGAGTGTTATTGTGTCACATCAAATATTGTGTGAATTTTGGAAGAAATATCTGCTCCCCATAGGTAGGAGACTAGATTCCAGTCCACTCCTTCTTATGGATCTTTTCCACCCAGTTATAAGAAGTCAAGATAAAGGGCTGTAAGCTTTACAGGACAACACTATACATTGAGTTAAATGGGGATCACTCCCAGGTAAGTAGGTATAGGATTGTAGCCTTACAGTGCAACTCTATGCATGTCTACTTAGAAGTAAGTCTTATTGAGTAGAATGGATCTTACTCCCCTGGTAGGTATGCATAAAATTGTAGCCTTAATTTATTTAATCAGGAGATGAAAGTTTTAATTGAAAAATCATTCAATTTGGGAGCCAATTTTAATGGCGGGGGGTGGGTGGGAATTCATGTGAGTTCAGATATTCACTCTTGTTTGTTTGAGGCTATTTTGGTATGTACTAATTGGGAATGAAAGGAAGGATAGTAATGATGGCTTTTTCTTCTAACAATGAATGGTAGCTTTGTTAATTAAATTGCAAATCATGTTACTTTTTCTTTAATGCCTGAAAAAGGAAGCTATATTAAGATTTTGGGAACACATTTAAAAACACTCACACATATACCCACACATACAGTAATTAGTTAAAAGGCAGATGAATAATAAACCCCAAAATAAAAATAAAAAGTCTTTCAATCAGTTGATTGCTCTGCAAGATAAATATGTGTACTTTCAAACTGTATATGAAAAGCCAGTATTTGTATGTGAAATCTTGACTTGCATATGCACATTTTGTAGGGAAATTCTGAAGTGAAACGGAAAAGTAAGGCTAAGTAAGGGATGGGTGGGAATTTCTTTTTTGGATAAGAATTTACCAGAATCCACAATTTTTTTTTATAAATTGGAGGGAAAGAACTTGAGGTTAAAAAAAATGTGGGAGAAAACAAAAACGTTAGAGTTATTCATCCAGGCAGAGTGCTGTGAGTGCTGAGTTCTTAAAGGCCTGGATTTAAATTCATGTGTTTTTAGCCATGTCTGTAATGCTGGATTAGGACTGCTTCTTTTTTTCTGACAGATACATAGTTTTTCTACATGAGGCATTTATTGGCTCTTGTCATTCCCTAATCATGGTTGTTTATGGATCCTTTAGATGACATGGTGACCCTGCAGATTCACTTCTGTTTTTAAACTATACTTTCGGTGAGTTATTTTAGAGCAGGGAAAATGCAGTATTATTTTTAAAAAGCAAAAGAAAATGCTATTTCCATTTGTATTTGCACTCTTCTGCTATACCACAATGCCACCTAGAGGTCATGTAGTGGAATAGCAGGAAAGGAAATGCTCTTCATGTAGTACTTGAATCTCAGTTTTGCAGTAAAACTGAAAGTAGATACAGTGGATTAACAGCCTTGTATATATAAAAAAGCTCACATTGCAGGCAGGTACAACATGGCCCTCTTTGTGTTAGGAATAGCTGAACCTATTGAATTTGGCTGCTGCAGGTGGGACTGACAGATTTGTTGAAAGTAAAAGGAAGAAGCAGCCAGGCACCTTTCCATCATGCCTCTCCAGCTCCAGCTGAGAGCCCCTCCCTCCTCTACCAACTGTCGCTAGTGAGGCCATCAGAAGGAAAGGATGCAGCAGTCAGGCATCCCTCCATCATGCCTGGATCTGTATGAGGCTATTAGAGGGAGAGGGAGAGGGAGAGGAAATGGATGCCCTTCCAGTGTGTCCATGACCTTCTGAACTTTGCAACTAAGAATCTAGTGCCTAGATTTGCTTTTTTCCTCCTCCCTCCCATTCCCCTTTCTTTTTGTATCATTTTTTTTTACATTGTAAGCTTTGAGCAGGGAGTGTCTTAAGAATTATTTTTGTAATCCACCTTGAGTGCCTAAAGGGTGGGAAAAAGTGCTATAATTTGTCGATCCCTAGGCTGAGCAAAGAGGCTAGTATTTGTACTTTAATATTTACATCTGTGTTCAGTTATTTGGGTGATGGAGTTGTCAACATCAGATAGGAGTTGAACATCTCCTGCTCTGTATGTTAGTGCCCGGCCCTCAGGTTAGCTGCTCAAGGCTGCAGAACTCAAGGCAAAGGGTGTGTTGTTATTCTTTTCAGGCTCCGATATGGCACCATCCCCCAGTTTGCTGATTGGCTAGCCCTGACTTGACATGGCTATAAATGCTTTCATGTAGGATGATATTTACGCATCCCCAACAAATGAGGACCAAAGAGGGCAGAGATTTGCATTAAATGTACATATTAAAAATATGCATGTTAAAACCATCTTGTTTCTCAGGGCTTTTTGCTACTTTAAAAATGTCAACCCGGAATTTTAAGATTCTCTTCTTCTCTTAAATTCACCTGTTGGTGGTGTTTCTTTGTTTGTATAAGCTTTTTAAATTTAAGTTTTAATTTGGGCTGAAAGGTGACTCATAAATGTATAAATAAATGCATATGCTAATTTGTACGGATAGACACACATTTAGAAAGAATTATTACGATACAAGCAAAAATGCAATACATCTCACCATAGTGGGGAAACCTGTATCCAGGTGACTTCCTATGTGCCTGCTCAGTCTGCTGTCCAGGTGCTGATGATGGGTAACTTAAAGTCTTCTCCTTTACCTTCTTATGATGCTTTATCTTTCATCCGGAGCTGGTCTCGACAGCCCCTCAAATAGAGGACACCTTCAAGTAGAGTACTATCCTTTCACGTGGAGGGCTGCCCTCTGTAAGGTAAGACACATGGTCTCCCGACTTCCATGTTAGGCCTGGTTCTGTAGCCAGGGCAACTGTCTTGTTTAGACCTTTCCTGTCTGGCTTGCACTGTCCTTACACTCTACGTCCAGCCTGCTCATGTTCCTGCTTATTCCCCAACATGTCTGCCATTTTCCTCTGTCGTGCTACCTCAGGACTGATTGGGCATCTTTGAGCTCAGTCAGTGAGCAACTCCAGTTTAGACATTCTGAGTGATGACTCATTTCTATGGTTAATGGCTACTGAAGCTCCCTAGCAATTCATCCTCTGATCTTAGCTTAGCTCTGATTTGGCAGCTTATGGACAAGTACCAACAAGAGAGTACACCATAAATTCATCTACATTTTAAGAATAATGGTGTTCAAACATCCATCTATTAGTAATATTTTGGGCACAACTAATGCTTCTTTGAGGCCCAGGCTGGGCCTGATGTTTTAATGTGTTTACACTTAGCATCGTTCTTTATGATTTTATAATTGTGAATGAGGCTTTATAGGCACAATCCAAAGCTAGAAATGTGTCATGTCCACACAGTGAATTGCCCCTGTCCTTTCCAAAACGTATCCGTCAAAGCAGAAGGTTTCTAAATTCATTCCTGGTCAAGTGAGGAATGAAACGCAACTCACAGCCTGAGCCTCATTACACGGAGCACTGCGAAAAGTGAGACGCTCACGGAACACTAATTTCAAAGGCACAGCCAGTCTTTCAGTAGCTGCCCAATATCCGGACAAAGTCATGTATGTGCTGAAACAGTAGTATCCACTGTTACTAAATATGAAAATTAAACAGGAAATTACATTAAAACTTGTCTGAATCATTCATAAAGTACACCTCTTCTTCTTCTTCTTCTTCTTCTTCTTCTTCTTCTTCTTCTTCTTCTTCTTCTTCTTCTTCTTCTTCCTCTTCCTCTTCCTCTTCTTCTTCTTCTTCTTCTTCTTCTTCTTCCCAATGATTGTATATGAAGACGTCATTACATATATAAGGCAATCATGGAAATGTCTCATAATTCAACCCCTGTCTCCTCTCACCCCATAGAGGATTAGATGCTGGAATAGAAATAGCTGAAACCACGTTATTAAATAGACTTCACATTCAAGGTAAACAAATGACCCAGGGCAGATTCCAGCAGCCTCAATGCAGACTGTACATATTTGGGCAAAGATGACATAATGATTTTATGACCGAAGGCTGGCTCATCCTGGAAATATCCCATGAAGCTGTGTGCTGCTGATTTGTAGCAGGAATGCTGACCTATGTATAGAACCCCACCTTGCACTAATGATATGTCATGATTTTTGCATTAGGGCTGACATGACACATGTTTGGTTTCTTTTTCATTATTGTTGAAAATTGGCCCATTCTCAGCAGCCTTCTCCAAATGTTTGTCCACATTCATATGTCATCTGAATGGTGCAACCATTGCGGTCATCCCAGAATGATGTAATGAGGCTGCAACACACCAATGTAAGCACATTATGCTGTTTGCTTTTCTGACCCATGCCATTTCTGTACTGATGCTCACTGTTATTATGACATCATGTGACATTCCTAGGGATGGAGGGAGAAATGTTAATGTGACCTGACCAATTTCTCACTTTCAAACCACTATACGAACTGAAACTCAGTTATCCTTCAAAAATCACAGCTCTCTGAATTGGCCAATAAAAATGTGTACTATCGTGTGTATAGGGGAAATAATGTTCAAAAATACATTTTTAAGGGAAATTGTTTGCAAAAAAGGCATATATTAGGCAACAATGTGTACAAAAATTCCAAAAAGAAAAAAAGAACTCAATCTTTGTGATGAACTAAATTTAGACTGGAGAAATTATCAAAGTTGAAGATGAAATGAATTTTAAGATTGGTAAAATGAGAAAGTGAGAGAAACTGAAACTGACAAATCCGTCCATCTCTCTCATTCCATTCTTTTTGTATTTCTCTTACTGCCTAAATTTTAATGTAAACTTCTTAGGATAGAGACCTGTGGTGTTTTGTTTTGTTTTAAGCTAAGGCATTTGTGCTTTTCGAAAGGGAGCTATCTTTCCCACTGTGACAATTCACTAATACTAATGGAATGAGCTTCCTTACATTTAATGAAGTAATAGCACAATCCTGTGCATGCTTATTGAGAACCAAGTGTCACAGTGTTCACTGGAGCTTACTCCCAGTTAAGTGTAAGTAGGATTGCTGCCTTCGTAAAGGAATGAACTGATTAAGATTAATGTTGCTGTATTTCAATTCTGCTGATATTTTTGACAATTTTTAATGAAGACTCTTGTTCTTCAAAACTATAGGTGGGCAACTAGCAGCCTGTGAAGAGCATCCGTGTGATTTAAACCCCATTATTGTTATTACGTATTATTATTGTCTCAGTGAGCCTCCATGGCCATGTGGGGACTAGAACCTGGATCTCCCGACTCTCAGGCCTGCACTCTAGCCAGTACACCACACTGGCTTTTTATGATAAGGATTCACATGACAGGACATCCAGGAAGTTTCTAACAAATTACAGCTCCTAAGGAAGGAAGGCAAGCTTGCAGAGGCCTGGAACCAAACCACCATGCGTTTCAGATGCAGGCAATAGGGGTATGCAAGAAAAAAACAATTTCAGGATACTGTCAGTCCTGCTCACACTGGGGTATAAAAGTATAAATAAATTTGCATTGCTTTTTCAGCATGAGCTTCATCTGGCCCATTCAATTTTGAACATCTCTTTCTTTTACTAGGTTTGATCCAACTTCATTGTTGTGCCCATGGAACGGATGTCGTTGATGGAATGGGATGTCTGCCTCCTCTCTTCCCCCCTACAGCCCCTCATGTGCCTTCCAATCGTGCTCTAGAGTTGGGTCAATCCAACCTATTGTGCCTGTGGGTGGTGGCAGCAGCAGAGGGATCTGACTTGAGCTGCAGGTCCTGGTGGCTGCCATTTTGCTTTTCCCACAATACCACAGATTTTTCATGTACACTGAATCAATCAAAAATCAAACAGTGGTCATGGATTCAGAGAGTGGAAATCTCTTATTAAAATCCCGGAAAATCCTATATTTAAATTTGCAAGCTTGGAATTGCCCAATTCGTCATGCAGATTAACCTTTTCTGAATGAATGGTTTGAGAACTGGTCCCCAATAGGATGATAGGAGTATTTATACACCCTTTGTGTGGGTGTGGGTGTATTCTACCAACTTATCCCTAATTATGGAAGACCTACTGATGAATAAAACAGATGATCTGATTTTGAGAGGCCAAAGCTGAACTAGTTCTCATCCAGGCCACGGGGAGCTATGAACACTTAACATCTGCCTCTAAAAATCAGCCCACATACAAATCAGTTCTTTTTAAAAAAATTCCAGCATCCATTTCTTGTCATTGCTATCCACGTTGCAGGCCAGATGTCGACTTGGCACCTATTCCTGTTCCTGCTCCATCTCATTGTTCATTTGAACTGATTGGCATGCTATGTAAGAGGGAAATCAAAAATGAGATGTCCTGAGTATGCAGCTGGAGCAACGAGCTCAATATGAGCTGATAACCCAACCAAACTCTGAGAGAAGACTGAGGGCTTATATACAAGCAGTTTGGATTTTGTGGCTCCGTCTATAACTGGTTGTCCTCCTATCTAGCGGGTCGCTCTTTCAACGTGTTGGCTAATGGCAGCTCGTCTTCTTCTTTTCCCCTTTCAGTAAGGGTTCTGCAAGGCTCGGTGCTTGGCCCATTGTTGTTTTCTTTATACATGTTGTCCTTGGGTAATCTTATTCAATCTCATGGTCTCCAATATCATCTGTATGCCGATGATACACAATTATATCTTTCATCTCCGGAACTTTCTCCTGATGTTCATGATCATATCTCGGCATGTCTTTCAGATATCTCAGCTTGGTTGCTTCATTGTCGTTTGAAACTTAATATGGCAAAGACTGAATTGCTTGTTTTTCCTCCTAAACCTTCTCCTCATCTCTCATTCTCCCTTACTGTCAATGACGTTACGCTTACTCCAGTCAAGGAAGCTCGTAGTCTTGGCTTTATATTTGATTCCTCGCTCTCCTTTATTCCTCATATTGAGGCAGTAGCTAAATCCTGTCGCTTTTTCCTGTATAATATTGCCAGGATTCGACAATTTCTGTCTGTCTCTTCTGCCAAGACGCTTGTTCATGCATTGGTTATTTCTCGGTTGGACTACTGCAACTTTCTTCTCTCTGGCCTTCCTTCTTCTCACATCAGTTCGTTGGTTTCTGTTCACCACTCTGCTGCTAAGATCATCTTCTTGGCTCGCCGCTCTGACCATGTTACTCCACTTCTGAAATCTCTTCATTGGCTTCCAATTCACCTCAGAATCCAATATAAACTTCTCCTGTTGACCTACAAAGCTTTTCACAGTCTAGCTCCTTCCTATCTTTCCTCTCTCATCTCACACTATTGCCCCGCTCGTGCTCTTGGCTCCTCTGATGCCATGTTTCTTACCTGCCCATGGGTCTCTACTTCCTTTGCTCGGCTTCGTCCATTTTCTTTCACTGCCCCTTACACCTGGAACGCTCTTCCAGAGCATTTGCGAACTACAAGTTCAATCGCAGTTTTTAAAGCTCAGCTAAAAACTTCTTTTTTCTAAAGCTTTTAAAACTTGATTTTGATCTGACTTTTATACTGTTAGTTCTACTCTACCCTGTGCCTGTTTGGTGCATTCTCTTCCCCTCCTTATTGTTTTATTGTGATTTCATTAGAATGTAAGCCTATGCGGCAGGGTTTTGCTATTTTATTGTTTTACTCTGTACAGTACCATGTACACTGATGGTGCTATATAAATAAATAATAATAATAACAACAGTTCCTGATTCAGCAAGTACAGTGGAGTAGACTGTTGCTCTTGAGTAAACCTTGGGCCAATTGGCTTTCTCGCAGTCAGGCAGGTATTCTGATGACAACTTTGTGTGTCCCACCTGGTCTGTCGCCCCCAGTGCTCTGGTGGGCTGTGGAATGAGTGAGGAGAGTCAGGAATCACAGCAGCTGTTGAGACAGAGTCAAGTTGACTGCTGAGGTTGCCCCACATCTTCGGTGGGAGTGGGGGTTGCTGAAGAATCCTACTCCTTTTCCTCTTCCCCTAAGCTTGGGTTGGCCAGACACCCGACATAGGATATCGGTTCCAGAATCCAGAAGCTGGTTTCGGTTTGATTTTAAAGTCAAAGCATGGAAGAAGCAGCCCTCTGTGTAAACCAGATAACATAATGCTAAAAAGGAGATGGTCGTTCCTAAGCTGCATGTGCATTCCTGTGGAAATATTTTCATGTAATTTTTTATTAGGCTTGTACCAAGGCAGTGGCTTGAAATAATGGCCTGAGGCAAATGCATAGCTACTGGACTGGCTAGTTTTAATCAAATACACACTGTCAAAGGGCACCTGAGGGGGTGGAGCTAGCATGCTTTCCCTAAGCCCTGCCCCCTCACATGTAGAGCTTTCAGCCGTACTGAACACCTGAAGAAGGCTTATAGCTGTACTGGCAAGTTGTGGGGAGTTAAAGGGCATCATCAGATGAGCATTTTATTGTATGCTCATTGTGGGGCACTCACGGATTTTCATGGCTCCCTCTCATGGCAGTGTCTGCCTCCCGTGTGCCTCCCACCCTCTACAAAAAAAAAAAAGTCCCTAGTAAGTCTGTTATTATTTTTAAAGGCGGAAGTTGCTGCTATCTCCTGTTGTGTGCAGAAGTAGCATGATAAAGATGACCCTTGAATGGGCCACGTGCATGTGGTTTACTTCCTCTTTCCTCTCCTTGAGAGACAGAAGAAGTATCGAGCCATAAAAGTGGGGGCGGAGAAGCGACGGTAGGCAAGCGTGATTTCCCCCTGGGCCCCATCTGATGGAGCTCAAACAGGGTGGGAGAGGTGAAGAGCAAAGAGAAGGCCTTCTGAGTCATGGTACCCCATTTATGGAATGGCTTTCCCAGGGAAACCCAGCTGGCATCAAGTGTGCTGCCATTTTAATTCCAGAGAAGATTTTTCTTTCCTTTTCCTTTCCCCCCCAAGCCTTCCAGCATGGAGATGTGCAATGGGTAGATTCTTTCTGCTTTGCTGAAAGTTTGTGTTGATATTTCCCCAGTGACATTGTTCTGCAGAACTTCATTTTATTGTATTTTTTTTATGGATGATTTTACTATTTTCTCAGATGCTGTCCTGATAGTTTTACTGAAGAGGGATATATATATTTAAAAAGGTGTGTGCATTTGTGTGTGTGTGTGTGTGTGCATTTGTGTGCATGCAAATCTATGCCTGAAATTGTATGGTGTGAAAATACACACTCCCATTCTTAGGGTTCTTCTAAATATTGGCTTCTCCTGTGACAGTAGTCACAAGCTGCAGGGCCGGCCTTACCATGAGGAACAGTAGTGTAGCCTCCTCCTCAGGCAAACATAGTTGGGGGTGGGGAGCAAGGGTGAGGTTTTGGAGGGCAGGGCTGTGTGTGCCAGGTGCCTGTGCCACCAAAGTTAGCCTTCTGGCCTCTGGTGCAGTGGAGGATGCTTTCCCCTTGCCAGCATTGAAGCAAGATTCAGCTGTTGTCTGTTCAGCTTTTACGTGTGTGTGCGCCATCTTTTCCTTAGGTGGCAAAATGGCTTGGTCCAGTCCTCAAAAGCAATAGAGGAAGTACATCACAGAAGATGTACCTGTCATCAGCTATAGGTAGAGAAAATAGTTCTTCCCTCTACATGCTTTTTGTTCTTTTGGTCTTTCCTTAAAAACACACACACATAACAACTTAACAAAAACTTTATGAGATGTACACCAATAAATAAGAGATAGTGTGGAACCTCAGCTTTGGTACACTGGTGTCATATCCATTACATAATAAGCCATTTTGTGTTTGTTATAGAAAGGTGGGCTACACATAAATAAAATATAAGTGGGTCAACGGAAGCTGGTGGCTTCCGTGTCAGTGGGGTGGTGAATCTGCTCTGGGTTTCAGACAGAACTGTAAAGGAGCTATCCAGTAAAATGTTATAAATAAAATGTTAGGTAAGTTTGTATGTTACAAGACTGTGTGTATGTGCTCGAGCCCAAAGTGCAGGGCTGGCCTTATGGGTGGGTGAGATGGACGGACACCCTGGGCACTGAGCCGAGGGGGTGCCAAGCTGAGCTGAGGGGGTGCCAGCATCAAACCTGCACCAGGCCCCATAAACCTTCTGAGAGCTCTGCAAAGGTGACCATGGTGTTGGTGGTGGTGGTGGTGGGGAGAGAAAAGGCATTTCTTGCCTTGGGTACTATGTGTCCTAAGGCTGCCCCTGACAAAGCAAAGCACTTTTAAGCACATTCTGAAGTCAGCACATGCTTTGTATTTGCATAGTTCTGAGATGCGTGTTAGCAGTGAAGCAGGGTCCTTTTTACAGGATCCAATCCCCACAGAAAACTTCTTGTTGTTTTTGAATCCTCCAGCTAACTATTAACTCTGAGCCATTTGGATGTCCCAGAAATGGATTTGATTTTGTCCGATTCTGCGGTATATATGCTATTGAGATGTGTTCTTTCTTGTGCCTAATGAGGACCAGTATTCCCAGGATGAGGGATTAACTTAATTAGGGTATACTGTACGTCAGGGAGCACCATCTGCTTGTTTGCAAGCAAGCCAACCTCACTGCTCATTTCGGGGAAACCGTTTTAATTTTCAGAAGAAACGCTGTTATGCTGTCCTTTCCCTCTTCATTCATGGTCAGTGTCACAAGGTGCTGCTGAGCGTACTGGTGCAGTTCGGTGATCCAATCTGGGTGAGCCCCAGTTGGATGTTTAGGATTCTCCTCCTCTGTGTTTTTAATTACCTACCACCAAGATAAGTCACAGTGGAGCCAACTGCTAGCATTTCCAGGAGACTGATTGCATTCACAAATTTTGTAATCTTTTTAATGTTCATTTAGAGAGTACTACCAACTCCCCCACCCCAACAATAACAACCCCGACACACACACAGACACAGAAACGGCAATCAAAACTTGGCCAGCAAATTGAGCTCTTATTCAAAAGATTAGTTCACATCATCTGCACTCCATTAGATGTGCTCCCTAGCCAGGGAATATCATGCCAGCAATAACTTCAAGGGGGAGTAGCAGCTTTGTTTGCCAAGTCTTTGCAATTCACTGGCTCTCGCAGTGGTGATATCGGGAGTCACAGGGCTATGGGCATCCGCGATTACAATGCCTGGCAGTTTAAGGGATTAGCCATATGGAATGCGTCTCTTGCATTGGGTGTTAAGAGATTGTTGATGACATGACTGCAAGGCAGTCAAGCGACAGCAGAGTAACCATATGGAAAGATGCGTGCATATTTCTATGCAAGCAGCACCTGGTGAAGTTGCCTCGTCAACACAACAGTTGAAGCTGCAGGAGCGATACTAGAGTGACTAGATACAAAAGAGGGTAGGGCTCCTGCTGAAATTTCCTTTTCGTATGGTCACCCTAAGCAACAGGCTTTTGTGTGTGTTTGAGGCAGGGAGCTAAAAGCCCATCTGTGCATGTTGGTGGGTCATATCACAAACTGACCACAGCCTCATCTTACCTAGGGTGACCATATGAAAAGGAGGACAGGGCTCCTGGATCTTTAACAGTTGTATTGAAAGGGGAACTCAAGCAGGTGTCATTTGTATGAATGCAGCACCTGGTGAAATTCCCTCTTCATCACAACAGTTTAAGCTGTAGGAGCCCTGTCCTCCTTTTCATATGGTCACCCTAATCCTATCAGTGGCAGCTGTGATGTCATTTCCTCCTGTGGCTGCTATGTGGTGACTTTTCCAGTGGTGGCAATGTGTCCAATTATCTTCACCAATGGAGGTGTGCGCTGGCCCACCCCACTTTATTTATTTTATTTAAGATTATTAGTTCCCTTATAATTAATAGATCACTGGCTGATATTCAATAACACCCCCATAAAATCAGCATACATATAAATATAATGAAACCATCCATTAAACGCAATCAATTAAAAACAGCAATCATTTAAAAGCAGCAAAAGCTAAAATGGACATCACAAGAAAATCTAAAAATATCTTGGAGATAAAACTACACAGCACAGTAGCAGCAGGATAAAAGACCTGAGAGAATAAAAAGTCATCTCCTTCAGCATGTGAAGGCACTCGGAGAAATACCTCTGATGGTGACAATCTCAGGGCTTGGACAGGCAGAAATGGGAAGAGGCAGTCCTTCGGATATTGTAGCAAGGGTCTCCTAGGTTAACACCAGCATTTTGAACCAGGCCCAGGAATGAATTAAGAGCTAGTAATGATGATAAGAGTACTGGCATAATATGATCATAACCTCAAGTTAGTTGGTAGCCTAGCTGACATATTTTATGCTAACTTAAGTTTCATGACCGGCAGGATCTACATTACAGCTTTAAAACAGTTTATAACAGTAGTGACAACTGATGGGGCCCAGGACATGCTCCATGTACAGTTTTCAAACCGTTTTAAAGTGTCATATCCTGCTTGGTGTAGATCTGACCCCGGCCATCTTCAAGGGCAGAGCCATATACAAAACATTGCACACTGACGTAATGGCCATCCTATGTCCTCAGTGGCCACGTCCCCCCAAAAGGCAGTGTCTGATTGGTTCAGATCACTGCTATGCAAAATGTTTTTTTTAAGTTGTGCCACAAGGCCCATAGGCTCAGTCAGCCAGGTTCCATGGGGCTTCCTCTTCCCAATGGGGCCAGCATGTTGGGTGAGGAAGAGGAGGAGGAGAAGCAACAGCAGTAGTCTCTGCTACCACCACTGTGGAATAATAATAATAATAATAATAATAATAATAATAATAATAATAATAATAATAATAATAGGAGCAGGGCTGGCTGGCAGAGTGGCAGCAATGACCGGGTGGTGTTATGTAGGCAAGTGGCCCTCCGCAGCTCTATGCTGAGGGCCCACTGGAGTCTGGTGCCAGCCCTGCTTCCTTATATTGAACTGCATTGCCCATTTTCAAGCCCGTTTTCCAAGCTCTTTGCTGTCTTTTTTTGTTTTAAGCAGCAGCAGCCATGGGAAGAAAATCATATATCTATCTATCTCCTACCTTTCCTCAGCAGAGATCAAGGCAGCTAACAACAAAATTAGAATGTCAACATAAGAACACTAGAAACAAAATGCTCAAAGACAGGGGAGGGGAAAAATAAACCAGCAAGTAAAAGCCAGTATTTAAACAAGTTTCATTTCAAACAGCTCTCAACAAGTTAAAATACTTCAGCTTAAACCATCCTGCAGTGGTACAGCTAGCCAGAATCTAGGACCCTGCAGCTGGGGAGTGGGGAGGTCATATAACCACCCAGAGTGGCACTTGATGGGGCACTGGCAAACACGACCAGCATCAGCACCTGGGCAGCATGAGGTCACCAGGACTGCCATAAGTCCCATGGGTTAGCAGGCAGGTGGGCAGGGAAGGTTCAGTGGCTGGGAGTGGGGAGCCCAGAGAGGAGACTGGGTGGAGGCCTCAGGTAAATCCCTCAGGTCATTGTGGGTGCCTGTGGAAAAGCTGGAAACGTATGATACTGAGCAATAAAGTACTAGCACACAGATGGTCTGCACAAGTCAAGTTAGTTAAAAATATTTCTCTCAAAGACATTCAAAGAGGTGTACAATATCTGCCCTGCAACGCAGAATCAATACAAAGTTTAAAACCGCAATACTATCAAACAATTGCATGTAGGCACCCCAGAAAATACAGTCTACTCAAAGGCTTGGCGAAAGAAAAATATCTTCGAGCTTTTTCAAAAGAACAAAAGAGAGCAAGTTTCCCTGTTCTGGGAAAGAGTTTGGGGTGCTATTGCTGAGAATGCCATGACTGGGCTGACTGAATAGACTGGGGTGGGCAACTTTGGGGAGCCTGAGTGGTCCTTCTCCTTCCAAAATTGGGTGGCATGACAGAAAACTGCCCCCAAACCAGGGGTCTGCTGCCAAATTTTGGCATCAAACTGCTATGGAAAATTAGAGGTGAAAAATATAGCTTCTTTTCAAGCTAAACTTGACACTGTGAAAATTCCATAGTGGTTTGCAAACTCTCAGTTCATATGCTTTTTTCTGCAGGTCGCCTGTTGCCCACCCCTGGACTAGACCTTAATTGGTGAGTCAATTTATATAGGGAGAGATATCCTTAAGGAGAACATATGAACCTGCCAAATGTCAGGACTGCCATCTAATTATCAGAACAGGTCCCTCCAATTCGGGTAGGTTCTGCACTGTGTTAGAACATCTCTGAGTTCCTTGCAAAGGCATGGGAAATTATGGGGCAGTTTTCTTGTCTGTATACCTCATGACCTTCACTGGCTGTGATTCTACCTTCCAGTACTGCTTTAGAATAGATCAGATCTACACCAAGCAGGATATGACACTTTGAAAACGCTTTGAAAACTGTCTATGGAGTGTGTCCTGGGCCCCAACACTTGTCACTACTGTTATAAACTGCTTAAAAGCAATAGTGTAGATTCTGCCACTAAGGGCCTTGCTAGCCTTGCTGCCACTAAGGGCCTTGCTGTGAGGCCCAGTTTCCCTGCTGTGCGTCCAGATGACGCACAGGGGAATCCGGGGTCAGGCCGTGCTGAGACCTCATTTGAACTGCCATAAGCGAAGTCGCTTATAGGGTGGTTTTTCCGTAGTCCCGGCCTGAGGCCGGGACTGTGGAAGGTCTAGCAGGGTCTGTGGCTTTTTGTGGCTACTCGATTACTCGCGAGTAGCCGGGAAAGGCCACGGACTGGGCACAGCGCTCATACGAGCGCTGTGCCCATCGGGCCGGGGGGATCCGGGGGGGGAGATGGGGGGGAAGGCCGGACCGGCAGGAGAGGGGGATGGCGGAGGGCGGCACAGACATTGGGGACGGGGAGGGAGGGCAGGGAAAGAGTGGGCAGGGGGGCATGCGGGGGGATCAGGAGCGGGTGGAGGGTTTAATTAAAAAAAAATCCACTTACCTTGTCCGGAGTCTTTGGGGCGCACGTGGCCCCTTTAACACTAAAAAAAAAAATGGCCAACGCTGCAGGGCTTCCAGAGTCCCTGCGCGTCGTGCGTGTAGGAGGCGGGACGGCGCGCGCTAAAGTTAGCGCGCCGTCGCCCCGCCTCCCTGCGGCTTATCCGGCTAGTCTAGCAAGGCCCTAAGTTTACCTGAATCTAGAGACGCTACACTGCTGTGTGCTAGAACCCTTTTAGGATGACCACTCTGCCTGATAACATCAAGTCATCCTATAGTACAGGAATGTTTACTACATGCATTGATATAGTTTTGTATCTCCTTCTTCCTAGTAAGTAAAGTAAGTAAAAATCACTGCTCCTGACAATAGCAAAGCATACAAGAGCCGCTGAGCCATCTGCTGTGTAACACAGCATGTGTCTAGACACACACACACACACACACACACACACACACTGAATAGTGAGCCTACTCCTGAAGTATACTCACATTGTTTTGTTCAGATATGCTATCTTCTTTCCCAAAGAGTGTTTTAATGGATCACTTTCTGCAATGACAATTACTGGTGTGGGAGGCCTGATTGGATTGGGACCACAAGGAGGCAAAAGGTTAAAGTCCCTCTGTCTCCCAGGCTAGGGTCTTGATCTGGATTGCCCCCCCCCCTTATTTTACAGTAAGTAAGAAAGAAGTAGCTGCTAGCTATGACTTCAAAGTAATGTGTAGTTTGGGTCTCAGGCGAAAGTTGTTTGGCTTGTTCCAGCAGAAATTGACTGTGCACAGCACTGACTGGCTAGAACCAATGCCATTACTGAGCCACTTCTCCCTCCCTCTCCCTCTTTTTGTAAATTATTTCCATGTTGCTATTGTTGTTACTTAAGCTGTTTTTGTGTCTGTATAAAATGTATATTTAATTGAATTCACGTACAGGCAATGTTTTTAAGTAAAAAAATAAATAAAGATAGCCTGCCTGAAGCTGCAGGGCAGGAGGGGGGAAGGGTTAAGACAGGGGCTGAATCAGCATTGAACTGAGTGGGATGCCTATCTGTCCTTTTCGCAGAGAAGTTGGGCCCAGTCCACAGGACGAAAAAAAAAAAACCCCGCCCCCTAGCAAGGACCATTTTGAAGGTATTTTTATGCACATCTTTACAGCACTTAACTTCAGAAAATACTATTTTGACTGTCGTTGCAGTAGCTTTACCAGACATGCCACAATTGCATTGAAAACTACACCCTTGGATGCATGAAATATTACAGTAGGAGTCTCCCCTCACCATTTATTACACAATACAACTTTTTATATATGGAAATAAAAATAAAAATTGTTCCCAAAAATAAAGACACAGTATTCCACTGTGGATTACTTGATATTAAGAGACATAATCCCCCTCAAAACTCCACCTCAGGTTCTCTGGCTTCATATGCTAAAAAACACATTTCTCACAATTGAATCCTGGAAGTACAGGGAGGTTTTAATTAGTAAATTGAATGAGTTTTTAATTTTATTATCATCCTGCCCAATAAATATCAAGGGGCTCTTCCTTTAGGAAATGTCAGCCAAGCATAACCCAGTGAAAAATGAACATTGTGTTTGGTTTGGCTTCCTGAACAGGACCAGAGTGTCCAAAGAGAAGGTAGAACAAAACAGAGACCCAGGCAAACAACCTGGCCTGGAAAATGGGCACAGTTTTAAGCCAATGTGCTGGTGTTCCAAGCCAAAGCTGCCTGTTGGGTAGAGCCTGGCCAATTCAGATAGCTTTCCCTTTCAATTTCTCCATCAATAGAGATCATGGAAGCAGACTGGGGGAGGGGGAAGGGGGGGAAGAACGAAAGATTGATAGCTTCCAGAGCCCCACGCCAATATCCTCTTTCATCTCCATCATAATATTTGCGTTTAAAAAACACACACCTTTGAACAGCCTTGTCAGTGTTTGGCCAGAATGGCAAAATCCTGTCAGATGCATACTGTGCAAACAGTGCACATTGCTCTTTGGGCAAGACACCCTCAATAGGCCTCTCCTCAGTGAGCCGACCTTCTCACCACCATTGTCATGAGCTGCTCTTCCTCCTCGTGTTCTTCCTCCTCATTGCCACCATTTGCTTGCTTGGCAGTCAGAGAGCCTGGGACAAGCAGCAAGTGCCATCTCCTGCTCCTCATTCTTACCACCACTGTTGTCTGGTGAGACAATTGTCTGGTGAGAGGCAGGTTGCAATTCCAGGGAGGCCTGGCTGGGGCCTTCAGCAGTGCCTGACCATGCCGGCCCTGTATGCACATAAACTGTGTGGTAAAATATTTGGGACAGATGTTTGATACAAGTGCGGCTTGAAGTAGGTGGACTATGCTGACCCTTTCCCCATCAGATTTTGTGCTGCTTGGGGAGCTCAGGATGTCAGCGAATGTTGCCGTGTCAAATCAATGTGGGCCTGGCCAAAAGCAGAGGTTGGGCCTATGAAGATCGGACTGGAGGAATGGAACCAGTCTCCAGCCTTCACACTTTCTATTGTTTGGCCATGGCTCACATGTTGTCAAAGAAGGTACAAAGGGTCTGTTCAAAATGCAATTACTAAGACAAAGAATGGAACAGCCCACACAGAATTATCAAACAATTGTAATTGTTGATACACTCTGTAAATAGATATTCATTCTCTGTCTGAGTTGTTTGGAAATTCTAGTCTGGAGACATGAGAGTTGCTGTTTTTCCAAGAGAAATGAAGGCGGTTTGAAACAGCCACTTCCGCTTGTGGTGTGCACATGCATCTCATGTTTGTTTCTCGTTAAACAGGTTTTGAAGATTCTGAAAAAAACCTGTTTGATTAAAAGGAATGGTCTGGGTAGGGCAGGGCAGGGCTGTGAGAAGCAGTCTGAGGTGAGGCAGGAACCAGAAGCCAGAAGCCAGGAGTCAGGACCAAAGAGTTAAGCAGGAGCAAGGCCTTGTTGCTCAAGCAACACTCAACAGAAACAGAAGCCCTCTGATAGACCTTCCTGTCCAAGAGGATCCAATGGCCAGTTTGGGCAGGCACAGTCAGTCCAGAGCCTGAGGGTACTTCCCTGAGAAGTGGCCACCTTGCAGTTCAATGGCTCACCACATGGGACAGCTGTCCACAGATCCTTGACAGGAATAGTGGAACAAAATAAGCATTATAAGACCACAGTTGTGTCCCTATGAGTGTCATCAAACAAGTGTTTTATCGCATGCTCGCTACTGCCCACTTATGGATGTTCACGTGTCCTTTAGACAACGTCTGCTTTCTGTCCACTCATTTTTCCATCACAAAATAGACCCCCTTTAATCTGAGTAGTAGTAGTAGTAGTTGTTGTTGTTGTTAAACGGAATGTGCTGCAATCTCCTGCTGTGTGCAGGAAAAGTGGTACGATAAAAACGCTCCCTGAATTTTATTTATTTAGTTAGTTAGTTATTTACAATATTTATATACTGTTCCCCATTCAAAATTTCAGAGCGGTGTAGAAGATAAAATAAAATAAAAACAGAATAAAACGCCTTAAAATAGATTTTTAAAAGAAGCAAAATGAAACGTGAACCATGAACTGTGGCTGGGCATTAAGGAAAGGCTTCCTGGAACAATGACATTTTCAGGAGGCGCCGAAAGGAATACAAAGTTGGCGCCTGCCTGACCTCCAGAGGCAGGGAGTTCCCTAGGAGGGGGGGCACCATGCTGAAGGCTCTTCCCCTGGTGGACTCCAACCATGGAACCACCAGGAGCATGGGTCATGTGGACTTTGTTTACTTCCTTTTTCCTCTTCAGGAAGAAAGAGGAAGCAATGAAGGACAGAAGCGGGGCCTTTGAAGCAAAGGTAAGGAAATGTGATTTTTCCATGTGATAATGCTCTATGTTAAAGGTGAACTGGATAGATAGCATCCCACTATTACAACCAGAAATTAGGGGGCAGTAAAGTATTGATCTAAGGGCAAGGGAGGTTTCTCCCCCCCCCCCTGTGATCTATAGGAACTCCATCCTCCTCTGCAAGCTCCCTGTCCATGTGACTACTGGTCTGGAGTGTTTGCACCTTATGTTGGGCTGATTAGGGATTCTGTTGGTGTACCTCCCATCCTGCTGCTCAAAAGACTCCCCAGGTGAGCTGGCAGAGGTGGTCTCCATCGACCATGGTATCCTTCTGGGACTATTGTCTGAGTTGGGAGTGGGAGGTACTGCACTGCGGTGGCTCTGCTCCTACTTGGTGGGTCAGCTCCAGAAGGCGGTGCTTGGGGTACATTGGGCTTCTGCAGGGGTCAGTCTTGTCACTGATGCTGTTTAACATCTACATGAAATCGTTGAGTGCGGTCGTCCAGAGTTTTGGAGTGTGTTGTCATCAGTATGCTCTATGTCTCCTTCTCATCTTCATCAGGTGAAGCTGTTGCCTGGCCACAACAATGGACTGGATGAGGGCTAATAAACTGAAGCTCAATCCAGACAAGACTGAGATGCTATTAGTGGGTGGTTCAACCTGTTCTGGATGGGGTTACACTTCTTCTGAAGGAGCAAGTTTGTGAGGTGGTTCATCGATCCTGGATCTGTTTTTATAGTGGTTTATAAAAAAATTATAATTGTTTTTAGATATATGTTTCTGTATATGCTGTATGTTTTTGTGGTTTTAAATTTTGTATATTGTTTTTAATTGTTTTAATCTTATGTAAACGGGGCAGTATAGATATTTTAATAATAATAATAATAATAATAATAATAATAATAATAATACATAGGATTGTAAGGTGAAGCTGCATGTTTGTAATCTTCACAAAAGGTTGTTACTGACCAATTAGTGGCCTTCAGTAAAGGCAGCATTGTAGTGGAGGCTAGTGGCTTTGATGTTAGTGGGGCAGTGAATCTGGTCTGGTTTTCATTAAGGACTAGTCAGAACTCTAAAGAATCTATCCAAGATGCTGAATCTAATCCCCCAAATGGGTTTGTACCTTGGATAGGTCCTTTAGAGTTCTGACTGGTTCTGACTGAAACCCTGAGCGGATTTATCGTCCCCCTGATATTGGAGCCACCAGCCTGCACTAAAATGTTAGGAGGGAGAGAGAGAGAGAGAGCAGCTTCTCCTTGCATTTCAAAGTAGCTGGTCGGTGCCATGTTTAATTTTGGGATGTTAGGAATTGTTTTTGAAAGACAGATTGGATGACTGCGCAGGTGAACAGTCAAACCAGCTTGACAAACGATGTTTTTGAATAAAATTGTACAGTACATATGAAATACTGCCACAATATTTTTTGTAGAGCAAAACTGAATTTACAATCCACATACAACATCAAATAGGATTTGTCTATTTATGAGTTGAATTTACTAGGGATTTCTGACATTAAGAGGATAAATGCACATTTCAAAACAAGACTTCTTTCTTTCCTGACTTCTTTCCTTTGTTCCCTTTTCCCTCCTCCATGTCTTTGATGACATTTAGGGCTTAAAAAAAGGCCAAGCTAACCCAGTATTTTATCAAATAATACAATTTACGTTTCAATCCTATACCACTTACCATGGAATAAGCTTTATTGAACTCAATGGGAATTACTTCTGAGTAGACATGTGTAAGTTTAACTAAGGCCCAAATCAGATATTGCTTTAAATCTTTAGTAGCTGTGTCATTTTTCATTTTTGATTCAGGTTAGTTGTGGTGGGGAGACTAGAGGGGCTTTTAAGATCTGAATCTTTAAAAAAAAACTTTCAGAAGAGGGTTGAGTTAGATGGATCAATGGCTATTTGCCATGATATGTTCCATATCAGTTACCTCTGTTTACTGAAAGCTGGAGGTGTTCATCAGCTTCCATCACTGCTTGTGAGGTTGCAAAGGTATTTAGTTGGCTGTTGGCTGCTGCTGGAAAAAAAGAACGTTGAACTAAATGGATCTCAGTCTGATCTAGCCTAAGTGCTTAAGTCTCTCTCTCTCTCTCTCTCTCTCTCTCTCTCTCTCTCTCTCTGTGTGTGTGTGTGTGTGTGTGTGTGCATGGATAAAGCACTAAGCTATAATAAAATTGTCAGTGCAATAGACGCCAACATAAGGATTAACTGTTCTTGTAACGTAGATGCTTTGCAGTGAAAGGAAGAAACTACCAGTACTATTGTGATTATCTAGTCTGACCTGGTCAGTTAAATATAATTCAGTGGCAGAAACTGAGGCTAAAATTGCTTAGCCTCAATTTCTGGGATCTCTACTTAACAGCGCAGGTAGGAGGGATTGAGAAAGACTGCAGCCCAAAGCCTCACAGAGTAGAGCTGTGCCTCACTTTGGGCCTGAACCCCGAATCCAGAAATGGCACTTTACAGCCACCGTTATTTGAGACATTAGACATTGGAAACCTGAGAGCCACCATCATCACTGAAAATGCCAGCTCTCATTGATGAAAGGCGGCTGCCAGGTGGCTCAGGTAAGTCCCACGGGTAAGTTTGGTTTGGGGAGGTGAGCTTGGTGGGGGAGTCCAATGGACTCCTGGTTGGCCTCATGCCCAGTTTCCCCAGGAACCTGCAATGGCCAATCCACTTTGGGTGTCCGGATCTTGCTTTGGATCAGGATCTGAAGCAGGTCAGCCTGGGCCCCAAATACCCCAAGCTGAATTGGAGCCAATTTGGAACCTCTGAATCAGCCTCTGGAGCGAATCGGTGTGTATGTGTGCACAACCATATTAGGGATCTCATTCTTGTCATAGTAGACAGTACTGGACCAACCATCTGACACAGCTGGTAAGGCAATATACTGAAGAAGGAATTATTTACAAAGAATATGCGGGTACTACTGAAATGTTGAGATTGACTCCTCCATCTCTCAACATCTAGTTTAATTTACCCTTTGTCCTGATGAGAGATAGACAAATCTGATTATTTTCATTTATATTCATTTCTCATTTTTCCAATCTGTACTTCAGTTTGTTCTGAACATTGAGTTTTTTTTAAAAAAGTTTGCATGAAAATTCATATGCATTTTTTTTGCACATTTCTCCTAATACATGCATTCTTGAGAGCAATTTTGTCTAATATAGAGGTTTTTGCAAACACATTTCCTAATATAATGCATTTTAACATTGTTTTCACTAATATATGCATTTCTCAGTGCACTTTCCCCTAAGATACACACAGACACATACATACAAACGTTGGAGAACTCCATTGCAAAATTCAAGAGAAGTGCAAATTTTGAAGGACAATTGAGTTTTGGTTTGTGTATTGGTTTGAAAATGAGAAATGAGGTATCAGACTTATTCCTCCCTACTTCTCCTAGATCTCTAGACCTGATTTAGCAATTGTCTATTTTCTTTTTCACTGCTAGTGGAAGCCAATTGTATAGAGGAGGAAAATGCACATTTTAATGGTGCCAGGACACTGGGTTAGTTGAACCATCCATTATGAAAGGGGAAGCTGGAATATTTTTATGCTGTTCTACCTTAATATAGTACATGTTAAGTAAATTGTTGTACTAAGCTTATGAAGTTTTCATCTTTACTAGCGGCTAACTTAGAGGAGATGATGATGATGACGATGATTCCCCCTTGATCCTATTACTGAGTCATTGGATTGAAACTCTCTCCTCTCCATTAGTGTTTACCATTAATGATAATTCTTAACCATTAATGCTAACCAAGCCGTGCAGTTTGCTTAAACAAGAGTCTTTGTTCATAACAACAGTTCTTAAGAGACTATTTCGGATTTAAGACTGAAACTTTTCTGGGAAGAGTATTCTAGATACTCTTTGTTTGAGTGATGTCTGAGGACTTCTGAATAACCCATTCCTTCCTCAGGACATGCCTAGGCTTTGGCACAAAAATGGAACCAAATGGATTATTGAACTCCATAACAAAACTCCTGTTGATTTTAGCATTTCACCCTACGTTATGTTCTTACAAGGTAGCTAGTCATCATTGCCATGAGGTGGTTAATATTCGTATCGTGTCTTAACATAAGATGTAAAATGCCGTTATGAATGTGAGGAATCTGGATTCGTAAGGTGAGCTGTCATGAAATCCAGAAGACACAGAGGCATTGACTGTGCTATCTCTGGCTCTTTCCAGCCTGCAAGGTTAGATGATGTGATAAACATTGTAAATAGAAACTGTTTGTTCTAAGTAATTGCTCTTAAAGAAATAAACAGCCAAAACTTGGGAGAAAACCACTAATTCCCCCCCCCCTCATTTATCAAACAAGACTTTGTATCTTTATGCTTTCAGAAAATAAATCTGTTTGTAAAGATCGAAGAGGAAAAACACACACACCAGACAAGACGTTCTTTCAGATCCCATCTCTGGATCAAATCTTGCCTGGTTTTCATGTCAATGGTTCATAGAAAGATGAGTGATGCCAGCATAAGTATTTGGCGCTGTGGCTGTTACATAACACAACCCTGTCTTTTACAGAAGAGAGATCTCTGTGCTGCTCAAATGTGCTTAAATGTTAACCCAAAGCTTTGCTTTCTTCAGCCAAAGTAGCTTTGCACTATTTTCCAAAGTACAGATGAAGGTACACTTGGGGAACGCAGAGCGGGAGGGTGGGGGTGGGGGTGGGAGGAGTACAGAACTGGTGAAATAAAGCCCAGAAAGATTAAAAAATATTTGCTTAAGGAAGTACACACTTCTCTGATCCCTTCCCGCAAAATCTATGATGAGGAGAAAAGTATTGGTTCTGTAAAGCCAAAGAGTTATATTTTTAATACATGCGTACCATGGATAAACTAACAAATGCACCACGGAGGGCAAGCCTTGACCTGAGTGTGGTTCTGTGTGACTTTGCTTCGGAAACGTCTGGGATAATAGAAAACTGCAATGTTTTATAATTGTGTTGTTTACCTGATGCCGGGCTATTCAGCCACGGTGAGCAGCGTGAAAAACATGGCCAGTTCTTTCCAGTCTGTCTCTATATTTAACCTGCGTACCACTTGATCATAAAGCAGCTTTTTACTCAAAGGAAGGTTAGCAAAGAATAGGATTCAGAATGTTGAAATATAAGGGGCTCTGTGGCTCTATGGAGGGTTTATGGAGCTGAGCATGAGATAACTATTTTGTGGTCTGTTAAATGGCTTTATTCTTTTATTTAATTGGAATATTTTAAAGCTGCCTTTCTGAGCCTTTGGGTGGTATAGAAATATAATAAATAAATATGTCCAGCTACATGGGGGGTGTTTTTCTATGAATGATATCGTTCAGCAAGTCCTGTATAAATGGGACAATGGGTTGTATCCAATGTTAGTCCTACTTAGAGTAGACCCATTGAAATGAATGAGAATTAAGTTAGACTAAGGGTTTTCAAACTTTGTGAGTCAGTGGGCACATTTGGAATTTTGAAAGAATGTTGTGAGCACTCTCGCCAAATGGCTGCCATGGGAGGGTTGCCCATTCATAAAATGGCTGCCATTAGTGGGCATTTTATTTTATTTATTTTTTTATTACATTTCTATACCGCCCAATAGCCGGCATGGCCATCAAAACTCAGAAAACAAATTGGTGAAACTTAAATAGGGTGACTATATGGAAAGGAGGCCAAGGCTCATGTATCTTTAAAAGGGGAATTTCAGCGGGTGTCATTTGTATGCATGCAGCACCTGGTGAAATTCCTTCTTCATCACAACAGTTAAAGCTGCAGGAGCTATACTAGAGTGACCAGATACAAAAGAGGACAGGACTCCTGCAGCTTTAACGGTTGTGATGAAGAGGGAATTTCACCAGGTGCTGCATTCTTACAGATGACACCTGTTGAAATTCCCTTTTCTATACAACTGTTAAAGATACAGGAGCCCAGTCCTCCTTTCCATATGGTCACCCTAACTTAAAGAAAAGTAATTTAGTGTGAAATTCTATGCATGTAGGACAGAAAAAAGTCCTACAACTCCCAGCATTCCCCAGCCATGCCTGAATATATCAGTTCGTTCTAAGAGGACTTAATAACCTCTTGCTTCCTGAATGAAGAGTTCCATCGACTTTTTGGGAGAGAAACACCTTTAGTCCTGCTTTTGACAAAAAGGTGATATATAAAAAATCCATTTGGTGTAACAGGAGAAAACTAGAGTGTTTTCGAAAATGACTTTGACTATTTCTTCAGCACCTTGTGAGGTTTGCCTGTTTGGTTGTTTTGGCTTGGAATTGGTACTGTCCTTCTTTCCCCCCTGTTAATGTTTAAATTACCCAACTACCTGGGCAAGGGCCCACTTTAAATCAGTGTCCTGCTGGGAGGGAGGTGCCAATGACCAGTTTCTATCCATAGGAATGGGCAATTTTAAAAATGTGCTCCCTCCCCCCCAATTGCACAGGAGCTGCTAATAAAAACATGGCTCCCATGTAGCAAAGGTAAAGAATTATTTTCCAAGGAAATGATGTCGTAAGAAAAGGAAAAGCCAAGCTGTATTTCCAGGGCAAATGGGCAGATGATTCTGTAGGCATTGTCCAGAGCCAGAGGTGTATTTTGCTAAACAAAACACTCTCCAAAATGGTTGTGCTAGGGTGACCATATGAAAAGGAGGACAGGGCTCCTGTATCTTTAACAGTTGCATAGAAAAGGGTATTTCAGCAGGTGTCATTTGAATATATGGAGAACCTGATGAAATTCTGTCTTCATCACTACAGTTCAAGGTGCAGGAGCTATACTAGAGTGACCAGATTAAAAAGAGGGCAGGGCACCTGCAGCTTTAACTGTTGTGATGAAGAGGAAATTCCCCCAGATTCCCCATATATACAAATGACACCTGCTGAAATTTCCTTTTCAATACAACTGTTAAAGATACAGGAGCCCTGTCCTCCTTTTCATATGGTCACCCTAGTTGTGCTCATAGTAAAATTGGCTGCAACTAGCACTGAGGGCTTCACATTATGGAGCATATGGGAAAGGAGGAAGCTGCGGAATACCGAGTCAGACCATTGGCCCATCTAGCTCAGTATTATCCACACTGATTGGCCGCAACCCTACTTGGGGATATCAGCAATTGAACTTGGGACATCCTGCATGCTTCTTATGCATGGGCCAAGAAGTGCAACAAACTCCAGAACAGAAAGTGCTCCCAGTTATGCAGAGTGCAAGCATAGTGCCAGGATTACCTTATGGCCTTCTTCAAAGGTTGCCACCTTTATTATTTCCAGAGGGGCAGCTGTACTAAGTCTGCTGAAGCAAAAAGAACAAAGACTAAGGGCTTAATTACACAAGGCTTTTATTGCATGTTCACGAATGGTCACTCATGGACATTTGCAGATTTTTTACATGACATCATCAATCTCCAGGGCAACTCCTGCGCTTTTTGAACTTTGTCTCGCTTTCTAAAAAGGTTGGGGGAAATCTGATAAAAAAACCTTCAAAGTGCAGGTTTTTCCTATGAAATTTTGAGTTGCTCTGTAAAATGGCTGTAGTGGCTGTAAAATGACATGTATAGAAAGGTATTCCCTGAATCAAAGCACTTATCCACCCTTGTAAAGAAGGCAATCTCATTCCCGTAAAAAATCCGGAAGAAGGAGCCATGGTAAGGATGTGGGATTTTAGCCTCATGTAGTGAAGCCCTAAAGGCACAATCCTATGCATGTTTAGACAGAAAAAGATCATACAACTTGCAGCATTCCCCAACCCTATGCTGGCTGGGGAATACTGGGAGTCGTAGGACTTCTTTCTGTCTGAAAATGCATAGGATCATGCCTTATTATTCTGGCATAGACTTTCATGGACACTGTCCACTCCATCAGATCGAAACTGGCAGATCTATATAAGCGCCCTGGAAGGAGGCAGGGGGAGATGAAAACTCTGTTGTCAGAGAGAATTCAAATACAAAAAATATAGGCAGTGATAATCACCACAACAGTTACCATTGGTGCGTGTGTGTGTTTTGTTGTTGTTGTTCCTGATACAGGTCTTTGAGCTGAACTACTTCTGTAACATTAAATCCCATTTTTCATTTACTATGCAGTTTTTCTTTTCAAAATGAAAGAGAGAGAGAGATAATTAATGGGATCAGCACAGGTGCAGAGGGGGAATCTAATCCTTTCTTCCCCTGCTTCAACCCTGAGGAAAGTCGTCGTCCCCCCCCCTTCTGAAGCTAGTATTTGCTTCAGAGCACAATTCTAATTGACCGTAATGGGGTTTTTCCTCTCAATGCAAATAGAGGTTTTTCCCTCTGAATTGCAGCAGAGAAGAAGAGGGTTAAATTCCCCTGCCATGCCTACTCTGCTCCTGCTAATAATCAGCTGATGCAATTTGCATTTTGCAAAGACACATTTACATCATGTCTACTTTGGCCCTTTAACAGCTGCATGAATGGTAGAAAATCAGCAGGTCGATCACTGCCTGTCCGTGTTGGGGCAGGTTGTTGGATGGTTTCTGTATTAAGCAGGACCTCAGCCTTCCTTACTCTGTGCTCTGAAGCAGGTGTGTCCAGTTCCAGTCGGATGTTGGTTTCGTTTGCTCCTCCAGGAAATGCATGGTATCAGATGCAGGCTATAATGGAGGGATGGGTAGAAAGTAGAACTCCAGATGTTTTGAACTTCAACTTTCAGCATTCCCCACCACTGGCCTTGCTGGCAAGGACTTTTGAGAGCTCAAGTTCAAAACATCTGGTTATCTACCTTCTGTCTATTCCTGGGTAATGAGCCTAGGCAAGTTGTTTCTCTCATCTACCCTAGCTACTTTTAACTCCAAGTGAATAAGGACTTTTATGCCGCTGCCGCCAGAAATGGCTGCCCCCTTTGTCGCTCTATCGGGCAGAGTAATGAAAAATGTGTGACATGACATCATGGAACTTTACGTTTCTAGACCTCTATGAGCTACAGTCCATGTAATGGAGTGGGGAAATAGGCAGCACTGCAAGTTGGATGATAGTGAAGAAGTTTATCCCAAGCTTGATGCGTTTCGAGTTAGAAAGCCCTTTTTACAAACTCTATTACACTTTTGTCCAAGTTGCAAAGTACACATATCAGAGAGCATCACCTCAAAGAGGATTACCTCTTTGGTATGTGTACTTAGCACATTTCTCTCTCTCTTTTTTACCTTCGAAAAGAGTGCAATAAAGTTTGCAAGAGTGTCCCTGATAAAAGTGTTCTATAACTGGAAATGCGTCAAGCTTGGAATAAATGTCTTCACAATCATCCAACTTTCAGTGCCTTTTGTCTGCAGTTTTTTGGGTGCCTTCCCTCCTTGTTTGTTTGAAATCGACAGCACAATGCTTTCACATCATATGTTTTTAGGAATTACTGTATGTTATGGAGGAACGGGGCAATAGGTGGGGGCTGCAGTTTACTTGTAAGTTTTAGCTGTGTCCGAATAGGGGATGTCTTTGTAATGCTATGTGATTTCTGCCTTCCCCCAAATTTTATTCATTTATTATATTCACATACCACCCCATAGCCGAAGCTCTCTGGGTGGTTTACAAAGATAAAAAGATGGGATTAAAAAGACTGAACATAAAAAATCAATATACAAAATTTTAAAACATAAAAACATAAGAAAAAGTTAACATCTAAAAGAAATATTTAACACACAGCCAGGCCAAAGCTATTGGAGTCAGTTAAAACTCAGCATATCATAGAATCATAGAATAGCAGAGTTGGAAGGCGCCTACAAGGCCATCGAATCCAACCCCCTGTTCAATGCAGGAATCCACCCTAAAGCATCCCTGACAGATGCTGTTGAATGCCTGGGAGGAAATCAAAGCCTTAACCTGGCACTGAAAAGATAACAATGTTGGTGCCAGGCGGGCCTCATCGGGGAGATCATTCCATAATTAGGGGGCAACCACAGAAAAAGCCCTCTACCTTGTTGCCATCCTCCAAGCTTCCCTCGGAGTAGGCACCCAGACTTGTTTACCCTCTAGAACCATACTATGTGAACAGATGAATACTTTGCCTCTTTTGGTGCAAAGAACACATTCCCAGAAACATGTTTACATTTTTTTAAATAGTGTCCCATGCCATAAAGACCACTTTTTCATTCTTGGTTTTATTGTTACCATATTTTTATTATACCTTGCAATGGAGCACCCAATCAGATTGCTCTCATCCTTTGCTTCCTGTCATCCCACCAAAGCACATCTGCAATTCTCCATGTTCTCCACAGTTCCCAGGTTATTAAGTCTTCCATTATCAAACTGATTGAGTAAGACATGTTGAATAAATAGTCCCAATGAGAAGGGTTTTAAAATGTAAGCAATATTTCCTATAGTGAATGTTGTACCCTACCCATGCAAAGTAGCTTCAGATGAGAGCCATAAAAACATCCAAAGAGTTGTAGCATATGTGTCAAGTGACAAATGTATAGTAGTAAACACAGCTGTGTAGTCCTCGGGGAGGTAAGAGGGCAAAGAGACTGTGTTTAGCAAGCATTCTTGCTTAAGCCAAAATGTCAGGTTCTGGCTGAAGAGCAGGACAAGAAACATTTCTTCATCTTTCAAGCCATATTGTGAGCGAACTTGTTTTCATTCAGGGAGCATTCTCAGTATGAGAAACAACTAAAGACCACCCAGTTCAGGTAAGCTCAACTTGCAATTTACCAAGGCAAATATAGACTATTAGTTGTGTATTGTGTGGCCTGTCAGGTGTTCAACAACTCCCATTTTACTGTCCCAGGCAGGCAGCAAAAATTGGAGGCTTGGATGGGTTGGCATTTGTGGCTGGTGAGCAGCACACAGCTTGGTGGATTAGAAGTTGTACAAGACTTCCCAAACCCTGACCTTCCTAAATTCATCTCTCAGAGACCAATCAACGTGATCTATGCTATACTATGTAGTGTGACCTCTTTTACAGAGGGCAGTCCTCTATTTGACTGTGTGCCATAGGATAACCCTCTATTTGAAGGCATCCTCTTTTGAAGGACCATCCTGGGGGCCGGGGGCTCCAATTTCAGTGGGGCTGTGATTCAATTCTGGGTCTTGGTCAGAACCAGGCAGAATTCTAAAGGAGCTACCCAAGGTACTGAACCCATTTTGGCTCCTTTAGAGTTCTGGCTGGCTCAGACTAAAACCCAGAATGGGATCACAGCCCCACCAAAAATCGGAGCCACCAGCCTCCACCGCATCCTGTCCAATCCCAATTTAAAGATGAAGAACCATAAGAACTCTTGCCCATCAAGATTTAGCATTGGGCAGCAGGGTGAACAGGCATGGTCACCTGATCACAGTCTTCCACATTATGGTGAGATCTGTTTAATTTATAACAATTATTTTGACATTTGCATATATACATATAAATTAACATATGCAAATTTGTGCCCTCTTTTCCCCAACTTTTTGGTGCTGCATTTCATCTACTTTGGCAATTCAGAAGTGGCAAACCCTAGCACTATGGCACAACATAGAAATGCAGAAAGGAGCTGGAGAAGCCAATAGCTGCAGATGACCAATATATCCAATTCCAGAAGTATCTTTAGAAAAAAGCAAAATGTCACTAGCCAGTATGAACTAGAAGAAGATTCCTTCTTGACTCTTTGGCAAAGTGTCAAGCTGTGAGTGCAAGCCAAAGCTGTCCACTAAGTCTTCTTGAAATAAAATTTGGGGTAATGCTGGAGACTCCATCCAATACTTGATACCTTGTCTTGAACCCTGTGCTCACCAATGTTCCTGAAAGTCTTCTCCAGAATGTCACAGCTCTCTGAATGTACTGGATGTTGCAGACTCAGGCCTTCATGGTTGGGGTTCTTCCACACACCATATTTTTCTGATCCTCCCTCCCTCCCTCTGCCATCCCATCTCTGTTGGCTTCATGAAACTGGCCAAGAGCCACATATGACCCCTGTCTTACAGGATACATGATAACAGCCCACTATGCCTTGCACAAATTATCTTCAACTGTCTCTCCTCAGCACTCTTTATCCCTTTCACATTCTTGTGCATTTTGGCCCAATGTGAACGGCAGGGAAAACCTGGCTTACAGGGCTGTTGTAAAAGAAAGCTAACAACTTTTAGCTTTACTTTTAACTAACAACTTTTAACATTGCCGTCAGCAAACCAAAGGCTTCTCTTGGCTAGGGCTCATAGCACTGTAGGCTAACAGAAGCACACTTGCTGGCCAGGAGAAACAATTGAACAATAAGACACAGTGCCGGACTCTGAAACAGGGTTAAACTTGGTTTGAAGGTTTCTCAAAATCAATGGTGCTTGAACCACATTTTGGTTCTGATTTTTAAACCACAAACAACCGGTTTTCTCTCAAAGAAAACGCGACATTATATTTTAAAATATTCTTTCTGCTTTCAGCAGCTGAAACTTTAATAGAGGAGAAAGTTTTGCTGAGAAATTGCTTTTGAGGTTTGATTAGCAATAAATACCACAGTCCCTTTGGAACGTCAGTTTATGCAATGATGGAATGATCTCCCCATGAGGCCTGCCTGGCACCAACATTGTTATCTTTTCGTTGCCAGGTTAAACTGCCCTTTTCTCTCAGGAATTTGGTGGCATATAATGCATTTTTAATCAGGGCCTGGATTGACTTTGGCTGATAGTTTAAAACTTAGTTTTAGATATATGTTGTCTCTGTATGTGCTATCTGTTTATATGTTTTTCCATAAAGGGCTTTTGTACTTGTATAATCTATTTTAATAGCTTTTAATTTTTGCAAATTGTCCAGAGAGCTTTGTCTAGGGGTTGGTACAGAAATGTAATAAATGGATGAAAAAATGAATAAATTTAAATAGTCCATTTGTGAAGATGCCCTAGATAAATAATGTTGTTGGTTCAAAAGTAAGCACACTGAGAAATTGTCCTTTAAAAAGCGCTGCATGTACAAGTCCAGTAGCTAATTATGACATGGAAGAAATCCGATTTATTTGCATTCAGTTTCTTGAAGCACACCCAAAGAAGCCTGGTTCATGTTAGCAACTCAGTAGCTTTGCCAAATCTGATCCTGCAAAATAGTGAAGTCAACTTAGGTGTTTCTGAAGCACAGAATGTTCCAACCTAGTAAGCTTTAAAAAAATTGAAATGTTTAACACTTGTCTAATTTTACAACGCAGCTATGTGCCCAAAGGCTTGAGCTGGCCTCAGTGTTGTCTTGCTCTCTCTTCTTTTGTGTGGAGTGAAGCTTTGGAGATACATTGACAGTCATTCTTTTCTTTTTGAGGGGGAGGAAAACAGTAGATAAGTATTTTGTGTACTGCAAACAAATAAGGAGCTGTTTATTTACAAATGTGTGATTTATGAAGGAAAAATAGGACTCCAGTAGCAACCATTGGAAAGGTTAGTTCCAAAGCAATGGGTTGTCTAAAATGTTAGTCCTACTTAGAGTAGACCTGTTGGAATTAATAGGGCTTAAGTTAGACCAAATAGAAACCAAAGGCACAGTTACAAGATGGGGGATACTTGGCTCAGCAATACTACAAACGAGAAAGATCTTGGAATTGTTGTAGATTGCAAGCTGAATATGAGCCAGCAGTGCGATATGGCTGCAAGAAAGGCAAATGCTATTTTGGGCTGCATTAATAGAAGTATAGATTCCAAATCACGTGAGGTACTGGTTCCTCTCTATTCGGCCCTGGTTAGACCTAATCTAGAGTATTGCGTCCAGTTCTGGGCTCCACAATTCAAGAAGGACGCAGACAAGCTGGAGCGTGTTCAGAGGAGGGCAACCAGGATGATCAGGGGTCTGGAAACAAAGCCCTATGAAGGGAGACTGAAAGAACTGGGCATGTTTAGCCTGGAGAAGAGAAGATTGAGGGGAGACATGATAGCACTCTTCAAATACTTAAAAGGTTGTCACACAGAGGAGGGCCAGGAGCTCTTCTCGATCCTCCCAGAGTGCAGGACACGAATAATGGGCTCAAGTTAAAGGAAGCCAGATTCCAGCTGGACATCAGGAAAAACTTCCTGACTGTTAGCAGTGCAACAATGGAATCAGTTACCTAGGGAGGTTGTGGGTTCTCCCACACTAGAGGCCTTCAAGAGGCAGCTAGACAAGCATCTGTTGGGGATGCTTTAGGGTGGATTCCTGCATTGAGCAGGGGGTTGGACCCGATGGCCTTGTAGGCCCCTTCCAACTCTGCTATTCTATGATTCTATGATTCTAGACTAACAGTGGATACAAGGCAATATTGGTACAGCTCCCCTCAAAATCCAATTCTTCAAGCAATCCACAAAGCTAGGTTTATTTATTTATTTATTTATTTATTTTATTTTATTTATTGCATTTCTATACCGCCCAATAGCTGAAGCTCTCTGGGCAGTTTACAAAATTAAGACAATTCAAGTATAAAACAACAGTATAAAACCATAATATAAAATGCAATATAAAAGCACAACCAAGATAAAAACAGCAGCAATGCAAAAATACAAATTTAAAACAGCAAGTTCAAATTAATTTATAGACTGTTAAAATACTGGGAGAATAGAAAGGTCTTCACCTGGCACCTAAAAGAATATAATGTAGGTGCTAAGCGAACCTCCTTAGGGAGCTCATTCCACAGCCGGGGTGCCACAGCAAAAAAGGCCCTCCTCCTGGTAGCCACCTTCCTCACTTCCTTTGGCAGAGGCTTGTGGGGAAGGTTAAATTGTGGGGGTGGCCACACAATGCCAAGGACTCTTGGAAGGGATGTATTATTCAGAACCTTTTCCATTAAGTTTCAGGCCTTGGTTCAGTACTGCCTTTGTCACTTTGATGGGTCACCTATTCTGGGAGAAGTATAGGAGAAGTACAACCTTTTGGATGGCAGTGGCTTATGGTCCCATCAACAATGGTACCTTCAGGTTAGGCTCTCTCTGAGTTGGCAGTTGGAGGATCTATGTATCAGTGGTTGTGTCTCTGCCTGGATGGCCAATTTGGCTCTATCACTCTTGTGCTAAGAGGTCTCATAGGGTCTCATTTGGTCTCCCATGCTTTATAACATCTATATGAAATGCAGAGTGGAGCCATTTGGGGATAGGGCAAAAGGTGTCATCAGTACATCAGTAAGTCAGTAATCAACACTCAACTCTGTTTCTCCTTCTCATGTTCATCACATGAGGTGATGGAAGAGCTCAATTGTTCAGGAGCTGTATATGTACCTCTTTTATGTTCTTTTCCTTTTGCCTTTTTAAAGCTTTGCTGTAATGTGTACATTCCACCTCTGGAGCATAAGAGGAGTGCATGCCTCTTATTACTGAACAAAAAGGATTTATGCAGAATGGTCTTTCCCTCCTTGAAATTGCCCAAGGTTTGGTCCAAGTCCAGTAGAAAGATAAAGAACCATCAGAAGGAATAGCTGGGCCTTGAAGCTGCCCATCAACAATGAGCACCTGGACAGCAGGTATACAAGCCACCTGGTCACAGTCTTCCTCACTATGGGGAGATAGATTGTATTTCTACTTAATCGTAGTAGATATTTCTAAATGTATCTCTGTAACTATGTATTAGCATACACAGATTTTGTGCAAATCTGTCTTCTTTTTTATCTTCTTTTTGGACAGTTCATTTCCTCTTCTGTGTTGATGAGTGTGGCTATCCTAATGGACACTATCATGGTCTGCTACTGCATTTAAAAACTTGCCACAGCACCACTGGTGTGTTCTGCCATTCTTCCAAATGGCAGAAAAAGGTACAAAAGCTTGTTAGCACTAATTGGCACTTGCTCTTCTCTCATGTGAGTTAATATCACCATATCACTCTGTCTCCCCCCCCCCCCCCACTTATAGTTATTGGTGGTAGCAGGGAGGTGGGAAAGCTTGTCTGGTCTTCAAAGTCTCTGCTGCTGCTCTCCTTTCTTCTGTTTCTTTCCTTTTCAACGAGACTTTGACTGGACAGCCCTCCAAATGGAAGTCTCCTTCAAACAGGTGACTGTCCTCTCTAAAATATAACACACACCTCACGAGTGTACTACCTCCCCAACCCACCCCCTCCATAAGCAACAGTACATAGCCTAATACCAAATTTATGAGGATCCTCTGTGGTTGCATGCTTGCATAGTTACTTGGGAGTAAGCTGCATTGAACTCAGTGGTGCTTGTTCCACACTGCATAGGTTCAACTGAAAAGAAAAACATATTGAGATTTACCAACAGTAATAACTCCTCAGCCAGCTTTCATTAGCTTTTGCAACCCGTCTGGTAATGAAGGGTTCCCATTTAAACTTCTAGCATCGAGTGGGAGCTCCGTCAAAGAAAAGGCAAGAAGCATCCTGCTTCTGCTTAACTATTTCCCTCCTTCTCTGACTTCCTCTATACTAATTTGTTTCAGATAATTGTAATACTTGAAAGCCTTGTTATCGCCTCATTCGTTTTCCAGAGCAAGGAAGGCCCCTTCGCCTTGCACTACTCAATTACTTATGCCTACCTAGATGAGTTTTATTTGATTGAGCTTTATTTTTATTTATTTTTGATCTAACTCCAGTGATGGGGAACAGGGGTGGTGGTAAAGAGATGGGATAGGCAAGCTGAACAAAGTTAGAAAACGCCAAAGCCTGGAACCAGCATTTCAGGCAAATGAGTACAATAGGGCCATAAACCGCCAAGGTTGGAAACAGCAGCTGAGCAAAAGGGAAATGTAAAACGTTCTTGGCAATGCCCCAGGGTTTCAGCCAGCTGGGGCAAGAGGGGGAGCAAATTCCAACCCACACCATTCTAACCAATAATCTATGTTTCCCTTGGGAAATTACAGATGTTTGCAAGCTTTTGTGATAACTTAAAAAAACACTTTTACTCAAGCATATGAATAAACATTCTTCTGGAAAAGCATTTGCAGGATTTGAGCCCTGCAATTGTTACTTCTGTACAAATTTGATGATTCAGATCAAATAGCAAGGGCATATGTACACACCCAACACTCACAATATTACACGTTAATTATATCAGAGAACCCAAAGCAGGTTATTCTCACTATATTTGAATATGAAAAATGAAAAATGAAATAATAGTAATAAGTGTTCCTTACATATTAGTGATCAAGGGTGATTTTCCTTCATGGCCAAAATCAATGGTAGGCCAGGATCTCATTCATTTGGACGGCCTTCTAGTGACGGAGTTAAACTTTTCTCCAGATGAAGGGTCTGGTTGCTCAAAATACACTGGGGACAATTTAATTTCATTCTTGCACCGTTTGTGAGTTTCCACTTCTTCTTTTGCAAGGCTGCCACATACATTCTCTCAAACAGAGCAACCATGCAATGGTATGCACTCAGCTGTAGGGATGTTAGAGAAATCAGCAACAGAATCAAATGAGTTGGGTTTTTATGAATCCACAGCGGACCAGCTCTTCCCCAATCTGGTGGATTCTGCATACTTGTAGGCCATTTTTCTAACTTTCCCTAATTTTGTGTAAATTTGGTAATGTAAAAATATGGAAAGGAAAGGAAAAAAAAAAAAACCCAAGCCAAAACATGCATTTCCCCCATAGGCTAAAGTGTGAAAATGCACTTTTTGAGGGGATGGGGAGAATTTGCAGATTTTTGCAAGTGTGAATTTGCACAAATTCAGAAGCTAGAATAGTCCAATTCCATTTATGAGTGGACAATGGAGCGAAAGGTGCCTAACAATCCATGAAACTCAGATGGAATGAATTTTACACTGTCCATATATTCCTACTTAGCTGATCAAGACCTGCAAATTTACCACCAATTTATCACAAGTAATGATGTTCCTTTCGAGTTCCAGTGACATATGATTTCTATCCAGTGGCACATGTTTGTAATTTTTAGACTCTGAACTTAAAGGTCGTATGCTTTGATATTTTAAGCTGGCTTGTAAATGGTTACATTGTGGAGTGGGGGGTGGGGAGCTTCACCACTTGTCTGGCCTCTCTCCAGAGGTCTCAATCCACAAGGGAAGGGCCATAAGCCAAGAACTCTTTGGCTCTTGCCCTTTGACTGATGCCATAGGCTCTTTCCTCCATCAGGCTGGAGGGTTGATATACCTGCAGAAAGTGGGGCAGAAACAAACTCTCAGCACAGGTTCCCAGCTGAAAGCACTTTTTCTCTTAAGCTCTCAGGCACCCCAACTACTATGTCTGTTTCAGGATGGTTTTGGCTAGGACCATAGCTCAGTGATAGAGCACATCCATTGTATGGAAAAGGACCAATGGTCTAACTTTGTACAGACAGCTTTCTTTGGTCCTATATTAGGTTGCTTGAGACCAAGGCATGAAAGTGTCATTAACTCTACTTGATAAACAATTCCATTGACTAGGCTTAAAGTGCTTTAAAATGGTTAAAATGGTCAGAGGCTTAAAATGGTTTTCCAGAATGCCTTTTTAATAAAATGAACCTTTCTTCAATTTCAGGCTATTATTCTTAATTCACAGCCATTTTAAGCCAAGACACACTATGATTTTACAACTTGAAGTATCAGTTCTTTGCTATCACTGGACACTTAACATTATGCTAGAAAGAAAGCATTTTTTTTTCCAGCCATGCTAGCCAGCAATTGTAAAAATGAATTCTCCAAGGTCTGGGAATTCACCTTCTTATTAGTGTCTAATTATCTGCAAATGGGTTTGGGACCAATATGCATTGCTTGCTATACATACTTCTCACATTGGCTGCCATAACTGGCAAGTTTCATGTTTTTGTTTCTTTTTATTGGTCTTGGGAATTGAAAACAGGGAAAGAAGTTGGAAAACATCAGGAAGCAACTCAGGGTTGGAGGGGAACCACACACTCCATAGTCTGAGTGCCAAACTAGACATGACATCTATCACGTAGTTTCCTCTTGCGTACTGGCCTGCAGGGTGGGAGGCTTTAACCCTTTACCCCCTGCTATTTGAAATGGGAGGAGAACTCTGAGTGGGACCTTGTTGGGGTTTAAAAAAATACACCCTCCGACCGCGCCATAGTTCTGATCTGGATCCACCACCACCACCACCACCAAAATGCAGGCTAATTATTACAAACAACAACAGCAGCTATACAAGGGCAAACTATGTGATTGGTGTCACATCTAGTTTGGCCCTCAGCTCTCAGCTGAGTATTCCATGCCTTTTCATGGTAAGAACTACCCATTTGGCACATTGGTCAGGGGCCAACTTAAATGTGATTTTTTTCTGGTGCGAGTCCCATGGACATAAATGGGAACTACACTAGAGCATTGCTTTTGGCAACTCCCATTCATGCCTGTGGGGTTTGCACAGAAAACACACACACATGTTCGTCACACATACAACCCAAGTAATCTTGAGAGCCAAAATGACCAATGGAAAATTCATTGAGATAAATGGAGATTTCAGACAGATGTAATGCTCCTGTAGATTTCAGTGATTCATTTATAGTGGATTGTGCCAATGCCACTGAATTTAATAAAACCTATAGTGTTGCCATCTGCATATCCTCCTTCTGTCAGTCACAAATATAGCAACTACCATAGAATTGTGCCCATTTGAAAATTGCTAGAGGGCTTTATTGGGATACATTCCCATCAGTAGAAATTTGAAAAGAAAAAAATAGACCAGCATCTTGGCATCTGGTCCATTGGTGATTGGCAGCTCTGCAAAGATGAAGTAAAGCAGATGTCTGATGTACAAGCAGCTACAATGTGTCATAGCAAGATTTGAGATTGATTCACACATTACATTTTGGCATGGATTTCCTCTTGGTGTGTTGCTAATACATCTACACCTGGATCCACACAGAACTGCAGTGTATGAACATCATGCATCTGGTGCTTTCTGATGAACACGTATTTTGCATTCTGGAGAACTGGGAAATCAAGTTCATTTGATACATGTGCACAGTACTTCTAAATTTTAAGTCTTCATAGGGACATAAATTGCATGGAGGAATACCCAGAAAAATGAGTATTCCTTAGTCACCCTCACAACAGTGTTGGAAAGAGGTCATTTACCCAGAGCATTATTTATATTAAGATGCAGTTGTAGCTACGTGAGTTAGTGCTAAGGTATGTGTTCAGGTATATGACAGAGAAATCCGCAATGGAACTAAATGAGTTCAGATTTTTATGAATCTGACTCATGGGTTCCTATCAGGAGGATTCCATGTACTTGTGGACCATTTTTCTAACCTTCAGGGATTTTGCAAAATTTTGCAGTAGAAAAATATGCATTAAAAAAAGAGCTGGCTCAAAAACGCACATTTCCCCATAGGCTAAAGTGTGAAAATGTGCATTTGGGGGGAAATGGAACATTTTTGCATGTGTGAATTTGCACAAATTTGAAACGTAAAAATCCAGTTCCATTGATGGGTAGATGATAGAACGAAGGGGGCTGACAAGCCACAAAACACAGATGGAACGGATTTTACACAATCCGTACATCTCTCAGTTTGAGTAAAACAGCATTTCTATTGGTATTTTACTGTTCTTTCAAAAATTCTGGTGACCCATTTTTTGAGTTGTGACACACATGGGCTTGAGTAACTCTGATTTGATTCATGAAGTTCTAATGCTCTTGTTCTTCTTTCTCCATATTTTAATTCCAAACCAGTTGCACAATTTCTCTTGTCTCTCATCTGTCCTTCCAATTTTTATGTAAACAGATTTAGGAGCAGAGAACAAGAACACGCTCTGCAGAATGCTGGTTATATTCCAGAATGCATAGATTGCAGTTCCACCTCAGGGACAGTTTTTGAACCATCAAAGCAAGCAGCAGCACCTGTGTTGCATGAATACCCTTCGGAATATTGAGGATTTCTTTATCCAATCTGTTTTCGCTGTTGAGATACAGGAATGTATCCAATGTTAGTCCTACTTTGAGTAGACCTATTCAAATGAATGGGACTTAAGTTGGACCAACTTTTGATACAACCCTAAGCTCTGGGCTTGAAGAAGAAGGAAAGAGTGCATCCCTTGTAATACAGGCCTCATGAAAAGACTGACCAGTTGAGAAACCTCAATGTCTTAAGAAAAAAGCTTCTGAATTTTGGTGGTAAATGAAGAGCCAACAACAATTTAGGGAGCTCATTGAATTCAGGCAAACTTCACCTCACCCCCCAGTTCTGCCAGTTCCAAAGTATGGGTCCACCATGACATTCCTCTAGAGGTTAGAGGATCCACTGGTCAAGGCCCAAATCTGTTCCAGCACCCCTCCTACACATATTTAACCTCATTCTTCAGTGTCAGTGGGATCTCAGTATGAACATAAGTAGGCTGGCTGCAAAGCAAAGGCAGTTTAGCTCTCTGCTGCAAGTTGATTTGAGAAGAAGAAGAAGAAGAAGAAGAAGAAGAAGAAGAAGAAGAAGAAGAAAGTCAGAAAGCCCTTTCCCTTACTGCTATTCTAGAACCAGCCTTGATCCAGCAGCAATAGCTTGATAATTGTACAATATAATGCATTTGGGAGTCAGGAAGATCCCACTTTAGTGGAAAAGCCTTGTGAAAAATTCCCAACTGCAGCTGCTTTCACTTATCCCATACAAGTGAATGAAGGTGGTTAAATCAATTTGTTTGGATCCCAAGTGCTTCTTTCCTAGTCAAGCTCATGAGAAAGGAAATATCTTGAATGTAGGAAGGCGGAGGATGCAGTGTTTAATAAAAGTTGGATTTTTTTTCTTTTTAAGTGGCAACAAAACATTCCTAAAATGGCGGGACTTTGCTGCCTAGGAGAAAGCAGCCTTGGACTATTTTTCAAGGGTAGGAAACACAGTGCCCTCCAGATGTTCTGCACCACAATTTCCACAATCTCAGACCATTGGCCAGCTGGCTGGTGCTGATGAGAATGGTAGTCCAAAACATCTGGAAGGCACCATGTCTCCCACTCCCCTGGGCTACATGGTAAATAGTAGAAACATACACATAATTTACCATGGGTGTTTTTTTTTTAATGTTTCAAACTGCTCTGGGTATGGTGCTATCCAATAGGTGCTTGCAACTACCATATACACTGCTTTATTACTTAACTATTTATTTAGTACATCTAGATCCCATCTTCCTTCCATCATGGAATTCACAGCAGCATACATAGCAGTATCCCATCCAGACCCTGACTGGATCCAGACCTGCTTAGCTTTATCACTTGCCCTCCAGCAATGACAATCACTTTTATTAGAGCAGTGCTGATCATATTTCTGGTGCGAGTTTCAGCTTCTCTGTGATGATGCTTAAAGGACTATCAAAAACAAAACAGAGCAAAAACTGGCCAGATCATTTTGATCAAAGACTACTATAGGACAGATAAAATGTTTTTGTGTGCTATGGATAATGAGATTAGGGATGTGCTCCGCTTCTAATTGGACCGGCGAATTAGAAGCGGAGCGGGGTTGGGGGGCCAGTGGAGCGTGGCGAAGAGGATCAAGGTGAAGGCGGATCCTTTGCCTCGATCCGGAGCTCCGCCGGAAAGGTAAGTGGGGTTTACCGGGCCCTGCCGCTGTCGCCCATGCAGCGACAGCGGCAGGGCCCAGTAAACCCCCCCTCCTCTCCCTTACCTGCCTCCGTCCGCGGTCCCTCGGCTTCTTCAATTGAGCCCGTGGTTCAACCAGGAAGTCTAGGCCGCACTTGTGGCCCAGACTTCCTGGCTGAACCGCGGGCTCAATTGAAGAAGCCGACGGACCGCGGACAGAGGCAGGTAAGGCCCCCCTCCCCCTTGGTCCCTTACCAGGCTCTGCCGCCGTCGGCCCACGGGCGGCGATGGCGGCAGAGCCCGGTACCCCCCCTGCCCTCCTCTCCTGGCCTTACCTGGCACCACTCCCCTCCACTGCGGAGCTCCAATTCGGAGCCGGAGCTCCGTGGCGAAGAGGAGCGGAGTATGGGCGGAGTGGAGCGGGCCGATCCGAAATTTTCGGATCGGCCCGCGGGGCAGAGCGGGGGGTCCGTGCACACCCCTAAATGAGATATTCTGCTTCAAAATGGTTTAGATAGCCTGACAGAAGGGCTATTGCTACGACTATGTGACATATACAACATATGCAAAATGTATGGGGCGAGAAAGAAGGAGCAAAGAACCAATGATGATTAGAAAGAGAGGTTTTCTTCTTTCCCCAGTATGAGAACATTCATTTTTGTTTTCAGACTCGATTGTGTCAGCAACACTATCCACTTTGGATGGTGATCGTAAAAATCACGAGTCCCCAAGGATGGAGGAAGTCGCCTACTTATTACTTTAAAATTACCTGTAAATTTTGGATGAAATGGTCTGGAGTCCACTGTCCACATTTCGTCCTGGCTGACAAACCTGGCAAAAGGATTCTTGTACCAGCAACAGAGAACTAGGAAATGAGTTGGAAGCATGCTAAAATCTGGAAAACAACGCTTTGAAACCACAGAGGAGCCTCTGATTAACTGGAGACAGCCTTTGCCACTCCTGGTCTCTGTGAGCAATGCAGGTTTAAGGAAGTAAAACAAAAAGGCATTTCATTTCGGAACTCCTCAAGCCAAACTGAATCAACGTGAGAGGATTGTTCCTATTCTAATGGCGCCTGGACGAAGGAGGTTTTCCAAAGACAAAAGAAGAGCTAAATATACCCAAAGCTTTACAAAACTGTGGGAAAATGAGAATACCACTTCTTCCCATTTCTTCGCTCCTACGTTCCCACATTGGGGCCTGGGCTAGCGTCAAAGATAGGCATGGCTGGGCCCCTGCCCAGAGTACGCATTCTGGCAGAGGCCCATTGACAAGAGTCTGCTGGAGCTGCTCTTCCTCTCCAGCATTGCAACCTGCTTGTTCACCTGCTTCTCAATCTGGCCCAGACAGAGACGGAGCAGAGAAAGAGGAGCAGCAGATGCTACTACCCACTTGCTCCCTAGCTCTCTGCCTGTCAAGCAAGCGGGTGCTAGCAATGATGGGCCAGAGGGCGAGGAGCCATTGGTGACAAGGGCAGTGAGAAGGTGGCCTCATGAGGGAGGGGATCCATGGAGGGAACCTTGCTCAAAATCTGGAACCAGCACTGGCACCAGTAACCGAGGATCACTATTGTGTGGGGAAATATTCTCATAGCTCAGATGGATCCCTTCATGGTATGTTGGCTTCTTTTATATTTCATTTGTACTTCCATTGATTTCCATGCTAAAATTATATTTTGATAAGGCAGAGGCTTATGGTGATCAGAACGGGGACGACGACTCTACATTGTTCTCTATAGATAATCTAAAATGATCCCACTACTCTTCATTGTTCTATGAAAAATTACTCCAAAGGGCATTTTTATGAACTGCATTTCCCATACTATAGCCTCAGTGAGTATTTTGATAAATGGACAAGTTGACCAAACCATTAAGATATAAACGAAAGAAAGCAATAAGATTTCTGAGCTCCTCTACTTGCTACAAAGCTTTTGTTATGATATATGTGCTAAGCTAGGGGTGGGAACCTCTTTCAGCCTAGGAATTGAGTTCCATTTCAGAGAAGCTCTCGGGGGCAGCCTCCCAGTGGTGGGTGGGGCCAAGGCAAAGGGGGTGGGGCTAAAGGCAAAGAGTGCGGGATCAAAGTCAAAGACACTGAGGACAAAATACCACCACTTTGTAGCTTGAAGTTTTTACTCCCAATAACTAAGCCGTAGGAGAGGCATTTCAAACTTTTAGCAGGGAGGACAAATGTGTAAAATCCAGGAAACCACCAAATAACTAGTGGACAGGGGAAAGGGGGCTGGGCCAGGGCCAGGGCCAGGGTGTATGGTCATCTGGGGAACCCAGAAGGTCAGATTGTGAACCCAGGAGGGGCAGATTTTACTCCCAGTCCTGAGGCTCCCACCCTGGAATATACAAATACACATATTTAGTAGGGGTATGCAGAGCAGGACTTCTCCTCTCCAAAATTTAGGGCAGAGCTCCGATAAAGCAATTCCCCGCCCAATTTTCGGGGTGACTCTGTCTACCTGCACCATTGGATTACCTGGTGGAAACCCACTCCATTTTTGGAGAACCATACAATTAGCGTCAATGGGAATAAACAAAAATGCATACATTGCCATCATTTTTAAAGATAAAGAGATGAAACTTGGCACCCTGGTAGCTCATAAGTAAGGATTTAGTCATGCCAAGTTGTATGCAGTTCCCTACATGCCTTGATTTTTTAAAAAAACTTCCCCTCACCCCTCCCTATGAAACTACACAGGACCTATCCTTTACTATGCTGATGCACAGTTGTGCATCTTCAGTTTATAAAAATATAAATCTGTTCCCAGACCGTTTGCTCTAATGGGGTGAAATGGGGTGCGTGTGTGCTCTCCCTATGAGAGGTCAGACAAGAACAAACAAATATAATACCTTTATTTTTTAGGGGTGTGATCCGCTCCGATTAGGAGCGTAGAAGCAGTAGCGGATTGGCCTGCTCCGCCTTACCCAGAGGCGGAGTAGGAGCGGACCGCGGACCCCCTAGAAGCAAGGCGAAGAGAAGCGGCCATTTTTTGGAGCTCCTAGTTCAGGCGGAGCGCTCCGGTCGCCATCTTGAAAACATTTCACCATAGGATTGCATTGCGGCAAATAATCGCGCATAACTACGTTCTTTTTGAAGCTATCGTTCTAGAAATTCTTGTGCTCAGAGAGTCGTGGATGGGGGTCATTTTGAGACCACTCTCACCTCTCTGCGTTGTCTGGGTCGCGTGCTATATTTTTGTGAAAATTGGGTCAACCGCGCGGCTCAAACGGCGTTTTCGGCTTTTCGCCCATAGGATTGCATTGAGGGAAAGACTCGGGCATAACTGGGTTGGTTTTTAAGCTATCGTTCTGAAAATTCTTGTGCACAGAGAGTCGTGGATGCGGGTCATTTTGAGACTACTCTCAACTTTCTGCGTTGTCCGGGTCGCGCGCTAGAAGTTTTTTAAAAATCGGCGGGAAAAATACCTTTTTCAAAGGGCTGAGGGGCAGAGTCAGCTCCCGGTCATGATCACATGATCCCAAAGTTAGAGGAGGGGATAGGCAAAACGGGTAACTTGGGATTCTGGGAAACTTCTCTTTCTTCATATGAACGGGCTTTTCCCAGTGTTTTTTAAAACAGTAGCCCTACCAAATGCACAAACACAACCTGAAATCATATACTAAGCCAAGAATAAGAGATAGAAACACAGCACTGCTCCCCACCCTAACCTTGGTGAACAACTGAATAGATGTGGTGCAAGGGGATGAGCTCCCCTAGGGCATCTCATCGTGGACGTGCCCCCACTCTCTCCTGCACTGGAAGGCCATTAGAGCCTTCCAAAGAGAGTAAAACGGTGGAGCAATGCCTATTATGAGTTGAAGTGAGCGTTTACTTCTCAGTGGTGGAGCAATGCCTGTTATGAGTTGAAGTGAGCGTTTTACTTCTTCTCAGAGCTGTCGGTGGCTGTCTTGAACTGGCAGCTACTTCCCCCTCCCCCGGGCACGTCCCCCTATTGCTGGTAAAAGACAGATATAGCCTTTTTTTAAAAATTCTTCTTGCTGTTTATTGAGCAACACTGCTGCTTTTAATTCCACCCCTCCTTTGTTTATTTATTAATTTATTCCATTTTATATGCATTACTGGCTTATCCTTGGCTCACTTCCTTATGCCCCCAGAAATGCCAGCTGCATGCCTGCCTGCCTTCCCTCCCTCCTCCCCTGCCCACCTCACAGGGATGTTGTGTGTGGGGTGCCCGATTTTCAAAAATTCGCCAAAAATCAGGGGATGATGGGATTGCTTTGAAACTTGGCATGCGTGTGTATATCCCCATGAGGTGTCATGGTGCCAAACATGAGGTTTTTAACTTGAACAGAAAAAAAGTTGTATAATTTTTTAGCTTTCAATGCAAGCCTATGGGGGGGGGGAAACGGAGCTCCGGATCCGGATCCGGAGCTCCGGGCGGAGCGGAGCGGAAGTGGGCGGAGCGGGGGCGGGGCGGAGCGGCCCGATCAGGAAAATGGCGGATCTGCAAGTGAAGCGGAGCGGGGGGTCCGTGCACACCCCTATTATTTTTCATTTCAAAGCATATAAACTTGTGTCCAGTCTTAAAAACAGGAGATATACTAGTACTAGCAAACTTTTCACTCGCTGCCGCTTCTTCTTTTGACTTTACACCCGGCCGAGTTGCATCCATACTTGCAGTACGCAGATCAGCCTTTAGCACAAGATTCTTTTCCATATCATAATATTGGCTTGTGAGACTGTATGGATCTACGCTGCCTGCCAGTCATCATCACTTCCTGGGACAACTCATTTACGCAGAATGGTTTTCATTATTTTCATACTGTGAGCCATTTTTCCAAAACCCTTCCCTTCAGCCAACATCAATAGTGCATATGGGGAGTGGAACTTGGACTCTTTCTCGCTCCATGAACTAGCAAACCAATGAGTTCCAAGGCAGGGAAAAATGGGTTATATAATTTGCAATCGCTCCCCCTAAGCCCTGTGATTGGAGTTGGGTATAGGGAGGAGATTGTGGCTGTTGGTTAGCTACAGATGTCAATCTCAAAACTTCCCCCGCTTCACCCCTTGGTGTCTTCCTAATATGGAAGTGTGTTCAGTTAGCCATCCATCAACATGAAACCTGCTCTCACATCGTCTAAAAAACCTTCAGACCTATGGATCCATTCAAGGCTCTGAATGATCTTCTAACTGCACCACAGGTTTCCAGCAGTTTTAAACCGCCCCCTAACTGCACCACAGTTTCGGATGTTTGTCAGAGGTCCAGCAGACCCCCAGATTTTCAGTGCAGAGCGCACACCCCTAATACTTAGTAAGTAATAAAAAGGCATGCACTAAGAAGTCATTTTCTATTGTTATTGATCAGAAGACAGAGAAGATGTTGAGGAGGACAAAAATTATTGTTGTCTGCCATGATTACTAGCCACGGTATTTTTTTTAGACTAAGGTCCTTCCTAGATGGGGCTTTAGCCTGGTGCGAGGCCCAGGCTCACCGCTGTGTGACCAGATGACGCACAGGGGATCTCAGGCAGGGGTGAACCCTCCCTTGGCCCGGTTACCAGATTTACTCCTGAGTAGCTGGGAAAAGCAGTGGACGTGCCACAGCGCTCCCATCAGGGCTACGGTGGGGACATGGGGGGATGGGAAATGGAGGCCAGGGAGTTCAGGGGGAATTGCGGCCCAGGGGACATCAGGGGGGAATTGCGGGCAGGGGACATCGGGCGGGGGATCGGACATCGCGGGTGGGGGGTGGGCAGGGGATCAGACATCATGGGCAGGGGAAGGAGAATGGGGCCGGGGGGGCAGGTGGGGGATCGCGGATGGGGGGAAGGAGAACGGGGCTGGGGGGCGGGCAGGGGTAGGAGAATGGGGCCAGGGGGAGGAGATCGTGGGTGGGGGGGGGGGGAAGGAGAATTTTTTAAACAACACCCTACTTACCTTTCCTGGCTCCTGCGCTGCTGCTGCTGCTTTAAGAATAAAAAAAAGGGCGGCCTCGGCAGCTCTCCGCCAGAGCTCATCACGGCTTGCATGTGAATAAGGGTGCGATCTCACATTATTCATCACACGAGGTCTCCCCTCCTCTCCCCCGGATTTTCCACCAGGTCTAGCAAGGCCCTAAGCCATTCAATCACCTTGATAGTTAATTTAGGAAGAAAGACCCTGCACATGCAATGGCATGTGGGCAGCATAAGGTGTGGGCGGAGCATAACCTATAAAAGCCTGCCTTGCCAAAGCTCTGCTTCTTCTCGGCTCCCACCCTCCCTCTCTTTAACTAGTATGGGATTAGCCAGTCGCCCCCTTTGGGGGGGGGGGGCTGAGTAGGATATTTTTACCTGCCAGGTTTTTTGCCTACTCCATACTGGAATTATGATTACCGGAAGGTGAATAAATAGGTGAATTAGATTGGATTGGTTAGGGTGTGTGGGAATTTGCATGATATTACAATAGGGACAGTGAGCTCTCTGGCACCTTTTGGTGATTGGCATATCCAGAGGTCCTGCTCCTCAAGCGCTGTGCAGCTCTTGTGTCAAGATATGGTTTGCCTTTGGGGACCCTCCTGTCTCACCTACTCTGCAGCACTGAGTTGGGATGATGCAGGCTGTTCCCCCCATACACTGAAGTGTAGCTTGAATAAGGGGCCGGGTTTACCCGAGCCCTGTGTTCAAGAGAGTGGCTTGCCTTTATTGGCAGGCTAGGTGCTTGAAGAAAGGGTCTAATAGATTTCCGCACTTTCACATGCAGATCCTGGGAGGGGTGAAGTTCCCTTATTTAAATAAAGAGGCCTTAGTTTATCCCAAGCTCCTGTGTCAGTGTTTTTATTCCATGCTTCCTTCTCCACTCGCAATGCTTAATACACCAACCCTCCATCCTGTTCTGGGGGGCCTTGCTGTATTGTGCAAGTTGTAAAAAGGCATTTATATAAACCCATTCAGAAAGGATTGCTCACACACTGAGAAATATTCACACACACATCCTCTTCATTCAGTTTATCAGAATCTTTTAAACATCCTTTGTATGGAAATCTGAAAGAAATTTGGAATCAAGTTGTCCCATACTGGCAATAATATTAGATTTTTATATTTTCCTAAACCAACTAGCTATGACAATAATCAAAATAATGCATCGAGGCTGTTCCTTTAGTGTTACCAGAATATATCCCCCCAACACACACACACACAGAGGATGTTTCAACTTCTTACTGGCTGGTTTCCATCCCCCCGTGTTCTAAGTAAAAACATGTTTCCCATATGATATTAATTTCTCTTCGAATTGAACACTTAGCAATGCTGCTATGGAATATCGTCCCCACTGGAATTCTGGTGGAAAACAACACAATACCTTATTAGAAAGATCCATTGTATTACGGCTAAGGGCTCCCAGAAAGTTATGAAATTTGACGATCTCTAAACAGAAGGTCTGGGAAACATTTTCCCTCTGGGAAATGTTTTCTCTTCAATTGTGCAAGGAAATAATTGCACACATTGTCCATTTATTTATTCATTTGAAGCAGAATATCCTTTGAATAGGCTTGCATTTGTTTTCCGGAGAGATCGAAGGAAGGACTATAGGGTCCTGCTGGTGAGAAGAAAGATGGCAATGATCATGAAGAAGGGGACGCTGTCTTAAGAACTGGAAAAGGCTATAATGAGCCTAAAGGCTGCATAGAAGAATCACATTCCTAGTGGTCCAAGAAGTTATTCCTGTCCAGTTCCCCTAAGTGGGACCAGAGAATTCTAGAAAGGAGTAGCTGAGATCAACTTGCCCTGTGCTCCATACTGGAAGACCACTCTTTTCCGATCTCTGGACAAAGTTTGTTCATTAGCTCATCACTGGTACCCCTCGGTAATTGATTTCATGAGGCTGGGCACACATCTCAGGTCTCTGGTTTTTCCAGGCCATGTTTTCCCCTTCTACTTAATTTTCTTTATGAGATTGTACAATAGACCCTCTGTGCAGCCACCAAGTTCTCTTCCTCTGGAGATAGCTGCATCTTGAACAACTAAGAGGAGAGGAATAACAGCCGAATTCCAGATGACTCTCTCTGCTAACAAAAAAGAAATTGTTTGTCGCTCAGCGAGTCTGATTCTTCCTAGAAAGAAGCAATGAAAAGGATGGATTGCATCCACAGAAACTTGAATAGAGTTGCCACATCTTGCTGAATGAATTATGAATCAAAATTTAGAGGAAGCAGCTGGGTAGATAGAAAATGACTGCACAAGAATTTATTTAGGAAGCGCCAGTGTGGACTGGGAGTCGGGCGATCCGGGTTCTAGTCCCCACTCGCTCAGCCATGGAAGCCCACTGGGTGACTTTGGGCCAGTCACAGGCTCTCAGCCCAGCCTACCTCACAGGGTTGTTATTGTGAGAGGATTATGGCTCCTGCCTTGGGTTCCTTGGAGGGAAAAAAGTGGGATATATATGCAATAAATAAGCAAATACGTACTTCACATAATTTCTTTAAAAAGGTTTTGCAGTGAAATTCAGGATTCTCTCCCTTGGTACTAACATTCTTCTTGAGCAGCAGAAGAACAGAAAGATGCTGTTCAAGTTAAGCCCCCACTCTTTCTATTCAACGTTTTTCTCAACACAAAACAACCCCCCTAACAATAACAATAACAACAAACAAACAAACCCTCTAACCTTTAGAGTTTGTCAAATTATGAAGTGAGTGTGTGTGTGTGTGTGTGTGTGTGTGTGTGTGTGTGTGTGTAATTTGGGCGTTTGAAGAATCACCATCTAGCAAAATTCAAGTAGAATGATGGGATGACCGAGAACCGTTATTTAGAGGCCTATGGCATGGTGCGAGGAGGGTCTGGATGATCATGTCGTTGGAAATTGGGTTTCTGAACATAGATGGCAGAATGCTGTGAAGGTGCCATTTCTTTAAAATCCATTTAAAATATGTGTTTTTAATTATTTTTAAAGAACTTTGCCACAATTGTGCAACTGAAAAGTATGTCTCCGTTGAAATCAAAAGGCATGCACAGGAAGTGGCTGCAGCATGAAAATCCCTGGTGGGAAGCAAAAGGCACTTTACTGCTGAAGATCCTTAGGGCGAGAGGGTCTCCGGCAGCGCAGTGGGGGGGGGTCTTTTGGACACCCACCAAGTGTTTCCAGTGCTGCAGCCTGTTTGGAGCTGCCTATTGATTTCGATTGCACGATTGCCCAGTTTCCTCATCGCACGCCTGCACCATTTCGTAAATTTTAACATTTTTTTTTTAATGAAGGGTAGACATTTAAAAAGAAAAACAAACTGTCTCCCCCCCTTAAAACAATTAGCAGTTTAGTGTTTCCCTGCGGGGGTAGTGGGGGTGGGGAGAGACCGAAAATAGTCCTCTGGAATCTGACCTCAAAATGCTTTGCCAAGTTCTAATCTGGAAATCATGCTGGAACTGCAGCAGTGGAGGCTAGTGGCTCCGATACCAGCAGGGCAGTTAATCGTCTTCAGGTTTCACTCAGAACTCTGCAGGAGCTTGGATAGCATCTTTAGAGTTCTGACTGAAACTTGGAACGGATTCACCACCTCACTGATATCAGAGCCACCAGCCTCCACTGCAATAGACTTCTCCAAAATCCAGGGTGGAATCCAGTTGAGGCTGATTCTGTAATTATCCCTATTTAAAACTTTCATTTCATTTCATTTATTTCTATAACACCCAATATCCAAAATTATCTCAGCAGTTTACAAAGATTAAACTCCTAAAAGTGTAATATGATAGCATAATATAAAACTATTAACATATATATATATTAGTTTTAAACAGTCATTTTTAAAACAATAATAATTAGAGGTGTGCTCCGCTCCGATTAGAATCGGAGAATCAGAAGCAAATTGGCCTGCTCTGCCTTGCCCAGAGGCGGAGTAGAAGCGGACTGCGGACCCTTAGAAGCACGGAGAAGAGAAGTGCCCATAGGCGGAGCGATTCTCTTTTTGCTGCGCGATCCGATTGCCATTTTGAAAAATTTCACCCATAGGATTGCATTGTGGAAAAGAAAAGGGGATAACTGTGTTGTTTTTTAAGCTATCTTTCTGAAACTTCTTGTGCTTAGAGAGTCATGGCTGGGGGTCATTTTGAGCCTACTCTCAGTTCTCTGCGTGGTGCGGTTCGCTTGCTAGAATTTTTTGAAAAAATATGTTAAAAATCTGGGAAAAGGTACCTTTTCGAAGTGCTGAGGGGCAGAGTCAACTCCCGGTCATGATCACATGATCCCAAAGTTGGAGGAGGGGATAGGCAAAACGGGTAACTTGCGATCCTGGGAAACTTCTCTTTCTTAGTCTGAACGGACTTTTCCCAGTGTTTTTTAAAACAGTAGCCCCACCAAATGCACAAACACAACCTGAAATCATATACTAAGCAAATAAATAACAGATAGGAAACACAGCACTGCTACCCACCATAACCTTGGTGAACAACTGAATAGATGTGGTGCAAGGGGATGAGGTCCCCTAAGGCATGTGGATGTGCCCTGTGCTGAAGCTAATGCCTTTCATGAGTTGAAGTGAAAGGTGACTTCTTAATCCCCCTCCCCTTGGGCACGTCCACTTCCCTCTTACTGGTAAAAGACAGACAGAGCCTTTTTAAAAAATTCTTCTTGTTCTTTATTCAGCAGCACTGCTGCTTTTAATTCCACCCCTCCTTTATTTATTTATTTATTTATTTATTCCATTTTACACCCCATAGCCCAAGCTCTCCTGGCTTTTCCTCTTCAGTGAAGTCAGGCAGGCTTTCATTGTGGTTCAACTCCTTATTGTTGTTGTTGTTGTTATTATTATTGCTATTAATATTAATTAGTACTGCTATTATTAACATTATTATTTTGTTGTTTAGTAATGGCTGTGATCACAGTGCAGTCAATCAACTCTGAAGCAAGGATCACAAAGCTTTACTCTTATCCTCCTAGCCTCCTAGTTATGGGATGCAAAAGAAAAGGCATCTCTCTGTGCTGCTCCCGCCTCACAGGGATGGTTTGCATTACTGGCTTTGAAACTATCCTTGGCTCACTTCCTTATGCCCCCAGAAATGTCTGCTGCCTGCCTGCCTTCCCTCCCTCCTCCCCTGCCCGTGTCTCTTGCTTCGACTCAAGGGATAAGTCCTTCTCACTTAGACTTTTGGAAGTTCCAAATCAATTTTTCAAGTGTGGAAGAAGATTCATATAGGTTTATCTCTATTCCCCAATTCATGGCATGTTGGGATTTCCTTTAAAATGGCCCCATTCAGCTGTCTGCAGCTTTAAATCCCTGAGATACTGGGGTGTCTGATTTTCATAAATTCCCCAAAAATCAGGGGATGATGGGATTGGCTTGAGTCTTGGCATGCATGTGTATCCATGGATAAGCTATCATGGTGCTGGGTTTGAGGTTTCTAACGTAAAAATTGACGGCGATATGGAAAGGGGTGTGAATTGGGGTTATGGGTGGTGCTTTAGAGGTTAAAGCCCCGCCAAAAATCAGGGGATGATGGGATTTGCTTGAAACTTGGCATGAATGTGGATCTAGATGGCATCTGTGGGGGTGCCCACTTCCATTTTTTTTATCTGTCAAAATGTCGGAGAACAGTCCATGTCTGAAAATGGGGTGTCCGATTTTCATAAATTCACCAAAAATCAGGGGATGATGGGATTGGCTTGAGTCTTGGCATGTGTGTGTATACGTCTATGAGGTGTCATGGTGCCAAAATTGAGGTTTCTAACTTTAACAGAAAAAAAGTTGTATACTTTTTTGGATTTCAATGCAAGCCTATGGGGGGGCTTGGGAAGCGGAGCTCTGATCCGGATCCGGAGCTCCGCAGCGGAGCAGAGCAGACTATAGGCGGAGCGGGGAGGAGTGGAGTGGCCCGATCCACAAATTGCGGATCTGGAAGACAAGCGGATCAGGGGGTCCGTGCACACCCCTAATAATAATCCCAAAACCCATTAAAAAGATGCCTAGGAGTAAAGGAAAGTCTTAGCATGATGTGTAAAAAACAACAATAATGCATTAAAAAATGTCAGGAATGCTCACTAGGGTGAGCATTCCATAATCAGGGGGCTACCACTGAGAAGGCCATCTCCCTTGTTACCTTTATTAGGCGAGGCATTTAGAGGAAGGCTTTAGATATTAGCTGTAGTATATGGGTAGGTTCTAGGGATGTGCTCTGCTTCTCCTCGAACCGGAGAAGCAGGAGCGGAGTGGGGGGCTTCGCCTACCCTTAAGGTAGATGCATAGATGGGTCACCAACCCAAACTGGTAGAAGGCACTCCATGCCACTGTCACTATCTGAGCCTCAAGTGATAATGGCTCCAGTAGAACTCCTAAGCTATGTGGTAGTGGGGATCCTTCACATCAGTCCTATATTGCTCCTGTTACGGTGTGATACTATATACACTTACGTGGGAGTAAGACTTATTAAACGCAATAGGCATTACTTTTGAGTAGACATCCCTAGGATGACACTGTTAGTCAGGTTCTACCCCATTGCTTTATAATGGTTTATAATGATATTGACAACTGTTGGGGCCACATACTGTATTTAAACCACTTTCGGAGTGTTATATCCTGCTTGGTGTAGATCTGACCTTAGTCTCTATGTAGCTATCAGCCTGCATACAGTATATAGATGGTGGCAGATAATACTAAAATTGAAAACTGGTGAGCTTAACTCCAGTGTGACTTGTTTACATTTGAGGTAACATTCAGGGAACCTCAGCTTCCATTTTAAAAAAAAGTTTCTGAATTCAAGATATGCTTGAAAGTTTCTGGACAATTTCATTTCAATTATTTATCTATCTCTTTTTAATGGAAGGAGGATGATACATCCTAGATCCTGACTACTCAGGCATGCTGATGATGCAAGGAGTGGTCCTTTGTAATCACTCCTAACTGCAAATGTTTACTTTCTGTTGTTGTTGTTGTCGTCCCACTTTTTTCTTCCTGTAAAGATGCCAAGGCAGCTTACATGATCCTCCTCCTCACCATTTTATTCTTACAACAACCCTGTGAAGTAGATTAGGCTGAGAGTCAGTGAAGGCCCAGTCACCCAGTGAGCTTCATGTCTGCGTGGAGACTAGAACCTGGATCTCCTGAGCCCCAGTCCAACACTCTAACCACTACAGCATACTGGTTCAATGACATTCTGAGCTGTCATACTGATGCAGTGGATGCTGGTAGATACTTAAAGGGGAAGGAGGAAGAGCAAAGTGGAATAGGAGAATATAAGTAGGATAATTTCCATAAGAACCTGTGGACTCTTGTGGAACATACCATGAGTTGCCCAGCATATTCTCGGCAGAGGTATTTTGAAAGGATTTAGCAACAAAAAGAGTTTGTTGGTCTACTTAGCACTTAAGCTGACAGGATTTGGAAGAAATCCATGCTGCTTTTTTAATGTTCCCAAGACCAGAATATTCTCTAACGATCTAATTTCCAGCTGAGCTATCCCAAGGCCAAGTGGAAACACGAAAGACAGATTAATGGCTTAAGTTGGTTTAAAGAAAAAAGCACAAGATCTTCAGATGAACAACAACCTAGGGAAAGTTTCTGAAACATACTAGTTCAACCATTTGATGTTTATTTTTGAATTTCACATAGAAACAACTCTCTCTGTGTATATATATGTGTGTATTGCTTAGTTCAAAAATACACCTCAAAAACCATCAGTAGCTGTTGTGGGGGATTGGGCAAAAGATCTACTCCGAAAACTTAGACCTTTGCTAGACCTACCTTAAAATCCAGGCGGGAGGAGGGGAGGACCCGCGATGCAACTATTGTGGGCTCTCGCCTTAGTCTACACCTCAGGCGTGACGAGGTCAAGAAAAGACCCGTTGCATCCGCCATTTTAAAAAAATTCCTTAAAGGGGCTATGCGCACAAACGCTCGTGCGCGCAGGTAAGTTTTTTAAAAAAAATTAATTGGTTTTCCTGCTCCCCCCACTCTGCCCCCGATGGGCGCAGCACTCCTGGGGAGCACTGCACCCCGTGTGCAGCTTCTCCTGGCTACGTGCGAGTAATTGCGCGGAGCCGGGGAAAGCTGCAGAATGGACTAGATGCTTGCGGTCTCGGGCTCAGCCCAAGACTGCAAGAAAAACTGGGGCCAAAGGGTAGGCTAATATCCCGGGGCCAGGCAGGGTTGATCCCTGCCTGAGCCCGGGATCCCCTGTGTGTCATCTGGATGCACAGGGACGATCCCGGGTATCACCCCGGGATATAGCCTGGTCTAGCAAAAGCCTTAATCGCAATCCAAAGTAGTTGAACCAGAGTCATTTCAAACTCATTATACTGAGTCATATTTGATATCTTATTTGGTTTCATAGGCTGAGAGAATCAATGTATATCAAGCCGGCTTATACTGAGTGAGACTATCGATCTATCTAGTCCAGTATTGTCACCACTTTGTGGCAGCTGCTTTCTGATATTCTAAGTAGAGGACCAAAAATCCCTGCTAATGGGAGAGTCTGGGTTAGATTGAGCTCGGGATCTCATGAATGCCACTCATGTGCACCACTATTGAGTAGGGCTAGGTCAATCTGTCAATTTCTGGGGTGTCCATTTATGCACACGTCTCCCCAATGTATGCACTTTTTGCAAGCTGTCTTTCCTTTTATTGTGCTTTTATGTGCACATTTTCTCATAGCATATGGATGTTTGTGCATATCATCCCTTAATGTATGCATCGTTGTGCATATTATTTTAAATGGAGAACCGACGTGCAAAATTTGGAAAAATGAGTGCGCAACTGTGTTCTGCTTTGCTTATGGTTTGGGAGGTGTGAATTTGCACAAAGATTCAAATGGAACTCATTTCTCACCCATCCCTACTGCTGTAATGCTGTATTTCCATACCAAATTGAACAGATGAGGATTTTGATGTGCTTATAAGAAAGCAAATGTTCCCAGAATCAGTTCGTAGAATCATAGAATTCAGCCCTCTGTACAATTAAATTGGCTTGTTTGCATTTTGCAGGAGCCAACGTGATTTGCCTTATGGGCCAAATCTGTCCTTGCTCTTTCTGCACTGCATTTTTTGAAATACACAGCAGGGAGCTGTTATGTCCCTTGTTTACACACACCTCCCACACTACTGAAATGAAAGGGCATGTATCATGATGACCAGAGATGAGCACAGTGTTATATACTGCTAAGACACCCTGCATGTTTATTCATACTCCATCTGTATATTTCTCATCCATCACACACTTGGCAATATTCTAGGAGTTCTATATAAATATAAAAGGTGTAATAAAACTCTATGGAGGTTTAATCCTTCTTTAAACAGTGGGCTCATCTACACCTAAGGGTGTAGGGGGAGGGAGGGGGAGGATCGTGGACTTACCTGTTTCTGCAATCCTCCCCCAGCATCTGTACAACTGCACGACATCCCGGAAGGGAAGAGGGACATCACAGGCACCTTTTTCTTTTCTTTTTTGAAGAGGAGCCATGCATGGTGAAAAAGTAAGGGAATACCCCCACCAAACTCTGTGCCTAACCCCTCCGCCATCTCAGGGATGATGAAATTGCTGCCCCCCATCCCCATGGGCATGGACACACCATGCACAGCTCTGTGCCTGTTTGAGGACCCAGGAGGCTGGGCCACACCAGCTGTGGTCCTCGGGGCTGTTCCAGGACTGCAGACATCCCTGGTTTCAGTTATCCCAGGGAAAGTCTGTGGTAGTCCCCGGTTGACCCTGGGATCCCCTGTGGATCATTTGCACACACAGGGATGACCCAGAGACGACCCTGGGATATATGCATTGTGTAGACATGCCCAGTGTTTTAATGTACATAATCCAGGTATGCAATATATAAAAAATTAAGTTAGCACAAAACACATTAGTGACAGGATTAAAATATTTTGTTTTCCTAGGTTTTTGTTGTTGTTGTATAATATACACATCAAAATCAATAATCCTAAATCATCCAACCCCCTCCTATGTAAGCAGATGCACATAGGGATGTCAAATAAACCCACAATAGAACCAAATGAATCCAGATTTTTATGAATCCAACTCTTGGATTCCAGAGCAGACTGCCTTTTCCCCACTCAGGCAAATTCCATGGACTTGCAGCCTCCACTTTTTTTTAACTGTCCAGAATTTTGTGCCAATGTAGGAATAAAAAAATATGTAAAATGGCCAAAAATGTACATTTCCCCCATCAGTTAAAGCATGAAAATGTGCATTTTGGTGGGATTTGCACATTTTAACAATTTGCGCAAGTTTGAATTTGCACAATTTGGAAACTAAAAAAAAAAATCCAATTCCATCAATGAGCAGATAATGTAATGAAAGGCACGTGATAATATGCATAATCCAGACAGAATGGATTTGACCCCATCTATACATCCCTAGATGTACACGAGGGAGGAGAATTCCCATATGGCTCAATGGATCCCTTCTTTTTCCCATTGTTGCTTCCCCCAGCTGGCTTTGGGGAGGAGGAGGAGGACAGTTGGATCTGCACAAGAAAGTTGCATACTGGCTTCCTATTGAATTGACAATACTGCTGTAAACAGTAATAAGGCAGAAGAAAAAGAATCCCAGTGACATCCCATCACTACCACCATGGGCAAGGGATGATTTGTGTCTGTAAACTTTGCCTAGCTTGAGCAGCTGGATAGTTCAGATGTAAAGCGCTGTAAACAGACCTTGAAATATGTCAACGCAGTTGGTGGCCAAGCAAGTGGGAAAGCATTGGCTGCCTTCCATCAATGCCCCAGGACAGTGCCTGGTATGGGGCATTGGGAGGATGCAAAATTGGGGCCAGGCTGCCAACATAATTGATGCTGTTGCTAGATCTGTGTGCAAATGGCCTCTCAAAATTCTCCACCCTATTTCGGGGAAGAGAAATTTGTGTTAATAATTTCACTGAATTTCTCCAAGGGAAAAATAGAAGGAAGTTGTGCTACAGTCCCTACCAGTGGTGAGCCCTACCTGTGAGAAACTATTGAAAAATTCTCCTGCCCTTAGAGCTTCTGAACCAGCCTCAAGGGCAGTTCCACATAGAATGCATTACAGTAGTCCAGACCCAAGGTTACCAATGCAAGGTACTGTAAGGACTGTAAAATGATTACACCTCCCCCTTAAAACTGAGGGTAGATAGAAATTGTGTGCCATGTACATAAAGGGGGAGAGGAGGAGGAGGAGGAGGAGGAGGAGGAGGAGGAGGAGGAGGAGGAGGAGGAGGAGAAGAAGAAGAAGAAGAAGAAGAAGAAGAAGAAGAAGAAGAAGAAGAAGAAGAAGAAGAAGAAGAAGATGATGATAAGGGAACAAAACTCAGGAGAGAAGCTGCTGGGGAACATGGGTGGGAGGGTGCTATTGCACCATGTCCTGCTTGTTCATCCCTGGCTGATGGCTGGTTGGCCACTGTGTGAACAGAGAGCTGGACTAGATGGGCCCTTGGTCTGATCCAGCATCAGGGCACTTCTTAGGTTCTTAAGCTCTAAAATTGACATCAGCTCATTGTCACTGGGAGCATCTTGAATACTTAAACATACTTTATATGTGAGTGTGTACGTGCACGGGCCCTGCGCATAGTAGACTGCTGTTGGAGGAAATTATGTTTCATGTTAAGAATGAAAGAGTGGCACTGGAAACAGCAGAGAAGGAAATAGCTTAGATGTTAGGCATTAATTGTGCATCTGTCTGCAGAATGAAAAAAAGGTGATAATGGTGCAAAATTATACCGCGGTTGTGAAGCAGAACTGAAGCATGAGGAGTGTGTGTGGGGAAGGGAAGGAAGGAAGGAGGGAGAGCACATTGTCAGCATCTGAAACTAATGTTCCAGTGTGTTCTAGGGATTTTTTGTTTACGTTTTTTTCCCCACAGTACCCATTAATAATGCGAGCATGTCAGACAAATTAGATAAATTGGATATTTTAAAACACAAATGCAAAGCCACCAACTCAGGCCAGGACAGCCAGTACTCTCGACACAGAAACAAAACATTGGCCCTGATGGCTCTTTTTATTACCAGTCCCCAGGTGGATTAACAGGCACAAGGGCAACCAACATTCCCGAGGGGATTGGTCGCCTGCCTTCCCTATGAGGAAAGGCAAACCCATGAGGGGATTTTTAGCAGAGAAAAGGAAGCACTATTTCACACAGGATAGCATGAACTTCTGAAATTCACTGTTGCAGACCATGTGTATTACTTTATCCCTTGTAATATGTTCATCACATTCACTCCTGCAAGAGGCCTTCAATGCATGCCTTCAATGACTTTTAAGAAAAGATTAGACATAGGAGATATATCTATCAATGGCTATTAGGGGTGTGCCGAGTGGGTCTGCTCCTACCCAAAATTTGGGGCGGAGCTCTGATGAGGTGATTCCCCGCCCTGATTTTCGTGGTGGCTCTGCCTCCCTGCACCACCAGATTACTTATAGGAAAACCGCTCCGTTTTTGGAGAACGATTAGTGTCAATGGGAATTAACAAAATGCATACATCTCCATCATTTTCAAAGTTAAAGAGATGAAACTTGGCACCCTGGTAGCTCTTAAGTAGGGCTTTAGCTGTGTCAAGTTTAAAGCAGAACTCTACACTCTTTGAATTTTTTTAGGAATTTTCTTTTTAATAATCCCCCTCAACCCCCCCCCCAAAAGGACCTTTTATCCTTTAATTTGCTGATGCACAGTTGTGCATCTTCAGTTTATAAAAATTGAGATCTGTTCCCTGACCGTTTGCTCTAATGGGGTGAAATGGTGGGTGGGGTGCTCTCCCTAGGAGAGGTCAGACAAGAACAAACCTAAATATAATACCTTTATTTTTATATATATTTTTCAAAGCATATAAACTTCAGTCCTGTCTTCCAACCACCCCTTCTTCTCTTGACTTTACACCCAGCCAAGTTGCATCCATACTTCCAGTACACAGATCAGCATTTAGCACAAGATTCTTTTCCATATCCTAATATTGGCTTGTGAAACTGTATGGATCTACACTGCCTGCCAGTCATCATCACTTCCTGGGACAACTCATTTACATGGAATGGTTTTAATTATTTTCATAATGTGAGCCATTTTTCCAAAATCCTTGCCTTCAGTCAACATCAATAGTGCACATGGGAAGTGGAACTTGGACTCTTTCTCACTCCATAAACTAGCAAACGAATGAGTTCCAGGGCAGGGGAAAATGGGTTATATCATTTGCAATCCCTCCCCCTAAGTACTTTGATTGGAAGGGTGACAGGGAGGAGACTGTGGCTATTGGTTAGCCACAGATGCCAATCTCAAACCTTCCCCTCCACTCCCGGCGTCTTCCTAATATGGAAGTGTGCAGTTAGCCATCCATCAACAAGAAATGTGCCCTCACATCACCTAAAAAACCTTCAGACCTACGGATCCATTTGGGGCTCCAAACGAACTTCTAACAGCATCACAGGTTTCCAACAGTTTTTAAACTGCTCCCTAACTGCACCACAATTTTGTAGGTTTGTTGGAGGTTCAGCAGACCCCTGGATTTTTGGTGTGGAGTGCACACCCCTAATGGCTATTAATACTGAGATGTACCCAATGTTAGCCCAAAGTTAGACCCATTGAAACAAACTGGATCTATGATTAATCAGGACTAACTCTAGTCCCGTTCACTTCCATGGGTCTACTCGGATGGGTGTACCCTAAGTAAAACAAACATTAAATACAACTCCATGATAGTTCCATGGAACCTCGATTTTCAGGGCCGGTGTACCTCTGAATGAACTGATTCTGGGAACAAAGAACAGGGGCGGGCTTCATGTCATGATCACATGCTTCTCATGCGCTTCTGATTGCCAATTCTTGAAAGCAAAATGTTGAGCTAGATGGACCCTTGGACTGATCCAGTAGGAGGACTCTTTTCGCTCTTATGAAAAATTAGGACACTGACATGGGCATCTGGGGCATGTGTACACCAGCCCTATATCCCAGGGTAGTCCCGGGATTGTCCCTGCATTTCCAAATGATGCACAGGGGATCCCGGGGGTGACTCGGGATGACCAGGGACTTTCCCCGGGATATCTGGGACTGTGGAAAACCTGAGTTTTCCATGGTCTCGGGATCATCCCGAGGAGCGTGGGCCATGTGGCCACTGTTCCCAGGTTGTCCCTTACTCCCCGTGAATAGCGGGGCTCTTAAAATGGGCATGGAGCTGTGTGAGGACAGTCTGTGCCCATTAGGGATGGGAGGTGGGAAGCGGGGTTGGGGTTTTTGGTTCTTTTTACTCACTTTTCCAGAGGCGTGCAATTATGCTCTTCTTCCCTGTTTTGTTTTGTTCTGTTTTTTTAAAAAAATGGCAGCCATGATGTCCCTCCTTACTTCCAGGATGTCGTGCGGCCATCAAGATGCTGGGGGAGGATTGCAGAAGCAGCTAACCCCACAATCCTCCCCCTCCCTCTATCTACACCCTTAAGGTGTAGACATGCCCCTGGATTTATTTATTTATTTATTTTATTGCATTTATATACTGCCCCATAGCCGAAGCTCTGTGGGCGGTTTACAGAACTTAAAAACAGTGAACATTAAAAACAAGTATACAAAATTTAAAACCATCAAGAACATAAAAACAACAATATCCTTTTAAAACAACTATTCTGGGGGCAATTAAAAACAAACAACTCAGCATATGTTGTTAACTGCCTGGGAAAAGAGAAAAGTCTTGACTTTGGGAACTGAAGAATGCCAGGTTGTTCTCTGACAACTGGAATTCTTGCTTTCCCCAAATATTTGTTTCAGCTGAACAGTATATGAGGTACTGCGCAGAAGACAAAAGTGTCTCAGTTCCTTCCCCAAAGCCTTACAGTCTATTGTTGAAGTATACCAATCTGGATGGCTTTAAAAGGGGGTTGGAAAAATTCCTAGAGGCAAAGGCTATCAATGGCTACTAGCCCTTATGGTTGTGTTCTATCTCCAGTATCAGAGGCAGCAAGCCTGTGTGCACCAGTTGCTGGGGAAATGGGTGGGAGGGTGCTGTTGCACCATGTCCTGCTTGTTCATCCCTGGCCAATGGCTGGTTGGCCACTGTGTGAACAGAGTGCTGGACTAGATGGACCCTTGTTCTGATCCAGCATGGCACTTCTTAATTTGGGGGCTCTCTCTACACTCCAAAGCTGGATTATATGCAGGCCTATAGGAAGTTTCTTTCTCTGTACTCTGGAGTACTAGCTCTATAGCACACTTGAAAAGCAAAAAGAAATAAGATGGAGTAGAATCATTGATCCAACCTTTCAATGTTCTTTGAGTGAGCAGGGGGGGTGGGAGGGGGGGGGGAAATCCACCCTTTATCACTCTTTTAACTACTGTGGGCTATATCCAATGTTAGTCTTACTCAGAGTAGACTCATTGAAATGAATAGGACTTATGTCAGAGTAACATTGCATACAACCTCCTGCTTTTAGGGTAGGTTAGTCTGCTAAGGTGCTACTAGTCCTTATTAAGTGTTGTGCTAATTCACCCATAGAGTAATAATGATTATTTGGATTCAGAAGGCAGTGGAAGTGATTTAGTCACTTGCAAGAGCAAACATTCCTGCATTGTAGCTCATCTTAAAAAAACATTTGTGCCAAGTTGAACTTATTTAACCAGACTTTTACGCCTAAGTGATGTCCATTTAAATTTTATTTACTTTACCCAATTTAGCATGTCTTCCTCTCTCCACTTTCCCCACCACCCAGATCAACAGTGAATCAACGCTGAAGTATGAATGGCCCGGCTGCTGGGCCTAGAGCCCACACTGTGTGGGATGCTAAGTATAAAAAACCATATAACATGTTGACGAATGCAACCCTTGATGTTGGAACTGCTCTGTTCAGTGCATAATGTTCCCAAACCTACCTTTGGTCCAGCTCAACAGAGTCTTTCTATTTGAAGGAGAGTATCAAATCGATGGAGAAAAATCACTTGAACAGCGTTGGCGTGCCGTGCAGACCTGAGTCAGAGAAAACGTAACAGTTTCTAAAGGAGAATGCTTGTTTTTAACACAGTACATTCTGGCTGCCTCAACATAGTTGGTTCCCAAAGGGGCTTCTATTGAGGGCATTTAGTGGTTTGCAAGAAAAAATGCTACAAAATAACTTTTTTTATTTTTTGGTTAGTTTAAGTAAACACGCACACCAAGCATTATTCTGCCACCCCTTCCTGACCTAGCTCTGTTCTCCATTCATGTTGTCTCTCGAATGCATGGATCCTGGGGTTTATTTGGTTCTCTTATTTACTCCCAGTGAATTTCACATCAGCCTTCCACTTCATCAGTAGAATTTGTGATACATTTTCTTTCAGTGTACTTTGCTTTATTATAAGGCCCACCACTGCAGTGTTGTTAAAATGGTGGGATATGGGAGTGGGGGGAAATCTGAGTGAGAAACTTCGCTGATCTTTTCAACAGCGTTCTTTTTGCTCTCCTTACTTCCCTCAAAATCCTCCAGATGTTTCACCAAAGTGGGAACCTACAAACACACTTCAACAATTTCCTTTAGGACAAACACAGTAGAAAATGTTAAAATCACCCTCAAACTTCCCCCACGCTCCACAAACTGATAAAGCAGTAGGCACTCAGAAATCTACAATACCAATTAGGGATAGTGGATGCATCCGAATCTCAAAGCTTGTACCAAGTAGGTACTGATTTGGAAAGATTCAACAGATGTCTAAACCAAAACATGGCTCCTCTGAAGTGGACCAAATCTAGATATAAACTTTCCTGAAGCTTCATTAGTGATTCAGGCCAGATCTACACCTTGTGTTAAATCATTAGGAATGTGAAATAAAAAGCAGGAAATCACTATGAAAACAGTATATGGAATGAGGATATTGTGCCCCAGCAGTTATCAGTGCAGTTCAATACCACTATAAAACCATAGTGTAGATTTAGCCTCAGTGATTTGGATGGGCAGGATCTACACTACTGCTTTATACTGGTATTGAAGTGCACTGACAACTGTTGGGGCCCATGATAAATCAACACCAAGCAGGATATAACGCTATGAAAGCGGTATATAGAATGTGTCATGGGCCCCAACAGTTTTTTTTTTTAAAAAAAAATACTGTGAATATCAACAAAACAGAACAAGAAAATATATCATGAAAACTAGGGGACACACTATACATTACGTATATAACATTATCATCATTTTCCATCATATGTGCCATTCATTAAAAAAAAGGGGGGGAGAGAAAGAGTTATACAAAGGTTTCATGAAAAGCAGAGCAGATATCTGTATATTTATCCACTTGCAAGTTACATCTATACACCTGTTCAAAAGTTGATAATATTATTAGGTCCTTGATCCATTGCATTATGGGAGGTGTGGATTTGTCCTTCCATTGTGATAGTATAAGTCTTTTAGCGGTCATAAGATCCATCTTCACTGACCATGCGTTAACTTCCAAGAAGCTGGTATGTAATTTAGGAGGACATGCACATTGCTCCACGTTATAGATTGTTTCAGTACAAAGTTCGTTATTATAACCTTCTCGCAAAGAGGGGCAACTACGGGGCATTGCATGGGCCCCAACAGTTGTCAGTGCACTTCTATACTGCTATAAAGCAGTAGTGTAGATCCTGCCTGAATATACCGCTTTCATACCACTTTGATAGTGCTATATCCTGCTTGGTGTAGATCTGGCATTGGTTTTATCTTCCCTACATGGATGCTTGGAAACTGAAAACTAGTGCAGGACACATTCATTCTACTCTCAAATGGGATGGGTTACCACAATCACAGCACAATGGAACTTATTTCCAAGTAGATGTGCATAAGATTGAGCTTTAAGATTCTGGGGGACCCCCTTTGGCTACAATCCTACACCCACTTACCTGAGAGCAAGCCCCATTAAACTCACTGAAATTCACTTTTGAGTAGACACAGATTTTTCCTATGAAAAATTCAACCATTCTCATTCAATGTGATAGAAAAGAAATTGCTTTCCAAAAGAAATTCAAAGGAGAAGAAATTTCGGAGAAATTCTCATGGGTTTGGTTAAGGGTTCTTGTGCTTATCTTACTTATGACTAAGGCGTGTGTGTGTGTGTGTGTGTGTGTGTGTGTGTGTGTGTGTGTGTGTGTTGGTGTGTCCGTCCGTCCGCTCTTTCATTGTACAACCATCTCTCTGACAGCCTGCAGCCTCCTTGGCTTCTTGTGTTTCCTGCCCAGGCGAAGATATCATAAATTTTATTCTCCGATAGGGCCTTTTCAGATCAGGAAGTTCAGGCAGTCTGGGAGACTGTAGAGCAATGGTGAGACATGCAATAGAAAGAAAAATAGAGAGAGTCCCCTCAGCCACCTCACAGTGATTAGTTATGGTCAAAACACCCACAACAAACATTCAAAATTAATTATAAACTGCCCTGAGTATGAGGCAGAAAAATGGAAACCCCTTTCATGGGGAAGGAAATTTTTCAGGAAACTCCTGTTTTCTTTTCTTACCTTCTAGAAATAAAAGGACACTTTTCAGAATTTTCTGCACCATTATTTTTGTAGTGACTGCATTCCCTTCCCTCAATGCCCTCAACTGAGGTTAGGTATATGGGGCATTGTGTGTGGGGGGGTGCAAATGGGGGCCAGGCTATCAGCACAGTTGATGCTGTTGCCACTTGAAGTGCCAGTGGGAAAAAAGGAAAAAAATCAAAAACCCTTAGGAAAAAAGAAAAGAAAGAAGCTGTTCTATGACCGGTGTCAATGGCGATGTCTACCTGTGAGAAATTGTTGGAGAATTTCTCCTTCCTCTGGAGAAATTCGGTGAAATTGTCCCCCCTCCCAATTTCTCTACTGACAAATAGGGTGGAGAATTTGGAGAGGCCCCCTTGCGCACAGCTCTAGTCTAAAGAACAAAGAGCGGTCTGGCATTTTAAAGACTAATAAAAATATTGTGGCATAGGCTTTTCTGGGCCAGAGCCCTATGTGCCTGAATTCACATAGAAACCTTTGTTTTCCACAAGCCCTTAATCCTGCTATATTATATGAAAATGGCTTTTGACGTTATGGAAATGGTGCTTCGAAAATAGACTAGCTATTTTTGAGCTGAAGCTCTAAAACGGTCTCCACAATAAATCAAAACTCCTTGCTGCTTTTAGGCAACACGTATTCCCTATCCCCTTTCTTTATGTTGTCTTGGCTCCACGTCACTCTCCAGGCACATGAGGAGGACAGAAGGAAGCCAAATCCTTGTTTTATTGCTTGGAAGTGCCTGTGCCGGTGCTGATCCAACTGTCTTAATTGACCCAAGAGCAACATGCTTCTTTCTTTATCAGGTTATGTTTTTACAATGTGGCTCTGCCCCAAAGCTCTGGACATCTCCCCATAGCTTCTGCTTAAAGGTGGCTGCCATGCAACTTGGCCATTTACCAGGATGAAGGCTGCCAGGTCCAAACATCCCACCCCATTCCCACATTTGTACTGGCTATGTCCCGCTGTACGCATTGTAAGTTACTTCTGGCTGGTCTCTCAGATGATCCCTTGGCAAGAGCATTGCATAATCCACCTACTTAAGCTACTCTTGGTTACTGGTCAACTCGTTTATCTACAGTGACATTCCAAACATTTAATGATGCATCTGATGGGGAAGGGGTGTAGCATGTAGAGCACATGCTTTGGATAGAAATCCTAAAGGGCCAATGCCAGCCAAGTTGACAGTACTGAGCAAGGTACTCAGGGAAGGTTGAGTTAACTTAGATCCATAGTCTGATTTGATGAGAGGCAGCTTCATATGTTCAAACGAAACAAGAAAAACTTGGGAAGAGGCCATCGTGACACAAAGGTTGATAAAGTGATATTTTATCAGGCACACCTCTTTTGTTGAAAGCATACAGTTCCTTAACACATAAGAAGAGCCCTGCTGGATGAGACAAAGGGTCCATCTAGTCCAACCAAATGCCCACGGGAAACCCACAAGCAGTGTAGCAGAATATGCATTGTAGTGTATAGAATTGCTAAGAATTTATTGTATCTTGTAGGTGTGACTAGTTCTTTATGTATGTGTTGTGAGATAACTATGAGTAATGGAATATATTCTTGGAAATGGAGAGAGGCTGCCACAAATGGGTCGGTCAAGTACTGGAAGCAGCACATAGCTTAACTTAGCAGGGAGCAGGGATACCTCTGTGGGTGTTACTGGTTTCAGTGGCAAATCTGGCTACTTTGAGAAAAATGGGAATGGTGGTATGACCAGGTCCAAAACTAAGGATGAGCTCATTGGCATCATGAGAGTTATAATAGGCCAGAGTTTCATCCATTCAGGAGAGAGATCTCAGGAGAATGAGAAACCCGCTATATGTGCTTAGGCTGGCTTTGTGCACCATGCCTTCCATTTAGTAAATATGAACCTTTGAGACTTGCTGTTAAATTGTCAATATGCTTGCTACTGTCTTCATTGTACTTCTAGTGATTACAACTTGTGTGTATTTAAGAATGTTTGTGAACTGCTTCATCTTAGCAAAAGCTCATTACTCTCTTAGATTATTTGAGCAATAAAATGTATTCTTTGATACCATATTGGTGTTGTCTGGCTTGAAAAAAGTTTCGGGGACCACTATCCATGTACTTGAAGCCCAAAACACTTCGTAAGGATTTGCAGATCTTTCACTGAGTGGGATATGTCCTTTAAAGTCATTGTATTCTCTCTTGAACTGGTGAATCTAGTTTAGGAAACAAGCTAGTAGAATAGAGCAAGATGCAGGTACTCGTCTGAGCAGGATATGAATGCAATACCACCCTCCCGCCCATATTCCCCAGCAACGCATACCAGCCATCAGAACTAGTAACCATTGATAGCCTTATTGGCCATGAATTTGTCTAACCCCTAGTCATTCCTTCCTTGCAGGATCAAAGGCAGGAATGACTGATTAGCACTCCCCAGGCTGAGCCCAGCCCATGAAGTAATTTGATGCACCACCTAGCAACAGCCCTACCCAATTGTATGCAAGGGTTACTAAGAGTGTGCCAACTTCATTTGCAAGGAAGAGAGACCATTGTTTCCCAAAGTTGTTTGAGAGATGACGATTCAGCAGTATAGATTGACTGCTTCCCCTTGGCTTTTGCATGTAATGCCATGACCAATGGTCTGCTTTCTTCAGACTGTTTTCCAATGGTGACTGAGAGCAATTGTATTTGGAGTGGTTACTAACACAACACCAAAAAGGAGGAAATGTGTCAGCAAAAGGGAGGACAAAGAGGAGAGCAATCTGCATAACATTTGCATATGCAAATTTATACATATAGGTGCCAATTTAGAAATATCTAAATAGACTAGTCATGACAGAGAAGACTGAGTCATTGCCCTTGGTTACTTGCTCCGTCTGCTGTCCACTGATGCTCACTGTTGATGCTGCCTGCTCTCCCCTTCGTCTGTTTCCTTGACTTTAAACCAAAGTTAGACAGGACAACACATCCAATAGAGAACCCCTTCAAATAGGATTGTCCCCTGCCAGCTGTACAAAATAGAGGGCTGACCTCTGTAAAGTTGGACACCTGGCCACCCCGGCTCTAACATAACGTTTTGTATTTAGGTGGAACTAAGAATGATTTCTTAGTGTACATTGAAAGAAACTTTTCACAGAAGGTGCCGCCTGCACAATATGCTCCATCCTTCACATTGCACCAACACTGAAATCCAGCTGAAGCACATGAGCAAAATATTAACACTGCATTTGATCCAGAGTTTGACTCTACTAGGAAAATGGAAGTAGGACACAGCTGTCATGGACTGTCTTGAACATGTAGCAGGATTTCAGTTTGGTTTGGAAATCACTGATTCTCCCCTCCCCACAATTTATTTATTTATTTATTTCAGAAGACAAATCACCCCCAGCTCCAGATCCATCTGCCGGTTATGCAAGGGGCTCCTCTGAATGTCAGATGGTTCCAATTGGAAACTTACACCAGGCACTTAATCAAACGGAGACAGGCATAAAAAAGCAGAGAATTCAGTTGCCTTTAGACGCAAGAGAATTTTATCTGTGGGATTTTATCCTCGATATTCCAGGAGGGAGATGCCCATGGGAGAGCATGCAGAGCATTGTTCCCAGTTTCATTTGCCAGACCATAAGTTTCCCAACAAGGAAACCTCATAGTCGGGTCTCTTCTGTATATTTCAGTGGCAAGGAGGGCTGTGGGGTTTTGAGGAACCCTCGAAGTATCATTTTTATTTATCTCATTTCTATACCATCCAATAGCCACAGCTCTCTGGGCAGTTCATGACAATTTACAAGATAAAATACAGTCTTAACCTGGTGCCAAAAAGATGTCAGTGTTGGTGGCAGGTGGGTTCCTTTACAAAGCACGAACTGCAGCAATGCAATACATCACATCATAGTGGGGAAGAGTGTGACCTCTCTGCCTTTTTGAACTGCTTGCCAGATACTAACTGTTGATGGTCAATTTCAATTTTCCTCTCCCTTCTTATAATTAGAGTTGTGTGCAAGGGGACTCTTAAAATTCTCCACCCTATTTGTGGGTAGAGAAATTGTGGGGGGGATGTGACAATTTCACCAAATTTCTCCAAGAGAAGGAGAAATTCTCCAACAATTTCTCACAGGTAGGCATCACCATTGGCCACCGGTCATAGAACAGCTTCTTTCTTTTCTTTTTTCTTAAGGGTTCCCCCCCCCACTGGCACTTCAAGTGGCAACAGCATCAACTGTGCAGATAGCCTGGCCCCCATTTTGCACCCCCCCACACACAATGCCCCATATAACTAAACTCAGTTGAGGGCATTGAGGGGAGGGAATGCAGTCACTACAAAAATAATGGTGCAGAAAATTCTGAAAAGTGTCCTTTTATTTCTAGAAGGTAAGAAAATAAAACTCTCAGGAGTTTCCTGAAAGTTTTCCTTCCCCATGAAAGGGGCTTCCATTTTTCTGCCTCATTCTCAGGGCAGTTTATAGTTTATTTTGAATGTATGTTGGTGGTGTCTTTGACCCTAATCACTGTGAGGTGACTGAGGGTACTGCCTATACTTTCCTTTTTATTACATGTCTCACCATTGCTCTACAGTCTGCTAGGCTGCTGTTGGAGAATAAAATTCATAATATCTTCCCCTGGGCAGGAAGTGTGGGAAACCAATGAGGCTGCAGGCTGTCAGAGAGATGATTGTACAATGGAAGACAGGATACATACACACACACACATATGCCTCAGTCATCTCATAAGTAAGGTAAGCACAACAACACTGAATGCAACTCATGAGAATTTCTCTGAAATTTCTTCTCGTTTGAATTTCTTTTTGAAAGCAATTTCTTTTCTATCACATTGAATGAGAATGGTTGAATTTTTTATAGGGCAAATTTGAAGGACAGCATCATCCCTTAACAGATTTTTTTTTCTTGCATGGGAGAGGCAGTGGGGGAATTTGGGAGGGTTACAAACAAAATACAAAATGTCTGGCTCTCCTCCAAAAATCCATGTTTGAGGCAGGACTGCAGGACAAAAAGCTCAGCTAGAAGTGCCCTACAGATACCTGCAGATCAGGCTTACATCTTTACCTGAGCAATGGGCTACTTGGCCTTATGCTCAAGCTAGGGATATCAGAGAAATGGACAAGGGATTCAAATGAGTTCAGATTTCTATGAAGCCACGCTGCTGATTCCCCAGCTGACCAGAATCTTTCCCAAGTTGGGCAGATTCTGTGAACCTGTGCACTGTTCCTTAAAAAAAAATTGGAGGGACTTGCACAATTTCGCACTTGCACTGATGCTCACTTCCACTGATGCACATTTGCAATCACTGCTCGTTTTGTGCAAATCAAGCAGTGACTGAATGGGAAATTTTGCAAATCTCCCTAAAGTTGTGCAAGTCTCCTCCATCAGCCAAAGCAGAGCTGATTCAATCTAATGAAGAAATTTGTGCAAATTAGGAAATTTGTGCAAATCAAACTGGGATTCAGGAGTGAGGTGAATGCGAGCATGTGTTTGACAATTTGTGAATATTTCTGGCAGACACATGCTGGCACTTGGGCTTGTGTTCAGGGCTTTGAACAGGGCACGCTCACATGCTTTGCGAGCAAAAACAAAATTCTCCTTACAGCAAACCCCCACACTGCAACATTTTGTGTCAGTTACTACTTGTAAGCAACATTTTCCCCTACACAAGGGGCCAGTCCTGATAAAGATGTACATATTGTGTTTTTAAATATCTGACAATCTGTATTGCAGAATTTGCATTGATGCAGGAGTCATAGCTACTTTTTACACGACTGTTTAAGCATCAGAACAACTTTGTTTTCCAGAGCACTGGAGTCATGGATGGATTTGAAGATGGGCCCTCTAACCTGTTGGCATATGGCTTTGGTTGGAAGCAAGTTAACTGCTCTGTTGGGGATACTATTAAAGCCTGACTGAACATGAGCACAAGTGGAAAGTGCTAGCATCATGCTCGGCTCGTGCTACCATTTTCCGTAAATTAAATCAGAAGGGATGACATAAGAGCTGGCCCGTATAAAGAAACCCACAATTAGGCTCACCAGTGGGACCGTTATTGGCCAAAACTGCATTCAAATAAAGCCATGCTGGATCAAGTACGAACCCCAAAAAGAAGTTGGCATCAAACTTAAATTGTTAGTTGTGTCCCTAACAAGCTTTACTAAGCAAACGTCAAGCCAAAGCTAGGGAACGTGCTGCACTTCCCACCAGAGCACATTGAATACTGCTGGAATAGAGAATTTTTCTGTGTCCCCCACTAATACTTCTGGCAAAACATGTACTTGGCACTTTGTGCTAAATATATAATGCTAGGAAAGGGGTGTGTGTTTTATTTTCACGTTGCCTCCTCGCCTTCAAAACTCCGTGTTATATGGGAATTTCAGGAAGCAGATGTGGAATTGGACATGGACTTGCTTTGTACGGTCAGCTCTAGAAATGAACCGGCATTGAACTAGAGTCCAGTTTGTAGGCTTACCTGGATCTGGTTTTATCGCTGAGCTGGGTTCAGATTCATGGTGAGAAAGATAATCCAGAAAGAGATTCAATGTAGCAAATATGGAGTAATGATTGAAGGAAACACATCTGATATGACAAGGTAGTGGGTTTGTCAGAGGAATCTGCAACACATTCAAATGAGTTTGAATTTCTATGAATCCGAACCACAGACCCTGCAGTAGACCAGCTTTTTTCAATTCACATGGATTTGGGGACCATTTTTTAAAAACAAAACAAAAAACCCTGTTGTTTTACTTTCCAAAAATTGTACACACATTTAGTTGTACAAAAATACAAAGAAGAAAAAAAACACTGACCAAAAATGTGCATTTCCTCCTTAGGCTAAAGCCTGAAAATGCAGATTTTGAGAGGATTTCCACATTTTTCATTCCACCCCCACCCCGTCCGTCTTTTGGGGAGATTTGCACAAATTAGCATTAACTAATGTGCACTGACACTAATGTACATTTGTTAATGTGGAAGTTGCATTTGTTCCCTTCAGCAAGTTTGCATTACAGCACATGTGAATTAGTGCAAGTAGAACAAAATTCACCTACAAAATAATCTGATTCTGTCAATGAATAGGTGACTGAACAAAAGATCCACAAAACACAGACAGAACAGAGTTAACAAAATCTGTACATTTATTTATTTTATTTAATATTGCATTTATATCCTGCCTTTTTTTCTCCAAGGAACCCAAGGCAGCATACATAATCCTCCTCATTTCCATGTTATCCTCACAACAACAACAACCCTGTGAGGTAGGTTGGGCTGAGATTCTGTGACTGGCCCAAAGTCACCCAGTGGGTTTCCATGGCCAAGTGGGGACTAGAACCCGGATCTCCCAACTCTCAGTCCAACACTTTAGCCATTACATCACACTGGCTCTCTAGTAGTGATGTGTGAAAACTGTCCCTTTATTTCCACTGGTGTTTCCTTTCTCATTCTGGTATCATATATTCAGGACAGTGATCCAGAAAAGCAGATATATCATTTTCACTAAATGTATCCAAATAATTGTTGCACACTGCAGGGACATTATTTGTCCACAATTGTCCTTCATGTTCCAGATTGAAAAGCACAGACAGTACTAGAGATCAGAATCACTGTTACCAGTTGCACATTAAATTAGCTTATTTTTTTTGCAATATGACCAGATTTTTTTTATTAAAAAAAAGCACCAACAGAGGGATTTAATGAAGATCTGGATCCTCATCGCACAACAGCTTGTACCTTTAATCCACTTCTTTATTTTTGCACTTATCTGACCATCAGTTTGCAAACCTGCTGCCTATTTGGAACCCTTATTTGCAATGCTTAATATATGGTTCTCCCATGCAGATTGCTCAGGCATGGAGTTCAAAGAGTGACAGGGAGCTCCATCAGAAGAGTATTTTATTGCATGCTTGTTACTGGGCACTCATGGATTTTTGCGAGTCCCTCTCATGACCCTCAACCATGTGCTTTGTGCCACAAAAAAAACCCCCAGTAAGTTTGACTTAAAATAAAGATGGAAGTTACCACTATCTCCTGCTGTGTGCAGGAAACACAGTGCGATCAAAACAGCCCACTGAATGGGCCATGTGCAGGTTGTTTACTTCCTCTTTCAAAAGAGGAAGTAGTGAGGGACAAACATGCCGGTGGAGAAGCGACAGTAAGCAAACATGATTTCCCCCTATGTGATGACATTCACAGAAAGAAATAAGGAGCCATCCTCAACCAGGTATATGTTGAAATGATCAAATAATGAGCTCCTGGAAACCAGAACGTAATGATAGTTATTGCGTAGCTCTTCTTCTGGGAAGGAGGCTTTTGCCAAGAGACATTAGTAGGAGCTTTGCTGCCATTGCATTCATAAGGCAAACAAACCAAGCTCTAATCTTTCTATTATTATGTTATACAAGCTCAGAGATCACCCATTCAATAATAATAATAATGATGATGATGATGATGCATTCACTTCCATATTTGGCATTTCTCCATCTTAAATACATACTGTGGTAATTTAAAGGGCATCAATCCAATAAGCTAGTTCATTCATTTTTGTGCTGTATGTTCTATTGAGAGAGCTGAAGACGGTAGTTTTTAAACCTGCCGAGACCCAAGGTTTGCCCACATTTTTTTTTTTTACATCTTCCATTCCAGCAGTGCAGGAGGCGGTGTTCACTGCGGACAAAGGGAGGCTTTGCAGATTAAAATGTGGGATTTGAAGCCTCTGAAATGCAAGTAGAGGCTTACTTAATATACGTTTCATATACACAGTGGCACAGAGCCATATCTATCTAGGCTACCATGCTACATCACCTGCACACAAACACACACAGCATCCAGCTGTTATGACAAAGGCTTCATACATGGAGGTCCTTCTCTTAAGTTGAATTTTTAAAGTGCTTTTTATGTCACCTTCATGGATGAAGCAGATGCTAGACTAAACTAAGTCGGAATGCTGTGATTGTTTTACAATATTCTAATCTGAACTTTTCCACACAAATATGAAATATTTGAGCCAACTCAAGGAAAGCCTGGGTGTATGGAAAGGAATAAAAGAGTGCTAATAACTAGTTTGACCATGGGAAATATTGATTCCCATTTCTGATTGCCTACCATTTCAACTACTTTCCCTCCAACTTTATCCCTCCAGTCATAAGGACTAAAAGGTAATTTGGTTTTACAGGAAAGCTGAGATTCTCTAGATTCTAATAAAGACTGTTGGGCTGAGGAAATGGCCTTCAGAGTGATGTTTATTGCACTTCTCCAAGTATACCGGATATATACACAGTGGGTTGAATTCAGAATCTGCTTTCCATGAGAGGAAGGGTTCTGCTTGCGGAAGGTCCCTCTCCCCAATTTTTGGGGATCCCCTCCCCTCTCCCCACAGCACAGTTCACCCCATTCAGTAGGGTCTTCTGACTCTCTGTGTAGCATTTTTGGAGGGCTGGAGCAGCTGCCATGGGAAAGCTGCTGTGGGCAGTGAAGTCCCCTTCCACCAGCACAGTTGATCCAGCTTAAATCTGGATCCAACCTTCCATGTGTATTGCAGCTGAGCCATTTGCAAAGAGTACTTACATTGGCATAAAACGATACCCTCGCCTTGATGAAGAGAAAGGCAAATGCCTTGAATCACAAACTGTAGCCCATCTATGCAGAAACAAAAGGCAGCTGCAAAGGAGATAAACCCACACCAGGGGGATGAGTGAGCACACCAAGCACAGCTACATACTTGGTGCTCCCCTGCCCTCAATTCACCAATCAGCTTTTAGCTGGGAAGGGGAACAGGGAAGGAGGATAGGGGCCATTCCAGTTCTCTGTAGCCTGACAATTAAGTGATGCCATGGAAGGCTTCAGCTCCCTAGCCCAGCGGTGGGCAGAACGTAGATTGGGATATACTGGCAGATCATGAGCTGGCTTGCAGTAAATGAGCAAGAGTTTCTGATTCCCAGTGTTTTAATAGCAGCAACAACTAAAAGGCTTTCCTCACTCCACCCCTAAAATAGAACACTGTACTGAAGAATGCTTGGGGGTTGGGGTTGGGGACAGGTGTGAATATTTGTGTGTGAAGGACTGTCAGCTCAGACCTGGGAGGGCAAGCAATTTCTTAGTCCAAGCCTGCTGTCAGAGGCACCCTGGCCTTTAATTCCAAGTGTACAGAAGCCTGCCTGAGCCACCATTTTGCATCTGGCTCTGGTCAGTCAGCCTTTAGGTTCTAGGAAAAACAAAAACACACAAAGTAGATCCCGTCAAGGCAGAAGCCTTCGCAGCCTATATGGAAAATGAGTGCCAAGATGTGCTTCATGGCTTTAGCTTCCCTTACAGGTTTCTGTACCAGGGCTGTAAAGTAGAGTTCTCAAACAAACACTTCCTAGACTCCTCTACAAATGTCAATGCAAATGTTTTCTGCCTATTTTTTGGGTGTGTGAAAATTCTCTGAAAAATCTTGGTGAAGATTTGCCATGCAATATCCACATTTGACATGCAAATTTTGCAATGGTTGAGTATATCCAAGAGCTGGCATTCAAAAACAGATAGGCTTTGACAGTGTTTCACATGCAGTAATTAATATTTGACAGTACCCGAGAGTTGGCATGCACTAGCAGTTAGCTTTTAACAGCATCTGACATTTAGCATTTCAGTTGACAGTATATCACACATACTGCAGTAGTGAATATTTAACAAAATTGGACAGCTGACATGCAGTGGCACTTAGCATTGATATGGCATGTAGCAGCCATTGATAGCATCTGAAAGATGACCTAAACTAGCAAATGGCTTCTGACAATTGGAATCATATTTAGTACATTTTACTTTTAACTTCATCCATCCATTAAATCACTCAAAACCGGTGAATTACACATTCTGCTAGCACATTTGGATTCCAGCATTCAATTTCAACATCAAGATCTGAATAAAGAATTTTGAAAATTCTGCAAGTTTTTACGTTTGACAAAATTTCATTTTTGCTGAAATGTCATGCAGAGGCTATAGGACGCTATGCACTCTGCAGCTGAAATAAATAGAAACTGTACTGTAGCAAAAAGTGCACACATTTTATGGTAATAACTTTTTGTGAATTGTTGCTTCTTTCCTTCTTTGCAGCTCTAATAATGCATAATTAGTTACACACACTGCATCCTTACGCACATCATGAGCATTTCAAAGTGCATGGATCCGCATCCAATAAGCATATGAGAACCTGCTTCAACCTACAGATCTTCCTTGATAAACCAGTGTGTTATTTGCTAGGAACTGGACTGTTTGAGCCAAATGAATGGTACACATCATAGGAAAGTGGGGGCATTGTGTCTTTAGGTAGTTGTTTCAAGTCTTTTCAATGCAATTGTACACACATTGACTCAGTTGCCCTCATGCATGTGCACACAGGAAACAACAAGCACAACACATGTGAAGGATTCTAAAGTACAGTTAAACACAACCATGTTCTTACCCTGGAAAAAATTCATGTGCACTCAGGATTGTGTTGCCTTCTAGTTAATCTGGAATGCCACTGAATTACTTTCAAGAAAAACATATTTTTTTCCTTACATTATTTAATAAGCATGAACACAGAGTGGATGCATGTGGCAATTCCTGTATTTTCCCACTGACTAAATGATCTCCATGAACTGCCTTTTATCACCAATATGTGCTGTTAGGAATGCCAGGGAACCTCTCTCCCTCCAGAGATTGCTGAACTACATTGGCCAGGCTGGCTGGGGCTGATGGGAACTGGAGTTCAACAACATCTGGAGAACCACAGGTTCCTCAGTCCTGGCATGTACAGTTTCCATCAAATACTAAAGGTGTCCTCTATGGGTGTGCAGTCCGCCCTGGAATTATCTGGTAACCACAAACATGTGCAGAGCATTCGATCTTCCAGAGCAAAGATTGGCTGCTTCCAAACCCATTAATGAATATCAGAGAGGAGACGTGCCCAATCAGAGCTTCTTAAAGTCTATGGAATTATTCTGCTCTCGCTCTCTCTCTCTCTCTCTGTGTGTGTAAATTGAATATCTCCATCTTTGGAAGACAACAAGCGAGGTGAGGAATAGCTTTGATATTGTCTTCTTTGGCTAACCAATTAGGAATAGCCACAGCTTTCTCCAATCACAGTGTTTGGGGGAGTGGGAGACACTAACTGGTTGCTGATTCTGGCCATGAGTGCGGGGAAGGGAGAACGTTTCTGCTTGGACTCATAGAAGTCAATCATCCACATTTCCACAGTGTGGGAGTACTGCTGGAATGGTTGGCTGACATGGTGAGTGAGAAAGCTTCTACACCTGAGTCAGGCACAGGCAGACTCTTTATTTCAGTGGCTGGGTGCAGGGGGGATGGGACTCTGTCCAATAGATCTGGAAGGCACCAGGATGGAGAAGGTTAGAGTGGAGAATTTTTAAAAAAAATCCTTAAAAATCAAGGCATACATAGATCTGATTCAAACTTGGTTTGGCTAAAGCCCTCCTTAAGAGCTGTCACGTTGCTATGTTTTATCTCTTTATCTATAAAAAATACACAGATGTAAGCATTTTTGTTCATTTCCATTTTAAAAATTCCTAAAAAAAGCAAATCGTGAACTGATCTGATTCAAACTTGGCAGGGCTACAGCTCTCCTTAAGACCTATTACTGTGCCCAGTTTTATCTCTTTATCTTTAAAAATGAGGGAGCTGTACGCATTTCTGTTAATAGCAGTTACCCAAATACTGAACTGTTCTTCAACAGGTAATTCAACGAGGCAGAGAATCACCTCTATGGAGCTCCAGATCGAATTTCAAGGCAAAGAAGACCCACTTTGCACACCCCTAGTGTCCTCTATAACCAGCTGTAATCCTTTATATAGAAAGAGCCTTAAAATAGCCTATCATTACAGCCACAGCATGCTGGCAAATGCTAGCTTCTGGCAGTCTCTCTAAGACCACAGTTGGCAAATAATAACAATAATAAAAAAATACAGGTCACCTGTTGTCCATATTCTATCAAACACTATCGTTTTCTCATCAGTAAAACCTGGATCCCCTCCAGGCATATCTCTCTAATTACATGTTACAATCCCAACCAGCCAATAAATGTGGCAGAAAGAAATTGACAACATGTTCTATAATTGACTAATTTGGAACTAATTGGGACAAGTTTATATAGGCTTATATGGGTGAACCGCAGTGCACGTAAAGTTTAAATATTTGCTTAGCAGAGATTTTCAGATTCTCTTTCTCTCTCTATATATATATAGAGAGAGAGAGATTTAACACACTCTGGCTGCCATTCTGTGCACACTTCCTTGTAAGTAAGCCCCAGTGAAAGGTGGGATTTACTTTTGAGTAAACATACTTAGGTTTGGGTTTGTGCCACAAGTGAAAGTTGCTTGTTCAAGAGTCATAGGGCTTACAAGGAATAAAAGCAAATGTCTTCCATCCCAACATACTGTATAGCACACTGCAAGTACAGTCTTGCCTATAGTCATATAGGAGCCAATCAGCCCTTGCATATGAGAATAAGGTAAGACAAATTCATATATGCATGGCATTTCCCCTGACACAACCTATCTGGGCAGGTGTGGGTGTTTTGCAAGACCTTCGTTGGGAGGAGGCTGCAACTCCCCCGAACCTTGTCACAGGGGTTGGAAGGAGCACACTTGGAATACTGTGTACCTTTCTGATCATCACACCTACAAAAAGATATTGAAGAACTGGGAAGAGGGCAGAAAAAGGTAAGGGGTTAGAGCAACTCCCCCATGATGGAAGGTTATGACAGCTGGGATTGTTTAGCTAGAAAAATGGTGAGGAATAGGAGACATGATAGAGGTGTACAAAATCATGCACGGTGCAAAGAATGTGGATAGGGAAATGGCCCTTTACAGCCTCCATAGTTTGTGGCCATAGACATAGTAAAAATATAGAGCCCCTGTGATTTTAACTTTAAATCGCAGCTCAGCTCTCTAATAATAATAATAATAATAATAATAATAATAATAATAATAATAATAATAATAAAAATTGTTACCCGCCTCTCCCTCTGGATCAAGGTGGGGTACAACACGAATAAAAACACCATAAAATACATACAACTAATTCAAACGTTTAAAACCAGTGCATCATTAAAAGCAGCACTGAGAGGAGGATGCAACTTATAGGTAAGTCCTGCTGGCGTTGGCAGGGGGAGGTGACTGGGGAGGATGAGAAGGGAGGGAGGGGGCCGCGAGGGAGAGGGAGGTGAGTCCAATGGACTCACCTGGGCTCATGGCCAGCCTTGTGAACCAGCACTACCGCAAAGCAGCCAGAGGCACACCAAGGATTCAGTGCCAATCTGTTCTTCAAGTGTTAAATGAATGCCTGTAAGGCTCTATCCCTGACCTATGAACATTCATTAGAATATCTGCATACAACAACATGTGCAGAGGGATCTCTCAGTGTCATGGAGAATCCAGCTTTTCCAGACTCCTTAATGGGGAGAACTGTCTGCACATATGAGTGTAGGTTTCTACGGATGTTCTAATGAACATGCCTTGGTTGGGTGGAGCCTACAACTGAAATTCCATCCCCCATCCACATGCACATTCATTAGAATGTTAAGGAGTTCAGATTGAAAGCATGCATGAAAGAGTCATGGGTTCACATGAGCTAGCCCCACTCTTGCTGCCGATGGCTGATCCCATCAGCCAGTCAGGATTCTCCCTTGAATGGAAGAGACCCACACATTATGTCAACATCATCAAACTGACCTTGAGATTCCAAAGGGTGCCACATTAAGCCTGAAGTCCATCACCCTGTTTTAATTGGAGGTGCTTAGGACTGAACCTGGGACTTTCTGCATGCAACATAAGTGTACTATAATTGAACCGAGGCTTCTTGCTACAGTTTTATTTGGAGCTGATTGACCTCCAGCTGAGCCAAATGTTGTGCAAGTTTTCAACTACTTCTGCTTTACAATTGCCAGTTCTACAGGTGGAGGAAATACACAGTGGTTTTCCCAGCCTAACCCAGTGGCTGAGTTAGGATTTGAACTCTGGCCTTGTTAGGAGGTCCAACTCTCATTGTGTTCTCTGCCACCTATTTTAGCATTAGTGCTTTAACAGGGAAATATCTCAGATCCAGCTGTACTTTTATTTAAAATCACAATAATATCTAGTTCAGGGGGATAGGCCATTTAGGAAATGACACTTTTCCAAGAAGTGAGAAATTTAACAATTAGCCCATTCCTTATTATATTGGGGCATACTGAGGGGGTGGGAGAGAATTTATATTTGCTTCTGATGCAAGACATTTTGTATCTACAGAGTCCTTTCAAATTTACTTCTTAAAATCCAGGAGCTGCCAGACATCAATAAAAATGTCATCCTTGCATGGGTTTCCAATTTTAATCCACTTACAGGATACTTTTATAAAAGTCTAATCCAATGCTTGGGTGCAGGATGTTAAGAATGGGACACTTCTGTTGATGCAGAGGATAGTAGACCAGCTGATCCTTCTAAACAAACCAAAAGACTCATGGCAAAACACATTGAAAATAACACAAGATTGCATTAAAAATGACGAAGTGTGATTACAGCTGAGTGTTTGCAGGATCAATCAGCAACAAGATGATCATTGGAATAACTATCCTGGGGCTTGTCCGGCATTTTGCCACTGGATTCCTTTGGAGTGGCAGCAGGTGATCTACATGACGCAGCTGCCACTCCAAAGAGATCCAGGGGCAAAGCCCAAAGCTCTGCACTAAAGAAGTCATGGACTTAACCTGATGTTTTTAGATTGGAGCAAGGCTCTACGCCTCTGCAAAGCCTTGTTTAGAAATAGTAAATAACATTTCAAGGTTGCTGATTTTTGAAAATTAACTTAAATAGCTTCCACCTGACCTTGGTGTAGAACAGAAGGAAGATTTTTTGAGAAGCAACAAATGCTTGGTGTTCAGGCCAAGAGTTTCTTTTATAATCAAGTTTTATCTTTTTTATTATTGTTTGGGCTGTTTGACTTTGACCCGCGGCACTGCTGTTTGATGTTTTTCTCCTATATTTCCTTCTTCAGGTCAGTTCAATTGTTGTGATTTCAGGCTAATGGGCAAATGTTTTGTTTCTAATGTTGAATGTCAGCTAAGGTTTTATATCAAGATGATTTACTGTTTCATGTTGGGTGTTGTCCATCGTTTAATCTTAAACTATTCAATGTTTCTTAAAAAATGTTTCACGTATTTAATTGTCAGTTATACTTGTTTTACACTTTGAACTTTGAACCTTTTATGTTTCATTTTCAAGTCTATGTGTGTCTAACTGGCATTTTTACTCATTTCATGTGTAGCTCCTGATGAAGGACGCTTGTCTGAAACACATAGAGTAAGTACACTGAAGATTTGAAAATAAAAATATAAGAAATGGTGACTAAAACTGGACTGGACAGTTGCCAGTCATGAACTCCATGCTCAATGCTCTCCTGAACCATAAAGATTCACCGTCCATGAGAGGCTATGAAGCATCTCTGTGTGTGATCCTGTGGATAAGGGTCTGCCAGTAAATACAGCATCACCATTTTTTAAAAAAGAAAAGAATTCACTTCAAAACAGAGAACAGAGGAAAAAGGAACTTTGCAGTAGAACAAAGGACAAAGAAATACAAATCCACAAAGCTGAAACTAGGGCTGCACACTGCTTCGGGCCCAAACCCTGAATTGGAACCAAAGCAGGCAGATTTCGCCTGCTTTTTTCTGAATCCGATTCAGGACAGGATTGGGCTGAAGTGATCTAAACTGCTTCAGGCCATCTCAGCCGGACTCGGGGTGATGGTGAGCCACTGCCCCCACCCACGGGACTTACCTGACCTATTTGGCAGCCACAAAAGCACACAACTGCATACAATTAAATGTAAAACTACTTTTAAAGAACATAAAGTGAAGTATAGTTAAATCATAAGTATGAACATAATATACAATTTTACAGATACATGACCAAGTTGTTTTTAAATACAAATCAAGATAGTTCTAAAGACAATAAAGTCAAGTGACAAGTTGTACCAAAGTCTGGATTATAACATTGTTTTTCATAAGTATCACAAGTAAATAACAGAAAATAACAGGAGTCCAGTATTAGTCCCGTTTCATCGTGTCAGACTTCCTCAGATAAGCAGTTTCATTTTCGCCATATGCGAGCAACAGCCACGGGAGTGTAGCCTCTAGATAGTAGTCCCATACTTGTTTATAGTTTTTAGTCAAAGCCCTTCAAAGGGGGGGTATCTTTTCTTAGTCACTGGCTGACAATCCAAATGCTTCAAGCAGTGGCAGAACTGTTAGACAGGGTGAAAATGAAGCTGCTTATCTGAGGAAGTCTAACATGATGAGTGCAGGACACGGAATAATGGGCTCCAGTTACAGGAAGCCAGATTCTGGCTGGACATCAGGAAAAACTTCCTGACTGTTGGAGCAGTATAGCCATGGAACCAGTTACCTAGGGAGGCCATGGGCTCTCCCACACTAGAGGTATTTAAAAGGCAGCTGGACAACCATCTGTCAGGTATGCTTTAAGGTGGATTCCTGCACTGAACAGGGGGTTGGACTCGATGGCACTATAGGCCTCTTCCAACTCTACTATTCTATGGTTCTATGACCTGGAAAAAATAAAAAAGGGTTTGCCTAGCACTGTAAGACTGTTAATGTAGATGCCAGACAGCCCTCTCTGGGAAGGGTGTTTCCCAGCCAGGGGCCACTACTGAAAAGGTACTTTTTCTCAGGGCCATCAGCCATGCTTTACTTGGCGGGAGCACTCAAAGAGGGCCCTCAGGAGGACAATCTCAAGGTTCACATGGCAGGTACCCATGGGGAAAGGTGAGCCTTCGGATATTGATATCCCAAACCTTAAAGGTCAAAACCACCCTTTTAATTGGGCCTGCAAAAAGGGAACAGCAGCCAATGAAGAATACATGTATGTCACATTCTGAACCTGAAATGAAGAAATTGCTGTCCATCAAAGAATGCTTTCCACCTGAACAGACACTTTAGAACTCCCATTTTCCAGTAATTTAAGGGTTAGGTCACAAGAACATGTTTTCATTACAGTTATCCCTTCATAACCATAACATCTGATACTGCCAGTCTGGGTTGCTTACCACAGATCATTGTTGTGATAGGAGAGGCAGCATCCTAGGAAAAGAAGGAAGGCAATGTGTAAGGAGATAAGCCTATCAGATGTTTATTATTTAGGGATCAGCCAAAAATATTAACTTCATTTCATATTTGTTTCTGCCAATGTCAAAAAGAGCTTCCTGTTTTTGCCAGTAGCTTCAGCTATTGGGCGGTATAGAAATAAATAATTTTTGTGTGTGGACATATTCATACATTTTTGTCCTGTTCATCTTCACACCGTTTCTCCTCCTCCTTCCCCCTCACAGTCCTCCATCGCTTATGCCCATGCTGCCATCAAATTTCTGAATATCTGAATATCTGCTGCAATCTTATCACTACTGACTGAATACATAAAGTTTGACTAAATTAAGTCTCCTGGTAATCAGATTCACTGTAGCTTTCCATGCTACCCCATCTCAAGATAACAGAAGGGATAGGGTATGGGGGAGGCTAATGGCCAACCTATAGTGGAGGCTTTGAGCCTCTATACTAGGGCTGCAAAACCTCAGGCCTAGGGACCAAATCTGTCTGGCTCTCTGGGGCTCTTCTAAAACTCCAGTCTGGCTGTCTGGGGCTCTTCTAAAACTTAGTGTTACTGGCAGTAAGAACTTTAAGAGAAAATATCATGGTATTTGGATTTTGATCACACCCGTTTTGCCATAGGGCCTGCCCGCCACTGGACTGCATCCCTAGAGCTTCTCCAAAATGGAACAGCCCTCAGGCTGAAAACATTTCTGCACCCCTTGATCTACACTGTTTAAATAAGTCAGGTTGTGTTACTCCTCTATGTGTATATATAAGCATGAGCGTTTAGTCACCCCAATCTGAGAAGCGATTCTAAGCATATAAATATAAGAATCAATGTGGTGTAGTGGTCAAGAGTGTTGGACCGGGAGTGGGAGATCTGGGTTCTAGTCCCCACTTGGCTGTGGAAAGCCACTGGGTAACCTCACAGCAACCACCCTGTGAGGTAGGCCAAGCCCACCTCACAGGATGGTTGCTTTGAGGATAGAATGGAGAGGAGGAGGATTAGATATGACATTTTGGGTTCCTTAGAGGAAAAAAAAGGCAGGATATAAATGCAATAATAAATAAATAATACATATAAAATCAGTCAATCAATAAAATTACACGAGACTATACATATATTTAGCTGCTTACTGCATTGGGGCATAAAGGCAAATGTGTTCTGATACCTATTGGAACTGTGTTCTCCCTGCATTGGCACACCAATTGCTGCTTTCCAATGAAAAAGATGCACAGGGCAGGAACTTTTAGTCAATTTCTACATTTTGCTTTGTGACCACCTTGGCAGGGACCAGGAAATCCACATGCTTCCTAATTCCTGAGAATCCGAGAATCACAATCCACCACCCATAAAATAAGAGCTCTGCATGCTTAAGTATGCAATACACATGATCTCTCCTGCTTGCCAGAAACCTCAGAGACTTTTCAACTAGACCTAGCTGGAGTCTCTGCATATAGAGGACAAAGAGAAAGCAAAGTTATCTGGGGTTTATCAGTTTGTCAGTTAATTGTTTTCAACTTCCTTTTGCTAGTCGATGCTGTTTTATGATTAACTTGCCTTAACTTTTCCAAACGTGAATCTGCAAGTCATCCTTGGAGGGCAAATGGCGTGGATGGATCTGATCATCTCCTTTCATGTGACCATTAGTGAGGAACCAAGAGGCACCATCCCCATTTCCCTTCTCTATTTTTCTTTTAAGCCTTTGGCTTCACCCTATTGTTTTCAGATGTCTATCTGGGCATTCTCAGTGGTGTAATGGAATCAGGGCTCACAGGGGGAAAGCGCTGCCACTTTTTTATTAGTAGGGAAACAGACATCATCTGCCACCTCCACCCCCCAGAATACCCTGTTCCCTCTCATCTTAGCTGCTAACCTCACAGTAGGTAAGGGACAATGAATTTTCCCAGCAACACTATATTGTTCCCTATTGTAATGCAAAGCATTTACAAGTTTGTACCTGATCAGGTGCTTAGGTCATCTTTGGAGGCCTTCCTCTGGGTGCCCTTACCAAAGAAGGAAGGCAGATGGCTACAAGATAGGGGGCCTTCTCAGTTGTGGCACCCCACTTGTGGAATGGTGTCCCCAAACAGATTCCCCTGGTAAATACATTGTTATCTTTTTGGCACCAGGCAAAGACTTTTCTTTTCTCCCAGGCATTTTAGAATCCTAGTTCTAGATTTTTTATGACTGCTTTATCCATTCCTGTGCTGGTCATTGTTGTTGTTGTTATGGTGGTGGTGGTGGTGTTTCTCAAGACCTCTTGGGAAACAATAAAGAGGTCTGTTAAGTAATTCAAGCAATAAACCTCTCTTTGCACCTGAAGAGAGTCTAATCTCTAGGAACTTTCCTCTAGGCAAAACTATGCAAACTAAGCGAGACAATTGTCTTTTCAAGAAGAATGGAAAGCCCTTTTCCAGAATGCATTAACTTTAGAGAGACTGGTTCTGATGCAGCTTCTGATGCAGACTTTCTCTCACCTTCCTTTAGCTCTGTCCGTTTTATTCTGCGGCGTACTCTGGGATCGGCTAGTCTCCGTGCCCTCCCCCTCGGAAGAACACTGACTTCCCACTGACTGCGTGTTGTTTACCCTTGAGGAGATAAGCTCTGGAGAAGGTTCATTCCCAGCTGGTGAAGAGCCCATGAGAGCTGCCTCCCCTAATGGTATAATCTGGCCTGTTTCTGGCACCATCTCTTCTACTTCAGAGTCTGATTCTGATTGATCACTTGAAACTCCTTCCCCCAACCCAAGGGGAGCAAGGCTAGACACGACAGTTGTTTTATTTTGTATTCTTTTAACTTTTTCTAGTGTATCATACATATATTAGGGCTGCACATGCCCCCCCCCCCGAACTGCTTTGTATCCCAATCCAGACCTTCCGGATTGGGCCTGAACTGTTTCAGGTTGATCTGGACATCCCCCGACCTGCTCTGGAACCAGATACAGAGCATGATCCAGAGGTCCAGATCAATATTCGGATGCCATTTTGTCTCCCCTTCCCCACTGCCATCTGTGGCAGATGGCGGAGGCAGGTAAGTGGAGAAGGGGAGACAAAATGGCGTCCGAATAAGCCCCCTCCCCCTTCCCCACTTACTTGGCTCCACCGCCATCACCACACTGACCATGGTGGATGGCAGAGCCAGGTAAGCCCCCTCCCCCTTCCCCACTTACTTGGCTCCGCCGCCGCCGCATGAACCATGGTGGTGGCAGGGGGCAGTGGAGCCAGGTAAGCCCCCTCCCCACTTACCTGGCTCCAAAGCTTCGGAACAGTCCGAACTGCTTCGGGTTGATCTGGACCTCCCCCGACCTGCTCCGGAACCGGGTTTAGGAGGTCCGGATCAGCCCACTCCACTTTGGATTCGGGGATCCAAAATGGAGCAGAGCACACCCCTAATCTATATGGCATTTTTCATCTTTTCACTGTTTGTAATCCATCCAGAGAACATTGGTTATTGGATGGATTTAAAATGTAATAATCAAAGTAAAATATATATTGGAATCATTTCATCTTGAATGGGCAATTGAGACCCATTAGCTTTACAAAACAGGTCCTGCTGGTGAAGATCAAAACTGCTAGAACTGGTTTGTTCATATGGATCAATGCAGCTGCCTACGTTTTTGGCTTCCCTTTGGGATGTGGCAATAAGGAGTTTCATGATGAGTGGCTGCACTTTAAACACTGAGCACTATGCCACTGGGCATCCTAAACCCCCACTGGGCACAAGGGAGAGCGGAGATGAGGCCACCAGCTCTACTCCTTCCATCTTTGCTACCTTCCACAACTTGGAGAGCGAACATCTGCAGTGGGGCATCTGCTCTACTTATGGAAGCAATTCAGAAGAACCCTGATGAGCCAAGGATTCCAGGGATCAAACTACATGTTAGTTTCATAGCGGAGTATGTAGCTGAGGATAATCTTTAGAGTAAGTGCACACAGCTCTAATTTGGGTCAGGACCATCATGCAGTGGGAAAGGAGGGTTGTTATTATTTATTTTTTTATTACGTTTAGATATCGCCCCATAGCTGAAGCACTCTGGGCAGTTAAACTCCCTCCACTGTTCCCCCCACCGAATCTCCCCCACCTCCCGTGTCAGCAAGGCGTACTAATGAAGAGTTTTTTTCCCCTTTTTTAACTCCTGCCTCAAGGTGGGAGGTGGGGAGGAATTTCAGGGGGAAATGATGAGGGGTGGAGAAAGTTTATTCCTGCCCTCCTCATGCATGTTGGTCCCAATCTGAATTGGGGCTGCACACACTTACTCTAGAGTTACGTAGCTACACGCTATGCAATTAACATAATGTGTAAGTTGATCCTAAATCATGCAGCAAGCTAAATGTATTCCCCCCCCCAACTTGTGGAGGCGATGGAGTCAGCAACTAGGATTTTGAGAGAGTGAGCAGAGCTAGTGAGCTCAGGCCCATTATCTGTCATGTGCTTCTAATCACGTGGGTGGGGTGGGGTGGGGGGGTGAGAAACCCAAATATGGCTCCAATGTCTATGGAAAATGGAGCTATATTTTATAAATGGGATTAATGGCATCACTCTTGTGACCTCATGTTTGGTCCTCAATCGCAAGACCATTTTTCATGAAGCGCTTCATTTGCCTAGATGTATTATGCCACAGGGACAATTTTATCCTATGTTTGTGACAGAAACTGTTGTCTTAAGTAATTGATTGGTTCTCAGAGCAGCTGATTTCTCATACATTACTTGGAACTGGACCACCCAACAGAGATGCAACAAGAGCTATTTCGTGTATCAGGGGTATAGCAGGGTGGGTGGGTGTCGAGAACAGCTTAATAAAATCAACCACCAACAAAATGTAAAAGCTTTTAATTATTCCACGAATGCACACCAATATATTGTAAAAAGGCACTGCAAATACCCACTCCAGCCTCTTCCACACAATATCAGTTCTGACACAATAACTCCAAGAGGAATATTGAATTAATAGATCCGCAATGTTCAAGACAAATTCCACTTTCCCCCAACATTTCAACAAGAGTAATATTGAGCATGGCAACCTGCTGTCTTTATTAGAAGAAGCATACTTTGAGTACTAAAAATGTTGAAGATTAACAGCTGATGTTCTCACATGCATGGCTTCAGAAGTGATCTTTGACAGTTGTGTAAATCTAAAAGTATCAATTCCGTTGAGTTCCATGAAGCTGCTCTGGATTTACTGCACGTCCACCAGGTCCTGAATCTCTTCCAAGATATATCACTTTCAACTCAATGTATAGTGCTCTTGTTTAAATATTCCCTGAAACAGTATACTTAGCTTCACAGGAATAATTACAGCATGACTGTAATTTATGTGCAAAGGCAAACAGAAGCATCAGTGGTCTATGCCGACTTCCCAGTGCGCATGTATTATGCAAAGCCTCTTCTATAATCTGCTTCTTCAACAAATCTTAAGGTTTCCCATCAAGTGCTATAATAAATGGATACTGCCAAATCCAAGGGATGTGCATTGTGGTTAGGATGTTTTTCCATGCTTCTCTCACTTCTGCTCCTCTCTGACCAAACTGCGTCAATGCTCACCATTGCAGCTATAAAAATGATTTGTTTGGTCATTAGGATTAAAAGTTTCAACGCTGGAAGTCCTGTGCACTGGGATTGTCTTGATCGTTTGAATGATTTATGGCAATATAGTCTCTCTTCGTTGAAGCCTGGCTTGTTTTAACCATGGTCCACACTGGGGCTATATAATCAAGAACCATGTGCAATGAAGCCATCATTAAATGCAACAGTTTAATGGTATGTTTGCGGGGGAGGGTTTCAATCTGAACATACTAATTCAATTACAAGGTTTTGGGAGCTGCCCGATGACCTGGAGGTTGGAAGGAACCTCATGGGTGAAATGAAGACAAATGTCTCATAGAGCAGCATGTGAGGGTTTATAAAAGTAGTTCCATTTCATGCTGCTAGGGTGGAGGAAGTCTCCACAGAAATGCTGAAAAACTATTGTTGGGGCTTCAGATAGAGAGACTTTCAGAATCTGACTATACATTACAGGCACACTCATGTAACATAATCCCGACAGTCTCTTATTCTAAGGAAACATTCTCAGCTTTCTGTTCTAGCCATCCAAACCCAGCCCAAATAGAAGAGTCACACCAACTTCAGAATGGTCCTCTAGTATGGCCACCACCAAGCTTCTGAATGGAAGAAGTTCCATAGCTGCATCCACAAACATTCCGCAAAGGTGCCAGCTTAGAATCGGAGAATCAGAAGCGAATTGGCCTGCTCCGCCTTGCCCAGAGGTGGAGTAGAGCCAAACCGGGGACCCTTAGAAGCAAGGCGAAGAGAAGCGGCCATAGGAGAAGCACTTCTCTTTTCGCGGAGCGATCTGCCCGCCATTTTGGATAATTTCGCCCATAGGATTGCATTGCGGAAAAGATTAAGGCATAACTGTGTTGTTTTTAAATCTATCTTTCTGAAATTTCTTGTGCTTGGAGAGTTGTGGCTGGGGATCATTTTGAGCCTACTCTCAGCACTCTGCGTGGTGCGGTTCGCTTGCTATATTTTTTTTAAAAATCGGGTAAAAAAGCGGGAGAGGTACCTTTTTGAAGTGCTGAGAGGCAGATTCAACTCCCAGTCATGATCACATGATCCCAAAGTTGGAGGAGGGGGTAGGCAAAATGGGATACTTAGTAACTTGGGATACTGGGAAACTTCTCTTTCTTAGTCTGAACGGACTTTTCCCAGTGTTTTTTAAAACAGTAGCCCCACCAAATGCACAAACACAACCTGAAATCATATACTAAGCAAATAAATAACAGATAGGAAACACAGCACTGCTACCCACCCTAACCTTGGTGAACAACTGAATAGATGTGGTGCAAGGGGATGAGGTCCCCTAGGGCATGTGGACGTGCCCAGTGCACACACTCTCCCACCCTGGAGGGTCATCAGAGCCCTCCAAAGAGTAACCCTGTGGAGAGACTGAAGCTAATGCCTGTCATGAGTTGAAGTGACAGGTAGCTTCTTAAGACTGGTACTTACTTAGGACCAGTCAAAAATTGGCATATCCCCCTCCCCCAGGGCACGTCCACTTTCCTCTTACTGGTAAAAGACAGACATAGCCGTTTTAAAAAAATTCTTCTTGTTGTTTATTCAGCAACACTGCTGCTTTTAATTCCACCCCTCCTTTGTTTGTTTATTCATTCATTCATTCATTCATTCATTCATTCATTCATTCATTCCATTTTATATTTACACCCCATAGCCCAAGCTCTCCTGGCTTTTCCTCTTCAGTGAAGTCAGGCAGGCTTTCATTGTGGTTCAACTCCTTATTGTTGTTGTTGTTGTTGTTGTTGTTGTTGTTGTTGTTATTGCTATTAATATTAATTAGTACTGCTATTATTAACGTTACTATTGTTGTTGTTGTTGTTTAATAATGGCTGTGATCACAGTGCAGTCAATCAACTCTGAAGCAAGGATCACAAAACTTTACTCTTATCCTCCTAGCCTCCTAGTTATGGGATGCAAAAGAAAAGGCATCTCTCTGTGCTGCTCCCGCCTCACAGGGATGGTTTGCATTACTGGCTTTGAAACTATCCTTGGCTCACTTCCTTGTGTCCCCAGAAATGTCTGCTACCTGCCTGCCTTCCCCCTGGGTTGCTGCTGTGGTGGGGCATCTGCTGGGACTGACTCCCCCATACTAGATCTATGGCATATCTCTGCCTGGCTCTCTGCCCGCCTGTCCTCCTCCTCTGTGACCGCCTCGCAGGGATGGTTTGCAATGTGTTATTGCTGGCTTAGAAAGAAACAAGTCATCCTTTGCTCACTCCTTGCGCCACCTCACAGGGTTGGTTTGCAATGTGTTACTGCTGGCTTAGAAAGAAACAAGCCATCCTTTGCTCACTCCTTGCGCCCGCCTCGCAGGGTTGGTTTGCAATGTGTTACTGCTGGCTTAGAAAGAAACAAGCCATCCTTGCCACACTTCCTTGTGCCCGCAGAAATGTCAGCTGCCTGCCTGCCTTCCCTCCCTCCTCCCCTGCCCGCCTCGCAGGGATGGTTTGTGTGTCTCTTGCTTTGACTCAGGGGATAAGTCCTTCCTGTGTTCACCTAGACTTTTTGAAGTTCCAAATAATTTTTTCAAGTGTGGAAGAAGATTCATATTTAGGTTTATCTACTCCCCAATTCATGGCATGTTGGGATTTCCTTTGAAATGGCCCCATTGAGCTGTCTGCAGCTTTAAATCCCTGAGATACTGGGGTGTCCGATTTTCAAAAATTCCCCAAAAATCAGGGGAGGCTTGGATTGGCTTGAGTCTTGGCATGCATGTGTATACATGCATGAGGTGTCATGGTGCCTAACGTGAGGTTTCTAACGTGAAAATTGACAGAGATATAGAAAGGGGTGTTTGAATTGGGGTTAGGGGTGCTGTGTTGGAGGTTAAAGGCCCCCCCAAAATCAGGGGATGATGGAATCTGCTTGAAACTTGCCATGAATGCGGATGTGCCTGCTTCCAAGTTTTTATCTGTCAAAATGTCGGAGAACAGTCCATGTCTGAAAATGGGGTGTCCGGTTTTCAAAAATCCCCAAAAATCAGGGGAGGCTTGGATTGGCTTGAGTCTTAGCATGCGTGTGTATACATGCATGAGGTGTCATGGTGCTAAATTTGAGGTTTCTAACTTGAACAGAAAAAAAGTTGTAGGGTTTTTTGGATTTCAATGCAAGCCTATGGGGGGGGGGAAAGCGGAGCTCCGATCTGGATCTGGAGCTTCGCAGCAAACCGGAGCGGACTATAGGCGGTTCGGAGCAGAGCGGAGCGGACCCGATCCGGAAGTTGCGGATCTGGAAGAGAAGCAGATCGGGGGGTCCGTGCACACCTTTAGTAGCAGGCAACCAAATGCAGAAGACCTATGGTCTTCATAGCTATTTAAACATGTGAATAACATGTAGAGCGTCATCACACAGGGGAAAATTGTGTTTGCTTTCCGTCGCTTCTCCACCCATGCATTTGTCCCTCATTTCTTCCTCTTTTGAAAGAGGAAGTAAACAACCTGCATGTGGCCCATTCAGTAGGTCATTTTTTGATCCCGCTGCTTCTCCTGCACACAACAGGAGATAGCAGCAACTTCCATCTTTTAAAATAAGTAGGACTGACTGGGGTGTTGTTGTTTTTTGTGGTGCAAAGAAGGCTAGAAGGGGTGGGAGGCCAGCTGGAGGCAGACAACATCATGAGAGGGACCCACAAAAATCCATGAGTGCCCAGTAATGAGAGTGCAATAAAACGCTTATCTGATGGAGCTCATAGCCAAAGTTAAGACAACCAATGTGGATATGTTTGCAGCATATTCAGAGTTTGGACCAGATGCCCATGTTGGAGGCACTGGCACAATTGTATGCCCCTCTATCTGGGGCATCATCAGACGGGGGGATTTTCACATTTCCCTACCATCACTATGTCCTCCTCCTGCTGTCCCACAATAGCGATGATCTCTTTACAAGGGGAGAGAAAGAGAAAGCAGCAACAATCACGTGGCCCATTCAGTAGGCATTTTTATTGTGCTGCTCTTCCTGCATACAGCAGGAAATGGTGGCAAGCTCATTTTTTTTTAAAAAAAGTCAGATTTTCAATGATGGAAAAATGAGGGGAAGGAGTGTGACGCTTGCGGGAGGTGGACGGCGTCATCTAAAGGACACACGAAAAACCATGAGTGGGCAGTAATGAGCCTGTGATAAAATACTCATCTGATGATGCTTCTAGAATCCTAAACCACAGGGACCTAAACCTCATGGCAGCTCCATATTTGGCTGTTCAACCGGGACAAAGTGTCAAAAGTCTCTAATTAATATAAAAATAGTACAGCGTGATCAAACACTGAATGCTACAGATCTCTGTTCAGACTTCAGAAAAACTAGTGTAAATCCAGAATAAGTTTAAAGAAGCCAGTGAAATTGAGCTCACCATTTGGCTGGGTGTCAGCAATCTGATGGTGAGCCAAATTCATGACTGCACTCTTTCCTTTCACGCCTGTGTGTTAAGAACATGGCTTCAAAAAAGGAAAAAAGGAAAAAAGGAGAGTGTAAATTTCAGGCAGTCTAAAAGTACATTCTGTAATTCTGAAAACAAACAAACAAACAAACTTTGACGTAAAGAGGCCCCATGGATTCGAAAACATTTTGATTGGATATATATGTAAAGAAACGGGCGTTGTTGTTGTTTTAAAAAGGTATCCTGAAAGTCTGAGAAAGCATCTTGGATTCGGAGGGGGGAGGGAGGCAGGCAACTGGGATTTTTTCAATGGTCCATTAAATCTTACCCTGTCTGTTAAAGAAAACACCAGAGAAAACCCATTGTAATGATGCTTTTGGAATGCGTGGCCACATACCTTCTTTACTAGATGAGTGGTATGTGGCAAAGGAAAAGCAAGCCACACAGTTTATCGAAGGCCGTGTTAGTTGGCGGTGTGCCCCAGAAACTGTGAATATATGCAGAAGTTCCCCTTCCTCCTCCTTCCAGAGTTTCTCTGATTACATTTTAGTTTCTAATCATGTGGCCTTCTGGCATTTGAAGTGTAAGGCCTTAGCTAGACCTAAGGTTCATCCCGGGATCGTCCCGGGGTCATCCCTGTTCATGTAAATGACATACAGGGATGATCCCGGAATCAGGCAGGGACAACCCCAGGATGATCCCGGGATAAACCTTAGGCCTAGCTAAGGCCTAAGTCCCCACTGAACCTTGAGGGGTGGCTGGAAGAAATGCTAATGCAAGCCATCTCAGAGGAAATTTGAATAAAAAATGAAAGTGTTTGGGGTGGATTTGTGGAGCTAACTGTGACTAGGTGCCTCTTGGACTGTGTCAGAGAGGTTGTCAAATTGTAGTAGTAAAACTGTAGTGTGTTTTGTATGATGTGGGTTTTTGATATACAGACATCTTTTTCTTCCTTTCTTTCTAAAGTTGGGTTGGAACTCGGTTCTCTCTTTTGCAAGAGAAAGGGCTCTGTTTGCAACAGGTCCCTTCACCTGATTTTGGGGGGGTGTTCAACCGGGTTCCCCTCTCCACACTTCACAGATATCCCCATTCAGCATGGTCTCCTGACTCTGTGTAGCATTTTCCGGGGTAGGAGAAGCTACTGTGAGAATGAGTGGGCAAGGAAATCCACTTTCTTAAGTGCAGTTGATCCAGTTTAAATCTGGATCCAACTCCAATTTACCTATGTATTTATTTTAAAGTCATGTGTTTGTATGAGGGGAGAGATTCAACAGGTGAGGGTAGGAAGGGAAATTTCAATAAAATGTTAATCACAAAAACAAACTATGCAAATGCAGACAATATTCCTGTCCCATGAGAGTGGGGATGGGGATGGGAATGCATGATGTTGTCTACTTTCATGCACTTTCATGTACTCTTATACCCACTATCTCTGCACAAGTGTCAAACTACGTGAAATGTTGGCACTGGCTTCTCCTACATTACATTGTACTTAAGGACATCAAGAGAATTTGAGAAGAGGGTGCAGTTCAGCAGACTCCCTCCCCCCTCGGCCTCCTGGACCTCACTTGCTGAGCCACTGTGATCACAGGACCCCCGCTGGCCAACCGGGGCATGAGGTGGCCATGGGTAAGTTCACCCATCCTTAATTGTACCCACTTCAAGGGGGAGAGGGGTTATCTCCCAAACTCTCAGTCTGATGCTAGATACTGTCAATCTACGATCCTTAGAAAGAAAGAAAATGTAAGCTTCCTTCTCACTACCAGAGTGCCTTTAAAGCTGCCTTCTCCATCCTAACATCCTCCAGGTGTGTTGGACTACAATTCCCATTATCCCCAGCTACACTAGTGGAGATGACTGCAGTTGTAGCCCGACACATTTGGAGGGTGCTTAGTTGGGGAAGGAGGCTTCAAAATGTAAGTGAGCCTTGCGCTTCAATGAGGTCTATTTATGTTCTTCTGTTTTAGCATGGTGCATGCTTATAGGATTTATTAGGCACTTAGCAGCATGAAAGAAAAATGTTTGCTTGTTATTTCTGCCAGTCCTTATGGCTATCTGTGACTCAGTGGGCTCTCAAAGCACACAAATATTTTCCAGTAAACAAATAGCTGATTCAAGCTGCAGCTCTCTTAGGGGGAAGCAGCAGTAGAACAGCCTTCATTTACTAGGGGTGTGTGTGTGTGTGTTTTATATATAAAAAAGAAAAAGTGGAGAGTATACAAAATTCATGACTATGCTGTCACAATGCTACCAACCAAAGCAACTAAAATAGTATCATAAAGGTTTTGGCTAGGGATGTCCATTCTTTGAAAATCCAGCCCTTTGGGGACCTAGCCAATCCCTACCACCCACCCTGGTCAGCTTGCATTTGCCAGCCAATCCCTGGGCTTTTCCAAAAATCCAGGAACTTTTTGCAGGTTTCCCCCAATCACAAATAGAAAGTTGCTCAAATTGCACCTGCAATTTGTGTGTTTTGCGCAAATTCCGGCCACAAAATCCGCAAGCTGACCCAGTTTGAAGCAGATTGAGTCAGATCAGCTTGTGGGGAAGTGAGCCAAAGTCTAGATGGGGGGAGGAGGAAGGGAAAGCTTCTGAAAGGTTAGTGATTGCCACACCCCAAGACAGATTCTACCGACAACCCTATTTTTGGCTTTAAAAGTCTTCTTCACCAGGTGGTAACATTTGTCTTGGGATTGATGTGATGGAAACATTGATTTAAAGAATGCAATGTCATTGTTTTGTGTCTCCAACAGTATTTTAAGGATTGGAGCAAGGCAGCGACTAAATGGCTGACCAACACTCCCCAGTCCAAAAGTCTAAGCCATCTTTCCCCAACCTGGAGGCCTTCAGATGTGTTGGACCAGTGGTCTTCAACTGGTCCAGACCTAAGGCCCACCTCGGACTCCCAACCTGCAACATGGGACCCACTTCCTTAATTTTCTCCATCAACATGCTGGCAATAGCTTTGCCACGACCCATCTAGACTGATCTCATGACCCACTTTTAGGTCGTGACCCATCAGTTGAAGACCACTGTGTTAGACTACAATGCCCAACATGCCCCAGACAGCTATGCTGTGTATTGGATTATGAGAGTTGTAGCCAACACATCCGGAAGGCACCCAGGCCACAGCTAGACCTAAGGTTTATCCTGGGATCATCCAGGGTTTGCCCCTGCCTGAGCACTGGATCTCCTGTGTGTCACCTAGATGAACAGACAATCCAGGGATAAACCTTAGGTCTAGCTATGGCCCCAGCTGAAGAAGGCTGGACTGAGCATTACACCAAACTAAGTTTCCATGCTCGCTCAACATAAAGAATTTAAATGGTTGTCCTTACGGAAGGTTGAGAAACTCAATTCTTTGTTATTTTACCAAGTGACACAAATTAACCAAACAACATTCTTAAATCATTGACTATTACTCTTTGTTGTAATTTATACTAAGTTAGAGCAGTTCTGTTCCACTCTGGATACTAGCTAAATGATTTGTGAAAACCACATACTCTTTAAAATTTCACTAACTATCCAAAGGTTTGGATACATTTTCCTTATCTGGAGTGGATATCCAATTCATCAGTGCTGCAAACCTTTGTGTAAATGAACAAAAGCTGGATATAATTTGACAGGTTATATTTTGCTGGTATTATTAATGATGATGGATGATGATGATGATGATGATGATGATGATGATGATGATGATGATTTATACAGCACCAGAGCAGCTGTTGTGAAAAAAGGCAAAACTCCATATTGGGGATCATGAGGAAAGGAACTGAAAATAAAACTATCAATATTATACCATATTGTGTACAGTTCTGGTCACCACATCTCAAAAAGCATATTGTAGAACCGGAAAAGGTTCAGAAAAAAAGCAACCAAAATGATCAAGGGGTTGAAGCAACATCCCATGTGCGGAAAAATTACAACATGTGGAGCTTTTTATCTTAGGAGGAAAAAGCTGAGCACAAGTTTTTCTCCCTCATAGTATTATTTATTTATTTAAAACATTTGTATCCTAGTGAAACATTTGTATCACTAGGATTTCAAGGCAGCATACAGATAAAATTATATAATATAAAACAATAAATATACACAGCTAAAAACAAATTAAACCATTAATCAAGCTAAAACCAGTATGGAATTTAAAAGCAATAAAACAATTTAAACAGTTAAAACTATGTGCGAGCTTGGTGAATTTAACCATTAAAGGCTTTGTTAAAAAGCCATGTTTTTACTTGGCGCAGGAATAAATACAGCATTGGCACCAGTCGGGCCTCCAAGGGGAGGGCATTCCACAGTCAGAGTGCCACCACAGAGAAAGCACTCTCCCATGTCCCACCATAGCGTATGTGTTGCTTTGGTGGGATGCGGAGAAGGGCTCCTCCAACAGATCTCAAGTCCTGAGAAGGCATATATAAGGAGAGGTGCTCCCTCAAGTATCGAGGTCCCAAGCCACTTAGGGCTTTAAACGTCATTACGAAAACCTTGAATTCTGACCCAAAGCATATAGGCAGCAGTGCAATTCCTTTAAGACCGGTGTTATGTGGTCTCTGTAAGATGGACCTGCCAGGGGTCTAGCTGCTGCATTTTGCACTAACTGCAACTTCCGCGTCATCTTCAAGGGCAGCCCCATATAGAGTGTATTGCAGCAATCTAATTGGGAAGTTACCAGTGCATGCACTATTGTAGCTAGGTTGTCCTTGTCCAGGAAAGGCCATAGCTGGCCCCAAGTACTTTGGGCCACGGAGTCCACCTGGGCCTCCAGTGACAAGGATGGACCTAGGAGTACTCCCAAGCTATGCACCTGCTCCTTCAGAGGGAGCACAACCAAATCCAGAACAGGTCACTTATCCAATTCCTGGACTCGGGAACCACCAATCCACAGAGCTTCCATCTTAACAGGATTCATCTTCTGTTTATTGCCCCTCGTCCAGCCCATTACAGCCTCCAGGCACTGGTCCAGCACCTTCATTAGTACTAGAACCTGGGGCCATCCAATGAAGATGAATAGTGGTAGATTCAGGACAAATAAAGGAACTCTCCTTCACACTATGGCCACACAGAATTTAACAAAGTAATGTGCTACTTCAAGATGTAGCAACGGCCAAAACGTGGATGGTTCAGAGCAGGATTAAATGAATTGATAAAGATAAGGATATCAACGGCTATTGGTCATGATGGCTGTGTACTACTTCAGCATAGAGATGAGTGAATCCCCTGAGTCCTGTTCACACTCTGTTTGCCAGACTCCCACTGGTTACCTGATCCTGGCTTGCATGTGAAGTGAGTCACTAGATGGTCCACGGGCACCCAGTAATTTTTTTGGTTTTCGTTTTGTCCATGGGCAGTGATTTGCACAAATTCGTGGCTGGGAATATTTATCGGGATCATAATTTGTGCAAAATCATGAGCATAAATAGCATGATTTGAATCTAAATCCAGGCATAAAGGACAATTTACACCTGCAATTTGGCACAAATGTTCCTAGCCATGAATTTCTATAAATAAAAAAAAGCAGGAAACCACGAGCTTGCCCGACTCTGTACGTGCCAAGTCAAGCCAGCCCAGGGATCCATGAACTGATGTCTGGGGGAACTGAGCTGGCAAAAACCCACTGAGTTCCACCCCCAAAACAGATTGCTTTGATATCCCTATTTCAGCATGCCTCTTTAATCCCAGTTGCAGAGGGTGGGGAGCTATTGACCTCATGTCCTGCTTGTGGCTTTCTCATAGTCATCTGGTTGGCCACTACGGGAACAGAATGTTCTTATTATGCACAATTCTTATTATGTTCATATAGCTATGGTGCTTTGCAGATTTGTAAAACACAGAAGACAGGTCCATGTCCCAAGAAGCTTACAACATCGAATGAGTATGAACATTTGAATGCCCAATCATTCTTTCTTAAAAGTTGCACCTCAAATACATATAAAATTAACTAATTGAAATGTTTTCCATTCATATGAAATAGGAAGTTTTCAACTATAATATGGCATAAAATCATGTTTCTAATTAAGGGTTAAGATGTGTTCTATACAAAGAATAAACAGTGTCGGCTGAGACCACTCTTGCTCTGTTCTTCTTTTGCCTAGCAGGGAAATAACAATAACACAATCCCTGTAGCAGCCCAAGACTTTCCTTTTGCCAGGTTTAGCATAGCACCATATTCCAGCCCTGCTCTGCAACCCACAACCCACAACACCCAGTGAGCTCTAAATTTGACAAACCCCTACCACAAACTGACCATCTGTAGAGGTGCTTTTACTATTTCTAATGCTGTTTCCCTCACATGGGAACTTCCTAAAACATCCTTGGTTTCCAGGCATGCTTTTAAAGAACATTCCACATTGTGCCAGAATTAAAACTAATTCCTCAAGGGCTGTGTCGATCAGTCTTTGCTCTATAATTCGTTCCAAACAACAGTTCATGTGTCAGTCAAGGTAAGGTTAAGAGAAACGTTTTTATCTTAAGACTAGCCTTGTTATTTCAAATGGGAAATTGGACACACATATCAGAGCTACAGATGGGGGAGAAATTTGTACAGTTTGCATTTTAATGTAAACTGCCCTAATTTCTCATTTTCGTACCATTAGGTGAACCAAATTTCAGTTATCCTTTGAAATTCACACTTCTTCGAATTTTGCAATTGAGTTCTGATTTTAAAAAATGCATAAAATGAGAGATGCAGCATGGACGTGAGATTAATCTCCTTTCAGCAGGATTAACTTGTGAAATAAGTTAGGGTCTATCTTGAACAGGCCTCCAGTTGTGATGGACTACAAACCCATAATCTCCAGCTTGGTTTAGGATGATAGGTGTTTATTTATTTATTAAATTTATATACCGCCCCATAGCCGAAGCTCTCTGGGCGGTTTACAAAAGTTAAAAAACAGTACTCCAACACATGTGAAGAGCCGCAGATTGAGGAAGGCTGGTTTCATTCAATGTCCTCTTTCTAAAGTTGTGAAACAGATGCTTCTGCAAGACAAAAGCAGGGCATGAAAATAATTCTTCCATCATTTGACCACACTATCCTGGAATTTGGGGCTTCACTGCCTCTGAACACAGCAATTCCATTTAGCTATCACAGCTTACACTAGTGATTGATAGACCCCATAGTTCTGTCTGATTGTGGAAGATTTGCCTTCACAATTCAGGTCAGAGATATTCCTTTGAAATTTATAGGCTAAAGGCTGCTTTATGGGTTCGATGCTAGAGGCTCCTGACCAGTCTGACATTTGACCTTTTCTGTCATTCTCAGACAACACTCTTTGCAGCTTATTTATTTATTAATATTTATTTATCAACAATATTTATATACCGCTTAATATTAATAATCTCCAAGCGGTTCACATACTGTGTGGGGCTTACCAAAGACCAATGTTCCTGAGGCAGAAAAATCCCACAAACACCTTTCTTCTTCTTTGCCAATAAAAATACAATGATAATAAATGAAAAGAATGGGCTGTCCTTTCATGATGCCTCAGATTAGCTGCCTGTGTAACGGTAGGGCTGGCCCTGAGACTTTATGTTTGATTCTGTAGGCTTTGGTTGATCTGTGATAGATACTTTCCCCTGTCAGAGTAGGATGTGAGATATATCTATGGATGTACTCAGAAAAATTCTTTGGAGGGGATATGAAACAGGGGAAGAATTCTAAAGATAGAATAGTCCTTATGCACATGGGATTTCAAATACATTTTTTCCATTTATTTCCTGTCCGGGGTTCTATTTTCAGCTTTTCTTTCCCCATAACCAACTTAACTAGGGCATGTCCCAAAATAACAACACATCTCTCCTAAAAATAAGTCCCTTGCTTGGGGGAACCTAAATACTTTTGGAATACACTGAAGTCCTATGTATGTGCTTGCCTTACAAAATTGTGAAACCAAACTGGGATAATTTCAATCTGGGTCTGGAGTCTTGGCACAGCAGCACTCTTAATTAGATGAAACGAGTACCCTTTAGCATGTATAGGAATCCCCCTTCTCTACCAACCAATTGCATATCAATGAATTTTGCAATGGCAGTTACATTGAGGTTTCAATGCCAAGGCCCCGTTGCTTTGAGACAAAATTCTATTCGACTCTGCATAGTGATTTTCAGAACAAATGTCTTACTAGTCCAACATTCTAATTCAAACAGTGGCCAACCAAATGCCTCTAGTTGCTCACAACCACTGGTGCTTTCAGTGCCAGACTTTGAGAAAGACATCCAGAACCCCAAAATGCAGGACCCACCCACCCCCTGCATGCAACAGAGCTGGCTTACCAGATTTTGAATTAATACATATCACCATCTAAGAACCCCACCATCACACACAAGACAATTTGTGTCTAAAATTACCTAAGTGCTCTGGTGCATGACAGCGATAGATCACTCCCATCAGTTAATCTCCTGGCAGCCATTTTCTTTGCTCTGAAAAATAGCATACTAGAAGATGGTCTTCTGCTGCAGTGGGCTCCTTGTTCTAAACCTGCTACCCTTCTCCTTCTACCCCAGCTATATCTTTTCCTTAGTCAAGAAAGAATATCTTAATTCTAGTATAAAATTCTGGTGCTAGACAGTGTCAACATCTTATAGTTCATGGATAAGCCACCTTTTGGGGCCATGGGCACATTTGACAAGTTGAGAAACTGCACTGGGCATCATCATAAAATGGCTGCCATGGGAGGCATGGCAAAGGACAAGTAACCTGCCTGAAAGAATTAATACAAGGCAAAGGTGTAGTCTGAGCCCCACCACACTCAACAACTCCGTTGAACCCACTATTTGCAGCACCAACAGACACCTATTTCACAGCAATTCCAGCTGCTGGTTATAAATAATGTGTGTGTGTGTGTGTGTGTGTGTGTGTGTTTAATGTGAGAAATAGTGTACTAGAAGTTGATCTTCTGCTGCAGTGGTCTCCTTGTTCTTAACCTGCTACCCTTCTCCTCTTATCACAGCTATAACTTTTTCTTAGTCAAGGTCACCTTGGCCAGCACCAAGGAAGATGCCCAAGAATTCATCAGCACCCACAGGCACCACGTTGCCATCCCCTGTCTTAGCTTATTGTGGAGAGTGTTGGAATCCTGGAACGGATCCTGGTTATGTTTCCATTGATTTGTTAATTGCTGAGGAGCTGGAGAAACAGAAGACTCAGCAGAAAACTTAAAGGTCAACATTGCACCTGGACATTGATGTCATAATTGAATAATTGGTAAACTGATTGTCTTCAATTAAGGGTTGCAAGAAGTTGCATCATTGTACAGGTAGTCTATAAAAGTAAATGTATTTCCATGTACATGTATCACTCAGAATATATCACTCAGACAGTATCAGAGATGTATTGACTGACCGTTTGTAAGTATTTGTTATCTGTGATTGCCATAACTAAATTATATTTTTATATGCCAGTAAAGGTTTGTTTAAACCAATTCAAATCTCAGTCTTAATCTGTGTCTTTGCTGACTCTGCTGGAAACCGCTGTAATACTCTGCTACAAAGTTATTGGCCAGAAGCCTAGTCTGTGCAATAACTAATGAGGTTGGAAAATCTCCCATAAACCTCAGTCATATAAACCTCAACAGGTTATGGGCCCAGAAAACGATAAGCAAGTACAGTGGCTACAGCAAGTACAGTAGGACTGAAGAATTAAGCCATGGTTGATTAAATTTCTGAGCGTCTTTGTTGAAAGTCGTAGGAACAGACAGCCAGTAAGCTATTTCGTATAGCAGGTGTCTGAAAATCACACGGAGAGAACTGGCAAAAGTGGTTTTGAATTTAAAGGGGGCACTGAGGAAGCTGAATCTGGATAGCCGGTCAGGCCCTAAAAGAAATTAAACCACTGAAGGGGTTGTAAACCAAAACAACCTGTTAAATTGAAAGTATGGCATTAAACGTTGGGAACACTGTCCCTATTGAATTACTTACAGACGAAAATTATATGCCAGTAAAGGTTTGTTTAAACCAATTCAAATCTCAGTCTTAATTAGTGTCTTTGCTGACTTGGCTGGAAACCGCTGTAATACTCTGCTACAAAGTTATTGGCCAGAAGCCTAGTCTGTACAATAACTAATGAGGTTGGAAAATCTCCCATAAACCTCAAACATATAAACCTCAACAGAGAGAACACAAATGGCCCTGTTAGCTCCAGAAGCCATCCTTACCCTGCCACTAGTTCATCTCCAGAATGGCCTATCACCATATAAGTGCCTCAAGGGGCTCACTAATCCCTAGCCCTACCTGCCATATCCCACACTTCTCTGCCAACTGGAACATCAATCAACCAATTTAGCCACCTGAAACTTCAACTAAAGGGACCCTGACCTCCTGCAAATCAGAACAGAGTGGGCAAAAAACTCCACTAACAAAGCCAATCATTTGATGAATAATAAAAAAAATCCCTACCTGGCTCCCATAAAAAGTGACCAGCTAATATTGTACTAAATATAGGGAGGGAGGGAACAGCTAGAAGGAGAGAGGCCGATGCAGGGGGAAGAGCTGCCTTAGGTCGTGTCTACACCAGCCCGATAGTCCGGGCTGGTCACGGCTGAGACCCTGTGCGTCGAAATGATGCACAGGGATTCCCAGGGGCTGCGGGGAACAGGCACAGGTTTTCCCAGGAATAAAACAACCTGGGAAAACCTGATTCTTCCCACGATCTCGGGATCATCCTGAGACCGCAGGAGGTGTGGGCGCCTATCCCAGCTTCTTCCCTCTTTCTCACAAGTAGCAGGGGTCAGCAGAGTGAAGGAGCCAGGCCAGGAGCAGACCAGGGACATCGGGGGGTGGGTTGGGGAGCAGGGTTGGGCCTTTCCTTTTTTAAACTTACCTTTTCCTGGTGCACAAGTGCACTCCAGCAACTTTTCCTTTAAAAAAATGGCAGACGTGACATACGCGATGTCCCTTCTCCCATCCCAAATGGCGCGCTAGCCATTTGAACACAGGGGGCGATCCTGGAAGCAGGTAAGTCCCAGGATCACTCCCCTCCCTCCTTCTACATTGTATGGTGTAGAAAGGGTTTTATAAGCCTTCATGCTCTGCCATCTTGTATTCATGTGATGTGCTGCTGCACACTGCACAGAGCATGCCCTACCTCCCTTCTCTGTGCCCCACAAACGTGTCCCCAACCAGATGGTTTCAGCAATTGGGAGAAATGTTCCTTGTATCAGCCTGGATTAATTATCCTCCCACATCCAGCTTTCTTTTCATTAGTTGCTTACTTGCTCTGATTATCTTGGTGCACAGTTACTATTTGTCCAGGTATGGGGTTGCACATACACAAGCTCAACACAAGGTTGATTTTTTGCGACTTGGTTAAAAAGCAACACATGGTTGCAGAGGCGGGAATGAAACCAAGTGACCCCAGCCTGCTGAAATGTGTACAGTGCTTTTCTTTCAACAGATCTCCCTTGAGTACAAGGTTAAGCAAATAGTTCTGTGGATGCCTGAACTTTTGTTCACTAGCTGGCAAAGGCCGTTTTATTTTATATCATGATCAAGCAAGGTTAGCGTGACTCAGTCTTCAAAGCCACCGTAAAGGGTCCCCATGGATTCTGTTCTCGTTGATGGTCTTCTGGGACACAGATTTGGACCTCGTCCACACAGCTGACCATAGGGGCATTATCACTGCAGTCCATATCTAAATCTTTCCATAGGTTTTCAAAACTTGTGACACTCTGCACCCATGTCCATGGCTCTAATCTATCACTTCAGCCACCCCCAAAGTCTCCTACTCTCTTCAATAACTGTCTTCTCATTCTCTCTCAAAGCAGCCTTACAGTCAGATAGTTGGGCCTTCTGGCAGTAGCTCTCCAATCTCTCAAGCACTGTTACATGAGTCTATGGAAATTAGGAGGATAACCCTGGGATTTTCCGCATGTCAATCATGTGCTTTATCACTAACCTATAGACTGCTCTCAGAAAATCTACATGGTGACATCTCTCTGACCCTGTTCAGATGACGCCATAGTGGTTAAGCGTTTTGAGCTAAACATTATGGCCTAGCATGTTGTGTGAAACATGACTTACCATGTCATGTGAACCATTCCTTACTAGGGTGGCTACATAACCACTGTTTAAACATGCTCAATAACCATTTGCTGCAAAGGGGTTAGCAGACTAACCATGGCTTAGTGTGTTGTCTGACCAGGCCTTCTGTCTCCTTCCCTTCAATCCCTCCTCAAATGCCACCATCTATATGTGCAATTACACTGTCTCAGACCCATCTTTTCTTTTTTTAATTACCTATCAAAATTTAGGATGGAGAACAACACATGTTCTAAAGTCAGTGGGAACAGTTTCAACTACAGTGGCGTGGGGGAGCCAGGGCTCACCGTGGCGAAGTACCAGGAGTTTTTGATTAGCAGGGACCATGACATCATCTGCTACCCCCATCTCCCCACTCAGGTTTTCCTGTTTCCTCTGAGCTTAGTTACCATGAGGCCCTTTCTACACTTCCCAGTCTTTCAGGAGGGAGTGGGGAGGATCTCGCAATATCCTGCTCATGAGATCTTCCCCCAGGGTGCACATGTGGCGCATGACATGCCAGAAGGAAAGAGACAAGTCACGGCCACCATCCCCCCCCCTCTGCCCATGAACAGGGCCAGTCGCGCAAGTGTGAGGCCCTGCTCCAGCAAAAAAGTGAGTATTTTTTTTAAAAAATGAAACCGCCTCCATGCCCCCTCTCTGCCATCCCCGGGGTGGCAAAATGGTTGCCACCCCTTCCCCTAATGGGCATGGAGCTGCACCACATGGGCAATATTCAACCATTGTTATGACAAGGTAATATGGAACTTTTCAATGTTATTATTTGAAACCCACATTTTTAAATGTCCTTTATTTCCAGCCTAATAAAAATTAATCACTCTTTCATTGGAGATATCTGACCTCTAATGTTTGTTTAATCATTATCACTATTTAATCCTAGTTGGATTCTGTCTGGCCTAATGGCAATATTTCTGCATGAATGTAAAAAGCATCCAGGATGTGTACATACCTTTTAACGTACATAGTTTTCACAGCACAGGGTAGAGATAAGAGAGGAAACTCAAAGGCCAAGACTCTCATCCTCCAAGAGCTGTGGTTTGGCAGCACCATGACCGGCTTTTCAGACAGCACCATGACCGGCCTTTCCAGCCTGGCATAAGTTCCTCGGAATCCTCCTCCCATTATCTCCGTAGTTGGGAAGATACACGAAGCATCCAGACATGCCAAGACGCCGCACAATTTTGCTCCTGACATCTTGGCTGACTTGCTGCTTAGGTCCCTGGTATGCTACTTGCAGGGCTGCAGAAGTTATGAGTACTCATGTTAGCTTCAGATGATGTCATTGAAAAGTTGGTAGCTGGTCCCTCAGAGACCATCGGTTTTACGTCCTAATAAAGCAACAAGTTGCATGAAAGTAGCATTGCTGAGGTTGATTTTCTTGCTGTTGGAGAGAAACCTCTGTTAAATGCAGAGTTCAGGAATAAGGAATAAGGTCAGGCAAATGTACCTGCGCTGGACTATACTATCAACTGAAGCTAAAGATAGTCAAATCTGTCAATTTTGATATCTCAGTTTTCCAATCTTAAATTTGTTCTGACTCATTTCAGTTTTGCGATCCTTTTTAAAAGTCGGCACAAAACGTCAGTATTTTTGTGCACATTTCCCCCCTAATATATATCTTTTTGTCTGCATTTGCTCCTAGTAAATGCATTTTTTGTAAGCAGTTTTCACGGATGCAATGCATTTGGGGGCATTACTCACCCAGTACATGCATTTTATGTGCATACCGACTAATATAATGCTGTCTCTGCCTTCTTTTGATTGGAGAACTGCAGCGCAAAATTCAGATGTGGGTGCTGAAGGACAGTTGCATTACGGTTTGCGTACTTGGTTCAGGAAGTGTGAATTAGGGAGATGCACATTCAAATATGAATCAAGTGAATTTCTCCCCATCCTTATACTCTGTACCAGCTCTTCTACAATATCTCTTGAGTTCTCCCATTGTTGGCAGTTTTAGACCACATTCCCCTCCCCCAAAAGGCCTTCAAAGCAGCTGACGGGGCAAAAACATGAAATAAAATTAAAAATCCAAATACAATCTTACATAAGAATATATATTTTTAAAAGATGGAGGAGCATGGAAAGTCACTCACTGCAATATATTTCCAACAACAAGCCAAATAACATACAGAGACAAAATACTCTAAACAAAAATCTGTATTCAAAGAGTACAGATAGACCTAAGGTTTATCCCGGGATTGTCCTGGGGTCGTCCCTGCCTGCTCCCAGGATATCCTGTGTGTCATTTACATGAACAGGGATGACCCCGGGATGATCCCGGGGTAAACCTTAGGTCTAGCTAAGGCCCATGACAATGCATGCAGTCTGGGAGCCATATGGATCTCCCAGGGGATGGTGTTCCATAACTTCAGTGCCGCTACTGAAAAGGCCCTGTTCCACGTCATCACTAGTGATGTCTCTGATGGTGATAGAACACAAAGTAAGGTCTTCAGTGATGATCTCAACAGGTGGGCAGGGCTCATGTGGTAGAAGGCAAACCCCTTGCTAGATTCTTACCCCTAAACTCAAAGAAAATGCCTTTAAGAAGGGCTTTTGTAATAAACTCCTCTCAGGATATCTCCCTTGCTACAAGTATTCACAGTGACAGCACTTTCTACAAAGAACATTCCTCAATAAAAGTGTGTTGGTGGGTTGACTTATTTAATTCTGATTTATAGCTTCTGGCCTTAGCTAGACTTACCTTTTGTTCTGGGACAGAGGAGGGGAGAGCTCGTGTTGAGATTAATACAAGATCTCTCCCCCGTTTACATGTAAGGAGTGAGGACCTCAGGAAGAGAGGCGTTGCGCCCGCCATTTTTTAAATTTTCTTAAAGCAACAGCAGTGCACAAACGCTCATGCGCTGAAGGGAAATGGTTTTTTAAATTTAATTTGGTTTCCCTACTCCCCCCACCATAACCCCGATGGGCGCAGCTCCCGGCTCCACGCAAGTAATCACACGGAGTGGGGTCAAGCCGCGAAACGAGCCACACGTTCCACGGTCTCGGGCTCAGCCTGGGACTGTGGAAAAAGCAGGCCCAAAGTGTAGGGCTGTATCCCGGGGCCAGGGAGGGACAATCCCATGTGGCCGCACAGGGACGATCCCAGAGTTTGCCCCTGGATATAGCCTGGTCTAGCTAAGGCCTCAGTTACCACAAGGGCCAGGGTTGGTGTCAGGAGTGGTATCATCAGGCACCTGCTAAGGCCCCATCCCAGGGAGGGAACTACTGCTGACCCACAGAGTCTTCTGGTTCCCTTCCTTCCTGTTTTTTTTTTCCTGTTCAGTTGCTCTGCTAAAGAGAGTAGCAGCAGCATTTCCATTTCCCTTGCTCTCTCTGTCTTGGGCTTAATCTACACCAAGCAGGACATTGCACTATGAAAGTGATATATAAAAGGCAGGAGCCACACTACTGCTTTATAGTGGCATTGAAGTGCACTGACGACTGTTGAGGCCCATTGACACATACCATGTACCGCTTTCATACCACTTTCATTGTGCAATATCCTGCTTGGTGTAGATGGTCATGCTGTGGCTTTGAGCCAGACAGAACAGGCAAGCAAATGGGCAGCAGCAACAACAATGTGGAAGGGGAACAGGGCTCACTTGGTGAGGGGAGGGGCACGGAGAGCATCTCACTCAAGCCTGCTCCCCTCAAATCTGGAGCTCCCACCAGCAAAGGCCTCAGGTGAGGTAAGTTCAAGTAAAAATGGTTCCTACTGCTCAAAGAGAGCGCCACCTGTAGGTTGACTGATATGCCATGAAGATGGGTTGGTTATCCCATAGAAACTGCCTGTGGCAGTGCTAGCACAACAGTGGTGCTGAGGTTCACCATATGTTAGGCCGGAGGAGTTCACTCTCAGGAAAGGGAACTGTTCTGTTATTAGTTAGTCAGCCTTGGCAGGGGGGCGGGGCAGGGGGGAAAGAGAATTTGTGCAAACCTTAAGAGATTTTTCTTCATAGGTTTTTGAAGCTGCAGATAGGCCATTATTTCCCATATTTGAAAGTTTTTCTGCTTTATTTTGAATCATTTTTATTTATTTATTGCATTTTTATACCGCCCAATAGCCGAAGCTCCCTGGGCGGTCCACAAATGGCAGCTTCTATCATGCATAGAAGCTGCCATTTGTCCTGGCAGGGAAACTGTGAAGGGTGCAAAAAGAAAAAGAAAGCAGCTTCCCTTATGGGGCAACTCTAGAAGGATCTAGATATTCATTTTTATTATAGAAAGTGATGTTTGGAACATGCGCTCCCAACCTTCATGAAACCAAACAAACCATCTGCTGCAAGACAACAGGCCAAGTGTTTACACCCACTGGATAACATGTCAAGCAATTATAGAACGGCTATAATTGTTATTGAACGGGAGTTCAATAACAATTCTTGAATGACTGACCAGTCTCCAACCTTCCTTTTCTGGGTGAAGTGTTGGAGAAAGTAGTACTGGAGCGGGCTCAAAAGTTTCTTCGTGACTCCAATTTTCTAGACCTTTTTCAATCTGGCTTCAGGCCAGGTCACAGCCCAGAGACTGCCCTTGCCACAGTCTGTGATGATCTTTCTTTAGTGATGGACAAAGGCCATCTGTCCATCTTGCTGTTACTGGATTTCTCAGCAGCCTTCAACACAGTGGACCATGAATTGTTGATTAGACAGTTGAGGACCCAGGTAGGACTGAAGGGCCTGCCTCTTGCCTTGCTCCAGTCCTACCTGGATGAAAGGGCTCAGTTGGTTACCATGGGCACTTGTGCATCTGCCCCCACAGCCCTTCCCTGTGGAGTTCCACAGGGTTGTATCCTCTCACCTTTCATGTTCAGTGTGTATGTGAGGCCACTGGCAGAGTTAATTAGAGCCCACGGGCTGAGGTACCATATATATGCTGATGATACCCAGCTTTATATCTTGGTGGATTCAGACCTCAGTGGGACAGTTGCTGTTCTGTCTCAGTGCCTGGCTGAGATCTGTAATTGGATGTCTAGAAGCAAGTTGAAGTTTAATCCAGAGAAGACTGAGTTGATGGTGGTTGGTCACAGTCAGCGACTAGCAGATTTGATGCAGGAGCTCGCGAATGTTTCATTTTCAGGAATCCGACCGAGGATTGTGACCGAGGCACGAGACCTGGGTGTCATTCTATGTCATCACAGGTGGGGGCTGTTGTCCGGAGCTGCTTTTATCAATTACATCTGCTCCACCAAGTTGGCCCCTTTTTTTCAGAGGTTGATCTTACCACTGCAGTTCATGCCCTGGTCATCTCCAGGCTTGACGATTGCAACTTGTTGTATACAGGGCTTCCCTTGAAGCAAATCCAGTGCCTACAGGCTGTTCAAAATGCAGCAGTCAGGTTGGCCAAGGGTGCTTCTGAAGTCGTCTTCCATCACTTCAGTGCTTCAAGAGCTTCACTGGCTGCCGGTAGCTGCTAGGGTGCGCTACAAGGTTTTGTTAACTATGTATAAAGCCCTGAACTGCCTGGGCCCTGGTTACTTGAGTGCTCGCCTCACTGCTGTGTCCCACCATCGGCAGACTCGCTCTCAGGAGCGGGGTGCCCTGATGGTCCCCCGCTACAATTTGGAATGTGTGGGAGCCAGGGCTTTTTCAGCGGTTGGTCCCCGGTTGTGGAACAATTTGCCACCAGAGATTAGACAGGCTCCTACTGCCAATTGTTTTAAACGCCTCTGTAAAACATGTTTACTTTTGCAAGAGTTTGGGGGAAGGGTGGTTTAAATTTTAATATGGGTTGAGAGTTTTTAGTGGAAATTGTTTTATGTTATATTGTAAAGTGCTACAATGCCAGAAATGGTGAGGTGGTGTGATAAAAATGTTTTTAAATAAATAAATAAATACATATTTATGGGGGTAGTTGGGATCCAATCATATCTGGATCTGCTTGGCCAAAGCTTAGTATTAGCTAAGCTACTGGCTGTGTGGTGTAGTGATTAGAGTGCTGGACTGGGATTCAGGAGATCTAGGTTCTAATCCCTACTTGGCCATGGAAGCTCATTGACTCTCAGGCCATGGCTAGACCAGGCCTATATCACGGGACTGTCCCGGGATCATCCTTGTGCATCGAAATGACACACAGGGGATCCCGGGAGCAGGCAGGGACAACCCCTCCATTTGCCTGGGATAATCCTTAGGTCTAGCTAAGGCCTCAGCCTGCCTGATTGTGAGGATAAAACAGAGAGGAGGAGAACCACGTAAGCCAGCTTGGGTTCCTTGCAGGAGAAAGAGGTAGGATATAAATCTAGTAGTGATAGCAACAACAAGGACCCCAAGAGTCCTTTGCACAGGGCCAGCCATGCCATGAGGCGGTAGGAAGCGGGCGCAGCAGGTGGCGGAGGATAGGAGGAGTGGCAGTCTCCCCCTCCAAAGGGTCTGTCGCTGCTTGGTCCTGCTGGCCTTCTTCACCACACACCAACACACCATGCCATGCCACACCTCACCTTGTTCGTTCCCTGCTGTGCCGCACCTCCTGGCCCTGCCAGCCAGCTGGCTTACTTTCTTTAGTGCAGTCCTGAGCACTTCCTGTAAGGTCTTCCTACCTTCAGAAGCCGCTTTGGATCTGTGCAAGGTTGAGCAACCATGAGAAGTCTTGGAAGTTCAGGGATCTGTCACGATGCTTCGTGCAGGTGCCATGTGGCTCCTGAAGGCAAAAAGACCTTTCAGGCAGCAGCAGCAGCCCCATGCTAGGGTGAGTAAGCCAGCTGGCCAGCAGGGTCAGGAGGCATGGCAAGGTGGGGAGGTGTGGCACAGCAGGGGGAGAGTGAGCAGCTGCTTCTGGGGGGAGGGAGGAGGCCGGGGGGAGGAGGAGGAGGAGGAGGCGTGTTGGGCCCCACTTCAGGTGGTGAACTGCCTTTGGACATTCCTGCCTAAGATGTTTCTGCCAGCAGCAACCCTTTGCATTACACCAAATGTTATTATTATTATTATTATTATTATTATTATTATTATTATTATTATTAATAATAATAATAATAATAATAATAATTTATATTATTTATTTATATAGCACCATCAATGTACATGGTGCTGTACAGAGTCAGACTCTGCCGCATAGGCTTACAATCTAATAAAATCATAGTAAAACAATAAGGAGGGGAAGAGAATGCAAACAGGCACAGGGTAGGGTAAGCAGGCACAGGGTAGGGTAAAACTAACAGTATAAAGTCTGCACAACATCAAGTCCTGTCAAAGCTCCCCTGATCTTCAGGAGTTTGAGGGTGTATTTTTTTAAGGGTCAGAAGAGGCTGTGGTGGGAAGAGGGCCGCAGAAAAGCCCCAGCGTATGTCTGGAACAATGAATGTCCTCTGGATCCCAGTCAATATGTTACTGGATCAGGCTGGACAGTTCCTGATTTATCAAGCTGGGCGGGTCGAGGAATGTCTTGCCAAATCCAAAACTCTTTGTCAAAATTAATTTTCTTTTCTTCATTTCCCTAAGTTTTTCATCATGTCTATATTTATCCTGGCATGGTGAGATGTTGCCAAAGTTTGGGATTAGACAGAAATATATACAAATGCATGCAAGCGCGTATACACACACACACAGGCTTAAAACACGAGGCAATCATTTAGCAACATTTGCAAGCTTGCAAAGATATTTGAGTAGGATTAATTATTAGATAGTTAGTTAACATCTTTCATAGTGATTCTTTCAACTTGTTCCTATCTTGCTCTAGCTGAGGTTGCTTGGCCTTGCATCACGTTCCTTACATATGTCAAAAGTATTCATTATAGAACAGATCTTTCTTTTTCTTCATTTGATTGCACAGGTGGAACATTGCTATGCCAGAATCATACCAGTTTATAAGTAAGACTGAAATGGAGGTGCATTTTATAAAAAATCCAAGACAAAGGAAAACCTTTGCACACACCTATGAAATGGGCTCACTTACCTATTTGGTAAGCTTGAGGGATGCAAAATGAGTTAAATGTTTGCCCATCCATAATGAGGACAAATCTCATTGGCTGCATGTCATTGTCAGGAAGCCTCTTCAGAATTTGGACTATGCTTCTAGACCCCATTTTTATTTTATTTGGTTTTATGTTGCTGTCACATAGCCAAGTCTGATTGGCTCCATGGCAACATGACACCATCACACTGCCTAGGTGATCTCTGATCGACTAGGACCACTTTAAAAAGAAGTGCCTGTTTTGTTTGTTTTTACACTAATGCTGCTGCTGCAGAGCAGGGGAAGAAAATGCTGTGAATAGGAGGAGAACAGAGTGTGGGGAAAGCTAAGCAAGCAGGTATTTTTGTGAAAAGTCTTGCACTTCCGGAACTTCCCCTTTCACACCCATTCAATTAATGGTTGAAAATTCAGTACAGTCCTCTTTGCAACGGTGTGCCTGCTTTTAGAGGCTTGTATAATGTTAAAATTTAATGTATCTAAAAGGGCAAAGCGCTACCCTTGTTTGAAATGCCTTTAACTAGTGCTATAATAATTGCAGGAAATAACCTGTCGTCATTGTAGTGATTGGGGCTCCCCCACAAAGTCGAGATCAACTGGAAGAAGCATGACATGTGCACATATGATAGATCGACCCCGAAAGCACCCATGGGTTTCCCCTTCCACTTACTTCTGGGCTTCTAGTTCCACTGAAATTCTTTCCAGTGGAATAGGACTTTCTGTCCTGCAACGTGCAGGTGACAGGCTGTGCTATCCTCTTACTGATCTATGTTACTGGCTTTCCCAGAAAGTGTCACGGTGACATTAAACCTGGTCTGAAGCTGGATGCAGCACTTGTAAATTGATACCAAAGTATGTCCCAAGCACTTTCCCAAATTGCCCCGTATGTCTTAGGATGTAAAGGAGGAAAACAAAAGTCCTCCTGCTAACAGCCTTACCTTTGCAGTAGGTATGTCTCAGTAGTATGGGCCGATGCAGCCCAAAGGGCAACAACTTGCAATACCCAGGAAATTCGGCTTCGTTCTCTGCTGTGCTTTATCAACTCAGGGGCCCTCTAAACCTTACCCTAAACTTGCTTTTTCATGACTAGCTCCCTCAAGGTTAGGGTAAGAATCACAAGGCTGAGGGAGAACAGTGCAGGTCCTAACCATGCCATTGGCACTCTGCCAGGAGGAGGGGTCCAATTCCATGTGAAAGACCCACGCAATTGGTCAGGGACAGCCCATCCATGTAGGCAAACTAGGGCCTCGTCTACACTTAGAGGCCTTTTGAGAGGGGGGAGAGATGATTGGGAAATATTGTACTTCTGGGATAATCCCTCAGGGACCAGAAGCCAGTGAGTTTTTCCGGAAGTAAAGAGGGCCACTCCAGGGCAAAGTTCTTGTTTTGTTTTAGAAGTAGAGATGATTGCAGAACAGCGATCCTGCGTGAAGGTATGATTTCTTAAAAACAAAAAACAAAAAACAAAAACACACCTTGGGACTGGAAGATGCCATGAGCCATCCAGGAGGGGAGGGCCACACCCTGCTTCCTGTTCACTGAGCCCCACTACTCACAGGGGACAGATATGACTTCAGGAGGGGGGCACACCACTCGTTGACCTCGGGATTGCCCCAAGAGATGGGGGGAAATCATGATAACTGCAGTGTGCGATAACCCGGGAGAACGGAGTGGTCGTTCCCGGTTCACCTCGGGATCAGCTGTCCATCATGTGGGCCCGTAGGGATGACCTTGATATTCTCCCAGGATAAATAGCAGGTGTAGACTAGGCCTAGGGTGCCAAGTTAAATGGGGCAATTCTAAGAGGGGGGGAAATACAAAATATGGTAAGAAAAAAAATGAAAATATCATGCCTCTTTTTTATCTGATCTCAGCAACATTGGTTGGACAGATGGATGGAGAGATGGAAAAAATGAATAATTTTGACTAATAATAATAATAATTTTAATTTATATAAATTAAACGGAAAACAGGGCAAAATATTTCCCAGTTTACCAAAAACTTCAGCCTAGATTTGGCCTTGTAGTTGCCATGGTTTGACCAGGGTGCCACTTGCTGTCAGCAAGTCTAGGGCTGCCCCTGCATTAGCCCACACTCAGGTTAACATTTTATCAGCAATTATATGAAAATTATTGCTCGGCTGGGGTTTGTTTGTCTATGCCGGTAATTCCACTTAGGCAAAACATAGAACTTGACAATTCAGTAAAATTTCACCTTTCTCTTTTTGGATACAAAACACAAATTGCTAGTCCTTAGCACTATGCAAGTCAGCTTGGAACCATAATGGCAGAAGCTGAGAGGGCTCTAAATGCTGAAGGCCTGGCATTTCAGCACTCTGCATAGCTTGTTACCCCGCCCCACTCACTTCAACTCAGCTACAACTAACTGCATAAAATATGCAAAATAACAAAACATATAAATGGTGTGTGTGTGTGATTTGCCTGATTCAGTTCTTTTACAGAATTTGGCTTCTTTAGCTTAACTGTTTGCAGAATTTGGCCTCCGTAAGGCACTGGCTACAGAAAGGCCTGATGAGGATAAGATGAAGAAATCCAAGACTGTACAGTTCTAATAACCTTGGAAATAAATGGGATATTTGTTTTGAAAGCCAGTGGTGATTTGTTTTTCTAACTGCAGCCCAAACTTGGTTTCTGCAAAAATGTTGACTTAAAATTCACACACTGTCATTGTTACATGCAGCCATTTAATATGTCAATATTCCATTTAAACCACAGATACCAGGGAATGAACGCTAGATCCTTCTGGGCTCAGGTCCAATCATCATCAATCAGAACAGGGGATGCACCTAAGCCCTAATTTTTGTAGGATCTGGTGAAGTCCCACATCTTCCCAGTATGTTCTGAGAGATTTCACATTTGCTGCTTGTCCCGTAACTGTAAACTGATTAAATATAAACTGATTTTTCCCCTTGCAGGTCAACTATTTTGTGTACACAAATGATAAGGCAGAAGCACCTTCCATTCTGCCCAGGTTTGATATGAATGGTCATAGGTAATACATCAAGGGAGCAATCAAGGATCCTTTATGTTTACTTCATCCCGTTGCTCCAGAGGCTGCGGTTTGGCAGCGCCGAGGCTGGTCTTTCAGCTGACACCTTTCCCAATCCAAACCAAGGATAGATTCTTCTGACCTTGCCAGGCAATAGCAAACCCCACCCCCCTCACCCTACCCTAAGCTGCATAGACACATGTCGCCTAAACTCACTGCCAAGAACTTGCACAATTTACTCTTGACGTTTTTGCTGACTTCTTGCGTAGGTCTCCTAGTCCACTGTGCTTGATGTTTACTGTTTTAACTTTTGTGAACCGCCCAGAGAGTTTTGGCTGTGAGGCGGTATATAAATGTAATAAATAAATAAATAAAATTCTCTGGAGAGGAAGAAATGTGAATGCTCACTTTAGTTCCATATTATGTTATTGTAAAAAGAGTTGACAAATGCTAGTCCATTGAAGAATGCTAGTCTTACGTGTAAACGCAGGCAAGTTGCATGCTGAACAGAAAGGAAGAAAGGAGAGAGTGGCCTGATTCAGACAACATGTTAAACACTGCAGCTTAACCACAAAATGGTTAACGGAATGCATTAAGGTCAATGCATTCCGTTAGCCATTTTGTGGTTAAGCAGCATGGTTTAGCGTGTTGTCTGAACCAGGCCAGTGTGGGCAAGTCTTAGGACCCTTTCCCAGTGTAAAGATTTCTTAGCAGTTCAGCTCCTGTTTGTGATGAGCAGGAGTCTTTACTTATCAGGATATACAGATGTGGTCCAGTGGTAGCAGTTATCCCCCACCCCCGAAAGTGAGCAGTTATCTCCTGTTCAGCCTAATCATGTTCTTGTGTGATAGAAGAGACTGTGGAACTGGATCTGAGTGTGAGAAGTACATTTTTCCAATAGGCCAGTGCTTGGAAATGTGACACAAATAAAAAAACATATCCCAAAGAAAGAAAAGTCAAAAAGTGGTTTTGTGTGGATGATCAAAGAACCTGCTGCTGGAAAATGCGACTAAGGCCAGATGTACACCAAGCAGGATATGACACTTTGAAAACGTTTTGAATGCTGTATATGGACGGAGTGTGTCCTGGGCCCCAATAGTTGTCACAACTGCTATAAACCATTTTAAAGCAGTAGTGTAGATCCTGCCTAAGTTGAAATTTCAAGGGGAACCCCCCACCAAAACAAAAGCACCTTTCTACTAGGAAAACTCAAAGCATTTTGGGATAAGCAAGCACAAAACATTATGCATCACTATGGAAAGCCAAAATGTGTTTCCCGATCAATATTCCAAAGAGGAACATAGTTTTAAAAATTAAATCTTCCACAATGAATTAACACTTCAAAAGGTTCCAGATCCTTTTTCCTGAATAATCCCGATCACTGCTCATTAAGGTATTATCCCAGCATCATCACATACAGGGAGTTGATGTAGGCAGTCTCCATGTAACTAATGGGACTTCAGTTCATAAATAGCTTTAAAATAATCAGGGGCAGCTTTAGGGAGGATAAAATAAAATTGTTCCCTTAGAGAGTAAGACAGTTATATAAAGAGCAAAGCCAGACACAGCAGTTAGGAAGTGTCCAGTTCAATTTGTACATTGTAATAATATAAATGACATAACAGTTTTTAAAGATCACAGTGATAAATGATAATGAACATGAACATCACTGTTGTCTTCAGTGGAGGCTGGTGGCTCCAAATTCGGTGGGGCTGTGTATCCATTCTGGGTTTCAGTCAGAACCAGCCAGAGCTCTAGAGGAGCTATCCAAAGTACGGAACCCTATCCACAAAATGGCTTCAGTGCCTTGAATAGCTGCTTTGGAGGTCTGGCACGTGGGGCTAATACTCACATTCATCTTCATTACTTGTTGGCTGCAAATCCAAGCAACACCTTGCATGTCTGAATTGGCTGCAATAGACAGAATTTTCAAACTAGCATGTCATACACAAAAAGGGTCCTTATGCATAGAAAAGGGCTGCAGGGGGCACACCACTGGCCCCACCTTGGCATCCACAAATTAGGTTTGTTTTTCTGTTGGGGAAAGCCTATGCATGTAGAGATCTATGCAGGTAGGATTTCCCCTGCAGACATCCACATCTAAACTGTGGATGTAGGGGGCAGTGCTGGAGGAAGCCACACCACCCTAGAGGCGGGTCCAACAGCCTGGCTCCACAGCCCTATGCATGGTCCTGCAGCGTTTCTACCTATTAACCAGTCGGGATGGGCAAACTCACCTCGCACTCATTGTCCTGTGTTTTGCAGTCTCCTGGGCTGCTTGGGCTTTCTGAAAAGCCAACCTAGAGGACATAAGCAGGCCTTCTTCCCTTGGGGCTTTCCCATACTGCTGCCTACTGAGGGCCTGAACGTTGAATGGGCCTTTTTGTTTTTGTTATTAAAAGGATACCAGCACCATTACCACCACTGCCTCACTTGGCTTTCAGGCACTCTGTGATTTCTTTTCACCCCTCCCTGCAATTAATGGCCTAAATTAAGTGGATAGAAAAATTCAGCCCAGCACTACATTGGGAGGGTGATCATGACAATGGGCCTGCCAGTCAAAGTCACTAACAGGACCTTCCAACGTTGACATTACAGAAGCCTGCCTGATAAACCCAGCCTCTGTCTTCTTTGGTTGCAGTAACTCCTGAGCACTGACAGACCTCCTTTATTCTTCTGATTTGCTTGTTAAGCTGATGTTTCGCAGAACCCGCAGATAATAACTCCTCCAAAATCTTTAACAGCTGCAGCCAACATTCAGAGAAGAGGCCCCGTATTCCTACAGCGGGGCAGCCAAGGCCTTATGCAACGTAGTTTAAGCTGCCTTTTGGGATTGTACCTCGCCAGTTCAAGTGAAGTGGCAGACATCCCTCTACGTGTGAGGAGAATCGGCCTTCGCTAGAGGCAGTGGTTCCCCCCCCCCCCATTGGGTCAACCTCTTTTGAAATTCTTTATTTGTCTGCCTAATTGCATGTTGTGGAATCCACATAGCGCACACACCCTCTGTATACGGCAGGCCTTAACCAAGGTTTGTCCCTCCTGAGTCCTCTGACATCGAGGCAAAAGGGCCCCGGTGTCAGCTGGGATACAAAGCGTCACTCTATTCCAGTTTGTGAAGCTGCCGCTTTACCATGTCTTCTCAGCTAGACACTGTGGCTGCAGGAACATAAAATATTCTATATAGGGCCTTGGAGACTCCTTCTCTGGAACAGAAATATTGTTTTGGGGTTTTTTTAAGTTAAAGAAGGCATAGAAGCAGTGCGATCAATCATTTTCTGTAACTGGCTGCCACTGAGAAACCCTGGAGCCTCTTAAAACTAACTATTCATTGTCTGTGTGAAACCTAAGTTCATAACGTTACGTACGTTTTCTCACTGGAACAGCTGGTGCAGTTCCAGTGGCCAACAGTATAAAAGTGGACATTGTGACATATTTATTTACATTCATTTTTATGCTGCCCTTCAATATAAATAGTCCCAGTAAGGGTGGCCATGTGTCCTACTTTACAAAGGACAGTCCTCTATTTGCAGGTGTCCTGTGTATGAAGGGCTTTCCAGTGCATGTCTGTTTTAAAAAAAAAAGAAAGAAAAGATGGAAGGAAAACAAGGGGCCTTGAAGTTGCCCATCAACAGTTAGCTCCTGCACCAGGCATGCAATCTTTCCACTATGGCGAGATGTAATATATCTATCTATTTAAATTATATTTCTACATTTGCATCTATCCAAATTGCAAATACAAAATTTATGCAAATCTGTGTTGACTCTTCAGTGGTGATGCATTTCTGTTTTTTTGGCAATGTGGAAGTGGTCACCCAGTTCCCAGACCAACTGATACGAATAAAACCAAGACAAAACATTAAAACAACAATAGTATAAACAATAAAAACAGCAGCATTATATATATATATATATATATATATATATATATATATATATACACACACACACACACACACACACACACACACACATCACAGCATAATAATTAAAAACCTGGGGAATAAAAGGTATTCTCCCTGGTCCCTAAAAGATAACAAAGTAGGTGTCATAGTAGCCTCCCTTGGGAAAGAATCCCAACCGGGCAGGTATTCTTCCTGATCACCACTGCAGGTATCTCAGAAGAAGGGAGACCAGGAGGAGTATCTCCAATGATGAAGTTAGTGCACTGCATGGGCAAGATGGCATGGAAGTCCTTCAGGTACCCTGATCTCAAGCTGTGTAAGGTTTTGAAGGCAAACACCAGCACTTTGAATGGTGCTCAGAAATGGAATGGTAACCAGTGAAGATACTGAAGAACCAGGGAGATATGTTCCAACTAACCAATCTAGTCAGTGGCTGCATCCTGAACTAGTTTCCAAATAGTCTTACTGACAGCCTTATTTATTTATTTATTTATTTATTTATTTATTTATTTATTGCATTTATATACTGCCCAATAGCCGAAGCTCTTGTAGTAGGCCGAAGTGTAGCAGGCAGGTCCTCTCTGAATCCAGCTAGATTAGAAGAGATGAATTTCTTCCATGGCAGGAGTGTCAAACCTCAGGCCTATAGACCCAACCCAGCCCACCTGGCATCCGGATACAACGCCTTCCCCTGGCTCCTTTCCCTCAACCACCAATTGTCTGGTGGTTTCCTGGCTTTTGCACAGTTTTCCCCACCTCCCATTCTGAAAGGTTGACATGCCTCTATTTTAAAAATTATTTATTTGCAACCCAAAGATAACCACAAAAAAACAACCCCCTATAAAAGCCAAGCAGGGTTGGGGGGACAACAAGAAATCATATCATGAAACATATCAATGATCAGTAATCATTACCTACAGGAAAAGAAAAAAAGAAAAGGAAATGAGGAAAGGGAGAAAAGGGATTAACATTAACATTTCAAATACATAAGCCAAAATAAGCAGTTCATATATCTAAATAAGCTTCCATATGACTTTAATGGTTGTAGGAGATATGCTCAAACCCTGCAAGAGCAGTAAAATCTTCAGTCCATTGAGTGGTAGATGGTGGGTGTTTTTCCTTCCAAGGTTGAGGTATAAGTCTCTTTGCAACTGAAAAGGCTCTCAGTATCCACTTTTGCTGTCCATCTTTTAATCCCCAGATCACAGGGATGTAGTTTACATGTGCAGTTACATCTGCTGTTATCACAGATTCCCCCCCCCCCCCAAGCTGAACCCCTTCTCCTCTGGCTTAGTTACTGGCAGCGAGAGCTTTAAACTAAAGTATGACTCCACCCTTTTTTCCTTTGGCCCCGCCTACTATTGGAATGTGGGGCCCCAATAGCTTTTCCTAAAATTTGAGACCTAAACTGAACTTAGCCAACAAGCTGAAAGAGGTTCAACACAGTACAGTAGGAAGGCTTTGCAATCAAGTAATGTTATGATGATTTGCTGGATAAATTATTGCTTCTCCATCACCAGTCTGTATTAGACTAATGGTGTTGACAAGTACTATGAAGAGGGATGATTTGCACAATATATTTATTGTCCATGTCAGCATCCCTATCCTTTCCTGATTATGTTTTGCATGAGCAAACATGATGGGTGAAGTGGACAATCACGGACGTTAGACGCAATCCAGCTGAAGTTAAGCATTTATGCAACCCACGTGTGCCCACGGCCGGCAGCAATTTCTGTGATCACAGTGACTCGATGAAAAATGTGGCACTGTGGTCTTGGAGTTGCTGATACTAAATACTTACCATCACTCAGCTTTACTTATTATCGCATTATATGAATGAGAAATGAATAGTGGGAATCCATGAACCCTGTTCAATATACTTTATTATATGGTCTTATCCAGCCTAATTGTTTTCCTTTAAGCTTTAGGATCACTGTCTAGATTATTTAAGGCCAGTGTTAGCATAGTTTAGATCAGGAACAGGAAACCTCTGGCCGGTGAGCCAATTTGGCCAGCCCATCTGGTTTGCAGGATGAGGACCCACTCCATCCTCAAAGCTCTTCCCCATGAAGGCTAGCATCAAGGAATTCCCTACTTTTATCCCCAGTCAGTGATCAGAGATAACATAAAGATATAAGAAGAGCCCTGCTTTATCAGACCAAGGGTCCATCTAGTCCAGCATTCTCTTCACACAGTGGCCAACCAGCTACACACAGGAAACCCACAAGCAGGACACAAGTGCAACAGCATTCTCCTACTCATGTTCCCCAGCAACTGGTAGAAATATTCATACAGCCTCTGATACTGGAGGTAGCACATAGCCATCAGGACTATTAACTATTGATAGTTGTATGAACATTTAAGTGTTTGGTTTCCAATGAAGATGTTGCAGGTAACAAGGTGGGGAATGACAACTGATGCACTGAGGGACATATCTAAGGCAGCAGACCCACGTAATTTTGCAGCTGTCCTGGACATGGGTTCACACCAGGGAACTCAACCAGAATAGCATGGAAGTGCTGGAAAATAATGTGGCAAACTTACACCTCTGTTCCATAGGGGACACATTTTAATCTTCTGATTTCATCTTGGAGAATGATGCTCCAGAGGATATTTCTGAAAAGAACCAGCTAGAAAGAAAGCCTAAAGGCACTACATCTCCAACCAGTGCCCTCCAGCCCATGCTCACACATCTGAAGGGTTCCTTGTTCGGGGAGGTTGTACCATATGATATAGCAGTCAGAAACGCCAAGTTTATTTATTTATTTATTATGGTTGCAGTCGACTGCTGTTATGAAGCAAAAGGACACATGGGATGCCAGGAAATGGTCAATCCATAACACAAAGCAACCATGGCTCCCCAAGAGATGTTGATGAAGAATGCTTTGGAGCACCAGCAAAGTCTTGGAAGCAAGAATTCTCCATTCAGCATTGATCATATTCATTCATCAGTTGTTCCTATTTTTGTTCCAGTTGGATCTGGCTGCCCAGTCTTCAGTTTACATGGTCTTCAGAGTCGCTCTGTTGATATACCCACCATCCAATCATTTGCCACAGTCACAACATTAAGTCAGACTCCTTATTAGCCAAGGACAGAATCCAGTCTGTTAGCCAAAGTTTCACATTTTTGGAACCTCATGTGAGCACTTTTTTCTTTGCTCCAACCTTTGGTTCAGACGTCTAGCTGATATATTTAGAAACAGCTTTCCATGGACCCCTGCTCAAAGGAATCAGAGTATCCAGTGTTAATTAACCTAAAAGAATGAGTGTCCTGCAGACAGTTCCACTGGCAATTGCAAAATGGCCTTTTCTTTTTGCTTTTGGAAATTTCACAATCCTCCTTTCGACAAAGGGCAAGCCGAGGCTGGCTATCTTGCGACACTGGCTTATCAAGGCAACTGAAAAACACATATCTGCAACTTCATGCCCTCCATTGATCCACCATGTTGGAGAACAGCCTAGAATTTGTCATGGAAGGGCCAAGAAAAACAAAGTGAAAGCATTTCATTTGTATAAAATAAAATTCACAGTTCAGCTTTTGAGAGCCGCATCTAATCCTAATTTACTTTATGGGCGAGAAGCGTATATCCTTTAATTGAGACCAAACTTGATTAAAAGCTGCAATCCTATGCACTCTTACTTGGGAGTAGGTCCCATTGATGAACTTCTTTCTCAGGAAACATAGTTAGGATTGAACTACTCAGGCAAAGCTATAGATGACACGTCAGCCCTTTCTACACCTAAGGATTATCCCAGGAAAATGGAGAGATCGTCCCAGCCTGCTCCCAGGATCCCCTATGTGTCATTTGGACGTACAGGGATGATCCTGGGATGATCCGGGAGGCCATCATAGTGGAATTCTTTTTCCCCAATGTTTTTAGGGTTTGGGTTTCTTGTTTGCCCCCCACAAATGAAAAGCAGTCCTGGAGGCTGTAAGCATGAGTAGGAGAAACAAGAGAAGGGGCTGTTTGTTTGATCCATTCCCTTCCTGCTGTTTGTCCATTCCAAATCACCCCACCAGTGGCTTTCCTACCATAAGAGAAAATATACAAGGGTGCTTTTGAGCAAACAAAACCACCAGGAAGGGGAAGGGTTAAGCAGCCCCTTCCACTCTTGATTGCTGCCTCTGAGGACATTTTCTGTAAAAAGAACTATCAGAAGGATGAATTGTGTAACTGCATTACATTCAGTTTGACCTTCGGGTTGGATGCAAATTATAGTTCTTCAGTTAATGAACATAGAACGATCAAGGTTACCCCTCTTCCTACACACATGCACACCTTTTGTCATCTCTGGTCAAATAAGTTTTGCAGGATTTTGAAACATGATAAAAACTCTGGGAAACTGTTTACTATAGGCAGCCATGTTTCTCTCACTGCACTTTCAGTACGGTGAAAATTGTCCATCTCAAACCTAAAGTTGAACGAGGATTGCATAAGTAATGAATTATATTTAATTGTGATGCTCTCGTGCACTTCTGCATACCTATCTAATGTATTGTGGTTATTCTTGTTTTGTTCAGGAAGTATACTGTAAGGAGAAAATTATTTATCCCCCCCTCCTGTAGTTTTGCAAAAGGATTTCACCCCTCATCCCTGGTGATTTTAAGAATAGGACAAATTCTCCGTGTGCACGATGGCTATTGAAAAGGTAACATGCCATGACCACTTCTCTGCTACTTATTAATAGAAGTTAGAGAAGGAGATATATGCAGCATTGTCGTCTGAAATTATGGAGCTGTCCATTGTATCACTTGGTCCACAAGTGTCCTTCATGAAAACTTGCTGATTCAAATGTATAATGTTTTCATGCAGGAAATCTGCTGCTACAACATCCCTGATGGGAAGTTGTAGCAGCAGTCTCTGCTTAAAAGCTTCTAATGAAGGAGCATCCATCCCCTGCCCAGGCAGTCATACCATTAAGAAGCTCTTCCCTAATGGGTAGTCAGAATCCCCTTTCTTGTAATTCGAGAACGTTGGTTCAGGTCCTACCTTTTGCAGCAATAGAAAATGAACTGGCAACCTTTCAGATATTTGAAGGTGGCTATCATATTGCCTTTTGATAATCTCTTCTCCAGGTTAAATATATCCAACTGCTTCAACTTTACCTCATAGGACTTGGTCTCCAGGGACCTTGCAATCTTCACCCCCTTCTGATAGCCTTCTTAAAATGTGGTACATAGAAACGATTGGCTGGCTGGCTGGCTGGCTGGCTGACTGATTGATTCAATTTATATGGCTGCCCTTCAACAAATATTCTCTGGCCAGCGTATTGATAAAAACTAAACAGATAAAATGTTTAAACCTACAATAATAAAAAATAACAAGTGAACAATAAAAATGCAACGTCAAAATTATTATTATTATTATTATTATTATTATTATTATTATTATTATTATTATTATTTGCATTTGTATACCACCCCATAGCCAAAGCTCTCTGGACAGTTCACATAAAATTCTCTGGGCAGTTCACATAACAATTTTCCTTCTAATAGATAGCATAAAACTGTACTCCAGGTGAGATCTGACCAAAGCAGAACAGAGTGGTATCATCGTTGCTCAAGATCTGGACATGGTACTTCTGTCAAAGCAGCACAGAATTGTCTTTTTAGTTGCTGTGTTGTACTGCTGACCCACATTTAGCTTTTGAATGGTTCATGTTGGCTTCCATTGAACAGCTAAAGGACATAGTCGTTTGTTTAGCAAAATAAGGCTAAGCATGTTGCAGAGGTTTGAAGTCCATTCCCTGAGATGGATACTGGGCTGAGCAAAAATACAACTGGTATTATACCTAGTTAGCTGGTTGTTTTACAATTAAATAAAATCTAGCTTTGACTTCCATACTTTAATGTTTGCATGGCACTTTCAAGGGTTCAAAGGATCCATGTGCATTATTTATTTCTAATGCTAACAACAAGCTTGTAGAGTAAGTTGTTATTAGGCTGACTGGGGATTATGGGTCTTGTAGTACATCACGTTTGGATGAGAAGGCGGATGGAGAAAGTTGACAGCAGAGGAGACATTCAAACTGGGATCTTTCTGATTTGTAGCTCAGTCTTTTAGACACTGTGTTTCACTAGGTCATCTTGTGCACCCATCTTTGTGGTTTATGGGGTTATAGCATGGCTTTCCATGTCTGAATGGATGTATCCAAGGGGGACATGTCAACAGTGCCCCGGGATCAGCTGCAAGGCAGTTTCAAGATTCCCTGAGCTTAGCTGTAGTTGAGGGTGTCCAAGGATGACATCACACTTTAGCATCACAGGACCTATACCAGTGTCCAGTCGGGGAAAGTGAAGTCGTAGGCAGCAGGGCAGGTCTCCAGGGCCCTAACTATAGGGACTGGTACTTTGTAGGGCTGCATAAATCTGTCCATCTTGGATTCTTGCAGATTCTTATTTTTCTGATCTTCATTTCAGTTTGTCTTGCACTTTTAGAATTTATCCAGTCTTGAGTTTGGTTTGATTTACTTATTTTACATTCACATGAAAATGTTGTGCACAATTTCTCTCAATGTAGGCACTTCTGTTCACATTTCTAGCTAATATATACATTTTTGCAAGTGTTTTTTTTCCTAATATGCATATTTGAACATTATTTCCTCTACTATGCACGTTTGCATAGTAGAGGAAATAATCATGCTTTTTTTTTTTTACTGGAGAACTCCATAGCAAAATCATGCTTTTTTTTTTTTTTACTGGAGAACTCCATAGCAAAATTTGGAAAACTGATTTTTGAAGGGTAGTCGAGTTTCAATTCGTGCAGCTGTTCAAAAGTGCAAAATTAGGTAAATGCGCCTTAACATGTGGACTAAACAGATTTCTCCCCCACCTCTAGTACTTTGTAGTGGCTTCAGGGTTGGATGGATTGGTGGTGAGAAAGAGGCTTCCTTTACCAACTATGTAGAACAGAATCAGAGCCAGAATGACAGAAAAAGCTTTTAAACTTCACTCTGAAGTTTAAGTTCAGGCTAGAAGGCCAGAACCCTCCCGCACTTTTTTTATAAGACAAGGAATCTTCAGCAGGGGATCCCCTTCACAGGGACTGGACAGGATGAAGGAATGCAGTGGTAGTCTTTCCAGTAAGGGTGTGAACCAGATATCCTGACCCCTCCGAGGTTTGCTTCTGTAAAAAAACAACCACTAATCCTGGGGAAGGTACTGAGCCTGTCCTGCAAGTTTTCAAATCAACTAAAGAAGGAGAAACCATCCGCCATCAGCTGGGACACATTTAACCAACAAGTACTTAGCAGGGAGGTGAGGCTTTCACTAGAGATGTGTGCAAATGGGTGCATATAATTCTTCACCCTATTTGTGGGCACAGAAAGGGGCAGGGACATTTTCTCCAGGGGGAGGATAAATGCTCTGACAATGGAGAACTCCAATGGAGTTCTCCCCCTGCCCCAATTTCTTTAGCTCCTGTGCAAGGGAAAGGGTGAGTTTTAGGGGGGAAGTGGCTCAGTGGGAAGGCTTAACCTCCTCATTCCATGTTTGGTGGTCTCAATCTAGGTCATGGGGCCATGCATGTAGAGTCAACATTTTTAAAAGGTAGGCTCTGTTAGATGCTGTGTATACAACATATTGTCCAGATTAGCCCTGAAATAAAAATGTGGACAGCTTTGATAGGGATACAGCTACAGCGTTCTCAGGGCTGGCTTTGCCATACTTCCGTTGCCACCAGGAGGGTGGTATAGATTAAGGCAGTAACTGGTGTCTAAAAGGTGCAGTAAATCTTATTAAAATGCCGGCTTTACTGTGGGGGAAGAGGGAGACACCATTTGCACTCCACTTCAGTCAGCAAAATGTCTTGGGCCAACACTGTGTCCTGCATTTTCATCTTTCATTTTTTTCTTTCATTGGGGATCATCAGACGAGCGTTTTATACCACATTCATTACTGGGCATTCACGGATTTTTGCAGGTCCTTTTCACGATGCCATCCACCTTCCGCATGCCTCCCACTCCTTCTGCTCATTTTTCTGTTAAAAAAAAAAAAAAGACCCCGGAAAATCCAACTTTTTCTCCTATAGCGAAATGTGCTGTGATTTCCCCCTGTCTGAAGAAGCTTTTAGACTAATATCCCAGATGTGATGCCACCACATGCTCTTGTACCTTACCCGAGAATGGAATACTGGAGTCTGGCCAGAAATTATTCAACAGGGTAGGGTTCAGCGCAAAGTTCTCACCACCATCTCTTTTAGACAAGATAGAATTACGCCATGCCATAAAGGGAGATTCCCCACTATCATTCCCCAGTATGATAAATCACACCAGCGTTATACTGTGCAATCACTGTGAATTACGTGCAAGTTTTCCAGTTTATAATCTGCTTTTATTGTGAAGTACTTCCATGCAACCTGCTTTAATTGTGCTATAAAGGCAAAAGACTCGCTGTATTTTGCTACTAGTTTTCGAGCGTATCATCTGAGCGGCCACTGGGGCGCAGGAGCAGGATTTGAAGAAAAATTAAACAAATGCTTACATCTGTGTAAGCTTTAAAGATAAAGACATCAAAATTGGCACAGTAATAGATATTAAAGAGAGCTTTAAGTGTACCAAATTTGAATTGGATTGAGTCATCCATTGATTTATGATTTTTTTTACATTTCTCCCCTTAAACCCACTTCCTGGTATGCAAAGGATCTTGCCACTCGGTAGCTGTAGGGGATAATTCGAGGGAAACAGATACGTGGGATGAAGCTGTATATCCTGACACCCTAGGCACAATTCCACAGGGAAGTGCTTAAGCCTACAGATTTTCCACTATGTCCATCTTCTTCTGTGTTGGATTGTGCCCCTTGTCTCTGAATGCAGAGGCCCAGTACATAATTTCCTTGCTCTCCAGAACAAAGGACAACAACAGCCAGAGAAATATGAAGCTGCAGGACGGAAATCCATTAACAACTGCCAATACAACTCAGAGTCCCATCGTGGTGATCAGTGATTTTCTCACTACAAAAGTAATTGTCTCCTGGATGGTACTATAGCAATTGTTGAATATTCATGCTCTGGTGCTCCAGTAAATGATTATTTTATGTACTGAATTTCAGTTTATTATAGCCCAGCTACCTGGCTGTGGGTTGCGCATTCCTGTTTTATCTCTGGTTTTTTACCTTCCTAAGTCCATTTATTTTGTGACTCTTGGCTCCCCACATTTCCAGTCCCCTTCATCCATTCCAAGGAAATACCTCTACCACAATAAATCAGTCCCACGGCACATCCTGTCTTTTCGGTGCACTGGGCGATAGAGATCTTTATCCCATCTATGCAGAATGAATCCCATATTCTAAAACTAGCTAAATCCAATGATCGGTACGTAGTGTCTCTAATGAGTGTTACTACTTCCCCTTAGTACATTTCAGGGATCTGGACTTGCTCCATAATCTAGAAATCACTTACTGTCAAAATGTGCAGTGGAGCATGCAGGACTGAGAGTTCCCACTTTACAGCAATAAAGCTGCATTGTGCACACAGCATATTTATGGCTGATCCTTTTTTCCCCCAGCAGCTCCATCAACGACCCTTGAAATACTTATGGTCAAAGAAATGGGTCTTTGACCATACAGGGTGGCCTTCTCTGTTATTATTTTTCCAGTATTTTAGCATTTTAGCTATCCTTGTCTTTTAGCTGTGCTGTTTTAAATCTGAATGTATATTGTGGTTTTAAGCATCCATACTTTATATTTTATGCTGTACCTTGTGGTTTTAATTTTCATGAGCCTCCCAGAGAGCTTTGGATATTCGGCGGGATAGAAATAAATAAATTTGCAAAATCTCTGCTTGCAGAAATGGAACATGGCTGGAGGACACTTTTAACCCTTTGCTTCCTATATTTATACCTGGTTTGCCAAGCATCACCTTCAAAAAACACTATGGCCATTTCTACACCTACCTTTTCCCACAGGATCATCCCTGTGCATGCAAATGACACACAGGGGATCCTGCGAGCAGGCAGGGATGATCCCTCCGTTTTCCTGGGATAATCCTTAGGTGTAGAAAGGGCCTATGTTATCAAGATATCACAACTGTATAGATTTCAACTTCAGTTGGCTTTCCCACGTATCATATATAACGTTTTGCACATCGGCTAGGGAGGAGGGGAGGTTTTGGGTTATTATTATTATTATTATTATTATTATTATTATAATTGAAATGTTATTTTAGCATGTTGTGAGCATAGTTAAACATTCAGTTTTATAGCTCTGGGAAGACAAGGATACTGGATGTAAACGTTTCAGCAAAAGAGAGCAGATGCAGTTCACAGGGGGCAATTCACTACTAGCTTCTGCCAGAGTCTTAATCCTGTGGGATGTGGCCACTGGGGCTCAGTGACAAAATTATCTTATTATTTATTTCATTCCTTATACCACTCAATAGCCAAAGCTCTCTGGGCGGTTCTCAAAATTACAAAATACAAATAGAAGGAAATAAAAACATGATATAAAATCTTACACATGCAAAACTGAAAAACCATTCAGTGTGGTTTAACCATTAGAGTGCTGGGCTGGGAGTCAGGAGATCCGGGTTCTAGTCCCCACTTGGCCATGGAAGCTCACTGGGTGACTTTGGGCCAGTCACGGACATTCAGCCCATCCTACCTCACAGGGTTGTTGTTGTGGGGATAAAATGGAGAGGAGGAGGGTTATGTATGCCACTTTAGGCTCCTTGAAGGAAAAAAGGTGGGATATAAATATAACGTAACAACAACAACTTGCTACCCGCATTGCATCTTTTCAGTATTCTCCCAGAGAGTTTCAGATGGTTAGAGGCCTGTTTCCACCTGCTGTTCTGTATATACCTATCTGGACCCTAAGATCATCTTCTGAGGCCCTTCTCAGGATTCCCCTGCCAAATGAGCTGAAGGGGTGGCTACTAGAGAGAGGACTTTTTCAGTTAAGGAATGCCCTCTCCAGAGACGTTTGCCTGTTACCTACGCTGTGGACTTTTTGGCTCCAAAAAGACCTTTTTATTCTCCCAGGCTTTTTAAACTTTCTGTTTTAAAGCTGTATTGGTGCTTTTTAGACCTTTCCACTGCTGCTGGTCTCTGCTGCAGGTTGTACTTTGCTTTTATTCTGTTTCCATTTGCTTTAGATTTTACATTGTTTTATTATAATGATGGATGTTGTAGTTTTGTGTTTTGTGAACTGCCCAGACAGCTTTGGTGAACAAATGCAGGTAGAAATCCAGAAATGATGGTACAGAAATGAAGCAAACAGATAAATAAAGCATCTAGAAACAGATTGGAAGAAACCACCTGCACTGTCATTCAGCGCCTTACTGATGAAACAGCTATGTCTTCAGGAGCCCTACCACAGTGATAGCCACAACAAATTTCCTTAACCCAGAATTTCAGCCAAGAGCCAGTGCAGGACTGATCCTGCCCCAGTCTCACCACAGAGGAGATGTTCATTTTAATTGGAGCCAAGATTTCTGTTTAGAAATCAGTTGGGCCGTGTGGCTTCTTTCCTTCCTCATATTAACATTTTGGGCCATTATTTGAAATATTACAGCTGCTCCACAGAAATTACTGTTTTGGTTTTGGCACACAGTGATGTGAATTGCTCCTGGATTCCTGGCATTCCTTGGCTCAACACAAGCCTCCTCCATCAGAAAACCAAAGGAACTTGCGAAGTAAGAAAGAAGATAATTTAATCCATGCCTTTTCTGCTAAAACAGAAATTCTCTGAAATCCACAGTGATGCTTCAGAGCCTGTCTTTTTATGTTCAACCAACTCACTCCCCCTTTTAGAACAAGATGAAGGTGAACCACTGCCTTCCCTTTCTGGAACCTCTTCCTCTTTTCCTAGAAATAAGCCCGAAGTCACATGCCCTTGTTTTGCTGCTCTTCAGGAATTCCAGTTCCTACTTCGGACAGATTGTAAACAAGGAAACCTGATCCTTGAAGGACATAAACACAGAGAGTACAAGATGTTCATAGAAAGATACTGGAGTGGGTTCAAACACCACACTGCTTTGCATTTGTGTATACCATAATTTCAGATATAGCATTACTAAATGCCTCAGAGAGAAAGAGAGAGTGGGAGGCTCAGGGTGGGTGGGGAAGCTATAAAGCACAACACAGAGCTTATTTTTCAAGGCACTGAAATAAATGGGGTGTCTTTCCAGTCCACTCATGCCTGTAATACACACACACACACACACACACACACACACACACACACACCACATTTGCAGGCATATTTTTTCTATAAATGCTATCACAACTGTTCCTTTCAAAATCTCAGTGATCCATGAAAAGTTGTGTCGAATTCTTTAAGTGATACATGCATACATCACTTATAGTAAGAATTGCTATTGGTAGTAAAAGAAAGAAAGAAAAAAGGAACAAGAGTAGGAAACACATTCATATGTGGATCTAAGAGGAAGCATCTGGATTTATTTATTTATTTTATTTCTATACCGCCCAACAGCTGAAGCTCTCTGGACAGTTCACAAAAATTAAAGCCATAAGGTACAGCTTAAAGTATAAAATATGGAAGCGTAAACCACAATATAAAAGTACAACTAGAATAAAACTGAGCAGCAATGCAGACATTTAAAGTACAGATTTAAAATACAGACTTAAAACAGCAGAGTTAAATGTAACTCATTTTAGCATGGTAAAATGCTAAAATACTGGGAAAATAAGTACAACATAGAAAGAGTACAACATAGGTGTCAGGTGAACTTCTCTCTAGGAAGCTCATTCCACAACCAGGATGCCACAGCTAGGGTGAGCATATGGAAAGGAGGACAAGGCTCCTGTATCTTTAACAGTTGCATAAAAAAGGGAATTTCAGTAGGTGTCATTTGTATGCATGCAGCACCTGGTGAAATTCCCTCTTCGTCATAACTGTTAAAGTTTCAGGAGCCTTGCTCTCTTTTGTTTCTGGTCACATATAACGCATTATAATAATCCAGATAAGAGGTTATCAGAGCATGAATAACTGTAGCTCAGCTATCTCTGTCCAGATAAGGATATAGATAGTATATCAGCCTAAGCTGATAAAAGGTCCCCCACCAAGTCCACCTGTGCCTCAAGTGACATTTCCAGATCCAAGAGCACCCTCAAGCTACAAACCTAATGCTTTAGAAGGAGTGCAACCCCCTCCAGAATAGGGTGAACATCACTTAGGTGAGCAGACGAACCACCCACTAACAGTACCTTCATCTTTTCTGGATTGAGCCTCAGTTTGTTTTCCTTCATCCAATCCATTACCATGCCCAGGCACTGATTCAGACCAGCCACTGCCTCACCTGGGTTTGATGAAAGCAAATATGTTGGCGCTCCTTTTTAATTGCCTTCTCTTTCCAGTTCTCTTAGCATAGCCTCCATTTCCTGCCAAGACTTCTGGGAATGGCCAGGACCACCAACTCTGCCTCGCCCCAACTTTTCTGGGATTTGGGGGAAGGAAAGTGGGCTGCAGCAGGGGCAGTTCACAAAGGCCCTGTTCGGACAACACGTTAAACTATGCTGCTTAACCACAAAATGATTAATGGAATGCATTCCATTAACCATTTTGTGGTTAAGCAGCATGGTTCAGCATGTTGTTCAGCATGCCATAGAGGTTTGCTTCACTCCTTCTTGCGAGTGTTGCAACAGAGACCTCTCTTGCTCCTCATGTCACTGTAGTTCTTTCATTATTGTTCCCACCTGGCAGAAAGGGAACTGGAGCTGAGAGCAAACAACCGGTTCAAGGCCAACCAATGATCTTGTGTCCAAGGGCACAATGGGATCTGCCTCACTCCTGGAGGCTTTTGAAGACTAGAGCATGGGTTTTATTTGATACATTTAAGACACAATCCTATTGAGATGGCCATAATCCTCCGAATCTGGAGGTTACACCCATCCAATGCAGTGTGGGAGGAACAGCATGAATAGAACTCGAGGCAGAAGCAGATCAAGTTTTTATATAGAATTGATAGAGCTAATGTATATACATTAATTGCAGCAGCACCCAACTTGAATGTAATAACCTTCTCCCCTCTGCTGCTATTCAGCAACTAGTACTCAATAGTAACATACACGCCTCAAAGAACCCAGAGGTTCCCTATAACCATAATGACAAACAGGCATTGATAGACACCTCCTCTGTGAACGGATCCCCATAAGCAGTGGCTTTCAAACTTTTTACCTTTCCACATAGATTTGTCTGATGAGGTTCCCCTGCAGAGCTTCCGCAAAACTTCCATGCATTCTGAGGCTGGGAATGTCCTAAAACAGGGGTAGGCAACCTTTTGGGACCATGAGCATTTGGGACCATTTGGCAATTTAAGAAACTGCCCTGGGCACCACCACAAAATGGCTGCCATGGGAAGCATAGCAAAGTACAAGTAACCTGCCCTAACTGAGTATGAGGCAGACGTAGGGTCTGAGTACCAACACACTAAACAATTCCTTTGAAACCACAGTTTTCAGCAGGAACAGAAACCTATTTCACAGCAATCTCAGCGGCTGGTTAGAAAGTGTGTTAATATTTTTTTTAAAAAAAAAAAGTGGTAGGGATGAGGGGCCTTGGTGGATGCCAAGAAAGGTGTGCTGAGGGTGTATTAGTGTCCATGGGCATCCTATTGCCAGCCCCTATTCTAAGGAGTTGCTGTCCAGCCATGTTGGTTTTCACCATTGCCCCATGTGACTTGATGACATATTCAGGGACACACCCTAGCACTCTGTGAATGGCTCCACCTGCAAGGGAAGATTGGTATCGGAGTGGAAAGCTCTCCTTCAGGAAAAATGCCTCTGCTGCCATTACTTTTCTTCTCTTTGAAGAATTTCTCATAATCTTCTTGGAAACCCTGCAGAAGACTGTAGGTTTATATTCCTCATAGTTTTGCTGTTTCGTCTTTCCAAAATCACAGTTGCTATCTTTCGTAACTTATATTTCTGAACAGATAGAGGGTGTTCAACCTGTTCTGGATTGGGTTGCACTTCCTCTAAAGGAGCAGGTTCATAGCTTGGGGGTTCTCCTAGAACCGTCTCTGTCACTTGAGGCTCAGATGGCCTCAGTGGCATGGAGAACCTTCTACCAACTTCAGTTGGTGGCCCAGCTATGCCTCTATCTGGACAGGGATAACCTGGCTTCAGTTGTCCATGCTGTGGTAACCTCCAAGTTAGATTACTGCAACACGTTCTACATGGGGCTGCCTTTGAAGATGGTTCAGAAGCTGCAGCTTGTGCAAAATGCAGTGGCCAGATTGGTAACCTGAACTAGAAGATTTGAACATATAAGACCGACTCTAGCCTGCTTGCATTGGCTGCCTGAATGTTTCCTAGCCTGATTCGAGGTGCTGGTTTTAACCTATAAAGCCTTACATGGCTGGGGGCCACAATACCTGACAGAACGCCTCTCCTGACATGAACATACCCATATACAACGCTCAACATCTAAGGTCCTCCTCCGGGTGCCTACTCCGAGGGAGCCTTGGAGAATGGCAACAAGAGAGAAGGCCTTCTCTGTGGTGGCCCCCCAATTATGGAATAATCTCCCTGATGAGGCCCACCTGGTGCCAACATTGTTATCTTTTTGGTGCTAGGTCAAGACTTTTCTCCCAGGCATTTAATAGCATATGTTGAGTTTTTAACTGACCCAGAATAGTTGTTTTAAATAGGTATTGTATGTAATCTGTTTTTATGCTTTTTATGGTTTAAAATTTTGTACATAGGTTTTTAATGTTCAGTTTTTTAAACTTTGTAAACCACCCAGACAGCTTTGGCTATGGGGTGGTATATAAATGTAATAAATAAATAAAATAAAAATATTTCTAGCTGATTATTTAATCCATGCTAATCAGAGTTCTACTTAGACTGAAATCAGATGAGCCTATTTCAAATCTGTCTGCTTGCAACATTAACTTTGTGTTGCTACCTTTGTTTTTACCTTCTGTTCTTTTTTATGGGATAATCCTGCCAAAGTAGGTTGGTCTCTTGCCACTGCCATGTAGCAAGCATAATCCCAAGGATGTTGTAAGCCATTTTGAGGATTTTGAAATGAACATTTCTAAATGTCGGTGTGAACCATTCACAGGTTGCAAAATGTACCAGCATGCCTTCTGATTTTGCCTGATTGAAATGGAGTATATTTTCTAGTAAGCTTATGAAGTGTTTACATGAAACAAACCAAAAGAGACACCAAAAAACGAAACAAAAAGAGACCTTTCCCACATTACAGGGTAATGCCCTACTTTTTCTAATACAGAGAGATGTGGGAGAACGTTTGAGTGTGGGAGAAAGTTCACCACCAAGTGCAGCCTCCAGTCCCATCAGAAAACCCACACGGGTGAGAAACCGTTCAAGTGCAGGTACTGTGGGAAAAGCTACTGGGAGTACCGGCAGTGCCGGAGGCACGAGGAAGTCCGCACGGGGGATTGGCCAACGTGCCTCAAGTGCGGGAAGCAGTTGCGGACGGAGAGGGAGCTCCTTAAATACCCTTTCAGTGTCCCCGCTGTGGGAAAAGCTACTACCGGAAAAACGATTTGGTAAAGCATCTGAAAGATCCGTGCAAAGAGTAACGTTGCATGTTTTTTGTGGTTTTTAATTTCTGTATATTGTTTTTAAATGTTTTATCTTATGTGAACCGCCCAGAGAGCTTTGGCTATGGGGAGGTGTACAAATGCAATAAAATAAATAAATACATAAATACATAAATAAATAAATAAATAATTCATATCCCTGTTGGACAGAGTTACTGGTTAATAAGGATGTGTGGTTTTTATTAAATCCGTTCTGTTTGTGTTTTGCAGATTTTCAGGTGTTTTTCATTCCATCATCTAATCGTTCACAGAACTGGATTTTTCTCCATTTCCTGAACTTGTGTTTGCATTGGAAAATGTACACTTGTGGATGTCTAAAAATGTGCAAACCCCCACCCTCAAAATGTGCATTTTCGTGCTTTAGCCTATAGGTGGGAATGCACATTTTTTAGTTATGGTTGTGGTTGTTCTTTGTATTTCTCATATTTTTGTACATCTAAATTTGACTACAATTCCAGAAAGTAAAACAAAAACAAAAACAAACCCAGTTCCCAAGTCTGCGTAACTTGGGAAAAACAGTCTGCTGTGGTAGCAGCGAGTTGGATTCATAGAAATCCAAACTCATCATTGCTGATTTCTCCGAATCCCTACAAGTTAACTAGCACTCAAATTTCCTTCTTCCCCCCTCCAAAGAACAAGTAAGGCATCTATTTGAGTCACCAGAAGTTCAGATTAACAGGAGAGTGCTATTTTTATAGAGTGTGTTTTTAAAATAATAATAATGAGATTTTGTGCAGATAGTACAAGAGCCGTGTGTCTTTTCTTTCACCATTTTCAATAAGAAGTTATTTATAAGATGGTGAATCTTGGCTGCTGGAGACCCATGGTTCAGGGGTCCCAAGAGCACCTTACAATTTGTCTATGTCTGTCAGCTAAACTGAAACATTCTAAGTAGGGCTGTGCAGGGACCCCCCAATCCACCTCAGAGGCCGATCCAGAGCCCCCGAAGCCGCGCCCAACCACCTTGGGGTTACCAATCCACCTTGGCACCAAAGCCGAGGCGAAATTCAGACCCTCCAAGGTCACTCAGAGTTTTCTGGGTGTCAGCTGTGCAGCCAGCACCCAGAAAACTCTCCCCACTTATCTGGTGCCTCTGCCGCCTGCAGCAGGCACCAGGTAAGCCCCTCTGCCCCCCTTCCTCACTTACCTGCATCCACCGTCCACCGCCAGCACCGGCTTGAGTCCAGTGGCTTCCACTCCAATGACGCTGAAGCCCGGAAGTAGGCCACAGCGACCTTGAGTGGAAGCTGCCAGACGCAAGCCAGCAGCAGCGGTGGCAGATGCAGGGAAGGGGGGGGAAGGGGCTTACCTGCTGCCTCTGCTGCCGCCGCCATCTTTCTTCTGGAGGCTTCCATTGTGACCGGAAATGAAAGGGAGTAGACGATGCGATAAGTTAACATCGTGTGACTTACTCCCTTTCATTTCTGGCGGTGGCACCGGAAACTGCCAGAAGAAAGATGGTGGTGGCGATGGAGGCAGCAGGTAAGGAGACTGGGGGAAGGGGGCAGGGCCAGCTCCGAAGCACTGAGGTGGCCCGAAGCTTCGGAGCCAATTGGCTTCGGGCCACCTCAGCCTTAGCCCGAACCACCTCAGATCCAGTTCGGAAGGGTCCGAACCACCCCGATCTGCTTTGGATTCGGGCTTCAGATCCGAGGCGGTGCACAGCCCTAATTCTAAGCACCCACAAAAAAGGGAAGAGGCCAATGAAAATTTGGGAGATCATGAAATTAGCTAAGTGCAGAAAAGGGCAACTAAAATGATCAAGGGGCTGGAGCATTTCCCCTATGAGGGAAGGTTACAACAGCTGGGGTTGTTTAGCTCGGAAAAAAGGAGGCTAAGGGGAGACATCATTGAGGTGTACACAATTATGCCTGGTGTGGAGAATGTGGATAAGTTGACATTTTTCTCCCTCTCTCAAAATACTAGAACCCAGGGTCATCTCATAAAGCTAATTGGTGGGAGATTCAGGACAAATAAAAGGAAGGACTTCTTTATACAGCACATACTTAAGCTATGGAATTGACTAGTAGAAGATGTAGTGATGGCCACCAATTTGGATGGTTTTAAAGGGGGGCTTGAATAAATTCCTGGAGGAGAATGCTATCAGTGGCTACTAGTCCTGATGGCTAAGTGCAAACCTCCAGTATCTGAGGCAGTAAGCCTGTGTGCATCAGTTGCTGGGGGAAATGGGTGGGAGGGTGTTGTTGTACCATGTCCTGCTTGTGGGTCCCTAGTTGACACCTGTCTGTGTAATGTCAAACAAGTAGCTTAAGTGAATTGTCTGGGTGCAGAACAGGGGTGATTTAGTTGATTGCATTCGCATCACAAGTATTATTGCTTGACAGAATTGCTCAGTGAGGATAAGGGTGCGGGTAATGGTGAAAGGGAATGTGATGCAAAAGTTCATGCATATGTATGAGTAATTTTCAGAAAGATAAAAGCAATCCCCATTTCGCTGGCTTTTGCTGAGTAGTATTTTGTCATCTCACTGCTCGGCTTTCAAAAGAATGTTCTAATACAGCTTACAAAAGTTTTGGATATAGAATGTAGTGTAGATAACAAGGCACTTAGTCTGTGATAACAATATTTTGCAAGACAGGGCAATGTACTCTGTTAATTTGCACATTCTTTCTCCCTCCAATACACACAGAGAGACAGACTTCTTCACACAGTGCATAGTTAAACTATGGAATTCACTAACACAAGATGTGGTGATGGCCACCAATTTGGAAGGCTTTAAAAGCGGGTGGATAAATTCCTGGAGGAGAAGGCTTTCATTGGCTACAAGTCCTGATTTTTTATTTATTTATTTACTTATTTATTTCATTTTTATACCGCCCAATAACCGAAGCTCTAAGTGGCTAAGTGCAACCTCCAATATCAGAAGTAGTAAACCTATATACACCAGTTGCTGGGGAATATGGGTGGGAGTGCTGTTACACCATGTCCTGCCTGTGGATCCCTGGTCAACAGCTGGTTGGCTGCTATGTGAACAAAATGCTGAACTAGATGGACCCTTGGTCTAATCCAGCATGGCTCTTCTTACGTTCTAGATATTTAGCTGCTGGTGGTATGCATATCTGGATGTTATATGGAGGCAAGTTTAGTGCCCCCATCCCCAAAATTTGTGTTTTTAAAACTCTGCACATTAATTGCTTGGGCGCAATTGGCCCTGTGACGATGCCTGGAAGCATTTTATGTTTCAGACCCATGCATTCACACACATGCACAAAGTAGCATAGGAGGAGCTGCTTCCTTGTGATGACTGAGGAACATGCAAATATTGCAGTCACAATATAGCCAATTGTGTTGCACTTTACCAACCAATCAGCTCTCTCCTTGTGGGGCGCCATTTGTGTGTTGGACCCACATGACTAGTCCCACTCTCAGTGGTGGCAGAGGAGCACAGTAGGCCAAAAGAATGGCCACAGGGTAACTGCATGCAGCCTGCAGGCCATATGATGCTCACCCCTGCTCTACATGCTTGCAAATTTCACACAAACCTCAGTCGTGTGGAACCAAATCACTGCTCCCCGTGTATGTGTGTGTATGAGAGAGAAAGAGAGGGAGGGGGGGAATAAAGCATGAAAAATGTATTTCAGAATGCCTTCATTCCAATACTCATCTAAACCTCTGGTACAGCACTTGAGACTCACAACTCATTTACACACAGCAGCAATTAGCTGATACACAATGAAACTGTGGAAGAGCTTGTGTATCAGTCAGTGCAAAGCAATTTCATAACTAACTCACAGATCTTCATAGATGAGGCACAAGGAATATTACATATTTTGAAGGAATGAGTTTCTAGTGCTCCAGGTTGCAGAGGAAAACATGTAGGCATGTCCTGCTAACGACGTAGAAACCACAGGAATTCTGGGTGGGTCTTCTTTGTCACACTGCTAGATTTATTGCCGTTTGCAACACACCATGAGATCAAATTTCCTGGACAACAATCCAGTGGGAAACATCACATAAAAACAAATGCGAAATTAATACCTAACATTGCTTTGGGATTACAGGATAGATAATGTTTTCTTACATAGACTTAAACTTGCACTTGGTATTTATAGAGACTTTCAGTCACATCTGAGGGTGGGGGGCGGGGAAGCACAGGAGAATACTGAAATGCAGAGGCAAGAATGGAAATCTCTTCCCCACTCAAACCTTATGGAAAAACAGCACATAAGGCTGAAGCTCTAGGGTGGTTCTTGCAATACATTTGTGTGAAGGTTATGTAGTTGGGTTCCATACCACCCTGATAACATCTGAAACAAGGAGAGTTGGTGGAATAGGCAGATGATAGGAGTACAATCCCACGTAAGTGGTACTGGTTGACAGGAGGGCATGGAAAGAAGTGGGCAAACGTGTCACTTTCCATTTCTTTCAGTTCCTCATTTCTCCAGCCTTCAATTCATTCTGACCCATTTCTGCATCAGTTTGCTTTAAAAAAAAAGTCTGCACGGAAATTATTATTATTATTATTATTATTATTATTATTATTATTATTATTATTTATATAGCACCATCAATGTACATTCATATGTATTCTTTGTACACGTTTCTCCTAAAATATGTGTTGGTAAGTTTGTATGCAAATGTCAATGGGACCAACAGCTCTCCCATCCCTGATGCAAACCACATCATCATCTGCCTGTCCTACAGGGTTCCCTTCAACCATGTAAAAGTGGCAACGCATGCTATGAATTAAGCCCTAGCTGCAACCTGCTCTCCCAGCCACCCACAGTGGTCTCTATCACCGTGACCCTATAAATATCTACTTGGAAGTAAGCCCCACTGAGTTTAAAAGGGCTTACTCCGAATTCAGTGGGCATACGACTGTGACCTAAATCTTCTTGAACTCAGCAGAACTCATTTCTGAGTAATCTTGCTTGAGATCATACCGCACAAGTGTGGCGTTACCCCACAGTTGAGTATAGTGCATATGCCTCGTTTAGTATGTCTGGTAAGTATGGAATGTTAGAACTGAGTGGATGTGGTTTATGATGTAATAGGTGGGGGGAAGGAGTATATAAGGAGAGTGTTGGGAGTTTGTGAGGGATATGAAGGTGAGTGCGTGTGCGGAGAGTTGTTTATTGAAGAGTTTGGATTCTAGGGACTTAGGATTGGTGTGAAGAGAGTGAGGTGGTTGGTGTGTGGAGAGTTTAGAGTAGACAGGATTGAAAGTATTATATTTTTATTTAAACCTTTTAAATAACAATAAACTTATTATTTTGTTAGCTACCAAATACCATGTGTCAGCTTGTAATTATTTACCTGCCTTACAGTTATTAAACACTCACACCAGAGTATTTTGAGAGATCCTATAATAAACCTGTTTCCCTCATAGCTAGGGGAAAGGTTTTATTTAATCCTCCCTCAGGTTTTCATGTGGTGGTGCTTGGCCTGAGAAGGGTTTATGTGACTGGCCTAGCAAAAGGGTTGGTGATGTCGGAACAAGAGATAAGTTCTTGGAAAGAACTTAGATACATACAATATCTAATTGCCAGAGAACAGCCTTCACCAAGTTGGTGCCCTCCAAGTGTTTTGGACTTCAACTCCCATAAGTCCCTGCCAGCATGGCCAATTGCCAGGAATGCTGAGACTTGTACTCCAAAACACCTCAAGGGCACCAAGTTTGAGAAAGCTGCTACTGATCTTGTACTGACTCATCTTCATAAAGCCAAGCATTTATCAGGAATGTTTGGTGCAAAAATAAAGGGGTGCTGATTGGGAAAAAAAACATGGGGTGATACGATTGAGCCAAACGTGAGCACTTAATAATCCAGTTGATTTTGGTAAGAGAGTACAGGATGTTCCATGCTGTTCATTGGGACTTAAAAATGCTTAAGTTTGACCCCCATCACACCTAAAGTAAGGATGAGGCAGAACTGAGAGAGCCAAGTTTAAGCTCTGTAGTAAAATGGGCAAAAATATGCCTTGCTTGTTCAAAATATGATATATTTCAAGTCTCATTGAAGATGTCAAACAATGCAGCAGAAAACTGGAAGAGAATCAAGCAGGTGCTTGACTTGTTCATAAAAGCATGTGGCAGTAATGGAAAAAGCATGTTCAAAATATGTTGATATTTAAAACCGTAGCTGGCCATGTCAGCTAAGCTCATTTTTACAAGGCTGCTAAGAATTTGTATTGGCATGTCTGCTTGTATAGCTATTGGGAATGGATAGCCCGACCTTCTAAGCCCTGATGTGATGGAGCGCTAAATCTTAAGGCTGTAAGCTGTAAGCTAATCAGAGGAAGAAAAGCAATGGTATGAAGCAGTATTAAGAAGATCAGAGGGGCCACGTTTGCCAAAAATTAATGAGGCATTTGAACATGCGGAATTTCATTCAAGAAATCTGAACAATGGGTAGAATGTTAAAGATGAGTACATGCAGCTAAAAGCCGTCCACCACATTTATAACTGTGACAGTCTCACACATTCTTTTCTGTTTAATCAAAGATTAAAATGCCTTTTGGCACAAGTAAACAGGCAGTGGGTAGGTGGGGGAAGGAGGCTTTTGCAAGAATTCCATTGGAATTTGGGAATGACCATATGGAACTGCCAGACCTTAGGCTTGAGTCAGCAAAGTGTTCAAATCTAAGCACCAAAACAGATTACCACCAATGGGGCTGAGCTGAAGCCTGCAGTGTCCCCCAAATCTGGTGCCCAGGGGATGTCAGACGGGGTATGGATCTAAGTGTTTGTGATGCAGGAGTTCCAGCTATTCATCTATTTATGTGCCACCTTTCTACAAAGAGTATGCAGATCACCTCAATAACAAAATAACAAAATGGAATAAAACAATAGTACATTTTAATTATCCAACTGAAAGATGCAAAACAAACAAACAAATGATTTACAATGCCAGATGGTCAAATTGCTAGAACCCATATGGGGGGGGGGGGGGAAATCAAAGCACTTTGTCATCTGGAGTGAACTTCTACACAGTTATGTCTCCCAGATTGCCTACTAACTGCACAATGCTTAACATGTCTACTTATAAGGGAGTCCAGTTGAGTTCATACCCACTTACCTGGAGTTCATTCTCAGGTAAGTGGGCATAAGGTTGAGTCCAATTGAGTATATAACCACTTACTGCACAGTCGTAAACATATCTACTCAGAAGTGAGTCCACTTGAGTTCATAACAACTTACCTGGTGTTTACTCCCAGGTGAGTGGGTATAAGATTGCCTTAAGGTGCAACAAGAGATGGGGGACATTGCAGAAGTCATCACAGTAAAAGTGAAAGCTTAAGCTGAAACTCACTGAACTGATTTTCTTGAAGTTTAAAAAGCATATATTATTGTTGTGACAACTGTAATTTGCTTTTAAAAAGAAAAAGAGAGTACCAAAAGCAAGGAAATGCATCACCCAAAAAGATGATGAAAGATGACAGAGATCTCCATAAACATGCATATGCTAATTTATATGCATAGATGCAAATTTAGAAATAATTACTATATTTTAACTATACAGTCCCTCTCACTGTATTTGGAAGACTATGAGCAAGTGAGTTCTGTGCCTGTTCAGTCTAATGTCCAGGTGCTGCTGATGGACAACTTCAAGCCTCTCTGCTCCCCTTCTGAGGGTTTTTAACAGCCCTCCAAAAAGGGCATGCCTTCAAACAGAGGACTGTCCTCTGTAAAAGTGGGCACAGGGCAACCCTACTTTGAACCTCCCCCTTTTATATATACAGAATGGTAAGGTATTCCAATAAAGAATATCTTTGAACATAGCAACATGTATGCTGCAACCCTATACACATTTACTCGGGAGTAAGTGCCATTCATCTCAGTGGTCTTGCTTCTGAGTAGATGTGTAGAGAAGGAAAGCAACCCTCTGCCACCCTTCTGCTCTTCCACAGTTCACCAATATCACATGTGGTGTTGTCATTACCTTTGGCCTCCAACATGTTGCTGTTGGAGTCTGGGCCTGCCTGAAGAGACTGCTCTCTAGAAGGATCTTCTGGATTCTCCATGGCTCCACCCTTGGTGTGAGGCATCACAATAGGGTCCTTACCCACCATCAGCCTCTTGTTTCTTCTTTATTAACAAGCTTCTTAGCATATGCAAAATCCCTATAGGTAGAACTGAGGAAAGTATGGAACATTGAGAAGACATAAAATCAGTTGTTTTTTGAAAACAGATGAGTGCAAGTGTGCTGCATGAGTGCTCTGGTTAAAATGGAAAAACCTTCTAAGCAATTATGGGGTCCAAACAAGACAGCGATGGAGAGTCAGCGTTCCAACCCAATGAACTGCGTCAACTGTTCCAGGACAGTGCATTATTTGGCGGAACTAAGGAGCAGACTCGGTGTACATTATTGAGGTTTTTTTTTTCACAGCTAAGGAAGTTGCTAGTCCAATTCCTATTAATTTTAACTGGATTAAAAGGTCCAAATCCTTTCCTGAAAAATCAGTCTCCGAAGTGTTGTTGTTAAGTGTACTCAATCCTGCACTAAATAGGGCCTACAGCAGGGGTGGGCCGCATGTGGCCTTCCATGGCCTGGAGTGTGGCCCTTACCAGTCCACCTGCTGCTGCCCCCATGCTGCTGAAATTCAGCAGTGCAGCGGCTGAATTTAGTTTTCAAGCTAAATTTGGCCCTTTGTGTCCCCATAGCAGTTTGCTGGCAAAATTCAGTGGCAAACCACCATTTTTTTAAAAAAAAATCATGCAGGAGTGCAGTGCCTGGGAGAGTCTGAGAGCCAAAACCTGTTTCCCAAACCACCCTAAGTGCTCCACCCCTGTCCTATAGGAACTATATGGTGATACAGTGATGGATGATATTACCAAAGAAATGAATTAAGCTGCATGAGAGCAAATCCATGGAGAAATCAAGGGCTATGGTCTTATTACAAGTCACATAGAAATAGGGTGACCATATGAAAAGGAGGACAGGGCTCCTGTATCTTTAACAGTAGTATTAAAAAGGGAATTTCAGCAGATGTCATTTGTATAATGAATGTATAAAGAAGCATTGCTAATAACAAGGCAGCAGGAGATGACGGTATCCCAGCTGAACTGTTTAAAATACTGCAAGATGATGCTGTCAAGGTGATGCATGCCATGTGCCAGCAAATTTGGAAAACACAAGAATGGCCATCAGACTGGAAAAAATCAACTTATATCCCCATACCAAAAAAGGGAAACACTAAAGAATTTTCAAACTATCGGACAGTGGCATTTATTTCACATGCCAGCAAGGTAATGCTCAAGATCCTGCAAGGTAGACTCCAGCAATTCATGGAGCGAGAATTGCCAGATGTACAAGCTGGGTTTAGAAAAGGCAGAGGAACTAGAGACCAAATTGCCAATATCCGCTGGATAATGGAGAAAGCCAGGGAGTTCCAGAAAAACATCTATTTCTGTTTTATTGACTATTCTAAAGCCTTTGACTGTGTGGATCATAACAAACTGTGGCAAGTTCTTGGTGGTATGGGGATACCAAGTCATCTTGTCTGCCTCCGGAGGAATCTGTATAACGAACAAGTAGCAACGGTAAGAACAGACCACGGAACAAGAGACTGGTTTAAGATTGGGAAATCTGTTCGGCAGGGTTGTATACTCTCACCTTATCTATTCAACTTGTATGCAGAACACATCATGCGACATGCTGGGCTTGACTAATCCAAGGCTGGAGTTAAAATCACAGGAAGAAACATTAACAATCTCAGATATGCAGATGAAACCACATTGATGGCTGAAAGCAAGGAGGAGCTGAGGAGCCTTATGACAAAGGTGAAAGAAGAAAGTGCAAAAGTTGGGTTGCAGTTAAACCTCAAAAAAAACCAAGATTATGGCAACCAGCTTGATTGATAACTGGCAAATAGAGGGAGAAAACGTGGAGGCAGTGACAGACTTTGTATTTCTGGGTGCAAAGATTACTGCAGACGCCGACTGCAGCCAGGAAATCAGAAGACATTTACTTCTTGGGAGGAGAGCAATGACAAATCTTGATAAAATAGTTAAGAGCAGAGACACCACACTGACAACAAAGGTCCGCATAGTTAAAGCAATGGTATTCCCCGTAGTAACCTATGGCTGCAAGAGCTGGACCATAAGGAAGGCTGGGCGAAGGAAGATAGATGCTTTTGAACTGTGGTGTTGGAGGAAAATTCTGAGAGTGCCTTGGACTGCAAGAAGATCAAACCAGTCCATACTCCAGGAAATAAAGCCAGACTGCTCACTTGAGGGAATGGTATTAAAGGCAAAACTGAAGTACTTTGGCCACATAATGAGAAGATAGGACACCCTGGAGAAGAGGCTGATGCTAGGGAAAGTGGAAGGCAAAAGGAAGAGGGGCCGACCAAGGGCAAGATGGATGGATGATATTCTGGAGGTGACAGACTTGACCTTGGGGGAGCTAGGGGTGGCGACAGCCGACAGAAAGCTCTGGCGTGGGCTGGTCCATGAAGTCACGAAGAGTCGGAAGCGACTGAACGAATAAACAACAAAACATTTGTATATATGGAGAACCTGGTGAAATTTCCTCTTCATCACAACAGTTAAAGCTGCAGGTGCCCTGCCCTCTTTTAAATCTGGTCACTCTAGTATAGCTCCTGCAGCTTTAACTGTTGTGATGAAGAGGGAATTTCACCAGGTTCTCCATATATACAAATGACACCTGCTGAAATTCCCTTTTCTATGCAACTGTTAAAGATACAGGAGCCCTGTCCTCCTTTTCATATGGTCACCCTACATAGAAACGTATGTAAAATTGGCTGCCTATGGAGCTATACTAAGTGACAAATTTGGCTGCTTACATTATGCAAAGATTTTGTAAAGTGTTATGCCAGAACATAGACTCTAGATTTCAGAACAATAAGATTGAAGGTCTTATCTGAGGGTGTGAAGTTGTAAAAATTGTTAATCACACAGGGGGAAATCACGTGTTCTTACCGTTGCTTCTCTGCACTTCCTCGTTTTTCCTGGAGGGGAAAGAGGAAGTAAACAAAGACCATGTGGCCCATTCAGAGGCTGTTTCTTTCATGTCGCTTTTCCTGCACACAGCCAGAGATCACGGCACATTCCCTTTTTTAAAAAGTTGGATTAAAAAGGGTCTTATTTTGCTACGGAAAATGAGTAGAAAGAGCGGGAGGCACGTAGAAGGCACAAGGTAGGCAGATGCATCATCTAAAGTAAGTAGGCAGTAGCAAGCATGTGATAAAATGCTTGTCTGATGAACCTCTATGTGACAGTTTAGAACAAAGGCAGAGAATGTATGCAAGACAACTGGAAGGAGAAGAGCCTCCATCTTCTGGGAACTCCTTGAAGAACAGAAAATGTCGACCAGATGTCTTGGCTTTCTGCATTTTAAAAAAAAGCCTTTCAAATTTTAAAACTACGAAAATCTAGTACTATCTGAATAAAGCATGACAATATTATATATCAAACCTTTGTATAATGAGCTGAGAGAACAATACTTGGGTCATATTTCATAGAATCATAGAATAGCAGAGTTGGAAGGGGCCTACAAGGCCATCGAGTCTAACCCCCCGCTCAATGCAGGAATCCACCCTAAAGCATCCCTGACAGATGGTAGTCCAGCTGCCTCTTGAATGCCTATAGTGTGGGAGAGCCCACAACCTCCCTAGGTAACTGATTCCATTGTCGTACTGCTCTAACAGTCAGGAAGTTTTTCCTGATGTCCAGCTGGAATCTGGCTTCCTTTAACTTGAGCCCGTTATTCCGTGTCCTGCACTCTGGGAGGATCGAGAAGAGATCCTGGCCCTCCTCTGTGTGACAACCTTTTAAGTATTTGAAGAGTGCTATCATGTCTCCCTTCAATCTTCTCTTCTCCAGGCTAAACATGCCCAGTTCTTTCAGTCTCTCTTCATAGGGCTTTGTTTCAAGACCCCTGATCATCCTGGTTGCCCTCCTCTGAACATGCTCCAGCTTGTCTGCGTCCTTCTTGAATTGTGGAGCCCAGAACTGGACGCAATACTCTAGATGAGGCCGAACCAGGGCCGAATAGAGAGGAACCAGTACCTCACGTGATTTGGAAGCTATACTTCTATTAATGCAGCCCAAAATAGCATTGGCCTTTCTTGCAGCCATATCGCACTGTTGGCTCATATTCAGCTTGCGATCTACAACAATTCCAAGATCCTTCTCGTTTGTAGTATTGCTGAGCCAAGTATCCCCCATCTTGTAACTGTGCATTTGGTTTCTATTTCCTAAATGTAGAACTTGGCATTTATCCCTATTAAATTTCATTCTGTTGTTTTCAGCCCAGCACTCCAGCCTATCAAGATCACTTTGAAGTTTGTTTCTGTCTTCCAGGGTATTAGCTATCCCACCCAATTTTGTGTCATCTGCAAATCTGATAAGCGTTCCCTGCACCTCCTCGTCCAAAGAGAGAGAGAGAGAGATGAGAAGGTCCATGAGACTGTAATCTATCTGATTTTGGGGCAAGATAGACATCTATCTGGAAAGGCAGCATGTTTTCTATCTACAGTTACTGATGTTAGGAGAAAGTTCTTAAGAGAGAATGCTGCGCATTGCCTGGGAAATTTAGGGCACATTCCTATGAATGTTTAGGCTGGGTGAAAAAAGTCCAACAACTCCCAGTATGCCCCAACCATCATCACTGCCTGGGGCATGCTGAGAGTTGTAGGACTTTTTTCTGTCTAAACACGAATAGGATGGTGCCCTTAGACTGTTAAGGATTGATTGATTTTATATAATTTTATCCCGGTTTGTGGAAATATTATTTATCTCATCAGGAACATTTTTAAAGGAGTTCCAGAGTATCGTGTTTGAGTCATATGATTTGGATTTTTATTAATTATTTATATTAATGTGTGTGTATGTTTTAATAATGATATATAGTATTCTTTGTTAAATTTTTGCTTTGTGATGGTCTGATGACTACATAAAAATAAACCAATCTGAAAAAATATACATAGAACTGATCGCTATTTCCCCCCCCCTGGAAAAACCCCCACAAGCTGGTCACTCTCCCATCTTGTGGGTCATGGACAATAATAGGGGTGTGATCCGCTCCGATTAGGAGCGTAGAAGCAGTAGCGGATTGGCCTGCTCCGCCTTACCCAGAGGCGGAGTAGGAGCGGACCGCGGACCCCTAGAAGCAAGGCGAAGAGAAGCGACCATTTTTCGGAGCTCCTAGTTCAGGCGGAGCGCTCCGGTCGCCATCTTGAAAACATTTCGCCATAGGATTGCATTGCGGCAAATAATCGCAGATAACTACGTTCTTTTTGAAGCTATCGTTCTGGAAATTCTTGTGCTCAGAGAGTCGTGGATGGGGGTCATTTTGAGACCACTCTCACCTCTCTGCGTCGTGCGGGTCGCGTGCTATATTTTTTTGAAAATCGGGTCAACCGCGCGGCTCAAACGGCGTTTTTGGCTTTTCGCCCATAGGATTGCATTGCGGGAAAGACTCGGGCATAACTGGGTTGGTTCTGAAAATTCTTGTGCACAGAGAGTCGTGGATGGGGGTCATTTTGAGACTACTCTCAACTTTCTGCGTCGTGCGGGTCGCGCGCTAGAAGTTTTTAAAAAATCGGCGGGAAAAATACCTTTTTCAAAGGGCTGAGGGGCAGAGTCAGCTCATGATCACATGATCCCAAAGTTAGAGGAGGGCATAGGCAAAACGGGTAACTTGGGATTCTGGGAAACTTCTCTTTCTTCATCTGAACGGGCTTTTCCCAGTGTTTTTTAAAACAGTAGCCCCACCAAATGCACAAACACAACCTGAAATCATATACTAAGCCAAGAATAAGAGATAGAAACACAGCACTGCTACCCACCCTAACTTTGGGGAACAACTGAAAAGATGTGGTGCAAGGGGATGAGCTCCCCTAGGGCATCTCATCGTGGACGTGCCCCCACTCTCTCCTGCACTGGAAGGCCATTAGAGCCTTCCAAAGAGAGTAAAACGGTGGAGCAATGCCTATTATGAGTCGAAGTGAGCGTTTACTTCTTAGTGGTGGAGCGATGCCTGTTATGAGTTGAAGTGAGCGTTTACTTCTTAATCTCAGAGCTGTTGGTGGCTGTCTTGAGTTGAACTGGCAGCTGCTTCCCCCTCCCCCGGGCACGTCCCCCTATTGCTGGTAAAAGACAGATATAGCCTTTTTTAAAAAGTTCTTCTTTCTGTTTATTCAGCAACACTGCTGCTTTTAATTCCACCCCTCCTTTGTTTATTTATTGATTTATTCCATTTTATATGCATTACTGGCTTATCCTTGGCTCACTTCCTTATGCCCTCAGAAATGCCAGCTGCATGCCTGCCTGCCTTCCCTCCCTCCTCCCCTGCCCACCTCGCAGGGATGTTGTGTGTGTGTGGCTTTGACTCAGGGGAGAAGTCGTTCCTGCGCTCACTTGGAGTTTTGGAAGTTCCAAATTTTGCAGGTTTAAGCCCCGCCAAAAAACAGGGGATGATGGGACTGCCTTGAGTCTTGGCGTGTGTATGTATCCCTGGATAAGCTGTCATGGTGGTGAGTTTGAGGTTTTTTTTTAACGTGCAAAATTGACGGAGCTATGGAAAGGGGTGTTGGATTTTCATAAATTCCCCAAAAATCAGGGGATGATGGGACTGCCTTGAGTCTCGGCGTGCGTATGTATCCCTGGATAAGCTTTCATGGTGGCATGTTTGAGGTTTCTAACGTGCAAATTGACGGAGCTATGGAAAGGGGTGTGAATGGGGTGCCCGATTTTCAAAAATTCCCCAAAAATCAGGGGATGATGGGATTGCTTTGAAACTTGGCGTGCATGTGTATACCCCCATGAGGTGTCATGGTGCCAAACGTGAGGTTTCTAACTTGAACAGAAAAAAAGTTGTATAATTTTTTAGCTTTCAATGCAAGCCTATGGGGGGGTAAAACGGAGCTCCGATCCGGATCCGGATCTCCGAGCGGAGCGGAGTGGAAGTGGGCGGAGCGGGGGCGGGGCAGAGCGGCCCAATCCGGAAAATGGCGGATCTGCAAGTGAAGCGGAGTGGGGGGTCCGTGCACACCCCTAGACAATAATGTATGCGCCTTGGCCCATGCCAGAAGAAGCATGGGATGGGGACAATAGGTGTTGTAGTCCAAAATAACTGGAGGGCACCAGATGAGTGAAGGCTGGGTTATGCAATCCTTTCCCCTCTTCCATCCTCCACCACACCCTCTGAGACTGGTTGTCAGTAAAAAGAAAGCTGATGACATAAAGAAACCCACAGCTCTACATAACACATAGCTTGGCCCCAAGCATGGCTTTATTTAATGACTGCAAAATGAGCAACAGCAAGCCGACCCAACAATTTGGAATTTTCTGCCACTTAGTTTAGACCAGAGTTTTCCCATTTGTCATACTCACTAACTTTTGATGCTCATTCAACAACACAGTTCTCCAAACATATGGTATTACTCTACCTTGAGCATAATAAATGGCTTTCTCAATAGCACTTTCAGTTACAAGCCACCAGCAAAGAACAACGAGACACCAACTAGAAGAAGCGCTTGCTTTAACCCCAGATTGCACCTCAGTGGGTTCTTTCTGCTCCCTCAGCATTGTTTCATTGCCCTGTGGAGCAGTTACTGTGTTGCTTTTATGAATGTTGGAGCTGCAAGTTTACCTTCCTTGCTTCCAGGAGAGATGTACCTTAAGCCCTTTTTGTATGCCAGGGTGTGCTTAGAGAGGTACCGAGTTTGTAAAATCCATTCCATCTGCATTTTGCGGATTGGCAGGTGCCTTTCATTCAGTCATCTGCTCATTGACGGAATCAGGTGGGTTTTTTTCCAAATTCCCAAATTTGCGCAAATTCACATTTGCACAAATTTGTACTTGTGCAAATCCCCCCCAAGTACATAAATACCCCTCCAATATGCAAAAATCCCCCCATATACATTTTCATGTTTCGGGCTATGGGGGGGAGTGTATTTTCAGCTGGTGTTTATTATTATTATTATTATTATTATTATTATTATTATTATTATTATTACTTTAGGTTTTTTTTCTATGACTAAATTTGCACAAAATTCAGGGAAGTAAAAAAAAAAAAAGTTCACAGGCAAAGCTAGACCACCGAGGAATCCATGGGACAGATTCAAAGAAATCCAAACTTATTTGATTCCATTGCAAATACTTCCAACTAGGACTGTGCACCTCTTTGGGCTGAAGTCCCGAATCTGATCAAGGCAGGCCGATTTGGCCTGCCTCAACTCAATTACCAGGCAGTACCAGGTCAGCCGGGGCACCCCCCAGACTGCAGCAGAATGGTACCAAAGCCCTCAGAGTGCCTCATGGTGATTTGGGGAGGTGGTGAGCTGCACCCCCTGCCTGGCCTCCGGTGTGGGAAAGGTAGTGCAAGGCTGGCTGTGAGTCCATGTGAGTCCATTGGTCTCACTTCCTCCTACCCTACCCTACCCTCCATCTCTAGTCCCCTCACGCCACCACTGCCAGGACTTTCCTTGTCGTGCGTCCTCCTCCCTGACAAACAAGCCACAATTTAAAGGTAAAATCACAGGGTCCTCTTTTTAAAATAGATCTATGGCCACAAACTATGGCAGCCATAAACAGCTATTTCCCCTAGTTTGTGACCATAGATCTTTTAAAAGGAGAGCATCCATTATCTTTCCTTTAAATCGTGGCTCAGGTGTCAGGGTGGAGGATGCATGGCAAGGTAAGTCCCAGCGGCAGTGGCTCCAGGTTTGGGGAGGGGGAGTGAGTGAGGGGAGAGTCCAATGGACTCCCCGCCAGCCTTGTGCCCTGTTTTCCTGGGCGGTGACCTCACAGCTGTGCAGCAGGCACCCAGGAACCTGCAAGGCTGACCTGCTTTGGGGGGCCAAATCTCACTTTGGCTTCAGTCCTGAAGTGCAGCAGCTAAGCGCCGAAACACCTCGAGTTGAATTGGGGCCATTTTGGAGGCTCCAAAAGGGAGTCCAAGGTGAGTTGGGGGTGGGCTGTGCACAGCCCTACTTCCAACATCCCTAGCTGTGCTCAGTACAGCAATGGCTTACCAGAGCCACAAAGGAATTATTCACGCCAAAATCCCCACACACACATCTTGAAAGCTATCAGACATGGCCATAATTTGAAAATAGGATATCAGATGACAGTAAGGCACTCTGCTACTAAACATATAATACCAGTAGAAGTCTGTCTTTGATTGGTGAAGGGGCTGAAGTGAAGAAAAACCACACTGGAAATTATGGCAAAAACATGGCTTTGGAATGGTGTACCATTTTAATCCCACACAGCTATTTAAAGCCTGCTACATATTTGCTCTCCAACACATTGTCTATAATTTGATGCATGGGGATGATGGCCATAAACAGGCCATCTTATGGCCATAAATAGGACACATGGCCATATTCCTTTAAGCCAGTACAAGAGAAGAACATGAGAAGAGCTGGGTTGGATCAGACCAAATGCCCGTCTAGTCCAGTATTGTTTCCCACAGATGAAGCCCACAAGAAAGATACAATGGCAAAAGCACCCTCTGTATGTGTTCTCCAGGAATTGGTATTGGAAGACATACTGCCTCCAACGTATGCAGGGGTATATAATTCTATACATCTATCCCCTGGACCTGCCCCCTCTGTTATAGAGGGGAAAGCTGTTAGCATGGAAATGACTACTTTCCCCTGCTTATCACTGAAAAAGCTTCCCTTTCTCAGTGCTTAGCGGGGGAAAGTAATCTTATCTCTAATCAGCTACTGAGAGACAGAGGGGGCAGAGACAGGGGAAGAAGCTGCTGAGTAATTCCATTCTGCTTCCTTCTGGACACTGCTCTGATTACTTCTGAGTAGGCATACAGAGACTTGCCCTGCTTACTTATGAGTAGACATGTTTGGAATTTGGGATGCTAATCAAAAGTGCTGTTAAGGTGATCTTTCCTGCTTAGGACGGATGTTATTTAAAAGTGCTGCTGAGTGATTCTGCCTTATTTGCTCCTGAGTAGACATGCAGAGGCAGAAATTCTGCTCATGTTTACTTCTGAGTAGCCATGCTTCCTGACAGTAACAATGAAATTTGCAGGGATTTGGATTTTTTTAGCTTACCAACTTTTGCTCGTGGCTCCACCCCCCACTGGAATGTGGCCACATCCCCACTCTTCCTAGACACCACTCATTAACCATGAAGGTGACCTCTTGGACTTTTGGGCCCATTTCCTGACCTCTTATATACATTGTAGCTGAGATTCTATGCTTGTGCTTTTGAAGAACCCACTCTTGACTTCCCCTCAACTTCCTTTTTACTAATTCTGTCATTATAGAGAAGTTTCCTCTTTTGACTTCCTTGGCAGTCTGAATTAATTCTGATTGCACTGTGCTCACTGTTTCCAGTTGGCACAACAACACTCCCATCTCAAATGAACTCCTGTGTTCCCCTTTGCGTTAAGTCTGTGGTTAATTGCCTCTCCTCTGGTTGATTCGATGACCAATTCTTCTAGGGCACAATCATTTAGACTGGAGTCACTCCATGCCTCCCTTTGTGCTTTGGCCTTTTTTGCCTTTATTAGTTTTTTATATCCCCTTTTTAGCTCAAACCATTCATGGGGAATTGCTGTCAAATGCATTTCCCTATATTTTTTGTACTTTTTGACCAAGGATTTTTTCATAATTACACAATCCTTATCAAACCAACGCTTAGAAGTACACTGGGAGAAAGATGTTTTTGGTGGGGGCTTTTGCGTTAAAAGGTTTTGAAGGGTCAAGATCAAACCCTTATAGGCTTCATGCATGGAGTCCACAGAGTTTGCTGTTAACAGTGTGTTACGATAATTTAGAGAGATTTCAGAGTATAGTAATTCCTTCATCTCTTTCTCAAGCCTAGATGTCCATCTAACACGGGAAGCTCTTATTTCAAAGTCCCCGATTTGCATGAGGTTTTGTTCTGCATGGATTCTTTGGTTGCCATAGTTTAAAAATAGGACCAGGGGTAGGTGATCACTTTCTATGCATCTTTCCACTACACACTTGGTCACTGCCCGAAATAGATCAGAGGAAACAATGAAATAGTCAATTGTAGAAGCTCCTAAGCCTGATAGAAAAGTAAATTCTCCATTTTTGTCACCATGCGCCCTCCCATTAACAATATACAAATCTAGCCTATTTAGCATTTGCATGAGGCATAACCCCGCGAAGTTGCATCCCTTGTCTTTGGAATGTCTAACTGGGAATTTTAAAATCTCTTCGCTTATAGGCGGGGGTATATGAAAATACGAATATATAGCCTCCTCACTTTGTCCCGTTCTAGCATTTAAATCGCCTGCCATTAAAATGGAGGCTTCAGGATACAGAGCAATATTAGTTGACATATATTCTTCTAATCTGCACCAGATTTCCTTTACCAATTTCTTTTGACGCTGAGGGGGAAGATACACATTTATAATAAATAAACTTGCCCACTTAGCTTTTACAATCAGGGCGTTTGCAAGCCCAGGGAGAGGATCAAGAGTGATGAACTTAGCTTCAATACTTAAATTTACCAAAAGTAAGAAACCCCCTTTAGGCCGACCCCCTTTTTTGCTTAGTTCTGCATCTAGTAGATATGCTGCAAAGCCGTCCAACGCAATAACATCCGTGGCCCATGTCTCTTGCAGCAAAATTATATCATGTTTTTTTATAAATTTTAAGAAGGAAGGATCTGCCACTTTTCCCTTCCATCCAGAGATGTTCCATGAAAGTATCTTCAAGTGAGCTCTAGCGAGGTCTGCTCTCTGTCAATCTCTACTTGATGAATGTTCAGTACCTGGTTGCTTTTGGCAGAGCTCTCCGTTGTTCACAGCATTTGAAAGTCTCTGCCAGGTATCCTTTGGGTGTTGATGTTCTATAACATCCAAAGGTGCTTTCAGAGTGCTCACATTTGAGATCACTGGGCAAAGTATGCCAGATTTCTTGCTTGGTGGATTGATTTCTTTAGATTCCTTCTCTGGTGATCCGTTTTCTTTCTTATCTAGACATCTCATGTCTAACCAGGTAGATGCTTTGATGTCCCAGGTGCTACAGCAGCTTGGACTGGGCGTACTTTCTTCTCATTTTTGCTTGACCCTGTGTTTTTGGGAGGTTGGTGTATTTCTGCGCATAACTGGAACTTGGGGGTCCTTTTCTTTGATTGACATGAATTTTAGACTGGAGTATCTAGGCTACAACCGACATTCATCCAGTCTATGTGAGGGTAATTGAAGTCATTCTACAGAAATTCAGAACTTTGTCCTTTGGATGCCTCCCTGATTCCTATACCTCAGGTGTGTATAAAGTCTGTGGAGGGGAGGTGGATTCCATTGCCAAAACATCTCAATTGTGGTTCTAGAATTTCCTGAGTGGGGTCTTGTGCCAGAATCAAATAGAAAAGGAAAATAACCAGATGCTGACCCCAGCCCCTGGTGCTGACCCAAGGCTTGCACAGACACACAGATTTGCCCTCTCCTTTTAGCTGGGGAGGGCACATTCTCCATGTTTTGATGGGCAGGACCAGCATCCAGGTAGCCATGGTCAGGCACTTGGTGAGGACCCACAGCCCAGTAGGACCCCACTGAGAAGAGCCCCCAAGACTTGCTCCTCCTCTTCACCATTGCAACCTGCTTGTTCATCTGTTTCTTGCTGTGGCCCAGACAAGGGTAGTGGTGGGAGGGAAGAGCAGGAGATACTCTTGCCAGCAATGATGAGGAAGAGGATGAGGAGCAAGAACAGCTGATGACAAGGGTGGCGAGAAGGTCGTCCCATTGAAGAGCTCTTTCCCAAGGCCCCCCCAAAACCTGGAGCTGGCAGTGCTCTATTTTATTCAAAGATAGAGAGATGTACAACTATTTCCTAATCATTAGCTCCCGTCAGTCAACAATTCTAGGCTAATAATCTGCCTAAAAAGGGAAGGGTCACCCAGCAGTCATAAACATCATATTGCTCAGGTCATATGCTCCCAGCCTGACCCCAGGCATGAACTCAGAAGTAAGCTCCACTGAGAAGTGACTTCTCTCTCTCTCTCTCTCTCTCTCTCTCTCTCTCTCTCTCTCTCTCTCTCTCTGTGTGTGTGTGTGTGTGTGTGTGTGTGTGTGAGAGAGAGAGAGAGAGAGAGAGAGAGAGAGAGAGAGAGATTTCAGCCTTATTTCACCACACATTCCCTTTCTGGCACGATGCTTGCCTGAAGGAAGCCCTGCGTGTGAAGCCTTCCTCTTATTTCAGAGAGTTAACATGGCTCTTGATCTTTGCCATACATTCAATCCAGCAAACAGCCATCCCTGCAATGCCAATGCAACAGGGGGATATAATGACACGCGGCTTGTCATGTAGGAGAAGTATTTCGTCAGCAACAGGGAGAGAGTTCAGAAAAATGTGCTTTGCTTAGCAAAAGTGTTGTGCAAGGGCAAGGAAAGTGAAGGCAAAGAACACATTTGACAACCTCCCTTTAAGACAATCCGGGGAGTGGGAGGGGGGGGGGAAACACACATGGAATCAGGCCATCGCTTGATGAAAGGCTATAAAAAGGGTGTAAAGTGTCATGCCTGATTATGTAAGCTGCTATCGCTAGATAAAAATGACTTTTATAACACTTTTTTAAAACCAGTAGTTGCAGGTTTCTAAATTTAGGGACATTTCTATTTAAAAGAAGAAAAGAAAACTCTAGAATTGTTCTGCTTGTAGGGAAAGATATAATAGTATGCAGAGCTAATTGGCTTAATTTAAGTGGCGCTACTCTGCCCCGTGCCTACACTTAATGCCAGCGCGTGGAATCTTCCTCGTCTTTGTGCTGCCATTGTCTTCATGATGATGAGCACACTGCCCCCCACACACCACACCCCCGGTGCTGCTGCTGCATTTCAGAAACAGAGTGCCAAGACCGAATTGCTAATTGGACACATGAAATGGGGCGTTCCGGAAGCCAATAACACATCTTGCCAATGGACACTCCCGTTGCTACTGGATACCCAGGACTTCTGCTGAAGTCTTGGTTGGCTGTCAGCTGGGGCCAAAGGAAGAAAACGGGTCTATGTTGACTGATATCAACTGGATATTTATTTTGGGTGCAGTTGCACTTGAGTCCTGCTTGTATGCTTCCCATAGATATCTAGTTGGCCACTGTGGGGACACAATGCTTCTCTAGACGGGCCTTTCATCTTAGCCAGGACAGTTATTATGTTCACTGATAGGTATGGAAACAAGAAGACAAATCAGAAATGATAGATTAGGCACATAGGAAGCTGCCCCACAATCAGTCTGACCATGGGACCATCTAGTCTAGCTTTTTCAACACTGACCGGCAGCAATAGCGTTCTAGGGTTTCAGACAGGAATCTTACCTAGCCCTACCTGGAGATGCTGGAGGACTGAACCTGAGATTTTCTGCATTTGCTAAACCATTGAGCTACAGCCCTTCCCCATAGAGAGATAGAGAAATGTGGCCTGAAAGTAAAAAGTTGGGTGGTTTGAGACAGTGGCTGCATTCAGACAACACTTTAGACAAAGGTGGTGGAGTAGTCAACTCACAGTTGGGGGGTTTTCAGGATAACCCCCATATGACATGGTGCCCCGTAGAGTGGTTGAGGCTCATGTTGAGTGGATTAACAGTCAACCCGGTATTTGACTGACATAGCCCCCTCCCCTCCCCTCCCCCTTCCTCCTCCCTCAGGCCTCCCGGTGCTATCCCAGCAGCCTCTGCAAATTGTGCCAGCTGTAGCAGAGCAGACGGCACAGTTTTGGCCACTCTTGCCTGGGAACTCTGTAGCTAGCCAGGATAGTCAACTCAACCCTGCAAAGTGGACCACTGGCTCAGTTCAGACAACACGCTAACCACTGGTTGAGTGACTAGTCAACTCTGTAGCCAGTTGTGTTACTCCAGTGGACTTTGATGAAAAAGTCAACCGTGGGGTGTTTTTTGCCTGACAGACAACACAATTACCAACTATTGAGAACCTGGCCCAAAATTCCCAAGCCTTTGAATATTGTTTGCTATCTTCATCTTTCCTTACAAAGGCACTTACCAACATCCTGCCATTGACTTCCTTTTTTGTCTCCCTGGGCCTTGAATAAATCTTTGGCCAGGCCCAGCATCTCCTTATCCCTTCCGCTATCCATTGTTTTCTTAAGTCCCTACATTTTGGCTATGCTCCATGAAGCACATTTATTACCTGTACATTCCTCCTACTAGTCAGGGATTGCAGTGAAATCTTTGTGCTCCTTCGCAGCTATTATAAGAGCACGCAACATCTGGTGGTCAGGAGGGCATATTGCCACCCCACTATCCCACTAGGGACCACGCCTCACCCCTATCTCATTTGCTGTTGGTATTTGCCACTTTGGCAATGTCTGCAAAAACCATGGTGAATTTGCAGGGCTTCCAAGCAGAATAGCACTTTCAAAAGGCTTCTGGGGATATGATTCTGCTTGCAAAAAAGCATGTTTCCATGCAAAATGGCTGCGATTTTTGCTGTGGTGGTGGCAGCAAATTAAGCAGGGAATCACGGTGGGGTGGTGGTGGTCATAAAAACTGCCATGAGGTGTCGCCTGCAGCCTGTGGGCCATGTGTTGCCCACCCCTGTATAATGGAATTATTTTGTTTCTTCCGACAATCATATAAGTAGCTTTCTTCAGTCCCTAATTCAACACATATGAAGAATTTTGCATAGTGAGTACAAAGTATGTTTTGTTCTATGTCACCAGATAAATAATTCACCATTATTTGGATGCTGTTCTTAGAGCTGGGAATCATTGTTCCACTTGATTCAGGAAGTTGGCAGCTTTTCTTTGCCTTCTTCCCAAGAGAATTGGGTCACTTGAAACACTGAGTAACAGTCAGCGAAGTACCCCAACAAGACGTTAGCAAAATGCCACTAACTAGCAGACAGGGTGGCAGCAGAGAAAGGAATAATAATGAGAGAAGTGGTTAAATTTGTACTTTAGCATGTTTTGCTTTATTATTTTTTTATACACACCATTTATTTTGAAGTTTTTGCAATAGCTTTGTAGCTTATTGTTGTATTCCTTTCAGCCTCATGTACAAAACCTGTGATTAGTGGCTGGCCAAACGTCGTGTGTTTTGATGGATTAGTAAAGAAAGATATATTCTCTGGACAAACCTAATCATTGCACAGATTGATATTCCATGCCAGCTAGCTAAGACGAATAAATGGAAACACATGTGATGCCATTTCCATGTGGGAGGACACACAGTACCAGCTCCAGGTTTGGGAAGACCCTTGGGTAAGATACCCTCAATGGGGGCTCTCCCTCAGTGAGTCTATCCACTCACCAACATTGTCATCAGCTGTGATTGCTCTTTCTCCTCATCCTCTTTCTCATCATTGCTACTACTTGCTTGCCTGCCAGGCAGAGAGCCACTGAGCAAGTAGGCTGTGGCATCTCCTGCTCCACCTTCTCACCACCAGCATTATCTGGGCCAGAGTGAGAAGCAGGTAAACAAGTAGGTTGCAATGGTGAAGGGGAGGTGCAACTCCAGGGGGCTCTTGTCAGTAGGCCCCTGCTGGAATGTGGGCCTGTGGCAGGTGCCTGGCCATGCCTACCTTGATACCTGCCCTGGGTATAGTTACCGGCTCCATCCCCTCCATCTCCACCACTTGGCCCTCTACATGTTGGCATGCTGAATATCTGCAGCTGGGAGCAGATATTCAGTGTATTTCCTTTTGTAATTTAGAACCCTGGTCGTGAAAGATTCTAAGCTGCAAACATTCAAAGATAGACAGGGTCTCTCTGTTGCAGACATTCAATCCTCCAATGTGTGGAGACCAACAGAGACAACCCTGCTTTCCTCCATGCAAGGGGGAACACATGAATAGGTATGAGGATTAGTCTTTACTAGCTGATATGCCCGGCGTTGCTCAGGTCCATGAATAGTGTTTATAACATACCACTGCTATGTAGCCACATAGAGGATAAAGAAATTTTCAATATCTCCTGCTGAAGAAATTTTATTTATGGAATGTCCTGAAGGAATAATAGCAATTTGTACTAGTAATGACCATGAGTCATAGTCTGGTGGCAAGAGAAGACTCTTGGGAGTTCCACCCAAGGTATACCTTGGTTTTTTTAATTAAATTCTTTAAAAAGTACTTAAAATCCAAAATGTCATGTTTTTAGATTTTTCTGGTACATTGAAACAGCCAGACCTATCAATGTGCCAAAATCATCTTAAAGTAGCAGGCTGGTGCTAGGCCTGTGAGTTAACCTTTAAACAAATTAAATTCATTTCTTTTTTCCTCCTACACCCTCATGACAACCCTATAAGGTAGGCCAGTTATAGGCCTGTGAGGTAACTTCAAAACAAATTAAATTAGTTTCTTCCCCCACCCCCACCCCCTCTCTCTCTCTGAGGGAGCTGGCTGACTTGACTCATAGGTAGCTTGGTCGTTGCTGTCGGTGATGGGCCCAGAGCTGCAACCTTCTTCCCTTCTGCTCCAGCCAGCCCAGGCACTCTCCCTTCAGGCCCAGGATGGTGAGCTACTTCCAATGATGGCCACCAAAGCCTGATAAGTCTTTCCTCATGCCCAAGGCACGCTGGGAGTTGTAGGCGAGAGCCTAGCTTCCTGAATAACATGTTAATCTTTGAACACATCTGAGGTGTGGTGGGAGAGCAGACCTTCTTAGTTGTAGCACTCTGCTTAAAGATTTCTTTTTCCCAGACAGGCTTGCCTAGTAACTGCATTAATGGCTTTTAAGTGCCAAGTGGGGTTTTTTTAAAATAATAATAATAATAATAATTCCAAGGCCTTTTAACTTGATGAGATATTTTATGTTGCAGTCCCCGCACCCCTGGTTATAACTAAACCACAACATTCCAAGAAAGATGCAAGAATTACTGAATAAAGTTTATGATTTTTATGTAAAAGCCTGACTTTACTATTGAAACAGAAGAATGAATGGAGGAATGACTGATAGCTGAGGCTGGAATGGAATGGTGGGTGGGATTAGTGGCACTTGTAGAAAGTCAGTTAGAAGGAGAACAAAGACAGAGTTAGCAAGATGTCAGGAAAGTGGGGAGTGAGTTAGGACTGAGAGATAGTGACATGCCAGTACTACACCTCCCAGCATGCCTATGCCAGCCCTCAGGTGCCCATGTCCTCAGCCCTTAGTGGATGCCCACAACTCTAGCCAAGTCTTCTCACCCTGAAACTCTTTACATCCATGCCCAACATGCTGTAAAAAGGAGTCCACATAATCCAGATTATAGTGCATCCTCAGAAAACATGCACCATTCCAAAAGTGCTTAAGGGACATAGGTGTACGGCAGATGTCTACAGCAAGGAAGCCTTCCTACACATTGGAGAGGAAAACAACCCTTCAGGGGTCACTGTAGTTTATTTCATAGGCCTAGAAAATAGAGAAAGTCAGTCAGTGCTAGTAAATCCAATACAAACTGGCAATGTAGTGAGAGTGAGGCCTTCCACAATCTTTCAGTGCTGTTTGGCCAGGTTGGCCTGTGAAGAGAAGTTGCACAGCTGTTAAAACGTGGACTGGAACTGCTCCACATTCTAGAACATTTAAAAACCACCACATAACATGGAAGGACATATTTGAACAGGCATAATTATTATAGTCACCAGAATCTAAACTGGGAGTAAACCCTTTAGTGATCAATTAATAGTTTGTGTCTGAACAGAAATGCAAGCTTCATCTACTCCGTCTTTCCAATATAAAAATACCACTATTTCAGCACTTCCCCACCCCCTCATCTCTGAGTTGTGAAACTCAGTTTCACAACTCAATTTGTGACTCAATTTCAGTGGGATTTACAATGCACAGGATTCAGGCTTATGGGTTAGTCAAATCCCCATAATAAGAAACATAAAGAGGAACCAAAAACGCTACTGATTTCCATCGTATGCAAATTGCTGGAATTACAAGATATTACCTCATTTCATCGCCTGTGAGGCAGAGCAGGCTGTGAGACAGTGACCTGGATCACATGACACAACAGCCCACCATGGCTTAACGTACCTGCGGGGGCCATCACATCATGCCAGGTGCCTGCGTGGGACCATTTAGGGAGCAATCCTATAGTCCTTGGGTGATCATCTGTGGAGCCATAGGATAGGTCAGCTTTCTCCCTTCAAGGTCGGAGACAGCGCTCCAACCTTGGAAGGGGCAATCGGAGATCCATCCCCTCCCCTGGTCCCTTGCAGCCACCACAGAAAGAACTAGGCTGGCTGCCTCTCCGAGATCAGAAACTCTACCTTGAACAGGGGAAAGTTCTGGTGGGTGGAAAGGAGAGGAGATTAGAATGGCCAGGATGCGAGTTATCCTGAGCCAATGCCAGCCTCCTTCCTTCCCCCTCCAAAATGCCCTTAGAAGCCAATCTAAGTGAAATCTTCAGGGTAAGAGGATGGGGAGGCAATGATCACATCTTCCACTCCTCTGGCCCTGCATTGGGTGAGCAGACACCTCCAAGTTCCATTCGATGGGATTGCACTTTTAATTTCTTTTCTTTTTTAAAATGTGACCTCTGTCCAGGAACTGTCATACTTTGGCACACCAGCCACTGCTGGTGGAAAGCAGTTTGTGCAACTGATGCTATTTGGGCATCCAAAGATCAGTATGGATCTAACAGCATCCCTAAGCTCCAAGCTCGATCTCTTTGTGGGGAGTGCAACCCCATCCAGAACAAGTTGAACACCACCTCCCAGATGAGACAAAACACCTACCATTGATTCCACACATGTGCTGCATTGTCTGAATGTGATGAAAAGAAGAAATAGAGCTGGAGACATCAGCATAAAGAAGACCTCTTGAGCATCTACAGCAAAACCTCTACCCACTGCAGAGGATCCTGGCAAATTGGTGTAACCCACTCACTTATGGCATTAGCAAAGCCTGTTGGGCCAGTGTCCGCTCAGTACTCCACTGTTAGCCTCTATCAGTATTATTTGGGAGATGGGGAGAAAGGGAGAGTATTAAATAAACAAATAAACAAACTTAGGATGCAGTCTTGAGCTTTCTCAAAATTTCCTATATGGCAGCACAATGATGTTGAGGGCCATTGATGGTCGGCAAATTGCATCTCAGAGCTTAAGAGGTATTTTAATGAACATTAGAGAAGAGCCACAATCATTTATTTTTTTTAAAAAAAGTCTTTTAATTCCACTTTTTTAAAAGTTTGGCATTTATGTACATCAGACAGTGCCCTGCCCGGGGGGGTGGAGGGGGAGGGTGTGTGTGTGTGTGTTTTCAAGTAGTCTTTGATGTGCATTAACAAATACATCAAGTAACAGTGACAGGACAATGTCCTATTTAGTTAAAAAGAAGGTTCTGAAACAGTAGCATATTGTGAGAATGATGGCTGAGAGAAGGCATGTAAAATTTGAAATAGCGGACAGTAGGAGTTTGCAGAACTTTGTTAATAAGTCTGTGAAATGTTGAACTGAGCCAGAAAGTCAAATCTTTGAACTTTTGGTGGCTTAAAACTCAAGGCCAAGGTGAGGCTGGAGGGTGTGTGGCAAAACTGAGGGACCTTTAAAACTGGGCAAAATGTATGGAGGTTACCAGTGGATGGAAGCAACAGCACTCTTCACATCCTTTTCCCCCGACTGTCTCTTTATATCGGTAGCAGCAAGGGTCCTTTCAGTGGCTGCCAACTAGTGGTTAACATTTTTCCTCTCAGAATACCCATGGTTGGATCCACACAAAGGACATGTCTACACCAAGCCTTATCCTGGGGATCGCCCCGGGATCATTCCTGTGCATCCACATGATGCACAGGGGATCCCGGGGGCAGGGAGGGATCATCCCTCCATTTCCCTGGGCTTACTGGGCCGATTGTGGGAGGTGTGGGTGGCCGTCCCAGTTTTGTCCCGGCTTATCGCAAGTAAACGCGAGGATCCGGGAACCAGGCACGGGGCTCTTCAGACGCTCCGTGCCCATTGGGGTGGGGTGGGAGGAGCAGGATAATTTTAAAAAAACAAAAAACCACCCACTAATCTTCGTTGGAGCACTCGTGCACTCATCTTCAATAATAAAAAAAATGGCGGGTGTGACGTCCTCCTTCCTCCCGGGATGTTGCATGCCGCGTGTAGACTGAGGGGGAGGATATCGCAATCAGCATATCGTGAGATTCTCCCCCCTCCGCCGGGAGGTGTAGACGTGAGCAAAGTTAGTTGAAGTCAGTACCCATTTCAATTATAACTAAATTGTGGTTTATCATCATCATCATCATCATCTTATTATTTTGTCATAAATAATTGACAAAAATTATATACCCCTCTTCTATAAAAAGTATGTAATATTTTGGGGACATTCTTAAGGTGGGGATCATCAAAATAAATATATAAACTATGGGTAGAGCATTCGGGGGTGGGGGGTGGAATGGTACCTACTGATTGGAATATCAGTGAATCCCACCCCCTTGCAAAAATCATACCTGCCTCCTGAAAATTACTGAACCTCCACCCCCTAATTTCATTGTCTATGAATGGTGCCACAAAGTGTGTGTATGTGTGTATGAGAGGGGCTTTCAGCCCAAACTTAATGAAAAGGCAGTTGTCATACTGAAAATCAACATTACAAATATTTGGAATAGGATTTGCCACATCACACTGCTGGTTGGTTTGTTGGTTGGTTTGTTTATTAGGACAAAAATACTCTGCTTTTCTGATTCTAAAAAACAGAAACACCCAAGGCAACTAACCACAACAATAAAATAAAAATAGAACTCCAACGAAATAATTATAACAGGCGGAGTGGCAAATAAAAACATGAAATTAAAAGAACACCCAATCAAATGGGGCACAGGGAGAGCTTGATAATATAAAACAGCAGTCAGGCCAAATGCCTGCCAGAAACAACATCTTTACATGGTGACAGGATACCATCAAAGAAAGAGCTAAATGAAGTTCCTTGGGCAGTGAGTTCGAAAGACTGAGGCCTTAGCTAGACTTAAGGTTTATCCTGGGATCATCCCGGGGTCATCCTTGTTCATGTAAATGACACACAGGGGGTCCCGGAAGCAGGCAGGGACGATCCAGGGACGACCCTGGGATAAACCTTAGGTCTAGCTAAGGCTTGGGTTTCCAATGGCAATTTCAAATAAATCAGATTTGTGGGGAAATGGTGGTTTTATTGTATTTTCGTATTTCATTTAGCAGAAATTACCATGCCTCTTTTGGCCTCTCTCAACCTTGAGGATTTAAAAATTGATGATTTTTTTGGCAAGTTATGTTCTTCATTTTTCAGAAGGTCCCCTATTCTTCTTTATGCACCATAAGCCTCATCCCACGTACCTGTTTCTCTCGAATTATCCCCTGCAGTGTAAAGTTGTTGTTGTTGTTGTTGTTGTTGTTGTTGTTGTTAGCTAAATCACACCCGGGGGGGGGCAGCGCTCCAAAGATCCTTTGCATACCAGGAAAAGGGTTTAAGGGGGGAAACGTAAAAAATCATAAAATATCAACGGATGACCCAATCTGATTCAAATTTGGTATGCTTAAAGCTCTCCTTAATATCTATTACTGTGCCAATTTTGATGTTTTTAGCTTTAAAACTTACGCAGATGTAAGCATCTGTTTAATTTGTACTTTAAACATATCAAATTCTCCTCCTGCTCGGCCGCTCGGAAAACAACAAATGATTCACTCCTAAAGAGGTAGCAAAATAGGTCTGGTCTTTTGGCTTTAAAGCACAATTGAAGCAGGATGCATGGGAGCACTTCACAGTCAAAGCAGATTATAAACGAATATTTCTGAGTCCTTTGCACGCAATTTGCATTGATTGCACAGTATAACCCTGGTGTGATGAAGCTCTATAACAGCCTTTCCCCAATGTAGTACCCTTGTGATGTTTTGGACTACAACTACCATAATCCCTGACAATTCATAGAATCACAGAATCATAGAATAGCAGAGTTGGAAGGGGCCTACAAGGCCATCGAGTCCAACCCCCTGCTCAATGCAGGAATCCACCCTAAAGCATCCCTGACAGATGCTTGTCCAGCTGCCTCTTGAATGCCTCTAGTGTGGGAGAGCCCACAACCTCCCTAGGTAACTGATTCCATTGTCGTACTGCTCTAACAGTCAGGAAGTTTTTCCTGATGTCCAGCTGGAATCTGGCTTCCTTTAACTTGAGCCCGTTATTCTGTGTCCTGCACTCTGGGAGTGGAACTGATGGGAGTTGTAGTCTAAAACATCTGGAGGACACCATGTTGGGGAAGACTGTACTGTAATCTGTGTTTTGCAATGGATTGCTGAAACCCTCTCAGTGTGCTGGCTTTGAAGAAGCAGATTAGGAGTCTAACACAGCAATCCTAATTGTGGCTACCCGGAAGTAAGTCCTAGTAAGTACAATATAACTTATTCCCAGGTAAGTGTGTATAGGATTACAACCTAACTGAACTCCTAATATTTGTTATCTGAAATTTAGCTTGTACTGCTTAATATGAATATTCATTTCTCCTTAACTGGGTATTTAAGATGGGGATATACATAGTACTTTAGAAGCTGTCAATGAACCAACAATTGCGTTCGGTTTTGTAATGATAACACAAATGCTAAGTCACTTGGCAAGCATGCCTCCTTTTATATCAAACATGCAAGCTAGCAGATATTTTATTTGTTTGCATGCTGCCTGGCCTCTGAACATCCTAGGAGGTGATATTGTGCAACAGTTGCGTTAAAACATCCAGTACATTTCTCCGACTCTTGTTTGTCCGAACAATTGACTCTGAGCGCAGACACTTATCGACAGAGGCCTAAACAAATTAACTTTTATTATTTTTCGCTGACTGAACGTCAAGGTCTTCCAGGGCTGCGGTTGCCATAGTGACACGAAGGCACACGCATTAAACGATCAACACCAATGCCAAAGCTATCAGAGTTGAATGGCCAAAAGTTAAACATTAACTTCAATCTGCTGTTTGCTTTTTTTAAAAAAAAAAAAAGAAGGAAGGAAGGAATGAAAGATTGAGGAAAAGGTCCAGCTTCATTTAGTTATCAATTGCTCGATGGAGCCACTCTGGAAAGAGCTGTGGAAAACATGACCATAGGAATTTTTATACTAATGACTAACCACTAACTTATTTGATTTAGGTATCTTGTCTATGACAGTAACCAGTTACCTGTGTGGCAAAAAAATAGCCATACTGGACTGTTATGTAATGAAATGAAATGTGAATGTTATGAGGACTATGCCCTATATCACAGGCTTGGTATATCTTGGAACCATTTTGGGAAGGGGTCAGGGAATGAAAGCTGTATGGGAAAAGATAATCTCTTATCTTTTATGGAGGCCATCTCTTCAGGATCTGTTGATTAGCTGTGGATACTGCTGAGAGACCCACACCATATAATACATTGCTGCAGCTATATTGAGGGTCAACAGTCACTGATAGTAGTTGCGGCAATATGGCAATCACTACATGATGGAGTTAGGCAACGTGAAGGTAACGGCAGGAAAGGGAAGTTAGACAGTGGCGTATACTCATAGTGGGCTTGTCTACTTACTCAACAATCAGAGGCCCTTGATCTCCTGATCCGCAGGGTCATTATCTGGGTGTAGTTACCACTCTATATCTACATGGGCAAAGAATTTTAGATTTGACCACACCCGTTGCTAGCTCTCTGATTCATTCAAATGTTTCTGTGTTTCCCTGTGGGATTGTACATCCATGGAGGGCGCCAACTAGCTAGACTTTTGGGGGTGCCTATTCCGAATGTTACCCTCTTGGCCTAACGCCAGAATGGGAGAATGGGAGACTAGACAAAAATTCCAGCAGAGCCTTATTTGAAAATAGTGTACGCATGCTGTATTTTGGAAATGCATATGCAAATAATAATCTATATAAATAAAAATGTAAATGTTCGTTCGAAACAGACGTTATATCTCCGAAAGTTCTTCACCGATTGCTTTGAAATTTTGACACAACGTTGCATTCGAATATGCGAGCGTTGTTATGCAACTATGTTCTATATGGGGACAAAAGTTTGTCTTAAAATAGAAGAAATAGGCCTCCTCAAAACCAGTCCTGCTGATCATTGTGACATCGCCAACCAGTAGGCCAATCCACTGCCTCTGCCTCCTCTCACATTTGCATGTTCTCTCACAATTGGCTGAGTGAATATAGATGTCACACCTGTGACAGTTACACGTTGTGAAGAAAGGTAACTGCCAGGAGTTTCCGCTAACCTCCTCACCGTAAAAACATCCTTTTTAAAAAAACCAAACAATCTGCTTTACTTCATCCAAATAATGCCTCGCAGAAGATCACACTTAGGTCGTCGTACTCGCAGAGCAGAAGCACTGCGATGAGAAATTGCAAATCAGACTGAGGAAGAACGGGCATCAGCAAACGAGAAAAAAAGTAAAAGAATGCCTCAAATATGTGCCAAGGAACCAGCCAAGCAACGTTCAGCCAGACTTGAGGATGCACGATTGCGAGCACGGCAATCGCGCTCTACAGCTTCAGATCTGCTTTGTTCTCAACAGAATGAATGCGACAGGCTGAGAGTGGCTGAAAGACGTCAATGAGAAACAGCACATCAGCGTCAAACACGACTCCGTGGTAAACAATCACACGATTACAATCGCCTTGCATTCCGGTACAACCCAGCTGATGATTATAGTTTGAGGCGGCATGTTCTCATCGGCACTGTGACTGAAGTGTGTCCTTATTGCAAGGCTCTTAAATTTAATGGAGAAACAAAAGGAATGTGTTGCGCTGCTGGAAAAATTAAACTGCTTCAACTTAGAGAACAACCAGAGCCATTACAAACTTTGCTTGCCGGATATACCGCAGAATCAAAGCATTTCCTATCTAACATCAGGAAATACAACTCATGCTTCCAAATGACGTCGTTCGGCGCAGAAATCATCACAGCTCCATTTATGCCAACTTTCAAAGTCAAAGGACAAATTTATCATAAAGCCGGCTCCTTCTTTCCGTTTCAAGATAGTCAACATAAATTCCTACAAATGTATTTCATTGGTGATGGCAATGATGAATTGAATGCACGCTGCGGAATTTATACCAGCATAAAAAGGTCCATCGTTTCAAAACTGCAACAGCTACTTCACGAAAAAAACAATTTAGTACATTTGTTCAAAACAGCAATTGACATGATGCCATCTGATACACACAAGATTGTTATTCATGCTGACAAAACGCCTGCTGGAGAACATGTGCGAAGATTCAATGCTCCAACTATAGACGAAGTGTCAATTGTTATAGTCAGAGATCAATCTTGACAGGACCTTTCAAAGGTGAAGATGTCCTCATTCCTCGCATTCCTATGATTCCAACAGATATGCCATTTCAATTTAAGAGATTGCAATTCCCAATTCGATTGGCGTTTGCAATCACCATCAACAAAGCTCAGGGCCAATCTTTAGAATTGTGCGGTTTAGATCTAGACACAGATTGCTTCTCACATGGACAATTATATGTTGTGTGTTCTAGAGTCGGCAAACCAGACAATCTCTATATCTACACAGACAATGGAACAACTAAAAATATTGTATATCCACAAGCATTGTGAAATTAAACATATTCGAAACATCCGCTTTGTCTTTTCTTTCTTTTCAATTTAACCAGACTGAGCCACAGCAACGCGTGGCAGGGTACAGCTAGTAATAATAATAATAATAATAATAATAATAATAATAATAATAATACATTGCTTCCCACTACAAAAAGCAGTTTCAAAGCAACTTACACATGCAATACATAAATCCATCATTAATGTAACACAAAAAACAGAATGACCAAAGTCAGCACAATAATCTATAACCAGCACAATAATAAAAATAAATATAATGCAATCTAAAACTAATACAGTATGAAAAGTGTTCATCCACAAAACACAAAATTTTCCCAGTCAACTCCCTGAATGAGCACCACAAAAGCAGCCCACAACAATCGGGTCACAACTAATGCCCAAATGCCTCAGGATAATAAACACGTCTTTGCCTGGTGCCAAAAAGTTGACAGTGTCATGGAACCTCCGGCATCCCAACACTCCTTGCCTCACATCTGTGGTCTGGGTATTTTTATTTATTTATTTGATTTATGAATCGCCCTATAGCTGTAGCTCTCGAGGCAACATACATAATGAAAGCAAACATTATGATGAAAACATTACAAGGTGGGTTTTTTTAGTTTTAAAAACAGCAACAATAATCTAAAATAACTTTAAAAGAAGAGGTACATATTCAAACAGCTGAAACATAGGAAACAACCATTTTAAAATGCAGCATTAAACATATCATTGAAAAATAAAACAAGTAACAGTTAAAAATTCTTTTGGGGAATAAAAGGGGAAATAAAAAGGTCTTACACTGGTTCCAATAAGGTTCACCTGGCACCGACTTTGTTGACTAACTAGAGGGGGGGCATTCTACAATTTGAGGGCCACTACACAAAAGTATCCAGTCAGAGGCCCAGTTTGCCTGACTTTTACCATTTACCATGGTGAATTTCCCTGCGGGTTTTGCTGTCACAGTGGCAGCTGCCATTTTGAATATTCAGGGAATGGCAGGGCACATGGTAGCTTCTCATTATGTGCAAACCTGGCATTGCTAGAGTGGTTGACAAACCACCCACAACCCTAAAACAGCCAATGGCTTCTGGACAGCTAGTCAACCCCTCCCCACCCTGCTTTGGATTCAAATATAAACAGAAGCCACCATGGAGGGCTTGGATTGTTGACTTGGTGCTCATGATCCTGCGAGCCAGGTCAGTATGTGAGGGAACTCAGAGTAGGGCTTTAGATGATAATCTCAGGGAATTGACAGGAATATATAATGAACTAGCTGAAGTTAGCAAACATATCCCCAGCCCACCCACAAGGATTCCTCTTAAATGCTAAAGTGACCAGATGCCAAAGAAGTGGGAAATTCAGCAGGTGTTTGTCTTGCAAGCTACACCTGCTGAAAGTCCCTCATCTACACAACTATTAAAGATGCAGGAGTCTTGTCCTTCTTTGCGTCTGGCCACCCTAGCACAAGGTCATCGGCAACTCTACCTCCTCAGATACTCTTTCTTCTTCCTGCCTTCAACTCTCCCTTCTCCAAGCCTCAAGCACCCAGGTTTGGTTTATTGCTCTCTTACATCACCACAGGCTACACCCATGTTATCCTTTGTTACCAAAAGAGAAGCAAAGCACCAGTTTTCTGTTTAAAGCCTGCTACTTAAGAAGGAAAGATGACCTTCTTCTTTGTCTTTTATATGTGGATTTCTGCTCCACAAAGATCAACTGGCTGGCCATTTCTGCAGAAATGAAAATGCAACAATAAAAAAAGGAAGCTTAGCGGAGCCCCTGTTTAGACGTCATCTGTACTAGTTCACTTACTTCCCAATATGGTAAGGCAGTCGGGGGCGGGGGCTCCTGCTAATTCTGCTGGGTGGGGCCTTGGGCTTCTGAACCAAAGTCCATCCCTGATGGATTCACTGACTGGGTTCACACAACACGCTAACTCATACTCAAGGGCTCCATCACACCTACTTTTTTTCCTGGTTTGCTGCCACGATTTCCATCTCTGTCTCATTAGCGGCTTAACCCATGCTGCATCATGGGTAATTATGCAAATTGTTGTTGTGTGCAAAGCACATGTGAGGGAATAAGCCACAATGGGTCTATTCACTCCCACGATCAACTAAACGCAGTCTGAGTATGCGTTAATGTGAACCCAGCCACTGAGTAAGCTAGGTGAAAGGGCCTTTGTGGACACTTCCATATGTAGGCCATTAGCAAGCTCTAAAAGGACATACTAAAAGGGCATAGCTACTGCCTGGGATTCATATCAAAGGTCTTCCACATTTGACTACTTCATCAAGCTAAACCTATTTCCATATAAGAATTATAAAATAATCGGTGGTTCTTTTTGGAAGAAGAACCAAGGAATACTGTTTACCAGGATTTTCATTTCTGGAACAGTATTTTTTTTAAGAGAAAAAGAACAGGAACTCCTAGAGTTTTATGCTTCTCCATTCCAAGCATGTACTAAATATAGAGGGTTTAAAAAACCCCAAAACTATGTTCACAAATAAAACTAGCTGTGAGTGGTAAAATGCCATTATTTATCACCCATGTGGATTTGAATGACTACATTTAAAGTTCTGTGAATCCTAAACATTTCACAGGTGAAGCACAGATGTAATATTGTTCACTGGAAAGTACTTGCTTTCTGCTCTTTATACCTCTGTCTCCTTGTCAGAATGCTTCTAGACATGCAGTCTAGCAGCAAAAGCAAAAACATGACCTCACTTTGTACAACTTCATTTTTGTTTGTTTTTAAAGTAGCTTAGTTTAGCCATCCGGAGATGACTACACTAGGCTCCGTTGTTGTTGTTGTTGTTGTTGTTGTTGTTGCTAGGTACAGAAAATGGCAACAGAATCATGTTCAAGGGTAGGCATGGTCAGGCACCTGCCAAGGGCCCATGGCCCAGAAGGGCCCCACTGACAAGAGCCCCCCTGGAGTTGCTCCTCCTCTTCACCATTGCTTGTTCACCTGCCTTTCACTCTGGCCCAGACAATGGCCCTGTTCAGAAGACACCTTACACCACAGCTTTAACCACGGTGGTTAAGCCAGAAAGGCAGGTTGTGTTCAGAAGACACCTTAAACCACAGCTTTAACCACGGTGAATAAGGCTTTCTGGCTTAACAACCATGGTTAAAGTTGTGGTTTAAGGTGTATTCTGGTCACAGCCCGGCTTTCTGGCTTAACCACCATGGTTAAAGCCGTTGTTTAAGGTGTCTTCTGAATGGGGCCAGAGGTAGTGGTGTAAAAAAAGGAACAGAAGATGCCCATGCTTATTTACTCACCAGCTCTTTGCCTTTCAAGCAAGCAACGGGTAGCAAAGATGAGGAAGAGGATGAGGAGCGACAGCAGCTGGTGACAATATTGTGGTAAGAAAGACTTATAGAAGGGGTCCTCTGAGGGTGTTTGCCCAAAGGCGTTCCACAACTTGGCGCCGGCACTGCATGGCAAAGTTCTTATAACTTTTCAGTGGGCAAGGCAGTTGGAGGTTGGCTTACCTTGGTGTCTTGCTAGGCAGCTGGGGATTTGTTTCCTATTTTTTCTATTAAAATAATGTTTTAAGAGCCTAGTTGTGTCTGCTAATAGCAGGTGGTGAAGCTCTGTGTGGAGCACCTATCCCAGCTACATTTCCCGATAGCTGGGCCAGAAGACGACCCACACAGCGTGGTTCCCATGGGCATTGTTTTAGTCCAGCCCCTAGGAAACACAGCCGGAATGGATGCTACATGGAGAGCCTTGTTGCCTGTTGATGAGGCTTTTAAAAATATAGATGGAAGAGGAACCCTGGGCTACTTAGTATAACATTAAAGAAAGCCAATCCCCAACTGCCGCCTCCACTGAAAAATTCTTGGAAAATCACCATGCTCCCTCCCCCAAAGCAGCTGAAATCCCCTGACTTTTACGGGGGAAAATATTTTTCACAAAAAAATATGGGGAGGGGAGGGAGGATGGCACAATTGCAGTGAGGACTCCCTGTAGTCACTCAGTGGTGAAGAAAATATATTATACACCTTCCTTGGATGCCTATTCTTTTACTTCATTCTTTTACCCTGGCATTGACAACAGGGCTTTGCACAAATTATGCAAATTTTTTAATTAAGAAATTAATTAATGAGTTTCAAAACAGAAAGAGCAAAACTCACAGAGATGCAGGATACTGATCTAGCAGCAGTCCTCATCTGTAGTTTTAGCCCATATCTGGAATGCGGGCCGGCTTGAGTTGCTTCCCCCTCCCCCACTAACTTACATATATCAACTGCCCTGTAGGAAAGGAGACAAAAGCAGGCAAAGGTGACATCAGTGCCTGCTCCAGTTGGACTGTTCCCCCAGGCCCTGTGAGATGCAAGGCCATTCCACCAGCCCTAGCAGTTTGCTTAATTTTTTCCTCTTCCCTCCCCATCCCTATTTCCTTGTGTGTTGTGCCTTTTTAGATTGTAAGTGAGCAGGTATTGTCTTTTTTTGCCAATTGATTGTAAATCACTCCAGAAGCCCTTTTTGGGACTGAGGAAGAGGAATATATATATATATATATATATATATATATATATCTGAGAAAAGGTAACATTCTCCTTGCCAGCTGGGTGAACCTTTCTGACATTCATTTCCCCAAATGCCCACTTCAAGAAGCAGCTGGAAGGCTTAGACAGCTTTTCCCAACTGGGTACCTTCCAGATGTGTTGGATTACAAAGCCTATCATCCCCAGCCAGCATGGCTAAGGGGGCGGGCTGCTAGGGAAGGCTGGGTTATAAAGTCACCTTTACTCTCCCTGGGAAACTTGTTTTCGTAAAGCCGGTTGGGACCAGCCAGCGTTCATGCCAATGTTTTCAAGGCAATCAGTTTAAAGGCCTCCATTTAACTCAGAGGAAGTCATTTACCTGCTCACTTTGTAAATTGAACCTCTTTAGCTTAGCACCAAAAGCGGCAACAGCAGAGTCCGTGGACTCAGCACCTGCTCCCCCCACCCCGCACCCTGCCTGCCTCGCCCTTGCCTTTTGAAAGCAACCCTCAGTCGGCAAACACAAATATGTTTACTGTGGAAACTTTACACTGCACTCTGTGCCCTGCCAGATGGGGGTTTTCTTTTTCTCCTTTTTTATACTCACACAAGGAACAGATCCTTGGTCTAAGATAGCAGGATAGGGCATTTATTTAAGGGAGATGGAGGGATACTTACACCGCTGTCTCGTTAGGCTGATTTATTCACTTATTTTTAGATGGGTTGGAAAGATGATGTGTGAGCTAGTGGGATCAGGAGGCGAGCCAGAGTGTAATTGATAGGGAACGGCCTTCTGCCGCAGGCACAGAGAGCACAGGGTTTTGTAAGCACCTTGGGGCTAGCCACCAAATTTAGGGTGGCCAATTCTAAGTTGGAGAGCTGGAAGGGGACAGTCCTCTCTTTGGAGGCGTTTTCTATTTAAAGAGGTGTCCAGTCCAAGTCTGGTTTAAAGTCAAAGAACCATCAGGAGGGGAGAGCAGGGAGGGACCTTGACGCTGCCCATTGACAGTGAGCACCTGGACAGCAGGCTGAGAAAGGCACACAGGTCACCTAGGGGGTGTCTTCACGGCACTGCTTTGCTGCTCCTTCCTGGTGAAAAACTGCAGTATCGCAGCTGCAGGATGGCGGAGGGGAAATCTCCATAGCAGGAGGGAGCACGGACTTTCTGGCAGTCATCTGGCTCGCCGAGCCTGCTCTCTTGCCCGGCCTCCCCACAGTTCCAGCAACCAATTGGTGGCCACGATCTTCCCCCTGGCGTGAACCCAAAGCACGGTCACCATTGACACCCAGAAGAAGGTTGGTGGTGACCTCGCAACAAATGGAAAAGTCACGGGAAGTCCGCAACTTTTTAAATGCACAGCTTCAGGGAAATCCCCCGTGAATGCTGCGAGTTGGTGGCTGCATCGTATAACTGACACAGCGCCACCGTGCAGCCACCACAGAGTAAATAGGGTATATAGACAAGCCCCACATCACTCTTCTCCATTATGGTGAGATGTATTGTCTTTCTGTTTAAATTATTTCTAAATTTTCAGCTATACATATAAATTTGCATATGCAACTGTTATGCAAATTGGTGCCCCCTTTCGTCCTCTTCTTTGGGGATGGAATTCCTCTTTTTATTGGCCACTCTAATCAGAGCCCCCAGTTCTACTACAAGGCATTGACTGGGTTCGGACAATTGCGTAGGGAGAAGAAGCTATAGTGCCTCCCCCCTTCCACCGGTCCTCTGCATGCGATGCGTAGGACCGCCTTTTGCATAATTCCCCCAATGCAGCACTGGTTGGCATGTCATCCAAAGCTGGCACCCAGTGGGCACAGATGGCTTTGTACCCACCCTACAACCCACAACTTGCAGTAGGGGTTGTAGTTTGGGTAGGAAGGCATCCCTGCTGCACCATGTGCTGGCTTCAGATGACACGCCAACATGTGCAGCATCACAGGGCATTATGCAAATAGCGATCATGCACATGGCATACGCTGGGGTGGAGGGAGAAGCCGTGATACTTTCTTCTCTGTACCCAGTCGTTGAAACACTCCCATGTGCAATAGCCCGTCTGGCTTTTGAAGAGTGCTTTCCCATGCCATCCTTTGCCTCGGTGTTCTCTTTTCCAGGCCAGACATATCTAGCTCCTCCACCCTTTCCTCAGAGGACTTGTTTCCCATGCTGCTATTTATTTTATGGATATAAAAGCCATGAAGCACCAAAACAGCGGGCCTCCTCTGTAGTGGCACCCACCATTTGGAAAACCCTCTGTCGTGTAGTTCAGGAGGCAGAAAATGTGGCATTTTTTAAACACCTTCTGAAGACACACTTGTTCACCCAGGCTTCCCCTGGGCCATAAGTAAACAAACTAATTACGCCACGCCATTTTACTGCTCCTTTATTATAGTTTGAAGTGTTTTTATGCTGTGTTCTAATATTGTGTTTTTAATACTGTATTTAACGTTGTGAACCACTGAGAGATTCTATTATATTTGGTGGTAGATATATTGAGCAATCTTTATGATTTAACTGACTGCAAGCAATCTTTATGATTTAACTGATTATATATATAAGAGAGAGAGAGAGAGAGAGAGAGAGAGAATGAATAAGGAGAATAGAAGGAAGAACAACTCCTTTGAAATGTGGTGTTGGAGGGGAGTTTTGCTGATACCATGGAACATGAAAAAGACAAACAAGTGGGTTCTAGAGCAAATTAAGCCACAACTCTCACTAGGAGCAAAAATGCTGAAATTGAGACTATCCTACTCTGAACATATAATGAGAAGAAATGACTCATTAGAAAAAAATAATAATGTTAGGGAAAGCAGAAGGTAGAAGGAAAAGAGGAAGACCAAACAAGAGATTCCATAGAGGAAGATAAAGACATAAAGTTTCAAGATCTGAATAGGGTGGTTTACAACAGATGCAACTGGAGGTTGCTGATTCATAGGGTCACCAAAAGTCAAAGTCGAATATGCAATAAAAACAACAACACTAATAACAATAAAAACAACAATAAAATACATACAATAAAAACAGCACACCTAAAAGAGTGTATAAAAGTCAAAAGCATACACAGATATAATAATAATAATAATAATAATAATAATAACAACAACAACAACAACAACAACAACAACAACAATGATAATACGCTCTTCCTGAATGAATAGTACGGTGGAAAAAGCAAAGAGAAGGGGCTAGTTATGGGGAAATTTACCCTAGAGAAAATGGTTGTAAACAAGTAAATGGATCACTATACTGCAGTATACAGTCCAAAGGCAAAAAGTTCCTTAAAACAAAACATAGAGCAACCATTTGATCTGTGTTGTTAACATTGCTATAATTATTAGGTACAAAAAAGTAACCACAAAAAATGTCTGAAAATACATATACCCAGTTCCCCCCTTTGAATTTAATCTTGGATACAACCTAAGAAGCTCATAAACAAAGCATGAAAAAAATATTCCTTCTTGGTTTCCTGACCAGAAATTAGTTATCAGTGGTATAGTACCTCCTAGCCTCCTCCAGAGGGTTTGGGGACCCTGACCTGAACAGCCCGGGGGGGGGGGGGGGGCTGCAAGAGAAAGGGGGGAAATTCACCTCCTTTGACCTCCAGTGGACCACAGAGCTGTCAATGAATGGAGGCCTGCAATGTATATAGCTTGAATTCCATAGGTGAATTTATCATTGAGTTTAATGAATGGCCTGAGAGCTTCTGGTGCTATAACATCATTGAAGCTAAGTATGTGTGACTTTGGGCCAGATCTACACCAAGCAGGATATAGCACTATGAAAGCAGTATAAAAGCAGTATAAAAGCAGTATATGGTATGTGTCATGGACCTAAGGTTTATCCCAGGATTGTCCTGGGGTCAAACCTGTTCATCTAAGTGCCACACAGGGCATCCAGCGCTCAGGCAGGGATGAACCCAGGATGATCCTGGGATAAACCTTAGGTCTAGCTATGGCCATGGGCCCCAACAGTTGTCAGTGCACTTCAATACCACTATAAAGCAGTAGTGTGGCTCCTGCCTTTTAGATACTACTTTTATACTGCTTTCATAGTGCAATATCCTGCTTGGTGTAGATCTGGCCCTGGTATGGCTACAGGAAACCACATGTATTCTGCTCTGAACTTTCAAAGGAAGGACAAGAGTTATAAGTTGAACAACTATGTTAAATTTAATGATATGTTTCATGAAGAAGTGTTTCCTTTTGTTTGTCCCAAACCTAATTATATTGGACGATCCTGGCTTTTAGGGTTTTCTGAGGAATATTTTTTTCTCTGTGTCCACTTCATTCCCTACAGCACTGGGAAGGGGCAGACATAAAACTCTGTTCTACTTATCTGCCCTGGTTTCAACTGCATGGATTATAAATCTATGTGCTGATTAAAGAAGTCTGACCCTAAAGGCTGAAGATATTACTGCAGGCTTCAACCTGTGTTTTTAAAACAAAATAACCTTGAAGTGCCCACCCCTAGGCTCTCCTTAGTATATATGCCATGTTTTGGGTGTCTAGGTTTCACAGGCCTTAGCTAGACCGGGCTTTATCCCGGGGTGAACCCCAGGATCGTCCCTGTGCATCCACATGACGCACAGGGGATCCAGGGATCATCCCTCTCTTGCCCCGGGATAGAGCCCTCCCCTTTGGCCCCAGTTTTTCCATGGTCCTGGGCTGTGCCCATGTATCGTGGGTTTACCCGGCTCCGCGCAATTCCTCATGAGGAGCTGGGAGCCGCGCACAGGGCACAGCACTCCTCAGGAGCACTGAGCCCATCGGGGGTATGGTGGGGTGAACAGGGGAAATAATTTAAATTTTAAAAAGGACTTACCTTTAGTGCACAAGCGTTCGTGCGCTGCTGGTGCTTTAAAAAAAAAAGGTGGATGCGACGCCTTGCCTCTCCTACTGAGGTCATCGCGTGTCACGTGTAGACAGAGGAGGGATCTCGCGTTAAGCACAACACGAGATCTTTCCTTCTCCATCACGGGATAGCAGGTAGGTCTAGCTAAGGCCACAGCCTTAGCACTATGGGGCTGATGGGCAGATAGATGGACAAACAGACAGACATCCTCTTTTATTATACACACACATGAACAAAAAGACTTGTTATCACAAAGTATATTTCTTCACATTTACTTGAAGTCAAAGAGGAGTGTCATCTGCCATTCTGTTGGTAAGGCACCCAATTTGCAAAGGTTTTTTTGGATCTTTCACATTTTTTCATAGCACCACCAAATTGGTCTCAGTTGCCATATCAACCACAACTACTACAAGCCGCAGAGCCACTATACTTATCTCCATGTTGTGACCTGCTAACCCACACAGTAAACCAGGAAGATTATTGAATCTGTATGGGTGGCTCTGTCCACATGGAGAAAAGCCATGCAAGTTCTTGCACTGGATTTTCAAACATGGGTAGTCAAGAGTCAGGCTTGTTGATCTATAGGCATAGTTCTCACTCACGGTATGAGAGATCCTGGGTTCAGATCCTGAACAAGTTCTTCTTGCCCGGCTAGCTGGGGGAGGAAGAGGAAGAGGCCCACACCATAAAGAATTTTTTACTTTCTGTAGTGACAGTTTTATCAGAGTTTTCTGTTCTCTGTGTGCAAAGTCCCTGGTTCAAGGCTGCCTGTGATGGGAGAGAGGTCAGTCTGGCTGACACCTTTGAATGTGTGAATTCATTTACTCTGCTCATGAGTGGTTAAGGAGTTGGTCTCAGGTAGCAGATTAGGAGAGACTTCTGTCTGTGATCTTGGAGAGTCACCATCAGTTGGCATAAACTATGGGCATGTCTACACCATACAGTGTAGAGGGAGGGGTGATCATGGACTTACCTGCTTCCACAGTCCTCACCCAGTGTCTTGACGGCTGCACAATGTCCCGGAAGGAAAGAGGACGTTGCGGCTGCCATTTTCTTTTCTGCAACAGGAGAAGAAGCACAATTGCGCTCGTCCGGAAAGTAAGTTAAAAAAAAACCCCAATGACCTAAAAAAAGGGATGGAAGAGGACATCAATTTGTATAAAGTTAAATAGAAATGCAGTTCATCTCACCCCAGTGGGGAACTTTGGGACCAGTTGACTTCCTGGGTGCCTGCTCAGTCTACTGTCCAGGTGTTGCTGATGGGCAAATTCAAGCCTCTCTTCTCCCCCTTCTTAGGGTTTTTAACAGCCCTCCAAACAGGGGATGCCTTCAAACAGAGGACTGTCCTCTGTAAAGTAGAACACAAGGCCACTTAGTCAAGACTGTCTTCTATTTTGAAGGCGTCTTCTATTTGACGATCTCTACTTTTTAATGACGATGAATTTCTTCTTTTCTGGTGATTCATAAATGGCAGTGTTAAATCAAGCTGAATGTCCATTGAAATGGTATGTTATTTACCTGGCGTCCAGTGGTCCAGACCAGCCTGCCAGGGTAGAGAGTTCTATAGCCTGATCATTGCACCTGAGAAGGCTCTATCCTACATCCCCACCTTTCACACTTCTGTCAGTAGTAGGACTGAGACCAGGGTGTCCATCAAATACCAGAATGGAGGGACATGTTCATGTGCAAAGAGAAGGTCCTTTCAATATCCTAATTCCAAACCACTTCAGAATTGACTGGCGCTTTGAACTGGGCCCAAAACAGGCTGGGAGGCAATGATGAATGTGCAATATCAGAGTCACATATTCCCCTAAATGGGCTCTGATCAACTGGCTACATCATTTAGTACCAGCTGGTACAAACATCAGCTGAAGCTTCTGAACGCTTTTCATAAAGCGCATTGCAGCAATCCCATCACCATGTTACTGAGCCATGTGTGACAGTGACCAGATCTGGCTTAGCACACAAGATCCTGTATAAACTTGTTCCTCAATCCAGCCTGATGTTGATGAAATGGATAACATGGGAAATCAATGTTAAGGAGAGTAAGTGGATATACCCCAATTATTCCAGGGCGTGCCCTCTGTGATTAGCCATCATAAAGATTGATAGATACACATTTGGATACACAAAGGATTATGTGTATTCTATGTAACTCATAGAAAATGCAACCTACTCCTGTTATGATCTGGTTCCATTAGTTAGTGTGAGGCTGTGCAGTACTCCTCTCCCTTTCCCGCACTTAGCCACATGCCTCTCCAGAGATGTCTGATCATTAGGTTTATTTGGCATTGTAATTCCTATATCTTTTTAAGGTGAACAAGGATTTGAATGGTCAGCATTGTTTGTTGTCATTAGTACTATTACTCTATTGAAGCGAGCCAATCTGCTCAGGGGATTTCAGCCAAGTAAGCCCAACAGCCAACAAAACAAAGTATTACATACATCCCTCATCTGGAAGTTATTTTTATTTATGTTATTGTAAGTTGTCAGGGTGATGTCTGGGCTTGGGCCCCAAGGTGGAAAAATCTGGAGGTTGCTACACAGTAGATATCTTTCCAGTTGGGAAGGACTGAAGGCTGTTCAGCTGAGGCTTCAAGCTGGGTTGCCTCACAACAACACACGTTTGGAAAGAGAAGGAAAGGTTGTCTGGTGCCCTGTGCTTTATGATGCCAAGGGCACTGGCCATTGCTTTTCATGAGGAGAAAATAGACGATGGCTTTTCATAAGAAAAATTAAGTCAACCCTTCCCACATTTAAATGGACACATAATATTTTGGGTTCCCTTGGTACCAGAATGGGAGAATGAACAGTACATTAAGGAGAGAAGAAGAGCCCTGCTGACTCAGACCAAAGGCCGTCTAGTCAAGCCCCTGGCTTCCCATGGTGGCCAACCAGTGGTCTTTTGGAAGCCCACAAGCAGAGCACAAAGACCATAGTCTTGAATGACTGTTGGCACACAGACTGGTTGTCAGTAGCTACATATTGCCTTTGCACTTGGAGGTCCCACAGCCAAGATGTCTCATTGCCTTTTGCAGGACAGGGTTGGAATATGATGTCAGTGATGCAGGATGGAGGCCCAGGCCAGGCAAGGTTTCATTGAGTAGTTTTGGACACACTGCTGTCTTTCAGGCTCAGATCCTCGTAAGTCCAAGGCCTAATTCTGTGCTGGCATTCTGACACCTAAAGCAGCATCCTTTGCTAGGCAATATTTGGGGCTATTAAGCTTGGGGGGGGGGAGAGAAGCAAGTAAGGGGGGAGATTGTATATATGTATGGAGTTTAGAAGTAAAACCAGCAGTACCAGAGAGATGGAGTTTGAAGGAGAAACAGGAAGTGAGGAGGAAGAGGAAGAGTGTTAAGAGAGGCAAGGAGAGACCAGAATGCCCTCTAACTTATTTGTGAGAATCCTTCTTAATAAAGCAGGCCATTTGCATGAAATTACGAGCGGCAATACTTTGAATAACTAAACAGTGTCACATGAAGCAATGATAAAGGTGTATAAATTTATACAAGGTGTGGAAAAAATGTGTAAATATTTTAACGTGTTTTTCATTTATTTGTTTGCAGGCTAGTCTGCTGTGGAATCCATGCATTGGATTGATAGAAATCTAAAGTAATTTAATTCCATTACAGAAAAAGATTATTATTCCTCCTCCTCCTCCTCCTCCTCCTCCTCCTCCTCCTCCTCCTCCTTCTTCTTCTCCACCATATTTTTACTTTTCTGGTTGTTTTTTCTAGTTTGTATATAAGGGTATCATTTTGGTCTGTAACCAAAATAATTTTCTTTAACCATGTAAACCAGTTTCTTTAACCATGTAAACCATTTATTCCACTGAAGAACGAAAGTAGTCTAATTACACATAAGTTGTTTTTAACAAATCTGTGTTGGTTAATTGCAGTCTTTAAGCCTTTCAGACAAATCCGGTGGTCTTGCTGTAATAATCCATAATCAAACAGCAAAACCTAGTAAATTGGTTTAAATTGTTGGTTTCAAAGTAATCCAGTCTCATATTATAAATATGCCCCATAATCTGTTCTAAAAAAACCCATAAATGCATACTTTAGTGTTATAAATGTGTAATTACAGACAAAACAATTGGCTTCAATACACCAAACATTATTCCTATTAACAGGAACTATATGGTATAACACTAGACATTAATATGAAGCCTCATTCCATTGAAAGGGGGAGGACTAGCAGCAGCCGATATTCTACACTGATATTCTTCCTTGGTACAATTCTCATATGGATTTGAACCAGTGGTTTTCAAACTATACTGTGTGGAACGTTGGAGTCTATGAAATGTACAGCTAGAGTGACCAGATAGAAAAGAAGGCAGGATGATGAGGGCATTTCACCAGGTGCTGCATGCGTAGAAATGACACCTGCTGAAATTCCCTTTTCTACACAACTGTTAAAGATACAGGAGCCCTGTCCTCCTTTCCATATGGCCCACCCTTCAGAACCCGCTGCTGAGGGAGGCTAGGTTCGCTTCCTCTCTGTTGTCCTTCCACCGGCAGCCACAGACCACTTTATTCAAGGGCTTTGGCCTGTAAGTGGGTCTGTTGGGTTGGGTGCTGTTTTTTATTTTCCTTTTTCATTCTGTAATTGTTATGTTTTTATTGTATTTTAATGTATTTTTTATTGTTTTAATCAATTTAAATTGTGCCTGTTAAGCCACCTTGAGTGGCATTTTTGGGTAGAAAGGTGGGGGTACAAATCAAATCAAATAAATAAATAAATAAATAAATAAATAAATAAATAGACTACTTCTTTCTCCTGTGATAAAACAACATAAACAGGAGATGCAAAGAAAAAGAAAAGAAGCACAGGCCTTATTCACCATTATGGTAAGCAGCCAACAGACTAATACCCTGCCCAGTTAGGTTCTCTGGTATGATTTAATTATGAAAAGGAGGACAGGGCTCCTGTATCTTTAACAGTTGTATTGAAAAGGGAATTTCAGCAGGTTCTGTTTGTATATATGGAGAGCCTGGTGAAATTTCCTCTTCATCCCAACAGTTAAAGCTGCAGGTGCCCTGCCCTCTTTTAAATCTGGTCACTCTAGTATAGCTCCTGCAGCTTTAACTAGTATAGCTCCTGCAAATTTAACAGGAACCCTGTCCTCCTTTTCATATGGTCACCCTAATTTAATCCTCTGGACTTTCCTAATGTAAATAGCCCAGCTTCCTTTATTCTGTACTAGGCTTCCTAGACACACCCCTCATCACAAAGCAAAGAAGCACTGGCTAATGGCTACATTCCTGGCTTGGGGTCAGTTACAATAGTAGCCTAGCCTACATAAAGAATGCATATTATCTACACTGCAGAAGGTGTTGCTAAATCTGAGCCGTCCCCACTGCTCCTGTTCCCAGAAGTTGATATTCACTGGCATATTGCATCCTCCCTCAGCAGTATTCTCAATTGAGGTCTTCAATCATCAAGAGCCATAACATAAGTAGGCTTATTGACTCTGTAATGTTACATAAGAGCGGGGGGGGGGGAGATGTCCCACAGTGATGCACTGATCCAATAAACCTGCTGAAAAACAAATCACTACAAACCAAAAGGACAGATTGTGTGTTAATTTTGACATGCCCTGTTTAATTCTAGAGGTTTGGATCAAATTTAATGAATGATTAAGTGAACCCGTACAGAATGAATAAAGTGTGGCCACTTTTCAACTAGCTTTCCAAAGTAGGAAACCTACCATATTCAAAAACCACTGCCTATATTAATGGATGATAGTTTAGTCACTAGATATAGTGAATGAATTACCTGTATGCTTCTTTAAAAAAAACATTGTTTTTGAGAATTTCCAATTATTTATTGCAAAGAAAGTAGGCTGGAAATGCTTGGCATAATAAAAAGGGCTTTTTTATATAAGGGCTTATCCAAATGACCAAAACTTGACTTCTCCACCTCTCTGCCCCCATCCCATAGTTTAGCCTTTATGCAATAGTTTTGCTGCCCTATACACAGCATCCAGTCTACTTGAAATGGATCAAAGGCAATATCCTGGATGCAGGACAGACATGGTGCTTTTCTTATCTTTTAAGAAAACAATCGCAGTCGATGTCCACTGTAAAGACTAGAACCAGAACCAAACAGCCAAATAAAACAAAATAATCAAAAAGAGGAATTAAAGGAAATGAACAATCTAGTCTAGTGTAAACCATGAAGGTGAGATGGGGTGATAAAAATACTGATGGCCACAATGAATGACATAAAACCTTGAGGAAATCAGGTCACTCTACTCCACATCTGCACCCAATGAAAAATCTGAGTTAAGTCACATCCTTTTCACCACATGGGCTATAAGCAATCAGATCCCCATGCAATTGTGGGCCCACAACAGCAGCAGGGCAATTGGACTGCACCAAGGTAGAAGCATCTGATGCATCTAGCACCCTTCTGGAAGAACAGCTTCTCCAAGGCCTTAGCTAGACCTAAGGTTTATTCCAGGATCGTCCCAGGATCATCCCTGTTCATGTAAATGACACACAAGGGATCCCGGGAGCAGGCAGGGACGACCCCAGGATGATCCCGGGATAAACCTTAAGTCTAGCTAAGGCCCAAGTCTGTCTCTCAGGTTTTAAAAAGCAATTTTCTTCCCATTGTGAGAAGGTGGTGGTCTAATTTTCTGCATTGGTCGGGAGCATGGTTGAGGCCTGGGAGAGGTTTGGATCATGTAGATCCAGAGCCTCCCGTGCTCTGACCACACCATGCTCCAGACCCTCCCACTTTCTCTCCCCCCCCCAATATTGTAGAGAGCTGAGGGGTGCAGAACTTTCAGCAACATCAGAAGGCAGTGGTGGTGTGAATTCATGCACCACCTGAGGTGGCAGAAAATCTGCCACTGCAACTCCTCCCCACAACCTCCGTTCTGATGCGCACACACCCATCTTTCTCCTGCCTGCCTCCCAACCCCCGTGTATTTCTCTCTCTCTCCCTTTCTCCCTCTCTCGGAAGAGCTTCACTGGCTGACAAAAGTGGCTGGTGTGGCTCTTCAGAAAGTTGCCTGGCTCTGATGGGGTCCTTCCTCAGAGCAAGGCATTGACTGGAGAGGTGTCCAAGGAGATTGCCTGTGGCGCATTCACCCATCTGCTGTTACCTCTCCAGCCAGGTAATGTCTGGTTCTGAGGAAGACCCCCCTCAGAAACAGGCATTTCAGACAGGGGGACTCTCGGAAGAGCTGTGCTGCCTGCCTTTACAGCTGCTGTGGCAGTAGGGAGCCATCCTGGGGTGGGGAAAGTGCACCATTCGCCACTCCTCCTGCTCTACTGCTTGAGGCAGCCAATTCACCTGGCCTCATGGGAGGGGAGATCCAAGATCTGATCTCCTCCTCCTGGGTGGAGCTCTTTCTCTGATTTTAGAGGGGCCCTGGGACCCCATTCCATGGACAATAAAATTGCAGCCTAAGTTGCCATTTGGTAAATAGTCACCTGTATTTTCCCTTTGATGTGCACTGTGCATGCCATATGTCCTCAAGCTCAACATGCATGCATGCAATCTGGTATCTTGCACAGGATTTGACAGTGTGAGAATTTATTTTAAATTAAGTTTCTAGTCCTCCTAGTTTTAGAGAACTGCTTGGAAAGGGAGGGGAGAGCGAAAGAAACAGCACCATCAGTGAAGACGGTGCTTTACAGAGTTTCAAAAGCAAAAAAAGACATTTCTCCGCATGCAAGGAACTTACAATTTAGCATTTATAGTGAGGAATACTACTATGAGGGAGGGCGAAACAAAGGGAGTGAAGGATGTGAGCAGATGCAATAGCATGATCTCAAGCTTGGTTGGAGTTGGAAATGTGGATTAAGGAGTTAAGCTAAAGATCTTGAGGAAAAAGTAGATTTTGACAAGGGATTTTATGGAAGAACATGCATCAGGAACCACGGACAAAACTTCCATTGGCCAGGAAATAGCCATCAACGGCCTTAAATGGTCTCTCTGCACATTTTTCCATATGTCTTCTCCTGCTCATGTATTTATGCATAACTGTATTGCCCCTACCTAGCAGAACAACTGAGGCAAAGTAAGCACTGGCATGCAAATGCAATTAATTTGCACAGTTTATGTCTGAGCCCAGAATTTGGGTGGATGGGTTATTTTGGTCCAGAGCACATACAGATCCAACTGTGTGCATGCTCTCTGCTTGTAAATGACAAGGAACGAGGCTGAAGAATTGGCGCCCATCCCAGCTGCTGGATCTCTTCTGTTTGCAGCCAACAGCACAACCCCACTCTTCAGGCTGAACTGGTGGACCTGTGTTTGTCATTCCTTGGCATCATCATGTTTGCAAAACGCTTTGCCCTCCCCTTGCTGCTACCACTACGGACTATCTCTCTGTTTTCCACTCCATGAGGCCTGGGACATGCTGTCCATGGGGGAAAAAAAACTATTCTCATCAGAAAGCAAAGCAAAGGCGGCTACCTGGCTGCCATGGATAGAATTCTGAAAACAGGCCAATTCAAAGGCAGCCAAGCCTGGGTGTTTATGTCCCTCTTACATTTGTGAAGGGATGGCTTATTAAAAGCCTGGCATCCATTTGGCACAATTACCTGATATTGTAATTACACTTTGGGGCCTCAGCCAAGCAGTCTCTGAAAACAATGGAAGCAGCAGGCATGGGGTTGCTGCTTGGAAAACTGTGTAGAAACTCTGTGTGGAAACCATTTATTTTAAACTGTTGAAATCTCTCTCTCTCAAAAAAAAAATAAAAAAAAAAAATAAAAAAAAATCCTGAGGAAAATTTCCAAGATTCTGCCCCCCAGCCCCTACCCTCATGAAAAAGAAGGCCGCTCTGCTTAACTTTCTCAGAATATTCACCGTTTTTTGTGGCATGGCATCACAAAGGGGAAAAGTCATCAGGAGAGATGACTATAAGGTTTTCTGTGCCAAAAAAGGTACCTCCAAAGCATTTGTGTTATACACGTCTACTCAAAAGTAATCCCCATTGAGTTCAATTGAGTGTACTCCAAGGTATGTGTGTAGGACTGTAGTCTTAACCAGAAGCTCCCAGGCCAGCTAGATTATATTTTATACTGTTTTTACCTAGGTTTTTTATATTATATGTATTTTTGATGTAAACCACATCAAGATTTTAGGTTATTGAGCAGTATATAAGTAGTTTAATTAATTAATTAATTAATTAATTGGAATATTGTACCCTGAACCATTTGCCCACTTGATGTAAAAAAACCATACCAAGGGTACCTCTGTCAACGGTTGGAGTGTATCGCCTTATAAAACATCAAGGCTTCAGCTTACATAACACAGCAAAGGGTCAGAGTAATCATTAATCTTGCCCCTTTTCCAGTTCACTTTGTACTCGAGTCACCTGTTTGCTTGGATTACACATATAAGCAATATGTTAGAGGAGAGGGGTGGGGGGTGGGACATGTTCACAGCTGCTGTGTTCCTGGAGGATGCATAGAGCTCAAGGGGAAGAAGAGGAGAGGCATGCCAGAGGACACCAGTTTCAAAGGGCTGGAGATCCATCTTCTTTCATTCAAATGGTTCCAAGAAGCTCTAATGAGTTCACAAGGAAGTGGCACTAATCATGCAAAGTGGAAGAACCAGAAAATCTGAAAGACCTACTAAGGAAACAGAAAGATTCCCTTGTATTTTGTTAGACATGGCACTGGTCATAGAGGGAGGCTGGCTTTTAAATGAATGAATGAATGAATAAATAAATAAATAAATAAATAGTTCAATGAAATAAGCAATTACCAGTGAAGATACATGGCACTATCAATTAAAGGGCCCATTTGTACAATCAGCAGAAATGTCCTGTTCCTTTTTTCCCCCTTTGGCTGTGTGACTGAAGGTGGGAGGTTGCAATTTTGGTGGGAAACCTCAGAATTAGCCTATCAGGGAGAAAACCGATTACTTTTCTCTGATACATTGCTACTTATCTGTGTTCACGGTATTGTTATTCACAATGGAAGCGCTCAAATAGAAGCAGTGGCAAGAAGTTGTGCAGTCGAAGAACATATTTAGCACTCCATTTTTCTGATCATATCCAATGATCCACTTTCTGCCCTTCCTGCCACAGATTAAGAGCTGGTTCATACATTGCAAAGAGAAGTGCAAAAGTGCAAGGGATTTGTGCATTTCTCATCCCCATTTCTTCTTATTTGAGAAGCAATGGTGAAGTGGGCCTCACCAATCTCCACACACTCATGATAAGGTCTATGAGCCTTCAAGTAACTTCCTGAACTTATGGATATATAACAGCAAGTAATATCCATAAATCCAATTTAAATATTATAAAATGCAGGGAAAGAAACACAAGTCATTGACTTCACAAAGTCGGAGGGTGCCTTGAGGGTCAGTGGCTGAATGGCCAGACTAGCTGGAGATGAATGCAGTTGTAGTGCAACACATCTGGATGGCTTCCAGATGTTTTAGATTTCCACTTCCAGAAGCCTCAGCAACATGACCCATGTTCAGAAATGCTAGTTGTTGTTGTTCTGGAGGGCAGCGGGTTACGAAGAGCCACCTAGACAGTGCCACGAGAAGTGCTCCTTCAATCTCAGAGTGCTTTCACGTCTCACATGTTACAAATGTGTGTGAGTAAATGTATTTGCCATGTCTCCAATCCTCTGTTTGTTCAGCTGAAAAAGATTCCAGATTTTCCTCAATCAGTGATTCCCAAAGAGTGAGTTATGTGATGCATCAAGCAGGCATCTTATAAGCAAAATCCCATGCTGCCAGTGGAGGTTTGGGGATAAAGTGTCTTATCACAAGCTAATGTAAGTGCTGCTGGTGCATCCCTTTAATAAACAGTTTATGAACTACTGACACAGGAAACCATGTTTAGATACATAATAGCCCTGTTTTGACAACATGCTAAAGCATGACTTAATACTGTATGTTGTGTGAACTATTCCTAACCATGGTAGCTACATAACCACGGTTTAACCACGCTCACTAACCATGGTTTAGTGTGTTGTCTGAACAGGCATATCAGTTCACACAACCCCAGCATGTGTGCTGCAAATATGCTTGAATGCCTGCCTACAATGCTTAGAATATTTTTTTTTATAAACCAAGGCTTACACATACACATTTGTACACAAACTCCAGCACCTAGTCCCATCCATGCTGATCTGTAGGAATATTTTAGCGGCCTGATGTAAGGAAAACACACACACACACACACACACAAATTTGGTTTGAATCCAAGATTTGTCTTCCATGAGAGGAAGGACTCTGCTCATAGAAGGCCCATCCACCTGATTTTTGGTTTCTTCCCCTCCCACACAACTCATCCTGTTCAGCAGAGCTAGGGGGCAGGTAAGTCCATTTATTTATTTATTTCACTTCTGTACCACACAATAACTCTCTGGGTTTTCCTACCAACCCAGTTGATCCAGCATAAATCTGGATCCAATCCTTTATAACAGCAACTGATCCTAGAAATATAAACAAACATGTTGCCCACTGAGATGTTCAGTTTCTGCTCAACATTTCTGAATACTGAGAACTATTTTAATGCTCAGTTAGATGTGTCCCTCTGGGCCATCAAAAGATCTTTTGACAATATGGCTTTTAGACCTTGTTAGTGCCAACCGTATAAGCAAATGCCTCATTCTGTAAGGACCAGGGCTTATTTTGCAGTGTGGGGTAGTTGTGACCCCAGTAAGAATCAACTAGCTGAAGGGACTATGAAATGTAATTCAGGGCAATGCCTTACTGTGAAATGGGGCTAGGGAGAGGGCCAACCAGAGCCCCCCAGAGCAGGTGGGAATAGGCAGCAGAAGACTTCAGTGGGCCTCAGTAGGCCAAATCAGGAAGGGCAAAGAAGGGTCCATGAATCCTTTGCACACATATTGTCCATTTGTGATTTTGTCTTGGATGTTTGAATGCCAAATAGTAGCCTTTGGTCTTGCCAACACACTCAGATGTTAACCGCTGCTGCTTTTGACCATCCCCACCACCAAAAAATCACCAGAAACGAGGGCAAGAGGAGCGGGCTTTGCATGACAGCTGCATGGATGCAAGTTTACAAATCATTATTATAATTGCATTAGAAACATAGTACAGCTCGCCGTTATGTAGAAGATTCGGACAAGGTGACCTATAGGCCTGCCTGTTCAACCTCCTGTCCAGGTGCTGGCAGGTGATGGGCAACAGTTGTTATAGTTCATTACCTTTAAACTGGAACTGGACAGGACATCCTTTCAAACAGAGGACAAATTCAAATAGAGGACTGTAAAATATGACTCCGTGCTCTCCTCAAAGACTTGACAACTTGACAAAGACTTGGCGGCGGCTTCTTCCGCTGAACTTTCCGACCCGGGTGGGCCCGGGTGGCTCTTTCGCCAGTAAAAGGAGGCCGGTGGGTAAGTGGGCGGCGGCTGATTCCCCAGCGAAGCCACCAGGCGCGGCAACTCTTCATCCCGTCCCCGCAAGGGGCGATGCGGGGCCGCCTCCTCCTCCTCCTCTTCCGCCTCTTCTTGGAACGGTTAAGGTAGGGTGTACATCATCGATTTCGGGGCGCCCTAAAGCACCTTCAGGGCGTCCCGAAGCCTGTGTGTGGATCTGGCCAACATGTGTGTGGAAAGTAAACCAAGAAAATCACTTTGGATCATTTGTAAAATTTCAAATTTCTTTTTATTGTCAAAGTAAATATATTTTATGAAGAACAAAAGAAAAAAATATACAGAATTGTAACTTATGTACACTGGCTTTAAAGATATTCTTTTGTTTCCAATTTACACATTTTTTCATATGTTATTAAAAGATATTTTATATAGATATGCAATATGTACAATTTTATTTACATACATTCATAGGATGTGAGATAAAAACCAGTCAATAAAAGAAAGATTAATTTATACTTATTTCTAGAGGACAAAGGAATGCATTCCTAGAGGAAGTTAGTGGAGCTGTTGCTTACATGACATGGTCTCCATTTTGACCTACTAATGCTAAAATTGCAGTGCTTTTTTCGCATTTGACTGATGACAAGAGGAGGAGGAGGAGGAGGAATAGATAGGGCGTAATCCTAAAGAAATTAATTGCAACAAAGTCCCATTGAAATCAATGGAGCTCAAGCTGGTTTTAACTAATCCTCCTGCCCCATTGCTTTCAATGGGATTGAGCCAAGGATAACACTTGCTTCGTTTTGCCTATCTGTGATCAGGCAGGAGACTTCTCTAATTGCCAGATTCTATTTTGCTAGAAAGCTTCCTACAACCAGCAGAGTACATAAGGGGAAAAATGCCCAGGGGGTATGTTGCTTAACACAACCATTTTTGTGGCCAACATTGGATTATATGTATGTATTTACTTGTATGTATACATGTATGTATTCTGGGGGTGGGGTAGCCCTCAAGCCACTTATCACTCTAGCTAGCTAGAACACCTGTTGCCCCAAGTTGCATTGCTCTCTGAATAGTGGCCCATGAGAATATTCTGCATTTGCTTACCATTTGCTGCCTAAGGCTCTAAAAGTGCTTTTAGAAAACATTCACTAAGTCTTAACTCCTCCCACCCCCAGCCACTGGGGATATTTTATTCCGTACTGCAAATGGAGAGAAATGGGCCCAGAATTTCTTCACACTTCAGCCTGGGAAGATGCTAAGCCATCACAGTGACCGCTGTGGCCATTAGAAACCACAGAAGGAAAATGTTAAAGCTTTTTCTTATTTTTGCCAGAGGTATGAAAACTCTTGCAGGACTGCTACTTGACTAAGGCTGTCCACACAGGGAAACACAGTGGCACAGCAAGCAACAGAAACAAGACATCAGCCGTATAGCCGGTCCTCCCACATCATGATCACGGGACTATGTGATGGACCGATTTAAGCCAAATGACAAGCGTCATTTCTGCAAACATCTGGGCAACCCCCCTCCTTCTCCACTGTTCAGTCTTCTATATAGAACATTAATCAATCTGTATTTTGGTTCCTGGAAAAGGCAGTATTCAGTGCTTCTCTCCAATACCAGTCTAGAAGCAGGGGTGGGGGAAACTCGGCAATTATCTTAGCCCTTTTCAGTTGTTCAACCTGCAGGACAAGGAACATGTGTGGCATATAGGATGGCTGCTTGCACATTACCACTAAAAAGGAAACACATCGCCCCCAAAAAGGACAAAAGAGGGTGCCGATTTGCATTAAATATGCATGTGCTGATTTGCAGACATAGATGCAAATTTAGACAGAATTCTTGTAATGTAAAATACATCTCACCACAGCAGGGAAGGCTGAGACCAGTGTGCCTGCTCAACCTGCTGCCCAGTGACTAAAGGTATGGTGACAACCCCCTGCTCCCCTTTTTAGGTTTTTGGGTTGTTGTTTTTTTAATCTTTAAACCAGGTGTGGACTGGGCCGCCCTTTAAAGAGAGAATAGCGAATGCCTTCAAAGAGATGACTGTCCTCTGTCAAGTAGGGCACATGGCCACCCTACCGGGGGCATCTTAACAGCAGGCTCTATCCGTGAGCTATGCATGTTTACTAGAACATCTGACGAGAGGGCCTCTACATACGAAGATGGGGCAGAGCCTGTTGCTGAGATGCACCCCACCCCATGCATGGTCTTTATCCCTGGATTGAACAAGTGGAAAGGGCCGGTGCATTTTAGAAATCAGGCCTTTCCTAATGTTAGTCATGACTCTCTTACGTTACCATAAGCCCCACTGATTTCAATAGGTCAGCTCTGCATCCAAGCCCTTGACCTTACCCTCCAATCTCTTTCCCCTCACACGCTTGGGTTGCCAACTTTTTATGCCCAAAATAATGGTTGTTGTGTGGGGCCGGGTGTGTGTGTGACCACGGCAGAATGGAGGGATCTTGCCCATCAGAAGAGGAACCCATGAGGGGGGAAGGGCAGGAACTGGTGTGTTATGGGTGTCAAGCCTGACAGACTTTGGCAGGTTGTGCACCGAACTGGAAAGCATCTGGAGACCACAATTCTGGTTATGAACAGAATACAATTTTCCGGCCCAGATGAGTAAAAACTCGCTAGTAGGCAAACCCTCTCCCAGCCCCCCAGCCCCACCCCACACACACACCAGACCTGCTCCTGCTCTTCCTCTTTTGGTAATTGCTACAAACTCCTAGCTAATGAATCCCAAAACACCTCAACAACAAAAAAGCACGATCCCCCATCCCACCACCTAAAAACAAAGGGGGTGTTTTCATTCCAAAAAGGAATTTGCTGTTTCCAAACTTGACAAATAGCCCGGCTTAATAATAAAAATTAAAATTAAAAAAGAACTCACAATGAATAGCCCTGTACATGAGCAAAGCCCTCAGGAATGCCAGAACTATAATTAACTAGCAGCAAGTAGCCCATAAATTATCATGGTGCAGGAGAAAACAGCTAAAAATAAAACACTGTAATTTTCAAAGGAAGAAGCAGCAGCAAAGGAAAGGAACGAAATAAGGCAAAGGTGATGAGGAAAAGAAGAGGCGTGCATGAAGTCACGGCCATGGCTGTTATATGGAGACAAATAAATTATTGTGAGACAGAGACTGAAGGAAAGTGCTGCCGGCTGCTGTTCTCGGATGGACAGGTGGAAAGGAGCTGGCAGGACAACAACATCAGTTCACTGAGCGCATAGAGCGGCTGCTTCTAGGAAACCGGTGGACTTTGACGTGCTTGGACAAGTGGTCGCTCCGAGCAAACTTCTTCTCACACACAGGGCACTGATAAGGCTTCACTCCAGAGTGGGAGCGCCTATGCCGAGAAAGCTCGTCCGACCGCGAGAACCTGGAAGTGAAGGAGAAAAGGCGATCAGTCAGTCGCTTTTGTCTCAGGGCCTGCCGTCCATACATGCGAAAGCATCGAACAGAAGACTTAGCGTTGTTATGGAGGCCCACGTGTTCCTCAGCCCTGGTATAGTGCTTTAAAGGATTTGTTTTTAAAAGGATTTCCCCCACATACATTATCCCAGTAATCCTTACAATACGCCTATCATTTTAGGTTGGCGTTATTATTCCTACACCACAGATGCAGGTGGCGAGGTTTGGGTGGATGGGTGACGGGGACTCAGGCTATGAAACAGTAGCTTCCCGGAGGCCTCCTAGGGGTTATCTGCCTACACCCTAGAACAGCAGCAGTTTACTTCAGCAATGTGTCCCTTCTCTTTTGTACCACCTGCACTGCCAATGCTGTGGGGAGGAAACTACTTCTCTTCACTTGGGAGAATTTGTACCTGCTGAGAGGAAGCACCCTACCGCTGAAGTTACACCTGGAGCAAATGGCTGCTCTTCAAGAGTGCAGGTGCAGACTAATGCAGGCTCAATGAGTTCACAGCTGAGGGGAGATATTTTACTTATTTCAGAAAATTTCTATACCATTTTTTATTTAAACAAAAAACAAATCCCAGTGAGGTTTACAAGATAAAATGCAACGAAACCAATCATTAAAACCATGACAAAAAACAGTAACATCTCACTAAAATAACCAGGGGTAGCTAACAATACTACCCGTCAGGGAAACACCTAAGCAATCAAAGTGGGTTTTCAGTGGAAACACTCCACACTAGGATTCCACCTGATCTCAATGGGCAGATCATTCCACATGATGGCACCACACTAGAGAAGGCTGTCCTCTGCGCCATAGCCAAATAAAGCTCAGTAGGCGAATGTACAGTCTGGGGTGGCCTATATGGGAGGAGGTCTCTCAGATATGAGAACCTGTCCTGGGGCTAACCATAGCCACCACATGACACCAGCTCTTTTCAGGATACCTGAGTACCAAAATATACACATTGTAGCACACAGCATATGTTTAGCTCCATTGCACTTTAAAATGCACGCTAGTGTCTGGGTTTGCAAGTATGTAAAAATGGCTAGAGCGCAAGTATTTAGTAGGCAGGTAAGAGGAACCTGCCCTATGATGTCACACACAACCCTTTAAGGATGTTGTAATTGCTTACTATTCCTTTCCTTTCCTTTATCTTTTTTTAAAAATATGGTCCTATCTTTAACAGTTGTCCTTTATTTCCTACAAGTACAGCTCCATGATATAAAACATTTCTGGAATTTTAATCTGGCAGATGTAAAACACACACATATTGGCTTGTTCATAAGGTATGATGTTTACAGAAATTATCACTGACTGGTAGGCCTCCTCAAGCCAACCTCAAAGATCTATACATCCACAATGGGGATATTATTTTTCTTACATACAGTCCAACTCAGTGCACATGCATATACAGGGACCTAATGGATATTCCTGCTATTTCAGTTCTGGCCTTCTTCCAATATTAGACAACATCTAAAAATTAAGCCCCATAATACTGTGGGATTTTTGTACCATTTGAACTGGTCTGTCTCTCTATGAGCCCAGCTGAGGGCTGGGGCACAAAAGGTAGAATCCAATGTTGGTCCTGCATAGAGTAGACCCATTGACATGAATGGGACAAGTTAGTCATGACTAAAGTCCCATTCATTTTAATGGGTCTTCTGTAAGCAAGACTAACATTAGATGCTACTCAAAGACAGCTAGCAAGCAGGCCACTTTGATACACTTTCTCTCCTACCACCCACACCAGCATCTTTTTTTAGTCTTAGGCATAAAACAACAGCTTTTAATGACTTTCCATGGAAGCTGACTTCACGTGGTGTCTGGATCATGCTGTTTTCCCCTTGCCATCACAAGACTTCATCAGAATTGTGGTAGCATGGAGAAAATTCTCCAGTATGTTTGGGAAGCCATTGTCCTTGAACTACTAGCTCTGTAGAGATGTCTGCCATCAAGGGTATTAAAAGCAGTCATTTCATAGCCATTTATACTGATTTTTTAAATGAGGAGGATCACACTATCTCATTGGCAAATTCTGCTCTCACACAGAAGTCCATCAACAGTATCTGATCACAATGCAGCTCAGTCAGATTGATGCTAATACAGATAGGGAGGAAAATATGGCCCTCCTCTGCTGGTAATCTTAATCTTCTGAACATCTTATCCCTTAAACAGCTTCCACCTATCCTCAGGAACGGGGAAATAAAAACTTAAATATTTTGTAAAATATTGAGAAAAATCCATAAAAGGCAGTGCCGTATCCAAGATTTTGAGGGTCCTTGGGCAAGACTCTCTCCATAGGCCCTCTCCCTCAGTGAGTGCTTTCTCACCAGTTTGTCACCAGCTCCTATTGCTTTCTTGTTTGATAGACAGAGGGCTCATCTACACCAAGCAGGATAGTGCACTATGAAAGCAGTATGAAAGTGGTATATAAAAGGCAGGAGCCACACTACTGCTTTATAACGACATTGAAGTGCACTGACAACTGTTGGGGCCCATTGACACATGCCATATACTGCTTTTATACCACTTTCATAGTGTTATATCCTGCTTGGTGTAGATGTGTCATGAGCCCCAACACTTGTTAGTGCACTGCAGTACCACTATAAAGCAGTAGCATAGATCCTGCAGTGCACTTCAATACCACTATAAAGCAGTAGTTTGGCTCCTGCCTTTTATATACCGTTTTCATAGAGCAATATCCTGCTGGTGTAGATGAGCCCAGAGAGTCGGAAAGCAAGTAGGCCATGACATCTCCTGCTCCCTCCTTTCACAACTACCAACGTCTGGGCCAGAGTGGGTGGCAGGATGAAGAGGAGCAATGCCAGGAGGTTCTTATCAGTGGGCCCTTCCTGGGGTGTGACCCCTGGCAGGTGTCTACCATTGATGCCAATCCTGATAAAGAGTTGCAAAGCAGAAGGGCAATCCTAATTCCTAGGCCTGATCAGTGCTGAAACTAGAGCTGAGCTGAAATCTCTCAGAAGATATTTTTTCTGGGGGGAAATAATGCTGAGGTGTTTCTTTTTCTCACCCCCACCTCCCAGAAAAAGAAGACCACTTCAGTTGCTGCTGCCACTTGCACTAGGGTGACCATGTGGAAAGGAGGATAGGGCTCCTGTATCTTTAACAGTTGTATTGAAAAGGAAATTTCAGAAGGTGTCATTTGTATATATGGGGAACCTAGTGAAATTTCCTCTTCATCACAACAGTTAAAGCTGCAGGTGACCTGCACTCTTTATATCTGGTCACTCTAGTATAGCTCCTGCACCTTTAATTGTTGTGATGAAGATGGAATTTCATCAGGTTCTCCATATATACAAATGACCCCTGCTGAAATTCCCTTTTCTATGCAACTGTTAAAGATACAGGAGCCCTGTCCTCCTTTTCATATGGTCAACCTACATTTGTATGCATGCAGCACCTGGTGAAATTGCCTCTTCAGCACAGCAGTTAAAGCTGTAGTAGCCCTCTAGAGTGACCAGATACAAAAGAGGGCAGGGATCCTGCAGCTTTAACTGTTGTGATGAAGAGACAATTTCACCAGGTGTGCTATGCATACAAATAACACCTGCTGAAATTCTAGTCTATATTTAGTTTTAATGTCCCTATCCCTATTGGTTTTCCCCCTCCGTCCCCTGTCTGTTATGGTGATTTTAGATTGTAAGCCATATGGCAGATTTTGTTTTGTTTTATTCTGTACAGCGCCATGAAAATTGATGGTGTTTTATAAATATTAATAATAACGCTGAAATTCCCTTTTCTATACAACTATTAAAGATGCAGGAGCCCTGTCCTCCTTTCCATGTTGTCACCCTAGCACAACAGATAGCAATGTTTCTTCCAGGGGTAGCAAGAACAGCAACACAGAAACGGTGCGGTGAACCCACCCCTGAGAAACTTTTGAATTTTCTGCTTTAGAAATTCAGTGAAATTGAACACACACACACCAATTTCTCTGTCCAAAAATAGGGTGGAGAATTTGAAAGCCATCAGCACACTGCTCTAGCTGAATCTCCTCTAGAACACTCAAGTGTTCATGATATACAACTGAGAACTGGCGTTGTAACTTTGACTGGCATTGTAACAAAGTGGATGTCAGCCAGAACAGTAACAAAGATTGGCACAGAAAGAAATTCCTAAGAAATGCCGTCACCTGTTTATTTATAGTAAATAAATGAAATCATGTTAATTTACTAACTGAAAATTAAGAAGGGGGAATCTGTAATTTGTGTTTACATAAAACGATGGTAGGCAATGATACCTAAGCAAATGCATTTCTTTCTTTCTTTTTTCAAAAGGAGGAGGATGTTCATTTTCCTCAAGAGACAAGTGGGCTTTCCTGTCACAAATCAACCTGTGTCAGAACTTTGGGCACCAGAACTCAACTACTGTCAATCATTATTTCATGCTTTGGTTCATTTCTGGTTGTGTTTTAACCCCACTCTTCAGTATCAAGACAGGGCGAAGTTTCCAGTTTATGATCCCAATACAATTCCAAGTATTTCCCCCACCTAAACAGAGATTTCATTGTCTCCGTAAATTCTCCAATATTTATTTAGTATACCTGAGCAAAGGAAGAAATGCTGAGTCTGTTGTAATTTGTCTTTATCCTGAGCTCTCCCACACTAGAGGCATTCAAGAGGCAGCTGGACAGCCATCTGTCAGGGATGCTTTAAGGTGGATTCTTGCATTGAGCAGGGGGTTGGACTCGATGGCCTTATAGGCCCCTTCCAACTCTACTATTCTATGGTTCTATGATTCAAAATTGGGGAAGAGGAGACGCTCACACACATCCAAACTATGTGCTATCTGAGCCATGGAAAGCAACATGAGTTAATATGATATAAATATATTTTGCATCATAACTAGGCTTGCAGTTGATCAGGTAACAATGTTGCTATGCTATTGCCCAGCTTACTTATAAAGATCAGCTTACTATACCCACAGAAATAAACTCACTGCTTGTTAGGTGTTTACAAAAACCCTCACCAACCTAAAGGTTACAACATAAGAAACAGGTAAAATTCTATGGGTTGTTATGTAAGGCTCCTTCACCATAGCAATGTGCTAAGTGCTTTACAAACTTTTATTTGTCCATTTTGGCTTCCGTTTATGTCACACAGTTTTACTCTACAATGAATGATGCAGCATATCTGTAAACAACTCGACTAGTAGATGGTTCTTGGGGAAACACGCAGTAAGCCTATTGACCCATGGTAGATTTTGAAACCACCCTAATAAGTTGTCTGGTTTTCAGCAAGACATCAGCAATTAACTGAGTCCAGAAACTGAAAGAAATGCTGAACATGTGTCCTACTTTACAGCAGACAGTTCTCTATTTAATGGGCTGTTCATTCAAGTCTGATTTAAAGAAAAGAAACTGAAAGGAGAGAGAGAGCAAAGGGGCCCAAAGTTGCCCATCAAGAGCACCTGAAGAGCAGAAGTCTGAGCAGGTACACAGGTCCCCTGGTCTCAGTCTTCCCCACTCATGGTGAGATGTAGTGTACTTCTATTTGAATTCTAGTATTCTTTCTAAATTTATATTTATACATATACATTAGCATATGCAAATAAGAACACAAGAAGAACCATGCTGGATCATACCAATGGTCCATCTAGTACAGCACTTTGTTCACACAGTGGCCAACCAGCTGTCAACCAGAAACCAGCACGAGACGGATGCAATAGCCCATGTTCCCCAGCAACTGGTGCATATAGGCTTACTACCTCTGATACTGGAGGTAGCACATAGCCACGAGGACTAGTAGCCATTGATAGCTTCTCCTCCAGGAATTTATCCAACCCCTTTATAAACCCATCCAAATTGGTGGCCATCACTGCATCCTGTGGTAGTAAATTCCATAGTTTAACTATGTATTATGTGAAGAAGTCTGTCTCTGTGTGTGTACTGGAGGGAGAAAGAATGTGCAAATTTATAGAGTATATTGCCCTGCCTTGCTATGTGAAGAAGTACTTGCCTTTATCTGTCCTGAATCTCCCACCAATCAGCTTCATGAGATGACCCCGGGTTCTAGTTTTATGGGAGAGGGAGAAAAATGTCTCCCTATCCAAATTCTCCACATCATGCATAATTAATTTTGTACACCTCTATCTTGTTTCCCTTACTTTCCTTTTATCCAATGTTTTGCAAATGTGTGCCCACTTTTGTCCTTTATTTGGCCATGCATTTCCTCCATACCATTTAAGAACTACTGAGATAACACAGTGTCTTCCATGTCTTACAGAGGTCTTTAAAGGCCAATAATAATAACACCAATAACAAAGGCCAAGTGCATTCCCTTGGACCTGTATGTGGAATACATCAACTCAGAAACATGGGTTGTTCTTTGTTTGTTTCTACTTTGGTATCTAAAATCCAACTTTTCAGTGAAATTGGGCAGAAATGACACACAAATATACAGCTGGTATATATTTCTAGGGCTGTTATATAAAATTGCAGGTATCATATCCTAAAATATCAATGATGGGATTTAAATATCGATTTCATAGGTCAAATACCAATGTTGGAACTGGATATTTGCATTTCAGCATGAAATCTGAGTTAAGGTATGTGAAATGCAGCAGATTCCAAATTGGATTTCTGAATGCAGAATTAATTTCAGAGTTAATTATGGCAGTCCAATAATGTCTTCTACCAATCTCTCTTGTGTTTGATATTTCCCTAGTGCTTCTTCCCTAGTGCTTCTTCCCAACACTTAACTCTAATGATGTCCATTTTACTATATGCAGAGTCAATAAATAGTTAAACACATTGACATATGTTCCTAAAGGAGATTTAGTGCAAATGAATTATAGCAGGACTATGTGACCTCCTTGTATGGGGTTGGGGGGAGGGGGATACTGTGGACACCCACAGTAGTGGGGGTCATTGCCAAGATCACTTAATTGCAGTGTCTTCATGCCAAGTCATGCAGAGGTTTAAAAATCATGGGAAATCATTCCTTCCAAGAGGAGCTATTTCTCTTTTGCCTGCAGGACTTGTCTGACTCTATAAACAACAGGATAATTTATCTTGTAGAATTCCATATTGGTGCAATAGTAATGAAAGCAATCAATGTAACTGAAAATGAGTAAGGGCTGGCTGAGGTGTTCCAAAGCCCAGCTCCTTTCTTATGGTAAGTTTCCATGCTTGACATGTAACAACATCTACAAACACTCACCACATCCTGTGGTTCCATCACTCTGGGCAGCAGCCAATGGGGGGCAATCACTAGTGCAAATTAGGTGGCGCTCGCATAAATTACTGAAGCACAAGGCCAAGAGCATTTCCCCAGGAAATCAGCATGCCAGCTAACGCTATTGGCATTGCGGTAGAGTAGTTTACACTAGCACGATGTAATTTAAATTAGTGGGTGCACCCTGTTGGATAGTGCCCATTGTTTCCCTACCTCCTATACTGGTTGCCACAGGAATATAGAAAGGAGCCTTTCAGCTGGCCAGACCATTTGTCCATTTTCCTATTCTGCTTGGGAGTGGCTCTCCAAGTCTCAGGCAGAGGTTTTCCCTACCACTTGCTACCTCACCCTTTTAAATGGAGATTGGGGGGTTGAACCTGGGACCTTCAGCATGCAATGCATCTGCTCTACTGCTGAGCTCAGTTTCCTTCCTGCGCCAGTGATATGATGCAGGGTCAGGGAAAACACCCAGCTCTTCTGCCATCTGACGTCACTTCAGGGCTGAACGGGGGGCGGTCCCTAGTGGAAGGCAACCGGCGATTGGTCGCCTTCCACCAGGAAGAGGCGGGGTGCGGCTCCAATACTCAGGGAAACTCACAGGAAACCCAGGAGAGGGAAAACACAGAGTTTCGGAGGGAGTTAGCGCCAACCCAGTGCTGTGATGACAGCCACCTGAGAGGGGGGAAATATTAAAACAGAGTTGCCAACCAACCGGAACATTTTTTTAAAAAATCTATTTCAAAATCCTGTTTTGTCTTTTAAAAATCTGGCCTGGTTAGATTATTATTTTATTTTATTTTATTGCTTTCAAGTCAGAAAAGCAAGGGGTATGTTTCACCACCACCACTTAGCTATTTGGTTTAGTTTTTAAAGCTATATACCTTGAGTGAATACACAGCATTTGTGCAAGGCTGTGCCCCCCAGACCTGCCCAAAAAACCCACAGGAGGTTATCCCCCAACTCCACACCTGTACCCACTCTGAGCTCTGACCCAAGGCTTCAGCCAGGTACCAGTTTTAAAAAAACGAACAGCTGGCAATCCTACATTGGAGCCAGGAGCAGCTGGAGAAACTGTTGCTTTTAATTTCACTGTCCCAACAATTGAGAAAGAAGGAACAGCTTTTGCTCTGTCCAGAACTAAATGTTATGTTTCCATTTACATACACCAGGGAAATTTTCTTTAATTGCTCTTTGTGCAGATTTTTAAATTATTCTTTTAAAGCCCAACAACCTTAAATGTACTCAGAAAAGAAACCCGACCCACATTGGCACATAGACGAAAGGAAAAAGTCTAAAGGAAAAATACCAGAAGTATCTTGTGCTTGTGTGTTCATTTGGACTGATAAAGAAAACTGGAAAAAAACAGAGGCTCCAGCACAGTCATGTGAGGTCCTCTCTCTCTCTCTCTCTCTCTCTCTCTCTCTCTCTCTCTCCCTCCCTCTCTCTCTCCCTCTCTGATCTTCTGGAAAGTAAACATGCTCCACTGATAAAAGGAGAACTGTGTAATTCCAGGCTTAGATGGCTCTAGCTACTTGCAGTTCTGACTTTGATGTTCAAGAATACACAGCATGTGCTGGAATCTCAGGTGTACCCTAAAGAGGGGTATACAAAGGAAACAAGACCCTTGGAAAATGTGCATCCACCTCCCCACTTCCCTTTAGTATCAAACCATTTTAGGGTGACCATATGAAAAGGAGGACAGGGCTCCTGTATCTTTAAAATTGTATTGAAAAGGGGATTTCAGCAGGTGTCATTTATATGCATGCAGAACCTGGTGAAATTCCCTCTTCATCACAACAGTTAAAGCTGCAGAAGCCCTGCCTAGTGTGACCATATACAAGGCCCTGACCTCTTTTTCATATGTTCACCCTAAATCCCAGTTGCAAAGGTCAGAACAACACCAGAACTGCAATAGGATTAGATCTGTTCCTTGTCGATTTCCTTAGTGCACTGGTCCAGCTCTCAAGAAAGACCTAGAGAAAGTCCCAAGACTTGTTTGTTGCCATTGACAAGTTTCCTTTATTTACAGTTTAATTAATCCTTCACCTAAGAGTAATTCTTATATTACCTGAATTGGCAGATTTGTGTACTTAGTGGCTCACGTAAGTGTTCAGCTCCCCAGAAGAGGAGGAAGGCAATCACAAAAGTTTGCAGATCAGCTTCCAAGAGCAGGAATTTCTGGTTTGGGAGCATTCACTGCTTGTAGAAGTTGATTTGCAAAGTTCTGTTAGTCCCCTCATCATATTGACCACGTATCAGAGCTGTTAAATGACCCTATTAGTTGATGCAGGTGATGTAGGCACTGGTTCAATGTGAACCAATATTAAAGGATGTGTGGTGATCCACAGGACCTGTCATTTCTTGATTAAAGAATGTGAAGTACATAGATATTATTAACCTCCCACACCACTTAGACCCATATGCTGCAGTCTTTCAGCTGCCTATACCAGGCCTACACAATTTATGATACACCTAGCCCTAAGCAGCAAACAAGTTGTGTACTGTACCCAGACAGATGCTTGATACTCCCTTCCCACTCTTTTGCAGACCCTGGCAGGGAGCAAAAACAGGGGGAATTGGGAATCAAGTGTCTAGCAATGTACACTGCACAGCTTGTGGGCTGTTGCATAGGTCCATGCAGGTAGCAAAAACATGAAGTCTATCAACGCTGTGGTGGGCCACCATATGTGGCTGATGAACCAAATTCTGGTTACTCAGCCCATTGTCACACAAGCATGCAAGCAGTCCTAAATCCAAATTACAAGGAGATTCCCCATCCCACCAATCCAACACTTCAGTTTAACACATTTCCACATAATCTGCAAAATGACCACTGGTCAGTCTCCTATGAGCATCTACCATTTTCTGAACAGTGAGGAAATTGATCATAGTCTAGTCCAGTGGTGGGTAACATGTGGCCCTCCAGATGTTTTGGCCTACAATTCCCATCTGCCTTAGCTAGTATAGCCAATGATGGAGGATGAGGATGAGGATTTCAGCCCAAAATATCTAGAGGGCCACAAGTTGCCCACCCCTGGCTCTGGTCTATAGTTTTCATACAAAAGCACTCTCAAATATTTTTTGTATCACTGAAGGAAGCAGTATAGGGGAACTAGAAAAAGCAGGTACTGGGAAAAAGCAGGTTCCAGAAGGGCTGGCCTTACCATGAGGCAGTATGAGGCAGTCACCTTAGGAAGCTGATTTTAGGTGTCATAAAGGGCAGCCAATTGTTAGTTATTTACTTCGTTATTATTGGGTTTCTACTACCATAGATGGGGGAGATGGTCATGGCATGTTCTGCCTCATGTACCAAAATAACTTGGCTGGCTTTGGATACTACGGACCTTAGGTGAGTGAGTGAGTGGGTGGGTGGGGGCACCATTTGCTGCTCTGTGTCACACAGCAAAATGTCTTGGGCCAGCCATGGGTTCCACCTCTGGTGCACCAGTAGTTTGGATCCCACTGAACAGTCCGAATGCACAGGGGCCGTAAATGTTGTTTTCTAGATTGTGGATCAAAAGGGAACCATCTTCCTGTTGATTGTGAATGGACTGTATGATCACACCCAACCATCTAACCCCATGCACATTCACTCTTGTGCAACAGCAGGGGATTTCATTAGGCTTACTCTAATGCAGTGCTTTGCGGATGGCTTCATTACATTTCAGCCATTGTCCTCTTGACACTTCTCCTCATACCATCCATACTAACTCTCCAGAAACTAGGAACGTAACACCTATTTGCATCTGTAAAAAGCATGTTTAATGACAAAGGGCAGGGTAGACAAATTGGTGCCTTCCAGATGTTTTGGACTAGAACTCCCATACTCCCTGACCATTGGCTATGCTGGCTGGGAATTTGGGATGTTGTACTCTAACACATCCGGAGGGCATGAGGTTGCCTAGCCCTGGACCTACAGATCTCAGATGGACTTGTCAGAATTCAAGTCCATGAACTAAAGAATGCCAATTGCTACAAATCCATTTTTGCACCAGTTCTTTTTAAACAAAAATCTGAACATTGGTCATTATCTCCTCACACCCTTTTTCACACAAACAAACTTTCCATACAGGTTCTTACAATAGGTTTTACTTTTAAGAAAGCAACTATTATAAATGGCTACACAGGATGTCATCAGGACAGAAGGCACATCTTGTAGTTAATAGTTCAATATTTCCCTAAAAAACCCAGGGAAGAAACATCATCCCACACAGGCATAGGACATATAATTAAACAACCTAGAAAAGTGTTGCAAATTCCAAAATTCAAGGTCATAAACACTGGGTCAAGCAAGTGTCCTTCCTCCAGGTAGAACCAAAAGTGGGTACTCTGTAGCAAGCAATTAAGCAGCAATTTATCTGTCTGTGCTTACTCACTTAGGGCACAGCCATATGCATATTTAGATAGAAAAAAGCCCTATGACTCCCACCATGGCTGGCTGGGGAATGCTGGGAGTTTTAGAACTTTTTTCTGTCTAAAAACACATAGGATTCCGTCTTTACAGCCTGCAGCAATCAGAGGTTATGAGGTTTAACTAACCCTTCCCTATGAAGTACATGCATTTTATACATATATCCAAGAACAAAATGTATTAACAATCAACCTTCATCCAGTGGAAGCTGGTGGCTCCAATTTCGGTGGGGCTGTCCATTTTGGGTTGTAGTCAGAACTAGCCAGGACTCTCAGGGCCATTCAAGGTGTTGAACCCTAGCCCCAAAGTAGTTCCAGAACCTCATAGAATCATAGAATAGCAGAGTTGGAAGGGGCCTACAAGGCCATCAAGTCCAACCCCCTGCTCAATGCAGGAATCCACCCTAAAGCATCCCTGACAGATGGTATGGCTCCTTTAGAGTGCTAGCTGGTTCTGACTAAAACCCAGAATGGATTCACTGTCCCACCAAAATTGGATCCACCAGACTCCACTGCTTCATGCAATTATTGTTTTTCCATTGCGAGTTGACCTTTGTAGTCACTTCACAGTGCAGAAGGACAGGGAGGTCAGTCACATCAAAGGCTCCAAAATACATGGATCAGTCGAAGACCAGTAAACATTCAACAGACCAGATTTGCAAAGATATACTGAACTGGTGGTGACCCATAATCTGAATGACTGTTGACTGCCATTCAGAAAACTGACATTTCGATGGATCAGGATGTGTAAAGTCACATAAAGATGGTTTAAAAAACAACAACAATCATTTTGGTAACTGCAATTATAGGAATAACTAGCCTAGAATTGTCTACTGGCAAAGACCCCACAGGGTCTCGCCTGACCATTTGACTCAGGCGTGCAGAACCTGTTTCAGCCCAAGGGCCAGATTCCATTTCTCAGAAGGACTCGAGGGCTGCTTTCCAGTGGAGGGCGGGGCCAAAAATACCAGTAACTAAGCAACCCTAGGAGAGATACTACAAGCTTTCAGAATGGGGAAAAACCTGCACCAAAGTCAGGAAACCAGCAAATGATTGGCGTTTGGGTGGGGGGAGGTGTTGGGGCCAGGGGAAGGCGACGTAGCCAGCTGGGGAAACCTGGATGGGGTCCCCAGATTTGGGCTCTGGGCCTGAGGTTCTGCTCCCCTAATTTACCTGAAGATGGTGGGGATTGAACTTAGGATCTTCTGCATGCAAAGCATGTGTTCTGTCACTGAGCTCCAGCTAGTACCTACTCTTCACTTTGCTACAGTGTGTAGCAAGTAAGTTGCACTAGGACCCATACTGTACAAACGGAGGTGCCTCCTCCAACAAACTTAATTTCTCTTTTATGAAATGATACCAGTTCAGACAGCAATCCTATGGCCTCTAGACAGTGTCTGGGGTGCCATAGGATAGACAAGGTTCCTGGATCCAAGGTTGGAGAAAGGGTTCCAACCTCCGACCCAGGAATCTATGCTCCCCCTCCCTCCATAACTGGTGTGGAGAGAACTACGCAAAAGTGACCTTGGAAAGGGGGGAAAGTGCAGTTCTGTGGGAGGGGAGGGGAGGATACTGGGGAGGCCAGCCTAGAAGAATCCTCCGGCCTCCCCAGCCTCCTTCCCTCCTGCTTCACAGAGCCCCAGAAAAACAGGTGAAAAAGCCCATCTAACAAAAATGCCTCCATGCTCCTCCTACTCTGCATAGGATGCCAGTCAGCCTCCAAGTTTGGAGGCCAACGGGCGTCCCGACAGGATTGCACACTTCGTGTTTTAAAATACATGTTTGCACCATTAGATGGGTTGTGCTATTCAATTCACAGACATTCTAAGATGATCTAATTTTTTAAAAATGTACCTAAATTCTAATAATGAGAAAAATGCATGTTCAGAATGCTGGCTGACAAATGATGTGGCGTGAAGGGCAGTATTTGTGAAAGATCATCAGCTGCCATATCTCAGTACTAACCTCCATCCGCAACCCGGCCAAGTACATGCAAAGGGTTTTTCTCCTGTGTGCCTTCTCAGGTGGGCTTTCAAATGGCTGCTTTTTGTGTACATCTTGGTACATCCAGGGAAAGTACATTTGTGCATTTTAATGAGTTCTGCCGCAGGATTCTTTTGAAACTTTTGACCCATGATGACCCCAGCTTGGCCTTGGATTGTACCTCCTGGCCCAATAGGTTTGGCAGCTATTGGAACTGGGGCAATGCGGACAAATTTGGAAGATGAGTTCAAGTTGGAGGACTGGACAAGCTGTGGCACCAGCGCAAATGTCTGCCCTTGGATGTTGACCAGGAGCTGTGCAATTTTAATGTTCTCTTGCACTGGTCCTTGTGAACTAGGGCTCATGTCTGATGGTTGTTTAACTTGCACTGGTTGGATTTGGAGCATGACTGGAATCCCTCCATCAAGGGACACTGCTCCATTTGATGCATGGCTACTTTCCGTCATGCTGCCCGACTGTTCACTTTTACTATCTTTTAAACTAATACTGGGCACCGTGTGGTCTTTTTGCTGTATGGAAGCCACTGTGATCTGGCTACAAGCTCGCATGTCTTTGGTCTCACTTTTAGGCCCTTCCTTGAGATCGGTCTCCATGTTCTCTTCTAGAAACTCCTCTATCTCCTCAAGGGTGGGCTGGAATGGTCCAGAATCTTCCATCTCCACCATGAACTCCGGCATCCTGAAATGCTCCTCCTTCACAATGGGCTGAAGTCTCCTTTTGTCCCACCAAGAGGCATGGCCATTTCCTAAGGATGCCTGGGACAACAAGTAGTCCAAGATACTGTCCTGACTCTCGGCGCTCGATGAGCTCCCATAGCTCGAGCCAAGAACCTGGGAATCAGGGCTGGAACAAGAGCAAAAACTCGAAGAATCGCTGTCATCTTCAGACAATGGGGAGGGCAGCATTTGGTAGGACCTCCCCATTGCTGTCATGTCCCCAAAGTATCCGATCGAGGGCCGTGTGGATGAGAAAGATTCATCCGCAGGAAGCAAGTGATCCACCATTCCTGGATGAGCTCTTTATGCTTCTCCCACCAGCATGTACCAACAGAGCGAAAGCCTGAATATGGGAAACACAAACATTGACAGTCAGAAGTCAGGTTTAATCATTCATCTCAATGTGCTAAAACTACAAAGCTCTCTGTAACTTGGCTTAGAACCCTTGTCGAGTGCACATGTTGCTACATGTTTTGATCTTGTTGGTATCACCCAAGAGGATTTCTTGAGTGCTCAAAAGACTTTTCCGAGATTGCACCACATGCTTGCAAAAGAATTCTCTTGAAAATCCTTATGAAAAAAAAGTTTCACAACTAGGCGTTCATTAAATTTACAACAGCCTCTGTTCCAAAAAGATTGCTGGCTAGAAGAAAGATGTTGCCGTTCTGTGTCCTTTCGCTTCAGCATAGATCCTACAGCCAAAGCCAAAGGACATGGAGAGGGAAAATGATTGCAACTTTTCAGCATCCCAAACCTCCGAGTCAAATACAGTGTTTATTGCTGGACTGTAGGTTTCCATTGGCTTTATTTTTAACTTGCTCCCATATACAAATATAGGCTAATCAGTGTAATGCAAGGGCTCAAGTGTGACAGGAGCTAAAAATATTGGCTTGCCTTCAACAGCAAATACACTAGGAGGATTTTCCTCTCCAGATTAATGAACCAAGTTTCTAGGGCCATTATCTTCGGTGCTGCTCCTTATATGGCTTTGAATTCAGCTGGATTAGTCAATTGCCATACTTTGGAAAATACGATCCCATTTCTTTCCCTGTCCCCACCCCATGAAAAGAAAAAGATTATGGGCAAAAGATCCCTGTCAAACTGTGGCTCTGGCTTGCAACCCCTGGCATGTCCACAAGTCCACTGTGAAACTAGAGTGACTTCACTCTATATCCTTCTGCCTATCATTTCAGAATACGGCCTTGGGATGATCTATGCCACATGCCAGCTGCTAAATTTGGAAGACTCTTGCTCGTGTTGGCACCTCATTCTGCCTTTGCATTTTGAAGCATTGTGGTCAACCACATTGTGCTGGGCTCCGGCATCAATTTGCTCATCAGCTCAGGAGGAAGACCTGAAATTGTCACATCTATTAAAGCCCATTGGGAGTTGGTGGGGGGGGGGAGGGGGAAGTAGGTGTAAAATTTGCCACTCTTTTCAAGCAAAACTTGCACAGGGGGCATTGCAAAGCCTGCAGCTTGAACTTTCAGTTGTGAAAGTAAGAAGAACAGTGTTGGCCTACATTTATTTGTCCTGAGCATAGGGACTGACTGAAAACAGCTCTGTGACTATGTTTCAGAATACAACTTCTTCTCTGTGAAGGAACGCAGATTGACAAGCTTCCTCTACATCCAGTCAAGCCCCAAGAACTTCAGAAGAGGCCTTATTGGTTGTTCCACGACCAATAGAATAGAGCCGGGTAACAGCACGTAATCTTCTTAGTAGTGGCACCCACCCACCCTCTGGAACATTCTCTGACACATGGTCCAAAAGGCAGCAACAGTGCCTTTTTCAACAGTGCCCCTTGAAAAACTATTTCTTTGCAAAGACTTCCCCTGCCCTGTAAGGAACTGTGACATTGCACTGTTTCATTGTTGTCTTTGCTGTGTTGTTGTTAATTATTTATTTTATTCTGCTTTAATATTGTCTTTTATAGTGTATTACATATGCATTTTAGTGTGTATCACTTAGGGTTTTTATTAAATTAAGTCGTACAGAAGTATTATAAATCGAAATAAATAGAAATTGTGGAGGCAAGTTATTTGATCTCCATTCAAGAGAGAGGGAAGAGTTCTTTTGCTAAATGGCAAGGCATGTGTGTGGCCTAACACAAAGGAAATACCAAACACAAAGTCATTTTTAAGATGCTCCCCCACTGTTGCTACTACAACCAAATTGGCCTGGTTCAGACAACACGCTAAACCATGCTGCTTAACCACAAAATGGTTAAAGGAATGAATTTTTAATGCATTCCATTAACCATTTTGTGGTTAAGCAGCATGGTTTAGTGTGTTGCCAGGCCAATGTCACAAACTGTTCATCTTGTCCAGGGGGAAAAGATGTGTATTATCCTTGCCTAATCCACACTGCTTATTCTGTTTATTTCCTTCTCCCCCATCCGTAGCCATCTTTGTTTTGCTCCACTTCAGGAAACAAAATCCCATGCAGGCACGCTGAGGCTGATTTGGCAAGAGAGATTTTGCACAATGCCCCTCACATGCTCCATCAGCATCAGTCCATTAACATTCCACAGGAAGCCCGAATGAGTAAAAGTACATTTCTTCAAGATATGGCTTCCTGATTGAGGCAAGGCTGGGGATGTGGATAGTTAGTTCTGAAGAAAAGACACTTGTTGGCCTGCCAAGCGGCACGCTTTCCCCGGCGTACACACCAATGGCAGCCACATCTTCCCGTCAACTGACAACACTTATGAAATGCTCACATGTGCTGAATGGGGAGGAAGTTCAAGCAAAGGTTGGAGCGCATGTTGTGTGACCTTCACCCATCACCGTTTTTTGAGTAGTAAAAGTGATCCCTCACATATCTGAGTTATATGCCTAAAGACACAGAACACAAAATACCACCCTGGTGCTGCAAAGCTTTTCAGAGCAACCCTCTATGGGCTCATCTACACCAAGCAGGATATTCCACTATGAAACCGGTATGAAAGCGATATATAAAAGGCAGGAGCCACACAATTGCTTTATAGCGGTATTGAAGTGCACTTCAGGATCTACACTACTGCTTCATAGTGGTGCTGAAGTGCACTGACCACTGTTGGGGCCCATGACAGATCTACACCAAGGAGGATGTACCCTATTGCTTTTAAATTATATATTGTTTTAACTTGGATTATGGTTTAATTTGTTTTTAACTGTGTATCTTTATTGTTTTATACTGTATGTTTTTATCTGTACACCGCCCTGAGATCTTAGTGATATAGGGCGGGATATAAATATTTTAAATAAATAAATAAAATAAATAACACCATGAAAGTGGTATATGGTATGTGTCATGGGCCCCAACAATTTTCAGTGCACTTCAGTACTGCTATAAAGTAATAGTGTGGCTCCTGCTTTAATATAACGCTTTCATACTACTTTCATAGTACAATATCCTGCTTGGTGTAGATGAGCCCTATGTGTCTCCATTCAGACAGGTAATGTACGCAGGATTGCAGGCTTGATCAGTTTAATTGGCAGATTGCTCAACTCAAGCTTTAGTTGATTAATTAGCAGGGTTTGTTTCTCTTTAATCAGGGAGGCTGCAACTTAGGGACACATTTGTTTATTTGTTCAGGCTGTTTTGACACTGGTGTGTTAATGCAATAGGGAATAAAAAAAGAAATTATTAAAGGTGGCCTTCCTTTCTAACAATGAGTGCTTATTAAATTAAAAATGATCTCACCCTCCCTTTAATATGTCCCCAAAACCCACTCATATAAAAGTATTATAAATATACACATGAATGTACATTTAATCAATTCATTAGTGGATTAATCACACAACAGGCAGCTGATTATTCTTTTAATTCATAAATCTATCCCAGAATTTCATAGGGGAAAGGAAGGACAAATCTACTAAAGCAATGTGAATAGCCTATAAAAGAGCCATCTGGTATTTTCTTGCATTCTTGATTGTATAAAATGCAGATACAGCAACAGTTGTTGTAACTGGTAGAACTGCAATATGCTCACGTTTGGTTTCCCAATGCAGCGTCAGCAGGAGGCAGAAGGTTGTGCTGGAGACTGGAGTCCCATCCTATGCAATTCCAGAAGGCTCAGTTCTGTCCTCCATGCTTTTTACATATAGGTACATGAAACCAATGATAGAGATTTGGTATTAGGCAGTGGAGGCTGGTGGCTCCAATATCAGTGGGGTGTGAATCTGCCCTTGGTTTCAGTCAGAACTCCTTGGATAGCTCCTTTAGCAAAGCAGTCACATCCTTCAAATCTAAAGAGTATTCCTCCGCTATTTTCTCTGCAGTCCACATCTGTGGAGATGGGTGATGATTATTGAGAAGGGTCAAGACTTCAACTATTGAGATTTTGCCTTTGGGAAAAGTCTGAATATCTCAGGAGACTCAAATCACCTACTTTTGTAAGTCTGCATTCTTCCCGCTTAGATGGAAGACTTTCTCCTTTGCTTACGTACATGGGAATGCAAGCATAGACTTCCTTTAATAACGTGGGAAGATGGTCATCTTTTTCTTTGATATCTTCTCAGAGACTGGTAGAGTCGTCCTGTGCAGCTACAGTGGGGTAGCACGGGGTAGGCCTGGGCTTGGCTTTGGCGATCTCCTGGTGCGCTCGGTTCTCCAGGCTGAACTTGCTAAATACGTGGGTCACCCTGGTGCCCCTCATCCTGGCACACACCGGATGTGAGGGCGATCTTAATTGCCATGGTTGATTCAGCTCCTTTAGAGTTCTAACTAAACCTGGAGTGGATTCACTGCCCTACTGACTTCAGAGACACCAACCTTCACTGGTATAAGGTACCATTTGTCTGCGGATAACACTCTGCTCAATTTCTCTTTTTTCAGCAAAGCCAAGTGTGGTAATACAAGCCCTGATCAAGTAATCTGGGGCTAATGATAGACCAGATGAGGATGAACAAAGTGAAACTTATCCTAGCAGTTAATGCCGGGAGATTCCATCGATCTGGGTGTTGGCAGTTCTATGGTGCTGGGATTGGGGACACAACATTTATCTTGAAGGATCAGGTGAGCAGCCTGGAATGGAGGTGTCTGGGTCTGGCAGTACTCCTGGAATCCCAACTCAGGGCAACTGTGGCCAGCGGTACCTTTGAACAGTTTAGATTGATACATCAGTTGTATATCTGCTCCTAAAAACTGTAGCAACCTGGCCACAGTGATGTATGCGTTGGTAACCTCCGGGCCGGACTACTGTAACACACACTATGTGGGGCTAGGACCGAAAACTGTGAGAAACTTCAATTAATTCAAAATGTGACTGCCTGCCTAGAAGTGGGAGCAAACCCATTCACTTCTGAGCACAATCCAGACTAGTGTATGTCTTAAATCTAGGGCCCCCTAAATGAACCTTACCAGGTTACCAGAGACAGGAAGAAGGTCTGGATGATTTGCAGATCACCAGCAGTTGCATCCAATTTTACTTAATGTAGACCCATTGAAATGAATGGAGCTCAAATTACGCTAACAATGGAGAGAACCCATTTGATACAACCCCAAGGTTGTATTCCAAATGCCAATTGTTTCACAGCTATAATTTTTACAGTTAAATTAGACTGTTAGAATTCCTGATTTATTTATTACATTTATATACCGCCCAAGAGCTGAGGCTCTCTGGGTGGTGATCTCTAGTAACTCTGATGTGGATTTGTATTTCAGAATGCAGGTCATCCTAGGGGGTTCATACGATTCAGTAGTAATTGGTTCTACCCCTTGGGTACAAATTGATGGAACTCCGGCTCTAATAAAAAGCAAAGTAGATAGACAACTCTTCCCCACATCCCAAACATCCCTTTGGAAGGGCCCTGTTGTGAATTCCCCCCCCTTTTTAAGCTAGATTGATAGGAATGTGAATCTTCTCAGTAATAATAAAAAACCTCCTAATAGAATGCCCTCCCCAGAGATGCTGGTCTGCTCCCTTAAGAAAAAGTATTTTTTTAAAAAATACAAACTTTTATTCTGGCAAGGCTGTAGTAGGGGGAAGACAACATTTTAATTACCATTGGTTGTATGCTGCTCTGAATCCATTCTTAATGCCCTGATGTTTTTAGATTGCCATTTTAAACATTTAATGGTGCTTTATTGTGCGATTTCTGCATTACCATTTTAATATGATTATTAGCTGCTCTACAGGTATTGTTGAGCCTGTGGTGGAATATAACATTTCAAAATAATAAATACATTAAACAAATTATCCCCAGTTCAGTCCAGTTCTAACACTGCCCCTGTATCTGGAAGTAAGCACCAGTGAACTCAGTGGAACTTATTTCTGGGACATGCATAGGATTGTGCCGTAAGAGCTACTTCACAATTTACATAGCAGCCAACGTGCATCAGATTTCCATGGGACAACAGGGATCAGAAGTCTCCAAACATGCAGAGAGCACATGCTGGAGAACTATGGCCAATCACAGCTCTGGCATATGTTTGCTTTATATCTCTCTGTGTTAGTGCCTCACCTTTAGAATTTAGTGCCACCATCCAGCACAAGGTTAGGCACCCTTACGGTCAGGTTTAGTCAGAAAAAATAGTCCTAAAATTTCCAGCATGCCCCAGCCAGCATGAAGCTTACAGCACAATCCTATACATGTCTACTCAGAAGTAAGTCACATTGAATTCAAATAAGTGTCCGTGGGCTTGCAGTCTAAAAGCCATCAATATCAACAGATTGAAAACTCGGCTAACGTGGTGATGGATTTACGACCAATGTGTTTACCTCCAAAACGCTGGTGTATCCAGCCTTGCTGTGCAAAATGCCAGGACAAAACAGTATTTTAGGAGGGAAGTCTGTATTCCAGAAGTACAGAAAAAGAAGCATAGATGAATGGGTGGACAGAAAAATAATCGGAATCTCTCAGGCTGCAATCCTTTACCTACTTTCTTGGAAGTAAGCCCCACTGAACTCAATGGGATTTGCTTCTGGGTAGACAGGTACAGGAAGGTGGCTTCCAACCAGTGATAAGGATGATATTTAATTTCAGTGATTCCAGAAAATACAGCTCTTCCACCAGGATAAAGAGGAAAAGCAATAACATGGGAGGAATAACATGGGAGTCTCCAAATCATGAGCATGCTTTCTAATAACGGGCCAGCTGTTATTCATCTTACATTTCCATGCTCATATGGCACAAATCAGTGCTGTCTCATTGAAGAAACATGAACATGAGGCAAAGGCTTAAGGATCAGTAGACACATGTGACATCTTTTGCCACTTTCCTTGCCCTCACTGAAGCTAAGGGGAATTCTTGGCATTAAAGGAATGTGCATGATTAATCATTCTCCCTCTAGTTACCAAATCCTTTCTTTGACTTGAGATTCTCAAAGAAATATGTAATAACAATAAATAATGTTTCAGTTGTATGTGTGGGAGGGAGGAATCTGTATTTTCATTAAGTGAGGTCTGCTCCCAACAGTTTATCAATGAATAGTTTCCTTTCATCTGCAGCTGAAATGCAGCCAGCTCTGGGGTGAAGCACATCAACTATTTCACAGCACACGGTAGCGCCCCAAGCCTCTGCAGTAGCTTTCTTGCTAGAAATTAAAAAGGCAGGAAAAGTTCTACAAGTCAGCGTATTGCTGTATGTCAAAGTAAGCATTTAGAAGAGAGTGCAGAAAGCTCTGCAAAAATGGAGCTGCTTGTCGTTCGAGGAGATGTTTAGAGGGCTGCAGAGTGAGGGGTGCCTTGTCACCACTAACACTGTAAGCTTATTTGGTTTTTCTTTCTTTCTTTAGAAAAAGAAACCCTGTGGATATGCAGACAGTTCCTTTCTAGGGTTGCCAATACCTCTTTCATGCAAAACAATCCCACAAATCTATGTCCTGCCTACTACACAGATTGCACAAACAGAATGCGTAGATATACTTGCTTACATTGTGCATAAGCTGGATTGGAACATAGCAATATGTACCTACAAAGGCAATCCTTGCATCACCAGAATGCCACTGGAATGTTTATCGGAATGCCATGGCCCAGAAATTCCAAGAATCACTTTACATGCAGATGTCATTGTTTTCATAAGCGTACAAACCGGACCCAGTGTCGTCCAACAACCAGTGTTGTGTTTGTATGGATCAAGGAAAAATAAGTTCCAGTCTCTGCTTAACTGTAAAGCAGCCTGTCCCAACCAGGTGCCCTCCAGAATGTTTTGGACTACAACTCCCAGCACTCCTGACCATTGGCTATGCTAGCTGGGGCTGATGGGGTTTGAAGTCCAAAATGTCTAGCGTCTACTAGGTTGGGGAAGGCTGCTGTAGAGAATAGCCCTAGTTCCTGCCACTGATGACCCTGCTGGCCATGCTCACCACTAGTCATGAGTTAAGAATGGACCCAATGGATATACTGGTGTGAACACATAGAGTTCCTCCATGTGAGGGTAAATTCTGGACCAGTCAGGATTCCTCTGGTATGAAAGAGTCCTATGTGCGTACATCTTTACACACAGAGTGCCTGTTCTCACTATGGCTGAACACATGGCCAGTGGGGTGAGGGAAAGGCTAGCTGGCATTAGCATAGGGACATAGGAAGCGGCCTTATATTGAGTCAGACACTTGGTCCATCTAGCCCAGTATCGTTGACACTGATTGGCAGCGGCTCTCCAGGGTTTCAGCCAGCAGGAGTTTTTCCAGCCGTACCTAGAGATGGGACCTTCTATGGTGGTAGGGCACCATAGCAGGTGCCCTACCACTGAGCTGCAGTCCCTCCTGTAAACCCATACCCACACCCACATACTTATTGGGAGAATGTGTGCAGCTTGATTTCCAAGGTGAAGATCAACAGGAGCAGGACACAGATGTATTCACACACACACCAGTGTCCCTGAGCACAACGCTTGCCTTTTGACACTGCAAACTAATTTCCCCCTGAGATCAGCAACTAGATTGCTGCACTTAAAGACACTGCTGAACTGAGCCAAACTAGTCCTCCACGCTGGGTGGCTTAGCTCCTACTGATAAAAATTTCCTAGGGGTGGGGTGCGCAGTTGTGCATTTCCCTCTATGAACAGAGCACACAAGAAAAATAAATAAAAGCTCCTCTCTCCATACACACCCTGCCTTTTACAATGGCAGCCATTTTGCTGGTGGCTGTTATAATCATCATAAGATTTCATAGTTCTGCCTGCCGATGATGGTGAAGAATGGGAGCTGGACAGAGCCTCCAAAAGTGAAGATACACAATAGCCCAATTTTATTGACTGATTTATCACATTCTCCCCTCAAGGTAGCATTGTCCCATTACATCCTCACAACAACCCTGTAAGGTAGGCTGGCCTGAGAAACAGTGCCCAAGGCAACCCACTGAACTTCACGGCTGAGCAGAGATTTGAACTAGGACTGCCCGGTCCAAGTCCAACTTTCTGGACACCAAGCAGTCATTGTTCAGCTTTATTTAAACCTGCCAGTATTTGAACATTCAGAAGAGGTATATTTGCAACCTGATCATACGTTCTGTTGCGTACGCTGGGTCAACATAAAGGAATGTACCAAATGTGAATCATACAACACTTCATAATAATAACCACTCTTGACTGTCATCTGCTCTCAGGCTGTCGTAAAAATATGCTTGCTGTTAAGTGCTGCAAGAAAAGCTTCTTTCCAGTCTGCAGAGCGCATGATGGTACAGTTGTGCTACTTACTCATTTAAGAGAAAGGCACATTTGACAGTGTATAGCAATAGCTTCTGTATATTAATTCAGCCTCTGTTTTTACTGCATAATTATAAGCAGACATAACACCAATGCCATCTTCTTGAATCCTGCCAGCACTAGATTTCATTTCTAGACACTGGGCAAGTTTCTAGATCTCATGATTAGAGTGACTATTTAAGAGATCAACAGAACCCCAACAAAAGACTCCTAGAGAAGTTTCAATGAGAAGTTTCAATGAGAAGTTTCTGGAAAGCAAGACTTTATCTCTACCTGCAGCCACCATGGGACCTATTCTGCCTTCCTATTACACTATTTCACAATTAGACATTCAGAATGCAAAACCTTCCATGCTTGGTAGATCCCTGGCAATAAATGCAAAGGAGATTATTTTGGAAGTACTGATACAGGATCCAAAATGTGGTCTAGTGCGTTGTGTTTCACAGCTTTATTGAAATTTCTCCAGGAGTGGAGGAGGGGGAAGAAAAGGAGCGCCTTTTCTTATCCAACGTGAATTGGCTTTTTTTTTTTTTTTTAAATCCATTCTCCTTTGTTTTTGGAAGGAGGAAAACTTTGTTTACTGCAGTAATGGCCAAAGACTTTAATCCAGGGCTGTAGTTGGTGTACATTCCACATTGACATTCATGCTGGTCACACACATGCAGTCCCAAGCCTGTCTATGCTCATCTATCACAATGTAAATGGATAAAAGCTCTGGGATTCACTGCACTAGGCACTGGGGGAGGAATGGAGATGGAGGGGTACATTTCAGATCTCTGCAAGAATCAGGCTGCGGTTTAGCAGGGGGGCCTTTTTGGCTCCCTCTGAATAGCCAAGTGTGTTTAAAACCCAACCTCAGCTTCACAAGGCATTAAAGAGCCTGACTGAACACACAGTCTTACTAGTGGTGGATGATCTTCTCCACTCCCTCCCTTTGGCCTCTGAAGTTTGGAGTGACCGACAGTAACCCTGCAACCATCTCTCTCTCTCTCTCTCTCTCTCTCTCTCTCTCTCTCTCCTGCCTTCCTTCCTTCCTTCCAACATTACCACAACAGCTATAAAGCAAAGCACACAGCTGCCTCCTCCTGTTGCTGCTGTAGTTCCTTTCCCACCACGACCTCCCCCAAAACAGCCCCATCCAAAGCTGTGCAGGGGGGGAACAGTAAACATCCCCTCACCCTCCGCAGCAGAAAGTCCCTCCGTCCCTTCTCAAATATGTAAAATTCTGTCAGAACAGAGAAGCCCATCATCAAGGTGAGAAGCAAGAGGTTTAAATTACAGGAAGGTTCATCTGTTGAAAATGGGGAGGGAAAGACAGAGAGGCCTCCCAATTCCGACAGCAATTTAGAAATAGCACCGGGGGCCATTTCGCACATGATGTTTCCCCCTGCATGGGGTGTGCAAGGGCAAAACGTAAAGCCATAGGCTCACCGCCATGTGTGAAAAGTCACACGTGTGTGTGTGTTTGCCTTATGCTTGGAAACCACCACAACGACATGTGGCAAACGAAGCCCAAGATCTTCTCACGTGATGGTAGACACGCGATTCCCCAATGAACAGACACTCCCACTCCCACTCCCCCACGGCTACCCTCAGGATGGAGAAGACCAATATGTGAAACAGCCCTGTGCTTCCTAGCAAGCCTATGGAATATCTCTCCTCAAAGGCTTTGAAGAGAAAACTTAATAGGTATCCGTCCCAAAGGCAGGATTTTGGGCTGACTGTGTAAGATGAAACTACTTCCAACTGTCAATATTCAATGATTAGCTCCCCAAAGAGGAAATACAATGCCCTTTCAGTTATCAGCACTGGCATCAGATTGTACCAGCTTTCAAATCACACAGAATTCTTCAGATGAAAAGTTTTTCGTAGCTCAGCCTTCCCCAACCTGGTTGTCCCCGAACTGATTGGACAGCAACTCCCAAGATCCCCCAGACCGTGCTAGTTGGGAATAATGGGAGTTGTAGTCCAAACCCTCTTGGGGAAAGGCTATTGTAGCTTAAAAGCTGCCCTGCTATATTATACCACATAAATCAGTCCATTAAAAACTACACCATCCTTCTGCCAGTTTTGCAGCTGTTCTGCTCTCCTAGGTACTCGAGGGCACAACAAATTCCCAAACCGATCGCCATCTGCAATGCCCAGCCATTTCTCTCCAAGCCCACGTGTTTGTGTTTCACTCTATAAGGTAGCGCGAGGTGTGTGTGTGTGTGTGCGGGGTGGGGGCGGGGGGAAGCTTTCAAATAAACCAGAGCCACTTTTTCACCTGCTGGAAGGAATCAAGCCTGCAAATCCAAAGCGAGAGGCTGAAAAGCGAAGGGGGGCATCTCTCTACAGGAGCGGAGGACGGCGCAGACCTCGGATCCCCCTCCGGTGGCAAAGAGGAACAGGAAAATCTCACCTCGTGGCCGAAAATAGGAAGCGGGGAAGCACCTGCGTGTTTATCTGTGATTCAAAGGACGGCGATTGGGTCACCGCCACACACGCGCGGGGAGGCAGCGCGGAGCTTTTGCGCGGAGCGGGTGGAAGTCCTGAGCCGCCGCGGCCACCAGGCGGGCTCGGCTTTTAACATATGGTGGGAAATGACGTCTCGCTCCTTCCTCGGAAACTGGGTTCTCCAACAGGGGCAGGAGATCGGAATGCCTCGGAATGCCCAGGCACGGAGCGTGGCTTTCGCGGCGGCGGCGGGGGGGGGGGGGGGGAGGATCCGCAATAGGCTTTTCTGTTCCCCTTTTACCGCGCGTTGCCAACACGCGCACACCCCGTCCTGCCTCCACTGCTCGGAGCCGCGGCGGATCTGCTCCCGTCCTTCTCCGTTCCATGCACATTCCTAGAGTTCTGAATGCAACCTTCCCAGCAGAGGCGGCTAATCGGATCGGATCCGGGGTTTCTCGCCAGTGACCCTGGAGATATACAACCCACCGATCCGTAGCGCTGCTGCACACGCACGCAAGCAGAGGTTGACAGGTTCCGTTACGCGGGCAAGCGTCTTCTTCGCCTCGCGTTTCTCTCTCTCCCCCCTTCCCTCCACCCCCCCCTCACAAGCTTCCGTCTTGCAGGGGGGCCCCCGCCAAATTACCTTCTGAGACAGGATTGTATCGTTTGCTTCTTACCTGAACCTTTTTCTCTCTCTCAACCCCCGGGGCGAGGGTGAGTCTGGGGAGGGAGAAGAAAGCCCCCCCGCCAAAAGAAAAGAAAAAAAAGCGAAATCACGAAAAAAGATCCCAATAGGCAGCGGTTCCTCTTGACATTGAAAAAGAAAAAGGGGAAATAATAAGAAGAATAAATAATCAGGGGTACTTTAGGACCTCAACAATTCCCCCAAGAAGATGACTGACTGGGTGGCCGGTGTTGTCCTTGAGCAACGCCTCGAGGCAAAAGGGGTCCCGATGGGCGCCTAGCAATAGGGCTGGTGATGTGTCCTTTAGCTCTCCTAGCATAGTACTATATCCCCATCACATGACTGCCAGGGAGGTTGTCACAGTAAAAGCAGGGGAAGGCTTGAAGGAGGCTCGACCCAAAGTGGCCACCTGATTGGCCAAGGAAAAGTCAGGGGGCTGGCCTAAGGATTTGTCGTCAATGGAAGCATCTGGCATGCTGGTCGCTCGCTCTCCCCCCCCCCCTTCCCCTCCTTGTTTGGCTTCTTCGTTCTGCTTACTCTGTCTCTGAGCCATGGCAGAAAGCATCATGTAAACGCGAGGTAGAAACCTCTCAGGCATATATTTAGAAGATTGTTCTTCACTTGGAAGAAACCCCGTGGACAAATTGCTCCTCTTGGCTGTAGCTTGTCATTTGATGGTTTGGCTTTCCAGGCTGGTGCCTGGAACCACAAGTAGATAGATCCTTCTTTGAAAGGCACAAAGATGGGCAAAGCAGATCACTTTTATGAAGACCTGATAGATTGTTCTTTCTTCTCCTTTTTCTTCAATCCTGTGCTTGTTTCTCTCCTTGGTTTCTGATCAACGTGAGTCCATAGCCAGCAGGGGTGGGCAACTTGTGGATTTTGTGTGCAATCCTTTGCATGTTTAGATGGGGGGCGGGGGAGTCCTACAAGTCCTGGTATTCCCCAGATAAAGCAATTTGAAAACGTTTTGAAAACTGTACATGCAGTGCGTCCTGGGCCCCAACAGTTGTCAAAACTGTTATAAAGCGCTTTAAAGCAGTAGTGTAGATCCTGCCCAGGATTGCATCCTTAAGGTGTTTTGTCATACATATAAATATTGTAAATAATAACTTTCATCAGCCCTAGCCAACACAGGCAATGGTGAAGAATCATGGGAGTTGTAGCCCTCCCCCCCCCAAAAAAAATTGGAGAGCCACCACTTACACACAGCCACCACTTATACACAGACAAAGTGTTTATTGCACCATCCCCCTGCCTTATTCATGGAATTTGTCATCTTCCATTTGTAGTCCTTCCCCATTTTCCCACCAGTTCTTCTGTCTTTTTCCCCCTCCAGGAAGCATCCCCCAGTTATTTACTTTCAATTTATAAGCCCTTTAATCTCTGGATTCCTCCCAGTGAAGCTTTCATTATGCCACAGCCCTGCCTCATCCATGTAATTTTATGGGGTGATGCAGCCTAGGTCATCTTCCACTTGTAAGCCCTCCAGTGTTTTCCCACTGATTCTTCTACGGGGTTTTTTTTAATGCGGAAAATTAAGGCCACAATCCTATCCAGATGCCCATCACTCAGTCAGAGGCTATGCAGAGGCTATGCGGAGCAGGATAAGTACAGAGGCGATCTTTACCTCTGAGCTTCTCCCATCATGCATTTTTGCTAGACAGGCATTTTCCCCATCTAACTAAGGCTCTGCTGAGGGGGAAGGAAGGAGGCTGGAGAGGGCTGGGGAAAGCTTGTATCCCCACTTCCCTAGTCTTCTTCCTTCCCTGCCCACAGAGCTGCCCCCTTTCCCTCATCTCCAAGGTTGCCTTTGTGAGCTTGTAGAGGCAGCCACTGCAGTTCTCTCTGCACTGGCAGAGAGGGGGAGGGGAGGGGAGTTTGGACTCCTGGATCTGAGATCAAGTGTCTCTGACCTCGGATCCAGGAATACGAAGAATCCTATGCTCCCCCTCCCCTGACACTGTCTAGGGACCATAGGATTGTGCTCCCTGGAGATAAAGATGCACACAACACCTTTTGATTGATGGTGCTAGGAGCCCTCTGTCTGGAAGCACATTGCTCCCCTCCCCATAAAACATAATGCTGGAACTCCATGCTGCTTTAAAAATAAACACACCACACAAAACAAAACTAATGCTACCATTAAACATAACAAAAAGGAGCAGATTCATTTTTATTGCTTACTCAAGAGTAATTGGCTACTGGTAGTAATAACTGTAGCGTCATTGCCCAAGCCTTAGTCATTTTAGGGTAGTTAGATCCCCCATGTGCAGTCTGTGAAATGCTCTGGAAAGGGCTGCTATTTGGAAATGATGCAAGAAGAATGCAAGATTAACTCATACTTGGTGGTTACAAGCAAACTGGGCTATGGCCTGAATGAAAGCATTTCAGTGTTATCAAAGGAAGAGTGCATGCCAAAATTTGGGACATAGAGATTGTTTTAGTTGAAGCATAACACATAGTGCTGTGGGAGAGAGGTGGAGCGGGGAGGCTAAGAAATGGTGCACAGCTCCCACGGTAAGAGTTTAGCAGAACCATTTAATCTCATGGCGTTGGTCAAAAGTATTTTTAAGATATGGGTCCCAATCCAACTAAAGAAGTTGTGACTGTGTAGTCCTATAGGTCTTTACTCAGAAGTAAATTCTACACACAGTAAACACTGAGCATATTTATTCAGCAGTAAATCTCATTCTTTCAATGCAGATTTTACCCTTATCAAGTGTGGTTAGGGTTACAGCCTAAGAGATAAATTGCACATAGTTCGCTATTTCATGGCAGGGGTGGGTGGGGGGGGTGGGTAGTATTTTAAAATAGCCCTGTGGTTGGGGGGATCAGGACCATGGCGTACAACAGAGTGAAGCCAGATCTACACCAAGCAGGATATTGCACTATGAAAGCAGTATGGAAGCAGTATATAAAGAGGCAGGAGCCACACTACTGCTTTATAGCAGTATTGAAGTGCACTGACAACTGTTGGGGCCCAATGACACATACCATATACCACTTTCATACTGCTATATCCTACTTGGTATGGCGCCTGCCTCTTATATACAATATTAATACCACTTTGATAGTGCTATGTCCTGCCTGTTGTGGCTCCTGACTTTTATAAACCACTTTCATACCACTTTCATAGTGCTATATCCTGTTACTTTTTTCCTATCTGTTGCAGTCCCAATGAAAATTGCCTCCTTAAAACTGCAATGACCTTCCCTCCCGAGACGAATTACAGCTTTGGGGGGGGGGGGGTGTCATTTTTGTGGGGGTTGCAGAGTGGGGAAGATTAACAACCTTGTCCTACACACGATTCTCCTGATGCAGATGACCCCCTCCACCCAGCGATTTTAAAAGAAAAAAACACTGCATTGTTGTTGTGTTGTTGTTGTTGTTGTTGTTTATTACATTTATATACCGCCCCATAGCTGAAGCTCTCTGGGCAGTTTACAAAGATTAAAACACTGAACATTAAAAACCGATATACAATGTGTTTGGCATAGCTCACAACAGTTATAACTTGGTATATTATAACTCGGCCCCTGGAATGTGGGAGAAATCTGCAATTCATTCAGACGGATTCAGATTCCTATGAATCCAACCTGTGCATCCTGCGGTGGACTGGCTTTTTCTGACTCATGCAGACGTGTGAACCATAAATTTATTTTTACTTTGTGTGTGTGTGTGCGTGTTGCAGGAGGAGGAGATTTGCACTAATTCACATTAGCATCAATTTGCATTAACTAATGAACATTTACCAATGTGCATTAGTGCATTTGTGTGAGTGCACAAGTGCAAACTAGCGTTAATGCAGATTAGCATGAGTAGAACGAAATTCGATATATATTTTTTTAAAAAAATCTGACTCTGTCAATGAGCAGACGAAGAAAAGAAAGATACCTGACAATCCACAAAACACAATCAGAATAGATTTTGCCAAATTTGTGCATCCCTACTTGGCTCTTTGTCCAACCGAAAGCAAAAGAATATACGCTATTCAGATTGTTCAATATGTGCCAAACTAGCCATGACAACCACACGAGTGCCCCTTTGCATGCTTGTTATTTGTTTATTCAGTTGCAAGCAAGGTGGAAAGAAGAGAACGATCAGGAGTGGGGGATCAGTACTAGGGTGACCATATGGAAAGGAGGACAGGGCTCCTCGTTAACAGTTGTATAGAAAAGGGAATTTCAGTCGGTGTCATTTTTCTGCATGCAGCACCTGGTGAAATTCCCTCTTCATCACAACAGTGAGAGCTGCAGGAGCCCTGCCTTCTTGACCAGATACAAAAGAGGGCAGGGCTCCTACAGCTTCAACTGTTGTGATGAAGAGGGGATTTCACCAGGTGTTGCATGCATAAAAATGACACCTCCTAAAATTCCCTTTTCTATAAACTGTTAAAGATACAGGATCTGTCCTCCTTTCCATATGGTCACCCTAATCAGTACCACACCCATCACTGTGATCCTGATTCACATACGCAAACAGTTGTTATTTACGCGGATACTAATGGCAGCTTTTCTTCTAGGGCAAATAGCAATTATGGGTGGTCCCAATCCAAATTGGGACCACAGTGGCACAAAGGGTTAAATAACCCCCTCTCTTCTTACATGGCTTTTTAAATTTTTTTATCTGTATCTGTATCTCTGCAGCTGTGCAGATACAGATAATTAAAATAAAAAGAAATGGGGGGAAGGAACGGGCAGCCAGAGGGAATAGAGGAGAGGTGGTTCGCCCCGTTCCTCTCCTCCCCCCCCCCCGTTCTTTTTTTTACTTTTAAAGAGTGGGAAAGTTTGCACTTGCGTTCCTTCCCGTGTAGATGCTGGGAAGTAACACAAGTGCAGGAGCAAGGTGCCTCGCAGCACCAAGGCACCGCCATAAAGATGGGGGCAGGGACTGGTCAATTTACATTGGACTATTTATTTATTTATTTATTTATTACATTTCTATACCGCCCAATAGCCGGAGCTCTCTGGGCGGTTCACAGACTAGTACTTTTCCATTTGCACTGGCTGCCAATCCATTTTTGGATCCAATTCAAAGTGCTGATATTAACAGTCAAAGCCCCAAATGACTCTGGACCAGGTTACCTGAAGGATCATCCTTGCCAATATACAGCTGCCAGGACTCTAAGTTTCTCTACAGCAGTCCTTCTCCAGGAGCCCCCGCCAAAGGAAGTGAGGTGGGTGGTTACTAAGAAGAGGGCCTTTTCTGTTATGGCACCCCAGTTATGGAACAAGTTTCCCATCTATGCTTGCCTGGTACCTGTGTTGTACTCTGTTTTCCCAGGCATTTAAGTCTTTCCATTTCTATTGTTTTAAATATGTTACTGTGTTTTAAATCTTTGCACCCCTGCTAGGTTTTATTCGGTTATTTTTATTTCATACCGTAGTTTTAAACTTGTGTACTATATTTTATCACGTTGCATTTTATGGTTTCAATTGCTGTGAACTGCCCAGAAAACTTCAGCTGTTTGGCAGTATAGCAATGGAGTAAATAGATAAATAATAAAGTCATATGACATTGTCAATGTTATGACAAGGCTGGCTTGATGCCCAAAGCTATCCCATATTTTCCTCACAGGGAGCTTATTAGGACAAAGTTACATGAATTATTTGTTTCTGAAAGTGTCAGCAGAGCCCAGCATCCAGACTGGTGACCCATTCAAAGATCAGACAACTTGGCTCCACCTATTGTGATCCCATTGACTCCGCCTACTGTTAGCTGCCCTACCCTCCGTCCCACCAGCCCCAATGGGCACCAGCTGCCATTGATTGATTAACAACCGTTAATGAGGTCCCCATTGCAGACAGAAATGCTCTGTGTCATCATCTGCACTCTGTAAGGAGTAATGCTGGCACTGCATCATCTCACACCACCCTGTCTCTGATTGAAAACATACAGCTTGTTCCAGGATCCTTCCTCGTCCCTGAGTCTTCCTACACACTGGACTAGCCAGTACAGACAAAACATAAGACCGATTGCACACACTACAAATCCAGCAAAGGAAATTACAGTTGATGATTCACTTCTTGTGAATCACTCATGTCACAAAAAGGACAGGACCCTTAAGTCAGAAGTTTCCTAACGTTTTTCTTTTTATATCCCATCTCTTCTTTTTAGAAAGGACCCGTGGAATTTCCCTTTCCCTGTCCTTCCTAATATACAAAATCTAAATTTGCAGTGTACATTAGGGCTGTGCACAGCGCTCCTCACTGACCTCAGAGCCTCTGAAATGGCCCTGATTCAACGTGGGGTGCTTTAGGGCTGGGCCTCCTTGCTTCAGAACTGACTCCGAAGTGAGGTTCGTCATCCAAAATAGGCCATCTCTTGTGGGTTCCTGGGTGCAAGTTGTGCGACCATGCAGAAGGTACCCAGGAAAGCCAGTCACCTCCACTCACCCCCTTCCTCCACGTTCCCCCAAACCCAGAGCCGCCACCCATGCGACTTACCTTAGCTGTCAGTCCTTTTCCATTAGAGCTGCGATTTAAAAGTAAAATGGAGGCTCTGTCATTTTCATAGACCTACCAATGGAAACTATAGAAATGGCCCTTTACGGCCGCCTTAGTTTGCAACCGCAGATCTATGAAAATGTCAGAGCCCCCATCTAATTTTTAAATCTCAGCTCTAACAGAGGAGGATGGATGGCAAAGGGAAGTACTGCGGGCAGTGGTTCCAGGTTCGAGGGTGAGGAGGGGGAAAAAGTGTAACCCAAAGGACTCACATTTGGCCTTGGGCTGGCTTTCCCGTATGAGCAGGCAGGTGTGGGGAGTGGCCCACTACCACCCCAATGGTGCTTCAGACCTGATCTGCTTCACCTCGGGGTGCCTCGCACCAACCTTGTACCACCTTGTATTAGGCTTGAGGTGGGCCAAATTGGCCCACCTTGGCTCGGATTCGGAGATTGGCCCGAGGCAGTGCACAGCCCTAGTGTACATTGCCAACCAGTCATAATCAAACCTAAAATAAAGCCCTAAACTGCTTGAGCTGAGTGACCTGTAGCAGGGTTGCCATGTGTCCTACTTTACGGAGGTTAGTCCTCTACTTGAAGGTGACCTCTATTTGAAGCACAGTCCAGTCCAGGTCTGATTCAAAGATAAAGAATTATAAGTAGTGCGGTGCTGAAAATTTATCCCAAGAAAATTTCAACCATTCTCATTCAATTTGATATTTTAAAAAATTGCTTATGAAAAGAATTTCAAAGGAGAAGAAATTTCGGAGAAATTTGCATGGGTTGGGTTCAGAGTTTGTGTGCTTACCTTACTTATGAGGTGGTTGAGGAGTGTGTGTGTGTGTGTGTGTGTGTGTGTGTGAATGCCCTGCCTTTCATTGTACAATCACTTCTCTGACAGTCTGTAACCTCCTTGGCTTCCCGCACTTCCCATCCAGGGAGACGGCATCATGAGTTATTCCTTTCATGGGGCCTTTTCAGATCAGCAAGTGCAGGCAGCCTGGGAGATTGTAGAGCAATGGTTGAGATGTGTAATAGAAAGAAAAATAGAGACAGTCCCTTCAGCCACCTCACAGTGATTAGTTAGGGTTAAAGACACCACCAACTCACATTCAAAATAAAATATAAACTGCCCTGAGAATGAGGCAGAAAAATGGAAGCCCCTTTCACGGAGAAGGAAAACTTTCAAAAATTCCTGAGATTTTTCTTTTCCTACCTCTGAGAAATAAAAGGTCACTTTTCAGAAGGTCTGCCACATTTTCTTCACCATTGTTTTTTGTGGTGGCTGCATTCCCTCCCTGAATATTATGGAGGATGCAAAATGGGGCCAGGCTGCTGACACAGTTGCTGCTGTTGCTGCTTACAGTGTGGCGGGGAACACTTGGGGGTGGGGGGGAGAAACAAACAAGCTGTTCTAAAACCAGTACCAATGGTGATGCCTACCTGTGAGAAATTGTTGGAGAATTTCTGCTCCCCCTGGAGAAATTCAGTGAAATTGTCCCCCTCAATTTCTCTACCCACAAAGAGGGTGGAGAATTTTGAGAGGCCCCTTGCGCCCAGCTCTAATTAGAGGAAAACTGAAATTGACCATCAACAGTTAGTATCCAGCAAGCAGATCAAAAAGGCAGAGAGGTCACACTCTTCCCCATTATGATGTGATGTATTGTGTTTCCATTTAAATTATACCCATTATTAACTGGCCACCCACTCAGATCATAGGTCTTCTGCATCTTCTTCCACCTTCACAGGTGAAGCTGGTTGGGAGGGAAACATTTGGGAACCATCCTTATAGTAGGACTAAGGAAGTGGAACAACCTGTCCCAGGAGATCCACTCTGATACTGCCTCGATTATATTTAGGTGTCCCCTGAAAACTGTTATTATATCAACAGGCTTTTGACTGATGTTATTTTATCCACCAACTTGTCCATTTGTTTATTTAAAGTATTTTTGTCTCGCAACTTAGCCAAAAAAAAGGCTGCTAGAGTGACTTACTATCAATCAGTAAATGTGACAGTCCCTGCCTGCAAGGTTCCAATCTAAAAAAGATGTGAGTCACAAGGAAAAAAGATGTGACACAGTGGGGAGGGAAGAGGTTGGGAAATTAAGTAGACTTTCAGCAGGACTGGTAGAATGGCCTTGCTTACCCTTTTGACATCAGTCGTTTCAAAATGTTGTTTATAATGATTTTTAGCTTTGTGTCGTGTGCTTCAGAGCTAAAAAAGAAAGATAGAATGTAAGTATAAAAAATACAATAAAATAAACCTGCCTTCTGTATACTGTGGAATGTCTAGCCTAACAACAAGATAGCCATTTGTTATGCCCTGCCCTTGCCAAACCCAGGCCTCAGCTAGACATACCAGTCTAGCGCGATGGGGGGGGGGTGAGATCTCCTCCTCTGTTTACACATGGAGTGCAACGACCCCAGAGGGAGAGGACGTTGCGCCCGCCATTTTTGTTTTTTTAAAAGAGGAAGGAGTGCACGAATGCTTGTGCGCAAAAGGTACATGTTGTTTTTTTCCTGCTCACCCCACCCCACCCCCGATGGATGCAGAGCTCTGCACCCCACATGCGGGTCCCAGCTCCTCACGAGGAGCCGAGACAAACCATGACAGTGGGCCACACTTTCTGCAGTCTCGAGATCATCCCAAGACTATGGAAAAAGCGGGCCTGATCCCGGGATCCCCTGTGCATCATGTGAATGAACAGGGACGATCCCGGGTATCGCCCCGGGATAAAGCCCCGTCTAGGTATGGCCCCAGGCTCCATTCAAGTAAATTTCCCTTTGAAGTCTTTGGAAATTCTAAGCAACTAATAGAATGTTTTCAGGATCAAGACTGGCCATTTAAGTGTCAGCGGCATCTTAACACTTTCTATGTGAACACTTGGGATTCCCAGCCACTGAATCAAAATGTTTGCCCACACCCACTGCAGCCAGATACACATTTGACCCAAATATTCCAGCATTTCAAGGCTGGATGGTATTTCAAGGACAGTAAATGAAGATATGCGTTTCTCTTTACTAAACAAAGCAGGCAAATCATATATTGTTTGGGAGATCCTCTTCTATGAATTGCCCTAGTTAAGAGGTATGAATGCAGCTGGTTTGCAACATGCTATCTGCACTAAATTCCATTCACAGGGGAAAACTCAATTCAAACACGATTTTAAAAATGTAATAGGATGTTGTGATTCATGAATCAACTGATTGCAATAATGATTCTTCAGGAACAACTTTGGTTGCTATGAGCACCGTACCAGCGTGGCCTGAAAGTGAGGAAGGAAGAATCTGTCCATTTCCCCAATATTAGGTTCAGTTCCTCCCAAACTTTGAGAGGCAGGTTAGGCTGCGAGCCAGGCCCAAAGTCACCCAGAAAGCTTCAGGGCTGAGTGGGGATTTGAACATGGGTCTTCCAAGTCCCTGTCCAACACTCTACCCACAGATACACAGGAGGAGCCCTCACTCTACTCACTACACCACATTGCCTCTCCTCCTCCATACCTGCTCTGATCCCATTAAAGGACTTTGGAATGTAAGCTGGTTTGCTGTTGGAGGGTTTTGGTGTTTTTGGTGTGTGTGTGTTTGTGTGTGTGTGTGTGTGTGTGTGTTTTAAAAAAACTGGTTGCGTGCTGTTTATCTCTTTGTTTTGCTGTGTTTTTTAATTGAATGTTGGTGTTTGAATCAAGATCCTGATGTTAATTTGTATTTTCTTATTGTTATCTGCCTTCAGTGCCATTTTTGGAGGACAGGCAAGATCGAAATTAAATAAATAAATAAACACACACACCCAATCCCTACTCTCTGCCAGTTGATGCTGTTTGCATTTTTAAAAAACCTGCACATTAAATGCAAAGACACATTTAACACATTTAATGACCCTTATTGTGCTTATAACATCTAAACATTTGTTCAGCACTGATCAATGCTGAGTCATTCCTACAGGGCAAAATGACTCTGGTGAAGCCAACTGTGTGTTTAAGGAGGCAGGGGTGTGTGTGTCACCTTCTGGCCATGTAAAAACTTTCAAGCTCTTCTTCCAATGAAGTTGCAGCCTGCAATTCAAGAACCACCTCCTGTCCTTCTTTTACGCTGAATACACACAACTATTTTCTTCTTGACTCCAATAAGGTAAAGGTTGTCAGATTCACCATCTGCAAAAGAAATAGCCCTCTTCAGCTCACACTCTGTAGCCCATTTGTATTTCACACAGTGACATATATATTCCAAAGCTGGGAGCCTGAGCTAATAGTGGAAGGATTTTACATCCCATTCTTACGTAGGCAGCTGGGCTGTTTTGACCGCATTAATTTGCAGTCCTTGAACATTAGCAGATAAGAACTCCAAGTCCTCTTAATGCTACAGGACTATTGACACAAAGAACGTGTTTATCCTCCGTTGCTGTATTGCAGTACAAGGTAGAAACATCGGCAGTAACCCAAGGGCCCATCACTTATTACAGAGAATGCTTCTCAAGGGCATTCAAGCAACATGGCTATTATGTTCTCACTTTGCACCAATTGTGTAATTTGGCAACAAGATGATTAACAATACTGGCTCATGCCAAAATTTACCAGGGGTAATCCTGTACTGAAAAGCAACATATGTATTAGCATCCCTAAAACTCAAACACATTGCAAATAACGTGGAACTACATGGTGGTGTGCTATTTTCAAAAAAGCACAATTTAGTCTTATTTGCTTCCTTCATTACCAAAAATCAGAAACTTTACAAGGTTTGATCCCTCCCCCACCTCTCTTGGACGTGATGATGGGGGTGGGTGGGTAGCCTCTTGAGATTGGTGGGCCACATTGGCCGCCGTAGAACTCTTTGGAGTCTACCAAGACGGGTTGGAGTCATGTATGGAACCATGGCGCAGACCGCACATGTGCACAAGCACATTCACATGCAAACAGACAACACACACATACAAAGAATCACTGAGAGGGCAGAGAGAGTTTTTATCCTTCTCCCCCCATCTTGATCAAGGTCCTGGCGTACCCTGTTTCCCAGCAGAATTGGTTGGCAGCGGCACTGGCAGCATGGGGGAAGCAGGATGGAACAGGGCACCTGAGCAGACCACAGGTTTGATGAGCAATGAGTTGTTGCCTTCTTGTGCTAGACCAGGGGTGGGCAACATGATGCCCGCAGGGACAGATGCGCCTGTGGGCACCTTTTATGGCATCCACAGAGCTACCGTACCTCTTCTACTTCTTAGCACACTTTCTTACCAGCAGCTGGGATTGCTGTGAAATAGGTCTCTCTTGGCACTGTTGTTTAGTGTGTTGTTTCATGTGTTTGGGCTCAGCCCCCACCTCTGACTTTTACTCTGTCGTACAGGCAGGTTACTTGTCCTTGCCATGTCTCCCATGGCAGCCATTTTGTGGTGGTGCCCAGGACAGTTTCTCAAATTGCCAAATGTACCCACAGCCCCCAAAGGTGGCCTAACCCTGTGCTAGACCTATAATCCATGATGTCTAGTACTGTGTACTCTAACTGGGCATGTAGGCTACATGAATCCTTTAAAATGGGATGACAGGGATAGAACCTCCTCCCTCCACCTTCATCTGGCAGCAGCCATTACTTCAGCTGCCATCAACAATCAAGTGGCAACCTAGGAATTACAATGGCAGTAGGAGAGGAAGGATTGTTTACTTTACCACCATTTCCTGGGCACTATCATGGCAAGGGACAGCAGAATCACTGGCCGGCCACCAAGAAGCCTTTGGCTTCTGAGTAGTATGGGCAAAGCTTTCATCAAAGTTTCAAGTCAGTTGGGGTACAGTGGAGACACGGGGCCCTACCAGGGACCAAAGGGGCTGTCATTTCCCAGGTAATGTCCTCTTCTCTTCACGATCACAGGGGAGAGCCTCCATATTCAGAAGCAGTATATATTTGACTGCAGGGGGAAAACAAGAACATCTTAGAACAAGAAAATCTCTCAACACAAAAGAACCTCTCTGGTATTACAGCAAGGAAGATTTGGCAGTAATAAACCCATGTGTTAGTACTTTTTTGGTTTGGCAAAAGTTTAAGAGCAGGCTATGTAAAGGTAACCTGCTGAGTTTAAGAAAGCCATAAGGACTGATCTCTTCCGGCAGGCCTAACCAGATGTTTTTTAACGTGTCCAGTTATTATTTTAATGTTGTATCGGTTTTATATGTTTTTAATCAGTTTATGCATTTTATGGTGATTTTATATTTAATGTTGTTCCTCATCTCGAACCAGAAGGAGAGGTGAGTAAGAAATAAATATTCTATTCTATATTCTATTCTATCACCCTTTACTACTATCAATTTTAACAAGGAATTAAAGGGTTTATTGGGAAATATAAAACTCTGGGAGGAGACAGGATCGATAGGAAATTGTTGGTAAATGGGTTGATTAAATATTATCAAGAAATTAAACAAGAAATGCCGCAAATCCTACTCTCGTTTCTTCAACACTTGAAAGTGTGTGTGGGGTGTGTGGGTGTGGGTGTATTCTTAACCAGTTCTTTTGGAAATATGGCTCCCTGAGAGATAGCTCCAAATTTGAAACATTAAGTCACAGTGAATACTGAGTGATATTTATAAAATTATTATTAAAATGGAATCGTCTAAAAATCAGTATCAGGTGAAGTGGGGAAAAGATCTTTCTAGGACAATATCAGCAGAAGGATGGAAATAGTTATGGATTAAGGTAGCTAAAATGACATTACGTTTCAAAGTTAGTTTTTTCAAAATGCTTTGTAGGTGGTACTTGACTCCTGTGAGGCTGAGTAGAATCTATGTTGGCTTTAGTGCTAAGTGTGGGGCTTGGCAAAAGCTGTTAGGATTAATAGTATTTGGTTATGCCTAAAAATCAGAAGTTATTGATATTAATCCTAAAAGAATTTAAAGATATGACGGGATATGATATATCTGTTGAGTTATGGCTTTAGCAGCTGTTTAGTTATTGCACAGACTGGGTTTCTGGCACATAACCTTTTGTGTTAAGTCTCTGTCTGGGCCTTCCAGAGACTAGCAGAGATTACAGCGGTTCTCAGCCAAGTCAGCAAAGACGTGAATTAAGACAGAGATTTATGTAGGTTAAAACAAACCTTTTTACTGGCAAATAAATATATAATTTAGTTATGGCAGTACAGATACAAATACTTACAAACGGTCAGTCAATACAGCTCACATGAGGGACATGGAAGTTATACAGGAACTTGAAAATACATTTACTTTTATAGACAACCTGTACAATGATGCAACTCCTTGCAACCCTTAATTGAAGACAATCAGTTAGACAATTATTCAATTATGACACTCAATGTCCAGGTGTAGAGTTGACCTTTAAGTTTCTGCTGAGTCTTCTGTTCCTCCAGATCCTTAGCAATTAACAAATCAATGGAAAACATAACCAGGATCCTTTCCAGGATCCAACAATATCATCAGACCCATCGGTGGTTTTATTCTGTTTTATTAAGAGCTCGGCACTGGAGGAGAATGTTGAAATGGTTGTGTATATGTTAGGTTTTGAGCTTCCTTAATCCATTAAAAAAATAAATGGAAATATGGTTGGATTCCTTTGGCAGGCAGGCATACACTATGTAAATGGTGCAAGCTGCCCACTGAGTGACATTAGTGGGTGCTCTGTAGAGCCCCACCAGTCCCACTCCCTTGCTGTGGCAAATGTCGTAGTGAGAGGTCAGCCGGCAGGGCTCTCTGGAGCAGCTCCCTGCCATACGGCCTGCAGTGAGAGTCCTCTCAGGGAAAACCAGAGGGCAAGTGTCTCTCTGGAGAGCGGCATCGCCTGAAGAAGCAGCCAGCCCAACTCTTCAGAGAGCCAGCCAGGCCGCAATGCCTGGTTCTGAGGGAGTCCTTCCTCAGAACCAGGCACTGTGGGAAGGACCCCATTTCAGCCGGCTCTCTGAAGACCAGTGTTATCAGATTTCATTTATATTTAAGTGGGAAGGAAGTCCAACACAAAGTCACCTTCCACTTCAAAAGCGGAAACTTCTCCAAAATGAGGGAACTGGTAAAAAAGGAAGTTGCCAGTTACAGCAGCTGGAATTGTTTAGCTTAGAAAAAAGGCGAGTAAGGGAGGGGGGGACATGATAGAGGTGTACAAAGTTATGCATGGTGTGGAGAATGTGGATAGGGAGGCATTTCAGCCCCTGCCCCTTCTGAAGCTGTTTATTGATAACTTGGAAAGTTATCCAACGAAAATGGATTTGATTTGAAGAGATAAATGAAAACGGAGCCAAAGTCATGGTGAGGACCATGTGGGGCTATGGGGGCTGGAGAACAATGGGGAGTCACATCTGAATGCAAGGACTGGAAAAAATATTGCATTTATTCTGGGGACAGAGCCTTGTACATATATATGTGTTGTGTGCTGCTGTATCGGTTTGTGGGTAGGGGGAGAGACCCTGCCCATTGCCAGCTCAGGCTCTGCCCACCATTGGCACGGGCCCCTCAAATGATTACATAAGCACATAAGATGACCTGTGCCTATCACGTCCAGCATTCTGTTCCCACAATGACCAACCAGATGTCCTCAGCACATATTATCCCCATAGCCCTACAGGATCCTCACCAAGATTTCGGTTCAGTGTTTACATTGATGTCCTTAAATTAAATCAATTTTCTTTGCCTAACTTTCCGAGTGTCGGAATGAGACTTTAAACAGCTCGACAAGGGGAGGAGTTGGAAGTGAGGGGCGTGTAGGTCTCTGGAGAGCCCTGCCAGTCACTCTCCCCCTGCAGCATTGGCCGCCTCAGGAGAATGGGGCTCTCTGGAGCTGTCACCTGACCAGCAACACACACCAAGTATTCCGGGGTGCCCCACCATGCCCCCTCTCCTGCTGTGGCAAATGCTGCAGGGGGAGAGCAACCAGCAGGCCTCTCCAGATACAGCTACCCACCCTCTGATTCGCCCTGATCCTCTCAGCTGATCCAGAGGGTGGGCAGGTGCCCTGAAGAGCCATCTCAGCCAGGAAAAGGAGTTTGTACCACTCTTTAGAGAGCTGGTAGGCCCAAACGCCTGGCACCGAAGGGGTCCTTCCTCGGAGCCAGGCAGTAGGGGAGGGTATCTGTGGAAATCACCCAGCAAATAGTTTTCCAAGGCAGCCCTCCAGAAGCCGAGCAAAACAGCCAAGAGGAAATCGTCACTGGATTCAGCGCAAGTACGTGTGTCAATAGAGAAGGGAAGTTTGAGTGGAGCTCTAAAAGCAGACAGCGCTGCACTGAACCCAATCTGTACACCAGGAGCTTAGGGGACGCTGGTTCTTCCCTGGTTTTCTTATCAATAAAATGGGACTGGAATTCATTGGGGCTGCTGCTTTGTGGTCAGGGGCCCTCTACTGGCTGAGCCTGGGATGTAGCAACAAATGCATACAATTAATTGTTATGTTTGGTTCTTTCCTTTTTTTATCCATTCATGACAGTTACGTGCCATGGAGCTGAGGGTTCCTAATAATCCAGGGACATGGATGTACCATTTATTTTGGGAGGAGAAAAAAAATCTTATGGGACAATGTATGAGATCTAGGCTTAGAGTGTGGCCAGATTTTCCAAGACCAATTGCCGGAAATGAGAGGGAGGGGAATCCTGAAACATCCCAGGCAGAGAAGTCTTATTTCAGCAGGTGCTATTTGTATGCAAATTCCTGGTGAAATCCCCTCTTCATCACAACAGTTAAAGCTGCAGGAGCCCTGCCCTCTTTTCTATCTGGTCACTCTAGCTCTTCAAATGACACCTGCTGAAATTCCCTTTTCTACACAACTGTTAAAGCTGCAGGAGCCCTGTCTCCCTTTCCATATGGTCACCCTACATAAGCATATCAAGCAATAATAATAATAATAATAATAATATAATTTCTTACCCGCCTCTTCATTTTGATCGAGGCAGGGAACAACAATAAATGATAAAATACATAAAACTGAATCAAAACATAATATACATTGTTAAAAACATCCTAAAAACATTCTAAAAACACCTTAAAATTCCATTGGATAGGCCTGCCGGAAGAGATCAGTCTTTATAGCTTTCTTGAATGCTAGTAGACTGTTAAGTTGACGAATCTCCTCCGGCAGGCCATTCCACAGTCAGGGAGCAGCAGAAGAGAAGGTCCTCTGGGTAACAGTTGTTAATCTAGTTTTTGCTAGCTGAAGTGGATTCTTCCCAGAGGACCTGAGTGTGTGGTGCGTGTTATCTGTAGAGCTCTTATAGATAACACGACACAACTGAGCACTACGTTCACTTGAAATGTCCTCCCAGCAACAGCTCGTCATGGAGTGATTCACTGGAGACCACCAGAACCCATCACTGAGCATCAATTTATGGAGGAAGAAGGCCCCAATAACCTTTTTAGAGGGTGTCGAGAGGCAACAGAGCCAGGATGAGTGCTGTTAACTTACCACTGTGCAAGCACACACCTACACACACCTACATGGTGCTGAGCTAACAACCCTCATGCCTCCTCCATCATATCACACAACACTCTCCAGTAATCACCAGGTCCTTATCCTCCATGCAGCAGCACTCAGTGGCGGATACTGGAAGTTTCCAGTGAACCACTTCACAAGCCAACTTGGCTGCCTCCATATAGTTGCTGCTCTATAGGCAAGCAGTGGCGTAGCGGAACCTGGGCTCACAGGGTCAAAGCGCCAGGACTTTTTGATCAGCAGGGGTGATTATGTGATCTGCCACCCCACCAACCCCATCAAACTTCCATTTCCTTCTAAGCTTAGCTGCAGTCTTCTCAGTAGCCTGGAGTGAGGGGTGGATTTTCCTATTAGCAACATATTGTTGTCCCTGCTATAATGCAAGGTATTTTTTGAGGTGGTTGGATCCTGAATGGGCAATTAAGACCCATTCACTTTACAAAAGACTTGCCAAAAATGAAAAGACGTGGTTTGTGGATCTGGATCAACACAGCTTACCTGCACTTTTGGACTCTCCCTGGTGATGTGGCTATGGAGACTGTTATGATGACTTCAAAATTTTATCACACTATTGTAGACAACTGGCTCATGCATGTACATTCATTACTTTATGGCTGTAGAATCAATTGGTGCATAGGTGTCTGAGGCAGCACAGAACAAAAAACACAGATGGAACTTTCATACAGTCAAACACAACACTTTTTCAAAGAAGTGTGTACACATGGCAGTTTTTCAAGCCATGTCTGTGCCTATGCGAACCATCCCTATATGCAGGCATTTCCTGATTTGCACAACACTATGAGCCATGGTGAAGAAGATTTTGCAGAAGAATGGGACAAAACAAATAGCATGGACATCTCCAAGTGCTTCATCAGATGTGGAGGTAAAATCACGGTTCCCTACTGCCGCTTCTCCCCGCCCCCCACTTCTGTCCCACAATACTTCCTCTTCCCCACGGAGAAGAAAGAGGAAGTAAACAAAGATCGCGTGGCCCATTCAGTGGGCATTTTTATCGTGCCGCTTTTCCTGCACACAGCAGGAGTTTGCGTCAAGTTTCATTTCTAAAAATGTTGGACTTTCTGGGGTCTTATTTTGTGACAGGAAGATGGCCAGAAGAAGCAGGAGACACATGGGAGGTGGACGTTGTCATCAAAAGGACCCACAAAAAACTGTGATTGGGCAATAATGAGCATGCAATAATGAGCATGCAAATATAAAACTGGTGTTTTATATAAAAATGTTCCACATATTAAAATCTGTTTATATAGGTATATGTTTTTAAAAATTAAGCTAAACAATTTTATATATATATATATATATATATATATATATATATATATTTAAAAAAATCTATAAAAAATATAAATTGGATGCACTACTAGTGCTTTATTTTGTTTTTGGAGTGCTGAATCACGCGCATTGGATCACCTGCATATTGGTTGGTCTGAAATTTTGTATGTGCATTGCTGGAGTTGCCATTCTTTAAGCTCGTCTCCAGAAATTACATATCTGAAAGGAGGCAAGGTAGACACATTTGATTGTAATGTACCCACCAGTGGAGGCTGGTGGCTCTGATGTCAGTGGGGCAATGGATCTGCTCCAGGTTTCGGTCAGAACTCTAAAGGAGCTATCCAAGTTTCTTTGCACCTTGCATATAGCTCTTTTAGAGTTCTGACTGGTTCTGAGTGAAACCCGCAGCAGGTTCACCGCCCCACTGACATCAGAGCCACCAGCCTTCACTGGTGCATACTTCCTCATTTGCTGCTTTCCTTCCTTCCTTCTCCCTACCACCACCTGTCCCGAAGGACAATCGTTGATGAAATTGTTTGACTTGGAGCTCTTTTTTAGGAAGGACCACCAGCTCTGTTGTGAGGTATAAATATCGTCAGTTGGATCTGGACTTCATCATACATTGAGTCAATCCGGTTTCCCCCAACCGCTGATCATTTGTTTCCCCCCCAGTATTTGCATGTTTTTCTCCCATTCTAAAAGGTTGAAATGCCTCTCCTAATTGCCTCTCCTCTTAGTTACTGGCAGTAAGTGCTTTAAGCCCCTCCCCCTTTTGCCTTTGACCCCACCCACCACTGGAATGTGGTCCCCCACAAACTTCTGCAACATTGAAATTGGCCCTCAGACTGAAAGAGGTTCAGTGCCCCTGCATTCAGGGCTGTACAAGGCAAGAGTGAGCACCTTAAGTTGGGCTTGGAAACAGGCAGGCAGCCAACACAGTTGCCTCAAGGCCGGCTAATCCAAACATCCCCATTTCCCTCTGTAAAATGTTGAGCAGAAGCCCTTGTAGGCCTGGAGCCCACAGGGTGACTTTTTGTATGAAAACCAGGCAGAGTATTGGTGAATGTGAACTTCTCCTTTCTCACTGTTAGCAAGCCAGATAGGCTAGGCCATGCTGAGACGCTGGCTGGAAGAACCTCAGCCCGCAACAGCATCAACACTGTATAGTATTTCATTCCTGGAAATGAAACACCCAGTATGAAGTTGTCCTGGATCCCAGACAAGGCACTTAATGCCTGCCCAGCAGTAATTCCCAAACTCAATGCCAGAGCATAGGAGCACGCTGAAAGAAAAGTGCTAGTGTGCCACGAGAAATAACAAACACAGCAGCTCAAGGTAGCCAGCCCTGAGACTAAGCTGCCAACCAGCCTCTGCACAATTCACTGTTCTAGCCTCTCTCCTAACCAGGCACCCCAGGGGACAGTTCATTCTGACACATCGCTCTCCGTTGGGTGAGATTGGCTTAGAGTTTTTCTACATGAGACTGTTAATCTGCTGTCTCTGCTTTTGCTTTCCTTGCAGAATTGAGGCCCAAGCTCTACACAAAGAGCTTTTCCTTTACTGCTTTTCCATTACCTAACCTCTAGGTGGTGCTGTGCTATAGCAGAATAGCAAAAATAGGAAAATATATTTTCTTCCACTTTCAGAAATAATACTCCATTTTTCCCATACAAAAGAAACCAAAAAATCCAGGAAAGTGCCCTTAAAAAACAGAAGTAAAACCAGAGAGTCATGGTGTCGTCTGAAGAACCCATAAACAATCATAAGGAAGAACAAGCAGACAATAAATGCCTCATGTAGAAAAGCTCTCATTCAATCACATCTGCTGCAAAAACACAGCAGAATTACTTGTCCTGAGAAGTCGCACACCCAGAACAGGGACTCATGCAGAATAAGCAGTTGAATAGGAAGGTATAACAACCCCTACTCACATGCGGTGGACCCAATCCAGCACTTACACTAGAGTCAATATTATTAGATCACCTAAACATTATGCATTTAATGTAGCATCTACTTTAGCTCTGAGCTAGTTTAAATTGCATCAGTGACAGTGCAGTGGCCAAGTTTAAAGACGACACCAAATTATTTAGGTTGTTAAAACACAAAGGGATTGTGAAGAACTCCAAAGGGATCTCTCCAAGCTGGGAGAGTGGTCATCCAAATGGCAGATGCGGTTCAATGTAAGCAAGTGTAAGGTGATGCACATTGGGGCAAAAAAAACCCAACTTCAAGTATAACCTAATGGGATCTGAGCTGGCAGTAACCAAACAAGAAAGAGATCTTGGGATTGTGGTGGACAGCTCGATGAAAATGTCAACCCAGGGTGCAGCCGCTGTAAAGAAGGCAAACTCCATGTTAGGCATTAAAGGAATGGAGACTAAAAAGGCCAGTATCATACTGTCCTTATACAAATCTATGGTGCGACCACACTTAGAATACTGTGTTCAGTTCTGGTCACCACACCTAAAAAAGGATATTATAGAGCTGGAAAAAGTGTAGAAAAGGTAAATTAAAATGATTAAGGGGCTGGAGCATCTCCCCTATGAGGGAAGGTTACATCAACTGGGATTGTTTAGCTTGGAGAAGAGGAGGCTAAGGGGAGACGTGATAGAGGTGTACAAAATTGTGCATGGTATGGAAAATACGGATAGGGAGACATTTTTCTCCCTCTCTCAAAATACTTGAACCCAGGGTTATCCCATGAAGCTGATTGGTGGGAGTTTCAGGACAAATAAAAGGAACTACTTCTTCACACAGCGCATAGTTAAATTATAGAACTCACTACCACAAGATGTAGTGATTAGCACCAATTTGGACGGCTTTAAAAGGGGGTTGGATAAATACCTGGAGGAGAAGGCTATCCATGGCTACCAGTCCTGATGGTTGAGCGCAACCTCCAGTATTGGAGGCAGTAAATCTGTATATGCTAGTTGGTGGGCCACGTGGGTGGGAGGGTGCTGTGGCACCAGGTCCTGCCTTGTTGGTCCCTGGCCGATGGCTGGTTGGCCACTGTGTGAACAGAGTGCTGGACTAGATGGACCCTTGGTCTGATCCAGCAGGGCTCTTCTTATGTTCTTATGCTCATGGGAGTGGGGGAGTATTGGGAACAAAGTGCAAGAGAACAGGGCGTTAATTTCCCCACCCACCCCATAGTCCCAATGGTCCCAACAAAATTTGCTTCTCACCCCACAAAGCTGTTATTTGGCACAGAAAGAAAACTGCCGTTGGTTCCCTCCCATTGTGGATATCAGTTTGACAGTGGGGAAGAAGCGAATTTTGTTTGGACCAATGTGCAGATCTGACCAGCAATGGAACGATTTAAAATACAGTAACAGATTACAATAAGGATGCCCCAAAGTAATGTGCTCACCTAAAATAAATTGATCTGGGCTCCATTTGAATGTGGTCAGAACTGATTGTTTTAATGTCCAGGCAATTCTCAGTTCCAGGTCTGATGGCACTGCTAATGATGTCATTAGGAACACAATATAGCCCAGAGGTCTGAGCACCAAGAGTCCTGTAAATTAGTTTCCTAGAGCCTCCAGGTCTCTGATAGAGACCAAAGAGCCTTGGGAATCCACATTTCCCAGGGGTCTTGTTGCCTAACTTATTCAAAGTTGCCATGTTTTTGTTCTGATTTTATTTATAACTAGCTGTACCCTGCCACGCGTTGGTGTGGCTCAGTCTGGTTAAATTGAAAAGAAAGAAAAGACAAAGCGGATGTTTCTAATATGTTTAATTTCACAATGCTTGTGGATATACAATATTTTTAGTTGTTCCATTGTCTGTGTAGATATAGAGATTGTCTGGTTTGCCGACTCTAGAACACGCAACATATAATTGTCCATGTGAGAAGCAATCTGTGTCTAGATCTAAACCACACAATTCTAAAGTTTGGCCTGAGCTTTGTTGATGGTGATTGCAAACGCCAATCAAATTGGGAATTGCAATCTCTTAAATTGAAATGGCATATCTGTTGGAATCATAGGAATGCGAGGAATGAGGACATCTTCACCTTTGAAAGGTCCTGTCAAGATTGTTCCTTCTATGACGTTGCTCAGTAATTTTTTTACAGCAAGCCGTGTGCCGTTGCAAAGTTTTGTGAGAGAACATGCAAATAGGAGAGGAGGCAGAGGCAGTGGATTGGCCTGCTGTTTGGTTTTTAAAAAAGGATGTTTTTACGGTGAGGAGGTTAGTGGAAACTCCTGGCAGTTACCTTTCTTCGGAATGTGTAACTGTCACAGGTGTGACATCTATATTCACTCAGCCAATTGTGAGAGAACATGCAAATAGGAGAGGAGGCAGAGGCAGTGGATTGGCCTACTGGTTGGCGATGTCACAAAGATCAGCAGGACTGGTTTTTAGGAGGCCTATTTCTTCGATTTTAAGACAAATCTTTGACCCCATAGAGAACATAGTTACATAACAACGCTCGCGTATTCGAACGCAACGCTGTGTCAAAATTTCAAAGCAATCGGTGAAGAACTTTCGGAGATATAACATCTGTTTCGAACGAACATTTACATTTTTATTTATATAGATTCCTCTCCATTTTGTTTTTCATTTATTGTTATTAATGTGAATTCTCAGTTAAGCTATTATTAATATTATTACACTTTTCAAACACTGCCTGGACTTTTTAACCTTCTCCTTCTTCAGAATAATCTTATACTGTAACATTATTGTGTGCATGTGTCCAAAACCTCCTCCTAGATCGTTGGCTATTTGCATCAATTACAATGTTTCCCTTTTTTTCAAGAAAAGCAGACCAGATATCCACGTATTTATCCACTCACAAATTGCGCCTATATAACCCCCATTCAAACATTGATAGGGTTTTCTTTTTAATGAATGGTATACATGATGAAAAATGATGATATTCCTATATACGTAATGCTTTTTTTTTCTTTACACAATGTATTTTCTGTTCTGTTTTGTTGATATACACAATAAAAAGGGAGAAATGTTTCCCTTTAGAAGCAATTTCCAATGTTCTTTTCACTGCAGGTTTTCTGTTGTCTGCCACCAACAGAATCGAAAGAAAACATCTAGCAATGCAAGCAAATATTCTTCCTCTGATAAAGCAATCTGAAGCACGCATGCTGCCATTTGGTAACCCATTAACCAAACTGCCCAGATCGATCTACCATTCTGTGATTTTTGCCATTCAGTGACACTGGCTGCTATCTGGCCAGGAAACCTCACTTCTGCCGGTGGTGTTGAAATGATGTATGGGGAGGAGATTGCAGCATTTGACGTCATTCCAATAGGACAAAACTCAGCTGTTTGTCCAAAGTGAGGGTTGCAGGTAGGTGTCTTGGAAAACAGAATTCTTACACAAGAGCAAAAGAAGAGATCTGACCTGAAATGCTATTGATCATTCAACTTTTGCTGCAAGGAGAAAGGAACTGTAGGTATGACTTGCCCCTTTTATCCAGTGTCTGCCTTCCAAAGAATTCCAACTATATTCTCATTTTTTTTAAAAAAAAAAATACATTAAAAATGAATAAGAAGGCTCAAAATTTAATTTTGTACATCTGGAAGAAGAGAGGGGTCAGTCAGGGTACTATTTTGTGCATGTTTAGATGGGGAAAAGTCCTTGATACTGGGAGCTCTAGGACTTTTTTGTCCTTTTTTAAGGCTGCAATCCTATGGAGTAAGTCCCATTGAAGGCAATGTGGCTTGTTTTCAAGTGGACATGATTAGGAGCCTCCCCCAAAACTGGCACCTTCCATGGGCATGTCTGCACGAAGGGTTTGCTCCGGGGTGGCTTCGCAGTAGCGGCACGTCATCTACATGACGCAGCTGCCATTGCGAAGCCATCTGGGGGCAAACCCTGGAAACTCCTCTCCAAAAAAGTTGAGTACTTACACTGACTTTTTGGGCAACGGAGCCCATGGCGCCCCCAAACTGGTCGCCATGAGCCACCCCGCACCTGTAAAAGTTAAAAAAAATGGGGGGAGGAGAGGAATGGGGCCGTTCCTCCCACCCTTTTAAAAAATATATTATCTGTATCTCTGCAGCTGCACAGATACAGATAATAAAAAGAAAAAGAAATGGGGGGGAAGAATGGGCAGCCAGAAGGAGGCGAGGAGAGGTGGTTCGCCCCGAGTCCCTACCCCCTCTCCTCGGGTCCTCCATCTGGCTGCCCGTTCCTCCCCCACCATTTATTTTTATTGTCTATATCTGCGCAACTGTGGAGATAAATAATAGAATAAAAAAGGGGAACAGCCCCATTCCTCTCCTCTCCTCTCCTCCTGTTTTAATTTTTTTTTACTTTTAAAAACCGGGGAAGTTCGCACTTGTGTTCCTTCCCGTGCAGATGTGGGGAAGGAACGCAAGCACGGGCACATGGTGCCTCATAGTGCCAAAGCACCACCATAAAGACCGGGGGGCATATGTGTTAGACTACAACCCCTATCATCCCTAGCCAGAATGGCCATGTCAAGCTGGCTGGGGATGATGGAGGGCACCAGGTTGGGGGAAGGCTGATGTACTGGATTGCACAGCCACCTCTCTTAGCCTAAGCGAGACTTTAAGGAACAGGAGCCAGTCACAAGCTAGTAAGTTGGCTAGAAGGAAAAGCATCAGTATTCTTTCCTACACTCGCAGCTGCATGCACAAAGGTGCAATGCTCAGTATTCAGTGTTTGTTGCTAAATAGCCACATCATGCCAATTATAAGGTTGTATAAGCACAGAGAGAGAGGGGGGGCATATCAAGAGATTTAAGGTGGGATTTGCCATGTACCCCCGATTCCTACTGAGAGTAAGATGTAGAAAGGCTCAGCATGTAGAAAGTACTGTTCATTAATTAGAAATGCTCATAGAAAGCAGCCAAATAACCTCCTTGTCCCCAAATGACAAAGACATGATGGAGAAGATGGGACTAGCGAGGGCATGAGGCTCGAATACTTGAACAGGTATTCAAATTCCCAGCTAAGAAATGGTCTTCGGGTCCCAAAATCACTTGCAAGTGAAAAGGACATCCAACTACCCTGGACTCCAGTGCAGTTGCCAACTAACCAGAAAATGGGCCTGGCATGCTCTTGTGCCTTTAACTCCTGCAGAACTAAGCAGGTGAAGCTTTTGAAAGCATGCAGGTAAGCATTATCATCTGATAATGTCTGCAGCTCGTGCTGCTATGAAAGGTACAGGAGTGAGGGCCAATACAAAGTTGGTAACCCTTAGCCCTTAAGGAGCTTCAAATCTAAATTTGAAGAGTGGAGGCCACTACATTCAGCCCCCACTGTTCATTAATGCAGGCAAACACAGAGGAACATACATGGCGGGGATAGTCCCCAAATTGCATTTTCCTCAACAGCACTTTCAATTGGGGGAAAGGAAATCGCATAACTCTGTGCCCTCTTCTTACCATAATGATTGTAGCTCAGTAGTAGAGCAGCTGCTTTGCAAGCGGAAGGTCCCAGTTTCAATTCCCAGCTTCTCCAGATAGAGCTAGGGAATCATTATTGCCTGCAACCCTGGAGAGCTGTTGCTGCCAGCCACTGTTGGCAATACTGAGCTGGATGGACCAAGGGTCTAACGCAGTATGAAGCAGTTTCTTATGGTCCTATGACATGGTGGATTAATGTACTAAGCAACTGGTGATGGGTTTCTTTCAAAAGTCAATGGAATTTGAAGAAGTTGTACATTTGCCCAAGGGTGAACACACACGTTCCACGGAGTAATGAGAGATCCGGCTAGGGTGACTATATGGAAAGGAGGACAGGGCTCCTGTATCTACCAGTTGTATAGAAAAGGGAATTTCAGCAGGTGTCATATGTATGCTTGCAGCACTTGGTGAAATTCCCTCTTCATCACAAAAGTTAAAGGTGCAGGAGCCCTGCCCTCTTTTGTATCTGGTCACTCTAGAGCAGCATAGCTCCTGTCGTGATGAAGAGACACCTGCTGAAATTCCCCTTCCAGTACAACTGTTAAAGATACCTGAGCCCTGTCCTCCTTTTCGTATGGTCACCCTAGAGATGGCAGACCCAATTCCCTGCCCCAGGAGTTCATGTTTCAGTACTGTGTTGAAGGACAATAACAAAGAGTCCAAACTAGACATACTGAACTGGAAATGCCATTCTTTCCTATGGGGGGAGGGGACACACCTTCTATAGCATCCTCGTCCTTAAGCAAAGCCCAAGGCTTATGGATTTTTTGCTTCTGTCAGTGCAGCTGCAAGGCCGCGGCAGGTGCAGCCATTCTATTTATAGGCCTATCAGGTGTTGGCTAAAACTGTTTGCACTTTCTATAGATTACCCATCAAGTATGACAAGAAAACACTTCAGAACAGGGCGATGAATTAGCCCAGGTTAAAGAAGCAGGATCTTCTTAATTGAATACATCTGGGAAGGGACACGCTCTGGCTTTCCGCCCAGAGCTTCTCACAAGCACGAGAAAGCCAAGGCGACTGCTTTATACTAGCACCATTGTGTACAGAGGAAAGTTTGTGACCATCTGCTGTTGTTTAAAATGGGGCTACATGGTTAGGCTGTTTTTCTGGCCCAAGGCTATTTCTCGATGCTTCAAGATGTGTTCTCTTACCTATGCATTTCCCTTAGCCAATGCCTACAGCAGCTGCGTGTTACCTTGCTGCATGTGGTTTAACAGAAGCTGAGAAACAAAGGCTGACGCGCACGTCTTCGTTCTCTGCCATTACTGTCACTTTAAACCTGTGCGGCTTTTCTGAAACTTAAGCAGAGCCTGTTATTTCCCAGGGACAGAATGAATGAACAGAGCTCTGTGAGCTTCTTATTGTTTTCCTTTTGTTGGCAGCAGTTTTTCCCCATTCCATAAATATCCAAGTGCATACTATTCCCACTGCTCAATACAAATGACTTCAATGCCAATACATCCAACAGTAGGGATGTGCTCCGCTTCTAATCGGACCGGCGAATTAGAAGCAGAGCGGGGTGCTTCACTCCCCTTAAAGCAGAGGCGAAGAGGATTGGGGGGCCGGCGGAGCGTTGCGAAGAGGATCGAGGTGAAGGCGGATCCTTCGCCTCGATCCGGAGCTCTGCAAGAAAGGTAAGTGGGGTTTACTGGGCCCTGCCTCTGTCGCTGTCGCCCATGCAGCGACAGCGGCAGGGCCCGGTAAACCCCCCTCCTCTCCCTTACCTGCGTCCGTCCGCAGTCCCTCGGCTTCTTCAATTGAGCCCACGGCTCAACCAGGAAGTCTAGGCCGCACGGCCCAGACTTCCTGGTTGAGCCACGGGCTCAATTGAAGAAGCCGAGGGACCGTGGATGGACGCAGGTAAGGCCCCCCTCCCCCTTGGTCCCTTACCAGGCTCTGCAGGTAAGGGAGAGGAAGGAGGGGGGCCTTACCTGGCGCCACTCCCCTCCACTGCGGAGCTCCGATTCGGAGCCAGAGCTCCGCGGCGAAGAGGAGCGGACTATGGGCGGAGCGGCGCGGGCCTGATCTAAAATTTTCAGATCGGCCCGCGGGGCGGATCGGGGGGTCCGTGCACACCCCTATCCAACAGTATCCACATATTCAGTCAGTTGCTGAACCTCTGAATTGACTCGGCCAATGAGTGTCATCTCTTATGGTGACCATTTTGTGACGGAGGAAAGAACATACGATTCTGTGGGGCTGGAATAGCGAAATTCTAGGGATCCCGCTTAGATAATTCATGGAGGATAAGGCTACTAATGGCTATTAGTCAGGATGGCTATGGTCTGATCCAGCAGGTCCTAAAGCAGAACACAAGGCCATGGCCAATGTGCTGCCCCAGAGATCTGTGGTGATGCGCACTGGCCAGGGATAAATCCTTGTGGGGAGGCTTTTTACATTGTTGTTTTTAAATTCCATCTCTTCAACATAATCCCAAGGAAAGGCGTTGTAAGCCATGATCTGACACGCTGAGAAAAAGGATCCCTCATTTTTTTAAAAAAAGTGTCCCTTCCCAAACAAGAACCGCTAGATAATGAGGGAAGATAATGAGGGCTTTGTGCAACTATGTTTTGGACATGGTGGAGACTGGGCTGTCAGCCACAGGGCTGGTGTCAAAGGCAGGCATGGCCCACATCCAGCAGGGGACCACTGAGAAGAACCCCATGGAGTTGCTCCTCCACTTCACCATAGCAACCTTCTTGTTCACCTACCTCTCACTCTGGCCCAGGCAACAGTGGTGGCGAGAAGGTGAAGCAGAAGATGCCACTGCTTATTTGTTCTCTGCCTCTCGAGCAAGCAAGCAGGTGGTAGCAAAGATGAGAAAGAGGAGGAACAAGAGCAGGTGGTGACAGTGGTGGTGAGAAGGTCAGCTCACTGAAGGAGGGCCCACTGAGGGTATCTTGCCCAAGGCCCCTCAAAAACCTGGTGCCAGCAGTGGTCTCCAAGACAAAGAAGTAGATAAGGATATTGTTATTATAGGTATCAGCATTAAGACACCATAAAGGGGTGGGGAACGAGGGTGTAAGTTATTGTAGCAACCATCTCCGGTAGCAATTATTGTCCTTATCATCACCCAGGGCATTGACCTGCTGTATAAACGGTGGATGGGAAAACTCAGGCAGAACAACCTTAAATGCAATATTGACACAAGAGGCCTTTTAGCTAAAAAAAAACCCCAACAGCCTCCAAAATCTGCTGCTATCCTGGTTCATGGAACTCTGGGCTTCCAAGCAGGTGTAGCCTTGGGGAGATCAAATGATTGGTCATGGAGTTGGATCCTTCTAGCTGTGTTAGTTGGAATCAAATCAAGGATGTTGGCTGCTCTGAGGACCATGCAAAGAAAGTGAAGAACCCTTATTCTTGGCCATTAGACTTACCAAAAGACCTGACCTAGCCTGCTCCTGTGCCTCTAACAGCTGGCTGAGCTGCAGAAAGCAGCAGCTGACACTATTCAGGATGTAAATAGGTATTAGGACCTGCTAATATCTCAACATCAAGGGAGTTGGCCAAATATGTAGATGCTCCAGAGAAACTTATCAATGGAACCTTCTCAAACTGGGGAATGGCAACGAGTGGGGTGCCGCAGGGCTCAGTCCTGGGCCCAGTGCTCTTCAACATTTTTATTAATGATTTGGACAAGGAGGTGCAGGGAATGCTGATCAAATTTGCAGATGACACAAAATTGAGTGGGATAGCTAATACCCTGGAAGACAGAAACAAACTTCAAAGTGATCTTGATAGGCTGGAGTGCTGGGCTGAAAACAACAGAATTAAATTTAATAGGGATAAATGCCAAGTTCTACATTTAGGGAATAGAAACCAAATGCACAGTTACAAGATGGGGGACACTTGGCTCAGCAATACTACAAACGAGAAGGATCTTGGAATTGTTGTAGATCACAAGCTGAATATGAGCCAACAGTGCAATATGGCTGCAAGAAAGGCAAATGCTATTTTGGGCTGCATTAATAGAAGTATAGCTTCCAAATCACATGAGGTACTGGTTCCTCTCTATTTGGCCCTGGTTAGGTCCAGTTCTGGGCTCCACAATTCAAGAAGGATGCAGACAAGCTGGAGCGTGTTCAGAAGAGGGCAACCAGGATGATCAGGGGTCTAGAAACAAAGCCCTATGAAGAGAGACTGAAAGAACTGGGCATGTTTAGCCTGGAGAAGAGAAGATTGAGGGGAGACATGATAGCACTCTTCAAATACTTAAAAGGTTGTCACACAGAGGAGGGCCAGGATCTCTTCTCGATCCTCCCAGAGTGCAGGACACGGAATAACGGGCTCAAGTTAAAGGAAGCCAGATTCTGGCTGGACATCAGGAAAAACTTCCTGACTGTTAGAGCAGTGCGACGGTGGAATCAGCTACCTAGGGAGGTTGTGGACTCTCCCACACTAGAGGCATTCAAGAGGCAGCTGGACAACCATCTGTCAGGGATGCTTTAGGGTGGATTCCTGCATTGAGCAGGGGGTTGGACTCGATGGCCTTGTAGGCCCCTTCCAACTCTGCTATTCTATGATTCTATGAAAGAATCATATGCAATCTGTGGAAAAACAATGCCTCGGCAGCAGTAAGTGTGGAAACAACTTGGTAATCAATTGGCACAGCAAGACTATGAGTGTAAATAAACACCTAAAGTGGGACAATTATTTTCTGTAGTGAGTTAGCCACTCCTAGCTAAATGACATTACTCATAGTCTGGGGAAATTGTCAGAACAGGAGCTTTTAAAATAACAATTATATCTTGCAAAGCTGCTTGGTTCTTACTGACTCATTCGTTTATGTGCTCTGGTTATTAGGAAAATTGGACAGTTTTGTACACCTCATGATCAGAATACACAGCATGAAGTCAGCCTCAACAACGGCAGTGAGCAAAAAGCAAACCAACCATACATGCTAGCTGCAACCTTGTGGGTAGAGAAAACTTGTAGTGGCAGCCAGGAATGTAAGTCTGAAAATAAGAAAAGCCACACCGGTGACAGAACAGAGTCATGCCAAAGTTCCTCCTTAAAACAGAAAAACAAGCTTTAGCCCAAGAATATAGTAGTAAAATACACCACGGGACAAACAGAGATTTCTGGCAGCAACTGGAAACCCACCATCCCTCAGTAAGAAGATTCAATATAAAAGATAAGCTGTTCTTCTCCACCACCTCAGGAACCTCACGAAGGACCAGATTATTTTGACAAACTTTATTATCAAGTTCATCAGCCCAGTCCAAAGATTTAATAAAAGAAGCAATCTGTTTACTGAGGGTTTCCTTGGTTTACGTCTTTATTTAACAATATATCCACAGTCTCTGGCTGAACTCAATAATTCAAAAGTGACTGAGTTCAGTTCCCCACATTCTAATGTCTCTGTTTAATGGACTCACTTCTCCAGTAGCCTTCAAAATGCCCGGTTGTACAGCCGTCTTGCAAGATGCCCCATACTCCCCTGCATGTTTGCTGCTTTTATTGCTAGACTAGGGCATTTACCCCTGAGTTCATCCACTCATGGGGTCGGCATCCTGACCTACCATTTCAAGCAGCAATCTGACAGATGCCCTTGCCACTAGGAAGGCCTGGGTAGACTGTGGAATCTGTGTAGATTCTGTTGAGAGAATGTTGCATCCTCACCTGCAAGTTACAGGAAGGGGGACAATGCTTTTAAAAGGAGACACCCTTACCAAATAATTCCCATCAGATTCAAAACTGGAAGAACCTGTGGGACAGTTTGCCATCTCGTCTGTTTCAAATATCTGTGTTAGTCAATTTCGTTTAGCTGTGGGGAGAGACTGCTTCTTCTTAGGAACAGGATCAGTTTAGGCTGCAAGCTTTTGCCCACTTACCTGGGAGTAAGCACCATGAAGCACATTAGGCCTTCCTTCTAAGTAAATAGGCTGGTGTAGGGAAGGCTGGTCTAAGGAATGGAAGAAATAGCAGCTCTGTCCTAGACTCGTTTAACCCCCTTGAAAGCTGACCAAGCAGACAATCTAGTTGGTGCAACATTTTAAATGGCTGTAACCAGCCCATGTTATTGCCTGGTCAAGTCAAAGGACCTGTAAATAACGGCACACTGGCATTTGGAAGCCACCCTGTCCATACAGGAACCCAGTATTCACTAACTTAGTTTATAGTCCAAATTAGTTTGGCCTGACCTGAGCCACACAGGAGTGAAAGGGCCTGGGTGCAACCCTACACATTTCTGGTCAGAAGTAAGCCACACTGAATTCAGTGCAGCTTACTCCAAAGTATAGGATGGCCATATGAAAAGGAGGACAGGGCTCCTGTATCTTTAACAGTTGTATTGAAAAGGGAATTTCAGCAGGAGTCATTTGTATATATGGAGAACCTGGTGAAATTTCCTCTTCATCACACCAGTTAAAGCTGCAGGTGCCCTGCCCTCTTTTAAATCTGGTCACTCTAGTATAGCTCCTGCAGCTTTAACTGTGGTAATGAAGAGGGAATTTCACCAGGTTCTCCATATATACAAATGACGCCTGCTGAAATTCCCTTTTCTATGCAACTGTTAAAGATACAGGAACCCTGTCCTCCTTTTCATATGGTCACCCTAACCAAGTAAGCAGGTATAGAGGATGGCAGCCTAAGTCATGTTTAGAGTGGACAATCAAGCATAGCAGAGTGCAGTTTGTTGCTCTTTCAGCCCAACTCTCTCTGTGTGTGCTTACTTTAACTCCCAAGCAACATGGCTGAAAAAAATAAACACTGGAGTGTTGACTTGGATCGATGTGATAATTTAATCTCAAGTTGTCATGCAATTTGTTTTTTTCCTGACCTTACTGGCCATTTATTTATATTAATTTTTAAAAAACCAAAAATTAACTTAGACCTTGACCTATTTTGAAAAACGAATTCATGGCAGCTCACAACAATAAAATGGGCAAACAATACATAAAACATTGGTTCATAAAACAATAAACATGGAAAGCAGCAGTTAACATAAGAAAGCCAGAAATCAAATAACTAAAACAACACTTCATAAAGCACCAATAAAAAAGTAGTAAGAGCCAAAACAAAAGCATAGAAAGTACTCAACCAAAAGCCTTCTTAGACAACCAAACCCTAAAGACATTAAATATTGGAGCTTGCCAGATCTCACATGGAAGAGCATTCTACAAGGTGAGTGCTAACACTGAGAAGGCCCTGCCCCTCATCACTACCTGCCACACCTTTGACAGCTGGGGCATCTGGATCAAGGCCTCAGATGCTGAACTGAGCATGTGAAGAGGAACATATATGAAGGCAATCTATAATGTACTCAGGTACCAAGCTGTTTATGACTTGAATGTTAATAGCAGATGATGAGGCAACTCATTTTTGTCCTGTTTTATGTATATAAGTGGGACTTGCTATAAAAAGTTGCAGCGTGGAGTGGGTCCTTTTTAGGGTTCCAGCCAGCCAGGCCCTTTTCAAGATATTCCTTTCCATTCCACTCCAGTCTCCACCACCACCTGTTTTCCATTTTCCCCCTCACCCATACATGTCCACTGAGCACACCTATTTCAGCTGATTTGGGGTCTTCAACTCCACCTCTTCACTCCTTTGGGGTTCTTTTCTTTTCTTTCTTTAAGATTTTCTGGTACCCCTAAGCCTGCCCATCTCTCCCTCTTCTGTGTGCATGATGTCATTTTGGCTGCATAAGGCTCGACACTCTGACAATGAGTTTGCTATTAGAGAGAGAGAGAGAGAGAGAGAGAGAAATTACACACACACACACTTCTATACCATCTGCTTGACAAGGCCCAGAAACTAGCTACTGCAAAGGGCTTTGGGGGTTGGCTCTGTCAAGGATCACATGCAAGGTTATGATGACTTACCTTATTTTATCATGTTATGGCAAGGAAGAACTGGAGCAACCGGCTGAAGTCAAACACAGGCTGGCAGGCATTAAAAGCTATTTGATGGGTCAGAATAGAGGTGAGACAAAATTTACAGGGTACAATAATCTGGTGAATCAGAAGCACAGTTCTGACAGAATCTGGAGTTTCCTGGCTTTTCATATCCCATTTTTGGTCTACTGGCAGACCACAATTCTGCAGGCCAAACAACTATAACACTGAATATGATGCTTTGGTATTGCAAACAAAATAAATATTTGCATCTAAAAGAATATAAGTTCGTTACTTTTTTTGCTGGAGCCTCAGCAAAAGACGTTACACTGTTGTGATTACCAGCTATGGTTTTGCATCACCATATGGTACAATAACACAGCTCAAGACTTATTTATTTATTTATTTATTACATTTTTATACCGCCCAATAGCCGAAGCTCTCTGTTTTAGTTAATATTCACATAATGGGAGTAGGGGGGAATTCAGCTCCTTTAAAATTACTACAATAGGAAGGATAGCACTCTGAAAATGGGGACTGTCCTGGATAATTCTGGGGTGCTAACAGATAGGCAATTTCAAAACGTTGAATTGTCTTGGTCAAATTTGAACAGAAAAAGAAGTGTGTGCATAATTATGTGTTGTAATATTTATATTCTATGTGACTAGTACAAATAGTAGATCAAATACAATATGACTCTCAAATTCAATATACTTAGCAATGTAATGGCTTGGATCCTAACGTAGCCTTCTGCAAACAAAAGGGCTTCTTGCATTCACAGAAGGCTTCTAGTCCAGCAAAAGATTCTGAATTTCACTCAGTGGATACTCCTGCCTGTGGGAGAAAACCTAGGATCCATGAAAATATACTTATAAAATACAGTAAAATAATTATTAAAGAACAAAAACAACAAAGAGTTTTGTGGCACAAATCAAAGACAAACAAATCTATTTGGCATAATTTTGTGGACTCAAGCCTAATTCATCAGCTGCATGAAATGTTCTCCAGATAGGTAAGCAGATAGAAGAAATTGTAACTAGTGAGATAAGAGGGGACCAAAATGTGGAAAATACAGACAGTGATTTTACTTTGTTTACAGTGTCCAGTCACAAAGCAGTAGTTGGATGATAACACAGACATCCTTGCATTGGTGTGCTGATTAACACATGCAGTGTGATATTATTATTATTATTATTATTATTATTATTATTATTATTATTATTATTATTATTATTATTCCTTTGTCGCTATTGAAGCCACAGGAGATAAAGGCCATTTCTACACCTGCCTTTTCTCCTGGGATCATCCCGGGATCATCCCTGTGCATCCAAATGCCACAAGGGGATCCCAGGAGCAGGCAGGGACGATCCCTCCATTTTCCTGGGATAATCCTTAGGTGTAGAAAGGGCCATAGTTGAACTTTCTGATTAAATGTAGCTCAACTGTCTTTGAAATTCCTTTGCTCAACAATGGCCACCTAAAGGTCAGCGACAGAATGCCCTGGGAGGTCAAAGTGTTCTCCCACTGGTTTTGGATTATTGCCATTTCTGAGATCAGATTTGTGGCACATAGGTAGTGACTAGAAGTCAAAAGGCTCCCTACATTAGTAAGTGTAGAATTGCCTTTTCATCTAAGAATACAGGATATAAGTTTCTCAACATACACAATAACAAAAGCACGGCTAAAACCTTCTCTCTCTCTCTCTCTCTCTCTGCTAAAAAAGAGATTAAATTGCAACATTGGATGACATCCTGTGGCAGATTTCGGCAGTGCACTTGTTGGGAATGGAAAAGCTGTTCTGAGGTTGACAGGTTTTCCACAACAAAAGGACTGTTCCGTTAGTGGCCTGCATCACACGCCTTATTAACAATATAAGAACATGTGACCACCAGAGGAAGTTACCAGAAAATGACCATCCACAATGGACTTTAAATTACCATTTGAAGGATCAGGTGTCAGTACAAGAAAGTCAGTCACATCTCCTGAGCCCTTCTCTGGCATTCATGCATCTCTTATACCCAGGTTTAATTTTTCCTGATTTCATAAGGATGCCTGCCACTTTGGCCATTTTTCTGCTCTCTGCTGCTTGGCCTCTGCTTTATGTGAGATGAAGCAAACCCACATTTAAAGAAACATACCTACTGTGGCCCTAAAAGCCTTTCCAGACTTTTACTGTCCTGCCAAAGGAAATCACTATTCAGAAGAATGGAGGAATGTCCATATAGGTCTTTAAAGAGATATATAGAATAGGCCCAATTGATTCTCTAGTTCAGCCTTGCCCAACCTGGTGCCCTTCAGATGTTTTGGACTTTGGCTCCCATCAGGCCCAGCAAGCGTTGACAGTGGCCAGGACTTCTGACAGTCACTGTCCCAAACAGCCTGCAGGCACCAAGTTGGGGAAGGCTGGTCTAGTTGCTTAAAAGTGCTGCAGACTTTTAGAGTTGCTTCTCCACTGAAGTCAATAGGGGATTCCCTTAAAAGTGAGGAATGCCCAGGTGTACATAGGAACCCATTTCCAGTGGTGTAGTGGAGCCAGAGCTTGCAGGGTTGAAGCACTGGGATTTTTTGATTAGCGAGGATGCTGATATCATCTGCCACCCACCTCAGATTTCCTGTTCCCTCTAAGCTTAGCTGCAGTCCTCTCAGTAACTCTCTGTGTGTGTGTGTGTGTGCGCCAGCAACAATATATTGTTTTGAGCTATCCCTGATGTAATGCAAAGTACTTGAGGGTTGCTTGATTTTGAATTAACAATAAAGACCCATTCGCTTTTTCTTTTTCTTTCTTTTTTCTTTTAAACCCACTGCTCCTGGAGAAGATTTTTGGACTTTCCATAGGGTATCATGATGAGTGCCTGCAAAAAAAATCACTATGCTTCTGCCCATTTCCACAAGGAATTGCTTAACCAGGGCAAAATTTTCAAACATACCTCAATGCTGAGGATTACAATATTTACGTTTTGCTTTTTTCCTCCTTTTCCTTTTGTAAGCTGGAGGGCAGGATATATCTTATAATTAATCCTTGTAAACCACTCTGAAGCATTTTTCTTTTTCTTTTTTCTTTTTTTGGCTGAAGGGTGGACTTAATAGGTTGTAACGAAATACATAAATACTGTTTTTGTCTTAAAAAAGAAATCTATATCAGATTTCAGAGCTTTTGCCCTCTATCAGGAATTATAGCATTCCACCCCCCAATTCCCAGTTCTCTCTAAATTAAATCTAAAAGAGTGTGCCTTTTACATGGATAGGGCCATTTTAAAATTATTTTCATTTCTGAATTGGTAACGGTTATTTATGTCAAAGTTGTGACACACACTTGGATGGATCTATTTAATTCTCACTGATGAATGCCAGGGGATTTGTGTGCAGCATCAACAGATGTTGCATGCATTGTTGCTTTTTTAATGGTTCCCAATCAACCTTCTTTATCTTCTTGTTTCATTCAGTGATTTCACCATTTGCTGACTCCAGTTTCTGAGAGATTAGCAATTACATGAAGTGATGTCGCTGTGACAACTAAATGGATTTTTTTGCATTTTTTAAAAAAGTGTTTTAAAAAGAAGACATTTGTGTCATTTATAGTATACAAAGTTTATGCAGAGTGCACAAAACATCTGGAACATTATTGACAGAGGAGAGGGGCTGTTGCTTTGAAAAGCTCCACCAGCTTCTGCAATATGAAGAGGGGGAGTGAAATGTGAGGCCAGAAGTAAACAACATGAAATGACTTAGACACACAAGTGTTGCCTTGTGAACAAGAAATTGTCCTCTGTATGATTTGCTAAAGGCCTTTACCTGAAATGTAGAGGTACATAATTTGATCCAAGATGAGTGCTTACTGATTACTAATCCAGTGCTATTTTGGCCAAAGAGAGTAAACCCCATTGGACTCAGTGGGACTTACTTCTGAGTAGACATATATAGGATTTCAGTTAGACATTAATTGAAAAATCATTTTCAGCAAGATTGCTAGATTGCACAGAAAGATCATGAACAACTCTGGGGGTCTTCTGCCCAAAACCACATTGTTCAACCTTAAATCCCTCTCTAGCCAAAGAGGATGTGATTCAGACTGTCTTTTACAGCAGTCTGTTTCATTTCTGGAGGTAGGTTCTGTGCCTTGGCCCAGGCACTCAGAATAACAAGTGAAGTTTTCCTGACGTGGAAATGTAGTCAATGAAAAAAAAATTACCTGCTGATTTTTGTCCATTATACACAACTGTTAAAAGCATGGGGCTGCCATCTGTTTGAAAGGCTGCAAAGAAGTCCACTATCAATGACTAGAGTGGCCATATTAAAAGGAGGACAGGGCTCCTGTATCTTCAACAGTTGCATAGAGAAGGGAATTTCAGCAGGTGTCATTTGTATATATGGAGAACCTGGTGAAATTTCCTCTTCATCACACCAGTTAAAGCTGCAGGTGCCGTGCCCTCTTTTAAATCTGGTCACTCTAGTATAGCTCCTGCAGCTTTAACTGTGGTGATGAGGAGGGAATTTCAACAGGTTCTCCATATATACAAATGACACCTGCTGAAATTCCCTTTTCTATGCAACTGTTAAAGATACAGGAACCCTGTCCTCCTTTTCATATGGTCACCCTATCCATGACAGAGAGCAAAAGCAACTATTATGCATGTGCACCCCATTTCTGAATGGAGAGAAGTTTCAGGGTTTCCCATGCTTACCTAGGATTCAGTTTCCTTAGAAGAAGATCATCACTGGAGACATACATCATTTCTATGACATAAGCATTATTTACAAGCTGAGCATAAGCAGTAAAACTCCAAAAGATTTCTGTTCCTCATCATCAGATTTCTAGGAGAACCCATGGGGCCATAAGATTTTATGAAGAGAGCAAAGTCAACTTTTCAGTAGGGCTGTGCACCAGCCCCCCAAACCGGTTCACAGCCTGATCCAGAACTTTTGGATTGGGCCCGAACCGGTTTGCGCCAATCCAACCCTCCCCTGACCCGCTCCAGATTGGATCCCAGAGCGAGATCCAAAGGGTCGGATCATGATTCACTCGCCATTTTGCCCCCCCCTTCCCCACTTACTTGCCTCCACAGTGGATGGCAGGTAAGTGGGGAAGGGGGGATGAATTAGTCCCCCTCCCCCCTTACCTGGCTCCACCATCCGCCGCCACACAGACCGCGGCAGAGCCAGGTAATGCCCCCTCCCCCACACACCACTTACCTGCCTCCGGTGCGGTTCGGCAGTGGCTTCAACTGAGGGCCAGGCTTCAAACCAGAAGAGTAGGCCGCGGCTGCAGCCTGCTCTTCCAGTTTGAGGCCTGGGCCTCAGTTGAAGCTGCCGCCAGACCGCAATGGAGGCAGGTAAGCCCCCCTCCCCCTGCCCCCTTACCTGGCTCTGCCGCCGTCACCACATGGACTGCGGCGGTGCCAGGTAAGCCCCCCTCCCCCTACACTTTCCTTTTTTTCAGAGCTCCAGATCTAGGCGAAGGATCTGCTTTGTCTTGATCCACTTCGTCTCGATCCGCAGCTCCCCCGACCCGATCCATCTCCGCCTTTGGCGAAGGAGAATCAGACCGCTCCGCTATCACTTCTACAAACCGAAGCGGAGCAGAGCACAGCCCCAGTTTTCAGATCCAGTTCCACCACAGACTGACTTCCTGCTTCACAGTCAGGGAAGAAAGATGAGCCCTCTCTGCCCATCAGGTATGCCTTCTTGGGCCATCCTAGTTTCCATTGGAACCGCTACTGCTTGTCCTTTAAGAGGTATTGCCACGAGGCACCCACAGTGATAGCTCTATATACAGACATATTGAAATCAAGGATTACTTAGTTTAAGGGGATCTTGAATCTCTTTTCAGTCATAGACACTGCACTGTAATGGATCCCGGAAAGGTCATTCAAAACCCGGAACACAGTTGGATTGCACAGTAAAAGTCACTGCCCCTGTGATGAGATAAGAGCTTTGTACCCAGGTAATTTTAAACATTCTACTTAATAGTTTTATGTGGGGGGGGAGGGGGGAGGCTCTTTAGAATGATGGTTCTGACTAAAACCCAGAGCGGATTCACTACCCCCGCTGACATCGGAGCCACCAGCCGCCCCTGCTCTCTCCCCTCTACCATGTTCGCCCAGAAGCCCTCCAGGTTGATGCCGCGCTTCTTTCCTTTATGACGTCGGCGTCTCCTGGCAACTGGAGAGAATGGTTTCCTCGGCAACGTAAACAAGAGAGGAGAACAATGGAAGGGGCAGAACGCAGAGACACGCCAGCTCCAGCCTGCCGCCCGAAAGAGCAGCTGTGCTTAAATTCAATTGGCCAAAGGCGCTCTCAAGACCTCGAGGATGTTGCTTTGCAGTAACAGTTAAATGAAGTGTGATATTGTGGGGTGAGAAGATCAGATTGGCAAATTAGACTGGTAACTGAATTGTGCTTTCCTTCTCCAGATTTTCACTCCATCCCCACCCCCCACCCCATCCGGAATAGAGAATTCAGGGTGAGCAATGTGCTTTTTAAAATCTTACTTATGCATTGGTGAGAGAGGCATCTACTCTGCTTGAAAGCAGGAAAATTTAAATCATTTTATTATTATTATTATTTTGTGGGGGGAAATTGCAGTGAAGATCATGAAAGCCTCCCATATCCGGAAAAGAAAAGAAAAGAAAAAGCAGTAGCTCTCCCCTCCCCCCTCCCCTTCCTTCCACAAATATTTATTCACATACAGAAAAAAAAAGTTGATGATCCAGCTGTCTTTGGGATAAATTTTCCCTCCAAAATATTTACATCTACGGTAATTCATCTGCCTCCTAAATTCCTGTCAGGGGTTTAAAAATATTTTCAGTGCTTTCTCAGCCCAGTTGCTGTTTTTGCGCTTGACAGTTGATTTATATATTTGTGCTTTTCAATACAACGTGCTCATTCAAAGCGCTGATATTTTAGACTTATGTTTCCTGTGTGTAAACTTTCTGAGAGAGACAGAGGGGAGGGAGAAATTATAGACGTCTGGGGTACTGTTTGCATGTCAGTTTGGCATTTAGAAGATAATGTTATGCACAGCATCATTTATTGTATATGAGCCTCTGCTATTGGGAGAGGGCAGGCTGTAATTCATAAGTGGTTTCCATCTCTTTGCTCTACAAATGGAATTGGTTACATGTCCATTTTTGCTTTTATTTAAAGGCAGCTGGCAAATTGTGATCTTGTGTGCACAAAGAGAAGCTGCCATCCTCGGCACACTTGCTTAGAAGTAAGTCCCAGTGGATTTGCTTCCATGTACATGTTGCACAGTGCACTGAATACAGTGGGACTCACTTGCCTGTGAATGTGCTTTCGAATGGGGGCACCACAACTCTCTCAATTTTATTATTAGCCACGTGATTGATATTAAAGGATGACCTTAAAAACCCTGTAACTTGCAAGGTTAGTCTTGCTTCAGTAAAAACTAAGAATATCTCCAAAAGCCTAGGATTGGCCCCCAAAAGGTATCAGCTTGTTTGCAGCTTGCTTATGTACATTGCATCAGGCACTTTGCGGCACTCTTTGGACTTGAGTAGAACTATTCACGTAGCTTTGAAAGGTGAGTCGGGGGGGGGGAATCTACACTACTGCTTTAAAGCACTTTAAAACGCTTTATAACAGTTTTGACAACTGTTGGGGCCCAGGACACACTGCATATACAGTTTTCAAAACGTTTTCAAAGTGCTTTAAAGCGCTTTAAAAGCAGTAGTGTAGATGTATGAGTGAGTGTGTAAGTTCTGGAACAGTGCAGAAAGGCAGGACTGTTCCTAAGTGTTTAGATCAGGTTTTCCCCAGCCTGCAGCCCTCCAGATGGACTACAACACCCATCATTCCCCAAAGATGATGATGGAAGTTGTAGTCCAACACATCTGGAGGGCAGCAGGTTGGGGAAGTCTGGTATATATGCTATTAACAGAGGGTTTTACCCCCTTTTTTCAGTACAACAAACACTCACCCCCACATCCTGCCCCTTGTCCCTCCCTCCCCTCTCTGTATCATCCTCAACCCCCATCTTGACGGTGGTGCTTTGGCGCCGCAAGGTGCCTGGCTCCCACACTTCCATTCCTTCCCTGCATCTGCACGGGATGGAACGCAAGTGCAAACTTTCCCCACTCTGTACAAATAAAAAATAAAAATGGGGGTAGGAGAGGAATGGGGCCATTCCTCCTTCCCTTTTTTAAAAAAAATACATTATCTGTATCTGTGCAGCTGTGCAGATACAGATAATGATTTTAAAAAAAATGGGGGAGGAACGAGGCAACCAGAGGAGGACGCGATGAGAGGGATGCCGGGTGAACCATCTCCCTCTGACCTCCTTCTGGCTACCCATTCCTCCCCCTGCCCAGTTTTTTAAAATTATTATTATCTGTATCTGCACAGTTGCACAGATACAGATAATAAAATTTAACAGAGGGGAGGAACAGCCAGTTTCTCTCCTCCCCCATTTTAATTTATTTTTATTCTTACAGAGGCGTGGGGCTGCACCCTTCCCTGTCCAGCCCATGGCGACCAATCAGGGGGTGCCATGGGCTGTGACAAGTCTCCACTGCCAAAAAAGTCAGGGTAAGTGCCCGACTTTTTTTCAGCCGAGTTTCCAGGGTTTGCCCCCGGATGGTTTCGCAATGGTGGCTGCCTCATGTAGATAATGTGCCACTACTGTGAAGCCACCCTGGGGCAAACCCTTCATGTCGACATGCTATTTAAAGATTCTGTGCATATAAGTAAAATCATTGAGCAAAAATGGATAAATCAATAGTTACGTAAAAAGAAATGAACAATAAAAAAATAAATAACAGGGTTTCGTGTCAGGCTGGATCCACTGCACTGGTGGAAGTGAGGAGAAGGCTGACGTCCTGGAGGAGGCTACTTCCAGGCTATTTCCTGGAGGAGAAAACTATTAATGGCTACTAGTCCTGATGGCTATATGCTACCTCCAGTATCAGAGGCAGTAAGCCTATGTACACCAGTTGCTGGGGAACATGGAGGGGAGGTTGCTGTTGTACCTGTGTCCTGCTTGTGGGTTCCTAGTCAACAGCTGGTTGGTCCCTGTGTGAATGGAGTGCTGAATTGGATGGACCCTTGGTCTGAACTAGCATGGCTTTTCTTATGTTCTTAAATTCTTAAGTGGACATCACCTCTTCCAGCCCCCTGAAAATGCTATAAAGAGAATCAGAAGATCCTACTGAATGAACTGGGTTGTGGTGTGGGGGACGTGAGACACCCCAAAATTGGGCAGAGGGACTTTCCATGAACAGAGCCCTTCCTCTCGCGGAATGCAGATCCCCTGAGAATAATTTCTTCAATGTGAACCAATTGAAATTTTGTATTGTTTAGAAACTGTCTTCTCTCATCTTCTCTTGTTTCTTTGAGATTGATAACAGATCGCCTTCCAGGTGGGATCTACACTAATGGTTTAAAACGTTAAGAAAGGGTTGTGATAACTTATTGGGTCACATGATGCTATGGTTCTTACATTTTATTGTATTTTCCTTCCTTCTTTGTATTTCTTCTGTTGTGACATTTAAATAGCGTTGCAAGTGTTCGTATGTGCCCCCTTATGTCATAATAGTTGTTTCTCACTGACTTTTGAATCATTGATTGTCAGCCAATTGCTTTCCTGGGGGCATGGATACTTCCTTTCGGCGCCTAAAACTAGTGCACTATAAGCTCCAAAGGGCTTGAGGGAGGAAATTTAAAAAATCATAACAAATCAATGGATGACCCAATCTGATTAAAATTTGGTATGCTGAAAGCCCTCATTAAGACCTGCCACTGTGCCAATTTTGAACTCTTTATCTTAACTGATGCAGATGTAAGTATTTGTTTAATTTCCATTAAAAAATCATAAAAAAACATGGTGGTGGTGGTGGAAGGCAAAGCCAGGAGATCAGGAAGTGGGTGGAGCAAAGAAACCTGCGGCAAAGAGTAAGTACAAGCTACAGCAATAAAACAGTGTGTCCTGCTCTAATCAATGAATACCGGGAAATCAAAAGGTTAGTAAAGCTCCATTACTGGAGTGTGCCCCGTGATGTTTAAAAATGACACAAATTAAAATGTTTCCAGTGGTAGGAAAAAACGTAATAAACACTAGTGTAGATCCTCCCCTGGTGGTACCTCCATCTACTAGTCTGCTGAATGAGCATTATCAATAATCAATAGTGGCACCTAAGCTTTGGAACCACCTTCTGTTCCAGCAGGTCAAATCGTACCATTAAGCGTACCATTAAGACTTCTAAAGATTATTATTACTCACATGGGCCTTTTGCCATTCTGAGATGGGAGATTCATTCCCACTCCATCGAACCAGCTTGTTTCCTTTACTTGAACTGGTATGTCTTTGGCTCACCTGAACGAGAGAGAAACTGCAGCTGTATAGACAGATCCCACTCAGCAACAGAAAATGTCTATCCCAGCTGAGTGTTCCGGGCTTCTTCAAGAAGTAATTTATGGGTTGTGGTCCCTGAAATACCCTTCAAGCCAAAGGACACAAAGTGGTTCCACTATATATTTGCTCAAACAGTATTAGAGAATAAAATCACTTTGCAACGATGGAACAAGCAAAATGCATCACTGTATGCAATGCAATTACAGTGATCAGAAGTACAATAGAAATAGCAGCTAGCATTTTTCTTGGTAAAATTGAAGATCTGTTCCTTTTAATCAGCAAAGCACTCATCGTTAAGGTTTTAGAGTTACCTATCTGGCAAGCATGGTTGGCAGAGCTTAAGTAAGTAGGCTTTTTGTTCTTCCAGGATCTCACTGGTCGACCATGTCAAAATCTTAAGTTTTATGACTTCTGTGTTGATGTACTCAACCAAAGCGTGTGACCTGGTCTTACTCCTGCACCTAACTTTAGCATCTAACCTAAGAGGACTGCCTCTCAATACAGCCAGGTGAAAGAAGTGCCCTTGCGAAGATTTATCTCCCCATGAAGTAATGAGCTTTCTACTTCCAAGAGTTAACCAGCCCACCTGTGGCAAGCTTTTTTGTCCAAATTCCAAGAACAATTTTGCACTTTAAGCTAGCTTACAGCATACTTAGCTAACCACTAATACTTAGTGCACACAGATTATTATGAACAGTACTCGTGTGAAATAGAATGAATTCTTAACAATACATACTACTTCCGTATTTTGTGACAGCTTTCACTTGTCCCTTTGCCTATTTATATTATTTTTGGTTTGACTGATTTTATATTTTATTGAGTTTTAAACATTGTGTCTCATTTTGGGAATTTGATATTGGAAAGTGTGTTACACATTTTCTAAATGAGAAAATGAAGAAAAAACCCCACTAAATTTCAGGGTTGCCATCCTTTTTTTCTCCTTTTAAATGAGAATCCTATGCTAGAACATGGTATGGGAGTACAGATTCAAAGGTTGGAGCAGTTCTACTTTTTCTATCTCAGGAAAAGCTGTCTCTGCTGAATTTCTGCTCATCACACAGATCAAACTTTAGAGCTGGAAGGGTCCTTTGAGGTCATCTAGTCCAACCCCTTGCTCAGAGTAGGAATTCTGCAACTACAGCATCCCTGAAGATGGCCATCTAGCAAAGTAGCACCGCAGCTATTGCCGCAATCTGTCCCACTGTCTGACCGCTAGGACATTTCTCCTAATGTTTAGCTACAATCTGCTTCCTTACCATTTCCACCCAATTAGTGGGAATTTGTTCTTAACAGTGCAGGAGCATTGTCATCCAAAAATGGTGGCAGCTTTAATTCCAATCTCCATTTAGTTGAGATTTAGCTGCTTTTTAAAAAATAATAATGAGTCTGCTGAATAGTTCTATGAAACACTGAGAAAAGCTTATTTAGCTGAAGACCATTTAAATGTTTGTATCTTTTTCTATAGAGATGGCAGCTTTCACTATTAATCAGGAAGTAACTGAACAATAAATGTTGTTGGCCAGTTTTTCACGTGCATAATGTCTGTTTTCTGCCTTTGTTCTAGGAAGTGAACATAACAGACGTTTCTTGGGAAGTAAATTCTATTGAAAACCTCATCCAGCATTTTGTTAAAGCATAACATTTCCAACATGTCTGGAGTTTCTTTTAATCGTTCAACTATGTCTGCAGACCCAGAGAACTCTGAAACAATTTTCAGTAAGATCTTCTTCTTTTCCTAGCACTTTAATTAATTTGTCACTTTTAGCTTTAGAATGCATATCCTGACACAGGCATCTTTTGAACTAGAATACAGAAATATCTGGGATGTAGCCCTTATTTCTTTTTCAAAGGCTGTTATCGAGTAGCCCAATAGGCTGATGCTGTCTTACTCAAATGTTTAATATTTGGGGCATGGTCTGTTCCCTTTATTAAAATGGATGCTCCTCCTCAAAACTACTAGATAAGACTAGAAAATATTAGCCCTGCTCAGGAGTATGACGATGCATGTATAGGGGCATGGGGCACTTATCTGTCCCTGTCCCATTCTGTGGTTCCTCGAGGCTTGCAGAGAAGGCTGGTAGCATCTGATGACAGTCAGACCACAACAAGAAGGAACTAGGACCTTAGATAGCTCCAGGTGGGACCTGCTAGGTGGAATTCTCTCCTACTGAAACTATAGGAGGATGTTGTCTCAACAGAAAGCTAAAGCCAACTGAAGCCTTATGCATACTGACAAGCCCTGTTAGTGTGGTCGGCTTCCCCTCCTGGAGGAGCTAACTGGACTATTTAAGGACCCTCACCTGCTTTTGTAACCTGAGACTTCTGCGAGGCTGGGGAGATGAAGGTGCTGCTGGGAACTCATCCTCTGAGCCAGAGGATGATGACAGGGCTGTGTACTCTGCCTGGGAGGGCCCTGAACAAGCCAATGACAATTTTAGCCTGTCCCTCATCAGAATACTCTGGTGCACACTAGAAGAGCAGCATACCAGAATAGGGAACCATGACCAGTCCGCATCACTCCTTCAGTTGCAAACTTGCCATATTGAGTAGCAGGTCTGAACAGGAGTTCCACATGTGTTGGGTTCACTTGGCTGCAAGTAGAGCTCTCTGTGTCATCAGGGTCTCTGATAAGGCAGGGCCCCTAATCACATGGAGAATTCTACTTAGGTTGAATGCAAGTAGAACTCCAGTTCAGACCTTGCTGCTCAACATGGCCAGGCTGGAACTGAAGGGGCGGCACACACTGGGATGTAAGGGGCGGGGCCACGATGCATGTCCCCATTGACTCAGTAGCATCCCCTGTTCATGCTTAACAGCTAAATAGACTTTTGTCTCCCAGCATCCTCCACTGTACCTGACACACTTAAATACTTTTCGTCTCTGGACTTAATGGTCTTCGGGGTGGGGGCTCTGAACCTAATGGTTTTTATGTCCCACTTTATTTAGTGATTTGCCTTATCAAAATGTGATAAGCCACCCCTGCTGCATTTGGGGGCCCTCTTGTTCATTCAACTGAGTGAAGCCCTGGACCTTTGCCTCAAAGCCTTGCCCTGAGTGTAGTGGAGGCTGGTGGTTCCAATTTCAATGGGGCTGTGACTCTACCTGGGTTCCAGAACTTTAAGAGAGCTATCCAAGGTGCTGAACCCTAGCCCTAAAATAGATTCAGCACCTTAGATAAATCCTGACTGAAACCCAGAATGGATTCACAGCCCCATTGGAATCAGAACCACCAACTTCCACTGTGCACCTGCCAGCTGACATCAGGTCCTCCCTTGGGCAGATGTGCCCGCCACATGTGCCATTGATCCTCCCCACTCTGAGTGGAATAGAGTGTTAGATGCAATGAACTTGGTGGATTTTCCTTCTGAAGAGACCTGCATCAGCTCAGGCTGCATCTCGGGGTTAGAACTAAGCCCACCTTTGGCCATTATTTTTTCCTTGATAAATGTATGAGAAGAGTGCTGACTTAGCCAACAGATATTCCCAGTATGAAGATGGCTGGAGTCTAACGAGCAGGGCCTCTTAAGCCAAACTTCACAGCCCCAAGACCCCTGGAACAGGAGGTGAGGGAGATCATGCCCGCTGGCCCTACTGGGTCCAGGTATCCAGCATAACTTCCAAAAGAACCGATACACGAACAAATGGAATGTGTGTGATCTCTTGCCATCCAACCAGGAACTTTGTGTTTGTGTATGGTTTCCTCGTGCTTTGGAGGGGATGTGGCCAGTGGCTGCAATTCCACTCCCCCTGCTACACAGACTTCAATCTCTCAGAAGTCATACCTGCACAATCCTTGTCATGCAGGCCTATCAAAGGCAGGTCCTCCAGCACAAGCATCCATGCCGGCTTCTCAAGTGCTGGCTGCTCTTCCTAGAATCTCCTCTATTATTTCTTGCTCCTGATAGAAGGGGTTTGACCATTTTTAATTAATTTGTATTTTGACACCCCCCCCCCCCCCAGTGGCAAGGTTGGCTTCTCGGCAAACAGGGGATGTGTTCACGATTCCCTCCGCTCAGTCTGGCTCTGGACTAGATACAACAAAGTCAGGTAAGATGCTCTTTTTTATTATTTTAACTCTTAGCTCCTTTGGCGCCCAAATCCCACTAGGTTGACAGGCTGTTTCCACTCTTAGTTTGGCTGTGCAGTGGAGGGGTAGACAAAAGGCAGATCAAGATAAGTAAGTCACTGGATGATTTGCAATAGATCAGCAAAGGTTTCTGGCCCCCCAATTGTTGACAATAGCAACAAAAAGGCTTTTTAGTGTGCAATCCTATGTATATTTGGACAGTCCTACAGCTTGGCTGGCTGGGGAATGCTGGGAGTTGTCGGACTGTTTTTTCCTGTCTAAACATGCATAGGATTGTGCCCTTTAAAAAAGGATGTTAGAGTCTCTGAGTAACTCAGATGACAATTCTTACAGTATGACAGCAAGTTGATATTATTAAAGAAAGAATAGCAATATTCCCAAAGGATTTTTTTTAAAAAAACCCTCTCTATGCTCACTAATCTTCACATCAGCATAAACCCAAAATAATGTACATCTTCATGACAGTTGTCATTTTAAAATGTTAAATATCCATTTTTATGAAGTTAGTGTCATGCATTTAATTTTCTCTAGCTCATATATAATAAACAAGCTTCATCAGAGTAGCTAGCAACATCCCAGATTTTTTTTGGGGGGGTGGGGAACCAATTACACAAAGGAGGAACAACACACACACATACACACACAATATGAAGCTATTGAGGTTTAACAGTTACAGGCCAATTAATCACCATTTTAACATAATTATTATCTATACATCATTTAGATGTGGGAGTTTGAACCCTATGACTTGCTCAATATAGAATAACATGGAGAACCAATGTATTTTATTTTCTCACATTCCTGGAATATATGGAAATAGTCAGTGTGCAGTTGTGGGCAATATTTATCATGTAATACACCAGAAATCAATTTGATTTTACATGGGGCTAAATAACATTGATGTAATATTCTTTTTGTTTAATTAATTGCAACCAGATTCTTCCCATTGTTCTCTCTTATCTATTCCCAAACAGATAAGGGCATCCCCAAATCTCTTTTCTATTTCTTCTGATATATTCTAAGGTCTCCAGGCTATGTATCTCTCAATATTTTATGGGTAGTATCCAATGGCGCCACTCCGCCTCTGCTGGTTCTATTGCACTTGCTGGAGCTACCACTTGTTGAGCTGGGCTTTTACGCTTCTAAAACAACAACCCTAGAAATGATCAGAAATGCTTGTTTCTGGAATGGGACATTAATTCACTGTCAAAAATTTGCCACGGCTGCTCTTAAAAGGGAAGGAGAAAACAGAGGCTGTCTGGGGTGGGGTGGGAGATGGACAGACTCAGTGTCGCATGAGTCCTTTGTGCTCATAGAAGGGACTGTTAAGTATATGAAAAGAAATACTTGCTTAGTCATTAAAATTGTGTGTGTATGGCTATTTCAGGGTTAAATAGAGAAAGACTATCTGTGGGCAATTACCTTGAGATAGAGGCTGTTCTGGGAACCTTGCCAAGATTCTAAGTTAGCCTCATCACAGCTGTATGTAATGTAGATAAGAATTGTGTAGATCTGTATATAGTTTCTCACTTGTGTAAAATGGAACTGATCACTGCTCTCTGATCACTGCTCTCTGTGTATGCCTCAGTGTGCTGATCTGAACTGATCTGAATTGAACTGCACAGAAGCCTGAAGGAAATAAACCAGCTCTGCTGTGTAAGACCTGCGTGATGTGTGTTTGTTTCTGAGCACAAACAGAGTTCCAGAGAGAGAAAAGTTCTGGCACAATAACCCAACAAAGGTTATGGGCCCAGTCTAGCCTAGACCAGCCTTCGCCAGCCTAATCCAGGCAGAAGAACCAGAACTTGATGGGAACGGTGCAGTATCAGAACCAGAACCAGGAGTCTGCTAAAACAGAAAACTGTTGATGAAGGAAGACATCAAGCTAAAGCCAGTGCTGCAAAGTGAGGAAAAATCTCAGTCGGCTGACTCTGAGGAGGACTCTGAGCAGGAGGACGGTGAGATACAAATTCCTAAAGCAGAGGAAATGGCAGGAGCTAATATGTCTGGTTTGCATCAATTGTTAGAAAAGCTGAATGACTCTAACTATGCATTATGGTCTTACAAAATGCAAATGTATCTGATTCAGGCTGAACTGTGGTATGTAGTCACAGAGGATCCACCAGATAGAGCAGATCCACAGAATGCTAAATGGTTTAAGGACGATGCAAAAGCAATGGCAGTTATTGCATTAGCTGTGGAAGACTCTCAAATTTCCTTCATTCAGTTTTTGAATACATCAAAAGAGTGCTGGAATGCGCTACAAGCTGTATATCAAAGAGAAACAGCGGGCAGTAAAGTAATTCTAACCCGGAAACTGTATGGAATGAAGCTGAAACCAGGGGAGTCTATGTCAAACCATTTGAAAAGCATGAGAGAAATCTTCAATCAACTCAGGGCACGAGGGATGGAGTTTACAACTATACACCAAGTCTATGTGATTTTGTCAAGTCTTGATTCATCATACGACGCGGTTGTCACCATGATGGAAAGTCAAGAGGAGAAAAATTTAACCCTCGAGTATGTAGCTGGAAAACTACTGGAAACCTATGAAAGAAGACAAGCTTCAAAACAACAGAGCTTTAAACATCCTGTGGCTGAATTTCAACAAAGCCATAAATCTTCTGACGTGGTGGCTGCATTAAAGGCAAAGAAATGCTTTAACTGTGGTTCCACAGGACACTTAAGGCGGGATTGCAACAACAAGAAGAAAAAGCTGTTGACAGCAAAGTGGAGAGAAGAAAACAACATGAATGAAGCTGAATCAACAAAGAAGTGTCTTCTAGCAAGAATCAAAGAGACAATGAATCCTTGGTTTTTGGACTCTGGGGCTTCAATAAGTATGGCAAAAGACAAACTTTCATTTGTAACCTTGGAAACTTCTACTTCAGAGCAAAAGTGTGTTACCCTTGCAAATGGAACAAAAATCCAGATTTGTGGTGTGGGTAATGTATATTTTGATTGTCTGGGAGTTGAACTACAAAGTGTTTTATATGTACCAGAATTAGAAACAAACCTTCTAAGTGTGTTTCAGTTAACAGAAATGGGGTATGAGGTTTGTTTTACTGAAGAAAATTGTACTATAAAACAGGGAAACAAGGTGTGTGTGCAGGGAATAATGAAAGAATCTTTGTATATAATTAATACTTGTACAGAAAATGAAGTTGTAGCCAGCAAAGTCACAACAAAAACAATAGCCAATTGCAAACCACACCGAGAGTGTATCCATTTAACTCATAAAAGGTTTGGTCACGCTAACTATAAAACAATTTCTAAGATTCCAGAATTGTGTGAAGGGGTGAAAATCAAACCATGTTCTAACTATGTAGAATGTAATGTATGCAGTGAAACCAAGTGTCATAAGTCAAACATTCCAAAACATAGTGAGAGAACAACAAAAAGAATTTTTGAATTAATTCATGCAGATCTTGCAGGTCCTTTTGAGACAAGTCAAGGAGGAAACAGATTTTTCTTGTCTATTGTTGATGATTACAGTAGATTTGGATTTGTGTATGTGTTAAAACAGAAGAGTGAAACTTTTGGAAAGTTCAAAGCCTTTGTTAAGTGGAGTAAAAATAGATTTAAAGAACCTATAGCTAATCTAAGAACGGACCGGGGAGGTGAATTTCTTAGCAACCAATTTAAAAAATTCCTCAGTGATGAGGGTATACAACATGACCTTACTGCTCCATATTCACCATTTCAAAATGGAGTTGCAGAAAGGAAAAACAGAACCTTGCAGAACATGTTAAGAGCTCTATTGAAAGAGTCAGGATTGTCTAACCTGTTCTGGGCAGAAGCTTTGTCCACCTCAAATTATTTGTTAAACAGGCTTTACCACTCTGTACATGAAAAAACCCCATATGAAATGTTTTACAAAAGAAAACCTAGAGTGTCACATATAAGGGTTTTTGGAAGTAAATGTTTTGCTCATATTCAGAAAGAAAACAGACCAGGAAAGCTAGCTCAAAGAGGTTTGGAATGTAAACTGTTGGGATATGATACACAAACAAAAGGCTATCGTTTGTGGTCTCCATATCACAAAAGTGTAATTGTGAGCAGAGATGTAGTTTTTCATGAACAAATGCAGGAAACAAAACAGTATGTAAGTTTGCCTGTAGAACAGAAAGCTGTAGAAACAGAAGAAATTCCTGAACAATCTCAGCAAGAGAGGGAGGGGGAAGAAACTGTAAAGGAGGAAACTATGCCTGTAACTATGCCAAGAAGATCAGAAAGGGAACGCAAAGCTCCAATTCGTTATTCAGATGAATACCAAAGCAAACAGGTTTCTCATAGAGCTTTACTAATAGCCTATGAACCTACTTCATTTGAGGAAATTCAGGAGATGGAACCTACAGAAGCTCAGGGCTGGCATGAAGCAATGTCAGAGGAAATCAGAGCAATGGAAAAAAATGAAACGTGGGAGCTAGTACCTTTACCTGAAGGTCGTAAAGCCATTAACAGTAAATGGGTATTCAAAGTAAAACAAAATGAGGAAGGACAGGTGGAACGTTCAATGGTAAAACACAAAGAGATGCTTTTAAAGCTGGGTCTCAGATTGTAACACAATTTAAACAACATGCGCAAGAGGAGGACTGTTAAGTATATGAAAAGAAATACTTGCTTAGTCATTAAAATTGTGTGTGTATGGCTATTTCAGGGTTAAATAGAGAAAGACTATCTGTGGGCAATTACCTTGAGATAGAGGCTGTTCTGGGAACCTTGCCAAGATTCTAAGTTAGCCTCATCACAGCTGTATGTAATGTAGATAAGAATTGTGTAGATCTGTATATAGTTTCTCACTTGTGTAAAATGGAACTGATCACTGCTCTCTGATCACTGCTCTCTGTGTATGCCTCAGTGTGCTGATCTGAACTGATCTGAATTGAACTGCACAGAAGCCTGAAGGAAATAAACCAGCTCTGCTGTGTAAGACCTGCGTGATGTGTGTTTGTTTCTGAGCACAAACAGAGTTCCAGAGAGAGAAAAGTTCTGGCACAATAACCCAACAAGGACCTCCCCATTCCGGAAATGAGTATTTCCGCTATTTTCTAGTTATTTTTAGAAGTGCAAAAGCCCCATAGCACAAGCAGTTGGTCCCATGAGTGCCTGGGCACAATTGGATACTGCCCTATGAGTCTTACCAAACAAACCTTTATTAATTTATAGGGGGGGAACTATTCCAAATTGTGTTGTACTTCCTAATAAGTGATTAATGACATGTCTAATTGAAAAGAAAAGAAATAATTTGAGCTTACGCCTATTGTCCAATCATTAGAATAGTTTCATCATCAATAAAGTTCCCCAAAGTGCTTAAATTCTTCCTTTCCCAACTAAACACATCTCCTAGCATATCTCTGTTATCCATTTGCTCGTTGTAATTGCAGGTAGTACTGCTCAACTACGTATTATCATCCTTTTTTTTCCAGATTCTATGCAGGATACAGATGTCCTGATGGAGAGAAACCCATTTAAAATCCCATCAGATATTGATATCTTCTTATTGAGAGACAAGCAGAGGGAAAAGGCGAAACTGGTATGCACAGATCACAAGAGAGGCATGAAAGAACTTTGTCTCTCTGCCCCAAGAGCATGGCAAATCAATCGGGTGACCCTGTGACCTCACTGTAGCATTGCACCGAATCAGCCTTCCCCATCCGGGGGCTTTTTATATATTTGGGGACTACCATTCCCCGCATTTCTTACCGTTGGCCATCAGCTATATAATTTTATTAATCAACTAAAACCTTTCAGATTTTTAAAAAAGATATTGCATTAAGGGCTTTCCATGTTTAACCAACCTCTAAAATGCCAGGAAATGATGGTTGTTAAGGACCATGCCTTAACAGACACATTATTTAGGCAATATGTGTTTGGTATGGGATCCTCTGCTGTGATTAGGACTTCCAGCTTCCCCACTACCTTAGAGTTGGATGGCTGTCAGTGGCAGAGAGGTAGTCCTAAGTCCCAGATTTGTCTGTTCACTGGAATAGATGCATGGAGTCCGTGCAGCTGAAGCTACCATTCCATGTTAGAAGTACCCAATCGGCAACTAGTATCATCCACACAGAATTATAGAGATGGAAGAGATCTCAAAGGACATTGAGTATGCCCATCTCCCACCCCACCTCAGACAGCCTCTGTTTTCTCCTTCCCTTTTAAGAGCAGCCGTGGCAAATTTTTGACAGTGAATTAAACTTTGGAGGTTACTGAAACCCAGACAGAGCTGTCCGTCTACCGCATTTACTTATAGGAGCGAGAACGAAGGAAGACGCTGAAGGTACATGAGAAGATGACCTGCTCCACTCTGCAGAGCGCCAAACAATCCGGGTTCAAGAAAGAGATCCAGATGGAAGAGGAAGCCGAGGACAAAGAGCTGGCGGCAGAAGCGGAACGGCTCAAAGCTCTCCGGGAAAGCATCTCGTGGAAGATCGCCATCACTAAAGGTACCCCTCCAGATCTCAGGGGGAAAGTAAAGAGGGCCCATACTTCTGCAGCAGATCACACAACATAAAGAGGGCCCACACCTGTACAGCAGAACACACAACATAAGTTTCTGGGTCCAGTCACTGGCATCTCTAATGAGAAAGACCTCAGATTGGAACTCTCTGTTGCCCCCAACAGGTTTGGGGTTGTTTTTGACCCCAAAGCAGCCATGGCAGGTGGCAGCCTTTAGGAGAGGACTATCTTGGGGCATTGTGGATGCGGGACTATTTCTTCTTAACCATAAGAACATAAGAGCCATGCTGGACCAGACTAAAGGCCTATCTAGTCCAGCATTCTGTTCACACAGTGGCCAACCACCTTCCTACGGGAGGCCCACAAGCAGGACATGAGTGCAAGAGCACCATCCTGGTTTTTTTTGTTAGTTTGTTTTAATTTAATTTAATTTAAAGTGATACAAAAAAGGAATGGATACAAACAATCCCCTAACAATTAATATCAAACCAACAGTTATATGAATATGTATGTATAATATACAAAGAAGAAAAAATAAAAATTGATTGATATAACTTCTAGGGGAAGGAAGCTTAATCGAAATAGAGGGGGGAAATTAAAAGGAAAAGAGGAGACAAAAAAGGAGACAAGAAGAAGACGAAGACCCAGACCCAGAATCATAAATGTGCTGTGTTCTTTCATTTGTTGTTACAATGTCCATATATTCAGAGGTGGAGCAGGCATACATTGTTGTACATTCGGATGTGATGCATACTGAACTAATCTCCCCCGTATGACTTCGAATGATGTTGATTCTGATTTCCCTTGAATTTGAAGCAAGTCATGAGGTGCTGTATGGACATGGACAAATGCACAGAGAGCTTACAATTGAGAGAAAATGGTAGAGGAAAGGCGAGCCATTGGACAAAGCAGCTTGTAGGAGAAGCAGAACAGTCAGCAGTAATGGAAGGGACTGTCTACTCCAGGTGCCCACCAGCTGTTTTGTACTACAGCTCCCATAATTCTGGACCAGTGGCCATGCTGTCTGGGGCTGATGGGAGTTGTAATCCAAAACATCTGGGGGACAGCAGATTGCTAACCCCTGGTCTTCTCGAACACAAGTACCTGCCTGTTTTCTAGCTACAGACACTTTTCACTGTCTCAATTAACAGATACAGATTTTTGAAACCCTCGTTAGCCGTTTTGCACACCATCTCTCTTCTCATCCCTGCATTTCTTTGGCTGCCTGCTCTCGCCTGCACATCTTTACTTCCGTTTTTCTTTTTTCCAGACCAGGTTGTAGAAAGAGAGACCATTCACGACTACATCAATCAGAAACGGCAAATGTTCTTGCTGCAGGTATTTGACTTCAGTTTTGGTGGACGGGATTTTGAGCCGGCGTGTGAGGGAGCGGATGGGGCACGAAGCCTGAACCAGCGAGAGCTGGCGTCGGATCCTCCGTTCGGCCACGAAGCTCATTGGGTGGTCTTGGATCAATCAACCCTTCCAGCCTAGATGGCTGTGAAGATAAAAGGGGGAAAGTGGCCTGCCCATGGCCCCAAACTCTTCGGAAGGGGAAGGGCAGGTTCCAAACGTTATAGGAAGCAGAAGTAGTACCCTATTTCTTCGATTCTAAGATGCACTTTTCCCCCCATATAAACATCTTGTCTTAGAATCGCGGGTGTGTCTTAGGGTGTGTGTTTTTTCTATTAGTGTGCTTCTTACCATCGATGGCATCTTACAATCGAAGAAATACGGTAATTTTCTACCTGCAGAGAGATTTTGATTTGAGGGAATATTTAGATGTGCTGCACCATGGCCTGCATTTTGTAGTGGTACAATCTGCAACCACATGCTTTTCCAGACTGCTTGAATTGTTGCCACCAGGTATGAATGAATGAATAAGTTTATTACGGTATGACAACCAGCACTCCAATCAAACACCATACAATTTAACACATTTAACACATTACATTACAGATGTGGTACGTGAATATTATTATTGTCTCGCCACCTTACGGCGTGAGATGGCTGCAGCACAAAATCTTGCGACTTTTACAGTAACTTGAGAGTTCATGCCTGAGAAAAGATAATCTAAACACACTTTGTCTGTTCTACCTGCCACCAGGTAATAAACTGTGGGCCATTTTAAAGGAGCCCCTTGAAAGAAGAAAGTTAGAGTATAAGGGGATATGTTGCTGAACTTGCCACAGATTTCCTACAACACTTGGGAGTGGAATCGTGCAATACTTTGGCTTTCGCCCCCTACCTTGCTTAATGTTAAGATCACCACCATGAGCCAAGTCACAAACAGAAACAAGCCCGATCAAGCAAATCTCCAGTGCGACTCGGTAGATTTGTTCCCTCCTTTCTCTCTATTGTCTTCAATTACAGTATGCTGTAACTGTAAAGAAAGATGAAATCCAGAAACTGGAAAACCTGGCCGTCGAAGAAGAAGCAAAGCTGGAAAAAGCTGAGGAAGACCTCGAGAAGGACGCTGCCATGTTCGATGAGTTCCTCAAGGAGAATGACCGAAACTCAGCACAAGCCCTCAAAGTGTAATGCTGGCATTTGGGCTCCGTACTGTAACATTCGTAGAAAAGTCCCAGCTGATGGGAGACCCTCAGGACATAAGAAGAGCCCTGGGTCATCTAGTCCAGCACTCTGTTCACACAGCAGCCAACCAGCTGTCAACCAGGGACCCATAAATAGGACAAGGGCAGAATAGCACCCTCCTGCCCATGTTCCCCAGTAACTGATGTATATAGGCTTCCTGCCTCTGATACGGGAGGTAGCACATAGAGGTCTGATAGCCTTCTCCTCCAGGAATTTATCCAACCACCCCCACCACCCCCGACACGTTTAAAGCCATCACTACATGCGAGGAAGCAGTGAGTTGCAGTAGAATGAGACCTGCAACAAAACATTGCAGCCTGTTCAAAATGGTTCCTGTTCAAGGTTCCAGCCATTCCATTTGCCCTCCCCATTGGTTTTCTGTCCTTCTGCCACAACATTCCAATGACTACATGCAGTTCTCATTGGATGGTTTGGGGGATTCCTTCCTCTTAGGGGTTTTTCCCTAAAGAATTTTCTGACCTCTGCATGCCTTGGGTAGTTTTACCTAATAGTTAGAGATGAACCCTCAGAGAAGAAAGCCCGAACTTCAGGGAATGTAAAAACCTGTTGAATGGCTAAATCCAGTATTCTCTAGACTGCCTTTTTCTTCTTTTTGCTGAAGATGGAAGTAGTGTTATTGTCCCAGTGTTTACAAAGATAAATTCAGATGCTGTGCTAAGTAAAATAATAAATATGTCCCTGCTCTCCAAATGATATTTATTGTACACACACCCTAAAGAGAGTATGTGTGTACTGGATTCCATAGGTTCACATCAACAGCTAAGATGCCCAAGAGGTAGGTGAATATGGATGGAAGTTCAATGGTGGCCTTAAACGAGTGCAGCTGTCCCACTGTAGGAACATCCACTATAACCAGTCAAAGCCCTGTGAAATATCGGAGAATGTAAGATATTTTCCACTTTCGTGTTTAACCAGTCTGGGCAACACAGGAGATGGAAAATGCTGGTGGAGAGGGAGGCCAGGGATGGATCAAAGTCAGGAAGAAGCCCATGTCTCCCCTAGCAACTCCCTTTGACTTTCCAGCCCACCTCAAACTTTGAGGACTATGCTTCATCCCATGTAGCTGCATACCTGCTCGTGTCCTGTACAGAACTACTGTTTTTATGCCTTTGCTGTAGTGCTGAAAAAGAAACCAAAGCCAAACTGGAGAAAATAATTGAGATCCGAGAACTGACTGCACAAATGATGAACATCCAAAGGTAGAGGAGTTCAGGACATGTTGTATCTGGAAATATAATTCACACGTCAGGGTTTGCTTCTCTCTCACCTTCCTCCAGCTGGATTTCCAGAAGCATTCACGGGCAGACTGGCTCCATGGGATTTTATTCATGCTTTCAGAATCTCGGCACTTATGTGTTGCATACTATAGGCAGGGCTTCACAGGGTGTGGATCAGAGGTGCAGGAACTCTTTCAGCCTGAGGGCCGAATTCAGTTCCAAAGAAGGTCTCGGGGGCTGGATTCCAGTAGTGGGCGGGGCCAAAGGAAAAATGGGCGAGGCCAAAAATACAAACATATTTTAATTTCAAGCTCTTACTTACTGCCACTCAATAAGACATAGAGGAGGCATTTCAATCTTTTAGAATGGGGGGGGGGGGAGGACACCAACCTGGGAAACCACCAAAAGATCAGGATGCAGAGAAAAAAAGATGGGAAGGGAGAGTAGCTGCTGAGGAGTCCCAGAGAGCTCTTTTTGGAGAGGGCTGTCGCGAGTGTCCAACTGGGTCCGTGAGAGTAGTGGACGCCCTCACGTCCGGCCTTCATGGACCCAGTCAGATGCACTGGGCATGTTGCGGACCTGCACCTGAGTGCTTACAAGCCCTCGCCCCGGCTTTCCTTCCTCCCCCTGTGTTAATGGCGATGGCCTTTAAGTCCCCCACCCTTGGCGCACTCCCCCCTGCTACTGTATGTTAATGGTGGCCACCATTAACGCAGGGGAGGAAAGGGAAGCCAGGATGGGACATTGCCTAGCGCTCGGCAGAGGCGAACACTCGCCGATTTCGCCCACCCCTATTTTTGGACCCTAGGAGGGGCAGATGTGAACACCTGGCACAGATTCAGAGCCCAAATTATGGGCAGAAAGGTCAGGGGAGGCTGAGCCAAACCCACAGGCCCTGGCCCTGACTCCAGCTCCCCATGAGCGTTCTAAAACCAGTAGCGATGGGGGCCATCACAGAAGGTAAGATGGCAGCCCCCCATCTGCCCCCACCCCTGTAATTGAAGCATTGGGTGAATTGCTGGGAGAAGCAGAGTGGGGTACTGCATGCCTGCCCCTCCCTCCCGACATTTGCCAGGCCCAGGCACTGTTGCATTACTAGCAAGCGGGCCATTGTTAGGAGGGGCATGTGGGAACTCTGGGCTTCCGTATTGCAAGGTCCCATGGAGGCTTTGGTACCCCAGTGTGGAATCCTGTCAGTAAGGAGCCCCTGGTTGTTTGAAAAGGTGAAAATAAAAAGAAGAAAGCTTCCACTGCCTCACTACCACCCTATCTGTGAAATCCCCTACCCCCAAGTTTGCTACCTGTTCATTTTGGTTAGGTGTGGGGAGATGTTTTTACATAGCCCATCTTAACTGCCTGTCTGAAAGCTGAAAGGGAGGGAGACCATGGGATCTCACTGGAGCTGGCATTCCACCGCTGTTGAGAAGGCCTGTCTCTGGTCCCACCAGCATCCTGCTTATGGTGGGGCAGGGACAGAGCTCTAAGGATTTAGCAAAGGGCAGTTTCCAAGGCAAGGTATGTAGGCCATCTGAATTCCAAACATATAGGGGGCAGAGAAGATCAGGGAAAAGCTTGGCGGGAGCCCAAGAGCAGATACACAGACATTGTTTCCAGTCTGTGCATCCGCTCTTGTTCCACAGTACACAGAACTGAACGCTATTAAGCCTGAGCCTTCAGAGCCTCACCCAGAGCACAGCCGCAGGCTATTAGTGCCACTTGAGGAAATGCCTACGCCTGAGTAGAGCTTGCTCATGAGTATTCCTTTCCTCATGAAGAGTCCTTATTCTTCAGGTGGAAACTTGTATGTCATCCTTCAGTGGGAAGCCAGCCAAACCTGCAGCTTTAGGCATCTGTGCTTTCTGGAGCTAAATGGCGGTTCAGCATCTACCTCCAATTCCAAAAGGGGATTAAGTGTTTCTTGAGAGGAAGGTATGATGGCCATCTCCTTCAAGGACCCAAGTCCCCCCGCCCCGCAATCTGCCCCAAGGTAACTTGGAACAGGCGGCTCAGTTCAGGGGATTCCAGATCATCCTCCAAAGAGGATTCCTCCAGAGGTAGACTGACATCCAGTGAGCCACTTAGTAGATACTGGAGAGGTTTCATTTTCAAGGCACTCTATATTCTCATCTCTTTGGCTAGGTGGCCATTCAGGGCAGAGCAATATCCCAAACCATGGTTTGATGGTTCAGAGGTAACCCCAAGCCACCATTTGCCCAGTTTTCCAATGGCTTCAAACCAGGGCTTGCAGGGCTTGGTTTGGTGGCTGATTGAGAACTGAGTGTGTCAGTTTCAATGACACAACAAACCAAAGTTTGGCTCTGTAAACCATGGTTAAACTTGCATTTGAGCCATCCCTACGATGGCCTGATTAATCTGAAAAGACTAACCATGGTTCTCATGTTTTAGGCAGGGGTTGTTTTCCCCACATTTTCCTGTTCTGGCCATTACACAAGTTTCCCCATTGGGAGACAGTAGCACTGTGATGCAACAAAGTTCTGCCAGCGTAGAAAATTTAGCAGCTGTTGCTGCAATGAAACAGTCCTCTCTGTGGCTTTGCCTCTGCCGGGGGAGCAGACAGCCAGAGTAAAAAGCTACGATTCCGAAAGGCAGAGCTGCTCTTTGGAAAGGATTCTGATCACTTTGGCAAGGTCCTAATGGCACTGCTGATTTTCCCCACTCCAGTGAGATAGCCAGGTTCGAGGACACTTTGCAGGAGTACATCACGTTCAGGGACTTCCTCTACCAGCTATCTCCCAAAGAGTGGCGGGACGATTACGAAAAGAAGAGAAAGAAGGAGAAAGAAAAAGTGGTGAAAATCGATCCCGACGTTAAAGATGACAAATCGCAATTAGCAACATCGAAAAGTAAGAGCTTCCAGCAAAGGCGTGTCTGGTGCCTGCGTGGCTGCTGGCTTCTGGTTTTTGAGGCCCCTTGAGCAAGACCATCTCAACCATAGAATCATGTAGAGTTGGAAGGGGCCTATAAGGCCATCAAGTCCAACCCCCTGTTCAATGCAGGAATCCACCTTAAAGTATCCCTGACAGATGGCTGTCCAGCTGCCTCTTGAAGGCCTCTAGTGTGGGGAGAGCCCACTACTTCCCTAGGTCATTGGCATTGTCGTACTGCTCTAACAGTCAGGGAGTTTTTCCTGATGTCCAGCTGGAATCTGGCTTCCTGTAACTTGAGCCCATTATTTCGTGTCCTGCACTCTGGGAGGATGGAGAGTGTGCCTGTCTTCTCACTATCATGGTCAGGCTCTGCTAATGCTCCTCCTCCTCTTTCGCATCACTGCTGCTACTACTTGCTTGCGTGACAGGCAGAGAATCAGCAAGCAAATAAGTGGCATTGACTACTCTGCCCTCTCACTGCCACCATTGCTTGGGCTGGGGCGAGAGGCACGCAAGTTGCAGAGGTGAGGAGGAGGAACAGCTGGGTTGTGGGTCCTTGGCAGGTGCCCCACCATGCCTACCTTTGAGGCCAGCAATGAGATATGTGAACTTGAGGGAGTGCCTCTCCTTATATATGCCTGCCCGAGACTTGAGATCTGTTGCAGGAGCCCTCCTCCACATCCCACCAACGCAACACATACGATATGGGAGAGGGCCTTCTCTGATGTGGCACCCCAACTGTGGAATTCCCTCCCCTTGGAGGCCCGACTGGCACCAATGCTGACTTTATTCCAGGACCAAGTAAAAACATGGCTTTTTAACAAAGCCTTTAATGGTTAAATTCACCTGGCTTTCACATTGTTTTAAAACAATTAAAATAGTTGAGTAATGGTCATTTGTCAATTTGGCACAATCATAGTGTGAACAAGTGACCCTAAAATCTTGCATTATGGGAGGAAGAGGAGGGGGGATTATTCTGTTTACTTTCTCCATACTGTTCATAATTTTTAAATATTACTATCGTGTCACATATTTAGCTATCTCTTTTTTTAAAAAAAAACAAACCAAAGGCCTCATATGCATTTGTGTGTAACTTCATCTCCTAACGAGCTTTTTTGTTCTCACACACAGGTCGGGATTTCCGAGAAAGGAGCAAACGTCGGATAATGAGTTTTGGAAAGCATTCCAGTTTTGAACTGTCTTCCTCAGACCTTAGCTTCTCCAGGTCTCCAAGTCAAGCTTTGCTCAGAAGGGACTCCATGAAACTTAGCCGGGCATCTTCTAGACAGAACCTCAGATCCCAGCAAGGCAAAAGACCGTAAGTGTAAAAGAGAGGGGGTGGAGGTGGGGTGGGGTGGGGAACTAAATCCAACAACATTGGGCGTCTTTGCATTCATGATTGTTATGGGCTGCATTACATAGACAGAGAGGAAAGAATTCATGGTTTGAATTGAATACTTCCCCTCTAGGCGTGCTATGTTCACTTCCATTAAGACAGTGCCATCTAGTTGTGGAAGAATCCACTTTTCTCCAGATATTGCCATTTAAATGCATGGAGCTTGCTCAAAAGCATACTAATAGAAGCTCAACTAAAATGTATTCCACAGGTTAGGAAAGGTAGCACCAGGTCCAAGAGGTCACCAGCATGGTTAACAGCAGTGTCAAGGAAGCTATTGTAGAAAAGAGGGCATCCTTCAGAAAATGGAAGTCTTGCCCAAGTGAGGAAAATAAAAGGGAGCACAAGCTTGCACAAAGATGATGAAAGCAGACAATAAGAAATGCAAAAAAGCATTCTGAAGAGCACATCGCTAATAATATCAAGGCCAACAATAACGAATTCTTTAAATATACCAGAAGCAGGAAACCAGCTAGGGAAGCAGTTGGACCATTAGATGACAATGGAGTTAAGGGAGTACTAAAGGAGGACAGGGAAATTGCAGAGAAGCTGAATGAATTCTTTGCATCGGTGTTCACTGCAGAGAATACAGGACAGATGCCTGTGCCTGAACTGATGTTTTCAGGAAGGGAGTTTGAGGAACTGAGGCAAATAGTGGTGATAAAAGATGAGGGTCTCAACCTTATTGACAAATTGAAAGCAAATAAATCGCCCGGCCCAGATGGTATCCATCCTAGAGTTCTCAAAGAACTTAAAACATGAAATTGCAGACCTTCTCACAAAAATATGCAATATGTGTTAGGAGTCTGATGTATTGTACTCCCTCAGAGCATGCACAGAGTGCAAGCACACGTCAGCAGAGACAGAGGTCACTGGCAGCAGGCAGATGTTCACGAAGTGAAGGAATACTCAGACACAGCGTTTTGGACTACTCATCTAAGTTTACTTTACAAATATTTACATAGAGCATAGCATAGTTGAGGAACTTTACACAATAGCTCTTCACACAAACTCTTCAATCACATGTCTCATATTAATAGCCTTGTGAGCCAATCATAGTGTCCACATGCAATATGAACACCGGATTGCATCACCAGGATTGTGTTGCTATGCCTCAAGAAAAAAAAAAACATGGGCAAACGGCCTTGGTCAGAGAGCCATCCAGCTGCACATCCTGGCCGCTCTCAAAGACCTTGAGATGGCTATCTCAGAAATTATTCACTTTGTTCTTCAGTTCCAGAAAAACTTCCACTTAGATATGAACACTTTCAAATCAAATACCTGACAATATGTTCCTAAGCACAGCCTCTGTACCAGAGGCCTGAAAGATGGCCAATATAACACCAATTTTCAAAAAGGGATCCAGGGTTGATCCGGGAAATTACAGTCCGGTTAGCTTGACATCCATTCCAGGTAAAGTGATTGAAAGCATTATTAAAGACAAAATTAATAAGCATATAGAAGGGCAGGTCCTGCTGAAGAAGAATCAACACAGCTTCCACAAGGGCAAGTCCTGTCTCACTTCTAGAATTCTTTGAGAGTGTCAACAGACATGTAGACAGGGGTGATCTGGTGGACATTGTTTACTTGGACTTCGAAAAGGCTTTTGATGAAGTCTCTCATCAAAGACTCCTGAACAAACTTAGCAGTCATGGAATAAGAGGAGAGGTCCTCTAATGGATCAATAACAGGTTAGAGAACAGAAAGCAGAGAGTAGGAATAAATGGTAAATTCTCCCAATGGGGGAAATAAATAGCGGGGTCCCACAGGGATCGGTATTGGGACCAATTCTTTTCAACTTCTTTATAAATGATCTGGAATTAGGAGTGAGCAGTGAAGTGGCCAAGTTTGCTGATGACACCAAATTATTTAAGGAGGTTAAAACACAAAGGGATCGTGAAAAGCTCCAAAGGGATCTCTCCATGCTGGGAGAGTGGGCATCCAAATGGCAGATGCGGTTCAATGTAAGGAAGTGTAAGTTGATACACATTGGGGCAAAAAAAACCCAACTTCAAGTATAACCTGATGGTATCTGAGTTGGCAGTGGCTGAACAAGAAAGAGATCTTGGAACGATTTGTTACGCCTGGAACGCTCTTCCAGAACATTTGAGAACTACAAGTTAAATCGCAGCTTTTAAAGCTCAGCTAAAAACTTTTCTTTTTCCTAAAGCTTTTAAAACTTGATTTTGCTCTGACTTTTATACTGCCTGTTTGGTGCATTCTCTTTCCCTCCTTATTGTTTTATTATGATTTTATTAGAATGTAAGCCTATGCGGCAGGGTCTTGCTATTTATTGTTTTACTCTGTACAGCACCATGTACATTGATGGTGCGATATAAATAAATAAATAAATAAATAATGAGGGAGATCCCCCCAAATCCCCCCAAAATCTAACACAGGAATAATCTTTCTAGGAGCATTCTAATGCCCTCATCAGACGAAAAGGATACTGCAGAATTATCTGATGAGGAAGATGATGAGGTTGGTAACCTTGAATCCAATTTCTTTAACATATTACTTTTGGCTTACTAAACTTGGGATTTACTGTATGACTGATGGGTTGATTTTGAAGAGGTATAACCAATCGTTTTTCATTCAGACTTCTCAAAGTGAGCGAGGCACAGAATGCAAAAGCATAGCATAAAATATGGAATGCAGCAATAAAATAAACAGAGGGACTGGACAAAACGATTGGGTTGGATCAAGCACAACTCTTTTGCAGACACAGGGATTCTTTCCATCCAGGGGACCTTCCGATCCACTGCAGGAATCCCATCCGTGGAAAGGAGGCAATCCTTGTTGGTTCCTCCCTTCCTTGAAAATCCACTCCAGAGGATTTGTGAGAGCTTCTAGTACTTGTGGGGAAGGAGGCAGGTCTGGGGGCTCCATTTCTTTTCTTTTCTGTTTTTCCTCTTCCTTTTGGCTTTGGTTCCCTATCAGGTCAATCCTGCCAGTTTTGATCATGGAGTAGAGGTTCTTAAGGAAAATAAGTCTTTTCAGATGGTAAGAGATTGAGTCCACGCCTTAATATGTCTTTCAGTCTTGCATGAAATATCCCAGCTGTGTTTCACATCATTACTGCTAGATCACAGAATCATAGAATAGTAGAGTTGGAAGGAGCCTATAAGGCAATCAAGTCCAACCCCCTGCTCAATGCAGGACTCCATCTTAAAGCATCCCTGACAGATGGTTGTCCAGCTGCCTCTTGAAGGCCTCTAGTGTGGGAGAGCCCACTACTTCCCTAGGTAACTGGTTCCATTGTCATATTGCTCTAACGGTCAGGAGGTTTTTCCTGATGTCCAGCCGGAATCTGGCTTCCTGTAACTTGAGCCTTTTATTCCGTGCCCTGCACTCTGGGAGGATCGAGAAGAGATCCTGGCCCTCCTCTGTCTGACAACCATTCAAGTATTTGAAGAGTGCTATCATGTCTCCCCTCAATCTTCTCTTCTATGTTACCCTTTGATACCTTTTTTACAGTAGAACCCAAGCATCCATGAATGAGGTTGGTTTGCATGGCAAAATACGTTCCCAGCCAGCAGGCTATTTATTTATTTATTTATTTATTTATTTATTAGATTTTTATACCGCCCAATAGCCGAAGCTCTCTGTGCCTGGAGCATAGGGTGGCACACAAGAACACAGAAGTTGCCCTTCCATGATTATATTTTACTCTTTCCTCCATTCTGCAGTCCCCACCCCACAAAGCAAATGCCAGCTTCAGAAGAGGGATTTTCCTCAGACGTATGGCATGGAGGAGGAATGGGTTAAAATTCTCCTCCACCCAAGCTCTGATCTTATTCCTTATCAGCCCCCACCCAAGGAGTCCATTTGCATTCCAAAAAACTTGCAGGCTAGATGCAAAGATGCCTTTAAAATCACCTTGGCCCATAAGCATGCATGCCGGCCATTTACTGCCAAGAGGAACTCAATCACTTTTTTTAAAAAATGAAAGAACCCAAGAGGACCCAGATTTGGATCAAACTTACATGTGCCAGTGTATCTGTATAGATGCAAATTCACAAATAGACTATATTTTATATAGAAATGTAATACTCATCCTAGTAGGACTATGACAAAGTGACCTTTGTTTCTTCTTGCTCTGCTGTGCAGGTGGCTAAGTGCCAAACGGCAAGTCCAAGGTCCCTGCTCTCCTTTCTTCGGGTTCTAGATCTTTAAACTGGACTTGGGATGGGGAACCTTTAAAATATAGGACTGTCCTCTGAACACATGGTCACCCTATGCATGTGCGGTTTTGATTGCAGCAAAGGAGACCATGTTTGCACTTCCATGGTTATGCGTATAACATCAAGATGGGGTGGGGGGAGGTTCCAACTTGTATCTTTCCAGATGTTTGGGCCTACAACTCCCACCACTGCTAGCCAGCATAGCCAATAATGGGAGATGATGGAAGGTGTAGACTAAAACATCTGGAGGGATACAAGTTAGACACCCCTCCTTGATCAATGTGCTCATATGCACATGGTAGGCCTGTTTTTCTCTGCCTTTCTCCATTCCCTTGCCTTCCTTAGAAATAACATAGACCTGGCTATCATTCAACACCTATTAACTTTGCCTACATGTGGCATGATTGCAAATAGTGAAGCAACGGAAGCGTGAAGCACTTCTCTCTCCTGTCCTGCATGTTCTCCAGTGTGAATGACTGAAAAGATCCCATGATATTTATTTATTAGCAGGAACCGGAGTTATACTTCACAAGTCCTTACCAATTGCTGAATTTTTTCACTGAGCTAGAGGAACAGAACTTGTCCTTAATTCAGAATTCTCAGGAGACAGAGGAAACCCTAGATGAGCTTCGGCATACTTTGAGTAATACACGAAATAAAATGTAAGTGACTCAAGGACACTGCCTACAATTAATCACTACATGCAATCCTACTATCTGCAAAATGCTCCCATTGCCAAGCTATTCATATACCAAACTATGAATGAAGAATTGCTTTAGTCCAGTACATAAAATAATGCAATTTAAGCTGCCACTGTTGGGAAATTATGATGCGATGGTTGTAACGGATATCAGGATCCACCTGACAACCCTGCAAGGTAGGCTTCTGGACCAAACGTCCCAAACTCCCAGCAACCCACCTCCCAAACTTTGTCCACAACTGGGACGAGTCAGAGATTCAGGGAATAACACACAGCAATTTTATTGCAATCACTAAAACTCACACATAAGGCCTTGGTCAGTAAAACAGCCTCATAAAAAGGGAAAGGGATGAAAGGGGAGAAGGTGAGATGAGGAAAAGGAGGAATGAGGAAAGAAGGTGAGGAAAAACTCTAATCTCTAGCCATTACCCCAAGAAACAATCATACATCCCCACACCCAGCCAAAACGACGGCTAGCCTTTTCCAGGATATTCATGCACATTTTAAAACATAGAAACCTTTCTAACTCCAAGGAACCCCCTCCTGGTTACCTCGGCACTGATCTTCCCAGTTGACATACGCACGCACCACCAAGGAAGATGGAGGACTTTCTTCATAGAGCTTTTTATCTCTTTTGGGGACCCTTGGTCCCATGACCCTAACAAGCCAACCCGTGCCCTTCTCGGACTTTTGCCCACCCCCTCCCAGAGGGGCCAGGCCACAACTTTTTCCCACAGCTGAATCCCATTAGCTTGTCCACTGCCCTGATAATCTCCAGGTGCTGGTGGGAGTTAGCCTGGTTTGAGGTAGGGTGACCTTGGCTGGCAGCCACCAACTTTCGCCTTCCCCGCCCAAGCCTGACACAGCCACTTTGAAACAATAGGCCATAGGGGCAGATTTTACCATCCCATAGCAACAATGGGTTTAGAGGCACAAGTTTGCACCCCTGTCCTTCACAATGGTGTCAGGAGTACTCGCTATTTCCAATCCATATTATCAAAATCCATTCTGAGAAACATAACAAGGGCCAATTCATAAGACTCGCAGTCAGTTTTCCAACTGGTGGGGTTGACTGTCTCTGTGATGGAATCCTTGAAGCCCTTGTTTATTTATTCATTTCGTGAAGGTGTATCATTAGGCCTCCCAAGATTTACATAATTTCCCCAAGCTGAATCAAGGTAGGATGGGCACTTATGCATCACCAAAACAAGGGCACCAATTTGCATAGCCTAATTTATACGGATAGATACAAATTGAGAAGTAATCTAAATAGAGATGCCAAACATCTCACCATAGTGGGGAAAACTGTGACTAAGTAACCCATGTGTCTGCTGTAGGCTTAGTGCGCAATTTCAAGGCCTTTCTTTCCTTTCTTCTGGTTCTTAATCTTTAAACACAACTTGTACCGAGCAGCCCTTCAAATAGAAGAATGTCCTCTTGTAAAATAGGACACATGGCTCTCCTCCTATACCCAGGTTACGTAGTACCGGTTTGCCAGGAAACTGGATGTACGTTCGGGCCTTTTAAGTGAAGTTTTACATACAACCTGCCCCTATAATTGAAAAAAAAAGTTAATGGAATGGACGGAAATTCTTTCAAAAAACAAAATGAACTTCCATCTCTTCTGCACCAGGGATCGTGAAATAGAGCAGCTGAAGCTTCTTACTGTCACTCTCCAAACCAACATTGTTAAAGAGGAGGAGACAGCAGCAGACCTTGAACTTAAATCGCGTGTTTTTTCTTTTGGAGAATACAAAGCAGATGTTCAGGTATGTGTGAAGATCAAGTCAATGAATAAGGAATGATGGCACATACCACATGCCCGTCAAGTGGCACTAATGGGAGGGTAATGCCTTTTCCCAGAAAATGCTTTTTTGAGGGGGGGGGGATTATTGTGAATATTGCTGCAAGGACATGTTATATTGCCAGTCCGAGACCATTTGGGCAGTCCTAGGAGATTACTATTGGCTCTTGCCTACAGGACAAAATGTTGGTGAGCTTGCATCGAAAGGTAGTGGAAGTGTATCGACGCTGTATTGGAGAAAATGAGTCAAACCTAGGAACCTTGCAGATGCTCACTGTCATAGAACACCAGTTGGACGACTTGCTAGAGTGTCTCGAAAGGGTCCCACCAGGAAAGATCGAACAAGCCGAGAAAGCCAAAGAGAAAGAACGAAGGATGAGGTAAGAGAAGAACCGTGTTTTCAAAGGGCATGTCACAACTGAAAAGTAGCTCAGCAGAACTTAACAAGACCTGATAAAAAAACATGACCCTATAAAAATGAATCACCTCTGTTCAGTTCACTTGGAGAAGAGAAGGTGTGTGTGCATCAGTATCCAAGAGTTCTCAGTTAGGGTTCAAAGTACTGCACTCGCTGTTTCATACATGCACAGGAAGTTATTTGCTAATAATAATAATAATAATAATAATAATAATAATAATAATAATGATAATAATAATATATTTATTATTCGCCTCTCCCTTTGGATCGAAGCGGGGAACAACATTAGTACAGGAATCAACACATCTTTAAAATTCTTGATTTTACATTGATCTGGATAGGCCTGCTGGAAAAGGCTAGTCTTTAAAGCTGCCTTAAAATCACACACACAGTTAATTTTACGAATCTCCTCCGGCAGGCCATTCCACAATCTGGGGGCGACAGAAGAAAAGGTCCTCTGGGAAACTGATGTCAGCCTAGTTTTAGCTGACTGAAGTAAGTTCACCCCAGAGGACCTGAGTGTGCGGGGCGGACTGTATGGGAGAAGGCGATCCCGCAAGTAACCTGGACCCAAACCATTTAGGGCTTTAAAGGTAATGACCAACACTTTGTACTTTGCCCGGAAACTAATTGGCAGCCAGTGGAGTGAGTTTAATGTTGGGGTAATATGCTCACCCCAGATGTAACGGTGACCAGCCTGGCTGCCATATTTTGAACTAGTTGACGTTTCCGAACTAGGTACAATGGTAGCCCTATGTAGAGGGCATTGCAGAAGTCAAGCCTTGAGGTTACCAGCGCGTGCACTACTGTCTTTAGGTCTTCCAACTCTAGAAAAGGTCGCAACTGGAGCAACAGCTGAAGCTGATAGTAGGCACTCCTGGCTGTCGCATCTATCTGGGCTGTCATTTGGAGCGACAAATCCAAGAGCACCCCCAAACTGCGAACACAGTCTTTCAGGGGGAGTGTAGCCCCATCCAGAACTGGTTGACACACCTCCAATCTAGGTCAGAGCCCTTGACAGCAAGCACCTCTGTTTTGTCTGGATTCAGCTTCAGTTTGTTTTTCCTCATCCAGCCCATTACCACCTCCAAGCATTCATTCAGAGGAGACACACTATCCTTAGCTGATGCTGTTATTGAAGGCATAGAGAAATCTGGATGATCTCTCCCAGCGGTTTCATGTAGATGTTAAACAGCATTGGGGATAGGATGGCACCTTGTGGTACGCCATACAACAGCTCCTTTTTTGAGGAGCAACTATCCTCAAGCATCACCATCTGGAATCTACTTGAGAGGTAGGACCGAAACCACTGGAGCAGTGCCCCCGATTCCCAAACCCTTCAGGCATTCCAGAAGGATACCATGGTCGATGGTATCGAAAGCTGCTGAAAGGTCCAAAAGTACCAGCACAGACACACTTCCCGTCAATACTCATGCAGAGATCATCCACTAAGGCGACCATAGCTGTCTCAACTCCATATCCCGCCTTAAAGCCGGTTTGAAATGGGTCTAGAAAATCTGTATCATCCAAAACTGCTTGGAGTTGGAAGGCAACTGCCCTCTCAATCATCTTGCCCAAAAATGGAACATTTGATACCGGTCTGTAATTATTAAGGTCCAGGGGGTCCAGGGAGGGCTTGTTTAGAAGCGGCCGTACCACCGCTTCTTTTAAACATGGTGGAAAGCTCCCCTCCCTGAGAGATGCATTAATAATATATTGTAGTCTAACTGCATCTCCTCCCTGGGCGACCAGCCAAGGACAGGGATCAAGAGGACAAGTTGTCCTCCTTACTCGTCCAAGCAGCTTCCTGAAAGTACAGGGGCTTCCACTGCTGTCCTCCATGAAAAGGGCCTACCAGCAGAAAGAAGAACTGACCACCTCTTTGTGTGCACGCAGAAGCACTTTGCATGCAAAGGCCTCTCTGGATCCCAGCCCTTGCACGAACTCAATGTAGGATTCCATCAGACAATTTGACTTACGTGGCTCACAATTCTAACCCCAACTCTTGCTTCATTTTGCCAGGATGAGAGAAGAAAAGATAAGGCAGCAGAGGCTCCTGCAGGAAGAGAGGTTGCAACGGGCCCTGGCTAGAGCACAAGCTGATGTTAAGAAAAAGGTAAATCCAGCAACTCCTGTTCTCACTGCTTTGATTTCAGAATTTCACCCTATTACACAAACTCTTCTGTTCAGAGTCCTTCCATAGCTCCAGTTCCACTGACCTGTGCTTATAAAAAAGTTAAGGACTCAGTATATTGTCTATGTTTGTGCACTGGTCCCAAGAACAAGGGATGTGTCACAAACTACATGCCCAAAATAACTTGGATGGGTCGCTTCACTTGTTCCAATGGGCAGTGAGAGGTTAGCACAAGTACACTTACGTTTTCACTTTCTATACCCTCCAAACACACCTGATGGCAACAGAACAACTGACTTAATGATAACTATTTCAGAGGAAAGCAATCTGTAGTTCAGAGCTGCCCAAACCTCAAGCTTTGACCTTTTTGAAGTTTCAAAATTTTCTGAACGTCTCCACTGTTCAAGTTTCAATTTAAAACCAGAATGAGCAAAATTGATCTGGTAAATCTCTAGTAATAAGCCTTACACTACCACATTCTTATATAGATTTGTCTAATCCCCTTTTAAATCCATCCAAGTTTGTACCCATCACTATATCCTGGGGTGGAAAATTCCATAGCTGAACTATGTACTGTGTGAGCTACATGTTTTGTCTGCCCTGAATCTCTTACCATTCTGCTTCATTGGATGGTCCTGGGTTCTAATGTTATAAGAGGGGGATAGACTTCTCCCTCTCCACTTTCTCTACATGATACATTTTATAAACCTCTATCATGTCACCCAACCCTTACCATTTTTCTGAATTAAAATGCCCAAGCATTTAAAACTTTCTTGAAAGTTTACAGCCCCCTAATCATTTTGATTGTCTTGTTCTGTACCTTCTGAAGCTCTACAATAGCCATTTTGATATGTGACAACCAGGGCTGTACAAAGTATTCCAGTTGTGGTCATAACAGATATTGGTAAAAAGACATTTTGGTATTAGCAGTTATTTAAGCTACTGTGGTTTGTGGTCCTTGGGGACACCAGGTTGTCAGTTCACATTACCTCAGTTTCTCCGGTTGTCCAAACCCACTGAGGGTGCCTTGTTGGAGCAGTTCACAACCCACTCCACAACCTTGCAACAGGCCGTGGGCCACTCTCACCGGTTTCGGACATAATGATGTGACCAATGAGGACAATTAGGGAAATGAGCCAACATGTGTGAGGATGGTTAACAAGCCACTGTGGCTTACTAAACACCATCCTGTCATGCCAGCCAGGCCATTGTCTTTATCCCCTAGAATAATTTGGTATCATCTGAAAACCTGGATCTCTTACTCCAGATCATTTATGAAAAAGTTAAAAAGCATACATCCCAATATAGAAGTTTGGAGGATCCTACTTTTTACAGCTCTCCATCAACAGATCTACTTATTTCTGCGCTCTGCTTCCTTTTCTTTAACCAGTTCTGATGCATAAGAGGACTTGTCCTCTCATCTCATGACTGAGGAATTTTGTGATGTCACCCATCAAAGAACTAATATTGAGATCTTTTAGACATTCACTCCCCTTTGCCATTTGAAAACTCTGCATACTGCAGCTGACTAGGACAGTCTACTAGCACTAGGACAGACTAGTTTGATACCTGCAGATGTTGAAAAAAAAATTAAGAACTACTCCACAGAGTTTGCTTCAAAGGCACAGAACTTCACCCAGTGATTATTCATAGAACTTGATTATCACAGTGGGTCCAGTCTGACATCATACCAAATCCGTTTGTGTTTTCAGATATACATAAGCAAACCAGCTTATTCTCTGCATTCATTTTTCAGCTGTTCCATGCTGTTTAGGCCACACCTGCCTCTGTTGGCAGCAACCTCTTAAAGCAGAGTACTGGCCCAAGCTATGGTTTGTAAATTTAGACATTCCTGGTCATTACTACAGTCAACACAGGCTGTAATCTTCAAACCATAGTTTGGCATTATTTCTACCATTATCTGTCGCTGCCTGCATTTTTTGTAAAGGCAGGAACAGTATAAAGGGTCAAACAACAGCCTTTGCACTGTTCTTTAGCTCTGAATTTGTGAAGTGATACTACTGCCCCACTGCCTGTTACAGTACACCCCACTCTATTTGGAGGTGTTTATAGTTACTAAACTGTCATTTGTAGCGAAATTGAGGCAGCTTGCTGGCGGTGCTATTTCAGAGAGAAAAGTTCTAGTAGTCTCAAAACCAGATTACCTTTATCATTGTGAATTAAATGCACTCAAGAATCATGTTACTGCATCAAGTTGCAGTGGTATTACAGCAACGATGAATGCTGTTCTACAAAGATTTAGTGTGCCACTTCAATAGGGGGAAAGGTACTGTTGTGTATTCTTTCTACTCATGTTTTTTTTATTCTGGACAAACATAGTTGGAAGCTACTCTTTCGTACTACTGTTATCTCTTCCTTCCCCAAAGACAACAGGTAATAGTGAGAAGATTGAAGTTAGCTCTGCTTTTGCTAATATGTCTTTGGTTCAAGATAGTTTTAGATGTCACCAGTCGCACATCACACATGAAGAGTATTGCGAGTTCTTCTTATGTTTCCTTTCATATATATTTTTCAGACTGGCAGAAGATTGATTTTCCGCTCTGAGCCCCCTGCCTTCAAAGAGAAGGAAGATGAGGATCAAGGGATGATCGACAAGGAAAAGGAAGAGCTGCTCTACTACTTTACTTAACAGCCCAAAGAAGTTATGAAATGTACAGAAAGTGACAAAACTGATTATGAGAAACATTTTGGTAGACAGTCTGCAAATTATTTAAAGACACTATACTGAAATGTCATTTTCTAATACCAATTATACTTTCACCACCCCCAACAAATCCAAGGCAGATGACAAGAGTTACTGTCTGTACTTAACTAAAAATTTCTACAGTTCTGCCTTGTGAATAAGATTACTAAACTGTTAAACAGTAATACTACCAAGGTGACCAAGACAAAGTTCGTTTGCATTCAGATGGTTCAATTTAAGCCCCAAATCCTGCAACTATGAAAATGTGTGGCTTGTATGAATTTCTTCTATTCAAAGGTTTATGTCTCTAAAACTGGAAATATGTTTACAAGACATTTGTTCCTCTTGCAGTTAAGCATCCTGAATGGAAACAAAGAGCAAACAAAAACCCCAGCTGAAATGGAGAAACTGGACATGAGTGGTTTTTATTAGTCCTTTTATCTCAGCAATTTTCAATTGTCCACTGCCAGCAATGGACTGTGCTGGAATAAATCTGATGTTTATCCTAAAGCTGTTAGGAATGTACAATGAGATACAAAGATGAGTAAATAAACTTTTTAGAAGAAAATACATTTACATGTCCCACAGAAGCAATAACTTATTCTTCGATAAGTATGACTCTGTAAAACAGAAGCACCACATTAGATGGATCCAATTCACACTCTTTTGTCAGTGATCCTCTTTCGGTGGTGAAGAAACGGATGTACTGCTCACATCCCATTCCACCATGCATCTTAAGGTGACATGCAGGGCAGGCACTCTATACAAAAGGCTGTGGGAAAGCAATTATTCCTGCTCAGGAAAGGGTGTGGGGTGGGGAAAATATCCTGTGAATAGGCCTCCTCATGGACTACCTGCTTCATACACAAGTTGCCTATGGTGTGCCTGCACCCCCACCACAGAGGATCACTGGCAAGATAGATGTGTAAACTATCCCACCAAGTAAAAAAAATTGAGGTGACGATTTTGGAGGATAATATGCCCCCTATTACTCTTTCAAACAAACAATGTCATACCTTTGTAGAAGACTGACTCAGTTTTAGTTTCTTTCAAGCTGACAGATATTTTTAGTGATGTAAAAAATAGAAGCCCAAAAAGACTTTAAAAACCAGCACTTTCTTCACTCCTTCTGGCTTGAAGACTTCATCTCAAGGTCGTAAAAATATTTTATGCACAAGTTTGCTATTGCAGAAGTATGCTAATAGGTCAAGACAGTAGTCAATAGGTTTTACATCACTGACAATGAGAAATTAAACCTGTTAATTAAGAATATCTTTTAAAAATATAATACCCACAAATCAGAATCTGAAGTAATTGTATAAAATGCTTTCATACTACTGCATTTTTCTGGACATGGGAGTTCAAAAGGCACAGGAATTGATTAGTACATTTCTAACTAATTATGGGTAAGCCCTCCCCAGTCTCAATTTGGAAGGTCAGAAAATAGTTTTATTTCCGAGGCCATTCCAGCCACACTGTGCTCCTGGTGACATAATACTGAATAGGCCTGAACAATTCCCGCCAGGTACCAGCAATCCTAGGAAATGTAGTTCCAAGGGCTTCTGACATCCCTGAGAATGGGAGGAGTCCCAGCGTTGAGGACGCTGCTGCTGCAGCAGCAGCATTCCAAAATCTAATAGCGGCCTTAACACCAGCCCTCCTGATTGCTCATTGGATGCCAAAAGGGCGAGTCCATTCCTAACTGGGCATAAACTTCAGAGGGTCCAATTCACAATAGGGTTGGGGAGGGGCCAATGCAGCGAACTTGATTTCTGACTCCCTACGCACGCATGTGCACACACACACACACACACACACACACACCATTGCTATTTATAACTCAGCAACATCATTTTAGTGCATCCCGTCACTGCAAATAAATACATGCAAGTTTAAGAACACAAGCGTATCTTGTTTTGTAAAAAATAAAAGTTCTTTCACACTCACACTCAATGGGAATAAAAGGTCACTCACACTGCTCTTTAACCCAATCCTATATATGTATAACTTTACAGCTATTTGGGCACATCATGAAAAGAATGATTTAAGTTCCAACCTTTACATTTGTTGTTGAACACTGATATCTTATTTATTCTTCTGCTTAGTCTTGGTATTTGTTCTTAAAAGGTCTACACAATTATTTTCCTTGTATCTACAATTTTAAAAAATGCAGTTGTTTTAAAAGTTTAATTAAAGATGCATTTCCCTTCTCAGTCGAGAAGTCACCAACCTGTTTGTCACGTATTATGAACATTAGCTGGAAGCTCTTTGCTCAAGTAGAATGTGTGCATGTAAAATGGCAAATGGACCAAGGGTGCAAATCCTAGAGACTTACTTGGGAGTAAGTCCCATTGAACTTTACAAGAGTATTTCTGAGTAAACATGCACAGGACTGGGATATACATTATTAAAGTGACAATTTCCAGAGGGCAGCCGTGTTAGTCTAGTGCAGCAAAAACAGAGTCTTGTGGCACCTTAAAGACTAGAAACATTCTGGCAGAAGCATTAGTGGGCTATAGCCCACCTCTTCAGATGTATGGAGTAAAGTGGCGATTTCACAGGAATTGGCAACACTGTTTTTGTATTACTGTAAACATAATCAAGGATGTAAGAATTAATGTATAATAGGCAGCCTCCTAAAGGGCAGTGTCTAAAAAAAAGTTATCAGGTATAGCAGGAGCAAGAAACTACAGTTCAACTTTACTACCCCTGAGTACTATACTATTTTTTCTGCCTTTGTCTCCTTAAAACTGTATTCAACAATGCCACAAACACTGTCAGCTTTTGAAAAGAATCATTGAAGTGGTCTGCATTATTCTTTCATCTCAGTCCAATTTACAGCTAGGGACACCTCTCGTCACCTACTTGTATGAACATCAAGAAAAATTCCCACGCATAACTGTTAATTAGTATTTGAGGACTGTCCTTAGAAGCATCAGTGTGGAGCATCATCACAGCACATCCACTCCAAGACAGGATTCCAAAGCATCCATTGCATAACCTAAATAACTCTCCCATAAGTACCTTTTTTCTGACCAAAAAGAGAACATACCAAGATCTCCAAGAGCCTTATCAAATAAAATTTACTGAACAAGTTTTTCATTGCACGATAACCATCACGCAAGCCACAAAGTAGCACTGATGTGTGTGCACACTCTTATTTTTCACTTCTTTCTTTAGAAGCAGTAACAAATGTCTATTCCTCAAGATGCTGTTGCACTTGAACATTTCAATGTTTCTGTCCCCAACACAATCATTCGAGGTCTTGTAGGTTAATGGTGCTTCCTGTAAACTGAGAATTATCAGAACTGGCATCCTCTTCAGCAGAATTGTGTGGCTCCTGTTCAAAGCAGAATGAAAAAAGAGAATTTACACACAGCTTTCACAGCAGCTCTTCAATTATGTTGCTTAAATTACATAGACACACTCTCCAAGGCTCACACAAGTTTATAGTTATTTGATAAAAAAATTCAATGTTTCCTCAACTGGCACAAATACTTGCTGACCAAAAATCATACTTGTCTGCACTGTGTTTTTAGTTTTTGCTTCCACTTTACCATTAATTCAAACCTAAAACAAGCAAACAAAGGCACCTTATCGTAAACTTATAATAGCTATCCATTTTTATCCAGCAGGACAGCTGAAGTTGCTTTTAGTGTCCAACTTGCAACTTAGAGAGATCATACCTGAAGGATATGAACAGGTAAGTCCACTGTCAGCTGAGAATGCGAAGAGGATGACTGAGAACTGAGCTGGAAGGGCAGATCTCCCTCTCCTGGGGAATCATCCTAAGGAGAAACGAGACAAATCAGCTTCTAGCCACAGACAATCCCTCAACAACCACCTGATTGTCTGCTACTATTTCAAAGAGGCACATGCCTTCCTACCTATACATTTTAAGACTCTTGATCCTGAAGTTAGGAATCTTACTCATTTCCATGGAAGAACATGATCCATACTACCGCCTATTTATGGACTTGAAGCATAATTAAGATACCACTTTGTGCATTCGTTACAAAACAGCCAAACACTACCCACACAACTTCAGAAGATCTGGGGGTCAATTCCCTCCCCCAAACCTACCAAGGGCCACACCCCTTCTTACCAAAATTGTTATTGCCATGCTGCTGATTTTGCTGCTAAAATTATGCAGCATGGCAGCAAAAATCAATTTCCTTTAAAACAAGGCACACTATATGCATCACTGTATATAGTGACAGCCACTGTTCTGTCATATAAAGAAAAATATTTACTCTGTACATTTGACACACGCAGTAATTTTCTTTTTAAATGAGTAGATTAGCTTCCTTAAGTCAGGTAGTGATTTCTTACCTGAAGCAGCTGAATTTGAACAAACTGTGTGCCAGCTGATGGATCTCTCACAGTTGGGCTTCCATTTGGTAAAACACTATTGCATAACCGATTCCCATGGCTAGAAGAACTAACTTTATCACCTTTGCCTTTTCTTATGCCAGAGTTAGGGGTTCCTGAAATAGTTTCCAGAGGAGTAGCTCTGTTAGTCTGTTGCAACAAAAACAACAGAGTCTTGTGGCACCTCAAATCTGACAAATTTATTATGTCATAAGCTTTCACAGACACTGTCCACTTCATCAGATGCACGAAGTGTTATACAGGGCATCAGAGAGTACACATGATGGGGAGGTGGGGGAATGGCAAAGAATGAGGTCAGAGGGGAATTAAATACAGAAAAGTACTGACAGTGACACTCAAACATCATGACACTGTGTTAAGCCAATTAATGCATGTACGGTGATAACAAAACTTTTATCCCGATTCAAGCCTTTGACAATAGAATTGAACCTCTTGAGACTTATAACTCAGCAGTGTTTCATGCCAATCTTCCTTTGAAGTTTCTTTGCTCCACAACAGACACTTTAAGGTGTGCTAGTACAAGAGTGGTCACAGCTAATGACCCTCCATAGCAGGTAAAAGACACTCCATGCCACAGAAACCAATTCCACCTCCAGTGACAAAGCTCACCCCCTGTAGGTGAATCAGCTCTTTTAGGGTGAGTTCAAACTCCTCCAGAATAGGTTAAATACCAATGACCCAAATACAGGAACCATCCACCCACTGCATCTCTGTCTTGTCAGGATTCAGGTTCAGCTAACTGGTCCCCATTCTGCCCTTAACCAAATCCAGGCAATGATTCAGCACCTGTATAGCCTCACTCCATCCAGATAAGGATAAGCTAGGTGTCATCAACATGCTGGCGACACTTAATTCTAAATCCCCGGATAAAATCAACCAGCAGCTTCATATAGATAGTAAACCAGCAGCTTCATATAGATAGTAAAGAGTGTGGGGGCAAGATGGAAACCCTCAGAAGCCAATAACACACCTTCCAAGAAGTGCTCCAGCACCACCCTTTGAAAGAGGGTGGAATCACCATAGCACTGTCTGTCCAACTTGCAGAGCCAGCCCAGAAGGATACCATTATAGATATCAAGAGCTACTAAGGGGTCAATGAAAATCAACAGGTTCACACTCCTCCCATCTCTCTTCTGACAGATGGCAGCCATTGAGGTAACCAAGGATGTTTCTGTGCAAAACTCAGGCCTGACACTTGACTGAAATTGATCTGTAGATCAGAGGTAAGGGACCTGTGGCCCTCCAGATATGGTTGGACTATAACTCCCATATTCCCTGATCATTTGCCATGCTGGCTAAAACTGATGGGAACTGGAGTCCATCATCATCTGTAAGGCCAACAGTTCCCATTTAAAACTCCTGATTTAGATCATCTTGTGTCATCCAGGAGAGCCTGGAAGCAACCTTTTGTTGAAAATGAGTTCAAAAGCAACCTTTTCCCAAGAAAGGGATATTCATAACTGGGAGACAGTTATTACAATGATCCAGTTCCAAGGAGCCCTTCTTAAGGGCAGCTGCACCACCGCTTCCTTCAAGGTCAGGGGGACTGTTTAATTACCTCCTAAACCCACCCAGTTTATTTCCTTTTGCTAGATGTTATTAGCCATAATGGGCAAGGGGCAAACACACAAGATTCAAGTTGAATCCCTTAAAACATCTTGAATACATCCTTTGATCACAATAAATGAAACTGATCCAATAAAACTGGACCAGACATGCACACACCCATAGAAACTGCTCCACTGGTTGCATCAAGGTTGGTGTGGATGCAAGTAATTGTAATCAATAGAAATTCTTCAGTAAATATGGTTGAGATCAGGTTATATGGATAAATTACAATTGATGTTCCATTCAAAAGCATAAAAGTGAACAGACAGGAAAAGTGTTCATTCATCCATTTGTATTGCAAAATAACATACCCACTATTGTAACATAAGATAGTTCAGACCAACCATGGCACTTCCTCACTAATCTGATGTCTAAGCACGTTTATCTTCAAATCTTTAGACTGTTTCAGTGTGAAAATTGCATACTTTCCTAGAATAACTAATACTCACCTATGTCATTACCATTTCCTTTCTGTTTTCTTTTCTTGGCAAGCTGAATGGCTCGATAATCTGTTCTCGCAGATCCACCACTCTCCTGATGAGAGAAGAAGGTTTATTCATGTCACCAAAACAAGAGGAAGGCCCTTAGGATCTAATGAGTTTTTGTTTCAGACAATATACTTCTCATGCTGGCACTGGAATTTGGGTTGTATCCAATAGGGCCCATCTTCTACAGCACCCTGCACACCATCACAATCTGCTCTGGAGGGTTGTGGGACCCAATGAAGCAGATTTCAAGGGGCGGGGGAATCCAGAGGACAGAGGAGAAGGCAAGGCACCATTGTGCAAGTGAAGTCGGTTCACTTAATCTATGCTAATGAGCATAACATTTTAATGGGATAATGGTGCAAGCACGGAAACCAACCATTTACCTCAACTGACAGGACATTGGAACAGGTAGGAAAAGCTTCTATAAAAGCACAACATGCAGATGTAACTCAGGATTGTTTTTGGTCTTCTTCTGTCTTCCTCAAACTAACACAATACTCTCTAATGCAACTCCCAATATAGAACCTTCCTTAAACTTATATGGGCTTAACTATAATTGCAACCCAATTCTTACCATGAATGCAATCAACAGCATGTTGAAGAAAATGAAGAATTGGGAGAGTCAACTCTTCAACAAATGATCTTGCTGCCCATTCTCCTTGTTCTATAACCAGTGAACAGGGTACAACTTCCTCAATCAGTCCCAAACTAACCAATCAGTCCCAAATTACCCAGAGCTTTTAGTACTTACAACTATGGAAAGGAGATAATTACACTAAACTCCAACTAGTACAGTATCCTCTTTCCGCCAAGTGTGATGCACAACGTGTAACTGGATTTAATACTTTCACAGGCAACCACAATTTATACCACTTACATTGTACAAAATATACGGCGACTTCGTTCGTGGCAGACATTCCACAAACCCATTTGATCTGGTAGAAAGGACGGCTCATACACGGCAATATAATATCCTCAAAGCTAAGATACTAATGAAAACTACAGTTATTGAGAGTTACTGCATACCAGAAAAGAGCTGCCAGTCACCGTGCTCAAATCAGTTTCTTTCTGTGCACTGTAACTTCCTGGAGGGTTGGAGAACACAAACTCAGTCACCACTTTACTGCCTTCTTGTTGTCCCACAACATCCAGACTAGGAAGCAAAGTCTGCTCTGCTTTACTTGGAGCCAGCAATTCAGATGCATTGTTACCCCCGAGGCTGCTGGAAGGGGTTAAAGTGGCTGTGTCTACTGACAGGTTATTGCTGGAGGTCAAACCGTGCAGGTCTTGACTGGAATTCCTTGTGGACAAAGATGCTAATGAACCTAAGGCTTCTGCATTTACAGTCTGTACATCATCCAGATTTAAAGTGCTTTGCTGTAAAACTGTGGCAGTGGTTCCCAACAGAAGAGAGCTATCCAGACTGTGCGGAATGTCACTGCTAGCCACTAAAATCAGTGGGTCAACCGTCTGACCAAGAGAATTGCTACCAACGGAAAGATTGCCTCCAAGCGTGGAGCCCACAGAAGCAACATCTATAGTGAGAATTCCAGAGTTTATCAGAGCCATCTCAGCTGAAATTCCAGAAGTGTGTCCAGACACACTGGAAAAAAGGGACACAAGGTCTACATTGCTGAGGTCACTTTGTCCTGAGCTGGCGAGTTCACTGCTAGGCGTGAGGGAACCGATAGTTTCCATCTGATTTAAGAGATCTGAAACGAAGATTTGGCAAGTTTACTTTATAAAACCAACAAGCTAGTGGAACATGGAACATGGGAATCAAATGCCAACAATGAACTCCACCTGTTGCCTCTACCTTCAACTGGGCTATGCATCCATATCCCAAACTTGCTGCAGCCTGCTGTCGTAATCAATCTAGCCAAGATACCTCTTACCTGGCAGAAGCCAGTGTTGCTAAGGCTTGCTATGACCCAATTTCTGTATGCCACTATGACTACTTCTACACTGTTCTTTGAGATCACTTTATATTTCCTACTAGCACCCACCCTCTCTGATGCAAAACAGGGATCTAATGTATATATTATCCACAGTGGCATGGCTGCTGTAATAATTTCCATGTGGTCAAAGCTCCATGCAACTGTGGCAACGATTTAAAGTCAGTTTTCTACATGTGTCATCCAGACTGCATAGTACATGGTGCACCTCCCCAGAAGCTGGCATGGGTACCTACTATTCGATTTGACCGAGCCACCCAGGAAAACAATTCATTTGCTCCCAAAAGCAGGCTGAGCTTCTACTATACAGAGGCAATTTTCAGTGGCAAACAAGCCTTTATAGTAATATGGTTGGTTCTTAACTATAACATCTTGGTTCTCTAAAATAACCACTAAGTTTCAATACCATAGATAAAACCAAGTGATATTACTCAAAATATTATTGCATAGCAGATGTAATTCAGAGATCTATTTCTGGCAGTCAGGAGATCATACCTGCACTAAAGTTGTGTTGCTTGACCATGTGTGTTTTCATACTATGCTTGGAAGTGAACAATTTATTACAGCTGGATACAGGGCAACGGGTCTTCAGTGAGTCCACATCCTGAAGGTGTTTTTTGGAGTGAATGTACAGGCTACTGCGTGCTGAGAACTTTGCACAACAACCTGAAATAAGGTATCCAAGTTTAAATGCTGTCATCTTGCTCTATCATCCATGAATGTACTTCAAAAATGTGTAGCCATTACAAAGAAGACTACATTTGAGCATGCCTTTAAATATTTAGTTTAACATTCTCTTTTTCCATTTACATGTTGAAAATGACTATCAAGATCACCCCAGGGTTGCACAGAAATATGTGGTGAGGGTTAAAGCACAGCATGGGTAGGTAGGAGAGCTGAACCCTTCAACCTAACATTGGTTTAAAAACACACCCCTGTATCTTTCCTGGTGGGGCTCTGTGATCCCCACAGGGAAAAAACAGGCTTAAAAAAGCATTTTTATTTAATTGATATCCTGCCTTTCTGTTAAAAGATGGCACTCAAGAAGGTAACAAATAAAATATAGATAAAAGCAATACCTTAAAGTATAACATACAAACAAATAAATTAAAAACAGTTAAGAACACCTATACAAGAAATAAACAAAACCCAACCAATAAAAAAACCCTTTAGCAATAGACTAGTTTATATGTCAAAGAACTGCCTGAAGAAAAATATCCTTTGACTGGTAAGGCAAAGACAACAGAGTGTGGCCAGCCAAGCCTCCCTCCGCAGGGAGTTCCAGAGCCTTGGAATAGTAACTGAGAAGGCCCCCTCTCATGCTTCCACCAAATGTGGTACCAAAAGAAGGGTCTCCCCCAAACTTCTTAAAACCCAGGCAACTTTACATGGAAGAAGGCAGTCCTCTGGGTACCCTGGTTCCAAGCCATATAGAACTTTATAACCAGCACTTTGAATTGTGATCGGAAATAGACAGGTAGCTAGTGAAGCTGTTTTAACAAGGGAGCCATACATTCCCTGTAACCAGCCCCAGTCAAAAGTCGGTCCACAGCATTCTGTACCAGCTGAAGTTTCTAAACAATTTTCAAAGGCACTTAGAGCCTGTTATAGTAGTCCAAACAGGATATAACTAAGGCATGCATGACCATGGCCAGATCAGACATCTCTGGGAATGGGTACCCTCAGTTCTGCAAGTGCACTCCTGGCCACTACTGAAACCCAGGCATCCAGATTCAGGGCTAAATTCAGGTAGCACACCCAAAATGCGAGCCTGAGTCTTCAGAAGCGTAACACCATTTAGTACGAGTTGAATCCCAATTCTTTAATCGGCATTTCTAAGAGCAACTCTATCTTGTCTGAATTAAACTTCAATTTGTTCGCCCTAATCAAGTTCATTACCGACATCAGACACTGATTTAGAACTAGAACAGCTCCCTTGGATTTAGATGGAAAAGAGAGATAGAGTTGGGAGACATTAGCATACTGGTGGCAATGAATCCCCAAACTCCAGAAAACCTCTCCCACCAGTTTCATGTATATGTTAAACAGGGCACCACAGGACAACAGCCATAGTGTCAGATAGGAATTCCCCAGCACTTCCTTCTGAAATCACCTGTCTAAGAAGGACTGGAGCCACCAAAGGACAGTGCCTCCCAATCCCACCTTAGAAAGATACATCAGAAGAATACCTTGGTCATTTCTGGAGGGAAAACAGTGTCTTTGGAAGGAAGGTTTCAGCTCCCTACTCCCAATAATGCTGTATTTTGAAGACTTCTTCCTCCCAATCATAATGATTAATCAGCAATTCAATCCTGATGCATACATCTGTCATCCTATTTTCTTTGGCTCTTAATGCATGACTGGCAACCAAAGAGGTAAAGACAAGAATATGGGGTCACAAGTACAATAATACCTTCTACAGGACACTCAAATGGTTTTGTGCCAAGGTGAGTTATACTATGGCCTTTCAAGTGTTCTGCTCTTGTGAATGATTTTCCACAGCCTTCTACAGAACAGGTAAATCTCCTGTCATCTTCATGTTTCCTACAAGAATGAAAACAATTTTATATTATTATCAAGTACCAAGGACACATTCTAGAGACTTTAGGTATCAAAGGGTTGAAGACAGACATTAGCATTTTTAGTTGAATACCAATATTATTAAACAGGGAATGAATTGGGTCAGAGAAGTTTCCAAAGCCGAACATTCTCCACCACTTAATTTTTCCATGGAAAATTTCCAATTTCAGAAGTTCATTCGTTGTCCGCCCCTGCTTTAGGGCATCAGAACATTTTCTTATTCAAACTGAAAATGTTCCTATGCAAATAGACCTATGGAAATCAACCTAATTTGCCTTAGAATTTTTTGCAATTCAAAATTTTCCAGAAAACTCATATTACTCTCATCAGGACTTTTAGAGTTCTAAAAACAATCTTTCAGATGTAATTCATGCCTCATCCCCAACTGAAACCATCTGTTTATGTGTAACTGCACTTGCTCCTATTCGTCTCTTTTCCTTTCCTGCACCTCCAAAGTCAAGATTTAGATTGCAAGACCTTGAAGGACCTATATATAACAGTGTACAGCAATAATTCTGCATCAATAAATCCACCTGTCGGGACATTTACCTTTTATGTCTTAGTAGCTTTGACATGCTGGTGAAGGACCAGCCACAACCTTCAAAGTCACAGATGAAAGGTCTTTCACCTTAATGGAAAAAAGAAAAGAAAGATTGCAATTATGGCCAGATCTACGCCAAACAGGTTGTAACACTATGAAAACAGTTTGAAAACAGTATAGGGAACGTGTCAGGGGCCCCAACAGTTGTCAGTGCAGTTCAATGTCATTATAAAGCAGTAGTATAGATCCTGCCTATCTTCCATTACCATCAAGAAAACAAAGCACTTTAGTAAACTTCCCAGAATTTAAGGGTTTAGAACTACTATGCTCTATGTTTATTGCTCATTTTATTGTCACGTTTTACGCTGCTTGCAAGCTGCTCTATGAGCCTTATCTTTAAATGAATCAACTTTTAAAATAAATAAGACATGCTCACCCATCCACTGACACCTCTGCCAGCTTCCTCTCTCTTTGGCCATGTTCACATAAAACACTAAGCCTCCCGTAAGCGAGAGCAGCTAAACTAATTTCCCACAACCTGGTGTGTCCCCCCAATGTTTTGGACTATAATGCCTATCATTCCCAGTCAACATGGCCAGTGCCTTGCGCAAATGGAGCACTTGAGTTAAAGGGCTATTGGTTCCTTTACATCAGAGGTCTCAGAGCCAGCCATACACACGGCTTCCATTGCTCAATTCTGAAGGGACTGGATGCTACTGACCCCAGGCAAGAGGCAGAATACAAAACTGCTTAAAGACACTCACCCTATAAAACTGCAAATGCTATTTCAAGTTTGTCAAATGCAAGGAAGCCTCCCCCATAGCAATTGATTAAATGCTAAATTCTTTTTGCTTCCACCTCCTACTTACCCAAGCCCAAGTTTGCTGATTTTATTTAGTTAGAAGTTACATGCTAACATGTTAGCCTACTAGCAACGTACTGAAGGACAACAGGGTAATACCAGGATTCAAATAAATCAAATAGTTGGATGAAAATTCAAATAGAAACTATTCTGTTGTTTAGTCCTTAATACTGCAACTTCTATGAGTAAGTATTTCATATCATATGATTTAGATTTCCTAAAGAAAAAATATGCATTTAGTAATCAGGGATATGTTTTATTTTAACAGAAACCTTTTATATGCCAACTATGTGCCAAGTTTAAACAACGCTGTAGTTCCCACCTGTGTGACTTCTCATGTGGATTTTCAGTCGGCAGGCTTTGTCATACTGCTTGTTACAGCCTGGGAAGGAGCAGGAGAACAATTCTTGCTCCCTGAAGTGGACTCGATTATGAGAAAACAATGCACTCACTGTTATGAAGGTCCGCTCACAACCTGCAGAGAGAGGGGAAAAACAAACTGTGTTTTAGGGGAAAGCAGAAGCAAACAATGCAACTTGTTATTCAGCTTGCTACAATTATTAATGGTAATAACCATGTTCTTTAGGATAACAGAGGTAAAGCAGTTTGCTCTGGACCAACTTTACTCCCAATGCAACAATACAGTTTACTTTAAATTTATAAATATCAGAGCTGTAGTTAAATTCCCTTTTTCTCCAGTTCTTAAAAGCCACAGTGTAGTTTCTTTTCCTTCTGATTCAATTTTCTTGTCGGTTTATTAGCATTTCTTCTCCAAACCTAATATTTTAGTGTTCCAACATGGTAATGTGTAAGCGTTTGCCTCATTCACACATACAGACACAACTTGTGGTGATTTCCAAAGGGCTAGCTGCATTAGTCTGTCACCGCAAAAACCAACAGGAGTCTCGAAGCACCTTCAAGACAAATGAATATTCTGGCATAAGTCATAATTATTATAAAGACAGTTTTGGCTATGATAGTTAAATGAAACCTCCATTTTCAGACACAGATTTCCTCCAAGTACCAGGTGCTGGGGACGGACCACCCAGAGAGCTTCAGCTATGGGGCAGTATATAAGTGTAAATAATAATAATAGCAGAAAGCCTTCAGCTCAGCTTTTGTTTTTTATTCTGGCTGGTCACTTTTGGACAAAGAATGCCGGACTAGATGGTCCTTCTGTTGGTCAATCAAATACAAGGCATGGCTCAGACCTTTTACCACTCCAGAGTTTCTGGGAGGACCTTTTCCAGGCTTATCTGGAGATGCTGGGGATTGAACTTGGGCCCAAAGCAGGTGCTCAGCCAGTGAGCCACTGTCCTTCCTCTAAATAGTGTTGGGTTTGGACCAGAGAAATTTGAGTCAAAATCTCCACTTAGTTACAAAGTTTCACTAGGTGACTCAGCCAGACACAATCTCTCAACCAAGTTTACCTCACTGGGTGCCACAAAGCCCTTAGAAAAGAGGTCAAAATCAAATAAAAATTCATCTGTACTGAAAAAGATAAAATTGCTATAGGGGCAAATAGAGATCAGAAACCATCTATTTAAGTAAGACAATATTTGATCTATCGTAAATTGTGATGCATTTGCTTGGCATTTTGAGGATAAACTCGCTTGCATCCACTGGAACGATGATTCCAGTTTTAGCAGATCAATCTCAGGAAGTGTCCAGAGTGCTGTCTGTTCCAATATTATTGAATTTTAGTTAGTATGGTTGAAGGACATGGACAAGATACTTGGATGGGTACTTGTGACCCCTTGCACATTGGATTCTTAACCTCCTTGCATGATGGCTCACGAAATCTAACAGGGAAGAGACAGCTATTTGGGCCAGGTACATGATATGAGAGGGAGTGGTCCCAGATCACCTGTAAGACAACTCATTAAGAAGACCACCTTGGATCTGGAAGATCTGAAGAACTTTAGACCAGTTGTGCAGATTCCTTTCCTGGGCAAGGTCCTTCAATGACTGGTCATGGATCATATCCAAGCAGTCTTGGATGAGACTGATTTTCTGGATCCATTTCAGTTAGGGTTCAGGCCTCGTTTTGATTCTAGACTGTCTTGGATGCCCTGTGTTGGGAGAGAGATGGGGGAGTGTGTCCAGTAGATACTCCTTGACCTCTGGTAGAATTTGATACCATCAATCCCGGTATCTGGAGCAGCTGTCCAAGTTGGGGGCACTGCTTTGCAGTGGCTCCACTCTGACCTGGTTATTTCCAGAGGGTTGTGCTTGGGGGAACTTCTCTGCTTAATGAAGCCTCCAATGTGGGGTTCTGTAGGGATCAAGTCTATTCCTTCAGGTTGTTTTAACATCTACATGAAACTGCTGTGTGGGGTCATCGAGAGTTTCAGGGTACGTTGTCATTGATGGAGACACAATTCTACTTCTTTTCATCTCAGGCAGATGTGGTGGTACATGTGCTGAACCAGCATTGGGCCTCAGTAATGGACTGGATGAAAGCCAATAAACGGCAGCTTAGTCCACACAATATTGAGGTTCTGCTGGCAGACGGCATTCCTCTGTCCAGATGGGGGAAGTGCAACTGGCTCTGAAAGAGGTCACACTTCGCCTGAAGGAACAGGTGCGCAACGTGGGTGTACTCCTGGATCCATCATTGTCATTGGAGGCTCAGACAGTCTCCATGGCATGGAATGCCTTCTACTAGCTTTAGTTAATAGTTCAGTAGTGACCCAAACTGGATGAGGATAAGCTAGCATCAGAGGTCTATGCTCTGGTAACCTCTAGGTTAGATTACAGCAATGCATTGTAAGTTGAGCTATGTTTTTAAAGATAGTTCAGAAACTAGAGCAGAATTCTGTGGCCATGTTGTTGGCCAGGATTAAATGATGTGAACATATAAATCCAGTCCTGGTTCATCTGCACCAGTTGCAAATTTGTTTCCAAAGCAAATTCAAAGTGCTGGTTTTAATCTATAAATCTTTACATAGCTTGGGACCGTCTCTCCCCAAAGGAACCTACCCAGTCCCTGAAGTCAATTTCAGTGGCAAGGCCTTCTCTGTGTGTTCTCTCCAAGAGAAGCTTGGGGGCGGGGGGGGGGGGGGTTCAGTTCAGGACACACTCCATATACCATTTTCAAACCGCTTGCAAGTAAGGCCCATTTAACATTATGGGACATTTATAAATAAATATGCATTCAATTGTGCTGCATTCAATTCCAAGAGTTCTCAGGTCATACACCAAGGCTAGAGGGACAATTATCTACTCTCAATTTGAAAAAAATAAAAGCCTACAGGTATTTAGTTCTGTATGAAGTACTAACTAGAACACACACACACACACACACACACAGGGCGAAGAAAGACACAAGCTGTTCTTATATCAACATTAGAAAACCTCAATATTAGGTGGTTCACCTTAACTGGTACATCTGAATTCCCACCCCCACTCCTAAATCTGCTATCTGCATTTTTTGAATTTTCTAAGGCAGCAGTTTGACTGGTCCAGACCGGAGACTCACCTCGGATTCCCAACCTGCAACACGGGCCACAACATGGCAGCAAGAGCCGTGCTGCGACCCATCTGGACAAATATCGTGACCCATTGTTGAAGACCATTGCTTTAAGGCAACTGTGAAACCTGTATGCACTAGAATGTACACTTGATTTAAAATTAGCTCTCTTCCGGTAGAAACAGCATGCACACAAGAACTGGAATATGGGACCTCTGGGCATGCCTAAGCGTAACTACTAGGGGGTAAGCCAAGGACTAACCAGCTAATAGAGTTAGATGATGGTGGGGATAGATGATGATGATGATAACAACAACAGCGTCCCTAAACAGAACTGTCGGGGTAGAGCAGTTACCTGGATACTCGCAACGATAAGGCCGGTCTGGTTCCAGATGGCTCCGCCGCTGATGCGCCCCAAGGCGGGCTGCGCTGGGGAAGCGCTGCCCGCAAGCCTCGCACTTGTGCGTCGCCTCCTGGTCGTGGGCCCGGCCGTGCGCCCGCAGGTTATAGATGGTGGTGAAGCGCTTAGTGCAGCCAGGCGCGGAGCAGGCGAAGGGCCGCAGCTTGTCGTGCGAGTGCAGGTGGCGCCGCAGCTTGTAGGCGGTGGCGAAGGCCCAGGCACAGCCGGGAACCGGGCAGCAGAAGGGACGCGCCGCGCGGCCTGGGCCCGCCGCCACTTCTCCTCCTCCGCCATCCTGCGCCGCACCAACCGGGCTCCCGCCGTGCGCCGACAACCGATGCAGCCGCAGCAGCTGCTTGCGGGAGAAGGCCTCGGCGCAGCGAGGCTCGGGGCAAAGATAAGACGTTGCACCGGATGGGGCGCCGGTGGCTGGAGCCAGAGGCTCGACGGAAGCCCCAGGGGGCAGCGGCGGAGGAGGAAGGAGCGGCGGCTGGGGCGGAAGAGAGGTCGGAGGCGGCGCTTGCGACGCGGGCCCCCCGAGGCTGAGCAGCCCGTTCTCGAAGCGCACCAGCAGGCTCTGGTTATTGATGGTGAGCGTGCCCGAGAAGGACGAGGCCCCCGAGCAGCTGCCGGAGTCGTCCTGCGGCCCGCTCCCCTCAGACGGAGGCCCTGAAGCCGGGGCTTCGCCTCCTTCGCCGCCCGATTTCTCCTCCCGCTCCCGCTGATGCTGCGGCGGCTGCAGTGCCTGAGTGGGTCCGCGCGAAGGGCTGCCGGAGGCTCCGCCCTGCCGCACCAAGTTGAGCACCAGCAGCAGAGCGTCGCTGTCCGGCTGCGGCTGCCCTGGGCCTCCGGCTCCCGGCGGCAGCGTGAGGGCGGTAGGGACGGAAGTGCTGCTGGCGGCGGGTCCTGGCGGCAGCAATAGCTGCTGAGGGGGAGGCGGCGGCGGAGGAGCAGGCAGAGGCGGCGGCGGCTCCGGCGGCTTCTTCCCCTCAAGCAGCAGCAACACGGGGAATGACACGTCCAGGCCCCAGGCTCCTGCCGCCGCCGAGTCACGCGGCTGAGGAGGAGGCGGCGGTCGGCGAGCAGGCCCTGCGGAGGAAGCCGCGTCGTCCACGACGGCGCTGCCGCCATGTTGTTGGGCGCCGGGCTCGGGCTGGGCCGCCTCCACGGCGGCAGGCAGCCCCTGCGTTTCCATCTTGGGGGTCCCTGTAGCAGCGGCTGAAACCGGAGCCGCGGGGCGGAGCCGCCCGCGCGATTGGAGAAACCCGGAGAGCGGATCGTAGGCCCGACAGAGAGGAGCCGGGGCTACGCGGCAGCGCGGAAAACCCGGAGGCGGGAGTTCTATAGATAATAGAGAGGATGGCCTTCCTGGAACGGAGTTGGGGAAACGGCAGATGTTGGAGGATGCAAGGAGAGAGAGAGAGAGAGGGCTAGGGAGTTATGAAACCCAGGGAAAGGGCGTAGAAGAAGGGAACTAGAATAGGGCGACTTGTATAAACGAAGCCCGTAATGATTTGGTTTTAACATGTAGAGCGAACCTAAGCATGTTTACTCAGAAGCAAGTGGAGCACTGGACTTAGAAAGTATGCTTATTAGAGCAACAATCCTATGCTCACGTAAACCTGGGAGTAACATCTATTGAATTCAGTGGAAAATCCGTACTGAATAGCCTTCCGATTAGGCCTTTTAAACAAGGCTCTGTCGGCAGAGGGCTACTACAGTATTTAAGCATTTTCCTAAAGGGATTTTCAGCACTGCTATTGCACAGCCCTCTAATTTGCTTTCTTCACCAGGCTAAAGTGAAATATTAATTAATGTGCGGAGCACCTTCCCCTTGCCAGTGAGTAAAATCACGCCCTCCACACAGACACACACACATCCCATATGCTACTGCTATGTTCAACTTTGAATGGGAGAGTAGACAACTAAGGGAAAAACTGGCAGCTAATCCTGGTTTATCAAGGAAAATTGTTTTGTGAGTAGATAACCCATGGGCTGGTGAGTTATGTATGCACGAAAGTATACATAGTATATATAGGCGTGCGCAGCACATTTCATTAGGTGGTTCGGCCAGGGATTTTTTTAAAAGGGTTTCACAGCACATAATTAAGACAAACCTGTTCTACATAACATCTTAATGTTAAAATCACTGAAATAAAGAACGGGAGACATTCAATGTATCTGAAATTAACACCACTGGCTATGGAAGTTAAAGAACTATGGCAATAGGGGAAAGTTACATGTATTCCGTTAGTCACATTAGTCACCATCAACACTTTTTTTTTATTCTTTTACAGAAAAAAATCAGAAATTAGGCCTACTAATTGGTTGCATGAAGGAAGGACTTCTCCACACAGCACATAGTTAAGTTATGGAACTCACTATCACAGGATGTGGTGATGACCACCAATCTGGATGGCTTTAAAAGGGGGTTGGATAAGTTCCTGGAGGCAAAGGCTATCAATGGTTACTAGCCCCGATGGTTGTGTGCTATCTCCAGTATTTGAGGCAATAAGCCTGCGTGCACCAGTTGCTGGGGAACATGGGAGGGAGGGTGCTGTTGCACCATGTCCTTCTTGTTCATCCCTGACCGATGGCTGGTTGGCCACTGTGTGAACAGAGTGCTGGACTAGATGGACCCTTGGTCTGATCCAGCATGGCTCTTCTTATGTTCTTAAAATACATCCACACCAATATCAGGAAAGCTGGCACACTTAAAACATGTTCAGTAGTAGGAAATTTCTGAATCAGTAAAAGACAGCATGAGTTGGTAAAGCCCATCATGTTCATCTAGAAAGACCACCACTCGTAAGAAAAGAGAGATGATGATGATGATGATAAATAGTAATGGCAACACTGTTAATTTTTTAAAACGATTTTTTTAAGAAGGATGAACAGTTATCAGCAATTGTTTCAAAATATACAACATCCCAATTATGTCAAACAAATTGGAGAGGAAGGTCTATGGGTCAAAATGCATTATTTAAAAATTAATTACTGTTTTCTAGTACCAACTAGAGTTCCACTTCTTCCTTTGCACTATTCAAGCAAGCGAGCCAAACCACATACCATAGAGGATGACTAAAAACTACTATCTATATCTATGTTGGGAAAGAATTTCCTTCATGGCTCAGAATTCCTGATCCCACCCAGCAAAAGTTTTGGGAAATCTCGCTCATATTGGCATAGGTTGAGATATTTTGCTGGTCAAAATTACCATCAGTAGAACTCCAATGGAAATACCTTAATGCAAAAGTCTTTGTGACTTTTAACAATTTTACTTTGGGCTTTCAGTCTAGAGAAACTGCAGGTGGATGATATGAAATAACTAAATTACAGGAGAAGTGAAAAACCCTTCTCCATCCCACACCCCACCAATTGGCACAAGAGCTAATAGTTAAATAAAAATAATAATCAGTGAATTCGTTGGAAAACCTTAGGAAAATTTAAAGCAGTTCTGTGATTTGTATCACTGCTTCAGTGTGCTGAACTATCCTTGTCATTTTATGAAAGGGGTATGAATTTATTTATTTATTTATTTTTAGTTTCTTCTATTTTATTTCTATGGGGAAAATAAATGTAATGAAGTCCAGAACTCAGATGCAAGGAATGGAAGGGGGGAAATCAAGTCAGGGGTTTGGATTTTTAAATTGTTGAGGGGGGAATTTACAGACCTGATAGTCCTCAAACTTTTTGGCACCAGGGACGGGTTTTGTGGAAGACAATATTTCCACGGACCAGAGGGGGGGGGGGGTTGAGGGGATGGTTTTGGGATGATTCATGCACATTACATTTATTGTGCACTTTATTTCTATTATTATTACATTGTAATATATAATGTAATAATTATTTAACTCACCATAATGCAGAATCAGTGGGAGCCCTGAGCTTGTTTTCCTGCAACTAGGTGGGTTAGGCTGAGAGTCTGTGACTGCCCAAAGTCACCCAGTGGGTTTCAATGGCCAAGTGGGGACTAGAACCTGGATCTGGCAAGTCCCAGTCCAACACTCCAACCACTATGCCACACTGGGTTAGACAATGGCAGGGCCTGTCCCCATAGAAAATGGAGAACCTCCAGCCCACAGATTGCTAAAACCTCCACAATGTCCGTGTCTGTGCAGGTGGCCCTTGCCTGACAGAATTAGGGTAAGAAGGTGAAAATATCTTCAGTCAGTTTAGATATACAGAACTGGCCAAGATAGCAGGTGCCCACTAGATTGATAATTGCAAATGATGTTTCTTTGCATGATATACAGACAACTTATTCTCTATAATTATGAAGTCCCACTGGATCATTGAACCCCTGAAAGTCACAAGCACTACGTAAGTGCTTGATTGTGGCTATGAATGGGGCTGAAGGCGAAATCAGACATTCCAACACACAAAAGTGGGATCCGCAACAAAATGCTGCAGTGTGGAGTGCTCCTGTTTGATGATGATGATTAAATTATTATTTTTATTATATTGCTATACCACCCAGTGGCCAAAGCTCTCTGGGCAGTTCACAACAATTAAAACACATCATAAACTACAATATAAAATGTAAAAGCTTAAAACTACAGTATAGAAGTTGAATCAAAATAAAACCTAGCAACAATGCAGAGACTGGTGCCAGAAAGGGTGCAATGCAGATGCCAGGCAAGCCTCTCCATGAAGTTCATTTCACAACGGGTGATTTTAGTCAGCCAGCCATGTTTTTTTCAAGGGTAGTCCTGGAGAGTGTCTCCCCACCACTGTTTTTTTCTCTAAAGATGTTTTTAATATTTTTATTTGGATTTCTGCAAATGTTGGAGATTTTTCAAACCTGTTGATAACTCTCTCTTGTGGGTGGGTGGTGGCATTTTGGCTACATAAGCACTGTTACGCCCCTCTGAACATCAGAAACTGAGGGAATTATTATCTGACCTGAAAACAAATGTCTTGGAAGCAACAAATATTAGTTCTCCACACTTGAAATTATGTTTCTTTTCCGCCTTAGGCATGCAGAAGTGTCTTTGAATTGTGTCTTTAAATGCCTATAACATTTTATAACAATTGCTGGATTGTGTGGGAAGAGAATTAAATTTAATTGTTTTGTTGTAATGTTATTCAAACAGCAGATGGTGCCATACCACCTTGCAAAACATTTTACAATGGTACTGTTTAGGATGGGGGAGAAAGTTGTTCAGTTTTGATTCTAATTTCACACTTTTGAACCATTATGTGAACCTAAATTCAAAATTTGCAAAAATGGGCCCAGGACTTCTGGAAGTTTCCTATCCTGGACTAGATTGTCTTTGAGGTGCCTTTGAACCCTATGATTCTATAGAGGCCTGATTCAAATGTAACGACAAACCGTGGAAAAATCTGATCCTGGTTTGATATTCTGGGTTGTGAACAAACCAGCTTTCTGTATTTGCATGGAACGGGAAACTGCTGTTTGTCACAAACTGTGACTGGAAGTTTCCTTATCTCCTCTTCTCACGTCTGACGAAGGGGCAAGGAAAGGGGAGCATGCAAGCTTCAGGCTCTCATCTACTCATTTTTGTTCTTATGTTTGAATCAGGCCATCATTTCTTTTCTACTGCAATCCACAGGTGACTTCACTCCAAACAAATCATTGATTGATGATCAATGCACACAACCACCATTTTAGTGCATTTGTTTACTGTTATAATAAATATAAATTACTCTGTATCCAGAAAAGTTATTTACTCAGTTGGCTTTGTTAATGCATTTTAATATACCCAAAGTCATCTGACAAATAGTGACCACAAGCATGTTAACTCTATATAAATAATAATAATAATAATAATAATAATAATAATAATAATAATTTTAATAACAAAAAAACATGAATGGAAGTCTTCAGTCTTTGTTGTACAGCTAGCTTGGACTTGTCAATTTGGGATGATTAATCGATAGCATAGCTTGAACTGTATTCTGCTGATACTAAACCATGGAACAAAAACCATGGCAAAGAATTGCAGATTTGGAGCTGGAAGTAATGTAGCTCAGCCTTTTCCACCACTGCACAAAAGGGCAAATTCCACATATTAATTGTTCACACTATTTATTTATTTGACTTATACCCCACCTTTGTACCAAAATGGCACTCAGTTACTCATAATACTTGATAAAAACAAAGATAAAACAAATATATTAAACACAATAAAAAAAACAATAACAGAGTAAAAATAGCCTCCAACCCAACAGCTCAGCTTACACAACAAAAGCCTACTTGAATAAATGTGTATATTAATGAGAACAATATACAAAAGTACATTATATTAGGAGGAGAAACACACGTGAAAATGCATATGAATTTTCATGCTAACATTTTAAAAAATCATCAAATGATGCAGAAATCCAATGGAACTAACTGAAGACTGGAAAATATGAGAAACTGAAATTGACCAATTAGTCCATGCCTAGTTATGTGGCATATGGTAAGAGAATGTTGTGCCAAGGTGAAAGGTGCCTTCCCTCCTCTGAAGTGAATGATGAAACGTAAGTATTAAGATTTAACATCGATGGCCAAGAGCTTCTAAGTGAGATGTTGAAAGATCACATTACGCCAGTCCTTTTACAACTTCATTGGCTGCCAGTCCAGGTCCGGGCCCAATTCAAAGTGCTGGTATTAACATTTAAAGCCCTAAACGGTTTGGGGCCAGGTTATCTGAAGGAACACCTCCTCCCATATGTGCCTGCCCGGACCTTAAGATCATCTACAGGGGCCCTTCTCCGTGAGCCCCTGCCAAAGGAAGTGAGGCAGGTGGCTACTAGGAGGAGGGCTTTCTCCGCTGTGGCACCCCGGTTGTGGAACGAGCTCCCCAGAGAGGTCCGCCTGGCGCCTACACTGTACTGCTTTCGTCGCCAGCTGAAGACCTTTTTATTCACTCAGTATTTTAACACTTAATTTTAACTTAAATTTAAATTTTACTGTTTTAACTCTGTATTTTAACCTTATATCAATTTTGCTGTGTGGTTTTATCCTGGTTGCGCTTTTTATACTGTATTTCGTAATTGTGTTTTAAACTGTTGGGTGTTTTACTGTGGTTTTAATTTTTGTGAACCGCCCAGAGAGCTTCGGCTATTGGGCGGTATAAAAATGTAATAAATAAATAAATAAATAAATAAATAAATAAATAATACCATAGGTTGGCTGCAGCTATATTCAAACTGGGTGCGTGTAAATTCTAAGACAACTGGGAGCTTTTAAATTTATTGGTATATTCAAATATTACAACACAGGAACATAAACAATATATGGGGAGGCAGGAATGATTGGGCACCAAGTCAGGAATGTTTACATTTTGCTTTAGTGACTCAGAAGGTGTCACTGTGAGCTGTTTTCATTGAGAACAGCCCCACAGAGTGCAATCCATCACTGCAGCTTGGTAAGCGGGAAGAGGTTTTTTGACCAGCTGCAGTTGAAGATCATTTCAGCCTCCGTTCCAGCCAACAGCCACAACCCATGACAGCTGCAGCCCTCTACAGTCCATGGAGCAGAGTGGTGGCATTTTCTTCTGCTCCAGAAGTTTTGAACTAACTGAAGACTGGAAAATATGAGAAACTGAAACTGACCAATTAGTCCATGCCTAGTTATGTGGCATATGGGTAAGAGAATGTTGTGCCAAGGTGAAAGGTGCGTTCCCTCCTCCCATGCAATTGAGGACAAAAGTGTCTCCAAATACTGAGACCTAACAACAATACCGAATCTTGAACACAAACTTGAACAAACTTCTTGACTGAAGGAGCATCATGATTAAATGTAGAAATGGAATTAGAATTTACATATTCCGGGCTTTTACTTCTTTGGCTTACATTTCTAAATTGATAGACAAGAATACTGTAGGTGTTCAGTATTTTTACATTCATTTCTTAGACTGAGATCCATTCACTGGGCATGTTTAGCCTGGAGAAGAGAAGATTGAGGGGAGACATGATAGCACTCTTCAAATACTTAAAAGGTTGTCACAGAGAGGAGGGCCAGGATCTCTTCTCGATCCTCCTAGAGTGCAGGACATGGAATAATGGGCTCAAGTTAAAGGAAGCCAGATTCCAGCTGGACATCAGGAAAAGCTTCCTGACTGTTAGAGCATTGCGACAATGGAATCAGTTACCTAGGGAGGTTGTGGGCTCTCCCACACTAGAGGCATTCAAGAGGCAGCTGGACGAGCATCTTTCAGGGATGCTTTAGGGTGGATTCCTGCATTGAGCAGTGGGTTGGACTCGATGGCCTTGTAGGCCCCTTCCAACTCTGCTATTCTGTGATTCTATGACTGTGATATGTTTGAAAGGCTTCCATTAATGTTGAATATGTGTAGATGAATTTCCCTATTATTTATTTATTAAAACATTTGTATCCTGCCCTATATCACTAGGATCTCAAGGCGGCATAGAGATAAAATTATACAACTATAAAAAACGATAAATATACACAGCTAAAACAAACAATTTATCAAGCTAAAACCAGTATAGAATTTAAAAGCGGTAAAAGCAATTAAAACTGTTAAAACAATGTGCAAGCTTGGTGAATTTAGCCATCAAAGGCTTTGTTAAAAAGCCATGTCTTTACTTGGTGCCAGCATAAAGTCAGCGTTGCCGCCAGTTGGGCCTCCAAGGGGAGGGCATTCCACAGTCAGGGTGTCACACCAGAGAAAGCCCTCTCCCACATCCCACCATAGTGTATGTCTTGTGTTGGTGAGAGGCGGAGAAGGGCTCCTCCAACAGATCTAAGGTCTCGGGCAGGCATATATAAGGAGAGGCGCTCTCTCAAGTTTTGAGGTCTCAAGCCGTTTAGGGCTTTAAATGTCATTACGAACACCTTGAATTTCGACCGGAAGCATATAGGCAGCCAGCACAATTCTTCTAAGATCGGTGTTATGTGGTCTCTGTAAGAGGTACCTGCCAGTAGTCTAGCTACTATATTCTGCACTAGCTGCACCTTCCGAGTCGTCTTCAAGGGCAGCCCCACGAAGAGAGCATTGCAGTAGTCTTATCAGGAAGTTACCAGTGCATGTACTACTGTGGCCAGGTTGTCCCTGTCCAGGAAAGGCTGTAGCTGGTGGATCAGCCAAAGCTGGCACCAAGTACTCCGCACCACGGAGTCCACCTGGGCCTCCTGTGACAAAGATGGATCTAGTAGTACTCCCAAGCTACACACCTGTTCCTTCAGAAGGAGTGCAACCCCATCCAGAACAGGTCACCTACCCAATTCCTGGACTCAGGAACCACCAATCCACAGAGCTTCCATCTTATCAGGATCCAGCTTCAGTTTATTGGCCCTCATCCAGCCCATTACAGCCTCCAGGCACTGGTCCAGCACCTTCACCGCCCCAGCTGACTCAGACGACATGGAGAAATAGAGCTGAGTATCATCAGCATACTGATGACGCCCAACCCCAAACCCCTGATAACGTCACCCAGTGGCTTCATATAAATGTTGAACAGCATGTGTGATAGAATAGAGCCCTGTGGCACCCCACAGCTTAATAGCCATGGGGTGGAACAGGAATCCCCCAATACCACTCTCTGGAATCGGCCCTGCAAGTAGGAGTGGAACCACTGTAACACAGTGCCTCCTATTTCCATCTCCCAGAGCCAATCCAGTAAGATACCATGATCAATGGTATCAAAGGACGCTGAGAGATCCAGGAAGATCAACTGGGTAGCACTACCCCTGTCTTTCACCCAGAGTAGGTCGTCAGTCAAACCAACCAAGGTTGTTTCAGTGGCGTGCCCTGGCCAGAAACTAGACTGAAATGGGTCCAGATAGTCAGTGTCCTCCAAGAACATCTGAAGCTGCCCAGCCACCAGATGCTCAAGCACCTTGCCCAAAAAGGGGATAGTAGCAATGTGGTGGTAGTTCTCACATCCCTCTGGGTCCAGGGAGGTCCTCTTCAGGAGAGGGTGCACTACAGCCTCTTTCAAGGCAGCAGGCACCACTCCCTGACAGAGGGAGGCATTTACCACCCCTTGGACCCACCCAATCAATCCACCTCTGTTGGATTGAATTAGCCAAGATGGGCAAGGGTGAAGCTTATATGTGGTGGGATGGACTGATTCAAGCATCTTGTCCAAATCGTCAGGCTGCAACAACTGGAACTGATCCAAGGAAACAAAACCAGATGGGGCACTAGACACCTCCCCAGGCTCTGCAAAAACTGTGGCATCAAGTTCTGAGTGAATACAAGCAACTTTCTCCTCGAAGTGCCTTGCAAATTTATTACAGCAGATGACTGAGGGTTCCAATCCTGGTTTCTCTGAGCCCGAGCCTCTTCCCATCATTTCCCTAATGATGAAAACTAAAAAAAGAACAGCACACCTGGAAGATAGTTCAAGATGGATTTATTATATCATCTTAAACTGAGGCTTGTTGGGGTGGGGGTAGGGGTGGGTGGGGGCTGAAAGAGCAATGTTCAAAGCCTGGTTCGAAAAGGCAGAATAAAAGACTTGGTGTAAGGTTAACAATTCAGGGCTTGTTCCAGGATGTTGTCATCTACCACCTTCTGTGGAAGGGTCACCTTCAGTTTCTTGTCCCTCTCCATGGCTTGGCAGATGGTTTCATAAGCATTGTTGTTGCCGGACCAGCAGCGTCTAGCAACCTGTCCATGTGGAACAGAAAGAAAAAAAATGGGTATCAAATCAGAACATATATTTTGTCTCCCAGCTACACAAATGTTATTTTAGGAAAACACATCCAGCCAAATGGTTCTAATTTCTATAGCTCGCTGATTTCTCAATATTTGGCTTGGACCCTTTTTTTCATTTTTAAATACACCTGGTATGTTTTAGTTACAATTAAATTATTACTGGATAGCACTCACTAGAGCCAAGCACAGTATAAATCAGGTGCTTCACAAGGTCCCCTCAAATAACTGAAGGATTAGTGCACAAGTGTGATCTATAATACGTTGTTCTGTTTTTTTGAGCCAGGCCTTTCACTGTACTTTGCAGAGCAAGGTGTGATCTCTGCAGTAGACACAATGACAGAAAACCACAGCAACAATGTGCTCATGTGTTACTGTTTTGACTGTCCTACTTATGCAGTTGTGGAATGTGATGATTGAGCACAAACTGTTCAGGTAGCCTGTGGTATGGTTGCAAAGTCTGCGAGATTTATGGTGGTTGTTACTGGTAATTCACAAATCATTGTTATGACATTGTTATACTTGTGTAACTTATAATTATGTCATATGTATGCAAGTGGCACAATATTTTTTTTAATATTTAGAAATTGTGGGTCAGTTATGTCTCATATTATGGAATATTATTGACCCTAATAACTTAAGTGCAACTATATTGTCTTATCGGGGGTGGAGTGGGGAGTCTTAATAAAGGCATGATTTATTTAACTTGCTAATGGTGTCATGCTTAATACCTTCTATGAGGTATCTTATTTGTATGACTTTTGTGGGGAAAAGTCATGATACCAGATTGATACAGTTAATTGTCTGTCAATGAAGGGTTAAAAAAGTAATGTAGTTTTTGATTTAACAGATTTTATATTCTGCAGTTTAGGGAGGACTCTCACAAGGTGACTCACAACACGTACAAAGCAATAATAAAAAGCAAAACATTTTAAAAGACAATTTAAAATTTAAACACTGCAGGGACTAAAATCAATAAAAGGCAAAGCAAAATAAAATGGTTTTATGGTACCATAAAATAATGAAGCGGTCATATGCACCTCCTTGGGGGAAAGGATTTTGACATATATGGGGCCACTGTTGAAAAGGGCCCATCCCTGGGATGCAATCACCTTGCTTCAATCATGGAAATTGATAAGGGGTGCAGAAGGTGATGTCTTCCATTTATAATGCTCCTGTATTTCCCCAGTACTACTACTACTTCCTGTATTTCCTCAGCACTACAAAAGATCTGTTCAGGAGTAAAAGGAGGAATTGCTGCACAATACCTTTTGGTTGGTAGAACTAGGAACTGTCTGTCTGAAAGCGCCCCAGTTACCTGCCAGCCTGCCTACCAACTCTTAATGGTAGTCCATTAAGCAGGACCTCCACAGCTGATCTCAAAATCTAGGCAGGTTTATAAGGAGCTAGTGTGGTATAGTGGTTAGAGAGCTGGGCTGCGACTCGGGAGATCCAGGTTCTAGTCCCCATTCAGCCATGGAAGATCACTGGGAGACTTTGGGCCAGTCACAAACTACCTCACAGGGTAGTTGTTGTGAGGATAAAATGGAGAGGAGAAGGATTATGTACGTTGCCTCAGGTTCCTTGGAGGAAAAAAGGCGGGATGTAAATGTAATAAATAATAATAATAATAATAATAGTAATAATAATAATGGATATTGTGAATCAACAGTGCCTCTTCCCTATAATGATATAGAATGGTGGTGTAATAAAATAAAAGGTCATATGTTACATTCCAGCATTCCTAAGCTTGAGAGGTATCTAAATCAATAACCATGAACTGGCTTGAATCGGAGTGCCTTGTGTGAAATGGAATAACCAGGGGTTTGGGATGTAATCATTAATGATTTAGTCCTTTATTTGCACATGGCCTTTGGATTTTGCCCTTGACTGTCTCCTTCCTAAAAGCCTTCTGTTCCTCATTCTACAATCCAGCCATCTAATCCAGAGATCTAAATGGCAACAGATTCCGGAAGACCTCATCAGATTTGCAAGTAGTACATATCATTAGAAAACAGCTAGCTGAGGAAATGACTCAGTCATTTCACATGATCTTGCTAAGAAGTTTAAGAAATTCTCTATTTTGATATGTCCCCCCCCCCCCAAAAAAGGCAACATTTCAATATAACGGGATCAAGTAGATGTGCTTACGCCATTGGAAACGTCCCAGCTCAGCATCATCTTTGCACGTTCTTCTGCCTCTGCCGAGCCATCCAAGACAAGGCCAAATCCTCCGTTTATCACTTCTCCCCTTTAGAATTATCAAAAACAAAATAATCTTAGTTTATTTTCTTGGAATTAATAAGTCATATGCCATCACACACTAATATGGAAAAAAACTTGATAAGAAGGAAAGATGTATATTAGGCCTAAGAAATACTGCTGCCATTGGACACTGTGCAGGGGGTTGGACTAGACGATTTCCATGGATCATTCCAATTCTAAAATGAGATGAGTCTACAATACTCATCTCATTTACTAGTGAGTCACTAGTGAGAATCCTAGTGTGGGATAAGAAGCCACCAATTTTGTATTTTCCCACACTGCTCAGCCAGCAAGCACAATTCTTGCCCAAGTGCCAGTGCCAAGTGTTGAGTCTGCTAAAATTCTCCTGAGTACAGGGACAGTCCAAAAAGCACTTGTTTAAACAAATAATGAAAATGCCTACATGTCTGATGATTAAGTGGCTAAAGTTACTGGGTCTCTTAAAGGTCAGGCCACGGTTATTTAAGTTTTATTACACTGCAGTTTGGAATTTAGTTGGTGTGATGGTAATGGTCAAGCTAGAATCTGAACAAATGCTCCAGCTTCTGCTTCACTAAATCAGCAGCAAGTATATTTAAAAAATGAAAAGAAAACTAGTGTAAAGCCCTTGTTGCCACGGGCACTAGTAGTCCTGCTCCTTCCCCGCCTTTTTGCTCCTCAATCCCCTCACCACAGAGGGGCTGATGGATAATGCAAATGTGGCTCATGCATAGTGAAACCCCCCCTCTGAAATCTGCATGCAGTGCAGCCCCTTCCCCTTCCCTCATGCACTCTGATTGGCCACCTCCATTACCTTCCTCCTCCCTGCTGGCAGTGACAGCCTAACCGCACAGCTGCTCCCAGGACCTGCCCTCGTGCCACACTGCTTGGCCAAGTAGGGCTGTCTGGAAATTAAGTGCTTTAAAGCTAAAGCATTGAACTTTTCTGAAGTTTCAAAATTTTCTCCACATCTAGACTGCTCAAGCTTCAGTTTAAAACAAAAATGAGCAAAATCGATCTGATCGATCTCTAGTTATAAGTCTTATATTACCATATTTTTATATAAAATTACAATGAGTTGTTTTTTAATGTGTCAATTACTCTAGAGTTTGGGATCTGCGAGCAAGCTCTCATGTTGTTTGGCTGAGTATTGGGCAAAAGGCGGGATACAAATAAATAAATATAATAATAATAATGTCGCCTTGTTGCAAAATCATAAGATAATGAAAATTGCCCTTCTATATCAGACCAAGAGTTTATGTGGTCAAGCATCACTGTTTCCAACAGCAACCAGCCCAATATCCCCTGGAAGCTCAGAAGCAAGACTTGGAAGTGATGTCCACATCCCCTGTTCTTTACCCCAACACCTGATATACTTCCACTGTATGTAGATGGTTCCATTTAATTATCATGGGTAAAAGGCATTGAATAATTGATTCTTCATGATTTTTTCAATAAATCAGATCTACATTCTTATCAGGAAATTAATTTAGGTTTTCGGGAAGAAGTATGTTAACAGGAATGGTCAACCACTGGCCTTCCTTTTTGGAGGGCAAGCAGGGTAAAAATGTAATTGATTCTTAAACAAACACATACAAAATACGCAAACATACACATCCAGATGAAAAATAAATAATTAAATAAATGAGTACCTATTCTCCAAACTGTTCCTGTTCAGTTCTGGGCTACATGGTGCAGATTAATTGGTCCTTAGTGGTTCCTAGCTTTGTTGCTCACTGTCTTGTTGGAAAATTCCTTGCTTTTCTTTTCTTTCCCAGTACCGTGACTTCTTTCCTGATCTTGAAAGGCTAACTTGCACGCAGAGAGAGCTCTGAAGAGAGAGTCCTTTCAGGTGCCCAACCATCCTCTCCTACAGAGCGCAAAAGCAATCTGGTATCCAAGCAGGCATATGGTTCCTTCAAGATTAAGAAACTGTCCATCCCTGCTTTATATTATATCTACATGTTTAGTAATGCTATTACAATTTAACATTTAGCTTCAACAGTATATAGAGACCATCTGCCAGAAAATTCATAATCTACCTTAGATGTACAAAGCACGTATGGGGAGTGCGAGAAACTGGTAGCAGTGGAAGTAAACGTGCATGGCAAAAAACCCATAACCCACTAGTAACCATTTGGCCAAGATATTAATGACTAAGATTAATTATTCTACAGTTCATCTCTTCTACTAGGCCTCACACTAAAACATATGGTACGGAATGTCCTGTGTTATTGGGTCATATATGAGATCACATTCTAAAGCTCTTCTTTTTGAATACAGAATCAGGAGAGCAGTTATTCAAAATAATTACAATTCTTATCGATTCCATAGTGACAATCAGTAAAATTACAGCTTCACTCATAACCATACATTGTTATGACTCATTAATATGTAACTTGTGGCCCTTCAAATGTGCCTACAACACCCATCATCCCTCACCATTTGCTATGCTGGCTTGAGCTGATGGGAGTTATTGGCCAAAATGTCTGGAGAGCCACAAGCTGCCCATGCCTGCATTAAAGGTCCAAAGCAAAATGAATGGAATCCATAACCAGAAGCATATGAAGTAATAGTGGCTTATTTTATGCTGGAAGTCCTCCAAACATTTTAAAAATAAAATTCAAAATAAAATAGACCCAACGGAGCAGAAGTTAACTCTTCAGGGGGCTGTTCATATCTTGAAGCTGCAGCTGGGACAAGCATTCAATATTGCATTGCTTTTCTTAGATAGCCAGGTGTGACCACAGAAAACAAGAGCTAACTGGAAAGTTCTGCATAAACAGCTCCCCAGCTGTGTTCCTTAAAGACAGGGTTGGACTACAAAAGTGTATATAAATCTGTTTCAACTTTATCTTAAAGCTCTTCTTCTCCCACACTACCTGGGGAAAAAGCACTCTGGGAGTTGTAGTTCTGTGAACGTAGTTAGAAGAAACTCCTATCATCTTCTCTGGATGTAGCACATATGAAGCCGTATACGGAACCATTCTACTGAACTCATTTTGCCCAGTATTGTCTGCTCTGATGGACAACAATTCACTAAGATCTTCTGCCTGAGATTCTTTTAGCTGGAGAAGTTTGGGATTGGACATGCTCTATGCCAGCCTTCACAAGCCAAGCATCCTCCAGATCTGTCAGTTTATAACTCCCATCATCCCCAGTCAATGTGGCTGGGGGTAATGGGAGTTGTAGTCCAACGCATCTGGAGGGCCAATCAGCTGACTCCTCCTTGTCATGGAATTACAATTCCTAGTCTGGTCGGAAGGCAGCTATGACAGTTAAACCAGCTTCCAAAGAATGTAAATTGTTCCGTAGACATGCCAGAAGTCAGAATTTTACAAAGGCAAAAGCCCTGGTGGTGCAAGCATTCTTAAATATATATTGCTCACAGAGAATATATATATTCTCTGTGAGCAAATATATATTGCTCACAGAGAAACAAATTGCCAGTGTTTCAAGGAAGTGTGATGTAGTAGTGACAGGGGACTTCAATTACCCTGATATCTGTTGGGAGACCATTACTGCCAAAAGCGGCCCTTCCAAGAAATTCCTGACATGTATGGGTGATAACTTTCTCCTACAGAAAGTGGTGGAAGGAACTAGAGGATTGGCAATCCTTGACTTGTTATTGACCAATAGGGATGACTTAGTGGATAAAGTGGCAGTTACGGGAACTCTGGGGGAAGGTGACCACGTCATACTTGAATTCTTGATTATGAAGGAGACAAAAGTCGAGCGTAGCCATACACGTACTCTGGATTTTAGGAAAGCTGATTTTAATAAACTCAGAACTATAATAAGTAAGGTCCCGTGGCAAGGGACCCTAATGAGAAAAGGAGTGCAGGATGGGTGGGAGTATTTTAAAAATGAAATTTTAAAGGCACAGTTACAAACAATTCCAACAAGGAGAAAAGATAGAAGACAACAGAGGAAACCAATGTGGCTCCACAAAAAGCTTAGAGATGACCTGAAAACAAAAAGGGATACATATAGGAAGTGGAAGGAAAGCCAGGCTACAAAAGAAGAGTACAGACAAGTGGCGCAGAAGTGCCGAAATGGCGTCAGGAAGGCTAAAGCTGTGAATGAGCTGAGATTAGCGAGGGATGCTAAAAGCAATAAAAAGGCTTTCTTCAGATACGTGAGTAGTAAAAGACAGAGGAAAGAAATGGTGGTTCAACTGCTTAATGAGGATGGCAAATTGATAACAGACGACAAAGAAAAGGCTGAAGTGCTCAATTCCTACTTTGCCTCGGTCTTCTCTCAAAAGCGGGTCTATGACCCCCCCTGGAAAAAGTGAAGCAGAAGTTGAGGGGGCAGGATTGCAGTTTGAGATTGATAAACAAATGGTCAAAGAACACCTAATTTCCTTGAATGAGTTTAAATCTCCAGGGCCTGATGAACTGCATCCAAGAGTAATGAAGGAGCTAGCAGAAGAACTCTCAGAACCTTTGTCTATTATCTTTGCAGAATCATGGAAGACGGGTGAGGTGCCGGACGACTGGAGGAGGGCTAACGTTGTCCCTATCTTCAAAAAGGGCAAAAAGGAGGAACCTGGGAACTACAGACCAGTCAGTCTGACATCCATCCCTGAGAAAATTCTGGAGCAGATTATAAAGAAGTCAATCTGTAAACACCTTGAAATCAATGCAGTGATTACTAGAAGCCAGCATGGATTTGTCAGGAACAAATCCTGTCAAACTAATTTGATCTCATTTTTTGATAGGATAACCTCCCTTGTGGACCGTGGGAATGCTGTGGACGTCATATATCTTGACTTCAGCAAAGCTTTTGACAAAGTACCACATGACATTCTGATTAACAAACTAGCTAAAAGTGGGCTAGATGGAACAACTATTAGGTGGATTCACAGTTGGCTACAGAATCGGACTCAAAGAGTACTTATCAATGGAACCTTCTCAAACTGGGGAGAGGCAACGAGTGGGGTGCCGCAGGGCTCAGTCCTGGGCCCAGTGCTCTTCAACATTTTTATTAATGATTTGGACAAGGAGGTGCAGGGAACGCTGATCAAATTTGCAGATGACACAAAATTGGGTGGGATAGCTAATACCCTGGAAGACAGAAACAAACTTCAAAGTGATCTTGATAGGCTGGAGTGCTGGGCTGAAAACAACAGAATGAAATTTAATAGGGATAAATGCCAAGTTCTACATTTAGGAAATAGAAACCAAATGCACAGTTACAAGATGGGGGACACTTGGCTCAGCAATACTACAAACGAGAAAGATCTTGGAATTGTTGTAGATCGCAAGCTGAATATGAGCCAACAGTGCGATATGGCTGCAAGAAAGGCGAATGCTATTTTGGGCTGCATTAATAGAAGTATAGCTTCCAAATCACGTGAGGTACTGGTTCCTCTCTATTCGGCCCTGGTTAGGCCTCATCTAGAGTATTGTGTTCAGTTCTGGGCTTCACAATTCAAGAAGGATGCAGACAAGCTGGATCGTGTTCAGAGGAAGGCAAGCAGGATGATCAGGGGTCTGGAAACAAAGCCCTATGAAGAGAGACTGAAATAACTTGGCATGTTTAGCCTGGAGAAGAGAAGATTGAGGGGAGACATGATAGCACTCTTCAAATACTTAAAAGGTTGTCACACAGAGGAGGGCCAGGATCTCTTCTCGATCCTCCCAGAGTGCAGGACACGGAATAACGGGCTCAAGTTAAAGGAAGCCAGATTCTGGCTGGACATCAGGAAAACCTTCCTGACTGTTAGAGCAGTGCGACAGTGGAATCAGTTACCTAGGGAGGTTGTGGGCTCTCCCACACTAGAGGCATTCAAGTGGCAGCTGGACAACCATCTGTCAGGGATGCTTTAGGGTGGATTCCTGCATTGAGCAGGGGGTTGGACTCGATGGCCTTGTAAGCCCCTTCCAACTCTGCTATTCTATGATTCTATGAATACAAACTGGAAGAAACTTGAATGCAACTAATTTTCACTGAACTCAATAGCATGGAGGACACCATTAAGTGCAAAGGCTTACATCTTAAAATTGCAAGACCAACAAAAAGAATCCTGTAGCATTAGCCATTATGGCATAAGCATTCATGAACTAGAGTCCACTTCATCCAATGCAGTCCAAGAATGCTTATTGTAGGGTGTAATGAATTTCTTTGTCTTTAATGTCCTACAGTACTCTCTGATCTTAAATCGGAGGAAAGGAATTGTGCATTAGACTGAAACCCAACTGATATTGCCGGAGAAATATCTTCAGGAACCTGGGGCTGGACATGTTGGTGGGCACACCCCCTTGGGGGCCGACCATGTTGTCCTCCTTTTTGGTTTCCAAAATATGGTCACCCTAACCAAGTCAATATTCCCAATCAGGCCAGCATGACAGTAAAAACTAGCTAGATCTTCAGACAATGTTTTGACTAAACTGGGCATTTGTCATTGATGTAAAATATTCTGACAAGTGCTTAAGTTCCTCCACAGATCTCTGTATGATGCCCAGCCAGATATTTTTTTTAAAGATTTCCTGTATTGGAGTCAAATCTAGAATTACGCTACATATTTCGATAGCTAAATCAACATAAATCCAGAGTCAGTGAGATCCAGATTTCCCCCCTCTCTTTGGCCTAAAAATGCCCATAAATTAAACCTACAACAAGTCATGTTTGTTAAGTTGAGTTTTCCAACAAGTCTTCTCACTTTTATAGGAGAGCGCTTTGCCCTCATTAGCACTGGGTCATATATTCAAATAATTAAAGAAACATGTGGCATTTTGACCTAAGCTACCTCCTATAATTTCCAGATGTCTCCATCCAAGGTGATCAAAGAACTCCAGGCCCCTCTTGCAATCAAGACATCACACTGTTGACTGTGTACTTCAGTCGGTAAATTGCCTCTGTCTCTTTGTTGCTAAAAGTCACTTTGGCCTCCTGCTAATAAACAGGCTTTCAGAACTGAGCTGCCAAAACAATGGCCAACTCTAATGTAACTCCATATATGATCCAACAAAAATGGTACAGATCCATGAGTATATAATATCTGCCTATGTTAAGGTTGCATGATTATCAGCCCTATAATTAAAAACACAGGAAATCTGCTTTTGAAGAAAGAACCAAAATCAGGCAAAACCAAAATAAAGCAGGCATAGAAAAGGCTGGCTGATATATACATGTATTTATCCAACAATAAACACATTGCAACTAATATTTGTCGATTCTCTAGACAACAATAACCCAAAGACGATGGAATGTTCGAGCTCGCCCATACAATACAATACAGCAATCAGAGGATTGATGCTGGGAAATTGAAGGATTGAAAGCTGAAAGCATGTCTACATGGAGGAATTTGCAATGCGTGGATGCGCATATTCAGTGCATCCAATCCCCACAAGCCTCAAAGGTCAGACCACCCTGATACCTTGTGCATCCGCAGACAGACCCAATGGGGGTGGTGGTGGTGGTGGTGGATGAAGCCATGTTGCTAGTGCTTTCTACATGTTGCTAGTGCTTTCTAACTATTTACTGCAGAGCAAGAAACAGAATGTATGAGAAGCTCTCCATATTAACAAGCCTTAAATCGCACCTTTAATACATTAAAATCAGATTCCATAACCTATTGTCTAGGGGTGAGAATGTTAAACTATAAGAAACACAGAGCCAGCACCATTCCATTTCTCTCTCCCTACACGCTTCCTGGACCCTACCTTCAGGGCCCTGCATTGATGCTGCTCTGCCGCCAAACCCCACAGAATCACTGCTGTGGGGTGGCAGCAAGTAATCTTCACAAGAAGAGGCAGTGCAGGATTTCCAGCAGCCATTCGGCTTGCCAGGCCTGCCCTCTGCTCCTCACTCTGCTTCCAGTGATCAATTGAAGGTTGTCTTCTGCCAGGGAACACCCCCGGCATGATGCGGGAGTGAGATCAGACGGCAGAAGAGCCATAATGACCTTGCTGCAGCAGGAAGAGTAAGGATAAGTCCCTGACTTTCCCTGTGCGCAGCTTTTCAGGAAAGCCCTGCGGTGGCTGCAAGGTGCTGCTGTGTTGTATAACCGGTGCAGCGCCACCACACAGCCCCCGTGGGGCTTTTAAAGTGCATAGACAGCCCCTTGGTAATGTTTAAGCACAACAAATAGGGTGATATCAGATGCATTTCTCACATCCACCATTGACTGTTGGTAGTAAGGGTTGACGAAATACACCGCACAATAACACCACATGGTAGTGCGGTTCAGACATTACATTCCTGGATGTTGGGAGCAAGAGTGAGCAGCAAGTTTCAAAGGATTTTCAATGTATTTACTTATTTATTACATCTTCCTCCAAGGGCAGCATTAGTGGTTGAGGGTATGCCTTTGCATGCAAATGATCCCAGGTTCAATTACTGGTTTTTCCAGAGACAGCTGAGAAAGATTCCTGTCCTGCCTGTAACCATGGAGAGCCACTGCCACACCAGGGACTAATGTTCTGACTTAGTGTAAGCCATCTTCCTATAGATGTATCCCATTTTATTATCATAATAGCTTTCGAAGCTATTGTTGCAAATTCTGGCAGCCAGAAAAGGCCATTTCTGGAAATGTCCTTTTTACCAGCCCTCCGAGTTGAATCAGCTGCTTCAATTCAGATTCGGGGTGCAGGACCAAGGAGGTGCACACCCACACACAAAGTTCATTATTATCCCAGGAAGCCAGATGTGCTAGGTGAATATAGCATAAATTGTACCTGCCATTCTCCCTGTCAATCAGCATAAGTAGAACCAGTGCACAGGTACTGCTGGGTGGAGGGACAGTGAAACAGCCACTCTGTTCCCTTAAGAAGTGGTGCTGTTTGGTATTTTTAAATTCTGGACTTAACAATCCTACTTGTGACCCACTCTTCAGACAGCAATGTGTATGGCTTTGCATACTTCAAAATATGGTAAGCCACCCCTGCTGTGTTTGGGGACTCTCCTACTCATTCTGTGAGGAAGAGCCCTGGAGTCCTGCCCCAAAGCCCAGCTCTGATGGTACCAAATCTTTTAAGTAAGTATTGGGAGGATATCGTGCTGCTCCAAGAGGTCTTCCAGGTTCAGGGTCCAGTTCTTCCTTGGCTGCTCTTTAAGAGAAATATGCTAGAGCAAATTGGGGGTACGACCGGGGGAGGGGGAGGGAAGATGGCTGACACCTGACCTGTTTTGTATCAACAATCCCTTACTGCATGTTAGCATATGGGCAAGTTATATTGGGGTCCAAAGGTCACCCGTTTAAATGCAGCTTGAGGGGAATCTAAATACATCTCATCCAGTGACACTCTGAATACTTATGCAAATTAACATGGTGTTGGAAGCAAGTTCTGTTTTAAAGCACACTCCTAGCTTACAGGCATTCTGCCCTTGTTGGGCAAATTGAGTTTTCCAAAGAATGTTACAGTCGCTGCCTAAAGTATTTGGGACTTCTTCTTTTAAGATTTGGAAATTAATTAAAAGAGAATCATGCAACATTAGGCCTCATTCAAGAAAAGAGATTCTCAAACTGCAGCAGAGCCAACTTAAACCAGGCAGGAAATTGTCAGAGTTTCCTAAAGGGAGCCAAACAAAACATGGAGATCACAGAGGTTGTTCTGAATGTTCAGTTCGTTGCAGCACAAATTAGGGATGTACGGATTGCGTAAAATCCATCCAGTCTGTGTTTCACAGATTGTCAGGCAGATTTCGTTCTGTGGTCCACCCATTGACAGAATCAGATTTTTTGTTTCAGTTTCCGCATTTACACAAATTGGCATTTGTGCAAATGTGAATTTGTGCAAATGTGAATTTGCGCAAAATTGCACATGTGCAAATACGCAAATCCCCTCCAAAATGCATACATTCTTCCAAAATGCACATTTTCACCCTTTAGCCTATGGGGGTAATGTACATTTTTGGCTGTTTTTTTCATTTTTGCATGTTTTTCTATGGCAAAAATTGTGCAAAATTCCTGAAGGTTAGGAAAACAGCCCGCAAGTCCCCATACTCTGCCTGACTGGGGAAAAAGCTGGTCTGCTGCGGAAGCTGCAGGTGAGATTCATAAAAATCTGAAGTCATTTGCTTTCATTGCAGATTTCTCCAACATTGGCAAATCATCTGTTGCAACCAAACGTAGGAGAAAGTAAAGCCAACAGTCCCATCATATGACATTTTAGAAAAGTATTTACTGGACGCACTTGTAACATAATCAGCAATGAGGGGAGTCCTGGGTTGAACACCAGAGCTGCAATCCTTATATGATGAGTGTTTCCAAATGGAGGGCTCCTAGCACTGTCAAAAGGCACTGTGAAGCCACGCCATCTTTCCCTTCTTACTGGTTTTTGTAATGGAAAGAAATGGAAGAAGTAGTGGGGAAAACATGGGAGGAATACAAGGGGAAGACGGCATCATCTGGAAACCCTGTACAATTTAGGGAACAAGGCAGGGAAATTGCACCCCAAGGAAGCATGATATTGGCACAAGAAAGCCTGAGCCACATGCTACATTCTTGTGCATAGATTTGCTTTCCAGGCTTGCCATTGTGCAACGGCATTGGGACCCAGTATGGTGAAGTGGTTAGTGATGGACTGGGACTCAGGAGAACTGGGTTCTGGTTCCCACTCAGTCATGAAGCTCGCTTGGTGACTTTGGACTATTCACTCATTCTCAGCCCTCACAGGCGTGTGGTGAAGTAAAATGGAGAGGGATGGGACCATGTAAGGTACCTTTGGTTCCTTGCAAGAGGAAAAAAGATGGGAAATAATAATAATAATAATAATAATAATAATAATAATAATAATAATAATAATACATGACACAGCACAAAATGTAATATGAGGGGACAGTTGTTTGAAGTCCTAGACATCACTCCGGCAGTGGCTTTCCCTTCTCTCTTGTTTCCACTCTGAATACAGAGTGTTTAAGGGGGCAAATCCCCTAAGGTATTGTATTTGCAAGGCATGAAACAGCAGCATTGAAAACTCCCATGGCGATGTGCCCTATAACTTCCATCATTCCCAGCAGTAGTAGTACAACACATCTGGAGGGCACCCGGTTGGATAAGATAAGGGGTCCTTTTCCGTGAGCCCCTGCCAAAAGAAGTGAGGCAGGTGGCTACTAGGAGGAGGGCTTTCTCTGCTGTGGCACCCCAGCTGTGGAACGAGCTCCCCAGAGAGGTTCGCCTGGCGCCTACACTGTACTCTTTCCATCGCCAGCTGAAGACCTTTTTATTTTCTCAGTATTTTAACAACTTAAATTTAAACCTTGTTTTAATTCCGTATTTTAACCTATATCAATTTTTGCCGTGTGGTTGTATCCTGGTTGTACGTTTTATATTGTATTTTGTATTTGTGTTTTTAGATTGTTGGTTGTTTTTATGCTCTTCATGGTTTTAATTTTTGTGAACCGCCCAGAGAGCCTTGGCTATTGGGCAGTATAAAAATGTAATAAATAAATAAAATGCCCTTTAAGAGGTTTTCCTCAGCTAAAGCGTATCATCCGACAATCCTTTTTTATTGCTGCTGCGTGTACCCTATTTTTCTGTTACACTTTCTCCACTTGTAAGACAGTATCCCTTCTCCTTTCACAGTCAAGTTCTCCTTACCAGCCAACACCACCTCCATTGTGCAAGGCAACCCAGGTAGCTCCTCTAAATGAGTCTCCAACAAAATTCTGAACAGCCATATCTGTGGAGGAAGAAAGGAAAGAAATGACTGAAGCTTAGGAATTCTCCTGCTAAGAGGAAGAAGAAAAAATCCCACCCACAATCTATGTGGCAAAAGCTTTGGAGTTTTTTTGCATTTCACGTTCTGCTTTCAGATATTTTAGTTTACCTTGCATTGTTACCAGAGGGCCCAAAGTAAATGTAATGGCAGCCGATCCATATGTCAAATTGAAACCACTGCCGGATCCCTATAAAGCAGTGGTAGGAGGGTGGGGGCAATTTAAGTGCTTCATCCAGATCTCAAGACTTCCTCAGTGGGTCCCCTTAAAGATGAGGGCCAATAGCACGCTGACTCGGGAAGGCAAGAAGGTCGCGAGTGCTGTTTCTCCTCCTCGTCACCATCATGGCCCACTTATTTACCTGCCCTCTTCCTCTTGGATGAAGGTGAGGAGGTTGCCAGCCACAGTGCTTGCTGCTCTTCCACAATATCTTCTTGTTTGCCTTCCTATATTATCCCTCTGAGCAAGCAGGCAGTGATCCCAGGTTGTTTTCCAATCCAGGCAATGCAAGATCAGAGGCATGCTTAGCTTAATAGCAAAACTCCAGCTTGTACCTTCAGACTGTTCTCTGCTTTTTAAAATAAGGCCGGTGTTTTCTTTTCTTTAAAACACTGCCCCCAGGTTTCATTCTAAGGGCCAGTTCAGAATACTGGGGAGAGGTTTTTTTTATTTATGTAACCCTCCCCATGAGCCATTCAAACTCCCACCACCACCATTGCATAAAGAAACACAGTTTCTCCAAAGTTTGTTGAAGTTACTGGAAAGATCAAGTCTCTCAAGGCAATTTCCCCCTGGAGGTTAGACTCGTGCCAGCAATGGTTAGTTTTTGGCATCAGGGGCCTGCCCATATGGTGGCGGGTTGCCACCGTGGCAGTGCCTAATCTCAAAACTGCAGCAAAAGTGTGGGGTTTCTGGCAGCCAGGTCCACCCCCTGCCCTCTGCCAAGCAGACGGCAACCAGTCAGGTGTCCCCAATCACCTGGCCATGCCTCCACATCAAGGATGGAGCAAGGTTAGATGGTGGAAGGGCAGTGTTCGCCTCACTCCATCCTAAAAAGCAAGGGTAAGTCCCCGACTTTTAAAATGCAGACCTTCTCTGGAAAGCCCCGCAATAGCTTCAAGATGGCTGCTGTGTCATTTAACAGTTGCAATGCCACCGCGGAGCCACCTCGGGGCTTCCAAAATTTACAGACAGCCCCCGGGTGAGAATTCTTTTCCGCAAGGCCTTTTATCAGTTGGGTCCACATATCGGAGAGGTATAATTGAAGGGTATATCGAATTTGACTATGTAGTTGTTGTTGTTTTACAACCCTATTCGTTTTAGCTTGCAACTTTTTATCTCACCTCATGTGTGTTTTTATACTACCAACCACGTTCACTGTCTACCTTCTCAGATGAAGTAAGCAATTATCTGTGAAAGATCTGACCACAATAGGGAATCCGCACGTCGTTCTCAGGCCGCTTCTAAGCGACCCCAGTGCGGCCCCAAAGCAATAATGTAACTTACCTGGAGAAGAGCCGAGGAAGAGACGTCCTTGCCGCCGCCGCCACCCAACTCCCTCCTCGCCGGCTGGTGAGGAGAGCTTGGGGGAAGAAGGTGGAGTGGAGAGCTTCTTCTGCTCTCCACCCCGCCTTCTTCCCCCGAGCTCTCCTCGCCGGCCGGCGAGGAGGGAGTTGGGTGGCGGCGGCAAGGACGTCTCTTCCTCGGACCTTCTCTGAGGTGCTGCAACTATTCAGGATCTTCTGACATCACTGAATTGCAGGCCACCTCATTACAATAGGAAATCTCACCCAATAAGATTAAAAGGGGAAAAGACATGCTTTCTAAGCTATTTAGTGACATTTATTTATTTATTCATTTTCAGCAATTCTATTCCCTAAAAACAGACAATCCTGTAGCTGTTCTGCTGACCTGCACAATATGCGGATCCATCATAGATGTTTGAGGTCTCTCTGTACGGACTGTCCGTCCCACTTACATCATGGTGGTCTCGACTAAGAACAACCGGAGCCTGGAGAGGGAAAGCCAACGAGAAGGAAGTGAGAATCCTTAGCAAGTAGATAATTCCTCTTGTTAAAAATGTCTCCCTTGAATAGGGGAGTCAGCCAATTTAGGTTCTGAATTAACTACCTTTTTATAAAAAAAAATCAGTCTATTGAAAAACATATTGTGGTGTCTCAAAGCCAACTCTAACATTCAGTAGGTCATGGTGGACCACCTCTGGCTGTAAGTACTAAGGTACCATTAAGGGGAGTCAACTGTAAATGATTTATTTTTATTATTTATTAGTTCATAGGCTGCTTTTCTACCAATAAGTCTTCAAAGCAGTTTACAAAATTAAAAACAGAATGTTACTATTATACAACCATAAAATAGAATAAGAACAATAAAATCACTCTGTTATGTATACAAACAAGTAAGAAAAGACTATTATAAAACTAGAAAATAGAAAAAGAACAAACAAAAGAACCATAGCATATATGAAGAGCCAGAACAACAAATCCTATGGAGAACCTTTTGAATTTTAACCTAAAATATTGTGGGCCACCTCCAAATAAAAGCAACAATTTGGTAATATTTAATGGAGATTCATGTTCATCTTGAGCAATACACAAACTCAAGGAGGAGGTTACCATGGCAATGCAGCAACAGCTCCAGCTTCTTAACACAAGGTAGAATTGAGCCACAGTTAAGCAATTAACAGCACAATCCTATGGATATTTGCTCAGAAGGCAGTCCTTTTGAGTTCCATGGGACGTACTCACAGGTATGTAGGTCCAGGACTGCAGCCTTAAAATTCCACTGATTACACTGAAAAAGTTCAACAGGTGCTCTAGCTTGTAGCCATTTTTTCTCTTTGATAATCCTGAAATTATTAGCTTATAGTCTTGATGTGTGTTATGATTACTTCCATTCTCCCTCTATTTGCAATCTAGCACTCCAGCACCTCAAGTCCTCAACTTTTTGTAACATTAAGCTCCATCACACCTAGGAAGAAACACTGGACACCGTTACTTCTCTGTCATCACACAGTTACTTCCTGTTTGAAAACAGGAAGTAAACAAGGAGCACAAGGCCCATTCAGTTCTGCATTTTAATCACGCTGCTTCTCTCACACGCAGCAGGAGAGAGCAACAACCGGACTTTTTCTCGTTGTTCTTGTGGTGCAGGGAAAGCCAGAAGGGGCGGGAGGCAGATGATGTCATGTGAGGGACCTCCGAGAAATCCGTGAGTGCCCAGTAATGAGTGTGCAATAAACACTCATTGGATAGAGCTCATTGAGAGAGAACCTCTTGCAGCCTAATTCAGCCTAACCTCATACCACTTGCAGCCTAATTCAGTTTCCTAAGGGGCCAACCCTGGGCAGGGCTTCTGGAGGCTTTGAGTGTTTGGGGCTGGAGGGAGATGGACAACTGCCACATGAAGTGTGTGCACTTGCTGTCCGCGGATGTGACTGAGTGGTTAGGGAGCTGCTCTGTGGTGTGAATGATGTGGGTTTGAGTCCTGGGAGCTCCTTCTCTCTGTTTCCCCAATTTCATTTTCCCACCAGGCAGATTCCTCGACTTTCCTCTGGTAGCTCCTAACTCCACCTGCCCATGTCCAAACACTACAGAGTGCCTCAATGTTACTGTTGGAATAGTGTTGTGGCAGTCTTATGTGGCAGTGGGGCAGGGGCATGTCAACATTGCAGCAAGACCATTGGCAGCATTCATCTCCATATGTCATGGGGGTGTCATTGCAGGCACCATCCCTGATTGGTTGCTGTGGAATTATAACAAGAGGCATGTCTGTCATTTTCCTTTAATTTTTCCACCATTTTGGATTCTGCCCCCAACATTTCTACTCTCCCACGTCAGCCTGAGCATGCCTAAAATGCAGTGGGCGTTCCACCAATAGGATTAGGATTGCTCTGCCTCAGGTTTTTCTGAGTTCCAAAAAAAGATTGATGGTATTTAAAATATGTTAATAAACATATTTTATAATGTAACATAAACCAGACACGCTAAGTAACATAAACCAGACATGGCTAAGTCAGGTGTCACCAGACTTAGTTCTATAATGTTAGGATAATTCAGCTTAGGCTATTGAAAGGAATAAGGTACAATGTACTACGTAATATTCTTTCCAGCGCTCAGATATTTTGTGCAGTTGCCGACCTCACAGGCACTGCTATTACTGCCTTTCATAGCCATAGGTGCTTTCTCAGGGCTAACTCACATGTTACTTTTGGCCACATCTTGGGCTGATATAAATGTATGAGCACAAGTCATACACAATGTATGAGCACAAGTGTTTGTTTGTCTGTTTGCCTAGGATGTGCTTCAGGAAGTCAGGGCCTGGTTGGGGGTGTGGGTTGCCATGTCGGGTTCTCCACCTTAGGAGCTCAGAGATCTTTGGGTGGAGCTTTAGTTGGAGCTCTGGAGTTGAGCTCTAGGTTGGAGAAGCTGGAGCCTGACGCTGTGCAGGGAAAAGACAGGGTCTGTTGACCAGGAAAAGGCAGAAGAAGACCAAGTTCCTAACATTTACAGCAAGCCTAGCCAAACCAGATCCTTCATACTGCCTACTGTGATTTTGCACACCTGTTTCCTTCTCTACTTGATGAGGGTGCTGAGGTCTGAACACAAAGGCCATAGCTAGACGGGGCTTTATTCCGGGGCGATCCCCGGGATCGTCCCTGTGCGTTCACATGATGCACAGGGGATCCTGGGATCAGGGAGGGATGATCCCTCCCTTGCCCCGGGATATGGCCCTACACTTTAGGCCCGCTTTTTCTGCGGTCTCGGACTGATCCCGAGACTGCGGAATGTGTGTGCGGGTGTCACGGTTTGTCCCGGCTCCTCGCGGTTACTCCTCGGAGGGGGGTGGGGGGAGCAGGAAAAATAATAATAGAAAAACACTTACTTTTTGCGCATGAGCACTCGTGCGCTCCTTCCTCTTTTAAAAAAACAAAACAAAAATGGCGGGTGCAACGTCCTCTCCCTCTGAGGTCATCACACGCCGTGTGTAAACAGGGGGAGATCTCACAATAAAAATATTGCAAGATCTTACCCCTCCATCGTGTTAGACCACCCAAAAGACCCACATTTGTTCACTAGACTCCATTAGCCTGCTTCTCACACAGGGCAGTATCCAATCTTGCCCTTACGCTGGCAGGAATGACAACCCCTGCAACGGAAAGCTAGCCTTCCCACAGCAACAGAAAACTAGACAAAACTAGCATTTCCGGAACAGAAATAGTCAGCAGAGAGCTTGCAGGAGGAAGCTATGCTGACCTGTCCCACTGACCTGTCCCTCAGCTAGCAACCAAATGGGCACTGGTGGATTGCCAGCCCTGGATAGTGCCCCTAGATCACACCATGGAGTCCCCAACACAGGAAGCTGATACTCTTAGTGGGTTCCTGATGTACACACTTGACCCACCCTTCTTTGTAAAATTCTGTTTTTATGTACTGAAAGAAGTAGGAAGCATGTCCACGCATAAATATTCTGCAAAAAAAAAACCATACAGTAGATCATTCCTAATGGAAGTAGAAAAAGGTTCAGATATCTTACAGAATCTCATAATTGCATAACATGTGGTTACTATTACAGCCAAAGTAATTTCAAACTATTATTCTGTTACTCTACTGGAAATTCATTGACTTCAGATGCTTTGTATTTTTATAAGAAAAATCCTTGTCCCGACATCTTCCCTGGTCCCGTCAATGCAGTGTTGACATTTTTTACTAGGTCACTGAACCATATGGCTTCTTCCATTCCAGACCAATCTTGTATGTCAAAGCAAAATTAGCAGGTTACATTGAGTGAAAAATACCTTAATTCTTCCTTCAGCAATGCCTTGGTTAATAGCCACCGCAATAGCTACACGACCTTTTTGATCAGAATACAAAATTCTGGCTTGGGATCCTACAACCTAGAAAAAAGAAATAATTCACTAATAGCATTTCTTGGCTTATTTCCATGGTCCAGATGTGGGTCAGAGACAACTCTTTAATGAAAAAAAAAGGATAGTGAATTCACAAATACCCACCTTCTATGGATAAAGATTTCCATCTGACGATGTTTTTAATCTACATTCACTTAATGGAAACTAATTATGTTTATTATTAGTTGCCACAAGCCAGTAAATTGGCAATCACAGTTTAAGATCTACAGTCCAATATTAGCTGTTAGAAATAAGAACTAGAACAGAACTATGGACACAAATAAGGTCAAATATTGATCAGTGTGTGTGTGTGTGTTTCATCTGAGTTCTGTTCGCTCCCAATATCAAAACTTATTTATCCAAGGACTGGTAAATGTGAGAACTGCAAGTCCACTAATATACATCTCCTTCAGATTAATAATTCCAGGGTTGAGGAAGGATGCCTATATAAGGAAACCTGGTAGACAAATGTCACTGAAAAAAACAACCCAAGAGACTCACACATTTTGGATCTGTATTTATGATTGTCAGGAGCAGGCCAGGCCACAGTATATGGTCCAGTCCAAAGATCTCTGGTCAGTGGCTAAAGCTACAGCCTGAAGCACAACTGGCAAAAAACAGCCTGAAAGCCCAGTGTGCTTGGAGATTTTCCAAACCCCCAGTGTCTATGTAACAAAAGGACACATGCCAATTTACATGACCCAGTTTGCACAATGACTATGGCCTAATTCTCGCTAAAAAAGTTAAATCTGTATCTGGACTGTAATACAGCAGACTACAGATGGGAGCCGGAACGCTTCTCCATACAAAGAATTCCCCGCACACAGAAAACTAGATGTCAGGTTCTAACCTAGCCTTTCCCCTGGCAACTAGTTTCTACTTGCAAAGAGTTTTTATATGAAGATACATCACGAGAGCTTCACTTGCAATCTGAGGTGTGAAGGTCAGTCCAGGTTTACCAGCTCAGAGAGAACTAAGCCAGCCAAGGTAAGCTGAATAGAAGCGGGTTAGATTCAGCACACAGTGACTGCGTCAGCATACAGCCAACTACCAAGCTGGGGTCCCCCATTTCATTGGGGGAACCTTTTTGTGCCCCTGTGACAGGAAGGCAGTGGGCTGTGCTGGGACAGCAAGCACCGTCCTGCTTCTAGGAGAATGCCTCAATAGGGCTAGAACCTGTTATTGTTCTGGAGGTACATTTGCAGAATTTTGCTGGAAATGTACCTCCTGAAGGGGGATTCTTTCTCAATTTTTGGTCCCTTTGCAGTAAAACACACCAAATGTTGTTTTTTTTTAAAAAAAAAGAATACTTTCTCTCCCCACCTCAAAGGCAAACATTTTTATTATTTTTTTGCAATTTTCATTTCTGCAAATCCACAATAGTATAATACTCCAACTGCACAATTCAAAAATAAAACAAAAGCAATGGCTTGGATCCCAACTCTCCTTCTGTGAACGGGACAGAACGCATGTTCACTGAATGAGGTTTCCCCCATTCCTTCTGCAGCCTGGTACGCCCCACCACCAATGTGCTATTGGGGTTGGGGGGGGGTCCCTTGGGGACAGTGTGAAGCATCTTGTGGGAGGCTGTAGATGGAGTGGGACACGCACTGGCAGAAATTGCTCCCTCCCTTAAGTGAACGGAGGAGACCCAACTTAAGACAGTTCTCTGCCTGAAGGGCTGGCAGAGGATGGGCCCCTGCTTCAAGGTATCCTCTGTTTGAAAGGCTGTCCAGTTCAAGTCCAGTTTAAAGATAAAGTACTACAGGAAGGGAGAGACATAGGACCCTGGAGGTCACATGTCATCAGTGAGCACTTGGACAGCAGACTGAACAAGCACACAGATCACCTGGTCACAGTCTTCCCCACTATGAGGGGTTGTACTATATTTCTCTTTAAGGGTGCAATCCTGCATACTCCCAGCATGGGATTTGTAGGACTTATTTCTGTCCAAACATGCACAAGATTGCCCTCTTGTCAATATTTCTCTTCTCTGCTGTGGCACCCCGGCTGTGGAATGAGCTCCCTAAGGAGGTTCGCTTGGCACCTACATTATATGCTTTTAGACGCCAGGTGAAGACCTTTTTATTCTCCCAACATTTTAACAATCTATAAATTTTAAATAACATGGTTTTAAATTTGTAATTTTGCATTGCTGCTGTTTTTATCTGGTTGAGCTTTTATATTATATTTTATATTATGGTTTTATACTGTTGTATACTGTTGTTTTATACTTCGAATGGTTTTAATTTTTGTGAATCGCCCAGAGAGCTCCGGCTATTGGGCGGTATAGAAATGTAATAAATAAATAAATATTTCTAAATTTGACATGTATGCATATAAACTAACATATGCAAAATTATGCAAATCTGCACCCTCTGTTGCCCTCTTCCTTGGTGATGATGCATATCCTCCTTCTTGGCCATGGGTAGGTGGCCACCCTAGTATCATATTACTACTATCACTTCTCTGCTGTCACTCACCCCCTCCCAAAGCAGCTTTTCTAAAAGCAACGATCACATTGGGGCTCTATTGCATATAATGTACCACTAGCTCGTTTGAAGCAGTGTCATACAGTTGTCATTGCCCATAATACACACAAACACACATTTCTTTCTATCCTGGCCTTGAGTCCATACAGATGACCATTTACCAGTTTGGGGAGCAGTTAATCTGCTTAGTGGAAGGGAGAATGCTAACACTCTCCTCCGATATTGGCAGGACAATACAGACAACCAGTGAAGCACACCATGGCAAGTTAAATGACCATCTGCATTCACCCATAGACTCTGGCTAAAGAAGTTTGGCTGATTTTTTTGTGGTGTTTCAAGCAGTGCTTTAAAAATGCCAACATTTGATGATGCCAACAGTGTGATCAGCATGACCACAATGGATGTGTTTGGCTGTCTTGAGCACATAGCGGAGGGCGGGAGTATGGGGGTAAGAAATTGCTTCTCAAATCACAAGCAGTCTACAACCCTGCATACCAGCTACTCCAGGGCAAAGAATACAGAGTGGAAAAGAAGTATTTTGCTGGGACCCAATCTTCCATTGGGAGGCTATGCCCTTTCAAACAACGGCATCGAATTTGAGTAATGCACAGTCGTTGCTTTAGCTTGCTGGGACCACCTACCAAATTGTGTCTTCTGGCTTCCTGAATCCAGCGGATGTTGTCACAGTATTGCTGCTTCACAGATGCATTCACTAGACAAGTGGGGGTGGAAGAGGAGAGACAAGCAACAAAATGGCTCTTAAATTAATACATTGCAGCACAAGTCTGAGATACACATGGAAGGGGGTTGGACATGCACATCTCTAATATGACCCCGATGGTGTTACACAAAGATAACGTGTGGATGGATGGAACAAATGATCCATTTACATGATACCAGGTTTACCCATAAATACACAAGGTCTGGAGACAAAAGGAAAGAATAGTACATTCATGACCATGTATGACATTCTGCTAAAAAGAGATGTAAACTATATGTATGATTCAATACCCAGGAATGAGATATTATGTCAAGCCTGCCCTGACACAATCTTTCTCCTGATGCTTCTGGTTTGACTCCAAGCTTCTTTACGTTATGCAGTGAGGATTAATATGCCAGTCTTTTGAAGAACAACCTTATGATTCTATGAAACATCCCTTGAGTGTTCCTCCCCTTCTTCTCCAGGGCTGTCAGGTGCCTCCCATCTCGGAGGCCATGGATCTTGGGGTTCTGGTAGATGATTGGCTGTCGCTTCACTCATTTGTGAAAGTGACAGCCAAGGTATGTAATTTTCATCTCCCTAACATCCGCCAGATCCTCCATTTTCTGATCCCTGAGACTGCAGGGCTTCTTGTTCATACCCTGGTTGTTTCCCACCTGGATTATTGTAAGAGCCTCTTGGCAGGTCTTCCTTTTTCTTCACTACATCCTCCTACTCTAATACAGAACAGTGCTGTGCATGCTGTATTAGATTTGCCCCGTTATTCCCACATTTCCTACTATCGCAGGGCATTGCATTGGTTGCCTGTTAGGGCAAGGACTCACTTTAAACTCCTCATCTTGACTTTTAAAGCCCTGCACTCCTCCCTTCCCAGTTATTTGGCAGAGTTGGTTATTTTATTACATTTTTATACTGCCTCATAGCTGAAGCTCTCTGGGTGGTTTACATGTTCCTCTTAGGAGAACTAGATCTGCAGATTCCAGACTTCTGATAGTGCCTTGGACTAAGGTAGCAAATTCTAGGCTCTGGGCATTTTCCCATCTAGTCTCACGATTGTGGAACACTCTCCCTCTACACCTTCGTATGGAACCAGTGTTGGACCAATTTAGATGAGGCCCAAAAGCCTATTGTTTGTGTCAGAGTGCCTGTTTACCCTACCCTGTGCCTGTTTGCATTCTCTTCCCCTCCTTATTGTTTTATTATGATTTTATTAGAATGTAAGCCTATGCGGCAGGGTCTTGCTATTTACTGTTTTACTCTGTACAGCACCATGTACATTGATGGTGCTATATAAATAAATAAATAAATAATAATAATAATAAGTGTTGGTGTATGGAGTGCCTTTTGTTTGGAGTTTTAAATGGTTTGGTTTTTTTAATTGATTGGTTGTGAATTAGTTTAATATTTGGTTAGCAGTTCATCTAATGTGTATTTATTGAATTTTGTTTATAGTGCTGTGTTTTGTATGTTTTGGTTAAGTGGAATGTGCTCTGCTATAGAGCGCAAGATGATGATGATGATGATTTGCTTCCATAGCAGAACTATACTGCACTACAAATTTCATGGGCATACACGGATATTAGCAAATCTGAAACAAAACAACAACAAAAACAAATATTTAACAGGGTTTTGTGAAATGTAACAGAACAAATGTAATAGAGAATACTATTGACTTTAAAAGGTTTTAAAATCACCCTAGAAAAAAACCATGGTGAATCTGGGGTTCAAAAGAACCGGATAACACTTCATGTCTCATAGGATTACAATTTAGTCACTCCTAAAAGTGACTAAACATGAAGGGCCATGTTGGATCAGACCAAGGATCCATCTACTTCAGCACTCTGGTCACACAGTGGCCAACCAGCTGTTGACCAGGAATCACAAGCAGGACACGGGTGAACAGCACCTTCCTGCCCATGTTCCCCAGCAACTGATGTATATAGGCTTACTGACTGGAGGTAGCACATTGCCAACAGGACTGGTAGCCCTTGATAGCCTCCTCATCCATTCATTTGTCTAACCCCTTTTAAAGCCACCCAAATTGGTGGCCATCACTGCATCTTGTGGTAGTGAATTCCATAATTTAACTATGTGCTGTGTGAAGAAGTACTTCCTTTTATCTGTCCAGAATCTCTGACCAATCAGCTTCATGGGATGTTTGGCCTTTCATTAACTTGACATTGAAAATCCTTCTTTTCATGTTTTTCAAAAAGTTGCCACTACATCCACAAAAATATTCCCATATAAGTTTATTTTGTTGCCTCTGCTCTTTGCTGATCTTTATTTAGGTTCTAGGAGATACTAAAGGTACATCATGATTTCATCCTCATTTTCGGTGTCAGCAAGGAAGTTTACTCCCTATCCTCAAGAGTTATTTTTTATATCCCATTTTATTTTTACATCATCCAAGCCTCTCCAAATACACCCAGAACAGAGGGCACATTCTTTACTTAAAACTAGTTAATACCTTTCACTCCCACTGCAGCCCTGGTCTAGAGAGGCCATCACAGGTCAGCATATTTTGCAATTTTTACAGAGCTACTGAGTGTCACTTTAATAGGGGAGCTTTGAACTAACTTTGAGTTTAAGAATGGCACAGGGATTGACCAGAAACACGTTCTTTGAATGTGTGTATGTGTGCGCGTGCTAGCACATGTGTGATACAACGCACCAACATTAAAATGTGATTCAGTTAAACATTGAATATATGCTAATATGCAACAACCTGCATCCTGTGCATTGCTGTATAGAAACCTGCTTGGATGTATCTATACACTGTGATATCTATAGGCATCAGAAGAACCTCTCAACAGCACCCTTGATGTTGTCACTGCTGTTCACCTACTCACTCTCTTCGGCAATAACACCTGGCTTCCTTGGGCAGAAGAGAAGTGGAACACAGAAGTCACAGCAAACGGACCTGCTCAGGTAAGGATGGAAAGGCTCTCCATGTACCCATGGTAGCTGTCAGAACTGATAGCTAACACAGCCAGCCAGAGGCTTCCGAAGACATGGAGGCTGGTTCGCAGGCTTTCCCCTGAATATTGATTGTGTACTTCCTAATCCTTCCTTCTACTTCATCCTCCTTTCTGCTTCATAACATGGAGTGGCAGCTAGGCCTGCCTAAGGCATTTTGCTACTTGACGAGAAGGATAAGATGGTACCACTTCCCACTTTCCAGGTACAGAAGCTGATTGGACTGGCAATTGTATCTTACACCAACACTGGCAATAGGACCAGTGATGTAATGCAGATAATGCCTCATTGAGGCACATGATGGGGCCCCCATCATTTTTGTTTTAGAAAACTCTTTTAGAATTGCAGAGTCCTGCTCCTTCCCCCCCCCTTTTTTTTTTTTACTCTTCAGTCCCCTCACCACAGAGGGGCTCATGAATAAAGCAAATGTGGCTCATGCACAGTGAATCCTCTAAAATGTTCATGTAGCATGGCCCTGCTCTTTCCCTCGTGTGCTCTGACTGACTGCTTCTATGAATGCTGTATTTAAGACATGACTTTTTGGGGGGGAGTGTTACTACAGTTGTTATAAACTGATATTTTTCTTTTATTATTTTCCCTCCATTATATTTGCAAATGTTTTTTTTTAAGTTTTTTTTTTAAAAAAAACACCACTAGCAATGAGACTGCAACCTCCATCATGCTTGTGGGCAACAGGCTAGCTTAGTGGGGCAGGTTGTACAGCACCTGCAGCTCAGTCTTCTGACACCTCATTGCCAGCCCCACACCCTTCACCATCTGATATCTGCCTAATGGTAGGGCTAGTGGCAGCATGAAAGAAGACACACAGGAACAACCTTTGATTACTCAACAGTTGATGACTCACAGTTGAATGTGAGAAACTGATCTCATTGAAAAGCCCTGCCTTCAAGACGATAGAAGTTGATTTAGAAGTTCTGCCCTATGGTGGCTCGTTTGCACATAGCACTCAACAGCTGATTTTTCAGTCTTCGAACGGAAAATACAAAATCTGTTGTCCATGGCATTTTAATTCCTAAATGGCTTGAGACTGGGTAACCTAAAGGATCATCTTCTCCCACTGAGTCCACCCATTCACTACAATCTTCTTTAGAGGCTCTCTTATATGTCCCAGCAATGGCTGAGTTGTATTTTGGTTGGAATGCAGGACGGCATCTTCTCTGTGGCCATGCCCAGACAGTGGAACTCCCTGCCCAATGAGGCTCACCTTATCCCCTCCCTGATGGCTTTCAGTCACTATGTGAAGGCCTTTCTTTCCCAGTATTTATTTATTTAATATCTATACCACCCAATATCCGAAGCTCCCTGGGTGGTTCACAAAAAATAAAATCATAAATAGAGCATAAAATACCATACCAAAGCTTAAAACCTCAATATAAAACCACAATACAAAGGTACAACCGGAATAAAACCGAGCAGCAATGCAGAGATTTAAAATGCAGATTTAAAACAGGAGAGTTAAAAAATAATAGAAAAGTAAATTGCTAAAATACTGGGAAAATAAAAGGGTCTTCATCTGGCACTGGAAAGAGTACAAAATAGGTGCCAGACATTGGACCTGCCAAATCATGAGTTTTAGTCACCATGGCATATCAATCCTTCCAATATTTTCTCTACTGTCTCTCTCTCTCTCTCCTGTGTATTTGTTTCCATTTCCATTTATCGTTTTAAGTGTTTTATTGTGCTGCATGCCACTGTGAGCATTTTTATGGAATGACAGGGTAAAAACATATTAAACAAATAAATATATTGTGTTTCTGCCAACCTTCTGTCTCTGTGGCAAGGTAGGCACTTGTGGCCCACCAGATATTCTGGCCTAGAACTCCCATCATGCCTGTTAGGATTAAGACCAGGGCCCTGTGGTTTCTGATTGTTCCAATTCTTATTAAGAGCCAGAACTAGAACACTTAGACCAGAGAGTGAGGGAGAAAATTCCCTGCGAGTCTCTGGGAGTTGGGGAAGTATCTTCCCACGGTCTTGACAACTGAATGGCCCAGGCCAAGACACCAGCTCCCTCCACCCTCCATGGGAAACAAAGTCACCTCCAAGGAGGAGTAGGGGCACGACTTGGTAGACGCAAAGGTGCATCGTAGGTCAAAGCAGGCAAGAGTTATTGAGTGGTTTGGGACGCTCTGCCAGAATAACCTCCCACCAGAGAAAATGCAAAAGAGAACCACCCTATGGGAGAGGCTTAAGTAGCCTTTCAGGTTTTGGCGTAGCTGCCCATGTCAATTGGGTGACAACTTCTTTACCTTGCAAAAAGCCATCCCAAATAAAGATCTCAGGATTAGCTATTTAGAGAGGGAGCCAATTCAAACACCCAAATCATAGAATCATAGAATAGCAGAGTTGGAAGGGGTCTACAAGGCCATCGAGTCCAACCCCCTGCTCAATGCAGGAATCCACCTTAAAGCATACCTGACAGATGGTTGTCCGGCTGCCTTTTGAAGACCTCTAGTGTGGTAGAGCCCACAACCTCCCTAGGTAATTGGTTCCATTGTCGTACTGCTTTAACAGTCAGGAAGTTTTTCCTGATGTCCAGCTGGAATCTGGCTTCCTTTAACTTGAGCCCGTTATTCCGTGTCCTGTACTCTGGGAGGATTGAGAAGAGATCCTGCCCCTCCTCTGTGTGACAATCTTTCAAGTATTTGAAGAGTACTATCATGTCTCCCCTCAGCCTTCTCTTCTCCAGGCTAAACATGCCCAGTTCTTTCAGTCTCTCTTCATAGAGCTTTGTTTCCAGACCCCTGATCATCCTGGTTGCCCTCCTCTGAACACGCTCCAGCTTGTCTGCATCCTAAAGAATATGGATTGACTGGAACTGTGTAGAACATGATTCACAGTAACGCCATTGTGTGTTTCCTTCATCACAGGCACAGCTTTGCCACTCAACCCACATTTACCACCCTATAATTCCATCACATGGGGAACTATTTGTACAATGCCCCATGCACCAGACTCTGAGGTCCAATCAACTGACTTTCTCAACATACTGCTATAGCACTGTTCAGATTTAGTACTGTAGCTGAAGTACTACTTCTGACTGGCGAAGGTGAACTACAAGCTGAACATTCAATAACAAAGAGGTCAAAGGGAATTCCCTGAAAGGGTAATTTTAATAGGCATCTTCCCAATGAAGTTCAGCTGTCATTTTTCTCCAAATTCCTCTGCCCATTGCCCTGCCAAGCACAACAGCAAATCTAATAACAGAGCTGCCAATAACGGGCTGTTTCTGTCAGCTGGATTTTAAAATGTCATTATATATACATATATATAATTCCAATGGCCATTTTCTTGTGAGAGACATATCCTCCTGGCTTTACCATGTATTAAAATGCTTGGGGCCTTCGTTCAGCTTGAATGGTGGGAAATTCAAGGCCATTTTTCCTAGGGTTGGATGTCATACCTTCAGGGAATATCTGCACTGTGAGAATACGAATATTGTGCTTGTCACAATGCTTGTTATTATGGAACACTGCATTGTTGATGCCATTTTAGAGTTGCCTCCTAATAGCACAAATAAAAAATAATCCAATGCAGGCCCTACAGTGCCATCCAATCAGGGAGAACAAGGCAGTAGGGGAAAGCTCAGTGGGGGAACACAGCTTTCTATGGAAAAGGTCCCAGGTTCAATCCCTGGCATCTCCTGGTAGTGGTGGGAAAGTGCAGTCTGAAGCCCTGGGAAGCTGTTGCCCAACCTTTTGAGGCACATCTGGAATTTTGGGAAAGGGTCATGGATGCCACCACAAAATGGCTGCTGTAAGGCAGGGTGGCTAGTCACAAAACAAATGTTGTGAGGGCATAGCCAGTCATAAAATGGAAGTAGTGAAAAGTAAGATCTAAAAATGGTTCATGAATTTGTATCATTTTTATGGGGTCCTTCCAAAACAACCTTCAAATGAAAAAATCACTGGTGGCTACAGACTCCACAACAACAACAACAACAACAACAACAATACAGAACCAGTGCTTACCAGCACCACCATGGCACAAAAATATGCATACAAGGCATAGATCCACATGAAACTTCATGATTTTTCCATAGGATGCCAACAAAAACCCCACCCATGGGGTTGTGGGGGGGACAAAAATCATGAGGATTCATAAGGATCCATGCCTTCGATCCATGTTTTTGTGCCATGGCAGTGCAGGAAAGACTATTTTTTTTTAGTGTGCAGTCTATAGACAACAATGTAAACTTTAACGTGATGGTGTTTGGGGGTGGGATCACATGTAAAAAACATGCAAATTCAAATTAATTTTAGTTCTATTGGAACTGACTTTTAACCTGACTCCATGGAAAAGCAAAGCATCTCAGAAGAACTCTGCTTTCTCCATCTCTTTTCTGCCTGTGTGTTTTCTCCATCTCTTTGTAATAACGTAATAAAGACTGAAGTGGGGAGAAAGCTGCTGTTCAGCCTTAAATCATGGTGATATTAATTATTTTGCTTTTAATGTGCATTCAGAAATATGATCGGATTGAATGCCATTTCACATTCCATCCTTTTCCTAAAGAGCTCAGGTTAGCATACATGGTTTTCTTCCATTTTTTCCTCATAATTCGGTGAGGCAGGTTAGACTCCATGCGTGAGCAGGGACCTGGACCCAGATGTCCAAGCCCAGCTTTCTAGCCTCCATTTTGGCCTTCAGCTGAGGCATCTACTCAGGGTTCCTTGGTTTTGTCAACAAGAACCGGAGACAATGGTTGGAGGTTTCAGTTACCCATACATGTGGTAGGAATTCCCATGTGGTATAATAGACACATACAGGATAGAGATGATCATAGAACCATAGAATAGTAGAGTTGGATGGGGCCAAAAGGCCATCGAGTCCAACCTCCTGCTCAATGCAGGAATCTACCTCAAAGCATACCTGACGGATGGCTGTCCAGCTGCCTCTTGAATGCCTCTAGTGTGGGAGAGCCCACAACCTCCCTAGGTAACTGGTTCCATTGTTGTACTGCTCTAACAGTCAGAAAGTTTTTCCTGATGTCCTGCCGGAATCTGGCAAAGTACATGATGTTTCCCTACACTGAAGATGTGTCTGTCTGGGAAATTTGAGTTGAAGTGACCCAAAGAGGATGATAATTTGGTGTTTGGAATCTAAGTTGCAAGACACAATAAACTGCTAGTAGGTTTATCCATATCCCATCATTCACCTTCCATTTTAGAAAATGGAACACCTTACCTCCCTGAAGTACAGCTTCCTCAAGCACTGATGTGGCAATAGAGTCAGTGGTTGCCAAATCTTCCGGGTTGCCTGAGGTACAAACCCAGCGAAATGGGCCAAACCCCAGAGAAAAAATGTCACTGGGAAGAGAATATGTTTAACGATTAGAAGACAGTTTAAATTCCTGACATATTTATCCTGGCAGTTAGCAATGCTTTTCTTTCATTAACTGAAGATGGAAGAATTTCAGATATTTCAAACAAACTAATCCAAACATGAAGCGCTTTGGATCATCATTTCAGAATTTTAAATAAGGCTTGACAAACAGATATAAGCTACTGTGTGTGTGTGTGTCTGTGTGTGTGTGTGTGTAATCAAAACCACACCCATCCTGAATGCATTCTAGTAAAAGAACAGGGAAGTTTAATCAAAGATGTTTACATTATGATTCAGCTACATCCACATTTCACAATTAATTTTGGCCACAGATCAAAGTGTGGTAGGGCACAGAAGGCCAGGTCCACCCATCTCCTGGCACAGCTATCCTATTATGCCCCTTACCATATCTGTCTTCAACGGACAGCAGAGTGAGAACCGGCTAGGAGGAGGCAGGAGACATGACACTGGACTACATATTGACGTCATTTGTAACCAAAGCAGAGGTATTAGGGGCACACTTTCACTTCGTGTGTGGGTGCTGGAGTGAACCCAGAAGTCCACTGTGCCATTTCAGAAGACACCTGGGCAAACGTCAGTTTCACACAGAACAGCAGCAGACAGGTAAAAAGCAATGCAGGAGAGAAACAGAGGGAGGGAGGGAGAGAGAGAGGCCTTAGCTAGACCTATTTTATAATCCAGGATGGAGGAGGGAAGATCTCGCGTTGCAATTAAATATAAGAACCCTCCTCCGTTTACACGTGAGGAACAATGACCTCAGGAAGAGAGGCGTCATGCCCGCCATTTTTATTTTTATTTTTAAAGGAGAAGCAGTGCACAAATGCTCGTGCACTTAAGGTAGGTATTTTTTTTAAATTTAACTTAATTTCCCTGCTCCCCTCACGCTGCGCCCCATACGTGGCTCTCGGTTCTGCATGAGGAATCGCACAAAGCTGGGTCAAACCGCGGCAACGGGCCACACATTTCATGGTCTTGTGCTCAGCCTGAGACCGTGGAAAAAGTGGGCCCAAAGGGCAGGGCTCTATCCCGGGGCAAGGGAGGGATGTTCCCTCCCTGATCCCGGGATCCCCTGTGTGTTATGTGGATGCACAGGGACGATCCCGGGGTTCGCCCCGTGATAAAGCCCAGTCTAGCTAAGGCCAGAGAGAGAGAGAGTTGAACACCTCTTTTTCTGACCTAGCCATACAAATAGAAAGTGTCCCCCAAAGCTTTCTGTGATGGCACAAAGAACTCACGCCCTGCCACCCCAGCCGACCCGGCTAGATGCCTCTTGCCTCACTCAGCTCCACTGCACCAAAGGAGAAAGGGGATGCGATGTGGTAGGTGTTGGAAGCAGCTCTGGGGTCAGACGGCAACCCTCAAAGGGCAAGACTTGGCAGCTAGAGCATGAGTGGCTGATCCCTGAACTGCACAGCCCATTTATAGTGTTTGCAGAGACTGGTGTACTTAGGTTTCTATGTACTACATTCACCATGTCCTATACGCACTAGTCCTATATGCACTGACCTAGAAGCAAGTCCAATTTATTTCGGTAGATCTTTCTTCTTCTATGCACAGTGCTTAGGACCACAGCTATTCTTTGGCAAGTATTCAGGGTTTATCCATTCTCAACAGCGTTTTCCTGCACTCCTTTCCTGCCTTTCTGCCACCGGAAAGGCAGAAAAGGAGTGCAGGAAAGGCAGGTAACTTTCCCTTGGAATGCACTGATGGTCAGCAATTTCATACCTACCTTGAATTAGCTGGGCTATATTCTCTCGGCTGCCAAAAAGTATACGTAATAAAAAAAATAGAGGTACAGCCCTTGCATGTGTGTTCTGTCAGCTATGTTTCATCTCTCATGTCTGATTCTCACATTACTTTCCTCTGATTCAGAATTCCTCTCATAGATCTCCATGCCTCCATACATATTCACCTGTGACACACATGATGGACTTCACAAAAGATCTGTGAACCACCCCACTCAAGAATCCAGCTTACACTTTGCTGGTCTACTGCCGGATTACTTATTCACAAAAGGCAACTGAGTCCATATGAATACACAGGAGTGACTAAAAAAAAACAAGGGACCTCAGAATTGGCAGCTCATTCAGAGTCTTCCTCCTTTCCCTTCCCAATTCCCTCCCAAAGTGCAGACACATTCTTTTCTTCTTTCTAGAGAGAAAAGGGATGGCGTTACATATTTAATCATCTTCTACATACCCCATAATGTGCTGAACATAGGAAGGGTATCGGAATTCTCCTTTGCGAGCTCCTCTTTTTTTGACATCAGCACCTTCAAAAGAATGTAAATGCAAGCTATTAAATGAGGAAGAAATGCCATGGGTCTCAAGGGGGCTCCTAGTGCTAATAAATCATTGCTCTTTGACTATAAGCTATATGCAGAATGGGAATTGACTTTCAGTCTGATTCAGGCACACTCTAGCCCTATGCCCTGCTGTGGGTACGTTCATCACCCTCTGCTCATAGAGGGCAACTCCATGCAATGGAGAAACCCTGTCCCGGAGGTAAGTTATCGGTTGTACTCAGCCAAACGTATGACTTGTTTAATTTGCATGCAAAAAAGAAAATATCGACCCACCGGCTCTCTGAGCTTCTAGAAGGAAAGCATTTCCATAATCCCAAAAAAACAGTCCTCGATCAGACAGTCTGTTGATTGCAGCCACTTGCCTCCTCAGACTAAAAACACAGAAAGGTGCAACATTATGCTTGACACCATGTCATTTTACATAAAGGAAAAAAAATAAGTGACCACTTCAACTACATGGACACATTTAAATTAATTAAATTAATAAATGTGTTGTTGTTGTTTTAAATTACCCTGAGGTGCACACCTGTAAGGTCCTTGCCATGTTTCAGGTGTCTAGGGCAGGATCTATACTACTGCTTTAAGATGGTTAATAACAGCAGTGACAACTATTGGGGTCCAGGACTCACTCCACATACTGTTTTCAAACTGTTTTCAAAGTGTCCTATCCTGCTTGGTGTAGATCTGGCCCTAGGTGTCGTGGACTTGGAGCTATGGTACTGACAGATGGACAAACACATATCCTCTTTTGTTATTACAGATTTATAGGCCTCTTTCCCACCCAAGAAGGACTTTCAAAGTGGCATACTGGGAGTTGGGGCACGAAAATGCAATTTACGAAATCCACAGAATAAAGCATCAATAAAATATTAACCGTTAAAACAATAACAAAATTTTAAGCAGCATAACACAGGGCCAAAAATCAGCAACAGAACGAATCAAGCAGGGGAACAACTTAGGTAATACTGAAGGCATGTCAAGAAAGGATCATTTTCACCAGACGTCAAAAGGAAGGCAGGGGCCAAGTAAACCTCCCAAAGGAAGGAATTCCTCAATGTGGGTGCTGCAGTCAAGAAGATCCTGTCCCAGTGTTTGTTTCTGTGTGTGTGTGTGTGTGTGTGTGTGTGTGTGTGTGTGTATATATATATATATATATATATATATATATATATATATTAGGGCTAATCTTATTAATATGGTTTGATTGAAATATTTGAGTACCTTTAGTTGGGCTGGGCCATTAGTTGGGCTGGGCCTTTAGTTGGGCTGGGCCATGAGAGAGCACCTGCTTTGCATGTAGAAGGTCCCAAGTTCGATCCCCGACTTCTCCAGGTAGGGCAAGGAAAGGAATCCTGCCTGCAACCCTGGAGAGCTGCTGCCAATCAGTGTCGACAGTACCAGGCTAGATGGGACCAATGGTCTGACTCAGCTCCCTATGTTCCTAGATCTCATACATTGTCTCAATTATTTTGTGTTTTATTTTTTTCAACCTCTTATTCATGTCCATAATGTGCTATAGTTTAGCTATCTTCTTTTCTTGCAGAGCACCTCAGTACTATTTCCTTATGCACACTGAACCATTAGGGGTGCTTTCAGACATGGCTTTTATGCCGTTTTTACCTTGCGACATTTACAGATGTTTATGGGAAGTCCAGATGATGTTGACTTCCCATGTTTTTCTTACTGCCTCTTCCATCTTTTTCCTTAACACAGAAAATCTGTTAAGAAAAAGATGGAACAGCTGTACAATGCCTTCTGATTGCTAGAGTTAAAAGTCCTCCATCTGGAAACACCCAACAGATAGAATTGATGAGTGACTAGGAAGAGTAACACCACATATGGTGAGGAATGCAGCCTTAAGCATTTCAGACTGCAAGTACATACTTAAGGAATTTACCAAATGTAATATGTATAAAGAGACTTCAGACAGGCTGACCTACTCACCCATGTATGCTTGGGTATTGGTATTTGTCATAGGATTATGTTGCTAATGAAGAGATATACTTAGTTTATCTCTTCATATTTGGATTATCACAACAGAATGTAGATTCTACCATATTGATTTTATGATTGTCATTCAAAAGTCAACTTTCCCTCCCCTTGCCAAAAGAAATAAAATAAAATCCCAAACGTAAAAAAAAAAATAGTGTCTACAGAAGGAAAATTGCAAGAGACATCTGATCTCACAGAAGTCAGGGGGTAGAGTTCCATCCAACCTACAAAATTTGTGAAAATGATCGAAGTACCTCTCTTGCACTAGCGACTGGAATTTCACAGGATTACTGGACATGAGCTGGTTAGCCTCCTTAAAGTTCAGCTGTACTGGGTAGTAGCCTCCATTAAATGGGTTGTGGCAAGATGTTTGGTCAGACCCCAAATCAGCTAACAGTTCTCCAGTGGTATTGAATTCATCGACAAGTCTCTCCCTGTAACCAGAAAGAGAAAAAGTGAACAATCATAGACAAGTAGGTCTGGTTTTTTAAAAATGAAATATAGGGATGGGGAAAAGTGAGATTTCTTCTAGGAGCACCTACAAGAAGCCTGAGTAAAGTTATAAGTCAACATGCATTTGCTCAGGACCATTATAGGGAGTGATACAACCAATGTGTCAGTCATATGTAAAACCCACTGATTTCAATAACACATGTTTCAGTCTCCCATTTAAATCAATGAGACTATGGCAGCATCCTTCCCAGAGAGTAGAACACTTTCAGGGTGGGGGGAGGGGTCATTTTTATTGGGACTATGGCATGGAGGGGGAAATTTAACCATACCCCATTGCTGTAGTCCCAATCCCGATCGCACAGACAAACACACCAATTTTATGCTTGTTTTTTTTAAAAGAGGAGCCATTAAATGCAAACACATATTCAGACTGCATTCCTATACACATTTACCTAGGAGGAAGCCTCACTGAACTCAACAGGGCTTAAGTAGACATGCCTGGGATTGCACTGTTAATCTATCTTCTAGTTTGGCTTTTAAAACAATTTAACTTAAAAATGCAGCATCTTTTGTTTCATGATTAAGGGCAAAAATTAGTTAACATTTCATTGTGCCTTTTCATACATTTGTATGTAGGCATAGGTTGGAAGAAATGCCACAAATTTGGTGCAGGGTAAACCAAAACGTCTATTAAAAATACATCTCTGTCAAGACAATCACAGATCAATTCTCACCTACTTACCAAAGATCTACCACATTTCCATGATATCCCAAACTAAGAGGTATTTTCTTCTTCTTTGCTTCTCTGTGTAAAAGACAAAAAGAAATCTATTTTAAAAATTCCTGAACCATAATATTTTTCACTTTAAAAAGTGTAAAAACAGTTTTGTTCAGAATCAAATGTTCAGGTAAACATTTTCAAGTAAATGTGACAATTTCTAGAAATGGCATATATGTAAGAGCCCCCTGGGGCTATAAAGTGGAATATAAGTATTCTGTATGAATTTATTACGCCTACTATACTCACAGCCGATGGGCTATAACTGCTGAACATCTTCTGACATGCTGCATTCCTCTCCTCTGCCTCTAATCTCTCCGTCTCTCCTGACTCTCTAGATGTCATTGGCTGTTCCTCTCTGATGTCAGCATGAACAGAGATGTTCTATTCCCTCTGCCCTTCTATACACTTAGCTGTTCTGATGCCAAGAGCTTGGCCTATTGTGAGCTGACTTGCTGAGTACTAAGAAAGGTTTGGGAGACATTAAAATCCCAAAATCCAGGTACAACTTTTATTAACAAATTAAACCATGTACAAATTGCAAGATATCATTGGCTTGTGGACAATATCTGGTTGGTGCCAATTGTGGGGTGGGCTGGTAGCTTTAGAATTTTTCAGTGGAAACAGACAGACAGACAGACTCTTGCTAACTACTAAAGAATTCATTTCTGAATGACTCCAGTGTGGGCAAATTCTTTACACTAAGGGGGAAAGGGCTGAACATGTGAGGCCTGGTTATATTGAGAAGGCCATATTGAGAAGGTCAGTCTCTTATACAGGCGAGTGGAAGACCTGCTTCAAAGAATGTCGCAAAGTTTTCCCAATGGCAAAGGCTTGGATCATTATCTACTTTCTCCCTCTCTTCCCTGTACACATCTGAAAATCAAATAGGGGAAACAGATGTCAAGAGAAGCAACCTCAAGAGTGTTATTTATTTCAGTGAGGAGCATTGACCCAGTATTCAAACACTAGAAATGCTTTGGGTGGGAAAGGCTGCCTGCCCTTTTCCTCCATATTGCAGAAAGCACTTCCCAAAACTCCTTTGCTGGGATATGGAGTTAATTAGTGAGGCACTGAAGAACATGATTGAAGAACAAGACTGATCTCTTCCGGCAGGCCTATCCAGTGGAATTTTAGGATGTTTTTAGAACGTTTTAGGATGTTTTTAACAATGTATATTATGTTGTAATTCAGTTTTATGTATAAGAAATACATTGATGATGATGATGATGATGATTCTTAAGCCGTACCTCACCCGAACAATGCAGTGGTCCAGACTCTTTGCTATTTCCATCAACCATCCCTGCTGGTGACGTTTTAAAAGGGCAGCCTCATCAACCTGAGAGATTAAATTAAAAACAAATCAGCGACTCCTGAACTTTAGTATATTTTGCCCTGGTTGTGCATAGTAGATTAGCGATGGGTCTGACTCGCGCTGTGTAGATCTGCGGTCTTGTTTCCGACATGCCAGACATTATCGCTTGGTGAGAATTTTCTACTAGAGCAAATTGAGAAACAAGATGCTCTCCCCATCATCCGTGGTAAAATTACATGGGTCGCTGAAGCCCTTTTATCACCCAGTTTACTAGCATAGCTATAAAGCTGCTCTTATGGTAAGAACATTTGAGCTCCTTAGGGAAATGTTTTATTGAGCAAGCAAGACATGGTGAAACTGTCAAACAGCATATAGCTTGAATTACAATCCGCCTGACAAAATTCACTTTTGGCAAAGCATCTTCTCAACAGCAAATACCTTATTACGCTTGGAACTTTTTAAAAGATCAGTTATTGAATTAAATATATAGAAGCATTTTCTCACCAAGGAATGGTTGGAATGGGTGTGTTAGCATCGAGTTTGCTTAAGACCACAAAACTACATAGTAATATTACAACCCTATTTACTCAGAAGCAAGTATTATATTGGATTGCAGCATAAGAGTACAATCCTGTATACATACTTGCCTGGAAGTAAGTTCAACTGAACTGAATGGTGCTTACTGCTGAGCAGACACGCATAGGATTGGGCTGTTAAGCCAGCCTTCCTCATCCTTGTGCCTTCCAGATGTTTTAGACATCAACTCCCATCAGCCCCAGCCAGCATAGCCCATGGTCAGGAATCCCAAGAGTTGTGGTCCAAAACATCTGGATGGCAACAGGTGGGAAAAAGCTAGTTTAAGCTCACTTGAGTCTGTCGATTGTGTTCTAAATGTTCTATATAAGTTTCTACCAGGAAGTTTTTTTGGAGGGTTCCTGGCCTTTAGGGTTGGGAAAGAGAAATTGGGGAAGGGTTCATTTTTTTACATTTTTAATTTTTCTTAGAATATACAAAAAATATACAAATATAATATTTCGCTGCTTCTGTAGCTGGGCTGTGAATCCATTCTGGATTTCAGTCAGAACCAGCCAGAACTCTAAAGGAGTTATTTAAATTTTTTAACCTATTTTGAGGATAGGGCCAGGCAGTGGACCAAGGGTCTGACTCAATATAAGGCAGCTTCCTATATTCCTATGTCCATAGGTGGGACATTGCTGTGTTCTTAGTTTGGTAATCTTAGCAGAAAAAGTGATGCTGCTGGAGGGTACTGTGTGCAAATAGCTCTGTGTGTGTGTGTGTGTGTGTGTGTGCGCGCGCGCCCTCTGCTACCTGTGCTGGTCCTACTTTTCCCCTAGTCTGCTGTGGAAATTTTGGAGCTATAATCTTGTGGTTTGCAGGTACTGCAAATTTCCTGACTGTTAGAGCAGTACGACAATGGAACCAGTTACCTAGGGAGGTAGTGGGCTCTCCCACACTAGAGGCCTTCAAGAGGCAGCTGGACAGCCATCTGTCAGGGATGCTTTAAGGTGGATTCCTGCATTGAGCAGGGGGTTGGACTCGATGGCCTTATAGGCCCCTTCCAACTCTTCTGTTCTGTGATACCATACGCACTGCATATGAACATCTGATATCCCTTTTCCCCCAACATTCACAGACATGTTCCAAGATGAATGATGGAAGTTCAATGAAGGGACAACCTGAATGAAAGGGGTATGCCGGTGATGGTGATGATGACTACTTGAAAGCATACAAATAAGATCATTATGATTACCATTATTTATTTATTTATTTATTACATTTATATACCACCACCACCCCCATAGCCAAAGCTCTCTGGGCGTTTTACACTATTATGACTATGACTACATCCATTTCTTAGCTACCTTCCAAGACCACGGTCTTCTTGAGGCAGCTTACAACATAAACAATGCAAACATATTAATAAATTCAAATTAAAGATGAACTATTTTAAATAAAACCAATTACAATAACATATAATTTCAAAATGAATGTCCATCAGCAGTGACTACCATGAGAACCCATGCAGTTTTACCTCGGCAATAACTCCAATACAGCCAGCAATGACCGCAGCCTTTGCCTGAGCCCCGCTCATTCCTCCAAGGCCAGATGTGACAAAGACTTTCCCAGACAGGTCCTCCACTCCCAAGTAGCGACGGCCTGCATTGAGCACTGTTAGCTAAAGCACATTGCAGAAGAAGGTGGTTACAGTAGATAGTACCTAACACGGACACACATACACACAGAAACACACCAGCATAATTTACCAATGACAATACTTCTGTCACATCTACATTTGTTTATTATTCAAAATCTATCATTTCAAATCTAACTATGTCTGTATTTTGTATTTTTTATTTTGAGTAAGCACCTAAGGATTGAAGCAAAATTAAGATCTCAATGTCTTCTGCCCAATTACTCAGGTTCAATTACTCTCCAGGTATGTAAAGGAATGTTACCTGTGCAAGGTTCTTCCTAGGCCAACACCACATTTAAAATGAGCAGCTGGTCCCTAAGGGCCAAAACAAACTTTACGTTAAATCCATATCTAGCAGCTACATCCCTTTAGTTTTCATTTTTTCGTTTCACTTTTACTCTAGAAAAGGTGCAGGGGGCTCAATCTGGATTGTGACCCTGGAATGGGGAGAGCGGGCTTTTACGATCTGGATCAAGGCCATGCACCTAATCTAGAGTAAAAAGGGGGGGAGGGTGTAGCTGCTAGATCTGGATTTAAAGTAATATCTGCTTTGGCATTACTGTGTTAATGCTGAAAATACAGCATTAACACAGCAGTATCTAGTGTTAGTCCTATGTAAAGTAGATCTCTGCAATGAATGACACTACTAACTTAAGCTCCATTCATTTCAATGGGTCTACTCTATGTAGAACAAACCTTGGATACTAGCCAAAGAATCCATGACCCTGTACTGGCTTGCTAATGCTGCCCACGTTGGTGCCAGCAATTCAGGGGCTGTCTTCATGGTGCCGGATTCATAGAATCATAGAATAGTAGAGTTGGAAGGGGCCTATAAGGCCATCGAGTCCAACCCCCTGCTCAATGCAGGAATCTACCTTAAAGCATACCTGACAGGTGGTTGTCCAGCTACCTCTTGAAGGCCTCTAGTGTGGGAGAGCCTACAACCTCCCTAGGTAACTGGTTCCATTGTCGTACTGCTCTAACAATCAGGAAGTTTTTCCTGATGTCAAGCCAGAATCTGGCTTCCTGTAATTTGAGCCCATTATTCCGTGTCCTGCGCTCTTGATGCTGCCTCCCTCCTCAACACCATGCTTTCCCTCTCCCAGGGTGGTGGTGGGTAATCCCGATGCTGAGGAGGGAGTGCGAGGTTTCTGGGTGAGGGTGACCATCCGATAAATCCCTGACTTTTTCAAAATGCAGCATCGCAGGGAAGCCCTGCAGTGGCTGCGAACCTGCACCTGCGTCATCTAACCGATGGGGCGCAGATCCACAGCCAATGGGGGGCTTTCCCCACATGTAGACAGGCCCTCAGTTTAAACAAGATGCTAGTCATGTAGAGCCCCACATGGTTAATCTCTCCTCCTGCCCCACTCCCTTATTTTTCTTCTTATTTTGCCTATCCAGAATCTCTTTTAAAACTGGGCCTCAGTGAGGATGCTGGTGTGCAGCTTCTACTGCACTCGCTGTTTTCTGGATAACAAAAATCACCTCAGGCCTGAGATTTGTGGGCACTCAGTTCTTTTTCTGACAACAAGCACTGCCCTACTCACGTTCAGCAATGTTGCGAAGGTGCCAGATGTCATTCTGTCTTTGAGGCTAAACAGGCTTGGGGAGTTTCCATTCGGGAGAATGCTTCAGAGCCCCATATATATTACTCCTTTGAGCTGCCTGGCCAGAGGTCAGGATACAAATGTCTCAAGGAAGGAAAACCTATTTCAGTGGAGGGACCCAATCAATGATCCGGGGGTTCCGTCCCCGCTCCCCCCCAAAGGTGGTAATTCTGCTGCATCCACGCATTGGTAGCAACTGAAAGATCCAACCACACCTGATGCAGAGAGTTGGCAGAGTCACCTGTTTTAGAATCGAGTCATTAGATCTTGTCTTTCCCAAAGCAGTGGGTCAGAACTGCAGTTTTTATAGCTATTACATTTATATCTTTAGTGAGAACTCCACTGATTATCCATTCTCACAAATGGTATGTTCTGCCAGAGAGTGTAGTTCTTACCACCGTTCCATGGACTATTCCCTGTGGTCCAATGTAGCAGTAGCTCCCTGCTGTCATCTGTCCATACCTATCAATAGCAGTGTTAAACAACACAGTTTTTGTAGTCAACTCTGGATGATATTATGTGGAACACCCGCCCACCCACTGCCCCACAAAAAATGAGCCACTACATTACTTTGTTAGCCTAGAGTATCCTTCCCCAACTTGGTGCCTTCTAGATGTATTGAATTACAACTCTCATCATCCCCTTTGGTCAGGCCAGCTGGGGTTTATGGGAATTGTAATCCAAGACATCTGGAGCATGCCAGGTTGGGGAAAGATGGCCTAGTCATGCAAAAGCTCCCAATTTACTGTATCCTTTGACACTGTTCTGCACCTCTCTCCTTCTCTCCACATGGCTTCTTACAGGGCAAACCTATGCATGTCTACTTAAAAGTCAGTCACACTGAGTTCAGCACAGCTTGCTCCCAAGTAAGTGGGTAAAGGATTGCAGCCTGAAGGAGCAGCTGTATGGACTGTAGACACTGTCTGGGGGCCCATAGGATATTTTAGATTCCCAGATCCAAAGTCAGAGACAGTGTTCTGACCCATCCCCATCCACATCCATTTTGCAGCTGGTGTAGATAGAACCATGCTGGCTGCCTCTCTGAGGACAGGAACTTGACCTTGAAGAAGGGGTAAAAGGGGTGTCCCAGGTGAGGAAGGAGGAGACTGGAAAGGCCAGTATATGAGCTATCCTGAGGCCTCTCCAGCCTCCTTCCCTCCTCCTCCAAAGTGCCCCAGCTAGATGGGCAAAAAGTCCGTCTAGCAAAAATGCAGAGCAGGGCAGCCAAAATTCCTCCACTACTCCTCCAGCTCTGCACTGGGTGCTCACAAGTAACCAAATTCAGAGGCTTATGAGCATTGAGGGTGGAAGTCATAGGATTGCGCCCTATATATTTCTACCCTTATATAAAAAATCGGTGTTTCATGTGGACCTCCCTTCAAATCCACTTGAGCAATGGATAACTTACATTGTAACCCCCATTGCAAACATTCGCTCATATTCATCTCTGGAGGAATAGTTGGGAATTACCTAAACAAAAAAACACAAAAAGGACAATAGAAATGGTTGGCTGAGGAAGAGAGACGGGGGAGGGGGGGAAAGACAGAGGTCTCTGAATAAAGCAGTGTTGGAATAGATGCCACCATCGCACCAGCTAAATCAAATCAACTTTACTCATGTGTGAGAGGGGAAGAGCAAATGAGATCTATTGCCAATTACAGTTAATAAAATATGGTTCTGTCATAATTCTTACACTCTTAAGAATACTCAGGAATGCCCAGATACTTTGTCTCTCTCTTCTCTTCTCCCAGGCACAAGGAAAGGACAATAGAAAGACAAGATGGATGCCATTGGCTCCAGAACAGGTATACAAGTAACCACGGCATGGATGCAATTAGGAGTTCATGTTTTGACTAAACTGCACAATCCTTTTCAGTGCTAAAGGACAGCAGGAGGTTGGGAAGTTGTTAAGCTTGTATAAGTGGGCTTCCCATAGACATCTAGTTGACCACTGTGTCAAACAGATCTACCTTTGGTCTGAATTAGGGATGCCTCAATCTGTCAATTTCCATTTCTCATCTTTCCGGTATTATATTTGGTTCATCACAAACTTTGAGCTTGTTTTTTTTAAAAGCCTGCATGAAAATTCATAAGCATTTTTTTGTGCACATTTTGTCCTAACACATGCATTTTCTATGCATTTTTGCCTATTATACAATGATTTTGCAAGCCATTTTCCTAATACAGTCTTTTTTTGAACATTCTTTTCCCTAATATATGTATTTTAAAAAATTACTGGGGGAACTCCATTGAAAAGTTCAGAGAAGTGCAAATTTTGAAGTTTCGATCTGTGTAGTAGTTAGAAAATGTGAAATTAGCCAAGTTCAACCAATTTCTCCCTCATCCCTAGGCATGATGCTACAGGGCTCATCATTATTATTATTATTATTATTATTATTATTATTATTATTCCTCTAAAGTTAGTTGATGCAGAGTTCAGTATGTTAACATGTACATGACTGGACCAGCTTATGGTAGCATAGCTTGAAGTCCAGTCATGTACTTGAAAACTGACTGCAAATTAAAACAAGGATTCTGAAGCCACATTAGAATTAAGGGTTAGCATAGTATCTTTTATACTGCTACAAGAAGCATCATGTGGAGATTTGTGGGGTTGGAGAAAGACAGGGAGAGAGGAGGAGAGCCATCAACACTCCTAACATGGCATCCTAAAGGCTTCCCAACCAAGAAAAGGGTGTGATAAGGAAGAAGGGGAAAGACTTTCAGATGTGGGATTGGGTTTGCAGATTTGTACAGTGACAGAATTTCAGATATTGAAAGGACTTTAAATATTGGTATTGAATATTGAAAGTTTGTCCAGTGGGTAGTTGATGACTGACAGAATCTGACCCAAAATGGGGACACTGAGAAATAAGAGAGCATGAAGAACTCAGCCTTTTCTCTCAGTTTGGTTCTTTTAATGAATTCTCTCCCTGTGAGTTTGTAAGAACTTTGGCTGTCATAGAGACATCTTGTTTTATTGTTGTGGTTGTAACGGCCCTTGTGCCATAGACAAATAAAATCTATCTATCTATCTATCTATCTATCTATCTATTTCATCATCATCATCACATTTATACCTTGCCTTTTTCCTCTTGCAAGGAATCCAATATGGTTTACATACTCTTCCTCCTCTCCATTTTATCCTCACAACAACCTGTGTGGTAAGTTAGGCTGAGAGTCAATGACTGGCCCAACACTCTAACCACTACACCACACAGGCTTTTAAGAGGCAGACTAGAGAAGATGGCAGTAGACCCAAATATCTTTGAGGAAGGCATGGCAAGCTGGCTAGCTGAAATCATGAAAAGGATTCCTGTTAGCAGGTGAGGAAACAGAGGGTTGTCTCCAACGTTAGTCTAACTTAAGTTCCATTCATTTCAATGAGTCAACTCTAAGCAGGACTAGCATTGGATAAAACCCTTGACAACATTTTGTTGCAGGCTCCACTTGTTATATATCCTGTGCGGAAATTGGGTGTGCTCATGCTATGCATCCTGTCCTTGCAAGTCCTGAATCCCCACTGCTCAACTTGTAATGGCCACCCACCCATCTGCCCTAAAAATGAGGGGAACTGCAGTCTGACACTCAACCTATTCAGGGGAAAGGGAGACCTTTCTAGAGAAAACCCTGCACCACATTGCAGCTGCTACTCCTGCTCTTTGTATAGGGTTAAATCACGGGAAACGGAAGTGCTGGAGGACCTTCACCAACCCACACAAGATGAACGAGGTAAAGCACAGTGCAAAGCACAGGAAGCATTGTGGAAATAATGAACAAGAGGGAACAAGACAACAGTAGCTTTTACCATGCCATTGGTGATAACTAATCGAGGAGCATTGCGATGGCTAGGGAAGAGTCCCAAAGGATGTCCACTGTACATGACCAATGTCTGATCTTCAGTCATCTCAGACAAATAGTGCATCACCAGCCAGAACTGGAGGAGAAAGGAAGGGGAAAGTAGCAGACTTGATTTCCTTCTTATATTGATGAGCATTATACAGGCTTTTAAGGGACAGACAAGACAGGACAGTGGTAGACTAAAATTTGGTCCGTACCAAATTCCTATGAAGTAGCAGAGCAACAATTTAAAATGCAGCATTGGTAAGTGAGAAGGGAACGATGAAGACCCCCTCCTCAAGGCTTTGGCCCTGAAACTGTTTCATACCAGCTGTTGTTGTTTTTTTCATGGTGGGGCTCTGAAACAAGAAGTAATTCCCATTGGGGGGAAACTACTTAAGGAGAAGTGGTTTGGGATGAAACATGAGAGCCTGGTAAGGGCTTAGCAATCCCTTCCACCCACCCATGCTGCATTTTCAATTGCCTGTCCCCATGGATTTGGGACAACCATACCCTAAGACACAGGTCATGCTGGTGTAGCATCCAGTGCTACCCCTAAATTTCTATTTTTAAAAGCAATAGTGTAGGCAATTTCATACATAACATCACAATTAACATTGTTGTTGTTATTGTTGTTTCAAAAAAAGTATTTTAAAAGGATGTATTTGCCAGGGAATGTATACATTATAGAAGTCTAAATTAGCAGATGCCCCTTCTGCACCAAGTGGAGCTGTTCAGAAGACACCTTAAACCATGGCTTTAACCACGGTGAATAAAGCAAAAAGCCTTCTTTACTGTGGTGACAGCTGTGGTTTAAGGTGTCTTCTGAACACAGTCTGGCTTTCTGGCTTAACCACCATGCTTAAAGCCATGGTTTAAGGTGTCTTCTGAATGGGCCCAGTGTCGACAACCCTGCACCACTGAAACTCAAGATACCCAGTTGCAATTAAGCTCCAACTACTGCCTCACCATTTCCTAGCACCCTTCCCACTCTTTATCTGGCAAACTATAATGCCCTGCTCTCTTGCTCTATCACTATTATTAGGAATAATCTGCCTGCCTAATCAATACTTTCCTTTCTGCAAACATCTATGGTACAATAAAATTCAAGAACATTTCAAATGAAAAGTTTATTTCAAACTGGACCTGTATCTATGTTCTTGAGTTAATTTCCCCATTTCCTCTGAGAATAGCATATAATCTACCATGTGCGTGCCACATCTCTGCAAGAGATCCGAATATTTCTGTGCCCATCAAGTGCATGCACATGTGAAGGAGGACATGCAGTAACCAGGTCCTGTCTAAATATAAATGCCTTTGCCCACAGGTGGAAGGTCATCAACGAAAGGGGCTAGATGGAATTCCCATGGCATGGAGTTTCAGAGCTTTGGAGCAGCCATCAAAGAGGCCCTCTCTTGAGTTCATGGCAAGCATATTTGGGGGGTTGATGGTGGGACAGAAAGAAAGGCCTCCCCTGAAGATCTTAAAAAACAGGCAGGCTTATATGTAGGGAGACCATAAAAAAGGAGGACAGAGCTTTTGTATCTTTAACAGCTTTATAGAAAAAGGAATTTCAGCAGGTGTTATTTGTATGCATGCAATATCTGGTGAAATACCCTCTTATTCACAACAGTTAAAGCAGCAGGAGCCCTGCCCTCCTTTGTATCTGACACACAGAAAAAGCGAGAGGGGGCCCTCACTGTTGTTGGGTAAAGATAAAGGACCTATATTGTGTAGGTTCAATCTCCTAATATTAGTGCAATAAATATACTTTGTATTCAAATGTAATATTCATCCTTTGTATTTGGTCACTCACTCTAGTGTAGCTCTTGCAGCTTTAACTGTGGTGATGAAGAGGGGATTTCACCAGGTGCTGCATGCATACAAATGACTCCTGCTGAAATTCCCTTTTCTATGCAACTGTTAAAGATACAGGAGCCCTGTCCTCCTTTTCATATGGCCACCCTATTATATGGGAGAAAGAGGTTTTTTAGATAACCTGGTTTCAAGTCATGTAAGATTTTGTAGATCATTAACTAGCACTTTGAATTATGCCTTGAAACAGACCAATAGTCTGTGAAGCTGTTTAAACGTCATCAAATGTTCCCTCTAACCAGATCAATACTCTGACTGCCACATTCTGAACCAAATGAAGTTTCCAAACCCGCTTCAAAGGTACCCCCAGTTAGAATGCATTACACTAGTCCACATTATTGTCTCATGTAATTTGGTACAGAGACCCGTGTTCAAATCTCCACACCACCATGAAGCTCACTGGGTATTCTTGGGCCACAGACACTATCTCATAGCCTCACCTACCTCCTGGGGCCGTTGTGGGGATAAAATGGAAGTTAGATCATAACCTTGCACACTGCCCAGGGCACCTTAGGCTACATTATTAACAGAAATGTTATAAAATAACCGATATTTATTTCAGACACAATAAGCATTGAGGCTTATTAATGAAGAAAAAGTTTAACACATGTAAAAGAAGTCCCACCCCAACTTCTTCAGTTCAAAAATGGCCCAAGGCATTTGTAAGAATGGTAGAGAAAATTGTATCCCAAGGTAAACACAAATCGATGCACTTCAGTAACCCACTTAAAAGAAAGGAAGAGACAATGTGGATAACACACACCAGAAATAACATTCTGAGGCATGGTTTTGCTACAACCAAACGTCTTTTTCAGCAGTCTCTTTTTCATGACACCAAACACTGAGAACAAATTGTCCTTATCACCACTAAATAAAATCATTCATCCGATTGCTATTTTTAAGTAACCAGCGACAAAGAGGTATTGTTTGCTCTGCTGTGAAACTCTTGTTAGATATCACAATCATATCTAAGTTGGACAAGGCTGCTGAAGCAGAGGAAGAGATAGCAAGTTTCCAAATGTTGTGTTGTCTGTATTTCACTCTGCAGCCCAATACACATGCCTTGAAGAATGTTAGGCACATTGGGTACAAAAACATGCTCTGCATATATCTTTAAGAAGCATTATTTCAAAGAAGAAAGCTGAGAGGGCTCCACTGTGTCTAGGAACCCAGGAGTCCTAATTCCACATGGGGTAGGGAATTGGCTGCATCTAATTGCTAGGGCATTCCACACACACCATCACAGAAATGAATGATGGGCCAAGTGCACCCTGCGCTTGCTCAGAGGCACATCTATCTGCTTATTATTTCAGTTATTTAGAATAGAGCCCTGGTAAGTCCTAGGTAATAGTAGAACTGGGAGGGAATTAGAATCTTAAAATCAGAGGTTTAGAAAGGGCCTTGTAGGTCACTAATCCAACACCTTGCTTGATGCAGGTAATCTTCTTGAAGATCTCCACTGGTTCCATTGCAGAACATCTCTCACCATCAATACATTAATCCTAACATTCAGCTGAATTCTACACTCCTGTAACTTAAGCCCCTGATCTAGCCTAGCCCCCTGGGGCAGAAAAGAACTGTTCTTTGCTCTCTTCTAAGTAACAGCCCTTCATGAATGCTACCACATCTGTCCTCAGTATTTTCTCTCTCCAGAATCACTCTTCCCTTTTCCAGATTCATTTTAGAAGTGAGTTTTCAAATTGGCTGCATCTAATTCCTAGTGCATCCCACACACCACATCACAGAAATGAATTGTCACAGATCTGAATCCCTTCCTTTTGGGGCAAGTTGATTTGCTACACAATTGAGACAATTAGCGTCATCAGACAGGTGGATTTTCGTGTTACCCTACCATCGCTATGGCTTCCTGCTGCTGTCCCACAATAGTGACAGTCTCTTTATACAGGAAGAGAAAGAGGAAGAAGCAACAACCACATGGCCCATTCAGGGGACATTTATATCACACCGCTTTTCCTGCACAAGCAGGAAATGGCAGCACATTCCATTTTTTTTAAAAAAAAGATGGTTTAAAAGTAGTCTATTTTGCACCGGAAAAATGAGCAGAAGGAATAGGAGGCTCATGGGAGGCAGACGTCATTGTCTAAAGGACACGTGAACATCCATAAGTGGGCAGTAGCAAGTGTACAATAAAATGTTCATCTGATGATGCTCAATAACTGCATGACATGACAACCCATCATGGGTAACAAGCCATAGTGGGTTGTAATGACCGCTTCCCTCAAGGTGGCTTATTTTTCATAAACAAGCCACCACCACCCTTTTTGTGGCTCCCATATGGAACAGTTACTGCCACAGTCACTGTGAATGGGAGCTGCAAAAAGGTGGAGCAGCTGGAAACTTGAGTGAGTGTGGAATGGAAACAGAACATTTAAAAGTGTCAGTTCACCTTGCTAAGTGGCCAATCTTGTTCCCATCCCATTTTTGGAGAACTTACTTTTTTGACCTGTCACTGTCTACAGAGTGCAAATTAGCCTACATGCTGTCTGGTCTTATCAGTATCCTTGTATGTTTCCTAGTATACCTTCTTCCCTTTGACATTGAAACTGACAAGGACATTGACAAGGCAAGGCTACAGGTATTGTATTGCTGTAAGAGCACATTTGTGCTACTGCAAAAGACTGAGGGAGGGAAATTGTGAACTCATTTGGACAAATTCCTGGGCTGAAAAAATGAATTAAAAAAATATGGCCCCATTTGTGCAAATTCTGGGGGACGATTATTTTTTAAGCCAGGGAATGAAAAGAGGGCATGATCAGAGTAGGCTGGGCAAACAAGATGGGTTCTGCAGCACAGGACCCTAGGATACCAGCTGGAGGACCAAGGAGGAAGGAGGGAGAGAACAAGCGATGGTGAGCCCAATCTTCTGTTAGGCGCATTGCTAGTTGTTTTTAAAATAACCCACACTGCATAGCTTATTCACAGGGTGGGTTGTCATGTTGTGTGAACCAACCAAAAGAGATATAGTCCCCCACTGATCAGGACCGGGGTTCTCAAAAGCATGAGGGAGACAGGTTGGCCCAAGTACTTTGATCTATGTCCTTCCTCTTCTTAGAACCTTGTTTGGCTGCTCTTTACAGTTGTGCAGACTGTATCAGCTAAGGACATCTCTCACTGTATCCCAGTCTGCCAAATAAACTAGCATGATGGAACGGCTGCTTAGTCATCATGAGTTGACCCACTGGTAGGGAGGACTCCAGCCTCCCATTTAAAAGGCCAGGCCTTTCACAACCAATTGGTCTTCTTACTGCCCCCTCTGCACGTTCACCCTACTGCAAGGATCTCCCAGGATTATTTTGGCCAAGGAGGAGATTTTGCAGGCCCAACCACTCATACAAAAGTACTGCAAAAGTGGAGTGCTTCTTCTAGTTTACTCACATGATCTGATCCTGCTGGGCCTTCTGACTTGCCTCTTATTAAAAAGAAAGAATGTAACACCCCCTTGCCATCTCACTGCTTTTGAAAGTCTCCCACCATGCAAGGATCCTGCAGTGCTCAAATTATGGTGGGAAAGGTGGAAGGGGGGGGCTACTTCCAATTTTAGTTAAAAGCATGGTCCACACCTTGTAGCCTTCTAAAATCAGTAGCTCAGGGTGCAGAGGAAAGCTGATTCTCTGCTCTGCTCTCACCTGGGTAATCCAAGCCCTGGGTTGCTGTTTTTATTTATTTGTTTATTGCATTTCTATTTATTTATTTATTTATTTATTGCATTTCTATTTATTTATTTATTGCATTTCTATACTGCCCAATAGCCAAAGATCTCTGGGCAGTTCACAGAAATTAAAACCATCAAATACAATTCAAGGTATAAAAGAAATCGCAATGTAAAAAACAAAATATAAAATCACAACTGAGATAAAACCAAGCGGCAATGCAGAGATGTATATAGATTTAAAATACAGATTTAAAACAGCAAAGTTAAAAGACCAAGATGGCAAATTGTTAAAACACTGGGAAAATAAAAAAAGTCTTCGTCTAGTGTCAGAAAGAGCACAATGTAGGTGCCAGGTGAACCTCTCTAGGGAGCTCATTCCACAGCTGGGGTGCCACAGCAAAGAAGGCCCTCCTCCTGATTTTGCTTTCTATTTTAATTCAAAAGCCCCACTGACTGCATGGCTTTAGCCATCGAGAGTCAGCACAACTTACCAAATGTTGCCTGAGTGGAACGAATACAAGATGGATGAAATACAAGTATAGTCAGGTTTCTCGCCCAATTTGTGGTAACAAATGTATCAACAGTATCCTACCTGTGCCCAGTTGCTGAAGACTTGTCCATTTCCTCCATAAGTTACAAGTTCCTGGGGAAACTGCAAACACACATTTTAAAATTATATTGGAAACAGTGCTACAGTACAAGATTTCAAAATCGTTCCTTTATAGTGATCTTAGTATTTCTTATTTTCTGTCTCAAAACTCAGGAGGTACAAGCTCTCCTTGGCTGGAGGTATTTAAGCAGAGTGTGGGTAGGAAGCTGTAGTTGCAAGATTCCTCCAGGGGTTGGTCTGAATAAACCTCCAAGTTACCTTCCAAATCGAAGGGCCAAAACAGTCATTATTTTAAATCCAGAGCTTGGAGGTATGTCTCCCTTCCCTCTGCCATTTTTAATCTAGAGTGGCTGCAGGGGACCAGATCCTGGCATGGAGGGTAGGGGTTTTTTAAATTCCAAGGTGGAATCTCTGTGCCTACTCTAGTGTAAAATTGGAAAAAGACATAGCCGCTAGATACAGATTTAATGTCTGTTTTATCTCTAAAATTCTATGACATTTGGCCTTCATGGGGGGGGGGGGGGATTTCAGCATTAAAACAGGTAGTAGGAAAGATTAAATTCCCCCCCCCCCATCTCAAACCACCATGGTCCTGAACTGGGGCCATGTGCACTTACCCAATCATGCATACATGCATTGCTGTGCTAATTCAGCTCACCAGGGGATAAAGCCGATAGCTGTCAAGTGAAGCCCCAAACTGGAGGAGGAGGGGCAAAGGGCACTGCAAGGAGCAGTCGGCTTTTTCGCTGCTTTTGCAAGGCATCTCTGTAGCCCTTTCAGACAAGCCATGCAGAACCCACACTGCAGAGTTTGGACGTCACAACAAGCTGCCCTGAAAACAAGCCACCCTGATCAACCCAACAACAAGCCATGAATTCTCAAGGTGGCTTGTGCTTAGTAAACAACCCATGCACAACACAACAAGCCACTCTAAAACAATCAAGGGTGACAATCCATTGTGAGTTGCCATGTCATGCAAATCAGGACTATATGTAGTGTTTGTCATTGTTTATGTTTCTTAAAATTAATAAACTTTTTAAGAAACCAACAGCTACCACTGAACATTAGAACAATATGGGTACCTTTGATGGTAGTTTCAGCTGTAAAACACTGCAAGTGTGAACACACAGCTACACCAAAGGTGACCCTAAAGAAGGACAATCGACTAACTGTTTTCAAGCAATTTTATGTTGGTTAATGGGCACCTGGAAGACACAGACCCCTGATGCCAGATTATCCATTCATCAGGGTGCCAGCAGCCAACCGCTGTTAGCTCGGGTATTTTGAGGCTCACATGCTTCACTTCCAAAGTGGCATGCTAATATTGCATCAGAATTTCTCTCATTAAAATTAGTGCAAACAAAGAAAAGTGATCAACTGTCCATTTCAAAACAATCGAAGAAGAACTGAAATGTGATGATTCACAAAGACCAATGCATTGCCAATGACGGGGCAATCGGATTCATTTTGATCACTAAACTTGCATGGGATTTTCATTACCGCCCAGAGAGCTCCAGCTATTGGGCGGTATAGAAATGTAATAAATGAATAAATAAATTACCTGTGCCACTGCAGCATCAAGATTATTCATAATCATGTGCATTATTGCTGCAGCTTGATTGGTTTTGCAAGGATATTCATGGATGGGATGAGCTCTGCAATTAAAATATACAGGCGGTTGAATAAAATAATTATTCTCAACCATTTTACAACTGTACATTTGGATTTATCACAAATAAAAAGAAAAACCCAAATTAAAATGAAACATGTGGCTGAACAATAAAGTCAATTAGGGGTGCAGTCCTATATACACTTACACAGAAATCACTTGAACTCAATGGGGTTTACGTCTGAGTAGACATGTATAGGATTGCACTGTAGATCACTTTTTTGTAGAAGTTGACTTAATCATGTGATTAATGGAAGAACACATTTCTTGAATATTGGTGGAACTTTGAATGTCTCCAAGAAAATGCATTCCCGTTGTATAAACCAATCAGACATAAAATGATATTCATTTTTCTCCAAGATTCATAGATGTGAAGGATGTTTGTGTATCAATGGTTTTGCTTAGTAGTCATTTCTGGACAAAAACATTGCTTAATTTGCATATCAATTTTGAATGGCTGGACTCTTTCTGCATATGGAAAGTCTGGCAGAGATTATTAGGGCAGGAATATTAGGACGGCCAGCTCAGATAATCAGATAACATTTGACCAATATCATATCCTGCATTTGATCTCTACATAGCTGTAATAGTGTCAGCAGCTGAACTCATCCCCATAGACTATACACATTTGGATGGAAAAGAAAGCTTGTTGTCCTTGCTAGGCTAGGAAGTAATTCGAATTTTATTTTTTAAATGCAGTTTTATACCAATAACTGGACGCAGCCAGGTGATACAAAGTTTATCAGCCAAGATAAAGATGCAGCAGCACATGATGTAGAGGAGAACGGCATACTTCGGAACACAGTAAAAAACAGAACAAAACACAGCTTGGTTGTTTTGTGCACCCAATTTTAAAATCACTACAGTTTCTGGGCGAAGTATAAAGTGTTGGTTATTACCTTTAAAGCCCTACATGGTTTGGGTCCAGGCTACCTGCGGGATCACGTTCTCCCATACAATCCGCCCTGCACACTCAAGTCCTCTGGGAGGAATTTACTTCAGTCAGCCAAAACTAGGCTGACAACCATTAGGACCTTCTCTTCTGCTGCTCCCAGACTGTGGACTGGCCTGCCGGGAAAGATTTGCCAACTTAACAGTCTTTCTGAAATTAAAAAAGTTATAAAGACTGATCTCTTCCAGCAGGCCTACCCAGTCAAATTTTAAGATGTTTGGCTGTTACTTTAATAATGTATTAGTTTTATGTGTTTTTAATCAGTTTTATGTATTTTTGTGTTCAATGTTCCCCGCCTCGATCCAGAGGGAGAGGCGGGTAATAATAATAATAATAATAATAATAATAATTATTGACTAACGTGCATGTTGGGTACAAGTGGGTTTAGTGTGTGTGCTGTAGTTGTTTTTAATATATTCCTGTCTTTTGCCCGGCCCTCATGGCAAAGTTTTTAATTGATGGCTTTCTGCTTCTGAAATAGATTTACTTGTTTAAGTTGCTTCCCAGAGGTATAGCAGTTTGACAATGACCTGGTTTCCACAGCATAACAAACTATGGTTAACAACCCCTGGGTTGTTGAGAAGATAAGTTGGAGCTACCACTGCTATAAACAACCCAGGGACACTTCGTCCCTGGGTTGTTTATCATGATGTCTGAACCTGAAACTCTGGGTTGCTGGGAGATGAACAACCCAGAATTTGGACCCAACAAATTATCCCCTCCCTAAGAGGACCTCCTACAGATACGCTTCCCATCTGAGGTGAGGTGGATAGCAACTAGATAGAGGGCCTTTCCAGTGGTGGCATCTTAGTTGGGAAATGCTCTCCTGAGAAAGGTTAACTGGACATCTATTTTATTCTTCTTTTGATTCCAGGCAAAGATAGATAGATAGATAGATAGATAGATAGATAGATAGATAGATAGATAGACAGACAGACAGACAGATAGATAGATAGATATGCTTTTTAGATGCAATTTTATGTTGCTTTTATGATCTGGTGGTTAGCTTATTCTATTTCTTATTTACATTTACAATTTAATTGTTTTATTCTTCTTGAAAACTGCCCTGGTAATATAAACACAAGTGGGGACTGCAATAAAATGTTACAGTCTGGATGCTCCTGTTCAGCATTCCAGCCAAGCCCTTTTGCAGGATACTCTATTCCATTACTCCTCCCCATGGTATCCCCCACCCCCAACAGTCAGCATTCCATACCCACTGAGCATGCTCAATTCCCATTGGGCTGTTTTGAGGGTTAAATCCCTCCCCTCTTAGGGTGTCCCCCCCCCTGCAAACCTGCTGATACTTCTCCCTGTGCATGGATGGTGACATTTGAGCTTGGAGAATAGGTTTGCTATTAGTCCATAGGATACTTGTGAGAAAGACAAAAAGGAGAAAAAGAAGAGGAAGCTGCCTTATGCTATTGGACTGTCTAACTCAGTATTGTCTACACTAATTGGCAGTGGCTCTTCAGGGATTCAGACAGGGGTCTTCTCCAGCCCTACCAAGAGATGCTAGGGACTGAGCTCAGGGCCTTTTACACACAAAGCATGTGCTTCTCCATTGAGCTATGGCCCCTGTGTTAAAAGAACACACCAAATGGAACTGAGTTGCTCTTCCTCTTCACCACTACAACCTGCTTGTTGAGCTCCACGTGCTCTGGCCCAGATGATGGTGGTGAGAAGGAGGTGCAGTAGATAGATACCCCTGCCTGCTTGCTCCCTGGCTCTCTGCCAGCCAAGCAATCAAGTGGTGGCAAAGATGAGAAAAAAGATAAGGAGCAAGAGCAGCTGGTGACAATGGCGGTGAGATGGTAGAGGAGGCCGATTGAGGATGCCTTGCCCAAGGATCCTCAAAAACCTGGGCGGGATCTACACTACTGCTTTAAAACGGTTTGTAACAGCAATGACAACTGTTGGGGCCCAGGACACACGCTCCATATTCAGTTTTCAAACTGTTTTCAAAGTGTCATATCCTGCTTGGTGTAGATCCGTCCCTGGAGTGCAGCACTGGTTAAGGCATCCCTAAGCAAAGAGCAATTCATTTCACTCCCAGCATGGGACTTGGCTGTGACACTGCAAAGCAGGCCGCCTTCATGCCCTTACCGCATCTCCATTTGGGGACAGAACCTGTACATGTAGATATGTCCATAGAGTCTCAGTTCTTTGGCAAATTCCGGTGCCAGGACTTCATGCAAGTTGGATGGAAAATAACGTAGGGAGTTCTTCAAAGCCAGCTGCCAAGACAGAAAGGGAGGGAGGGAGCAAGAGTAAACTTAAAAGGTGACTAAGTGGGTGGTTATCACACAGCAAATTAAACACATGCATTTTATCAGGCTCAATGGGAAATGTGCCCAGATCCTAAAAGTGTATTCAAGGGCATCGACCGTAATAAGTTTGAGGCTCCAACAAACAAGTTAGTGCAGCATTTGGGATGGGATCTTTTCACTCTAACTTTTGTATAAACAAGCTAATATCCTGGCACAGGGTCTGGGCTGCACCCATTCTCCAGAGGAGACAGAATAGCAAGCAGAACCAGTTGCAACGAACCGACATTCTAATAATTTCATCGTGCCATTATCCCAAGCACAAAACAATGCAAAATGCTCCAATGCCTGGACTTTGTCCAATCAGCTTTGTCACCTCACGGTCACACTGAAATGCCCCGAAAGTTCAATGTATGTTAAGTAATCTAATGAATCAAGATCACCTGGTGCCGTGCCAAAGAAAGCACAAACTCCTGTGCTCAGTATTCAAATATGATCAAGTTACCAAACAGCAAGAATTTTACAGGCCTTCCCTCTTGAATGACGACCTGAAATGGAAGCTGCAAAGCCAGAAAAAAGAACCCAGATGAGCTATTTCTGCTGCTAATGTGCATGTATGAACTGCTGTAAAAGCTGGCACATAGAGTAGTTTCAGCTGCCACTGCTCAGACAAGTCAGCCACCTCCTGCCTGTCACTTTCTCCCAAGCTACCTCCCAGCTAGTGCATGGATCTGCCATCAACCTTGGCAGGCAGGCTAAGGATGAAGGACAGGATACCAGTTTCGCCAATATTCCCAGACTGAACAGACATAAAAGAAGAATCTCTCGCTTGTAAAGTCATTCTGCAGATGTTTAAGGACACATTATTATTATTATTATTATTATTATTATTATTATTATTTATTTATATAGCGCCATCAATGTACATGGTGCTGTACAGAGTAAAACAATAAAATAGCAAGACCCTGCCGCATAAGCTTACATTCTAATAAAATCATAATAAAACAATAAGGAGGGGAAGAGAATGCACCAAACAGGCACAGAGTAGAGTAAAACTAACAGTATAAAAGTCAGAACAAAATCAAGTTTTAAAAGCTTTATGAAAAAGAAAAGTTTTTAGCTGAGCTTTAAAAGCTGCGATTGAACTTGTAGTTCGCAAATGTTCTGGAAGAGAGTTCCAGGCGTAAGGGGCAGCAGAAGAAAATGGACGAAGCCGAGCAAGGGAAGTAGAGACCCTTGGGCAGGTGAGAAACATGGCATCAGAGGAGCGAAGAGCACGAGCGGGGCAATAGTGTGAGATGAGAGAGGAAAGATAGGAAGGAGCTAGACAGTGAAAAGCTTTGTAGGTTAACAGGAGAAGTTTATATTGGATTCTGCAGTGAATTGGAAGCCAATGAAGAGATTTCAGAAGTGGAGTAACATGGTCAGAGCGGCGAGCCAAGAAGATGATCTTAGCAGCAGAGTGGTGAACAGAAACCAACAAACTGATGTGAGAAGAAGGAAGGCCAGTGAGAAGAAGGTTGCAGTAGTCCAACCGAGAAATAACCAATGCATGAACAAGAGTCTTGGCAGAAGAGACAGACAAAAATGATCGAATCCTGGCAATATTATACAGGAAAAAACGACAGGATTTAGCTACTGTCTCAATATGAGGAATAAAGGAGAGCGAGGAATCAAATATAAAGCCAAGACTACGAGCTTCCTTGACTGGAGTAAGTGTAACATTATTGACAGTAAGAGAGAATGAGAGATGAGGAGAAGGTTTAGGTGGAAAAACAAGCAATTAAATCTTTGCCATATTAAGTTTCAAACGACGGTGAAGCAACCAAGCTGAGATATCTGAAAGACATGCCGATATATCGTGAACATCAGGAGAAAGATCCGGAGATGAAAGATATAATTGTGTATCATCGGCATACAGGTGATATTGGAGGCCATGAGATTGAGTAAGATTACGCAGGGGATTTACTCCTACTGTTCCTCATACACGGTCGTGGCACTGACGTTCCCTCCTCACTGCAGCAACTGCAAGTTTTCATGCCATAAAACCTGCATTTTTGCAAAATCATTTTGTGACAGATTTTCCCATTGCACCGACTTCAGTGCGATTTGGGAATCTATGTGACTTCAACAGTGATACTGACTTTGGCAACAGCAGGGAGAGCAGTGCTGATAGGTACAAGGGAAAATTGCATCATCATACGAGGAGAGGGGTAGTCTAAACATGTCTACTCAGAAGTAATACACATTGTCTTCAAATGCACTTACTCAGCACAGGAGCAGAGAGAGGGGTGGGGAGTTCAGAATTGCTTTGCCTTTTCTATTTTATTTTGTCTCTACTTGGAAGTAAATCACACTGTCTTCAGTTGCACTTACTCAGCACTGGAGAGAGGGAAGGAGAATTGGGAATTGCCTTTGGGACGACTTTTTTTTACTCTCCACTGCACCACACCTCTGCAGAAATAGTTGATGACGTTCCATTCTACTTGCAGCACAACACCCCCAAATTAATTCGGTTTCAGTTGCCATTTTCCCTGTGAAAGTGGGTTGGTTTTTTTTCCTTTTTAATGTATACACTGCTTTGCTGGCTATATGTTCCAATAGAAGAGCAAATTAATACAAATCCAGGTTTTAAACAGAATCACCTAAGAAAGCATTTCCATGTAGATGGGGCCCAAGCTCTTTAAAAAAGAGTTCACATAGGGCAGAGATGGGTGACCCTCTGGTCAAGCCCTCCAGTTTCTCCCCCAGGCAGGGTGGTCCCGCTCCCTGCTGGCATATGGCCCACCTACTTTGGGATGTGGCCCCACCCACTGCTGGCATGCATCCTCCAACATGCTTACCCTGAGCCAATTTGGCTCTTAGGCCAAAAAAAGATTCACCATCCCTGCCTTAGGGGGAAAGAACTCTACACGAGGTGCCAGATTTTTGGGGGGAAACAAAAGTTGACAACTCTAAAATGCATACACTTGCTTATTTCCATCGTTTCTTTTTATTGCAGTTCTGGGCTTCACACACAATTTGAAATATTCTGGCAGGAACTAGAATAACAGACAACCAGAGAGAGAGAGAGAGAGAGAGGCAGTGTAGCATAAGGGAGGAAGCAGTGCCTAGCAGTCAAAGGCTAGAAGCCAAGAAAGAGGCAGGGGGCTTTATAGAAGAACCCACATTGCTTGAAGAAGAAAGCAGGAACCAACTTAGTAGTCATGGCTTTTCCTCCAAGGAAGCCAGGGAAATCTAGGAAACTTTGACAGAAATGTACCCTCTTAACACTAGAATTCTCTGGACTCCTTCAATGAAGCCATTAAACTGGTAAAACACTGATTTCAGTTTGTAATGTAGATATAGGCGCTTTCTACACCTAAGGATTATCCCAGGCAAATGGAGGGATCATCCCTGCCTGCTCCCGGGATCCCATGTGACATTTGGATGCACAAGAATGATCCCGGGATATAGGCATGGTGTAGACACAGATCACACAGGGTGCAGGTGACATCCAGTGGGGGTGGGTGGGTTGGAAGAGGGTGGAGGAGGGAAGGGGTGAGAGAAACCTTAAACTCAATGTGTGTGCATGCAAATAGTAATTCAAATAACCCTTCTGAGACTTCACTTCTAGCTGGCATCGACACTGGCATCAACAGGTCAGTGAAAAGTGGGGGTGAGGAGGTTTGCTGGATTCCTCCCACCCTCTGCTTGCCTCTATAAAGATGCACAAAGTGCCAAACTGGTTCTTGCTCTGTGACAGACAAGGGGGATTGGGGGAGCGAGAGACACCTTGTGGGTGTCTGCTGGTGACTGGAGAGCATCTACCCTTTGCATGCCCTGGACTCTCACATCAGGAGGCAGAGTGAAGAAAGGCTGCATTGGGTGGGCAAGAGAAAACAGGAGAACTGAGGATTTTCTTTCTTTGGGGAGTGGGAAGTGGGGAAACAAGTGTTTTGAGTATTAATCAAAGAAGACGTGATTTGGGGGATCTGGGCAGGTAATGAAAGGGGGGATAAAGTAATTAAAGGGGTTTGATTAGGGGTGTTCTACATGCAATAATAAATGGGGAGAAATTAATTCAAAGGGGATTGATTTGAAAGTGATCTGGTCGGGGAAATTAATTATATTTTAAAAAAATTAAATCACAACAATAAATGGGAAAAATACCCAGCACCAACCAATCAAAAACCCGTGCAGCAGCAGACCAGTTGAGATGCCAAAGACCTGCCTGAAGACAATGCTTTTGCTTGCCAGCAGAAGGACAAGATTGGAGCAGGGGCCAATATAGCCTCCTTCAGCAGTGGGTCCCAGGAGCTTGGGGGTGGCCGTAACTGCGGGTGAGAAAACCAGTGAGACACAGGAGCTCCTGCTAGCACAGCAACTGTTTCCAGCTCCTGACGAAGGACGATACGTCCGAAACGTTGAGCAGAGCATTTTTGGATTTTAAGAATAAAATAGCTTGGTCCTAAGCCATATAGGGCTGTATAGGTCATAACCAGCACACTGAATTGTGCCCAGAAACAGACCAGTAGGCAGCACAGCTACTGTAACAAGGGAGTCACGTGCTCCCTGAAACCAGTCCTGGTGGTTACGGTAGTCCAAATGGGCTGTAACTAAGGCATGCAGGACCATGGTGACAGAGAATTGCAGTAATGGAGGCTTTGTGGCTTTCTGTTGTTCCCAGCAGCTGCGTAGATGGGCAAAGGGTCAAAGTGTGGGCTACTTTTTCATAACGGACAGCTAAATTGCACTGTAATAGATGAGACAGCTTAGAACTAAACGTTTTCAGCAAACATGTGTTTTTAAGTATATTCACTTTAGTCAAGCTCATTTTCTCTTGTTTCAATGGCCGTTCCAGAAACATCTGAAGTACAGTTGAGTTTTGTTGATCTCAACATTGAGGGTAAAAAATGAATCCCAAGGTCAAACGCAAGGAAATCAAAATAAATGTGTATCTCAACCACCACCACCACCCCAAAAGGCGATAGATTAATCAGGGATAGAGAACTAATACCAGTTGTTTTATTCATCCAGCCAACACTTAAAGAATGTTCCATGAATTTTTGTTGATTCACATCAAACTAACAGAATACAATTAAAAGAAAAATGCATGCTCCTTACAAACACTGCAGCAGAGAGCGCCTTTCTTCTGGCCTACAATTCAAATGACCTATTATGACATAAGCAGTGAATAATCCTGCCATTTGAAAAACAAAACTCTTGCTGATCCCAGCAGCCCCAGATCTGACAGCAGCATACAGTTACAAGGCAAGAATGGCACACTATTGCAAAAAGTGTTTGCTACCAATAAAGAGTGAGTCTCCACTCATAACTGATGCTTCACCTCGAGCCAGCCCTCAAGGATAATACTCAACTGGAAGTCAAGCCAAACTAAACCTGATATTAGTCATGCAATTAGAGTGTTAAAAATAAATAAAGAGCAGCTGTGGGATGGAGCAAACCAAATTGGGCAGGGGGGGAGGAGACTATTGCATGGAGTGAGGGGGGATTTAATTCTTTGCCTCCACTAAGTCTCTTGACCTGAATTAAGAATCCCCACAGCTGCCATTTTCCCTGGGAGGAAAGCTCCCATTGGTGTCAATTCAATATTACTAGAAGAATGTCCAATTTTAAAAATTTAATTCCATTGTTACGGCATGCTGTGTGAAAAAGAGGATGTATTAACTTTAGCCTTGATGGGTTTCAGATGCTGAATGAACTCAATGCACCCACCCACTGGAACACTTTATTAATGGCTATTAGACAGGCCCCCACAGTTCTGATGTTCAAATGTCTTCTTAAAACCTAACACTTCACAGAGGCTTACTATGAAGTGTGACCCGGCCAGCTATGGTTTGTAGCACACAGCAGAGTATGCAGTTTTTTTGCTAATCAATTGTGTTGTTTTATACCATTGTATTTCTGGTTCACAGCTTTGATACTTTTGTTGAAAGTGGTATATAAATCTGAAGATGATGATAGGTAACTGTTTATGCAGTTACACAGGCACGGCACACCCACGGACCCTAGCTAACCACTCTCAGGGCTAACCACCCTGTTAGTGTGAAACAATGGTTATGGAAACTAGAAGAAAAGCCTTGAATGGGCAGCATCAAGGCCGAGAACGCTGCATGAACCTGTCAGCCAAAATGGAAATGAAAAGTCAATGAATAAGGAAAAGAATAACCTCCAAAACTCCCCCAGATGTGTTATGCCTGTTCCACAGGCAACCACCAAGGTGGGACACCCAAGGCAATGCTTAGCTTGGTCAGATGAAATGAATCTTAATGTTATGCGTTGTTACTATAAAAGCACACAACTCGAAACAATAGCATCAGGATACTGAACAGAACTTCATAGACTTTTTCTGGAAATCTATCCCGACTGAACGGACACTGTAACAGAACAAAGCACATAAAAAAAAAACTATACAGAAAACCTTCAGAAACTGGGCCTACCAAAATACATCCACACCAACATCCAGAAAGCAGTCATAATTAAAACATGCTCAACTGTTAGGAAATTCCGGAACCAGTAAAAGACAGCATGATTTGGCAAAGCTCTTCATGTCCGTCTAGAAAAACTGCCATGAGCAAGAAAAGAGATAATAATAATAATGATGATGATAATAATAATAATAATAATGTTTTCATTTCCAGCTTAACTACTTGTCATCTGATATGGGAAAAATCATGTTCTTTTCCAGGTTGAAGCCTTTTACATTAGCAAATTCACTTCCTTTGAATAGATTGCAGTTTATGCTGGCTTCACTCAGAAAGAATTACTTTCATGTGCAAACTAACATGGTCATTCCTGCTAATTTACACAATGAGGAAGTGCAGACAGCTATATTTTAGAGACAAACACCTCTTGTCTACATGTGCCAGTTCTAAGTGGACTCTTCTTAAAAGGTGGACATAAAGAAGATGAAAAGCAAGCGTTTTCTACTGACAGAATCAACTGGGTAAAGAAGAGGTATTTATTGAGCAAATATTTTATATAATCAACAGGTGAACCTAGATGATGAAGATAAATCAATCCACCGAGGGAATACTATATACCAGAGAAATAATCTGAAGAGCTGGTAAGGTACTGAATAATGACAGACTGCAAGTTATGCAAATAATCCTTCTGTGGAAGAGATGGTGAGCCTTTTTCATTCGATGGGCCAAAGTGCAATCTGGGAAAGGTCTAGGAGGGCACATTCATCTGTGGGTGGGTCTAAAGCCAAAATGGATTGTGCCAAAGCCTACTCAGAAGTAAACAGGACTGAAACACTCAGCAACACTTTTAAATATCCCAAATGCCAAGATTCTGTAGGTTCTACTCAGGAGTAAGCAGGCTATCCATGCACTCGTGGTGTCCAGGACTGCTGTAATGTGCTGTTTGTGGATTGCTTCCTTAGAAATATTTTAAATTTAAATAAATAGATAAAATAAGTGATAAGGGCACAATGGAATATGAAGCTGTAGTTGTTATCTGTTTGCGTCAGACAAAGGAATTACAGCAAAATCTTATGACACTTAGGGATTTTAACATATTGAATTCAACAGATAGTTGTTAATTGCAACAACGGCTCTCTAATTTATGCAATGAAGAAAATGCCTTTTGGAGAATTGGTAGTGGAAGAGCACCGAGACATACGTGTCACGGGGAGGGAAAAGGAGAAGATGGAGGATGTGGCTGTCCAAGCCCCAAGCAACAAAAGGCTTTGGAAGCAGAAGTCAGGAAATGTATACGGAAAGAGCCGGGCAGATATTGTTTGGTTTATCCAAGGAGATTAAAGCTGGGGTGGAAGAAAGGGCAGCAGTGCTCTTCGGAAGATCCCAGTTTACATGGATCTTCACAAATCTCTCATAAAAGCATTGTGTTATTGCCAGAAACAGAGGCACATGAAAACAAGACATGATTACAGTTTTGTGTTATTGCTGCAATTATAAATTGAGAATAAGGAGCTGCAGATATATAAGCCTGATCCTTAGCTTATATTAACCAGCGTTGATCCCTTAGCAAAAGGCAGGCATGGGAACTCATTACTACTTCTACTACTAATACTGGTAGTATTAGTAGTAGAAGTAGTATTGATATACTAATATCAATAAATTAATATTGATATACTAATATCAATAAATGATATTAATGCTGACACCACTGATATTCATTCTCGTACTCCTCCTGTATTCTAATAGCAAACTACTTTTCTGAGTACCAGTCCTTATGTAGCCAATCTGGATCAGACAAAAGGCCTTTTAGTCTGGCATTGTATTCACACAGCTGCCCACGGGAAGCTCACAAGCAGGACATGTGTGCAACTCCACCCTCCTGCTTGTGCTTCCTAGAAACTGGCAGTGAAAGGCATACAGCCTGTGATACTGGAAGCAATATATAGACGTCATGACCAGTAGCCATTGATAGACATATCCTCCACCTCCATCCATGCACAAGAGGCAGATATCAGGAGGCTTGGATGAATCCCAAAGTTTGCAAAATAGAACACACACACACAAACACACATTTAGGGGGGGAAACACTGCAGGCAGAAAATCCCAAAACAGCCCAATTATAACTGGGCATGCTTATTGGGTACAGACTGCTTAGTGACATGGAGGGGAAGGATGGAAAATTGGGACTGAAAAAAATGAAATGGAGTAATCTAGAAAAGGGCATGGCCGGCTTGCTGGAACTCTGCATTGGAGCATCCTAACAGCAAGATGTTGTTCCAGGTCTGACATAATGAATACTTAGCAGCAGTAAAGAAAAAGTCTAGCATATGTTGCCCTTGGTTTGAAATCCTATATGTGAACACTGAACCTGCTAAACAAAAATCCTAAACTTGTGCACAAAACAAAATGGAGAGCTTTTCTTAAAATGTGGATCTGAAACAAGTCACTATCAAATGGCCTAGTCCTAAAGATTGGTGTGCCAGCATAAGTATTTAGGACTGGGAAACTGGTAGTATAGTAAAACCACTTGGGAACAGAAGCCAATTGAAGTAAATAGAGATATCACTTTTGAATCCTTAACAGGCTTACCTGGGAAAAACTAATTACAAATATGTTAAGTACAAGGAAATTATGAAGTTAGAGACTTTGAGCCTCTCAACCTAACTCAGGGCCTTCCTAGACCTGCCGGCTTATGCCGGCAGGGAGGCAGAGCCGAGGCGCGCTAACGTTAGCGCGCCTCCCCCATGCTTCCAGACGGCGGAGCCGCAGGGAGGACGCAAGCCCTGCGGCGTCCGCCATTTTTGTTGTTGTTTAAAGGGGCCGCGGGTGGCCCGAAGACTCCCTGAAGGTAAGTGGATTTTTTAAAATTATTTTTAAAACCGGGGGGGGGGGGGGCGAAGGATGGGAGGGTGGGTGGCACAGGGGGAGTGCGGGTGCGATTGCGCCGCCGCCGCCCGAGCAAGCAGCCAAGTGGCGCTTGCCCGGGCAGTGCCCGGGATGGGGCGGCATTGCCCGGGCAAGCGCTGCTCGCTGCTCGCTCGGGCGGCGGCGGCGGCGCGATCGCACCTGCCCTCCCCCTGTACCACCCACCCTCCCATCCTTCGCCCTCCCCTCTCTTCCCCCCCCCCGCCGATGGGCACAGCGCTCCTATGAGCGCTGTGCCAGGTCCGCGGTTTTTCGCGGCTCCTCGCGAGTAAGCGAGGAGCTGCGAAAAGCCGCGGAAGTCTCCACACTTCCCCCAGCCCCGGCCTGAGGCCGGAGCTGGGGAAAAAGCGCGCCATAAGCGACTTTGCTTATGGCGCGCTAGACCAGGCCTCACTGCCGCCGGATTCCCCTGTGTGTCATCTGGACGCACAGTAGGGAAACCGGGTTGGAAGGCGCGCTAAGGCCTGGTCTAGCAAGGCCCCAAATATTACAAAGACATCGTACATCTCTAGTGCTCATCTCATCTAAATATAAGCAAAAATCCTTCAAATTGGAAGTGGGGAGCATGTAACAACAATAAAGAATATAACAGACAACACATATTACGAGTAGAGTTCAATTATTGCGGAGCAGAGCAGCTGCCTGCTCAAATAAATGGAAAGTGATACAATCAAAGAGCAAATCTTTAACCCCAAAGCCTGAAGCTTGTGTTTCAGCAGATTGTGCCGGAACAACTGATTTCCCTAAAATATTCTATACTAGCTTCCCCAAACTGGTGCTCTCCCAATATTTTGGATGACAATATCTAGGGATGACGGAGGTTGTAGTCCAATGTGTTTGGAGGGCACCCTGGGGGAAGGCTGTTCTAAACCATCATAGCATAGGGTGACCATATTTTGGAAACCAAAAAGGAGGACAACATGGTCGCCATGTTAAAATTATTTTTAAAAGATCATTTTAAAACCTCAAACTTTTTTAAAAAATCCTAAAACTCAATGGATGGACAGATCTTTTTCAAATTTGGTATAACTAAAGCCCTTCCTAAGAGCTACCATCGTGCCAAGTTTCATGTTTTTATCTTTAAAAATTACGGAGTTATAAGCATTTTTGTTAATTCCCATTAGAGCTGCTCTTTTTTGAAAAATCCAGATTTCCCCCTCCCCTCCCGGATTTGTCATCAAAAGCCCGGACAAATCCGGGCAAAGTCGGTCATATGGTCACCCTATCATAGCAACAATATATTGAGAGAGAGAGAGAGAGATCTTCGATTTACATAGATCAGTTTTGCTGAGAAGGCCTTACAAAAACACATCCAGGTATATGAAAACACCGAGGGTGAGAGAACAAGAATAGATAGAGCAAGAGATGGTTAATGTACTACTCACTTATGCAGGAGCTAGTGAAAGCTTTGGAAAATGAGGGCTGAAATATCCCGTTTACCTGCAGAATAAACGCTGGCTTTCTGAGTTCTTATTATGGTTATGAGTGTAAAGTACTTCGTACATGAAAAATGCATGAACAGCTGCATCCTCAATGTAATGTCTGCCTTGGCCCTGTGTCATACCCACTGGTCTGGATGAAATGCAGTGGGATTAACATACAGAAAGAGTGCCATAATCTTAATAATGTGGAAAGCCCATTGCAATTCCATTTGTAGCTTATAGCAGAAGAGCAATTATTTATTATTGCTAGGAGCCACTACTCTGGAAACAGCCACAATCCCTTCTGTAATTCTCAGTGTAATGAATGGGACGTGAGCAAGAAGCCATCCATATGAACTTCCAGTTGCTAGAAATTGTTACACAGGATCCAATTAAATCCAAAAATATAGCTTTGTCAGAAGGGCCCAGTGTAAAGGAAAAAAACAAGAGGACCTTTATTTTTAATGATGATGAATGGATAATGAGCTTAGAGAGAGAGTGCATGAGTTCCCCCTTAGCAGTATTTTAAATGGCACATAAACAAATAGTGAAACAAATAATCAGCCTCACACATGGAGCAAGAACATTCATTAACGCAAGAACATTCATTAATTCATTTAATAAGTGTACACAGCTAAGTACACTCATTAAAAAATGTTCCCTGAACACACTGGAATTTACTTCAGAGTAATCATGTTTAGGATTGGCCTGTAGTAAATGTGCTGTTTGGGCACACTGCTTTGTGCTCTAATTGTGCATGGCTATATTTTTAAAATGTAAATAAATCTGTTGATGCTTGTCTGACCACTAGAAGTCCTTAAGTCTTTCTGTGCCTGACTGAGGGAAAACAGAAGGGCCACTGCGCGATTATCACTTCGGGCTCTTGCTTTTATGTTAGCACATCAGCCGTTCCTTAATTTTATGGGTGTCTCTATGGCCTATTTACCCTGTCGTGGCTGCGCAGCGGGGCTGAGTTGTTTATAAGATGCAGCCACCAACTCACAGCTACGTTGGGCTTTCCCCACCCCGAAACTGTGCTTATTTGCAACACTGTTTTACTAGGGCGACCATATGAAAAGGAGGACAGGCCTTTGTATCTTTAACAGTTGGATTGAAAATGGCATTTCAGCAGGCGTCATTTGTATGCATGCAGCACCTGGTGCAATTGCCTCTTCATCACAACAGTTAAAGCTGCAGGAGCCCTGCCCTCTTTTGTATCTGGTCACTCTAGCTAAGGAGGACAGGGCACCTGCAGCTTTAACTGTTGTGATGAAGAGGGAATTTCATGAGGTGCTGCATGCATACAAATGACAGCTGCTCAAATCCCATTTTCAATACAACTGTTAAAGATACAGAAACCCTGTCCTTCTTTTCAATTGCCTCAATGTCACCACATTGTTTCTTCTGTCACTGGTGGCCTCATTTCGGATCAGGAAAGTGGGCATAGCTAGGGGCGGTTCCCAGTGCAAGGTTAGGGCAAGAACACAGAGCAGGGGGCGGGCTGGACGAGCTGAGTAATGGCTGCCATGGCCGTATTACAGCCTGGGGGAGGGGGGAGTAAGGGCAGCTGTGATGTCTATTACATTGATTCAATAAATTGTAGCAGTGCAAATGTGCTGCTACAGACGTTGAAAGTTGCACAGAGCTCCCAGAAAACAAACAAAAAAGGGGTGCTGCGTTTTTTCTTCTCCGGATAGTCCCCACTTAGTCCTGCCATTTAAACAGATCAATGCTGTTTTGCAGCAGCGATGCCACAGGGTTTGGGAGGGAATCAGGATGCAAATTGGCATTGTATAGACACTGCCTTCCTTACATTTGGTAAACTGAAATGCTGCCAACCAATGGATGTTGACGTTCTGCTGGTTTTGACATGCTGGGAGGAGGGGGGCACATCCAAAGAGAAGGTGTGTAAAAATTGTCTTACCTTTTCCTCATGAGCAGTAAGCTTGGGGGTCCTGACAGGAGCATGAGGGATTCCACTCTTCCGGCCTCTGTTCTCAGGGAGAGGGTGCAGGGGGAGGCCACCACAAATTTCTTTCAGGCCGGACATGGCTTGTGAGGGAATGCTAGCAGCAACAAGTGAGCAACCACAGAGTCACTCCTGCCAGAGGGACAAGAAGGGGAATGTGTCTTGGAGTAACTATAGCAGTGCTGAGGTGACCCCTGATGAAAGCAGTTTGTCCTTTGGCTTTTGCATAGGGGCCTCCAATCCTCTGGGGTAGACACTGTGTCTGACACACCTATTCAGCCTACACAATCCTATTGGTTTCTCCTGGCTGCTCCTCCTCCTAAATAATCATTCACAGGTTTACTGTTTATTCTCTATGCTTACTGTTGCCCTGTCACTTTGAACCAAATTTGGCCTAGTCTTGTACTTTGCACATACCATTACAAACAGTCACTGCCTTCAGCCTGATGTGGGATGCCTGGTAACTTTTGCACGAATCCCAATGGAAAGATGTGGCAAAAACATGTTCTACTAACACATTGGGTGACCATATGAAAAGGAGGACAGGGCTCCTGTATCTTTAACAGTTGTGTAGAAAAGGGAATTTCAGCAGGTGTCGTTTGTATGCATGCAGCACCTGGTGAAATTCCCTGTTCATCACAACAGTTTAAACTGCAAGAGCTACATTAGAGTGTCCAGATACAAAAGAGGGCAAGGCTCCCGCAGCTTAAACTGTTGTGATGAAGAGGGAATTTCACCAGGTGTTGCAGGCATACAAATGACACCTGCTGAAATTCCCCTTTCAATACAACTGTTAAAGATACAGGGGACCTGTCCTCCTTTCCATATGGTCACCCTAACTAACAGTACAGAATCTCACAGGCAAATATTACAGTCTTTCCTTTGGCATGCTTTCATAGTCGGGGCTTAAGTCATCACTGAGGCCCTTTGACACAATTTCTTTATTTTATTATGTTTATTGATCAAAACATTTATAGCCCACCTTTTGATTCCAGAAATTCCAAGGTGGCTTTACAACAATTAAAGTCCACAATCACCGTATTAAACAAAATATTTTTGTTCAAATCACATATCCCCAAATAAATGTAGAAAGTGTCATGAGAGCGCAGCAGCAGTACAACTCATAGAGGGCCACCAAAAGCCATTTGAAACAATGCAACCTTTTCCAGACATTTGAAAAAACACTAGAATGTCTTGTCCTGAGCAGTCCGCCACACACCTTAACCCCAATGACCTCCAAGGAGGAACGTAAGGTGTGGGTAGCTTCATACAGGAGAAGGTCATAAGAGTCTCAGGCCAAGGGCATCAAGAGAACTTATAATTCAACCCAGAAACAAATTGGAAGCTGATGAAATTGTGGAAGAAGTGGCATTATATTTTCAAAGTGGTGGTCGGTATCCTGGCAACTGCATTCTGAACCAGGCATAGTTTTGAGTTATGTTTAAAAAGCAAATGAGAGAAATAAAATGGCACCCATGACAATGCCTTCACCATTTTAATGTGGAAGAGAAGCATTTGTAATGCAAATGAGCATCCTGGCCAATCTAGGCTTTACATTTGCATTGCAACACAATGCAAGTCAACCTGCTTCGGAGCATTTGGGGGTGTTCTGCCACTGTTTTTTGTATAATGCAACAAATCTGGGAAGGGCATGAGTCTTTTTCAAATCCAAGGCACCATAGGTCAATAGCAGGGCATTTGCTTTGCATGTTGATGGTTCCAAATTGAATCCCTGGCATTTTCACATAGGATTAGAAAATAACCCTTTCTACCACCAGCCAATGTACATAAGCTCAATACTGAACCAGGGGCATCTTCCTTAAACAAGCTATTTATAGCACACTTGTGACTGGCTAGTAAGCAAATGCGGTTTCCCTTTAATCCAAAGAAGCCCTAGATGGAGCTTCCTATGTTCTCAATAATGGGGGAAAATAATTTTAATTCATTTCCTATGTGGGGGATATGATTGCACATGCATGCATTATCAATTAGGCTTGCAAAAAAGCTGTACCGAGAGAGCCTCTGATCCAGGATAACTTGATACACACATGCATGAAGTATCCCTACATCTGCTCCTGTGGGAGCCTTAGCTTTCTGAATGGAAGGGTGACTCAAAACAAAGGCACAAGCAGAGTACTAGAGACTTCTAGAGACTTCTGGAAAAAGCTTAGTTTCTGAGAAAGATTTCCCAAGTTGAATTCATACATTGTTTTACGTCTTACACAAATGGTCTACAAATACTTGGGCACCATTTCTTGGGAAGACAAAAAAAATATCCTTGTAGATCAGGGAACTAAGTGAAGTGCGCTGATGAAGGAAGAAGGCCGGTGGCCACTTTGCCTCTGATTATGTCCAAGCAAATAGCCACGCACACAGATGGGTCAAAGCTAGTACAGAAAGAGATTAGAAAATCCACTCAACACTTTTGGATCCAGTGGGCAGCATTTACTTTGTGTTGTATCAGCTCATCATACAGTTCTGGTATGGGCACTCAGTCTTGACAAAGGTGCATTGGTGCCGCAAGGCCTCAAACCCCCATGATTGCACTCCTTTGTGTTATCCCCACACAAAGGAGTGAGCGCGGGGTTTGCAGGCGAGGAGGAGCAGCTGTACCATGCACCGGGCCACCCGAGCCTCCTCAGTTCCTCCAGGTTGTTGTTGTTCTTGTTGTTGTTGACCCTTTTATCCAGAGGAGAAATGGAGGCAGCCAGTCAGCTTGTGCCCATGCACCAGGGTGCCCACAGATTGTTGGACTAGATCTAGAAACTTTGGTTCAAATCCTGCCTAATCAGTAGATTTCATGGGCGGCCTTGACCAAATTACTGTCTCTCAGCATTGGTATATGTCATCCATAATATGGGAGTAATAGAGTGAACACACTTCATGAGGTTACAGTAAAAAAATGGACACAATGCAGATGTGAAAGCACCACATCTCCTCGCATCCCAGTTTTTTGTTTTTTACCTTTCTTTTCAGCTTCTCCCCACACTGGAGAAGCACAGAGGTGGGCCAGTGGCCATTTGGCTTGCTGGCCTGCCCCCTCCCCCCTGTCCGGGCAGATGACGACAAATCAGGATTTGCCACCTGCCCAGACACACCTCCGAAGCAGTTCCGGAGCAAGGCGACTTTCGTCGCCTCGCTCCAAGAGAAAAAAGTCAGGGTAAGTCCCCCCATTTCTTTAACTTGGAGCTTCAGGGGAAAGCCCTGGGATTAGCCCCAGAGAATACAAATAAATAGTCCTAGATTGTATAAATCTATAAACAGATTGTTGGACTAGATCTAGAAACTTTGGTTCAAATCCTGCCTAATCAGTAGATTTCATGGGCGGCCTTGACCAAATTACTGTCTCTCAGCATTGGTATATGTCATCCATAATATGGGAGTAATAGAGTGAACACACTTCATGAGGTTACAGTAAAAAAATGGACACAGTGCAGATGTGAAAGCACCACATCAGCGACTAATAATCATATAGTAATCCTAAAAAAGAAGAATGTATATTTAGTGGAATATTTTTGGGGTGTGAGTAAGTTGTGCCTGAATGAAAAGCAAAACAATAGTGAGCCTCTTTCAATGTCAAACTGAACTCCTGAGCACTTGGGTGTAAGGAATGCTTTTAACTAGGATTTGTTTGAGGTAAAACAATTTTGTGAACCTGATTTGTCTGCTGTAATGCTCAGGATTTTTTGTAAAGAGAAACAGAAAACAGTCTTGTTGCTGCACCTTAAAAACACTTCGGGTTTGTTGTTGTTGTTGTTGTTTTGCTGTAACAGACTATCATGGCTTCACGCTCTGGAATCCTGCAAAGCAATAATACTGGAGACTTACGACAATTTTTGAGGTGTAGTGTAATGTAAAGAAATGTAATGCAGAAATGCTTTACAGAAATGTAAAGCAACAGGGGATGGAGAAACACTTGGCCTGCAATACGACCAGGGCCCCAATGCACCAGCAGCCCCCTCACACAATATATATATATATATATATATAAACCCCTATCCCTTACTTGACAGTCAACTACAAAAATCCAGTCTACTTTTCTCTCCTATTTTTCTGGCTAAAGTATAAGCTGCAAATCGCGTCGGCAGGTAGGTATGACTTGAATTCCAGCTGACCTTCGTCGACTGCCCATTAATCAGCATCCATCCTTAATTGGTCGAAGGACAGCATATGGCTCGTAACACCAGCAATTTATTAAACATTCCCTCCTTCCCTCTCTACCGGCCTCTCTCTCCTCTCTCTTCCTCCCACTGAGCGACTTTTCCTCGTCGCCCGTCGGGCTTGCTGCACCGCGCGGCAGGCGTTTGTTGTCATTGGCCGTGGCGCCCGACAGAGGGCGCCGCAGAGATATCAATTCATCAACTCCTCCGGGAACCAGAAGGGAGACAGAGCATTTCGCCCCCTCCCGCGCCACTTGTCGCCGGCCTTTTAATTTAAAGGCACAGGAGCAAGCATTGGGAAAGCGACGGGGTGGGAAAGGGACGAAATGACACTTGCAGCCCCCCTCCGAGCACGCGAGGAAGGAGAGATGGCTAAGATGCAAACAGAGTATCACGTGCGTTTCCAGAGCGGCAACAGCAAGAGCAAGCTCCAAATCGAACGGTGTGCAAATGATTTTAAAACTGCCTCTCTAAAAAAAAGTATTAATTTGATTTAAAAAAAAAAAAGGGACAGGAAGGAGATCACATGTTAATCCCATTTACAGGCAGGCAGGGTTCGAGATGACAGAGAAAGGCTGAGATGGAAAAATCGCTGGGGTGGGGGTGGGGAGACGAGAGCACTCCCGCGGCTGCTGCTAATTATTATTATTATTATTATTATTATTATTATTATTATTATTATTATCATCATCATCATCATCATCATCATCATCATCATCGAAGGAAAGAAATATTATCCCCCGCTCCCAATCCCCTCCTGAATCAAACGCTGCCCCGCGCCTATTATAAACCGTGCCTCGGTTGGGTTGGTTTTCAAGATCAGAAAAGAGGATCCAAACCCAGTCTATTTCCACGAGGGGGGCGGGGGAGGGGGGTTGATGTGCCTGCAAGCTGCTACTTCTGCGGCGACGTGTATGCCAAAGCAGAAAGTGACAGCGAGGGAGAGAGGGAATCGTTTTATGATGAGGGTAATGATGATAACTTCATCATCATCATCATCATCCTTCTTTTCTTCTTTTTGTTTGGGTAAAAACACGACCAGCCGGTGGAATACATCGGATCACCCCCGCCAGACAAGAGAAAGCAAGCCTATTTGATTCTCCTCTCCTCCTGAGCCCCCATCTGCCTCGGAGCGCAAGAGGGGGAGAGGGCACCGCTTAGGAGGGAGGGAGGGACGGAGGGAGGGGGGCAAAACAAAGGCAGGCTTTGCCCTCGATTGCACTCCCGTGAGGAGCACCGAGGGCGTGAGTCAACCCAGCGCGGGGAGGAGACGGGCAAGGGCCAGCGGGAAAGACGTCGCGGCCGAGAAGGAGCCTTCGGGCAAAGCGGGAGAAGAAGCGAAATCGAAAGCGCAGCGACTGTTCCGGGGGACTCTGCCGTCTGACTACGCCGTCGGTTGTTTGGCAAGGGTCGGCGGGCGGGCAAGGGGAAGGCGGCTCGCCGGCCGCTCGCTCCCAGCTCGGCTTGTGCCAGACATGTGAACTTCACCTAGGCTCGGGAGGGGAGGGTTGGGGAGGGGGGGTCCACCTCCGGCGTGATTCATTTATTGCGAGGCAATGGACGGCTGAGATTGACACGCAGGGTAGTCGAGGGGAGCAGAGACCTGGAAAACGCAAGCTAGATCTTTCGCAGGAGGAGGAGGAAAGAAATTATACAGAAAACATCCGAAGGAGAAGCCAGTGATCATTACTGCCCTGAGGGGAGGTTTTCTTCCAAAAGGTCATGTGCGCACCACACTTGCAAAAACCATAATCGTTATTTGGTCCTCACGTCGCCGGTGAAGATGGATTTCCTAGGCGGAGTCATGCAGCGTAGAAGTATAACGCTGATCGTATTCCTGGAGTATATTATTTCTGGCCAGCCGGGAGCAGGTAAGCAGAAAATAATAATAATAATAATAATAATAATAATAATAATAATAATAATAATAATAGCTTCAACGCATATATTTCCACTCAATGTTGCCAAGACAGGAAGCTCTTTTAAAAAATCTCTTCATTTTCGGTTTGATTATTTATGCTTGATAGGGCGACATACCATTTGTTCTTTATTTAGGTTCATCGCCCTCCCTATCATTGACTCTAGTGGCTGGTCACATTTACTTCTCTCATCCCTGCCTAATGGCATCATCGCCCTAGGTTAGATTGTTCCCATTTTAAAGCCAGGAAGCTGAGGCAGAAGAAAAGTGTAATTTTCCAAGAGCAGCCCATGAGTCCAGGCTGCACTGGGATTAGAATAGAGCAGATCCCCCGCACCCCGGAAATCGTTTTCAAATGTGAAATGTTAGGTGAGAAATTTCAGTTCAGCCCAAATTCTGAACAGTCAGACTTGAATCCAGGAGATGCACATTGGAAATGCCAGCACTGGATGTTAAAGACTCAGATTTCAGCTTTTCAGTTGTGTATGCGAGTGTCCTAAGAACATAAGAGCTAAAGCCGGGGTCCATCTAGTCCAGCATTTGTCCACACAGGGGCCAACCAGCTGCCCATGGGAAAACCACAAGCAGGATATGAGTGCAACAGCACTCTCTAACCCATGTTCCCCAGTATCATACTGCCTCTGACACTGGAGGTAGCATATAGTCATTAGGACTATATCTCAGTGCTTAAAATTTCTGTGCAGCACTTGACTCAGTTATGACTAAATAGATGTTAACAGGAGTAATAGCAGTTTCTACTCAAGTCAGTCTGTTATGTAACCCACATATGAAATGTGCCTCTGTGTTTCTGTATTAATTTCCCCCCTAGGAAGAATGTTTTTATATTTTGAGCGTTTTTCCATAATTTATTATTATTATTATTATTATTATTATTATTCATATATTATGTATTTATATTTATAATGAGAGAAGGGCTACATTCATAAACGAGCCACCCCCTCCTTTGTACATGAAGCCTTCAAGTATACTCTTTAGAAGAGTGAAGATTCCTTATAGTATACTTAATCCAGGGTGGAAAACCTCTTTCAGCCTGGGAGCTGAATTCAATTATGGATAAGCTTTCAGGGGGGAGAGGCTGCATTCCAGTGCTGGGTGGGGCCAAAGAAAAAGTGGGTGGGGCTAAAATACAAAAAACCCACCCATTATACTATACGCTAAAGTTCTTGCTGTCAATACCTAAGCCATAGAAGAAGCATTTCAACCTTTTAGAATGGTTGGGGGAGAAGGGTGGCCATCCAGTGAACATGGATTGCCCTGAACTCTGCCTATCAGTAGGGCTGGCCATGTTAGATTTGAGTGTGATTTGTTACTGTCCTCCAATATTCAACTTATAGAAAATTACTGAGAGGAGGACAGAAGGCATTCTCAGATCTCAGATCTGTATGTAAAAACCTGCATATCACAGGGCATATCTGAAATGTTGAATATATGCAAATTCCAGTTCAGCTCAATAGTTCAACCCAGATCTATATCCAGCCTTTTGCCACCTCTGCACTGCACTCTTCCTCAAGCAGTGCATTTCAGTAAGGATTCTGGGCCAGCATCTTCAAGGCCAGTCCTACCATTAGGCAGAGTGAGGCAGCTGCCTCAGGCAGCAGGTGCCAGGAGAGGGCAGCAGCTGCCTCACTAAGGCTGTAGCTAGACCTAAGGTTTATCCTAGGATTGTCCTGGGGTCAAACCTGTTCATCTAAGTGCCACACAGGGCATCCAGCACTCAGGCAGGGACGAACCCGGGATGATCCTGGGATAAACTTTAGGTCTAACTACAGCCTGAATCTCTTAAGCTAACTTCCACTGTGCCCACTAAGCTAGCTACCTACAGTGGAGAATGTTGTTCCATCATTAGTGTTGAAGTAATATTCATCTGCCCTGCTCATCAGATTCTGTACATGGAACATTGTGTACATATTGGGGGAGGGGGAATCAACTTGTTCTCTGCTTCAGGCAGCAAAATGCCTTTGGACAGCCCATGTTCACCACTCACTTTGGTTCAAATGAAATAACAGATTAGGTGTAATCCAGTTTTGCCATTGATTACCCTGGGTGATACTAGACCTGTTTAGACAACTAGTGTAAATGCCCCATCATGTCCCATTAAATGCCTAGGAGTAGAGGGCCATCTTAATCTGGCGCCAAAAATATGATGGTGATGGTGTCAGGAGGGCCTCAGTAGGGAGCTTGTTCCATAGTCGCCACTCTCCAAGTCTCCCTTGGAGGCAGCACTCAGAGGAAGGCCCCAGATGTTGTTTGTGCCCCATGTAAAGTAAGAAAGAAGCTAACATTCTGGTGATGTGCCATATCTCTGCCCATTGAGATTTACAGAGTGGGCTGGTTTAAGTTTCAGCAGTAGGAAGTGAATCCTAAAATAACTTCACTTTCCATTCTACATTTGAAGACTATGAAGTTAGTAAACTCCACTAAGAAAAACAGCTATCAAGATAGCTTTAGTTTTCAATATTTCATTATTATTATTATTATTATTATTATTATTATTATTATTATTATTTTAAAAAAGTGATTTCACATGGAAATGGGGAATTCTAGGTGCTGTGTCATTGTTGGGAAGTGAATACTAGTATCTATCTACCCTTACCTGTGTTTTCCATATCAGCTGAATTCTCTCTGACTTACGTTATGCAAGTACGTAGTAATTTTAGAGTTGTTAGACCGATGATATCAAATGAGGATCAAGTAGGGGAAAAATGAATTATTCACCATTACAAATGCTGAGTTTTCCACAGGGTAATAATATACTTCCCGGGCAACATAGATGATATTGAGTACTCCTCTGTGGCTCTGATGTTCTCTCTGAAAATGCTGCCCGATCTGTTCCTATAAAACTTTCTAGGGTAGCTCACTACAGTCAGAGATGGGATACTTACTTAGGTAGACCATGTGCATACCCCACCATAGCATTGAATTTGAAAGCTTGATAGCTTTTCACAGAATTCACTCAAATGGTTTTTATTTGACCATTAACACATGTGCTGACTGTAGAAATAAATTATAATTTCAGGGAAAGTTGACTAGAGGAACGTTGGTGTCCACTCCTAGGCTGTGGAACTCCCCGCTGAGGGAAGCTGGTTTTGCTCTCTTTCTTCTTCCCTTCCACCAGCAAGCAAAGACCTTTTTTTTTATCAAGCAGGCCTTTAAGCGGGTCTGTTGGGTCAGATGCTGCTTTTCTTCTCTTGTGTTTTTAATTGTATTTTGATGTATTTGTTTTTGTTATTGTTTTATTCAAGTTTTATTTATAATAAGCTGCCTAGAGTATATTTTTCTTGGTAGAAAGGCAGATGCAAATCAAATAAATAATAAATAAAACACAAAGCAACTGTCAAATGCTCTCTAGGAGTTGTTGAGTAGACTATAAGCCAGGGGTGGGAAAGCTGTGACTCTCCAGATGTTGTTGGACTATAAGTCCCACCAGCCCCATCCAGCATAGACAATTGCCGTGGATGATGGAAGTAGTAGTCAAACAACATCTGGAGGGCTACAGGTTCCCCACCCCTGCTGACAAATGGGATTATAATTCTGGCTCCTCTTACTCGTGGGAACAAAAACCAACAGCATGCACTTGTCACAGTTAACAATAACAACTATTACTACTACTACTACTACTATTACTACTACATGTCTATACTACCTAATAGCCAGAGCTCCCTGGGCAGGTCACAAAAATTAAATACAGCATCATAAAACTTAATATAAAAACTTTTACATACAAATATTTAAAATAATTTAAAATGGCTAAAAACAATTAGCAATAAAATATCAGGATCTGTTAAAACAACTAAGTTAAACTTTTGAAAGCCCCATCATATGTTGTCAAATAATAAACTCTAGGAGCAATCTTATGTACAGTCTTGTATGATCCATACTGAGGTATACTGGTATCTGTATGGGATGTCCCAAACTGTTCATGCCAGTACATTTCTGCAATAGTATCTGGTTACGATTGCAACTATCTAAAGGTCAGTAACGGCTGGAAAAAAGAAGAGAGATCATCCATACACTCATGCAGATCTAATCAATTAATCAAGCAAAAATACAAGATTAATTGACTAATCTTTCTTTAATAGGGGCAGCACTAATTCTTACATTATCAACTAAAAGAATTACAGAATTAACCTTACAGAATTACATCAGCAAACAAGAAGAGCCATTGCTCAGAGGAGCTTAGACCTTTGGACAGTGAGGAAGACAAAGAGAGGGAAGGAAAGGGAGAGCCAAAGGGAGCAACGGTTGGAGTGAGACTAAATGCAGTTGCATAGACAAAGGCAACCTTCCCTCAACCTGGTGCTATCCAGATGTTTTGGACATCAACTCCCATCAGCCCCAGGCAGCATAGCCAGGAATGCTGGGCATTGTAGTCCAAAACATTTGGAGCTTGGGGAATGATGGACTAAGGCTTTATTTCCACTGGGGGTGGGGACTAAGGAGTTGAGTTCTTGTTCTTTGGCAAGAAGAATTCAGTCCCAGAACATCTAAGCATGACTGATTAGCCTATTCAAAGTTGGATATAGAGAGAGGGAAAGATAATGGAGAGACACAACGTTGCTTGACTAAAACTTATTATTATTATTATTATTATTATTATTATTATTATTTTGCATTATAGTCATGGTCTACTCTGATCACCCCTTGACTTCACAACTCCTAAGTTCAGTTTTGTCTTTCATTATGATGGTAGGAGTACCTCATCTTCATTGTCTGCTCATGCCCTGCCAGACTTCCAGATAACTATCCAGCCTCTTCCCTGCACTAACATAGACTCCGTAGAGGCATATGCCCCAAAGGAGGTGGTGGTGGTGGAGTGGACATCTATACAACTAGCAGCAGCACCTTTGTTAAAGCGTTGACATGCAAAGAATCTCCTGGTTTCCCATTGTCCTCAAAAGAAATGTGAAAGTAGGGATGTCAGAAAAATCCACAAGGGATTCAAATGAGGCCAGATTTCTATGAATCCCACTTGTGGATTCCACAGGGGTCTGGCTCCTCCTGAGCCACATGGATTCTACAGACTGGCAGACCAGATTCTACAGACTGGCAGATGGGGAAGGGGTTGCACTATTTTGTATTAAATAATGTGTATTAGTGCATATCTGCAAGGGCAAATTAGCGCTAATGTGAATTAGCGCAAGTACAATGAAATTCTAGTTTAAAAAATCCAATTCCATCAGTGAGTGGACAATGGAATGAAAGGCACTTGACAGTCTGGGAAACACAAGCAGAATGGATTTCACAAAATCCAGATATCCCTACTTGAAACATCTTTCTCCTGTGTCTGTGGTGCCTAATATGCCAAGTGTGCTTGACGTCAGCAGTTCTTGAGGAGCAGTGGTATTCTCCAGACTGCTTCCAAAAGGCATTGCTTCCAAAAGGCATGCTGTTAGCAGAGTCTTATCCAAGAAGATAAAGGAGTGGGCAAAACAGGAAGATTGCAATGAGCCATAGCTTGGATCTGTCCATTTCTCTGCATACAACAGTATTTTTTAGGGATGAGAGCTGTAAGATCATGAATGGTTATTCCTAGCAAACACGTTACTCAAAAGATGGCATTCTGGACAGCATAGAGCAGAGGTGGACAGACTTCTATTATTATTATTATTATTATTATTTATTTATATAGCACCATCGATGTACATGGTGCTGTACAGATAACACAGTAAATAGCAAGACCCTGCCGCATAGGCTTACAATCTAATAAAGTTGTAGTAAACAATAAGGAGGGAAAGAGAATGCAAACAGGCACAGGGAAGTGTAAACAGGCACCGGGAAGGGTGAAGCTAACAGTATAGAGTCAGAACAAACTCAAAGTTTAAAAGCTATAGGGAAAAGAAAAGTTTTTAGCTGTGTTTTAAAAGCTGTGATTGAGTTGGTAGTTCTCAGGTGTTCTGGAAGAGCATTCCAGGCATGAGGGGCAGCAGAGGAAAATGGGCGAAGCCGAGCAAGGGAAGTAGAGACCCTTGGGCAGGCAAGAAGCATGGCATCAGAGGAGCGAAGAGCACGAGCGGGGCAATAGTGTGAGATGAGAGAGGAGAGATAGGCAGGAGCTAGACCGTGAAAAGCTTTGAAGGTCAACAGGAGAAGTTTATATTGGATTCTGGAATGAATTGGGAGCCAATGAAGAGATTTCAGAAGCGGAGTGACATGGTCAGAGCGGCGGGCCAGGAAGATGATCTTAGCGGCAGAGTGGTGGTCACTGCCCAATTTCCAGTGGCTGACCTAATACCTACCGGTTGCTGGGATTCTTGCAAAGAATGCAAGATTAGGCCGGCCTTGGTCTGACCTAGCAATACACTTCTTATATCCTTAAGCAAGAATGCATACTCACTTCAAGCAGATTATTTATGCCTTTCCTGTTAAGAGAGCCTGAGTATCTATTCCTTTTGGTTTATTTAACATATGTATATATTTCCTTTTCCCCCTTAAAATATCCAAAGTGCTTTACAACAGCATTCCACTGCTTCAGAGGCATCAACACCTCCCTCACTGGCCTGGTTCAAAGTCAGAGCGATGACAGTTCAGGGTTACCCTACCATGAAGGAGAGTGAGGTGGTTGTCTCGGGCATCAAATGCTGGAAGGCAGCAACACAGTGCTGGAGGAAACAGCTGTGTGTCAAGCAGCCTGCCCTGTATCCCCATGGTAGCTTGTTGCCTTCAGAAGTGGTGGAAGACGCTGTTCCATCTGCTATGTTGACGAAAGCTTAAACTGCCAGTTCAGTCAGCTTTTGGACATGGAATGGGAGGGGGCACCATCTTGTTCTTTGCTTCAAGCAGCAAAATGCCGTGGGTCAGCCCTGCTGCCCTTTGGCTCCTCCCCGTCCCAGACCTGCCTCCAGCACTGGCCATTCTACCTGTCCGTTCCCAAGGGAGAGATGAGAGAGCACAGCTCCCTCCACTGCCTGGTTAGGACCATCTGCCATTTCCTTTGGTGTAACATCTATTAAGTGGTAAGCTAAGCCATGGTTTTAAACTGCAAACTGCCTGGAGTGCACTGGCAGAAAGGCAATATATAAACATCTTAGGGCTCCATCACACATGGGAAAACACGCTCCCTACCGTCACTTCTCTGCTTCTGGTTTCGTTGCTCAGTTACTTCCTGTTTCAAAACAGGAAGTAAACAACCAGCATGAGGCCCATTCAGTCGGGCGTTCTAATCACGCTGCTTCTCCTGCACACAGCAGGAGACAGCAGCAACATCCGGTTTAAAAATATTCCAGACTTTATGTGTGTTTTTCTTGTGGCGCAAGGAAGGCCAGAAGGGGCGGAAGGCGCATGGGAGGCAGACGACGTCATGTGAGGGACCTGCAAAAAATTTGTGAGTGCCCAGTAATGAGCATGCAATAAAATGCTCGTGGGATGGAGCCCTTAGTGACAGGCCTATCTTTGTCCAGGAGGGACTGCGTGGATCTAACAGTGCAGTCCTATGCATATTTACTCAGAAGTGTGTCCTACTGTTTTCTGTGGGTCTTACTCCCAGTTAGGAATGTGAAAATATATTAAACCTGAGCTCAAGGTTTTTCTCATTTCCATCTTGAAGCTCTTCCTGACTTGTGCCTCTATCAGAGTGCAAGCTTGTGATTTTGTTTGTACTAAAATGTGTGCATATTTCAGTATGTATTTCCCCAAAGGTAAGCTTTTTTGTGTATTTTTTAAAATATGCACATACCCCACTGATTAGTGTACATGTTAGTGTACATTTTTTGAAAGTATGCACTTTCTTTTCTTCATGTGTACCTTTCAAACGTACACATCTTGAACTCACTTTTCTTTGGTCTACCAGCTTGGAAACGTATAGACGTCGACCGCAGATTGCGTTTGAGTCCATGATTAAGTTCAGGAGGTGTGAACTGGATAAATTCTGACCTTAAATGAAAGGCATCTTCTGCCATGGGCACTACTTGAGCATCCATTGTAAGGCCTGGATTTTAACAGCGCCTCCAAGCTGTGAACCTGCTTCTTAAGCGAGAGTACAATCCCATCTAGAGTTGTCTGGAAGAGTATGCACTCTTGTTTTGTAAATTTAAAACACATTGAGGGACCACAGAGATTCCAATAAAAGCAAACAACAACGAAAACCAGACCACACAACGCTGGTCACCCCACCCCTGCATGAAAAGGTCTTTCTTTCTTTTCCACTACTGGATTGTTTTTCTTCTTTCATCACATCACATTTATTTATTTATTTATTTAATGCATTTTTACACCGCCCAGTAGCCGAAGCTCTCTGGGCGGTTCACAAAAACCGCATTGACTGGTGAAAGGCACTCAGTGGCAAGAACAGAGCCTCTAACTTGAAATGTGGAAAAAGTAATATTGCTATCACTGAGGTGCCCAGATGAAGAATGGATTTGCGTAGCACTGCTGCTAGCATGGAGGATTTGGGGGTTTGAACCCATGCTTGGAAAGGCAAACATGGTTGTGGGCTCTCTCTTTTCAGCTCTTGCAGAGCCAGCTGAATTCAGTGAGAGTCTTCCTTTCAATCCCCTTGTCTGTTGTTTGGTTTCTTCTGCGACTGGCTCTAAAAAGGGCAACAGAAAATGTTGTTGTTGTTTTTAATTTACTAAGGCTTGGTTACCCACTTGGGATTATCTGATCTCAGCCATCACCCATCTAAGAGGTTGTCCAGTACTGCTTTCTTCCAGCTGTGTGTCTTGCCCCCAGTGGGACGGCTCTTTCATCACCAGACACTCTGAGGTCGTTCGCCGCTCTCCAACCAGCAACCTCCTCACCAAGCGGCTCCCCTGGGATGGAGGAGTAAACGCATACATGGCTGAGTGGCATGGATTATTGGGCCCACACCATCCATCACGAGCCAAGCGTCGTCCACCTCAATGACATGCAGCCCCCTGGGGGCAAGAGAGGGAGAGTGCACAACCCCTCTTGATTGTTTAGCCTGTTTTTTTATGAATTATTCAAGGAGCCCCTTTTGGCATTCAGGGTAAGTCCTGAGTCGCCTGAGGAGTTCTCTGCCCCTTCATCCAGAGTGCCCCACTGCTATGACCCCACATTTCAGGGAATAACTGAGTGATGGATGGGCTGCCTTATTGGGAGGCCAAGCGATCTCTCCAGCGCATTGATTTCTTCCAATGCGAGGCTCTTAATCAGCCACAGGTTTCGATCCATCCCTTCCCCCCACAGCCTCCCTTCTCTGCTCATTTGTCTTGCGCTCTGCTCTGCTGTTCCTAATGACACAGCAGTTCAGGCAGGAGCCATTTATTGATGTTGCTGCATTAGCAGGCACAGCAGATAAACCTCCTTGTCATCACCACCGAGCAGAAAGCCAACCGCGCTCTTACCCGCTTTGCGTGCTCCACAAAATGCAGCTAGAAAATGAAATGGGGCTGTTGTTGCTTTCCGGTTTCATCGATAGGAATGAAAAGAAGCAGCCTTCTGTTTGGTTTTTGGGGTGGGGATTGGACATTCTCTGTCTTCCATCTCCTGCCATTCTTGTATCATTGAAGAAATTCATTTGACACCCTGGCAAGTTTATTTATGAAGCAGAGCTGTGCAAAAGTTTACAATCATTCTTAGGCTGCATCCAAAGCCAGGTAGCCTTGTACACATTTGCTGTATGGCTCATTCTAGAGCAGCCTTCCCCAACCCGGCATCCTCCCAGATGTGTTGGACTACAACTCCCATCATCCCAGTCAGCTTGCAACAGGTTGGGGAAGGCTATGTTAGAGCACATCATGCAAGAAAAGTGAAAAACAGGTTTTTCCCTTTGCACAGCCTGGGAACTGCTACAGAACGTGGTCATTATCGCACTCTGTGGACTCTTCCGCTTAAACTCTTGCATGGTTGTTTTTAGAACAGGGTTAACAACCATTTTCTTTCAGTTCACATTACTCTAACTGCATCCCAGTCTAGACCAGTGGTTTTGTCTAGACAGTTTAGAAGTGATTTCCCACCCACGCACTTGAAACCCTTGGTGGATGGGGAAATCATCAAATCATAGGCCCTGCGGCAGAAGCATCCAGATGAAAGGTACACTCTGAAACTTGCTTGACAACCGCCAAGAACAGAGATTCCACAATCTCCCTTGGCAACTTATTCCACCGAGGAACTGCTTTCATATTTATGAAGTTTTCTCTACAGCTTAACCTAAACCATTACTTTGGGGCATTGAAATGCCCTGAGTTACGTGCGGCATATACAGAAAAGGCATAGGCAGTGCTTGATCTAAGGGAAGGATGTCATGGCCTGTGGCTGAAGGGCGGAGACAGTCTGGGTCCCATCCAATGCATAGTCAGAGTGTGAGGTCAAAGGTCAAGATGAGACTGAAGTGAAATCCAAAGGGCATAATTGAGGACACCAGCAAGATCAAAGAAGTGAGGGAGGAAAAGAAACATCATTACAAGTTCAGGAAACATCGAAAACAAATCTAGAAGCAGGACCAAAATGTAGCCCAGAAAGGCAACTATAATTGATTTAAGCTACTTTTACTCAGTCCTTCATCACAAGCACTCTCAGCGCAGCTGATAAATTGGAAGGCTGTCCTCTGCTCCTTTTATTCCCACAACAACCCTAGCTAGAGTATAACTAGAGTGACCAGATACAAAAGAGGGCAAGGCTCCTGCAGTTCTAGCTGTTGTGATGAAGAGGGAATTTCACCAGGTGCTGCATGCATACCAATGGCACCTGCTGAAATTCCCTTGTCTATGCAACTGTTAAAGACACAGGAGCCCTGTCCCCCTTATCATTCGGTCACTCTAGAGAAGGTCCAAGGGGCTGACTCAATAGAAGGCAGCTTCCTATATTCCTAGACTGGGATGAAGTGTGGAGTTGGGTGTTTGGTAGGGATCTATGGTTAGGCTTTCTAATACAGAACTGCACAGGATACTGATATGGCGTAATATTGTTTCCCTACTGCTCTTATTGCAGATTCAGTGAAGCTACGAGCCTTCCGTTGTGACCGACACTCCTGCAATCCTGCCGTTGGGAATCTAGCAACAGGCAGAATGCCCATCACACTTACCACTTGTGGGCAGAACAGCACAGAACTTTTCTGCTTTTACCCAGACCACAACCTCCTCCACCATGCCTCCCAAGGTTGTGGGCAGCCCAGGTGCACCAAATGCAACGCCAACCAGCCTGATAACTCTCACCTCCCTTATGATATGACCGATGACTTCTTCCTCAATCCTGGCTCCTGGTGGCAGTCCGCGCAAGGTGTACACAGGGAAGAGATCAGGCTGGACTTGGAAACGGAGTTCTACCTGACCCATGTCATAGTAGTGTTCAGATCTCCTCGACCAGCAGCCATGGTATTGGAGAGGTCCCAGGATTATGGGCAGACGTGGAGGCCTTACAAATATTTTGCTGTCAACTGTACAGCCACTTTTGGGCTTCTAGATGATACCATTGAGGAGGGATCTCTGTGTACTTCCAAGTATTCAGATGTGGTGCCTTGCACCAGAGGGGAGGTAAGTGAAATATGATCACGCTTTCAACGGCCACTAAGAAATTATGCTTGACAAAGTTAGGAATTTCTTCAAAAGCACCTGGCCATTTGCAACTAACACAAAGGGTGGCCATGTATCCTACTTTATGGAGGACAGCCCTCCGTTGAAGGGCTGCTGGAACACAGTCCTGTATTTGAAGTCACCTTCTCTTCGAATGGCTGTCCACCTGACATCCACTTCAGAGATAAAGAACCATAGGAAGAGAGAGCTGGGCACTCTCTTTAGCTATTCCAACTTCTTTAGCTATTCCAACTTCCAGCTGGAAAAGATCTGCAAAGGGATTAGTCACTCCTAAAGGCAAGTGCCCAAATGTTATGACTAGGCCTGTCTGTTCAGCATTTCGCTGAACTTGAGCTGCAGAGGAGATAAAATGCAGAGGCAACGGTGGAGGGAAGCAGTTAACCCCAGCAGAATAAACATGCAGATAGCACCACCAGGTTCTGCTTCCCCAGAGGAAAGGCTCAGAGCAGGGCAGCTGGAAGTGGTGCAAGGAGAATCTGGCTTTGTTGTGGGGAGGCAGAATGGGGAACAAGTTCATGGATGTCACTCCGCAAAAGGAATCCTCTGCTAACCAGCATATTAATGAGTCATGTCAGCAGGCTTCCTTTTATTCATCCTTCCCCCCCCCCTTTTTGGGTGTGTGTGTGTGGGACAGCTTGTAAACTCGCCAGCAATAAGCCCTGTTTTTTCTAGCGTAATTTCTGCACTTCCTGTCATGCAGTACAGCAGATACTGAATAGATTTCTCATCCTTGCATTATTATATAAATCTCGTAAGAGCATATGAAGAGCCATGCTGGATCAGACCATCTAGTCCAGCATTCTGTCCACACAGTGGCCAACCAGCCTTCCATGGGAAACCCACAAGTAGGACATGAATGCAATGCCACCTTCCAGCTCAGGTTCCCCAGGAATTGGCATACATAGACATACTGTCTCTGACACTGAAGGTGCATATAACCATTAGGACTGGGTGCCATAGATAGCTTTAATCTTCCATGAATTTCTCCAATCCCCTTTTAAAGCCATCCAAATTGGTGGCCATCACTACCACTTCTGATAGCAAATTCCATAGTTTAGAGAGATCCCTTTGGAGCTCTTCACAATCCATTTTTGATTTAACCTCCCTAAATAATGTGGTGTCATCAGCAAATTTGGCCACTTCACTACTTTCTCCTAATTTCAGATCACTGATGAGTAAGGTTAAAAGCGTTAGTTCCTATACAGATCCCTCTAGGACCCCATAGTTTATATTCCTCCATTGCAAGAATGGATCATTTCCTCCCTATTCTCTGCTTTCTGTTCTTTAACCATGTACCAATCCATAAGAGGATCTATCCTCTTATTCCATAACTGCTACACTTGCTCTGGAGTCTCTGACCTGGTTCGGATGACACAATGATAAATGAGCGGGGTGGGGAGGAGAAGTCAACCGTCTGTTGATTATTGTATTGTGTTGTGTGTGGGGACGCACACAATGGAAACAACATGGAAAAACAATGGGCTGCTCAGTTGCTTATCAAATAATCAATTGATTAAAATATTGTATGTCCGGCTCTGTTGTATAATCTCCCCCCCCCCCAATCGAGTGCACTATTCCATAGGTCATAGAGTTCTCCAGCAGGAGTGGCTGAAAACACCCCGGCTGCTCCTGTACAGCTGGCAGAACTCGCAATGGCTGATGGGATAGGGCCGGGAGGACAGAGGGAGGAGCACCAGCCACCCAGAAGGATGCCGGGACTTCCAGCCATGTGATGGGGGGTGGAGCAACATGTGTGGGGAGTCGCAGCAAAATAATGCATGGTGAGTGTGCTATTCCCCTCTGCATTGCCTAATATGTCGTCCAAACCCACCCTCTGAATCAGATCATCAGTCCATTTAGTCTAGTGTTGTCAACACTGACTGGCAACAGCTGTCCAGGATTTCAGTCTAGGGGCTTTCTTAGCCCTTCCTGGGGATGCCAAGGATTGAACCTGGGGCTGTCTATACGCCTTCAAATCCCGTAGTGGCTGCGAATTGGCTCTGCGTTGGTTATATGATGCAGTCGCAGCCCCCCAGGGCATTTCCCCAAAGCCACAGTGTAAAGAAGTTGTGGAGGTATTTTGACTTTTCCCTTGGGAGCCAGATCAGCATGGCTCTTCTGTCATGTGACCTCACTCAGGGGTCAATGCAGGACATTCACGGGCAGAAGGCAATCCCTGATTAGTAACCACAAGCCTGGGCACAAAGTGGGTCGGCAAGCTGAATGGCCACTGGAAAGCTTGCATTGCCTTCTACAAGGGGATTAGCTGCTGTCACCCTGCAGCAGCAAAAGCATGGGTTTTTTGCAAAAGCAGTGGCAACCCAGCGCCATCAAGGCAGCCCCCTAACTCCTTCTGCATGGAAAGCAGCTGGTCTACGACTGAGCTGCAACCCCTCCTCTAGCTTTTATAGGGAACTCAATGATCTCCCATCCAGGCGCTAATGAGGACCGCATCCATTTAGCTCCAAAAATGCTACAGCAACAGCTGTTCCCAAGGCTATTCAAGGAGCTCAAAGGAAGAACTTTACACTTTTCTCAGTGGTCTGTTTTATGGCATGTGTTAGAGCAGTAGCTGATAAGCTTTCTTCTTTTCCCAGCCAAGTTCATTCTAGGTAACTAGTTCAAATCTGAGATTGGCAAGCTCTGAATGCAATTTCTATTCAATCGCTCTGTGTGTGTGTGTGTGTGTGTGTGTGTGTGTGGCCATGGCTAGACCAGGCCTATATCCTGGGATTGTCCCGGAATCATCCCTGTGCATCCAAAGGACACACAGGGGATACTGGGAGCAGGCAGGTACGACCCCTCCATTTGCCTGGGATAATCCTTAGGTCTAGCTAAGGCCTGTGTGTGTGTGTGTGTGTGTGTGTGTGTGTGTGTGTGTGTGAGAGAGAGAGAGAGGGAGAGAGAGAGAGAGAGAGAGAGAGGGAGAACCAAGCTTGATGGATCATGATCCCAGTGCCCAGACATCCACACCACCTGATCATCATGGAGACCTTTGCAAGATAAATTTGCTACTGTGTGACAGCAAATTTGCAGAGCAATTAATTGCTTACACATTGCCATCATCTTATTGTTGGATATTCCTTCCCAATCCCAAATACAGTGATTGGTCCTGAGGAAAACCCACCCACCCAATCAGAATGGGTAAAAGATCTTGGAAGATCTGGTTTGTATTTATTCTTCTTTTTGCCAAGTGGTGAATTGTCACAACATTCTCACTCTAATCCAGTTGAGTTATTTCAAATTGTACAAGGCAATGTGTTACATAGCAGTCTCCCTTTGATGGAGGGGTAAAACCCTTGTTGGATGGAGGATTGATGTAACTGTTTTTTAGACTTCTTCGTGGATAGAATCACTTATGTCTTTCCTGATCTGGATTCTACTGTTGAAACACAGTCTATATCAAAGGCTGTAGCATAATTTTGTGTTTAGTCTTTCCCCAATGGCATTGCTGGCTACGAATGATGGAAACTGTAGTCCGAGAGAGCTGGAAGACACCAGGTTGGGGAATAAACCTGGTTTATTTAACTAGGGCAGCCTTCCTCAATCCATGCTGGCTAGGAATGATGGGAGTTGTAGTCAAGCATGTATTATAGGAAGAGACTAACAAATATAACAAGAAAATAAACAAGGATTAAAGGATGACATTGGATTCTGTTACAGTATATCTTTTATACTTATGCACTGTAATTGTTTTAAGTTTTGGACTGATGATAATTTGTTCTCTTGCCTATACGTCATCTCTGCTCTGCCTTCTGCAAACATTCACATTGTTAATGTAACATGTGGAGAACGGATGCAGGATTGCACCCTCTGAATACATCCCTGATCTGTGCATCCACAGGTGGCCTGTGGCATATGCAGACGGCCATTTTGTTGTGTCATCCAAATATTCGTGACTGCGGCTTGTCATGTTGTCCAAACCTGGTGGGGGTGAATTCTGCAAGGGTTAAATAACCCTCACATAACTCATGGCGCCACATTATTTAACGTCAAAATGATGAGGGAAAAACACTACGTAAAACCAAAAAAAGGAAGAGATAGTCTCTAGTGTTAAAAAGTAGAAAAGATTTAATCTCTTTATACTGATATCTCAAACGTTTAGAAATGTATTGTTGTAACAAGACTTTTTGAATAAAAGCTCGATGTTTCGGATCTGCCGATCCTTCTTCAGGAGCTGATATAACAGAATAACATGAACTACCAAAAAGTCCAAATGAAGCAGTCAAGAACTTTTGACTGCTTCATTTGGACTTTTTGGTAGTTCATGTTATTCTGTTATATCAGCTCCTGAAGAAGGATCGGCAGATCCGAAACATCGAGCTTTTATTCAAAAAGTCTTGTTACAACAATACATTTCTAAACGTTTGAGATATCAGTATAAAGAGATTAAAACTTTTATACTTTTTAACACTAGAGATTATCTCTTCCTTTTTTTGGTGCCACATTATTTAAGCCACAGTGATTGTGCAAACCGGTCATTCTTTCTGGAGTGAAGATGACCCTCTCAGCCAGGAACCCTGCCTAGCATGACCAGATACGAAAGATGGCAGAGCTCCCGCAGCTTTAACTGTTGGGATGAAGAGGGAATTTCACCAGGTGCTGCATGCATACAAATGATGACACCTGCTGAAATTCCCAATTCAATACAACTGTTAAAGATACAGGAGCCCTGTCCTCCTTTTCATATGGTCATCCTAGCTAAACTACTGGGCATTTCCAAAAAGTACATTTAAAAGAAACATTAACTGTATTGCACTGCCAGCAATTAGCTGAATTACACAATTTCTATTTAAAGAGACGTTGCAGTGTCCAGCAGACCCAAAGCATACAATTTTGCTGAATAAGATGTAGCCTAGGATCTATAGATGTGGTAGGTAGAAGCCAAAGTGGTGATTCACTTACTAGGCATTTTGTGGTTGTGCCCACAGCAGTTTCTCAAATTTTTACATTCCTAATGTCCCAAAAATGTTGGGGTCCCCTGATCCAACTTCTATAGAATAAGCTCTCTGCTCAACTAAAACAAGCCTTGGGGTGGGGTGGGGGGAGAGGGAGAAGAAGACAATGGGTAAATAGGAATGAGTGAGAATTTTGTTTCACTATGATTTTGATAAGCATTTACAAAAACTTGCAAAGCTTTTCATATCTGAGGAAGAAAGAAATTAAGATTTAAAAAATTACAATGCATGAGAAAACAACACTTACTGATTCATCCTTCCATATGGGTAAATGAATTCACCCATTTTAACATTTTTTTAAAAATATATATTTACTTTTAAATTTACACTTAGCCCTCCAGGCAGCTTTAAATGAAACCTATTAACACTGGACCACTTCCAGTATTTATTTATTTGAAAGATTTATTGCCACCTTTTAGGGAAAACCCTTCCAAGGCACCATACAAAATGTAAAACCATAAAAAAAAACACCCAGCAAACCAATGATAAAAGCAATACAAAAAAACCCCAATATGTGCACACCAGATATCCCCATGGAATTAGGGTAACCGTATGAAAAGGAGGACAGTTGTATTGAAAAGGAAATTTCAATAGGTGTCATTTGTATATATGGGGAACCTGGTGAAATTCCCTCTTCGTCACAACAATTAAAGCTGCAGGAGCTATACTAGAGTGACCAGATTTAAAAGAGGGCAGGGCACCTGCAGCTTTAACTGTTGTGATGAAGAGGAAATTTCACCAGGCCCTCCATATATACAAATGACACCTGCTGAAATTTCCTTTTCAATAGAACTGTTAAAGATAAAGGAGCCCTTTCCTCCTTTTCATATGGTCACCCTACATGGGATGGACTCTGATAAAGAGGCTAGGGGGACACTGATGTAAAATGTCCACTCCCCAGTTCTCAGATGTTATTGCCTGCTGCTTTACTGATTTTTTTTTAATGTTTCAATAGCACACAGGAAAAATAGCCAGAAATGTGGTACCTTAGCAAATGTATTCTAGATATCTTTTGCTTAAAATTATTCTCACAGGCCACGAGCCTTTGGATGGCTATAAGTTGGAAATATAAACTAATTCTTACCTCTAGACCCATTAGAGGTTGCCTTGGTGGCACCCAGAGCTACATATAAGGAGCTCTGTGTAAAGCCCTCCCAAATGAGATTAGGGGCAGATCCACACAGAGGCTTCGGGACGCCCTGAAGGCGCTTTAGGGCGCCCCGAAATCGATGATGTACACCCTACCTTAACCGTTCCAAGAAGAAGAGGAGGAGGAGGAGGAGGCCCCGCATCGCCCCTCGCGGGGACGGGATGAAGAGTTGCCGTGCCCGGCGGCTTCGCCGGGAAATCAGCTACCGCCCACCTACCCGCCGGCCTCCTTTTGCCGGCGAAAGAGCCACCCGGGCCCACCCGGGTCGGAGAGCTCAGCGGAAGAAGCTGCCGCCGGCTTCTTCTGCCGAGCTCTATGACCCGGGTGGCTCTTTCGCCGGCAAAAGGAGGCCGGCGGGTAGGTGGGCAGCAGCTGATTCCCCGGCGAAGCCGCCGGGCACGGCAACTCTTCATCCCGTCCCCGCAAGGGGCGATGCCGGGCCGCCTCCTCCTCCTCCTCTTCCACCTCTTCTTGGAACGGTTAAGGTAGGGTGTACATCATCGATTTCGGGGCGCCCTAAAGCGCCTTCAGGGCGTCCCGAAGCCTGTGTGTGGATCTGCCCTAGGTGACCTCCTGTGTTACTTTGCTTTTGGCCTTTGTGGAAGGCTTTTCAAGCAAGTGTTTCCTGACTGACTAAATTCCAGCCAGTTTTATTGATATTTCTGCCTTTTTTCTTTTTCTCTTTTAGTAAATTATTTGCATTTTACTTTGGCCCTTTCTACACGGTTAGTTTTTCCTGGGGTCATCCCAGGGTCGGCCCTGTGCATCCAAATGACACACAGGGGATCCTGGGGTAAACCGGGGACAACCGCAGGGAAACCCTGGGCAAAGAGAAAATGGGTATTTCCTGGTTTTTCTGCAGTTCTGGGACCATCACGGGACCATGGGAGATGTGGGGCCACCTGCCCCTGCTTCGTCCCACCTCCTCGTGAGTAAACACGAGGAGGCAGAAAACGGGCATGGAGCTCTTCGGGCACTCCATGCCCATTAGGGCGGGGTGGGTGCGGGGTCAGGGGTTATTGTTTTTATTTCAACAACTTACATTTTTGTTGGAGCACAATTGTGCTCAATTCCCCTTAAAAAAAAATAAAATGGCGGGCGCGACAACCCTCCTTCCTCCAGGGATGTTGTGCGCTGTGTGTGAAACCAGGGGGATGATGTCGCGAGCAGAATATCACAAGATCCTCCCTCCCGGAAGGCTGGGAGGTGTAGAAAAAGGGCCTTTGTTGTATGTTGCTCTAAAATCTCTTGATCTGGAACGGCCACTTGCTCATTGCCAAAAAAGAGGAAATGCATTGCCAAAAAAGAGGACAAAAGAGGATGCAGATTGCATCAAAGCTGCATTTGCTAACAGATGCAAATTTAGAAATCATGACTATCATTTAAACAGAAATTCAATGCACCTCACCATAATGGGGAAGTCCAGGTGACCCATGTGCCAGCTCAGTCTGCTCTCCAGGTGCTAAGTCTTGATAGGCAACTTCAACGCCTTTGTGCTCGTCCTTCCGAAGGCTCTTTATCTTTAAAGCAGGCTTGGACCGGATAACCCTTCAAACCGAAGAGGGAGTCTGCCTTCTCATAGACGGCCATCCTCAGTAAAACAGGCCATGTGGCCACACTAGCTCCATGCAACTGTTGCCTCTTGGTACAACCATAAAGAGGAAGAGTGCACAAGCGCCTCATGCCAACACTTAAACACCAATTTCATGAGCATGTAATTATATGAATTTTGAACTTCAAATGGGGAAATCTTAATTCTCCTGATATTACTCAGAGGACCTTCTCTTCTGCTGCTCCCAGACTGTGGAATGGCCTGCCGGAGGAGATTCGTCAACTTGACAGTCTATTAGCATTCAAGAAAGCTATCAAAACTGATCTCTTCCAGCAGACCTATCCAGGGGGATTTTAGGATGCTTTAAGAATGCTTTTAGGATGATTTAACAATGTATATTATGTTCTTAATTCAGTTTTATGTATTTTATATTTACTGTTGTTCCCTGCCTTGATCAAAATGGAGTGGCGGGTAAGAAATAATAACAACAATAATAATAATAATAATGTATTTGTCCAGTGGTTTTGAATGTCGCCATGAAGAACCTCAACAGCGGGCCTTCCCTGTAGCAGCACCCACCCTCTGGAAAAACCCTCCCTCATGCGGTTTGGGAGAAGGAAAATGAAACAGCTTTTAAATGCCTCCTAAAAACATACCTCTTCACACAGGCTTTCCCTGGACTGTAGTTTATCTCATTTTATATTGCACTCTTAGCTTTTAACACTTTAAATTGATTGTATCCTTATTGTATTTTGATGGTTTTAATTGTGCACTGCTTGGAGAGCCTTGGCTATTGGGCAATATAAAAATGTAATAAATAATAATTCATATTTAATTCCAGTGCTTCTCTGTCAACAGTGGAATGGTGCTCTCTGCGCTGAATAAGCTGGTCTGTCCGCCTTTGTTTCCATTAGCCAAGCCGGGCCAGGCACGTGGACTGAGTAAACTTGGTCGCTGGCCTTTAATTCCGTTGCTCGCAAGAATGCTGGGCACCTGTGCGAAACAGAATGGCCCATTTGCACACGGCCCCATTCCTCAGGGGAATGCGGACAGCTGGCCGGAAAGGGGCTGTGTGTTGTTTTCTCAGGCTTTCATTGATCAGGGAATGTGTGAGCACCTGCACTGCTTACACAGGCCAGGCAGTTTGCCCATTGCTCCCATGAGCAAGAGACATCTCCGGTTTGGACCCTGGACTGTTTGAAAGTAGGCGTCCTCGAAAGAGGTTGTGAAGAAGTTGGGGAAAGGGGCAACAATGCACTGCCCTGAGCAGCAGAAGAAAGGCATGGGATTCATTACAGGCCTTTCTGCAATGCTCTTACAGCCACAGGTGCTTCCCCAGCTCCCACATCAGGCAGCTGATTCCCATTAATGTTTTTTTTTACAGGGTTTGCCTCACATGCGCTCTTGGCACATAGTGGAGGTAGTGACCAGGCGCCTGAACCTCCTCCTCATTCCTTCATCTTGAAAACAATAAGAAACTGGGGAAATGTTTTACATAGAACTGCTTTTTGTTTTGTTTAAAAAGAGGGATGGAGAGAGACAATGGCCATTTCTACACCAGCCCGAAAATGTAGACTGGTCATGGCCAAGTCCCTGTGCATCCAAATGACGCACAGGGACTCCCAGGAGGAAGGAGGGTCGAGAATGGGTTTCCCAGGGATAAGTAATCCCTGGGAAAACCTCATTCTTCCCATGGTCTCGGGATCGTCCCAAGACCGCGGGACGTATGGCCGCCAGTCCCAGCTTCTTCCCTTTCCCCACGAGTAGCAGGGATCAATAGAGGGAAGGAACAGGGCCAGGAGGAATCAGGGATGGGGGGGAATGGGGTTGGGGCTTCTTTTTTTAACTTACATTTTAGTTGGAACACACGTGCACGCATCTCCTTTAAAAAAAAAATTTAAAAAAATGGGGGCGTGACACCCTCCTTCCTCCCGCGATGTTGCGCCCGCATGTGGACTAAGGGGAGGATCTCACAATCAGAATATCGCAAGATCCTCCCCGTCCCTCTACACTGGTATGGTGTAGAAAGGGCCCAAATCTACTATAGAAATACTTCCTCTTCACTGATAAGAGTTGCAGATGGAGGTTGCTGCGACATAAAACACAGATGTCAAAAGTACTTTTTGCTGGCAGAACTCCTTGGTTTCTGACTCTGCAAAGTATATACATCAGGGGTGCACAACCTGCAGCCCTTGGGCACTCCATGTGCATTCCCCAAAGCTGGCAGGACCCAACCCACTTTTCCCCACATCCCAGCTGATCAACTAGGCTGTGGGGCAGGAGAGATGCTGTTCCCTGTTTCACTGCTGCTAGTAGTGGCAGTGAAACAGCCAACTTGATGGAAATCACTGGGGGACGGGAGAGGCTTTTATCTCCCCACTCCTCAGCGGTACCTAGATCTCAGAGATGTGTGTGTGTTTGTGGGGGGAGATTTGTGTGTATAGGCATGTGTTTGCATGCATGTGGGATTCCCAGCCAATATCAGATTTCTACATCCTCAAGGCTGAAACCATGGTTCATCCTTCTATGTGAAACCAAGCTTGAAAATGAATTTCTCCAGGGCAGTGGCTTGCAACCTTGAAGGAACCCTTGTTTCACTGAGTTGTGTGCTGCCGCCATGAAATGTTTGCACATTCTCAGCATCCTTCCTAACTACAATTCCCAGGATTCTTGGGGGGAGCCATGTCAAATTAAACTGCTCTAGAAACACTGTATGTGTTTAGCGTAGATACATCTTCTCTTTACCACGTATGGACGATGGTAGTTCATTGTAGATTTCTCTCTCTCTCTCTTTCCAGGTGATCTTCCGTGCCTTAACTCCTGCTAACAAGATTGAAGACCCATACAGCCCTGAAGCCCAGGACCTCCTGAAACTCACCAATTTGCGGCTCTTACTATTAAAGAGGCAAGAGTGCCCTTGCCAAGGCTCAGGGCTGCTGGAGAAACCACACAGATTTGCCCATTATGCCATCTATGACCTAATTGTCCGCGGCAGCTGCTTTTGTAACGGCCATGCAGAAGAATGTCAGCTTGCCAATGGGACAGGTGTCATCGACAATGTGGTGAGTATCATGTTATGCCTCCTTGTAGTATGAGAAGAAGAAGAAGCTATCTCTGAATATCTAATGCTTTATCTAATATCCCAACCTCATTAATTTTATCAATGCAGATAAGTTTATCTAGACTACATGCCTTTTAGTATGGACATAGTGAAATTTTCAAAGCAATAAAATAATACCTCTTTGAGCCTTTCTTAAATATAACTGGCTTATAGGTCACTATAGACTATAAGCTATTTGCTACCTCTAGTATCAGAGGCAGTATGATACTGCCTCTAGTTACTGGGCTACATGGGTGGGAGCGTGCTGTTCCACTCATGCCCTGGCTTGTGGTTTTCCCACGAGCAGCCGGTTGGCTCCTGTGTGGAACTGCTTCTGCCTGGTGAAGCTCTGTGTTTCAGTGACAAAAAGATTTATTTTTATTATATTTATTTTCATCCTGCCTTTAAGGATACAAAATCTTTCCAAAGTGTCTTAAAAGGAATTAATAAAATCACAGTAAGACAACATCAGAACATAACAATTCATCAGGATCCTTCCCACAGGGCAGTTGGTGTCCCTTGTATGTGTGTTCATTACATTTATATTCCACCTTTCCCTCAAGGAAGTCAAGGCAACAGGCATGATTTTCCCCACCATCACCAACACACACACCAATTCTATTCTCAGAACTGGCCCAACATTACCCTGTGACCTTCTTGGAAGGATGGGGATTGGAACCTGGGTCTCCCCAATTTTGGGCTGACATTCTAACCACTATGTTACACAGGTGCTGTGGGAGGGAGGGGACAGACTAGTTGGAGCAGCCTCTGAGGTCTTCCTTGGCTGGCTGCCTCCCTTGCTCTCTTGTTCCTCCCCACTGATGTGGACGGTCAAATTCCCTGGTCAGTCAGTCAGTCAAATTTTATTGCTTTTGGCCAATGGCCTTTGGATAAAACAAACAACAATACAATTATCAGCAACAAAGAAAAACAAAAGGAATTACAGAAGTTAATCATAATGCATATAAACATATTGCATGTAACACATGGTATACAAAATTTAAAAGTTTAAAAGTATGGAATAGCATGTCATAGGTGATCATATGTGATATCATATAACTCAGATATGGTCAGGTGTGATCATCTCTTTTACAGTTGATCCCCCCCCCTTCACTGCTGCACCTCCATTAGAGCAATAAGTAGTGGTGGGGCCAAGTAACAAGAAATGAATGGGGTAACCTGGTATCAAATCCTTCCATTGCTGAGGGGAGTCAGGGAAAAGCACATAGAATGGTCTTTCTAGAATCCCTTAACCTTGTTTATTTTAACCATCTGACTTGGAGCTTCTCTGGATTTTTTTTTAAAAAAATCCCGCTGCCTAGCCAGGGCCTTCTGCTTCCGCTTTCTTTCTGGGATTGCAGTCCATTGACATGGGCGACCAGGTGGTTTGAATCTTAATTCTTCCTCTCTCTCCCTGCATGCTCCATTCACTTCCATTGAGACAGAAGCCTGGTTCGGATGACATATTAGGCAATGGAGGGGGGAATAGCACACTCACCGTTCATTATTTTGCTGGTACTCCCCAAATGACATGTTGCCCCTCCCTCCGTCGCGCAGCTGTAAGTCCCGGCATTCTTCTGGGTGGCTGGTACTCCCTCCCCGTCCTCCCGGCCCTATCCCATCAGCCAGAGCGAGTTCTGCTGGCTGTACAGGAGCAGCTGGGGCGTTTCTGGCCGCTCCTACTGGAGAACTCTATCATCTATGGAAAATGCACTTGACCCGGGGGGGGGAGGGGGGAGGGAGCCCTCCACACGGCATTTTAATCAATTGATTATTTGATAAGCAACGGAGCAGCTCATTGTTTTTCCACGTTATTTAAATGAACAAAATAACATATTGTCTACTGTGTGTCTGTTGTGTGTCATCATCCCCCACCACAACACAATAATCAACTCAAAGGACAGTTGCCTCTTCCCCCTGCCCCCCCCCCCAGTTGATTATCATGTAATCTGAACCAGGCCAGTGCCAACTAGTGGCAGAATTATTATGCAACTCCCAGTTTACACACTGGGAAGTCCTGCATTTTCCAGGTATTACCACATTATCTGTGGTTCTTTTAAAAGCAGAATTTCCAGGGTCTAGGGTGGGGGATATCCTAGTTGTTGACGATGTCATATAATTGACCTGCAAACTTCGATGAGTGGCCAATCACAATAAATTACTTGTTTAGAGGAGCCCTTGATTTGTACATAGAAAGAGTGAATTAGAGGTGAAAGAGAGCTAAAAGAGAATCCAGAATTTACTGGGATAAGTCAGACTATAGGTGAAAATAGAGTTTTAATCTTTGGTGACTATGGGCAGAGTTCACCATCCAACAAAGAAATACAGTAACTTATGCAGCTTCCATGAGTCAGCAAGGTGGTATTGTTTGAAATATCCTGGCAATTGTTGCTTGTGCCAAGAAGGATCACAGAATACTAGCTCTGGGATAACATCTTTAAGGTAACTTCTAAATCTCAATTATGTTGACAAGCTCATGGATTACCTGGTGAAATTAGGTTGGAGAGGTGTTTTCTTGTGATCCTGTACATCAATGTAGCCAATTTAATTTAATGTAATTCTGAATGGAGTGCTAAGCATCTAAAACACTTGCTTTCACATATCTGGCCAAACTCAATGTATATGAAATATTTGTTTTTAATTATGAATATTTTTTAACATGGATGTAGTACTAACAATGCATTGGTTGCTATAGGGTCTTAATTTTTATTTATTTATTGAAAGAAATGTCTAGAGGGAATGTTAAACCCTCTTCTGATTAACAGTCACTCTCAGTTCCAACCTTATTTTGGCCTCTAGAGAAATGCCAGATTTGCAAGGAGTCTGGGAATTAGTCGTTTTTTGGATAAGCTGGGAACAAGTTTATAATTACATCTAAAGCAAAATGACAGAATGAGGGCAACTTTTCAAAGCTCCTTTGAGTTTTGTGAATTACTTTTACCTACATGTACCATATCTATATCTATCCTTTTTCAGTTTATCTTTCCCAGCAGCTTAGACTAAAGTTGGATAATACGGATCTGGCACATGGTGACATAACTGGCAAAATGCCTGTCACTGTGACAGGTAGGATGCTTGTGGAAAGAAGCAGTGCTTCTATTTGTATTCAGCTCCCTCACCCTAATGGGGGTGGGGGTTAATTCCTTGGCCATGTTTATCCTACCTAAGATAAACCTGTAGCCACATCCATGGCCCTGAAAAGAAGGTGTGTACGGTTGGACCTGTAGATGTTCAATTGCACCACTCATGAGATCCCTTTTGGAGTAGGCCAAGCCACCCTGTGTGTGTGTGTGTGTGTGTGTGGTGGGTGGTGGTGGGAGGTTATCGTGTAGGGTTTGTTTCCACAGTATGTCCCCAAATGCAACACTCTACGTTGCTTCATAGGACTGTATGCTAGGCATTCACATATATGAGAAAAAGTGAAGGGGAAACTATTGTGTTGGGAGCTAAATCTACCCCTGGAGATTCAGCACAAGGGCAGGTTTGCAAATTGGGGCCTGTTTATTTTGCTGTGGCGAGAGATCCTTGATAGGAAATGATACCCAGTAGCCTTCCCGACCAATGAGAAGCTCAACAATCATCTTACCCAGGCAGAATATGCCTAAGCATCTTGTACCACAAGGGATCCTTTATTTATGTATTTAGTTGTTGTTGTTGTTTTAATCCTGCTTCTTCTCTTTAGAAAGTGCCCAGACTGGCTAACAACACTCCACATTATTTATTACAAAAAAACCCAAAACAATAACCTGTCACTATTTGGGCTGTGCACAGACACACACACCCTGACTCACCTTGGAGGCCATTTCAGAGCCTCTGAATGGCCACAATTCAACTTGGGGCACTTCAGGGGGGTCCTGCCTCACCTTGGCGCCAGAGCAAGATTTCCCCCCACCCCCCGTGACTCAGCTTTGCAGGTTCCTGGGTGCTAGCCATGTGGCTAGCGCCCAGGAAAGCTGGGCGCAAGGCCAACCAAGAGTCCATGGGACTCCTGACTCCCCATTCCCCACTTGTAGCCCCCTCACCCTCCCATTCACAGCCCCCTTGCCCCCTGCCACCCAACACAGATCTGCAGCTGCCGGGACTTACCAGTAAATTGTATCTTCCTCCCAGAGAGCCACATTTTATAGTTAAGATCACGGCAGCTCTCTGTTTTTACTATATCTATGGCAGGGATGGCACAGCAGTGTGGCTGTGGTGGCAGGAGGTGAGCAGGGAGGGAGAGGGAGGTAAGTCCAATGGACTCACAGTACTGATCTGCTTTGACCTTGGGGCAGGGCACCTCGGGCCAACCCAGCACCGACTCAGATGAGGAATTCAGCCCGACTCGCCTCTGTTTCAGAGATTTGGCCTGAGGTCGTGCACAGCCCTAATTACTACTTTTAAAAGATTTTCAATATAAAAACAACAGCAGTTATTAAAATAATTAAATAGAGGGGGGGTGTAGAACAGAGAAAACAAACAAACAAAATTAAATTAATTAACCAGGCAAACTAAATGCCTGACAGAATAAAAAGATCTTAGGGTGCAATCCAGTGCATGTTTAGACAGATAAAAGTCCTCCAATTCCCAGCATTCCCCAGCCAGCTATGCTGGGCATTGTAGGTTTTTCCCCCCTGTCTGAACAGGCATAGGATTACACCCTTAAGGTAGTGACTGAGATACATCGTAAGAGGAAGCCAGATAAATCTTCTGAGGCAACCTGGACACCATCTCAGATCCTGGAACAACCAAAGTCAAGTCTTAGAATTTGATAGCAGGATTTCTGTGGGAGCTTTCAGTGCCTACCAAGACTGCCGAAGTGGGCTGCTCTGTTGATTGGTGGTGACTGTGTGTGTGTGGTCTAGAACATGAGTGAGTTGTGATTTGTCCTATGCAAATATGTTTCCATCTAGAATGAAGAGGGAAAGCTGAGTATCCATGCTTCTCAAGTGCCTTTTTGAGGTCAATATGTGGCTGACTTCTTATTACAATGATAAGTCTACAAAGAAGTTTTCTCTCTTCTCAAAGTCTCAATAATTTCCTTCCCTGAGCATTGTCTTGTTGTATTTGGCAGAATCTTTCAATAGCATCTAGGAGGCTTTTATTTTTCACTGAGAACCAGACTAGCAGCTGTGCTATGATGATACTTTCGGACACAACTGTATCATGTAAAAGTGCTCTCACAAGTCCCCTGTTAAGAATGTCATATTGAATATAATATTTTGGCATCATTCATGCTTTGATTTTTTAGGGATTTTAAAATGGAAATTAACACAAATGCTTACATCTGTGTAATGTTTGTAGATAAAGATATGAAACCTGGCAACATGATAGCACTTAAGGAGGGATTTAGCCATGCCAGCTTTGAATCAGATCCATTCATGTCTTGATTTTTTAGGATTATTTTTTTAAAAATATCCCCACTCCAGCCTTCTCCAACCTGGTACCCTCCATATCTATTGGACAGAGCCCCCCCTTGCAATGGAAGCCCAAGCACTGAAATAAAGAGCCTGTCTGTGCCTGACTCAGGTGTAAACCCTTTCTCACTCACCATATTTATTATATTTATTTATTTATTTAAAGATTTTTATGCCGCCATTCAGCCAAAAAAGGCTCTCATGGCGGCTTACAAAAGTATTTCTTGACAGTCCCTGCCCACAGGCTTACAATCTAAAAGACATGACACAAAAGGAAAGGGGATTGGGAGGGAGGAGGAGGAAGGGGAAAAGGAAAGCAAACTCAGGCACTACAATCTTAGTTGGAAAGTTCAGCAGTTACAGGTGACAGCAGGAGGGAGGGGGCTCTCAGCTGGAGCTGGACCCAGGCACGGTGGAGAGGTGCCTGGCTGCTGCTTCCTCCCTCTCTGGTGGCCTCTCCAGAGACAGTTGGTAGCAGGAGGGAGGGGGCTCTGAGCTGGAGCTGGACCCAGGCACGGTGGAGAGGTGCCTGGCTGCTGCTTCCTCCCTCACTGGTGGCCTCTGCAGTTACAGTTGGTAGCAGGAGGGAGGGGGCTCTCAGCTGGAGCTGGACCCAGGCACGGTGGAGAGGTGCCTGGCTGCTGCTTCCTCCCTCACTCACTGGTGGCCTCTCCAGAGACAGTTGGTAGCAGGAGGGAGGGGGCTCTGAGCTGGAGCTGAACCCAGGCACGGTGGAGAGGTGCCTGGCTGCTGCTTCCTCCCTCTCTGGTGGCCTCTCTACCATGCCAGCCAGCCAGCCCAGAAGCACTTTCACACAGTGGAAATGTGGATGCTAGACTTCTATGAGTCTGAGCAGAAACATGCTCCCTCTCTCCTTCCCCAATCCTCAACCAGAATTAGCAGCCAGTTAGTGTTTCTCACTCCCACAAACACTGTGATTGGAGGAGAACACAGTCATGGACAGTGCTGTGGCTATTCCTAATTGGTTAGCCACAGATGCCAATATCAAAGCTACTCCTCACCCCACTCAGTGTCTTCCAAATATGGAGATATTCAATTTACACACACACACACACACACACACACACACACACCCCAGGATAATTCCGGAGGCTTTAGACGCTCCGATTGAGCACGTCTCCGCTCTGATATTAATCGATGGAAGTGGCCAATCTCTGATCTGGGAGATCAAATGCTCTGTGGATGTTTGTGGTTACCAAATAATTCCAGGGTGGAGTGCACACCCCTAATCTCTACATTAAGAAAAACTGAGTTGCCTTACTGGGGCTTTGCTTCATGCTTCTTTTGTGTGATTGTAATGGGCTGCATTACATGGGCAGACATGGGGGAAGTGTAGGAGATGTGCAGGAAGTTGACAACGTGATCTAAAGGACCTGCAAACTTCTGTGAGTGGCCAGTTATAAGTATGCCATATGTTGTTGGTGTAGAGATGGTCTCTATGAAGAGTAGCAGTGGAGGGAGCAGAGAGTGTTGACAGGGGGAGGAGAAATGGGTAAGTTTGATAAGAGTCTGGAGTTCTAGAGAAGCCTGAATTACTCAGTTTGCTTTTGCTATTATTATCAATTATGTTTTACAGAAGCTAACATAATATAATTCTTGCATGACTTTAATTTTTTGAAATGTACAATTGCTCTTTTAGAACTGCACTTCCTTTTCTTTTCTTTTTTTATTATAGAACTTATTTATTTAAAAAGCCATGGCATCATGGGCCATCAGTCTCAGCTGTAAAGACTAAAATGCAGAAGATTGCTGCATGACAAGTGTTTAAATCGGAGCTTTGGGAGGAAAAATGGAAAGAAAATTGGACATTATAATGAAGGCAGTGATGTGGAAAATTTATTTTTCAGGGATATTTAGAAGGTTCTTCCGATTCATGTTCCAAAGCAGCATTCAATCGATTAAACCAAGAGCAAACAACACTAGTTAACAACTGAATTCATTCTGTTTCCTTCTTTGGCTGTTTGGCTCTCTAATGGAATCTAAAAGCCAAAGTATTTAATGCTTTCATCTTGGCATAGCTTGTCATTATGCAGTCAAGGACTCCTTTCACAACTAATTTCATGTCCCTCTAGATCTTTGTAATTCAGACTTGCTTTCTTCTGAGGTGGAAATGCCTGACTTCCATTTCATTGTTTAGCCATGGAGGTCAGCATGACAGAATTAACAACAACTGTATGAATTTCACAATATTTTAAGTAAAATTCTGAGCCGCCACACCTTAATCTGGTCTAAATCTAGGATTCAATTTAGTATCATAGCAACAAAGGATGTTATTAAACTCTACCCATGACAAATATGGACCCATTTAAGGAATGAGTCGATAAGAGGGAACCAAACTGCTATATAAACTCTTTATGATGTCTCTTAAGATGAATAACATGCTAAATTAATACAGCTGGTAGAAGAATGAACGCTCTGCCCATTGCAAGAGAAAACACATCACCACCCACACTATTGGCATAGTGATTGTAAACTATCACTGGATTTCTTCATTTTTATTTGTTTTCCACTACTTGATCTGCCACTAAATGACTTCATCCAGCAGAGAATTAAATTGTTTTGTTTAACTAAAATTCATAAATTGGTCATTTCTCAGAATTCAACGGGAAGAATGCATCCTGGAATGCACACTGTTACCCCACAGCAGCGAAACCGCAGGGATTAAAGGCAACATAGTGGCAATGCGACGCCATGAAGGCAGGGCCTAAATCTCTTACCTTGCTTTGCTTAGTCCTATTGTGAGTTTCCCTTTGCTCAGCCTCCTTTTAAGCTGAAGTCAAACCACCAACTCATCCTCAACCCCTCCTACCCTCTCTCTGGCCTCATCTACACCTGAGAGGCCTTTCGGGATGAGGGGAGGAACTCGGGCTTACCTGCTTCCAGGATCGTCTCCCTGTGTCTAAATGCCCTGAAAAGGGGCGTTCCTGGCATGGCATTTTTTTTCATGCACCTTGGTAAGTTTTTTTTTTAAAAAAAAAAACTGGAAAAATTCAGCACCCCAACACACCAAGAGCCATCCCAGGGATGGTGAAAATACTGCCCCCTCCCCGCTTTATTTATTTGTTTATTACATTTATATACCGCCCTACAGCTGAAGCTCTCTGCACTTTGTGCCCATTTGAAGAACCCTGCTACTCATGGGGAGGAGGGAGGACCCGGGAGTCCATGCCACACTGCCCGCGGTCCTCAGGGTTGTCCCAGGACCGTGGAAAAAATCAGGGAGGTTGTCCCTGGTTGACCCTGGGATCCCCTGTGTGTCATTTGGACACATAGAGACGACCCTGGAATAAATGGCAGGTGTAGATTAGGGATGTGTGTGTGTGTGTGTGTGTGTCCTTCCCTTCCTGGAAAGCCTTCTAGAGTTAACAATTTCATTGCTAATTTGTTATACTTTCACAGTACACTTCTGAACACTTGATATAGTAGCCCTTGTTAAAAAGTTACTTTGCAGGATCCATTAGTTCCATAGAGAAATTAATTTCAGTCCTTATTGATGTCCCTATTAGCTTAAATTGAAATTCACACAAACAACATTCTCAGGATTTGGTTGCACAATTTTGGAGGTGGGCGCAACAAGTTTGGGCTTATTTTTTCATGCCCCAACTGCGTTTTAAGAGTGAAATACTCATGCACATCCTCCATTGGCTGCATGTTAAGTAGACGCTGGACAGTAACACTGCTGCAGGGAGACTGCCTTGCTGTTAGGAAACTGCCTTGCTGCCGCCGCCTCCTCCTCCTCGTATGGTTGTGCACTCCAGGGCAGGATGTACACTATTGCTTTAAAGCAGTTTATAACAGTAGTGAGAACTGTTGGGGCCCAGGGCACACTCCACATACAGCTTTCAAGCCATTTTCAAAGTGGCATATCCTGCTTGGTGTACATCTGGCCCAGCGCTATGGGAATGTGGAGGAAAGACAGGCATGGATGAGTTCTCCTGCTTGAGCTGTGTGCATTGTTTACTCACCAGGAAATTGCTTTATTTTAAAAAGAAGTTCACAAAGTGGTGCAAGTTAGGGAACAGACGTCCCTTGCTAGGTGTTATTCATACCATAGTCACTGTCCTATAGATGTGTTTGTGGCACAAGTGTCATGTTTTATTTATTTATTTACTAAAACATTTGTATCCTTCCCTATATCATTTGGGTCTTAGAGCGGTGTATAGATAAAACCAAACAGTATGAAACAATAAATAATGCACACAGCTAAAAATGTATTAAACCATTAGCAAGCTAAAACCAATAGAAAATTTTAAAGCAATAAAAACAAAACTATGTGCAGCTTTAGGCAAATTTAGCCCTCAAAGGCTAAATTTAGTCCTCATAGGCATAAGTGGAGGACTGGGAGGGGGTCATATTTTCCTCAGCAACAATATATTGCAGTTCTGAGTACTGGGGAAAATGTGATATCCTCACCACAGACGCACTTAACAGGAAGGAAGGCTTCTGGATCCCCATCAAAAAAATAAGTAACAATTTTGCATTTATTGCACAAAAAAGCCTGGAAAGACCTTTAACCCAGAATATCCTCCTGGAGCATGGCAGCCAATGACAGCACAAAAGGAAAAGGTTTCATACCCAAGGCGTAAACAACATCATAGAATTTCATATAATCAGCCCTTAATACAAATCCTAGACTGTAATCTCCCAAATCTCTTTTCTTGGCACAAGCAAAGTAGTCACTCCATTTTGTTTTACATCAAAGCAAGAGAAGAAAGTATAACAATTAAATATATGAAATACCCTTGAAATGAATGTGTGTCATATCATAGAGCAGCTTATATTAAGCAAATGACAATATGTTTCAAAGATATTTAATCCATCTGAGGTCATGCTAGTTGGTAATCTTGATGTGCTGGAGGAAGTGGAGCTTCTTGTGAAAGATGGGCTAGGAGTTTCTCCCTGATCAAGTTAGGAGCCTGTGGTTATTCTTGGACCCCACTTTGCTGTTAGATCAGCCTTTCCCAACCTGATGCCCTCCAGCTCTTTTGGACAACAACACCCAACATCCCTGACCATTGGCTATGCTGGCAGGGACAAATGGGAGTTGCAGTCCAAAATATCTGGAGCATCACCAAACTTGAGAAAGTCCTAGAAAGACAGGTGCTGACACGGTGGTTGACTTCAATTGTTACACAGATCTTTCTCTTTACCATGACGACCCATGGATTGAATAAGTTCTTGAGGGAGTGCATTGCAGAGTTTGGGCCCCAAACTTTGGGGGCAACACAGGAGAATAATATTCACAGATAGATTCGTAACATTAGTGTTGTCATTGGGAGGATGCCCAACCAATGGTGGGAATGTATGTGAAAATTTGAGCTCCACTTCCTTTCACATCTGCTTTCTTGCACACTTCCATCCTTTCATGGGACTGCTTGCTTATTTTCTCCCTAAGCCTTCTTGCATTTCTCTACTTCTGGCCATTGTCTCCTTCCCCTCCTTCCTCCATGTTTAAAAAGTGCCTCATCAATTTTCTTTTTTAAAAGATGCCTTGCTAAATCTCTCCAAAGGGCAAAACAGAGAAAGTAATTTACCAGAGAGCAGGGATCAGAAAATGGGGACTTGCCCTTGTAAATAGCAACATCTGGAGTCTATGTCATCTACCTCATCTACAATTTCTGGTTTGGGGTAACAGAACAGAAACCTGGGTTAAGCAAGGTAAAACTTGCTTTTCTCTACCCATCTTCTTGGTGTTCTTTTCTCATGCAAACATTATATTCTTCTCTAAATACTTCTGTACTGTTCCCTCTGATAATCCTTTGACCAACTAAGTTTCCCAACTATCTGATTCAATATGTGCCAATCTTTGTGACCTCCAAATCCCACTGGGGCAACTGTTTGCTGTAGCTAGCAATTCACAGAACTTTCAGCAAGCCATCTTATTAAAATAGTGGCATAAAAGGAAGGCTATGGACGTTTAAAAGGAGACCTATTTGATTGCTAGTTGGGTGATTTTAATCACTTAATTGTGGCCTTCTGCTACTTTCATCTCCTGTGAAAACCAACACTAATCCGGCCAGTGGAGACCTTTGATTGGAAACACTTGTAAGGGCACTTAAGACTAGTAAACTGGTTTAATTGGCCTCAAGTTTTCCTCAAAGTAGCAATTTGCCATTAAGTACATGTTTTGTTTTGTTTTAAAATAATCAACTTAGTTTGGAACAATCAAAGCCCTTGGAAAGGAGGATTGTCCTAGAGTCCTCAGAAATGCCTTCAGGTTTTCCTTCAGCAGTAAACATAGTTGTGTCTACCATTTTCCACACTAGACTCAACCAATGCGTTCTGTCACAGGTCAGTGTAACAGCTGCCTTTCTCTGCAAGTGAATATAAACTGTAAGGATATAAATACTGTAACTGTTGAATAATACGTTCTCTAGAAATGCTACCTGTGATAACGTAGCCAAAGGGAGGGAGCTGGGGGCTTAATTTGCATCTTGTTTTAGCCCAAGCAAGATGAGGACTAACAATCTAATCCCCTCCCTAAAGAGGGCGTGAGAGAGAAGAGGTGGCGTAGCTCCTTCCTTGTTCAAGCAAGAAGGGGGATAAACATCCTTTGTCGTTCAGCCTTCCTGAAAAAGGAAAGAGAGGGAAGCAATAGCACAGGGGGTTCACTGGAATAACTCCAGTCATAATAACAATAATAATAAAAAACAAGGGTAGAGGGGAAGGAGTACCCGAGTGTTCCCTCTTCCTCAGCCACTTCATTGTCACTATAATAATAAGAAAAAGAACTCAGCAACAACAATGTTTCCTTGTTTACTGAAACTCTTCCCCCACCCCCAACATTTTTCCATCTATGGGCACTGTGTGCTAATGGTTTTTATTCCTGAACAGTTAGAATGTTTTTGGGCATTCAATTAACGTTCATTTCAAAAAAGTGAAGTCATGGCTCTTGCAGCTATAGCTAGTCAGGCTTAAAGACTACAGCCTGCATTTAACTCCAGCATTTTATCTGTTTTTAGCTTCTGAATGCCTGATGCTTTCAAACTCTTCTGTCCAATAAAGCACCCTAAGATTATTCTTCTCTTGGAAATCTCACTATCATCAACATTGTTTATCACTATCACCAGCATATGTATCCTGCTTTTCCCTCCAAAAGGAAGCCCAAACAACATCATACAGAATACGATGTATCAAACAAAATATAAAAAAGAATATGAAAAATTAACTGCAACAAATCTGTAAAGAAACTTTCAATTCAAAAACATAATGTCAATTAATAAAGACAAAATGCATAAATATTTTGAATGAACAAGGGGTAATAAAACACAACCCATATTTAAGCAAAAATACACACTTATACCCAAGTCCAGAAGCCACTATTCGGACTAAGGCTGTGAACATCCCCCCATGATTTGACTCAGGGCACCTCGGTACATCCCCAGACCACTTCAAATTTGGTTCTAAAACCGAAGCAGGCTGCCTGTTGCAAGTGCCCAGAGTAGCCAGGTGTGAGGTTGACCAGAAGTCCATAGGATTCCCCTCCCCTCCTGAACTGAGCCAAGCTGCTTCCCCGCTACCCACAGGACTTAACTGAGGCCTTTGTGCAATCCGGCAAGCCACCTGTCCTGCAGAAGAGTCGCTCTGGCCTGCCATAGATCTACTGTTGTAAACTATGGCAGCCGGAAATGGAGGATGGGCGGCTCACCAGCACACACAGAGGCTTCAGGTAAGTCTCACACGCAGCTGTGAAGAGATGGGGGGGCCTCAACTTGGAGTCAGTGTTTGGGACGGAGGCAAAGCACACCCCTAATTTGAACATACCATTAAAAGAATCCAATCTTCCTTTGGAGCCAGCAGGGGGGGAAACTAGATGCAACTAATTAATACATTAATTATACCAAATACAAAGAACCACTATACCAAGAAACCACCTCATGTCAAAACTGCTCTCTTACAACAGGATAATACAGGGGGAGAAAAGGAGAAGGCAACTGGCATTACGTACATGCCTAACACAGCAGCCTATGGTGGTGATGGTGGTGGTGGTGGTGATGGGGGAGGGGTTATATGGCACAGTTCTTCATCTCACTCCTTTCCTGCCATTGCAGCTACTCAGTTGACCTTTTCCAAGGCCTCTTGGAATTTAGGTCAAGATGTCTTCAGAGCAAAAACTGGTCAATTATTCCACAAATCTGTGGAGATTTCATAATTGAGCCCCACATAATCCTGCAACAAAGCCTTCAAACTAATTTTCTATTCCTGAAGATGTAAAGCCAAGTAAAATGAGTAACACTGAAGTGCTTATGACACTTATACCCTGGAGTGTTCCGCTGAGAAGCTCAAAGAACCTGACAGATAGTCTCTGATCCAGGCAGCTTTCATGACCAGGCCTGCATAGTTTCAGTGTTGGAAATGGTTCACCATGGGTTGGATCCACATTTACATCCACTATGCTGGCGGAAGTGGACTTCTCTGCCCTCTTCTGCCCATGGCAGCCCCTCCAGCCCCCTCAAGATGTTATACAGAGAGTCAGGAGATCCTGCTGAATGAGCGAGCTGTGCAGGGTGTGGGAGAGGGAGTCTCCCAAATTGGGCAGAGTGACCTTCCATAAACAGAGCCTTTCCTCTTGTAGAAGATGGATTATGGATCCAACCTCATGCCTTCAGACCACTCTCTGCATAAAGTTTTATTGACACCTCTCATCCTTCATTTCTAGATGAGTGAATAAATAATATTTGCTCCCATGTCCTTCTTCTGGACTTCCCATAAGCAACTCTTTGGCTACTGTGGGAACAGAATGCTGGATTAGATAGGCCTTTGCTCTGATTCAGGAGGGTGCTTCTAATATTCTTAATATAATAACCAGTTTGTTATTATACAGAAACACAATGGCCTTTCACTGGATGACTCTAGAAAGAGTGTGAGACTAGAACACCTAGGATTTCTTCGTGGATATAGACAAGGGTTGTTATCTGCAGATGTATCAACTCAAATATCAACTCTAAAGCCCTGTGCAGATGTTCAGTGCTTTTTGGTTCTTTATTGTCTTTTTTAATGTTTTAATGTAATACCATATAGTTTCTATATAAACTTGAACTATACAGAGTAGCTGTCTTGCTCAGTATATTAAAAGTTTTCTAAATACTTTAGTCACTTTCATATTACATGTGACTATTGACAGTGATACGGTCACCAATATACCCACCCCTTTCTCCCATCTCATCGTCTTTACTGCATCAGGTCAGGATAAGTTTTTTTCTACTCACCAGGGGATAGGATCATGATTGCATTTGCCCTGCTGTCTCTGCTCCCAACTCCACATGTTCACCTGAAGGTCTGAACAAAGCCTGTGTGCACACACATTGGGTTCCATCCAATGTTAGTCTATTTTAAGTGCCAATCATTTCAGTAGGTCTACTCTAAGTAGGACTAACATTAGAGACAACCCGCTATATATACAAAGGCTGTCCTTGTGTGATTGAGAACCCTGCAAAAGGCAGCATCTCCAGTCTTGTTTAAAAATCCATGTCCAGATTTTTAGGTCAGCTCTTCCCAGTTTGGTGCCCTCCAGATGTGTTGGCAATTGGCCATGCTGTCTAGGGATGATAGGAGTTGTAGTCCAACACATCTGGAAGGCATCAGGGAAGGGAAGGCTGCTTTTGGTGGGGGTCAAGAGCACGGATAACTTTTGATGCATGACTACATGTAAACAGCCCCTCCATGCATACAAATTAAACAAAAGCAGTTCATGTAACACTTCTGTCCCTTCATGCTGAATAGGCTTTCACCGAAGAGAAATCTGTCTCCAAATCCTGGGCAGAAGAGAATTTGTATTGTTTTGCAAGAAGGATTGTCCCTTCCTTGAGGCCTGCAAGTGACTTGCTGCTGATGACATGTAAATCTCTCTGTGTGACCAAAATTCTTTTGGCGATGTGACAGAGTGAATATGCAGTCCAAAGACAAATATTGTTGGTGTTTCAGCAACAGTTGCCCAGTTCTTGAAAGGTTCCAGTACTTCAACTTTCATTCAATGGGGGAGGAGGGGATCAACCTGCTCCCCACCCACCCACCCACCAAATATACTGATGTCAGCCAGGATGTAGCGGCCGTGGTACCAACAACAGTAGCAATCAGCCACAGGATGAAGGAGGCTAAGTGGGGTAGACGGAAGAGGAAGGAAGGATGAGGTGAAAACAAATGGAAATACAAGTCTGCGTTTCAGTAGTTGGCGTCACAAATGTCCCAGCCAATGTGCTCCTTTTTTACTTTCAAAGTGTAGTTTCCATCCCTTTGCCGTCATAGTGATGCTGGCTGTGAACAAAAGGAATTCTTGGTTGGGGTCCAGAAATCAAATCATTGTGACAAGAGCGGATCACAGTGAGCACTTTAATCCTATTCTCGCTCAGTTGCACTTGCTGCCAGTTCGCTCCTGGGGCCCATTCAAGATGCTGGTTGTTATCTACTAGTGAAATGCCTCTCATTATGGTACGGGTGGGTGTTGTGTTTGTGGAGGGAGGACCTGTATATTGTATGTGTGTGCAAGGTGTCTCTGCTTCCATTGAATTCAGCGGCAGCCATTCAGAGTGGGAGTCTGCTATCTATATAGCCCACCTCCTTCACCTGCAAAGCCCAGTCCTTGTTCTGCTGCTTCTTCTTCTTCTTCTTCTTCTTCTTCTTCTTCTTCTTCTTATTATTATTATTATTATTAATTGGATTTTTATACCGCCCAACAGCTGAAGCTCCCTGGGCAGTTCACAAAAACTAAAACCATTCAAAGTATAAAACAAACAGTATAAAAACATGATATAAAATATACATTAAAAACTGATTAAAAACATACCATACATGATTAAAACATCTTTAAAACATTAAAACATCTTTAAAATATTCTAAAATTTCACTGGCTAAAGGCGCACCTTAAAATATTTTAATTCCAGATTTACCAGGAATTCATCAGTGTCAGTTCAGAATATTGTTCTTGGTATACGCTAGAATTGAGTGTCATTTTTGATGGAAAACTGGGATATAAATGTAAATAATTACATTAATTAATTAAATAAATTGTGTGTGAGAGAGAATGTGTTTTTTTCAATCTTACTTTTATCATATCCAACTTCTTTGCAGTCCTGAACTTGATATACCTTCTTTAGTTCAAAATGTGCCTGAAATGCTACATGCTAAAGCCACAGCCATTCAATTCTTTTCTCACCCCCACATCCTTTGTAAAATCATTCCTAAATTATGATTACATTTGGGGTTTTGAACACAGCCAACATTCTTACATGATTAGGGTGACAGTATGACAAGGAGGACAGGGTCCTGTATCTTTAACAGTATTATAGAAAAGGAAATTTCAGTAGGTGTCATTTGTATGCACACAGCACCTGGTGAAATTCCTTCTTCACGACAACAGTTAAAGCTCTTTTTGTATCTGGTCAAGAGGGCAGGGCTCCTGCAGCTTTAACTGTTGTGATGAAGAAGAAATTTCACCCGGTGAAGTTTCACCACACAGACAAATGACACCTGCTGAAATTCCCTTTTCTATACAGCTGTTAAAGATACAGGAGCCCTGTCCTCCTTTTCATATGGTCACCCTATACAGAATCCTCTAGAGCAGTATTCTCCAACATGGTGCCCTTGGGATGTGTTGGATTACAACTCCCATCAGTCTCTAGGGTGATGGGAGTTGTAGTCCAATACATCTAGGGAGAACCAGGTTGAGAAAAGCTGCCCTAGAGATGCTGTGCATAATGTGCCCTGTGCCCTATGTCCTCCCCTGAGGCCAACTACAGCCAAGTGTGGAGGGGAGAGAGAGAGAGAAATGCATACCCTGAAGTCTGTGTTCAGTCTTCCGTGAGGAGGCAGCCAACCGCTCTGGGCACAGCAAATCTGCCAGCTGGCTGTAGAGGAGAAATGGCATCAGCTATAGCCTTTCCCCATATCTGATCTGAAGGGATTAGGAATGAGGGGAGAGAGGGACAAATTGCTGTGGTGAACTGGCAATGGCTGAGGGCAGGAGAGAGGCATGTGAAGGAACTGTCTTTAGTATATTTCATTTCATTTGTAAGACGTCTCACCAGTTTCTCTTAACTGAAATGATGTGTACAGAAAGAGGAGGGGTAGAGGAAACACAATCTTTTTAACTTTCTTTTTAAGTGGGTTTTTTTTTTTAACAAAACACTGCAGAAAACCGTCACTGGCATTAGTAGCAAGATTAAAGGGGATTTAGATTAGATTCATGCCTCAGTCAGAAATGAAATCTCAGGCTCCACTTTTGTATATAACATGCAGTGAGGCAGAAGCATGGCCGTGCGACTACAACACTTGGCATCCCAGTCCATGCGCAAGATAGGAAGGAAGAAGCTCTCTAGGGCTGTGTTTGTTGTTGTTGACGACCACGAATGGGACACTGAACCGCATGGGACCCATTCAGTTCAGTTTTCATTCATCTCACAGGGAATGCAGAGAGGAACTAATGGGCATGAATGGGAGGCCTATTTGTGATTTTTTAAAAACGTTTTGAAAAAGAGAGAAAATATTCAGAAACAATTGTGAGCACTAAAATGAAACAAATGCAAATCAACAAAAACACAGAACAAACTAGACTTTCACAAATGAAAACGAATGGAATCCTGAAGCGAATTTTGTTAGTTGCACACCCTGAAAGGTAGGGTGACCATATGAAAAGGAGGACAGGGCTCCTGTATCTTTAACAGTTGCATAGAAAAGGGAATTTCAGCAGGTGTCATTTGTATATATGGAGAACCTGGGGAAATTCCCTCTTCACCACACCAGTTAAAGCTGCAGGTGCCCTGCCCTCTTTTAAATCTGGTCACTCTAGTATAGCTCCTGCAGCTTTAACTGTTGTGATGAAGAGGGAATTTCCCCAGGTTCTCCATATATACAAATGACACCTGCTGAAATTCCCCTTTCTATGCAACTGTTAAAGATACATGAGCCCTGCCCTCCTTTTCATATGGTCACCCTATGAAAGGATTCTTTTAGGTTCTTTGGTAATGTATTTTTCTCAAATTAAAATAGGCCTGGTCTCACACAGGTGGTCAAGTCAGAACTAGAGAACACACTTATTACTTCTAATGTTTGGTTAGAGGTTCTCTGTTGTAAATTTCACAGATCTTCCACACATTTGTGATTTTAGTGATGCTACCCAGAAGGAACACGATGTACAGATCTCTTTGAGCACATCGCCTCCAGGCCCATAACTAGGCTTTCTCCTGATCAGGCTGTATAAAGAAGTGTGCTCCCTATACATCCTAGGACTTCTGGAAGAGGCAGAGGCCAATGAGGCACAGGGTTGGGGGGGTTATGGAAGGGGGATAGGAGGCAAAGCCCTGCTACCCTTTCTTAATGGAGGAAGTTTGAACAGCCTTTTGGAATACAATGGATGGATGTTCAAGCTTGGGGCTCTCCAGTCCTTTTAATGTTTGTAGTTGTTTGACTATACTGTTTTTATTTTGGACTTTTTCTTCTTGCCTTGACAGGTCCATGGGAAGTGTGCATGCAGACACAACACTGCAGGACACCATTGTGAGAGGTGTGCGCCATTATACAATGACCAGCCATGGGAGCCAGGCGATGGAAAAACTGGGGCACCGAATGAATGCAGAAGTATGTGGGTATGGTGAAGAGAGAGCAGTGATGGAAGGCGGCAATAATAATAAATCATTCCACCAAGCAGCAAAGCCCTATAACAGCTAATTCATCGGGTCTGGATTTATGATACCCAAGCAGCAGATGGAGAATAGACTGCTAAGTAACTGCATGAAAATCCTTTCAGTCACAGAGAGAGAGAGAGAGAGAGAGAGAGAGAGAGGGAGAGAAGGAGAAAGACATTGAACAGCTGCACACATGTACACACACACACACACGTAAATGTGACTGGCCTATTTGATATATTGTAACATTTGATATACTGTAAAATAGGGCAAAGCTCCAGTCTTCAAAGAGATTTCCACTTTGCATTGTTTTTTATATGCTGTGAAAGCAGAGCAGAATATATGTAGTGGGATTTTAAAAGTTCACCAATTCCTCAGCAGTTGAACTTCAGTTCTTTCCATTTTATTGAAGAGTGGTACTTAATTTCAGTTACGTAAAAAAAAAAAACATGGTAAGAGTCAAAGCACCACTCTTTCGTTAGAATAACAACAACTACTACTACTACTACTACTACTTAGATTGGGTATAGCTGTGGATGTCAAATTGAAATAATGTTTGAAAAGAATAAACTGGATACAGCAAAACTGTAACCCCAGAGAGGTTTTCCAATCAGAATTTAGTGGCTTGCCTATAAGGCTCTGTGGTGTGAATGATTGAAAGTCTAACCTAGTGTTCTAACCTAGAATTCTAACCTGGCAGGAGATGTGTCCACCATTGCCCACTTAAACTTTTATTGGCCTAATTTACAAACACAGACTATCACTATTCCAAAGTGATTCCAGTTTAAACTAGTTGAAAAACAACAACAGTACTGAATAACATCAGTTATACAGGCCAACTTTAGCCCCACAGGCAATATGTACATGCCAATTCTCTTATCTGAATTATAGAAAAAAAATATCTCCCCATCCTTTGTGTCTTATTTAATGATAAAAATACAGCAAACAAGCAAATACATTAATATGACAACAGTAAGTGTGTAATTACCAGAACAAATGAAGCAACTAAAACATCTACAGTATTCAATGCATTTCTTTCCCCCCAAATTCAAAGGGTTGGAACCAGACTTAGTCCCAGGGAAATAATTCTGTGATTTTGTGGGCAAATGCAGGATTTCACACATATACTTTGCAGGTCCACTTCCTGTGGCATCTCATCCATCAAACTGGTCCCTGTGCACAAGATAGCAAACTTCTGGGTACGTGAGCATGAGGACAATTATATTATGAATAAGCTCCCCATCATTAGCCCTCTTAATCAGTTTGTCTATTTAAAAGGAATAATCAATTCATACTATTGGATTTTCATTACTCCTAATGCTTCCTTGCTCTTACCAAAACATTAGGGGTAGAATCCACTGAAGTCCTACTACATGACTAACTTCAGTCCATTCATTTCAATGTATCTACTCTAAGTAGGACTTAGTTGGATTCTAGCCTATCAATGGGTAGTGGTATCCAATGGTCGCGCAGCGCTACTGCTGATATTCTGCTAGCATTGGTTTATACTAGTGCAATGTCGTTAGTGCCAGCATCAGTTTATCCATGAGAAAAAGTTCACCCCATCGAAGTGACATCCACTTGTACTATTATGTGATTAAGAATCATATTTCTTCTTCTTCTTCCTCCTCCTCCTCCTCCTCTTCTTCTTCTCTCCCCCACAGAATGTCGCTGTCACAATCATGCCGATAGCTGCCATTTTGACCAGAGTGTCTGGCTGGCATCAGGAAAGCAAAGCGGAGGTGTCTGTGACAACTGCAAGCACAACACAGAGGGCTATCGGTGTCAAAGGTGCAAGCCAGGTTTTTACAGAGACAGAGGAAAACCCATGTCATCCCCAGAGATTTGCAAGTGTATGTCATTTTTTTGTGGAATGTAATATTTATTTATTTGTTACATTTCTATACTACCCAATAGCTGAAGCTCTTTGGGCAGTTCACAACAATTAAACCACAAAACCACATCATAAAATGCGATATAAAATGTAAACGCTTTAAATTATAGTATAAAAGGACAACCCAAAATAAAACCTAGCAGCAATGCAGAGATTTAAAACAACAGAACAAAAGACTAAAATGCCCTCTTCAAATCCTTAAAAAGTTTTCACACAGAGGAGGGCCAGGTTCTCTTCTCGGTCATCCCAGAGTGCAGGACATGGAATAATGGGCTCAAGTTACAGGAAGCCAGATCCCGGCTGGTCATCAGGAAAAACTTCCTGACTGTTAGAGTAGTACGACAATGGAACCAGTTACCTAGGGAGGTTGTGGGCTCTCCCACACTAGAGGCCTTCAAGAGGCAGCTGGACAACCATTTGTCAGGTATGCTTTAAGGTGGATTCCTGCATTGAGCAGACAGTTGGACTCAATGGCCTTATAGGCCCCTTCCAACTCTACTATTCCGTGATTCTATGATTCTAACTTGAGCCCATTATTCCGTGTCCTGCACTCTGGGAGGATCGAGAAGAGATCCTGGCCCTCCTCTATGTGACAACCTTTCAAGTATTTGAAGAGTGTTATCATGACTCCCCTCAGTCTTCTCTTCTCCAGTCTAAACATGCCCAGTTCTTTCAGTTTCTCCTCATAGGGCTTTGTTTCCTGACCCCTGATCATCCTGGTTGCCCTCCTCTGAACCCCCTCCAGCTTGTCTGCATCTTTCTTGAAGTGTAGTGCCCAGAAAAAAAATATGTATGTGTGTGTGTGTGTGTGTGTGTGTGTGTGTTAGTTAGTTAGTAATTATTGGTGTAGGCCCACACACCCATACAAAGCATTGAGACTGACACAATTCTAGGCCATCTCATAGACGACAGTGTCTGATCTGGGGAGATCCATTGTTTAAATTTGTCTGTACACCCTGAGTGTCTCATTCTTTTCTAATCAAGTGTGATTCTCATCCTTTTACTGACTTTGGGGAGAAGAAAAACATAAGAAGTGTAGAATGGTAAGACCAGTCCGAAACTACTGTCCCTCAGAGTCCAATCCAAGCATGCTTATTCCACTTCAGGCTCAAGGTTTGTTTAATTAATAATTCTGTGCATTCTGCTCATCGATGTCACCAAGAAATGCTCTTCCCATCCCTGGAGCATTTTTGTGCTATAAACAACATCTTAAATCTATATGCAAGCAATGCTTGAAAAATGTTGGGAGCAGAGGCTGAATTTTGTTGAGGGGCAGGTGTTGGCGGCTGGGCAGGTTTTGATTTGCTAGAAAGTACATTTGTCTTTTCAGTAGCATGGTCAGGCTCTGCCCCCCTCCCCCCATGACGTGTATCTTCACTTTAAATTTCCTTTAAGCAAGTAAGTGGCCTGCTTCTGAAGTTCTACTGTTGCCTTGATAGACCTAACCCAGGTCTCCTTTAAACTCAGGTTACAGATGCTTTTCACATTGCAGTTGCTTGGCCCCCAGCTATTGCTTGAGCGGCCTAATCACAACGCCTCCTCTGTTTTTGCCCTTTTGTGTGTTTTGCCTTTCCTGAATGCTAGTGCTGGCTCAGCCTCCGGCTCCCCGCCCCCTTCACCGACTTTTAACCTTTTATGAAAGCCCACAGTGAATGAGAAGCTGCTTAGCCTAACCTCTTGGTGTGCCTGACCATGTTGCATGACACCCAAGGACTACTCTTGGAGCTCTTTTCTCCTGTGACTTGGTAAAAGCGAAGCTTTGTAAAAGCTGCCATTGCACAAGATTGAATTTCAAGCCTTTTGGCAGTTGAAAGATTCTGTGTCCAGGTTCTAAAGTGGGGCCAAGGCTCTCCAACCAGAAAGGTGCATTATTAGATATTCACTTAGAGAGCAGCAACAGAGAAGTTGAAACCATTATTTACTAAGGAATCAACCAGTGGAAACCCTAGACCACTCTGCTTGGATGGAAGTAGATCTCAGTTTTCTGCATGGCTCTTTAATCTGATATGGGCCACCTTTTGCCCAAGCAAAGTTGTGACACATTTACCCTCAAATAGTCTCTTCAGAATTCACCTCTGTAAATGTGGAAGCTGGATGTCCATTTTGAATATTTGAATATAGGTTAAGCCTTCCCTAAAAATTACAAGCAGTATTTGATACCTGATAATTTTGTTTCAGTTTTTGATAGTTGACATATAGAAATATTAAGTATTTGATAGCAGGCATGCAATGGTAACTTCTTTTTTACAGTATTTGATAGTTGACAAGCAATAATATTTGACATATGCAATGGTATTTAATATGCGATATTTTATAGTTTACTACCTGCCAACATCAAAACAGAAGAGATGCTAAGAAGTCTTAAGCACCTGTAGTAAAAATGTAACATCCATAATTTTGAATTTAAAATTTGAAATATAATACTCAGAATTAATAAAATCTGAAATTTTGTCAAATTTAAGATTGAGGGCTATAATAAGTAGTTGCATACTTTTTTCAAGCACAGGGTAGATTGACAGTAATGTGCATTCGGAGGAGGTAACCCACCTCCTCAATGAGAGCATTGGATAACTTTAGTAGCTCCATGCACCATTCCAAACATGTTTCAGGTACCAAATTATGCATCAGAAACTTGAAGAGATACAAAATATATACACAGCATTTCATTTCATTGATTACATTTCTATACTGTGCAATAGCCAAAGCTTACTGGGTAGTTTACAAAGATTTAAAAAACTTAAAAATGCAATACTGTACATAATATAAACTGTTTACGTATAAATATATAAACAGACAGCACACACCTACCAATGTTAACAATCATCAATAAGAATCTCGGATCCAAATTATAAACCTTATCATATGGTCCTAAATGCTTGGGGGTAGAGGAGAGTCTTAACCTGGCACTGAAAAGATAACAATGCCGATGCCAGGCGGGCCTCACTGGGGAGATGTTCCATTATTGGGGGGTCACCACCAAGAAGGCCCTCTCTCTTGTTTCTACCATTGGAGTCTCTCTCAGAGGAAGGACCTAGTGGAGGGCCTTAGGTGATGAATGTAGCATATGGGGAGGTTCATGCTAGGGGAGGTGCTCCATCAGGTTTTGTGGTCCCAAGCCATATAAGGCTTTATTGGTTAAAACCAGCACTTTGAATCAGTCTCTGAAACATATAGGCAGCTAGTGCAAGTGGGCCAGAATTGGTGTTATATGTTTGGAGCTTCTTGTCCCTCTAACCCATCTGGCCACCACATTTTGCGCAAGCTGCAGCATATGCAGAGAGATTTGCATACTTCTAGTAGTAACAGAATATGGGAATACTACTATATCTACACAATTAGTGGTTGTACTAATTCCTATGATGTTGATGCATTGGGTTGTCACCTATGGTATACTAAAGATCTTACTGCAGAGTGTCATGCATTATAAGTCTTTCAGCAGGGGTCCACAAATCTGCTCACTGGGTTACCAATGGAGACCATTATTATTATTATTTATTTATTTATTTATTTATTTATTTATATAGCACCATCAGTGTAAGACCATCACTTTTGATCTGGCAAGTGCAGCATGGGAGAAGTCCCACTGAAAGTGCATGAAAAGCATCGAAAGCCTTGCTTGTCTCTGTTTTCACACTGTGGCAACTACACATTTATTTGGCTGCCAAGGCTAGCCAATATTTGTGGATCCATCTCCCTTAGTTGACTGTAAACCAGGTTCTCTGATGTGAATGGCCCTACTGATGGCCTTTTCATCAGTGTTTGTTGTTAATGACCAAGCCACTAAGCAGGACGCCATAGCTCAACCGTCCGCAACCTGGGGAAGTTTCGGACTACATCTCTTACCAACCTCAGCCAGAATAGCCAGTGATCAGGTAAAATGGGAGGTGTATTCCAAAACATCTGAAGGGCAACAGGTAAAAGAAGGCTGCCACAGCTTACGATTCTTTATTTGTGCCACACCTTGTCCTGCTGCAAATACTTGAAAAGTTGGGATCTACCAGGAATAGCTCTCATAGTCAGCTTAGAAAAGCCAAAATGTTAAATATGCACCGTCTTCCTTCCTTTTTGCTTTTTTTACACTGTGAAATACCAAAGAGGAAAATAACAAATTTGTCATGGCAGATTGCACAGATGTTTGCAAGATGAGCAATGCAGCTCTCAGCTCCATTGTGAGAAGGAAGAAAGGAAGGAAGAAGAAATCAGGAAGGGGGAGGGCATCCAAATCACCCCCTCTCTTTCTCCAGTGGGCACCAGGTTAGGGAATGAATGCAATGGCAAAATCTGAATGAAATACCCTATTAATCCCCCAATGAAAGCCTACTTTAAGAGTGCTCTTCCATCCAGAGCAAACAACCGAGGCTCAGCTGAAACAGGCCCTCAGGCTCCCAAGAAGGAACGCGAACAGGATCCTGCTCGGAAAGAATCTCTCAGCATTAGTCACAATAATCGAGCGCATTCTCTCTTAATCACCAGTAAGAGGGGATGGGTGGGAACTGGGTTGTGTAAGAGTCTGAATGCCGTGATGCTGGCCAAATCCTCCTTCGATGACTTCCGATCAGTAGGGATGCACAGACATTCCTTTAAAATGCATTAAACAAAAATCGCAGCCAAAATCGTAAGACACAAACATGAGCCCATCTGCCACTTCCAGTTATCCTGTCCTTTTGCTCATCTCTGGCCTTTCTTCTACTCTTTTGGTACCAAGATAGGGTGGAATGACTGGCAGGCTGTGCACATGACTTCATTCTAATGAAGGTTTGATGAGACACAGAAGAGCTCCTGACTTTTCTCCTCCCCACCCCCAAAAAAAAACCCTCATAAAAAGCAGCCATATGGGACCTTTCTTAGGTTCACAAGAAAACTAAATTGCCCTATCTGAGAAAACGTCATTGGAAGAGTAGAATGAGTGAACTTCAAATTGGGTATTCTACTTACTGGGAGCAAGTCCATCTCTCGTAAGAACATAATAAGAGCCATGCTGGATCAGATCAAGGATCCACTTTGTTCACCCAACTGTCAACAACATCCTCCTGCCCATGTTCCCCAGCAACTGGTGTACATAGGCTTACTGCCTCTGATACTGGAGGTAGCACATAGCAGTAGATGTGGAGGAAGAAAGAGAGCTCTAGCGTGGGAGGAGCAACATCTGCAGAATCTCAGTGGCCTGGTTCAGGGATGGAGAGATGCAAGGCCTGGGGCCTAAATCCAGCCCACTTAGGGTCCCAAGCCAGACCTCTGGGGTTCCCATGATGACCATCCCCCCTTCCTCTGGCATCAGCCCTGTAGGAGAGGTTGAAATGCCTCTACTAAGGTTTAGTAATTGGCAGTAAGAGCTTTAAGCTAAAACACACACACCCTTTTGCCTTCAGTTCCTCCCACCACTGAAATGTAGCCCACGAGAGCTTCACTAAAATAGAATATCATGCTTAGGCTGAAGGAGGTTCAACCCCCTTGGCCTGGTGCATGAACAGAATACACACACACACACACACACACACGAATGAGGGGGAAATCTGTGCAGTTTGCACTGTAATGTGAATTTACCTAATTTCAAACTTCTAAGCTCCTATGCTAGTGGTTCTCAACCTTCCTAATGCCGCGACCCTTTAATACAGTTCCTCATGTTGTGGTGACCCCCAATCATAAAATTATTTTCGTTGCTACTTCATAACTGTAATTTTGCTACTGTTATGAATCGTAATGTAAATATCTGATATGCAGGATGTATTTTCATTGTTACAAATTGAACATAATTAAAGCATAGTGATTAATCACAAAAACAATATGTAATTATATATTGTGAAATATGTGTTTTCCAATGGTCTTAGGCGACCCCTGTGAAAGGGTCGTTCAACCCCCAAAGGGGTCGCGACCCACAGGTTGAGAACCGCTGTCCTATGCGAACCGAAATCCTTCAAAATTTGTATTTTGCCAAATTTTGCAAAGGAGTTCTCCAATTTATTTGTTATTATTTTTTAAATGCATATGCCAGGAAAATAATGTTAAAAATGCATTTTATAAGAAAAAATGCTTGAAAAAGAATTTGTATATTTGGCAAAACAACATGCATGCATGCATGTGTTAGGAGAAAAATACATGCTCATGAATTTCCATACTTTTTTTTTTTTAAAAAAAAAAACCCTCAAAGTTCAGGACCACTGAACTTAAGCTTACAAAAATGAGAACCTGAGACAAAAAACAAAACTGACAGATTCATCGATCCCTAATGTACATACACATTCCATCACAAAGAACACACATTTATCGATATGGGTTGTCTCTAGTGAATATTTGGTATAGAAATGTAATGACATTTCATTCTAATTTCCATGCTGAATGAGTAAAGGCTCCCACCAGAATTTCAAAATTATTTCAAATTTATCTGAGAATGTTCTGATTGCCTTTCTGACATGAAGCTCTTGTTTGATTGATTGATTGATTTAACTTCTGCCCTTCCACCAAGAAAATGGCACTCAAGGCAGCTAACAATCATAAACACATTTTTCTTTTTTAAAAAATGCCAAAACAGTTAAAATTATTTATACACACACACACACACACACACACACACACACACACACTGTATATATATACAAATAAATTAAATGCACATAAAAACACCACCAGAAATTACAGAATAAAAACAGTTCCCACTCCAACAGACCATTTTGCAGCCCAAAGCCTGTTTGAACAGAAACTTCTTTGCCTGCTGATGGAATGAAAGCAGAGAGGGAACCAACCTCGTCTGCTTTGGCAGCAAGTTCCATAGCCCAGTAACAGTGATTGAGAAGTCCCTTTTTCATGTCCCCATCAAACGTGCCTCTAAAGGGTGCATCATCAAGAGAAGGGCCTCCCACAAAGATCTTAAAACTTGGGTAAGCTCGTATGGAGAGAAGGCAATCTTTCATGTAACCTGGTCCCAAGGTGTATAGGTCTTTAAAGGTCTTAATCAGCCCTTTCAATTGTGTCAAGATACAGACAGCTAGCTTGAAAGCCTTGTGGAGATTCCACCCGCAGTCCCTAACTGTGGGCTTTTCATTTCAATGGCATGTTTACCTGTTTATTTAGCCTGCTCCTGCCACACCATGGGCTCAGTGAATTCAACATTCAACCACAGCTGGAGATGCCATCCCAAGACGGGATTCTGCTACTGCAAGCCAGGTGTCGCCGGCCCAAAATGTGACAGCTGCCTCTTGGGATATTGGGGCTTTGGAGAAAATGGCTGCCAACCTTGTGACTGTGCCAGAGACTGTAACAAGCACACTGGAGAATGTCTGAAGAGGTATGCAAAGTCCTGATTGTGAACTGAAAATGTACACAATTGCTAGGCTTTTAAATCTAGCAAGATCCTTATTCTTGTGGCCTTCAATTTGTTGTACAGCCAATAATGCTGCAGCCCAACTGGGTGACTGCTGATTTCTTTTCCAAATGATATGATTGCCTATTTCTATGGAACAAACACTAATGATTGGTTCTTGCCAATGTCCAGTGTTTAACTTTGGTCATTGGAACTCTGGAGTTGAGCTTGCCTCTCCATCACTGAGCAGTAGGTGAATGAAGCTGAGGCTAATACATGGCAGAATATCTTATCCTGTAATCCTAGCTCGGTTTCCGCTCTTTCTTATTTCCTCTTCCCAGTTATGACAATCCAGCATTTTTCAATGTTCCAATTGGTGGGAGAATCCCTGACCTCATTCAAACACCAGCCAATGAAAGTGAAGATGAGTGGCAATGGAATGATCATGAGCAGGGATTTTCCGCATTAAGACATCCAGGTATGAATGTAGGTTTTTCAAGAAATTGATGAATTGACATCTTTGTTACAACTTTGCCCACCTGTTCAAGTCTTCAGTGTTTTTACAGAAATACTCAGAGCTTTATTTCTAAAACACTGGCTAAGATAAAAGTACTGACATCTGTCATGATGGAAGATTCACTGCTGAGCACTGAATGTTCCTTCTAACATGGAACCAGGTAACACCTGCAGGATTAAAAAAAACAGAAGTTCCAAGTAAGCAAGTTTAGGGATTACTATGTAAGCATTTAGCTTAGCTAGATTTCTAGACCTCATTATTATTTTGGCAAAAGAGTTGTCTCTAATCACTCAAGGGTCTGTATTTATGGATGGCATTTCCTTTTGTTCCTGAATTATTTTTAACCAGCACAGTTCACATGGAGGTTGAGGTAGCTCACCAGAATGGGGAGTGTATGCAAAAGCTACACTTTGGCTGCAATCCTATTCTCTCTTACCTGGGAGTAAGATCCCTTAAAAAACAATGAGACTTATTTCTGAGTAGACATGTGTAAGTTTTTGTTATGAATCACTCAAGCTCCAGGTGTATAAGCACAGCGTCTAGTATATTGTGTTAGGAAAACTCCCAAACTACAAGCATGGGATTACAGCCTTAATTTATCAGTCCCAATCCAGAGGAAAGGAATTTGTTACAGCTTCCTTTAAACGGCTTTACAGCTTTCTCAAAAGTGCTCATATTCAGTTAATGACGAGATAAAACATCAGTTAGGTTGTGAGATTTTTGAAGTGTTATTTTGTTTCCACTTGGAATCTGATTTCTGACCTGCTTCCTATTTAGTACCTGTTAACTGTGCAATAGATTGCATGCAGGGCATTTAGCTTACTACTGAGAAAGCTTGGCATAGCTATTTTCCATTACAATGTCAGATTTGCAACTAAACGATTTCTCTCTAAAATCTATTTTAATGGCATATCCAGATATTTGAATCAGAATATTATACATGAACATAAAAATGACTTGATTTCTCACCCACCCATCCTCTGTCCTCTTTTAATGTAACCCCCATCCTTCAACACTTTGGCCTATGGTTCCCTGGCTAGAAAAGTGTGTATGCAAAGAGAAGATACTAGGAAGCGTCAGCAATTTCTGCCAGATGAAATATGCTTATGGTAAGTGAGTGAAATGCTGCTTCTCATTTAAATGGGGCGGGGAGGAGTAATGGAAATGCCAGTGCCTCTTTGCTCTTGCTCTCCAACATTGGGGAGTGGGGAGAAGACAAATGTTAATTGCTTCACAATGGAAGTAATACACATGGCCATCTAAAAGGGTTGGGTCTGTATGACCATTATGTCCAGGGCCTAAAATTACCTTGCTGCAGCACTGGAGCCATATAACTCACCCACGGGCCTTCTCTGTAGCAGCAACCGCCCTCTGCAAAACATTGCCCCATGCAGTTTGGGAGGCAGAAAATGTGGTATCTTTCAAACGCCTCCTAAAAAAAAATAACTTTTCACCCAGGCTTTCCCTGGGCCTTAAGTAAACTAACCATGCCATGCCCTTTTGCTGTTCCTTGATAGATTTTATTGGAGTTGTTTTAATGTTGTGTTTTTAATGTTGTGTCTTAACATATTTTAATATTGTAAACTGCTGAGGGTATTTAATATAATCAGTGGTATATAAATGCCACAAATAAAATAAAATAAAATAAATAATAAACTTATGACACATCGCCCCCTCCTCTTCATCTAAGGAGCCCAGATCAGCTTATACAGGATTCCCAGGCCATCTCTCATTCAGGTAGCTTCCAGGACTAGATCTGCTTTGTTTCAGCAGTAGGACTGCGTCATGTGGTTTCAGACCATTGTCATTCTGTTTCCACCTTTTTAATTTGGCTTTTCAAACTGTTCTTGGGGTTTTTAAGGATGTTTTTAACGTTTTGCTATGTCTTTATTGGTGTATGATTTTTGTTTTCTGATTTTTTGTAAAGCTGTCTTGGATGGTTCCAGAAATGTAAATAAACCAGCCTTGGGAAGTAAGAGATTGGGAGTGAAAGCACCCACAGCCTTTAACTTGCCATCATTTATTGCCCATTGGTGGCAATTAGGGATTCAACCTGCGGGTTTTGTGGTGGATTACCTTTTTCTGAGTCACATGGACTTGTGGGTTGGTTTTTAATTTGGGGGGATTTGCTCTAATACACATTAGAGCATTTGTGTTACGTGCACAATAGAATTAGCTCAAGTAGAACAACATTCTTATTAAACCAGTCTGATTCCGTCAATGAGCAATGAAAGATGAAACAAAAGACACCTAAGAATCTGTGAAATACAGACAGAATAGGTTTAACAAATTCTGATTATCCCTAGCGGCAATGGCCACTTCCCTCCCTGAGTGAATAGCAATGACAGTGCTAGAGAAAAGATTAACCACCTGCACCCCACAGTCTCACGTTTGTCCTCCTCTCCTCTCTACACTTCACGCTTTTCATGTATCATCTAGTTTGGCCTTAAGATGCTCAAGAAATCCACATTCTGTGCCAGAGCTGTGAAGAAAGGCAGTACTGCTAATAAAGTGTACTATGACCCTCTTAGCAGTGTCTTCAGCTTCTGCCACTTTTGCATAGCTAAATATATTGCCCTTTGGGTGAAATTAATGGCATTTGTCTTTTACTTTCTGGCAGTGATAAAAGCAAAGATCCTCTCTGCCCATGACAAAGGAACCCACGCTGAAGTCATAGTGAAGGTAAAGAAGGTTCTGAAATCAGGCAAAGTGAAAATCACCAGGAATAACAGGAGCATCTATCCAGAGTCTTGGACCAACAGGGGATGTACATGCCCTATTCTTAATCCCGGTGAGTATTCTGTATTAATGCTACAGATGCTGTGGGGAAAGGGTACGGTCATGGATTTCTTCAGTGAGGAGGCAGATCTACCTAGCTCTTCACAGAATCCATCTTGTGCTTTGCAACTTTTTGTCTGCATATGAAAAGATCTATGAGCATAAACCAGCATTTTCTGCCAAAGGCAGCAGCTTTACAGAGCATCCTCAGACAAGTGTTTTTTCCCACGCTCGTTACTGCCCACACATGGTTTTTTGTATGTCCTTTAGATGATATCGGCCTCTTGCATGTCTCACACTCCTTCTGGCCTTCATTCCATCTCAAAATAAACCCTGGTATATCTGTTTTTTTTTTAATTATTTTATTGTTTTTGGAAATGAAACGTTCTGCCATTTACTGTTGTGTGCAGAAAAAATTGTGTGATAAAAACGCCCATGGAATGAGCCACGGGGTCATTGTTTATTTCCTCTTTCTTCCCCATGCAAAAAAAGAGGAAGTATTGTGGGACAGAAGCAGGAGGAAAGCGATGGTAAGGAAATGCGATTTTCCCCCATCCGATGACGCTCTTACTCTCAAATAATGATGCTACTTAGTCGTAATGCAGGCAGCATACCCACAAACAAAAGAAGAGCCTGTGAATGTTCTTGCCATTCTTTTCCCCAGAAAAAAAGAGCAAGGTGGTGCCCCAGTGCACCCTGAATATTCCACGCCTCATCAAGCAGCTTACTGATCTCCTGTGAGTTGGCCTATCCACCACAGAATTCGCATCTGTGAAATAATAGTAAAACTATGTGACCATATTAAGGAGATGTAGTGTTTCTTTCAGATGATTGGGTCAGGTTCTGTAGCACTAACTTTCATGGCAGCCTTTTGCATGATTCTTTCCATTTGACCTGCTATACTTCATAATTCAATGCCCCATGCCCCAATAGGTCCCATCTTCTTTAAACTGGAGCCTGGGAACGTGCTCTGGACCGTGGATTTCATTTAAAGTCAAAGGAACCAGAGAATGAACCAGATTAACTTCTGGGTTCCATTAGGTTAGGATGAGCAAACATGCCTCCCCAAAGGTCGCCTCTGCCTTGGCCCTCATCCTTCGATCAATTACTAACCGATAAATTATATTCTGCTTTCTTTATCTTGAGACTAAATTAAACACACATCCACATTGACCTAAAGGAAGTGTTTTGTCTAAAATGCAGGGTTTATAACCTAATCAGTCACCATGATTAACGTGAGAAGAAGCCCTCTGTGAATAGACTATCATTCTACTGCATCGTATTCTTTGAAACTCCTGTTTGGATTTTCCATTTGCCAAGCCCTATAAACGAAGGCAGGAGGCAGACAATAGCTTCTTCTTTCTTTATTAAGAGAGAGAGAGAGAGAATTGAAGGCAATTTGAAAGGGAAATTGCTGCTTATGGTGTGTATGCATTACTCATCCTTTTTGCCTGTGCTAAGTAGGTTTGGCAAAAAAAACGGTATTGTTTCCAAAATAAGAAAGAAAAAACAACAACACAGCAAACCAATTAGATCTGAGTGACAATGAGGCAAAAGGAATGAAGTGAAGCCTCTCACAACCCACTGCTGACTCTCTTACATTGTTTGTTTCCAGTAGAGTTCTAACTTTAGAACCTAGCCCCTGTTGCTGTCCCTGCAAATGGATCTGCAGCAATTAGCAGGTGATCATGTTTATTGAAGTTGTACCTCAAAGCATTTTTCATAAGTTATGAGGAGGTGGGGGTGGTGAAGCCCCCATTCCCAAAGGTTTGCATTAAACTTTAGAGAACAGGCATTTTCTAAAAAATGTTGGGAGGAGTTGACTTATCTTCACAGCAACACTGTGAAGTAGATTAGGTGGAAGGAGGGAGAAGGAGAAGGAGAGAGACCTGGTTCACAAGATCACCATGGGTTAAACAACCCACAATGGCTTGTTTGAGCCATGGTGAATGCTAGGCCCCATTTGCAGTAGGCCATGGGTTATTTGAGGGTTGTTTCCCCCTCCAGCAAGTCATGCCGCCTGGGTTCTGAGGACACTAGTCATGCCTGGGTAGTTGATAAGGTAAATGGTGCTGGAAACGCACTGTAGTTTGTTTACCCCACGGTGATCAGGTGAACTGGCCCAGGGAGTAACTTGCCAAAGGCTATGAGTAGCCTGAACCCTAATCTCTTTCTGTGAATGGAACCGAGTTTATACAATGGGGTTTTCCCAGCTCCTCCTCCTATCTGCAGTCCCTTGTGGACCCCAAAAAACTGTTCCTGGGGACTGGGTGACACTTGGTCATGGTTTGAGGGGGCTGTAGATGGAGGAAAGAGTTTACAGAAATAGGGATGCAGGAGAATTTTGTTTAGTCTGTATTTTTAATTGAACTGATCTAATTCACATTTTCACCTGGATTAATATGAGTATTGGGAACAGAGTTCTCATTTGGAGTGTGCACTTCTCCAAATTTTGCAACCAATTTCTCAGGTCAGAAAAAAGTGTACAGAAATGAATATTTTAGGGGGAAAGTGCATACAAAAATGCATTATTATTATCCGTATTTTAGGAGGAAATGCATAAAATAGTATTTGTTAAAGAAAATCCATATAAAATGCATATTTTAGGGGGAAATGCATTCAAGTTAAATGGGAATTTTCAGACAGAAAAGGATGAATGGTACTGATGCTTGAACCCACGCAAAACTGGCATGACCAGAAATGGACTTAATCATACATTTCTGGGTGGAAATCACCTCGCTTTACATGGACAGGGGAGCAACTTAAGATTCAAGCCAGTGAGCTTGAACACCATGCAGAGAGTTGAACGCAAATCTCCCCAGTCCAAATCCAACACTTGATCCACTACACCAGGGGTGGGCAGAAAGCAGATCTCCAGATATTTTTAACATCAATTCCCAAAAGCCCTTGTCAGGATAGCCAATGGTCAGGAATTCTGGGACTTGAGGTCCAGAACTTTTGGAGATCTACTTTCTGCCCATCCCTGCACTACGTCACCACATGTGAAATACTGAAATATTGATATCCACACACATCTTTTATACAGTTCTGAATATACCCACATTCTCTTTCTTCCTGAATACCCTCAAAGTATTGCATCCTTCCTGTCTCTCTTTGTTTTCAGCAAGGGGAAGAGCGTCCTTAGGAAAAGACAAGGAACTAATCCACATTCGCCCCTGCTAGTCCAGTCTGGCACTACAGTCACTAGGGCTTTGTGCTGTGCATAGCAATCTGGCTCCCTGCCCAACTATCTCTATGGCATTGTACTGTATGTTCTTGCTTGGCTGGTGACAGGAAGTCCATATCTAATCTCACAGCCTTCAATCATAAAACTTCATTTATAGTGTAGTAGTGCCATGGAATTCCAGTACGGTTTTTTTAAAAAACAACAACATAATGATAGAAATCTAGAAACTAACAAAAAATAGTTACCCTCCCTCCACTACTTAATATAGATTTGGGTGGGTAAGGACATCAACAGGCATTGTTTGGTTGGGCAGTCAAACCACTAACATCAGAACATAAATTAATCCTCCCATCTTGCTTTATTTAGGAAGTAATCTACTGTATCAGTATAGGAGCAAAGAATGTAAGACCATAAGAAGAGCCATGCTGGATCAGACCAAGGGTCCATCTAGTCCAGCACTCTGTTCACACAGTGGCCGACCAGCCATCGGCCAGGGACCAACAAGCAGGACATGGTGCAACAGCACCCTCCTCAGCAACTGGGGCACAAAGGCTTATTGCCTCGAATACTGGAGATAGCACACAACCATCAGGGCTAGTAGCCATTGATAGCCTTTGCCTCCAGGAATTTATCCAACCCCCTTTTGAAGCCATCCAGATTGGTGGCCATCACTACATCATGCCAAGAGTCACTGCCCTCGTCCTAGAGAAATCAGCACAGATGTGCATACATGGGTGGATTCTACTCTCCCTATACCTGCCCTTTACTCCCTCAAACAAATGGTCCTAATAGAACCCCCAGACCTCTCTGAACAGGTAAGCGTCTGATTTTCTCTCCAGATGTTTGCCAGTCTCTTGCCTCATCCTCCAATCAAGCTCTAGGGAACTGTGGGAAGCAGGCCAAAGATCATACGCATTGTCTAGGTCTGCCCTCAGCAATTTATCATGGCAACTGCAGTGCAAAAAGAGCAGCTACTGTTGCTCACCTCATCATATTTTTGGAATCTGCTCTGCAAAGATCCTGGGAGACAAGATGTAAATATTTTGTTTTCCAAAATCTGTTAATTGTAATTAAGGACACAGACCTATACATGCTTACCTGGGAGTGTCCCATTGAATTCCATGGAGAAATTTCCCAGTAGATGTGCAGAAGATTGCATTCTCTCTCTCTCTCTCTCTCTCTCTCTGTGTGTGTGTGTGTGTAATGCTGTAATTTTATGAAATATTTTAGCCATTTTGTTTGTTAATATTTGCAATTGGTGAGTGATGTGCTTATTCTCTGAAGGTGGAAAGAACTGATGAGAGCATTAGTACTTCCTTTTCTCTTCCTTTGAACAAAGAGCTCCATCAGATGGGGGGGGGGAATCATGCTTGCCTACTGTGGCTTCTTCGCCCCCACTTTTGTTGCTCAATACTTCCTCTTTCTCTCAGGGAGAGGAAAGAGGAAGTAAACAATGTGCCCCATTCAGGGGGCTGTTTTGATCCCGCTGCTTCTCCTGCACACAGCAGGAGACAGCGGAAACTTCTGTCTTTAAAAATAATACGTAGTAAAGGCTTTTTTGGTCATGTAAAGGCTAGAAGGGGCGTGAGGCAGATGAGATTGTGAGAGGGACCCGTGAAAATCCGTGAGTGCCCAGTTACGAGTGTGCAATAAAACGCTCGTCTGATGACGCCCTTTAAAGTCTCTGCTATTGTGGATTATAACTAGTGAGGGGATTCTAGAGAAAGGGAAAGCGGTGCTTTCTGTGGCCCGATGAGATTGTGTACCGTAGCCACTATTTATTTTTATTGCACTTATATCCTGCCTTTTTCCTCCTGCAAGGAACCCAGGGCAGCTTCCATGATCCTCTTCCTCTCCATTATATCCTCTGTGAGGTAGGTTAGGCTGAGAGTCAATGACTGGCCCAATGTCACCCAGTGAGCTTCTTGGCCGAGTGGGGACAAGAGCTCCGATCTCCTGAGCCCCAATCCAACACTCTAACCACTACACCACACTGCCCTTCTATGTCCAGAATGTGTTGGCGGGCATCCATTATTATTGTCCAGGAGCTGTCTAGTCAGGTGATGCACAGACAAAGATATCATGCACTTGCCCACCCTTTTGCTTCTAGTGCACAGAAGGGCTGTCCAGCTTAAAGACAAAGGACCGTCAGAAGGAGAGCAGTGACCTTGAAGTTGCCCATCAACAGCTTGTATCCAGACAGCAGGCGATAAAGGCACACGGGTCACCTGGCCATAGTGTTCCCCACTACGATAAGACACACTGCATTTCTGTTTGAATTATAATCATTATTACTAAATACGTATAAATCAGCGTATGCACCCATTACACAAGCATGTTTTTTGTGGCGCATTTCCTATTTTTGGGTGAGCTGTCAATGGCTAGCCAACTCTCTTGTAACTTTGGGGTTACTGAGCAAGCGGCAAAGAGAAAAGTCTTTTCTGCCTCTCTCTCTCTCTCTCTCTCTCTCTCTCTCTCTCTCTGCGTGGGGATTTGGTCCTGTGTGTTTAGGTCTCTTCACAGCATAAGAGTTATGTTTTGTTTGACAGTAAGTACTACAGCAGAGGGTGGGAGGGCAGGAAGACGAGTATATTCTGTTCTCATTTAAAGTGCCCCTCAAGGAAAATGCCTCTAATCTGACAGGGATACAGAGCCTGAATTTCCTGGATCTGTCTGAGCTGTTGTAAAATATCCCTATTGTGAGCGGGGGCATGCAGAGAGATGTGTCGTTCGTTATTCAGGGGAAAATACAGGGTTGGCATTTGTTACATTTAATAGCCATCTTGGCTTAGCTGCAGAGCACATGCAAACTAAACTGGCCCCTTTAGGCAGCTCAGCAGCCAACTGGAACACCAGAGCCTTGTAATAATTGTGTTTATTTTGTTCCGCCCCAGAAAATGCTGAGCATTATTGTGGACCTTTGGGGTTTTGGCAGGTTTTCTGCTAAAGGGAGAGAGGCAAGTGCCATGTACCCTTATCTTGGGTTCAGAGATGTTATTCTTGAGAAGGAAACTTTGGATGCTGCTCATGTTCACATAGAGAATGACATCCTGCTCCACTTTGATAGGGAAAAGTTAATCTTCACTTCAGTTAAAAACTGGAATACACGGCGTAAATATTATTTCAGACCCACCTGTGTGGCCAGGACAAATGCAGAAATTTCAAGCAGAATGTGGAATTCATTTATTTTCATGTGTTGTTTTATTATTACTGTTTCTAGCATTGTAACCCTGTCTTTCCATAGAAATAATGAAGATAGCTTAAAGTCAGTAAGACGATAATAAAGACAGTGAAATACAATCAATGATCTAAAAAAAAAAGAGAGAGGGAAAGATATAAAAGCCACCGCAAATAAATCCCCATTCAAAGCAGAATCTCTGAAAAGCACCCTGGAATACAACTATCTTTGTTGCTCACTGAAAATTCAATGGGGCCCAAGTCTGTCACTCTTGGAAGGCTGTTCCAGATTTTGGGTGCCACTACCACAAAAGGCCCTGTCTAATGCCCTGTTGCCCACCCATCATACATCTGATGGTGGGGAGACCTGAAGGAAAGCCTTTTGGGTAGGCTTGTATAGGGGGCATAGCTCAGTAGCAGAGCACATACCGTATTTCTTCGATTGTAAGACACCATCGATTGTAAGACGCACACTAATTTCAGTACCACCAACAGAAAAAAAAAACCTAAGACACACCCACGATTCTAAGATGCACCCCATTTTTAGAGATATTTATATGGGGAAAAAGTGTGTCTTAGAATCGAAGAAATAGGGTAGTTTCAATGCAAAGAGTTCCAGCTTCAATCCCCTACTTCTCCAGGCAGTTCTAGGAAAGACCCATCTGAAACCTTGGAGCTATTGATCTGACTTGTTGTCAGGCAGCTTCCAGTGTTTTTGTGTTAAGATACTCTGGTCCTAGGCTGTTTAAGGCTTTCGAGGTCAAAATCAGCACCTTGAAGTGAGACCAGAAACGAACTGGTAACCAGTATAGCTGGGAAAGGATCAGGGTATCATGACTGATCTTCTGGCTCCATTCTGAAGCAAATGAAGCTTCCAGGCCAGCTTCAAAGACATCCGAACATAGAGTGCACTGCAGCAACTTAATCTGGAAACTATTAGGGCATGAATGACTGCAACCAAATCTGGTTTCTCCTGGAAACAGCGCAGCCGGTGTACAAGACAAAAATGGTAAAAGATGCCCCTGGCCACTGCTACCACCTGTCCACACAGGAGCAATGCCAGATGCCAGGAGTACCCACAGGCTGCAAACGTGTTGCTTTGGAGGGGTGCAGCCCTGTCCAAAACAGGCTGTACTAAACAGGGAAAATCCACTACATTTGATTAGGGCTGTTGTTCCAGAATAGGAGACAACCTATTAAATTAAAGAACATATACACTATTTGTTCCTCTAAGGATTGTCAACTTCTTCTACCAGCCTCTGCTGCTGGGCCTTCAAAACCAATTGCAGACATTAGCAGGTGATTACCATTTTATGTCCATGCTGTGAAAAGCTTCACCTACTGATACCTGTTAAAGACACAAGATCAGGTTGGCTGTGTGTGCGTGTTTTCTAGTCAGTTGGCAACACTGCTTCTCTCCCTCGTCAATCGTACCATTTTGAATTGCCTATCAGCTCATTCGCATTCACTTTAAAAAAAAAATTCCATCATCACTTAACAGTGTACTCCAGATGGTGTCATGCAGTGAGCTTGAAAGCATGTATTATATTATGCCAGGCTGAGCTAATGTGCAATTCTTGCACATCCTTCTTAATGCTATTTGTTCTCTGTGGGTTCGATGGGGCAATCAATATTCTGGGCCCACTCTAATAGTTTTGCTATCCTTTTTCAAACCAGGTATAGACTACCTGATAGCAGGACAGGAAGATACACGGACCAACAAACTCTTTGTGAATATGAACAGCTTGGTGAAGCCCTGGAAAGCTCATTGGGGGAAACTCATCGCAGACGTACTTCGAACTGGATGCAAATAGTATCTTCTTTCAAAGTGAAAGCCATGAACTTTACACCTGTTAGTAATATTGCAGTGAAAGGCCTAGTTAGTTATCTTATTGTCAATCTGAATGTTCCTAACTAAGGGGAATCCGCTACCATTATGTGTTTTCGGCAGGACTCTTGTGCCATTATTTCTTTCTTCCAAGACCACAATTATTCCCCCACCACCATATACATACACACACAAAAATGTAATACACTTAGGACTCACAGCTCAGCTTCTATAGCTCGCCTCCATGGTAATCCAGAGCTTTCACATACACATCACCAAGGCCAATACAAAGATTATAAGTTGAATTATAACGTTGAGCCAACCTGATACTACTAACACATAAACTTGCTACTGCTGCATTCATTTCTGAGGAGTTGCTTTCTTTAAGCAGCTGTAAAAGATGGGCATCAGCTTTGCCGAGCTGTGGAGCTACAAAATACTCAGTGCTTGGCCTATCACGGGATTTTTGCTTCATTTGACAACCCTTTCTCTTGTAAAGTTCAGCACAAGAGCTAGAATTCAAGTTCCATATATAGCATTTTGGGTTCCTAGAGTGTCCCACTGGTGATTGCACTTGGAATGGAAATATTCTGTAGATTTATGTTGTTTACGTCTGTACTTTGCCAGAGAAGCAAACAGGCAGAGCCTGTGAGAGATTCCCAGGACATAGCCATGAGACATGGATAGGATCTGATCCTGCAGGCGGGAGTCTCCATGGTCATTCACTGTGCTTTTCCAAAGAGCATCTGTGGAAAGGAGGTGGCTGAGGACCTAGATTACAAATCAGGGTGGGAGAGTTTGATTAGGGCCCACAGGTTCGCCTTCAAGTGCTCTACTCTCCCAAGGCATGTGCCAGCTCGACAACACTTCTGGCTTTAAAGCTGAGCCCACATGCTCTCCTCAATGTCCACCTCCCAGCAGAATCTGTTGCCCCACTTGCATTTCAGGATTGCTGCTACTCTGAAGGACTTTTGGGATTCTGAAATTTCCTTTATAAGGGAAAAATACAGCATCGGTCTGCAATTCTGTGCACAAGGAGATAGCAAAAGAAGTACCGGAAGCTGGGAGGGATTTGGGTTTGATGGACTCAAAGGAAGCTGCAGTGTGGCAAATGGGATTACCAAACTAATGCAAAGGAAAGGCTACCTCTGGGCCAGCCATGTGTTTACTCTGGCCTACTCTTTCCAAGGCAATACTTTATTCTCAAATTCTGTTCTGCTAACATGTACAAATATTCACATTGTCGCTGTCTGGGTTTTAGCCATTTACAATCACCTGCCTGCTTTCTCACTGCAAATGTGCACAGTTTGATTCTCAGAGAACTCTCTTCTCAAATACAAAACAAGGGCAGATAGCTGTAGCTGCTGGTATTTAATTCTTGCCATGGTCCAGAGCTCTGCTCAGAGGGAACAGGACCATAAAGATGTTTGAAATGCTGACCTTAAAGAAGCACACCTTATCCCATTGATTCCAACCCTCCATGGCAGTACAGCTGAGCAGGCATACAGCACCCACACAACTGCCCCTCGCACCGCCTGAGAGACTGGTAGGCCGACACGACTTCCTGGCCTGACAAGACACACACCTGTCTGTACTGCAGAAAAGCTTGGGAAGGTCATGGCTCCCTCGTCACTACTTGACCTTTGCTAATGTTATGTGCTATGCAGAGTATAGCTGTGGTTAATCCAGGTTCTGTGGCTTCCCATGCAGGAAGATACAAAGTGGCCCTCACCAGGCCCAACTTTTCCAAATCTGAAAGCCAGTTGTCGGCCATGGTTGTTCATTGGGAGAGATTCAAGATGCATGTGAATGCCAGTCAGGACTTGTTGCCGTTTCCCCATCCATGGCATGAGCCTGGTATTGCCCTCTCCCTTTGCAACACAGATGACAGCCGTACTGGCCTGTGAATTAAACAATGATGCACTAGTCTGTCCTGCTGTTTCCTCCATGTCCACTTTTTAATTGTTAAATCATGGCATGCACGTTTATTCCTTTTTCTTAAAAAAGACAGTGCTGTTTTTAACCCACTGAGAAACTGGTCTGGCCAATTGGTACTGTATAGAGCCAGCATCTATTACGTGGGCAGGAAACTTAGCGCAGTCCAGGAGGCCCAATAGACTATTGCAAACATTGGCCTGAACTGAGTCTTGCAGCAAAGTTGATAAATCTACACACAAGATGGTATTACCACAATGGCTTGGCTTGAAATCACGTCCATACAAGAACCATACCTAATACACACATTTTAATGGCACCTCATCCTTAAGGAAAGGCTTGGGTCATAGTTTGTCTTCACTGTTAAGTGAGAAAGCGCCTTAAAATAGTAGGGAAAAGGGCAAGGAAACAATTGACATTCCTTAGCTTTCACCACAACATAATAGATACCGACCATTCTAAGTCATCCATTCAAGACACACATTTTCATTATTTGAGACTGAGGAATACAATATGCAGTGTGTGCACATTATTTGTCCTAAAGACTACAAAGTTTGTTTTGAAGGTCACGGAGTTGTTGCAAAACAAATGAATCTAACCTCATCTAAAAACTTGGGGAAACACACAGCTAACTCCTCATACTTAACCACAGGCAATGGCCTATTACATATTATTGGTCTTTTCTTTCCTTTTATTTAGGATCTGGTATGCACTTCAGGTAATCAATGAGTAGAAGACATTTCTTCTAGCTACTCACAGTTTTCATTAAAATGTTAAAGTCAATTTGGATACATTATTGTAAATTCTACATTTATATTATATTGTCTGAATGTAACATCAACTTCTTCATGCCTTGTTCCGACAAGGAGTGTTCTGCCAGGCAAAGAGCTAGACTGACTACCTGTTTTGGCTGAACCTGAGGAATTTCATTTATATAAAGACCTTTGTCAGAAGCTCTGCTTTTGTACCTGCAATTTTGTGTGTGCAAATAAGTGAATGGGCAATTAATGCTACTTTGGCTCATAATCCCAAGATTTACATGCAGAGACAAAAGGGAGGTTCACGATCAGAAGAGGTGGGGGAAGAGGGATGTGTGGGTGAGGAAGCAGAAACTTCTGTGTTGCACAAAGAGAGGTACCAGAGAGGAACGTATTGGCAAACTGTACTGGACTTATTTCACATCTCAATCATGAACACCACGGTCCACATTTGTGTGCTTACGCTCCCTTTTAAAAGCAAATGTAAGATAATATATATAGTTTCAAGTGCTTTTCAATTAGAATGATGCTAATTCTGTCCACACAGCACAGAATGGGAAGCACAAAGGCAGGACGTGTGATCTACTGCTCTTTACAACTGATGCTTACTTCATGGTGAAAATGAAGTTCTACAAAGGCAGATATTGGGTTGGATCCAAATTAACAGCTCAGTCCAACATTGGGGAAGCGGACTTCCACTTTCACAACAGGACTTCCCCTTCCTTGTCTCTCCCTGCACTCTCCCATATCTACTCTGGAGAGTTCCCAAGCCCTCCAGAGCAGATTGAAGGGCACCCAGGATGCTGCCAGGGGCGACTGTTTGCTGGTGATGGAAAACATTTCATGCATCATTAACAGTGCAATGCTATGCCTGTCTATTCAGAAGTCAGTCCCATTTAGTTCAGTGGGACTAACTCCAAGGTATGAATAGGATGTACCCTATGTTTGTTAACTTTAAGTCCCGATGGGATTTAAGTCAAGCTTAACTTGTTGCACTTATCTCAACGGAACCTGAATTCATCTAACTTAGTCTAGATCCAACCTATTGTATCTTGTATTCCCCTCTCAGACATGATGACAAGTTCCAAATGGGAGTTAATATATTCAAATGCAGGGCTGTGGTGCCATTTAGGCATTTCAGGAGCACTGAGGAAGTTGCTAGTCTGTGGGCTCATCCTAGTGTTCCTGTAACATTTAAAAGGCCAACAGGAGTGCTGTGAGATGACCCTACAAAGAAGCGGTTCCCACAGAGCTTCTGTAACAGGAATGTTTGCACCCAGGTGCTGCAAGAACTGTTACATATAACAAATCCTCCAATTATTAAGGGCATGAAAAAGGAGGAACATAGTAAACACACCTCACAAGTCTGCCTTTAAAACACAAGACACTGAGCAGCCCTTAATAGTTAATAGGTTGAGTTTCCCGTTTGAGAAATGACAGCTTCAGGTAAACCTCATTCTTAACAAGTGCCTTATAGTTTATCTGATTGCTTGAGACTCCATCCCCACAGGCAACTGCTTAGGCGCCGAGGTTTTATCACTTCAGCATTTTTGGCATCTGCTTTGTTGACTGCTCTGTATGCAGACTGAGAGGCCTTTTCACACTCTCTTCTGTTACAGTAGAATGTGCTCTCAAAACGCCTGCAATCCATCCCCAGGACTGAACTGCTGACAGAGAGCTGGTACTTCCACTCCACTTCTTTAAATGAAAAGTGAATGACAGAGATCAGACAGCACTTAAGAAAGGGCCTGGAAGAGGCAGCAAATGAAACCCATTTATGTCGTATTTAAACAGGCTGATGTCTGTGCAAGAGACAATGACTGGCTAAAGAGACAATGGCTGTAACATTAGTAACTTGTGAAGCTCATTAATACCATTGTAAACATATTCAGTTTAAGCTGAACAAGGGAGTGCCAAGGTAAAGTGGCTATGTCAGCTGTAGGAGATGTTATATGTTCGGCTTACTTGATTTCAAAATATAGTACAAACTATACCTGGCTGCTAAAACACAGGCTTGGCGTTTTACCTTTGCCTACTAGAAACAAACAATTAAATACACAAAACATAAGGACAGCATTAATACAGAAATCCACCTAACACAATATAGTTTCGGTTGCTACACCCGTCTCAGCACATAACAACTCCACAAAAATGGCAGGTCTAGAGAACGTAGAGCTGGAGTAGGTTTGAATACGTCATCCATAAAACCTAGGACAATTGCGGGGACAGCAGGGCACGTCCATGTTTGGTTTTCATCAGTCATTGGATTTGGTCTCCACTTACAAGCAGGGCAAGCTTCCAAGCATGGAATATCACTGGGTTTTTATTACAACTGAGGCCAGAATGGAAGCAAAATGTGATACAACTACAATTCTATAAAATGTGACCGTGGTCAAGGGAAGAGTGCTGAGCTTGGACCTGGAAAACTGGATTTAAATGCCCTGGACTTACTGAAGGGCCTTGGATAAAATCTGTTTTGGCCAACAGTTCCTCATCTTTAAGATCTGTAAAGACTTGTAAAGCAATCTACATATTAAAAAGTGTAATAACTACCATCATAAATGATGCAGGAAAAGTTAAATGAGTAAAACAGAAGATTTCAGTAATACTTTTCACAACACTGACCTATGAATACCTATACAATGGAAATAAATGGGTTCCGAAGATGATTAGGTAGGATCTGGAGGTGGAACAAGGCCTCTCTCCCAGATTTCCAGTTCTTTGGCAGCTTACACAAGATAGAACAATGCTTAATAGCCTTCCTTTAAGCTTGTACTGAAGCCTCCAATAGTGGTTGTTGTCAAAAGCATAATAAAAGGCAAGAATGCAAGTAAGCCAAACTCATTCCAGTATATCTACTGGGTTGTATCCACTTATGTCCCTCTATTCATGGAAGGCTTTTTGCTACAGCAGAGGTTTGTGTGAACAGGAGATGCCTTCTCCCCTTCTTCTGCAGCACCCACCACCACCATACCGTTCCAATGGGTCCTCCAATCCTCTAGACCCAATTTTGTGGGGCACAGGAGGCTGGAAACAGAAAGGAGAATCGGCTAAACATCTTACCCTTATTTTCATTCAGGGAACCCTCTACTGGATCAAAGACCCTACCATGAGTGGAGGGACACGGTTGGGATACAAACCTATGTTTAATGAACGCCAACAGTATTTTAAGTGAACCATCTACATTCCAAAGACCTAATATGTATGCCTGGGAAGGGCATGTGCACTAGTTCAGTGCTAAATTAAAATACAGGAGAAATTCTCCAAGAAGCAAGAAAATATGCAGTGTCAAATACTGCATACCATGCTGCCTCTGATGACTCCATGGCTACCTCCTCCTACAATGCAGATGGGGGGGGGGGAGAGAGACAGGCGTCAGACCCAAGAAACAAAACATTCAGATGCATCTGGACTTCCATTTTTCCTCAGAACAAATATTTGGAAAAGTATCTTCATTTGAACAATCTGAATCAATAGAACCTTCCCCACCACATAGTCCCTCCATCACCAGCATTTATAAAAGACACAAAGGCTTCAATGCAAGGTGAAAAGATTTTGCCTTTAATGTACACTCAAGTCACAATATCTATTCAGAGGCTGTTACTCCAGGTAACGTTGTAATTGTCTTGTCAAGGGCAGCTATTTTAGCAACCTGCCTGAAGAAGGGACAGGCTTGAAAAAAGGTAACCCTACAAAACAGGGTAAATCAGAAACATTAAGGAACACATCGGCCAATGTTCTTCACCGTCAACTCAGTTATATCAGGAGCTGATCAACACTTTTAAAAAAATATGGAAAATCAGACTTAGTGACATTAATCCTACTCCCCCTACACATATACTAACATTAATTTTCCATTCCCAGAAATCAGTAGCATATGCAAACTTTATATGCTATTAAAGCATACAGACTGTCCAATTGAAAGTTTCACCCATATTCTTATCAGTTTCTGAAGCTTTCTCAAAACCAGAAATGTTTATGCTATTTTTAAAACACAGAACACATCTGAGACAACTCAATGCCCAAAATTTAATTTAGCTGACTTCATATCCTTGCTGATGGGTTCACCCCCATTGAGGGTTGGATCCATCTTTCTACTGATCTTGTTAAAGCCAACCAGCAGACTTAACATGACTGGAGAAGAAGAAAATAACTGCTAAAAAAGGTGTGCCTGCAAATGGTTTTTTTTTTTTTTTGCTATGTATTGAGTGCATAGCAAAAAAAAGTGCTCTGCAGCAGTTAACTTATTAAGACCATAGGGCTGAGGTGTCTTTCTTTGCTGCAAGCTATTTCACATGATACAGTGTACAGAGTAGAAGTGAAGTGCATTCCTTGAAGGATCGGAAGGGGCTGTGAGGAGAAAGGGAGGGAGAAGGATGTTCTGCATAAGTTCATGTGTCTCTAAACATAGAAAGGAGACCACGGCCTCCACACAGCTTCATTAGCTTGATCCCTCCTCCTCTTTGCCTACAGAAGGACTAGTTTCTAAATCTTTGCTCTGCTTTTCTTCTTCGTCATCATCTTCTTGAGGGTACAGATCCGGGTACTTCTGCATGCACTCTTGCATTGCACGAAACTGGTCCACACAATCTGATCCTTTTATTTCTTCCTTGCTATAATGGAAACAGGAAAAGGCTGACTTGAATTGTTCCCCACAAGGACCGCTAGCCATCCCGCCAAGGCAAGGACAATTCCAGTTGATATCTCCATTAGGTAATATCAAACCTAGAAAGGAAAAAAGAAATCAGGAACTTAATAGTAATGGGGATTTTTTAAAAAGACTAATACATCTATCTCATTTGAATGAACTAATGTGTTGTAGATTCAATATGGTGTAGAATAAGACTACCTATTTTATGCTGAGACTTACAGTAAGTCCCCTAAAAAAAACAATCTGATAAATTCTGTATCTGAAGCAACCTATGCTGACAGAATACTGCTTGTAATAGCAAACGTGGCTGAAGCTGAGGAAAGTCCCTTTTTTGCTTACATGAAGCCAAATTTGGGGCTGAAAATATGAAGTAGGTTACATGGGACCTTTGTGCAAAGCAGAAGGAATATAGTTTTGTTTTGCAAATAAGAAAACACAGAAGATGCCAAACAAAGAACAGAACAGCTGTCTGACACTTCAGGCCATTGGCTAACACTTTAAAAGAAAATCTGAGCCATTTCCAGAAGCAAGCCTTCCCTGATCGCCCTGTGCTTACTAAGTTCTCCATGTGCAATTAACTAAGCCCGGCTGCTACTTATCCAACATAAACAGCAATCAGGCTGGACATTAATAAAGGTTGCGCAGCAGCAAAAATTAACATATTGAACTCTTCAGGGGATTTTTTACTTGAGTCTGCTGTTCTAGTCACACTTATTGAAGAGTAAGTCCCATTGAACACAGTGGGGCATACTTCATATTGTATCATAGAATAGTAGAGTTGGAAGGGGCCTGTAAGGCCATTGCAGGAATCTACCTTAAAGCATACCTGACAGATGGCTGTCCAGATACTTCTTGAATGCCTCTAGTGTGGGAGAACCCACGACCTCCCTAGGCAATCGGTTCTATTGCCGTACTGCTCTAAGTGTCAGGAAGTTTTTCCTGATGTCCAGCTGGAATCTGGTTTCCTGTAACTTGAGCTCATTATTCCGTGTCCTGTACTCTGGGAGGATTGAGAAGAGATCCTGGCCCTCCTCTATGTACTTGAAGTACTTGTGTACTTGAAGTACTTGAAGAGTGCTATCATGTCTCCCCTCAATCTTCTCTTCTCAAGAGATCCATTCTTCCAGAGTACATACAAGAAACCTGACACAATTCATCAGGAAGTTCTCCTGCACAAGTCCCATTGAAACAAATGGGAGGCTGCACAAGAGCATTTCTGCCCCAGGGAAAACTGCTAACTGTGACAGACAGCTGCAACCAGGACTGAAGCAAATTCACAGGATCAATTTAACACATCTGTTGTGTGCTTGGTAATAATAATAATTTTATTTTTTAACTGCCTCTCCGTTTGGATCGAGGCGGGGAACAACAGTAAACATAAAATACATAAAACTGAATTAAAAACATAGTATACATTATTAAAATTCTATAAAACCAACTTTGCTATCTTGAAGAAACTTTTGCTTTTAAACAAAATTGTATTAAACATCCATGTTGATTTTCTCCTCAACAAAACTGCTTTTCACCAAAACAAAAAAAGAAGGGGGGGAGTCTCCTTCATTCATCTTTTTGTATTCATGGCCAGTAAGCAATTCAGTTCTACATCTTTAGAAGCTCCTGCAGAAGTCTCAGATAGGGGGATGCTGATGCTGACAGCCTGCAAAAAGCAGAAATCATTTCCACCCAATCTATAGACTCCAGGCTGGCTCTTGGCCAGTAATATGTCTTGTCTGAAGTTATAAATGCTGAAAGAGAAGGCAAGACACTCAACTTGTGCTTCTGCACATCTTTCTGGTATAAGATACAGATGGTGGCTAAAGTTGGGGGTGGGGGAGATCAGCTATTTCTTTTCATCTCAAGAAGGGTGCAAGGTTAACCTGAATCACATCAAGCCTGTAAGTCCCTTACTGGAAGAAGTGTGTGTGTGTGTGTGTGTGTGTGTGTGTGTGTGTGTGTGTGTGTGTAGGGGGGGAGGGGGGATAAATGGAAGGGTGTGCTTTTTTAGCATGAAGTGCATTAGCAAATACAGTCTAAGCACAGCTGTTTCTAATTATATAACTAAAGTTATACTTCATCAACCTTCTATGATGAGTCTCTCTCACAAACCCCACATGGCTTCAATGCACAGATGATCTCGCTCACCCTCACAGCTTGGGGAAAAGGTTGGCTGCTCACCAGAGGGCGATGCCACACTCCCCACGGAGAGTTTATTTATTGAAACCTACACTTTACAGATCTTCAGCCAGATATTAAGGGTGCATGCATGACATACATACGTATATTCATGCAATAAGTCTTTAAAAATAAATAGCGGAAATTGCAACAGATTCAAAATTCAGTGGCAAGGCTGCCAGTTGGATCTGGGCCACCCAGGTGCATCATGCCCTTGGCGCCTACCTATTTGTTTCTGGGCTTATTCAATGTGCTGGTCTTGGGATTTAAAGACCTGAACAGCCTGGGACCAAGCGTCTGAAGGACCACCTACACCTACTCGAACCTGCTCAATCAAAAGGGATCCTCTTCAGAGGCCTTCCTCATGGCTCTGTTTTATAACACTCATCCTACATTATGCCTCTTTTCGAGTTTAATACAACTATTTTACAACAGACAAGAATAGAATTACCAACTTCTACTGCTAGCCAGGCACTGCGTGCATATTTCAAAACAAATCCATGTGGCAAAGTTTTATGCTAAGAGAGAAGGCTCAAACAGTTTCATATCTAGAAGATAGTCAAAAGCACAGTGGAAATACAGCTTCCTCAGTGTGTGAATGCTGCCCCCTAGAGATTAAAGCCAAATGAAGAGTCCCAGCTACAATTTTTTAAGTAAAGTAATCTACACTAGGAAGTGATGGTTTTCATTTCTAATGCAAACACTACCTGAGGTTCTCCAGCTCAGTCACCTCCATGAATCAAGTAACCTGTTTGACCCTCCCCTAAAGAAAGTGGCTGACCCATTTCTCTCTTATTCTAGACCACAAAAATGCCGATTGGGTCACAAGACGAGGACAGGCCTGTGGCTCCAGTTTCAGTCAAGGTTCACATAAAGTCAGGGCTATGAGGTCAAGAAGGTGTTGATAGTTCTCTTTGCAACCACTCACACAAGAACATACGAAGCTGCTTTATAGGGAGCCCGTATAACATGTGTTGCCTAGCACAAGTGCCCTGTCCTCCACAATTCCCCCCATAACACATGCTGCTGCCCCACTACGCTGGGTACAAAAGAAGGAATGTCTTCCCCCATGCTGCCTGTGTAACAGCAAAATTGGGCTCCTGACGGCGTGCCCATCAGCTATTTGGCAGGAGCCCAATTCTTCTAGGCAACAGGTGCACAAAGATGGTCTTCCTCATGCACCTGTTTCTCAGCAGAATAAGCCCCCGCAAAAAGCCACTGCCGGAGAACGGATGCACAAGGAGAGTCACCCCTGCGCATCCATTTCCCAGCAGAATCAGCAGGGAAACAGGTGTATGGGGACAACCCTCCCTGCGCACTTGCTTCTCAAGTGAATCTGCTTGCGATCCAGGTTGTTGGGACTGGGGATGGAGAGGTGGGTGGGGGACCAGATTAAAACTCTATCGCCAAAATCCCAGTGACTTGGATCATGATCACTGAGAAGATGCTAACAGCACCCTCCTCCCAGCAATCATGATCCAAGTCGCTGGGATGGGGGTAGGGGAAGAAGAGTGTGTGTGTGTGTGTGACTGGGGGGGGGGTACAGGCATGGTAGTGGCGGGGGTGTGGCCCTCAGGAGGATGACACACACACACACACGGAGCACAAGAAGCTGCCCATCCCTGCCAAATAATATAAGTCTATCTAGTCCAGTACTGTCTATGCCAAGTGGCTGTGGCTTATTTGTGCCAAGCCTGGACATAAACCCTTAGTATAACATATTAGATTTTTCATATAAATCATGAGGAAAGGAGAGGTGGGAGACTGCAGGATTTATAGTCAAAATAGCTGGCCCATATTTCACAAAACAATATAGGGTATATTTGGATGCAATACAGGAATCCTAGTGATTGACTACTAAAACATAATGGTACGGAAGTGCCACTGGAAAAGGTAAAAAGGGAACACTATAGCCTTAAGATGTAGCTGAAGTAAGTCAAGAGTTCTCAAATACTGCCATAAAGCTCTTGGAGAAGGAGGTGGCTCCTATGGCAATGCTGAGTCTTACTTTAGGGATAAGCTGATGAAAGGAGGTGGAAGCAGGGCCATATAGGCCCAGAGCAGGTTGTAGTAATTTATTTCTATGCTGCCTTTTGGGCAGAAAGCCACCCAACCCCCACAAAGAGAGCTCAAAGAGACTAAAATGCAGATACCACATACAAACAATACAATAAACTACAACATTTTTAGGCTATTAGAAAAAGATATAAAAAGAAGAGTTGACTCCAGTACTGGTCATCAGCACAACAGAAAGAAACACAGCCTCTGCCTAGTCAAAACACATGGCAAGGGGAAGATCATACTAGGGTCAGACCTTCCTTGAAGGGGGCCTACCAACACTCCCAAGAACCCGTGTTTGTAAGCGAATGAGCTTGAGTTGGTCTAACATTCCTTTCAAAACTGCAGTTCAACTTGCCTAACTTGGAAAAGGCACTAGTGAACAAATTAACAAATGAGCTAGATTTAGAGGAGGGCAATTTATCAGAATAAACAATATGCAAACATTTGGCCATAAAACTACCCAAACTGACATATCCCTTGATTACTTAAGCATACAGGTGAGCATACAAACTGGAAGATCCTAGAGTCTCTCTAGGACCATGGGATCTTCAGGGTCCATGTGTTCACCTTTACACCCTAAGAGCGAAGTAGAGGTAGAAGACATGGACTTGCTGCTGATCTTACAACTGCAAAGCGGTTCAGGTTCCAACTTGTTAATTACAGAACACGAAAAATGCTACAAGTTATCAACTATAAGTTGATGGCTATGTAGTGGAAACATGCATGGCCATAAGGCGCAATTCTAATTTATTCCCAACATGTTTCAGTTGTCTACATCAGAATTTCAACAGGAAGCTAGGCACACTAGAGCTACCAAGACAGAGACTGGGCTTGGATGATCGTGCAGGGGGAAGAAGTTATCATGGCTTCTCCCCTTGCCCCTGTACATGCCACATGCGTGATGTCAATTACATAATTCCCCGCAATAATCCCCTGTGATGCAGCATGTTATCTGAACCCAGTGTGGAGCACGTGTGTGTGTGTATGGCTTCTTACCCACCCTACAACCCATGATATGCAGTAGAGTTTGCAAGGTAGGTACAAAGCCATGCCTGCCATGCCATGCTCCAGGTTTGCCATGCACTGCATTGCAAGGGGATCATGCAAATAGAGGTCACGTGCGGAGAGAGGAGCCACAATGGCGTCTTCCCCCTATGTGATTGTCCAAACACATCCATAATGTCAAACCATGGTTTGGTATTAGGAGCACAAACAGGCACGAGGCTTGGGTTCACATGCTTCCAATTTGCAAACCATGGTTTAGCCACAAACCAGGACTGGAAACTCCAGTTGACCATGGTTGGTTGCAAACTGTAATCAGAAGTTTCCAATCTCACCACATGAGGGAGCATGTGAGCCTGAAGCGAATTCTTGTAATGCTAAACCATGGTTTGGTGTTATATCTTAATAGCCTTATTGTTCCTAATTGTAGGCAGTGAAGAAAAGTACTAATTTTTACAATTAGATACTCGTTAGATCTAATCGTTAGATACTACCTGCCATCCAGTCACAAACTAAAGCATGTATAAAGTACGCTTGCTTGTGAATATTTCATTTCATTTCCGGAATTAGAATATACCCAAAAAATTATATTGTGCCTTGGACCATTTCTGAGCTTTGAGGGTTTATTTAAGTGGCCAACTGCTATTTTTTTAGGTTAGAACCAGAGTTAGTCAAATTAAACCTGTTGGTATCAAAAGGACTTGTTAATCATACAAATATAGGAAGCAGGCTTATACTCAGTCAGACCATTGGTCGATCTAATCCAGTAATGTCAACACTTACAGGCAAGCAGGACTCCAGGGTTTCAGGCACAAGTTTTTCCAACCTTACCTGGAGATGCCAGAGATTGAACCCAGGACCTTTGACACATACAGCACGGACTCTAGCTCTGAGCTATGACTATCTTAAGTCCTATTGATTTCAAGTAACTAAGTTTGATCCACTCTGTTAATGATTATTAAGCCACAATGATACATAACAAATATGGTAATACATTCAAATAAAATTAGTTGGATTTTCTTCCAGATCCACTTTATTTCAATATAGGAAGAAACTAAACACATATTGGAGCATGCTTAAATGAACACTGCTCATTCCCATACCACTGACCATGGTCTTCATAAGGATCATTGGGATCATCTGCCACCAATTCAGCACTGCTTGGTGTCTCATGGTCTTCTTTGGTCACAAATATAATTCTGTCCTTTCCTGAAAATTAAAAACATGAACACAAAAACCTCAGAAGAACATTAGGCACAGGTAAAACTGGGCTTCAAAGCTGTTGCCAAAAGAAGTCTTTGAACAATTCCATAAATAGATGCATTCCTCTTAGATGCTAACAGTTCTCTTCCACGTGGCCCTGGAGAGGCTTGTCACAGCCATGTATGGATCCTAGTATTACATTTGGTTAGAGCAAACTGGAGGGCATTCAGAAATTAAGGATAAACATAGGCTTGGATCCAAAGATGCTTTAGCCCCACTGGATACAATCTATGATATTTTCCAAACTTCTATGAAGCCTTGCAATGAAAGTGTGAGAGAAGTAGGCTGTGCTAATTCTAAAAGGCAGATTACAGTCTACAAACACTTTTTTTTAAAAAAAAGAAAAGATGGTATAAAGGGGTCAGAGATCAATTAATCTCATTAGTCAACAAAGACAGGACAAATAGTAATGAGCTTATGATGTCAGCAGGGTAATTTAACTTCCATTGTGAATCAATTTGCTTTGATTTTATAGTGTGGAGCTGGAAAAAGCCGAATACGGTCACATGAAACAGCTATCCTGGGATGACCCTGCAAACGAGATTGTCCTAGGACACATCTCACTGTCTAGCCCCGGAACACTGAAATCATGCATCAGCACTTCTATGGAAAGGTTCTGCCTAACCCAAAGTAACCTGGATAAGCCAGAGACGACTGAAGCATTAAACAACCTTAGAGCAAAAATATTATATTTTATTTATTTATTACTTTTCTGTACTGCTCCATAGCCAAGCTCTCTGGGCAGTTGACAAAAACTAAAACCTCAAAGTACAGCATAAAACATTGTAAAATATAAAAAAGCTTAAAACTACAATATAAAACATATTCACCCCAGTCATTTCATAAGAACCACAGTAGAACCAATTAACATAATTCTGATCTAATTTTAGCCAAGTGAGACTACTTAGTTAGAAGGCAACACTAAAGAAGAAGGTATTAATACAAATAACTTTTGTCCAATTCTGCAACAGCTAAGGTAGCCTCAAATATTTTGTCAATGTCAGATTTCAGTTTTGTTCTGAATCCTAAATACTAACAGCATTCTCCAAGTATGAATCCTTATGTTGCCAAAATAGCACCAACCACGCATGCTAAGGAGGTTTGAGCAGGCTTGGGGGAACCCGAGGTTTGTGAAATTTTAACACTTAATTTTAACTTAAATTTAAATTTTACTGTTTTAACTCTGTATTTTAATCTTATAATCAACTTTGCTGTGTGGTTTTATCCTGGTTGCGCTTTTTATACTGTATTTCGTAATTGTGTTTTTAACCTGTTGGGTGTTTTTTGCGGTTTTAATTTTTGTGAACCGCCCAGAGAGCTTCGGCTATTGGGCGGTATAAAAATGTAATAAATAAATAAATAAATAAAAGCACACACACAAAACTTTAGAAAAAAACTCAAGAGGGGAACCCAAAACAGCCCAATGAGAACTGAGCATGCTCAGTGCACATCGAATGTCGCCTGACTGTTGAAGGGGGGGGGAGCAGAGAATGGAATGGAGTATCCTAGAAGCAGGCATGGCTTCTAGGGTTTTGCTGCAGGTCACACTTGTTTAAAGCAACTGTATTACATTCAAGAAGCATCATGACCTCCAACGAAACGGCTGCTACAATCAATTTCATGGCCCCATCTGCACTTGCTTAAAACACCACCAACACTGGACTATCTGGCAGAGTTGTCATATACTACACTAACACACACACACACACTTCCACAAAATGGGAATAGCAATGCTGGGCTACTTTGCAGGATTTGTGTAGCTCATGCTTTCTCAGCCACAGCCCTGCCTCCTGCAATATGGGTATACTAATGATGAACTTTATCTGTACATATTACCAAGGTAATTTTTAAAATGTTTATAAACTCAGGAAAAAACATATATTAAAAGACCTGTCTTTGCAGCTACCTTTTGTTTTTTGGTAGATACACTACTGACCACTACTGGATGAAATTTGAAATGGCTGTCTTCATAATGTGACAGCCATTCTCCCCATTTTTCTTACGTTCTCTTTCAGTAATTTCCCAGCCTTTGTAGGTGAAAGCACAGGGTTTTATTTATTATTTATTTATTACATTTTAATACTGCCCAATAGCCGAAGCTATTTAAGGTGCTTTAAGTTTTAAGGTGCTTTCACATGCCAACATTAACAGCCCAATCCTATGCATGTTTACAGGTGTGCGTTGGGGAGTGAAGCCAAAAAAAGCCAGTGTACATAAGGAGTGCATCTTCCCGCATGATTCTGGGACGGACAGGGATTGTACTTACAAGCAATACACACACATTTCCCAGATGGGTGACATTTCTGTGTTCTCCCCCCATCTCTCGGCTGGAAAATAACTCAATTGTTCACTTTAAATTCAAATTAAAGTGAACAAAGCCAGGGGCCCATACCAGGTGGAACAGGATAGGGAGTCTGGGATCTTCATAGTCACAGTCAGTGAGGGAGCCTGTCATACTACTGCTTGTAGGCACTCCTACAAGCTACCAGACCAAGAGCAATCAGGCCACAGCAATGCCTGGCTGGGTCTGCCAGGAAGCGAACCTCACTGCCCCTTCCAGATCCACATTCCACCATTTGCATTGCAGCCACTCTCAATTGAATTCAATGGAATCCCCACCCACCCAGATTTAATTTACTGACATCCCCTAGCTGGGCGTCACCCACCCATGTTGTTGCAGGGAACTGATAAGCAGAGATAGATAGGGCAGGAGTGCACAACATGAGGTGCTGTTGCCTCTCTCAGAATGGAGCAACTTTCTTATGCTGCGGCCCGCTACTACCTCTTTGCCTTACAAAGAGGTGCTCACACGATGCCAATTAAACTTAAGGGCATACCCCCCTTACTTAATTTACTGACCTCCTCTCCTATCCTGAACTTTGCTTGAGTGGCTGGAAACTGAAAATATAGACAGGCTGGGCAGATACAGCAGCTGTTGTTGCTGCTCTCAGAATGTCATGTCTGAAATCTGGACGGGGGCAGTTGCACCCCCTTTGCTCCTATAAACGAATGCCCATGTGAAGGCCCGTTCTTGGTGTCCTAAGAATGAGAGTTGGGAGATTTGAACTAGGGACTTTTCTGTAGCCACAAACTCACTAGTAAGCCTTAGCTAAGCCAGTAGTCTCACACTGTAATCCAGGGAGAACAACACTAGTTTACCTCACAGGGCTTTTGCAATGATTACCGAAATGGTTACAGGAAGAATTTTGAACATTTGAAATGTGCTATACGAATGTTTATTATTACATAAAATTTAATCTCCGAGCGTTGTACACTTCTATGAAGAGTCTGGAGCTTACGGGGGATTTTTGTAAGATATGTGGCATGCCGACATCTACAGCATAAACTCATTTAAGAGCAGATTATATCTTTCTACAATTGACAGGCTCAGCCGTTTATTTGGGAGAATGGTAGGGTGGGGGGACAGAAGAGGAAATGTACCCTCACTTAAAGGAAATAACAATTTGTTATTGTTTACATATGGTGTTATTGAATAAGGTAAGTGAAGAATCTTGGGACACTAGCTGTTCTTGGCTTTCAGCCAATTCAGCCCTTGAAAATATAAGCAAATTCAGGCACTCTCAGTCCAGAGTAACAGGCCTAGTGAGTGTATGAACATATGTTCAGAAAAGTTACAGAAGAAAGAATGAAAGAGCATTGAGGCTACTTTAAAGGTCAACAAATTGCTGTATATGCTTGGGCAGCTAGACCCACTAATCCATTAAAGCCACAATCAGTTTGCTAGCCTTTACGGTAATATAAGACTTGTTTTTAGACGAAACGTGTGCTCTTCGGCACAGCAGATAACTGCAAGGCAAAAAGTCACAGTCATCGTTGTAGTTTTCAAATATATTACTTTGTAAAGCCTTTGCTCCAACAGCTATTAAATATAATTATAAGCATTCGTTTAAGTCTTCACTTGACTTTAGACTTAAATTACCATTTGTTGCTTTCATTTAAATTTCCTTACTTAATCACTAGCATTTTATTACTATCATTCAGTCAATACTAATTGTTTACCTAGCTTTTTATTATATACTTGATTCTCAACAGTTTAGTCAATTACACATTTTGTAATTTATACTGCTAGTGGATGTTACTGTTTGATCTTTACATTACTTGACAGAAATTGCTAGTCAGTGTCATCCTTTTATTCATTCTGTTCTATTGGGAAAGAAAGGGAAATGGGGCATGAGGGGAGAGAAAGACTGAAAGAGCCTCTATTCAAGAATTACTGGTAAAAGGAACACCACCTTACTATCAACATCAAACCAGATGCTAGTATTTTTTTAAAAATAGCTTTGGGCATGTCATCCAAGTTCAAGGTCTCACTCAGCCATAATTATATGCATGTATCAAGTAGACAGAATTGGTTGGGGCTGCCTTTTGTAAATTAAGATATTGGAGCCATGCCGTGAAATTGTCTTCCATCTAACCTACTTTACAGTGCCGTTAAGGAAATAAAAATGTGATAGAAGCCCAGCATAACTCTCTATGAGCCCTTAGGTTAGAGTAGTAGTATGTTCAGTTGGAATTCTTTACTTAAAGGCGTCAGAAGTCAATATCAAGTGTTTTAATTTCACGCGTGTTTTCATCCTGCAGAGTTACAGCGTAAGTTTGAACATTTGTCAAATTTCACCTAGCATCGACAATATAGGGCAGCTTTCACCCAACTTGATACTCTGCAGATGAGCTAGACTACAACTCCCAGGCCAGCATCCAAGCCAGCCATGCCGACTAGGGGATCCTAGGAATTGTAGTCCAACATATCTCAAGAGCACGAGATTAGGAAAGGCTGATATAGGGATGTGATGAATCAATAGGTGCAGAGCTCTATTTTCAAAAAGAGTCTTAAACGAATGGCACTAGGAAATGTTGTGATTATGTTTTAAGCAAGTTTAAGCGCAAACTGACAGTGAACTTTTCTTAAACCCTACTCAACTGACAATACTTGAGAACAGACCACAGGTGATTTTTAAAAAAAACTGCCAGCATTGTTAAGGGCACAATCTTATGCGTATTTAGAGAGAGAAAAGTCCTACAACTCTCAGCATTCCCCAGCCATGGCTGAGGAACGCTGGGCGTTGTAGGCCTTTTTCTAGCTCTAAACGTCCATAGGAGGGCACCCTAAGAGAGATGAAATATGCCCAGGGTTCAAATCCCTGCTGAGCCACATGACCCTCACGGAGTGACCTTGGGCCAGCAATTCTCCCCTAGCCCAGCCGACCTCACAGGATTGTTTCGAGAGGAAAAGGGCACCGCATACACTACATTGAGTCCTTTGAGCAAAGGGCAGATAAAACTGTAGCAAAGGCACACAGTAAAATAAATATTGTAGCCGTTTATTCTGAGTGGCATTTTTAAAATATAGCTTAAACTGCTTTGAGCGTGCGGGAAATTGGCATAAAATATTGTAATGAAATTAATAAATACTCCTCCTCCCGCAGAACTAGGCGAAGTTCTGGACAGAGGCTACAAGAAGGGATGTGGCCGCACCATCATTAATCCTACTGCTACCACCACCACCAGCACCTATTTCTCCTTCCCCATCCTACCCATCCCCCTTTTCATTCGGCCCGCGGGCCCCGGTACCTTCTTGCCTGCAGTAGGACATGGCTGGGGAAAGCAGAGAGCGCGTTACCCCCTCCACGACGCAAAATGATCCAAACCCCGACCCGTCGGCTGGCCTCACCACAACCACTGCTACTGTTAGCCGGCGGTACAGTGGAGCGCGCGAGGTTTTTTTTTCTTCTCCTCCTGCTTCCAGGCTCGCTCGCGACGACCTCTCACCCCACTGCGCGAGAAGGACCCCAGGGAGAAGGCCAGAAGCCGCCTGAGCGCCTCTTTCTTCCCCTTCACGGGTCCACAAGGAAGTCCACGAGCGATGCAAGACCGCCCCGGCAAGGCCAGAGTCTTCCTTGTTGCGTGATCAAAAGGAAAGGGGAGAAAATACAAACAGAGCCGTTATTCACGACGAACTACATCTCCCATCACGCTGTGCGCCTTATCCCTCTCCTCCCGCCGTTTTCCCGACATGCTTTGTGTGACCTTTAGTCATTATCCCTCCCCGCCCTCGCCGCGCGTTCTCATGTAGCCTCAGAAAGTTCAATGATATTCCCAGCAATGCTTTGCGGAAAATGTGATTACCTGGCCTCTCCTGTTTAAAGACTACATTTCCCAGCATGCTCTTAGGTACGTGTTAAAAGCTAGAGAGAGCCCGCGCCTAGACAGGGTGGAGTTTTTTTTACTTGGCCGTAGATGGGCGGGGCAGTCTGTAAGGGTGCGACTGCTTAACCCTTGCTGGGTGGGGAGGTTTGGTCCAGGACTTGTCTCAGGTCTATTGGGATTTGCATTCTGCACTTTTCCTTCCAGTTTAAGCCTCGTTCGTTGGAGTTTGGAGACTTAAGCGCTCGAAATGTAAGCGTGTCTTTCTCTTTCCTTATTTAGTTCCTTTGACGATGGGGAGAAAGGTACAGAACTGTACAGATCCTACGCATGCTGATCACTGGGGTGTAAGCCTCGTTGAACTGAGATGTCTTTTAGGATCTGTTTGCATGAGAGTTGCTGACTTGCCAGCATTGGCTTTCTGCAAGAAGCTTTGATGGGGCAATTGAGAAGATTCTAGGTTAGATGGACTTACATAGATTGGGAGGTGTTGGAGAGCAACGGTTTCTTAGTCCGATTTATGCTACTGGTGAAATACTGTGGCTCTGGAAAGATGATGGGCTGTGTATGTTCCATGGGTTACTGAGCGCTTTTCTGCTGCTACCAACTTGCACTGATGTTCCCTTGGAAAGGGGCGTCTGTTCCTAAATTGTTCCAGGGTGTTGTCACTTACAATGCTGGGAAAAAAGGCCTTTTGTTTTTCAGTGCATACAGACACGTATGAGCTCCTTACTTTGGCTACAGTATATACACAGTTTAAAACTCTTTCACGGTTCCTGCCCCCTCCCCCCATTAACAGCATTCTGTTATAGTAGTCAACGACTTTCCTTGAAATAAGCCCCTTTGAAGTTAATGGGACTTGCTTCGAAGTAGTTATGCATAGACTGCTCTGTTAAAAAAGCTGTTAGGTTACATTGCTTAGTGTAATAAAAGGCAACAAGTTGCAGCAAACAAGATTTCCCCAAATTTAACAGTTTAGTAGGACTGTTAAATTGCTTGTGGTGTGTATATGCTTGTCCCACTTTAAGCTCTGGTGAGCAGGTTTTTGAGTTATCTGGTTAACAAACCATCGTTTATTATCATGGCTCGGTATAGACAACACAACAACCCATACTTCAACAGCAACCCATGGTTCAAGGACAACCCATACTCAACCTGGAATGTGAGCTGTCATGTTGTGTGAACCCAGTCAGTGGGTTGGAGCCAGGATCTGCCTCCTGCAAAAGGAAGGGCTGTGGTCGTGATCATGATTTTTGGAGATCTTCGATCTCCCCTATTCCCCCCACCCCCATCTTGCACCATTCAGCAGGCTCTCTTTACTCCTTGTATAGCATTTTCAAGGGACTGGAGGGGCTGCCATGGGAAGAAGGGAATGAGGATATCTGTTTGAGTTTTGAAAGAAAACATCAACAATGTTCTTCAGAGCTGCAAAATTCTGTAACCTAAGGGATCAGTATTAGAAGGCTGGTGCTGGAAGTCTGGGAAGAAGAAAAGTACTGGCTGAAGGTAGTTTATAGTTGCTTGGCTGCTTTGGAGCACCAGCAAATTGGCTACATTGGGCAGAATGGTGGCAACATGAGACAAGGATGTGAACAAACCTTGAGTGAATCGTTAGGTTTCATTCCCGGGGCCGAACTAGGGAGTCAAGAGTAAGTCTGAACAAATGATTTGAAGGAGGGAGTTAATAGATTAAAGACAAAGTCCTATGCATGTTTAGACAGAAAAAAAGCCCTGCTGGCTGAGGTAAGGGAGTTGTAGGCCTTTTTTTCTGTCTAAATGTTGTTGTTGTTGTTGTTGTTGTTATTATTATTATTATTGTTTTTCCTTAACTACATGAACGTGCTTCTTTCTATGCTGCTTTCCCCAGTATCATTCTTGTTACAGTTGCCAGGTGAATATTATTATGTAAGTTCTTTGTTTCAGCATCTAGGGTTTGTTTGGCTTTTATAGCTTCTGGATCAGAATTTTAACAGTAAAAGATAATGTGAAGTGATGGAGCTTTTTCTGTATTGTACAAATGATGCTTATTATGTTTTGTGCAGTTTTGATATTCTGGGCATGGTACTGGTTGACAATATTGAAGTTGGTTACTAGTTCCTTATTTGCATGGAAGTTCAAAACAGAATTCAATCAGTAAACTTCATAAAGAACTAATGCTTATAGTCCCCAAATAATCTTACTGTTACCCCATATTGTTCTATGACAGGGAACTATCCCCCTCACTATCCACAGTAATTACTTCCAATCAGTTGTCATTTTTGCACAATGCTCATTAATGTGTGATGACAACATATGTCAATTATAAATAAGGAGGTGGCATAGTGCACCCTACAATAAGCTTTGGGCCACTGCAAATGATACGCTTGCACCTCCAGGACAGTGTCCACTACAAGATGGCCTTCCACTGTGTCCATCCCAATTTTTTGTTTGGACACGAGGGACTGTCAAGGGCATGGTCTCACATAAATAATAGCCAAATTGTGTAGAAAAGAATAAGGAACTGGGTGTGTGTTCTGCATAATAAACTTTAGGACACTCTTAATCATACACCCAAATTTCAGGAGAGTGTCCACTGTGAAATGCTAATATTGGCACAGAATTACTATGCTAGCAGTGTCTTGCACCTAAACAAAGCATTGAGCTGGACACAATTCTATGCCAGCTCATGAAGGACAATCTCCCCGGAGGCATGGGTGTATGATTTGAGGTGGCCCAAAACTTACTTTGCGATGCTTGGCTCCAGGTTCTGATTTTTAATTGTCATGACACTTTAAAGAGTATTGTGGGGGGAAATAGTGTTAATGGCTGAACATTTTTTCAAATGTCAAAGGTGACAATCTCCTGGTTGTGGAGATAAAGGCTTAGTTCAGACATCACGTTTCTCAATGGTGGTTTTAGAACTCCACGGTGGAGTTTTAACACTACCGTTGAGAAATGTGTTGTCTGACGGGAAAACTCTGTGCAATGGCAGAGGTGTTTTTTTTGGAAAACACTCCATGCAGAATATCAGTGCTGTGCAGAAGAGAGTTCCTGCACAACCTGTGTGTTGTGTGGTGGGCTCTGTGGAGTTTCCCAATGTGTTGAGTTGACTTTTCCCACTGGCTACAGAGTTCTCTGGCAAGAGCAGTGAAAAGAGGGAGTGCCACTCTAGGAAAGCTGCCAGGATTGTTTTTTCGCAGCAGTGGTTGATGGGATACCATCAGGAGGAGGGAGGGTGGAGGAACTGTCAATCAACATCATGATGGATTTTATTCAACTCCACGATAGCCCACGGTCACGCAACGGTAGAGTAAGAATATGTTGTGTGGGAATTGCCCCCTAAAAACTCAAACGTTGAGTATTGTTTTCACACTGCATTGACATTTTGTCTGAACTGAGCCTAAGCCTATTTTTGGATTTAAGGATATATAAATTTCAGTTTCTTATTAAGCCTTCTTACTGAACTGTGTTGTGAACTTCCATGCCAATAAGGAACGGAGAGCTAGTGACCAACTTCAGCCTCATTGTGGTTCTGTGTTTTTATTTTATATATTAGTATTATTATTAGTATTATTTATTTCAATTTATATCCTACCTATCTACAAAATATCTTAGGTGGTATACAATTTAAACAAGATAAAAACAATCAGTAAAACAATACAATAGGCAGCATGAAAATGTTAAAAACAATAAAACTACACAGCAAAAAACAAAACAATATATAACATTCATCAATAACATTTTAAAAAGGGAAGGCCTGCCAGAATAATAGAACTTTAATGCCTGCTTAAAGGCCTTTCATTGTTTTAGTCAGAAAGGTGTTGGCCAGACAACCCCAAAAGGCTTACTTTAGATTACTTTGTGTTTTCTTTCTACTAACTTGTGTATAAACGCATCAAAACAAACCTTTAAGCATGATCTTGTTCTAACTTCTACCCTGGGGTTTAAACATGCTGAAGTTAGCTAGAGTAGCACATGACATATGAGCCTGTATGGAGGTTCTTTGCATGTTGCCCTGGGAAACAAGTGTGTATCAATACTTGGCTCCAAAACATGTTACTACAGGCAACTATAGAAAATATTTTGGAGTTGACACACCCTCTGATGTGCTTACACCTAGACAACTGATAAACCTTCAGTGCCAGTTCTTAATGCAACTTTTTAATTGAATTATTTAACTCTGTGTCCTAGTATATTTTGAGGGGCAGGTCCTGTTAATGATGTGGAGTCATACTGAATGTTTAATTTGAGTGTGTTGTGCTCCACTAGCCCTATCGCAACCTTAAACAGTTAAAAAAACAAAGCAAACATGTAAAACCAGGTGCTACCACTCTGCACAATGCTCATTAGATCTTTAGATCTTTGATTCAGAAACTATTCACTGTGAAGACAGTGGATTGCTTCAAACACAATGTGCACACTTCTCTATTGTGCATATAGGGCATTACATGATCTGGATGTTCGACGAAGAGGTGTGAGTCCACATAGGCTTGAATCACGCGGTGTTTCCACCCAACTCACCCATACAGGTGGAGTGGCCACTTAGAAGGAAATGCAAAAGAGTTTGCATAAAAATGCATACTCTAGTTTATATGTATGGATGTAAATTTAGAAAACATTGCTATAATTTAAATAGAAATACAGTACCACACCATAGCATGGAAGTCTGTAATCAGATGACCAGCTTGCTGTCCAGGACAGCCTTTCAAATAGAGTCCATCTTCAAATACAAGACAGTCCTCTCACAGCCCTTCAAACAGAGGGCTGTTCTCTATAAAAGAGGATACCTTTCCACCCTACAGAAGGGAAGGATTGTGGGAATTGCTGCTTTATGTGTACAGGCTGAAGTGTTGAGCATTTGGCTCATATAATGCCATATACTCTCAGTGGAAGATGCACATTATCACTGTCACAGAATTACCATCCTTGGATGACTGAGAGCACGAATCAATCCATTGTGACTGCTGTAATAGACCAGAATAGTACTCCAAAGTAAGTGATTTGAGGACTTCTGTCTTAGTCCTTTAAAATGATTTCCTTTCTAGACTATGCACAGTCTGTGTAGTGTGGGATTAATCATGCATTCAGTAGTGTGGGTCTAAAACTTGGCAGCTGAGATCCAAGATAAGATCGCAGTTTTTGACTGTCGCCATTTTGCCCCCAAATAAAAACTGCCATGTACCACTATTCCTGTCCCGCACCATTTTTCTTGGGAAATTGACAACCCACCTATTTAGTGCCGGAAGTGTGCTATGTGGAAATATAGTCTCTGTTGTTTATAAGTCTTTAGTGTAGAAAACTCTTTGTAGGGGATTGCTCCATGGCTGCCAATTTCTGACATTCTGGTAGGAACTCTTATGAATAAATATTTTCTGTTCTTTTTGTTTCTCTTTAGCAAATTCTTTGCCATGAGTAGCAAGAAAGAACATGTTAAAATCACGAGTGAGCATAAGCCTGGGTTTTTGGAACGCCTCGGTGAGACTTCTGGTGGAATAGTCATTGGGCTTGCTACTTTTGCACTCTCTTTCTACATTCTTTTTACCAATGAGGTAAGTTGCGGGGGGTGCGGGTGGGTGGGAGAGAGAGATTGGAAGGATATTTGGGCTGTTTTTCATAAACTTCAGGGATATCAAAATTAAGGCCCAATATGGCCTTTGACATCCATACCTCACTTCATGCAATGGTGCTGTTCACACATAATTTCAGTCTGTGGGTTAAACAAACCATGGGCTGTCAAGGCTGAGCAGGAGATAGTGTGTCAGTCACATCTGCTTTTAATCAACAAGCTACAATTGGTTCGTTCATAGTTTTTTGAGCATGATTTCTGGACTGATGGATTATTTAGGGGCTAAACAACCCAGTGGTTAACCCAACAACAAACCCTAAACCCTTTAAAAAGAAATATTTAGCATTAAGTTCTATTGACTTGTTTACTGCCTTAGATGTGCTCTTCCCAACCACTGCTTACCTAACCTCTCTTTTAATTACCTGTAGGGGCGAGCTTTGAAGACCGCCTCCTCTCTAGATGAGGGGCTTTCTCTGGTGGTCCCTCTTGACAACATCCAGAATGTATTACAAGAGAATGAAAGGAAACTCGTGCACCTGTCCGGTGCTCTTAGAACATCAAAGGTAAACCAAATGGATTTTATTGCAACACTTCTTTTAAAAATATGTGCTACTTCTGCTGTTCCTGTTAGATTTGAATGCCTTACCTGAAAAAGCTCATGTTTGTCTACTTCATCCCATCCCACATTTTTAATGTACACTTGAGACTCTGCATCTGCAATCTGGATCAAAGGATTAATTTGGAGTGGGTACCTAGGACTTGCAACATTGGTCTGCAGATCAGTTTACCTTGTCGCCTGTCCTGAAATGGCTTCAGATGGGTCCTTGGCTCTAATCCAACAGGCCGCAGTACCTTACAACTATGTAGACAGGTCTGGGTTCAGACAACATGATAACCAGCAGTGGTTTATAGAGTCGATGGTTGGTTTTTTAACCCACCATGGGTTATCGTGTTGTGTGGAGGGAGCTTTTTAACCAGCAGTTGGTTATTTGGCCAAAATAACCAATGCAAATAGCCAACACTGTCCAGAATTGGCTATCTGAGCCACCATTGGTTATCGTCTTGTGTGGAGGGCACCATTGATTATTTCCTCAGGCAGTGTTGTTTATTTTGTCAGCCACAGAGTCGTGTGGAAGAGCGGTCAAAGTGGTGGCTACCGCTCCAGTCCAGCTGGCAGGATAGATTTTTGGCAGCAATGGCTGATGGGATACTAGTGGGAGGACTGAAGGGGAGGGGGAGAATGCAGGGGATGAATGAGTCAATTCAGTGTGGACTAATAGTCAACTCAACACTGATCCTAATCCACACCACGGTTGATTATTATGTTGTGGGGAGTATCCCGAAGATAAACAACTGTAGAGTTGATTATTACCCCACTGTTGGCTATTGTGTTGTCTTCATCTCAGATTTAAATGTTGCCTTTCTCTTCTTTATCTCTTTGCCTACCCAAATCCTATGAAAATATTTATAAAGTCTCCTACTGATTTAAGCTTTCTTTATATTTGTTAGCTTTTGTATGATCCCAGCTATGGCCTTTCTATCCGGGCTGTCAAACTCAAGCGTAACGTGGAGATGTATCAATGGGTAGAGCATGAAGAGTCCAAGTAAGATTCACACATCATTGCAGAGAAAAGAGTGTGTGTGGTAGAATTGGGGAGAGGTGCTTGTGTGTGTTGGCTTGTACTTTAAATCAAGTTAGAGATTAAGAGGAAATATTGACATATATTTATGCTGGCTTGTAGCTTTGCTTCTAATTTATTTCAGCATTCTGCCTTTTGGGCCTATAACAATGATTTGACCAAGTCTTTTCTTTTGGTGTCCTGTATTTTTTGCTACACTGGTGACTGAGGATTCAAAGCTATAAAGAGCGAATGAACACAGAACTATGAGTCATTTGTTTATACTTGGATTCTGGTGTGGAAAATAAGAGTAATTGAGCTAAGGTGGGGGGGGGGAAGAAAAAGAAAAAAGCCAACAACACTGGTAACCATGCCTTCAATGCCTTTCCCAACCATGTCTTGGGTGAGTTATGTGCCAAAAGGGGCTATAGCCAAGTGGCGCATAGGCTGGCATTTTGCCTATTGCTTCAGATTCCTCTGTCACACCAAACCTGAGCCCATTTTACTGAATATTCTGCCCACTTAAATGAGTGAATTTTTCCATGAGATTTTGAGAGTGGTCAAATCCCCATAGTCTATGGACCAGAAGGCTTGTCATTACTATCCGGGGTGAATAAACAAGGTAGCCTTTTTTGGATAGCCTATGGCCCCAGGAAAATTATTAATCATGACAGCCATCTGTAAGGAGTAGCTGTCACTGAAAAAACCTCACCTTCATTTTGCTGTAAATGCATCATACTCATTTGAGACTATAATTTGATGCCTTTTGCTCAATTAAAGGCCAAAACCGTTCAAGGTGATCAGAAACAATCCATACTGTAGCAAAGTAGTTTTGGGGAACATTACTGAAAAGAAGCAGAATACAGAAAGGAAAAACTGTAAGTCAGGAGTGGGAAAAAACCTAGTTTTTAAGATTTCATTAATGGATAAAATTGTTCATAGAGGCCAAGGTCTGTCTTTGGCATTTTATACACCAGTCCCCTCCCCCATTTAGCCTGTTATCTGACACTGATAAATGGCTGGTCGTAAGTCTATTGAGGTAATAGTCTTGGTGTATGACAATACTATTCCTTCACCCCACCCGTGTCAGCACAGTTCCTTCCAAATACATAGGCAACTTGAATGGAGTAGCTGGTACCATCTTGAGGGATTCAACTAGATACTATTTTTAAAAAAATGGTCTATGACCCTAGTAAAATTATTCACCATGATGTCTGCTGGTAATGTGTAGCTTTTACTGGGGGGGGGGGGACACCCCACACCATTATTGTGTAAAAATGGAGAGAAACCCCCCGAAAATACTTCATATTTAAATCTGAGCACAAGGTGATGAAACAAATTTGCAAATGCAACATATTCTAGGTAAAATAAAAATCAGAGAGATGAAGAGCTTTTCTAGATGAAGCGTTTAAAGTGCACTCACTATTTCTCACAGTTTATGGATGCCTTAGATAACATTGCCACACTACAGTTTTGCTTCTCTTTTTTAAGAGTACATTTGGGGGTGGGGGGAGGGGTTGGAGCAGGGAAAATGCAGTATTTTTTTGGCATTGTGAAACAAAGCGCATGTCCCCACCAGTGTAGTTGCATTATTTTGCTATACCACAGCACTGCCTAGAGGTTATGTAGTGGAAAGTACAGAGTGGTGGTGGTGGTGGTGGTGGGGATAACTTCATGTAGAGCCCCAATCTTAGAAACACTGAATTAAACAGCCTCATCTAGAAAAGCTTGAAAATGAATGAGAACTTGATCCCATGACAATACTTTTGTATTATATCAATACCATACCTGCATTCACAAATCCACAAAAACAGCAAAGTTGAAATACAAAAAATTGTTTTCAAATGTTTTAACTATGCATGAAAATCATTGTTGCGTGTTGTGTTTGTGTTCTCCTTGTAGAGAATATGAAGAGGATGGAGAAAAGAAAAGAGAAACCAAATATTCATATAGTAAGTTGACTATCACAAAAAATTGTTCTGCTAGAACTGTCACTGACTGTAGCTCTGTGTATTCAAACAGCTTTATAACAGGCAGAAATTCAACAGGGGCAGCTGTTACCAGCACTTTTCTCATCTCTAAGCTGGGAAAAACTGTCTAGAGTTGCTGGAACAAGTGATGATGAGAGCTGCCTCTGCTGAATTTCTGCCTGTCATACATAGCTGTTAAAGGCACAGAACCACAACAAGAGAATATATTATCCTCAGTGTTCTGAATGTAAAATTATGTTTGGGTATTATTTATTTAGTACATTTGTGTTCTGCACATCCTTCATGAAGCTCAGACTGGAATAACTAGGGCTATCCTTTTGATTGGCAACAGTCAGACCTGGTTCACACAACATGACAAGCCAGAGTACAAATTGAGTATGGGTTTGGTGTGGGTTATCATTGAACCATGGGTTATTGTTGAAGCGTGGATTGTTGCACTGTGTGATCCAAGTTGTGCTAACAAACCATGCTGTGCTAACTGCAAACAGCCTATAGCCCAACAACAAACCATGCAGCCTGTTCGCATGGCATGACAACTCACTGAGGATTAATTTACCCTCAAACAGCCTGGGTTTGCAGGAGACAACAAACCATGGCAAGTTGGGTGCCATACAAAAATAGTGCTGGTGTGTGCCCAGCACAACGTGACAATCCCTGAGGATAAATTAAGCCATGGGGTAGGCTGTCATGTCGCACAAACCACGTCATTGCTTGTGGTTAACAAAGCATGTTAGCATGGGACCCTTACATTACACAACAGCTCGTGGTTCAACAACAGCCCACACTCAAGTCATACTCAATCCATACTCTGGCTTGTTGTGTTATGTGAGCACTGCCAGTGTACTGAAGTAAAGAGAAGCCTCTTCCGCCCTTCAGCAAGAATACCTGTGTATTCTTAGTGAGGTGCCAGCATCTGTCTCCTGGCAGTGGCCCCCTCCCTCCTCAGAAGGGTGTCTGAGGAAACATTTTTTATTATTATTATTATTTCATTTTTATATCCTGCCTTTTTTCCTCCAAGGAACCCAAGGTGGCATACATAATCCTCCTCTGCTACATTTTATCCTCAGAACAGCAACCCTGTGAGGTAGGCTGAGCTGAAAGTCTGTGACTGGCCCAAAGTCACCCAGTGGCTGAGTGGGGCTAGAGTGGGGACTAGAATCCGGATCTCCTGACTCTCAGTCCGACACACTAGCCACTACACCACACTGGCTCTCTATCTTGCACGAAGGGGGCTGGGAGAGAGAAAAGATTAAGATTGAATTCAAAAGACGAGAGAGAAACTATAGAAGAGAAGTAAGAAAAGAACAACCCAGTAAAGAACATGCTACATAGAAGGACAATAGATATAGTGTAAACCTGAGTACAATTGACTCCAAAATAGGTTTCTTCTGGGCAACTAAATCAGCTATGACCACCATGCTTCCCCCCCCCACCGCACTTCCCTTATATCTTGTGCCTTTTTAGCTGGCAAGCTGCTCTGAGTGCCTTTTGAGTAAAGAGCAGGATCAAAATGCTTTGAAATAATTATTAAATCAAATTAATAATTGTTAATAATTTAGTACATTAAATAAATAATAGATAAGTGATGTCCAAGTCATGCCAAGGCTAACTGGGCTTCTGTTCTCAGAAAGTGCAATGAGCAAGCCTGCCGTTCAGGAACATAAGAGAGAAATGACTTGAAAAATGGCCAGAAATTCCATTGCCTTCTAGAAAATAGGCAAGATTCTGCTCCACTATTTGGCCTCCCTCTTCTATTTTGTTTTTATTGGCTTATTCTGGCATTACCTCTTGGTAATGGCACAATATTTGTGTAAATATGTTCAGAAACAGTAGAAATTGAGAGAAACATCCTGAAGTATCTCAGGGAGAGAGCCACACTATTCTGTGATCACCAAGACACCCTCCAAGGATCCATAGGACTGCAGCCTTAGTATCTCTAAATCTATCCTATTTTTCCTTCCCTGTTAGATACCGAATGGAAATCAGAAGTGGTGAACAGCAGAAATTTTGATCGAGAAATTGGTCATAAAAACCCTAGGTAAGGTCATTGTGAAGGTTTTGGAAGTCTGGCTCTTCCAATTCTGTTCTTGCGATACTGAACTATGGGGCATCCCACAGAAAGATTTGTTTTTGATTCACTTAATCCTGAACTGAAATTGTTAGCTATTCTGGAACCAGTATAGGTTGGCATTGTGAATCACTTAATACATGCGTTTGTGTATGGTTTTCTGACATAGTGTGCTTGTAGGGCTGTTGTTTTACTTGGGAATACATCTTTGCTGTGGTAGATGGCAAGACAACTTGACTGGCCTTTTTTGTGCCCATCCATTGCACCGGATTTCGCCTGGCTATTGTTTTTGTCCCCACAGTGCCATGGCTGTAGAATCTTTCACTGCGGTTGCTCCTGATGTCCAAGTGGGCAAGTTCTTTCTTTCCAAAGGTAAGGCGTTAGTTTAATTAGGCTATACTCTTTTTGAAAAGCAGTTTTAGATCATCCCACAGCTGGGAAATTGGGAGGGAAATTGATTAAGGACACTTTAACAATCTCAGTTTCCAGTTCCATTTTGTTTTTGTTGAACCCTTGCCGAGCAGAGATTACCTAAGACAAAACCAAAATGGCTGCATGGACCGCTGTGTTTAAATGTCTTGTACTCATGTACAGAACAGGACTGGTGCTCTCTTCTTTCACAGGCCTCATTGAGAAGATCGATAACTTCAAACAGATGAGCTTGTCAAAACTGGAAGATCCCCATGCTGATATTATCCGCTATGGGGATTATTTCTTTCACAGCGAGAATCCTCGACGTCCAGAAGTAAGAAACTAAAGATAATAACATTTTTTAAAAAAACAACAACCCCAAAACTGGTATCTCCTGAATCCCCATCTCCAGTAGCTGCAAACACGATGCTTCTCTTGTCTTACACTATGTCTGAAGAGCCTCATTGAGTCAAAGGGCCAAATTTAGTTTTGGAGAAACTCTCAGGGGCTGCATTCTAGTGGTGGGCAGCAAGCAAAGGGGGTGAGACCAAAATTGTAAAAAAATACCAGCATATTGTAGCTTAAAGCTCTTATTCTCAGTGACTAAGCCTTAGGAGAAACATTTCAACTTTTTAGAATTTGGTGTGTGTGTGTGCACTGCACAAGAGCCAGGGAACAAAATTTTCTTTTTTCTTTTCTTTTTCCTAAAGCTTTTAAAACTTAATTTTGTTCTGACTTTATACTGTTAGTTTTACCCTACCCAGTGCCTGTTTACCCTACCCTGTGCCTGTTTGCATTCTCTTCCCCTCCTTATTGTTTTACTATGATTTTATTAGATTGTAAGCCTATGCGGCAGAGTCTTGCTATTTACTGTTTTACTCTGTACAGCACCATGTACATTGATGGTGCTATATAAATAAATAAATAATAATAATAATAATAATAATAATAATAATATGATTGGTGGTCGGAGTAAAGGGGTGTGGCCAGGTGAAGGGTCGGGGCCATCTGGGGAACCCTGGAGGGCCAGACAGGCTGGACTCCTGACTTACGCCTTTGCTGCTTTATCCACATGCACAGTTCACTTCAAGTGAAAGAATCTACTACTTGTAGGAACTGAGGTATGCTGAGTCCAAAGACTGATGCTATTGCAGAATCAGGAACGCTGCCTGGGAGCTTCATTTAAAGCATAGGCAGAGCCTGGGCTCAGAGGAATGTGGAAAGCCCACACCCCAGTCCCCGCTTGTATGGTCATCACCTTTACTTGTTCGTTTCCTCTCACTTTCAGGTAGGAGACCTTCGTGTTTCATTCTTCTATGCAGGTTTGAGTGGGGACTCGTCCCACCTGGGTCCAGCGGATACGGTAAATTTGCCATTCCCCTCTAATACCTCCCCAAGAAAAAAAATAACGTTGCACAATTTAAACGTGAAAGACTCTTCTAAACCTTTTTCATTTTTCACCTCCGCCCCCTTTTCAGGTGACCATAGTTGCCCGTCAACAAGGGGACCAATTGTTCTCATACCAAACTAAATATGGGGATGTCCTGCAGATTTTGTATCCTGGTGAGCTCTCTGCTGAGGTAAGAGTTATTGATCAGTACAGTGAAGAATAATGGAAAGAATAGTATGTTCCCTCTCTGCAGAAACCAAGTTCTTCCCTTAATGGGGAGCGATGAATTATGGGGGCGAGCAGACCGGCAGCGAAGGGAGAAAGGCTGGTAAAGAGCAGCTGCACAGTCGCAGCAGCAGCAGCAGCAGCGCCTTCCCAGGAGGGGACTGCTGAGCCAATCAGCCTAATGATGGGGCCAAAGAGGCGGACCCAGCAGAGTGAGATCTCTCTTTCGTTCTGCCTCCAGTTCAACCTGTGGCTCCCATGCGGCTCCAGGATTGCCACCAGCAGTCAGAGTAGGCCGGGGTGGGGAGACCTTTTCAGGCTGGTGGCGCATTTACAATTCTTAGAAGGTGTCACACAAGAGACACAGCCAAGTTGCTCATTTTTCTCTCTCTTCACTGGTCTATGGCTGCTCCATTCTCACATCATAGGAAGCTGGGACCTTTCTCGCATCATAGGAATGACTTATGAAAGCACTTTGATAAATTGGTCATAGAAAGTCTTTAGAAATCCGAAAACAGGGTGTGACAAGAATTCAGATTTAGAGAAAATTTTCTAGGCTTGCAGAGATGTATCTCTAGTAGGGCCTTTTTTATAATACTGAAATGGTACACAATCCAAAATCCATTGTTCTTTTATTAAAAACTCATGCACCATTAAAAAAATAATAATCACAGGAATAGCAAGATGTGACTTTAGAAGATAAGTTGTATAAATTCCTGGAGGCAATCAATAGCTACTAGCCCTGATGCTTGTGTGCTGTCTCCAGTATCCGAGGCAGTAAGCCTGTACGCACCAATTCCTGGGGAACATGGATGGGAGGGTGCTGTTGCACCATGTCCTGCTTTGTTGGTCCCTGGTTGGCCACTGTGTAAACAGAGTGCTGTATTAGACGGACCCTTGGTCTGATCCAGCAGGGATCTTCTTATGTTCTTAAGAGATGACTACAGTAATGCCTCTCTGACTTTCTGGTTTGCATCTTTGTTCTGATTCATGTTATATCTTTGCCTTCTATTCCAGCAATATGATTTAGTCTCACCTCCCCCTTCCCCACTTCCATTGTCCCGGCATGTTTCCCACATCTTTTTTCAAGGCCCTGCTTTCACCCAGTCCTTGAAACTCCTGCCCCACCCCATTAGCAAAGTTCTAGAAGCAGCCTGTGTCTGTGTTGCCAGATACGGGTGGCTGGGTGTGTCCTTTACATTCTTGAGCAGCATAATTCCGCAGAAGGATTATCTCATACCTTGCCCCAAAAGAGTAATTTAGCATTGTTGATCTGCTGAGTGGACTGTCATTTCATAATGTGTCATAAAGGCAGAAGGTGCCATAGAGGGAATTCCGTTCTGCTTAAACCCAATGGGATTTTGCAGTGTTTCCAGTCATATTATTTTGTGCACATTAAATACACATTTTTTTTCAGATCCCTTGATCTTCACAAATAGGATTGTGGTTTTTTTCTTCAGGTCTTAAAATTTGTGCAACAGGGGTTGTAATTTTTTTTAAAAAACTTTTTGTATCAGGGCTCTTGCACAAGTGTGCATGTGCACAAGTCTGCTTGTCTGCTATGAAGCCCCGAAGAGGCATATTTCCGTTGTGAATATCTTTTTTTCCGTTTTATCCTCTCCATGCATACTTTGTGTACCCCAGCAGAGCCATATTCTGTACATGTCAATTCCATCCATTTGCACAAATTTAGAGACCCAAAGCAAGTGGGAAAGATCTCATTTGCACAAATCTCCGGACCTGAAAAATGAAGAGAGAAAAAAAGACCCTGAACAAAACAATCCCACTTTGCAAATCATGGGACCCAAAACACACACGCCCAATACACAATCCCATTTGTGCAAATTGCTGCCACCATGTTAAAAATTCTGAAATCCACAAATTGCATCGACTCACTACAGATAAAGTCAATGCCTGTGCGTGAAAACAAAAGGAAACCCGCCAGGACTAACCCATTAAAATCCGTTGAGTTTGTACTTAAAAGCAGAATTTTCATAATCCATAGTCTCAGATGGCTATTTTTTTTTTCTTGTGTGGTGTGGGGAAAAATCAAATAATCTTGGTGGGCTTCAACCTTTGTTGAATATTATAAGGAGTATAAAATGGTGTTTTCTCCCTTTGGCCGGGTTGAAAATGATGTCAGGTGGGCATACCCACGCACCTGACTTCATATGGCCCGTGGGGGCGGTATTCTGGCCCCCACCCAATTCCAGTTCTGCACTTTGATATAGGCCATAACTCAAAACCTATATACTATATCCCGAAGCCTTGGGCTTAATGCTGAAGCCTTGGGCTTATGCATTCCTCCTCTCCCCTTTTCTGGCCTGATGTGGCCAAAAGGAGGAGATTGGAAGCATTTGCTTCTGTTTTTAACTAACCTGCATTTCTTGTTATACCCATACTGGGATATCTTTCATTAGTTTTAACTATTAGTTTGTCTGGGAAAGCCGATTTCAAATCATGGCTTACAATCTAGGAGTGTTGAAATGATTCTCAGTTCCTGGTAACTACAAACTTTTGTTTTAATTGAAAAGCAAAGCAAATGGTTTCAATCTCCTCCTGTGCCCAAAGAAGAGAAGGAAGCAGAGTCATTCATGTAACACGAAACAATGGTATAACGTTTTGTCTGAACACAGTCTTTGCAGAACCTACCTAATGGGTTGTTGAACCATGGGGTATTGTGTTGTCTGAATGCAGCACATTTTCCACAGGATGTGTTGTTGATTTGACTGAATGCAGCATGTTTTCCACAGGGTGGCTTGTTAACCACCCTGAACAACCCAACAACAAGCTCTGGCTTGTTCGAGAAAAATGAACCTCGCTGCATGGTTAACATATGCTCACTGAACACTGTACCCTTTTTAGGAGGTGTTCCAGAAAGAACATGAGAGTAACACCATGAAGACCTGGGGCCTACGGGCTGCTGGATGGACGGCTATGTTTGTAGGCATCAGCCTTATGACCAGAATTTTTTACACCCTGGGTAAGTTTTGCTGATGGCATGTTGGCTTGATCTGTACATCTTGGGTTCAAGCAATTTCAGAACTAGGCAACTCTGCATTTTAAACATGATCAGGACATTTTACTTTCACTATAAAGAAGTATCAATCCTGACCCTAGGCTTGAACAGTGAGGAAATACAACTCCATCTTCTGCTTCCCATACTTTGCATGAGCTTTTATATTGATGGTCCAGGAAGCAGAGTTATGGAGAATCTTTCATTGCACTGGGCACGCTAGTTTTGAAGATGGCTCATTGGGACAGGAGGGAAGGTAATTGGTTATTTCAGCATCGAGCTACATCCCTCTCTAAGCCGCAAGAACAAGGAACTTTGCATAAGCTCTTACGGAACTAAATGGAAACCATGTTATACAGTGAAACATAGGCACACTCCTGCCACTATTTCTGCAGAATGTTGTCAAGAGCCTGGGTTAAAGCACTTAGTTTCTGCAAAACTTCTCTTTCCATCATTGTAAATGGGTGGATGATGTCCCTTGTCAGTCATGTTTCCAAACTGATTGGAAATTACTTCATTTGTTACATTGGCATTCCACCTTTCCTTCTCTAAGGCGCTCAGGGTGGCTTTTTTCAGTTTATCCTCACCATAACAACTCTGTGAGGTAAGAGAGGCTGAGAAATGGTGGCTAGGCCAAGCTTACTTTGTGAGCTTTGTGACCAAGCAGAGATTTGAACCTTGGTCTCTTCAATTTAGCTTCAACATTGTCACTCTTCATTAACATAATACACTAAGCGATGATGGTTTATTTTCTGTGGGAACACATGACTGGTTTGCATGTTGTCTGTGGGATGTTTCTGCCACCCACGATGGCTTAATCTGTCCAAATGCCCCATTCTGAGAACATACAATCTGCAGAATGGGCATAGAGGGCTGTTTGCATAATCTACAATGCATAGTGGTTAGCAAGTCATCATTGCTTAGCGTTACATGTGAACCCAGCCAGTGGCTCTTTAATGCTCAGAGATGTATATAACATAGAAGTAGGTAAAGGCCTGATCCCTCATTGATTTAATGGGGAAGAAGAAGACTACAGTAAAATCAGTGATCATTTAGCAGTCGCATATATCTTGCTGTTTCTTACAGGTGTGTTGATGTTTCTTTTTTTTCTTTACCATTCTTCTCTCCACTACAGTGGATTGGTTTCCATTAGTCCGGGACCTGGTTAACATTGGCCTGAAAGCATTTGCCTTTTGTTTAGCCACTTCTCTGTCCCTGCTGACCATTTCAGTGGGCTGGCTGTTCTACCGGCCACTCTGGGCCGTAATGATTGGATTGCTGTCTGCTGTTCCCATTGTGATTGCGAGATCTCGGGTCCCGCCAAAGAAGCAGCAGTGACAGCATGAAGAATGTGACTTGCTTTGGAACCATGATACATCTGGAGCTTCTTTCATATTCAAGGCAATTACCATCGTGTGTGTGTGTGGGGGGGGGGGTTAATACAAAACCTCCTTGACATTGCAATACAGATGATGGACACCAAAGAGTTCCATAACAGACCCGGATGCAAAATTTTTGTACTGTTTTGTATGATGTTATCAAATGAAAAAATTACAACTGTCCAAACTTGTCTTTGCCAAGAGGTTGATAAAACATGAGACAGAACATTTGTGTGCCTGATAGCAAGCACAATTAAGACACCTTTGTAACTTGATTAAAATACCAGCCGGTCCTCTTAGGGAAGGATAGGTGGTATATGGCTTTGAAAACAATCTGTAAATCATTGCAACATTAATCTACCTTTTCTTTGCTGTATCTTTATATGTTTTTAAATATTTGGAGTTCTTTTCACATCTCACTCCACCTTTCTCTTGCTGTACTAGTTCTAATCCTTGTGTTAGATTTCTTGTGTATTTAAGTTACCCTAACTGTAGAACCCTGAGTGATGCAAGGAGTAAAATGGACTTTCTCTTGGCTTTGTTAAAGTGTTTATTGCCCCTTTTTCTTCTTCTGTTATCCTTGAGTTTGAAACAGTTGTATCCCAGTTTTTAAAGTGCAAGAAAGCTTTATCTTGCTCCTATGTCCCCCTTTTTAAAGAATAATGCAAATATAAAGATGCTCAATGAACTCAATTAGATTTGTACCAGTCATAAAGTGTGTTCTTCACGTTGAGATTATTTCCCCCAAATACATCATGTAATAGTTTAAAATTCCAAATCAAATATACATCACCTGGCAGAGGGGTGTGTGTCTAATGCCTGCATTAAGCAGGTGCATGTATTATTTTTACTGATGGTTCAGTTTGTAAATCATCGTGTCTAGCAACAAGCATCCCTGTACCTCTTGGACAAATGATGTATGAACAGCTACAGGTACAGTTACTGTTAGTGTTCACGTCTCTTATACTTCTGATGTAGTCAGAAATATAGGGTAGGTGTCTGTGTATTAAACTTAATCACTGCCACATATCAGTCATTCCCAGGTGATTATTAGGGATTAATCATATTGTTTTTAACCTAATAGTAACCACTGGAAGAGAGTACTGGTCCTACTACTGGATATCCACACATAGGACCTCTACTGTTCATAGACGTCAATACTACCAGGCATGGAGTCCTGGGCCACATAATCTGGTCACTGCTTGAAAGGATAAATGTTCTCAACATTTCAACTCAGTCCAGAAAAAAAGGGATTGATACCACCTGCTGTTTAAGATGCTTGCAGGAGTACTGATTAACATTTTATTATTGCATCAACTGTGTGCTAGACTTTGGTACAGAATGGAAGTATTATGCCTGTTTGCAAGCTAAAAGTTAACCAGTGTTTGTGTGCTTTACAATAGCAACTTTTGAAATTCTTGTTTTCTATGGGTGGAAGTTCCAGACTTTAATGTTTTATGAATAAAGCTTCATAAACAGTGGGAAGTGTGTGTTTGTTTTAAGACAGAATTAACTATTAAGATTACCTGTTCAATTAATTCTTGGCTCTGGCATGGTAACATAAAAAGTTTGTTTGCAGTGGTAGGCAGAAATCTGATTTGTACTGTGTTCTGCAGATACCAGTGGCAGACACCACAAAGCAATTTGTGATACCAGTTTTACGCATATACAGGAATTATGCACAGTTGGTGTTATGCGGGCTCTGTGCAAGCTACTGCACTGTAGATTGTTCCTCAACCAATGGTTAACTGAGCAGGTCTGGACCATCTGGGAGGAGTCTAGGAGATGGCTCCTTTTGCCTTCAGCATTGCCCATCTGGAAATTGCATGAATGGTTAGGAGCCGTGGCTTTCTTCATGTGCTTGAAGGCTTCTGATGTTACCCCAGCACTGCAAGCAAAGGTGCTGCAGAACTTTTTTCTTAAGGAGTAAAGTTTGAGAAACATTTGAGGCATTTGCTTAGCAATATCTTTTCAGATGTCTTCTCTAAACAAGTACACTGCTGGAACGGTCACATTCCAGGAAAATGCAAGGTTCTATTCTTAAAAGGAATGGCTGGAATTTTTTTGATGTAATAATCATGTATCACATTTTGATTGTGTTTGAAGCTTTCCTGGATAGCCTAAAATCCCATTGTTGTATACCTATCGAATCCTCAAGCAAGTGATAGGCAAGTGCATTATGTCTCCTTTCAAAGGCTCTAGAGCAGGGTTAGGAACCTTTTTTGGTCAATGGCAAGCATGGTTGGGGCCACAACTGGGCGTGGTTGCCTAGACATACACATTCCATGTTCACACAAACACCCCACATCGAAAGGTGGCAAAATATCCATTAAGGGGAGGCATTCTACAACTTCCTTGAGCAATTCTTTTGCTCATCTTTTCTTACAAATAAGAGTTTCTCAACAGCCAACATTACCTAGATTGTTGTTCCTTTATATGGCAGGTTTCCTTACCTAATGCACTGTCAAGATGAACTGTCTCCCACCTATATAGCAGGGGATTTAAGTATAGAACCTATCAGCACAGTCTGCTTGCAGTATTGATGGATGCACCAAGAGATATGTCCTATGCCTAGGATAAGTTAAAAACTAGATGGAAAGAACAAGACCTCTGTAGTAAATTTCACATCCATGGAAGACTGACAATGTGCTCTTTAAGATGAGGGGGTGCTAAAAAATGAAAGACTCCCCCCCCCCACAAACCTATTTGTGATATTATTTTGACATGTTCCTTAAGCAACAATGCTTTACAAATCAGGCTTTGTTTTAAAAGTCTGCATTCTTGAAACAACTCTCCTCTACAGTTCTAGCATTTATTGCAAAGAACAGCTTAAGGCTGGGGTAGGCAAACTTTAGCTTCCAGGATCATTTTTTTTAAAGTATACCAGTAAGGTCCTCCAACTGTGAGTCAGATGCAAAATAGTGGCTCATGTCTGATCATATATCTAGTAGAATTAAGGAACGGGGTGCCTCGGAGCACATGGCTCAGACTAAAAAAATGTTTAACAGAACTGAGCTTGCACATAAATATCCACTTCTGCTTTCCACCCAAGCTTCATTTCAGCAGCCTATTTAGAGTAAGGGGTGGGGGTGGGTTCTTTTTATTGTTGCTATTAAACAACTGGGAGTCTGAAACCCTTACTGAGCTATTGCAAATTACTCTGGGGATCTACTACTAGACTGTGGATTATTTTGCTGAAATAATCCACACAAAGCCAATGACATGCGGAGTGGGCTATTTAAACCACTGATGGTTGTGTCATGTGGAGGGCACTGTTGGCTATTTTCATCAGCTACAGAGTCACTAGGCAAGACCAGTCAAAGTAAGTGGCTGCTGCTCTACTCAAGTTGTCAGAAATCTATTTTTGGCAGCAAGGGATAGAAGCGGGAGAACAGAGAGGAGTACGGAGGTCGGGGGACGAGTTAGTCAATACACTGTCGATTAATAATACACTCACGGTTAGTTGCTTATAACCATCTCATGGTTCGTTACTTTTCTGATCATGTGGGGAGTACCCACAAAATAAGCAACTTTGAGTTGAATATTAACCCACTGTTGATTGTTGTGGTGTCCAAATGCAGCCAAAGAGTCATGTGTTCATTCATGCCCCTCTATAGGCACAGGAGGCTTCTGGCATTTCTTGTGCTGCATCAGGGTGCTTTATCAAGGGTGTGGGGACTAGAAGAGATTACCTTAAAAAGCACTCCCTTTGTGGCCCTCTGGAATCAACCCACAACTTAAGCTACTCATAATGTTGAGAATCTGGAGACAGTAATGTAATCTGAATTGAACTATGATGAACTCCAAAGAAGTGTGAATCAGGCACCTGTCGCATGCATCCACCAATGATAACCTATGGAAAAGGATGAAGACTCTTGTATAAGATAGATCTTATTAAAGCTTTTATTTTTGCCAAGAGCTTAATATAAAAATATTTTTTTCCTGAACATATTTACAATACTAAAGTTAGCTCTAGTCAGGTCAAATGTAGGGAAAAGAGTTGTTTTTAAATCAATACAGATCTAGGCCAATAAAAAGAGGTAATGTTTAAAAATTCTTGTGTAAAACAGCTGGCATAGTTAACATCTTTTTCATGGGGGAAAACTGTACAAATCAAAGCACACTGAATAGCACAATATGCAAACAATGATAATGAAGTCTGTAATGGCACACTTCAAGCATGAATTCTTTTCCCCCCTTGTAAGACCCATTTAGATTACATTAACTTGCATCATAAAAAACAGGGACCACAGAAACTTCTCTTCAGTGCTCACTATGTAAAAATCAATGGGGATACAGAAGGGGTGGGAGTGGGGAATCAAAGCCCAAAAAACCCCTAACACATTCTTGAAAAGTCTTCCTCCCCAAAGGTCCTATGATACCAGCAAGAATGTTCACATTTGTCTCTCTTGCACAAGCTCCGCTGAAATGAATGGTAGTTGTGCAAGGCCATACGCCCTGCTCTTGCACAGTTCCCATTTATGGTGCTTGGGCAGGACAGCTTCCCGGTGGATTGCACCCTAAATGCGGACAACATTTCCTATAGCCAATAAGGATTCTAACTTACTTACAAGCAAAGAGCACGGCTTCACTACCTTCAGGATAATAATGACACACTTGGGACCTTTCTGTATCAAACAAGTAAATTGTTTTTGAACAAACAGAAGCTAGAGACAAAAACAGGAAAGGGCAGTGAAAGGATACCACTAACAAAGGGTGATGCAACTGAGGAATTATAAGGATGTCCAAGAGAAAATTAAGTCCACAAGAAGATGTCTCAAAATTTAACAGATCTGTTCGTCGTAATTCCACACGGCTTTAAAAGAGGAAGGCCCAAAGCTCTTTAAAAAAGATGAGAGTAAGACGTGGCTAACTGAGCTCTTAAAAAGAATTCAAGAAGATTCACACGTCAATCTGCATAACCTGATACTGTGTAATGGAGTAAGGTACATTTTATGGCCTAGATTTGTAGAGGTCCTCATTAGCTCTGTGATTTATTCCCATAAGGAGTACTTTTGCATATAATTAAACAATGCTCTCTTTATAGAATGCTTCAAAACCAAGTTTCCAACTTGCAGAAAATATACATAAAATATTTCCTAAGCTTGAAAGTATTTACAAATTGGTCTGAAAGAAGCTCAAAGTGCCTTTTTTTGCTTGGCAAAATTTCAGCACAAACTCTTCTCATCACAGCTTCTCAAATGGGAACAAGTGCTTTTCTTCTCCTTTCTTTTCCCTCTTGCTCTTTCTGGTTCTTTTTTCTCCCTTACTCTGTTCCTCCACTTGCCGGTTTTGGGGCCAAGAAGCAGTCACATCCCCAGCAGGTGTCTCTGGACTTGGTCCTTTATCATCATCATCATCGGAGGAGGAGGAGGAGGAGAACCCAGCCAATTTTTCCACCATGGCTCCTGCTGCCTCATTCTGGAAGAGAAAGGAATGAAATATTAAACTGAAGTTGTGTTAAACTGCCTTCAAAGTAAGAGGACTCTGCAAGAACACCAGAAACATAAAGAATTTTCCACTGGCTGTGCAAATCTGCACAGACCGATTTCCAACATTGACATGGCAATCTTTGACAATTCTACTGCATCCACAAGAAAGTGGAATAACCAGAATAAAAGGCAAATGTTTTCAAGGCTTTTTGCCACTACCATAACTTTAGGCAAGATGCTGGGTGTAAAAGAGAATGCTTTCTCTATAATGTTTTGGCCCATGGGAACCTACCTCCTGAAGTAGGACACCATGCCTCTTTAAAAAACAAACAAACCAGCCTCTTGTTACCCCTCCCACTTAACCTAGAGGAGCCACTATAAGTTCTGAAGTTATTAAACAATAAAATACACATATTTATTGCCCACTATCACCATTCCCAAATCACAATTCCCATCACTCCTTTTTTATTTATTTATTTATATCCCATCATTTTCCCTCCTTAACGATTGATTCCAAGGTAGCATACAGAATCCTCTTCCTCTCCATTTTATCCTGACAACAACGACCCTGTGAGGTAGTTTGGGCTGAGAGTCTGTGATTGGCCCAAAGTCACCCAGTGAGCTTCCATGGCCAAGTGGGGACTAGAACCCAAATCTCCTGACTCCCAGTCCAACACTCTAGCCACTACACCACACTGGCTCTCCTTATGGCAACTCGGTGGTACCTAAAGACTCCCCAAATAATGGGTGTATGTATGAAAGAAAGAGAGAGAGAGAAATAGTTTATATCTTGCCATTTCTGAAGTTCAGGAGAACTGATTCCCCTCTAACCAGCCTGTAACTACATTAATGTTTCTTTGCTCTCTTTTAAAACTTTTTTACACAATTTATGGCTATTTTAGACAAGCGGTCTTCAACATTTTGATGTGAGCTGCTGCCAAATCATTCTGTAATCCTGACAGCAAGATCACGACACAAACTGCAATTCTACATTTGTCTACTCAGTCAAATGTAAGATTGCAGTAAAGCTACTCAGTAAGCTTTACTGAATTCAATGGGGCTTACTCCTACATCCATGTGTCCAGGACTGCGGTCAAAAGCAATCAGTTTTATACCCTTGAAACAATAAAGAGTAAAGGCCTTTCAGTGCAGGCTTTTCACAGTTGTTGAAATGTATAAGGGATAGTTGTGAGCACACACAGAGAGATTTATGGGGAAGGACTGTACTTTTTAAAAAACTGGAGTGAAGATACAAGCACAATAGTCTATACAGTACATACACATTAAGTTGCATCCAATGTTAGTTGAACTTAAGTGCCATTTGTTTCAGTGAGTCTACTCTAAGCAGTACTAACTTTGGATACAACCCAATACTCTTTTTCTCCAGAACCAGAATGTCTTCTCCCCAATATCCACATTGCCCTGGATAATCTCAGCATTAACATTCTTACAGCAGTAAAAATAAAGGCGCGCCAATCTTCTGTTACCTTAGTAGAGTAGCGTTGCTTCAGTCTCTCTTTGATCAGAAGTCCTTTCACCATCAATTTCCAGTTCCCCAGCACTCTCTTCTCTCGCTTCTGTTTTTAAAATTCAATCAGAATTTTAGAGAAGGGCACACACACACAAACAAAAAAAGAAGTGGTTGGCTTCACATTTTACAAAAGAATGGCACGTCATCGAGAGAATTCCATCAAGACAGACAGAAGTGAGGGGATATTAGAACTTATAAAATCCACGCTCAAGTCAGGGCTTTGTAGAGATTGTTTAGCTTGGGCATACGAGAAGCAGAAAACCTTTGGGAATACAACACAGGGCTTAAATTAGGATGTTTTTAACCATGCAGAGTATGTTTTAATTCAGTTTTATGTATTTTATATTTACTGTTGTTCCCCGCCTCGATCAAAATGGAGAGGAGGGTAAGAAATATTATTATTATTATTATTATTATTATTATTATTATTATTATTATTATTAATGATTAAATTTGAAAAACAGGATTTCAGTTGCCTATGCAGAGCATTTCCTGACATAAAAGTTCACAGGGCAGTGTGGGAACATAGGCAGCAGCCTTATACTGAGTCAGACCCAGGGTCCATCTAGCCCAGTACTGTCAACACTGACTGGCAGCAGCTCTCCAGGGTTGCAGGCAGGATTCCTTTCCTTGCCCTACCTGGAGAAGCCGGGCATCGAACCTGGGACCTCCTGCATGCAGAGCACATGCTCTGTCATACTGAGCTATGGCCACTCCAACGGCACACTGGCTGACAGTCTGGGAAGACAGAAATGGGTAAGAAGTGCTACCGGAAACTGCAAAAATATTCACTACTCACCAGCTCTCATTTAAATTAGATGTTTAATTAGCTCGTTCTTGATGCCCACTTCTAGCAATACCAAGTCAATTCCCCTCTCCCCACCACAAAGGGATTCTCACCTCCTTTTCTTTCTTTTCCCTCTCTGCTTCTTCGTTTTCCCAGGCAGCAACAAGCACCTCTCTGTACTCTTCACAGATTACGTAACCTTCAGTGCTAGTAAGAAAATCACAACAGCTTGTCACTTATGCACTGAACCAGGAGTTTTATCTGATTGAGCAGGCCATCCAACACAGCCAGAGGGCACCGGGTTGGGGGAGGCTGTGATCAAGGTAGACAAATATTAATCCGGATGCTGTTTGCGTGTTTATGCCAATAGGGTAGATAGAAGCGTTTTCAAAGAACTTTAGGAAACTGGATTGAAAATATCGGGTATCCCATGAGTGGGCTGAAAGATGGGGATATAAATATTTGAATTAATTGCATCAGTTTCACCTATGAAGAAGGAGTCTTTACTGATTTAGTTTGATCAACTTCCAACTGCCTGAATGCCATGGATGCAAGTGGAAAAAACACAGCAGCTTGAACTGCTTTTGTCCACCGCTGGAAAGGTTGTAGGAAGGGGAGCATTTAGAACCAGGATGGGGAACCTCTGGCCCATGGAGGTTCCCCACCAACCCGCAAAGGCTTGGGATCTCTGCAGGCCCCACTCCACCCACCCCACCTGCCCCCTGGTCTGGAAGCTACAGACAGCTTGGGGAGGGGGCATGGAGTGGAATCTCCTTGTTACCTTTGATCTGTGATAATCCCTCTGATCCCTGTTTTAAATGTTTCTGTCCCTACCACAAACATCATTAAAATGAGAGAAGAGAGGCAGGGAAATAAAGGTTTAATTGAAAGAGGTCTATGTTTGTTCCGAAAGTTAAATTTCAGGACAGGATCCAGTCAAATAATTTATTGGGAATTTTGTAGGCTGCAATATGTTTATATATGTTTGGAATATTGGGAAGATGTATAAAAAATGAAAGACAAATAAGACTGGTATAGTTTTATGAAATGCAGATATTATGAAGATTGAAATAGAATTTAAAAATGGGGTAGGGGGCAAATGTTTAGCAATGATGCTGTTTTGAACATGGCAAAGTGACAGCTAAATCTCAGCCTACACCACCCTCTGACCTGATTTGTTATGGTGGCAATTCCTGGGTTAAAAAAGTCCAGGAATTATGGGGATGAGTGGAGAATGCAAGCTGTGTTCTTGCATTTACAGTTTTAATTAACAAGCCAGGAAGACTGGGTTGTTTCATGGTGTGCATACCCAAAACTCTGGGTTGTTTATAGGCTAAACCACCCAAAAGTTAACCCAAAAATTGCCCAATGTTTGTTGTTGGGTTATCTCTAAGTTATATAACCAACAAACAATCCAGAGTTTCTGGATTCGCACAATGTGAAACAACTCAGGAATGGCACATTCTTGGTTGTTAATTAAAAGCAGAAATGGTGAATACACAGTTTGCATACTCCATTCGTCCCCACAATTCATGGGCTAAACAAGCCAGGAATTGCCGCCATGACATGCAAACCAGGTCTTGTGATTATTGAGTAGCCACATATGAGAGAAATATCCAAGACACATTCCCCACTGACAGAACAAATATGAGGCACCACCAATGAGGACTATCACATGCCCTAGTAAAGCCAAACAGCAGGATTGTGACATACACTGGGTGTGAATAACCACCATGAAAATCAAATCCCGTAACAGCTGGAACACAGTCAATATCCAATTTACGTGCCACTCTATGAAGGTTAGGAAGCTTTAGTTGCACACAGCCTATTGGTAACATGCTGGGTTGGAAGAGATACACGTTCCCAAATTCATTCCGGGGAACCTGAAAGCAAGAAAAGAAGGAAGAAAAACAAATGTTTTATGCTAATGTTTTAAAGCAGAAATTTGCTCTTACTGAGATAACAAGTGCACAAGTGGAGCTACTTAAAATGATGCATAGTAGAAGGAATTATGTTGAAAGTATGAAAATCTATGCTGTATATTTACAGGAAAGCAGAGAGAAGGAATAAATGGTAAATTCTCTCAATGGAGGGAAGTAAATAGTGGGGTCCCACAGGACTCTACATTGGGACCAATGCTTTTCAACTTGTTCATAAATGATCTGGAATTAGGAGTGAGCAGTGAAGTGGCCAAGTTTGCCGATGACTCCAAATTATTTAGGGTGGTGGGGGGGAAAAGTGATAGTGACGAGATCCAAAAGGATCTCTCCAAACTGGGAAAATGGACATCCTAATGGTAAATGCAATTGCAAGGGTGAAGTGATGCACTTTGGGGCAGAAAGCCCGACCAGCTTACCCTTCCATCCACGGCCACTGGGGGCTGATACTCCTCTGTCTGCCAGAAGCCAAAGAGCGGCAAGTCCTTTTTGTCCCGGTTTGCGGGTTCTGCCATTCGGGCTTTCCTTGCTTGATTGGAGAAACCTCTGACCATCTGTGCAAACACAGCAGAGTCCAATATCCAGATCCCCTTCCCGCTTCTTGCTTGTAACATTCAAAGCGGTGACCCGCACACATCTCCCTCGTGGTGAAACACATGAGAGCTGGCTGTGCGCCCGCAGCTTGCGGATCTCACAAGGAGGAAGGAGAACCCTTTGTCCCTTCTGATGTCACACTGGACGCGTGGAAGAGGACACGCAAGTCACTCCTGCATTGCCTCTCAGCAACATGCAAGGCCACCGTCAGAATGCTCGGCTACAAAGCGACTGCATCATAGTAAGTGAACTGCCCAGAGAGCTCCGGCTATTGGGCGGTATAAAAATGTAATAAATAAATAAATAATAAATAAATAAATAAATAAGTTGCAGTGATGGTCCATTGGCTTAGTGCTACTTGCCCTGAACGGGAGTAGCTCCTGAACGCAGCTCTCCCAAGCACAGGTCTTTCCCAAGCTAGTTACCCTACCTTTAGCTTAAACAGGATATGAATGAGATCAAGCCACTAGTCTTGATGGCTAAGTGATCCCTCCAGGATCACAGACAGAAACAACAGTGGGAGAGGGTTAATGCCCTCACCCCATTTGGGGGCTTCCCAGAGGCATCTGGCTGGCCATGGATGCTGGAACTGATGGACCTTTGGTCAGATACAGCAGGGCCCTTCTTACGTTCCTTAGCTCATGAGCATCTCTGGCTATTGAGCTACAGACCACGAAGCCCCCTGACGACAGGTGCGATCGCCTTACCTTATAGGGCACTTCTCCAATCCGCACCACTCGGGCTTGCTTCAGCCAGGTATCCTTGGAGTGCAGTGTGTGGATACAATCTCTGAAAGAGCCCAAATCACCCTTGAAAATATATTCTCAGTGTGACTAACATACCCATCAACTTTGGCTACTATCATGTCATATTTGCAGTGGAGGGGGAGGGGGGATGATGCACTTGGCACTTAAAAAATAAGCATCAAAACTCTGTGGCATAGCAAGCAGAACTCTGTGAGCAAATTTGATTTGATGCTGAATAGTTTATTCCACTTCTACTATCCAAGGGGCTGCATAGAGTACTATCCTCCAACCAACAGACATTATTCTGGGATTTCAAGTCAATCTTCGCAGTCATAAGGGCTTAAACCCTGCTTGTTTTTAAAGGAAAAGACAGCCTAGATACTCAGGATGCTGAATTCAGTCCTCAAAAACAAATCCCGCCCTTTTCCTGTGCTTTCAAGAAAACCTACAGCCCTGATGATTATTTTAACTAACACAAAAACCTTTGGAGCTCAGGTTCTGGTGTTGGGGCTGGCTAGTGCTTTGCCTGCCAGCCACCAAAATGGCCATCCCCAACCTTCCCTTACGGAGGTGGAGATCCTATTGGCGGAGGATGGCCAACGCCCCCAGGGAATCTTGGCCAACTGCCATCAAAATAGCCAGTGTCTTTGGGTGGCAGAAGGCCGAGGTGCTCAGAGCCCCAAAACCCCCAGCCCCAACCTCTCCCTCTCTCTAGCCTGGAGAGAGGGAAGCAGGGAAGTTCTGTCTCCACTGCCTGAGACCCGCAAACTTGGTTGGGATAATCCTCACCCACTTCCCAACTCCAAGCTATGCAAGAAGGCGAGATGACCCTCGCCAGAGGTCGATGGAGCATCCACTGTTGCGAGCAGAAATGTGGAAGGCAATATCAGGGCCAAGTTCCATATGTGGGTGCATTATTCAAGCAAGCGAGGGCCTGCAATGCTGCCCCAACAGTGTATCCAGCGTAAAGCCTTTCCCCAACCAGGTGCCCCCCCCATTGCCAGATGTGTTGGACTACATTGGTTTACCGTTGGACTGCATTTTTTTTACCGTTTTCCAAAGGTACTTGTGTAATGGGGAATCTACTATCTGATCACAAAACAGCGTGCCAGATAAAGCCACATTTCATGGCATACACACCTGAGGGATGCCTCACCTGGAGTACACGGCCTCCCCTCGGCAATATCCTAGGATAGCAGCCGTCTCAGGGTAGATGGCTTCATATTTAAGGAGATGCCTCTTCAAGCCATAAAGCGGGTGGTTCTTGTACTCTCCGATGGCTTTCGGCAGAGGCTGATCTTGAAGCTTCACTTGAAACTGGGGATCAAGCCATTTGTGATAGACTTTAAGAGTTTATACTACCTACACACGGACGCACACACGAATGTACATATATTCTTCAATTCTTGGAAGTCTAGATTAAAAGCAATAGCCGGGCCAACTTCCGTATGCATATTCATTTCTCAATCAAGCAAAGGCCTGCATCACTGCTCTAACCAGTAGTGTAGTGGTAAATTTTGAAATGCAGATGCTCCTCGTGACAGTCCCTGTAGCCACGCCCCCAAGGGGAGGTAAAAAACGCAGGCAGCTGTGTTGGTCCCAATCAACACACCATTTCTAGCAATTTTCATCTCCACCAGGAGCAGGGCCTTTTGAAAATCTCATCGATCTTAATTGTCCATTCAAGACCAAGACACCCGAAAATATTTTGTGCTATGACAGGGATGACTCGCAAATATATGTGGTTGTTGTGAAGATTGCAGCTTAGCTCAAAAGGAATTTGGAAGTCCGAGAGGGGTGGCAGACGACCTCATCGTCCCTGCTGATCTAAAAGCCCTGGCGCTTCGACCCTACAAATGGCTCTACAGCACTGGCTGTATCACCACAGACAGAGCGTCTCTGTCAATGGAGACCACTGCCTCAGGCACCTGACACATTCAGCTGTGGCTCAGTTCAGACAACACATTTCTCAACAATGGTTTTAGAAATCCATGGTGGAGTTGTTACACCACCACTGAGAAATGTGTTGTCTGGAGAGAAAACTCTACCCTAGTGGAGTTTTTTTTAGAAAACACTCCATGCTGAATATCCACGCTGTGCAGAGGAGAGTTCCTACACAACTGCTGTGTTCCATGTTGTCTGGAGGGCTCAGTGGAGTTTCTTGCTGCATTGAGTTGACTTTTCCCACTGGCTACAGAGTTCTCTGGCAAGAGCAGTGAAAGGAGAGAGTGCCGCTCTAGGAGAGCCGCGAGGATTGTTTTTTCTCAGCAATGGCTGATGGGATAGCATTGGGAGGACTGGGGGAGGAGAGAGGGAGGAGGAACTGTCAATCAAATATTGCATTGAGTTTTACTCTACTCCATGGTAGCCCACATTCACATAACGGTGGAGTTCAAACATGTTGTGTGGTAAGTACCTCCCAAAAACTCCACCACTGAGTAGAATTTTCACACTGCATAGAGAAAAGTGTTGTGTGAACTGAGCCTATGAATCATTGAATGTGAAAAAAACAAGTGCGGAAACCTAAGCAATCTACGTGCATGTGAGAACCAGCTCTCAGGCACTTGCTCAGAAAACAGAAGAAAGATGTCCTTCTCATCAGAGCCTCATGCGAACCAGTTTTCCAGTTCAGGGCTCAGTCAGATAAGTGGCTTCTTTGAGCACTCTCCTCCTGGTCAGTGTTACTTTGATTGTACAGAGATATACCAGCATCTCTCTGCCTCGCTGTATCAAATTCTATCAACAGCTATCTCAACAGCATCTCTCAAATATAAATTCTGTGGATTGTTTTCCCCGTAACACTAGAGCAGCCTTCACCCACCTGCTGCCTCCCCAGGTGTTCTGTACTACAACATTAACCCCCGGCCAGCATTTCTCTGGTAGACAGCCGATGATGATGATGATGATGATGATGATGGCACTATTATAAAACTGCTCGGAAAAACCCTTCTGACACAAACACTCTTGAATCCCTTCTGCTTACCTCCTGTGGTGTACTGGAAGCTAAATGGCAGCCTCCTAACTAAGAATGTCGACATAAACCTCAGTACAAGGCTTTTGGGGTTTTAAATTACCATTCTAGCACTAAATTTCTATTAGACACACACACACACACACACACACACACACACACTGTGGAAGTTGACTGTAGGCTGCCAACTGCCTGCCCTTATTCTTCTCTTCCCCCCTCCTGTTCCTCTCTAAGACTAAGCTCAGGCCATGTAGAGAAACCCATTCAGCAAAAATGCAGAGTATACTTTACTCATAGAAAAACAGGTAGGGGTGTGCGTATGTGGAGAGAGGGAGAGGTTTTCAAATTGTTGTACACCATCTTGATGGTGTACAACAGATTCAGCGGTATATAAATGTGAACAATAAAGAAGATATCTATTTCCACACACACAAATATACATTTCCCTACATTTACACAACCTCATAATCCAAAACTATCAGAACAGAGTGGAGGAGTACTGAGCCAATCCGAACCTAGTTTTGGTCATGGGGAAAAAAGACCACCTGGTTCCATTCTATTTACCTCTCTTTCTTCTTTTCTCTCTCGTTCCACAAAAGAGCTCCTGTACGGCTCCAAAGTGTCCTCCCACCACTGGGCATCCACGCGGCATTTCCTCGTCAAAGTCATCCAGGCCGGGTCGTATCTTTGCGTTACATCCTTCAAGCACCCGTCGTTGTCAATGCCGACGACGTAGCTCACGGGCTTTGTGGCCGATTTGAAACACAGGAGTGGCTGACCCACAGTGCCATGGACACAGTCCACGCATACCCACCGATCTTCCCGTTCAAGAAAAACCTCCACCCACTGGTCTGTGCCTTTCAGTTTAACTGCCCCCTGCTCCCCTTCATCATCATCATCGCTAGAAATTATTTTGTTCCTTTTCTTTGATGGGTTGGAAGAACTTCGGTTGGTGTTTTTCTCCAGTGAACCGCCAACTACCTCCAATTTATTCATCAACAATGAAGGCGCAGATTTCCTCCTGTTGTTAACAGCTACTTTTGCTCGAGGGGTTCCTAGGAATGACCTCCGCTTCCTACTGGGAGCTTCAAATTCTTCATCAGAGTTATTACTATCATCCTCATCTTCCTCCGAAGCACGGAATTCAGAATCGCTGCCTTCGTCACTCCCACTCTCCTCTTTATATGACACTTTTGAGGCCACCTTTCGTTGGCGGTCATTTTTGGGCCTCCCCAACCCTCCCTTTTCCCTCAGGTGGCTCTCACCATTGCCAGATTCCTTTTCTTTCTGGGATTTAGTTATCATCTTTTTAGCTCCAGGGGGCTTTGATTTCTTCTCAGCTTCCTGGCTCCTTGACAGAACCTTCTCTTGGTCTGCCTCTTGCTTCGTCTTCCGTGGCCCTGTGCATTTTTTGGACACAACCTTAGGCCTTTTGGCAGAGCCACCCAATTCCTCAGAAACTGCACTGACAGAACGCTTCTTTGAGGAGGGCTTTCCCTGAAATACACAAGCAAGAGGACCGTGGATTTCCACGGGATAAAGCAACGGCGACCAACGGTGGCCCAAGACACCTTGTTGCCTGAAGCAGAGCAGCAAATGGTGCCACCTCCACCCCACAAGTCAAGACGTATAGCACCCAAATCCAACCAGATTATCCTGGCACCAGAAGTAGAAAACCTACAGACACCTCTCCTTTTTCCTGGCAATAAAAATACAGCAATAATAAATTAATGACTAACAAACGTCTGTCTTTTCACAATGCCAAAGAATTGCTGCCTGAGGTGGACGCATCACTCTGGCAGGGCCAGCCCTGCACCAAGGCAAAAACTCCCCTGCTCCATTGGATTCAATCTCAACCGGCTGGATGGCGAAAGAGAAAGCACTGCTATGCTCTGAATTTGCTGTTCTGTACATCCACCATTTGGAAGAGCCCATAGCCCCAAATGTACTATAGTGCACACATGGAGATGCTAGGCCTGTAGACTTTGCCATTCACCTCAGGGAAGGAGGCAGTTTTGTCAGCAAATCTCTGCGCAGAACTCCGTCCTCCACTATCTGTTGTGAGCAAACCATCAGACTCTCCCAGACTAGAAGGGACTGTGAAATCAGGATACGTTTACAATCCTCTCTAGTCCATAAGGACTAGAAACTTGCTTTTTTCAAAAGAAAAAAGAAAATTAAAACTAAAATTCTCCTAATGCCACACCAGTTGCAGATAGCAAATCCTATTCAGAATAATAGCTCTGCCTGTCCCTACCTCGTGATCTCCAGTCAGGTCCCCTTACCCCAGAGGTGGGCAACTTGCAGCCCTACATATGTTTTGGCCTACAACTCGCATCAGCCCTAGCTAGCAAGTTACCCTAGCTTACACCATCTATTGCTCATGCATAGACGACAGGCCCCAAACCACATCCTGACCAAAAATTCTAAATTCTGCAAACACTCAAGTCAAATATGCAAACTCTGAAATATTTTGGAGAAGTCACTGCAAATGCAATTCTCCCTCACTCAACCCACCCCCCTACCCCGACTTGGGGCAGATAATGGGCTTTCTTGGTGGAGAACCTGATAGCCTATCCTATGCCATGGTCAGGATAGATCACAGCAGTTTCAGTAAAAAAATGTTAGGTGGATGACCATTCCCAGGAGTCTCAGCGTTTTTCTGCTTTTGATGGTTTAAAATTTTTGTATATTTGTTTTTAGTGTCCACTGTTTTTACCTTTTGTAAACCGCCCAGAGAGCTTCAGCTATGGGGTGGTATATAAATGTAATAATAAATAAATAAATAAAATAAATCTGAGGCTGTAATCTTAAACCTAGTTATCTGGAGGTCAGAACCCCTGAACTCATGTGAGAGTAAACATGATTAGCAGTGGACTTACGCACAAAGAAGGCCTGGAGAAATAAAGAAAGGGAACCCAAAAATAATAATACAGATTTAAAAAATCTGAACACAGCTGCCAGTCATACTCTCACTACCCACCAGTTTAAGAACCGTTACTTTACAGCACGATTCTATGTACATTTACTCAGAAATAAGTCTCACTGTGTTTACTGGGGCTTCCTCCCAGGAAAGTATGCACAGGAATTGCAACCTTAATGTGTCGTACCTACCTTCCCCACAGACTCTTTCAGAGGAATAGGTTGTAGAGACAACACAAGCCGGCACAGTAGCTGCAACGCTCGCAGAATAAGTAAAAATATCTATTTAAAAAGCAGAAAGACACATTCATATATCTGAAATCAAAGTCACGCAAATAATCTTTTCTCCTTAATTAATTTTTAGCATTTTCCAACCCCATGATTGTTCCATTGTAACTGGTTCCATTGTAATACTGCTCTAACAGTCAGGAAGTTTTTTCCTGATGTCCAGCTGGAATCTGGCTGTTGTTAATTGGCATGTTTCTACACCAAATTAAAATCCGCTATGCTAAACATGCAGCTTTACCATAGGGATATAGAATCTCTTTCGACCTGAAGGCCAAATTCAATTTCAGAGAAGCTTTTGGGGACTGCATTCCCTGGGGTGGGGGTGCAATAGCAAAGGAGGTGGGACCAAAATACCCAAAACTCAGTTTTAGTTTAAAGCCCTTACTGCCAGCAACTAAGCCTTAGGAGAGGCATTTCAACCATTTAGAATAGAAAGAAGAATGCAAACACCAGGAAACTACCCAACAATTGTTTGTCACAGGAAGAGAGGCGGAGTCAAAGGAAAGGAGTGTGGCCATCTGGGGGACCTCAGAGGACTGCACAGGGATTCCAGGCAGGCTGGATATGGCCCCTGAGTCTGAAATTCAACAGCCTTGGTTTAACATGAAGACTTCCACAAATGCCACTTGAAAAATCTGAATGCCCCAAATCCTTTATCTCCTTGACATTCCCCACAGCCCGGTTGTTACAACAACAGTGATCTGTCACGTCCTGAAAAGCCTCGTGCCACTTACATGTACCAATTCCTCTTCATCTCGTGCAGCGTAGACAGCAAAGCGCCTCTCAAGCGTAGCCTGCCAACTCTCTTCGTTATCAGACAGCTCAGAGTTGACAGTGAAAGTTGCAACAAACCTTGAAGAACAAAACCACGTTTTAGTTCTCTTGTTTGCCCAGCTGGCATCTTAATAGTTCATCTCCGTCCTCCTGAGGGGAAGAAACTCTACAACTCTTACATTTATTTTAAAGGGATCAATCACTTAATTTTCAGCTGCTGCTGTCATGAAAGCCTTTCTTCACTTGTCGCATATAAAAGTACAATGACAACAACAACAGCAACAACATTTATTTATTATTTTATTATTATTTTTAGATCCTGTCTTTTTTCTTCCAAGGAACCCAAGGTGGAGTACTCTTCTCCATTTATCAACAACCCTGTGAGGTAGGCTGGGTTGAGAGTCTGTGACTGGCCCAAAGTCACCCAGTGAGCTTCCATGGCTGGGTGGAGACCTAAGCTGGACCTCCCAACTCTCAGTACAACACTCTAGCCACTACACCACACTGGCTAATAATAATAATAATAATAATAATAATAATAATAATAATAATAATGATGATAATAATAATGATGATAATAATAATAGAGAAGAGAGACCCTTACCATTTCACAAGATTTGACAGGTACAAGTGGTCTATGCGAGCTGCAGGAACTTTAGTGAAGTGGGTGGGGATGATCGATAGGCCGATAGCTTGGAGATCTGGCTGACTGCAGATCCTGTTTCTATGGAAACCATTTGCTAACAGGCACAGTAAGTGAACCTGTTGGGAAAAGGCAGTGGGTCCCAAGAGAGAAACAGCAATAGCAGTATGTTACGCCTCAGAATGCCCAGCCCAACTCGGACCAAATTCACTCCTCTGAGGGACTCTTTTAACATCTGTGGTTATTTCCCCCGAGACCTGTCATGGCAGCCAAGACACTGAGAACCAGACTGTCAGTTGGTATATTTGTGGACCGGGAGGAGTTTTGAGGGAGAGGCATGTAAACACATTCCTCCCCTTGATGTCTCTCTCATCTGCTTCCAAGAGACAAAGCTGCAAAAGTCATCAGCAGCCTGGTTGAGAGAGGCCTGCCCAGTGAGGGACTCCAAACCAGGAGCCACAATCTGGGGGGCAGATCCAAAGGAAAAAAGGGCTGGATCCACATACCAAAATACCAGCATATTTTCACTTAAAGCTCTTGCTGCTGGCAACCGAGCCTTAGGGGAGACATGATAGCCTTTTATAATGGGGTACGGGTCAGGGGGCGGGGGAGATGGCACGGACCCCAGGAATCCACAAAATGATCAGTGGTTGGGAGGAAAGGGGTGGGGCCCAGGAGAAGTGGGTGGGGCCATCTAGGAAACCACGGAGGGCCAGATTAAGACCCCGGGAAGGCTGGATTTGGCCCACATGCTTAAGGTTCTGCACCTCTGTTCTAAACATTCCTATTGTCTATTTAGTTTTATTTTGAATATACTATAAGCTGCCTTGAGAACTTTGTTTAGTAGGATATAAATATTTCAAAGCAAACAAAGAAATGAAACTGTAGTGACAATAAAACAAGACTGGCAGCTCCTATGTTTAGCAGAACTGGGCCCCACTCTAGTCACCTTCACTTTGTATGGTAAGAACATTGGCAGGTAAGAGCAGGGCCCTGCCTGTGATTGGCCCCAAACAACGGAACGGCCTTCCTGCGTGAAGCTACAGGAAGCTCTTCCTTCTCTGCCTTTTGTAAAGGTTCTATCTGGCATCTGGTTGCAGGTTTAACTGACTGCTCATTTACCAGGTGCAGCGTCTATGGTTTCGTTTTTTGGTGTCCACATCGGTTTGGTTTATTGTTGAATTGCATCACTTCATTAGAATACTACGTTGTGATTTTAATGTGTTTTGGGGGAAGGAAAAGCAGCATATAACTGATTTAAATAAATAAAAATAGTTTAGCCCCATAGGATGAGAGCTATAACAAGAGTCCAAGGAAGTTGTATGCTAGAGGGGAAACGGGTTCTTTCGAGGGATATCATGCGCTAATGTTTCTTAAAGTTCTTTCTACAGCCCCCTTCCCCAGAATGACTCAGGATGTATATAGCTCTAGTAACGATATACTGAATTACTACTTGGAAATTCTTGGATTTCCAATAAATGCCTCGAAGGGTGAGAACTGTTTGATACTGGAACATACTGCTTTTGGAAGTAGTGCGCTCTCCTTTGCTGGAAGGACTTGAAACAGAAGCCGGACAGCCACCTGTGACTCTAAGTGCCAGTATGAGCTAACCAAACAAATGCGAAAGCTTTCGGGAATCCCAATGTTGTCCCTTGAAGTCTCTGCCATCTTCTGACACATTACCATTGAGACATCTTACCTTGTGTGTATCTTCATGAACTTCTTTGTTGAAACGTTTCATCATTCTACGGAGATATGTCTCAAACTCGACCTGCCTTTTCTCTCTGCAAGATGCCCCATACAAAGCAAACTAAGGATGAGTGCTATGCAGCAATGACCTTGGGAGCTACTTTTCTAGATTCTGAGCAGGTCTGAAGCCATGAAACACAAGAGCACACGTGTTACGCTTTCCAAGAGGCTACGTATTCTATGGGCAGTATCCAACAGTGTCATTCCACAAACTCAAATAGCGGAAGTGGAACAGTGCTGAATCCTTCCATTGTGCAACCAGTTGCCCCTTACACTTGTGCAAGTGGTTGCACAAGTGGAATGGGTAACCAGTTTTACACTAGGTTGCGCAAGCATAATGCACAACCACTTGTGCAATTGTGCTTGTGCAAATGTAATTTTAGTTGGATTCTCCTCTTGCCCATAGTTTGGAACCTAAATCTCGCTAGAGCAATGTCATTTGACCTAATGGAACGACACAGCTGGATACTGTCCTGTGTGCTACTGGTTGTGAGAAATTATTTTGTAGTAAATCCTGCCTTTTGACCTAATCTAGGCAGCGAACAAAATAATAGAATGTATCACAAGAAAAGAAGGAAGAAAAACGAATAGCAATAAAAACAAGATGTGGATCCAGCAGCCAAAGACAACAAAAATACAAACTAAATACCAATTAAGTAGCACCAAAAGCTTAAGCAAGCAGGGTTTTTTTTTAACTTGGTGCCTAAAAGTGAACAATGCAGACACCTGATGAATACTGCTGGCGAAGGGTATTCCAAAGTATGGGTGTTCCAATGGAAAATCCCTGCCGACAGCAGCTACCTATCTCAATGTGGAAGGAGGAAGTGCTAGGAGCAAGGCCTCAATGGAAGTTTGTCGATGTCCCTCCATGTGGGGTAGGAAATCCAAAGGGGAAGTTAGCTCATAGTCCTCCAACTACTGAGCCTGCAGGTCTCAACTTACTTTCTCTCTCTTTTCTTTGCTTGTTCTGGGGTCTCAATTTCTATCTCAACGGTTTTGTTAGGCAGCGTCGGCACAGCAATGTCTTCCAGCATCTCAACCTCAGGCTCACGAAGCTCTGGAGATAAAAGTCCAAATCTATTCGGTGTGGTCCAGATAACGTCCAGTGAGATACTGAGCATTTCAGTTCTAACACAGGGCTGTTTCCACTGCTGTTGTTGTTTTAAAAGCATGTTTCTCAAGACCAAAGAATTAAGAGAAGACTCATGGAGCAATCATGTAAGGCTGCTTCACTTGCACAGAGGAGATGTACATTCTCCCAACTGATTGCCAAGACTTCGCCAAACATACATCTTGCCTGTGAAACAGGCAGGCACTGAGCTCTTTATAAATGATGCTTGTATGCCTCTTAGAGCATAGGACATATTGACATAGAGCACATTGACGCAGGTTTTATCATATTGGAAATATAATACTTGCCTGTTTCACACGTAATGATGGTAATTCATGCGTTACTTAACCCACAATTTGATATAGTGCATGCCAGCCATTTGCCATGGCCATTTTGAATATTTGACCCCCAATCAGGTCAATCAGAAGTTGCTACGTGATGTCCGAACCCAGACACTATAGGTCAATCATGGGTTAAAAAAACCCACAGTCAATCTACAATTAGTATTTAAGTTAACTGTGGGCTGTTTAACGATTTATCTATAATTCCATATTTAGATATCATGTAGCAGCCCCCAATTGGCCTTATCAGGGGTTGAATATTCAAAAAGGGTGTGGAATGCACAATGGCAAGTCGTAGGCTAATTAACACATAATTTGCTGCCGTTACATGTGAACAGCCCAAGAATGCAGCCGTCCAATTCTGTTAAAACTCATCCCAACCTCCACATGCTGGCCATAGCAGATCTTCACCAAATGAGCCAATTTTTATCTAGCCATACAAAAGGCAACTGAGTTATAATAAAATAAGTGCATTTAGTATGATAAGATGCCCAAAGAATGATAAATGGATATAACTCACGACAGAGAAGAATGATCTACAAAGCAAAAATGGAAAAATGCATTACCTTCCACATCTTCCCATTCATCCTCGCTTTCAGCATCCTCATCGTCTTCCTCTTCATCTCTCTTTTTGACAATGGATTCTTTTTTTATATTTGTCTCTTTCTTTAGAAGAGTGCTCTGTAAACCACTGAAATCACTGTAAAAAGAAATAATAATATATTACAAGCCTTGGGCTCAAGCATGTATCATGAGCCTTGAAACTATGGGTGCACTTTCCCTCTCCTCCTCCAACGCGTCCATAAGTTTCAAACTGGCTTGTTTCAAACAAACCATACTTAACATTAACCACTAGTCAGCCTGCACAACACAACAAGCTATGTTCAGGCAAAAGCAGAAGGGAAAAGCTTCTGAACTCCTCACGGCTATGCAAGACTAAGCACATTACACTAGACTGTGATTTAGTGTGGCATCTGACAGCAGACAACAGGAGAACAAGGGCATATTTTGGTTTTGGGGCTTTTTCTACAAAGTAGAAGTTTAAGCCTTGATTGCTAAATCTACACCAGTGTGGTGTAGTGGCTAAAGTGTTGGACTGGGAGTCGGGAGATCCGGGTTCTAGTCCCCACTTGGCTATGGAAACCCTCTGGGTGACTTTGGTCCAGTCACAGACTCTCAGCCCAACCCACCTCACAGGGTTGTTGTAAGGATAAAAAGGAGAGAAGGAGGATTACGTACGCCGCCTTGGGTTCCTTGGAGGAAAAAAGGCAGGATATAAATGCAATAATAAATAAAATAAATAATAAATTTCCACTGAGGTTTATACAGAGATCAATGATACAGAAACACCCACAGAATTGGGGCATTGTAGAACCATGTCTGTCTTCCTCAGCCTGAAGAGTATAGGAAACAGAACAGCTCACATCTGCTCTTAAATATCCCATTGGCAAGCCAGTTAAAGTTGGAGTACTGGAACTGAGCTGATTAATTCCCACTGAGTGCTAACCTCAGTTGAACTGGAATCTTCACAAAATTTCCAATGCAACAAAGGGAGGGATTTTTTCCCCTTGCATTACACACGAAGAGGGACGGCACTAGCACAAATCTCAGGATGCTGTAATTTGTCAAGGGTTTGCACAAGCAAATTTGTTCAGATCAAGGATTCCAATAATGCATCAGCATAAATTTTATTTGTGTATAGAGGATAAGGCTAAGAGTAAATTAAGAGGAAGAGAAGCCAACACAAATGCCAGATCCTTCAGTCACTTTCACCTTAAATTCCACCCAAGAGTTTCACATAAGTGGATGTTAGGATTCAGAAGTGGGGGGGGGGGATGGGGACCCAGTTCTCTTTGAAAACTCTATAGGCTGGTTCCCATGTAACAACAAACCAGAATTGCTGTGAATTCTGGTTTGTTATTTACAAGCAGCATGCTCATGCACACATCTTTTCTTCTGCTTGGCTCCTCCTACCAGTGGAAGTTACCACACCAGCAAACAAAAAGCTGAATGTTACATCTGAATTGGGATTCCTGAATTGTTGTTCTCCTAACAAGCCAAACTCTGAAGCCAGCATTTATTTGAATGATTGGGCAGTGTGAATTCACAGCAACCATGGCTTAGCTCTGTATGCAAACAAGGTCTATAAACACACTCACCTGCATTTCCGTCCCTTTTTACAGGACCCTTGACTTTCTACAATGATGTTATTTTCCTCCTTCACAACGGGTTTTGCTCTTTTCTGCCTTGCATTTCTGCAGGGTACCTGAGGCACGTCCCTCTCATGTTCTCTTTCCTTCTTTTTTTCAGGTAAGGCTTTGGGCAAGCTTTTCTTCCTTTGTGGTTTTTTCTCTTCAAAATCATCTGTATCAGATTGGAAACAAGGAACAAGAGTCAACTGTTTGGGAGAAAAGGCATGTTATGATGATGATCTTTTTGAGACAACTTTGTAATATCTTTCTCTCCTTAGCATCAGCATATTATTTTTTTAACCACTGAGTGTTGAGATTAATACTTTAACATTTTTAAACATGGGATCTAATGAAAAATCTTAACAACATTAGAGCCATGCTGGGTCAGACCAATGGGCTGTCTAGTCCAGCAAGTTGGACATGAGTGCAATAGCACTTTTCCACTTGTGTTCCCCAGAAACTGGTGCACATAGGCATAAATGCCTCTGATACTAGAAGCAGCATATAGCCACCAGGACTAGTAGCCAATGTTAGCTTAGAAAAGGCAAGGAACCTCTCGTGCAAGCACTGAGTGATTACTGACTCTTGGAGGGACGCCAGCTTTCGTTGACGTTTTCTTGGCAGGCCTTATAGCGGGGTGGTTTGCCGTTGCCTTCCCCGGCCGTTATTACCTTTCCCCCAGCGAACTGGGTACTCATTTTACCGACCTCGGGAGGATGGAAGGCTGAGTCGACCCGAGCCGGCTGCCTGAAACCAGCTTCCGCTGGGATCAAACTCAGGCCGTGGGGAGAGTTTCAGCTGCAGAAACTGCTGCTTTGCCACTCTGCGCCACACAAGGCTTATCCTCCATGAATTTGTCCAATCCCCCTTTAAAGCCCTCCAAATTGGTAGTCATCATTGTGACCTGGGTTGCAATCTGGTTTAATTAACCATGGTTTGTTAAATTGTGGGTTGTCATTGGGGATGATTGCACGACACGACAGCCCACCATGGGTGATTTAACCCACAATGAGGTTGGGGATGTGCAGGATGCATGTATGAAGGTTAACAACATAATTATGACTACACATGTGCAATTGAAACAACTACATAGTGCTTCCCGGTTGACCCCTGACCCCCTCTAATTTCCCTGTTTCAAATTTTAAATTGTAAGTTTCTTGGGGCAATTCTTATGCCATGCGTACTGCTGATGCTATAAAAATAACAACAACAACAACATGATGATATGTTCAAATAGCATTTAGCCAATCAGGGAATTATACCCTGAAAATGTTTATTCTTCTAGCAGAAGCTACTGCAAATCAACTTAAGTCAGTCCATTCTTTCTCTCTTTGATCAGGTATTTTTTCTCCTTGCCTCTCTTCTTTCCCTGAAACACTTTGTAATCCTCAACATTCATTGGGAACTTTCCTATTTCTAAAAGAGAACACCCTTGTTTATGTAACAGGTTTAACATCTGAAGTATTTAAATGAGGCAAAGAAAGCTACTAGGAGAAACTTCTCGTCATGTGACATCTTGTATAAGCTAACAGATCGTGGAATGTTTCGTTCACAGCTACATTAGTGAACTTTCATAAGTCTTTCACAGGGACATTCATTCATTACAAAAAAGGCAACATTTTAAATAGGAACTTCAATACAGAGCAAAGATAATTTAGCAGGCAATGTAAAACTACACATGTTCAGAGAATTTGTTTTGGGGGTTACTTTTATCAGGGTTGGCAAACTGTTTTGTGTTTAATCTCCGATTCACTATGTTTAATCATCAGATTGTGTTTAATCACCAGACTCAGATTTGTGTTTAATCATCAGATTCATTAAAAACAGATTTTATGTTTAATCATCAGTATCCACAAAAGGTGATGCCTGAAAAAACATGTTTGTCTTTAATGTTCCACAGTTCATTGGTTTTGCTGCAGCAGAATAACACCGCTACTGCTCTAGTTTTGTTTGTTTGGTGTAACATGTAGAAACAATCGCAAAGTATGGAATAGAATGGCTTTGTATGGGAGAGAAGAGAATTGTTAGTTGTGGGTTTCACATGAAGTAAATACACATGGCAGGGGGTTGGGGGGGGGCATAAAACCAGTAAGTCATAGAATCATAGAGTTGGAAGGGGCCTATAAAGCCATCGAGTCCAACCCCCTGCTCAATGCAGCTGGTCCAAGGTCCAGCTGCACCATTGGGGAAAGAGAAATACAGTTTTATATGGAGTTGCATGATGGAATTCTGGCTGGAGAGTGTGAAACGTCACTACATTTTACCTGCTGCAAGAGAGTGGGAGAGAGATTCTTCAGTGGCAATAAAATGAAATTAGTTTGCCAGAGGAAAGATGAGAATTATACTCATTTCGCATTTTCCACACCTAGGGTAAAATTCAATATAACTCTTGCATAGACTTTAAATGAATGGGACTGAAGTTCGACACGAGTAACAACTTCCATTCATTTCAACAGGTCTGTTTTATGTAGGACCTACGTTATATTTTACTCGATTGTTACTCTGGATGGATTTTAAGGACCCGACGAAATTTAGAGTCCCCTCCCCTTCTTATACAACCGCTGGCAAGAGGCTGTGGTTGAGGAGTCTCTTTCTGCACTCACCCTCTCGCTGCTCGTGGGGTTTAGGGCTGGAGGAAGAGGCAGCTCCACCTTTGACTTTCTTACTCGACCCCCGCAACTGCGGGGACCCCTTGCGCTTTTTGACCATGTCGGTTGCTGCCTTCCGCGCAGGGCGCCGTGGTGCGGGACACAAAGGAGATAAAAAGGCACACAGAGGAAGGAAGGCGACCTGAAAACAAAACAACACACACACACACACACACACAAAAACCCCTCTCTCGTTTGGAGGAAAGCGGTTGTCGCGCGCACCGCTTGAGGTGCTAGTCCCTGGTGTGTTTTTCCTCTGCAGGAGGCCCCGCGGCAAGGCAAAAAAGCGAGGCTCGTGGCAGACGGCTTGTGTAGTTCTCCCGGCGCTCCTCCTTTCTTTCGCTGCCTGACGTCCCTTCCGTGCCGGGACTTCGATGCCGGCAGCTGCAGCCTAAAGGAAACAAGACAGCTTCGCTTTGAAGAAAAACAGTCACGGGTTTTGCGGTGGCACCTTAAAGATCTGAAGCCCAACACTATGCATGTTTAGAAAGAGAGAGCCAAAAAGCACCTACAACTTCCAGCATTCCCCAGCCAGCGTTACTGGCTGGGGAATGCTGGGAGTTGTAGGACTTTTTTCAGTGGAGGCTGGTGGCTCCGATTTCGGCGGTACTTGTGAATCCATTCTGTGTTTCAGAGCCAGGCAGAACTCTAAAGGCGCTATCCAAGTGCTGAACCCCATAACTCCTTTAAAGTTCTGGCTGAAACCCAGAATGGATTCACAGCTCACTGAAGTTGAGTTTCAGCTCCACTGCTTTTTTTGTGTCTAAACATGCATAGGATTGCGCCCTTAACACATTTATTACTGCGAAAGCTTTCATGAACCAGAGTTCCCTTCATCAGATGCAGGTGTATATAGAATCACAGAATAGTAGAGTTGGAAGGGGTCTATACGGCCATCGAGTCCAACCCCCTGCAGTGTGTACCACAAACATTGCTTTGTTAGCTTTGCTGTAATTGCAGTCTATAACTTTTTGCACTTCCTTTCCCTCTGGCCTCACTAATTACAGGTTTCCCCATCATGCGTGCATATGCCCTTGTGTGGTTAACGCTCCATGTATCTGATGTAGTGGACTCTAGTCCAGGAAAGCTTATGCCAGAATAAATACATTAGCCTTCAAAGTATCACAAGACTTTATTTTTGCAAAATAAAATGTCAACATTTTAGTGGGGCTGATCCAAATCAAACATATATATATATATCATGGATACATAGCCAAAATCAATGGTATTTTGTGTGGAAATGTGTCCTGATGCATAAAATACTGGCAGATTTTTTTAAAAAATGCTTAGCATAAGTGCCTGTTCCTTCAACAGTGAATTTTCATACGGGCCTACTTATAAGTAAGCCTCATTAAGTTCAATGCGATTTACTCCCAGGTAAGTGAGTATAGGACTGCAGCCTATTTTATGGGGACAAAAGAGCCCTCAACTGGCACCTAAAACTGCAATCCTAAACACATTTTCTAGGGAGTAAGTGCACACAGAGCTCAATGGGACTTCTGAGTAAACATGGCGGCGGGGGGTGGGGGGGTTAAAGCAATTTTTCCAACTGCACAAATGCCCTGTCAAGCCTCCACACACCCACCCAAGCCAAACACATTATTTCTCTTTCACAACTGGACAGATTATCACCAACACTAGTAGCACCTTAAACTTAAAGACAGATTGACAGGGCCATATGGATACCCAGGAAGGACGACAGTCCAAGAGAAGTCACCTACAGCCCCTAATTGAAACCACTGCAACGGATCATCAGTGAACTCCAACCCATCATCAGCACAGACAATTCTCTCACACAAGCCTTGGGAGGCAGAGCAGTCCTGGCCTACAAACAGCCTCCCAACCTGAAGCGGACACAGACAGAGGGGACCAGACCATGCAATAGACCCAAGTGCCAACTCTGCCCCCACATCTATTCAGGCAACAGTGTCACAGGACCCAACAACATCAGTCACACCATCAAGGGCTCCTTCACCTGCATCCTTATATAATTTGTGTTACATGCCATCCCTGACTTTGTCTATTGTTAAGTTCTTAATAAACACATACACGTAACATGTGTCTTATTTTTTCACCACTTTTTTCAACTGCACATTATCAGATTTCCAACTGCACATTTTGTGTCCAACTGCACACTAAAAAAACACCCCGAAACATGCTTAGAGTTGTACTGCGGGGCAATTTACAGCTTGGAGGATTGTGATCAGCATACACTTTTGGGATGGTATACAACTTAAACCAATATTAGAATGTAAGCCTATGCGGCAGGGTCTTGCTATTTACTGTTTTACTCTGTACAGCACCATGTACATTGATGGTGCTATATAAATAAATAAATAAATAAATAATAATAATAATAATTCCACTGAAATTATTTTCAACTAGGAGCTAAAGCTCTCTATCATGAGAGCATTATCTTTATTGGCTCAAATGCACACACTGTCTCAAGTTTCACACCATGTTAAGTCACATGTCAAAATGCCTGTGTTCCTTACAGAAGGCAATGTGCACTGACTTATATCCGTGCAGGGCCTAGACTGCAATGATGGCTTGTTCATATGAATGAGCCATCAAAATGGTAACACCACAGACAGAACTTTCTTACCACCACACCTCACGTAAAAAAAAACCAACGTTAACTGTGTTGACAGTAAGAAAAATGCCAAAATCCATATTAGTGTAATACCTTTATTAGGTCCACCAAAAGATCACAAAAAAGTATCAAGCTTTTGGGATTGCTTCACAGGCAAGACAGAAGCATCTGTTCTCAGGCATGAGCGCATCTCGCCTGCTGATGAGATCTCAAAAGCTTGCACATTTTTTGTGATTTTTCGGATGACCTTTGGATTTTGGAATCAAGCATACAGTAATCCAAGAAATGTTTGGCATGCATGCATGAACCAAAGTTCATTGCACACATACAAAGCTTCGGAAGATTTAGCTCAGTACTGTCTATGTGCGCTAACTGGTAGTGGCTTTTTCAGAGGGAACTCTCTCATTTTAAGCCCTACCTGGATATGCCAGGGATTAAACCAGGAAGCTTTTGCATGCCAAGCAGGTGCTCTGCCCTCTGGGCTAGGACCCTTCCTGAACACACATACACCACATGTGAGAAATAAATAAACAGGAACCATCCTACCACCTGAGCCCATTTTTTAAATTTCATTTAGTTATTTGAAAATGGCTCTCAGAACAACTTATATCTACTCAAACAAAACAGTTCCTGCCCACAGGCTTAGGAATTGTAGGCCTTTTTTCTGTCTAAACATGCATAGTATTGAGCCCTTAAGGTACAATCCGATGCATGTTCAGACAGGAAAAAAGGCCTACAGTTCCCAGTATGCCTCAGCCAACATGGCTGGCTGAGGAATGCTGGGAATTGTAGGCCTTTTTTGTCTAAGCATGCATAGGATTGCGCTGTTAGAGACTTTCTGTAGACTCCGGATCGCAGTCTTCTTTGCGGCTCCTCCTCCTAGTATATCCTCCCCAACCCGCTCGCACTCCCGTTCTCAGGAAGTGTGCACGCGCAGCCATCATTCTGGTTGCATATAGAGATAAGAAAATGCATCTGAGATGGAACTTCCTGGTCCCTTACATTTTTCACACGAAATAAAGTTAGAAGAGTTAAAAGAAAACTATTACCGCCTGTATATGCGGCTACCTTTTGATTAGCGTTTGAGGACACGCTGCCGCCCAATCACAGGCACTCTCCATTGCTTTCTAAGACTAATTCCCACTTCCAACCCGGGACAGATCCCAAAAGGCGTTGGGTTAACCCGGAAGCTGAGTATGAGTTTATGTATGAGTCTATTAAGAAGTCTATACTCTCCCCAAAGCGAGCGACAGTCGGCATCTGGCTCGGCATAAAATCTCGCGAGAAAAAATCTAGAGCGGGCTTTGAAAAATGGCGGACGAAGTGGACCAGGTGGGTGAGGATTTTAGTAGGTTTGGACTTGTCGGTGAGACTTTGTGGGGTTTGGATGTGTGGGTAGTTAGCTAGCTAGTTCGTTTTCAATCCTGGTTTCTGATTTGAATGTCGCACAGCAGAGAGAGCGACGTCTTGGAAGGTGCCCGTTTCATTTTAAAGTTGTGCTTTTTGGTGTGGCATAGAGTTCCCTTGAGAGCATAAAGCAATAAAACTTGGTGTGTTGTGTTGATATCTGTGGTTTTCTTTTTCTTTCCGTGCCTCACTATAACCATTATTCGACTGAGATGCAAAATGTGAGATGCTGCTACTGCTAATAAATATGCTAGTAAAACTTAGAAGTGTATGTAGTGTAATGCTTTGGACTGCTTAGTGGTTTCTGAGTAGCTTCTTTTTTTAAAAAAAAGTTGCTAAAGAGTGAAGTCCTCTATTTTCCTTTACTTAATTACTGCCTGTTCAATTTGTGGTTGGTGGCTGTGTGACCTGTGCTGGACTAGATGGACCCTTCGTCTTATCCAGCATGGCTCTTATGCCCTTGTGTATTCTGAACCGAGAAAATATGCTGTGGTTAGGTTATAGTCTTCTGACTGTATGGCAGATGCTATTATACCTGAAATCATAGACATAGCTACTAGTTTGAAAGAAAGTTTTTGTTTTGTTTTATGCATATAAAGTCACAACATCAGTCTGTTATAAGCATTTGTCCCATGATCAGCATAGGAATGTTGCAAGTAAATGATACATTATCAGCTTTCAATAAATAAAACCCATTCCTTAGCACAGACACTAGTTGTAAACACAGACATTAGTTGTAAGAAATAGAGATTACACACTTGTGCACTGCATCTCTTTAGTTGAGGTGTATCTTCTGTATGTTTTTCTGATACACTTTTGTGAGGAATAGCTATGGCGTTGGACTTGATGATCTTTCGAGTCCTATGGTTCTATGCTGGAGCACGTGGTTTCCATAACAGTGGTGCTGTTACTGCTATATAGTGCTACGTAGCACAAATGTTATGTCCTCACATGAGACAGTACTGGCTTGTACAATGAAGTCTCCTTCTGTTTAGGGAACAGATGTGATACCTGATAAGGTAGAAGTTGGCCATCTCTAGAATAGATGTTTTAAAGAAAGCCAATGATTATCAATTGTTGTAAACCGCCCAGAGAGCTTCGGCTGGGGGGCGGTATATAAATGTAATAAAATAAATAAATAAAATAAAAAATCAATGTGGAGTTTTTGAGATGACTGAAAGCTCCCACTTCCCAGTGTGAGAATTGGCTGTTTGAATCATTTTTATGTTCAAATTTTGTTTCATTTAGAGCAGTTTTATCAGATAAGGTTAAAGCTTTAAAGGCGACTGTTTGAACTAATTGAAAGTGCCTGAAATCCTACGTGCTGCTTAAATCTTCCTAACATCGCTGAATTTTTAAGGTAGTAGTTGTGTTTTGCAATCAGCATCAGTTTATTATTTTGAGAGCTGTAACCAGCTTTTAATTCTCTCTCTTATTGCATATTAGCATTCTGGCATTTCAGTGGGGCTGAGTAATGAAAAACAGAGTAAATAGAATCTAATGCTAATTTCAGTGGTGCTCTCTGTTAGGGTGAAAATGTATCTATTTTATCATTTGTATTTTGATGGTATCTCTTCTCTTCCAGCAACAAACCACTAATACTGTAGAAGAGCCCTTGGACCTCATCAGACTCAGTCTTGATGAACGAATTTACGTGAAAATGAGGAATGACCGAGAACTTCGAGGCAGATTACATGTAAGTAAAAGTAGATGGAGGCTGCTGGTATAAAGGTGGTATGTACGGTGTTCTTTTAAACACTTCTGAAACAAAGGTTAAAGTTTCTAACAAAAGTAGGCCAGTTACCTTGGCTTTTAAATACTTTAGTGATGCAAAGGTATACCAGTCCCCAGCATTACTTTAATAGTGATGAGGAACTGAAAGTATATTCCCTTTGTCCAGATAGCTTAGGTAGGGAAGCCTATTTTAAAGAGGTGTTTCTGGTATATGCTCTAGAAGTTACAGGATCTGGATTCAGTCTGGTGGAAGCTTGCTCTGTGAACAGGTCTTTCCAGAGACAGGTTTATCTGTTGTACTTGCAAATGGATAAACATGTTTTCGCTCATGTTCCAAGAACATTCCATATATTGGTATAGAGAGAGAGAGAGATTGTGTTCATCCCTTAGCTGCCTGCCTTGTGAAATGTGACTTAGTGCCACCTCTGATTTTACTGTTTTTACAAATTATAACACCTACTAAACAGCCTAGCTTCTGAGAGGAGGAATAAGGTAAGAGACAAAATTTGTGTGGACAGACTTACCTTGTAGGACTTGATTGCAAAGTAGTTTACCTCCACGTGAATCTATGGAACAAAAAGTGGGGAAAACAAGAATAGAGTTTGCCCTGGAAATAATAATTCTACGGATAGTTGATACAATTTGAGAAATGCTTATGTAACTTGTTCTCAAGAGGCCCTCCTTCGGAGAGCCAGTCTATAAACTAATAAGCAGTTGCTAGTATTTCAAAGTGAAATATCCTCAGATATCACTGAGGCCTTATGGGATAGGGGGTGCAGCGTAATTGAGGATCACTCCCAATAGCAGAGACCACATACAAAAAAATATTAGGGGCTGGAACAACCCTCCATGTTCTACCCAAATGCACCAGGCTGGCAAGGGATGAGAGCTGTGCATACATGTGGTACGTACATACTGCTCTCATGTTGCCAGGGAATATCCCTGGCAGCAGAGCAAAGGTGTGAGCAATTATTCATCTGGACTGGAAGTTGGAGAGCATGACGGGAAGCAAGTAGCTTAGGGCCTAAAGTATGGTGGAAAGAGGAGTAAACGCTGATCCTGCTGTAAGATCCCTTTCTGCCCCAGTGAATTATTGGTAAGTAAATTGCTTGTTTACTATTGTACTAGCACCGTGGCTGAAGAGATAGAACAAATTGTTCCTGATACAGCAAAATAGGTCTTAAAATGGAGTCCTCCTATATTCTCATAAACACCTGTCTATTTTTCAGCAGTGCTGTTGCATAGCTTTGTGTTATACTTTGTTATGTTTTCTGCTCATTCCTACTTTACCTGTGGAGGTAGGGTTTTCTTTATTGTGTATGCTTTTCCCTTTGCACAAGGTACTAGTCTGTTTCGGGATTGGCACTATCTGGTTGAATAATTCATTTAGTGAGAGGGCACTTGTTAGGCACGTGTCTGGAAAATAGCTACAACCTTTACCTCATCCAAAGAGCAAACATCTTACTTGCTGCAGTCTTAATTATTGGGTTCAAAATCTGTATATTTTGTTGTGGATGCAATATATGAATTATCTGAAGCTAGTATACTGAGGATGCATTTACTCTGTAGTCTTTCATGAATAGCAAGCTGCCCACCTGAGTTACAGATTCTGAGACTTTCATTGTAGCTTTAGTTAATAATGGGGTTTAGTGAACAGTTTGTTGGGATAGTCATTGATATGTTCAACTCAAATGACATTTCGTTAACTTTGTTTTCTTTTCCTTCAGCACTGTCATTTTGTCATATTTCTTGAAAATATGAGCTCTAGTTTATATTTAGCAGATATTCTTTTTTTGTTTGTTACATTTTCTTGACTGTACATAGACACATGTATGTCTATATGTAGGCCAGTATAGTGTAGTGGTTAGAGTGTTGGACTTGGAGTTGGGAGATCTGGGTTCTAGTCCCCACTCGCCATGAAGCTCACTGGGTGGTTATGGGCCAGTCACTGACTCTCAGCCCAGCCTACCTCACAGGGTTGTTGGGAGAATAAAATGGAGAGGAGGAGGATTATGTACACTGGTTTCCGTGGAAGAAAAAGGCAGGATATAAGTTAAATAAACATATTGGAAAGTGCAAGGAATGTACATCTAAAGTGTAGTAGATAGAAGTTCTGGATATGTATATTTGATCTGCAACTTAGAAGAATTTAAACATTGTCATCAGCATCAAAAATAAACAATTACAAACTTATCTCACTTCCAAAGGCTTATGACCAGCATTTAAATATGATTTTGGGTGACGTTGAAGAAACTGTGACAACAATAGAGATTGATGAAGAAACCTATGAAGAGATTTATAAAGTAAGAGTCTATAATATTTTCTTACCTTCCAAAGCTTCAATACTATTTTAGAAGTACAGTGTTGGCTGAACTTAAATTCCATCTTGTTCTTTAGTAACATGATTGATATACCAACTTGACTTGAGCAATGTCAAGTATATTATAATTGGAATAAAAGCTATACTGTAACATGCAGTGAGTTGTATCCGGTTATGTTTTTCTGCTGATGGAAGCAATTCTGTCAGCAGAATTGGGGGGGGGGGGTTCCTCCCCCTCCTTTGCAGCCTCCTGCACACCCTCCAAATCTGCTCCAGAGGGCTGGGAAGTCTTCTGAAGTGGATTTTCGAGCAGAGCACTGCAGCAGGGAGGGGAGAAGGAAAGGGGAAGAAACACCATTGCCCTAATGGATTTCTTTATTGTTATGCTTGATTTAACCCAATGATTGCTTCACTATACAGATAAGATATTACAATTTACACTTATTTCCAGGAAATGTAATTCTTGTATCTTTTTAGATTTCTAATCTTTAATCTAAATGGAGTTAAATCTTTGCAACTGTTTTTACATTCTTCTTGGACATAGCCTGAATGTTCCTTCCTTTTCCCTCCATAGTCCACCAAAAGGAATATTCCAATGCTCTTTGTCAGAGGAGATGGAGTTGTACTTGTTGCTCCTCCATTGAGGGTCGGCTGAAACCATGAAAAATGATCTTTTGGAAAGTGTTGGACCTCAAGATATGGCTTCTTCTCCCCTTAAATATTAAGACTCCACGCATAATTTTACAGGAGACTTTCCAACCCTGACTATGTGTTCTGAATTCACAAGCTCATTTGAAAAATAAGTGATGTAAAAGTGTTTTCCTGGAATAATTTAAATACATTGTCTTCTGTATCAAATCGGTGGATTTAACTTCTTAGTTAACACAGCCACTGCACTCTTTTTTTTTTAAATAAAAACTTGTTATCTTATTTTGTATATATGCATATTTATAAGCACTTCTAACACTAATTATAGTCCATTGTATTGCTTATGCATTATTACGCCCGTTACCTGCTTGGTTACCATTGAAAATGTCAAGTGCAAAATCAGCCGGGATTTCATTGGGTATTTACTACTTATGTGGTGCTGACTCCAGTAACGTGAGTGGTCTGTATGCAGGGATGTGAATATGCTTCAATAGTAGTACCCATTTAAGAGAAGAATATACTAAGGCCCTTCATTATAAATCCACATAAACATATGAAGGAGAGTAATTGGAAAGAATGAAACCACAGCTGCCTCTCTTTCCTGGTACTTATACCAGCTGTGTGAATGTATGAATGGCAAGCAGCCACTCATACACTCACACAGAAGAAAATAACATCTACTGTGTACCATAGTTTGGAATGCATTCCCATTTTGTCTAAACCTGAACAGTGGGGTAAGATTGACACAGTTCTTGTATAATGAAGTACCTTAGCATGGTAATTCCTAATTGGCATAATCTTTAAGTCCCTCTTTTTAGTGTTGCTCCTACAAATATATCCGCTCTAGGCATTTGGCAGTACTTGCTTTAATTTTCCATGATTTAGCTCTCCGGGCTGTTATCTTTCCCCGCGGCTGTGCCACGGAATGATTTTTGCCTCTCCGGGCCATGTTGAACCTTCACTGAACGCTAGATGGTGCTGCTATCATTAAGATTGTGCTTGGTGTAGTGATCAGTAACATAATTTGCCTGATTCATGTTGGTAATGTAACATAATGTACTATGTTGCCCAAGTATTTTCATCAAATTAAGTCATTTGTTTCTAATGAAAGGCTGCCATGATGTGCCGTTCTAAGTAGGCAATTGCAACATGCTGAACATTAATGCCTGAAGAACGAAACGTTTCTTGGTCATTTTGTAAATAACTGTGGCATTCTCAAGAGACATATAGATTAAGAATGTTTATAGTATGATAGCAGTCTTATGGTTCTGCCTGGGATTGTATTACTTTTGATAATCCCAGTTGTGCATGAATGGCTGCAGGAAAGGGGAGGAGGGAGGGAAAAACTGAAGGAATGGGGGAGAGGCCTGGGCATTTGACAGGGGATTTCATAGCTGATACTTACTGGGAAGTTCTATTGAATGTAGTAGGACTTCAAAGTGATGCATGTTAAGGACTGGCCTTTCACTTGTGTATAGCATTTAGATAGCAGACAGCATCATGGACTTTAAACTACTCTTCAGGAGACAGCCTTTGCCCCATTTTTTACAGAAAATCTGGCCCTAGTCACCAGTCTGGGCCCCCAATTGCTATTTAGCGATAGCATCCATGACCTTTGCCAAAGGGGAAGATGGGCTAGGTCCATGCTGCTTGGTGCTTAACTCTGACATTCTCAGACTCATCTCCTGGTTTATATCTACTTTCATAGCACAGCTTTCCCCAACTTGGGGTCCTTCAGTTATTTTGGACTTCAGTTTCCATCAACTGAAGCCAACAGTAAAGAATGCTAGGAGTTGGTCTAAAACACCTGGTTGGGAAAGGCTGTCATGGAAGGTGAGCCTGTGTTATGTGCTGCGTTATGCCTCCTTGTTCCTTTAGACCAGCAGTGAGTCCCTCCAGATGTGTTGGCTTCCAACTCCCATCAGCCCTAACTAGCATAGCCCATGGTGAGGGCTGACAGGACTTGCAGCCCTCCAAATGTTCTGGCCCCCAATTGACCCACCCCTCTTTTAGCCATTCTAGAAATTTCCTTATCTGTCCACTTTTTAAAAGCAGCAGCAGAAGTATGTGCATTTTACAGCAGAGTATGGGATCAGGGGGGAGCCTCCGAGTACCTGTGCACAGCAGCTTCTTGCTTCCTTAGTGCATCATTGCCATCTGCACCTTGGCAGCAGCAGTTACTATTGGTAGTATTGTGCCATTGCTAGGCATAAGTAGCTATTGGTGTGAAGGGGGGGGGATTTGAACCCATGCCGGTGACATAAAGTTGGAAACCACAGCAAACGAAAAGCTGCTTCTGTAGAAATTGGCCTGAAGCAGGTCATGTAATAAAACCTATGAAAGTTTCCAGGATAGATTTGTTCTCTGGTTGGAAGCTTAAGACTTTGCTTGCTGCCATACCCTGCTCCTTTAACTCTCTTTATCCCCTTCCCTCCCATCCCAATGTGATAGGAGCTAGATCTCACAACAGGTGTTCTTGTACTGCAGCAAAAGGCCGAGAGGTTGGACCATCACCAGCAGCAATGAATTACTGTCATACACAGAGCCGGTGTGGTGTAGTCCTTAGCGTGTTGGAGTGGGACTAGTCCCCACTCGACCATGAAACTCACTGGGTGGCTTTGGGCCAGTCACTGACTCCCAGCCTAACCTCCCTCACAGGGTGTTTATGAAGATAAAACAGGGAGGAGGACCACCGTGTAAGCTGCCTTGGGTTCCTTGCAAGAAGGAAAAAGATGGGATATAAATGTAATAAGGTGACCACAATGTTGCGTGGTGTTACCTTATTTGATTTTCATGACGTCCTGCTTTACCTGTTGCCGTAATGAGCACCCGTTGCAGCTAAAGCCTAGGCTTTGGTGGGGCTGACAACTGCTAAGAAATAAAGTAGGTTCCCAAAGAGTGCAGTTATTGCCTGAACAGCCAGCCTCCCTTGTGTTTCTGTCTGATGCTCCTTACCCACTAAGCTAATCTGCATTATACAAAAAGCAATGCAATATTCTTATCTGAAAAGGAAGGTGGCACAGCTGTCTCATTTGTTTAGGATTAGATGAACCTTTAAGAAAGTAAACAAAAAGGTTGGAGTTCATCTCTCTGACTTCTTCTCCCTCCTTATTTTAGCCAAGAGCTAAGAAGAATGTTTGGCTGCATAGATTCTCTATGGTAACTGATGCAATTGTTCCTTTGTGCGTATCCCAGCTCTGTCTTGATGTGAAAGCTGTAAAGGGCAAAGCAGTCATAAACATTCAGTAAGCACTTGCCAAATATCTGAGTTGATGTTTTCTGTAGGCATCACATGGATCTCAAGGAAGCAATTGTATTTTATCAGAATAATGTGACACATTGTATTAAAAAAAATTCTGAAGTTGTTTTAAATATATAAAATCCCCTTGAAGAGGAAATGTAGTTCTTAAGTCCCATATTTTAAGTGAGAGTCATCTAAGAACATCACTTATTTACTGGAATCAGTGGGACTGTGTATAACTATCATAGAATATCTTATTCTGAACACCTTTGCTGCCAAAGAACCAACATAGCTAAAAATGTGCAACACTTGAACAGCTGGTTCATATAATAAAAGTTTTAGAGAGAATTATCAGTTATTTTTACTGGTAGTGTACGCCTAATTTTTATTTGCAAAAAGCCCAGTCATTTACAGCCCTGATTCAAGCTGGTCAAGGTTGTGATTCGTGTGTTGGACCTGAACTGGAAAGATCTAAGTTTCAAATACCATGAAACTCATGAATGGTCTTGATATGGGTCTTATCTAGCTCTATCTCATAGGAATTTCCAGAGAGATAGCTGTGTTAAGTCTGTTGCAGCAAAAACAAGAGTGGCACCTTAAAAATAATCAAGTTTATTATGGCATATGTTTCTGTGGACTACAATAGTACGCAAAAATGTGTGCCATAATACGTTTGTCCTTAAGGTTGCACAAGACTCTGTTTCTACCTCAGAGGGTGCATGGGGTGGGGTGGAGAATTGTCCTGTCCATATTATGTCTGGTGTTCTTAACACAGTGGCTTGGTTTGCCCAGCACCACACCAGCACTGTGTGGGTTGTAGTTAAACTGTGGGTTGTTGTGTGAACCTATCCATGCTAACAAACCATTGTTTGTTGTCCACAAACAGCCACAGTTTACACCCCAACAACAAACCATTGGTTCTGTCTGTGGGTGTTTCGTGGTTTGTTACCATGGCTGGGATCACACTACACAACAACGACCTACAGTGCAATGACAACCCATGCTCAGCCATGAGTATGGGTTGTCACTTTGGGTGAACCCAGTCATTTATCACTAATATGTTTCATTAGTGTGTGTGATGCTGAGCAAAGTCGAGAAGCAGAGCCCTATTTTGGAAGTGGTATAATCCAAGGTATGGATGATGATGGACTTTTTCATCCCAAGAGCCAATTTATATTTCAGAGAAGGTCTTGGGAGCATGCATACTAGTGGTGGGCAGGACCACAGGCAAAGTGGGTGGGGCTGAAAATTCAACTCCTCTCATAGACAATCCTTTTGTTGTCCATTTATAGTAGGAAGCAGGCCTACTCACAAATAAGCAGGGCAAGCTTCTGCATGTCTACATAGAGTAAGCAGGACCAGAGATGTAGTGGTAAATGTTGAAGTGCAGGTGCTTCATACCTATCCCTCAAGTAGAGTCTGCATTTGGGGTGGCATTAAGCTGCCCCAAAACAGGGTTAGCTCACAGCAGTATGTTGCTAGGAATATTCACATATACCCACACCCCAGCTACTGCAGGGCAGAGAAGACTAAAGGGGATTGGTAGGCAACATTATCGTCCCTGCTAATCTAAAATCAAGTCTCTGCAAGTCTACTCAGAAGTAAGCACAGCAGGATGTCTATTCAGAAGTAATCAGGACAACCTCTGCTTGTCTAACTTGGAAATAAGTAGGGCAGGTCTTTGCAGGACAAAGCTCAGAAGGAAGCAGTTCTGAACTGCTGAGCAGCAGGATGCTCTCCCCTTCTAAGCACTGAGACTAGGAACCCTTTAAGTGCCAAAATCAGCTGCTGATCAGAAATAAAAGCTTTACCCTTTGTGTTAGTGAAAGTGAGGCCAAGGCAAGAAGGTGCAGGATAGATGGGCAACATCTGTGGGCCTTATGTGGCTCACAGATGTGATGCTCCCTGTCCCTGATCCAAGGTTACTGTCCTAAATGCTAATAAGTAAATAAGGTATATACTTTTTTGTCCATGTTGTTCCTTGGTTAATACTGGAAGATAAGGAAAATCTTTATACCAGAAATTTCCCTTAGGGCAGGAAAGCTGTCTCCTGCTCCCGTATTTTCTTCCTCCTCTCCCTCTCTCCCGGACAACAGACAGATTGCTTTTGCCAAAGGTGTGAACTGCTTGCTTGTAGAAGGCATTTGAAATTAGTCCAATGATCACCACTTATAAGATATAAGGTGTTCTTTGTAATAATCTGGTTTTCATTTCTGGGGTGAAATTTCCCTGCCAACCAAATCCAGACTGTTGCTATTCAACTTTGCTTTCCCACATTTTCCTAATTCAGGTTAGGACGAGTCAGTTTCAGCCCCCCTACAGATGAGGGTGACCATTCAAATACCCATTAGTGGCCAACCAACCAAGTTTCACAAGAGAGAGCACTCTTCCCCTCCCTCCCCAATTTGTTTAATGGAACTGAATGACTCAGTGATAGGTAAGGTGGTATATATTCCACAAATTCTCAGCATCAGGACGTACTACTAAAGTTTGGCATATGATTTTGGGGCAAGGCTGGCCCTCCCATGAGGCGTAGTGAAGCTCCGACGTCAGGCGGTGGAGCAGGAGGAGTGGTGAATTGTGCCTCTCTCACCCCCACTCCTGCCAGGAGGGTCTGCTGCTTCCAGCAGGTGCCCCAGAGAGCCCTGCCAGCTGCCCTCCTGCCATTAAATTTGCCACAGCAAGAGAGGGCCTGGCAGCACTCTCCAGAGCAGCAACCCTCTGGAGAGCCATGTCAGCCAAAGAAGTGGCCAACACAGGTCTTCAGAAAGCTGGACAGGCCAAATTCCTGGCTTGGGTGCAGGTGCTTTTTAAGCTAAGCAAAGATACTAGCTCCCAACATTTGTGAAAAAGTTGGGAAATAGGTAATATCTGGCAAATGAGCAGTAATACCAAAGGGGGTTAGGGAAAACTACAGTGCCCCCTATTTCTCTAACTCCTCTCTCCCCCCACCACACACATACACCGTGACTGTAACTTTCCTTGTCCCTGCCCTTATTTGCTGCTTAACAACTAGTCTCCATCCTCTCTCCTATATTCCCCCTGGGCACTGGTCTTTGTCTTGAAAGTACCTCGGATTTGCTGAGAGAATCGAAACTTGGAAACAGAATGAACAATGCAGCATTGATAAATAGCCATTTTTGCATGTTTTTGGAGATTAAGATTTGTGTGTCTTTGGCACAGCATGTGTGTGTGTGTGTGTGTGTGTGTGTGTGTGTGTGTGTGTGTGTGTATATATCACATACATGGCCCTCCACCCAAGCTGTGGTTTGCATAATAAATCATTTTTGCGTTAACGCCGCTATCTGCAGAGCTGAGCACTCCCTAATTTCCTCCAAAGTCCTGAAACAGCAGGCACTAGCCTCTGCATAGATCCTCATGTAGATTATTTGGAGGCAGCTTTTAGATATTCCAGAGCATTGGTTAGCAAAACCCCTGGGATGAGATGTTTACAAAAACCAATTAACCCTCAAAAACCTCATTCAGAGAGGAAGCAGGAGCTATTAATCTCATAGGGATGCCTATTTGCTCTGGCCTTAGGTGAATTAGAAATGCAGAGGGAAATTGGAAGAATATTCAAGTGATTTAGACTCTTGGGCCATCCTAATGTTGTTATGCCTTTCTCTTTGTCTCAGCCTCGTTCTCACGTCCCTAACCCAAACTCTTGTAGATTACAAGCTCTGTTGGATTTTGTGGTTAGCTTGCATCCAACAGTGCACAATTTGGGATGCTCTATGGACCGTTTATAGTAGGTATCAATTATATAGCCCAAACCTTTCACATACAGTATTTTAGTAATCCTTACAACAGCTCTGGAAGGCAGGACAGTCGTATTCCCCATTTTGACAATTGATGAGCTGAAGCTGAGAAAAGAGAAACCTAGGCTAGGGAGGGATCCGCACGTCGCTCCCAGAGCGCTTCTATGCGACCCCAGTGCACCCCGAAAATGATAGTCTAACTTCCCTGTAAAAGAAACGAGAAAGAGCCGTCCATGCCGCTGCCGCCACCGCCACCCACAGACCTCCTCGCCGGCTGGGACGGAGAGCTCGGGGGAAGAAGGCAGGGTGAAGAGCGGAAGAAGCTCTCCACCCCACCTTCTTTTGCTGAGCTCTCCTCGCCGGCCGGCGAGGAGGTCTGTGGGTGGCGGCGGCGGCATGGACAGCTCTTCCTCGTTTCTTTTACAGGGAAGTTAGACTATCGTTTTCAGGGTGCACTGGGGTCGCATAGAAGCGCTCTGGGAGCGACATGCGGATCCCCCCTAGATCTACTACTGCTTTATAGCGGTATTGAAGTGCACCGATAACTGTTGGGACACAATCCACAAGCCATATACCACTTACATAGTGTTATATCCTCCTTGTTATTCCACATCCGTAACTATTTGACACAAGGTGTAGATCTGGCCCTAGTAAGTTTGTGGCAGAATGGGATTTGAGCCAGGTCCCGCCCTTTGCCACTCTCCCACCCCATGCAGAACGAGTGGGCAGCTTCTACCGGCCAGAGAGCCATGTTGGCCCCCTCCACTGGGGGCTGCCCCTCTGCCCCCTCCTCTCTTGCTTTAAAGCAAAAATTCCAGGAGCGTGATTCTGCCTCCAAACAAGGTGTGTACTTCCTGCGTTCTTTGTTTTAAAGCGAAATCGCCCCTTTTTGCTGCTACGTCACCAAATTTCAGTGGCAGATGGTGGGTTTTTTTCCCTGGGAAATTTGGCAGCAGAGGGCCATGAAGAAGGCCAGGGCTGTCTCTCCCCTCCGCCCTCCCCCCACCCTCGCCCCGGCCATACAGGCTTCGGAGTATTACATTCTCTGTAGTTCATCTTTCATTTCTGTTTATTTCAAATTTAGAGATGCCCTAAACATGAAGATCCTTGTCCTGCCTGTTTTAGGTAAATTATGACTGGTGGACCTCTGATGGCCCAGGAACCTCTTTGAAATGGCCTGCTACGAGTACTGTGCCCTTTTCTACCAGAGTGGCTACTCACAAGAGTGTCCCCCCCCCCGCCAGTCCTTGCAGTTCCAATCGTGCAATAACCGCATATGAAACAAGATCTGATCCATAAGCATTTATCTATCTTGCCAAACCTTGCACTACTTTCGTAATATATTTAGCAACGTTTTTATTACTAAAGCGCGTGATAGTCTGTGAAGAATGTTGAGGTTTGGCTTTGTACGAATGGGGAATGCATGTCTTGCAAAAACGGACATGAAACCGTGGGCGTGTTATGGATGTCACAAATGATGACTGATGAGACTACGATTTTACAAATTAAAGATTCACAAGCTAACGACCCTGGATCAGTCACCTTGTGTCTGATTTTGATGGTGACCTCGGAGGCTGCAGGCTGCAACGATGAATGTGAATTTTCATTTGTGAAAATAACTGAATCTGCAAGGGATGAGGAGGTTAAGTACTATAAAGATTCTAAAGCACTTAGCAAATTAAAAGTGTTAGACTCACGTTGATAAATAATAACTTGAAGTCTTTGCACTGGTAACATTTTACTGCAATGCAAGGAGTTACCCACAAGATGGCAATGTTGCATCAAAGTAGTAAATGGACAAAAGCTTCTCCTCTCCAACTGGGAGGGCTCTATCCTTCAAGGGAGTCGAAATGCGTGACAAGACTCAGGCAGGTTCTGGGGAAGGTGGCGACTGCTGTCTGATCTTCAAACATAGCTTTGGATTTGTGTAGGATGTGAGCGAACACTCTGACGTGAAGAAGGCGAAGGGAATCCAATTTCCACTGCATTGTGAATTCCTCCGTGGCAACCTGTGGCACGCTTTGGCGTAACGGCCCGTGTAATGTTCCACGGCCTCCTCCGCATAAACACAACAGACGGTTGCCGCTGGTGCTATGAGCCTCAAGGACTGAAATGTGTGATCGGCTGTTCCAGCTTGGTCTCAAGGGAGATGGTAAACATTTTTCAAGCAGAGCTGTGGGAGAGGAAGGCACAGTCATCTGAGTGCATGCTCAGAGAGCTTCCATACCAGACTGTCACAATTCACCTTAATGTTTGTGTATGTGACTTTGGGGGCGGGGAAAGGGGAGAAGATGGGAAAGTGGTGCTTATGGCTCAGGTTGCTAGGCAACAGCAAAATGCTGTCTCTCCTCATAGAGCCAGGCCTCTGTTCCTTCAACTGAACTTCTCCTTAATATGCAGGGCCAAAAGACTATTTGTCCAAAATACCATTTGGAACCCACGGAGGCAGCTCTTACGCACTCTAATAATTCTCTCTCTCTCTCTCTCTCTCTCTCTCTCTCTCTCTCTCTCTCTCTCTCTCTCTCACACACACACACACACACACACACACACACACACACACACACACACACGAAAGGGTGTAATGTTTGGGCAGGGAGATGGGGTCATCCGCAGAAGGAGAGACAAACACTCCCTTCCAGATGCCGAAGAAGTGATATAATCATGCCTACTCCCACAAGGGCAGAGAGAATGCTGGATTTCGCAAAGTGAGGGCCCAGACTGCAGGGGGAGAAAGGGAGGAGGCAGGGGAGTTGGTTAGGGAAGCTGGGGAAAACAGCTAAAGAGAAGGAGAGCAGAGAGAGAAGGCAAGGAAGCAGATACACTTCAGAAAGGAGAGGAAGATTATCACCAGCAACAGCTATCATTGGCTGGGACACTAGCAATACACAAAGGGCCAAATTACAGGCAACATTATTCTTGTTGTGTGCGTAACCTGGGCACTTATTCTGGATGAAAATCAGTTATGAGGCCCTCATTCGGACCAGGGCGTTGCACTGATTTTCTGCAGAAAATTGCTTCCTTCTGGCTGCTTTCCTCCCTCCCCTCTCTGAAAGTACCATTTGCTGTAAACAGGACTTTTGGGGGCAAGCAGCTAGGTGAGGTGGGGTGACTTAGAGCAGAAAATCCATGTGGGGCCCTGGTCCAGATTGGGAGCACAGCTGCTCTTTTTCTGAAATTAAAAAAAGGTCAGATTAAGCAGGCTTGCTTCAAGTATGTGAATAACATCACGCACAATTTGGCCACGAATGAACTGTGACGTGACGAGCAACAGTCATCTGAGATCGTGCTGCAGGATGAACTGTGGTTTTGGGGAGGCGGGTGGTCAGATCACATTGGTTTTTCTTGCTGTTTATTTGTGGTTTAGGTAGTGGATTACGTTTTTAATTTAAAAGAGAAATATGTTTTCCAATTCCTTAGGTTCCCAAGTGATTGCCAATCTATCTTTCCTTATCCATGGTAGAAAACTGCATTTGTAATTACATTCTGATTATTTCAGGTCACTCAGGAGCACAAGAGGACAACATCCTGTTCAGAGCCTCTGCAACCCAACTTGGTTCATCTTCCCCTTCTGCATCTCACTTCCTCTTGTGCTTCATCTCCTTCCCCTTCTGACCCTCAGAAGCTTAATATGTTTGCTGTGGTTGTGTTCCAACTGCAGTGTTCCCATCCAGTCTTGAGTTAGTCAGTTGCTATCTATCTATCTATCTATCTATCTATCTATCTATCTATCTGCTCCCTTCCACTGCATTTGAAACAACTCAGAGCAGCTTACAACAATTAAACACAAACACTAAAATCCAGCAGAAATTAAACAGCAGTCATGTTCTGCAGATAAAACTAAATTAAAAAGGAAGGTGGGATGGACAGCCATAAAAGAATAATTAATCTAGCAGGTTAAATGCCTGCCTGAATTTTAAAGAAAGTTTTTGCCAGGTGGCACAAAGCAAAGAGCGAGGGGGCCAAATGTACTTCCTGAGTCTCCCAATCCAGCCGCTGCTACAGAGAAGGTCCTTTCCAGTGTCCCAACCAGCCATGGTCAGGGTCAAGACACAAAGAAGGACTTCCCCAGCAGATCTAAGGGAGAGACTGGCATCTTTGAAAGGAGATGGCCCCTTGGATATCATAGGCTAAGGTATCTTAGGCTAAAGCTATTTAGGACAGTCTATAGGGGATTGGCCTAAGTGAGTTATCCTCTTTGGAATTGGATGGCGGAGCTATGAACAAGAGTGTCACAGTGCAATCCTAAGAGGTAAATCCTACTGAGTTCAATGAGGCTTACTCCTGGGTACGTGACTATAAGATTGTAGGAGAGGAGAGGAGAGGAGAGGCAGCTTGTCCACCTGGCCTCATTGATTTAAAAAGGTGCAAGCAAGAGTTTGTCTTATCCGAATGCATCTACAGTTGAGGACCACAGAAAGCAGAGCTTCTGCACCTGGAGGACCTTGAACACATCCAACCCATTCATCTTTTAAGGCAGTTATTTTCTGAGACTTCTTGGATCAAGTTCCACCTGGCTGAGGCTGTCTTCCTCCCAAAGTTTTCCCTTTGTGCCCTTTTGGCAACACATTCTCCTTTTAGAACAACTGACAAATCCACTCTGTAGTTGGCATCATCGCCTGAATGGATCCTGAGTCGATTTCCTTACTTTTAAAGAAGTAGCTTTCTTTAGAAAAAAAAGATGTTGCCAGTTAATTGGATTCGGAAGACTAGACCAAGGACAAGATGACCTTAGTGCATTCACCCTGCTGGGCCCCATATATGGTGGGTGGGGAAGAAGGATTGTATATTGATGCCTGCCTTCTTTCCAAGGTTACTTTCCATTTTAGCCCTCTTTGCTTTCTCACTGAAGATCCTTTGAAAGGGGATGAACTCCAGGTCTGGGTGTTGCGTATGTAAGTTCATTTATTTAAATACATGCTGGATTTAAGTTGTCCCTCATTGGGACGTGTCTCTTAACCTTGAAATGACTTTCTCAGTGTTTTAAATAAGTACAGAGTTACTTGCTTTGTGATTTATTTTTCCTGTTTCCATTTCCAATGCATATAAAAGTATCTGTTGAGTTATCAGCACCCTGTTTTGAAAAGGGTAAATGTTGTGGCCTTTTTTAGAGCTGGAGTGATCAACATGTGCCTCCTTCCTTGTAGGACCTATATTTTAGGGTGTGGGTCTGAGACCCTTCCTGCGGCATATTAGGAGCATGAGGCACAGCATCGCTCCTTATCCGGTTAAACCCCCCCCCCCCATTTCCCAGGAAGGGAGCCTGCAATATAAGAAGCAGCATGTAGGTGGAAGTATCACAGATCTGACCACATTCCCGTATAAAACAACCAGAAAACTGTCGTGTAGAAACTAGCATGGTAGGAGAAAGCAAGCTATTCGCTTTAAAAACACGCAAAACCCATCATGCTCCCCTGCCTGCATTCTGAAATGGTACTGTCCGAGGAGGACTGTACATATTATTTTTTCTGAACATATAGATCAGCCTTCCCCAACCTATATCCTCTCCAGATGTGTTGGACTGCAAATCCTAGCATCCCCCAGTCAGCATGGTTAGCTGTAGAATGTTGGGAATTGCAATCCAATATATCTGGAGTGCATCAGATTGGGGAAAGCTGATCTAGATTGACCCTTAAACAACCATCCTCTTCCTGCTTCTGTGACACTGCCCTCCTCTATAAGGTTGTTCCTACCAAAAGGAAATTCAGTGGGATTGTAAATGAGTCTACAAGGAGATCCTCAAATGTGCCTGGAAACCGGAAGGGTTCTTACTAATGCTTTTGACTGGTGATGATCCCAAGTGAAGCACTTTTCTTAGCAAACTTGTCTAGAGATTTGCTTTTTCCATATCTGTGGTTTTATAGTTGTTGCGTCTCTCCACAATAAATTGAACAAAATTCCTGAACCCTTGAACTTACGAAGGTTGGAGGGGAGAGTCTTGCTCCAGTTCAGAAATTCCGGCTCCATCTCTAATTATTGCCACTCTTGATCTACATGGGTAGATAAGCACAATTGTTGAATGTTATGGTAAAATGATCTCGTTCTCCAAAAAGAAACTCCTTTCTTCTGCCAAATCCTGCGGGCTTAATATCTTTGTTCCTAAACTCAGCCTTGATTGCCAATTTCTAACTACTCGGAAAAGAATGTTCTACTTAATTCTCATTTAAAAGTTGTTCTTTGGAGCTAGCCTGAACTTTGAATGCACCTGTAAAGGCGCCGCTTGCCTGTGTTGCTGCTGGAAACTGCACAGATGGAGCCAAGGAGAGAGAGAAACAAGATTCCAAATTAAAGGCTTCATTTCAGAGAATGAAAGACAGCCAGTTTCTTTATCCCAGCTTGAAAGGAGGCATTTGTACAACTATTGCTGATGCACTCCTGCAAATTCAGTTGTTATTGTTTTAAAAGGCCAAATTCTATGAGAAGAAATGCCCAAGTTCTGTAACTTGTTTCTCGTAATTCAGGTGGCAAGTTTTTATTATCTTCTCAAGGAATTTGGAATCTTTTGTAGAGATAGATGGTGGCTAGCATGGAGGAGGCATCAACTGTGGTGTTAACACGATAAAAATGGAAGTGACTCAATCCCCCATAAATGTGGTCAGATTGTGCTGCCAAAAATGGAATAACACCACTGGTATTTCGGCCCTCATTGCCTGAATATTCCTTCTTCAGCTTTAGGTGAGTTCTAACTCCACATCTCCATCCTAGTTATAACCACATCGCTAGTGGGAATCATTGGTTGTGGGCATGACTTAATAACAGAGATGGTGTAATATCATGTTGTATGTATTGACACTATCTCCTTATCTCCAGAAATATATGCAAGCCTCTTAGGTTATGTATCCTATCACTTGACCTTTTGATGCAGATGTAGGCCACTTTGGCCTACAACTCCCATCAGCCCTAGCCAGCACAGCCAATGGTGAGGAATAATGGGAGTTATGGGTCAAAACATCTGGAGGGCCACAGCTCTCCACAGCTGTTTTATAGCCATGGAGGTGTTGATATGGGGTCTTTTCTGGAGAAATAGTTCAGCACATTAATTCTGCAAAAATTGCTGTCAAATCACAGCTTATGGGCATTATCCAATACTTCTGCTGTGCCTCCGCTGGTTCTGTTGTGCTCATGGGACACATCACCAGTGCAGCAAGAACTAGTGCTTCTGAAAGGAACCCTGAAAATGAGCTACTCATTTCAAGAATGGAACAGGTCAATAGAGCTCTCTTCTGCAAGTTGCACTGAACAGCGCTGTTCTGGAAATGAGCATTTCTGGTAGTTTCTGATTGCTTTGGGAACTGCTAGGTTCCCACTGCATTAAGGGTAGATCCCGCTAGTGCATAGGCAGTATTGTATACTATATGTGGTTTTTTCCCCAGTCCATGGGTTTTATCCAGTGTTAGCCCTACTTAAGCCCCATTCAATGGGTCTACTGTAAGTAGGACTAAATTTCAATACAACCCAGCATTGGCAGAATCAAAAACAAGTAAACGCTGGTAGGGGCATTGAACATGATTCCCTCCGTCCCTTGGAATGATCACTGTGACCACAGCTGAGAGTGATTTGGCATAAAGGATTCTAACCGTGAGACTCCTCTTAGTCATACAGTTCCATTTTTTCTTGTGACTCTCTGTCACTTGGAAGAACAGGAATGAATTTTGGCTCCACAATTCAAGAAGGACGCAGACAAGCTGGAGTGTGTTCAGAGGACGGCAACCAGGATGATCAGGGGTCTGGAAACAAAGCCCTATGAAGAGAGACTGAAAGAATTGGGCATATTTAGCCTGGAGAAGAGAAGATTGAGGGGAGACATGATAGCACTCTTCAAATACTTAAAAGGTTGTCACACAGAGGAGGGCCAGGATCTCTTCTCGATCCTCCCAGAGTGCAGGACATGGAATAACGAGCTCAAGTTAAAGGAAACCAGATTCCAGCTGGACATCAGGAAAAACTTCCTGACTCTTAGAGCAGTACGACAATGGAATCAGTTACCTAGGGAGGTTGTGGGCTCTCCCACACTAGAGGCCTTCAAGGGGCAGCTGGACAACCATCTGTCAGGGATGCTTTAGGGTGGATTCCTGCATTGAGCAGGGGGTTGGACTCGATGGCCTTGTAGGCCCCTTCCAACTTTGCTATTCTATGATTCTATGAATATTGTAGGCTGGTCCTATTTGTCAAGTCAAGGGTTTATAGCCTATGCCTGTTGACTTCAACTAGCTGACTCTGAGGTCATTGACATCTGTCTGTGTCCTTTGATCTCTAGATTCAGGTTTTCTCTGGTCTTGCTGACCTGCAAAGGTTCCCTCAGGCCATACTTACACTGTTATTTGAAAACACCCGGCTGATCCATCGTAAACCCTCCACATGGCCAGCTGTAATTGCTGGCAATTCCTCAAAGGCACTGCATCCTAAGGAAAGGTCATGAAAGTTTTACAATTCCAAGAAAGAGCTCCCTGTTTTGCTCTGATTACAGTTTTGCTCTCTTTTCTCCCTCCCCATCTTTTAGTATATGTGTCACTTCCAATATTTCATTTCAATTATCTTTAACGATCACCTTGTAAATATGGCTTTTTTCTTCCTCCATCAGTCTCAACCCTTGTTTATTTACAGTTAATCTGATATTGTCCAATTTATTATCTAGTTACGTATGATTTTTTTTTAATCTACAAAAGTTTACACTATGACTGATTTAGGGCACAATCTGATGCATGTTTAGACATAAAGGAGTCTTACAATTCCCAGCAATGCTGGGAGTTGTAGGGCTTTTTTCTGTCTAAACATGCATCAGATTGTGCCTTTTGTCTCAGGAATTTCGGCTGGTACGGATGTGACCCTGTCTTCCTCTGAACTGTGGTTCAGAGAAACCTCCCTGGTTGAGGATGAAAGCTTATTAGCAAAATGGACTCATGAGCAGTCCGGATATTTAGGGGGGAAAGGTACACACCAATATGTGTTACAGCACAGCATCTCTTGTCCCCATTCTGCTTTGCAGGAAATGATCTCTGCATACCTAATTTGTCATTTGGTGAAATGAATGCCTACGCAGCAACAAACAATTGGTCACATATATGGAGGGGAGGGGGCCCAGATAAAATTGGGCAAGTAGCCTATTTTAGGCCCCTTCCCCTCGCAGGGACACGCAAGTATGTCCTAGTAGTGGTAGGTACGTGGTCACCCATCCCAGTGTATGCGCAACACAGCAGACCACAATCCATGCCCTTGAGCATCTTGTGCACCGTTTTGGACCGCACTAAGAAATCCAGTCTCACAATGGAAGCCACTTCTCAGGCTTTGAAGTGAGAAAATGAGAAAGTGGAACATCAGCTGGGTGACTCCTATTTCCCATCCCACCCCCACGCCCCTGGGCTGCTGATCTTGTTGGAAGGCTCTAGCCTTGGGAACATGCACTTCTTCTTCCCTTCCCCAGCTCCATTTATTTATTTATTTATTTATTACATTTTTATACCGCCCAATAGCCGAAGCTCATTTTCAACAGTATGTGCCACAAACATTGATACACCTATCTACTTAGCTACATATAGCCTCCTCTGGAGTAAATTCTCCAGTCTTCTCTTAACTGCAGAAATGTTGGCACCAATCTTAACCAGCATTAACACTAACCAGGGTTCCCATTTACTCAGGATCTGAAACTACACTTTTACCGTTCAGATCCCAGTTAAACTTCAGCTATTGGGTGGTATAGAAATGTAATAAACAAACAGGGGAGATGTCACTAGGCGCTTAAAATATATGGCATCCATTGGCTTCAATGAGTCTAATCTTAATTTCCATAGGAAGGGGGATTTGGGGTGTGTGTGTTAACCCTTCTTTTGGGCACAGTTAACCCTTCCTTTCCCAACTGTGATCCCCCTAGAAATTCACTCCCCCTCCTGCTTCATAGCAGCTAAGTTTCGGAAAGAAAGAAAAAACTCTCATTGGCATCAAAGGAAAGTATTTTTTTTCTAAGCTCAACTGCCCTGCGCAGGGCATTGGAGAGGCAGTGTTACAGACTACGGACAGGGTGGGTTAATCCTTTCTTCCCCAGCTGCAACCCCCTTTGAACATTTCCTCTTTCACGGCAATTAAACTAGGAAAAAATGGCTTCCATTGACACCAGTGGGCACTCAGGACTCTGACAAATAGATCTAGGGCTGGGATCCAAGGGCCCAGCCTTAGCAACACCCCATGTTTAGCAGTAACTATTGTTGAAGCTGATGTATTTCTCTTAATAACGGTTCATGTGAGAGGTGGAATCCATTTTCAAAAGGGGAAGGGGCAGATATTCCAGGTGTTCTTTTGACTGCAGTTAAGAGGGAGCCAGTGTTACGCCTGCATTGGTCCTTTGGTCTTTTTGCTGTTCCAGACTAAGATCTACACCAAGCAGAATATAACACTTTGAAAGCAGTTTGAAAACAGTATATGGAATGTGTCATGGGTCCCAACAATTGTGAGTGCACTTCAATGCCATTATAAGGCAGTAGTGTAGATCCTGCCCTAGATGGTTATGCTTTTGGAGTTTGCCCAGTATTTATAGTAGTAAGAATAATGTAGTTTTTGATGATAAGGGGGCAACTTCAGTTCCAGGCTAAGGGGGTGACGTGTAAAGAAATGATCAAGGTCATGCACAGTTAGTTATTAAGCAGAACTACCTACAGATCCAGGTCTCTTGAACGCCAAAACAATGCTGTGGCCATTTAGCCCCATTGGCTGGAGTTCAGTTTGTCAATAAACAAAGTCCAACACCAGTCATCTTATCTAGCTGCAGATTAGAGTTCTCTTTGACGTCGCTCCAAAACACAGAGATCCTGATTCTTTTGAATCTGTCCTGTCAGCAAGAAAAATGATTGGCGGGTACCAAAATACTGTGGTGCTGACAGGAACCTAAATCACAAGTTCTTAAAGGAGTCAGCATTTAACCCATAGTAGCACCCTATATATTTGCTTTTCTCTTGACAAATCAGCTCTGAAATTGCCACCCCCAATTTATGCAGTAATTGCCACTGGGTAGTAGTAGTAGTAGTTTTAATGTAAAATACTGCATCAAGCTAATCTACATTGTGCTCCATACCATATGGTGTTGCCAATTTGGGGCACTTGAAGAATGGTTAGCAAAGTAGTAATTGTTTATTCTTGGCCTAACTTTGGCGAGTGTGCAGGTGGTTCACTCCAAGACTGGTGTCTGTACTGAAAGCCTCTGAAGAAAGACCCCTTCATGCAGAAATGCACGGAGGGACAGTGGGACCACAGCCGCTGCTGCCACCCATCAATGTCACACACACCTCCTGGTTCTACTCCCAGCATCCACTCAATGAGCAAAACACTGGCAAGCCCTCCTATGTGCATGCAACTATATGCGTCAGCAGGAATCCTGACTGTGCAGGGTTAATGCTGGCATTACGCACATAGGATTTCCTTCCTAATATTCCTTTCAATATGGGGGCATGGAGTAGGATGGGGAGGTCCAAGAGGTGCAGTCCTGCTGCCCCTTTCATGCATTGGCCATATCGAATCGAGAATTAGAATTGGATCGGAGAGAACTAGGTTGAAATCAGTGTTCAGCCATGAAGCAAACTTAGGTGGTTTGGGGTAGGTTTTCGTCTCCCGGGCTAACTAACCTTCCAATGTTATTGTGAAAGTAAAATGAGATAACTCCATGTACGCTGCCTTGAGTTCCTTGGAAGAAGAATTTTGTGAGAATCCCCCTTGACACTCTCTCAACATTCCAAATGTGCCGATCATTCCAAAGAGCTTGTGGACCCCTGTAAACTAGGCAAAAGTACAGAAAACAAAATGAAATGTAATACCTTGGGTTTACAATCTGAACAACTTGAGATGTGCAAGAAGATAAGATCTAAATGAGCCTTCCTTTTTAACTTTGATTAATAGATTTTTATCCACGGTAATTTAGGAAAAACAGTGAGATACATTTTGTCCATGATGGCTTAGGTCAGGGGTCCCAACACAGTGGCCGGAGAGCCCTCCAGTGGTATCCGTGAGAGAATGCCCAATGTGGCTCTTGTGGGCACTCGCAATGTTGTTGTTTTTTAATTCCCGTTTTTAAAATATATGTACATGGATTTGTATATATCCACAGTAATGAATACATATGAAATGCCAATGTATGAAAAGAAAACTTCTTAGCAATTATACATTGCCTTGCTGTTTCTCTCTACTCAGTCCCTTTCCTTGGTATCTCTCTCCCTTCCCCATCCCTTGCCTTTTCTCTTTCTCACCCCTAACCTTGCTCTTTCTCTCCCACTCACCCCTTTATCATGTTGTTTCTCTCCAGTCCCAGCCTCTCGTCTTGGTATTTCTCTCCCACACCTCTTTACCTTGCTCATTATCCCCACTCCTAGCTACTAGCCTTGCTCTTCCTCATCCTTCTACCCCTTTGCCATGCTATTTCCCCCTCACTCCTAGGCTCTACCTCGCTCTTTCTCTCCCCACATCTCTTTTGACTAGCCAGGCCTCCATGGCAGCCTTTATGCGACTAACTATATCCTTCATGGGTGCCGTTTTGTGGTGGAGCCCACAGCAGTTTCTCAAATTCCCAAATGTGCCCACAGGTCCAAAAAGGTTGGGAACTCCTTTCTTAGGCATATGGGTCCCTGTGGGAAGGCTGGACTAGAATAAAGCTAACAGGAAATATTTAATGTTTATTCCATCTGATATGGAATAAATATTTTGTGAACCGCCCAGAGAGCTTCGGCTATTGGGCGGTATAAAAATGAAATAAATAAATAAATAAATAAATAAATAAATAAATAAATAAAGTCATCCATTTTCCGTCTTCTCTACCAGTCCTTTCGTTAATTTAACAGGAACATAGGAAGTGGACTTCTACCAGATCAGACAATGTGTCTATGCAGCCCAGTATTGTGCGTGCTCTCACTGTCCAGAATTTCAGGCACAAGTACTTCTTGTTACCTGTGACATTATCTTTTTTCACCGAGGATGCCAGGGATTGAACCTGGGGCCAACGACATGCACAGCGTGTGCTCTACCCCTGGGCTGTTTCCTTCTGGTGTTCTGCAGCGTGCATCTATTACCCACATCATTCTGTGATGACTTAAAATAGCAACACATGTGCTGACTCAGCCGTTGCACAGGTTGTATCCTAAGATGCCATCAGACAAAGACGTTTCTATGGGGACCAGTTACAGCCTCCAAAGAATCAAATCGTCCTTTAGAAAGAATGACTTAAATGCTGTATTAAGAGCCAAGCTCTTTCCATTGTAAAATCCTAGAATGACTAGGAAAGAAAAGCATCTTCAAGCTCTTAACAGTCCTGTGGATTGGAATTAGTCTCTCTTAGAACAAATTGCTCTGATTTTCTGGCTGAGAAGCTCTATTCCAACACATCCCAGGTGTTGCTTTTTTGTAGTACATTTAATCTCCTGCCACCAGCTCCAGATTTAGACACAACAGGTTGGGCTTTTTTTCTTTTTTTAGTCAGTTCACGTATTATTAAAATCTTTGGAATTGTTGAGCATCCCTCCCCCACACTTTTCCCAGTCCTAAAAGGATTCAGCCTATATATGCTGTTCTGAGCACTTCTTGGAATCCATGGTTACAAGTGATGTATTTCATAAGGACGAGTCATTCCAGAATCATACTTATCACCTAGATGTATCTCAATCTCATTCCACAGCATTAACTCCTGACATGAAAAACAGTTGCCAGCATGGCTCTATATACTCTTAAGGTAGGAGGGAAGAGCTTGAAAGCTGATTTCAATTTTGCAGAAGCTCTTGGGAGCAATATTCTAGGCATGGACAGGTCCAAAGGCAAAAGGGATGGGGCCAAGATACCACATATTTTATCTTAAAGCTCTTACTGTCAATAACTAAGGGAGTCTCTACATTAAGGGGAAATCATATTGCTTTACTTTTATTTTAATCTTATATCAACTTTGCTGTGTGGTTTTATCCTGGGCCATAGCTAGACCTAAGGTTTATCCCTGGATCATCCAGGGGTCAAACCTGTTCATCTAGGTGACACACAGGGGATCCAGTGCTCAGGCAGGGGTGAACCCTGGATGATCCCAGGATAAACCTTAGGTCTAGCTGTGGCCCTGGCTGCGCTTTTTATACTGTATTTCGTAATTGTGTTTTAACCTGTTGGGTGTTTTACTGTGGTTTTAATTTTTGTTAAAATTAAAGCTTCGGCTATTGGGCGGTATAAAAATGTAATAAATAAATAAATAAATAAATTACTGGGGCTTTGTGCTTCCTGCTTCTTTGGCACAATTGTAATGGGCTGCATTCCATGGGCAGAGAGGGTAACCACATGCGTTGAATAATCTCTCAGTGCTGATATACTTGAATGGGACAGCACCCTTTAGTGGGTGCTTTGTGTGGCCTTTCTTATGTTCTTAACGCCTCTGATGTTCATCATAGGCCTTAAGAAGGCCGAGGGATAATAATAATTTACAACACTGCCTGTAAATAGAGTTTATGCTGCTGTTCATTTGTCCAAGGTGGATTGCCATCTATCCCCATGCTGTGCTAGAACTAACCTTATAGATTTTTCTTCAGTGAATTATCTGTAGCTGCTGGCTTAGAGACACATATGCTGCTAGCTAGAATGTATTTATTTGTTTAAGACATTTACATCCCACTTTTCATTATAAAATTTCCATGGCAGCTTGCAACATTATTTAATAACTTTGGGGTGGGGTGGGGAGAATAAAACAAAACCTCAGTAAAATAATACCAAACACACACACACACACAGAGAGAGCAATTTAAAACCAACAGACACTAAAAATGCAGGGAAAACTTCTTTAAAACAACAACCCTGATACCTAAAAGCTGAGAAATTTGGCACCATGAAACGACATAAAGGAAAATAATTTTAGAGGTCAGTTTCCACTACTGAGAAACTTCTATTGCTGGTAGCCACCAACCACACTTCAGAAAGTGGTTGGTGATCTTGGCAACCAAGCTGTTATATATAGTAGCAGGGAGTTCTTTAATCACTTAAATGCCAGAGCAGTAATGATGGGGCTGAGAATGAGGTCCATATTATGTGATTCAGGTACGACGCAAGATTCCAGGCTAATACCGACTTTGGTGTACGCCACTGCTGGCGTTTAGAGGCTTCTGCCCAGCCACAGTGCCTCAATTCATACCGTGTATGAGCTGAAACTTTCCCACTATGGTTGCTGTACTTGGTAGTGGTAGGGGTCTGGCAGCTCCTAGTACTATCCAAGCACTGCTCTTCTGCAATACATACAGAATGCTAGGCTAGATAGAGCCCTTCTCATGTTTTTAGATTTTCTAATTATATGTTACTGGCAGTCATTTCCAATTACACTGTAGCTGTCATTTCACATTTCCATTTTTGATGTTACTGAGAATGTTCCTTCACATTTCTGAACATGACTGTCCAAAAATAATTTTGCAATTTGTTCAGGCCTACCCAGATGAATCTGAAACCTAAGAATTTTTAAAGATGTGTTGATTGTTATTTTGTACTGATTTTTTATGCTCTTTTAATTAATTTTATGTATTTGATTTATATTGTATTGTTGTATTAATGTTGTTCCCCGCCTCGATCCAAAGGGAGAGGCGGGTAAGAAATAAATAAATGTATTATTATTAAAGGTAGGCCCTGTAAAACTGACATATTTACTGTACTAAACCTATGCTGTTGGTTATATAGTTGTGAAAATTAATATTTCTTAACCCATACATCTGATTCTGTCTTTACCCACAAACAAAATGAGGCTTTTCTAAAGAATGAAGAATGGCAATTTGCTTCTTTGGGGGTTCTCAGTGAGAAATGTAAACATAATAATTAAAAACATAGCCTCCAGAAAGCAAACATCTGTGAATAAATAACGCTAGTAACTTCATTACAAATGCAATGCATAGAGTACCTGGCTTAGGACCAAGTAACCTGAAGGAACACCTCCTCCCATATTTACCTATCTAGAGACTAGGACCATCGCCTGAGGTCTCCTCCAGATGCCCCTGCCAAATAAAGTGAGGTGGGTGGTGTAAGGGGAAAAACCTGAGGCTAAAATTCCAGGGACCCTGGTATTAAATACTCACCCCCTCACTTCTCAAATAGCCCTGGTGGCCCAAATACTGTAGGTGAGAACGTTGAGGTAGAATGTTCACATTCACTGAGATCATACCAATTAAATCTGAAACAATGGCCTAGACTCAATGTATTTTATTAAAAAATAAAATCACACACGCAAAACCTTCACTCAGCCAAGCAAAGATATGATCATATTTACAGTTTTTGCAGCTGTATGGTTACCATTCACACTCTACTGATGAAGGAATCCTTTAAGTTTAACATAAACTTTACCAGCAAAGGGGATTTATCTTTGCCGACAAAGAGAACCTTTCAAGGCCCTGCAAGAAAAATCCCCTACAAGAGAGAGGGTCTTTTCAGTGGTAGCACCTCATCTGTGGAATCCCCTCCCCAGAAAGGCTCTCCCAGGGCCTATGTTATGATGTTTTCAGGTTCTTGATGAAGATGGCTGATCTAGACGTACATGTTGACTGGAGAATTCAGGGAATTGTAGTCCAATACATTTTGAGGGCACCAGGTTGGGAGAGGCATGTGAACGTTCAGCCAAATGTATTCACATCGGAGCTGTGACAGTACTGACCCCAAGGAATTGGCACTGATCACATCCTTAGTAGAGAGAGGAAACCTTTGAAGATGAAATTATGCAGATGCACATATTAGCTAATGAGTTCTTCAGCTATTCCACACACATCCTCTGGGAGTGAAAGTTAATGGGGAAAGCAGCAGAGCATTTAAAAGGGAGTCTCTCAAGTCACTTCGTGCTGAGCATTCAGAAACCTAAGACCTGAGCTGCTGCATGGGGGTAGTGCAGACTCAACATTCAGTACGTTACATGAGCTGATGCCCAGTAGCAGGGCATGCTGAAGTACCTGGAGTGCTTCCCAAGTAGGCGTTCACTCTGGAATAGCCATGCTTCTGACAAATTTTTAGAGGGCACTTACATGACATCCTCAGCAAATTTTTGTTCTCCTGTTTTCCCCATGGTTCTTCCATCGCTTGTCAGAACACAGAATATCTGGGTTTTTTGTTTTTGTAAGAAAGCCCACTTTCCACGGGTGCTACCCCTCCATCACTTTCTATAGGTGTGCCTTTGAAAACCACCCAGAGAGCTTCGGCTATGGGGTGGTATATAAATGTAATAAACAATAATAATAATGTGCAGCACGACATAACAGTTGGATGAATCTATAGCCAAACCTTCAATATTACCGTTCTAATCAATACCATTTTATTAGCAAGTTCACTTTTTAATCATTCTTTGAAAATGTCTATTTTTAAAGGATTGTAATATTTGGGCAATTCAGTAGAACTCAAATGAAGAAAACACTGGTGATTATCATCATCGTGCACTGTGTGTGTGTGTGTGGACCCAGCGTCCTGGCTAGAGGTTGGCACTGGCGGAACAGCAAAAAGTAAAGGTGAGAGAGAAAGAACAAGGCTAGGGATGGAGAAGGGAGGGAGAAGTAGTGAAGAAAGAGATTGGAGGGAGAGAATGGCAAGGGTGGAGGCTGGGAGGGAGGGGGAGAGAGGGAGGGAGGAAAGGTCAGGGCAGGATCTACACTACTGCTTTAAAAGAGTTTATAACAGTAGTGACAACTGTTGAGGCCCAGGACACGCACCCTATACAGTTTTCAAACCGTCATATCCTGCTTGGTGTAGATCTGGCCAGAGAGGTACTGTATACACTGATTAGCAGCCTAGCTGACACATTTTGCACCAATTGAAACTTCCAGACACTGTTCAGGGCTGAGCCCATGTAGAGCACATTGCAATCATCCAAATGTGATGGAACCAAGGCATGGATCATTGTTGCCAGTCAGACCAATTCAGGAAGGGTCACAGCCGGCACACCAAATGTAACTGTACAAACACACACCTTACCACCACCGCCACCACCTGAAGATCCAGAGACTGTGTTGGATCAAGGAACACCCTCAAGTTATGCACCTGATCCTTCCGAGGGAGCGCAACCTCTGCCAGAACATCTTAAAGCCATCTGGAAGAGGTGCAAAATTCCTGTCCCCAAGAGAGTCTTGTGCCAGCCAGGAGCTCTGGCAAGGAGGGCTTTCCCCTCGCTTTTATGGGCAATGAGACGGAGCCGTTCAGCTCTGCCTGCTTGCCCCCCGCAGGATGCAGTGCTAGTCCGAGGAGGGAATACAATCAGACTGGCAAGCAATTAGGGTGACCATATGAAAAGGAGGACAGGGCTCCTGTATCTTTAAAGTTGTATAGAAAAGGGAATTTCAGCAGGTGTCATTTGAATGCATGTAGCAGCTGGTGAAATTTTGTCTTCATCATAAGAATTAAAGCTGCAGGAGTCCTGCCCTCTTGACCAGATACAAAAGAGAAGAGGGCGCCTGCACCTTTAACTATTGCTATGAAAAGGGAATTTCACCAGATGCTATCTGCGTACAAATGACACCTGCTGAAAATCCTTTTTCTCTACAACTGTTAAAGCTACAGGAGCCCTGTCCTCCTTTTCATATGGTCACCCTACAAGCAATACAATATTCCAGAGTGTGACCTTGAAGGAGTTATTGAATCTGTAGCGATACCTTGCAGGTGTTTTGATTGTAAGGAGGCAGCAATTATCAGTGGCACAGAATTAAAGTGTTATTGATTTGTCTATTGCCTACAGATCATCTAAAACCCACCCTCAGCACAGCATGATCTTGCTTGGCTCAGCACTTTCCCTCTTCAAGTGGAGCTTGCAAAACAATCTTGGTCACGCTCGCTTTGTCGTCTGCCTTCGTCCAATCTTTAACTTTGCATTTCTCCCAATGGATCAGAGTGGCAGAGAGGCTTATGAACCCGTCCATCATTTAAAACCTTTCCCCTCATTTTCATAATGAAATGTACTCATATTCCAGGCAAACATTTGCGTATTGACTTGAAACAAGGGCTGACAGAGCAGTAACGTCGTAATTAAAAAAAAAAAAAGGGGGGGGGAATAGTCAAATGTCAATTTTGTTTTATTTGTACACTTCATTCTGCATGTCAAGCAATTTGCAGTTTTTTACTCATTAGAAAAGGTGTCAAGAAAAATGTCAGAATCTGAGAATTCGTTGTTTGCAGGTTTCAGCTTGTAATGAATGAGAATAAGAATCCAGAAAGATATATCAGAGCAGAGCAGAGGAAAACATTAGAAAGAACACCGGTCTGCCAGCATCCATCATAAATCAATGTCAAGTGTCCCTCCACTCACTCCTGTAATTTTTAGTATAGGAGAGGCACCGCCCACTGCCCTCCCCAAACTCTGCCCTGTCCTAAGTCCCACCCCTGACCAGGAAGCTACTAGTGGTTTGGTAAGAAGGCAGTGGGAAAAGAATCCCACAAGGGATTCTTTTGTGAGTGGAGGTCACAACAAGGAGATTCCCCTGTGTGCTACTCTCCCTCTTGGTAGAGGGAGAGAAGTGCACAGGGGAATCTGGCAAGCGCCAGACATATAAGCTACCTGGTTTCACTCATCTTCTGCGTTCCCAGAAGATGAGTGAAGCCAAGTTGAACAGCTTCACTTGCCTTATCTCCTTTCCCAGATAGGAAAAGGCATGGGGCAAGCAAAGTAGCTTCGCTGTGCAAGGGCCGTCTCCAATGAGAGAAGCCCTGTATGCAGTGAAGCTGGTTTCCAGTTGGAACATCCACTGGTTTCCAGCTGGAACTAAGAGCTCCATCACACCTTGGAAGAAATGCTGGCTAACGCTACCTACTGTTGCTTCTCCGTGGACAGTCAGTTACTTCCTGTTTTCAAACAGGAAGTAAACAAAGTGCAGGAGGGCCATTCAGTCCCTCGTTGTGAACACGCTGCTTCTCCCACGCACAGCAGGAGACAGCAGCAACCAGACTTTTTCTGGTTTTTCTTGCCACGCAAGGAAAGGCATGCGAAGGGGCGGAAGGCATGCGATAGGCAGAGGATGTCTTGTGAGCTACCTCCGAGGAATCTGTGAGTGCCCAGTAACGAGCGTGCAATAAAACGTTCATTGGATGGAGCTTTAAATTATGTGTGTGAGGCAGGGGGCAGAGGGATGGTCCCACCCCCTTTGATGTAATTCAGCCTGTGAAGGGCTAGGAGGGGCGGCGTCATCTAGTCCACCACACATCTTTGGTTGCCTGCCCCTGGTCTAGTACAACATACCCCATGTTCTGAAGACATCACACTGTGCATTTCATTAGTCCACATAATTGGCTGCTGGTAAATACCACCATTTCCAGCAGCAGCAGCAGCAGCCTATGTTTCTTGTAACATTTAGAGATTCATTAGTCGAGTGTTTTATTGCACACTTGCTACTGCCAACTTATGGATGTCATTGTCTGCCCCCTGCACACCTCCTGCTCATTTTTCCGTAGCAAAATAGACCTCTTTTAATCCGACTTATTTTTTTAAAAAAAACAATGTGCGGCGACCTCCTGCTGTGTGCAGGAAAAGCGTTGCAATAAAAACAAGCTTCTGAATGGGCCACGTGGTCTTTGTTTACTTCCTATAACCCCCACCCACCCCCACAAGAATGAGGAAATGTGGAGAAGAGTCAGTAAGGAAAAATTATCGCCCCCCCCCCCCCCGCCCCTGTGTGACAATGCTCTTAGTTCCACTATAGATACTGGCCTGGGCAGAAGGCAAGAGATTGAAGCTGGAAATATAGGTTTAGGAGTCATTGGTTTAAAGGTGTACACCACTCTGAGATCTTAATGATATAGGGCGGGATAGAAATGTTTTAAATAAATAAATAAATATCAGAAGCCTTGAGAATGAATGAAAGACAGTGGGGAGGCTGGGAAAAAGAAGAATTAGATACACTCTCTCGTTCTCAGCCTGATACTTTGAGTGGCACTGCCCAACTAGCGACTTCCAGCCCCATTTGTGAAATGGTAGTAAGAACGTCCTACCTAAAAAAATTGTTGTGAGTTTAAACGACATAAAAAGATTGTAAAGCATTTTATATGTTAAAACTACCACAAAACGGATTAAGTGTGTCCTCATTGCATATTGCGTCCCATGTTACTTGGATGGAAATCAATAAGACAGAGTTCCAGCCAACAAAAACATATTTTGTCAATGTCCTCCTGTTAAATGTTTCCTTCTGAAACTCTTGTTCTCCTACAAGGTCGAGAAGCACCCAGTAGAGGGAGGTATAGATATACCTTCAAAGAACCAGCAATATTTCACTTGATTAAATAGTCACCCTTTAATGCAGCCTCCCTGTGTGCAGGAATAAAATACATGGGCATAATGGCCTTGTTATGGAAGGGCGTAACAGAAACCCACTCTCTGTAGAGGACAAGCCCTAATATATTCAGTTTTAAAACCTCAGAAAATCACTTTCCAGCATCATGCAGACAGCAAGAGTTTCTCAGGAGTTACTGGTATGGTTGACTCCAAAAGGCGCTGTAAGTAGCTTGTGTGCTGGAGTGCCGTGATTTCTACTGCTGAAGCTAAGTAGTCCTATCTATCCATATAGGTTGCCTAGATGGGAGGTTGCCTGGAAAGAATCCTATGCAAGTCGCTCTGAGCTCTTTGTCTGAATAGCAGGCTAGATAAATAAAAAGGGTTGCTTCCTGTCCACACGGAGGATTTCTATGGTTCTCAGGCATGCTGCTTCAGTACACTACCCAAGGCCCATAAGCCGCTAAATCCCACAGCCTGCAGTGGAACGAGCCATCATCTGGGTTTAGCCCTAGAGCTGCTTTGCTTTGTATTTGATTGCCTGGTATTGCCCTGGACTGGAGACTTCAGTGGTAACTGCATAAGGTGTAAACACCATATGGGTCCAAACACACTGCATCAGGAGCTGTGGGGCCAAGTGCGGTTCTCCAACATGCGGCCGCTGCATGTCCCCGTGTGCTTGGAGATATGCATTTCTCCTTTACGGATCGTGTGTTGACCATAGCCCCAAAAAGGGGCCAGATCTAGACTGCCCAGCTTGAGAAGTGTGAAGCAGTCCTAATTGCAGAGCAGCGTTGCTCAGGATTAGGCAAAACCCTCTAGTGCTGGGAGTAGGTCATGTTCTCTGTGCCAGACTAGCAGCTATTGGTGGTGGTAGTGCTGCTGTTAGGTTAGGACTTTGGGGCAGAGGTCCAGGACCCCTCTCAGCAGAATGGGTAGAAGCCCCCCTCCATACAGAGTAGGGCAGGTACACCATATTTTGAAGTAAGCAAAATAATACATTTTGAAGTGAACAAAGTAATAGGCATTGCCATCTTAAGAAAGGGCTCCCCGGTATAACCATTGGGCCATATCCTACATTGTCCATGTGCCAGAGGGACTCACCACTAGTGCAGTGGGCAGCAAGTGCTTCTAAAATACTTGTTTCCAGAATGGGGCAGGTCAGTGGATCTGGAAACAAGCATTTTTGCTTGTTTCCAACATTGCTTTAGGCAGCACTAACTCCTCGTTGTGCTAGTGGTTGTTCCTGCTGGTGCAACGGAATGAGTGGAAGCACAGCAACAGTATTGGATACTGCTCAATAAGTCCAGAGCCTAAAATTACCTACCAATTACTTCTGCTAAACCCATGTTGGCAAAATCATAGAATCGTAGAATAGTTGAGTTGGAAGGGGGAGTATAAGGCTATCAAATCCAACCCCCTGCTCAATGCAGGAATTCACATTAAAGCATGCCTGACAAGTAGCTGTCCAGCTCTGTCGTGAATACCTCTAATGGCCTTATGCGGGAGAGGAATACCACATCAGGAGGGTGGGCTATGACATGGAGTTCCGTGCTGCCCACAACTCCAGCCACTGCATCCAAAGGATCACTGAGCGAGAAGCCCCAGAAGAACAGTGACAACAGCTCTGCCCCCACCCCCACCCTCGCTTCATGTAGGAGTTGTTGCGGAACAAGCCGTTGCTTGCACAGCAACAGCTACAACAGGGATCAGACAAGATGCAGCAGGGAGAGGCTTGAACAGGAGAATTATAGAGAAGGACTCTTCCCCGCCCCCCGCCCCCACACACCAAGTTTTAAATGCCCACGGCGCGCGCACATGGCTCTTAACAGAACGTTTTGATCTCTGTCTCTGCACCATCGGTTCCCCCCCTCCTGTTTTTTTAAATTCTTCTCCACCCCAAAACAGACAATTTGATCTGCCCGAGGGAACCTTTTGAGAACTTATTTTTCTGTAACAGGCTCCCACTGGGAGCAGCTGGACGGGTATACGAGGCATGGAAAGACATGCCTCATTCCTTTTCAGACAAAGCCAGGAAACTGAAGGTAACTGGCTTGGTACAACGAGTTCAGAATGAACTTGGCACTGGCTAGCGCATTCGATCTCCTCCTCCTCCTCAAATCCTTTCTGTCCTCCTTCCTGGTCAAACATTCTGGCCATTCCTCCCGGCCCACGATGGTGTAATGAAGGGGGATCGCTGTCAGAGGAGCCCATGCAATGGAATTGCTGACTGCCTTGTCAAGCTCTGCTGAGCCCAAGACAAACATTCCGAGTATCTAAAGCTCATACCAGGGACGGGATCCAAGGAAGGGGCTTTTAGAGAGAGTGAAGCAGCTCTGGGTGGCTGGCACAGGCCTAGAACTGGGCCTAAGTTCCAACGAGAGGAGGCAGAAGTGACATGGGCAATGGGAGGCCACATGGGACGATTCCCTAGGAGCGCCACCATGCCTACATTTCCGTTTATCATGAGGCCTTAAAAATAACTATGACAAATGCTCTTAAAACGCAGTTATACTTGAATATATCCTAGAGCAGAATTGTGACTTGTACTGTGAAACAGGCCCTCCTCCTGACTAATAGCTCCATCAGACGGGGTGGGTGGGGTGGGGGTGGAAATCACTCTTGCCTACCGTCGCTTCTCTGCCCCCGCTTTTGTTGCTATTAAGATTTATTTATTTATTACATTTTTATACTGCCCAATAGCCGAAGCTATTGCTTCCTCCTGGCCTTGCTAGAAGGGAACAGAAGTGCCTGTTAATTGGGTTGGAAAGTGGTTGGGAGAGAAAGGGGGGTGTAGAATAAGCAGGAGAGTGCCTGAGGGACATTGCATGGGTGAGCAGCCTTTTTTGGTTGGGTTTTATTTTTGGTTTATCTGTAAATGTGAAGTTTCGCATTTACAGATAAAAAAAAAACAATGGGGGGAGGAAGGGGTGCTTGGGCTCTGCACATCTGCCCCCCCCCTTTTTAAATGATGGTTCACAGAGGCACGGAGGTGGTCCAGTGACCATTTGGCTCGCTGGTCCGCCCCCTTCCCTGTCCAGCCAATGGTGACCAATCAGGGGTCGCCATCGGCTGTTGCACACCTCCACAGCAAGGCAACAGACGGCAGATGCTATCGTCACCTTGCTGCAAGCAAAAAAAGCTGGGGTAAGTGTCCGATGTTTTTAAAGTGGAGCTTCGGGGGTTTGCCCTGGATGGCTTCGTGATGGCGGCTGCATTATGTAAATGACCTGCTGCCACTCCGAATCCACCCCGGGGCAAACCCATCATCAAGATGTACCTCCGCACTGTGCAAATAGGGCCCCTTCCTTGTGATCAGGCTCCCTGAGCTAATCAGAATTCCTGTTGCAAGGAGGAATCCTACGTATGTACAGCCCTTTCTCGCTAATACCAAACGCATGGCTGCAGGACCGGAGAAATGACTAGCGTATGCACCAGCATTAGGGCATGGCCAGTGGGCATGTTCTCCTCTCTCATGTACTCACTGAGCATGTAGGGGGGGCACAATTGTGTGAATACCTCTTTGCTTTACCTCAGGAGCAGGAAGCAAGAAAGCTGCACCTCGCTCTTATTAGGAACAAAGACCATCCAAAGCGGCTTTCCGCGTTGAGTAAAGTGCTCTGTCTTGGTGTCCGAATTCTGCTCAACAGAGCTACGAAGGGATTGACAGGTTAAACTTCGGATTACAAATCAGTAAAATACAGAACCCATCAGTGCCTTTGGTGCCAGCTGCTGAGTGTGCAGCTGCCCACACAACAGATGGCCCCCCGGGAGGGCAGAGTGACTGCTTGTGAAGCACGTACGTTGTGCCTTTAAGGGGACCGGGATGAAACTTTATGTAACTGCGTAGGCCGAGTAGACTGATTGGAGCATTTCCGCTGCCCGTGTCAGCCAGCAATGAGAGAGAATCTGCGAGGCACCAATCTGTTGCTGTTGTGGAGATAAACGCTCACATGCATTAGCTGAGATATAGCAAAAATATTATGGAAGGCTGGTTACCATGGCAACAGAAATTTTCAGAAGAACCGTGGCAAGCGCGTGCTGCTGTCAGCACATGTCAGAGAGCGACCAGAAGCTGGTGAGGGAGAACAAACTCAGAAACTGCACTGAGAGAGATGCTCAGATCAAGAAAGATCATGCAACACAGGTATGGAGACACCCTTATTGGACTGGCTGACTTGGTGAATGAGTATGCCAGCATGTTGAGTTACCCTTGAGTACCCTTCTGCTGATTTGGCCCAATTAAGAAGTATCACTCTTACCTATTTTATCTCTCATTGGGTGAAGCATTACCCAAATCAACTCTTTTATGTTATTTATTCAGTTATTATATTTCTCTTCCACCCCATAGCTGAACCTCCCTGGTGGGATCACAAAAAGTAAAAACACTAAAATACATTAGACAACATACAAAAAAACATTTACAAAAAATCATATTAACAGATAGGAAACACACATAGATTTAAAAACAATCTTTAAACCATCAGCCAAAGACAATCCAGAATCTGATTAAAAACTCATTATATGCTGCTGTTACACTCCTGCACCCCAATCCCAAAAGGCTTGCAGGGTCTTTAGTTGTTACTCAGACTTCAGTTTTCTAGAAGGTACTGGAGACCTGTGACATTTCTTTTATAAAAGGAAGGCGCACAACCGTTTTGACCCCAAGGGGCCACATTAGGTGTCTGCCAGGAGCCATACATATGCTCAAACTGGCACTCACGTGAATGCATGTATATAGGCACGCATGCGCATATATACACTCACACATTTATTCACTCCCATTCACATCTGCCCAACACATACACTTTCCCCTGCCCACAGACACACACTCCACTCTCATTCCTGGACAAGGCATTTCCCCTGCTGGCGCTAGCAAGGTAAACAGTTCCTTTATTTGCAATCTCTCAGGCGGGATCAGATATAAGAAAAGATTTTCCCTTGATAGCCCTAGTGCTGGCAAGGGAAACCCCAAGGCTCCACAGGCCACACAGCATGGAGCATGGGTTCTGCACCCCTATTTTAGGGCATGCCCTATGCTCCCAATGGGTATCACTGGTCAACAGCTGGTTGGCCACTGTGTGAACAGAGTGCTGGACTAGATGGACCCCCGGTCTGATCCAGTAGGGCTCTTCTTATGTTCCTATGGACTTGCTGTTTCTTTTTTTCTTCTAACTCCTTTCCCATCCCAGTCCCCATTCCATTAAGAAAGCCCAGGCAAAGCTACCTGGCTTTGTTTTGCCTTAGTTGCAACAGCCTGCTTTGAGAACCCTTCAACAGGTAGAGTAAAAACATTGATAGAAAAATGAATACATTTGGGATGGCTTACATTTTCTCATGTCTTCCAATATTTGGGGGGTGGGGAGGTCAACTTACTCTATTGATCGGTGGATATATTGCCACGTACTGTAGGTTGGAAAAATATATTAATTAATAATAAAATAGCCATTAACAAGAAACAAAACAGATAAAACATTAGCAATGCCACCACTACCTTGGCTTAATGTAGACCATGAAATGCCAAGCCAAATAAGAAACTCATATGGTGTTTGGATTTTTGCACATCCCTGGAGAAGACATCCAGTGCAAATGCTCCTCTCTAGGTAAAAAGCTCCTATCAGGATTGGACATCTGCATTATGCTGCTGCAACTTCTAAACCAGGGATGGACAACTCCAGATGTCATGGTCTACAACTCCCTTAACTCCTAGCCAAAAGAGCTGATGGTGACAGAGCATAGGAGCTGAAGGCCAAACCATCCAGAGGGCCACAATTTGCCCACCCCTGTTCTAAATGGTCACCAAGAGTGACCTCCTACAGAGCATACTATGCGAGTTTCCAGGTGAAGTAATGTATCTAGGCTATGAATTCTGCACCAAAGGCAGCGGAACTCTCCTCTAAGGAAGTCTAGGTTCGGTCCCTCCCTGCTATCTTTCCACTGGCAGGTAAATACTTTTTTATTCAAGCAGGCCTTAAGCGTGTAAGCAGGTCTGTTGGGTTGGATGCTGTTTTTATTCTGTTGCTATTGTGTTATTAATAGTATTTTGATGCATTTATTTTATTATTGCTTTAATCCTATTTTATGTGTGCTTGTAAGCTGCCTTGAGTGCCATTTTGCTTGGAGAAAGGCAGGGTTCAAATCAACCAATCAATCAATTAAACTTGCATGACCAACAGCGCAATCCTATACATATCTACTTAGGGATAAGTCCCACCAAATTCAGTAGGGTTTAGTCCCAGCCAGGTAAATGGGTACCAGGACTGTAGCTCAAGAGAGTCTGAAGAATATCAGTAATGGGATTACTCATTGATATTCACCTCATCACAGGCTTTGCCAGCTGCTATTTTTTCAGTCGTGTTTGGGTTCAGCTTCAGCCAGTTTATCCTGTCTTCCATCATGTTTTCCAGACACTGGGTAAAGGGGGGAGGGGGAGAAACACACTTCAAGATAAGGACTGAATGGAAAGCAGAACTGGCCATCATCACTGTATTGATGGCATCATATTCCATGTCTCCACACATCTCTTTTCCAGCCCTGAATAGGAGCCAGACAGAATAGAACCCTATGGGAACAGAAGGAAAGCTTCTGTGGGGAATGAAGAGTAGTCCCACCTCAACATCTTCCAGAAGATTCCTGCCCCAAATGAAAGGAACTGTTTAAGCAGTTGATTGGTAACACAAACTTGTGCTACCAACAAGCTGCTGTCAGTGGATTGTTTTGATCTCTTGACTTCCCCCTCCATAGACACCCTTGACTTCTATGATCTCCCACTGACTACTATTCTTTAAAAGCTCCGGGCATTTCAAGTACCTTAGAAATGCCATTCACCTCACTCAAGCCATATGGCTAGTCTGGTGAAAGTTCACCACATCTCACACGTGTTGTCTCCAACCCCCTCAAAGCCAGCTGGGTCAAATCATGCTACAAAAACATCTGTAGAATGAACAGGGTGTATCCTCAATTTATCTGTAGGTAAAAATCACCAAACAAAGATACACCTGGAGTGTCATTCTATGTGCAGGAGTATAGCCACATTGGCAGGGCTCTAGAAATCTGATCTATTCCATCTGTGTCTGAAGCTGCAAAGCCAGCATTGATACAATGCAGGGATAGACTGGAGAGAAAAAGCTGGAACTGGATCGTCAGTTACTCAAGGCCAATCCACCTTTTACAGTTTGATGGACCCTAGGTCCAGCCCAGCCAGCAAAGGGTCCAGCTTCTCCCAGCTTACTTTCACAAGCCATCATAGGCATGCATCCAATTGACTAGTGTATGCGCACGTGCCCCAAGCATTCTTTCTACCTCTGGGAGATACCAGCTGAAAAAGGATCCAAGTTAAGAGGATGATGGATCCCTGGCTGTTTAAATTAGCACCTTCTTCCTCTTGTCAAATCCAAGATGAGCATTTTTGCCTGGTCTGAAATAGGGGACAAACTCTTTACAGAAGGCAGACCAGCCTCCCCAACCTGGTACTTTCCAGATGTGTTGGATTACAGCTCTCATCATCTCCAGCCAGCATGTACTGGCTGGGTGTGATGAGGTGTATTTCAAGACATATGGAAGGTACCAGGTTGGGAAAGACTCACCTGGATTCACCAGGTTCCTTCTCACTCAAGTGAAACAGTGCCACCGTTGGACTGTGTTTGCAAATGCAAGGACAGCAAAGAAGAGTTTCTTCACTGCTGCCACGGAGGATGATGATGATGATGATGATGAAGATGATCTCTCTTTTCTCTTTTCTCACTCATGGCGGTTTTTCTAGATGGACATGATGGGCTTTGCTGTCATGCTGTCTTTTACTGATTCAGGAATTTCATGCTGCCTTTTACTGATTCAGGCATTTCCTGAATATTGAGCATGTTTTGAGTATGACTGCTTTCTGGATGTTGGTGTGGATGTATTTTGGTAGGCCCAGTTTCTGAATGTTTTCTGTATTGCTTTTTGATGTTATGCTGGTGACTGATGTGACTAACGGTATACCTGTTGCCATAGTTCTTTAACTTCCATAGCAAGTGGTGTATATTTCTCTTTTTTCTTTCTTTTCTGTAACGTTTCTGTCATTAGGTATTGCTATGTCAATGAGATGATGATGATGATGATGATATAATCTTTGTTTACAGGCAGTCAGCTTTTTGGAGGTAAACATGGGCAATATTTTGTAGCAGTACCAGCCATGGGATAAAATGTAATCCAGAAGTCTGACCCTCATCAAGTATTTAAAGAAATACTTTTCGCTTTCAGTGCTCTTTTTGAACCCTTCGTCATCCTCATGTGTTCAAGAAGTGCCACGGATTCCTGCTGCCCTGTGCATGCCTTTCAGCTGAGATGGTAGTTCTCTGTTGCAGATTTCAGATCTTCCAAGGTCAACTGATGTTGCTGAAATATAATAGCTCACATGACGTAAAGCAGTTGTTGGGGTGGGGGAGATTTTAGGGAAATTGTGGTGTGAGGCTAGCCTCTTTAAAGGGGAGGGTGCCTCATGTTCTTAAACTCCTCCTGGAATCGACACCTACTTGCTGATGAAAACAAAGCAGAGCGCTTGTGTTACCAACAAGCTGCCATCAGTGGATCGTTTTGATCTCTTTCTCTCTCCGTAGACACCCTTGACTGCCACAATCTCCCACTGGCTCCTATCCTTTAAAAGTGCCGGGGATTTCAAGCACCGTAGAAATGCTGCCCAGCTCACTCTGGCCATATGGCTAGATCTGCTGAATGCCAGCTACATGATTAATAACCTGCCATTTGCTGTAATATTAGATGGCCAAGCAGTTGTCAGTGGTCCTGGCAGCTGCTTAGCCATTGCAAATCTGGAATGTGATTTGAGGATTTTGTGATACACCCCAGGAAGGTCTACTGCGAGGTAATGTGTTGCCAGTGGCCTCATTCACATAGATCACTTGATTTGTCATCACTTGCTTACTTGGTTGAATGTGTGAACAGCGGGCTCCTCCCCATCTTCCTTTTTCACTGGACGAAACAGGGTGTGTCCAGAGAAGGCCATCCTGACAAAAAGGTGAAGGGAAGGCTAAATTCCTACCCACTGGCCAGAGCAGCCTTCCCCAATCTGGTTCCATCCAGATATCTTGGTCTGCAACTCCCAGCTGACTGGGGATTATGGGAATTGCAGTTCTGAGACTATTGGAGGGCTCCAGGTTGAAGACAGCCAGGCTAGAGAAACAAGGGGCATCAGGAGATTGCACCCCCTACAGAAAGGACAACCATTACAAGGAGAAGACCAGTGGGACCCAAGCCAGCGTTCAAGGAATGAGCAGCTTCAAGGAACTTGCTTTCCCCCGCCTCCCTGCTGGGGAACCCACCCACCCCCGCTCTAACAGCTAGCTACCCTGGAACTGAACAGGTGTAGTTCTAGCAATATGGGACGAGCTTCAGACCTGTTTTTATGGTTGCTTATAGTCGTTTTTAGATGTATGTTTCTGTGGTTTTGCATGTTTTTGTGGTTTAAAAAATTGTATATTGTTTTTAATTGTTTTTAATCTTATGTAAACTGCTTCAGCTAGGGGGCAGTATAGAAATGTAAATCATCATCTTCATCTTCTTCTTCATCATCATCATCATCATCTCTGCCACTCACCAGAGACACAAGGGTGGCCTGTCTGCAGCACTTATCTCCAAGGAAGAATCCCAGCAAGGGAAGAGCAGCCTGGACCCAACTAGATATAATTGCCTGTTTACAACTCAACACTTTGTCCTGGCATTGTCAAACAGATCTCCCTTATCTACCTCTTCCCTTGTGTGTCTCGCCTCTTTAGTTCGTAAGCCCCGAGGGCTGTGTGCCCATGTCACCTTGTTTTGATTGGTTGAGCCACTTTGGAGACAATATTTGTCTGAAAGGTAAGACTGAAAATAAATAAATGCCACCCTCCCCTCCATTTTTCTCTTACACGTGCAGGTACATGCCCAAGTGGGTGTGCACAAATGCACCCAGTAGTGGAGTTGTAACAATAATAAGCTGTCACCCTGTGACAGTTTGTTGTGTGAAGCTGCCCTTGTGTTCCATTTTGCTAGGGAAACTGATGGAACAAGGCTTAGTATCTCTGGGAATTGGCAGGATATGTGGGGCTGCTTTCACTCAGCATTGCGTTATCTGTCTGTATGTCTCCCTCTCTCTGTCTATATACTTCCAAGCCAAATTGTGCATATAGTTCCAAAGTAGCTCTCTTGTGAGCAGTACTGACTCCATTTTGAGGCAGCCAAAAAGCCAAGGTGTCTTCATCCCCCATCTCCAGCAGAGATGGGACAAAGGCACAAGAATGGGGGCTGAGAGCAATCATGTAAGGCTAGATCAAGCAATTCAGTTTCTAATAGACTTCAAATGCATTCCCCAGAGACAAAGGTGGGGGTAAAATTGGGCAGAATATGAATGCTGGGTGGCAAGAGTGATATCTGGTAATGTGCCTGGTCATCCACTTGCAATGTGGTCCTATTGTTGAACTCCAGCCTGGACATCTGTCTTTAAGGCAGTCATTATTATGTAAAGTCATCTTTAAGAATGTTTCCGGCAAGTACAGCCAACATCCCCAAGTATCCTCTTTTGTTATATCAGATGAAGGCCAGCTCCGTCTTTCTCCAATGGCAAGTAGCATCACTTCCAGTGCTTATCAACAGTGATGTCACTCTTTTTCTCTAGCCTGTATAAAAACTCTCAAGTTTTGAGAGTCTCTGGTCCTCCCTCTTCCCAGGGGCCTGGGGCCATGCTGCTGGAATCACTAGCTGCCTTACCCCCCCCCCCCAGTGGTAAGGTGCCACACAGCTGCCGAAATTGCTGAGTCTCTCCTCCCAGAGGAAAAGCTCCTGCTCCTTCCTTCCGCTTCACCTGAGACCAGGAGTCGCAACACTCATCAATTCCTGTCTACAGGAAAGGGCTTCAGCCCAGGAAAAGGTATATTGCTTTTAGAGATTCCATCCCCTCTTTCCCCTGCTGTGTGTGTATGCTCTAAGTCTCAAGAATACTCCTTCTCAGTCTTGAAACTACTTTTAAGATTCCATTTGCTCAGCTAATTTCCCCAAAACTTGTGCATTTGAGTCTGTTTAAACCTCAATAAATGTGCCATTGTGGCGTTATCCTCTTCAACGGTGTGGGTTTCTCTGGGTAAGGATTGCCTTACTTAGTCACAGATGCTGTATTGCCAATATCTAAAGATTCCTTATAAGCGGGTGTGAAGGTCTCATTAGAACACGTGCAAGTTTGTACATGAGTCTAACGAGAGTGCGTCATGTAACAGAAGATGCTGCCTCCTTTCCACAACTGGAACCTTTTTTTAATTTTACTTTTAAAGTTGGGGTGCTAAATCCTGTTCCAAATTCCAGACACCACTCGGAGCAGGATACTGAAACAACTGGCTATACAGCACCTTCTGCTGTGAATCTGAGCATCTTACATGCATATAAATATTCAGTTTCCACCGAAATCTCCAGTGAATTGAGAAAGGTCATTCCTGTCATGCAGGTGTAGAAAGTGATGTTCAGAAAAGCTACCTGGATAGTCCTAAGGGAAGTCTGGAAATGAATTATGCTTCATAGTCCAAATTCAGTCTGCTAACCACTGGAGCTTTTTATTCACTTCAGTCCAAGTTCCCGTCCCTTAGTACATGGAGCAAGGTATGTTCCCCCCCCAGTAGAGGCTGATGGCTCCGTTTTTGGTGGGGCTGTGAATCCATTCTGGTTTTCAGTTAGAACCAGCCAGGATTCTAAAGCAGCTCTCCATCCAGGGTGCTGAGCCCTATCTCTAAAATGGGTTCAGCACCTTGGATAGAGTCCTGGCTGGTTCTGACTGAAACCCAGAATGGATGCACAATCCCAAAATCAGAGCCACCAACCTCCACTGCCCCCCACTGTCAGCCAACACACTTCATTCTTGCTTTGGAACTGAAGTCCTCCTAAGCATAGGACTGCTCAGCTTGTGCTCCTCCGTGCTGAAGAGTTTGTGCAATTTCCTCTTTTTTGGTGATGCACAAGTGGCCACCCTATACAACACTGTGTGTGTTCTTTCAAAGCATAGGAGAAACTGGCTCTGAAAAGATGGCTTCCTTTGGGCAATTTTTGATTCTTCACCATCCATTTCAGTAAACGTTGGCATGAGTTGTAACCCTGTTTGAGGTGGCTTGGTATGTCTGGAATGGTAAAAGGTGTGGGAGCCCATCCGTTCTAAAGTGCCTTGACAGAGCTGGGTGAATTTTTGTATTTAGAATAACAGAAAATAGATCATATCTGCAGGCCTAGATGGAGTTATACAGGCATCACTGTAAGGGAGGCCTTCAAAACATAACACACCAAGCTTAAAGTTCATGTATTTTTGTCTGCCCTGTAAGGTAGCCTGGTGTCCTCTTTTACAGAGGACCATCCTCAGTTTGAAGGTGTTCTCTCTTTAAAGAGCTGTCCAGTCCAATTCTAGTTTAAAGATAAAGAACCATAAGAACTGTTGCCCACCTGAACACCTCGCTGGTCATAGTCTTCTGCCCTAATTTGCATCTATCCATATCAATGAGCACATGCAAAACGTAAGTGTTTTGTGTTTCCCTCTTTTTGGTGATGCGTAATGGGCCACCTTAGATACCATCTGGGAATTCATGAATACTTAGACGTATATTTAGTAGCTAAAAGCGAGATCAAATGAACATCTACTACACATAAATGATGATTTCACAGAGAGGCTGTGAGATGTTCTACTGGCTTTTTGCCCTAAGTTAACAACTACATCTGCAAGCACCCTGTGAAACTCTCTGCTGTGATTTCACATGAATAGAGACTTCCCTCAAAGCAAAAGGTCAATTGAACCACATCACAGCATGCGTCTTCGACAATCGATTGTGCCAAAATGACCAAATGCCACCTTTTTGTCTTTGTCAGAGGGAGCGATCATAAATTAGGCATGTTACTTACTTCTAAAAGTCAAACATAGGAAATGTGGTGGAACCAACCTGTTCCTGCAATAAAGGTATAAACTATTATAATCCAATGTGGCCTTCTGTTCCTTGTGTAAATACAGAGCTTAGTTACTGGCATTTCCAGTTTTAACCAGGTTTGATGTGCTCCTGACCCGCGAATGGCTGTTTGTTGTTGGTTTCTTTTTCTGAGCAGATGTAAGCAGAAACTCATCTCACAACAAGCTTTGTGAACGTTTGACTTTCACAAGCATTCTTACAAATCTGACTGCGTAAATTCCTCTCTGGTGGCCTGGTGTTTCTGTTTTCCCACGGCATCCACCACAACAGAGACACACGTTCTTCCAAGTCTCATATATAGGGTGACCATATGAAAAGTAGGACAGGGCTCCTGTATCTTTAACAGTTGTATTGAAAAGGGAATTTCAGCAGGTGTCATTTGTATATATGGAGAACCTGGTGAAATTTCCTCTTCATTACAACAATTAAAGCTGCAGGTGCCCTGTTGTCTTTTAAATCTGGTCACTCTTGTATAGCTCCTGCACTTTAACTGTTGTGCTGAAGAGGGAATTTCACCAGGTTCTCCATATATACAAATGGCACCTGCTGAAATTCCCTTTTCTATGCAACTGTTAAAGATACAGGAGCCCTGTCCTCCTTTTCATATGGTCACCCTACTCATATATCTCTGCCAGGCCAATTTAATGACACTGTCAAACAGGAGCTCTCCCATAGTTGTCCCACACACACACACACACTTCCTTTTTAAAATACATCACAGATAAATTGGAATAAACCCCTATGAACCCGCCGAGGAAGGGCTTTGAATGGAGGGAGAAGAGGGTAAAATGTCTCCCTGAAACAAAGGGAGGCAGATCCGATCCCCATGTGCCTACTCAGAAGTAAGTCCCATTGTGTTCATTGGGGCTTACTCCCAAGTAAGTGTGATGAGGGTTGTGAATTTACAGCAAAATCTTACTTCTACTCAGAAGTAAGTCCTGGCTTTCCTGTGGGCTGTTGGGAAACAGACAATAAGAAACCCTGACCTTTGCACACATGCTGTGGAGGAGGGAAGGAGGCACTCCCTTGATTCAACTGTGTCTGCCATTTAAAGGAGCCCCAGGAAAGTGCAGCAGGACCTTCTCTCCTGTGTAATCCAATTCCTATCAATTCGTATCAATCCCGCCAAAGAAACAGGAAGCATAACAGAGCCAAATAAACAACAGGATTTCCCTTAATACAGAGAAGCTCTTTGGTTTACAAGCCAGTTTGAGACATCCTTGATATGTGACTTGGGCAGGAGATGATTGTTATGTACAGTGAAATCCTATACATTTCTACTGGGAAAGAAGTCCTATTGAGTTCAATTAAGTGTGACCATATGGAAAAGAGGACTGGGCTCCTGTATCTTTAACTGCTGTATTGAAAAGGGAATTTCAGCAGGTGTCATTTGTATGCATGCAGCACCTGGTGAAATTTCCTCTTCATCACAACAGTTAAAGCTGCACAAGCTATACTAGAGTGACCAGATACAAAAGAGGGCAGGGATCCTGGAGCTTTAACTGCTGTAATGAAGAGGGAATTTCACCAAGTGCTGCATGCAGACAAATGACACCTGTTCAAATTCCCTTTTCAGTACAGCTGTTAAAGATACAGGAGCCCTGTCCTCCTCTCCATATGGTCACCCTAGTGGTTACTCCCAGGTAAAGTGGGTATGGGATTGCATCCATAATGGCTAACAAAGGATTTAGTAGCTGAAGCTTGTTTTATGCTCTGTCCAATTCTTTGTTTGTTTGTTTTAATACCAGTGGTTCTGAAACTTCCTGCCTTCACTGGGAAACTTTTCTACACTGAAGAATTCCTGTCACAGAGGTGACTACTTGGGCAGAAGGTCGATTAAGATCTATTGGTAGGTCATTTCCAGTAAATTGACAAAGGTTTTTAATGACTAGTTGCTTCCCCCCATTAGTCTGATAGTAACCCAAATGTATATTTGTATTTCTATATGCAGGTCATACCCATGGGGATGAATCTGGATTTACTCATGTTTAGAGCAAGTCCCATTGATTTTAATGGGCCTGCACTAAGCATGACTTAAGTCTGGATCCAACCCATTAAAGACTCATGGGATGCAGTCGGCAATTGGCTGTTCCAAGGGAGAGTCCTCAATTTGAAAGTTTACAGTATTTGAAGGGCTGTCCAATTCAAGCCTGTTGTAAAGATAAAGAGCCATCGGAACGAAGAGCAAAAAGGCCTTGAAGCTGCTCATCAAGACTGAGAGCAACCTGGAGAGCAGACTGAGATGGCATACAGGTCTCCTGGACTTCCCCACTATGGTGAGATGCATTGAATTTCTATTTAAATTATAGACATGACTTCTAAATTTGCATCTATACATATAAATGAACATATGCACCTTTTGTGCAAATCTGCATCCTTTTTTGGGCACATCTAAGTGACCACACTAGTTCAGTTTGAATAATTATAAAACAGATATTTTTAAGGCCTTTATAAACCACCCTGTGAGCGTCTCAGTCATAAATAAAGAAGCTAACTGGAGAGGGGAATACATACACAACAGCAGAACCTAGGGTGACTATATGGAAAAGAGGACAGGGCTCCTGTATCTTTAACAGTTGTATTGAAAAGGGAATTTCAGCAGGTGTCATTTGTATATATGGGGAACCTGGCAAAATTCCCTCTTCATCACAACAGTTAATGCTGCAGGAGCCCTGTCCTCTTTTGTATCTGGGCAAGGGGGCAGGGTTTAACTATTGTGATGAAGAGGGAATTTCACCAGGTGCTGCATGCATACAAATAACTCCTGCTGAAATAAATAAATAAATAATAATAATAATAATAATAATAATAATAATAATAAATTCCCTTTTCAATACAACTGTTGAAGATACATGAGCCTTGTCCTCCTTTCCATATGGTCACCCTACAGAACCAGACTTGGGGGCGGGCCTTTTGGCCTAGAATTGCTCCCTCCTGCTTCTGCAGATGGTCAGAACAAGCAGATGGTCAGATCCAAATGTGCTGTAAATTCTGTGAACCACGTCAAGGTGAGTTGTGGTTTCTCTGTAGGGCAGAACATGATCACAAGCAGAAACTTAAAGCTTTGCAAAGAACAGCAGGTGGCGTCAAATCTCACTTCTCACTAGAAGGCTTTTGCTCAACTGCTATACCGCGTTAGAGAGCCCTCTCTAAATGAAATTTGCCTCATTGGGAAAAACGCCACAAAAGAGTTAATGCAGAATTAACCCTATTAAGAAATATGAAACTCTATTCGGTTGTTTTGAAAAGCTGGGCACAAATGAATTCTCTGAAGGTTACAAGGCCTACAAAAACAAGATAGCATGTCCCTGAGCTGTGTCAGTATGTAAAGATGTTGTATATTTTAAATTCCTAGCCCAAACAGATTGAATCATCTACCAGGCCCCAGTAATTCCAGTAGGATTCACTCATACAGGGGTCTTTAGACTTGGGGTCACAATCAGAATAATTCTAATGACTAAAGGCGCAATCCTATGAATGTTTATACAGAAAAGGTCTGACAACTCCCACATTCCTCAACCAGCACAGCTGGCTGGGGCATACTGGGAATTTGAGAACATTTTTCTTTCTAAACATGAATGGGATTGTGCCCTAATTAACTCAAGAGTGGATTAGGGAAGTGGGTGGGTAACTTTTAGATGGGGTTTTTCTCCCAACTTTCTATAAACCTGCTTTTGACTAACCAAACTAATTCACACAATCCCTTTGTAAGACAAACCAAATCAACTTGCCATTTTACAAAAGTAAATTTCTTTTTATATTCCTTTATATAGTTACATTCCACATTCCACTAGGAAATACATGGAGTTCATTTTTCTATCAAGTTGTATATTGGCATACCTCCAAATCTTTGATGGATTGTGAGTATCATCAGAAGGGGGAAATCACGTTTCCTTCCCATCGCTATGGCCTCCTGCTGCTGCCCCACATTGGCACTGATTTCTTTGCATGGGGAAAGAGGAAGCAGCAATGACCAGTGTGCATTTTATTGTGTTGCTTTTCCTGCACACAGCAGGAAATGGCAGAAAGCGTGGCTTTAAAAAAAGAAGTCGGATTTACCGGGGTCTATTTTGTCACAGAAAAAAGACCAGAAGGCAAGCGCAAGGCAGACGTCAGCATCAAAAGGACACACGAAAAAATGAGTGTGCAATAAAATGCTTGTCTGATGATACTCTATATCAGTTATTTTGTCTATTTCAACAACGTCATCTATTCTTTGACCGAAAGGAGAGTACATATGCTGAGAGTGGAAGGGTCCTATTGCACTCATGCCCTATTCATTGGCTTCCCATAGACATCTGATTGGCCACTGTGGGAACAGAATGCTGGACTAGATGGGCCTTTGGTCAGCTCCAGCACAGCTCTTCTTATGTTCTTAAGGGAGAATACTGGGAGCTGTAGGACTTCTGTCCGTCTAAACATGCATAAAATTGTGCCCTAAGTTTGCAGTCCTATGCATTTCTATTCAGAGATTAACCTCATTGAGTGAAATGGGACTTTCTTCCCAGTAACTGTGCATAAAATGGTCTCTAGTCTTTTCCTGTACTTCTGTCTAAATGTGTACTTCTGAAAATGTTACTATTTCAAGAGTGAAGAGTTGTGTGATTATAACCATACGTGATTTTACACACCCCAGTGTGAAACTGGTTATTCTAGTTACTTTCTCTTTATTTAACTGAGTGTTTATTGGACTTATACCCTGGATTCTTGGCTAAGCTCTCATATAAAAATATCTTTATATAACTTGTCAAGTTAATATTTATTTTTAAGTTAAAGTTTCAGATGTTCTTGAGATTTGCATGTTACAAGACCCTCCCTGGGAGTGGATGACTAATAATAATAATAATAATAATAATAATAATAATAATAATAACAACAACAACAACAACAACAACTTTTCGAAAGAAGAGCCTAACTTTATAAGTGTTCCTATTTTTCGTTACTGAATATTGGACTGCATGAAAATGTGTTCAAATGCAAAACGTTGCATCACCATCCCTCCTGAACAATGCTATGATTTGGGTTTTCATGTGTAATTTGCATCAGTGTAGAGCAGGCAGCCAAAAAGGACATTGTTTTACATACACTTGTCATATGGATTGAGCACATGGATCATGAAATCAGAAATGCATGTTTGTTGATATTAGAAATTGCTGTTGTAAATGGGAGAAGAGGGCAATCTCTGATGTATGACAGAGCTCAAGATAGCAAGTCTACTGAAGTATTGAAGCAGCTATTATTACGTTTGGTTCTGACTCCGATGAAACACATGGCAACCAATGAGCTCTTCTTAGGCCCAGTTCTGGCTTTGAGGGAGCCCTCAGCAAAGTGCTCTCTTGTAAGCTTCCTCCAATGTCACTGCCCAAGCCCCTCTGTAGGTGAGACCTGGGAGGGTTACACAGGGATGGTAAGAGCCATGGCCAAGAGCAATAATGCTCTGATCGGCACATGGGGGTGTGGGTGGAAGCCTGGAATTTCCATTTTTCGCAATTCTTCCTACATAGCATTGTTTTGGGGCATTGTGGGAAATCCAAGTGGCAGCTCCCAGAACATGAAAAATAAAATAAAAGGGAAGCCTTGGAGCAGTCATCAACAGAGAGCCTTGCTAGTGCCCGACAATGCTGCCTGTTTGACCCTGGGCCTGGATCCTATATAGTTAAGGAACTGAAAAAAAAACTTGAGCTTCAGTATGTGACTTCAGCTTCACCCCTACATCTTTAGGAAAATGCCATATTCTTCATGAGCACAGCATGGGAAAGTATATATTTACAAAGTAAGAAAGTAACTTCTCTGCCTTCCATCTCATGATTGTGTGGGTGGGATCTCTAAAGCGCCTCAACCTCTTCAAGTCCTCTGCAGGATTCAGGTTTTCTCTCCATGAGTTCTTCCTATTAATTTTCCCGTTGGCAAAATCCACCAGACGAGAAGCAAGCAACATCACTGCACGGAGAGAATGTTTTCTTTGTCTTCTGGACTCAGTGGAAAAATGCATTACGCATTTCTTCACTTCAGAGGCAAATTTCTTGTATTCAGGAAATGAGATACATACATTTCGTAAAGGTGTTTGTTGCAGTTGCTGTAGTTAAATGTTTATGAGGCAATGATAAATTTGTTGTTTCCTCTGATTGTTCCTTTGGCACAACTTGTGATAGATGGTATTGCAGCCTTCCCCAACTGGATGTGTTTGACTGCAAGCCCTCTCCCACATCTTTCCCCGAGGATCATAGAAGTTGTAGTTCAACACATCCAAAGGGTGCCTGGTTGAAGAGGCCTGTAAATTGCAGAGGTGCCAGCTGCAGACAATGAATAATGTACTGAAATGGCAAAAAGGCAGCAATTGTATACACACTTACCTGGGAGTAACCCCTGTTGAACTCAGTGGGACTAATTCATGAGTAGACAGGCATTAAGAAAGCTATTAAGACTGATCTCTTCCGGCAAGCCTATCCAATGTAATTTTAGGATGTTTTAAAAATGATTTTAGGAAGTTTTAACAATGTATATTATGTTTTAATTAAGTTTTATGTATTTTATATTTACTGTTGTTCCCTGCCTCAATCAGAATGGAGAGGCGGGTAAGAAATAAATTGGTTATTATGGGATTGTGTAGTATTAGTGCACTGGGTTATCATGTCCATCTTACAGCCATCTAATGTATGACAGGGATAAAGTTATACTGGAACATATGAGGCTGCCTTGTAATTATTCAGACCACAGGTTGATCTAATTTTGTATTATCTATTTGGACTGACACTGACAATGAAGATTGTCTCAGGCAGAGAGTTTTCCAGCCTGGCCACCTGAGATCCTTTTAAATAGAAATGCTGGGGTGTGAACCTCTGGCCTTATGCACACAAACCATGTGCTCTGCCACTGGACTAAACATTTAAGGACAAAATATGTTTCTTCCTTGTTTATTTATTGAAAATATCCATAGGCCACCTTTTCGGGCACAGCCCATGCAAGGCAGCGTATAACAATGAAATGAGATGCATTAAGAGCCATTCGAAGCTTCAAATCCATAAGCATCATAAAGAATCAGTGGCATGAGCACATTTAAAGAAAGGCGGTGTAAAATAGATGAGTTTTCAACGCATGTTCAAAGGCTTGCACTGTATGGGCCATACATAGTTCCATAGGAAGGAAGTTCCATGACCAGGGGGGCCACCACTAAAAAGGCCTTCTCTCACTCTTCCCCGCCAACCTAATTGATCATTCTTGATTACTTCCTGCCCCCATCTGGTACTTCTAGCCTTGGCTTGATGGAACGAGGCCAAATTGGTGCGAAACATCTGTAGCAACATTAAAACCATCAGATACAATCCTCTGCAAAAGCTTTATTTCTCACAAACTTCAGCTTTAAATATCCATCACCCTTCTGACTCCCTGTTGCTACTAAACTCAGTGTCGCCTCAACTCCCATTCCTACTAAGGACAGCATTGGCTATTGGGCGGTATAGAAATGTAATAGGTAAATAAATAAGGCCTCAGTTGAGGGCTAGCTCTTGCACTTGGGACCTCATTGGTTTGGGTGTTTAGATATTTGGTCAATTGAATTAATAGCAGGGACTTGCTCCCTGATGCATTTCACTGTTCCTGCTGCTGGTTGTCCTCTGATACTTACTTCAGTAGGCTGCCAAGTGTCAATATGATCCAGTGGGTACCACAAGGCTAGAACTCAAAGAGACAGGAGTGTTATATACATAACGAGGCATTGGTGAGGTAATCTGCATTTGTCCCAGCTCTAGCTAATGATGGCAGGACACAGGTTTATTTATTTTAATTGAAATCCCACCTTTCTCAAGGGTTTGGTGTCCATTTCAAATTGTTTTAATAATATATTTAAAATGTGATGTTTAATATTTATATGTGAACTGCTTAGGGATTTTATTATATTAAGCAGTATATAAGTATTACTATTTAAAAAAACAGTATAGGAGAGAGTGGGAGAAGAAGAAGAAAAACCGCCTCCATATTTCACTGGCCTTGTGTGACTTCTGTTTTCTTTAACCAACACTTGTGGTTACCAAAGTATGATGATGGACAATGAACAACTGTATGATCTGTCTCCAAGGCTGATACAAGATGTTTGCTTTAATCCAAAGGAATCCAAACAGAAGACAACTCTGGAGCCTAGAAGCACAACGGTTTGCCCATCCTGGCAGGGAAAGCAAAGAGCAAAGAATTCAAACAGTGCCGGTGACAAGGGCAGCCAAAACCTCCCTGTTGCTCAGAAACCAGACTTTGGAATGAGCTGCCTGAAAGTTCATTGAGTACTCTGAGTACCAGCAAATGAAGGTCATTGACAAACTTCTTTTTTATATAATTTATTTTAGAACCACAATTGTCTATGGATGCAACAAGCAACACTGATTGAGGGCAAGACCTACCCTGGTATCATTTCTATAAGATCTTGTATTTTTAGAGGCCCTTCACCAGGGCAATTTGTTAGGCTTAGGAAGTCTGACATGGAAGGTTTCACCATTATACTAATTAGTATTGCAGTATAGGATCGATTCTTCCCAGAATAATGCCCCTGGCTTGTATAGCTATCACAGTTGCAGGAGCTGGTTCACCTACATATGTATTGCATTGAGAACTAAGTTGGGAGGACCCTTAACTAGGGTGGCCAAGCCAGGTTTGCAGAGGATAGTCCTCTATTTGAAGAGCTGTTCTGTCCAAGTCCAGTTTAAAGACAAAGAACTATCCGAAAGAAGAGATGGAGCCTTAAAGTTGCACATCAACAGCACATGGGCAGCAGACTGAGCCAGGCACACAGGTCACCTGTGCACAGACTTCCGTGTTATGGTGTGATATAATGCATTTCTATTCAAATTATAATAATTATGTCTAAATTTGCATCTATACCTAAAAATCACCACATGCTAATTCATGCAAATCTATGTCCTCTTAGGTTTTCTTTTGGGGGCTGCATTTCTTCACTTTGGGCAATGTGTAACTGACAGCCCTACTTTCTTCACATTCACAAATGAGATTGGGCTAACCAAGTTCCATCCAGACACCAAAAACAAGTTAGAAAACACCAGCTTCATTCCTGTCTTTGGAGCCAGGTAGGCAAAGGTACCTGGGGACATATAACCGTCAGGAGTAAAACTTATGTAGTTCTTTGTCAACAGTTCTTTAATAAAAGTGGCTTTCCAACTATACCGTTTACACTTCCTCTGAATTATATCAAAAGTAATGGCCCAAATCCAGTGGCTGCTCGTCATGCTTAAGTCTCATTGAAATAAATAGGACATGTTCAGTGTGTTATCTTAATTTCAGTTTGACTTTAGTGTGACTAACTTGCTTTGGATTTGAGCCAATGCAATTTCAAATAGCTGGAGCCATTTGTGGGTGTCAAAGCAAAGAAGAAAATTTAGAAACTGATAAACAAAAGAAAGATTAATTCAGGAAAAAGCAGAAAATAAATCCTCTCATAGCAGAAGAAAACAGCATTCTATCTAGTGCACTGCCTTAGCTTAGGCGGCAAATGCTAAAGAGCAGAGCTAAAAACCTAAATGTTACAAAAGCCCATAAAGTTCACCAAAGCCATTTCTTAATCCTCTGTTAAGAGATAGGGTCAAAACACACCCTATCAACGCTGAAAAAAATGTTCACGCAACTTTTGTATCAGCCTTTCACAAGTTTCCATAGCACATAGTCCTCAACTATGCCAACGTTTTTCAGAGCCCCCCATCCTTAGTTTAAGATGTTGTGATTGTTATTTTAATATTGTATTGTTTTTATATGCTCTTTTAACCAGTTTTATGCATTATAATTGTATTTAATGTTGTTCCCCGCCTCGATCCAGAGGGAGAGGTGGGTAAGAGATTTATTATTATTATTATTATTATTATTATTATTATTATTATTACTATTATTATTATTGAAAAGGTGATGTGTTTTGCCTTAGGGCTCTGGAGTACCCTCTTTGGAATGACCAGGACAATGGTAAAACCATGCACAAATAGTGGTAGGAGCCAAAGTGAACCCAGCAAATGTTGCTTATAGTTATTAATTACTCCTCACATCTACAGATGCTTAGCCTGATACCTGTTCTGTACATTTCATGTGAGAAAGGCCCTAGAGAGGGTGAAGAAGCAATATTTTATCTATTTTTATAATAGACAATTTTTCTGAAAATCACCACAAATAGTACCAGGAGACAATAATCCCCACTTTTTCTTCTTTTCTTTTCTTTTCTTTTCTTTCCCCCCCAAACCCCTTTACAAACCTAATTTTTAAAAATATATTTCCCAATTAAAACATTGTAACTCAGCAAAGCTGGTTTTTCCCCATCATAGCTATCATTTTGAGCAAAACATACTAATCTGGTTTTTGGGTCATTTTGACCTCAAATGTGAGACTCTTCTATAGTGCTTTGTGGCATATAAGAATAGTACAGGCGATGAACAGTAAGTGCCATTCAGTGAGAGCTGCCCAAGAAGGCTGTATACGCTATCCAAACCCACAAAGTATGGCATTAAATTCTAGCAGTGTTGCGATTTCAAAATATGACATCTTTATGATGCTGACCTACACCCACAGCTCAAAATCTAGGCTGGACAGAGTTTGATAAGCTAGCACCACATTTACAGGGTTCCAGATGATAATTGGCACCAGTGTGCCATTAGCCAGGGAACTAATTAAGAAAAAAACGATTCTGGTTGGGACACTGAAAACAGCAAACCAAAAATGTGTTCCGTTTCCACAATTCTAGATGTATGAACAGCAGTATTTTTGGTTTTCGTAAAGATTTGACATACGTTAGTTGTGTACAAAGAAATGACAGATTCTCTTTTCTTCAGTGCATAAAGATGTAACAATCTCAGATAATAAATCCAAGCTTAAGACCATTCAGGTGTAGACTCCTGTGACCAGATGGTCTCCATATAGACTTCCAAATATATTGTTTGTTTATTTGTGGCATTTGTATGCCTCCCTATAACAGAAGGTTCTGTGAACAGTAAATATAAAAACAAATGATGGCCAATGGTGTGCATTTTTCCATTGCCTGTTTTAATGCATATATTGTGGTGTAGTGGTTATAGTGTTGGACTGGAAGTCAGGAGATCTGAATTCTAGTCCCCACTCAGCCATGGAAGCTCACTGGGTGACTTTGTGGCAGTCACAGACTCTCAGTCCAACCTATTTCACAGAGATGTTATTGTGAAGATAAATGAAGAGGAGAAGGATTATTGGCTCCTTGGAGGAAAAAAGGCAGGATATAAATGTAATAATAAATAAAATAAATAAAAATTAAATTTTTTGGAAGCTGAACAACCAATGATGGCATGAAGATCTCAAAATATGACTCTTCCCACTAGACTGATGACACCATGAGAAGGAGCAGGTGCGATCTCTGAGGTAGACACAGCAACAGAAAATTGCAGCAAAGAAGTGCTACATGTAACTATTTTGACTGTCCTGCTTATGCAGTTGTGGAATGTGGTGATTGTGCACAAACCATTCAGGTAGCCTGTGCTATGGCTGCAAAGTCTGCAAGATTTGTGGTGTTACTGGTAATTCACAAGTTGTGATTATTGCACTATTATGCTTGTGCAACTGTTACAGTCTAATTATATAAGATGCATGTTAGTGACACAATATTTTTGGTTATGTTTTAAAAAATGTGGGGGTCAAATATCATCCGTGTTGGTTTTTGTATTTACATTGTGGGATATTACTGAACTTGATGACTTATGCGCAGCTATACTGGGAAGGGGAAGGCTTTAGTAAAGGCATGAGTTTCGTTTGCTTTTTGTTTATTTATTTTACTTACTAACTTGCGTTAGGTATTTTATTTGTATAACTTTTAGATATGGCATTTGATTCTAATACCAGATTGGTGCAATCAATTTTTCAATTGGCAGAGGGTTAAAAGAACAAAATATTGTCTCTTTCCCTCAGAGACATACCATTAGAGTTGGTTGAGACAGTTATTCATAATCCAATGGCTGTATCTTGTGATTTTTAAAAAGAGCCTTATGATGAGGCATGAGTTCTGTCTCATGATTTACACAAGCCTCATTTTACACATACTTTTTAGATTTCTACGTAATAAACAAAATGAAGAAGAAACAAGGGACAATCTCAACGGGGTGTGCAAATGGACTTAAGAATATAAGAATTTTCTTCCTGCTGGGTAACAACAAGGGTCCTTCTAGTCTAGTGCTCTTTCTCCATCAATGACCAATGGAAAGACACTCCTGTCCATGCATGGTGGAGACAGCCACCCCCACCAACAAGGTATCTGTACGTAACGTCTAGAAATAATCAGCTCTGCCCAAGACATTTTCCCGGCTGAGCCAAAGGGCAAGATAGCACCCCTTGATTTCCATGTACAAAAGTTGACCACATTGGCAGCTGAAGTTTACTTCAGCACTTAGCAACAGAACAGCATCTTCCACTGCACCTGAGGGCAACAGGCTACTTTGGGGTGGGGGGTGGAAGGCAGGCCATGTGGCACCCACAATGTTGCCCTCCAACATCTTGCTGCTGCTGCTCGTTGCCACTAGCCCTCCAGCACTTGCCACCTGAAGTGCCTCACTCAGCCTCATGGTACATCTGGCCCTGTCCCGCCTTTGAGCATGATGGTTCAATTTAGCAACCATAACTAACAGCTTTTGATAGAGCTATCTTCCATGGATTTGTCTAATCCTCTTTCAAAGCCATGTAACACTATAGCTTGTTGCCATATCCTCCGTGTAATGAAACCCATAAGGTAAACACACACACATAAATACTGAGAGAAATTGTACCTGGCATGTAGACAGGGAAAGGGAAACGGCATTTTATGGGGAAGGTGTATTATCACAGCTTCCATGTGAATAAAAGCTAGACAAGGAGACTGCCTCCTCCCATACCAGCCAGCTTAGTTCCAACCAAAAGTGCTCTCCTAAGGAGGGTTAATGGCAGTTAGACCCTGGGGCTGGATGAAAACATCTGGAAATCATTTCAGAATCAGAGAGCACTCACAGCTGAGATCTATAACTACAGCCGCTATACCAAATGGTGTCTGTTTCATAACACCGTATCCTTACCAAGATGAGTTTTGATAAGAATCTTGAAATATTTGGGCATTTTAAAAATCAGAAAGCGAGCAAGCAAGAGAACACCACCTTCCTATTTATAGACCAGTGCCTAGAGAGAGGCACATTGTAAATCAGTTTAGGCCTTCCAGATGACAGGAACTCTATAAAATGTCAATCCTTTTTATTTACTATCCGCCACCGCCAGCTGGGCATAGAAATCTATGTCAAGAGGAGAATCTTCCTCTTTGGTGGGATCAGAGAGAGATGCTATGCTATAAATATGATGGCACATTGTCACATTTGTCATGACAAATACAGAATAGTTGTCAGGATGTAGGAATGTTTGCTTGGGCTGATTCCCAGTGACATAACCAGCCCCTATTACAGCTTTAGCGTAATAGTTGTGAATGCAGCCACATAGATGAGATTTTTTAGGGTTTGTATTGGGGTCAGCAGCTTGTGCATATGCGGTATAGTGACTCTCCCCTCAGCGGCCACTGCCTGGAGAGCACCTCCACCTTCACCATTGCCTTATCCACACTTAAAGGTAAGGGCAGAAATTCTTCTCTTTGCTGTATCGCCACAGAGAGGCCCCTGGTAGTTTTGTCTCACCAGCTACCACTGTTCCTGTGCCTTTGTTGAGGAGAATGGAGGAGCCATTGTAGTTGTTGTGGGTGATATGTGAGTTCTGGTGAATGACATCCATTACACAGGTGTAAGCCTGGGGTCTCCAACATGGTGCCCATGAGCACCAAGGAGCCTTGGACACCTCTCTTGGTGTAAAGTGCCAATCTTCGGATGTCCTTTGTGATTGATCAAAGAAGTTGAAGTGTAAAACAATTGCTTTTATTATGCAAATTACAATCAGATCAACCGTGCCTCAGGTTACAAATGGATTCCACAAACAGCAGCAAAGTACTAAGTCAGCTTTGCATAACACAAGACCACTCAGGCTACAAGCCACTGTCTTTGGTTAATGCATTATATTAGATTGTTGCTATAAAAAATGGCACCTGCCATCTCTTTGACGACCTGAATGTCTACTTAGGCCCCTCCCTTACAGTGGCTCTTTTCAGTGGGACCTTCCATGCACAGCCAGCCCTTTGAAATGCCTCATGAGTTGATGTTGCTCCTGCCTAGCTCAACATTTCAGCCTGGGATCTCTTATTTCTAAGGCCTCCTCCTCCTCAAACTCTGGCATTCCCATGGGTAAAGAGGGTCCTGGTTGGCTACTTTCGAAGTGATTAGTTTGCACTTGGACAACCTCCACTCTGAGTCTGTTAGTCTCTTACAACCTTGGCGCTTCAGCAAACTCTTCACGCCTCCTCCCCCTCTGACTCCAAATCCATTCCCACCTCTTCTTGGGGTGCCTCTGCAAAGATGCTGGGCCCAACCCCTACACCTGGCCTGCCAGGTTTCCTGCCCCTCCTGATTTTAATTTTACTTCTTATATTTTAATTATTATTATTTTAACTGGGAAACAGGCATGCTGCAAAACAAAGTGCCGCCCTCCAGCACCATCCTTATTTGGGTTCGAAAGAGTGGTTTTGTGTTTTGGAACTCAACCCCCATGTCTGCCTTGTATTTAGGTTGTTGGGCAAGCTATTTTTATTTTAGTCTTACCAGTTGCCTTCTAGGAAATGAGTGTTTTGTAACTGGCCATGCCCACCATGGCTGCCATTTTTTGAGAGTGCCCATGACACTCACAATTCCAAATGTGCCCACTGCTCAAACTTATTGAAGAAAGTCCGTGCCCCTCGAGGGTATTTTTTTTCATTTATTCTACTTGTAAGTCACCCCATTGCAAAAGTTATGTGTGCAAAGTTTATAAATACAGAGCAAAACACAATAAAACCCAGTTAAATAAATACAATTTAAAAAACTAAGAGCAGCCAAAATGTACTTTAAAATAGTGAAAAATAAAATATTTTTAAAAACACTAATACCAAAAAGTTCACAAAATATCCATGGAGATAAAAACACCTCTAACACACAACTTTAAGTAGAGGGTATAGCAAGCTAAAGGCCTGAGAGAATAAAGAAAAGTCTTTGCGTGGTCCCGAGAAAGACACAATGCAGTCATCAGGCAGACCTTGTTTGGTCAGGGTCTCCCAAAATTGGTGGGCTACCACAGAAAAGGACTACTCTCACAAATGCTCTTAGGGTTGGAATGTCTGGGAAGAGGCAACCCTTCAGATGCTTAGCCCTAAGCCATGAAGAGCTTTATAGGCTACTAGTTGATATACCTGGTGTTGCTTGAGCCCCCTGAGATATATGTCTGCGAGGTAGTAGACTGGTGGTAGGCCTGTGAGCTAACTTTTAATAGAATTATATTTGTTTCTCCCCCCCGCCCTCTGACTGCCATGACAACCCTGCAATGTAGACCAATGCAAGGCCTGTGAGGTAACTTTAAAATGAATTGAATTTGTTTCTTTTCTCTCTTTCTCTCTCCCCCCTCCCCCATTGCATCGCCAGGGCTGCCTTGAAGCCACCACTATGATTTTCCTTGTACCCACAGAAAACAAAAACTACAACTCCTAGCATGCCTTTGGCCACTGTGCCCAACTTGCCCAGTGGGAATTCAGCCACTGAGACTCACGGGAAGTGAAGTCTGGCTGAGCCAGTCCACATTGCACTGTGCAATTGGTGCCTGTACGTAGGCTGTGAAGGAGCCAGCCAGATGACTGATGACTAGTTTGGTTGTTGCCATTGGCAACAGGTCCAGAGCTGTGCCTTCTTTCCCTCCCACTCCTGATGGTGCCTAGCAACTGAGGCAGCTGGCCCCAGGTGCTCTCCCTTCAGGCCCAGGATGGCTAGTCACTTCCACATGATGGCCGCCAAAGTCCAATAAACCTTCCCTCCTGCCCAAGGCATGATGGGAGTTGTAGGTGTAACCCTCGGTCCCTGAATAACAAGTTAATCTTTGAACACTGCCTGAGGTGTGAGACAACTGGAGAGTGGGCTGCCTTAGTTGTGGCACCCTGCTTGTGGATTTCTTTTCCCAGGCAGGCTTGCCTAGTGACTGCATGAATGGCTTTCTAGTACAAGTGATTCCCCACCCCACAAGGCCTTTCAACTTGATGAGAATTTTTATGTTGCGTTATCCCCCCCCCCCCCCGCCGTTATAACTAAATCATAAAATCCCAAGACAGATTCAGGAATTTCTGAGTAAGATTTATGATTTTCATGTAAAAGCCTGACTATACCATTTAAACAGAAGAGTGAGTGGAAGAAGGACAGATAGCTGAGGCTAGAATGGAATGGTGGGCAGGGTTAGTAGCAGTTGGAGACAGTCCGGTAGAAGGAGAACAAAAACAGGCCCTTTCTACACCATACTGGTGTAGACGGAGGGAGTGGGGAGGATCTCGCGATATTCTGATCGCGAGATCCTTCCCTTAGTCCATATGCAGGCACAACATCCTGGGAGGGAGGAAAATGTCACACCCGCCATTATTTAATTTTTTTTTTAAAGGAGATGAGTGCACGTGCGCTCCAACTAAACATAAGTGTTTAAAAAAAAAAAAAAGCCCCAACCCTGCTCCTCCCCACCCGATTCCTCCCGGTCTGGTTCCTTCCCTCTACTGATCTCCGCTACTTGCAGGGAGGAGGGAAGAAGCCAGGGCGGGCAGCCACACCTCTCAACAATCCCAAGACCGCATGAAGAATCGGGTTTTCCCAGGGAGTACTTATCCCTGGGAAAACCTGTTCTCATCCCTCCTTCCTCCCTGGAGTCTCTGTGCGTCATTAGAATGCACAGGTGATGGCCCCAGTGAGAGGTTTCATCTTTCTGATCAATGTAATGTGCCAAGGGTTAAAGATGGCTTCTCTGCCAAAGGGTGGCTACATATGGCTATATGCCAGATTTGCATTCCTTAATGGTGGACGTCATGTCCTAGCAGACAAAGGGAAAAACTTTTGACCAATAGAGCATCGAATGTAACCTATGACTCGTTGAGATTGTGCACCTTAACTTGAAAATTGAATGTAACTTAACTTGCTAATCCAGAACTGACCAATAGAAGGGTTAGAAAGAGACTAACACCCTCTTGTAGTCAGGTCCTATATAAACTGTGAGATTCCTTTGTTCGGTGTGCCTCCATCTTGTGGAACCAGAGAGCACCCCCATACTGCAGTATCGGAAGTAAATGGATTAAGTGTATTCTCCAGCCTCGTGTGTTTGATTGGCTATTAACGTGCCGGGGAAGCGGGCCTTTAAATCCCTGGTTAAGGGACAACACAGGGACTTCGCTGTGACCAGCCCGGATTTTGGGGCTGGTGTGTAGAAATGGCCACAGTTAATGAGAGGCCAGGAAAGTGGGAACAGAAAGATAGTGACATGGTTTGCACATAGTGACCTTGTAGTAAAAATAGTGGAACACGAACCAATTAAATCCAATAAAAAGGCATCCGGATGCAGTTTTCAAAGAAAGGTTTATTTTCCACTTCAGTTGAGGACCCCAGGTCATAGAATCATAGAACAGTAGAGTTGGAAGGGGCCTATAAGGCTATTGAGTCCAACCCCCTGCTCCATGCAGGAATCCACCCTAAAGCATCCCTGACAGATGGTTGTCCAGCTACCTCTTGAATGCCTCTAGTGTGGGAGAGACCACAACATGCTATAAGTACTTCAGCATGCTATAAGTACTTCTGAAATGACCTTCAGAAACAGTCCTTCAAGGCTGGGGCAAAATGAGGCAGACCTTGTGTGTAGAATTTAGATCCTAAGCGTAGAATTTAGATCCTGGCATGACCTATGCTGTCTAATGTGATGACAGAATTCTCCCATCTGTGTTGCTCAGAGCTGGAAAACAAATTCTTTGGCCAGGGCCTAGCGGTGGTTCCGCTGTTGTCAGTCTTCTGTTCCCGAGGAGGCAGAGATGGGATTTGTCTGCAAGTGTAAATCTGATTGGAGCATTTCAGAAAGCTAAAAATAAATGTCACCTGTTAAAAAGTCATTGGGTGATATTGTGGTTTCACTCCGATGCCTTCTTTGATTGCTGTAGTTTGAAGACACTCCCCACTCCCACCCCCTAGCTAAGTAATCTCACTCTGCGTGTGGAGGTGCTAAAAGTTTGACCCCACACAAACCTAGTGACATTGGTTGTGTGTGTGTGAAATTGGCCAGTACACAGAGTCCAACGAAAAGTACAAGAGGACTTAGTGGAGCTGCTTGATGTTTACAAATCCATAAGAAAGTGGGATTAAATTATTAAGAGTGACAGCTAAGGAGAATCATGCCTGTCTCCGTTTAATCTTCCATGTAGGATAATGTAACTAAGACAAGGGCAGGAAATAGTTTATGGGTATCACAACTTTGATACAGCTGAAGGAGAGAGAGCAGATGGCTTTGATCTTGCTTTGGCCAAGGTACATGAAGGACAGCCTCACATTTATCTCTCATGTTTATGAAACGTAACACAGAGACCTCATATTCCACAGAGAGAGGTGTTCATCTTCCATTCCAGCGTTACTTGTCCATCTTACAGTACGCAGATATATTATTTTATTTAGGCATTAATTTAGGGTGACCATATGAAAAGGAGACAGGGCTCCTGTATCTTTAACAGTTGCATAGAAAAGGGAATTTCAGCAGGTGTCATTTGTATATATGGAGAACCTGGTGAAATTCCCTCTTCATCACAACAGTGAAAACTGCAGGAGCTATACTAGGGTGACCAGATTTAAAAGAGGGCAGGGCACCTGCAGCTTTAACTGTTGTGATGAAGAGGAAATTTCACCAGGTTCCCCATATATACAAATAACACCTGCTGAAATTTCCTTACCAATACAACTGTTAAAGATACAGGAGCCCTGTCCTCCTTTTCATATGGTCACTCTACATTAATTAAACCAGCAGACCCACTTGAAAATTGCTGAAAGTCTAGCCAGTGCCATATTTTAAAAACTTAGGCCAAGCTGCTGAGAAGGGCCTCTGCAAGTAGGAAAAAAATGGATAGACTGCACCAACACTAGCACCATATTAAGAAAACCATAGCCCTAGAACAGAGCCTTGTTAGCCTGTCTGATAATCTGGCCCTGGTTAAAAAAATAAAAATAAAGTGCAGGGGCAGGTACATATATCCTCTGCAACCTTTTCATGGACCACCTGAATAAGCTCATGGATTTAGACAGTGAGCCCATGTGCAGAGTCCTATGCACAACACCTAGTATATTTTGAGCACCATAATTCATCAACAAATTATGGTGATGAATGTAGCAGTTATATATTCATCAATGCCTTTATGTTCTTGCAGAATGAATGTGAGAGAACAAGTCCCTTTTCTTAGAGGGACTATTTTTTATTTATTTTTTGGTGTGTGACTACTTTGTGAGATATTGGTTAGTATGCTGCCTCTGATTTTCAATGTGGAGCCAAACTTTTTTCAAACATCATTATATTATTATTATTATCATCATCGTTATCATCATCAACATCATCATCATCTATATACTGCCCCATAGCTGAAGCTCCCTGGGCAGTTTACAAAGATTAAAGAGATTAGATTAAAAAGACTGACAATTAAAAATCAATATACAAAATTTAAATACAAAAACATAAAAATAGCTAACATTTAAAACAATTTGTAAACACTCAGCCAGGCCAAAGCTCATTTTGGAGTCAGTTAAAAACTCAACAAACGCTGTTAAATGCCTGGGAGAAAATGAAAGTCTTAACCTGGCGCCGAACAGATAACAATATTGGTGCCAGGGAGGCCTCATTGGGGAGATCATTCCATAATCAGGGGGCCACCACAGAAAAGGCCCTCTCCCTTGTTGTTGTCCTCCAAGCTTCCCTTGGAGTACATACTCATAGGAGGACCTCATATGTTGAGTGTAGTGTTTGGGTAGATTCATGTTAGGAGAGGCGTTCTGTCAGTTATTGTGGTCCCAAGCCGTGTAAGGCTTTAGCACCTTGAATCAGGCTCGGAAACGTACAGGCAGCCAATGCAAGCAGGCCGGAGTCGGTCTTATATGTTCGAACCTTCTGGTCCCTGTTATCATTAGTTCGTATGCTTTTCAGTTAGACCTTAGGTTCTACTTCCCCACGGCGCCTTGACAGTGTAAATAATAGTGCTGATAGATATTCACAAGAAAAATATTCCTAAGAAAGCACTAGATTAAAATTAAGACCAATAGTTGGATGTTCCTTGAATCACGGAAGGTGACAAAATTGTTAGGCATTTTTTTAGCATCAAACTACGTAAGATACAGAGAAAAAAATGTCTCCCCATTGTTTTATCCCTACCCCAACTAATTTTTCACAAACAAAATGGTCTCCCCAGCTTCTTTTCTCTCCCTAAGGAAAATATACCGGGGTTAATCTATCCTTCTCCTGCAGGGAGAAAAATCAGACAGGGGAAATTTTTTATTGGGAAATTACCCCACCTGCCATGTCACTATCTGATCAAATTTGGAGTCCCCCATGGCCACAGAAGAGTAGAAACGAAAACCTCTGGGGTAACTTTTAATGAAAAATAAAACAAAACTTTAAAAACAATCACAAAATGGTGTGGCTATAGAGAGTTGGCACTTGTTGTTAGTGATGTCACAGGCACTACCCAATAAGCTCCAATATCATTCACACAACTGCATTATAGACAGCCACACTCTTAATTACAATGGCCGCAATACCTGAGGAAAGATAAACATTTTCCCAGTGCTGGAATATTGCAGCTTGCATAATTATAAAATGTGATATGTTTGGAGAAAAATAATTCTGCTTTGATATCTGCATTTTTCTCAACAAATGAGAAATAGCTGCATATTTCATGTGCTCTAAACCTATGACTATGCGCTAAGACCAATATCATGTACATTCCACTGGCCATGTCTGCATCATGAAGAGTTGAGGTTGTGTCAATAAAAAGCTTTTCATATTTAGGTTTGGGGCACACTCCAACAAAAAGAGATTAGGTGCAATGAAGTCTCATTGAAAGCAATGGATTAGATTTGTTATATTTCAATCCCATTCCATTGCTTTTCCATTCATGACTTTTGGGTGCAGGAGTGGCCTTGGTGACTTAGGGTTTCTCCACACAAGGCTCATAGCCTGCGATCAAGATTGGTTCATCACAGAAGTTTACAACTCCTTTACATGATGTTGTCAAGCTCCAAAGTCCCTCCCATGCTTTATGATCTTTATCTCGGCTTTGTAAAGCGCGGGAAAAGTGCAATTTTCTCTGGGAAGTACTATGAAGCACTTTACTGGCTAGGTGCATTTCTGTAATTGCACTATGGACCACACCGCCATCTAGTTGCTGTAAAATGAAACATATAGAACTTGCTAAGAAAGAAAACCCTGAAAAAAACAGCTTGTGTCAACCCGTGTAAAGAAGGAGATCTTAATACCACAAAGAATCCAGAAGCAGAAGTCCCAGTAAGGATGTGGGATTTTAGCCTCATGTAGAGAAGCCCTTCTTGTGAGAAGCCATACCTATGTGACTCCGGGGGGTTGGCACACTCATTGCTGTCAACCATACACATGTGAAATTCATAGCCCATGACTCCAACCCCTGCCATTACCTGCACTGCAATAAAGGTATGTGACATGGCTGGCTGTACATGGATGGAATGTGACTTGTGTGCCATTGTAGTCTCTTAACTGTTTGTAATCCACCCAGAGAACATTTGTTGTTAGGCAGATTAAAAATATAATACATAAATACAACACCAGCATTGAGCTGCCACACATATCTGAATAGTGGTGATGGTTCCCAATTAGGCCTGAGCAATAGTACCTCTTTTTATTTTTAAACTAGCTGTACCCTGCCACACGTTGCTGTGGCTCAGTCTGGTTAAATTGAAAAGAAAGAAAAGACAAAGCGGATGTTTCTAATGTTTAATTTCACAATGCTTGTGGATATACAATATTTTTAGTTGTTCCATTGTCTGTGTAGATATAGAGATTGTCTGGTTTGCCGACTCTAGAACACGCAACATATAATTGTCCATGTGAGAAGCAATCTGTGTCTAGATCTAAACCGCACAATTCTAAAGATTCGCCCTGAGCTTTGTTGATGGTGATTGCAAACGCCAATCGAATTGGGAATTGCAATCTCTTAAATTGAAATGGCATATCTGTTGGAATCATAGGAATGCGAGGAATGAGGACATCTTCACCTTTGAAAGGTCCTGTCAAGATTGATCTCCGACTATAACAATTGCCACTTCGTCTATAGTTGGAGCATTGAATCTTCGCACATGTTCTCCAGCAGGCGTTTTGTCAGCATGAATAACAATCTTGTGTGTATCAGATGGCATCATGTCAATTGCTGTTTTGAACAAATGTACTAAATTGTTTTTTTCGTGAAGTAGCTGTTGCAGTTTTGAAACGATGGACCTTTTTATGCCGGTATAAATTCCGCAGCGTGCATTCAATTCATCATTGCCATCACCAATGAAATACATTTGTAGGAATTTATGTTGACTATCTTGAAATGGAAGGAAGGAGCCGGCTTTATGATAAATTTGTCAAAGCAGAAATGCTCTGATTCTGCGGTATATCCGGCAAGCAAAGTTTGTAATGGCTCTGGTGGTCCTCCAAGTTGAGGCAGTTTAATTTTTCCAGCAGCGCAACACATTCCTTTTGTTTCTCCATTAAATTTAAGAGCCTTGCAATAAGGACACACTTCAGTCATAGTGCCGATGAGAACATGCCGCCTCAAACTATAATCATCAGCTGGGTTGTACCGGAATGCAAGGCGATTGTAATCGTGTGATTGTTTACCACGGAGTCGTGTTTGACGCTGATGTGCTGTTTCTCGTTGAGGTCTTTTTTATTTTTAAATTGATGTATCATTGCCAGTAGATGGCACTTGTTTCTTTAGAGAGCAGAGAGCAGTTTGTTTAGAGTCTTTTGCATATATGGGGCACAGACAGATGAGCTTTCCATTCAAATTCTTATGTGCTTCCCTTTGTACTGGTCAAATTGGGCTCATCCATCACCGCCTGCATTTTGTATCCTATTTTTATTGTGACCTAACCGTAACATACCCTTTGAATCCAACTAGCCTCCTTCCATGAACTGCTTTCTTCTACAGCTCTTAAAGAATGTAAGACAGACATCAGCTCTTAATACTTCTGTGACTGGCCTGCTTCCGTCCTGATGTTAAAAAAAGGATTCAGAGGGCTCAGCTAATACTCTATCCAATTTAAGAAGAGGATTTAATGACCCAGTTTTATTACTTAGTGGCTGCCCCAAAGGCTGGATCTGAAAACTGTGTTAAAAAATACGGTTGTCTCCAAAGGAAATAAATTGAAACAAAAACTTTTATAGGAAATGCTCATTTTTCTTGTGTAAAACATTTCAGTCCATGTCCACATTCCTGCATTCATGCAAAACAAATTTATTTTTTGCTGATAGTAGAGGTTTTCTCCTCCTGTTTATTTCTGCTGTAAGGTCATTCATTATATTTGGTAGTTACGATAGCTCCATTCATTTAAATGTCTTATCATCCACACATTAAGTTTAATCATGTCTCAGAAATGTTGATTCCAGTTATTTGGTTACTGCTATCCTCACTTTTTGAATACTCAGGGACATTACTGTATCCTCCCCACCTCTGCAAGATCACTTATTGAACTCCTGTGATTTAAGGCTAATTCATACGGCCTTTTGCAGCCTTACGCAATCTTTTTTGGGTTGGTGTGCACATTTGGAATCTTGCAAGTGTTGTAGGTGTTCTCACAAAATGGCTGTCATGGGGAGGGCTTGCCCATTCATAAAATGGCTACCATGGAGGGCATGGCTGGTCACAAAATGCTCATTTCCCAGAAGGCAAACAGGTGACAGTAAAAGAAAAGTAACCTCTCCAAGAACCTAAGTCAAAGGCAGGGGTGGGGCCTGAATTTTTTTTTTAAAAAAAAAACTTAAGAAATTAAATAAACATTAGTAAAGGCAGGGAGGCTGGCAGGGGCCAAGAGACTTAGGGGGAATCTATGCAAGGTTCACCACATAGTAAAGCAACAATGGGAGTGCTTCAACCCACACAATTCAGTTCAATTGATCATCCTCCACATTAATTGTTTTACCACTCAACTACCATTCTCTTTCCATGTTGCACAATAAAAACATAAGAAGAGCCCTGCTGGATCAGACCGATGGTCCATCTAGTCCAGCAATCTGTTCACACAGTGGCCAACCAGCTGTCGACCAGGGACCAACAAAGCAGGACATGGTGCAACAGCACCCTCCCACCCATGTTCCCTAGTAACTGGTGTGCACAGGCTTACTGCCCCGGATACTGGAGGTAGCACATAACCATCAGGGCTAGTAGCCATTGATAGCCTTCTCCTCCAGCAATTTATCCAACCCCCTTTTAAAGCCATCCATATTGGTGGCCATCAGTACATCTTGTGGTAGTGAATTCCATAATGTAACTATGTGCTGTGTGAAGAAGTACTTCCTTTTATTTGTCCTGAATAATTCTGGGTTGTTGCAAGTTGGGTGCCAGCTGCAGCTGAAGCAATCTCACATGGGCTTCAGCACAAGCAGAACACATCACTGAAACCCGCAGTCACAGCATGCTAACTGGATCAAAATTTGATTTGCATGTCCAGAAAAATGATGTGGTACCATTATACTGACACTGTGCCACTTCAGAATGGTACCACTATTTACACATCACATTTATACATTTTTTTTTTAAAAAAAGAAATACTCTAAATAAAGGCTCCCTGAGTTTGGAAAGTTAGTACATCAGGAAAAAAAAAGTCTTCTAGATTTATTTTGCTTAGATAGAAATTTATATCTTATCCTTCTAGTGGCTAGAGTGTCTCACAAAAATGTGTCTTCACTACAATGTGAAGTAACACCATCTATTCCATTAAAATTTAAAAAACAACAACCACAGAAGCAGAAGCATTAGATAAAATAAACTTTAAACAAAGAAAATGCTTAGTACGAAAAAGCTTGCTGGGATAGAAATGTGTTCATGAACCAGCAAAGGGCATCCAGAAAGGGGTCACCATCAACAGGGCAATATCAGTGCAGCCACTCCGAAGGCTTTATTAATCAACATCAATTGTGCCTCCCATCTAGGTGGGACACAGAGAAAAGGAGGCATAACATCCTTCTGATATTATGCAGAAGGCATTTTGGCATGGGAGGAGGTAATCCCATAGGCATTAATGTCAGGGGTGCGGTCGCACCCCCTTGATGTCATACAGTCCGTGGAGGGCTGGGTGGGGCTCATTTGGCCTGCTCATCCCTTTTTGGTTCTGCACCTTGCTCTTGGGAGAAAGGGTTTCTGTGCTGAGGAACTTTATGTAATCTGTACAAATCTCTTAGAAAAAACAATGTTTTTAAGACCGTTCTCCCCATAATAATGGATTTTTCTCCATTGTATGGTAAATAGAAGTTAATGTATTGACTCAATAACTAGCATATAATTTAGTGCATATTTTCCTTTGGCTTGGGCAAAATGCAAAATAGCAGGGGGGGGGGGACAAACCGAAAAAAGCAGCAACCTGTCATTGGTTGAAAGCTCTAATATAAATATGCGTAATTTGCTGGAATGAATGCAGTAATTGTGCTCCTGCTAAATCCAATAATAAGGTAATGACTGATGGTAGCCTAAGGGCTGACGACTTCATTTTCCTCCCTCCTCCTAAAAGGTTAGATCTTTTTAGGGCTGGTTCACACATGTATGTAATGTATTCAACTTGATCTCTGACCCTTGCCCTTCAAGTGAAGCTCACTGACTTGGCCTATTCTCCAGTATCTATGGTTCCCAGCATGAAAGGCCACCAAAAAAATTCCCATAACCCAGGGGTGAGCCCTGATGTACCCCTTGGGAATCATTTTCTTTAGCAGTAGCCTTAGGGAAGTAGCAGCTTCTGTAAGTCAACCTTGAGAAAAGGGGACCATAATGTTATGAACAAACAGATCATCTGTTCTTGGAAAGACTAATTCCGCAGTGCTATATTTAAACTCTTCTCCCGGTTATTTTTGAGACACTATGAAAAAAGAAGCAGCTCAGGCCTACTTTCTAAATTACTTTCTCATCCTGGCAAGACGTATCTGGTCTATTGCCTCAAGATCTACCATTGAATGTTGTGGTTCTTGCAGTGTGCTAAACAAAAAACATTGATCAAGATAATCACTGTAATGCATTGAAGCCCACCTACTAATATGCTCTGCATGCCACAACACTAAAGAAGATGTTGTGTCCTCAAGGTGGGGTGTCTATAAGACCCATTTACCCCACTGTAGCTGTGCAGTGGCACTGCGTTGTTTATATGACGCAACCACCAACTAGCAGCCATGTTGGGCTTTACCCCCTGAAACAGCTTTTTAAGTTTGGATTTACCACAACTTTTTCCTTTCTTCTGAGGTCACCACATTGTTTCTTCGTGTGTCAGTGGTGGCCTCGGTTCGGGTTATAGAAGTAGGCAGATCGGTAAGCATTTCCTCATCAGGGTAGTGGGTGGGCTTAACAAGCCAAATGGCTGCTAGTGCTGTGGCTTATAGCCTGCTCTTCCTTCTGTCATCTAACATCATCGCAACTGCTTCAGTGCTGTGGGGTTTTGAGGGAAATGCCAGTGCAGCATTGTATAGGTGAAAAAGCAGGAGAGTTTCTAAATCAAGACTTGGGCCAGATCTACACCAAGCAGGAAATGACACTTTGAAAAAGGTTTGAAAACTGTATATAGAGTGTGCCCTGGACCCCAACACTTGTCACTACTGTTATAAACCATTTAAAAGCAGTATTGTAGATCCTGCCTTGTTCACCTGACTCGCTTTGCTGTCTCACTTCATAAAATTGCCCAATTTTTTATGCTGAGAAGAAATAAAAAGCACAGATAGCTGCTTTAGTCCACTAAAAAACAAAGAATCCATAGTAGGGGAATCTCTCTTTTAGGACCATCAGGGGAGGGGAGGGAACCCACAGGATGGAATTTTTCTGCAAACCCCATCAACCCTGGAGCCAGTTCTGGTTAGAAATATATACTTACACAGAGATGAGGCAGGCGTGGGGGAAGAAGTTCGGGATGGTTGCAGCCCCATTTGTTATAGAAGGTGGAACGTCATTTGGGCAGAACAGAACATCAGGGGGAGTGGTGTTTAGTGGCTAGCATCCATGAGAATTGGGCCTAAATATCTTTAGGATCAGGGTGTCATTCTGTTTACAGAGATAACTCTTCTTCTTGATTTCCAGAGGGCAGCTGTGTTTGTCTGTTGCAGCAAAAAGGTGGCAGAAGACTAATTTTTGTTCTTCTTTGTGAGACTGCTGCAAAATGTTCATGCCTTCTGTTTGCTCTTTCAGCCGTAATGCCTACCACATTCCTCTGCCCACAATTGCCACCCAACCAACACCAGTGGCTCACTTTGGCATTAACTCCTTTCTCAGTTATTGGGTGGACATTTTAGGGTGGCCAGGTGGCCTATTTTACAAAAGATAGTTCTCTATTTGAAGGACTGCCAGAGGACTGTCTTCTGTATGAAAGGCTGTCCTGTCCAATTCCAGTTTAAAGATAAAGAAGCTTCAGAAGAGTTGCCCATCAACAGTCAGCACCAGGGCAGTAGACTGAGCAGGCAAGGACACAGGTCACCTCTTCACATTTCTCCACAGTATGATGAGATGTAATGCATTTCTATAAAATTTTCATATTTATTTATTATATTGCAACTTTATATTTATCCAAATACATATTTATTTATTTATTACATTTCTATACCGCCCAATAGCCAGAGCTCTCTGGGCGGTTCACAAAAATTAAAACCATTCATAATATAAAACAACAGTATAAAACCATAATATAAATACAATAAAAAAGCTCAAACAGATAAAAACAGCAGCAATGCAAAATTACAAATTTAAAACACCATGTTAAAATGTATTTATAGATTGTTAAAATGTTGGGAGAATAAAAAGGTCTTCACCTGGCGTCTAAAAACATATAATGTAGGTGCCAAGCGAACATAAATTAGCACATGCAAAATGTTGTAAAAATTAGGGATGTGCCCCGCTTCTAATCGGACCGGCGAATTAGAAGCAGAGCGGGGTGCTTCGCCTCCCCTTAAAGTGGAGGCGAAGAGGATTGGGGGGCCGGCGGAGCGTTGCGAAGAGGATCGAGGTGAAGGCGGATCCTTTGCCTCGATCCGGAGCTCCGCAAGAAAGGTAAGTGGGGTTTACCGGGCCCTGCCGCTGTCGCCCATGCGGCGACAGCGGCAGGGCCCGGTAAAAAACCCCTCCCTCCTCTCCCTTACCTGCGTCCGTCCGCAGTCCCTCGGCTTCTTCAATTGAGCCTGAGCCATGGGCTTAATTAAAGAAGCCGAGGGACCGCGGACGGACGCAGGTAAGGCCCCCCTCCCCCTTGGTCCCTTACCAGGCTCTGCCGCTGTTGCTGCACGGGCGCCGGTGCCGGCAGGGCCCGGTAAACCCCCCTCCCTCCTCTCCCTTATCTGCATCTGTCCGCGGTCCCTCGGCTTCTTCAATTGAGCCTGTGGCTCAACCAGGAAGTCTAGGCCACACTTGTGGCCCAGACTTCCTGGTTGAGCCACGGGCTCAATTGAAGAAGCCGAGAGACCATGGACGGACGCAGGTAAGGCCCCCCTCCCCCTTGGTCCCTTACCGGGCTCTGGAGGTAAGGGAGAGGAGGTAGGGGGCCTTACCTGGCGCCACTCCCCTCCACTGCGGGGCTCCGATTCGGAGCTGGAGCTCCGTGGCGAAGTGGAGTGGACTATGGGCGGAGCGGCGCGGGGCAGAGCGGGCCTGATCCGAAATTTTCAGATCGGCCCGCGGAGCAGATCGGGGGGTCCGTGCACACCCCTAGTAAAAATCACTGTCCTCTTTTTGGGTGATGCATTTTCTCTTTTTTGGTGTTCCATGAGTGGCCACCTTATATATATTCGAATATATAAATTAGCACATGCAAAATGTAATAATAATAATAATAATAATAATAATAACAACAACAACAACAACAACCACCACCACCACCACCACCACCACCACCACCACCACCACCCATCTCTCGCTCTGGATCGAGGCAGAAAACACTGCAAAACAGTGTCCTCTTTTCGGGTGATGCATTTCCTCCTTTTTGGTGTTTCATAAATGGCCACACTCCCCAGGATCTGTCATGATCTCTCAGCTTAACTTTAGGGTGACCATATGAAAAGGAGGAGAGGGCTCCTGTATCTTTAACAGTTGTATTGAAAAGGGAATTTCAGCAGGTGTCATTTGTATATATGGAGAACCTGGTGAAATTCCCTCTTCATCACAACAGTTAAAGCTGCAGGTGCCCTGCCCTCTTTTAAATCTGGTCACTCAAGTATAGCTCCTGCAGCTTTAACTGTTGTGATGAAGAGGGAATTTCACCAGGTTCTCCATATATACAAATGACACCTGCTGAAATTCCCTTTTCTATGCAACTGTTAAAGGTACAGAAGCTCTGCCCTCCTTTTCATATGGTCACCCTAGCTTAACCACCTTGAGCTCGGTCCAAATCCCCCATTCTCCAACTCAAATGCAGCAGAGGAGCTAAGTCAGAGGACAGTGCAGGGCCTCAGAGTCACAGGCAGCCTTGGGTGGCAGAGCCAGTCTGAAATGCAGCACTTCAAACAAAGTCTCGGATCAAACCAGGGCCAGATCTACATCAAGCAGGATATAACACTGAAGCAGGATATAACACTGAATATGGAGTGTGTTCTGGGCCCCACTGTTGTCACTACTGTTATAAACTGCCCTGGAAAGGCAGTGCAACAGAGAGCATAACAAGGACATAAGAAGAGTCCTGCTGGATCAGACCAAAGGTCCATCTTGTCCAGCATTCTATTCACAGTGGCCAATCAGATGCCCACGAGAAACTCACAAGGAGGACATGAGTGCAACAACACCCTCCCACCAATGTTCCCAAACAATTGGTATATATAGGCATACTGCCTCTGATACTGGAGGTAGGATATAGTCCCAATGACAGGATAATCACATGGACAGGAGCACTGGGCTCCTGTATCTTTAACAGTTGTATAGAAAAGGGAATTTCAGCAGGTGTCACTTGTATGCATGCAGCACCTGGTGAAATTCCCGCTTCATCACAAAGGGTCCATCTAGTACAGCGCTCTGTTTACACAGTGGCCAACCAGCTGTTGACCAGGAACCCACAAGCAGGACACGGGTGCAACAGCACCCTACTGCTCATGTTCCCCAACAACTGGTGTATATAGGCTTACTGCTTCTGCTACTGGAGGCTGCCTGCACATGCACCTTCTGGTGCCAGTGGTCTCTAGGGCTCCTCTGGCTGCAGTAGGTTCATCTGTGGCACCCCCATCCACAAGTCCCATAAGGCCCACTGTCGCTGAAGGGCCTTGTGTAGCCTCTCTGGGGAAGTCAGGGGTGCCTACAGTCATGTGGGAGTCAGGGCTTCCTGTGGGATTTTTGGCCTTCAAATCTTCATCAGAGGAGGCGGCATCCAGGCTAGGGCCTAGGCCAGTCATAAATGGTTGTTTGGGAGGAGAAAATGGTTGGTAGTCATTACAGACTGGTTGGTGGAGTTAGGATGGAGGGGGGAGAAAATGGTATGATCCTCTACTCTGAGCTTTGAAGGGGGGAAACAGTACACAAATATAATAAATGAATGAATGTTACCCTGGCCAGCTGATTACCTTTGCTACTTTTAAAGCCGCTCCATCTGTATTGACATGCATGACTACGCCATTTCAAACATGCCCGTCCAAAGCTCTTTATAATTACAGCCCTACTTCTCCCCTCCCCTTCTCTATAAGATCGAGCTCCACAGAGAGTAAAAAAAACCCACAAAAAAAACCCATAGGAGACACTGTAAGGTTTATTTGTATCCCCACCCAAAAGGTTGCAGGGATTCAAGGAAGCAGCTGTCCTAGTTTTGGCATTTCTGAGACATCCTCTCTGCAACAGACACAATGCGATTTCCTTTGCCTTCTGCCAACCTTGAGAGTTTGCAAAGGTGATGAATTAGCCAATTGACAACAAGTTCACGAATTGTTTTCTTCAACATTCAACTCTGCATGGTACTTGAGCAGCGCCTGTTACTCAACTTTCCAGGGAAATCTACTATATCAGGCTTTGCTAGCTCTTTCTTGGATTATTGATTTATCTCTGTGAGCTGTGTTTGCTGGGAACCATCTTCTTTTTTCTAAATTTACCCCTATGCATATACATTTCCATATGCAAATGTCATGCGAATTGGTGTCCTCAGGATTTTGGTGATATGTATATAGCCTACCTCAGGCATACCACGAGGAAAGGTGACAGTTAAATGACTCAACCGGCGATTCGGAGCCACCCAGGGCAAAGAGCCAAAGGTATGCAGCAGAAAAGTCAGGGACTTACCCTGACTTTTCCTGCCTGAGTGAAGTCAGCATGGCTCTTCTGGTGTCTGTTCTTGTTCCAGCACAGCTCTGGGGGCGTTCCCAGGTGGAAGGCAACCTTAGGGTGACCATATGACCGGATTTGACCAGATTTGTCTGGGTTTTTTGATGACAAATCCAGGAGGAGGAGGGAAAATCCGGATTTTTCCAAAGAGCAGCTCTAATGGAATTAACAAAAATGCTAATAACTCCGTCATTTTTAAAGATAAAGACATGAAACTTGGCATGATGGTAGCTCTTAGGAAGGGCTTTAGTCATACCAAATTTGAAATAGATCTGTTCATCCATTGATTTTTTAGGAGTTTTTTTTAAAAAAATTAAGGTTTTAAAATTATTATTTTTAAAATCGTCATTTTTAAATACAAAGAGATAAAACTTTGCATCATGATAGGATTTAGGTAGAACTTTAGCCACACCAAATTTGAAACAGATCTGTTCATCCATTGATTTTTTAGGAATTTTTTAAAAATTGAGGTTTTAAAATTATTATTTTTTAAACTGTCATTTTTAAAGCTAAAGAGCTGAAAGTTGGCACCATGATAGCTTTTAGGTAGAGTTTTAGCCATACCAAATTTGAAACAGATCCGTTCATCCATTGATTTTTAGGAATTTTTTAAAATTTGAGGATATAATTTTTTTTTTTTAAAAAAAATATTTTTAAAGATAAAGAAATGAAACTTGGCACCCTGATTACTCTTAACAAGGACTTCAGCTATGCCAAGTTTGAAACAGTTCTGTTCATCCATTGAGTTTTAGGATTTTTTTTAAAGTTTGAGGTTTTAAAATTATTTTTTAAAAATGTCATTTTTAAAAATAAAAAGCTGAAAATTGGCACCATGATAGCTCTTAAGGAGAGATTTAGCCATGCCAAGTTTGAATCAGATCTGTTATCCATTGTTTTTTAAGGATTTTTTTAAAAAGTTCAAAGTTTTAAAATTATTGTTTTTTAAAACTGCTGGAGCCATATCTTTCAAACTCAGGTTGTCAAACCTCCTCTTTGGGGTGTTGCCATATTGAGCAGTTTCAGCCCTTGGCATTAAGGGGATCTCCAGTCTTTAGGTAAGAAGTCCTGGGCAAGCAGAGCACCTTTCCTGTTGCAGATTTGGTGTGCAGTCGGGTACCTGGAGCTCAGCAGAGGCAAGGCATCCACAAATCAAAATGTGGGAAAGGAGAGGTCAGTCAAAGCCGCCCACAGGGCAAAACAGAATGGGCCAGAGGCCTTTTCCTCAAATTTCCACATCATGGGCAATGAAGGGTCATCTTTAGAGAAAAACTTGCATGACCAACACTAGGGTGCCAGTCGAGAGAGAGGCTCTCTTCTTTGTGGATGCCCTGTTGCTGCGAATGTTGGAACCTGGCATATCATTGCTTTGCTTCGCTACCACTTCCCTTCCACTTCACTTTGTACACTTGTGAACTAGGCTCTGACTGCACTGCTGGGATGCAATGCAGAACATTTGAAATGCATACCAGAGAAAAATAGATAGATTTGTGGCTTTGGCTGGCTGGCATATCTCTTAGAGACAGAGTTATACTGAAAACACAACTCAGAGATGGCTGTAGCTGAGCCCTGAGAGGCTGCTATACCACACAGAGCCTTTTTAAGAGTGTCTCAAGAGTCTAGTTTTGGTGCAGGCGGAGGCGGCTGGTGGTGGAGTTTTTAAAAAAACCAAGAGTCACCAGATGCAACCAAGCAATAAGCTGTTGCCCTACCCCCAGCCACAGGGTACAAGTGCACAGCCTGGCTGGACCGTTGGGAGACTTTGGCAGAGAGAGAAGGGTGTGGGGGATTATTTGAGGCTGGAAATGTTGGCAGGCTGGCATAAGGCGGAGAGAGGCTGAAGGCAACCCAGATGCACCTGTAGCTTGGCCCTGAGGCTGGCTTGCCACACAGAGTGTTTTAAGAGTTCACCAAAGTTGTGCAAGAGGTGAGGAGGTGGAGGCAGCTGGTGGCAGAGGTTTTTAAAGTATTGGGCAAAAGGCGGGATATAATTATAATAATAATAATAATAATAATAATAATAATAATAATGTACAGTCTTGTGAAAATGAAAGTACACCCTCTTGGAATTGTATGTTTTTACATATCAGGACATAATAACAATCATCTGTTCCTTAGCAGGTCTAAAATTAGGTAAATACAACCTCAGATGAACAACAACACATGACATATTACTCCGTGTCATGATTTATTTAACAGAAATAAAGCCAAAATAGAGAAGCCATGTGTCAACCTATACAAATACAGAGTGCTCCTCATTCAAGCCCTTGTCTTTATAGTGATGAAGCTGCCACCTTATTTAGAACTTTAGGGGCTTTTAAAGATTGCACACGAGGAGAACAACCAAAAAGGGCTACTGTCTTCTTGTGCCAAAAGAGCTGTGCTTAACCCAGGACCAGAAAATTAAATGTGTTCAAGAGCGGACAAATTTAGTTAATAATCCAAAAACAAAACAAAACTGAGCATTATCTTTCATTCTTGTTTTCCCTACAGTAATGAGGAGAGAATTCAGGCAGAAGCACACACCATGCAAAATTGTCAGCTGCCCTAAAGCTTTACCCAGGGAACATTCAAGGTTATTATCAACGTGGCTATCATCTACTTGCTTGGGAGTGTGTTTCGGTTGGGGACTGCTGCTGAAGCTTGCCTTGTGTGGTTTGTGGTACTATCCCACAAACACTATAGACTCCAGAAAACCATAATTCCTTGTTTAATCAAATTGATTTTAGCTCTAATTGCATAAAATAACCTACTTCTAATTCTCCTGTCAGGGAGTTCATCAGTAGTAAGCTAGGCCACAATCGGATGTCCGTGAAAGAATGGACACAGAGACGTTGTTTGGAGCCCTATGAGATGGGACAAAAAGTTGAGTTTGAAAATGCCTCTAGAGCCCAATGTAGTTGTAAATCACTGTATCAATAATGCTTGCATCTTCATGGATGCAAAAGGGGAACTTGACAACACATCCCATGACAGTTGATAATAAATGTCTCAGAGCTATTCCAAACTGAAAATTCTATCCTGGAATATCACTGGTTGGAATGCTAAAATGAGAGACAGTGATTTAGCTGAATTTATAAATTCCTTTGATGTCTTGCTCTGCCAGGAAACACGGCGTTAAAGGGGCACCCTGCCCCCGCCCCCCAGTATCCAATTGCTAGTCCGGGAATTGGGAAAGCGACCTGTTCTGGATGAGGTGGCGCTCCCTCTGAAGGAGTAGGTACGTAGCTTGGGAGTACTCCTAGGCCCATCATTGTCACTGGATGCCCATGTCGACTCTGTGGCATGGAGTACTTGGGGTCAGCTTCGGCTGACCCGCCAGCTACAGCCTTTCCTGGACAGGAACAACCTAGCCACAGTAGTGCATGCACTGGTAACTTCCCAATTAGACTACTGCAATGCACTCTACGTGGAGCTGCCCTTGAAGACAACGCGGAAGTTGTAGCTAGTGCAAAATGCAGCAGCTAGACTGCTGGCGGGTACATCTTACAAAGACCATATAACACCGGTCTTAAAGGAACTGCACTGGCTGCCTATAGGCTTCCGGTCGGAATTCAAGGTGTTGGTAATGACGTTTAAAGCCCTAAACGGCTTGGGACCTCAATACTTGAGAGAGCGCCTCTCCTTATATATGCCTGCCCGAGACCTTAGATCTGTTGGAGGAGCCCTTCTCCGCATCCCACCAATGCAACATATACGCTATGTTGGGACAAGGGAGAGGGCTTTCTCTGTTGTGGCACCCCAACTGTGGAATGCCCTCCCCTTGGAGGCCCGATTGGCACCAACTTTGATGGCATTTCGACGCCAAGTAAAAATATGGCTTTTTAACAAAGCTTTTAACTCACTGGCACATTGTTTTAACTGTTTTAACTGCTTTTACTGTTTTTAAATTATATATATGTTTTAACTGTGGTTTAAACAATATATTTAATTTGTTTTGAACTGTGCATATTTATTGTTTTATACTGTATGTTTTTAATTGTACACCGCTCTGAGATCTTAATGATATAGGGTGGGATATAAATGTTTTAAATAAATAAATAAATATGGCACTCTTGAAAAAATTTAAGCTTGTAGGGTTTTTTTCTGCTTTTGTTTTTTTAAAAAATATTTACTTACCACCATAACATTCTAGGCAGGAAGTGAAGGCCACTTGGGATAAATTAGAACAATACTTCATTATGATAGAATCACATTACCCTTCTGCTCATTTAATTATTGCCAGTGACCTTAATGCAAGGCTTGGTTCAGGTAGCAATATCTTCTAAACGCTGGCATTTGAGGGATTTCAGTGGAGCCCCAATCAACACTACCAGATCCTTTAAACATCAAAGAATCAGTTGTGTTTTTTCCAGCCACGAATGGAGAAATCAAGGATCTGCTTGCCAGGCCTGCTGTAGCTGGAAAGAATAGGCTAGTAGGGACTTTCCTTTAGGCGCAAGCCTTTCTCACTTTCAGCTTAGTCAGCAGAGAGGCGGGAGGCTCAGAGGGTCTGGCAGAGTATACTCCCTTTTTGCCAGGCCTCACCCCTTTTTATCCAGCATCCATTCATTATTTCCCACTAGACTGCTTCTTTATTCCTTGTGGACTATAAGCTATCATTCTTTGTTCTGTTAAAAGAGACTGTTGAATAAAGAATTATTTGTTGGATTCAAAGAGAGGCTTGAGTTTAACTGGCTGAAAAGTTCCTATGCATAGGACATATAGGCATGGAGACAGCACACCCCTGTTTAGCTCATTTTATTAGATGTACAGGTCTGATAATTCTAAATGGAAACCAGCAGATTGATAAGAAAGGGGAATATACTAATACTGGATTATATGATTTAAGAATTAGCATTTGATTTTTGTAAAGAAAAAAAATGGCTTGACAGTGATCATTTGCCATTGATTACTCATTTGGCCAACCCATCCTGCCTTCATTTAGCTTCAAAGTGTTCTTATAATTGTGAATTGGTTACTTCAAAAAAAGAAAGAATTAAATGGGACTTAAAAATGGAAGAAAAAATGTCATTATTACTTAATTCCTCAGAGTTTATATTCTTGAAGTTAGCAATTATAACTCCAGATAGGGACACTGACATGCTGCAATTTTTGATCAATTAGTTCTTGCTCTTCAGAAGAATATTAGTGCTGATAGGGTACAACCAAAAGAAGCCCTGTATTTCCAAATAAAAAAGACAATGTTAGAATCTTACCAGATACCTTCTTCCACTTAAAGAAGTATAAGTCCCTAATGGCTTATAAAGAATAGCTGGTGATGTGGGAATTGTGGAAGCTATTGATAGCTGCTTCCTCCATCAAAGGTAGTAAACGTTTTCACGTAGGCCTAGAGGCCCCTATGGAATTCCAGACTATTGTAGTCTGGGAACAACATTTCTGTAAGATCTTTAATGACACAAACATCCCCTTAACTGACCAGAGAGTAGGGGCCCTTCCACACGTCGTCCCCAGAGCGCATCTATTCGACCCCAGTGCACTCTGAGGACGATCGTGAAACTAGCCTATAAAAGAAACGACGAAAAGACGTCCTCCGCGCCGGCACCGGCGCTACCCAGCTTCCTGCTTCCCGCCCGGGACAGATAGCTCGGCGGAAGAAGGCGGAGGAGAGAGCGGAAGCAGCTCTCTCTCCAACCATCTTCAAAAAAAGCTCTCCGAGCTGGCCGGGGAGCAGGAAGCTGGGTAGCGCCGGCGGCAATGGCGCCGAGGACATATTTCCCAGCTTCCTGCTCCCCGGCCGGCTCGGAGAGCTTTTAAGGCAATAATTATTCCATTTTTTAAAAAAGGGATGTAAATCTGACTCCTCTAATGCCTGCTATCTGTCATTGCTAAATTATATGCCAGCCTTTTAAATATTAAATGTGAGGCTTGGCTTGACACAAAATATTCTGGGTGAGGAGCAGACAGGATTCGGAAAAGGTAGTTTTACCACAGATCACTGTAATATTTCATATTCTGTTTCTGCCAATATTCTATTTCAACCACTAAGAGGCTATTTGTAGCTTTTGGTGGATCTTAAATCAGCCTTTGATCTAATGCAAAGTATGAAAGTCTGTGGGCTAAGTTAAGACTACAATATTTGACAAAAGGTTGCTTTATCTTACAAAGCAATTATATTCAGAAACCTCCATGGAAATTCGATGCAGAGTTGCCCTTTCAAATTCTATGAAGTCACCCAGAGGAGTTAAACGGGGTGTGTGTATGTGTGTGTGTGGGGGTGCATTTTAGCTCCTCTTCTGTTTAATCTTTACATCAATGATCTCTCTCCAACTCCTCTTAATTTCATATCCCAAAACTTGCAGAAACACAGGTGCCCTTACTACTTTATGCTAACAATGCAGCTCTTCTTTCTAAAATGTATATTGGTTTAAAATATTTATTAAAGGAATTCTCCAGTTATTGTGAGAATTATTTGTGAACCGCCCAGAGAGCTTCGGCTATTGGGCGGTATAAAATGTAATAAATAAATAAATAAATAAATAAATAGCTCTCTTGCTAGGACTTGAAGATAAGAGGGTTTCTGTTTGATTTCTGATTAAATGCTGGTGAAATTATAGTATTATGATCCACTTTTCAACTTCCTTATAGATCTCAGGTCTGGAATCTGGCTTAGAATCACACAATATGTTTAGTACAGATCCTGTTCCTTAGAAATCATTTGGTAAAATGAGAGAAGCAAACAGCCGTTCACTAACATTGAAATGACTGACAGCTCCTAGTTCCAGATGCTCAGCTCATTAAGTGAATAGCAAAGCTGCTGAGGAAGAGGAAACACTAGAAGCTGAGATGGACCCACCCACATTTTGCCAAACATATCGGAGTACTGCAAGGCACGCCCCTGCAAAGTGCCTCAAACTCTTATTGGTAACATTAAATTGGACACCCTGAGATATCTACTCTGGTCCTTGTGCCTTAAGCAAGCTTCAGTCAAGCTTCAGAAAAGACCTTGAAAGTGGAACACTTTCCAAACTGTCCTCTCCATTCTTAGAAGAGATCACTTTCCATGAAAGCCATATGCTTGTTTATTCACTGGGCTCCCTAGAAGTAAGAATAGCATGTAAATCAGGACACGCTTGTGTAAGGATTGCAAAACACACTTGATCATGAAGCAGAGCATTGACATTAGTTAATGAGGCTATGAAGGGGCAGGCATTATCAAAAGGAAAGAAGAGGTTGGATCTGGGGGGAAAGGGAGTGAGGAGAGAAAGGAGATCTGTTAGAACGGCATTTTGTGCAAGACGCCAAGCAGATGGAGAACAAGCGGAGTACATTTTAAAGACTCTTCAGTACATTTAAGTGCAAGTTTCTATTTATGATTTTATCTTGCTATCTTATAATTTAATGCAAACTGCTTAGTTTTTTTTTAAAAAAAACATTAAGGGGTATAAAGGTATTATAAATGAAATAAATAAAATGTTTGAATTGTGGTGTCGAGGGGGGGGGGAATCACTATGGCCTCTTCCTGCTGTCCCACAATAGCAACGATCTGTTTACACAGGGAGAGAAAGAGGAAGTAGCAACGACCACGTGGCCCCATTCAGGGACCAGTTTTATCACACACTTTTCCTGCATACAGCAGGAAATGGCGGCACATTCCATTTAAAACAGAAGGTCAAATTAAAAGGGGTTTATTTTGTGTTTGAAAAAACGAGAGGAAGGAGTCGGAGAGGAAGGAGGCGGACGACATCTAAAGGACGCTCGAACTTCCGTAAGTGGGCAGTACCGAGCATGTGATAAAACACTCGCCTGATGATGCTCAAAGTTAACAAGAAAGTAGAGGCTAGCAGCTTGTTGCATGGTTTCCTTTGTCTATTCCTTAGGCCATGTAAAGCATGCAGGCTAGACCAGAAATCCAAGATGAACAGCTTGGTTTTATTTGGAGTGGGTGTGGGGAAGTATAAGAAGAGCCCTGCTGGATCAGACCGAGGGTCCATCTAGTCCAGCACTCTGTTCACACTGTGGCCAACCAGCTGTCGGCCAGGGACTCCCAAGCAAGAGATGAATGCAACAGCACCCTCCTGTCCATGTTCCCCTGCAACTGGTGCACACAGGCTTATTGCCTCTGATACTGGAGGTAGCACACAGCCATCAGGGCTAGTAACCGTGGATAGCCTTCTCCTCCAGGAATTTATCTAATCCCCTTTTAAAGCCATCCAAATTGGTGGCCATCACTACATCTTGTGGTAGTGAGTTCCATAATTTAACTATAAGAACATAAGGAGTGCCATGCTAGATCAGACAGAGGCCTCTGATGCATCTTGGAAAAAATGCTCGTACCAAAAGAGCTGCCAGAAACAATGTAGTACCAACTTCTATTGGAGCTCTAAACTACCACGGTCTTTAAGAACTAAGAGCATTGTAACACAATAACGATGTATTTGGTTTTTTAACTTTTTTTCTCAAAAAGACAAAGTGGTTTACAAAAAATTGGACATATTAAAAACCACTAAGAAAAGTACCAGTACAAATAAACCACTAAAGACATTTTTTTAAAAAATATATGAAATGGCCTCTTCTCAGAATTCTCTAAATATCTCCAAACTGATCCCCCCCCCCCTCTTTCTTTTTAGCAGTTAATTGGTAAAGTGTCATTGTGTGGATCCCCATGCAAAGTCTTGATTTAGCAATGTGACCTCAAATATTCGATACTGTCACTCCAGTGCTGAAATGTCTTCTGGTTCTTGAAAGACAGCTGAGGCATCGGGAGGATTCAAAGTGCGCATTTGCAAATACAAACTACTATAGTGGACAGAGTATTAGACTGGGAGACCCAGGTTCAAATTTCCCCACTTAGGATGATATTTGGCCAGTCACTCTCTGTTAGTCTAATCCTCCTCCCAAGCTGTTGGTAGCAAAAAAAAAGGGGGAAGATCATGTTCACCCCTCTGAGCTCCTTTGGAGGAAGATCGGGATAAAAATAAATGTAATGAAAGAAATGGAAACTGCTTTGAGAATCGTTTAAGACTATGCAATTCATGTAGGTAGGTAGACAACTTGCATTAGCTAGCTAAAGATAAAATTAATGGCTCGTTGTAAATATTTTAATCCTACCTAGAGCTGGACATGTTGTCAGGTTCTGCAGAAATTTCTGTACCATGTTAGAAAATTCTAGCCATGTGGATTTCTAGATTCCCCCAGTTCAGGTGAGCAGATGTCAGGCCTGTGGGATCCCGAGACCCAGCAACCAGAGCTGGGTGCAAAAGACATACACTTACAATTAAAAGATGCTGAGCCCTGGAATTTGTTCTGAGTACTAGAACTGAATGGAGCTCAGCTCAGGGTACTTCTCCTGGTTACTGGAATCTTTCGGCGTTTCAGCATTAGAATATAGGGTGGGCATGGAAACAGTTTATTGGAATTATTGTTAAACAAGGGACGTCTTGAATGACTTTGCCAGTTGATCACTCAACACCCCGCAGCATCGCAGCTGTGTGGTGGGAGCGGCAAACCTTGGTAGGAGGGAGTGCGGGCTTTCCGAGCAGTAGCAGTGGCCAGACAGCTCATTGAGCCCACCTTCTCTGCCTGGCCTTCCTGCAGGTCCCCCAACCTACCCTGGGCATCGATCCTCCCCTGGAATGCCCCCAGCCTCAACCCGAAGTGAGGTCACCACCGACAGACATAGGTGGTGACCTCGGAATAAAGGATTAAGTCAAGATAAGTGGCTTTTTAAAAGCACAGTTCCAGGGAAAAAGCCCGAGGTGGCTGCAAGTTGACAGCTGCATCGTGTAAATAACACAGCGCCACTGTGCAGCCACCATGAGGTATACAGGGCAGATAGACGAGCCCCAAGAGGGAGTCAGAGATGCTTAGCAATGTCCCACAGTAATTCCCCTTCTGCCTCCCCCTGCTCTAGTTAGTCCCAAAATATTCCTGCCCTTTTCTTTTTGTTTTCCCTCTCTTGTCACATACACCCCTACCTTGTGCTTAGCAAGCAGTTCTTACAATGTGCTGTTTGTTATCCAAAATAAACACCGTGTGCCTCTGCTTCAGTTCCAAAAAAGGTCGATGGGTTTGGTCCAGCCCTCACGAGTGACCCTGGAATAACCACTCAATTGTGCTGAGGCCAGCTGCATTCATGGACACGATGATTCAAGGAGAACACACATGCCTGTTTTGAACAGTCTCTTTCCTTCTTCTTTTTTAATCCATGACTTGCCCATCAATGTGATGAGCACCAAGTAAACATCCTCACCTGTGCAGCGAGAGATGAAATGGAGAGATCACTTATTGACATTCTGCCTCCCTCCAGCACCTCAGAACAAAGTGCTTCTAAACTGGGGATGGGAGGGGGGAGGGAGAAATGAAGCAGAACAAAACGGTCAGCTGGTAAACCCTTTGAGATGCAGAGACACTGGTTCCCCGTAATTACAAGCACCACGGTGATGCTCTTTGTTGGGAAAAGCTGCAAGCTTTCAAGTTGCAGAGGAGTCATCCCCAGGCCAAAGGAAGGGGTGCGCTCAGAGCCTCAAGTGCAAAGTAACAGGAAATGTTGCAGTGATGCAGTGGTCACCATAATTCCCTTAGTCGTACTCCCAAGGAGAGGCCAAAATTGCAGAAAGCTGCCATGTCCACAAAGCAGTTCTAAGGAGTTTTCATCTTCACCAATAAAGTGGGTGGGTCTTAATTGCCCAATCAAGACCAAGCCACTCCCCCACACCCAATTTTTGGTGTTACAACAGTATATTGTTGTTGGGGAAATTCATTCCACCCTTCCACCCCCTACTGTCAGGAGTGCAGCTAAGCTCAGAGGGAACAAAGAATTCTGAGGGGGGTGGCAGATGACGTCAGCATCCCTGTTGATCAAAAAGTGGCAGCTCCATGTCCCTGCGAGCCCCAGCTCCAGTGCCCCACTAAAGTGCTCACAAGCCCTCTCCTGCTGCCCTCTTGTAAACGGGTGGTTAGTCTCTGTCCCATAGGCTGCAGTAGCTGTGTTGCTGCTGCAGTTTCCTATGGAAAGAAGTATGACTTGTAGAAGCCAGACGGGGCTGGGTATAAGCTCTCTGACTCAGTGATAAGGGGGCATGTTTCTCAGAGCATCTGCCGATGTGGATATGAGAAAGCACTCAGCCTGGCTCTGAGGCAAAGCTGTTGACCTCCCCAGTTCGCTGGTGGAGGAGGGCTCATGTCACTGGATATGTCTCACTTGTTCTGGAGATGATAACCGTTCTACCCATGCTGTGCATTTTCAGTTTATAAAAACAGAGGTCAGCTGTGCATTAGCAAAATAAAGGATAAAAGCTCTCTCCATAAATTCACAGAATCAGAGAGGCGTGTGTGTGTGTGTGTGTGTGTGTTCATGGGGAGGGGGGAATGCTTTAAGGGGGGATTTAAAAAATCCTAAAAATCAAGGGATGAACAGATCTGTTTCAAACTTGGCATGCCTAAAGCCCTACTTAAGAGCTATCATGCTGCCAAGTTCCATCTCTTTATCTTTAAAAATAACAGTGGTTTTATAAAACCTCAAACTTAAATTATTTCCCTAAAAATCAAGGGGTGATTTGAACTACTTCAAACTTGGCATGCCTAAAGCCCTTCTAAAGAGCTATCATGCTGCCAAGTTTCATCTGTCTTTAAAAATGATGGAGATGTAAGCATTTTTGTTAATTTTCATTGACTATAATGGAACGGTTCTCTGAAAATGGAGTGGTTTTCTGACGAGTAATCTGATGGTATGGGGAGATAAAGCTGCTCCGAAAATCAGAGTGGAGAAGCTTCTCATCGGAGCAGAGCAGCCCCCTACTGGGTTTTCATTTTTAACTAGCACAATAACACTATTTTGCCAAAAAAAATGAAAAGAAAAAGAACGCATGGAAACCAGCACTAGACACCTCCCACACACATTTTTTGGAAACTACAACAAAAAGCCATAATGCCAATTAAGGTTGCAATCCCTTGTATGTTCACTTGGGAGTAAGCCCCATTGTACTAAATCAAACTTAGTTCTGGATCTACATGTAGGACTGGGCTAGGCAACCTGGTGCCCTCCAGATGTTTTGGACTACACCTCTCATTATCCTGGATCATTGGGCACGCTGGCTGGGGTTTATGAGGGGTTTGTGTCCCAGACATCAGGAAGGCACCCTGTTGTCTAGGATCACCCTTTCAGAGATGCTATTTGAAAGTCGATTAAGAGGCCATTCATCACCAACTATTCAGTTCTGTTCAACAGGAAGCAATAAACATGCAGGACCCGCAAAGCGGAAACTTTTATTTAGCAGTGGAAAGATCTTTGGTAAATAGCACTTCCTTGTGAGTAAACATTCTAGATGGATCATGTCTGTGGAATAGGGCTATCAAATAAGGCTATCACACCTCCATTGTATTTCCAATTCCAGCTAATTGAAGAAAAGCAATGCTTTTGTGTGGAGCCAACCTGTGAAACGACTTACTAGAAAAACGCCATAATGTTAAACTAAATCCAGCCTATAGTTTGTTTAATCCTCTCGGGGATGCGTTTCAGCATTGGCACCACAGGTACTTGGTTAATAAACATGATCTGGAGGAGAGGCTACACAAACACAACTTGAATCGTTACAGAAATGTTCAGGGGTAGTAGAATGGACTTCATCAGGGCCTGTGTGTGCTACACATAAAGGTTGTTTGAGGCCCTTCCAGATGGCAGTTGTCACCATGCAGTGACCCATTCATGTACAATGGCTCCCCTTTTCTTGGCTGGAAGGAAATTAGCCTGCATATGTAGCCACTGCCCCTCACTTGCAACCCAGAGTAGGTCTTTTGTTATTGATGGCGGTCAGCCTTTATATATGAACCTTTGAGTTGGTTATGATCTTCCATGCGCTCGCATATGAGTGTTGAACCTCTTTCAGACCGAGGGCCCAATCCCATTGCGGAGAGGCTCGGGGGGGGGGCACATTCCAGTTGTGGGCGGGACTGAAAGCAAAAGGGGCAGGGGCAAAAATACCCAAACATTTTAACTGATAGCTCTTCCTGCCAGTCACTGAGCCTTAGGAGAGGCATCCAACCTTTCTGAAAGGGGGAAAACTGCACAAGAAGCCAGGAAGCCCCCAAATGACCTGTGATCATGGGAAAGGGGGGTGAGACCAGGGGAAGCAGGCACAGCCATCTGGAAAACTCTGGCCTGAGCGTCTGCACCCCATATCTAGCAGTCAACACCCATGTAAGAACTGCTGTGGGTTATTTAAATTCATTTTAAAAATGTTTTAGTGGATTGGTGAAATAGCCTTAAAACTCATGTCTGGATTGAGTACATGAAAACAGTGGATCAGCTTGGCTACTACTTTGGCGATCATGACTGAAACACAGTCACCATACTTGCACCCAAGAACCTCTTTTCTACTTCGATAATCAAACAAAAATCCTGTTTATTTTAATAGAAAACTGGACAATCCGGATGTGGACAGCTCCATCCAATATTCATTTCAACCTCAGTACATGACGTTGAGTCACTTTAATCCTTGTATTGCACTGGGGCTGAACTGGCTTAAATCTGAGTTCCTCAGCTTAACTGGATTGTGGGTTAACCAAGGAGGAAACAGATGTGTTGGCAAAAGCAACTTTTGAACATTCCTTTTCTAAGCATTCTATAGCGCTCATTGAAAATATCTACTGAGTGCAATGAACAGCACGTGCATTTGATTTCAAGTTCTTTTCTTTTTTAAAGTTCCTCTGTTGCATGTTAACTGGAAGAATTATGAGAATCCCCTTCTTTTCAAAGAATATATTAGTGGGTTAAGGTGTGCAGTATAACTGAACAAGCGATAGCAGTGGTTGTAGATGCTTTCTGTCATTTAATCTTAATCAGATCCAGTCTTTGGATCTTACTAATAATCAACATTTATATAGCTCCAATATATATAAAATAGTGGCCATCTCCACGCACTCAGCTGATGCCACAGGTGGACAGGGGACTGAGGAGGGCACGTTGTTGTTGGTGGTGGTTGGGTCTTCAAACGGAGAAACGCCCTTGAACTGCATCTATTGAAACTTGCTACTCTCCCTGTCTACCAAATGCAGACACACACTTTTGGTTTTTAAAGGATGAACATAAAATTCAGAGACAAGAAAGACAATTAATCTGGTTATAAGTCCCACTTACACAACGTGCCAGTAAATCCGATGAGAAAGTCAATTTTCCTTCCTTCTGAACGCTTCGCTCATTGGGAAGAGGAAGAGGAGGAGGAGGAGGAGGAGGAGGAGGAGGAGGAGGAGGAAGAAGAAGAAGAAGAAGAAGAAGAAGAAGAAGAAGAAGAAGAAGAAGAAGAAGAAGAAGAAGAAGAAGAAGAAGAAGAAGAAGAAGAGTATTAAAAATAAAATCTCTTGGTTTTGGTCACCAGTGAGCACTGCCTGGAAGGAGTCCAGTCATTTCAGCATGTCTCCTGCAGAGTGTACCATTGCTACAATCCAATGTGTTTTGGGAATAATAACACTTGATTAATGGTGTTCGGTGTGGTGGAAGGAAAAATAATTAGAAAATGTTTTGTAAGCACCCTGTGAACATAATCCGTGGGCAGAAAATTTCAAACAACCTGTCAGGATCAGCAATATCACAAGGTGACTCATGCACTGATGAGATAAAGGGTAGGAAGATCACCCCAGTGCTGGGTGACGCTGCCAGAATTAAACGAGAGCCGCACATTTGTTAATAAACATCTTCACAGCTGAATCGCGTGAGTTTTTCGACCCATCGGAAGAGAAAAGCATTAATAACAGGAGACCCGTTCCAGGCCCTTGCTAGGCAAAGGGAAGGACCACAGATCAACTGCAGAGGACATACTTTGCATGCAAAGGCCCCAATCAGGCACATGACTGAAAAGGCCCCCCTGCCTGAAACCATGGAAAGCTGGTCAGTGCCAAGAATACTGAGCTAGAAGCTCCAATGCTCCGACTCCACCATCTAAGGCAGGTTCCTATGATTCTCACCATTTTATTGCGCAGTGGGGTCAAGGATTCCAAACATCTTTTCCCCAGGCCAGCCCATGCGTTGCTGGGAAACTGCATTATACCCAGCACTAAACTGCACTAAACATTTGGCTACCGGGAAAATGAAATACAAACCCTTGCAACATATTCATTGCATTCAATAATAATAAACCTTATGAACAGTTCTTTTTCTATAGAAAAGGGTTCAACGAATTCATAACTGTGTATAGATGGGATGGGCAATTTTCCCCTGTGATATTACTGTGGATGAACAGCACACTCTTATTGTGCCATTTTGAGAACATTTTACGAAGCTTTGCTTTGTGGCTTTTAGAGAGGCTGTCCTCTCTCCGCTGTACCGATCCAGGGCAAGCAATAATACAGTAAACACACATTTACACACAAAAGCTAGTTACAATTCCTTACCATTTTATTAGCTGCTTCTGTGGTTCTAGGCTGTGTTCTCTCTCTCTCTCTCTCTCTCTCCCCCTCTCCAAATCTATGAACGTGTTCCCCGCTTATTGTCTACAATTTCCCACTGCCACCGCATGCATACACACCCCTTTGCCACTGCGTGAGGACAGGATATTGTGCTCCTATTTTGGATCCATGCTAGTGGTACGTTTTATTAATAAAAAGTCTGGTGTTTGTTTGTTTGTTTGCTTATAAGCTCTAGAAAGCAGCCCAGAAGAGAGTGAATGAAGATTGGATAGAGCCACAAATAAGAGTAGTGTCTTAGAGAAACTCTAAGAAAAGGATCAGCAACTAAGGGCCTCGGGTCTAAATCTGCCCTCTCCCCTTGAGGAGTTGGCCTCTCCATCTAGGGTGACCATTTGGCCAGATTTGGCCGGTTTTTTTATGGCAAATCCGGGAGGGGGAGGGGAAATCCTCTTTTTTCAAAGAGCAGCTCTAATGGGAATTAACAAAAATGCTTATAACTCCGTCATTTTTTAAGATAAAGGCATGAAACTTGGCACAATGGTAGCTCTTAGGAAGGGCTTTAGTCATACCAAATTTGAAACAGATCCATTCATCCATTGATTTTTTTAGGATTTTTTTAAAAATTGAGGTTTTAAAATTATTATTTTTAAAATTGTCATTTTTAAAGATAAAGAGATGAAACTTTGCACCATGAAAGGATTTAGGTAGAGCTTTAGCCACATCAAATTTGAAACAGATCTGTTCATCCATTGATTTTTTAGGAATTTTTTTAAAAATTAGGTTTTAAAAATATTATTTTTAAACTGTCATTTTTAAAGATAAAGAGCTGAAAGTTGGCACCATGAAAGCTTTTAGGTAGAGCTTTAGCTGTACCAAATTTGAAACAGATCTGGGGGCAGTAGCAAACCCTGTTAACAACAACAGCAGCTTGCAATGAGTGAAAATACAGTCAGAAAAGATATTTGAGGGAAGGGGAGAATGTAACACACAGAGTATAGCAAAAGCTTCAAAGTACAGCAAAACCTACAAAAGTAGGAGTGAGTGAAGTTAATTTCAGATACATTGAATCTCTCACTTGTTCTTTATTTCAGTGATTTTAACATTAAGATGTTATGTGTGCTGTAAATGTGTGCTGTAAAATCAGATACGTGACCAAGGCTATGTTCGGGTGGGCACACCCTCTTGGTACTGGACACGCCCCCTTGGGGGCGACCATGTTGTCCTCCTTTTTGGTTTCCAAAATATGGTCACCCTACATTTGTCCAGCCAGAGATAAGAGAAGCATATAGATGAAAAGGTAGCTGTGGCAAGGGGATTTTATGGCAATGGAATTTGTGAGTTGGGAAATGGTCTCAGCACTTCCCCCTCCATCCCTAAGCTCAAAGTAGCTTTCCTATAAAGGTAATTGGGTCTCCGTTATCTGAGAGTTTGGCCTTCCATTGAGTCAGCAACTTTGATAGCCCAGCCCAGCCTCCTGCCATACCAAATGGTATTTTTCCACTCTCTTCCCTTCCCACCCCACTGTTTCAATTTTGGTTTACTTTAATCTCATCCCAAAGCTTTCAGACATCAGTTCTCCCCCAATCCCTGATAGGCGGTTCTTATTATACTTGTTCCCTCAAGCTTACCATTTCAGTGAAGCAGAACACTGGTGTTAGTTTTCTCACTGGGAGGAACTCTGTGAGTGGGTGCATTACTCAGTCAAGGGAGCATGCTGACATAATGCCGCTTAGCAGGCTGCCAAAGCATTCTCATGCACAGTAACTTTCCTTTCGTCAACAACGTTGGTTGCCAAAGCAAGAAAACTAACTGCCTGAGCTGAAAGATGCCAGGAGTGGGGAGAAAGGCAGCACTTGTATAACCGGGGTGCTGGCAAGCCGGCCTAGTTAACTTACGCTCTACCAGTACGAAGGTCTTCTGCTGGTAGGTAGCATGGAAACACTTGGCCAGAAGACAAGTAAGAAATCTTTCTCTAGTGCTATTCTGGCAGTTGATTTTCGTCCTACTTGCTGCATGCATGGTCCATATTTCAACCTTTCCCTGGACACACAGGAGTAACTGTGGATGCAATTTGTAGGGATCAGCCAACCTTGTTTAATCACCCTGTCATTCCAGAGGAGGCTCAGTGTGAGTAAGGGTGTTGAGCAGAGAAGGCCGATGAACTGTACACACTGCAAAGATTTTGGAAGCACCTCAATCTTCTTCAGCAGCATTTATTCTTAGAATTCCATTCGTGTTCCGCAAACGTACAAAACATAGTTGTGGTGGAGATAAAAGGGCACCTCAGACAAAACCTTTGAACACCATTTCCCATTGTTTCCATTTAGAGTGTGTGAGAAATGAGTTGTTAATGTTACATACCAACTGATGAGACCGTGTTATATAAAACAATGGGGTCGATAGGATTCAGAACAAGTTACTCACATATACTGTAGGTCCCATTAAAAGCAATGTAAAATGTTATTACGGGGGACTTTTATGTAGGACAAGTATGTCTAAATTATACTGAATCCATCCTGTGGTGTTTTGCTTTGGGATTTCGGGATTTCTTTCTTTTTTAAATCAGCTTAGATCTAATGTTTCTTAACATGTGAATCAAGTCTCTCTAAGAAGGCTTACTGGAATAGAAGTTGTTGCTTTATGAGATATGCATTTCTTTCTGGGCCTTCTGCCACACCAATTTTGTGTATTCTGGATTGGCCTTGGTTCTGATATAGCTCCATGAATGTACAAGAAGAAGCAATGGGATGAAGTCCTGTTTTTCACTAGCCTTTTGTGTACTTTAAGCAGATTTTAAAGCCTGCTCCTTCTTCTTACTTGGCCCCCAGCACAGGAAGATAGCAAGCATTCTCAGCTGACCCTCCAATGTTTCATTTGATTTCACTTATTTATAAGTTGTATTCTGTCCTTCCTTCCAGAGAGCTCAGATTAGTGAATGTGGTGTTCTCTCATTTTAGCTTCAGAGCAACCCTATGAAGGACAGAACCAGGATGAGGAGGTATCTAAAAATCAACACCTATAGGGAACAGTTGAAAGAAATGGGGATGTTTGGCCTGGAGAAGAGAAGATTAAATAGAGGCATGATATTTGTCTTCATATATTTGAAAGTCACCAACACAGAAGAAAGAGCAGGCTTGTCTTCTATTGCTCTAGAGAACAGGACTAGAATCAGTAGGTGGGAACTAAAGCAAAGCGGATTTCAGTTAAACATTGGGAGACATTTCTGAACGGTAAGAACTGTTCAACAGTGCCTTGGGAGCTGGCGGGCTCTTCTTTGCTGGAGACATATAAACAGAAGTTGGATGGCATTGCAGTTCCTGCATTGCAGATCCTGCAGGAGGCTGGGCTAGTTGACCTAAAAGATCCCTTTGAACCCTATGACCCTATGATTCTAGACTAGGCAGGGAGATTGTACTCAAAGCTACCCAGTCCTAGCTGAGCAGGGATTTAAACTCAGTCCTTTAGCATTTGAACTCCACCATCCCTTCAGTTACCTTGGGTAGGCATGGAAGGATATGGCTGTGGAAAACAACAACACCTGAATCAAATCAATTCAGTTTCCCAAAGATATATTAATGCTCTGTCATGGCAGCACGGCCTATAGACTGAGGATAGCCAGTTAATTCCCTAGCAGGCTTTTTATGTGGAGCAGCTTATAGGGCTCTCTAGAGCACCTGCTGAAGGAAGTGGGGCAGCAGTGTGTCTCCTGGTGGGAGCAGGGGGGAGCACTGCAATTTGCCACTCCTCCTGCTACATGGCCTGATGAGGGTGCCTCACCCTGCTTCATGGGAGGGCTGGCCCTTCATTCACCCATCAGTTTGGATAACCTTACTCTCTACATCATGGCCATGATCCAAGGCATAGGTGGGCACACTTATGCCTATTGATTTCAGTTGACTTAAGCATGCTTGCTTCATTCTGTGTTAGATGGTAGCCAATGTGTCACCTTTCTCCGCAACCAACGGCCATAAGTTTTTTTGAGGCATTCAGTGTTTAAACATGGGCAGATGTATGGGAAATATGTTCCTGAGGTTTTTAGCTTGCTGAAATTTTGCCAGGGCCAGGAATAGAATGCAGGAGCCCGGACTTCTAGACAGACACTCGCCAAAGTAGACAGCCCTGCTTCCGAGGCCACAGTAACAAAACAAACAACACAGCCAGGAAGGGATGATCTGACATCGTCACTTTTGGAACTGACTCCCATTTATCACTGCTTTTTGACTTCTGTCCTATTTAGGACTTTGAAAGAATTTAGATTTTACAAGAATGATCAACATGTCCCTTTTCTATTTATATCACTTCCTGAAAAAAACGTCCTCTCGTTTCAGCATCCTATTTGCTTTGTCATGTCTTCTTACTTTTAAATGAATTAATAATAATTTCTGCCATTTATAGTGGAAAAACAGAATGAGGCCAACAGCTGCACATGGAAGCTGTAGGGAAGGAAAACAAAGTATTTTTCAAATTTATACATTTATTATAATAGAAAATATAAATATAAATTTATATTTTTATTCTAATTTTGCATCATAATTTTGTGGTGTATTCATTTTAGGGCTATGGGATATTTTCCTCAGGGAAACCTGGGAGTCAGATTGGGTAGATCTGGATAGCCTTTCAAACAGAGGACAAGTCTTTGATAAAGTAGGGCATGTGGCCACCTTAATGACATATTGTTTACTGTAGGCCAACAGGAGAAAATGTAAGAGTCCACTGTTGATGGCCTTTGACTTGAGCCAGCTCCTCTGAGAGGCTGGCTGTGGAGTGCATTATTCACATCAGAGGTAACTCCATGTAAAACAGCCTCTTCGCTGGTTCATACAATGCCAGTCCAACCACCGCATGGAGGAAGATATGAATGCACCCGCCTTTCTCCCCAGCTGAATCAAGGAGCTATGCAGGGACAGTGCACCCTATGTGCATAAGCCTTTGTGCATAAAATTCTGCACACATAGGCTAAAATTACACTGGCAGTTGCCAGTTACAAATCTGGGGATTGGCCTATGCCTGCAGGATGTTACACACATTACCTGTCCTCTCACGTGACTTATAGGGATGGTGGAGGGGAATGGTGTTTTGCCCCATATAGTGAGCAAGAATGGAATCTTCCAAACTGGCCCATTGAGCAACCTTCCCCAGTCCTGTTATCCATTCTCTGATAACCTCTTGTCTGGATTACTGCTATGGGGCTGCCATTGAAAACGGTCCAGAAACTTCAGCAGGTACAGAACAGGACAGCACATTTGCTAACTGGCTAACGAGACCACATTACGCCAGTCCTTTTCCAGCTTCACTGGCTGCCAGTCCAGGTCCAGGTCCGATTCAAAGTGCTGGTATTAAAATTCAAAGCCCTAAATGGCTTGGGGCCAGGTTATCTGAAGGAACGCCTCCTCCCATATGTTCCTGCCTGGACAGGAGTCTCCCTGAATCTCAGACCTTTCCATGAACAGGAGCCCTTCGTAGAAGGGAAGCTCTAGATAAAACACACTACAGTTAAACATTGGGGGTTTTTCTGGGTTTAGTAAACTGAATAAACAAAATAAATAGCAAATTATGATGGTTAGGAAGTTCATTAGCTCTGAAACTACAGCAGACTGAGAGATAAGCATACCATCATTGACAGCTAATTATTAAGTCAAGGCAAGCCTGCAAACAGCCCCAAGCAATTCCTTCTCTTTTTCCTTAGGAAATGTTTACATTTGGCAGTTCCTATAAATATATCTGGTTCTTGGCCGTCAGCAGTAATATGAAAGGCCTGATCCAATTTCACAGAACGTAGCAAAAGAGCAAGGGGTGAAATTCAATATATCCTCCTAGGAAAGGTTGTATATAAACACCAGATTTTTGCATGAAGTTACCAAATTGCATTTTATATGTTCAGATCTTCACATATCTTTAAATGGGACTCAGGTTACAGCAGGGTCACTTAGATGTACTCCAACCGCTTATGCATATTGCTTTCGATACGGATGGATGAATCTCCCAAGCTCAATTTCACCCAAAGTTCCCACCCCCTATACACACTTTTAAATTCATTTCCTCCTATTTCTGTATCAGATTGTGAATCATTATTTTTTGTCCACACATGTTCATACATAGTTTCATGCAGATTTTTCAAATGTATGCATTTTTGCAAGCAATTTCCCCATTAAATAAAGCTTTTTTGTCTGCAGTTTTCAAAAACACATGCATTTCTGTATCCATTGCTTTTCAAATACATGGATTTTTATTTGCAAACTGTATTGCAAACTTCAGGAAAGTATGTGTTTCAATTAGGGAAGTGCAAATTCGGTGAGATCGCATTGAAATGCAAACCAAACCAAATTCTCATTCCTGTAGTGTTCTGGCATCTTCCTTTTGCTTTTGTGGTAGAAAAACTGCTGCATAAATATAATCTTTCCTCTCTGTTTCTCAAACATTTGGTACAAATCTTTGCAGAGCCTTCATGTAGAGGATGGGTATGCACCAAAAGATCTCCAGAGCAAAAGTATAGGACAGAGCTGGTGATGAAGCTCTTTGCAACCTCATTGCTATATTGTCTATGGAGGCTCTGCACTACAAAGGAAAACCACTTTTAGAGTGTTCTGGTATCATGGATTCTCTCAATAAAAACTAGGAATTGTACGTCAAAATGGAGATCACGAGACCTCTTGGGGAGCCATAGCTTTCCTGGGTTTCTTGCAAGTAACTCCCAATAGTCCATTTAGTTCTAGTTTGTTATGTTCATTTATGTAATCTCTAACTCTGAAAATTGTGTGCAATGGAGAAGTGGGGGTATGCATGCACTCACACCATGCATATGAAAAAATGTCTAATATGAGCATATACAACAATACCCAATTGCTGCTGTCATTCCATTTTAACCACATACACCCTGACAATCACCTCCCATCAATGTTGGATAGGGGGAATTTATCAAAATAGGAACATAGGAAATTGCCTTATACCAGGACATACTATTTGTCCATTTATTTATTTATTGCACTTATATACCGCTCCCATAGCCAGGGCTCTCTGGGCGGTTTACAGAAATTCTAAAATTAAGATAAAAACGAGTATACAAAATTTAAAATTCTAAAATACAGAACATACACACATAAAGCATTAAAAACCGTTAAAAAACTAAACATGTGGGTGATTAAAATGTGCCACCATATGCCTGGGCATCTAGCCTAAGACAACTTGTGGGCCCCTAGATATTGTTGGACTGTTGGACTGCCACTCCTATCATCCCCATTAGCTATCCTGGATAGGGCTGATGGGAGTTGCAATCCAATCACAGCTGAAGGGCCACATTGTTTCAAGGGTAACAATGGAAGAAAATGATCAGATTGCACAGAGAGGCTCCTGCTGTTGCAACATCTTATATTTAAACTTCTAGAACTGGGGGGGTCTTGAATCCAACTTGAACGATGTGATTAGGTTCACCTGGGGAATTCCATGATGTGGCTCCATAGGTGTTTTGCCTCCGGAGCGCAAAGATTTAGCATTTTACCTAGAGAGCCTTCCCACGTTATTGGGGGATAGCCAAGCCTAACAAAAAGAAATTAAAGTTAATTGCCAAGGTGTAACTGCTTGTTTTCTAGCTTTGTTTCTATACCTAACCCTTACACACCCCTGACATTGACTATTAGTTGGCTTTTATATTTGTTGGGTTTATTGCCCAATATCCTGTCTATTCTGATGGGGAATGGCTCGTTATGGGGGCAAAACTTATAAATGTTTTGCCCCCATAGTGAGTGCATGGAACAGCAGAAGACATGACTGACTCCTGGATCACAGAGGTTGATAATGAGAGATGCCAATAGCAACAGGCCTTGCGTTAACGGTAGAGACTTTATAAGATGATCAGTTAAACCAGCAGTATATTACTGCAATGCGTTATACGTGGGGCTACCTTTGAAAACGGTCCGGAAACTTCAACTGGTACAAAACAGGGCAGCACCGTTACTAACAGGGACTGGCCAATGAGACCACATCATGCCAGTCCTTTTCCAGCTTCTTTGGCTGCCAGTCCAGGTCCGGGCCCGATTCAAAGTGCTGGTATTAACATTCAAAGCTCTAAACGGCTTGGGGCCAGGCTATCTGAAGGAACGCCTCCTCCCATATGTACCTGCCTGGACCCTAAGGTCATCCTCAGGGGTCCTTCTCCGCGAGCCCTTGCCAAAGGAAGTGAGGCAGGTGGCTACCAGGAGGAGGGCCTTCTCTGCTGTGGCACCCCGGCTGTGGAATGAGCTCCCTAAGGAGGTTCACTTGGCACCTACATTATATGCTTTTAGATGCCGGGTGAAGACCTTTTTATTCTCCCAGCATTTTAACAGTCTATAAATAAATTTTAACTTGATGTTTTAAATTTGTAATTTTGCATTCCTGCTGTTTTTATCTGTTTGAGCTTTTATATTGTATTTTATATTATGGTTTTATACTGTTGTTTTATACTTTGAATGGTTTTGATTTTTGTGAACCACCCAGAGAGCTTAAGCTATTGGGCGGTATAGAAATGAAATAAATAAATAAATAAATAAATAAAGTCAATAATGAACCACAATGCTTTGGTCTATAACAGAGGAGGGGAACCTCAGGCCCCAGCACACAGGTGGAATTTTAGAACCTTCTCTCTTACTTGCTTTGAATATATGCACACAGATCCTGTTTTATTCTTAGGTGATAATGTCCAAATGGAGTGAGTAGGGGGCTGTCTACAAGCGGGGAAAGCCCCATGGTGGCTGTGGATCTGTGCTACGTCAGCTATATAACGGAGTCTTGTTTTGCAGCCAGCGCGGGGCTTTTCCACAAAGCTGCGCATTGAAAACGTCGGGGACTTACCCCGACCTTTTCAACAGGCATGACATCAGTATGGTTCTTCCACTGTCTGATATTGCTCCGGGGAGGTTCTTAGTGGAAGGCGACAGGAAAAGGGTGGGGAGCGGCTCTGTATCCAGAAGACAACCAGAAACCCTGCATTCCCTCCTCAGCATCGAGATTATCTGACGCCACCTCGGGAGAGGACAACTACGGGGTTTTGGAGGGAGGCGGCATCAATCCACTGCCATGAAGACACCCCTAGGAAGGTTTGTTCAAGTAATTCCCACAGGATTCACCAGAATCTTTGGGCTTGATAGGTTAAAGATTACAGAATGTTTCTCTCTAAAGCCTTTCACAACCTTAGGTTCCCCAAATGCTATGAGACTACAAAGTTGGAGGGATGCCTTTCTCGGTGTATGGGAATGCAATGATTCCTGTTGCACCCATTGCAGGTGGTACTGGAGGACCTATATTCAATGGACCTCATGCTGCTGACCCATCTTGGAACTCACTGATAAAGATGGTTTCAAATTCTACAGAGAATAATGGCCCTCAGACAGTATGGACTGGAACATGGACACCTCATATGAACAGTGTGCATATGAACCAGCTTGGCTGAGTGGGGATCACTTTTGATAGCCTGGAGATTTTCTTTTGGCTTAAAGGAGAATACAAATTGGCAGAACCAGTTTTCCTCAGCTCTCAGATCATTCTTCGGTTGTGTTGGACTGAAGTGTGTAGGCTTTCGCAGAAGAACGTACTAACTGACCCTTTTCTGTGAACATTGTGACTGCCCATTTCCTACCATCATATGGTTCAACTTAGCCTCTCTTAGTTTCATTTTCTTTTCCCTTTGATTATTATTAATTTTTGGACATAACTTTCCGTTGAAGCTGTTCTTTGGCTGGTTGGTTTTTAGTACTGTAAGCTGCTTCTGGGCATACACAGAAATTTAGCAAAATTATGTAAACTTGATCCTGAAGTTTTAGAATGGCAGATAAATGTACAATTGTTTACATAACAGAAATGGCTAAGCAGAAAGTAAATCTTTTCAGTATGTCAGTATACAGGCTCTACTTTATGTAGACTTTAATGTGACAGATGTACCTTCATATACAGCAGTCTGGATGTTTACTTCATACATTAAACTAATAATAATAATAATAATAATAATAATAATAATAATAATAATAATCAACTTATCAATGGAACCTTCTCAAACTGGGGAGAGGCAACGAGTGGGGTACCGCAGGGCTCAGTCCTGGGCCCAGTGCTCTTCAACATTTTATTAATGATTTGGACGAGGAGATGCAGGGAACGCTTATCAGATTTGCAGATGACACAAAATTGGGTGGGATAGCTAATACCCTGGAAGACAGAAACAAACTTCAAAGTGATCTTGATAGGCTGGAGTGCTGGGCTGAAAACAACAGAATGAAATTTAATAGGGATAAATGCCAAGTTTTACATTTAGGAAATAGAAACCAAAGGCACAGTTACAAGATGGGGGATACTTGGCTCAGCAATACTACAAACGAGAAGGATCTTGGAATTGTTGTAGATTGCAAGCTGAATATGAGCCAACAGTGCGATATGGCTGCAAGAAAGGCAAATGCTATTTTGGGCTGCATTAATAGAAGTATAGCTTCCAAATCACGTGAGGTACTGTTTCCTCTCTATTTGGCCCTAGTTAGGCCTCATCTAGAGTATTGTGTCCAGTTCTGGGCTCCACAATTCAAGAAGGACGCAGATAAGCTGGAGCGTGTTCAGAAGAGGGCAACCAGGATGATCAGGGGTCTGGAAACAAAGCCCTATGAAGAGAGACTGAAAGAACTGGGCATGTTTAGCCTGGAGAAGAGGAGATTGAGGGGAGACATGATAGCACTCTTCAAATACTTAAAAGGTTGTCACACAGAGGAGGGCCATGATCTCTTCTCAATCATCCCAGAGTGCAGGGCACGGAATAACGGGCTCAAGTTAAAGGAAGCCAGATTCCAGCTGGACATCAGGAAAAACTTCCTGACTCTTAGAGCAGTACGACAATGGAATCAGTTACCTAGGGAGGTTGTGGGCTCTCCCACACTAGAGGCATTCAAGAGGAAGCTGGACAACCATCTGTCAGGGATGCTTTATGGTGCATTCCTGCATTGAGCAGGGGATTGGACTCGATGGCCTTGTAGGCCCCTTCCAACTCTGCTATTCTATGATTCTATGATCCCATGATCCCCAAACAGTATAACCAATGGTGAAGAATGGTGGAAATTGTAATCCAACAACATCCGGGGACCCAAAATTGGGAAAGGATCTTTTATGGTTGACAAACTTCCAACATTAATCTGACTGCCAATGAGGCCCTATTCATTGCAGGGGATTCTTAAGTGTGATCTAGGATGCCAGGCAGTATTGTTGGGCTTAATTTTTACCACATGAAACCGGAGAGTGCACCTTACAATATGCCCAACACCCCCTTACATTTTTACTACATGAAACCGGTCGTTCTAGGAGACGATGGGTAGAAATCAAACTGCCTTTCAAGGAAACTGGCCTGCCATTACCAAATGTCTCATCAAGGATCCCCTGCTAGACATCCAATTAGTGTTTCTAGCAATGCAAATTGAAAACCACAGCCTTACTTTTAAAAAAGGAAAAAGAAAAGACAAAATGAGCATGTGCACGCGCACGCGCGCACACACACACTCACACACAGAGCACACATAGAATCTGGGGTTTCCTCAGGATTGAACCAGAACCCTCCCTTAATTTTATCCTTCCCTCTTTTAAATGATCTATAGTTAGGGGTGGACGGAACTGAATTGTAAAAGAAAACATTTAAGCATTTTATTTATTTATTTATTTATTTATTTATTTATTTATTTATTTATTTATAAACTTACACCCTTTGCCTAAGAGGCAGTAGGAACAGTGAACAATAAAACTATCACATAAAATCCAAGGAACAAACCCATTCAATAAAATTTACAAGCCACATTAAAATTAAAGAGAAGCAAAACATTAAACATTAAAAGCCCTACAGAACAGAACAGCTTTTAATATCCATCTAAAGCAGAACAAAGAGGGAGCCAATCTCACCTCCCTTGGGAGGGAGTTTCTCAATCTCCCTAATACATTTTTTTAAAGAGCAGTTTTCAAGGAGCACTTGTTTGTTTATTGTTTTTAGGAGGTACTTATGTGCTGCAAATTCTATGCCACCCGACTGGCATTTGTGTATTACATACCTGAGGGCTCTCTCACATCTTACGTACAATCGGGGTGGGGATGGGGGAGATTGGGGACATCCCTGCAATTCGGTGGTGAATGAGCGATAGGTAGCATTCACATAGCACAGCCTTCTCCAACCTGACATGCTCTAGATGTGTTGTACTGGGAGTTGGAGTCCACCATCACATCTGGAGGACATGACGTTGGAGAAGGCAGACATTGCATTTATTTCACACTTGAATCATTGTTCTAACTCAAAGGCTGCATCAGGGGACTCAAGCTCTCAGCCCATCCTGAAACCTGCAGGCTGGGAAATCTCAGGCAAAGATTCAGCTTGTGAGCCACCACTCCATCTTGGACAGGAGTAAATTACAGGGCCAGCAGCTAGACCAGTGAGAAGGCCTTTTCTTGACAAAGTGGCCCGTGTGGTACTCCCTGAAAAAGCTTCCTTGAGACTGTCTTGATGTCTTCTTTGCCCTGGGGTGGCTCCAAATCTGCATGGCAGTGGTTAGATGACGCAGCTAAGATTCAAAGCCATCCCGGGGCAAAGAGCCGAAAATGTGCAGCTGAAAAGTTGGGGACTTACCTCGACTTTTCCAGCCAGAGCGAGGGAAGCCCGGCTCTTCCGCTGCTCTGTCCTCACTCGGGAGCTACTCTGGGGGCGTTCCCAGTGGATGGCAAGCCCTAATTTGTCACTGTTTGCCCAAGCAGAGGGCAGAATGAGCAGGGCCAGTGAGCAGAATGGAAGCTGGAATGCCCCATGTTGCCTTGACTGGGAGAAGAGTATTTTCTTCCCCCCTGCTGTCACCACCTCCTCTTCCTCCTCCTAAACTAAATTTTCTCCTCCCCTCAGCTGCCGCCGCTGCCGCCTTCTCCAAGAAACATTTTCTCCCCTCGCTGAGCTGATGCTGTTGCTGTCGCCTCCTCCTCCTCACCCTACTCTCAGAGAGGGACAGGGGAGGAGGCGGATGACAGCCATAAACCCGGGTTTGGGGGGAATGCAGCACCAACTCGGCACCGTGAAGACCTCCCCCGCCAAGACACAAGGGCGCTCTGCTGCTGGCTTTCCTATGAGTGGCTGCCACTGCCCACCTCCTGCCCTTTGCATCTGGGCCTCATAGTGCTTCATATATGTAAACATCTGAGATAACAATATCTAACAGCCTTTGAAAGTAGGCCAGTGTTATTATCTTGGCATTACAGATGGGGTGTGGGCTCAGGGCAAGAGATACTGGCTCGCTTAAGCCCACTGAGCAAGTTTGTGGGTGAATTGAGATCGTAACTGCCAACGCTCTCTAAGCCTGTACACATTACATCAGACCAGCTCTCATATCTGATGTTTCCAGAGCAAGCCTGGCTTCCTGTTCCTTCGTATCACTGTCACCGTCCTGAATATGTCACTTTTATGTATCACAAAATCAGCCCTTATGCACAACCAATGCTAGGCCAATTCTTCTCATTAAGTCAATTCTAATTTCTTGGAGTATCCAGGCAAGAGCTGGTCTCGCTTTTTCATCTTGGTTGACTCACTGACTCATGTGAGTCCTTGGCAACACTTCCCCCCTTGGTCCTTCGGTACCCCAACCCCATCTTAACTTGGGCACTTTGCTGCCACATTTCAACCCTAGGCTGTTGTTTTACTGAATTGGAGTAGGATGAGAGACAACCTGAAGACATTTTGTTGCCTTGGATGAACTGGACGGAGTGCTTCCCTGCCCCCATTTCATGTATAGAAACTGACTGGACTGGCATTGAATCTTACTTCAACACTGGCAACAGGATGTGTCCTCCATTGCATCTGAGATCAGCTGGGGAACATAGGTGGGAGGGTGCTGTGGCACCAGGTCCTGCTTGTTCATCCCTGGCCGATGGCTGGTTGGCCACTGTGTGAACAGAGTGCTGGACTAGATGGACCCTCGGTCTGATCCAGCATGGCACTTCTTATGTTCTAACTAAGGGCTTTTCCAAGCTTCGACTTTCCCCACAGAGATTAGGAGTATTTCTACACAATGCATTGCCATTCACTAATCACAGTTGTTTACAGGTTCTTCAGATGACATTGTGACCCTCCAGTTTCACTTCTGTGTCTAACCAGCACTTTTGATGAGTTTTTTTAGAGCAGTGAAAATGTGGCATTTAATTGTGAAAGCAAAAGAAAGTGTAATTTCCTCTTGTGTATTTGCACAATTCTGCTATACCATAATGCCACCTAGAGGATATGCAGTGGAAAAGCAGGAAGGGAAACATTCCTTGCATAGTGCTCAGATCTCAATTCTGCAATGAAACTGGAAGTATATACAGTGGATTAACAGAGGATTAACAGCCTCATGTACAAAAGCTCTAGAAAATATCGGAGACAACCATCTAATGATCTGAATATAACATTTCCTCATGGGTCACATTAAGAAGCCAATTTAATTTTTTTTGTCAGGGTGGAAGTGAGAGCAGCCCATAGAAATCAATGGAGAAATCCAAGATTTTGGATTTGGGCGCTAGCCACACCCACCCATTGGTAGCAGTAAAGAGAGAAGCACATTTCTTTTTCTAACTCAGGTTTCACTTCAAGTGAAACATTCTGTTTTCTTTTCTTTCTTTTTTTAGTTTTAAAAACTAAAAAAGGCTCTACCAATGCCAATGTAGTACCTCATTTTGCAGATCAGTCAGGGCTGGGATTGAGGAGAGAGGATTACAACAGCCCTGCAATGTCATTCACTCTGAATATTGCAGTTTGGGGGTTACACTAAGGCTGTAGAATTGTCCAACTGCGGGTTGCGAGGAGGCTGTGCAGAGAGTAACTTATGACAGTGTGTAAGTGAGAAAAACAGGCGTTTGCAGTTTCAGAAGAGAGAGCAGCAGAGAGAAACAGCTGTAAGTTAGTGTACGCCTCTCTCTGGGGATCGAATGTGGGATAGCAGATCTGCTGCCATGTAAGTGTGCCGGCTCTTTGCCTCCACTTATACTGTCAATCAAGCAGGTATTTTAAAGATGCCTTAAGTATCCTCCAGTGCTCTCTTACCCAAAGGAAACCCAAACTGGGTAGCACCTGGAACCTCTTCTGGCTTGGGGAAGTGGAAAGCATGCCACAAAAAACAATTTAGTCTTCCTCGATTAGAAGTCCCAGTCTCCCCAGTCAGAATGCTGCGGCTGGCGGATGCTGGAAGTTGCAGTCCAACACACCTGGAAGGCACCAGGTTGAGGAATCTAATACACTAAATGCCGCTTTTAATTTCACTACTGTCTGTCTTCTTCCCACTCACAGTCAACAACAGCTGAGCCACCACCCACTGTTTGAAAAACCTCAGAGATCAATTTCCAACTGACAACAATGGAGCAGTTACCCAAATGAGCCACAAAACATGTTTGGGTAGAGGGTATGATTATTTCAAAGCATTGTGATGAAAGTGAGATCTTACCCTGCCTCTTTTGGTATATATGTTTCAACGCTTTGCATCGGTTCCTATGTTTTTCTATTCTTGTCCTCCGTACGGAGGATTCGAATTGGATTCTTGTTTATATATGTGCAAGGAAGCGGCAACTTCACAAGAGATTGGTTCATTATCATCAAGAGAAAGGTCTTTTATGAAGGAACACATTGTTTGAACTGGTGAACAACTAGAGTAAATCTTGCAGTAAATCAGCAAAAGTTTCTGACTTCTAATTGTTTAACAATTGCAAAAATGTAAAAACTCCCCTTCCTAAATTAAGCTGCTGATTCCTTGGTATGTACTCAGAGGCACCTTGTTCCCAAATTCTTACCATATGTCTGCCTGCCTGTGCCACTTTTTTGTACCTGTCTCCAGTTGATGGACCACAGGGTTCTACTAAAAAACAAACGGCCTGTTCAGACAACATGCTAAGCCATGGTTCAGTGACTAACACTTTTGCAGCAAATGGTTAGTGAGCATATTTAAACTGTAGTTATGATATCACCATGGTTAGGAATGGTTCACGTGACATGGTAAGTCATGGTTCACATGACACACTGAGCCATAATGTTTACCTCAAAATGCTTAACCGTGGCTTAGCGTGTAGTCTGAACGGGGCCAACGTAGCTCTCACAAGCCTGAAGTTGGCTAATCTCTGGTTTGGTCACTAGATGGCACTGGACATAGTTGCATGCGAGTTTCCTGTGTCTGTTCTGGTTCTTGATTGTGAGAGATATTAGAGTTCTCCTCTAGCTTTCTGATTGGTGGGCCCTCTCAGGCAGGGGTGTTGAACCTCTTTCAGGCCAAGAGCCAAATTCGATTTCAGAGAAGCTCTTGAGAGCCGCATTCTAGTGGCAGGCAACGGGGCTGAAGGCAAATTGGCCGGGGCCAGATTTACCAGCATACTTAAGATTAACACTCTTACTACTCAGTAACTAAGCCTTTGGAGAGGCATTCCAACCTTTTACAATGGGGAAAAACTGCACAAAACTCAGGGCACCACCAAATGATCAATGGCTGAGGGAAAGGGCTGAAGCCATCTGGGGAACCCCAGGAGTGCCACATAGTGTCCTCAAGAGGGTTAGATTTGGCCTCCAGGCTTGAAGTTCTCCACCCCTGTTCTAAGCCTTCTATGACATGCAGCAAAAAGTGATCCACTTCTGCTGCCTTCTGGGAGAAATAACATTATGGTACTCCCCAAGTAGAACCTGCTAAGTTTATTTAGGTTAAGCACCAATCAGCATGACTCTTGTACCTCCCCATGTGGCCTGAAGATGCAAATCATGCTTTTGCAGGCTGTCTTCATGGCGCTGGGTTGGCACCACTCTGCTGCCAAACCCCACGCGCTCGCTGATGTGTGGCAGCAGCAACTTGTCCTAACAAGGAGAGGGAGTGCAGGCTTTCAGGTGTCCATTACGCTTGCAGCACCCACCCCCTCCTCCTCCCGTGGCTTCTGGTGACCAATAGGAAGGCACTGTCTGCCCAGGAATCCCCTCTCCCAGAGTGGTTCCAAGCAAGGAGAGCCTGGCAGAAGAGCCTGGCTGACCTTGGTCTGGCTGGAAAAGTCAAGTCGCGCATCTTCGCTTCTTTGCCTTCGGATGGCTTCGAATCGGTGGCTGCCTCATCTAACTGATGCAGTGCAGATTCGGAGCTACCCTGGGGCAAAGCTGACGCCAAGGCAGCCCCTCATACGCACACACACACACACACACACACACACACACTACTGTCATTGGCAGAAGCCGATGCCTGGAGCTGCCCCAAGCCTCTAATTTAATAGATCATCCTTGTTCTTGTTCCCACTTGATAAAGGGAGAGAGAGAAAAGGCACTGATCACGCAGTGCCGAAGGATACCCAGGCAGCCTGTGCCAGAGTTCAGAAGAAACCAACCATCACCTGATATCTTTGCTTTGCTTTCACCACTCCCTTTGGGAGTGCTGTGACTGGAAACCAAAAAAGAAAGAAAAGAAAGTATAATCAAAAATGAAATGCATTGCAATCATTAACCAGCATTATGTGACCTTTGATATTATCCTGCTTAGTTACCATTCTTGTTTGTTACAGGTGATAGGTATATTCATTTATGTTCCTTTTCTCTTTCTTTTCTTTGCCTGTAGAGATCTGATAGCTATAAAATTCTTTGGCAATAGCTAAAGCTGACCTAGTAACAAATTCTGGACACAATCCAGCAAAAGTCAGTCATAACTTTGGACTTTTAATGTGCGAAGACACCACCTTAAACTCCATGGGATTTACTTTCCAGTAAACATGCTGATACAGGGCCTTTTCTGCAGTGGCCCCACAACTCTGGAATGGGTTGCCATGGGGGGGTCCATCAGGCCCCATCACTGCAAACTCTTAGGAAGGCCCTGAAGACCTATTTGTTTTCTTTGGTCTGTTCCTGATGATGTTTTATTGAATTGTTCTAGGTTTTTAGCTGAAACTGTGTTTTAGATTTGAGTGCTGTCTAAACTAGATATTTTATTGTGGGTATTTCTTGATTTTATTCTGTTGTTTTATCATTGGATAGGTATTTACAGTACGAGATTTTATAGTGTAAGCTGCCTTGGGAGGGCACTTGCCCAGGCAGCCTTGGGGTGACCATATGGAAAGGAGGACAGGGCTCCTGTATCTTGTATAGAAAACGGAATTTCAGCAGGTGTCATTTGTATGCACGCAGCTGGAATTCCTTCTTCAACACAACAGTTAAAGCTGCAGGAAACCTGCTCTCTTTTGTATCTGATCAAGAGGGCAGGGCTTCTGCAGCTTTAACTGTTGTGATGAAGAGCCCTGTCCTTCTTTTCATATGGTAATCCTTGGCAGCCTAGAAATATTTTAAATAATATAAAATAAAAATGAAGGCTAGGCTATAAATCCCATTAAAATCAACGTCATGTAAGTACGTCATGACTAACTGTGCAATTCTACACAAGTTGACTCAGAAGTAAGTTCTCATTGTGTTCAAGGAGGCTAATTTCCATTACAGCCTCTTCTGCATTTGTTGCTCCCAATGGAAGTTATGTCTTCGTTAAATCATGCCATTTGTCCTCATTATTCTGATTGCACTGTTGTCTTTTGATGGAGACGTAGGCATATACAACTGTGTGTCGGATTGCAGTCTGTGTGTCTCCCTTTTAGTTTTTGGAGGCCAACATCAACATCTAACTCTACTTGTGATTGAAAAAGAGATAAGAGATTTGGCAACCAGCAGGAGGAATGGCTGTGTCAGGGCCAGAAGCAAGCAATCTAAATAATTTGGCCTTTTCTTTTTTAAAAACCACAAGAACATTCCTCCCTTGGAGCTGCACTGGGTGGTGCAACGGTATAATCAAATCTAACATCTGCTGCAATCATTATTCATGACCTTTGATACCATTTGGCATTGAAACAATTCATGTCTTGTTTAGGCTATGCATGTTCTCCTCACCTCCCCACAGACCTCTTTCCTTTGTTGGTCATGAAACAGCAACCCTTGCCAGAAATACTGTATCTTGACCTCAGGGGATCCATTGTGTTAGGCTATTGTGTCACTATTCAAGAGCAAATGCTGTCATCCAGATGAATGGGCGTAGAAAGACACAGCAGGCCTGTTCACACATCACAACACGCCACCATGGGTTAATTCGTCTATGTGCTGCCCATCATTTTGAATATGCTGCAGCTTGTCATGTCATGTGAACCTAATACAGGTGGGTTGTTAGCATGGTTAACAACAAACCATCCACAACCCTAAAAGAGCCCATGGGCTGTGGGTGGTTTGTTAACCATGCCATCAACCAACCACCCTTACTGGATTCGCATGACTAGGGTGGTCATATGAAAAGGAGGACAGGGCTCCTTTATCTTTAACTGTTGTACAGAAAAGGGAATTTCAGCAGGTGACATTTGTATGCATGTAGCACCTGGTGAAATTCCCTCTTCAACACAACAGTTAAAGCTGCAGGAGCCCTGCTCTCTTTTGTAGAGTGACCAGATACACCTGTTGTGATGAAGAGGGCTGCATGCATACAAATTATACCAGCTGAAATCCCCTTTTCTATGCAACTGTTAAAGATACAGGAGCCCTGTCTTCCTGTTCATATGGTCACCCTACACATGACATGACAAGTCATGGTGTGCTCCCAACACAGCTTGTGCATGCAAAATGGAAGTTGGCACACAGCACAGAGCCCTCATGGATGAATTAATCCACAGTGGCTTAATGTGTCATGCGAACCAGGTCAGTGGCTCTGGATTATCAACACAGCTGGATATCAATGGGACCATACATCCTCGGACAAGGTTTAGGACACATGCAGCATGACAACGAAGATGTTGCCATCCTGTATCACTCAAGGCCAGTTTTCTCATGTGTAGGGTGTGGGGGAAAGAGGTATGTGAAGGTGAAGCATAGTCCCCCCACATGTATGAAATTAACTCAACAATTTTAATGATGAACAGTTGCTTGAAAAGGCATGTTATTTCACACAGAATAATGCATCTTTTAAATATGCTGCAGGTATGTACAATTCTATTCTATAACAGCACGTGGAAAAGTTCAAATAGTCACATATTATCAAAAGAAAGCACAAGCACATGTATGGAATCACAGATGTGGAAGAGAGCTTGGAGATTATCTAGTCCAACCCTCCTTGCTCAGTGTAAGCTCTGTAATGCAGCTACAGCATCCCTGACAGAGGGCCATTTTGCCTTTGTCTCTAGCAAATGAGAACCCACCACTTCCTGAGTCAGTTTGTTCCACTGCCAAACAGCCTTTGCAGTTACAAAGCTTCTTTTAATGTTTAGCCAAAATCTGCTTCCCTGCAACTTCCAGCCATTAGTTCCAGTCCTGCCCTCAGGAGCAACAGAGAACAAGTCTGCTCCATCTTCCACATGACAGCCTTTCAGATACTTGAAAACTGCCACCATGTCTCCCTTTAATCTTCTCTTCTAAACATACCAGGCTCTTTTAATGGTTCCTCACAGGACTTGGTTTCCACACTCCTCACCATCTGGCTTGGTTCTTCTTCTCTGGACATGCTTCAGTTTGTCAATGTCCTTCACAAAAACTGGTGCCCAAAATTGGACAGAACACTTGTAAATAGCTGGAATATGAAGTTGCTGAGAAATGCCACCATAACAACTCATTGTCCTTCCCGCAACGGGAACATAAGTATTCTGACCTTTTGTTACTGCTTCTCATGTCCCTTTTCTTCCCAGAGGTTCGTGTGCTTCGTGTGTATGTCAGTTGTTATTATATTTACATATTTTGTATGTATGGTATCTTTATACGAGTTGAAAGCACTTATTTTCAAGCAAGTCAGGGCATCCAATTTTCACTGATTCCTCCTACCTCCTGCAGCCCCCTTCTGCTTTCTCCCCATATTGCTTCTGAGTGTTGGGGGACCCTCAGAAACAGTATGAATTATTGTGCAGATGGCTTCAGTAGGTAGGTAGGATTCACAGATATTGGGTGCCCTGCCTTGTGTGAGAATACATACTTTCCATTAATAGAAAGCCACTACTGGATACAACATTATTATTATTATTATTATTATTATTATTATTATTATTATTTAGTTGCTGATGTTATTATTAGTTTCAATGTCATATATGTCACCTTTCTCCATCAAAGATGGATGCAAACTAGCTCATGGCACTTTTTTTTTTACAGCCTTAGACTCTTTAGGGTAGCTGCTAGCAGATAGCTCTGACACTATCTTGAAATGATGGATTCTTACAGCAACACTAATGTGCCTTATTCCATCCACCATGAACTTGCTTCCCCGCCCTCCCACTCAATTTCCATCACAGAATACCAGAGGGTGGTACTCATTGGTGGCTGGTGTCCATTGGTGTTGGTGGGGCGGAGGACAGGGCAGCTAACTGCAACAAGCCAATGCCCAATTGTGAGGCAAAAAGTGAGATAAAACAAATGAGTTAATATCTCCAGCAGTTCCCTCTCCTTAGAAAGTCTGCTTTAAAACTGGCCAAGGACATTATTCCTCCTCTTACTACTATCACTTCTTCTGTTATTGCTACCAAACATTGCTAAACTATTATATGGTCTCTGTGTTTATACAGTTCTGTTTTAAAGCTGGCATTCTTTAGAGGTGAGTCAAATAGCCTGTTCAGACAACACACTAAGCCATGGTTAAGCCGCTAACCCTTTTGTAGCAAAGGGTTAGTGAGCGTGTTTATACTGTGGTTATGTAGCGACCATGTTTAGGAATGGTTCACATGACACACTAAGTCATGATTCACACGATGCACTAAACCATAACGTTTAGCTCAAAATACTTAACCACCACACATCGTCTGAACAGGGTCAAAGACATAACTGTCCTCTTCATTCATTGGCCATGCTTCTTGACTTTGGACATCATGTTAGGTCCTTAGGAAGTCTTGCACCAGCTGCAGACTATATGGTATGTTTTTCTTCAGCAGCATTTATTGGTACCTCATTTGTCAAGTATTTGGATATGCACAATTGGAATCAGACATTAACATAAAAGAGAGTTCATGAGGCAGACTCTGACTTTTGAGTCTCAAACCTTATCAGCAGGAGCAGCAACAGCATTTCATACCAAGAAGTCCAGCACTGGCCTCAACATTCCAGACTTCTCATATTTGTCTCTTGCATAAACAACACTAGGAAAAACAACTTGTACAGAAGGTTTTATGCACGCTGCCAATCATCCACTTTCCTTTGCAGGTTTCACCATCCTGGTGAAATATACGGGATTTTCACAAAATGATTAATAATGAGAAGAACAGAATTTTTGTGATAATCCCATTGCATGAGTAGTTAATGTTCTCTAGAGGGAAAAAAACAAAAACAAAGCCCTCATTTAGGGCTTGAATTATGGGAGGAACTATGGAATCCCCCCCACCTTATTCTAAAACAGCAGTTAATGGGATCATCACAAAAGGTAAGGGCCTGGGCCGTTTGGCCTCCCCCGTAGTAATTTGAGTATTGAACTTATTCATTTTTAAATTTAGTTGGATGGCACCTATGAACTTTTTTTAAAAAAAATGATTTTCACCTGGTAAAGGAAGGATTTTCCTGCAATTTTATTTCTTCATTTCTTTTATTCTTCCTGCATTGGGCTGGGTGGAATTTTCATAGAGTTAGAAGCCAGGCACTTTAGGAGAGCTTCTTCATAAGTGTGTATCTTATGTGAGCACTTGTGCATTCATGAATAGAACTTCACTATATATATTCAATGTTCAGATGTAATGCTAAACCATGGCTTAGTGCTATATGAAAGAGCTTAGCCTCTTTCCGTGCTCCCTTTCCTCCTCCTGCATAATTGGGAAGAGGAGTTCATAAGTTTTTCCTTTAGCTTTTAGTTAACCATAGCTTTGAACTGTGGTCAATATGAACTGTGGTTAGTTTAAAATAAGCCAAATAAACCAACTTCAAACTATGGTTTCAGAACCTAGCTTGTTTAAACTAACCACAGTTAATGTCAGCCACCATTTGCAATCTGACGAAATGGGAAGCTGCAGTTAACTAAAAAGTAAATGCTTCTGAAATCATCCTCCCAAATACATGGAAGGAGGAGAGGGGGAGTGTGCGAGACCAGAAAAAGGCTAGGTGTAGCATTAAACCACGGTTTGGCACTGCATCTGAATGAGGCCAGTGTTTTGGCTCCTAATGTACTACAATGCGTGCAGTCAATCCATGCAATTGAAACTTCAATGTGCAACTCACAGAAAACCCAGTGTATTCATTTTAGCATAACGCTGCACGTCGCTGTTATCCCGTGAGGTTTACTCTCACCTTGTTGTTTTCGCCATTGCCTCTGCCCATTGAACTCCTTTGTACCTCCCTCTTACAGTTTATTGGTTGTTGGAAGTTGGACAACTCACCCTCCATTCATCCTTACCGACAGCTGGGTCTTGCACTGCTTTTTCATTGGGAGTAGCTTCTCTTGTTACTGAACAGTTTTGGAAAAGAACTCTTTCTCCCCTAAGTACTGGCAATGTATATTCGCAAGGCTTACCTTTGAGTAAACAGCATTGAACAGAGAGTAAACAGAAGTAAGTCCTCAGAAGTAAGCATTGGGTTGCAGAGCACGTTTTTCAGTTTGCTGTTTTAAGACAGCAAGAAAGCTTCAGAGTGACCACACTAAATCAGTTCTATATGTGTTTACTCAGAAGTAAGACTCTCTCTGTTCAAATTACTCAAATTTGGCATGCTGAAAGCCATCCTTAAGAGCTATCACTGTGCCAATTTTGATCTCTTTATCTTTAATAATGAGGGCGCTGCTGGCAAGGAGGGTGTATTTTCCACTTTTCTTTTAAGGTGAAAATGCCTACGCAGGAGTAAGAACATAGCGTTTAATGGGACTGCTTATAACCCACATGCAAATTAATCCATAGATTAATTGATAAATCAACTAAAACTCCTATCAGTTGCCACTGGAGGTTGCATAGTATTCCCCTTGTCATGCACTTCCAATCGCATGAAAGACTGCAGGTGCATGGGTGGGCTTATTCAGTTGCATCCTGTTCATTTCAATGGGCTTGAACCCCCCTCTGCCTTTGGGTACTGAGCTGAGGGAAAGCGGGAAGGAAGGGATGGCTTGCTTTGTGGGAGGGGGAGCCTGGCTGCGATCCTGTGCACTCTTACTTGGGAGTAAGCCACATCAGAGCCTTGGATTGAGGGTGACTTGCAGCCCTCAATCCAATCTCCTAGGGAATGAAGGTGGGAGGAGCCTAAGCACATGAGGATGGCTTTGCTGACATAAACAGCTGCAATCTCTCCTCTGAATCCATTATAGCTTGTCCACATCCTTCCAGCATTAAAGTGCAGAGTGCACATTTAAAATGATCTCCATGTGGATCTAAAGCAGGATGCATTCAAGCTGTCCCACAGCAGAATCATTTCCTACATTAGATCCTGCTGCATTAAAACCTGCGTTGCCTTAATCCTTTTTATCCGAGTACATTGCTCCCGGCTCAGTCTTTTCAGTTTACTGCTAATGGATTTTATTAATGATCTGGATGGCCGTAAAATGGGTAGGCAGACTGAGTTCATGCACAGGGATAACATATTGGAAGCCGTTGCAAATAACCAATGAGAGAGAAATGCTGATATAGGAAATAGGAGCTGGGGATGCAAATTAAGACGTATCATGTCTGCCAAGGAATAAGGCACAATCCACTGAAGCACTGTTCAGAGATAGTTCAAGAGTTTTTAGTGCCTGATGGAGAAATTCTGAAGAGCATCCTCCTACTACATGTAGTAAAACTATAGTAATATTTTTTGGCTTCCTCCATCATCAAGTGGACAACTGTTACTCCGGTCTACACAAGCAATGTTATGAAGTGGGAGAGTAGACTGTGCCACCTCAGACAAACTGCAGACGGGAGGTGCCATTTCTGGTTGGGTGGCTTAGTGTCCTACAGTACTGAGGACAGTCCTCTATTTTGCAGGGCTGGCAGAGGGCAGTCCTCTATTTGAAGGCGTCCTCTATTTGATGGGCTGTCCAGTACAAATCTGGCTTAATAAAATAAAAGAACTGTAAGGAGGGAGAGCAGCAGGGGCCTTGGAAATGCCCACCAACAGTGAGGACCTGGACAGAAGACTGAGCAGGCACAAAGGTCACCTTGTATGTGTTCTCCACTCTGATAAGTTAGATTGTATTTCTAGTTAAATAGTAGTTAGTATTTCTAAATTTGCATGTATACAAATAATTTTGCATATGCAAATATTGTGCAAACTTTTGTCCTCTTTTGTCTTCTTTTTCGGTGATACGTAAGCGGCCCCCCCCCCCCACATTTCTGAGTAAATTAAACACTAGCAGATCCCCTGCTCCTAGTTGCAACAACAGAACACTCAGGGTGACGAACTCGGAAGTAGGTAAGTCCAGGATCGCCCCCTCTCTGGCCCTCTACACCCGTAGATGTAGAATGGGCCTAAGGCAGCTTCCCATCTTGACAGGCAGAGGTGAGAAAAGCTGTGTGAACTGAAATTCCCTCTTCTACATAAGCCTGCCCTCATTTGCCTGCAGCCACTCCAATTGTAAGTGACTAACCTAATCTGCTTAAAGTTATGAAATTGCTGCTGAGTTCCTCATGATATGCTAGATTTCAAGTGAAATACAGTCCTTTCCTCCACTCTCTCTCAGGTTATAAACAACAGCGTTATTATGCTCTGCCTGCTGCTTTGTCAACACTGTTCCTCACAAATCCCTGGTCAAGCAAGTTGCTATAAAAACGAGGAGTATACACAGATAGCCTCTCAAATTTCTTAGTACCATGAGCAGAGACATTGAGGGACCATTTCAGTAGATCTCTACAGGTGGAGGATCAATTCTCTAACAGTGGCTAAAGCCCAGTTTCTTTATTCCTAAAGATTTTCTTGTTCTTATTTTGCTGCTGGTACTGCTTACAAGTTGGCAATCTGTCCCCCATTTTGCATCCCCCACTACGCCTCAGGCCTGGCCTGGGGAGGGGAATAGCAGTTGCAAAAGAAAAAATGTGGAGAATATTCAGAGAAAATTCTGCAAAGTGGCCTCCTTTTTAATTAATGGATTGAGGAAAGCACAAACCTTAAGAAATTTTCTCAGAAAAATGTTTTCTGAGAAAATTTCACCTCAGCTCTAATGAACCCTTTCAACTCCCCTGCAATGGGAAGAGTCTTCCAACCTCCACATGTGTCTTACTAATGAATCAGTATCACTAGATTTGTTTTGACTGTTTGGTATTGTTGTTTCTATAAAGTTTTTCAACTTCACATCATCCTGCTCCACCTGATTAAACAACTTAACTGATGGGCACATCCACAAATCTCCCACAGGAACCTGCTCCCAAGGCATTTTTCTTTTCTTTTCTTTAAACAAAACAAACTCTGTTGAGGTAGTGGAAACCTTCAGGTGGATTTGTAGAATTTGTTTGCTGTTGCAACATTGAAATCCAGTTTACACAGGGAGGAAGCATCAGACATATCTACACCACTTGCATTGGATTAATGCCACTTAAACTGTTATGACTTCCTCAAAAATCACCCTGGGAATTATTTCTTGAAGAGCTGCTAAGAATTCTCTGTTAAGAGAGCCAAAGTTCCTCCCCACCCACACCCACCACATCCCCACCAAATTACAGTTCCCAGAGGAAATGATGATTAAACCACTGTAAGTCTGCAGTGTAGAAATGCCCTTGCTTACTGAATGCCGGGGAGAATATGACAACATTCTGTGTTTAACTGCCATGACCACGTTCTGGATGGCCTGGAAAGAAGCTGGGAGGCTTGGCTATTTAAAGACAGCAAACTGACAATATGAGGGACCTGGTCTTTGGACCAGTTTTACACATCATAATTTTTGAGGCAAATAATGAGGTGTATACATGCTTGGAATTCACGTATGTGAGATAATGTTGGTCCACATTAGCTTGGCCAAGCCTGAGAAGTCTGAAAGCACCCATAGGTGTGCTTCCCCCAGTAATTAGTTTGGGGCATTAATTTGGATTGCACAACTCCCCTTTTCCAAAGGCTTTGGACCTTCCTTGGATTTGTCCACAGTTCCTGTAATCCTCAAAAAATCTCCTTCATGGGCATTTGCTTACCTCTGCCTGGGTTATGATTTGTGTTCAGGATGTGTACAAAAATTAGACTTAAACTTAAGAGTCCATTCTGTACATGTGCAGAATTTCATTACACAATCCAAGCTATATAGAAGAAATTCTCAAAGAGGGTATATTTATTTATTGCATTTATATACCGCCCCAAAGCTGAAGCTCTCTGGGCATTTACAAAAGTTAAGAACAGGAAACATTGAAACAAATATACAAAACATAAAAAGCATAAAAACACAGTATCCTTATAAAAACAGCTATTCTGGAGTCCATTAAAAACAAACAAACTCAGCATATGTTGTTAAATGCTGTTAAATGCCTGGGAGAATATAATTAACTGATAATAACTCTGAGTCGTAAAAACTTGACAAATTCAAATACTAAACCAGGTAATTACAAAATTTTGACAAGCAGGACATGAGGGCAATAGTCTTCTCCTGCTATTGTCCACAACAATTGGGCTACAGAGGCATGCTGCTTCTAATCTTGGAAGTAGGATTGCAACCTAACCAATGTAGTTGTGTGTGGCGACATGTGGGCCTAGAAAAGATGTCACTTCTAGGAGCTTATGTACAAGACTGAGTTAACTCAACACAGCAGTTTCCAGGGTCACTTTTATGATATGTAAAAGAAGTGGGTAATAGTGAGATGAGGTGACAGGGCTGATGTAATTTATTAAAACTATGACAACAATGGAGTCAATTCTATCAATGACACACCATCTGCGTTTCCATACTGCTCTCACACATCATGAAAACAGGCCTGAGAGATCATGTGGTGCCTGGATTCTAGCCTAGCCTAAGTTTCTGACAAGGAACAATTTGGCTGTGGAATCTGAGATTTGTTCAATCATCCGTCTCTGAGAGAAACTCAGGCGTGGGAAGTGCTGAAGTCTGAAGATAACAGAAGCCAATGAAATCCAGAAAGTTTGGAAAGAATAGTTCTCACCAGAATAGATAAATGCACAGATGGATATGCTTCTGGCATTATGGCATCAGACAAGTTCTTCTACACCCTAATCCAGGATTATAGTATGAGTTTCAGTTTCAAATAACTACCTTTAAATTTCTATGTTTAGAGAAATCAGCTTTATTTCATTTCTCTGCTTAATGAGGGATGTTTTTCTGTTCTTTATCCATGACACTGAGCACGAGATAGAAACCCTATAGTATTTCTTCCTAAGGGTATAAAAGGCAAATTGCAGAGAGAGCAGCATGCTCTTAGGGTGACTATATGAAAAGGGTGACAGGGCTCCTGTATCTTTAACAGTTGCATAAAAAGGGAATTTCAGCAGGTGTTGTTCGTATATATGGAGAACCTGGTGAAATTCCCTCTTCGTCACAACAATTAAAGCTGCAGGGGCTATACTAGAGTGACCAGATTTAAAAGAGGGCAGGGCACCTGCAGCTTCAACTGTTGTGATGAAGAGGAAATTTCACCAGGATCTCCATATATACAAATGACACCTGCTGAAATTCCCTTTCCAATACAACTGTTAAAGATACAGGAGCCCTGTCCTCCTTTCCATATGGTCACCCTACTAAAGCCCTATTTGAGTCCACATTCTCCTAATTCGACAACAGCTCCCATCACACAGAGAATGAAGTGCCTTTAAGATCATGAGTGCAAAACAGGGGAGAATCTGCCCAGAAACACAAGGTGGTGATAATGATATCCTCAGAACCACACAGAAAAGCAGTCTTTGGAGCAGCCCTTATTGGTTTTATCTATATCCTAAAGTAGAACCACAAGCCCACTTTCTATTCCCTTCTGTCGAATATATAGTAAGTGAATGGAATTCAGAAGTGGAAAGTCAGATACGGAGTTGCTTCATGCGAAAGGCTCAAGTTGTGTAACGGGAATGAGGTCTGCTACTTCCATCTTCCTCTCATACATACCACTTGATTAGTTACTTCATAGTTTTTGCCATTACCTTCAAATAGACAAATAATGGTTTGTGCTTGTCCCCCAAATGAGGATTAGAAGCCAGTTTCAAACAATAGTTCATTAGTTCAGATGTAATGAGGTCTAGAATTCATCCTGCTCATGTGATGGAAGCGCATACAAGTCCAACATCCCCAACCTTCCTGAGTTGAGAAGAAAGTTATTTATTTATTAATCCATTTCTATCCCACCTTTTTTCCTCTTGCAAGGAACTCAAGGTGGCTAACATGGTCCTCCTCTCCATATTATCCCCACACTAACCCTGTGAGGTAGGTTACACTGAGAGTCTGTGACTGGCCCAATGTCACCTAGTGCACTTTATGGCCGAGTGGGGACTACAATCTGGATCTCCCAAGTCCCAGTCCAACACTCTAAACACTACACCACACTGGCTCTGTATGAAGTGGCTTTCTACACATGTTTGCTTGGAGACAAGTAGAATCCTCCTTGTGATAAGGAACATGAGTAGAAGCTTTCACATTATCATTCAAAAATGTGTAGACACCATATCTGGACCTTTCCCCTCAATACTTGAAGATCAGGCATTGAGAGAACATTGGGATGGGGTGCGTGATTGATCAGCCACATCCCCTCCCTATTCTTGTCCCTCGTAAGCAGACTGAAATCTGCATAGGGTTAATAGCTTGCTGTAAACCAATTAGTAACTAATTTAATGGTTCATATGAAGAAAGAAGGGGCAGGGAGGATGCAAATCTAAGGCTTGGTCATGTAATGCCAAGCCATGGGTTTTTGTGACATGTGGACTGACAGAGTATAATAAGATTAAGAATGAATATGAGCAAGGGAACAAAGACTGCGGTTGGAAAAGCATTGGGTCCCCCAATACATGTACAAATGGCAAAACACACCCATGTATTCTCCACACATGAATATGTACAAATTTTGGATACTTTTTGCCTCATCAGAGAGGTGACCCCAATCTATATGTATTTACACAGAAGTCCAGTTCCAAAATGCCAGAGGGGAGGTTATTCCATGAAATTTTGAGAATTGGTTTCACTGATCTTCATGATAAAACTACACTCTTTTGTTCATTTATATATAAAATGTGTATCTCACCTACCAGGGAGATCATAGCAATCAGAGAAGCATACATGGGATTTTCAGGCTGTCTGCCAAACAGTCTCTGGCCAGGCCCAGATCTGCTTAGCTTCAGAAAAAGACGTATGCAGTAGTAGGCTCATTTTCTCTACAACAGGGGTGTGCTATTCCTTTCCTGTGGGCCGCATGCACCCCCATGGCTGTTTTTATGTGTCCTTGCCACCCTACACATTTTAAATTTAGTCTTTGGCCTAATCTACACGAAGCAGGATATTGCACTATGAAAGTGATAAAAGGCAGAAGACACACTACTGCTTTATAGTATTGAAGTGCATTGACAACTGTTGGGGGCCATTGACACATACCATATACCACTTTCATAGTGCTATACCCTGCTTGGTGTGGCTCTTGCCTTTTATATATTGCTTTCATAGTGCAATATCCTGCTTGGTGTAGATTTGGCCTTTGTTTAAAATCAATGTAACAATACCTTTTTCTTGTCTCTCCCTGTAGCTGAAGGGTATCACCTTCTAAAGGCAGAGAAGAGAGATCTCAGTCATCAAAATAACAATAACGATAATAATAATGTTTAGACAACTAAACACAGTTCCGATGAATGCACATAGGAAGGTGGAGTCGTAGCAGCAAGCTTTGTCGCCTGCTGTAATGTCTGCAACATGTCTTTGCGTGTATCCCTATCCTCACCCCAAAAAGCATTCACTGTATGGAATCCCGCTCTCTCCTATGTGCATTTAGTGAACACATTGCTGGTTATCTGAATGGTACTAATCTTCTGGTGTGTGTTTTTAATTCCTTCACAATCCATTTGTTGCTCAGTCACAGGCTGAATCACAGCAATCAAGATAGCCAAACTCATAACAATACTGTTAATCATTTTCTCCTTCTGTAAACTTTATCTGCTTACTTAGGGTGACCATATTTTGGAAACCAAAAAGGAGGACAACATGGTCGCCCCCCAAGGGGGCGTGTCCAGTACCAAGGGGGCGTGCCCACCCAAACGTAGCCTTGGTCACATGTCTGATTTTACAGCACACATTTAAGACAAATCTGTTCTACATAACATCTTAATGTTAAAATCACTGAAATAAAGAACAAGTGAGATTCAATGTATCTGAAATTAACTTCACTCACTCCAACTTTTGTAGGTTTTGCTGTACTTTAAAGCTTTTCATTTCATTTCATTTCATTTATTGCATTTTTATACCGCCCAATAGCCGAAGCTCTCTGGGCGGTTTACAAAAATTAAAAACTACAACAATATTTAACAATGTACAAATCAACAATATCACAATAATATTCAAAATATACTAAACACGTATGTACAGCAAAACAAACCAGGTAAAGGAAAAAAAGCCTTCAGCTCCAGCCTTGCTTTAATGTCTCCAGGTGGGGGGGGGAGGGGAGCAGGTGGAATAGCTCACCCTTGATGGTCCAGCATTTCTCCCTCAGAAGCAGCACTCCCCAGCCTTCAGTTCCTGCCTTGCTTTTAAAATAAAGCTTTTGCTATATTTTGTGTGTTACATTCTCCCCTTCCCTCAAATATCTTTTCTGACTGTATCTTCACTCATTGCAAGCTGCTGTTGTTAACAGGGTTTGCTACTGGCCAGCTGGATGGCTGGCTTTTTTTAATTCCAATTTTTTAAAAAAGCTTGTGTATAATTGTCACAAGTTTCTCTACTCTAACATTAGGGTGGGTGTTGTGGCAGTGAACACTACTTTGCCCATTCACACTTCTCACTTATATACGTTAGCTTCTCAAGGCTTGTGTGTTGGCACCACTTCACACATCCAGACTTTGAACTCCTGTCTACTTCCTGCACAAACATGCAACTCTGAGACCCTCTTCCTAATGCCCTGCGTTTCATGCCAGCACCATGGAGCTAAGTTACAATAGATATCTCTGGGTTGTCTGTGCAGCCTCTGTTGTCTCACACTCTAAGTCATTGCAGACAAACCAAAGCCTCCAGCCTCAAACAACCTCTCTCTCTCTCTCTCTCTCTCTCTCTCCCCCCCCCCAAAGTCTCCCAATGGTCCAGCTAGGCTGCACACTTGTGGCTTGGGATATTGCTTATTGCAGGTTTTTGCTTGGTCATGTCTGGTGACTCTTACATCATCATCATCATCATCATCATCATCATTATTATTATTATTATTATTATTATTATTATTATTATATCCCACCTTTTGCCCAATACTTTAAAAACCTCTGCCACCAGCTGCCTCCAGCTCCTCTCCTTTTTCACAACTTTGATGCACTCTTAAAACACTCTGTGTGGCAAGCCAGCCTCAGGGCCAAGCTACAGGTGCATCTGGGTTGCCTTCAGCCTCTCTCTGCCTTATTCCAGCCTAAAAGCTACCATGGTGCAAAGTTTCATGTCTTTATCTTTAAAAATGACGGAGTTAAAAGCATTTTTGTTAATTCTCATTATAGCTGTTCTTTGGCTGGGGAAGATTGGAAAAATCCGGATTTCCCCCCCTCCTCCCAGATTTGTCACCAAAACCCCAGACAAATCTGGGAAAATCCGGTCATATGGTCACATTTTCCTTCTTCACCCAGTATTGGATGCCTCACAGATATTAACAGAAGTATTTTCTGTGATATTTTCTCCCTAATATTTCCCAGTATCTTATCTGTCTTTGTGATTTTTGGACTTCTATGAACAGCACTTCTACTTTGATTTTTTATATTGTTTTTTCTGACCTACCCACATTTTAGGGATCTAAACAGATTGGATTTGAGACCCAAAATATCCTTATTTTTCATTTCAATATTTAGTGGATCAGCTTTCAGCCTGAGTGTCTCCACATAGGCCAAAGACCCAGCAATAATGAATTCCTCCAAAATCCTGGGCCTGACGAATTTGATTTCGTTTTGTTGTCTCAATTTTCTGTGGGATTTGCTTCCTGGAAAGAACTCACTTCAGGGCAAACAGAGAGCTTATAGCAGAAGAACACTCTAGTATAGAGTAATGGATAAGATTGGGAACTGGGAAGTTCTCCATTCAAATGTTGCCTCAGGCATTAATTTACTTTATGAAGACATTATCTCTTGGCTTCAGCCCCATGAACATCCATCTATAATATTGGGATAATAATAGTGACCTACTTTACTATACAATGTAGTTTTAAGATTTACAGAGATCATGCATGTGAAGCATTTTGAACATTCCAAAATACGAAGTATTATTCTTGTTAGTGGGGTTGTTGGGTTGCTTTTACTTCCTCAGTAGATTGGAAATCACACTGAGTAAGGTGTTCCACATCAGTTTTTGGAATCTGGGGCATAATCTACCAGGAAGAACGTCTTCTATACATGACATGTCAAAACAAGTAGGAGTTCTACAGCTATGTTCTGGTGCATACACCATTTCAGAGGAACTTGGACAAGAGGTTTTTCTTGGCAGATTTTCTCTGTATACCATATGCCCATTCGGATCTAATGTCAGGATGCGTTGCTTATCATTTGTTTGGGAGTTCTTTTTAATTGGTGATATTTAATTGGTGATAGTTCCAGAATTTGGAATGGGGCTGGGAGAAGCAGGGTGGGTTGGAAACGAACTTCCCCAATTTTGAAAACACTAAGCCACAGTAAGCCAAATTCAAACCTCTTGAAGTTCAGGCCTGGCTTATAATGCTTTGCACCAGCATCTTACAGACAGACAGCTCAGTTTGCTTGCCAGCAGCTCCCCCTTTCCCCAAAGTGTATCCTGTTAAGGGGTGGGAACGGCAAGGAAGACTGGTGTAGAAGGCTTCAGCCTTCACACAGGTCTCACAGTCTTTAAGGCCTAGATACTCTTACAGAGCATCAACTGCCATCAGGATACCCGTGAAATGCTTAGTGGAATGAGGCTGGAAGAATTCCATTTTCTGTGTCCCCCAGGCGTCATTCCACAGGACCATCCAGGTCTTCAAGATGAGGCTTCTGCCGCTGCTGAAGCCCTCCATATGAGCCCTACCTGCGTCATCCACCAGCACCAGCTCCCTCAGGGGGTGGTTTAAGAAATGAGGTGTGGCAAAAAGGGCTGGAGGTGAGCTCCCTTGGCCTCAGTCTTTCTCAGAAAATTCTTGGTAAGATACCACACTTTTCCTGAGAATTATCTGAGAAAGTTCAGGAGAACTGAGCTACTTAAGAGATGAAGCATAGGGAGCTTCCTCATCACAATTCATAACCTGCTCAGTCCTGAGTTGTAGGTTAAAATGTTTTTGTTTTAAAGTTATTTTTCAGAAATGCTTTACAGGAATTGCAACATTTCCCCAACAACCTAGGGAAGTAGGCCATTCATATCCCCATTTTATAGACAGGGAACTGAGGATTGGAGAGTCTATTCAGTCAGTCCAAAGTTGAACAAGAACCACAACTCAGGACCACTTGACTGACATGTAACATGCTATCCATTACACCATACTGGCTCTCTGGCCATGGTTATGCAAAAGGACATAAAAATGAATTCCACAAATATAAAAATAAAAGAAGAAACACATATAAGATTAAATTATCCCAGTTTAAGCCTAGGCGTTTCTCATGGAGATAATGGACCAGAAAGAGTCACCTAGGTATTACATTAATATGGATTTTGGAATGTTCCTTATGGCCAACACAGTTATCTTTTGCTTTCTGTGTGAACTACATATTTTTCTACAAATATGTAGAAAAAATATGGATGGGAAAAAAGACATTCTTTGATTGTGTTTTGTGGCATTAGCCTTTCCCCTATCCATTTGTAAACAGCTGGGAATTACATTCTAGACTTCAACAGTAAACACTCAACTGACTTCTGCCCAATAAGTGTGGCTACTTCTCCAGCGTCTCTAAGCAACATCATAATATAAAGTTACAAACCACAACCCATTTGTTCACAAGTGTTCCATCTCAGCTATTTCCTCTGATACTGTTGTTGACATTTTCCACTGTGCCTTTCATGTTTCAAGTCTGCCCACCCCCTGCATTTTGTTTTAAAACCTTGCAAAGGAGTTCATGAAAGATGAATAAATCAAAGCTATCATTTAAGCATCTCCATTTTATATGCAGTGAATTGAATATGTATTCTTCAGAGCTTGTACACAAACTGGGCAGTAAAGATAACCAGTGACATTACATGCCATATGTGTGTTCTTAACAGTATCTGTTGTAAAGGCGGTGTTAATTAAATAAAAACAAAAGTGTCAGGATTAGAGCCTGCATTGAAGTGCTGTCATCTGTTCTGGAAGTAATCTCTGCTCCTTAATTATAGCTGTTGTTCCTCAATGATGTAAGACACTTTAACAAGATGAGGTTCAACAGAGATAAATGTAAAGTCTTGCATTTAGGTACAAAAAAACCAAAGACACAAGAATAGGATCGGGGGAGGGAATCTGGTTTGGCAGCAGTGCATATGAAAAGGATCTAGGTATCTTAGGGCTCCTCTAAACAAGTGATTAATTGCACGCTTGTGTTTGGCCACGCATGGACGTTTGAGGGTCAATTATATGACGTTGTCAGTCTCTCATGCTATCCCCTGAAAACCCACTTTTAAAAGAGCCACAGATAATGTGGTGATATCCGGGAAAAGTGGGAACTCAGCATTGTGCAATAATTCCACCAGTAGATGGTGCTGTCTCAATGGAAGTGAACCTAGCATGGAGAGAGAGGAAGTATTCAATTCAATTCAAACCACGTGACCACCCATGTAAAGTGGAAGCAGAAAGCCCTGGTAAGACAGCAGGATTTTTTTTTAAAATGTAGAGAAGCTCTTAGTGGAGTGGATATCAGCCAACAGTGTAATGCAGCAGCTAATAGTTCCACTCTATTTTGCATTGGTCAGGTCACATTTGGAGTACTGTGTGCAGTTCTGGGCAATCCATTTTAAGAAGGACATTGAAAAGTTGGAACAGGCAGCCTGACCAATAATGAGGGATGATGGGAGTTGTGTAATCCAACAACATACCCTATCACTGGTATATAGGATGGCAAACTAATGTTTCACTGGGTACTATTGACCAGCTAGCCACCTAACAAAGGAATGTTCAGAAACAGCCGTACTGATACAAACTGAGATGTTTCTTAGAGCCCTGTCCCAGCCTCAGCATCTGCGATCCCTGATTCTGGAAGGGCCAAGCTTAAAGCAAATGGCAGTCCTGCTGCCAGCTATTTTATTTATTTATTTATTTATTACATTTTTATACCGCCCAATAGCCGAAGCTCTCTGGGAGGTTCACAAAAATTAAAACCATGAAGAGCATAAAAACAACCGACAATTTTGGGTCATTCCGCTGTGGGGCTTTCTCCGCTGTGGCACCCCGGTTGTGGAACAAGCTCCCCAGAGAGGTCCGCCTGGCGCCTACACTGTACTGCTTTCGTCGCCAGCTGAAGACCTTTTTATTCACTCAGTATTTTAACACTTAATTTTAATTTAAATTTTACTGTTTTAACTCTGTATTTTAATCTTATATCAACTTTGCTGTGTGGTTTTATCCTGGTTGCGCTTTTTATACTGTATTTCGTAATTGTGTTTTTAACCTGTTGGGTGTTTTATTGTGGTTTTAATTTTTGTGAACCGCCCAGAGAGCTTCGGCTGTTGGGTGGTATAAAAATGTAATAAATAAATAAATTCCTGGATAGTGCAGTTCTGGACACTGTCACACATGCTTTGGTCACATCCAGATTGGAGTGCTGCAACATACTCCAGGGTTTGAAGGTTCTTGGGCAAGATATCCTCAGGGAGCCTACAGTCTTTCCATCATTGTCACTAGCTGCTATTGCACCTTGTGACAAAATGATAAATTACGTTATTCTTTATATGTGGATATTTAAGTGTTTGGTTCAGGTTTGGATTTGCTGTGTCCACTTCTTTTATTTTCAGGAAATGGTAAGTAAGTGGGAAGGGGGAATTAGAATGGTGAGCAGTGTGAATGGTGTCATCTGATTGCTTGGTTGATTTGAATGGAGACAGAGGAGGGGGTGTGAGAGGACAGTTTGGCAGTTAGTTAAAATCAGGGGAGTTAAAGAAGAGAGTCAGGGTTAAGGAGTTAGTGAGGATAGGGGTGAGTGAGGTTTAGTAGAGAATTATTTCAGTATAGTATTAAGAAAGTGGAATTATAGGATTTGGAGGTGGTTAATGTTCCCTGGCAGACTGAGGGAGGTAGATGTATGTGGATAAAGTAGAATAATCTTAAAGTGTTGTTTAAAATCTTTTTCTATATGAATAAACTTTGTTCTTATTTTGTTTAACAACCACGTCTGCTCGGTCATTTGCATTACTTCAGGTGGACAATACACACGCGCACTCGCACACAAAGGTTTATTATTCCCTCATTCTTTTAGAAGATAAAAGAATAGGATGGTGGCAGCAGAGAGGTTTGATAACAGACATCACTGAGGTTGGTGATGCCACACACCTCCTCATCCTCTTCCTCATTGCTACCTCTTGATTGCTTGACAGGCAGAGAGCCAGTGAACAAGTAGGCCATGGCATCTACAGCTCCTCCTTCTCACCACCAATCCAAGGGTTCTCACCAGTGGGTGTGGGCCCTTGGCAGGTGCCTGACCATGCCTACCCTTGACACTGGGACATGAAACTGCCTTTGAAAAGTGTTTGGAAACGACTGTTGGTACAAAATAAAGCAGCGAGAGTAATTTCTGGTGCTGGCATTTCTGTTTATATCACTCCAGTCTCATTTCACTTTCCGTGACTACCAGCATGTTTGACCATGGGGTAAGGTCAGTTGCCTCCTCACCCCCACACGCCTATGAGCCCAAATCCCCAGAGTTCCAGTTTTTGTTCTTGTTTTTAAAGTAAGCCTCCAGCCCTTGTAGAAACGGAGATAGGAGGCAAAATGTACGGGCACTATTCTGTCCATTCATTTTGTGAGAAACTAGTCTCCTACGTTATGATTTTTTAAAAAACCAACACAGGCCTTGTTTGACACCAAAAGAACTGCTCTCCTCCCCAGACCATTTGCCAATGCAGACAAAATCCATATTTTTCTACCCATACTGCAGGGGATGGAGGTACAGCTGAGACAGCACGGGTCACAGCTGCCCTGCAAAATAGTGTAGTGTTACAATTTTCAATAAATGGTAAATAGAAACATTTGCGCCATTGCATTTCACTTTTCAAGTTTTTGTATTGTGCTTCTTTCTTTTTTACATTCTGGGTGAATGGATTAGTATCACTGCTCCTCATTTTGGTAATCAATATATTGTAAATTAGCCAAGGGTCTTTCTAGTTCAATGCACTTTCCTTAAATTAATCTGATTTTGTTAACAAGACAAAGTCCTGTCTTGAGTCACTCTTTGATTCGTCACCAATTTTTACACATTAGGCAGAGAGACGGAATGAACTGTGCAATTGTTTGGCAAATTAGTTGTGGGATTCGCTTGATTTTGGAAATAACCAAAGATGATGGCTATTTCATGGCCAGAACCAATATCTAAACAAAGTAGCACTGAGCATAACATTTATGCTACACTCATGACATGGCTTGTACTGCAAATCCTGCATATTTCTGTAATGAGGCACATGACAGTGCTGATGGGACTATGATTAAAGAAGAATATGAGCCTTTGAAATTTTATTTTAGGGTTCAAATGAATTTTAGGACCAACTCACACATTACACTTTTAGGTATACATCTACAAATATTAAGTGTCAATGTGAAATGCTTACAAATCATGTATCATACATATTCACTCATCAGAAACCTATGATTGACTTCAGCCCTCTGTTATTTATTCATTTGTTATTTATATATATACAGGGGGAAAAGGTTGATTCTAGCATATGGGTCCAAGAAATTTAGGAATTCACTGAAGCTAATGCTGTTCTCCTTTAAAATAGTTTGTGGGGGGAAAATGACCCAGTGCTATTTATTTATTCATTTGATTTGTGCCCCACCTTTTTACCAAGAAAAATGGCACTCAAGGTGGCTAATAATCACACATAAAAATGATTAAAACAATAATAAAAACAAATATATTAAAACACAATTAAAAGTACAACAACAGGAAAAAAACAGAATAAAAACAACATCCCAACCAACAGACCCACTTACACACCAAAAGCCAGCTTAAACAGTAAGGTAGTTGCCTACTGATGGAAGGACAACTGAGCCAACTGTGCCTCCCTAGGCAGGGTGTTCTACAGCCTGGGAGCAGCCACCAGGAAGGCCCTGTCTCAAATCATGATCAAACATGGGCCCTAAGGATTTTGAGGTGGAAAGAACAGAGGACTTCTTAATTGTTATAAGCACCTGAGTGCACTGTGACAAGCTTATTGAAACTTCCAAGTGGAAGGCATCGTTGCCTGGACCTCCCAGAAAGTTTCATGAATGAGGCAATAAAAGTCTCATCTGAAAGCACTCCTAAAGCTCCATCACACCTAGGAAGGAACACTGGCTACTGTCGCTTCTCCGTTATCGCTCAGTTACTTCTTCTTTGAAAACAGGAAGTAAACAAGGAGCATGAGGCCCATTCAGTCCGGCAGGAGAAAGCAGCAACAAGACTTTTTCTGATTTTTCTTGCAGCACAAGGAAGGCCAGAAGGGACAGAAGGCGCGCACAAGGGAGACAACGTCATGTGAGGGACCTCCGAGAAATCCATGAGTGCCCAGTAACGAGAGAGGAATAAAAAACTTGTTGGATGGAGCTCTTAGTCCCTGCTGGCCCTTCCTTCTCCTTCTTGTAAAATATTTCCTTAACTTTAGTGTGATCCAGAGCTTATTGTGCGAAATAAACAGCTCAGCTTCAAGTTAAGTGGAAACATTATTTTAATTAAGGGGACCGGATTAGTGAAAATGTATTCCTGGGCCTCCTCTTTTGCTTTCCATAAACACTTCTGTCCAAACACTGCAACTAACCAACAGTACATTTTGAAGAGACGGGGTGGGACGGTGGGAGACGTTGTAGGGGAAGCTGATTTTTCCTGTTTGACTGCTGACATATTTATTGCTCATAAAACATGCTAGGTCCCAAGGGTGGCATTAATGTATTGAGAGAGTACACGAGGTTCAAAATGATTGTTGTACGGTATCAGAGTATTGCTTGAGAGGAGAATTCAGTTTGTTTCATATACTTGGGTTTTCTTACCATCATTAGAAGCTTGAGCTTTGTGAGAAAACAAAACAAAACAAAATTAGATATTAGAAAATGGCTTAGATTTTTTTTTTTTTTAAAGGAATGGTATCCCATATGTCACGGAAGCTTTATTGGATGCATCAGTCAGGAAACTAGAAAAGAACTTTATTATCTTTCTCTAACAAGAACAGAACAGACACAAGAAATGCCTGACTCTGCCCAAATGCAACTAGAGCCATAAAGTTACTATCCACATACCATAGGAATGCTCCAGTCATCCACTAACTCTGGTGACTGCTATGAACTCTAAACCTTACCGAGGAGTTTAGGCAAATTATCAGTAAACTACTGTTTCAAAAATGGAAGCCTAACACTAAATCTGGGTTCACAATTTTGATATCTCCTGTTAATGCTGCTGCACATGCATTTCCGGGTGCCATGGCAACATTTCCCTGATCTGCTAGTCATGTGTGTATTCTACTGGCATGCAGAAATTAACATAAAAATTATTATAGAAAACTGGGGGGTGGGGGCAGAGAAGCCAGATTTTACTTTCCTTGCTTAGGAATTATGGGTAGGGGGGTGTAGAAAAGGAAAAATTGACCATATCTGTAGAATTCTCATTTTTTGACAATGATGTTTTCTTGCCTATAGACACCTGGTTTTCTAGGCATGTTCTATAGCAGTTTTTCCCAATTTGCTACTCTTCAGATGTGTTAGATTAAAATTGTGTTGGATGGAGATTATGGCACATGTGGTCTAACACATCTGGAGTGCACCACTTTGGAGAAGGTTGTTCTACACCCACAGCAAGACATGTTGTGCTCCTAACTTGATGGCCCCAAACACTCTTGTTATTTCTGCCTTCTCTCATCTCTCTACTGTTAGATTGTTCCATTCCTAGGGCAATAGAATTTACATTCCCTTTTAGCAGAGGTGGGTAATTAATTGTTGTTGTACTGTTTTACTCTGTACAGCACCATGTACATTGATGGTGCTATATAAATAAATAATAATAATAATAATAATTGTGAAACACAGAGGAGCTCTGTCCTCAAGAAAGTTGGCAACTACAGTGATGTAACATGTTCTCTCTGTACTTCTTTTTCCATTTTTTAAAAAAATCTCACTCATCAACTTGTGTTTGTCTTCTGTAGGAAGCGACGATGGTGGGCACCAATATCATTTGATATATCCAATCATGTCATAATGAAGCAGCCAAAGATTGCTTAAATGTAATATTTGTGTTGGCTCTGTATAGCTATATATTTGTTGAAGGAAAGTAACCCATGTTTTACTTTACACTAGGAACATGGTTCAAGAATGGGTCAGCCATTCAAAACATAAACACAGTTTGTTTGCGTTTGTCTGTTTTTAAAATGGGCAGTATTGATGGTGGCAAGATGTCACTCTGCTTTTGCTTAATTAATCCCAGGCATGCCAGCTGGAGGAGGAGGAGGAGAAGGAGAAGGAGGAGGAGAAGCGGAGGAGGAGGAGGAGGAGGAGACGACAGTTTAGCAACATCAGATGTTGACTTTTGTTCTCATAGGCAGCAGTCCAGTCCTATGTATGTTTACTTAGAAGCTCATTCAGTGGAGCATACTTCGAAATAAATGTACACAGGATTTCAACAATATGATGAGACTAGATGTGATGGTGGCAAGCCAGTTCGTTTAGACTGTTATCTTTAGACCCTGATCTTTCCCAATCACGAATGGGAGAATATATATATAATCAAAAAGAGTGTGCAGGGAGAAAAGTCAAAACAGTTCCTCTGCCCATGGTTTACCTTCCCACAGTCTTCCCACTCAGACACTTTTCTTCTAAGCTGAGGTCTGAACTCTAAAGTTCAGAGCTTGTCTGGGCCAAGGAAAAAAGTACACACTTCTGGGAAAAGGATGGTGTGGCAGGAGTGAGGAGGACTTTGGAAAAATCTCAAAAAACTTGAACATTGCATGCTCTCCCATCTCTAGTTTACACTGAACACAGAAACCTCTGTCCTCGGTGCTATCTTTTGGGAGTGGGTTGAGGAACATGCTGCTGCACGATCACAGCTATGGTACAATCCTCATCTCCCCCCTCCCCATCCCCCTGCTCTTATTTTCTATGAGCAGTTCTTTGAGTACAGGGGGAGGAAAAAAGGGGGTCTAAAGGAGGATGCATGCCATGAGATTAAAACACTCATCTCTCTCCCTGCACTGCTACATAGCAATAAAGGGTTCATGTTCAGGGCTGGCAGGAAGCCCTAATCCTAAACCCTTTAGCACTATATAGGACTTGGATCTTATGCATGTTTACTCAGCAATCAATCTGATTTTACTGGGACGTATCCCCAAGCATGACCATGACCATAACCTTAGAGATTTTAATGTAATATAGGGGAAGAAGTGGTCTCTTAGGTATTCAGATCTTGATCTGTTAAGGGCTTGATAGGCCAAAACAAACACACTAAATTGCACCCAGAAGACTATCAGGAGCCAGTGCAGATGCTGGAGTATGAATGTAACCTTCTCCCAGAACTCCGTCCATGTCTGGCAGCAGCTTATCATATTGTCCCAAGACCAGCTGAAACCTCTAAACCAGGAGGGGGCAACCCGTGGCCTGTAGACCACATGCACCCCTCTGTTCTCTTCTGCCACCCCTCTGCCACCAAATTTGGCAGCATGCCAGCAAAAAACAATTCAGTTGTTTTCTGCTGAAATGCGAATGTAAAAGTTTTCAAGCTAAATTTGGACTTTCTAAGGCTCTGCAGTGGTTTGCCGCCAAATTTCAGCAGGGGAACCTCTGGGTTATTTCACCATGGCCGTCACAGAGGTGAGCAAAAGGTATCAGGAACTACTGGGTGACTCCAGGTGATCTGTAGTAGATTGGCAAGGATTTCTGACTTCCAGTTGTCTAACAGCAGCTACTAAAAAGATTCCTCCATCCCCCTTCTTGTAAAATAACACTTGGGAGAAAACAGGAGTGGGTTTCAATCCTCTCCAAGTGGATTGAGGCGGGGAACAACAGCAAGCATAAAATACATAAAATACTGATTTAAAAACATAGTATACACTGTTAAAAAACATCATCAAAACATCCTAAAAGCATATAAAAAGCAATTGTGAAAGGACTTGTGAGCTTGGTTCTGGTATTGATCACAAATTCCTAGGCTAAGCATGTGCTCAGAAGCAACCTGCAAATTATTTCATAGTAATGATTTCCTGAATTCACCTGCCTGAGCCACTCTTTGGCATCTGGCACTGGTTAGTAGATTTCAGGGTTTTAGTAAAATCAAAGAAGATCCCACAAGCCTGAAATCCACCCACCCCTGGTATTTCATTTAAGGCAGGGGTGCACAGCCTGGAGGCTGCATGTGGCCCTTGGCCACTCTTTGTATGCTCTGGGGGAGCTCAACTGACTTTTCCAAACAATTGCCATGTGTCCTACTTTATAGGGAACAGTCCTCTATTTGAAGGGCTGTCAGACGACAGTCCTCTATTTGAAGGCATGCGAGTCAGGTTTCAAGATAAAGAACCATAAGACGGGAAATGGAGGGCATGGTCACTGAAATTGACCTTCAAGAGTTAGCAGCTGGAGAGCAGACTAGACAGGTACACATGTCATCCAATCACAGTCATCACCACTGCGATGAGAGGCATGCACATATTTGAGCACACCCGCTTCGTTTTGTTTGCCCCATCCTTAAATGTAGTGCAACATTTGCATGGAGAATCGAGCTATTAGAAAGGAAGCAGGTGTGAACATCCAGAACACCACTGTATATTTCAAGTTTGAATCCCAACTCAACCCTGTAACACCCAGCTACCCACACGTACACTTTCAAAAGGGGCAGGAATAATGTAAAAGACAATGCAGTGTGGTAACGGTTGTGCTGTGGATAAACCTCAATTTGGGGACATGTTTTCTCCGTGCATTACTGTCTCTTTAAAGATGCTTCTGTCTGAAAATCCTGCAGTGGCATATTGGTCAAATCTCAAGCACTCATCAAGACAATACACCTAGCAACGTCCCCAAAGAGAGTCCAAAAATTCAGGCAGTTGTGTTGTTCCAGATCAACAAACTTGTTCTAGCAGTTTTCTAGCTTCATCCAACGTACCTGTTTCCCTTGAATTATCCCTACAGCACTAAGCTGTCGGCATTGTTGTTGTTGCTACCGGGTGGCAAGATCCTTTGCATACCAGGAAGTGGGTTTAAGGGGGGAATGTAAAAAAATCATTAAAAAATCAATGGATGTTCCAATCTGATTCAAATTTGGTATGCTCAAAGCTCTCCTTAATATCTATTACTGTGCCAATTTTGAAGCCTTTATCTTTAAAACTTACGCACATGTAAGCATTTGTTTAATTCATATCAAATCCTGCTCCTGCACCCCAGTGGCCGCTCGGATGATACGCTCGAAATCTAGTATAAAAATACAGCGAGTCTTTTGCTTTTATAGCACAATTAAAGCAGCATGCATGGGAGTACTTCACAATAAAAACAGATTATAAGCTGGAAAACTTCGCATGCAATTCGCAGTGATTGCACAATATAATGCTGGTGTGATAAAGCTCTTCATAGCCACCAGGAGCAGGTCTTTTGTAAAGCTTAAAGATCTAAATTGCCCACTGAAGTCTAAATCACCCCAAAGCACTTTGCGTTGCAATAGGGAGCAATATATTGTTGCTTGGGGAATTCTTTTCTCCCCACCCCCTCCAGCTACTGTGGGGATTGCAGCTAAACTCAAAGTGAACCATGAAGCCTTTAGGGGGGTGGGAGAATGACCTCAGCATCCCTACTATTACTAATAAAAAAAAGTGCCGGTGCTGTGACCCTGTGAGCCCCTGCCTCCGCTACGCCAGTGCTCATCTGTCATCCTCTTATCTCCCATCCCTACCTGCGCTATTCTGCGCAAGCTCATGCAACTTCTATGACTTACATATCAAAGTGTTTCAATATTTCCCCAAGCAACTAAATCAAGAGACGCATAGTGTTTCAGGAGCGGCATGTTCCAGGCTTTGGCAGACTGCACTACTCTAACTCACGCAGGCAGCATTGCTGGACACATGGCAGTGGGGTGCGTCAGCCGGCACAGCTGATGAAATCCAAGCGTCTGCGTTCTGCAAGATGGGCAGTGGCCACAAGGGCCTGATATGCTCATCAAGGTGAATTAAAAAGGCTGCAGTGAAAGGCTGGCAGGCGTCAGATTGCCCTGCCCTTGAGCTTAAAAATAGTCCCATCCCAGCTCCTTCCACCAAAACCCTCTTCAGCTGACTCTGAATTTGTAGGTGATTTTAAAGGAGAAGAATCGGGATGCCACCTTCAGCTGTTTGTGTCTCCATCAGGGTTGCAAACACATCGACATGTTTTTACTACAAAGTTATACCAGCCTTACAAGAGTTTTAACTGTCATGGTTCTCTGCAAATGATCCTATAAATTACTGTTTTAAGGTGCCAATAATTCTCTGCTAGGGATCCCAAGTAACCTCTCTCAGTAGAATAGTTTCCATAGTTCCTGGGAAAGGAGGATAAATAACTCTTTGAACAGTCTGAGATAGTGGCATAGATATGCCCACTATATAAGCCACTGAGGTGAGTAGTTTTGTCCCCTTCGATGCTTTTTGCTATATAACAATAACCCACATCTCTGCTGTCATCGGTAAAAAAACCTGAGCCAAAAGATTCCCTTGTAGAAAGTTTTGTAAAAAAATAAAAATAAATAAAAATATTAAACACATTATGATTTGCAGCACTTTCATGTCACATATTTAATTAATAGTATTTGCTTTGCATTCAAAACAACAACAATGCGAGCTACCTCTGGGTATTCTTTCCATATTAAGAGAAAAAGAAATAGAGAGAAAAATTGGGACCTGTTGAAGGTAAGTCCATGACTCTAGGATAGGGATCTCCCTGATTTAAGTGCCCTCCTTAGGACCATAGAACCTCCCCTATACTGTGTCACACTATTGGTCTATCTAGCTCAATAGTGCCTTCGCAGGGGTGAGCAGAAAGTAGATTTCCAGATGTTTTGGACTTCAACTTCCAGAATTCTTGATCCCAGACCATGCTGGAGGTGCTTCTGGGAGTTGAGGTCCAAAACATCTGAAGATCTACCTCCTCCCCACCCCTGGTCTACACTGACTGGCAGCAGCTCTCCAGTGCTTTAGACAGCAGTCTTTTCCAGCCCTTCCTGGAGGTATTGGAGACTGAACCTGGGACCTTCTCCATATGAGCTATAGCCTTTTCCTTTAATCATTGGTTCCTGTTAGAGTGACTGTGGAACTTCCTTTTCTGGTGGGTTTGCCAAAGTTCAAGCCTACTCATCTTCTGGAAGTATGTTAAAACCTCCTTGATTGTGCTGGCTTTTGGCAGACAGGGATAAGCCTGTACGGAGTAATTCCAAATGAGGTAAAAGAGCCAAAGCTGAATCATAGAATAGTAGGGGAAGGGGCCTATAAGGCTATCAAGTCCAACTCCCTGCTCAACACAGGAATCCACCTTAAAGCATCCCTGACAGATGGCTGTCCAGCTGCCTCTTAAAGGCCTCTAGTGTGGGGGAGCCCACAACCTCCCTAGGTAATTGGTTCCATTGCTGTACTGCTCTTACAGTCAGGAAGTTTTTCCTGATGTCCAGCCGGAATCTGGCTTCCTGTAACTTGAGCCCATTAGTCCATGTCCCACACTCTGGGATGATCAAGAAGAGATCCTGGCCGTTTCAAATATTTGAAGAGTGCTATCATGTCTCCCCTCAGCCTTCTCTTCTCCAGGCTAAACATGCCCAGTTCATTCAGTCTCTCTCCCATGCTCTTCCCTCTGTGTTCCTTTTAACATGATTATGCACAGCAGTATGATCAGTACCCTGTGTAGGCCAGAATAAGAAACACTAAGTTCAAAATAAGAAACACTAAGACTTAATATGGATCCAAGACATTGTGGAATGGAGAGGGCATAAACAAACTGAAAACAATGTATCAGGAAGGTATAAAAGAACAACATAAGAATGGCTGAGCTCAATCCAATCAAACCAACAGCCTATCTAGCTTGGCATTCCACCAAGCAGTGATAGCCAGAAAAGAGGCCTCCAATTCCCATCAGTCCTAGCTGGTCTGGCCAATGATAGTCCAAAACATCTGGAGGACACCAGGTTGAGTAAGGCTGCTTGATCGATTACATCACATTGGCTCTCCTGTTTGATAAACCCATCTTCTATTTATTCATCTAATCAATTTTTCCACAGTGGCCATGTGAAGGCAATGCTTTCCAGCAGTTAATTCTGTATTGAATAAAGAACATCCTTCCTATTCTTTTCCTTAAACTTCTGTGTGCATTTCAGTTGATCTTTGTTTTTGTATTTTGAGAGGGTGACTAATTTTTCCCATTCTCCCATCCCCGCCTGTCCAAGATTACTCCAGGGAACAAAACACTTCATAAAGGAGTTACATTGTCCAAGTGCTGTCTTCAGACGGTGCTCACATGAGACTGGAACCCTGGAATTAATTTTACTCCCTGGATTTCCTGTTTCAGTGGTTTTGTGGAAGAGCAAATACTTCTGCATCTCTCGCTGGAGTTCTAGCACTTCAAACCTGGAACTGTGTATCTCCTCATATATATTCCCCAAACCAGAGTTTCCACGCTTCCATCCTATATACCAGCTTTCCCCAACTTGGTGCCCTCCAGATGTGTTAGACTGGAACTCTCAGAATCCCCCAGCAAGGTGTGCTGACTGGGGGATTCTGGGAGTTGCAGAGCCACACATGTGGAGTGCACCAGGTTGGGGAAGGCTGATGTATATAATAAATGAATTTTTCAAGTCTGAATCCCTATGCAGCCAAAGCAGCAATATCCACTTACGAGAGGGAAGTAATAGCAGGCTTGGAGGAACCAAAGATTTGTAGATGTACAAAACAACTCATAGAGGGAACCTGTGGGGTGGGGGTGGGGAATTTTCAAATACTTGAAAGGTTGTCACACAGAGGAGGGCCAGGATCTCTTCTCGATCATCCCAGAGTGCAGGACACGGAATAACGGGCTCAAGTTACAGGAAGCCAGATTCCGGCTGGACATCAGGAAAAACTTCCTGACTGTTAGAGCAGTACAACAATGGAACCAGTTACCTAGGGAGGTTGTGGTCTCTCCCACACTGGAGGCATTCAAGAGGCAGCTGGACAGCCATCTGTCAGGGATGCTTTAGGGTGGATTCCTGCATTGAGCAGGGGGTTGGACTCGATAGCCTTATAGGCCCCTTCCAACTCTACTTTTCTATGACTCTATGCTCAGGAGCAGGGAAAACTCCAAAACAGCCCAACTAGGACTAAGTGTGTTCAGTGGGCACCATAATGCTGTCTGGCTTCTTAGGGGAGAATATGGAAAATAGGGGTGGTGATGGAATGGAATATCCTGGAAGAGGTCATGGTTGGCTGGAAACCTGAACTCACACTGCAACACCTTGTTGCAGGACTCACTTGTATTTATTGTTAATAACATTCATTAACTTCCTACAGAAGATAGCATACATTCTCCTGCTTGACTATTTCCCCAGTCATCAGCAGAAAGGAGACAAGGCAGCTCAAGGTTCCCTCCTTTTTAATAGCAGCACACAAGGTCTTATCAGAATCCTGTCTAATGGGAGCATTGTTTTAATATTTGAAAATGGTTACTTTGTTCCAGTAAGAATTGACTCACAATACCTTTATTAGGACCGGTCCCAAAGCAATGAACTTGAATTTTGTGTCCCATAGAACTCTGTAAGCTAGATGTTTAAAAGGAGGGAGGGGGAAGGCAAGAGGAGGTATTGCTGCTGTAGGCCATGGCAGAAATATGTCCCCTTTGCCCGCATCCCACAAACCCTGGGAAAATTAGTTCTGAGTATTCTACAAATTCTTCCAGGTTTCCCAGAAACAAATTCATTAAGGAGACCAAACAGCTTCCCAGAACTATAATTCTTAGGCTCCTTGAGAAAGCCAGGAATATAAAACCAGTTTAAGTACACATGTGCAGTGTGCAAAGTGCTTTGCAATGTGTTAATTATTATAAAAGAATCCTCTCTGTGAAACCCCCATATTAGCACATACATATTAAAGTGTTTTACATAAATGCAATGTGTGCACATGGCAACAAGTTGGCTGTATTACATAAATCATGTGTCAGGGAGCCAAGGTTGGTTGTGGCTCCATTGAATGGCACGTACAGGCTTGCCACCACCTTGTATATGAAGTGGTCCTTACAACTGTGGTATTGTGGCAGAGATGTGACAATCACCTTCTCTAATTGTCTGCAGAAGGCAGTGGGTCATCTTTGCACAGAAGTGATGAAGATGCACTGTGCCAGAACTGCTTGTTCGACAACAAATGTGTTTAGCAAACATCCCCAGATGGCTTATGTAAGTAAGCACTGCCACCAGCTACAGAGAAAGATGGGGAAAGCGTGATCGCCAGCCATTTCAAAAATACTTGCAACAGTGCAAATGAAGATAAAAATTGCAACCAACGAAAATAAAATTAAATAAAACCAACAACAATTTTAAAATTGGCAGAATACACAGTAAAATCAATGTTGTGAAAAGGCTCACTGAAATAAAACATCTTCACTACCCACCTTAAGAACATAATAATAAGTGCCAGATCAAGGGTCCATCTAGTCCAGTACTCAGTTCACACGATGGCCAACCAGCTGTTGACCAGGGACCCACAAGCAGGACACGGTGCAAGAGCACCCTCCCACCCATACTCCCCAGCAACTAGCATATACAGGCTTACTGCCTCTGACACTGGAGGTAGCCCATAGCCATTAGGACTATGTGCTGATGGCTATGTGCTACCACCTTAAAGTAGATCAACAGCAGAGGCCCTTCGCACCTGCCCACCATCAAGACAGAAAGCCTGGTGAGTAAAAGGGAAAGAGCCTTTTCAACAGTGGCCTGATCATGCACTGAGAAATTCAGGAAGCACTGGAAATGAGCTGCTTGAAATAATAATCAAAAGAATAATATTCAGGTATTACTCCTAACATGATTAACAAATTGGGCTTTATTCAAACAGAATATACTAATGATCCTTAAGACTAATGTTGATCATTAAAGCATTACTGAGCTTTCATTTTCAGCATATAATTAGGAATGTAATTTAATTGAATGTAATAAATATGCAGACACCAATATTTTTCTTGGATTTGTTTTCATAGTGGCTCAAATGATAGAGATGGAGGAGGCACTTAGATCTCTTTCCTTGGAACTTTCAAAAGTTAGCAGGTATATGTGCACTTTGAACCCTGCAAAAACAGCAATGAACATGTATATAGCCAGTTCTGCACAGCTCCAATGAGAGCAATGGAGAACACACTGAGAGCTCCATCACACCAGCATTATAGCCTGCTGTCATCATGCATTGTATGCAAAGGATTCAGATGATGTCCATGTCCTGCTGTGATCGTGGTTCTTCCCCTCCCCCCTCTTAGTGATGTTTTTTGGCATGCGGAAAGTCCGGTTCTTCCAGTAATGCAAAAGCACACCGCTCAAACTTCAATGTGTATTTTCATCCATTGTTTTCAATCTGATGTTCTGTGGGTGTGTTTTCAAGGGGCGGAAGTGTTAAGACTGGGCTGGCTGCATAGCTTCTCTCCTCCTCCCCTTTCCCTATCTCTCTCTCCCTCCCTCCTCCTGGGTCTCTTTCTCTACCTCTCACAGCCCACAAGCCTCCAGCAAGAGTCCCTCTGGAGCAAGAAGAGGTCCCATTGAACTGTATGTTCATACTCCTGAGTAGGCATTTTCACCTTAAAAGAAATGTGGAAAATGCACCCTCCTTGCCAGCAGCGCCCTCATTTTTAAAGATAAAGAGATCAAAATTGGCACAGTAATAGCTCTTAAGTAAGGCTTTAGCCCGCCAAGTTTGAATCAGATTGCGTCATCCCTTGATTTTAAGGGATTTTTAAAATAGAAATTAAACAAATGCTTACATCTGCATAAGTTTTAAAGATAAAGAGAACAAAATTGGCAGAGTGATAAGTATTAATAAGGGCTTTCGGCATGTCAAATTTGAATCAGATTGGGTCATCCCTTGATTTTTCATGATTTTTTAAATTCCCCCCTTTAAACCCTTTTCCTGGTAGTGTACAAGTTTGAAGGATTGATCTTCAGAATGCCACAAATGCAAGAAGTTAGATCTTTTGCAGCTGTGTGTTGCACTTGAGAGGTGAGAGGTGAGGCAGGTTGCAGAACATTTAGCAGTTTCCTGGGGGAAAGTGAGTGGGGCTACAGGAAGGGGACATGGCTATCTCGGGAATCCTGGATTGGGACCTCAGGAGGTGCCTGAGGTTCTGGATTCTTGGAATAAGGTGTCTTTCCTAAATCTAAACTTAGAATCAGATGTCTATCTTCCAGCCAATAACTGATTGCTCTGTGGCTGACCCACCGAAAGCAGCAGGGCCTCAATTGGTGAGAAGTGATTGGCTGATGAAGAGGTTAAGGATTTCTACAGTACTGAGTTTCCTAAATGTTATCCTCCCTTCCTCATCCCCTGACTTCAGCGAAAATAGGAGTGTTTCCCTTCAGGTTCCTAAAGATTGTCCTGGTTGCTTGATTTCTCCACAGCCTGCCATTTTCATCTGAGGCTGTAACTTTGATGTGCTGTTCTGCCCATAAATTCCTGCACACCTGTCACAGATAAACTCTGATCTAATACAGAAATTGGCACGGGAGCCTTTTAAGTTCCACAACAGTCTCAACTTTCTCACCCAGTTGCGAAGGAGGCGTCGCTTTCTTATCTGCTAAAAACAAAAGAAAAACAACAACACCAGCAACTGCACATATAATTAATGGTGTCAACAACTGCCAGCTAAATGTGTCAATGACATCCCCCTTCTGAAAACAGTTTGGTTTTTATTTTCCCCGTGATGCAGTTTGTTGTTAGTTTCCCCAGCTTCCTGCTTTCAGAAAACTGAATGTATTTTTTTTTTTTTTGAGACAGAGAATCCTCATCCATCTATATCATTCACTAAAGGGACAAAGTTATATTCTAAAATCATACCAAGCCATCATAAATAATTTGGAAGCATCTTCGGATAAGGGCAGGGGGATGAAGCAGAATTGGGGCACAGTTTTACCAGCCCCCACTCCAGCTTAACCTCCCCACTGTTCCACTGTAAATTTCTTCCTGAAGAAGATATATCTGTGGGCTTTTCTACATGAGCCTGTTAATCCGCTGCACGTACTTTCGGTTTCATCACAGAATTGAGATCTGAGCACTACATGCTCATACAAAACTTCCTGACTGTTAGAGCAGTGCGACAATGGAATCAGCTACCTAGGGAGGTTGTGGGCTCTCCCACACTAGAGGCCTTCAAGAGGCAGCTGGACAAGCATCTGTCAGGGATGCTTTAGGGTGGATTCCTGCATTGAGCAGGGGGTTGGACTCGATGGCCTTGTAGGCCCCTTCCAACTCTGCTATTCTATGATTCTATGATGAGCATCCTGCTTTTCTGCTACATAGCCCCTAGGTGGCACTGTGATGTAGTGCAAATACACAAGTGAAAACAGTGTTTTCTGCTCCCCACCACCAGAAATAATACCCTGTTTCCCCTGCTCTAAAAAACAAACAAAAAACTCGCTGAAAGTGCTGTTTGAAAACAGAAGCAAAACTGAAGGGTCATGACATTATCTAAAGATTCAGTTAACAATTGTGCATAGGGAATAACGAGTGCACAGTAAAACCCTTGTGCAGAAAAGCTCTAACTGTATGTGTATATGTACGTTGTTGTATATTTAAAGAATACCCTTCAACCAATTGGTTCTCACGGCAATTAATAAAAACAGACAATTAAAACCCAGGAAGAACAGCAAATAAAAGTAGCAGTTTAAAACAATTAAAACTCAGAGCTTGGAAGGCCTGGAGAATTATAAAAGGCCTTCACCTGGTATAAGAAGGTTCCAGGCAAGTCCCTCTGACTGCAATACATGTACAGATTGATGTGGGAACAGGCATTCCTTCTGGTCCCTAGGTTCCAAGCCATGTAGGACTTTAGAGCTCAGACGCAGCACCAGAATCTTTTAACATTTTTATTGAGCTTTTAGATATAGAATACCCCCTTTTTTAGATATTCTCCAAGTCCACACCACAAGGGGTAGACCACCAGTCCATAGTTTCCCCTCCTTTACTGCCCTCCATGAGTTGAAGGGAAAACTTCTGAAGTGAAAAATCTCCTCCACTCATGGTAAAACCCTGATGATGCAAATAAGTCACAAATAAATCACAAAATTCACTGTGCAATCAAATCAGTTTTGGGAGCAAGACCCCCTCAATGGGGCCCCTCCCTCAGAGTGTCGATCTTCTCACCACCCTTGTCATCAGCTGCTCTTGTTCCTCATTGTCTTCCTCTCCATTGATGCCACTTGCTGCTTGACAGGCAGAGAGATGGTGAGCACGTAGACAGTGGCCCCATCCAGAAGACATCTTGAACCATGGCTTTAACCATGGTGGTTAAGCCAGAAAGCTGGGCTGTGTTCAGAAGACACCTTAAACCACGGCTTTAACCATGGTGAATAAAGCAAAAGACATGGTTTAAGTAGTGTGACCATATGAAAAGGAGGACAGGGTTCCTGTATCTTTAACAGTTGTATTGAAAAGGGAATTTCAGCAGGTGCCATTTGTATATATGGGGAACCTGGTGAAATTTCCTCTTCATCACAACAGTTAAAGCTGCAGGTGTCCTGCCCTCTTTTAAATCTAGTCACTCTAGTATAGCTCCTGCAGCTTTAACTGTGGTGATGAAATGGGAATTTCACCAGGTTCTCCATATATACAAATGACACCTGCTGAAATTCCCTTTACTATGCGACTGTTAAAGATACAGGAGCCCTGTCCTCCTTTTCATATGGTCACCCTAGTTTAAGGAATCTTCTGAACACATTCTGGCTTTCTGGTTTAACCGCTATGGTTAAAGCCATGGTTTAAAGTGTCTTCTGAACAGGCCCAGTGTGGCATCTCCTGCTCCTCCTTCTCACCACCACTGTTGAAAGAGGCAGGTGAGCAAGCAGGTTGCAATGGGGAGGAGGTGTAGCAAGTCCAGGGAGGTTTTATCAGTGGGGCCCTGGGCTGCAGGCCCTTGGCAGATGCCCAATCATGCCTACCAATGCTGGTCCTGCTTGGAATTGATCCACTTGACAATTTATTAGACCAAATTTGAAAGGATGCATGATGCCTTAGCAGAACGCCAACCAAAAGGCAAAATGATGTGTATTTTTCTCTTGTTCATGGTCTTCAGAGTAAACTTGATTTCAGCCCCATGTTTCGCTAGCAAAGCTACTGATGGCAGAAAGATTATCACTGCTCTAAGATCCCCTGGTTTCACATTTCTGTTCTTAGATAAGCAGTAACTATTAAGTACACTAGTCAATGCTACAAATAAAGAGTGATGTAAGAATTAAGCGTATTATTTGACTGGTAGCGGAGGCCATTCTTTCAGGTTAAAAGACTGGAGTGCATTTTAACAAAACAAGCTCTTAATCTCCATTTAGGAAGCTTTGTACTGAAACAGATTTCTTTCTTTTTTTCTTTTTTCTTTTTAGTATCCTGGCAGAGTTCTGCTATTGGCATTATATAATTCCTGTCAACTCTCAATTCTCAACTAACACACAAATAAATGAGTACAGGACAGAATGATAAGTTATTTATTTTGCTAGTGGGTTCGATCCAGATTTAAGATGGAACAACTGTGCTTGCGGAAGCAGACTTTTCCGCCCCCTCCCTCCCAGGGTAGCCCCTCCAACCCCCACAGAGACTGAGGACCCAGATGAACGGGGTGAGCTGTAGGGTGGATCCCCCAAATGAGGCTAGAGATACTTTCTGTAAATGAAACTCTTCCTCTTGAGGAACGTTCCTTCCTCTGGTAAAAGGCAGATCCTGTATAAATTTGTATTTATCTGGCCTTATGCTCCCTTGTAAGGCAATTCCTTTACAAGGAGCAATATTTAGACTCCCTTGCAAGGGGCAATATTAACTCTTGCAAAATGATTTCAAACAGAGACTGAAATCCTTATAAGCATGTGAGCAGAATCTTTTCTCTAGTACAGTGAGTTTGATGGATTGATTTACAGCACAATCCTATGCATTTTTACTTGGTCGGAAGTCCCAATGAATTCAGTGTGGGTGTTGGATTGCAGCCTAGCAGCATAATCCCATGTATATCTATTCAGAAGTAAGTCCCATGAGTTCAGTGAGACTTCCTAGTAGGTAAGTGTTTATAGGATATCACTGTATGGGAGCTATAGAAAATGACTTGGAGATTTGTGATGTTCTCACTTCTGCCACGATCTCTTTGAATAGCTTTGGGCAAGTCACTCTTTCTTATGCTCCATTCCCTATCTGTAAAATCGGAAGTACAATGATTGATTACAAAGGTTGTTCTGAGGTTGAACACAATCACAACAGTACTTGAGGGGAACCTGAGGTGGTAGAATCCAGAGCGGGTCAACTGGATTGTACCACTTCAGATTACAAGTGGGTGATGTCAATTTTGAATAGTTCCCCATGTAAAACTACTCTCTAAAAGGTAGCACATCAAGGAGAAATGCTTTAGCTGATCTGAAATGGTTCAGTTTTCCACAAACACTTTCACCAGGGACAGAAAGCACCCCTGTTTTTCAGTGATACTTTGCTACTCCTTGAAAAAAAAATCCTACCTGTTGGCTTCAATTGCCCACACTTCTTTTCACTCACTTACCTTCACTTGCCCACAGTGGACACCATCATATAACCAAATCTGGCTGTATCATGCTGTGATGTCAGCCCATTTCCTACATGATCCCTGATTGGCTGAGATAGTATCATAGAATCATAGAATAGCAGAGTTGGACGGGGCCTACAAGGCCATCGAGTCCAACCCCCTGCTCAATGCAGGAATCCACCCTAAAGCATCCCTGACAGATGGTTGTCCAGCTGCCTCTTGAATGCCTCTAGTGTGGGAGAGCCCACAACCTCCCTAGGTAACTGGTTCCATTGTCGTACTGCTCTAACAGTCAGGAAGTTTTTCCAGATGTCCAGCCGGAATCTGGCTTCCTTTAACTTGAGCCCGTTATTCGTGTCCTGCACTCTGGGAGGATCAAGAAGAGATCCTGGCCCTCCTCTGTGTGGCAACCTTTTAAGTATTTGAAGAGTGCTATCATGTCTCCCCTCAATCGTCTCTTCTCCAGGCTAAACATGCCCAGTTCTTTCAGTCTCTCTTCATGGGGCTTTGTTTCCAGACCCCTGATCATCCTAGTTGCCTTAGATAGCCTATCTGACTAATCTAAGAAGAAGAAAGCAACAATTTGGGGGCATGGGGGGGGGTCAATGAAACAGTAGCACCAAACAGGAATTTTTTAAAAAGGGGGGATGAACATTTGCACATCCAAGTGGGTTTTCCCAGAAACTATTTCTACCCCTCTGAAAAAGATATTTCAACCTATTTCAAAACAGAAGAATTTTCAGCACAGACCAGTTGAACATTTGGTGCTCTAGTTCAAATATTTTCATGACTCCCTTAACTCCACAACTCCAAATTAGACATGTCTCTTCTTGTTGTGACTCTTATTTAACTCCTCCCATTTTTTCCATTCAGGCTTTCACTCAATGTTCCTCATGCTTGCTTTGTTGATATTATTACATTTGGGGTGGGGTGGGGGTGTTGCCCAGTGCTTCTAAGCTTGCATGGCTTTCTCCCTGGTTTTGGAAATTCCCCAGAGGTCTTGAGTGGCTGCCTCATCCTGGAACAGCCCTAATCTCTCTTTTTGGCAGCAACCAGAGTCAGATGCTTGACCCTCACATGGAAGCTGAGTCCTTGTAATATGGGATTATACTCAACCAGCTCACGTGTTCACAGAAGCTAGAGAAGCACAGGCAGAAGAAACACAGACAGCAGAGACGGCAGGGAGGGGGATAACAGCAACCTTTTACCTCCTGCAGTAGCCTTGGTAATATGTATTTTTAAAACCTTGATATCCTCCATTTTTCATTATGCAAGTTAGATCTTATTTCTTTGGTACCCAATATCAATTTTCAATGTTGAAGACACTGTGAGCTCCATCAGATGAGCGTTATTATTGCACGCTCGTTACTGGGCACTCACAGATTTTCACAGGTCCCTCTCACAATGTCATCTGCCTCCTGCGTGCCTCCCGCCCCATCTGGCCTTCTTCGCACGACAAAAAAACCACCCCAGTAAGTCGAGATTTATTTTTAAAGATGGAAGTTGCTATCTCCTGCTGTGTGCAGGAGAAGCAGAGGGATCAAACGGCCTACTGAATGGGCCACATGCCCATTGTTTACTTCCTCTTTCAAAAGAGGAAGTAACGAGAGACAAACGAATGGACGGAGAAGCAACGGTAAGCAAACATGATTTTCACTCACATGATGATGCTCTGTGTGTAACTGAAACAAGTGGAAAAGGCCATCTGTTTCTAAAAACGGTACTGCAGCTGTCCTTATGCATTTCCCGTACATTTCTCTGTCCTGACCAGTGATTCTCAAATGGTGTGTCAGAGATACATGAGGAGGGTGGCATAGTTAAAAATAGAGGAAACACATCACACACAAAAAGAAGACATATATTTGCATAAAAGTGACATGGAATTGGAATAATTCACACATCTAGGTGGAAATTTAGAATCCTATAGAAATGCCATATATCTCCCCCATAGTTGGGAAGGCTATGACCAGAGGGATCTACATGAAAACAGAATGAGAAATGTGTTCGAGTAATATCTGGATTTTCATGAAATTAGCTGTGATCTATAAGGGCCACACGAAGCCAAAACAGTGGAGTATACCATATCTAAAGGAAAGGAAAGGAACCTCTCGTGCATGCACTGAGTCATTACTGACTCTTGGAGGGACGCCAGCTTTCGCTGATGTTTTCTTGGCAGGCCTTATAGCAGGGTGGTTTGCCGTTGCTTTCCTGGACCATTATTATCTTTCCCCCAGCTAGCTGGGTACTCATTTTACCAACCTCAGGAGGATGGAAGGCTGAGTTGACCCGAGCCGGCTGCCTGAAACCAGCTTCCGCTGGGATCAAACTCAGGCCGTGGGGAGAGTTTCGGCTGCAGTAACTGCTGCTTTACCGCTCTGCGCCACAGGAGGCTCTTACCGTATCTAAAACCCCACTTGAAATCCACATACTTCTGGGTAGGGTTGTCTCGAGTGCCTGACTGGGTCAGGAAATCCAGTGGTCCCAGTAGAACACTCCTGGCATGAGCATAGACCCTCTGTAAGTTGTGCAGTTCCCCCCACTACATTAATGATGGCTGTAAAAGTGCCCCATTTATGCAAAGGTAATGGCGCATATGGGGAATTCATGCCTTCACCCTTGCGTATATGGGGCCTTTACGGCCACCATTGATACAGGGGGGAAAGTATTCCATTTTGGTGTGAGGGGGCGGGCACCTGCTGGCACTCATTGGGGCAAGCCGAGTCTCAGAAGATGCTCGTGTGGCCCAGCAAGTGGGGCAGTGGCAGCATACAGGGTGAGCACCTGCTGAGGTGCACATGGGGGAGTTTGCCCACCCCTACTTCCGGGTTGGATGGGTGGAGTAGAACTGAATGTCATCAACCATGTAGGTGCTGCTCAGCGAATGAGAAAGGCTTGTTCCCCGGCCCTGTTCATGCTCCCCGGCCCCGGGAAGTTTGGAAGTGCTGAATTAAGCTACCTTAGTTTAGCCCCACACCTCTTCCCTCTCATCCACCTTTTAGGATTGTCAAAGATTAAAAGTTACTGTGCTATTATGAATGGGAAAAACAAGCAGCAAACTATGAATGGTTAAATCCTTTACTGCAGCATCCCGACTGATTGAAAGAGTGCTACTGCGCTTTGATGGGGGTGGGGGTGGAGGGAAGCAGAAGCCAAGAGTGAGTAAAGTGGCTACCAGTATCCTGACTGATTGAAAAAGCACTACTGCGCTTTGATGAATAGAAATGGAAGCTATAGTAAGAGCAAGTAAAGCTGCTACTGCTTTTTATTATTTATTTATTTATTGCATTTGTATAACGCCCCATAGCCGAAGCTCTCTGGGCAGTTCACATAAGATAAAAACACTTAAAAACAATATACAAAAATTAAAACCCACAAAAACATGCAAAATGCACGTACATTTAAAACCACTATAACAACTTTACAATCAATGAGCCAAAACAACAACAACAACAACAACAACAATAATAATTTCTTACCTGCCTCTCCACTTTGATTGAGGTGGGGAACAACAATAAATGATAAAATACATAATAATTAAAACATAATATACATTATTAAAGCATCGTAAAAAACCATCCTAACATACTGCTTTGATTAATGGAAAAAATGGACTGCATTCTGTGAATGGGGAAAAGGTCCTAAAGGGGAAAAAGTGGGGAGGGTGGGGGGAATGGCCTGTCCCACACTTTGACCACATCACTGGGAGGTCACAGCCAGATCACAGAGGCATGCCCAGGATTTAATGGTCGTGGTGGTGGTGGAGGGATTGGGCTCACTACTATGGAACTGCTCTGGAACCACATTTAAGAAAAACGATGCACTAAAAGGACTTTCTGAAAATGCGCTTTTTCCAGAAGGAAGTGACGGGTTGACTGTAGATTTGTGACACTATCATTTGCTGTGAATGGCCCTGATGTGTTCTCCTTCTGCATTGAATCAATGGTGTAGCTTGGCTCCAGATAATCTCTGTGTTAAGTCTGCTGTCCAGGTGATAACCATGTGGATGGACACTTTCAAGGCCCCTTCTGCTCTCTCTTCTTATGGGGTGTCATCATCATCATAAGTTTATTGTGCTAGCCGAAGGCCATGACAAATACATCCATAGAGGAACATACAACTATAGAAGTACACAATAGTTTCGAATAACCAAGAAAACCATATAGACAACCTTAAATTTGCTATAACTAAAACTCTCATTTCGCTCAGCACTCTTAGTCTCCGTGGCAGTTTATAGCAATTTTATCTAGTTCTCTCTTCCTAATCTTTTTCGCTGCCAGTGCAAACAGGGCCACTTTATGAGTGACATAACTGTTGCTATCGCTAAGGAGGAAGAGAATTGTTTCTACTTGGGCATTCCTGCCTCCATATGTCAGCAGTGGTTTCAAGAGTCTCTCTCTTGGGCCCCTATACAGAGGGCAAGTTAACATGTAATGTGCTATATCTTCCACTTGTTGTTGACCACAGATGCATAATCTCGATTCGAATAGTACCTTGTGGTAGCATCCGTCCAACACTGCGGTTGGCATCACTTGAAATCTCAGTTCAGTGAAAGCGTTTCTCAGGGGCAGTGGCCTCAATTTGGACAGATAACATGCTCTATAGTGTTCTGTTTTTAGAAGAGGGAACCACTGAGAGAATTTGGAGTTTTTAATAAGTTGCAGGTCCCTCCTAGAATCTATCCAAAAACACCAATCCCTTAGTTGCTTCTTATCCATGCCTAGAGCAAACTTCAACTCAGGGAGATAACTATACAGGAGCCTTTGGAGTATTGCCGTCCAATGACAATTTTTATCCATTTCTAGAAAACACTTAGTAGGAAGACACTCATTTTGCAAGATGGCGATTCGTTTGAAGTATTTTAATTGAGCACTCTCAATTCTTGCCCTAACTGAAGGACTACCGGCTTCTGTGCACAAGAAAGCTGCAGGGGTACTAGATGGAAGGGAGAAAAGTTTTCGAAGGAAGTTGTTCTGCACAATCTCCAAGGCTTCGGTCATGGCTTCTTATGGTAAATAGACAATGACTTCAATAGATGGCCTATAAACAGAGAACTGTCCTTCGTAAAGTAGGACATATGGCCACCTATTTATTATGAGTGGCTCACACTATGTGAAGCCAGACATAGCAAATCACCTCCTTTGGAATGATAGTGTACTGTATGATCTTGAGATTCATGGTTACAACATACTGTATGTTCTTAAGTAGCACGATGGTGTTCCTGAGATGTGCTTTGCTGTTGAGAAGTAAGGCAAAGCAAAGAGTTATTCTGATCCCAAGTGCTAGAAAATATTTAGCGCTCTCTCTCTCTCTGGTACTTAGACTTCTACAGGCATGAGTTTATTACCTCCCAACAGCAGTTCGCCAATCTTGTCTCAGCTGAAATGCGAAAAGAGTATTTCAGAGCTAAGTAAAGCCCAATCTTTCTCTGGTAATGCCCTGTTCACAAATGAGGTGTGAATTATTCCTCCTTAGTAACTGTCCAAGAAAACTGGGAGATGTCTATATGTTCTATTAACCTTACAGTGGCTGCACAGTGGCACGGAGTTGTTTAAGTGACACAGCTGCCAACTTGCAGCCACATCAGGGTTTTACCTTCGAAACTGCTTTCTTGCAGTGTCCTTTTACCATGACTTTTCCATTTGCTCTGATGCCACCACGTTGTTTTTCCATCTGATACTGTTGGCTTCGGTTCAGGGGTGTTCCTAGGGATGGTTTCCAGTGCAGGGTAGATCCGGGAATGCAGGGCATTGGGCAGCAGGTGGGCTTGGCAGGTGGGATGGTACCAGAAAGCCTGCGGACCCTCCTGCCATTTAGATTTAGTGTTCCCACCCCACAGCAGTGAAGTTGCAGGGTTTGGGAAGGAAGCAGCTGCAAAGCATTGTCATATTGACAAACACACCCCTCCTGGATGCCTGAGCTCCAACTTGGGTCTTCTTAGATCATAGAGGCAGAGAACCAGAAGAGCTGCATTTTTGTCTGCCTGGAGGGGATAGTAATGCTAGGTTAAAGGACACTTTCTTCAGCATAATGAAATTTTGTTAGGAGAAGGGGAAAAGGGAACATTCTTTAAGAAAAAGGTGTGTGTGTGTGTTTTAAAACAACAACAACCAGGTAGCAGTGACTTTTGCCATTCAAGATAGCTGAACTTCCTGTTCGTCATCTGCAGAAGCCCCTTGCACACATCTGGAAAGCTTTTAGAGTCAACACGTGGAGGGAAAGCGGCATGGAGGGCTGCCAGGTAGCATTGCCATGCTGAGTCGCACGGCCAACCCTTGGAGCCTCCAGGCCGCCTCCTCCTGCTGCTGCTACTCCTTCCTGTCACTGCCTGCCTGCTTTGCCCTCACTGAGTTGAGCGAGCAGCGACAGGAGGGAAGAGAAAGGAGCTGCTGCTGGCCTCTCCCTTTGACAGCTATGTGGATTTGGGGGCCCAGTGGAAGAGGGCAACCGAAGGGGCAGCAGCGACAGGGGAGAAGGAGAGGTTCAATCAGGGCCAGGAGGGAACCCTATTTATATATTTATTTGATTTGTACCCTGCCTTCCCACCAAAGAAAGTGCAGCTCAAGGTGGCTAGCAATCATAAGGCGTAAAAAGAAAGAAAAGAAATGACAATAAAAACTTGATTGAAATAATAAAACACATACATTAAAAGAACAGTTAAAAAAACTCAAAAGTAACAAAATAAGTACCAGTGTGGTGTAGTGGCTAAGGTGTTGGACTGGGAGTCGGGAGATCCGGGTTCTAGTCCCCACTCGCCCATGGAAATCCACTGGGTGACTTTGGGCCAGTCACAGACTCTCAGCCCAACCTTCCTCACAGGGTTGTTGTGAGGATAACATGGAGAAGAGGAGGAGCCTTGGGTTCCTTGGAGGAAAAAAGGCGGGATATAAATGTAATAAACAAATAAATAAATAAATATAGTACCCAACCCAAAGATCTTAAAACCCTCCTCATATGGAAGAAGGTGGTCCTTCAGATAGCCTGTTCCCAAGCCAGATAGGCCTTTATGGGTAATTGAGGGCATCTTCTTGCCCAATAGCATTTGAAGTGGGATCATGTCTGCTATTTCCAATCTCATGGCCCCCAATCATACAAAAAGAGAGCTGAATATACCTCTTGTAACTCACTGGCTCTGATCCCCATGTGGAAACCCAGGGCAAGGACAGGAAGTGTGATCCCTTCCCTCAACCCTGCTCCACAAGTTTATTATTATTATTATTATTATTATTATTATTATTATTATTATTATTATTATTATTATTATCATTTGTATCCTGCCCTATATCATTAGGATCTCAGGGCGGCGTATAGATAAAAGCATACAGTATAAAACAATAAATATACACAGCTAAAATCAAATTAAACCATGAACCAAGTTAAAACAACATATAATTTAAAAGCAGTAAAAACAGTTAAAACAATGTGCAAGCCAGGTGAGTTTAACCATCAAAGGCTTTGTTAAAAAGCCATGTTTTTACTTGGCGTCGAAATGCAATCAATGTTGGTGCCAATTGGGCCTCCAAGGGGAGGGCATTCCACAGTCGGGGTGCCACAATAGAGAAAGCCCTCTCCCTTGTCCCATCATAGCGTATATGTTGTGTTGGTGGAATGCGGAGAAGGGCTCCTCCAACAGAAGTTGATTCTTTCTGTACTGCTTCTGACCATAAGAAAAGAGCTCCAAACTATATTCTGAGTGAAAGCTACTCTCCAGTCACGACGCATTACCCTCCCCATTTTTCACACACAAATTCACATCCCCCGCCCCATGCTTGGTGCTGTTGCTTCCCTCACACTGAGAGACTTTTTTACTAGGTGGGCGAGCAATTATGCAGTGGTGTGATTAGTTGTCAACCAGTGGTAAGGGTTGCGCTGGTCTTAGTGTGCTGCACCTCTCGTTTTTGTTGGTTCTTAATCTGGACGAAAAAGAAGTGTTTGTTGCGGAAAGGAGAAATTGGTCTGCATGTGACGGGAACTTTGAAGAAGGAAATCTACTAAGGAACGCTCGAAGCAACACAGTGCCTCTTGGGATATTGGAAAGAAGCCATTGGCCCAAGGAATGCAGGCGTGTTTAGAAAAAGGAAGACCAAGCTATGCAATAATGGTAAGTGTGGACATGTTTGTCACAGAGTTGAAAAGCACAAGCAGGGCACAATGGGAGCTTAGTTCTTGGGCTCCCACCCTACTGTGAAGGAACACTTATTCATCTATGACAGAAGGAATTTGCACTAATTGGGTTAACTTACCCAACTTTTAATGCCAGTGATGGGGCTTTTGGGCCTCTGAGGAAGGGCCTTCAGAGGCCGCTGGGCCTATGCTTTCCATAAATACCCCAAATCCTTGGTGGTTGTTTTATAGGGGACGGAAAATCTGTAAACACTGTAGGTCCATTGAAACTATTAATGGCTGCTTGGAAGCAGCAGCCTGAGAATAGAATATTGTGGCTGGTTGGGGAGGCTTTTGGGTTTTAAAACTGAAAGTTTTGGCCTTTAAAATCCTCCCTGAGCAATATTTATTTAAAGCATTTTTTTTTCTTTTTTAAGATGCCAATATTTTCAGTAGGCCAAGTCTTTGTCCTTAAAAAAAGAAGAACAGAAAAACAAACAGCAGACGTAGCGTGGCCAGGTGTCCTCTTTTACAGAGGACAGAACTCGATTTCAAGAGTGGGGAACCTCTTTCAGCCTGAGGGCTACATTCAATTCCAGAGAAGCTCTCTTAGGGGCTGAATTGCTTAAAGCTCTTACTGCCTATAACTAAGCCTTAGGAGAGACATTTCAACCTGTACTCTTCCTCTGGTACAGAGGCTGAGCTCAGGGACATGTTGCATATTTTGGTTAGAAGATCAGCAATTTCGTATTCTTTGAGAACTCTAGGATGCATAACATCCAGACCTGGTTATTTATTTGCTTTCAATTTGTCAATAAGGTTGAGAACTTCATCTTTTCCACCACTATTTGCCTCAGTTCCTCAGACTCCCTTCCTGAAAACATCAGTTCAGGTACAGGCATCTGTCCTGTATCCTCTGCAGTGAACACTGATGTGAAGAATTCATTCAGCTTCTCTGCAATCTCTCTGTCCCCCTTTAGTCCTCCCTTAATTCCATTGTCATCCAGTGGTCCAACTGCTTCCCTATCTGGTTTCCTGCTTCTGATATATTTAAAGAATTCTTTATTGTTGCCCTTGATATTGCTAGCGATATGCCCTTCAAAATGCTTTTTTTTTTGCATCTCTTATTATCTGCTTTTATCGCCTTTGTGCAAGCTTGTGCTCCCTTTTATTTTCCTCATTTGGGCAAGACTTCCATTTTCTGAAGGAAGCCCTCTTTTTTATAAAATCTTCCTTGACACTGCTAGTTAACCATGCTGGTGACCTCTGCTGGTGGGAGACTTAGGACAGATATAAGGAAGTACTTCTTCACAAAGCACATAGTTAAACTAAGGAATTCACCACCACAAGATGTAGAGATGGCCACCAGTTGGATGGCTTTAAAAGGGGGTTGGATAAATTCCTGGAGGAGAAGTCTATCAATGGCTACCAGTCCTGATGTCTATGTGTTACTTCCAGTATCAGAGGCAGTATGCCTATATATACAGGTTTTGCTGGACAAAATGGGTAGGAGGAGGATGCTGTTGCACCATGTCCTGCTTGTGGGTCGCTGGTTGACAAGTGATTGGCCACTATAAAACAGAGTGATGGACTAGATGGAGCCTTGGCCTGATCCAGCAGGGCTCTTATGTTCTTCCATCTAACAATGTTGGCATTAGCCATCCTGTTACAAAGACTAATGCCTGTTGCTCTTGCCTATCGCTAGATGCTTGCACTGAATTGCCGGCTGGGGAATGTTGGGAGTTGTAGGACTGTTTTCTGTCAAAACATCCATAGAATTGCACTCTAAATCAATAGATAAGGTTCTGGTTCAGGTAATGCAGAACAATCAGCAAAACAATGGAACTCCCTGAGCCAGACACTTGTCTGCATTTAATCATGAGGAGCCACTTGCACCTAATTGCAATTATTTGTAATGTGCAAGGTATTCATGTATGGGAAGGTGGGAAGACGTTTTAAGTGGAATGCGTACTACAAAGAAGGGAGAAGAAAGGGCTATAGGAGTGTGCTTGGAAGAAGAAAAACTGTTGTTGTTGTTGTTGTTGTTGTTGTTAATATCCAATGCTGGCCTCAAGGCGGCATCACAAAATTTCAAACATATACATTAAAAACCTATAAATAGAGATATACAAAAGTTAAAAGTATATAAAACTTATTCCAATATTAAAACATTTAGTCATTTAAAATGACAATTTTTAAAAATCGTTGACACAGACCGAGGTCCAGTTCATTCACCAAAGGCCTGCCGGAACAGAAAAGTCTTTGCCTGCCTCCTAAAGCACATCAGGGAGGGAGCCAGTCTAGCTTCACTGGGGAGAGTTCCAGAGTACTGGAGCAGCCACCGAAAAGGCCCTCTCCCTCGTTCCCACCAGGCACGCCTGTGATGGTGGTGGGACTGAGAGAAGGGCTTCCCCTGAAGATCTTAAAACATGGGCAGGCTTGTAAGGGATCATATAATCTTTCAGATAACCTGGACACGAACCGTATAGGGCTTTATAGGTCATAACCAGCACTTTGAATTGTGCCCAGAAACAGACTGGAAGCCAGTGGAGCTGTTTTAACAGGGGAGTTGTGTGCTCCCTGTAACCAGCCTGGTCAGAAATATGGCTGCAGCTTTTTGAACCAGCTGCAGTTTCCGAACACTCTTTTAAGGCAGCCCCACATAGAGCACGTTACAGTAATCCAATCGGGATGTAACTAAAGCATGTGTCACTGTGGCCAGGTCTGACATCTCTAGGAATGGGCGCAACTGGTGCACTAGCTTTAACTCTGCAAATGCACTCCTGGCCACCGTTGAAACCTGGGCATCCAGGCTCAGGGCTGAATCCAGAAGTCCACCCAAGCTGCGGACCTGTGTCTTCAGGGAGAGTGTAACCCCATCCAGATCAAGCTGAATCCCTATTTCCTGATCTGCCTTTCGACTGTCCAGGTGCACCTCTGTCTTGTCTGGATTAAGCTTCAATTTGTTTGCCCTTTGTTTGCCAGTAATGGCAATTTGTTTGCCATTACTGCCAACAGACACTGGTTTAGCACAGAAACACCTTCCTTGGAATTGGGTGGAAAGAAGTAGTAGAGTTGGGAGAAGTGGATGTATAAATCCAGAAAAATTGTTAACTGTTCAGATCGTCATTCAGCACCTTAGAGATTATCCTGATGCTGTTCCGGATTAGAGCAATTTTGAACGATGGGGTTAAATCTTGCTACAGGACAAAATCTTATTTACTTTCCAAGGTCATTTCAGGTGGTGAAGAAACAGACGTATTGCATTTTGCTTCCCTTTGTAGAAATAGAAAGGGATGGTGTCAGATTCCAAAGTCCGACTTGCTTTAGGTTGCTGGGTTGTAAAACACTCTTAAACCAACAATTGAAGAAAGGTGGGCTTTAGGGCTTCTTTACCACTACAATAATTGATTTGTGTCTGTTGGTCTGCACTACACATGCATGTCATCTCTTCCCTCTATTTGTTAAGTACATTGTGTAATGTGGTGATGACTTCACAGTGTCCTTTTTCTCCATCTAAGATAGGGTTACCACATGAAAAGGAGGACAGGGCTCCTGTATCTTTAACAGTTGTATTGAAAAGGGAATTTCTGCAGGTGTCATTTGAATATATAGGGAATCTGGTGAAATTTCCTCTTCATCACAACAGGTAAAGCTGCAGATGCCCTGCCCTCTTTTAAATCTGGTCACTCAAGTATAGTTCCTGCAGCTTTAACTGTTGTGATGAAGCGGGAATTTCACCAGGTTCTCCATATATACAAATGACACCTGCTGAAATTCCCTTTTCTATGCAACTGTTAAAGATACAGGAGCCCTGTCCTCCTTTTCATATGGTCACCCTATCTAAGATCTTGTGGAGTAAGCCAGTATGAGGTCAACATTTATGAACGGCAGCATAATTAATGTTCCCCCAGATAGATACATCTGTAGGAAACCAAGCCAATGGGAGACTTATTCCACCGAAAACAATAATTAAATGAGACCTTCTCATTTTATTTTCTTCAGGTAAATGACTTTTCAAGGTAACATGACGGGGGGGGGAGGAATTATGGCCTAGAAAGAGATAATTCTGCAGCAACATAACCATGTGGTATAGAGTAACCAAGAGCAACTTTACCCAGCTTTGGATGGCTATTGCTGGCTTTGCAGGATCACCTGGTAATATGCTTATCAGTTGAATTGCACTGAGGCATCAACCTAAGCTGTTGCAGCAGCTGCTGCACCACATCTTCCTTGCAAATCTGTGACTGCAAGGGCATCAGCTGGAACAAGATACAGGGGGTGGGGGAGGCGGTTGTGTGGATTAGCAGAGGAACAGGGCTGGAGTTGCCATGGGACAGCCCTGCTTCGTTGCACTGAGAGGTATAGTCCCACAATGGCTGTGTTGCACTTTCTCTGTTCAATGAATGACCTGGCCACACTACTGTTTCCTCACCATTATTAAGTTGGGTCTTTCAGAATCATCCATGGAAGAGAGTTGTAAAAAAGCCACCTTTGATCATTGACCAATTCCCACATTACTGATTTCAGTTTTGTAGCTTTCCCAACTCTGCCTGCCAGGGCAAACCACACCTTAGGGTGAAATCCTGCTCCTGCCCCATGAAAAATTACATGAATTTTGCTAACATGGCATAAGAAATACATGCTACCAAGAAAAGACAGGGTTTCTCAATGCTGCGTTGCTGTTTCTTCTTGTCATAAGACAACTGGAAGGTTTTGGGTAGTGGCACTTGCAGAGAAGAATTGGTGGCTAAGATGGTGGGGGTGATTAGCTCTTCCTCCCACCTTCGTGTTATTCTTTCCTATGAAGGCGCTCTCTGTAGTTTTTACTAGGGATGTGCTCCGCTCCGATTAGAAGCGGAGAATCAGAAGCGAATTGGCCTGCTCCGCCTTGCCCAGAGGCGGAGTAGAAGCAGCCCAGGGACCCGTAGAAGCACGGCAAAGAGAAGCGGCCATACGCGGAGCGCTTCTCTTTTCGCGGACCGATCCGATCGCCATTTTGAAAAATTTCGCCCATAGGATTGCATTGCGGAAAAGAATAGGGGATAACTGTGTTGTTTTTTAAGCTATCTTTCTGAAACTTCTTGTGCTTAGAGAGTCGTTGCTGGGGGTCATTTTGAGCCTACTCTCACCTCTCTGCGTGCTGCGGTTCGCTTGCTAGAATTTTTTGGAAAAATAGGGTAAAACAGCGGGGAAATACCTTTTTTGAAGGGCTGAGGGGCAGAGTCAACTCCCGGTCATGATCACATGATCCCAAAGTTGGAGGAGGGGATAGGCAAAATGGGTAACTTGGGATTCTGGGAACTTCTCTTTCTTAGTCTGAACGGACTTTTCCCAGTGTTTTTTAAAACAGTAGCCCCACCAAATGCACAAACACAACCTGAAATCATATGCTAAGCCAATAATAAGAGATAGAAACACAGCACTACTACCCACCCTAACTTTGGGGAACAACTGAATAGATGTGGTGCAAGGGAATGAGCTCCCCTAGGGCATGGACGTGCCCTGTGCACTCTCCTGTCCTTGGAGGGCCATCAGAGCCCTCCAAAGGTAAATCACTGGAGTGAATGCCTATCATGAGTTGAAGTGATCGTTTGCTTCTTAAAGACTGGTACCTAGACAGGACCAGTCAAATTGGCAGATGATTCCCCCTCTTCTTGGGCACGTCCACTCCCCTCTTACTGGTAAAAGACAGATATAGCCTTTTTTAAAAAAAATCTTCTTGTTGTTTATTCAGCAACACTGCTGCTTTTAATTCCACCCCTCCTTTGTTTATTTATTTATTTATTCCATTTTTTATGCATTACTGGCTTTGAAACTATCCTTGGCTCACTTCCTTGTGCCCCCAGAAATGTCTGCTGCCTGCCTGCCTTCCCTCCCTCCTCCCCTGCCCACCTCGCAGGGATGGTTTGGTTTTTGTGTGTCTTGCTTTGACTCAGGGGAGAAGTCCTTCCTGTGCTCAAGTTCCAAATCAATTTTCAAGTGTGGAAGAAGATTCATATTTAGGTTTATCTCTACTCCCCAATTCATGGCATGTTGGGATTTCCTTTGAAATGGGCCCATTGAGCTGTCTGCAGATACTGGGGTGTCCGACTTTCATAAATTCTCCAAAAATCCGGGGATGATGGGATTGGCTTGAAACTTGGCGTCCATGTGGACACATGGGTAAGCTGTCATGGGACTGAAGCTGAAGTTTCTGACATGTAAATTGACGTAGTTGTAAAATGGGAGTTGATTTGGGGTGAGTTGAAAGGTTTAAGCCCCGCCAAAAATCAGGGGATGATGGGATTGCCTTGAGTCGTGGCGTGCATGTGTATCCCTGGATAAGCTATCATGGTGCCGAGTTTGAGGTTTCTAACATGCAAATTGACGGACCTATCGAAAGGGGTGTGAATGAGGTGCCCGAGTTTCAAAAATTCCCCAAAGATCAGGGGATGATGGGATTGTCTTGAAACTTGGCGTCCATGTGGACACATGGATAAGCTATAATGGTAGTGATTTTGAGGTTTCTAACATGCAAATTGACGGAGCTATTGAAAGGGGTGTGAATTGGGGTTATGGGTGGTGCGTTAGAGGTTAGAGCCCTGCCAAAAATCAGGGGATGATGGGATTGCCTTGAGTCTTGGCATGCATGTGTATCCCTGTATAAGCTATCATGGTGCCGAGTTTGAGGTTTCTAACGTGCAAATTGATGGAGCTATCGAAAGGGGTGTGAATGGGGTGTTGGATTTTCAAAAATTCCCCAAAAATCAGGAGATGATGGGATTGGCTTGAAACTTGGCATGCGTGTGTATACGTCCATGAGGTGTCATGGTGCCAAACTTGAGGTTTCTAACTTTAACAGAAAAAAAGTTGTATGCTTTTTTAGCTTTCAATGCAAGCCTATGGGGGGGGGAAACGGAGCTCCGATCCGGATCCGGAGCTCCGCAGCGGAGCGGAGTGGACATAGGCAGAGCGGGGGCGGAGCGGCCCGATCCACAAATCGCAGATCTGGAAGAGAAGCGGAGCGGGGGGGGGTCCGTGCACACCCCTAGTTTTTACTATTTCCCCCCCCACACACACACAACTGGGCTTGAAATTGAGGGTAGTATCCAATGTTAGTCCCACCTTCAGTAGACCCATTGAAATGAATGGGACTTAATTTAACTTAAGTCCTATTCATTTTAATGGGTCTACTAATCATAGAATAGTATAGTTGGAATGGCCTTATAAGGCCACAAGTCCAACCCCTTGCTGAATGCAGGAATCTAACTTAAAGCATACCTGACAGATGGCTGTCCGACTGCCTCTTGAATACCTCTAGGGTGGGAGAGCCCACAACCTCCCTAGGTAACTGGTTCCATTGCCATACTGCTCTAACAGTCAGGATGTTTTTCCTGATGTCCAGCCAGAATCTGGCTTCCTGTAACTTGAGCCGTGTCCTGCACTCTGGAAGGATCGAGAAGAGATCCTGGCCCTCCTCTGTGTGACAACCTTTTAAGTATTTGAAGAGTGCTATCATGTCTCCCCTCTTCTCCGGGCTAAACATGCCCCAATTCTTTCAGTCTCTCCTTATAGGACTTTGTTTCCAGACCCCTACTTGAAGTAGGACCAACACTGAATACTATCCTGAAAACGTAGCTGAGGGCATAGTGCCCGAGGGGAGTTTGTCCTGCCTACCAGTTCTTCCAACAAATGCCCCTCACACACCGCTCTCCGAGGCCCTACAACATGCCATGATGTCTCTGCACCATAATTAGCCCCACTGAACCCAATGTTGCTCATCTTAGCTCAGTCTAGAGAGCTGCTGCCATCCTAGGAGAATGAGAGTTGCAACGCTTGCAGTCTCATGTCTTTTATTGGCCAATCTGCTGTTGGTCAAACAGAATATAAGCTTTCAAGCCTCATTTTAGAGATGAGCCCTAATCATTGGGTTTATAATGGCCTGGAACTGTAATTGCAATACATAATCAACGTTCATGATCCCCACCCCAAGCCTTGTGTCTTTCCTTGAAGTATATAAATAAAGCATTAATGTACTATAGAGAGCACCAGGCAGAAGGTCTAAGCACTTTACCACCATTATCATCCTGACTACAATCCGATATGTGTTTACTCAGAAGTGATTCTCACTGTTTGTACTGAGGCTTTACTTCCAGGAAAGGGATTGCAGCCTAAATCTTACAATACCCTGGGGAGGTCAATGATAGTCCCATTGTATTGATGGAGAATTCAAAGCAAATTACTTTTCTGTGTGTACCCTGCAACAACAGAGCTCGAAGTAGATTTCCATCTCATGTGGAAAGTGCTGGGTGATTGTTTGCAAATGTGCTCTTGTACTTGTTTCAATGTGAGCAGATAACCTTAATTTTGTCCATTGAAATGACAGGCTAGGCCTATCAAACCTTTGCTGACACATATGATCATATTGCCCTAGGCAGTAGGAAAAATGTGTGGAAGAAACACAGTAGCAATTTGGATCTCCTTGATGAATAATGTTGCTAGGTAATTTCACTCATGCTTTGTTAGGGTGACCGTATGGAAAAGGAGCAGAGGGCTCTTGTATTTTTAACAGTTGTATAGAAAAGGAAATTTCAGCAGGTGTCATTTGTAGGCATGCAGCACCTGGTAAAATTCTCGCTTCATCACAACAGTTAAAGCTGCAGCACCTGATGAAATTCCCTCTTCATCACAACAGTTAAAGCTGCATGCATACAAATGAAACCTGCTGAAATGTCATTTTTAATACAACTGTTAAAGATACAGGAACCCTGTCCTCTTTCCATATGGTCACCCTAGCTTTATTCTCTTGGTCAAGCAAAAAAATATATATAATGCGATGATAGCTAAATGAAACCTTCAGATACAGAGGAGGTATGACTCAGCATACCTGTCACAGGTGGCAGGGCTGATGTCCAGAGTAGGCATGATTGGGCACCTGCCAAGGACCCTCATTGCAACAGAGGCCCACTGGGAAGGGTTCCCTGGGACTGCTCTTCCTCTTCACCATTCCAACCTGCTTGTTCACCTGCCTCATACTCTGGCCGTGACAGCTGAGATGGTTAGAAGGAGAAACAGCATTTGCTCACTGTCTCTCTGCCTCTACAGCAAGCAGTTGCACTGATGAGAAACAATAAGAGCTGGAGACAATGGCCATGAGAAGGGAGACTGTTCCTACATCCACCAGGTATTTCTGGTTCCCCATCAACAGTAGCCAGCTTCAATTAGGGCTACAGAATGAAAGGGAACCAAGGCAGAGACTCTTTTTAAATGGCTCAAGGACTCTGAGAAAGAAGAAGAACATGGGGCAGAAACACAGGACAAAACGAAGAAAGATAGAGCAAAGAGGCTTGGGAGGAGTGTCTAGAAAGAGTAACTGAAAACAAGGAACAGAAGGTACGAAAGGGAGTACTAAGAAGGGGGAAAGGCTCCTTAGAAGGCCAAAGAGCTGAAGCAAGAGTAGCTGCTAGGAAACATAGGAGGGATCTTCCAGTGCAGTCAGGAACATACAAGAACAAGTGGACAAGAAAAGACTTGCTCAACAAGCTCATTAACAGATCATTCTGATTTTGCAACTATTTACTTATGTCTAGGTTCATTATGTAGACATTGTCTCTGATCTGGCAGCTACTTACCTTTACCACTCTAAAGACATTTGCCCTAGCCCCACAACTACTTAGCCATAGCATGGTCTTTTATCTGGATCCTGTCAATATTTGCCTGTATTACATTGTAAACATGCAACCTGTTCTTGCAGATACTTAACACATTCCATGCACATTTATACTGATCCTGTAGATACTTACCTGTATCACCCTGCAAGCATCCATCCTGGTCTTGGAAGGGCTGTTGGCTTGTTAGAAACATCTAGTTGGCCACTGTTGTAAATAGGATGCTCAACTAGGATGACCATATGAAAAGCAGGACAGGACTCCTGTATCTTTAACAGTTGAATGGAAAAGGGAATTTCAGCAGGTGTTAATTGTATGCATGCAGCACCTGCTAAAATACCCTCTTCATCACAACAGTTAAAGCTGCAGGAGCCCTGTCTAGCATAACCAGATACAAAAGAGGGCAGGGCTCCTGCAGCTTTAACTGTTGTGATGAAGAGGGAATTTCACCCTGTGCTGCATGCATACAAATACCCCCTGCTGAAATTCCCCTTTCTGTTCAACTCTTAAAGATACAGGAGCCCTGTCCCCCTTTTCATATGATCGCCCTAAACTAGATGGACGCTTCCTTGGTCAGATCCAGTGGGGTGCTTATTGTTCTTAAGTGAATAGACATGTAAAGAGTCCCTCAGTGATTGCATATTTAGGAGTAGAAGAAAAGAATAGGGAACAACGGATGTAGGTTCACGGATGCTGCGTTCTATGGAAATTTGATGAGGGAAGCGAGGCTAAGAAAAGATGGCTTCAAACAGACTGGAAACAGGAAGTAAGAAAGCATCATGATGAAACACAATTATTTAGGTTTTCTGGGGAGTGTTTCTCTCATACGACAATCTGCATTTGGGTACAGATACGAGGGCATGGGACCTTTCTTTAAATGCAAAGCTGAGGCCTGCATAGAGCTATGTTCTGTGTCAAATAGCAGTTTCTGCACCGTGCAGAACCTGCATAGCTGCCTGGAATAAATAAAGCCCTTGTTTAACATTTCTTTATTGATTGATTGATCCATCCATCCATCCATATATCAATTCCCCTTTAAGTGCTTGTCTATGGAATGTAACTTAGAGGCAACCACAAGCTAGGGTAAAACCAAAACAAAAAATCCCCTAGTTAAAAAAAAATGAAGGGGGTGGGGTAAAGTGGGAAGTAAACAAAAGTTCCTTGTGTCTCTGGGCAGTCATAAAATCTGTTACTGGAAGCAGGCGGTGAATGCATTTTATAAAACCCTTGTGGAATGCAAGTGTGGTTTGGAGGCAATGGATGATTCAAAACACTGCATCCAGAAACTGGGCTTCTCTTAAAGAGCGATGACCTTTAGGTCACAGTCCTTGATCAAGATTGTTAGAGATATCCCCATGGACTTTGCCCCCAAAGTATGTAGTTCGAGGACTGCATGCTCCATCTCATTAAGTGCATGTAAAGAACTGTGTATGGGAATGTGACATCTTAACTGGTTACCAAGGATACCATCTGCACCAAACATCCCTGGGCTCTCTTAACTTGGCAAGGTTCTTAATTTCTGAGTCAGCCCCCGAACAAAACATTTTCACATTTGTAAGGAATTAAGACCGTACAAAGAGTGGCAGTCAACTCTCATCGGACTGAGGCTATCAGGATCGTTTGGTCAACTCGACACAGAGAGGATTTGCCTCAGTTGTTCAGACTAGATCTTATAGGTTTTCTAAGATCCTAGTGATGGACTTCAGTTCCATGAAGGTCTATCAGAGGCAGGGCCTAGTCTATAGACAAAAGTGACATTGTAAACATCGCCCACTATATCTGTTTGGCTTTGTTGTTGCAATCCTTGTCTCTAGCATCACAAGCCAGGCAGTGGTGGTGCTCAAAACGTTCTGTGGGGGAAAACAGTGGTCAGCCAGGAATGCATCATGAGGAGTTGGCAGAGCAGCAGACCAAAGAACAAAGCCTGCCAAAAACTGTTGCAACTGGGAGTATGGGAGCCAGGAGAGCAGGTTCTAAAGCAGTTTGGATTAGTAGGGTGACCATCTGAAAAGGAGGACTGGGCTCCTGTATCTTTAGCAGTATTGTATTGAAAAGGGAATTTCAGCAGGGGTCATTTGTATGCATGCAGCTCCTAATGAAATGTTTTCATTACAACATTAAAAGCTGCAGGAGCTATACTAGAGTGACCAGATACAAAAGAGGGCAGGGCTCCTGCAGCTTTAAGTGTTGTGATGAAGAGGGTAGGCTGACCATATAAAAAGGAGGACAGGGCTCCTGTATCTTTAGCAGTATTGTATTGAAAAGGGTCACTGTGCATAACAAACACTCTCTTCCAACAACCGAAAAGACGGCTTTATACATGGACTTCACCAGATGGCCGACACCGAAATCAGATTGACTACATCCTTTGCAGCCAAAGATGGCGGACATCTATACAGACAGTAAAAACAAGACCTGGAGCTGACTGTAGTTCAGATCACGAACTTCTTATTGCACAATTTAGAATCAAACTAAAGAGAATAGGGAAGATCCACAGATCAGTTAGATATGAGCTCACTAATATTCCTAATGAATATGCAGTGGAAGTGAAGAATAGATTTAAGGGACTAGATTTAGTAGATAGGGTCCCGGAAGAACTATGGACAGAAGTTCACAACATTGTCCAAGAGGTGGCAACAAAAAACGTCCCAAAGAAAAAGAAAACCAAGAAGGCAAGATGGCTGTCTGATGAGACACTGGAAGTAGCCCAAGAAAGAAGGAAAGCAAAAGGCAACAGTGATAGGGGGAGATATGCCCAATTAAATACAAAATTCCAGAGGTTAGCCAGAAGAGATAAGGAATTATTTTTAAACAAACAATGTGCGGAAGTGGAAGAAGACAATAGAATAGGAAGGACAAGAGACCTCTTCCAGAAAATTAGAAACATCAGAGGTAAATTCCAGGCAAAAATGGGTATGATCAAAAACAAAGATGGCAAGGACCTAACAGAAACAGAAGAGATCAAGAAAAGGTGGCAAGAATATACGGAAGATCTGTATAGGAAGGATAATGATATCGGGGATAGCTCAGACGGTGTGGTCAGTGAGTTAGAGCCAGACATCCTGAAGAGTGAGGTTGAATGGGCCTTAAGAAGCATTGCTAATAACAAGGCAGCAGGAGACGACGGTATCCCAGCTGAACTGTTTAAAATATTGCAAGATGATGCTGTCAAGGTGATGCATGCCATATGCCAGCAAATTTGGAAAACACAAGAATGGCCATCATACTGGAAAAAATCAACTTATATCCCCATACCAAAAAAGAGAAGCACTAAAGAATTTTCAAACTATCGGACAGTGGCACTTATTTCACATGCCAGCAAGGTACCAAATTGCCAATATCCACTGGATAATGGAGAAAGCCAGGGAGTTCCAGAAAAACATCTATTTCTGTTTTATTGACTATTCTAAAGCCTTTGACTGTGTGGATCATAACAAACTGTGGCAAGTTCTTGGTGGTATGGGGATACCAAGTCATCTTGTCTGCCTCCTGAGGAATCTGTATAACGAACAAGTAGCAACGGTAAGAACAGACCACGGAACAACGGACTGGTTTAAGATTGGGAAAGGAGTACGGCAGGGTTGCATACTCTCACCTTACCTATTTAACTTGTATGCAGAACACATCATGCGACGTGCTGGGCTTGACGAATCCAAGGCTGGAGTTAAAATTGCAGGAAGAAACATTAACAACCTCAGATATGCAGATGACACCACTTTGATGGCTGAAAGCGAGGAGGAGCTGAGGAGCCTTATGAAGAAAGTGCAAAAGCTGGGTTGCAGTTAAACCTAAAAAAAACCCAAGATTATGGCAACCAGCTTGATTGATAACTGGCAAATAGAGGGAGAAAATGTGGAGGCAGTGACAGACTTTGTATTTCTGGGCGCAAAGATTACTGCAGACGCTGACTGCAGCCAGGAAATCAGAAGACGTTTACTTCTTGGGAGGAGAGCAATGACAAATCTTGATAAAATAGTTAAGAGCAGAGACACCACACTGACAACAAAGGTCCGCATAGTTAAAGCAATGGTATTCCCCGTAGTAACCTATGGCTGTGAGAGCTGGACCATAAGGAAAGCTGAGCGAAGGAAGATAGATGCTTTTGTTGGAGGAAAATTCTGAGAGTGCCTTGGACTGCAAGAAGATCAAACCAGTCCATACTCCAGGAAATAAAGCCAGACTGCTCACTTGAGGGAATGGTATTAAAGGCAAAACTGAAATATTTTGGCCACATAATGAGAAGACAGGACACCCTGGAGAAGATGCTGATGCTAGGGAAAGTGGAAGGCAAAAGGAAAAGGGGCCGACCAAGGGCAAGATGGATGGATGATATTCTGGAGGTGACAGACTTGACCTTGGGGGAGCTGGGGGTGGCGACAGCCGACAGAAAGCTCTGGCGTGGGCTGGTCCATGAAGTCACGAAGAGTCAGAAATGACTAAACAAATAAACAACAACAATTGAAAAGGGAATTTCAGCAGGTGTCATTTGTATATATGAAGCACCTGGTTAAATTCCTTCTTCATCACAACAGTTGATCATACGATCACCCTGGATTAGGAGAAGTTAGGCTGGGTGAGGCACTGCACTACCAAGTATCAACCTGCAATAGAATCAAGACCTCTACCAGCCTCCCCAGCTTTCAGGACTGCATTCTGCCAGGACTTGAAGGTGATGTGGTTGAACAGAAGCCCCTTGGGATATATTGGTTGCTGGTAGGGGTGTGCACGGACCCCCCGATCCTCTTCGCGGCCGATCCGCAAATTGCGGATCAGGCCCGCTCCACCCCACCTCGATCCGCCTGGGGGACACTCCGCTCCGGAGCTCTGCAGTGGCGGGGAGTGGCGTCAGGTAAGGCCCCCTCCCTCCTCCCGCTTACCTGTGTCTGTCGCGGCCCATCCCAGCTTCACTAGAGCCCGTGGCTCAACCAGTAGGCCCCGATTGCGGCCTAGTCTTCCTGGTTGAGTCCTCAGGCTCAATTGAAGCAGCCGCGGGACCGCGGACGGACTCAGGTAAGCCCCCCTCCCCCTTTGTCCCTTACCTGGCTCTGCCGCCGTCGCCGCACGGGCGGCAGCGGCAGCAGGGCCAGGTAAAACCCCCTCCCTCCTCTCCCTTACCTGTGTCCCTTACCAGGCCTAGTCTTCCTGTTTGAGTCCTCGGGCTCAGTTGAAGCAGCCGCGGGACTGCGGACGGATGCAGGTAAGGGAGAGGAGGGAGGGGCAGGGCCAAGTAAACCCCACTTACCTTTTTGGCGGAGCTCCGGATCGAGGCGAAGGATCCGCCTTCACCTTGATCCGCTCCGCAACGCTCCGCGGGTCCCCCAATCTTCTTCGCCTCCGCTTTAAGGGTAGTCGAAGCCCCCCGCTCCGCTCCTGCTTCTCCGGTTCGAGGAGAAGCGGAGCACATCCCTAGTTGCTGGTCATACCTGTTCGGAGGGAACGAATGATTTAACAGTTCCTCACATAAAATACTCTTCGTACAAGAAAATTAGTCTGCCAGGGAGACCGTTCTAGACTAGCCATTTTCCTGGTATGCTTGTTATGTATGGGCATTTTATGTTGAGGCAATGGTGGCTGGTGGGGCACTGTGGTTGGTGGGGCAGCAGGTGTCATTTGTATATATGGAGAACCTGGTGAAATTCCCTCTTCATCACAACAGTTAACGCTGCAGGAGCTATACCAGAGTGACCAGATTTAAAAGAGGGCAGGGCACCTGCAGCTTTAACTGTGGTGATGAAGAGGGAATTTCACCAGGTTCTCCATATATACAAATGACACCTGCTGAAATTCCCTTTCCAATACAACTGTTAAAGATACAGGAGCCCTGTCCTCCTTTCCATATGGTCACCCTACTAAAGCCCTATTTGAGTCCACATTCTCCTAATTCGACAACAGCTCCCATCACACAGAGAATCAAGTGCCTTTAAGATCATGAGTGCAAAACAGGGGAGAATCTGCCCAGAAACACAAGGTGGTGATAATGATATCCTCAGAACCACACAGAAAAGCAGTCTTTGGAGCAGCCCTTTGCAAAAGGGACAGCTGAGATGGGCAGGACTGCTTTAGTACTGCTACAGTACTGCTTTAAAACAGTTGATAACAGTAGTGGCAACTGCTGGGGCCCAGGACACCCTCCCTATACAGGTTTCAAACCATTTTCAAAGTGTCATATCCTGCTTGGTGTAGATCTGGCCATGATGATGATAATAATATTCCCAGAGCCATTCACAGAAACATCCAAATGGCCAGCAAGAACTCAGTTCTTCAAATGAGAATCCCCACAGCCACTCCCTATCTAAAACCCACTGTCCAGAAAAATATGCTGTGGAAAACCAATGAGGAGAAAGTGGCTGGGAGGAGCCAGGGCTGATGAATCTCTTGGAAATGTAGTTCAGAAACAGAACTCACTCTGTACTGAAGGAACCTTCCCTTAGCTCACTGAAGCAGTTTTTGCTGCTGCAGTACAGAATCATGTCATACCACATCAGCCTTTGATTTCTGTTCACACAATTGTGTGTGAAATATCACTTCTTTACCTGGCAGGCAGCTTTCAAGTCACTTCCTCTCATTCAAATCAGTGCTATTATCTCACCTCATGCCTGCAAACTCCTAACTGGTAAAAATCACATTTACAACAACCCATTTTTCCCTCGTGGTCAAAGATCAATTTTAGAACACACACACACACACACACACACACACACACACACACACACACACACTTTTCTCCCAAGCTCAATTTTTAACAAACAACAACAACATCTTCATTTCCCCCTACCCCACTCCAAAATCAATTTTAAATCAAATTGAACCAGTTCACCAAAGAACAACTAATCATAGAATCATGCTATAGTAGAGTTGGAAGGAGCCTATAAGGCCATCGAGTCCAACCCCCCCGCTCAATGCAGGAATCCACCCTAAAGCATCCCTGACAGATGGTTGTCCAGCTGCCTCTTGAAGGCCTCTAGTGTGGGAGAGCCCACAACCTCCCTAGGTAACTGGTTCCATTGCCGTACTGCTCTGACAGTCAGGAAGTTTTTCCTGATGTCCAGCTGGAATCTGGCTTCCTGTAACTTGAGCCCGTTATTCCGTGTCCTGCACTCTGGGAGGATCGAGAAGAGATCCTGAATGAAAGAGGACAGTGGGGGCAGGAGGGAGAGGCTCTCCCATTCTCATGCCAGCAGTGCACACATGGCATCATTAATGAATCTGTGACTTCCCCTTTCTTTAGCCTGCTAATAGGTACCCCAGCACCCATTAGCACCCTTCCATTCTGAGTAATGTATCTCACATGGAGCAAGGATTCTTTCCTGGGGGCTGTCTTGATGAGGGGAGAGCCCCGGAGTGGATCCGTGGTGGCACTAGGTCATTTATATGACGCAGCAGCCATTACGGAGACATCCCAGGGCTTTCCCCTGAAACTCCGAGTTTAAGAAATCAGGGACTTACCCTGACTTTTTTCTCTTGGAGCAAAGTGACGACAGCATCTCCATCTGTCACCTTGCTTCAGAGGTGTGTCTGAGCAGACGGTGAACCCTGTTTGGTTGCCATCTGCCCGGGCAGTGGGAAGGGGTGGGCCAGGCTCACTACCACCACCATGTTGAAGAGCAGCTTTCAGCCTTTGTGAATCATTCAGCTTTTGATGGATTTGGTGGCGCAGTGGGTAACATGTATGTTCTCTCGTCTGTTTGCTAGGGTGACCATATGAAAAGGAGGACAGGGCTCCTGTATCTTTAACAGTTGCATAGAAAAGGGAATTTTGGCAGGTGTCATTTGTATATATGGAGAACCTCGTGAAATGCCCTATTCATTACAACAGTTAAAGTGCAGGAGCTATACTAGAGTGACTAGATTTAAAAGAGGGCAGGGCACCTGCAGCTTTAACTGTTCTGATGAAGAGGGAATTTCACCAGGTTCAACATATATACAAATGACACCTGCTGAAATTTCCTTTTCAGTACAACTGTTAAAGATACAGGAGCCCTGTCTTCCTTTTCATATGGTCACCCTAGTTTGCCTGCTCAAGCAAAGCTGTGCATTGAAGAGAATGCCAGGTCCCATTATGCGGTGTTTGGGGCCAGTGCCAGGAAAGCCATTGGCCCTCAGCACAATAACACACAAACTGACATGACAGACCTGTCTGTAATTGTGCATGGTGTGGAGAAAGAGGATAGGGCTACAGAAGTTTTCTCTCGCTCCTTATTTACTCCCTTCACATCATGCTGTTAGCAAGTAGCTCAGTTTTAGGGTGAACCAAACAGATACCATCTTGGGCAGAGGACAGGAAGCATGGTGCCTTCCACCCACAGACCCCGGAGAGACGGGAAAGCCACAAAGGAATAAGCCCCAACAGCTCTGCCCTGGATATGACTAGATCAGGCATCATCAGATTCTAATCAAACTTACATATATGCATATGCCCCAAAGCAGGAAAGGGTGTGTGTAAAATTGAGGCATTCAGCCAAAGAAAAAGTACACAGCTCTTGGATGTGCTGCTACAAATGCAACTTCCACCCCTTCTATGTTTGCTTTCTGAGTATGTACACATGTGCATTTCGAATGGGAATTTGGCTCTAACCTTTAGCTTGATTTTTGGTTGGAGCCCAGCTGTATCTGTGCAGCTGGGACCCCTATTTGGTTTGGTGCCTGTCTGGTGTCCCCTGCCTCCAACCCATGTAAGGAAGATCTAGCTCTTTAAAGAGCTTGTCTTGCCCTACAAGCTGATTTGGAGGTTTTCATAGGCAAGGGACACCAGAAAGGCATACAAATTGCATGAGTGTATTTACAAGCTCCAGGTAGACCCCTACCCATGGCCTTGTAAACTAGGGCTGTGCACAGGCCCGCCCCACGATTCACCTCAGAGTGGAGGCAAATGTGGAGCTTCAGAATCAGCCCCGATTCAAATTGGGGTGCCTCAGACCCACCCTGCCCCCTTCGGACTCAGTTCCAACTCTGAAGCAGGTCAGCTATTCAGTTTCCTGGGTGCCTATGGGTGTGAGGCTGACCAGAAGTCCATAGGAATCCCCTCCCCTCCTGCTCAGCCCCCAAACCTGGCAAGCTGCTGTCCCCTGTCTGTGCAACTTACCTACTGTGGCTGAAAAATGCCCTTTTCCAGCTGCACAGTAGATATATGGCAGGCCAGAGCTGTCATCTTTAAAGATGAAGGCTCTCCTGGAGGATGGGCGGCTCATTGGCATGAGTAGAGGCTTCAGATAAGTCCCAAATTGGGCAGGTGGGGAGCAGTGGCTGCCCAATTTGGTCCCAGCTCAGATTTGGGTCGAGGCAAGCCAAATTGGCCCACTTCAACTCGGATTTCCCCCAAATCAACTTGTGCATTTTAAATTCTTGTTTGTAATCAATATATGTTTTCAGTGGCTTACCCCTGTGTGTATCCTTGCACGGGGAGGTCCCCTTTTAGCCACAGACACTCTATGAACAAAAGTACCTATTTGCTTTAAGGAATGCATGTCCGTGGGACTGTGGTGAAGGAGACACACATGTCTGCACAAACAGATAGAATGCATCCTGTTCTTCCTTTCTCATAATACTAGAACCCAAAGGGATCATCCAATGAAGCTGAACGGTGGGAGATAAAAGCAATGTAGGGCATGTCTACACAAAAGGTTTGCCCCGGGGTGGCTTCGTGGTAGTGACATGTCATCTGCATGACGCAGCCGCCATTGCAAAGCCATCCGGAAGCAAACCCTGGAAACTCCGCTCCAAAAAAGTCGGGCACTTGCCTCCATTTTTTTGGCAGCGGAGCCCACGGCACCCCCTGATTGGTCGCCATGGGCGGCCCCCACCTCTGGAAAAGTAAAAACAACAACAGGGGGAGAGTAACGAGCTGTTCCTCCCCCCTTTTATTTTTTCATTATCTATATCTGCGGAGCTTCGCAGACACAGATAATAAAAATAAAAAGAAATGGGGGTGGGTGGGGAGGAACGGGCAGCCAGAGGGAGGAGGCATGGTTCACCCAGTCCCTCTTGGGTCCTCCTCTGACTGCCTCGTTCCTCCCCCCTGCCGTTTTTTATTTTTATTACCTGTACCTGCGGAGCTCCACAGATACAGATTATAAAATTAAAAAGGGGGGGAGGAACAGTCCTGTTTCTCTCCTGGCCCCCTCCATTTTGTTTTACTTTTTCAGAGGCACGGGGCCGGAAAATTCACACTTGCCTTCCTTCCTGTGCAGATGCCAGGAAGGAACGCAAGTGCGGGTGCAAGGCACCTCGTGGCACCAAAGCACCGCCATCAAGACGGGGGCATAGTTAAATTATGGAATTTGCCACCTCAGTATGTAGTGGTGACCACCAGTTTGGATGGCTTTAAAAGGGAATTAGACAAATTCATGGGAGATTAGGCTATCAAATGCCTATTAGTCATGATTGGCTATATGTTCCCCACCACTTGTGGGGAACATGACCAGGAGGGTACTGTTGAACTCATGTCCTGCTTGTGGGTTTCCCAGTGGCATTTGCTTGTCCACTGAGAGAACAGAATTCTGGATTAGACAGGCCTTTGGTCTGGCCCAGAAGGGCTCTTCTTACATACTTTTGGGCAAATTGCATGCCATGAGTGTTCTTATTGTGGGCCACCCCCACCCCCGATGCATTTCCATAGAGCCTCAGGATTTTCTAAATCACAGTTTGTAAATGATCTGCCAAGGGGATGGATGGTTAAGCCTAGATGTCACAATAGTTACAAATGTCGCCCTGAGCCCCGCAGTGATCAGGAGGTATCAGGATGCTCAAGGCTAGATAGTAAGCTACACTGGCAGAAAGAAGAATGGGAACTGGGTTCTGCCTAGCAACTTGGGACATGTCTGTATGGAGCTTATATTGGAACCTGGGCCAGATCTACACGTCATTGCGAAGGCGCCTTTTTTAAAGACGTACCTAAAAGAAGCGCCTCTTTCTTTACTGTGTGTACTGTGAGCTAGGCAGCGCCGCCTGCGGAAGAATCTCTACCCCATTCAAAGACGCTGCTCTGCTCTGGCCGCTTCCCCCTCGCGTGTTCTTCCATTCGAATAATCCCCCCTCCCACCCGGCGGCTCTTCCGGCGGCAGCGGCAGCGGCTCCTCCTGCAAAACACTTTTCTCCCTCGGTGTGTTTGTATTTGCGTTTGCGTGCGCGCTGCAGACGAGTTCAGCTCCTGCCTCTCGCTCTCCCCCGCGGTGTCATCTCCCCAGGACTCTCTTCGGTGTGTGCTCGTCTTTGAATGGGGTAGAGATTCTTCCGCAGGCGGCGCTGCCTAGCTCACAGTACACACAGTAAAGAAAGAGGCGCTTCTTTTAGGTACGTCTTTAAAAAAAGGCGCCTTCGCAACGACGTGTAGATTTGGCCCCGGATGTATTCAAGCAGCATATCAGCAACCCACAGTCCACATGCATCAAGGTTGCAGTTGATCCCGGTCCCCAGCCTATCCGGGCAGCTCGTTATACAGAGGGAGCGGGACTAGGTGACTTTGCTTCCAGTTGTGTGCCATGGTGCTAAAGTTAGAACATCAGCTACTGCCATTGCCTTACACAGCCAAACATGGTACGCCGAGATGGGAAGGGAGAAGTGGCATTTTCTTCCTCATCCACGGTCAAAAAGATGGCCTGGGAGCGGTAAGGAAATATTATGTTCAATCCCATCAAATATTGGCCCTCCAAAGTGGAAGTTAATCCTTTGCTTTTGATGATCTATTGATATAAGGTCATATTTGCTTGTTTCTAAATGTTTCCACTGTCACCTAGCTGCAGGACAGGAGAGAAGGAGACGGACTCCATCATCAGCCTTGCTGAGAGACCAGCCGCGTTTGTCTCTCTCCCACTGTCACCTAGTGACAGCCGTTTCATCAGGCTACCAGAAATGTTTCCATCCTAGCTGGTCATTATAAGAACTGCTGCTGGAATTCACTTTTTTCATCCTTCCTCACATTCCCTTTTTTTCTATTGTGTCATGTCTTTTATATTGTAAGCTGATAAGTAAGCCAATGTGGGAGTCTTACTGGCTGAAGAGCAGGGTAAAAGCACTTAATATACATACATACATACATACATACATACATACATACATACGTGGTGTAGTGGCTAAAGTGTTGGACTGGGAGTCAGGGGAGTTGGGTTCTAGTCCCCACTCAGCCATGGAAACCCATTGGGAGACTTTGGGCCAGTCACAGACTCTCAGCCCAACCTACCTCACAGGGTTGTTGTTGTGAGGATAACATGGAGAGGAGGAGGATTATGTATGCTGCCTTGGGTTCCTTGGAGGAAAAAAGGTGGGATATAAATGTAATAAATAAATAAATAATGATAATACATACATACATACATACATACATACAATAACATTTTCTTTTCTTTTTTGCAGTATTCTTTTTTTAAATTCTTTTATTGCTTTTATATTGCTCCTGGTTTTGTCAGTCTCTTTTATTGCTGTTTCACTCAGTTCATAAGAATGTAAGAAGAGCCCTGCTGGATCAGACCAAAGGTTAATCTAGTCCAGCATTCTGTTCACACAGTGGCCAACCAGCTGCCTGTGGGAAATCTACAAGTAGGACATGTGTGCAAGAGCACTACCACCCCGCCCAGGTTCCCCTGCAACTGGTGTACAAAGGCATAATAATGCCTCTGATTCTACAAGTAGCATGTAGTTGTTGTACATACTTTGATTGTTTTTCCGTTCTTATTGTTAGTTCCTTTGGAAATTTATTTGGGTTGTTGTTGTTTTTGCTGAAAAGTGGAAAAGAAATCTTTCAAATAAATAAATAAATAAATACATTTTTAAAAAGAAATAAGTAAAAATCACATGCAGTGAATTATGCGTATGAGTTGTGCAAAATGGGCCCAATATGTCATTTGAACATCACTGAGACTGTTCCACAGCCATTGGAAGAGGCAGTACTGGTCTGTCAATGTCCTTCCATTCCTTTCCAGAGCTAGAAGGCCACTTGAATTTTGATGACACATTCTACCAGGTCACATGACGCTAATGAAAGATGGGCTCTATGGAGACAAACGACGTGGAAACTATTCTAACCAGTGCCTTTCCATATACGTTTTATTAATAGAATGATACAAGGGCAAAGGGAAAGTCAATTCCCTATCTGTGTCAATCCAGCTGAAGCATCAGCAACCCTTTCTTCATATACTTTGTAATGTCAAAACAAAACTCAAACTGGCTTTATTGGCTCTAGCAGCACCTTAGAAGTAATGTATTATGCTGTTAGCAGGCAGACATCGAAAATACCCACGGCTGTATAATTATATCTGGCTACACTTGGAAGGAGTTCAACTAGAGGGACAGAGGAGCCAAAATCCTTGCATTGCTAAAAAGAAGGAACAAGCAGGGACTTGGTGACTGTCCTGTAAAAGCTGATTTCAACAAATTGGTTTTTTGGGGATCAGGCTCAAGTGCAAGCAAAGGAAGAGCCCCCACACCCACCTCATGGGAAAGGTTTTGGAGGCAGAGTTGGCATGATGGGGAGCAGAGGGAAGGAAGGCTGGATTTTGAGTAGAACAATCAATTGGTTTGATGGAAACCATGACCTAGGGAGGTTGTGGGCAATCCCACACTAGAGGCCTTCAAGAGGCAGCTGGACAGCCTTTTGTCAGGGATGCTTTAAGGTGGATTCCTGCATTGAGCAGGGGGTTGGACTCGATGGCCTTGTAGGCACCTTCCAGCTCTACTATTCTATGATCTCTGCTCAGCCATGAAGCTCACCGACTTGTCTACAGCAAGGCCATGTCTCCAACCTTACCTGCCTCACAGGGCTGCTGTGAGGATAGCCCTGTGTATACTGCCTTGAGCGCTTTTGGAAAAGAGCAAGGCACAACTGTGATGAAATAAAGAAAGGATTGGCTCCTGAGTGGCTCTTCCATTCATATATAAGAACATTAGGAAATAAGAGCCATGCTGGATCAGACTAAGGTTCCATCTAGTCCAGCATACTGGCTGTTGACCAGGAACCCACAAGCGGGACACAGGTGCAATGACACCCTACCACCCATGTTCTCCAGCAAGTGGGTTGCATAGGCTTACTGCCTCTGCTCCTGGAGGTAACACACAGCCATCAGGACTTGTAGCCATTGATAGCCTTCTCCATGAATTTATCTAACCCCTTTTTAAAACCATCCAAATTGGTGGCCGTCACTACATCTTGTGGTAGCGAATTCCATAGTTTAACTGTGTGCTGAGTGAAGAAGCACTTCCTTTTATCTGTCCTGAATTTCCCACCAATCAGCTTCATGGGATGATCCCAGGTTTTAGTATTTTGAAAGACGGAGAAAAATGTCTCCCTGTCCACATTCTCCACACCATGCATACTTTTGTACACCGCTATTTATGAGGGAGATGGACTTCTGCCTATCTCTGCCTCCATCTATAGCCCCTTATATCATATTCCAAACATCCTACAACCCCCACAGCAGATTTTTAGGGGCAGCAGAGGGAAAGGGAGGTGGGAAAGCCTCCATACCATGGTCATAAACTACTGTTAAGTTCACAGTAGGAAATTTGGGATCCAGTCAAATTATGTCTCTTTGGCCATCCTTTTCTCCACTTTGTCCTGCTGTCAGAAGGACAAAGAAGTCCTGCCAGAACAACTAGTCCTTCATTCAATCCATTTCCAATCGGTAGGGTTGCCCCCAGGTTTGCATGGATACTTGGGTATTGTCCCCTTACCCCACTGTATCATGGGCAATGGGCAACCCCAGTCTCTACCTCCGTCCCTCCCTCTCATCCTTCTGCTCCTCCAATCCATAAAAGTCAACTATCACTAGATGGCCAGAAAGTCCCAACAAAGAGCAGGAAGAAGAGGAGGAGGTGGCAGCAGCATTGCCATTGAAGGAACCGGTGGTGGTGGTGGTGGTAGAGGCCACTAACAAAGAGGAAGAGCAGTAGCAAGGAGACAGTGCTGGGCCATTGGGCCACATCCCAGCTATGCCATCCGGGGCTGCCAGTAGGATGTCAGAAGAAAAATAAACATTCAAGTTTTTCATTATTTCTTTATTTTATTTATTTATGCATTCATTCATTCATGGGTTGCTCTGCCATACATCTCCCGTGACTGAAAATCCGGCTTAGGAACATAGGAACCTGCCTTATGCAGAGTCAAACCATTGGTCCATCTAGCCTAGCATTGTCAAAACTATCAGCGGTTCTCCTGGATTTGGGGCAGGGTTCTGTCCTAGCCCTACCTGGAGATGCCAGGGACTGAACCTGGCCTGGGACCTTCTGCATGCAAAGCAGGTGCTCTACCACTGAGCCACGGCTCCATTTACAACCTGAGGTATTATTAATGAAGCACTGCAGCACTGATCTATGCCATATGAGCAACAGAAGCGGCCATTGTAAGCGCTTTCCCCCTCCTGCCTCCCCAGCTCATCTTTTGTGAAACAACCAGATGATGAGAATAAATACCACAGATGACTCTAGTACGATCAAGCCTCCTGGCAAAGTACTGTGAGCAGCCAAGCATCCCCTGATGCAGGGGGTCAAATGCGAACACAGCATAGGAAGTAGGTGGTTCCTGCTCTTGTGCAGCAGAGACAAACCTGAACAAGGACTGAAGCCGTTCAGACCCAGTGTGGCAGCATTTGTCAAACAGCAAGAACAGATGGGGGAAACAATCAATGTAGTGCAGCCTTCCCCACACCTGGTCTTATCCAGATGTGTTGGGCTGTAACTCACAGTGTCCCCAGCCGACAGGCCATTGGCCATGCTGAGTGTTGCGGTCCAACACATCTGGAGGGTACTAGGTAGAGGAAGTCTTAGATCAAAACTGCGGAGGACTGGGTTCAAATCCTCACTCCGCTATGAAGCTCACTGTCTGACCCTGGGCCAGTCACCCATCTTCCAGCCTAACCCACCTCACAGGGTTGTTGTAGGGATAAAAAGGGAGGTTGGAGACGTTGCCCTTGAAAAAAGGGCAGGAGATAAATGTAACACATAAATTATTTTAATACCCTGGTCATGGCTCTAGAGCTGATGTTGTGAACAAGTCTTCAGGCTTGTTACCTCCTCCTCCTCCTCCTCCTCCTCTTGCATGGTCCAATTCCCTCCCTCCGTTTCTGGTTTAGGCAAAACATTGTTTCCCATGACATCCAACCTGGGGAAACAATGGCTTGTGCAAAAAAAAGTTTGCCTGATTTGGATGTCTTTTTCTAATATTCCAGATGTCTACTATTATTCTGTCTCATGAGCTCATCTAATTCATTCTGTATCATTTCCTTAATCTCGTTACTTCACTGTGTTAACAAGACCTCTCAGCTTAAGGACCTCTGCAGTGATGACACACGTTTTCTTTAGTTTCTCAGGTAAGACCCTCGAAGGATCATCTGCTGCAGCTGCCTAATGAGTGCTTGGCGGTAACACATCAGAGGACCTGTTCCTTTGCCACCCCTCAGCTGTGGAATGACCTGCTGGTTGAAATGCGCCTGCTGACTTCTTTGAATGTTTTAAAGCAGGCATTAAGGACTCTGTTATTCCGGGAGGCCTGCCCTTTTTAGAATCTTATTGCTGATCGTTATACATTGTTTCTATACTGTATGGTTTTATTGATTGTTTTATCTTTTTAAATTGTTTTTAACATTTGTATAATGCCTATGGTATTGTTTTATTGATAGTTTTTCCTTGTTTAAATTATTTTAACTGTGTATGTCTCCTTGAGGTATTCTGCATATAGGGCAGGAATAATTTTTTTTATATATGATCTGAAAAAGAAATGATTACTTCTCTCCACCTAGAAATGTTTGCCTTTAGCACATTTTTTTGTCATCTTTCCATTAGCTTGAATCTTATCCATCTTATAATGCTATATATGTGTGTGTGTCAATACTCATCTTTTCCAGCCTGTGCAATAATCCCTAAGGTGACCGTGCATTGAATTTCTATAATAATGCCCCAGAAATAGGCAGGAGAGGGGTGCAATTGTGTTTGGGAAATATGCAGTGACCTTTCGCCTAAGAAGAAAATTACCCAAACATCCTTTTCACCTTAGGAAAAGCAGTTAGGAGAGGCATCTCTCAATGCACAATGGAGAGTTGCTGTGACACTAGCGGCACGTAGGCCAATCCTGTACCTCTGCCCTCTTGCCGATTTGCATGCTTGAAAAATGTGAGTTTGCAGTGGCAAGCTGGCCCATGCTGCAAAATCCAAACATTCCCATCATGTGATGGGGGGCCTCACTTGTGCTTTAATAAAATCCAAGTAGACCAGCCCTATTCCAACCTTTTGCACACGGATACTATACACATTAACTTGGTTCACATGACATGCTAGCCCACTATGGGCTGTTGCGCCATTGAACAGGCTCACAGGGAAGCGAGGGGAGTGAGGCTATGCCTCTGGGCATGCCTGCAGCCTCTCAGGCACTGCTGGCCAGACTTCGTTGACATATGCACAAGCAGTGCAATGCCTGCAAAGGAGAACTTCTATGCGTTCAGCTCTACTTGCATAACTGCTCCACACAATCAGGGTTGTAATCATATGGAGCACCTTTGGCACATCCATCCATGTGTTTGGAGGTGCCTCAGTGTTGGCTCCAGTTTTCGGAGGGCCCTTGGGTGAGACATCCTCAATGAATCCTTCTAGCGTTGGTGAGTTAACTTCTCACCAACGTTCTCACCAGCTGCCCATACTCCTCATCTGCTTTCTTATCATTGCTGCCTCTTGCTTACCTGACAGGTAGAGAGAGAGCCAGGGAGAAAGCTGCTGCACCTTCTCGCCACCACCGTTGTCGGGGCCGGAGCAAGAGGCAGGTGAAGTAGTAGGTTGCCATGGTGAAGATGAAGGGCAATTCCAAGAGGCTCTGGTCAGTGGGACCCTGCTGTGGGGTGGGCTCTCAGTTGGTGCCTCACCATGGCTACCCTTGACACTGGACCCGAGGTGCCCCTTTGCAGATATCATGCTGAACGCACATAAGTCAATGAGGAGGGGCCAGTGGCACATGGGACATCAGAGGCAGAGCCAGCTGCATGGTCCTGCTTCTCCTTTCTGGAGAAGGTCTAAACTCCCCTCAGTATTGCAGGTTTTTTTTACTGCCAAATCATTTGCCCAACTTCTATCGATCCTGAGTTTTAAGCCACATGTTCCATATAGGGTTTTAAGAACAACATTTGGTATCTCCAATTGTGTCATAGCTGCAGTTCTGAGATTAGAGGCAGGCTGGGGTCCTGAAGAAGCCAGGGCTTGATCTTCTGTTTATTTTTTCCTGTTGGGTTTTTTCATCTGGTAATATCTAGTTCCTTTAGATCAGTATGGATGTTTATGGATGAAGATGTTAAAGTATAAAATTCATACCGTAGGGTTTTCTCAATCACTGCATTTTTCACATAGTGCTGAGAAGGCTAGATAGTTTATTATCCATTCTCAAAATTCACTCTCAGCAGCAAACAGGTCCTGCCCACGTTTCTTATTTGGTATTTACCCAGCTTCTCTTAAATTTCAAGCCAAATACTTGCAGAGCTTAAGTATATTAAAGTACAGGAAGACATTTACTCTTGCACGTCTCAGTGTGCTACCCTACCTTCAGCTCTTTTGGATGTGAGATGTAGGAGCAGACCTTATTCCAACTGATGATGTCCCTGGGGTGATCAAAACAGTAATCTATACAGTTGTATAGAAAAGGAAATTTCAGCAGGGGTCATTTGTATGCATGCAGCACCTGGCGACATTCCCTCTTCATCACAACAGTTAAAGCAGCAGGACCTATACTAGAGAGACCAGATTAAAAGGAAGGCAGGGCTCCTGCACCTTTAACGGTTGTGATGAAGGGGGAATTTCACCAGGTGCTGCACGCAGACAAATGACACCTGCTGAAATTCCCTTTCCTATACAACTGTTAAAGATATAGGGGCCCTGTCCTCCTTTTCATATGATCACCCTACTTATATCCCTACTCCACACCCACTATTAGGAGGAATGTCCCAGTGACCTCATCATACAAGAGAATCATAGAGTTGGAAGGGGTCTCAAAGGTCATTAAATCCAACCTTCAACTGACGCTGGAAACCTGCTGCCACAGCATCCCTGCCAGGTGGTTGTCCAGCCTCTGCTTAAAAACCTTGACTGAAGGAAGTCCACCATCTCCCAAGGCAGTCTGTTCCGCTGCTCCACTGTCAAACAGCTCAAGCTGTCAAGTCCCCACTAATTGAAGGCTCTGTGAATGGAGATCGATGGAACCAATTCCCGCATGAAATCCGGAGCATGGAACCAATTCCTACAGCTAATGCATCGTATTAGCTCCCCTACTGAATGTGGAATGTCTACTGTGACTTTGGGAGAGAGGGATTCACTGTATCAACACCACATGATAGATGAGCTGTGCTCTAACAGCCCAGTCCTATGCGTGTTTACTTGGAAGAAAGTCCCACTGAATACATTGAGGCTTAATCCCAAGTAAATGTGCATGAGATTGTAGCCTTTGTTCTGGCACTTCTTGTCCCATGCGTGAGAATACAGGCCTCCCTAAACACACAGACACACACACACACACACACACACACACACACACACACACTTCTGGCTGGGAGCCGCTTCTCTACGGTGAATATCAAAACCTCATGGGCGGAGCCTGGGTCTTTCCCACAGGAAAGGATCTCATCTGAAAGGATCACGTTGACTGAGTGGGGGAATTGGACAAGGCCAGCCCTGCCCACCTGGCTCCAGCGTTCATGCACATACCTCTCTATGTGGGAGAGCACTCCAGGGAAGCAGCTCTGATATGGCTCAGTGAGTGTCTGGCGATGATCTTTATGGGGCTTACCTTATCTGTCACCCAGTAATATACCATCTGAGTTGAAGGAAAGAGAGGGGGACTTGGGTTTCGTATTACTTAGTGGTGCTACTAACAATGCAAGCAGTCATAAAGCAGGTTTATGTGGGGATTACATATCACTTTTCAAAGATTAACTGTCTCACCTTTTAACGATATATTATGATTCCCCTATGCCAGGGCTGGGCAATGGAACCTAAAATAAATTAAATGAGCAACCAAGATCTCGGTTAACCTATTTGCACAGTAATCATGAAGAACACGTATTTGTCAAAGTAAAACAAATATTAATTGCAGAGGCCACTGGCATTCAAGTTCTCAAGTTTACATTCCATCTGTAGATATAAAAAGAGGGGAACAAAAAATCCATGGGTTATTTGAGGGTTGTGTAAGCCTCAACAACCCCTGTTGCCTGGGTTTACATGACACGACAAGCTACAGCAAGCTGGGTGCTGGTGGGTGCCAAAGATGCACAACATGGCAGGCCCCGTGATTAAATTAACCCACAGTAGGCAGACAGGCATGTCATGTGAAATCAGGTCACAGTATTCAAGAAAGGGAAATACAAATGACCTGAGTAACTGCTGATCTGTTAGGGTGACCATATGGAAAGGAGGACAGGGCTCTTGTATCTTTAACAGTTGCATAGAAAAGGGAATTTAAGCAGGTGTTATTTGTATGCATACAGCACTTGGTGAAATTCCCTATTCCCCACAACAGTTAAAGCTGCAGGAGCCCTGTCCTCTTTTGTATCTGGTCACAACAGCTTTACCTGTTGTGATGAAGAGGGAATTTCACCAGTTGCTGCATGCATACAAATGACACCTTCTAAAACTCCCTTTTCAATACAACTGTTTAAGAATGATCTCCCCAAAGAGGCTCGCCTGGCGCCAACATTGTTATCTTTTCGGCGCCAGGATAAGACTTTTCTCTTCTCCCATGCAGTTAACAACATATGCTGAGTTTTTTTTAACTGACCCCAGAATAGTTGTTTTAAATTATATTGCCGTTTTTATGCTTTTAAATTTTTGTATATTTGTTTTTAATATTCAATGTTTTTAACTTTTGTAAACTGCCCAGAGAGCTTCGGCTATGGGGCAGTATATAAATGTAATAAATAAATAAATAAATAAATAAAATATACAGGAGCCCTGTCCTCCATTTCATATGGTCAACCCAGGTTAACTTTAGTGGCAACTAAAGACAGACCGTGCCAAAGTAATCTGATACCTTATTACAAGCAATTATCCGGTTTTCTCAAATAAATAAATGCCCCGATTAGACCATCATAATTAGTTAAATGTATTGATCCAGTCAACAGACGCCACAATAAAATATAAAAACCCATTAACATGCAAAAGTAAAGTTAAAGAACAGAGATCACACACAAACAAATATAGAAAATCAATATTGGGATCTCGATACTTGAGAGCGCGCCTCTCCTTATATATGCCTGCCTGAGACCTTAGATCTGTTGGAGGAGCCCTTCTCCGCATCCCACCAATGCAACATATACGCTATGTTGGGACAAGGGAGAGGGCTTTCTCTGTTGTGGCACCCCGACTGTGGAATGCCCTCCCCTTGGAGGCCCGATTGGCACCAACTTTGATTGCATTTCGACGCCAAGTAAAAACATGGCTTTTTAACAAAGCCTTTGATGGTTAAACTCACTGGCACATTGTTTTAACTGTTTTTATTGCTTTTAAATTATATATTGTTTTAACTTGGATCATGGTTTGTTTTTAACTGTGTATATTTATTGTTTTATACTGTATGTTTTTATCTGTATGCCACTCTGAGATCTTAATGATATAGGGCGGGATATAAATGTTTTAAATAATTTATTTATTTATTTATTTATTACATTTCTATACCGCCCAATAGCCGGAGCTCTCTGGGCGGTTCACAATAAATAAATAAAATTATATTTAATTGGATTAAACATTAAATCGTATCCTTATTGCTCTGACTCTTATACTGCCTGTTTGGTGCATTCTCTTCCCCTCCTAATTGTTTTATTATGACTTTATTAGATTGTAATCCTATCCGGCAGGGTTTTGCTATTTATTGTTTTACTCTGTACAGCACCATGTACATAGATGGTGCTATATAAATAAATTAATAATAATAATAATAATAATAATAATAATAATAATGTTAAAGATACAGAAACCTTGCCCTCTTTTCCATATGGTCACCATAGATATAAATGAGTTGGCTCTCCTGCCTTAAAGTTTTATCTCAAATACAGGCTTTGCTTAACTGATTTTTACAGCCGAAATCCATTCATTCATTCTATATTCATTCATTCAACAGCCAAAGATCTCTAGGCAATTCACATATAAATGTAAATTCAGTTGCTGAGGTTAGATGCCACTGTTGAACCCTACATTTGGATGATGAATTTCAACCCCAAATATGGGGAAAGCTTTAAAGAACTGAGTACACTTGCCCCTTAGACACAACAAATATGAGTAACTATGAGCTTTTCTACATGAGGCTATTAATCAGCTGTATCTACTTTCAGTTTCATTGCAGAACTGAGATCTGAGCACTAGATGAGGAGCATGCTGCTTTTCTGCTACATATCCTCTAGGTGGCACTGTGATATAGTGCAAATACACAAGGAAAACAGCATTTTATTTCATTTTCAGAAATAATACCCCATTTCCCCCACTCTAAAAAGCCTTGCTGAAAGTGCTGTTTGAAAACAGAAGTGAAATTAGAGGGACAGAGCATCATCTAACGAATCAGTAAACAACCATGAGTATGGAATGATGAGTGCACAATAAATGCCCCTTGCAGAAAAGCCTCATGACATCAGTTTCCAAATATTTCAAAATTTGTCAGAAAGTAGAAGAGGGAGGACAACTATTAACCACTATCATATTAGAATAAGCAATTAGATTAAGTAACCAGAAGGCCAAGAAAGGTTCAGTATTAGGAATCATTATTCTTTAAAAGAAAGTGTTAGAAATAGAACAAGCCACAAGTTGCTTAGGGAAGTTATGTAATATTCTTCTTTCAAGAATCTCAATGAAAGGTGTGCATCTGTCAAGTCTGATCTCATCGAGGTTCCATGCGTGCTGTTCTCCTCCTGCACAGAAATCTGTATGTATTTTTGTGTGCATTTTTCCACATGTATGCATTATTGTACACATGCACTCATTGACTCAAGCACATTTGTGTGCTGTGTGTGTGTGTGTGTGTGTGTGAGAGAGAGAGAGAGAGAGAGAGAGAGAGACCTCTAATGCTATAGCACCCTTGAAACAAATGCCCCAAGGACAAATACCTTCTTATAAAAATTTGAGTCTTTTGACATTCTCAGGTTCGTTTGCACGGTGTATTCTTACTGCAAGAGCAATCGTATATCTACAATACTCATTTCCATTAATTTGAGATCTGTTTAACTATTATAGATGCCAGCAAAGCAACCTGGGGTATAGTAGTTTTTTGATGTGGACAGCAATCTCTAACAAACTTCTCAGCCTCTTCACAAAACAATAGCTCCCACCGCTCTTTCCGGGTGGCCACGATAGTCCTGAAGTGTCCTGAAAACCACGCACTATTCTAGTGTCATTGACATTAATTCTGGTTTCAAAGAACTCCATATTATTCTAAAGCCATAGGGTTGCAGCAAACTATTCAAGGCTATATTACTTCAGAAAATGCAAATATTACTTTGGCTGTAGGGATTTGAGTTCAGTGTTTGAATTCAAAATTACGATTTGCCCTTTAAAACCCCTGGCTTGGATCCAGCATTTTTGCTCAGCCAGCAGAAGGACCATCACAGGCAGAACACAACTTCTGCACCCCCTCTTTCCCCCTGCAGCCCCCCACCCATGTGCTCTCCAGATGTGCTCTGGGGAGGTTGGGGGACCCTCTGGAGGAGATTTGGAAGGTGTGGGAGAGGAGCTACAGGGGGAAGAAAAGGGCAAAGATATCGCATTTGGCTGGATGCAATTGCTCATTTTTGAGTTGTTGCAGAGAAAACCTATTCTGAGACATATTCTACGAGGCCAACCCAAAGAATCTGGATTTCACTCGGCTTTATCAAAAGAAATAAGATTTGTACTCCCCAAATTCATAAATTTCAGAATCTGGGAATGTTCATGTTTGAATTTCGACCTTTGCAAAAATTTCATAGATTTGGCAAAAACTCTTGATCACCAAAGCCAAACACGGGAGTCTACATTTGGCCTCTTATCAAGGACACGATGGATCAGATGGTCCTGCGTAAGCCCGGGCAAAATGGCCTTCAATCCCCCACAAGTTTAGCTCTGCTGCTTGACTCTGTCGGCAGTATTTGCATTGACGTTAATAGAATCAAGTGAATGTGCTTCCAAGAATGGAACATGCCCCAAGGTTCTGGCAGGCATGCGCCTCCGTAAGAGTTTATTTCAGTCTCTTATAGTAAAAAAGATAGTTGCACGTGGGGTGGGTGGGAGATGCCACATTCAAGCGATAGCAAGAAAACTGTAAATAGTTTTATTGCCAGATGCAGCAATACATTTGGATTTGTGCTGTTGTTGTTGTTCTGAGATTTTTGAACAATTTGGCAGCTGTGAGCAATCGCAAACCCTGCAGCCAATTCACATATTAAACAACCACTGAGTGAGCATTATGTTGCCAGAGGCATCTGCCTCCTCGGTTCAGCCAGCTCTGATTTTAACTAATAATATCCAATGATTACATGGCTGCAGCTTGCAAGGCTAGTGCATCAAATACTTTAACAAGATGGACCATAAAATATACTGTGAAACATTTGCACTGCTGTGGTGCACAATCCAGTGAAGCTGTCCGAGCTAGATATGGTGGTTGGAGTTTGAATTTATTTTCAGTGGGGCTGAGGGCCTACCCCACAACTTTGTGAAGTTTTATCCTAAAGCCTCTTACAATTTTTTCAGTTCTTTGGTGCAAAGTTCCACAATTCACACCTGTAGTGATGAGCCCCTATATTGTGATGTAGCTTGACAGTGCCATCTAGATTGGCTGGGACCAGATCTATACCTTGTGCGTCAAGTCATTATGAATTCTGGCAGGCCTATCCAATGGAAAGTTAGGATGTTTTTAGAATGTTTTTAGGATGTTTTAACAATGTATATTATGTTTTAATTCAGTTTTATGTATTTTGTATTTACTGTTGTTCTCCGCCTCGATCAAAATGGAGAGACAGGTAAGAAATTTATTACTATTATTATTGATTAAAAAGCAGGAAATAACACTATGGAAGTGGTATATGGAATGTGGATTGTTCCCCAACAGTTATCAGTGCACTTCAATACCGCTATAAAGCAGTCTCTCTCCCTGTGAAGAGAGACTGAAGCAACTGGGCATGTTTAGCCTGGAGAAGAGAAGATTGAGGGGAGACATGATAGCACTCTTCAAAGACTTAAAAGGTTGTCACACAGAGGAGGGCCAGGATCTCTTCTCAATCCTCCCAGAGTGCAGGACACGGAATAACGAGCTCAAGTTAAAGGAAGCCAGATTCCGGCTGGACATCAGGAAAAACTTCCTGACTGTTAGAGCAGTATGACAATGGAACCAATTACCTAGGGAGGTTGTGGGCTCTCCCACACTAGAGGCATTCAAGAGGCAGCTGGACAACCATCTGTCAAGTATGCTTTAGGGTGGATTCCTGCATTGAGCAGGGGTTGGACTCGATGGCCTTATAGGCCCCTTCCAACTCTGTTATTCTATGATTCTATGATTCTAGCTTGGGTTTCTGGAACTTCACCATGAACCCTGAAGACATGCATCGAAAACTTAAAACACTTTTTCACAAAGCTGTAGCTAGCTGGAACTGGCCAGCTCTTTACAATGTAAGTGCAGGGTAGTTAAGTAGATGGACCTCATTTTCTGATTTTCTTTCTAGACCACTGAAATCAGAAACGGAGCCTATCACCTGAGTGGACAAAACAGTCTCCACTAAGGGGCCAGCTTTTACTGATTTCACATCCCCATGTGTATGTCAGACCTTGCCTTAGTCCGGATCTTCCTAGCAGCACCTAATCAAGAAGCCATATCTACTCTCTCTCAGACCATCCTCTCAGCAAGGAATTCTGTGCATGCTCTGGCACCCAAGACTCTGCTCAAATAGCTAAGTTAGAATTGCCTTTTATTGTTTTCATTTTCATCTTGGCACATCCTTTTTCCCTATACTGTTTGGTGGTTTCCAGGAAGGATTTTAAGCTAAAACAGTCAGGTGTTTGTTTGTTTGTATTTTGGCTCCAGCCCTTTGCCTTCAGCCCCCAAGAATGCAGCCCCCAAGGTCTTCTCCGAAATTGAATTTGGCCTTTGGGCTAAAAGATGTTCCCCACTCCTGACCATGAGTGTTCAGGGGGGAATCCGCACATCGTTCTCAGACCGCTTCTAAGCGACCCCAGTGCGACCCCAAAGAGATAGTGCGGCCGGCGAGGAGGGAGTTGGGTGGCGGCGGTGGCAGCAAGGACGTCTCTTCCTCGGCTCTTCTCCAGGTAAGTTACACTATCTCTTTGGGGCCGCACTGGGGTCGCTTAGAAGCGGCCTGAGAACGATGTGCGGATTCTATCCAGGTCAAGATCAGCCTGGGGTGGTAGCCCTTGGATGAGTGGAGCACTTCCTCTTGCAGAAGGCCCCTCCCTCTCATGGAAGGCAGATCCCGGATGCAAACTCCTGCCTTTATCATTGCTATGTAAATGCAATAAGTGGCTCTGTCCATTTGGCAATGGATGTAAAAGTGGAAAAGTGGAGCCGGGAGAGCTTTGCTGCACTTGCCTCTCCTCTATTTTATCTCAATCACAAATGGTTGTGCACTTTACCCCATAAGCTACTGTGCGCAAAGAGCCTCTCGGATATTTTGGGTTTAGTCCAAGATTTGCCTTCTGCAAGAGAAAGAGCTCCGCTTTTTGGATCCAACCCAACATGGAAATCATGAAACTTAGACAAGAGTCAACAGAAACTTTTTGAGAGCTGTTATTCTGGGATCCATGCGAAAGGTGGAGGAGGAGGAGGAGGAGGAAAGAAATAGCTGCATGTTTTTGTTTAAAACATGTTTATGAATATGCATCAACAGGGAACAATTGATATTAGTCGTTTCATTGTCCAGTTTATACATGGCCTAGGAGAAAGTTTCTGGATAGATTTCCTCTAGGAGATGCCTGGGAAAATGCTCAATGTCCTTTGGAAACACAGAGAAATGTGTTACAAACCATGTCGTTTTATTTGCTGTAGCAGTCTAAATGTTGTACATGGACGAACAGATATTTGCTTAATGGTAAAGACAATTCCCTGCATGGATTTTTTTTTTAATAGAAAGGTTGTCTAAATATTGATGACAACTTGTCTTGTTTTCAAGCAGTCTGGATTTATTCTGTGAATTGTAGGCTTCTTCACTCAGACATAAGCCCCACAGGTATGTAATTTTTAAAAATTACACTTTCATATTGGGCCTGTTCAGACGACATGCTAAGCCATGGTTAGGCCGCTAAGCCATTTGCAGCAAATGGTTAGTGAGTGTGTTTCAACTAGTGCTGTGCTGAAAATTTTGACCATTTCATTTTTGACATTGTGTGTGTGTGTGTGTGTGTGTGTGTGTGTGTGTGCGTGTATATGTGTGTGTAAACTTGGGTGAAAGAGGCTGGGAGAGGTGAGAATTTCGGAGAATTTTCTCCTTGGGGAGGGCCTGGGGTTTCCACCTACCTTTTTACATGTAGCCATACCTTTTAAAATGCCTCTTTCTCATAGAAAGTTCCCCAAAACAGGTGGCAGGTTTCGGCCCAGCACTAGTTTAAACCATGGTTATGTAGTCACCATGGTTAAGAACGGTTCATACGACACACTAAGCCATAACATTTCACTCAAAATGCTTAATGACCATTGCTTAGGCCTTAACTAGACCTAAGGTTTATCCCAGGATCGTCCCGGGGTCATCCCTGTTCATGTAAATGACACACAGGATGATCCCGGGATAAACCTTAGGTCTAGCTAAGGCCTTAGTGTGTCATCTGAACAGGCTCATTGTGATCAACTTTGGTTAAACAATTGACACTAATGACAATAACAATGGGGAAGATGGTGATTCCGAAAGAAACATAGGAAAGAGGGATTTTTTAAAATGCACATTAATATCCTAAGCTAAAAGAATATAAGACTTATTTCCCTGTAAGACTAAAATTCTAGTCCAGGAATGAGCAACCTGCAGCTCTCAGTCGCTTTCAAAAGCCCTGTCCGATCATTCAGTTCCAACCTCCAGCAAGAACAAGCTGTCCCTCCCCCTGCAGTCCACTGGATGGAAAGGGAGGCAGAAGAGGTTGCCAGAAAGTGAGAAAAAGGGGATCACCCCACTGTTATGCACTGGATCTTTAAGACACAAGCTCAGAAGATCCTCCCACTTTTGGTTCTGGCACCACTCATCACTGGTTTTAGTCCCGCCTGCTGCCAACATTCAGTCTCCAACAGTTCACCTCTGTGGGAATGAGCCCTTGTTAGAAAAACAAAAACAAAAAGTGTTTCCTCACCCCATCAGAAGCCTCTAGTTCGTGCCTTTTCTGAAGCAACATAAGATCCCTGCGCAAGTGAACTGAAAGCCAGAGTGATTGTTTTGCAAGCTCTTGCACAAGGTCCTGCACATCTTAAGATGCATGCTAGCACAAGGCTTTGCACAATGCACAACATCTCAATAGGCAGGCTAGCACAAGTCTTCCTCTTCCCGAAGGGCCTTGTGCGAGCAAAGAGGATAAGTGAGAGAGAAGCTTCCGTGCGTGCGGCATGTTGCACCATTTCTTGTACAAAGTCTCCAGGTGCCGCAAGCACAAGGCCTTACACACACTCTTCCAAAAGTTCTCAAGATGTGTGCCTGCAAGAGGGAGGCATTGCACAATGGAATACACTGACTTTCACTAGCCCTTGCGCAATGATTTACTGAACAGCACAAGTATTGCCTCCACCTGCACATCTCTGGATCCAGCACTTTGTTTCTCATGTGGGCTAGCCAAATATGCCTGGATAAATTTATTTTATGAGACATTTAATAAATCAAATAAAAACATACATCTAGACACCCATACACAGAAAATCAAAGATAGTAACTTTCCCCTGCCATTTTGTTCCAAACACCATGTATTCAGAACTGTATTTGGAAGGGCCATTCATGAGATCACAGGAGCATAAACTGTATACATCTTAAGCTAGTGGGAGATGACCACTAATTTAGGGTCAAATTACATGTTACATTAATTGCAAAACAAGTAGTTGAGGCTTTTTTTAAAGCTACAATAGGTGTGTGCAGACCCAATTCAGGGGGTGAGGGGAAGGATTTTAGGACATAAATGGTGTCACGGGGAGGGGGGGAGATTTAATACCCTCATGGTACACAGTAGTCCCAATCCAAATTGGGGCCAACTGCACACCTACTGTAGAGTAAAAAAAAAAAAAAGGCTTCAACAACATGCTGCATAATTAACATAACATGTAGTCTGACAACTTCATAGAAGACGGGCCAATAACAATTCGCCATAATGGCTAAATGAAACCTCCATGCTCAGAGACAGATGGTGGGAGTAAACAAACGTGGGTGGTCACAATATTCATGTCCGGCTTGTGAGCATCTGGAGCATGCGGCTGGCTGAAGTTGGAAAGACACGACCAGACTAGATTAGCCTTGGTCTGATCAGTAGGACCATTGTTACGCTCTTGAATCCAAGCATGAACTGGGGAGTACTCAAGTACTTCATCACACACATATAAATGTTGATTACATTAAGAAGCTTGAATGGGGAAAGTAGAGGAGTGCATAACCTCCAAACACTTCAAAAAGAATTCACAAAGAGGTGGAGCATATTGGAAGAAGTACATGATTGAGTGGAGGGAGGAACTGTGTTGCTCTGACACACAAGGAGCTATAAATGCCCACTTCTCCTATGGTAGCTCACTGTGGTGTGCATGCTACCACTTGGGAATATGTTCATCTGCAGATTCTGGCCACAGAGTCATATGCTACAGAAACCATGAGAACATAAGAAGAACCCTGATGGATCACACCAAAGGTCCATCTAGTCCAGCATCTGCTTCCAGCAATGGCCAATCATGAAGCCACAAGGAGGGCTTGAAGAAAATAGCCTTCCCATATCAAGTGGCATTTAGCAGCAAACTGCTGCTGAAAGGTTATGGCTTGCCATCATGACACATAGTCCTTGCTAGAGTCACGCTCCACAAAATATGTCCAGTCCCCTTTTCAAGCCAATTCCATAAATGAATCAACCAGTTTTGCATATGGTAACATGCATAGTGTGGCAAGCCATCAAGATTCACCTAAAGTACCAGTGATGTTTGTGTAACCGCAACCCACAACATGATCACAAAGGCTGTGAAGGCATTATCTGGAAGATGCATCACTTTTCATGAGGCTTCAGAGACCTCTCCAGTTGTTTGCTGCCATGCATGGAGGGAGGAACAGGCCACTAGCCCTGTCCCAGCCCCACCTCCTACAACTTCAGAAGGTTAAACAGAAGGTGTGAAGGGGGATTCTTCATGTTTTTGTTTGACCTCCACTCAATTCGGAACATGATTGCATGGAGCAGCCTGGTGCTCTCTAGATGAACACATTACAACTCACAGCAACCCCCAGCCAACCCTGCTGGCTGGGACATGTTGGGAGTTGGAGTCCAACACATTTGAAGGGCACCAGGTGGAAGAAGGCTGGCATGGAGGATTCTAAATGTGTTCAGTCTTCAGATCTTCAACCCAACATGCGAAGATCAAGGGTGGGTCATTGGGGTAGGATTAGCATATGCAGTTCTGTTCCTCCCTCTACACATTCTGAAAATACATAGAGGTGAATGACTATGTAGGGAATAAGATAACCTAAATTTGTGTGTTCATCTGGGATTGGGAGCATGTGCTGTTGGTGATGAGAGATTGAACTTTGAATATTCAAATCAACTAAATTAGACTGATAAAAGTAACAAAGCGTCTTTTGTGGCAGATGAACATATTTATTGTGGCACAAAAATTCATGGAGTGGAGTTCTCTTTATCAGATGCATGAAGTGTTATTCTCAGTTGACTCTGTGTGTGTGTGTGTGTGTGTGTGTGTGTGTGTGCATACAGGGGGGAAATGGTAGACAGTAGGGCCAAATGGCAATGAGCTGCAAGAGGTTCTGTCTGTGACAATTTATGTATAGCTTATATGTATGCAAGATAAGTACAATGGACTATTCACAACAACAGTAACAAGTGAGATAACACAATCTTCCTAGCTTTGCTTTTTCTAATTAAACGCCTGTAAAAAAAATGGATTATTTTTATTATTGCATTTATATCCCACCTTTTTTCCTCCAAGGAACCCAAGGCGGCATACATAATCTTCCTCCTCTCCATTTTATCCTCACAACAATAACCATGTGAAGTGGGTTGTGCTGAGAGTCTGTGACTGGCCCAAAGTCACCCAGTGGGTTTCCATTGGGACGAGAACCTGGATCTCCCAACTCCCAGTCCGATACTTTAGCCACTACGAACCCTTGTTTAAACAATTAGAATCAAACCTGCTGATCTTCCTATGAAGGAAGGAAGTTTTTGTGAACCGCCAGAGAGCTTCAGCTATTGGGCGGTATAAAAATGTAATAAATAAATAAATAAATAAATAAATAACTTGTTGTTGAGGAAGGGTGGCTTTCAGGTATCCTGGGAGATTGAAATGTTCTCCTACAGGTTTTTGAATGTTGCCAATATTTTGAAAGTCAAATTTGATGCCAGACATATGGGTTTAAATTTTGTCAAGCATGACTGTTGGAAACAATGTTCTTCCGTTCAACATGGAGAAAATAAATTTAAGCACAGATTATGGGAAAAACCAATGGCATTTGTCCTCAGAATACTTGATTTGGATTGTGCCTTAGAGTGGCCATATGTCCTATTTTACTGAGCAGAGTCCTCTGTTTAAATGGCTGCCAGAGAACTGTCCTCTATTTTGAAGGCATCTTCCATATGAAACCCTGTCCAGATCAAGTCTGGTATTATGATAAAGAAACATGAAAAGGAAGAGCTGGGAGTTGAAGTTGCCCATTCACAAGCATGTGCATTATCCAGTCACAGTCTTCAACAGTAAGGTGAAATGTACTATACTACTATGCAAATTGTAATAATTATTTATTATTTAATTATTTATTTAAAACATTTGTTTGGATTTTGTCCTTGGGTGAAAAGAACATTGATCTAACACCACCCTATATCATTAAGGTCTCAGGGCGGCGTACAGATAAAAGCATACAGTATAAAACAATAAATATTTCTAAATTTGCATCTATGCACATAAACTAGCATATGAATTCTTTTAGCAAATCAGTGTCCTCGTTTGTCTTCTTTTACACTGATGCGTGTCTTCTGTTTTGATGATTCACAAGTGACTACCCTAAGAGTGAGCCAAGTCGAGTATTTGCACACTCACAAAAGTGGCAGGGTAGGGTTTCGTTTTGAAATATGCACCATTGTGCTTTATGTATATGAAGCTGTTTGAGACATAGCTGACCCACTTGCTCATGAGGCTATCTATGGGCTGCCAGTGCATTGAACATTAACTTTAAATTGGGACCTAGAGCAAAAGCTAAAATGTGACAGGAGCCCTTGTTGAACTGATAATCTGGAGAAGCCCTCCAATTCACCCTTCCCCAACCTGGTGTCCTCCAGACTCACAGGCCTGCAACTCTCAGCATGGCCGCAATTCGTTTCTAAGGCCCTTTCATACAATCACTCAAAGCACGTCCCAGCCATAGAAGAGTGACTGCACAGCACGCCTACAAAGGATGGGTCAGCAGCCATGATGCAGTCTCCCAAGCTTCTGTATCTTGTGATGGTGGGGCTGGGCTGGGGTGGGCTGGGGGAGGGCATGACTTTGATCCCCAGGTGCCAAGAACAAAGTGTTTATTCAACTTTCTTAGGAAGTTTCATGCTTGCAGGTTGGCAGGACATTCTGTTTTTCCATCCCAAAGAACAAAGCAAAAACAATAGCATGGGATGGGGTTTTCGCTTTCTGTTTCTCTGCTGTGAAGCACGGCAGGGAAAAATCATCAGCTCGAAGAGAAGGCACTGTATTTCCTTGCTTGATTACATTTTTGTCCAAACATCAAAAACACGACTGCAGAGAAAGTTAGTTACTAGAATAACTAACTATGTATGGCTTTTTATTTTATGGAGCTCTTGAGGCATAGAGTAGGCACACCCAGACCGTTTCTACACCTGCCTTTTTTCCAGGGATCATCCTGGGATCATCCCTGTGCATGCAAATGACACACAGGGGATCCCGGGAGCAGGCAGGGACGATCCCTCCATTTTCCTGGGATAATCCTTAGGTGTAGAAAGAGCCACACACAGTTTAGTCCTACTTGTGTTGCAGATGTACGCTTGCACAGGGCACAGGGCGACAGTCACATTCCATTTTGGTGCTGGTCAGGCTACATCTGGAGGACTGCGTCCAGTTCTATGTTAGAACAAGATAAAAAGGGTGTTATTTCCCTGTTTACATTTGTGTATTTGCACTATTCCACTATAGCACAGTGCCACTTAGAGGTGATAGAGCAGAAAATCAGAAAAGGAAACACTCTTTGTGCGGTGCTCAGATCTCAGTTCTGCCACGAAACCAAAAGCAGAGGCAACAGATTAACAGCCTCGTGTAGAAAAGCCCCGTGTGTGTGTGTGTGTGTGTCTTTTCTTGTTCCAAGATACCTTTGCTGCTCTATCCCAGGAAATATAAAGCCTTTTCCTAAGATGGCTGCTTTCGTAAAATGGCTGAAGACTGGTTCAGATTCCCACATTTAAACTGATGATAGACAATACACTATGGCTACTTGTTAAATCTCATGGCTGATCAGAGACTGGAACCAGGATTTCCTACACACATATCCTATCTTATACAATTCCTACTGCATGACACTGACTTATAGTTCTGATTATCCCTGGACATACATTCAAGTTGACAAAAGCAATGAGAGCCAATGTGATGTAGTGATGAGAATGTTGGGCTGGCTTTCCAAAGTCCAGGGTTCTAGTTCCCACATATCCACCAAGCTGACTGGGTGTCTTTGGATTGGTCACAGAGTCAGCCTAACCCACTTCACAACACCATTATGTGGATAAAAATAGAGAAGAGGAACACGCATGCCTCCTTGAAGGAAAGGCAGCATATAAATGTTACAAATAAAGAAATAAATAAAAATAATGTGTGGAACAGGTGACCACGGATTGAGCCAGGAACAATTTGGGGGATTGGAGAAGTTTGGGGGAAATGCTACTATGATTACAGAAATTGCTATTTGTAGAAAATATGTGGTATGAACAGGCATTATATACACTGGGGCAAGAGATAGTTAAAGTTCAGTACTTTTTCATGGATTTCAATGGGAGAGTTAAGGACATGCTTTAAGGCTGCAATCCTACCCAGACTTACTAGAGAGTCAGACCCATTGAACACTGTGCAACTTACTTTTCAGCAAACATGCATATAGGATGGTGTGTATTAATTGCTTTTTTATTTTCATTTTTTTTAAATTACATGTATTTACACCTTTTCCTCTATGGAGTGTACATAGTCCCCCCCTCTACTTTATCCTCACAGCAGCCCTGTGAGGTAGGTTAACCTGAGAAATAGAGATGGGCCCAAGGTCACCCAACCAGCTGTGGGGTTGTTCCAACCCAACCTGGTGGTCTCCAGATGTTTTGCACATCTGGAGGAGAGGATACCAGGTTGAAGAAAGCTCTGTTAACCTTTACATCAGTTCCATTTTAATATACCCGTTGGAGCTTGGTGGGACAGATTAGGATGCAAGCTAGCATGACCTTTACAAGCCCTGTTAATAAGCTGAGTAGGCGTTTCTTTCGTTGCACAGCAATGAATACAGGCAAATATGGGGAACATGGGTGTCTGGAGTGAAATAAATAAGATTTTTTTAAAAAACCATACATGCGTTGTTATACTTTGATTTTTTAAAAAATTAAAATGTTGATAGGAAAGTCTTTCTTTGGGGATTGAGGAGGGGGGATATGTGTAAGAAATTCAAACATATTGCCTTGTTCTGTCTTCATTGAAAATATACAATAAAAATGTTGATTTTAAAATATAGAGTGGTGTTTATGTTATGCCATTAAGAATTCCGAGGCTGGATATGTTCAAAGTCCATCTAGATGGAGTTTAGCTGCTGTGTTTATGATCCAGATTGTTCTGTTTTTATTCTTGAATTTACAGAGAAAGGTACCCTGTAAACCACAAGGCTCCAGTCCTCAAATCTGTTTTCCTACCGTAGCTCAGGAGGGCAAAATTCATTTGGCAAGAGGTCTCCATGCGGTGTCTATGGATTGAGAACTGGGGGATTAAATGTTGTAACTGTAATTATTATAATTGGAAAATGCTCAAACTATGTGGAGCCAAAATGCCTTTCACTCATCCATTCCCCCCACCCCGACTTTGCAGACTACTGAAGAGAGTACCTGTTGTGTGGCACAGAGGAGCTCCGGGTTGTGTTTACACTCTGCACATGAACCTACCTGCAGAAATGACTTAAGGGAATTGGTGCAACTCAGATGCCAAGGGTGTATCCAGATATTTTGGCTGGTTTATTTCTGTGGTCTCGTGATCAATTTAGTACTCTCCAGAGATATATCAACAGAAATCTGTAGCAATTTCCCTGCTACACAGCTTTGCCCAAGGGTGGTTTACTAAACCAAGAAATGTATTCTTGCCCCTCTATCCCAGAAAGACAAAACAACAGGACAGCTTGGTTTAATCTAAGAGTGCAACTTTATTAATGAAATTGCAGCATGCAGTCCAGGCCAGGGGCCCACAAATTTTGGCTGGCCTTTGTAACCAGGCATTATTTGGAGTCAGGGCTGAAGTCAAAGATAGGCAGGGTTGGGAACCTGTCAAGGATGCACACCCCAGCAGGGACCCACTGATGAAACTTCCCTGGAGTTGCTCCTCCTCTTCACCACTGCTGCAACCGTTATTCATCTTCCTCTCACTCTGGCTCTGACAATGGTGGTGGAGAGAAAGAGAAGCAGCAGATGGCCCTGCCTGCTTGCTCCCTGGCTCTCTGCCTGTCAAGCCAGGAAGTGGGAGCAAAGATGTTCAGAAGACACCTTAAACCATAGTGGTTAAGGCTTTTTTTGGTTAACAAAAACCCTTAATCACTGTGTTTTAAGGTGTCTTCTGAACAGGGCAAAGCGTTTGAGGATCAGCAGCAGTTGGTGACTATATGACAGTGAAAAGGTGGGCTCACTGAGGGAGGGGTTCACTGGAGCTGCACTGTTTGTAGTTGCCACTGATTTCAACCCTGCCTGAGTCCTCTGGCTCATGGGCATGCAGAGGCTTCAGGGGAGGGCCTAGCTCCATACAGGGCAGCCACCATAAATCCACGCTGCGGGTGAATTTCAATAAAAAGGGACATCCTTCGGATGTCCCTTTTTATTGAAATTCACCCGCAGCGTGGATTTATGGTGGTTGCGTTGTATGGAGCCAGGCCCTCCCCTGAAGCCTCTGCATGGAGGCCTCTCAATACCATGCCTCTCAATACCATGAGCAGGGGTACTATTGTCCTCATGTCCTGCTTGTGGGCTTCCCTTGGGCAGCCCTTGGGCCCCTGTGGGAAACAGAATGCTGAAGCAGATAGACCTTTGATCTGATCCTGCAGGGCCCTTATGTTCTCCTAGCGTTTTTTGACAGGATCATATGAACATAAAGGATGGCCTTATCTGGAGTCAGACAGTTGGTTCTGCGCGCCTAGTAAACTCAGACGTGCAACAGCTATCCAGTTCCTTACCACCCTGCTACCTGGAATCTTTTAAACTGAAGATAATGGGCTCGAACCTGGGACTTGCAATGCATGTGTGTGCTCTACTGCTGTTGTGAGATACAGGCTCCTGCAGGCCTTGGTCAATCTAGGTGCGTACAGTCCTAAGCTCACTCTGAGCGACGTTACTATGAGGATTGGCATCAAGGATAGGTATGGTTGGGCACCTGCTGAGGGCCTGCTCTTCACCATGGCAACCTGCTGGTTCACCTATCTCTCACTCTGGCACAGACAACAGTAGTGGTGAGAAGGAGGAGCAGGAGGTGCCACGGCCTACTTGCTCTCTGGCTCTCTGCCTGTCAAGCAAGCAAGTGGCAGCAATGAAGAGAAAGAGGAGAAGGAGAAAGAGCTGCTGGTAACAATGTCAGAGAGAAGGTACAGAGCATCACTGGGGAAGGAATTGAAGATGACTTGCCCAAGCCCCCCACCCCAAAAAGCCAGCACCGATTACCATAGCTAAAGGAGAAAGTCCCACTGAATTCAATGGGATAACTCCCTGGTAAGTATGCATAGGATTGCAGCCTAAACTGTGCCGCACCAACATTTATATTCAAAGGCTGTTCAAAACGGCAAATCAAGAAGAGGCCCGTATGAGACATAGACCGTTTTAGATGGCTCAGGGTAATGCCAGAGCTTGGCATGTAACTTAGAATAGAAAGTGAGCGTCACCCATGACGATGGAGAGATTAGCACCATTCCCCATTGAAATACTGCACCTTTTTTTTCTGAATTAGGCCTGGAGAATTCCACTTCCTGCTGCTGCAGAGGATGCTGAGCTGAAACCTCCCGAGAGCCACATAGGCAGCTGTCATTGGGCCACAGGGATTCCCCACCAATCTCTTGTTTATGAAATGGCCTCTTACCCTGCCAAGGGAGGGCATAGAAGGTAAAACCTTTTTGCATGGTGTTGCTATAAAGATTCCCCCTGGGTCCCAGCAACATGCTATGTGGAATAGTACTGAATGTGTCTGGGAGAGCAGAAAACAAGACTGTCCTTAATTTGCTTGCATCTAAAAATAGGTAACTTTCATTTCATCCCGCCCCCCACCCCCCACTCCAGTTTTCCTGTGGGGCAGCTAGGACTGCCAGAACCCAAAACAAAACCTTGAGTTGGATGTTCCCCAGTAACGTTGCCACTGGGGGGGAAATAGAGAAGGGTTTGCTCACAGCGAAAGCCGATTCATATTTAATCTGGCAATTGCGTTTGTTGTGTATGTTTGTGGTGGGTGGTGGAACACCTCAAGTGTAAAGGGGTGTGTGCACATCTCTACACAGGGCCCAAGGAAGCAGCTCTGCATATGTACATCTCCTATGATGTTTCCCTCTGCTCTTCCCTCGATCCAGAGGGAGAGGCGGTTAACAAATAAAAATATTATTATTATTATTATTATTATTATTATTATTATTATTATTATTATTTTAACATTCATTCATTCATTCACTCATTCATTTTAAAAACGTATATCCCCTCATACTTGTCAAGCATAACTCACAGCTGCTAACAATATAGTCATTAAAACAATGTAACAAGTCAAAAACTGGTTGTGCTTTTATATTGTATTTTATATCATGTTTTTATACTGTTGTTTTATACTTTGAATGGTTTTAATTTTTGTGAACCGCCCAAAGAGCTTCCACATTTGTGATAAAGCTACAGTTCAGAAGGGGTATGCCCTGGGTGTACTCTGGATTTTTATCTTCATCATCTCCTCCTCCTCCTCCTCCACCAGCACCACCATCTTATTATTATCCACATAAAGGTCAAGAAGAAGGAAGGCACCTCATAGGGAGAGAATTTCAGAGCTTGAGGGCAATCACTGAAAAGGCCCTGTTACTTGTTAGCCATCTGCCCTACCGCAGAGGGTAACATGGAAAAGTTCCATTGTTGATGATCTGAGTGCTTGGACAGGCTTATCTTGGAGAAGGTAGCCCTTCAAATACCTTGTGGCAGGTCCTTTTAGGGCTTCAAAGGTCAAGACCAGCTCTTTAAACTGAGTCTAGAAACAAGCAGGGAGCCAGTAATGATGACATGTACCACGTACCAGGTTCCAGTGAGGATTCTGGCTGCCACATTTTGGACAAACTCCATTTTAGGGTGCTCCTGGGCATCACCAAGGCATGTAGAACTGTGGCTAGGTGGGACCTCTCTAGGAGGTGCCATATCAATCCAAGTTGGAAAAAACCACTCAAGGCCACTGTTGTTGCTTGAGTATCCAGAAGATGCACCATATTCGAAACAGCCAGCCACCTCAAGTCTAAATATCATGCTCAACACTGTCAGCTCATAGGGGCAGGATCTACACTACTGCTTATAACGGTTTATAAGGGTTATGACAACTTTTCAGGCCCAGAACACATTACAAATACCGTTTTCATACTGTTTTAAAAGTGTTATATCCTGCTTGGTGTAGATCGGCCCTGGGTGCAGCAATGACAGCTTGCTATGCCATGCCATGCCATGCGAGTCACAGCACATACATGTTTCATACTAGTTATGGCTACAATCAGCTTGCTGCAGCGATTGGAAGGAAGGACTTACGTCTCAACTTGCATCCTGTCTCAATGGATAGTAATATACTGCTCTCAATGAGCAAGTAAAAGTAGGACCGACAATGAAGTGTTTGGGAGGGGTCCTGTTCACTGTTCCAGTTCAGGAAGCTATGCCCAATTCCAGGATCCTCCATTCCATTACCCCCAACCTCTTTTTACATCTCCCCCACCCCCCAATCTAAGGCAGCCCACATTCTGTGGCTAGTCATTAGGCTCTCTTTGGAGTCGCTCCCATTCAGGTTCTTTTTCTACCGTTTTCTTCCAATCCCAGGGTTCACCCAAGACTTCTGATACCTCCATCCTGTGCAAGAATGGTGCCATTTTGGCTATAAAAGGGTTGCCAATTGGAGAATGAGTTTGCTATTAGTATATATTAGTACATATAAGACAAGGCATATCATATACTAGGGATGTTGGAGAATCCTCAATGCAATCAAATCAGTTTGGATTTCTATCAATCCGACCCACCAATTCCACAGTGGATTCCAGCTTTCTTGCATGGCTGCTGTTGGTTTGCAGACCAGTTTTTTTACTTTCTAAAATTTTATGCAAATTTAGAAAATATATAAAATTAAAAAACCCAGCATTTCCCCCATAGGATAAAACATGAAATCTTTGTGATATAGGCTGGGATACAAATGTCTTAATAAATGGATGTGCATTTTGAAGGGATTTGCTCATTTTTGCAAGTATGAATTTCCACAAATACGAATTTGCATAAATTGGGGCAATTGGAAATATCCAATTCCGTCAATGAGCAGAGGACAGAACAAAAGGCACCTGACAATCTGTGAAACTCAGGCAGAATGGATTTTATAAAATCTCTACATCCGTTCCTTATACTAGGCTCAGAAGAGAAAAACATTCATCATTTTAAAAAAACATCCACCCACCCACCAATGTTTTCAGGAAAGGCTCATTATTTTTACATCAAAAATGAAGCAAATAGCCAGCCCTTTTTATCTCACCTGTACCTTCACATGTGCGTGCACAAAAGCAGATTAGCTACCCTTTAAATTTGTGTAAGATTTGCAGCTTCATCCAATTGGCTTAACCACTCTGTGGTTTGCACGTTAATCTTATCAAAGGTTGTTTAGTTGCTGGAGCCATTTTCAGTATCTCTTTCGTCTAAGGAGAGAAAGTACTTTGGCAAGCTGATTCTTTAGGAGGAAGATTTCTAAAGCGAGCATGTTCGACACACTGTGTTTTCTAGAAATTACTTTGGATTCAGTCCAGGGAGTGCCTGCTTAGAAGCTATGGTGGAAAACCCATGCAAGTAACCTCTCTATTTTTCATCCTCTTTTCTCACTAGGATTCCTCGAAGCCCCCTTTTAATAGGGCAACTTTGTTTAAAGAATGGTCTCATAACATATGGTCAATCTATGCAGGTGCAGAGTTCCTGAAATATGACCATCTCATTCTACAGATGGAAGGAAGGCCTCATGCCTAAAAGTTCTCGACATCAAAGGGCCCAAGCAGACATTTCTTTAAATGTGGGTCTAGCAGCTACATCCTTTTTCATTTTTTACTCTCCAGTAGGTGCAGGGCCCATGGACCAGTTCAGGCACCTACCGTGGGGAATGAAAATCCAGATGGGAAGAAGACATAGGTGCTGGACGCACATTTAAAGTAATGTCTGTTTTGGCCCAAAGTCACCCAGCCCATGGGAAATCTGTGTCTAGCGTGTCAGGGAGACAGTTCTGGGGACGGTGTAAAAGCCGGAACGGAACGGAACAGGCCGGAACAGCCCCATGATATTAAAAAATCATACCAAAAACAGTGGCATGTGTTAGCAACACTTGAGAACAATATTTTAGGACTAAAACCATACCAATATTATATCACTATTAACCCCAAAACTCCCAAAACGACGTCCGGAACAGAATGGGACGGCCGGAACGGCCACTAGGGAACGAGCGATATCAACCAAACTCACCAGTCATGCATAACTAAATGGCAGGGATGCAATAAGCCCCAAAAGTTGCCCCGAAACCACGTTCAGATACCCGTTACGGGCAAAAACGCGTATTGCGCAAAATGGGCCGTAACAGCAGCTTCCCAACGAGGAAAGTAAACCAAACTCACCAGATGCACATAACTAGGTGGGACAAATATAGAAAGCTCCAAACGTTGCCCCAAAACCACGTTCAGATACCCATTCCGGGCAAAAACGTGTACTGCGCAAAACCGGCCGTAACGGCAGCTTCCCAATGATATAAGTCAACCAAACTCACCAGAGGCACTTGACAAGGTGGGACAAATATAGAACGCTCCAAAAGTTGCCCCGAAACCACGTTCAGATACCCGTTCCGGGCAAAAACGCGTATTGCGCAAAAACGGCCGTAACGGCAGCTTCCCAATGAGGAAAGTCAACCAAACTCACCAGAGGCACATGACAAGGTGGGACAAATATAGAACGCTCCAAAAGTTGCCCCGAAACCACGTTCAGATACCCGTTCCGGGCAAAAACGCGTATTGCGCAAAAACGGCCGTAACGGCAGCTTCCCAATGAGGTAAGTCAACCAAACTCACCAGATGCACTTGACAAGGTGGGGCAAATATAGAAAGCTCCAAAAGTTGCCCCCAAACCACGTTCAGATACCCGTTCCGGGCAAAAACGCGTATTGCGCAAAATGGGCCGTAACGGCAGCTTCCCAATGAAGTAAGTGAACCAAACTCACCAGATTCACATAACTAGGTGGGGCAAATATAGAAAGCTCCAAAAGTTGCCCCCAAACCACGTTCAGATACCCGTTCCAGGCAAAAACCCATATTGCTCAAAACGGGCCGTAACGGCGGCTTTCCAATGAGGTAAGTCAACCAAACTCACCAGATGCGCATTACTAGGTGGGACAGATATAATAACCTCTGAAATTTCCATGAAAGTCAGGTTCTGTTACCCATTCCGGGCCATAGTTCATATTCCCAAAATTAGCTGGAAAAGAAAATTATGGGTGAGGAAAATGAGGCACTCTCTATTGTCGGGAAATTGCCTCGAAAGGCAACTTCTATGTGTGTGAATGCAATCAAATAAACTACTTTCATTGTACTAACTGGAACATTTAATAAACTTTCTCAGAATCCAGAGTGAAGTTCTGCAAAGATGGTTTCCTACAGAAGCCCATAGTTGTCATGTGGTTTGATAGTGTGCTTAAAATATCAGTCTATGATGGCATTGTTGGAGTTGGCCTGTCTCATTCCATCATGAAGCTTACAATGACCTGTGGCTATTCACATCTTTCAACCTAACTTATCCCACAGGGTTATTACAAAATTGGGAAAGGCCATTGTAGTTCACCATGCGTTTCTGGGTGGCGGGTGGGATATAAATGTTCTGTCAAAAAAGCCCAGGTCTTTTGAGGATTGCCATGGGAGTACTGGAGGCTGCATTCCAGGAAGTCCAAAAACGTGGCCCCCAACCCCTTCCAGGGCTGATGGAGGCCTTCCCCCTCAGCCCTTTCCCCCAGGAAATTGGGTGCCAGTCCCGGTTGCCCTGGAGATCTCCATTTTTCCAGAGGTCCCCCGGGTTTTCCGAGTCATCTGGTCACCCTTATCACACCAGGAGACAAAGCGTTAATGCCCACATTCCACAATCTTGACAGGTACCCCTCCCCTCCCCAAACATGGAATTTATTTTTAAAAGCCAATCACACAATTTTTAATTGTATGTTAGGTGTTTTGAATAGGTTAGCCCCATGTGAATAAGAGGGAGCTAGGTTGACCATTTGTTTGATTCAGTATAACCCATTGTCATTGGCTGTGATGTTCTGAAGCTTTATTAACATATACGCTTCTTTAGTCATATTCTTTATGACAACATGAATACAAGAAAAATAACCACAAACAGTAAGAACAAAAACAATGTACATAATATCTATCTATATATACTCTTTCTCTCTCTCTCTCTCTCTCTCTCTCTGTTTGTGTGTGTGTGTATGTGTGTGTAAATGTAAATGCTAACATATAGCACCTGTTAACATAAATTTTTGCCTACAGTGTAGATTATTCATTTCTCACAACACTTTGGACATTTGAATATACCACGAGAAGCTTGATTTATCTCAAGGCAAGAGAGATGGTACCAGTCCTGACATGCTCCCTCGCACAGAACCATGGTGTCCCTCTTGGGTTTCTTGCACTGATCACCCATTAAGCACAAAGACCAAGATGAAGTGTTAGTATACTGTTGTATTGCTGAAGACAAGAACTGGATTGTAGAGAATGCTCCTTTCGGTGATTTTCTAGAAACAGGACTATTGAATTGCTGTCCCACCTATTAATGTGCGTATGGTGAGTTTGGTTGACTTACCTCATTGGGAAGCTGCCGTTACGGCCGTTTTTGCGCAATACGCGTTTTTGCCCGGAACGGGTATCTGAACGTGGTTTTGAGGCAACTTTTGGAGCTTTCTATATTTGTCCCACCTTGTCATGTGCATCTGGTGAGTTTGGTTGACTTACCTCATTGGGAATCTGCCGTTACGGCCGTTTTTGCGCAATACGCGTTTTTGCCCGGAACGGGTATCTGAACGTGGTTTTGAGGCAACTTTTGGAGCTTTCTATATTTGTCCCACCTTGTCATGTGCATCTGGTGAGTTTGGTTGACTTACCTCATTGGGAAGCTGCCGTTACGGCCGTTTTTGCGCAATACGCGTTTTTGCCCGGAACGGGTATCTGAATGTGGTTTCGGGGCAACTTTTGGAGCTTTCTATATTTGTCCCACCTTGTCATGTGCATCTGGTGAGTTTGGTTGACTTTCCTCATTGGGAAGCTGCCGTTACGGCCCATTTTGCGCAATACGCGTTTTTGCCCGGAATGGGTATCTGAACGTGGTTTCGGGGCAACTTTTGGAGCTTTCTATATTTGTCCCACCTTGTCATGTGCATCTGGTGAGTTTGGTTCACTTACCTCATTGGGAAGCTGCCGTTATGGCCCGTTTTGCGCAATACACGTTTTTGCCTGGAACGGGTATCTGAACGTGGTTTTGGGGCAACTTTTGGAGCTTTCTATATTTGTCCCACCTTGTCATGTGCATCTGGTGAGTTTGGTTGACTTACCTCATTGGGAAGCTGCCGTTACGGCCGTTTTTGCGCAATACGCGTTTTTGCCCGGAACGGGTATCTGAATGTGGTTTCGGGGCAACTTTTGGAGCTTTCTATATTTGCCCCACCTAGTTATGTGAATCTGGTGAGTTTGGTTCACTTACTTCAGTGGGAAGCTGCCGTTACGGCCCATTTTGCGCAATACGCGTTTTTGCCCGGAACGGGTATCTGAACGTGGTTTCGGGGCAACTTTTGGAGCTTTCTATATTTGCCCCACCTTGTCAAGTGCATCTGGTGAGTTTGGTTGACTTTCCTCATTGGGAAGCTGCCGTTATGGCCCATTTTGCGCAATACGCGTTTTTGCCCGGAACGGGTATCTGAACGTGGTTTTGGGGCACCTTTTGGAGCTTTCTATATTTGTCTCACCTTGTCATGTGCATCTGGTGAGTTTGGTTGACTTACCTCATTGGGAAGCTGCCGTTACGGCCCATTTTGCGCAATACGCGTTTTTGCCCGGAACGGGTATCTGAACGTGGTTTCGGGGCAACTTTTGGAGCTTTCTATATTTGCCCCACCTTGTCAAGTGCATCTGGTGAGTTTGGTTCACTTACTTCAGTGGGAAGCTGCCGTTACGGCCCATTTTGCGCAATACGCGTTTTTGCCCGGAACGGGTATCTGAACGTGGTTTCGGGGCAACTTTTGGAGCTTTCTATATTTGCCCCACCTTGTCAAGTGCATCTGGTGAGTTTGGTTCACTTACCTCATTGGGAAGCTGCCGTTACGGCCCATTTTGCGCAATACACTTTTTTGCCCGGAACGGGTATCTGAACGTGGTTTGGGGGCAACTTTTGGAGCTTTCTATATTTGTCCCACCTAGTTATGTGCATCTGGTGAGTTTGGTTGACTTTCCTCATTGGGAAGCTGCCGTTACGGCCCGTTTTGCGCAATATGCGTTTTTGCCCGGAACGGGTATCTGAATGTGGTTTCGGGGCAACTTTTGTGTCTTATTGCATCCCTGCCATGGAGGTATGCATGACTGGTGAGTTTGGTTGATATCGCTTGTTCAGTAGTGGCCGTTCCGGCCATCCCATTCTGTTCCGGACGTCGTTTTGGGAGTTTTGGGGTTAATAGTGATATAATATTGGTATGGTTTTAGTCCTAAAATATTGTTCTCAAGTGTTGCTAACACATGCCACTGTTTTTGGTATGGTTTTTTAATATAATGGGGCTGTTCCGGCCTGTTCCGTTCCGTTCCGGCTTTTACACCGTCCCACAGTTCTGGCTTAGCCTTTCTATGCATTGGACAAAGCAGCTGCTGCAGCTCAAATTAGGAAGTTTTGGGCCTGTGTAGGGCTGACCCATGTGGTGAGCCACTGAACTGCACATTGCAGCATCTGCCTAGGCAGCTGGATATCCTCTCTGGTCCTGGACTGACCCCTCAGGCTGATTATTGAATCCTCCTGGACAGGCCAGGAAAGACTATCAGAGGACTTCCTGTTCCAGCGAAATCAGGCTTGAGCAGCAAGGTTTTCCTGAACTTTGACATGTTCCTTTGGTTGTTCCTCTGGGATATTGCTTTCGTTTTCATTTGGATCTGACTACTGTTTCTTGTCTCTGCCTCTTGTCTCCTGACTATTGGCTTCATCCCTTAGAACCTGGTTGCTGGCTGACCTCAGGCGGATGGCATAGCCCAGCCCTGACAGTCAGGAGAATTTTTACCACATGGGAGATTCAAGTATGGAATCCCTCACCTGGGCCAGATCTACACCTTGTGTCAAATCATTACAATCCCATCATAGTAACGTTATGTCCCTCTTGCACATTTATGCCTCGTAGGACATGCAATGACATTTGTTGCAGTATTTTGGCTAATGTGGAATAAAAAGCAGGAAATAATACTATGAGGATCATCAGGCGTGTGGTGGGAGATTGTGTTTCCCTACCATCGCGTTGCCTCCTGCTTCTGTCCCACAATAAGGACGAGCAGCTTCCTTTTTCTTCCCATGGGGAAGAAAGAGGAAGCAAGTAGTGACCACATGGCCCATTCAGTGGATATTTTTATCATCCTGCTTCTCCTGCACACATCAGGAGATGGCGGCACGTTTCATTACAGTCAAAAGACCTAGATTTTCCAGGTCATTTTTTATGACACAAAAATAAGCAGAAGGCATGGGAGATGCATGGGAGGCAGATGTCATCGTCAAAGGGACCCGCAAACATCCGTGAGTGGCCAGTAACGAGAATGCTATAAAATGCTTGTCTGAAGAAGTTCTATGAAAGTGGCATGTGGAATGTGCCCCAACCGTTACCAGTGCATTTCAAAACCACTATAAAGCAAAAGTGTAGACCTAACAATGGAGTCTGACATCATATAGTGCCTAGAATTTTGTGCCGTATTATTTAATTATATGTATAGACTGGGGGCATATCTGTACCAAGCTGGATACTGCACTATGAAAGCGGTATGAAGCAGTATATAAGAGGCAGGAGCCACACTACTGCTTTATAGCAGTATTGAAGAGCACTGACAACTGTTGGGGCCCATTGACACAGACCATACACCACTTTCATACTGCTTTCACAGTGCTATTCCTGCCTCTTATATACCACTTTCATAGTTCTATATCCTGCCTGGTGTGTAGATCTGGCCTGGCTCTCATTCTAGAACCTCAACGTTTCATTGAGCATGATGGACGCTTTGGAATTCAACCAAAGAAGCAAAAACAATACTGTAGGGTAGCAGATAAATAAAAAGCTGTGTAGATAAATATTGTATAATTGGGTCTTCATTCATATGGCACTAGAATGCTACCCTGAAGGAAGCGCTGCGTGTTCTGCATTGGTATTCCCCCAACTTCCTAAGCTACAGTTTTGTTCTTCATACTCCGGTGCAGCAGATTGATTGCATCTGTATAAGCACAGGGAGATCATTGCACAGGCATAAAACTTCTGCACAGTGATGTGGGGCGGAATGTTTACCATAAAAAATTCCATTGCTTTAGTTTCCCATGGAAATTTTTCCATTTCAGGAGATCGTTAGTAACAACGAATGGATGCCAATGGCAAGTACAATATTAAGAAAACTTGGCAGTTTCAGAGTTGTAATTAAAAAAATATCAGATGATTATCAGTAGCAAGTATTTGTGGGAATGCATACATGTCACTGAAATTTTAGTGGAAGAGACCGGAAGTCTGATGAAATAGATGAACGGCTGTCAGCATATCATGCACAGTTCTTCAGGTTGCTAGAATTAATTAGTGCAGCCTTCCCCAACCTGGTATCCTCTAAACAGGTTGTACTATAACTCTCAGCATCCCCAGCCAGCTATGCTGATTTAAGGATGCTGGGGATTGTAGTTTACATCTGGAGAAGGCTGAATTAGGATGCAATCCTATGGGCTGTGCCCTTGATAATCATAAGCCCCCTATCTCGGAGGATTTCAGTCATCCTATGCAGGGCAGGAGGAACGGTGGAGGAGCTCTTGCCCTCCCCTTCCCCTCCCTGCAGTTTTGACTAGATGGTTTCTTTTTATTTTTCTATTTGCAGGTGACAACATGCAAAATACACAGCCTGAGACATTTCTAAATAGACAAGTCAAATGTTTACAAGGTAAGCACGTGAACACTTTAAGGACTCCATGTGCAAATATTACGTGAAATTCAGGGACAAGAGAAAAAAGCATTCAGCCGTGGGCTAAGGGAGAGATTTCCCCCCTCCCCGCTCCAGTTATGTTGTATTCTTGATCACGAGGAAAAACAGATATACCACAATGATTCAGATGCAAGTTGGATGATTCAGCCAAAGTACAAGAGGCGGGGAGAGAAGCAAAGGTCCGCAATGGAATTTTACAAACTTTCTTACCATCCTGTGAACTTGTCGAGATGAGCATTCACAATCACCTCCCCGCTGTTATTTTGGCAAAACAAAACCAAATCAGGTAGCGGCATGTAAAGCTTTGCTGTAACTTTCACTATTTACCTGGCAGTGAGATGAACAATTTAAAAGGCACAAGAGAAAGGAGAACCGTCCAATGCAAACTTGCCAAGAAAGACTTCACTTGGAACGATTAACTTGGCTAATATTTTGCCTGGACTGTAGTTTTTGGCTTTAGCTGTGCTAGCATGTTTTCCCTATTTTTTTTCTGTTTGTTTTGCTTTTATGGCTGGTTTTAGGTTGTCTTCTGTTTTCCCCAAATAAACCTCCCACCCTCACATTTTTGTTTAGAATGTCTGTTTTGCCCTGGGTTATTCAAAACCTTTGGCTTAGACCCAGATGAGACTCAACCCACCTGATTCAATACTAGTAGGATATTAATAATGATTAGAATAGGCAGCGCAAAGCTCCCTGTGTTAAAAGAAAATTCATGTCAGCTAAGCTTTGGTTTTGCTAACCAGGAGCACGATCCAACCCAAAATTGGGCACTTTTAAATTGCAGCTATTTCAATGAGAAAAAGCTAAGCACTTGCTAAATTTCTTCATTGGAATCGAACAGATTTTTAATCCAAATTCAAATGTTAACTTTGGCTGGATTGTGCAGCAAGCATTTTTACCCACTTAGATATCACGCATATATGATAAACAGAAAATAATGGCAGCTACCTTGACTGAGGGGTCAGTGTGGAAGTTATATGTAGCTGTCTCCTGGTCCTGTTTGTTAAACAGTCCCTGTCTGCCTCAAGGTCAGGTCTGAGTATGAAAAGCATCTTGGCTCAATTAGATCACTCCCAGGATCTGTGACAGATGGGAATCAGCAAAAGCATCAAAAATCCATTAGTGAAATATAACTGGATTTTAAGGGGTGTGTGTGTGGGGGGGGATAGTAGCAGAAGGTGGAATCAACAGATGGGACTATGGTATGCCAATGATAATGATGTGATAGTTGGTAATCAATAATGGACATGCATATTAGGAAGATGAAAGGGTGCAAAAAAGATCACTTGGGCCACAGCTAGACCTAAGGTTTATCCTGGGATCATCCAGGGTTCACCCCTGCCTGAGCACTGGATCCCCTGTGTGTCACCTAGATGAACAGGTTTGACCCCTGGATGATCCAGGGATAAACCTTAGGTCTAGCTATGGCCTTGGATGTCACAGATCTTGTTCTTCTCCAAATGGATGTCTCTGTGTTGTTGTTGTTTTGCACGATTATGGCATGATCCTGAAGTCATCTAACCATAAAGCTTAGTCAAACCGAATAAGAGGAACACGATGTTCCTGTTTGCCTATCAGGAAATGCTTATATTTTCAAAGCTGCTAATAAAAAATGAAGAACTGTGGGGTAAGATAGGCTACTGGATTGAGTAGTGCTGTTCTCTTAGCATGGGGTAGCAGGTAAAGGAATTAAGGCACTACATTCTAGGATCCCAGGCTTGGAGAAGCCTCAAAACACTTGCTTTTCATAAAGCAAGGATAGGGAACATGTTGTTGGACTGCCACTCCCAGCACTCCTCCATATTGGCTATGCTGGCTGCAGCTGATGTGGGGTTGCAATTCAACAATATCTGGAGGGCCCCATTTTCCCCATCCCTATCATAAAATGTCATTATTCTTCAACAATGTGTTCTTTTTACTGAGAATGCAAGCAAACTGCACTTCTGATGATCTTAGGCAGAAGAAGAGATATACTAGACTCATGAACAGATGTATTGGGTTGTATCCAATCCTGACCATCCGCCAGCAGAAGAGAAACTGCTGGCAGAACGGTTTCCCCCTCCCTCCAGCAACCCCCTGCACATACTTCAACTCTGCTCTGGAGTTGTGGGCGACCCTTTGGAGCAGGCTTGGGAGGCATGTGAGGGGCTGCTGTGAGGGTGGGGGAGAGACCAAGGGAAATCCTATTGCATGAGTGGAAGTCCACTTGTGCAACATTGGATTTAAGTCAGAATTCAGATATTGATTAAAAAGAAACATTTCCTGGAATGTTTCATTTTGGAACTCACTCAACGCTGTAATGAATTCACTACAGACAACTTATTTAATAATAGATTGAGAGCCCAGTTTCCATCATGCACATAGGCCTCCAAAATTGGGATGTCAACCCTGGGGATAAAGATGTGAAAGGGTAGACAGACAGGCTGTCAAGTGCCTAACTAGTCCAACACTAAATGTGTTGCTGGTGCTGAAGCCTAGGGATAAGCCTAGGGATTCTCTCGGGGTATTGACTCCCCCCCCCTTTGCTTAGCAGATCCCCCAGCCCAGTTAGCTGCTCCTGGATGTTCTGCAAAGGTCTGACAGCTCATTGTGCTCCAGCAAAATCACCATACATGCTGTGGCTAGCTCTTGTGGGAAGGCTCAAAGTTGTGGCGATGGGTTTTGTTGTTTTTGCTTTTGCATACATCCATGACAGCCATGGATCTGTCTCAAATGAAATCTGGTACCTCACACTTGAACTTGGTGTTTTCTATTGGCTTGGAAAGAGTTAGCTTCTGGTTGTGCTTTTGTATTGTATTGTACAATACAATACAATACAATACAATACAATACAATACAATATTGTATTGTATTGTATTGTATACAATATTGTATACAATTTCTGATTGTCTCAATCAGAAAATGGATTCTGATTGAGACAAATGCCATATGTATTTTATGGCATTTGCATTTATGCTGTACCCCGCCTCGATCCGGAGGGAGAGGCGGGTAACAAATAAATTATTATTATTATTATTATTATTATTATTATTATTATTATTTCATGTTTTTATACTGTTTGCTTTATACTTTGAATAGTTTTAATTTTTGTGAACCGCCCAGGAAGCTTCAGCTATTGGGCAGTATAAAAATGCAATAAACAAATAAATAAATTTCACATTCAGGATGTTGAGAAGACATCATTGCTATCATCAGGCAATTAACTGCAGGAAACATACATAGTCCATCTAGTCCAGCACTCTGTTCACACAGTAACCAACCAGCTGTCAACAGGAATCCGTAAGCAGGCCATGGAGGCAACAGCACCCTCCCACCCATGTTCCCGAGCAACTGGTATACAATAGGCCTACTGTCTCCAATACCAGAGGTAGCATATAGCCATCAGGACTAGTAGCCATAGATAGCCTTTCCCTGCAGGAATTAGGTTGTCTGGATTGCAGAACTCTTTGGTGGCTCCTCCATCAATGATGTGTGAAACCCCTGGCTTATCTTGGCCACTGACATGGGCATTCTCTTCCCCCCTACCCCCACCTTCCACATTTCACCAGCACAAGTATCTTGATTTAAAGAAGGACTGGGAGATACGAAACAAGCAAGGGCAATGGTTTATCTGTTACACTTCTACTCCACTTTTCTTCAGTGGAGCTCAAGGTGGGTTGCATATGGTTCCAAGGTGGCCTCCCAACCAGGCACTTTACAGGATCAAACCTGCGCAGCTGACATGGTATAAAGAGACCCTGTGCTGATGGAGGGTGTGTGTGCAACTGACAAGCTCAGTCTTGTGACTCATCCCGAGATTTTCTATGCAGTACATTCGTGCTGAGAATGGAATGTGCCAGCGCCAATACCTACGGCAGCACAAGACCACAAAGCATGCTGTTACACTGCCACCCTTTATATTGGATTGGGGAGTCTGATCAGTTGCTCCTCCGTTTAATGAGATTACAGCTTTCAAGCCTAACACATAGGTGTGCATGCATAGATACGCAGACGCGAAGGTTGCCAACTTTTGTGTGCCAAAATTCTGGAACCTCAGGGTGAGCATGTGCCTCTACACACGCCTCTCCCCTCCCCTCCCAGAAAAACAACTTTGCTGCTGTTTGTAAGTAGCTAAGGAGACAGCACCTCTGAGTCTTTGCAGAGCTTTCCTTGGTGAAGAGAAAATGGATTCTGATTGAGACAATGCAAGTAAAGGGCACAGGGCCTCTGAGGCGGGTGTAGAATTTCCTTTCCCCTCTGATGGGAAGCAATGTATTAAAAAATAAATTCTGTGGAAAATGCATCATATAGAAAGAAAAGAAATAACAATTAAAATGCATGACATGCATTTCACACAACCCACCCCCTTTTCTTTGAATGGTTCTTTTCCGGCAACTGGTCAGAAAGATGAAATTCTAGCTGGTCTGTTGACATTCTGGTAAGTTAGCTGGAAACCTTAAGAATAGACACACATAAAAGTATAATCATCCCATCACCGCCTTCAATTTATGGTAGGAAATTATACAAATTGCATTCATTTTGTGTTCGTGGTTGCCTCAAAGTTCTGCCCTTTTGAATGACGACTTGGTTTCTATAGCAACAAGAGTACTTGAGGAAAAAAGGAGGGGGAGGAAAAGCAGAAAGATGCTAAAAAGAGGACATATATGTGGCAAAACACACAGCACCTCATATTCTCATGGTCTCACATAGAAGTTCCACCACAGCTGGGAAAGATACAGTGAAAGTGGATGCCCAAGTTTCCATGTATCATTCCTGGATCTAGCATCCTGAATAATGAGGTCATTTCGCACTCAAACATGGCCAATAATAGCTGCAGAGTGTTGCCCCACAAACCAGTGTATATGTGTATAATACCAGAATGTATTCAAATTCGGATTCAGTTTTCTCAGTGCCATGACATTTGTAGCCAAAACAGCAGCATCCGTGCTTGGAGAGGAACTCCAGGATTTGCACAAGTGAAAAAATATTCTTTGGAGAGAGGGGAGAAACAGGGTGATGGTATGAGAACATGTATAATGAGGACTTTTCTAGATTTTTCTAACTCAGCTTCTCATGTAGTGTGAAACATTTTAAAAAATGCCTTGCTAATAAAAATTATAAAGCCAATGCAGTTTATTGTTCCTATATTGCAGGTTGGAAGGGGCCATGGCATATGAATACTGCAGGTCAGGCTCTGACCAGTTTACAACAACCCTGAGGTTTTTCCCCCTGAGGATTTATTTATTTATTATATTTATATCCTGCCTTTTTTTTCTCCTTAAGGAATCCAAGGTGGTGTATATAATCCTCATCCTCTCCTTTTTATCCTCACAACAACAACCCTGGGCCTTTTCAGATGACACGCTAAACCATGGTTAGGCTGCTAACCCTTTTGCAGCAATGGTTAGTGAACATGTTTAACCCGTGGTTATATAGCCACCATGATTAGGAATGGTTCACACGAGATGCTAGGTTATAACGTTTAGCTCAAAATGCTTAACCATCTTGGCGTATCATGTTGTTTGAAAATGGTCCCTGTGAGGTAAGGGTGCACTACTATGCATGTTTAGACAGGAAAAAAGGCCTACAACTCCCAGCATGCTCACCAGGTGCTGCATGCATACAAATGACACCTGCTGAACCCCCTTCTATCTCGCCTACCTCCTTGTGTCCTTGCCCACAGAGCTGCTGGGGAGGTCTGAACAGATCACCTGCAGTCCAAGGACTGCATAAAGCCCAATGGTCAGAGACTGGCCACCCCTGCCTTAAGGCAATATCTGCTCTGAGTCTGAGGGCGTTACTAGATGAGGCTGTAGCGCGCGTTATCTTTGGCAGTCGCGTCGAGGCTTCCAGATGACGTTCACGACGATCCGTCGTTATCCTGGCGTGAAGCCTCTTTATCCCGACTTTAAAAAAGTGAGTTCAAGTGCGCCTTTTCCTGCCGGGCCGCGGTAATTCGGAGTACGTGTGGGAGGATGTGAGGTCACTGCAGTCCGCACTGGTCAGGAAAAGGCGTGTTAAGGGGAGTGGCCAGCGGCTTCGGTCAAGCCGCGTCCGCCATTTGCGCCCAGCCCGCCAGCTGGGGCAGCGCGGCGGAGCGGCTTTTTTATTTTATTTCCACAGTGACAGTTAGCGCAGGAACGGAGGAACGGAAAAGTGGCTGGTGCGCTGCTGGGGCATGTGCGCCTGTTTTTTCTACTGCAACCTCTGTGTGGGTCAGTTTTCGGAAAGCCGGGCATCCCACAGTCCGCCTTCATGGGGAGTTGGTGACTCCTCGCGGTGGGCAGCCACCGTGGCCGCATAATGGTGGTGCTGTACGCTGCCTGTTGGTGTGGGTACCAGGCTGGCAGAGGGCAGAGCTGTTTGTGGGCTGCTGCCATGGCTATGGCCAGATGTGGGTTGGCTCCTTGGGATGGGGCAGAGGGCACAGAGGCGGTCATCGGCGGCGACACCTCAGAGGCATGATGGGAGATGTAGGCACAGAGTGCCCATGCAGATGATTGACCTCGGGTCATATTACACCCGCCACGACCCCCATCAGGAAGTGACCGCATCAGTGTTGACCCTCAACAGCACCAGCAGCACTTCAGCTGGCACTGGCACTGCCGCCACTGCCGGCGGCGGCAGCGGCGGCATCGCTGATGGCTGCACAAGTTTGCGGTCTTTCGGACTTGCGCAAACCGTGCGGCGAGCGGAAAAAAAAGCCGTGGCAATCAGGCCGGTGTGGTTGCGCAACCGTGCTCGCAGCGGCAGCAGCACAACTGGCGCAAACTTCCGCCACAAATCGAAGGCAGGTGTGGATGATGAACCGTCACGGCTGAACGGGAAAATCCGCTTTCACCGCTCCTCAACGACGGAACACCTGGTAGGTCTAGCAAAGCCCTGAGATTTCACCAACGAATATCAGAGGCCCTCAGTGAGAGGCAATGACTAAGAAGGAATTGGAGATTTCCCTGTAATTTCAGAATGGAGAGAGCCCCCCATTTGGGGAAAGTCACCCCACTTCAGCTAAAGAGACGGCGCAGTCTGTCGGAGGTAACAGCAGAAGCAGGTTTGGGGACAGTGAGGAAAAAAACATGATGTATGAAACAGATGGATAAGCTGTGAGCTCTAAGCATCTCTTGAAGTGTAGATTTCTCTCTCTTCTCTCTCTCTCTCTCTCTCTCTCTTCTCTCTTTCAATCTCTCTGGGAATCTGCGGGGGTAGCAAGTCTGCTCCCGTGCTAGAAGTGCCATGCGGCTTGCCTCTCAAGTGCTCCACATATCTGTACAGCTTCATATTTAACAATTCACCTGGTTGCCATAGGCAACCAGGAACTCATGACATGCAGGCATAGAAGAGGAGGCTGCCCCTCCCCTGCCAATTCTCTTTGTTTCCTTGCTAGCCAGAGAGAAAGGAAAGACCCTTCCTTCACACCCAGCATTGAAACCCAGCAGACCGGTGGAGGAAGAATGGGTCGCTCTGTCTCTCCTCTACAAGTCTGCTTGATAGAAGAACTTTGTTTGTTTGTTTGTTTGTTTGTTTGTTTGAATCATAGAATCATAGTAGAGTTGGAAGGGGCCTACAAGGCCATCGAGCCCAACCCCCTGCTCAATGCATGAATCCACCTTAAAGCATCCCTGACAGATGGTTGTCCATACCAGACAGTAGGCTATTGGCCTACTAAGAGTCCAATAGCCTGCATTTCCACGGAAGACAGGGCTCGGGATACTATTCTCTTTGTCGGCTAGTCTTTTTTGTGGTCTTATTTACAAGGTTGTATTTGTCAATACCAACCCAGAAGACTCCAGTGATCTCTCCCTCCAAAAAGAAGCCAAACTCTCCCAAGCATTGCCCCTGGAATTTCTCATAACTCGGGGGAGTGGCGCGCATGCGACAGCGTGCCTCTCCAGTACACACTAGGTTTGCAGCCTTCTCGCCTTGGGATGGTTTAACAACTAGTCTACTGAACTGGGAGCAGGGCCGTTGCACAGCACCAGGGACGTACTCAGCGGTGTCCACCTCAGTCTGTACCAGCCTTCTCTAACTTGGTTCCCTCCACATGTGTTAGATTGCCAACCCCATCATTCTCAGCCAGCCTAGCCATTGGCCAGGCTGTCTGGAAATGATGGGGATTGCAGCCCATTGTCACACCTCATGTCATATTGATACAATCCTGTCATGGGAATGCTATATCTTATTTGGGATAATATGGAAGAAACACACCCCGCCCCCAGGAAATAATGTTAGGAAAGCAGTAGATGGAATGCATACTGTGCCTGCTGCCTGGACAGTTATCAGTGCAGTTCAATAGAAAGCACTAGGGTAGATCTAGCCTCAGGGTGCCAAAAACTCTTGTTTCCTGTGCAGTAAGTTGGCCAAAGATATTGGAAGGCAGGGGTTGGAGCACCTGCTTCCTCCATATATTGCTGGATGACTATTCCCATCATCGCTGACCGCTGACCATGCTAGCTGGGGTTGATGGGCATCAGAGTCCAACAACATCTGGACGGCTCACCCCGGCCGTAAATGGCAAGCGAGTGCAATATTGCAGACAGCTGCAGTGTTGAAAAGAAATGGCGATGCAAAGGGGCAGGAAGCATCACCGAGTTGCCCTCCCCCCTGCCTAGGCAAAATGCTACAGCAAACACCATGCCTCTTTTCTTCATTATGAACAGGACACAGATGGGGATGTTTTTTCTGTTAGAAACAGTGAGATGAATCATTGTGTGTGAATAAAATTAGGCTCTCAGTTTGCTGGCTCCTCTGACTGTGCCTCTGAATGTCTGATATTTATGAGTCAACGTGCCACCAGTGCTCCTCTGCAAAGTGGAGAATGGCTTTTACTTTAGGTATGATAGGGTTATAATGGGGTAGAGGACAATAGGTACTAATGGTCCATCACCTGAAGCCCACATAGGGTGGTATCTCATCTTTGGGGTGGGTGGGATCTAGACTCCTTAACTACAAGGACTTCCAGGTTAGCAGGAACTTAAGTGCTTTCTGACAGTGACGCCTGTCTTTCTTTCCTTCCTTTAATATTTCAACATTCATCCGGATAGTGCTGCGAAACAGCCCCTGCCTATTAGTCATTTACTGAATGCACTTGTTATTGCTTAATTATTTCTTAAGTGCTGCACCACACACAAGATAAACATTTCTCTTTGTTCACTTTCCTCTCACTTTCATTTTTACATGGCTTAAAAACCTTTCACTGAGCACCTTCCTGCAATCTAATCTTGCCGAAATGCTCACTCTTTGAACATCTAAAGGGCTGGAATGTTCTTGGTGAGAACGCCCACCATTTTGTGCAATTTCGAAAGGAGAGACAAAAAAAGCAGGCAAATGTATTTAGTGCTGCTTGCAGAGCAATTGTACACACAGCATTAGGAAAAGCAATAGGCTGCTCATGTATTATTAAAGTATATGTCAGCTCTCCTGATTACCGTTTTTAAGAGCACAGACCTATACCTTCCAGTTGCATGTTCAATACTATTAGTAAATAGGTATGTGGCCAGTGCTGGATTTAGGAAGAAGCCAAGTAAGCCATGGCTTAGGGTCTCATATTATGAAGGAGGCTCTAAATATGTTGCCAATAACTCAGATGGATGATAACTAAGATGAAATAGCTTTGGCTTAAATGTGTTGACAAAGTCTGGTGTGACTTACGGCAGAGTTGCTTTATAGAGAGAGAAAGCAGGGCAACATAGCATTTAGTATTGGGGGCAATAAACACAAAATAGAGCTAGTTTGAAGGAAGTTCAAATCAAATTATTTTATTAATGCTTTTATACACAAGGTTTATACAAAGGGTTTAACTATAAGCACCCCCAAATGCTTATCATCAACCTTTTCTACTGTAATGTAATACATTTTTCTCTATTTATTTATTACATATTTATACTGCCCAACAGCCTAAGCTCTCTGGGCAGTTTACAACTAAAACCATAAAATCCAGATTAAAACTTTAAAATCACATAAAACCAGAATAAATTACAGTACAGGGAAGGCTTGTTTAAAAAGATATGTTTTTAGGAGGTGTTTAAAAGTTATTACATTTTCCACCTCCTGAACCACACGAAGGAGGGTTTTCCAGAGGGTGGGTGCCACTACAGAGAAGGCCCACCATTGAGGTTCTTCATAGTGATATTGTTTCCATGTTGGGATGTTGAGCAGGGCCTCCTCTGACGATTGTAAATGTTGCCTGGGTGTATACAATATCTTTATTTTTATGGTCTGAGGCCTCTAACACTTGACATGGCTTAGGGCCTCAGCATGTCTTTAATCCAGCCCTTCTGTGGCATATGTAGCACGCAGAGTGATTTACAGTCCTGATTTCAGTAACCCTAACAAACTTATGAGGTATACTCTTAGTATTCCCATTTTACAGACAAAAAAAACTGAGGCTGAGAGAGAGTGGCCCTTTCTACACCTAAGGATTATCCCAGGCAAATGGAGGGATCGTCCCTGCCTGCTCCCAGGATCCCCTGTGTGTCATTTGGATGCACAGGGATGGTCCAGGATGATCCCGGGATATGGGCATTGGGTAGACATGCCCAGTGACTCACCCAAGGCTTCCCACTGACTTTATGACTGAACCCACTGACTTGATTTGCCTCCATGGCCGGATCTACACTACTGCTTAAAAGCGCTTTCTAACAGTTTTATAGCGCTTTAAAGCAGTAGTGTAGATCCGGCCATTTCTATCACTGTTAGATAGGAGTGGGCAGTTTGTACCCCTCCAGATTTTTCGGCCTACATTTCCCAGCATCTCTCACCATTGGCTAGGGCTGATGGGAGTTCTAGGCCAGAACATGATCTGGAGGCTCACAAGTTTGCTCATCCCTGTTGTAAGCACTGGGCCATTTTGGTTCAATGTAATGGCAGAAGTTATCTCTCATTTGTGGGATGGGCCTGAACAGGATTCCCCAGCCTGGCACCCTTCAGAAGTTTTGGACTCCAATTACCATCTGTCCTAGGCAGCATGGCCAATGCTCAGGACTAATGAGAGTTGTAGTCCAAAACATCTAGAGGACACCAGCGTGGAGAAGGCTAGCCCTGCCTTTCCTGCAGCAAGCTCAAGGCAGCTAACAACAAGGGTAAAACCATAACTTAACAATTCATAGAATCATAAAATCATAGAAGAGTTGGAAGGGGCCTATAAGGCCATCGAGTCCAACCTCCTACTAAATGCAGGAATCCACCCTAAAGCATACCTGACAGATGGCTGTCCAGCTGCCTCTTGAATTCAAAACAACCCATACAATATAACACTAAAGCATTAAAAATATTAAAAGGGCAGTGAAAATAACAGAAAACAGCAGTAAAGATTATTCAAAAAACAGAGATTGTGAAAAAACGAAAGCCAGGAAGACAGCAGTTCAAAGTCCAAATGCTTTTCTTAAAAAAGAGGGTGTTTTTTTTTTACTGTCTTGAAGAAAGCCATTAGAAAGGAGGTGTGGTGGAAAAAAGGAAGCCATAAAAGATGCTACCATCTGAACCGGAGGATGGGATTAGTGCCCAGATTCAATTGAGACGTAAACTCCATCTCATCCCTGTTGGAAGGCCCCACTAAACCTGTTTGTGCTTTTCAGTTTAAAAACTTGGCTGTGTAAGAACAGCCAATGTTAGGAGTGCAGTATAAGCAAATGAAGTTTTATGAAATATGTTTTACTCAGATGGTTATTTCTTGAGCTGAAGGTGGCTGGTTACATTAAGCTTGTATCTCACTCTCTCAGGAACAAGCTCCAAGTGAAGAGCTGGCAGTAAGATTAATAACGGCTGGTTAAAGAGGAAGGTTTTAACCTGGGGGCTGCCTATAAAGCAGCCAATTGCTGTTAAGATAAGCAAAACCCTGCTCTTTTGCTGCTTTGGGGTGATAGCAGCTAATCCTGATGCTGCAGCAAAAGTGTGGGGTTTCTGGCGGCCGGACCCACCCTCTGTCCTCTGCCCAGGCAGACGGCGAGAAATCAGGGTTTGCCATCCACCCAGCCATGCCTCTGCTGTCACTACGGAGCAAGGATAGACAACGGATGCGCCGTACTTGCCTCACTCTGGAGAAAAAAGTTGGGGTAAGTTCCCAACTTTTTTTCTTCGTAGCTTCGCGGGAAAGCCCAGGTGTGGGTGCAAGGTGGCTGCTGCATCGTATAATCGACGCAGCGCCACCATGCACCCATCTCCGGAGCTTTCCTTGCATATAGACAGACCTCTAGTTTCATAAATGTATACAGTGGAGATGTTTGCAGTTTGCTTCTAATGATCTAGATTTTTTGGCAAGTCTTCAGAATGGAAACCAAAGACGTGAAAACTGAATTTTGATCCGAACCCGCCCCTTTCGATATTTTGAAAGCACTCCCAAAATAACGCTGGAGTGTCAATGTAAACAAATCTTGCTGACACACTGAAGCCAAACGTCAGCACAAGAAAGGAGGTCAGGATTTCACCAGTTGCATAATGTGAGTTATCCAGGCTCCTGCACATCAAAGGGGAACAGCATTAGCTCTCTCTAGAACCAGGGGAGGGGAGGGGAGGGGGAAGATCTCGTGATATGCTGATCACAAGATCCTCCCCCTCAGTCCACGCGCGGCGCACGACATCCAGGGAGGAAGGAGGATGTCACGCCCTCAATTTTTTTTAAAAAAAGACAGGACCTGGAGCGCACCTGAGCTCCAGCGTAAAAGTAAGTTTTTTTAAAAAAAAGCCCTGCCCCTGCTCCCCACCCCACCCCGTTTACTCACGAGGAGCTGGGACGAAACTGGGGCAGCTGCCCACACCTCCCGCGGTCTCGGGATGATTGCAAGACCTCGGGAAAAATTGGGCTAAAAGCTGTCCCGGTAATCCCGGTGAAATGGAGGGATCATCTCTCCCTGCCCCTGGGATCCCTTCCCTAGATGATAAAGCATCATCTAGACATGCTCTCAGTTACATTGGAGGAACTCCAGTGTAACCTCAGTGACATTCATGGAGCCATTCTCACTAAACTACAATTTCCAGGATCCTTTGAGGGAAGACACAGGAATTAAAAGTAGTATAAAACCGATATACATTTGCAGTGTCGATAGACCCTTAAGCATTCAACGTAAGTCTCCTTCCTTGGCAACTTTCTCTGCTTATTAAGGAACCAAGCATTACTCCAGCCAGTCAGAACTATATAAAATGTAAATCATGGGCAGTGCAGAGATGTGATTATTTAATTCCTAAGCACAGGAAATCATAGGGCATGTATGGCATCATCAGATCATTTGAACCAGATCATTTGGGAGTGAGGTACAGTGTATCCTATTCTCTAAGATCCTTGGAGAGAAATGAGTTCTGAATCATATTCTGTGCATGCTCTTCTGCTTACACACTTTTACTGATGTCTCTAAATAAGCACCATGATTCTAAAAAATGTTCTGCCAGTCCAGGACCCATTCACTTTTATGCCATGGCACCAACAGTGTAGTTTCAAGGTCAGACTGCAAGCCTGCAGAGCCTCTTTGCAACCCACTAGCACAAGTCAATTGGTGATACGACAGTGAATCTGATAGCAATGGTTTGTGATTACAGGTGGCCTTTCACTCCAAATATATCCCAAGCTATGTAGCAAATTAGAGGCTAGTTCCTTGGCCCTTTGACAGTAGCGTGATAAATCTGCACTAGTGCTGATTTGTCTGCTGGTTGGCTTGGCTCATGATGTGAAGGATTATCAATGCTTTCCCAATCCCGATAGTACATTCATCACAAAATACAGGTTAGTAAGATCAGCTGTAATTTTAATTCCTTTATTACTTGATACCCCTCTCCCCCTCTTATCCCCTTTGTCCTTTGATTCATGCGACTGTTCCTTCTGCTAAATCTGGCAGGACAACAGCAATGGTGCACAGCCATGCAGCACCCAGGTTTAAGAGAGTGCCATTCAGATATCTATGTCTACCCATATCACATTTTCCCGCTTGAGTTCAGCACAGCCCTCTCCGTCACTTGTTGACCTGCCTTTGCACATTGGTATAGTACGTAGAAGAGGTACCATCTAAAAGCTGAGGGGAAGGGGAAGGCAATAGACTATGTCTGGAGAACCTCTTAACTTTCACTCTGGAGAGAACCCTGAAAATACCTTTCCCCCAAAGAGTATGGGGGAATAACACTACTTCAAGGAAGCATCAATGCCTCAGTGAAGCACCAGCCATTATTCCAATTCCCGCCTTCATCTCAGATCATTCCTATTGGAATGTAGCCCACGAAAACCTCTCCGAAATTCAGTCTGGCCCTTTGCCTAAAAGAGGTCTGACTGTCCTACTTTAAAGTCTTTGTAAACTCCTTTTTGGATTTTTTAAAAAATCTTTCCTTAAACTTTTGTGTTTGGGCCATTTTGTTTCTTAAATACATTGCCAAAACTGTTATTATTATCCCACCCCCACACATTTAGCTTTGCAAGTATGCTTCCTCATGTGTGCTCCTGAGTAATCCAGTCCTTCGCATTTCAGCGTAGACATGCATAAACTGGATTTTCATACTGCGCTACTTCTCGCTGTAACCTTCTGAGAATATATGCAGTTTACTTTATGGTAGGGCTGTGCACGGACCCCCGCTCCGCTCCACTCCTGATCCGCAAATTGCAGACCGGGCCTGCTCCGCTCCGCCTTGATCTGCCTAGGGTCCGCTCCGCTCCACTGCGGAGCTCTGGCTCCGAATTGGAGCTCCGCAGCGGTGGGGTGGTGGTGCCAGGTAAGGCCCCCCTCCCTCCTCCCCCTTACCTGTGTCCGTCCTGGCCCGTCGCCAGCTTCACTAGAGCCCGTGGCTCAACCAGGAACTGTAGGCCCCGCTTGCGGCCTACACTTCCGGGTTGAGCTGCGGGCTCTAGTGAAGCTGGCGATGGGCTGTGACAGACGCAGGTAAGACCTCCCTCCCCCTTGCCCCCTTACCTGGCTCTGCCGCTGTGGCTGCATGGGCAGCGACCGCAGCAGGGCCAGTTAAACCCCCCTCCCTCCTCCGCCTTAACTGCGTCTGTCCGCGGTCCTGCGGCTGCTTCAACTGAGCCCGAGGACTCAAACAGGAAGACCAGGCCACAGTTGCGGCCTAGCCTTCCTGTTTGAGTCCTCGGACTCAGTTGAAGCAGCTGCGGGACCGCGGACGGATGCAGGTAAGACCCCCCTCCCCCTTGCCCCCTTACCTGGCTCTGCCGTCATCGCCGCACGCGTGGTGGCGGCGGCAGGGCCAGGTAAACCCCCTCCCTCCTCCCCCTTACCTGCGTCCGTTCCAGCCCGTCGCCAGCTTCATGAGAGCCCGCGGCTCAACCAAGAACTGTAGGCCCCGCTTGCGGCCTACACTTTCGGGCTGAGCCGCGGGCTCTAGTGAAGCCGGCGACAGGCCGCAACAGACCAGGTAAGACCCCCTGCCCCCTTACCTGGCTCTGCCGCCATCGCCGCATGGGCGGCAGCGGCAGCGGCAGGGCCAAGTAAACCTCCCTTACCTTTTTTGCGGAGCTCCGTATCGAGGCAAAGGATCCGCCTTCACCTCGATCTGCTCTGCGATGCTCCGCTGCTCCCCCGATCCTCTTCGCCTCCACCTAAAAGGGAGGTGAAGCACCCCGATCCGCTTCTGCTTCTCTGGTCAGAGGAGAAGCGGAGCACAGCCCTACTTTATGGTGGACATTCAAAGGAATAGATTGGTCTTAGAACTTGCTGTGGAGTTCCAAAGACACCTTTTCTGTCCGGCTCTGATGATGGTAGTAGTTGTTGCTATTATTATTATTATTATTATTATTATTATTATTATTATTATTATCATCATCATTGTTATCATCACCACCACCACCACCACCATTATGATCACCATCAGCAGCATTATCATCCAATTCCCTGCATACCGAGAGCTTTATTACACCAGCGTTATACTGTACAATCACTGCAAATTGCGTGAAAAGGACTCTGAAGTTTTCCAGCTTATAATCTGCTTTTATTGTGAAGTACTCCCATGCATCCTGCTTTAATTGCACTTCTTAACCAAAAGAAATGCAATATTCACTATGGCCAGGTCCCTTTTGGAGTGTGTGTCAGGGAAACAAGAAGGTTGTGCAATGATTGATTGTGTGTGCAAAGGGAATTGTGGCTGGAACAGGAGAACATGGATTCAAAGGAGTGTTTTTGTGTGGCTGTGTGCCCCCCCTGCTTTGCACTCATAATCTTAAAGCTCATGTGCCAAAGTTTCCCCTTTCTGTGGTCTGGGCTGCTGGGGATTCAAAAGATAGCTTTGACTCTGGCGATCCCTTGGTGGCTCCATCTCTGGTGAAGTTGTCATCAGCCCCACCAGTGTCTGTGAGCACCAACCAGCACTGTCTATAAGGTAGAAAGGTTTTATTCTGGCGGTAGCAATTCTAGTGGGTTTTTTTTTAAGTTGAGATAGCATTTCATATCTGTTAAGTCTAATTTTAAACTTTGTTTTAAAAAAAAATTGTGACAGAGAATTCCATAGACCTAAACTAGGGTGACAATATTCGAGAAACCAAAAAGAGGACACCCGGGGGTGGGGAGTGCACTTTCCAGGGCCTCCTGAAAGCGCAGCATGGTGTTTGTGAATGACACGCTTTCCAGAGGCCCCAGAAAGCACGCTTTCCCCTCCTCCACTCCAATCAGGGCCTTAAAGTGTCATTCCTGCTCCCCCCCCTCCCGCTGCTCTAATAGGGGCCTCTGGAAAGCGCGTCTCTCCTCCTCCACACTAATGGCAGTCTTAAAGGGGAAAGTCTGTCATTCCAGGACATTATAGAAAATTACAGAAAATCCCCCGACACCCAGGATAGAACAAAAACCGGGACAAATCCGGGAAAATCCTGACAGTTGGTCACCTTGCTAAACCACCATTTTAAAAAAGGGAACATAGGTAGGATAACCCACGATGTTGCATTACATTTGGTGAAGTGACAGGAAAACCAATCTGGTAAAGTTGGCCTTCTTCCAAAGCTGCTATGTAGGGAAAACATACAGGTTCCCATATGTACCTGCATGTTTTCCTCTGTGGGGTAAATAGCATCAGAGGGGTGGGGGACTCAGGAAAATGGAAAGGGGGAAGAGTTAACTCTTCCCAACACCATGGTCCTGATTTGATCTGGGGTTATTAAAAAATTTCCATGTCACATCTAGTTTGACTCCAAATTGGACGTTGCATGGAAACACAAACAGAGGAAGTGCAAGTAAGGTATGCTGCTGCTGCTGCTTTTAAATGCTTCTGGTGTCAAGTTTAAAGGACTCTTGCTTCTTCCCTCTAAGAGACGCAAATTCAGTTTGCATGTCTCTCTTCACAAGTTAAGCCAGAAGCAGAAAAGAGGAAGCATGACTCATATGACTTTCCTTTCTAGATGTTGCCATAGAATGTCCAAGTGAAATAAAAAGAAACAAGCAATGAAACGTAGTGCCCATGTCCCAAAGATCTCAGTAGACAGTCTTTAATTATCAGCATTTATAGAATTAATACTCAGTTATCTGGGGGGACTGTCTAAATGCTCAGAAAGCCCCAGGGTGGACGTGTGGTGGCGCTGTGTCGATTACACAATGCAGCAGCCACCACACAGCCACCCTGGTGCTTTCTGGTGAAACTGCAGAGAGAGAAAAAGCCAGGGACTTAACCTGACTGTGTTCTCCAGAGCGAGGTGAGTATAGCATATCTGCCATCTATCATTGCTCGAGAATCGCAATGGAGGCGTGGCCGGATGGATGGTGACCCATTGGGTCACTGTCCACCTGGGCAGAGGGCAGGCCTGATGAGCCTAATGGCTGCTGGAAAGCCCATGCTGCCTCCCTTCATGAAGATTACTCACTGCCACCCCACCCCACCCTACCCCACCAATACTGTGGGATTTGGCAGCGGAATGGTGCCAACTTGGCGGGTTGGCTACTGAGGGAATGGAATTTAAGGCTAGACGGAATGGATGCTGGACTAGATAGGCATTTGGTCTTCTTAAGTTCTCAAGCTTGGATGCAGTTCTGGAGTAAGCCTGAAATCAGATCAAAAGGAGTTATTGGAATTAATTGTAAATGAATTGTCCAAAGATACATTTCTTAAAATACTGGCTGTACTGAAAGATTTTCCACAATGAAGGAGGAAAACAAACATAGTCCAAATTTAGGAACACCCACCATTTGTGGGCTTATGTTCCGTGATGACTAAGGAAACGATCTCCAGAAGCGAGATGACAATTCCTAGTGACTGGGCCTGTCTCATATCGGGAGTCTTTCTTACATCCTTGAGTCCAGAGACACAGGCCTACAATTAGCCTAGAGCAGCAATGGTAAGACACAGAACCAGTAGTTGAAGAACATTATGTAAGAGGGATTATTTTCATCCCTGTCTTTCAGCAACTGCTTGTGATGGATAACTCCATGTGAAAGATATTTGACTACTCTGCAAATGGTTTCCTATCTAGACACAGAAAATATTTCAATGTACAATGAATATTATTCTTGGTAAGTAGTTCAAACACTTCCCCGCTGGCCTCTTCTGTTAAACAAGGGTTCCCATTCTTCAGTACTGAATACAAAGAACCGAAACAATACATGGAAACAAGACAGTGCATTCACTCAAGTTTCTTCAGTGCGGAGGCTTGGCTTCTGCTTGTTCTTTGCTGCAACTCTGCAATTTTCAGCAGCCGTTGTGGGTCATTTGCCTATTGATGTTCAACATGACTGGGAGGGCACAGAAAACGCAGGCTTTTGTGGCATCCAGCTGACTTTTTCCACCAGAGAACCTTCTCAGTGAGGTGGGAAACTAGAGGTCAGAGAATCTGGAACTGTTTACAGAAACATTCGGGGGGGGGGGGGAGTTGTACTGGAAGTGCAAGAAGCCAAGCTTATAGAATGGCAGTTTAACAGGAACTGTGGTTGAGAGCACTCTTTCCCCATTGACATGAGGAGCGCCTGTGTAAAAAACAAACAAAACTTGTTTGCTTCAAGGACATATTTGAGGGCCCACCTTCCAATCACCTTGAGCATTAACCAAGCCTGTTGGGCCTCACCATCACCCTGCATGAACTGAAATGGCTGCTAGTCATGATGGCTATTTATTGCTTCATGTGTCAGATACTGGAGGTAATAAATAGCTATCATGACTAACAGCCAACATGTCTCTCCATACCAGTTGCTGGGCAACATGAGCAGGAGGGTGTTATTGCAGTCATGTTCTGCTTGTGGGTTTCCCATGGGCATCCGATTGGCCACTGTGGTAATAGAACACTGGACTAGATAGGCCTTTGATTCAGCACGGCTCCTCGTGTTCTTATATTGCTTTTAAGCTGATAGGGTGACCATATGAAAAGGAGGACAGGGCTCCTGTATCTTTAACAGTTGTATAGAAAAGGGTGTCATTTGTATGTGTGCAGCACCAGGTGAAATTTCCTCTTCATCACAACAGTTAAAGCTGCAGGAGCCCTTCCTTCTTTTGTATCTGGTCACTTTAGTATAGCTCCTGCAGCTTTAATTGTTGTGATGAAGAGGGAATTTCAACAGGTGCTGCATGCATACAAATGACTCCTGCTGAAATTCCCCTTTCTATACATATGTTAAAGGTACAGTAGTCCTGTCCTCCTTTTCATATGGTCACCCTATTTATGCATCAAACCGTCAACAAAACACATCCCTATGGCTACTTATTGCAGTGGTGGTCATTTCAGGGATATTTGTCTGCTGTTATTGATTTCCTCATGAAAGCATCATTTTATCTGTTTGTGATTTTATTTGATTGATTTTCCCCCTACCCTTCCTCGCAAGGAGTCCATGGGTGGCTGCCATTAAGCTACTGAACCTAGTTCAAGGTGCTTGCACTGACATATGGAGCCCTACAGGGACCTGGATACCATATGTGCCTGCCCAGATATTAAGATTGAGTGGGGATGCCCTCTTGACAGTGCCTTACTCATCTCATCATTCCACAGTGAGACAAAGGTGTTGACAGGAGCGCCAGCCATGTCTGCTGGAAAATCCCCCACAGCACTCAGGGATCCTTTGGATTCCAAAACTCTCTGGGGGTGGTCCAAAATCTGTCCCTGACCCCTGCATGGGAAGTTAGTCACAGACTTCAACGGGGAGGGATCTGGCCATGACAGTGGGATCAAATTCACCCCCTCCACTGGCTCACTCCCAGAGCGTATTCCCTGCAATACACATTGAGACCATGATAAATTGAGACAGCCCCATGGTTGTCATGGCAGCCAGGAAGTCATGGGCTGGCCAATCAAGGCAACTTTGGCATGAATGCTGACCATTCTCCAACACTATGCTGGAAATGGCCTCTGCCAGCTGAGCCAGGGAGGTTGCTGGATAGCAGGGTGGGTGGTACAGCAGCAGCATCCCTGTTCCATCTCTGTGACCCAACATCAGATACAAACCTTCACATCCAGATGGTCTGGTTTCCTGGTGAGAAAGATGGAATTCTGGTGGATGACTGAAACACCTCCCCTCCCAATTCTTCACCCAGGATTGGGGCTGCGCTGGGCAGATTAACCTGGGTCACATCTGGCCCACCCAGCTCCCCAACTAAGATCTCAATTATGCATGCCAGGTCTGGATGAACATTGTTTTATGAGTGGCATGGTTTTTACAGGGCTTTATGACACTGCTTTATTATTTTGATTCCTTTCCTACTTATCACTCACATTCTGTTTTCAATTTTGCTGGCCAAAATACTTAGAACAAATGCTTCCGTTCCAGGCAGCTGTCCATAATGGGCTGAAACCACACACATGCACACACACGCACACACAGAAGCATAAGTGTAAATCCCAGTGATTTCAGAAGGATTTGTGCACACCTGGGTATCAGAGTGTAGCAAATAACTCCAAGTTCAGTTTTTGGAGTAGTCTGGGCTAAGTCTGACCAGTGTTTATGTAGATATAATTGAGCTAAGATAGAATAGTTTTATATATATTACTGAGGGATGTGTGTCGGGGTGGGTGGGAGAACTCCACACAGTAGCTCCATTTTGGGTGGCAGTATCCCTATGTTTATTGTGACATGTACTTCAGTTCTAAGACAAATTACTGTACATCATGAAGACCTCACTTCAGCTTCAATGCTACTGCCAAAACAAATGATTTTTCAGACAAAGACTACATTTTGAGAAACATGGGACTTATTCAATTTTAGAATGAAGAGACACCCCAAGCTGAATGGACCCTCAAAATGTCTTTTCTACATTAAATGGTGGGGAAATCACACATGGGCAGAGAAAGACATCGTGCTTGCTTTGGGTCTTTCATGGTCTCATGGAGTATAAATACTAGCCATGGTTCCTTGGCTAATTTCCAACACAGGTAATTCTGAAGTGCAATGCCCTACTTACACTTCCCTGTAGTTTCAATTAGTCAAATTGCTCTCATACTCTGTGGGGTACTAGTACTGTTCTCATTAAGTAGCTACAGTTTCCCTGCTCCTAGGAAGCTCTGCCTTTTCTCGGTGTAGTAGTTGAATTCACACACGCATACCTAAGTGGGAGCTAGAGACTCAAGCGGTGTAAATCAACATAATTCCCACGGAGTTAGTGGACATATGCCAGTTTACTCAACTGGGGACCTTGACCAGAGAGCCTAGAACTTAATTCTTTCCTATATTATGGTACTATAAATAGAAACTCATTACATGAAATTATTATCGTTATTCATTTGGACTTTCAGGCCAGATTTCCAAACAGTGAGGTATCTCATGCTGACCTTTTTATGCAGTCACATCACACAATTTCCTCTCATTGTCACACTATGTGCCAATCCACAGGAAGCTCACAATGGGCATGCAGACCTCTCAGATTGCCAGGTTTAAAGAAAAAATATGCACATTCTAGCCTTTTTTTATTTTTCTGTATTCATGGGAAAGTCTAAGGCCATGGCTAGACCAGGCCTATATCCCTGGATTGTCCCGGGATCATCCCTGTGCATCCAAATGACACACAGGGGATCCCAGGAGCAGGCAGGGACGACCCCTCCATTTGCCTGGGATAATCCTTAGGTCTAGCTAAGGCCTAAGGGTAGAACAGGGACAACAAGTTGAGGGTGGGGAACCTCATGTCCAGGCCACAAATCTGGCCCTTCTGGGGTCTCAACCTGCCCCAGCCCCTGGGTTTCCCCAGATGGTCACACCCCCTTCCTCTAGCCCCACCCATTTATCCATATCACCTATCATTTGGTGGTTTTCAAGCCTTTGTGTCATTTCCCCCCTCCCAATTCTAAAAAGTTAAGATGCCTCTTAACTGGCAGTAAGAGGTTTAAGATAGAATATGCGGGAATTTTGGCTGCACCTACTTTGCTTTTGGCCCCGCCCCTTTTCCTGTGGCCCTGCCCACCACTGGATTGTGCCCACCAATAGCCTCTTCTCCATCCTTGCCCTAAACTACATGCTGGCCTCAACAGCGCCTTTAAAGTAGCCTCAGGTGTAGTGGAGGATCATGCCCCATCACCAGTGCTGAAGATCCAGGTGATGGTCCAGTTGGATTTTATACATGGAATGGGAGGGAGTATCTTGCCCATTGCCCCAGGCAGCAAAACGTCTTGGGCTAAACCCTGTAGTCTAGGAAAATGCCTGTCATTATGCGAGGTGAGAGGCAAGGCCCATACTATATACAGAGATGTATTGTACTTTCCCCTCATGGAGTTTCTGCCGGTTGTAGCTAGGTCACACTATCTCAGAATATGATTTCTTTAGAAACTACTTTGTAGGAGAAGTAAAGATGAAGCTGTGAAAAAGAGCAGGGGCGGCGGCAGGGGGAGGGAGGAAGTAGAAAAGCAAAACAGAGAGAAAGAGATCCCAAACCCATCCACAGGACAAAGATCTCAGAAAGTTCCCAGTCACAAGAACGGCTAATGGGACAGAGGGGTGGATCATTTGACCAAATGGCCACTAGACTCAGCTTTGGCTACTTCACAGGAAATGGACATGGCAATACTGGAATACATAATTACCTCCAAGCGCCCGGAAATTTAATGGTTTGATTAGTATTGGGCCAACTATTCAGCCCAGGGATTTTTGTAGGTTATTTATTTATTCATTCATTTTGAGCTGGGGACATCCCCAGAAGATTGGACTAGTGGAGGCTGGTAGCTCCGATGCCAGTGGGGCAGTAAATCTGCTCCAGGTTTCGGTCAGAACCAGTCGGAACTCTGAAGGAGCCATCCAAGGCGCTTGAAAAGTTTATATGAAACGTTGGGGGTGGGTAAATTCAAAGGATTTTGGGGGAGGTGATCTTACCATTAAATATGAGATGACCAAGGAGTTTTCTTATCTTTTTTGTATTACAATGAAAAGACTTTCTGCCATGGCTTCAAGCAGTGGCTTTGGTGCTCTGAGACAGAATTGCCCCTGGGAACTACATGACCAGGCTGCTGAGGGTACCTAAGATGCCCCTTGAAGCTCTGCAAGGCTTTGAAAAATTATTACTGAAAGAAAGAAGGATGGAAAGACCCTTGGCCATCTTGTATTTAAATTTAAGGACACTCTCCTAAACATTTCAGAATGTGCTTGCCCCTGTAAGTTGCCAAAGCACTCCCCACACACACACATACACACACTCCCCCCTTTTGCGGGGGGTTGCATGGTCCCATGAAAGTGGAAAGTGGGGGGCAGGAATATCTGGCCCAGCTTTAGTCCTGATATCTATTTGTAGAAGTTCCAAAGATACCAGTTCTAGTCATGCTCTGAATATACCTTGACATCTTGGCAAATGGCTATTAATATTCCTATTCATAAATTTGCCCAACTAATTCTGCACACTCACCCTAACAAGCTTCAGGTGTCCCCCCTTTTTTGAAAGCTACAACTAGGGTGGCCACTTATGAATTGCCAAAAATGATTCATGTGCAACGTGGGCGGTCATCTTGCCAGTAAACTCTGAAATCCCTGCATAGTCTTCTCATTGCTACACATGATGAGTTCTATTGTTCATGTGAACCACTGGATCATCTGTGTTCTGTGTACAAAATGTTCCTTTAGTATATGTTTTTAAACTTGCTCAACAGTTCTAATCCTTGTTAGCCTTTCCTTTCATGAGAGGTGTTCCGTACCTCATTGTCTTTGTGGGTTTTTCTCTTGCCTTGGTCTTATTAAAATGAATAGAATGATACAAGAATTAAGTAAATGTTCAAGATGGGATATAAGATTTTCCATAGACTATTTTAATCAAGTGAAATATGTAAGAAGAACGCCTCTAAAATTCATATGCAGTCTAACATTGTCAAGACAAAGGGGATTATGCCCCCCCCACACACACAAAATGAGTGGTATTATCCCTTCTTTGAAATGCTAGCGGTAACACCAGTGTTTTGTGCCATCTGGAGTTTGTGCAGTCTTATTAGGAAAGCCAGCCAATACAGAATTATTGTAACTGAATATCACAGTAATAAAAGTGCAAATAACCATTTCAGAAACTGAGGGAAGAAACATGACAATCTGCTTCACACACCAGTTATTGTTTGGTCCGCTGAAGTTCTCAGGGAACATTAACTTGCCACTTGGGTAGAAGGCGGTGCCAGTGCATCAGCCAATCAGAGAATGCCATTTGTTAGGAAGAGAGTAGTGTTTCATTAACGTAAAGCACTTACAGACTTAAAAATAAAGGGAAGGCCTTCTATTCAGATCTAGGGGTGGTCACCCAAGCCTGCTCTTAACAAACACCCGTGAGAGACAAGCTCTTCGGGCAGGCTTCCTGTTCCCTTTCCAAATTGCTCCCCCTTTTAGATCCTCTACAATTAGTTCTATTACTCATGATACCAATACATTTAAGGGTGGAGATAGACATAGTGTTCTAAGGGTGGCTATAGTACAGTGGTTCCCAAAGTGGGCGGTATTGCCCCCCTGGGGGCGGTGGGATTGCGTAGGGGGGAGTTAAGAGGCAAAGGGATGGCAGGGGGGCACTGGCAGGGGGCGCTAACAGGCAAAGGGGCGGCAGGGGGGCGCTCAAGGTGGTTTCTCCAGAAGGTCCTAAAACCCAGGGACCGAGCAGGAAAGAGCGGCAAATTCAGCTGCTCTCCCCACACCGCTCCTGCTCAGGAAGGACTTTCTCACTCACGCAGCCGCTCTCTCCTCCTATCTCAAGCCCACAGCAGCCCCACCAGAAGTAGGGGGTGGGGGAAGCGCCCACAGGAGGCAGCAGAGCAGGAAACAGCAGCGAATTCAGCTGCTCTGCCCACTCTTCTCCTGCCTAGGAGGGCCCAGGGCTTCTTTCCTGCTGGAGCCACCGCCGCCTGCTCGCTCACTTGCTCTTTCTGCCAGAGCTGCTCCCTCCTATAAGCTGCCCTGGAAAACCTCTCGTGATAGTTGCTGCACAAGGCGGGAGCATTAGCCGTGTGGCGAAAAGGAAGAAGCATGTGGAGGACGGCAGAGCAGCTGCCAAGAATAGCAGTCAGCCGGCAGGCTGAGTGGGGAGCAGGACTGCTTGTGCTGCTGCAAGGTATCACCAGGCTCCCTTCCCCCATCAGGAGTTGCAGTTTGGGGCCATCTCCCCTCTGAGCGGCTGCCCTCCTGTCGTAATCAGCCTGGCAGCTTTTGTGAGGCTTGGGGTGGGGGGTTGGAGAGAGAGAGAGAGAGAGAGAGAGAGAGAGATGCTGTGTGTCTGTGTGTGTGCTCCCACCCCCCAAAAAATCTGGACTACAACAGGATTGGGAGAGAAAAGAAAAGTGGGAGGGGGAGAGAATGGCAATTCCCCAGGTCCTTCTTGAATAAAGAAGATTCAGCAGCACCTTTTTCCAGAATGCTTGCTGAAACAATTCCTATCTGCCTTTGCTTATTTCAGGGTGTCCAACCCCCTTTTTTCAAGCATTCTTTTGGTAAACATGGTAAGTGTGTGTCTTGTGTCACCATAAAAACAGAGCTGCAGCACAATCCTAAGTATGTCTACTCAGAAGTAAGCCCCACTGAGATCAATAGAATTTACTCTGAGGTAAATGTGCATAGGACTCAGCCTGAAAACGAAGAGAGGGTGAAGAAAAGACAGGAGAAAATGAATTGTAGAAATAGAATAGCAAGGTAATTGTGGGATATTTAACCATATTCAAAGACAATAAGTACAGTAAAATTAGTGCCCCTCTACTTCAGTCCCAGCCAGATTTTCCATAGGAAAACTCTGTACCAGGTGGCAGATAATTATTTTTAAATTTTAATTAAAATACATTATCCTTTCTTATAACAAATGGTGCTTACTCCTAAGTGTGTTCCACTGAAGAAGGAAATCCTATTTGATTTCTGTATTCATGCTAGTGTGACATGATTTAAAGGCACAATTTTATGCATGTTTAGACAGAAAAAAGTCCTTCAACTCCTAGAATCCCCTCTAAATGGGAAGCACCCGCCCCAGGCTTGCCGAGGGAGGGAGGGAAAAGAGAGTGAACGCCTCTGTTTGCAGCCGGCGTGGCAGGGCACACCAATTGGATTTTGAATAAAGTATTCAATTAATTGTTACTGTTTTGAATTTTATTGTTATTATCTTCCTTGGTGGGTCGTTGAAAACCGCTATTCTGAATAATGATTTTTATAGTGTAGGGTAGGGGGGTGCTGGGCATGAGTTTGTGGAACCAAGGGGGCGGTGACCTGAAAAAGTTTGGGAACCACTGCTATAGTAGGTTCTTCACCCACAATTTGAACCCAGATTCACAACTTTTGTTACAGGCATAGAAATCCAGGGCTGGGGGCTAGGGTTGGCATGGTGGGGTACTTATTGATGGCCCACACTCCAGCAGGGGCCCCACTGACAAAAACCCCTCTTCTTCACCATTACAAACTGCTTGTTCACTTGCCTCTCGCTCTGGCCCAAACAATGGTGATGGTGAGACTAAGGCCTTTGCTAGATCATGGGTTAGCCTGGTGCGAGCCCCAGGCTTGCCCCTGTGCGTCCACATGACGCACAGGGGATCCCAGGCTCAGACAGGGGTAACCCTCCCTAGGCCTGGGATAACCAGCACCACTTTTGGCCCGGTATTTCCCGCGGCCTCGGGCTGAGCCCGAGACCGCGGGCGTGTAGACCAGTCCACCGCTTTTCCCGGCTACAGCAATTACTTGCGAGTAGCTGGGGAAAGCGGCGGATGGGGCGCTGCAGCCATCAGGGCAGGGTGGGGAGATTGGGGGGAATCGGAGCCATGGGGGATGAGGGGGAAAATGGAGCCATGGGGGATGGGGGGGAAATGGAGCCATGGGGATGGGGGGGAAACGGAGCCATGGGGGATGGGAGGAACGGAGCCATGGGGGATGAGGGGGAAAACGGAGCCATGGGGGATGGGGGGGAAATGGAGCCTTGGGGATGGGGGGGGAAACGGAGCCGTGGGGGATGAGGGGGAAAACAGAGCCATGGGGGATGGGGGGGGAGAAACGGAGCCATAGGGGATGGGGGGGAGTTGGAGCCATGGGGGATGAGGGGGAAAACGGAGCCATGGGGGATGGGGGGGAAATGGAGCCGTGGGGGATGAGGGGGAAAACGGAGCCATGGGGGATGGGGGGGGAAACGGAGCCATGGGGGATGGGTGGGAATTGGAGCCATGGGGGATGAGGGGGAAGACAGAGCCATGGGGGATGGGGGGAAACGGAGCCATGGGGGATGGGGAGAAACGGAGCCATGGGGGATGAGGGGGGAAATGGAGCCATGGGGGATGGGGGAAAACGGAGCCATGGGGGATGGGGGGAAACGGAGCCATGGGGGATGGGGGGAAACGGAGCCATGGGGGATGAGGGGGGGAAATGGAGCCATGGGGGATGGGGGGAAACGGAGCCGTGGGGGATGGGGGGAAATGGAGCCATGGGGGATGAGGGGGGAAATGGAGCCATGGGGGAAACGGAGCCATGGGGGATGGGAAGAACGGAGCCATGGGGGATGGGGGGAAATGGAGCTATGGGGATGGGGGAGAAACGGAGCCATGGGGGATGGGAGGAATGGAGCCATGGGGGATGAGGGGGAAAACGGAGCCATGGGGGATGAGGGGGAAAACGGAGCCATGGGGATGGGGGGGAAACGGAGCCATGGGGATGGGGGGGAAACGGAGCCGTGGGGGATGAGGGGGAAAACAGAGCCATGGGGGATGGGGGGGAGTTGGAGCCATGGGGGATGAGGGGGGGAAATGGAGCCATGGGGGATGGGGGGAAACGGAGCCATGGGGGATGAGGGGGGAAATGGAGCCATGGAGGAAACGGAGCCATGGGGGATGAGGGGGAAAACGGAGCCATGGGGGATGGGGGGGGAAATGGAGCTATGGGGGATGGGAGGAACGGAGCCATGGGGGATGAGGGGGAAAACAGAGCCATGGGGGATGGGGGGGAAATGGAGCCACGGGGAGATGGGGGTGAATTGGAGCCAGGGGGAAGATTGCGGGGGGTGTGGGGAGAATGATTTTTTAAAAACAAAACACTTACCTAAGCACAAGAGTGCTGGTGCACATCCGTCCCCTTTAAGATGAAAATAAAATGGCTGATGCGACTGGACTTTCCTTTACCCCGTCGTGTCTGACATGTGGAAAGGAGTGCCCGCACTACTTCTAGCACGGGCTGGCCCCTCCTCATCCCCAGATTTGCAGGTAGGTCTAGCAAAGCCCGAAGAAGGTGGAAGAGATCTCACTGCCAGCTTGCCCACTGGCTCTCTTCCTGGCGGTAAAAAAAAGGTGGACTTCACTCTGAGAAGGAACCCATTAATGGTGTCTTGTTCAAAGGCCCCCAAAACCTAGAACCGTCACTGTACAATCCTATGTATGTTTACTCTGAGGTAAAGTCCTATTGAGTTGGGTATAAGGTAAGTGAGTATAGGATTGTAGATTTAGTGAACTTGAACCATTTCAAGCAAACAGTGGCTACTAGTTATGATTAGGGTGACCATATGGAAAGGAGGACTGGGCTCCTGTATCTTTAACAGTTGTACAGAAAAGGGAATTTCAGCAGGTGTCATTTGTATGCATACAGCATAATATAGCTAGAGTGACCAGATACAAAAGAGGGCAGGGCTCCTGCAGCTTTAACTGTTGTGATGAAAAAGGGAATTTCACCAGGTGCTGCATGCGTACAAATGACACCTGCTGAAATTCCGTTCTATACAACTGTTAAATTTTATTTATTTATTTATTTATTTATTTATTTATTTATTTATTACATTTTTATACCGCCCAATAGCCAAAGCTCTCTGGGTGGTTCACAAAAGATACAGGAGCCCTGCCCTCCTTTCCACATGGTCACCCTAGTTATGATGGCTATATACAACCTCCAGGATCAGAGGTGCCATGCCTCTGATACGAATACCAGTCGCCAGGGAGCAACAGTAGGGAAGAGCTATTGCCCTCATGTCCTGCTTCTGAGCTTCCCAGAGGCACCTGTGGGGAAACAGGATGCAGGACTAGAAAGGCCATTGGCCTGATCCAGCAGGAGTCTTCTTAGGTCCACTCTTAAAATGTTACATCTGTCCTACACATCTCTCTAAACGAATAACTATTAGAAATGTTGCTGCTTGCTGTCAACATTTATTTAAAATTAGAAGCAATCATTAAGAAGCAAGCATTGCTGACCTGCTACAGAGTTAGCTCCCTTCTGATATGTTTGCTATCTGTGTGGGATTCCACACGTCGTACTGAGGGCGCTTCCATGAGCCCCCAGTGCGCACCCAAAGCAATCGTGTAGCTTGCCTGGAAGAGACGAGGAAGAGGCGTCCTTGCCACCGCCGGCGGAAGAAGCTCTCCACCCCGCCTTCTTCGGCCAAGCTCTCCGACCTGGCCGGCGAGGAGGTGGGTGGCGATGGCGGCGGCAAGGACGCCTCTTCCTCGTCTCTTCGAACAGGCAAGCTACACGATCGCTTTGGGTGCGCACTGGGGGCGCATGGAAGCGCCCTCAGTACGACGTGTGGAATCCCCCTGTGTGTAGGCTTTTATTTTTTTATTTTTCTGTGACTCATGGACCCTGTTCAGAAAACATCTTAAACCATGGCTAAACAAACAAACAAACAAACCATGGTTTTAACCATGGTGGTTAAGCCAGAAAACCAGGCTGTGTTCAGAAGACACCTTAAACCATGGCTTTAACCACGGTGAATAAAGCAAAAGTTATTGTTTTTCTTAATCTCTTTCTTTTATTGTCTCTGAGCGTTGTACTTTATCAAATAAATAAAAAAGAAAGAGGAAAGGTATGGCTCTAGTGTGTTTGTCCAGTGTAATTGCTTGTGGTCATTATGGCCTAAGCAGCGAAAGCCACAAGGATTGAACTGGTTATACAGCCTACCGCTTGACCCTTCAATAGCTGCAAGGAGGAAGTGAAAGCACCACTGAACATGTCTTGGGATGATAGCAAGGGATGGTATACCTAATTGGCATCTGTGGTAAAGCTTTACGTTTGAAACTGAACTATTGGAAAGATCCAACAAGGAAATAAACAAAACCTTCTAGCTCATACACACACACACACACACACGGATTGGATTGGGCCTTTCGTCCATGAAATTATCAGCACTCTTAATGCCCCATTGATTTCAGTGTTTACTGAAGGTGCTTTTATGTTCCAAGATAAGTCCGAATTCCTTCTGAGTACTTCTGTCTGTGAAAGATGCAGTGCACTTGGATTTTCCCACCTGTGTTTGCTTCTGTTGGGACAACAGTGAATGAACCTATAAGGGGAAGTGATTCTCCTTCTTCATGCATTGCTTGAAAACAATATCAAGAGGACCGGTAATATCATTTTCACTGTCTTTCTCTGCCACTTGAAAGGAGACTCACACCATAACTGTCAAACCACTTATTGTGGAGTGGCACTACTGCAGCTAGCCAGGGCAGCATATAGATTATTATTTCTGTGGAAGAGAATAGAAGGAACGTGTACGTGTGTGTGTGTGTGTGTGTGTGTGTGTGTGTGTGTGTAGCTGCTTGTAATATCCTTGTCTCTTTTTGTCTGAAATTTGGGCAGAAGCAAGATAATGAGTTAACTCTCTGGTGGATGAAATACACCTGGGCTTGCTGGATGGGAGGAGGAAAGCTAGGTGGATAGTTGAGCAGTGCTATGCTACACCACTATGAGCAGTGGTGTAGCAGAGCCAGGGCTCATAGGACAGGATCCAACGGTGTCATCCCACAAACGCAAATAGCTGTAGCAGAGCTCCACTGAATGTTCATGTTGTGCAAGCAGTTGCCCATTACACTTGCAAAGCATTTTGGGGTGGCTTGGTCTTCAATGGGCAATAAAGACCCATTTGACACACACACACACACACACACACACACACACACACACACACACGGCTCCTGGTTGAGATGAAAACGGCTACAGCTGTTTTTGTTGAATATGAACCAGACAGCTGCCTGCAGTTTTGGACTCTCCTTGGAGGTGCAGAAGTGGGGATTGCCATGTTGAGCACCTGCACTACAAAGTTTACCACTCCTCCACTAACTATTACGAGGACTAGTGGTGGAGGGGATATTATGTAGCGGAAGTGTGTCTGAAAGAGCTGCACACATTGAACTTAATAGGATGTACTTCTGAGTAGACTTGCATAGGACTGCACTGTCTAGGCACTGGCCTGGGAAAAGGTAACAGGAAAAGACTAGAGCTAAGTGCTAAAACAGGCTGATTGCAATATGTTGGGGAGACATATCACACAACTGCCTGAAAGTTTGGATTTTGTGAAAGAGCCAGGCCTTTCAAAGCTGATGGCAAGTGTTTTTGGGTATTCCATCCAATGACAACTTCTTCTCCTCCCTTTTCAGAGCTCCCTCCTTTACACACACTTTGTTTCCATTGGTATAAAACATTCTTCCCCAACCTGGTGCTCTCTGGTAATACTGGACTACAACCTCCATCATCCCCAGTTGCTGCCCATGCTGGCTGGGGATGATGGGACCTATCATGCAACATATCTGGAAGGTGCCCGATTAGGGAAGGGTGGTTCAAAGAATATCTACATTTTGTGCCCTGGTTTAATATTTTTAAAGCATGTATATCACTTTTTGGGAAAGATTGTGCATTCACTTCAATTTAAAAAGGTGTTGTTTTGCAATATTTGCATAAAGACTGAATTGTCATTTTCTGTTTTGTACATGTTTTGTACTTGCAAATGTATCTTTGTACAAATGTCATGAAAACACTTTTTTCACGTGTGAATTAGGGACCACGCTAACAGGCAGGGAGCTAGCAATACTTCTTCTCACATCAGTCCGTTGGTTTCTGTTCACCACTCTGCTGCTAAGATCATCTTCTTGGCTCGCCGCTCTGACCATGTTACTCCACGGCTGAAATCTCTTCATTGGCTTCCAATTCACTTCAGAATCCAATATAAACTTCTCCTGTTGACCTACAAAGCTTTTCACTGTCTAGCTCCTTCCTATATCTCCTCTCTCATCTCACACTATTGCCCCGCTCGTGCTCTTCGCTCCTCTGATGCCATGTTTCTCACCTGCCCAAGGGTCTCTACTTCCCTTGCTCGGCTTCGTCCATTTTCTTCTGCTGCCCCTTATGCCTGGAATGCTCTTCCAGAACATTTGAGAACTACAAGTTCAACCGCAGCTTTTAAAGCTCAGCTAAAAACTTTTCTTTTTCCTAAAGCTTTTAAAACTTGATTTTGTTCTGACTTTATACTGTTAGTTTTACCCTACCCAGTGCCTGTTTACCCTACCCTGTGCCTGTTTGCATTCTCTTCCCCTCCTTATTGTTTTATTATGATTTTATTAGAATGTAAGCCTATGCGGCAGGGTCTCGCTATTTACTGTTTTACTCTGTACAGCACCATGTACATTGATGGTTCTATATAAATAATAATAATAATAATAATAATAATAATAATAATAATAATAATACACACTTCAAAACAAATACAGTCAACATATTGTGGGATGCTAGATAAAACATGCCAGTTCAAGCCTCTTTTGGTTGTGTGTCAATGTGAAACGGCAACTTGGGGGAACAAGGAAACAAAGAGTGTGATATTTACAAATGCCTGTACGGAATGAAGTGGTCTGTACCTTTTGGGCTGATCTGCGGATCAGAACTTAGCTATCCACCAGCTTTCACACTTCTCCGAATGTCGTGAAGGAGCTCTCCACAGCTTAAATGTATCAAAATACAAATTGTTCACATAAAAATTGTTGTTTTTAAATGGATACTGTTGTTTTTATACTGTTTTTATGTTTTTTAAATTTTTGTATACTTTTAATGTTTACTATTTTTAATTGTTGTAAACCGCCCAGAGAGCTTCGGCTGTGGGGCGGTATATAAATGTAATTAAATAATTAAATAAATAAATAAAAAAGAAAGAGGGAAGAGAAATTCAAAATACTTAGCAGAATTTCTTAGGTCTATATGCAAACTGATGAGTAAAAGATGAATTCCTCACCCATGGGACATCATCAGATGAGCGTTTTATCGCACGCTCGTTACTGTCCACTCATGGGTTTTTTGCACATTGTTTTGATGATGCCGTCTGCCTCCCATGCATCTCCCACCCTACTGGCCTTTTTTCCATGATAAAAAAAAACCCCTGGTAAATCCAACTTATTTTCCTGCTGTGTGCAGAAAAAACAGTGCAATAAAAACGCCCACTGAATGGGCCACGTGATTGTGGCTGCTTTCTCTTTCTCTCCCCTTGTAGTCACTATTGTGGGACAGCAGCAGAAGCCATAGTGACGGTAGGGAAATGCGATTTCCCCTGTCTGATGATGCTCTTGGACTACTTCACCACATTATGCTTTGTTTTCTTATTCCTTCTTTCTTTCTTTCTTTCTTTCTTTCTTTCTTTCTTTCTTTCTATTCCCTCCTCCTCCTCCTTTATTTATTTATTTATTTATTTATTTATTACATTTTTATACCGCCCAATAGCTGAAGCTCTCTGGGCGGTTCACAAAAATTAAAACCATCATAAAACAACCAAAAGCACAAATACAAAATACAGTATAAAAAGCACAACCAGGATAAAACCACGCAGCAAAATTGATATAAGATTAAAATACAAAGTTAAAACAGTAAAATTTAAATTTAAGTTAAAATTAAGTGTTAAAATACTGAGTGAATAAAGAGGTCTTGAGCTGGCGACGAAAGCAGTACAGTATAGGCGCCAGGCGGACCTCTCTGGGGAGCTCATTCCACAACCGGGGTGCCACAGCGGAGAAAGCCCTCCTCCTAGTAGCCACCTGCCTCACTTCCTTTGGCAGGGGCTCACGGAGAAGGGCCCCTGTAGATGATCTTAAGGTCCGGGCAGGTACATATGGGAGGAGGCGTTCCTTCAAATACCCTGGCGCCAAACCGTTTAGGGCTTTAAATGTCAATACCAGCACTTTGAATTGGGCCCGGACCTGGACTAGCAGCCAATGAAGCTGGAAAAGGACTGGCGTAATGTGATCTTGCCAGCCAGTCCCTGTTAGTAAACAGGCTGCCCTGTTTTGTACCAGCTGAAGCTTCCGGACCGTTTTCAAAGGCAGCCCCACGTATAACGCATTGCAGTAATCCAAACGAGAGGTTATCAGAGCATGGATAACTGTAGCTAGGCTATCTCTGTCCAGATAAGGGCATAGTTGGTATATCAACCTAAGCTGATAAAAGGTGCTCTTTGCCACTGAGTTCACCTGTGCCTCAAGTGACAGTTCTGGATCCAACAGCACCCCCAAACTACGGACCCGATCCTTTAGGGAGAGTGCAACCCCATCCAGGACAGGGCAAACATCACTTCGCTGGACAGATGAACCACCCCCTAACAGTACCTCCGTCTTGTCTGGATTGAGTCTCAGTTTGTTAGCCCTCATCCAGTCCATTACCGTGCCCAGGCACTGGTTCAGAACAGTCACTGCCTCACCTGGGTTTGATGAAAAGGAAAGGTAGAGCTGGGTATCATCCGCATATTGATGACACCTCAGTCCACATCTCCGGATAACCTCCCTCAGCGGCTTCATGTATATGTTAAACAGCATAGGGGATAAAATAGAGCCCTGTGGAACCCCATGGCTTAGGAGCCACGGCACAGAGCAATAATCCCCCAGCACCACCTTTTGGAATCGGCCATCCAAGTAGGAGCGGAACCACTGCAACGCAGTACCTCCAACTCCCAGCTCAGACAACCTATCCAGAAGGATACCATGGTCGATGGTATTGAAGGCTGCTGAGAGGTCCAGGAGAACCAACAGGGTCGCACTCCCCCTGTCTCTCTCCCGACAGAGGTCATCCCACAGGGCGACCAAGGCAGTTTCCGTTCCAAAACCAGGCCTGAAACCCGATTGAAATGGATCTAGATAATCTGTTTCATTCAAGAGTGCCTGGAGTTGTCCTGCAACCACCCGCTCAAGCACCTTGCCCAGGAAAGGGATATTAGCCATGTTAACATCCTCCTCCTTATTATTATTATTATTATTATTATTATTATTATTATTATTATTTACATTTATATACTGCCCCATAGCCAAAGCTCTCTGGGCAGTTTACAAAATTAATAACAGTGACATTAAAAATAAATATTCAACAAAAACAGTCAACATTCATTTTAAAAACAGGCAATATTCATTTTACTCTTTCTTCATTTTTAGCATATTATCAGAAAGAGCAGATCAGCATATGTGTAAGTTTTAATTGTGCATTGTTTAGGATGAAAGACACAGATCTTAGCATGTCAGTGACCTCAGTACAGGGTGAGGGAAATGAACTGTATAATTGGGAAGCTGGGTGGGTGGGGGAATTCTTTCATTGTAAAAGTCTCAAAAACTTTTCAATAAACCACAGATAACAGCAACATATATATGCATTTTGAGAGAAAATGCACATTGGAATGCATATTCTGAGCGGAAATAGATGTCATGCCATTTTGAGAGGATTTCCTTTTTAAATCTCCAATTAATGAGGAAAAGGAATTACGGGTCGAAATACGCAAAAGTGGCATGGATCAGAAATGGGCAAATTTGCCATCCGTGGTGCAAAGGGAATGAGCCCAAGGCCATAGCTAGACCTAAGGTTTATCCCTGGATCGTCCAGGGGTCAAACCTGTTCATCTAGGTGACACACAGGGGATCCAGTGCTCAGGCAGGGGCGAACCCTGGATGATCCCAGGATCATTAGGTCTAGCTGTGGCCCAAGTCAATGGATGGTTCTGCACTCCAGAGGTAGAAGGCAGAAGGAGCTGCAGATAGACTCAGGGGTTGGCTGACAGCAAAGCTTATAGCCTATTGAAATTCCCCTTGGGGCGGGGTGGGGGGTGGGGTGGGGTCTGCTGAAGCCTCTGAAGCCTAGCATTTGATGGCATAGTCTCAGTCAGCCTTCTCCAAGCTGCTATACATGATAGAGGTGTACAAATTATGCATGAAGAATGTGGATAGGGAAACATCTCTCTCTCTCTCTCTCTCTCTCTCTCTCTCTCTCTCTCTGTGTGTGTGTGTGTGTGTGTGTGTGTGTGTGTCTGTCTGTCTCTCATAATAATAAAACCTAGGGTCATCTGATTGGTAGGAGTTTCAGGGCAAATAAGAGGAAGAACTTCTCCACACAGCGCATAGTTAAATTATGGAATTCACTACCACAAGATGTAGTGATGGCCACCAGTTTGGATGGCTTTAAAAGGGGGTTGGATAAATTCCTGGAGACAAAGGCTATCAATGGCTACAAGTCCTAATGCAACCTCCAGTATCCAGAGGCAAGGGAATAATCAGAAATTTCCTAGAGATTTTGCTGGAGGAGATATTTTGTTACTTATTGTAGTAGAAATTGACCTTTATCGATAAAAAAATGTTGCTTTACTAAAAGAAGTTTGCTTTGCTTTTCACCCTGTGTTGCTAAGGCAAAAGGCGAATGTAGAATGTACGTGGTCCGCTGTCTCTCACGGCCAAGGATATGGTGCAAAGGGAAATAGATGGCCAGCTATTTCTCAAAGCTGAGACATGTGGAGGATGGGAGCCAAAGGGAGATACAGAATGTATAAGTCAGCTAGTTCCCATGTAACCAGGCAACAGGTTATACCATGCTTAAAATATTGTAAGCTTTGTGATTGGACAATTGACCTCTGCAATAAGGCGTGGTCTAATTACATATGGAAACTGTAGAAATCTATAAAAGTGTTAGACCTCGGGGTGGTGGGCAGTTCTCTTTTCCTTGTATTAGAGAGCTCCGTTGCAACGTGTGTTTTGTGTTGCTGCAATAAAGTGATTGGCAAGCGAGCGCTACCTGAGTCATGTCCAGCCTCTTGACCATGTAAAGAATTCCATGGCACTTACCTAGCACTAAATCCATTGAACAAAGTGGGAGTTACTTTCAAGTAAACATGCAGCGTGCATTCTTTCAGCCTGCACACTGGATACGCAAATGCTTCAGCTATCTCTGCGCTCCAGAAACAATTTGCAGTCTTGAAAACTGTATGTGTTTTTAGTCACATACAGTTATGTGTTGTTGTGTGTATGCTCTGGAACGGATGGTTAAGATCTTTTATGTAATGGTGCGCAGAAGAATCACACCAGCTCACTGTGCTCATTTACAAAAGGAGAACTCAGTTCCATATCTGCAAGTGTCCAGATGTGTCTGTGTTATGCACCTCTAAACATGGTTGTGCCGGCCTTGATAGATGAAGTCCCAGGGCAGCATTGAGACGAAGCATGTCATGGGAAGCAAGGTAACAAAAACATGAAAGCGGCACAAACCTCTGAATCGTATAAATGGCAGGAAGTGCAGAACAATGCAGAAATAAAATCCATATGGAAATTAAAACCGTTGTGGCTGCTGCCCCCCACCCCACCCCTCTCCCCAGCTGGTTCTTATTTTCCAAAGTCAGAGAGATCATCTGATTGTTGTTTAGTAAGGCTCAGCCAGTGAGTTAAGGTTTGGGGCATTATGCAATGCACTTAGGCGTCTGTTAATATTTCTCTCTTGATGTCCTGCCATGGATATTCAGCTGTTCTACACCACTGCCAAACCAACAGTTTGTTAAGGGCTGGGGGGAGAGGAGAAAGGGGGTGTGGGTGGGTGGGGGTGGGGGAAATGGAATGGCCTCGTGCAGATTTTGAGTCATTATCTGTTTTTTTTTAAAATGTTTCAGATATTCCACCAACGGTTCTCTGGAACAGATACTTCCACAATATGCTGGAGTTTATGTTGCCATGGGCAGGACTACCAAAAGCGTCTGGCAGTAGAGTCAATTAAAAGCACTGGGACTTTTCAGTTTAGATCAATAAAACTTAGAATGTGTGTAGCCACTGAGAGTATTCAAAGTGCTTCACGTACAAAAAGTGTGGCCTTAAGCCACTGGGCCATTTCACGGCAGAAGTGAAATTTGAACTGAGGACTCACAGCAATGGGCCTGTTTGGCCATTACAGGGACACATGTTTGGATGCTGCCAGAACCCAGTAATGTCTTGCAATAGAAATGTGTGATAGGATGTCATTACGTTTAGCACTCCACCACCACCACTAGCACCCACACACTCCAGTCTATTGGATGCTCTTTGAAGAATGTGGGGAAATATTGAATGATATGATGTCACATCAGGCTTTTCTTTCTTTCTTTCTTTCTTTCTTTCTTTCTTTCTTTCTTTCTTTTTCTTTTTCTTTTTTTAAAAACCTAGATGTTATAAGGGAGGTATGTGGGGAACACATGAGTTAGCAGCAGCAGCATGGCCAGGTCAGGTGCCATGTTTTGCAGGGGACAGTCCTATTATTTGTTTTAAAGTGGATTCCTGCCTTGAGCAGGGGGTTGGACTCGATGGCCTTATAGGCCCCTTCCAACTTTACTATTCTGAGTCTATTTGAAGGGCTGCCAGAGAACTGTCTTCTACGTTGAAGGTGTCCTGTAATTTGAAGGGCTGTCCAGTCCAAGTCCAGTAAAAAGATGACAAACCACCCGAAGGAAGAGCTCAGTCTTAAAGTTGCCCATCAACAGCTCCCCAATAGCAGACTGAACAGGGTGCAGAGGCAGTGTCAGTGCCAGGTTTTTGAGGGCCCTTGGGCAAGATGCCCCCAATGGGACCACTCCCTCCGTGAGTCTGCCATCTCACTACCATTGCCACCAACTCCTCCTCCTCCTCCTCCACTTTGCCCTCATTGGGTTGCATGTTTGACAGGCAGAGAGCTGGTGGGTAAGCAAGCACTGGCATCTGCTCCTCCTCCTTCTCACCACCTCTGTTGTCTGGGCCAGAGGGAAAGGCAGCTTGCAACATTGATGAGGAGGAGCAAGTCCAGGAGGCTCTTGTCAGTAGGCCCCTGCTGGGATACGGGCCCTCGTGGGGTGCCCAACTATACCTACTCTTGATGCCAGCCCTGCACACACATCACCTCGTGACCGTCTTCCACACTATGGTAAGATATACTGCATTTATATTTAAACTATAATCATTATCTCCAAATGTGCATCTATACATATAAATTAGGATATGCAAATGTATTGCAAATTGGTTTTCTTCTTTTGGGGTGTGTGATACATTTCCTCTTTGCGGGCAATTCACAAGTGGCCACCAGACATGAATCCCCCATAATCATAGAATAGTAGAGAAGGGGCCTGTAAGGCCATCAAGTCCAACCCCCTGCTCAATGCAGGAATCCACCTTAAAGCATTCCTGACAGATGGCTGTCCAGCTGCCTTCCTAGGTCATTGGTTCCATTGTCATACTGCTCTAACAGTCAGGAACTTTTTCCTGATGTCCGACCGGAATCTGGTTTCCTGTAACTTGAGCCCATTATTCCATGTCCTGCACTCTGAGATGATTGAGAAGAGATCCATTCTCTCGTTTTTGCAGCGTGCTATCATGGCTTCCCTCAGCCTTCTCTTTTCCAGGCTAAACATGGCCAGTTCTTTCAGTCTCTCTTCATAGGGCTTTGTTTCCAGCCCCTGATCATCCTCGTCACCCTCCTCTGATGCCTGGCTATATTCTCAGTCCCTTAGCTACTGTTCTACACTACATCTCAAAGCTAGTACCGCACCAAGGCAAATTGGTAAATCTCTGGTTCTGAATTTCACTTATACTTTTTGAAATAGCATGAAATGGATGGAAGAGTGAGAGAAGATGTTTTAAATTTGGAACTGAAACGATATGGAGAGGAACCTGCTGCCCACCTCTTTCCCTGAATTGCCTCTACAGGCTAATGTTAAATGCACAGACTTAGGCCGTTGCTAGACGAGGGTTTAGCCCGGTGCGAGGCCCGGGCTCCCTGCTGTGCGTGCAGACGACGCACAGGGGATCCTGGGGTCAGGCCGGGCTAAACCCTCCCTTGACCCGGGGTAACTGGATCCGCTTATGGCCCATTTTTTCTGCAGCCCCGGGCTGAGCCCAGGGCTGCAGAAGGTCTAGTTAGTTCCGTGGCTTTTCCCGGCTGCTCGCTTACTCATGAGCAGCCGGGAGAATCCGCGCACTGGGCACAGCGCTCTGCCCTGTGCCCATCGGGCTGGGGAGGGGGGAGATCACGGACGGGGGGGACGGAGGGGGCATCGGACATGGCGAGTGGGCAAGACAGCGGGGGGGGTGGAAAGGTGAGGGGGGTGGACATGGCAAGCGGGGGTGGTGGACATGGCGAGAGGGGGGTGGACATGGCAAGCGGGGGGGTGGACATGGCGAGCGGGGGGTTGGACATGGTGAGCGGGGGTGGATGGGCAAGCGAGTGAGCGGGCGAGGGGGGCGAGTGGGGGCGAGCGAGCGAGCAAGCAAGGGGGTGAGTGGGAGGGTGAGCAGACAAACGGGCGAGCGAGGGGGCGAGCGGGGGGCATCATACATTGTGGGGGGGGATTGGGGGCGGGGGGAGTGGTGAACACGTTTTTTAAAAAACAAGGACTTACCTTTTCGTTGGTGCGCTCCTGCGCACATGGCCCTTTAAGGTTTTTTTGAAATGCAGGACGTGACAGGGCTTTCCTTTCCCCATCGCGTGTAGAAATGGGCGACGGCCCGTGCTAGCTGTAGCGCAGCCTCGTTCCTTCTCCTCTCCGCATTAACTGGTAGGTCTAGCAAGGCCCTAACTCTCTATTGATTTTTGTTAAGAGAGTTCATTCCTATTTCTTCCCAGACTGAATCTTGGATGTCTGGGTAAGCCAGCCTATACTATACAACAGCTTCCAAATCCAAAAAGTGACTCAAAGCCTACACAATTTCTTTCCCACCAGGGCAAACTGTCCCCTGGCTACATATAGCTGACTGTGGGCTCAATAAACTTTTTTGTGGGGTGGATGGGTTCGGGTCTGGCTATGGTTGCATAAATAAGGGGTAGATAACCCCTGTGGCAAGGCATTCAGATGCACAGCCCTGCAATAAGATTTCTACCATTAAAATAAAAGCTAATTCTCCAGAGTAGATTGAAGAGTTGCTGTTATGTTTCTCCCACAGAACAAGCATGGAAGAAGCAAGAATTCTGATTTTCATATCACAGTCCTCTGTAAGTTTATTCATTCTAAGTCCCTTTGTGTCCAAAGGGACATGTGAATTTACTGTACTAAGATTTTTAAGCTGAGCGAGTTGTTGTTTTTTAGAAACAACAACAACGCAGTCAGACACCCAACATAGCTCCGTTGATGTTGGTGGAGCTATGCCAACCTGTACCAGCTGAAGTTCTGCCCTTTATGTCAGAGCCAGAGGATTACGTGGCGTTAATGTCAATGCTGGGATTGGAATCCCGGAATTACAGGAGCTCAAGCCGCTAGACAGCTTCCCTCAGCTTTACGGAAGGACTTTCATGCTGAGGGAAATGTCCAGGTCTATCCGATTTAGCTGCAAATCTATTGGCTTTCCTCATGGTTGTTTCCCCCACCGCCATAATTTGCCTCACAGTGTGTTATTTGCTAATGAACATGGCTATTTGTGTATCAAATAAGGTCTGTTGCGTCTTTACTCATTCAATCCTCTTAGGGAACTCTGAGGTGGAAGTCATGTGGAAGAATTCTGCAGAGTGACGCAAATGGACACATGAGGTTAGCAAGAGTTGGTGACAATAAGCACCGAGCAGGAACTGGCATCCATGAAAATGTTGAATGCAAAGAAAAGGGGACATTTCTTTGGCAGGGCAGGAAAACAGTAGGTAGTTCTTAATCCATAGAGGGCCACTGCTAGTTTATTTGGTGTGTGTGTGTGTGAGAGAGTGTGTGTGTGAGAGCGAGAGCGAGAGAGAGCTAGCACCTGCATTCAGGCTGCCTCCATTGCATTTCGGGATAAGACCCTGCTCTAGCGCCCTTCTTGTAATCTGGTGGCATGCTCAGAATAGAAACTGAGGGATGGTCATTCTTACCATAGAATCACAGAATAGCAGAGTTGGAAGGGGCCTACAAGGCCATCGAGTCCAACCCCCTGCTCAATGCAGGAATCCACCCTAAAGCATCCCTGACAGATGCTTGTCCAGCTGCCTCTTGAATGCCTCTAGTGTGGGAGAGCCCACAACCTCCCTAGGTAACTGATTCCACCGTCGCACTGCTCTAACAGTCAGGAAGTTTTTCCTGATGTCCAGCTGGAATCTGGCTTCCTTTAACTTGAGGCCGTTATTCCGTGTCCTGCACTCTGGGAGGATCGAGAAGAGATCCTGGCCCTCCTCTGTGTGACAACCTTTTAAGTATTTGAAGAGTGCTATCATGTCTCCCCTCCATCTTCTCTTCTCCAGGCTAAACATGCCCAGTTCTTTCAGTCTCTCTTCATAGGGCTTTGTTTTCCTTATACACACTGAAAGCAAGCGCTAAAGGGCCCTCTTCTACCTTGGTAGACCCTGGCAGTGGCAGCAGGAGCACTCTGAATGAGCACTGGATGCCATTTTAAATGCTCACAATACCTTGCCCCTGGGCATTGTGGGAACCTAAAATTGCCCTGTCTGATGTCCAGTGCTGCTCAAAGTGCTGGCTGGCTGCCAACAAAACATTCCCCCCCCTAAATCGTAGCTCAGGGCCAGTGGTCCCTGGCAGCTGACTGAGGATGTCACAACCCTGACGCCAGGCCTCAGTACACAGAAAGCTATCTTCTAGCAAGCCAGACTATTTGTCCATCTAGTCTACTATTTCATGCTCCTACTGGCAGCGGCTTCTCAGGGTTTCAGGCAAAGAAATCTTTTACATCAGCTACCACTTGGTCCTTTTAGCTGGAGATGCCAGAGACTGAGTACAGGACTTTCTTCACACAAAACATATGCTCCAGCACCCAACCCTTGGTCTCCTAGCAAAGACTAAGAGCTGTTTCACACATTATGCTTTTTAGAAGCACATAAAAAAAAAGTTTCAGAATAGTAATCCTCAAACTGTGCTCTGGGGTACATTAGTGTCCAAGCAGAACTGTTAGCATGTTGTGGTAAATAAACAATTACTTAAGCAATTAAAGGCTGTCAACCTTCAAAGGAGGCTATCCTATGTGTCTGTGCATGAGTAACTGTCCTGGGCAGGCCTCTTTCCAAACACTCTGCTATGACAGGCTTTCAGTGATGGCTCTGTGATAGGGTCATTCAGTCACTCTGGATACTGTGCTACTGCAGCACGAGAAGCCCTCTTCAGGGGGCAGGTTGACTGCCTTCTACAAGGTGTGACAGGATCATCCCACGACATTCAGTCACTTTGTATGCAGAGATACAGAATTTATGTATTCTTTGTTCAAGATTGCAGCCTTTATAAGATTAGTCCCTGCAAGGTGCAAGACAGATTTCAGGTTGCGCTGAGGACATTATAGAAAAAAAAGTTTGGGATAAGAGAAGATTGGATGACCTGGTTTGCACATAACAACAACCCATAGTTGAATCCTGAGTTGTTGCGTCATGCAAATATGGGCAAACTAACTAACCATGGGTTATTAAGCTTGAACAACCCAGAAAGAGAATCCATGGTTTGTTTTGGGTTGTGAACTCTGAGTGGTTTAAAAACCATGGATTGTTGCATGCAAATCCGGTCTGTATCTTGTCTGTGGTACTGAATATACTAAGCCATGATAGATTGAGATTGAAAGTTTACTCTTATTATATGATTGACAGCTGAAAGTTAAAACATCATAGCAACCTGTTGTTAAATTGTTTTATAATGTTTTTATTCAATGAATTTAGTAAGCGTATGATTATTATTTTGAAAAACTCTTTAAAAATTAATTTATCTGTATTTTTTTTAAAAAAATCTAACTACTACACAGAACTGTCTCCAACACTAATCAGTTTCAGAGCACAGTTGGTTTTAATAAAGGTATTACTCAACTTGGATTATTATTTTTCTAATGGAGCAACACCCACAACTTTTTATGTTTTGGAGATTACTGTATTTTTTAACCATCCAGGGGAAGGAGATGAAGATGATTTTTCTACAACCTGAAGCCTGTGTGTGTGTGTGTGTGTGTGTCATTTTCGCCTCTGTTGACTCTTTACCTAGTATGCTACCAAAGATAAAAATAGGATAAAGCTCAGGACAATGAATAAGCCTACAAAAGTGGGGGTTTAAAGGGGGAAAGACTGGCCCTAGTATATTGGAACAGTCGGAGCATATGAGTTTTAGCTAGAAATGGACTGAATATCCTTCCCTTAGTTTTGTAGGACTATTCATGCCCCACAAAAGGGGGGGGGGGACTATTCAGTAACTGTTCGGAAAATCACTGGGGGAGGAGGGGGTTGTCCTTACCTTTAAATATGAGGTAACTAAAGGGTTCTTTCATGGTTGTTTTTTTATTTTTAAAAACAGCAACCACAACCTTTTTGCCTCTTCAAGCGGTTGTTTGCCTGCTCTGGTCATAACACAGTGTTGGTCCCAGCAACATTCTTGTGGTGGAAGGGGGAGTTTGATACCCCCATTAGCCACACAGTATTGCCTGCCTGTCAGTCGAAGATTGTTCTAAACTTCAGGATTAGTTTTATTCTACCCCCTGAAATTAATTCAAATCACTGGGCCCAAACTCGGGCCCAGCACAGTTCCTAACACGGCTCTCAGCATGTATGATCCAATCTGAATCTGCATAGCCGAGGGAAGAGGCATTAGCTATCATACAAGTAGCATGCTTGTAGACCAGGAATAGATAACATGTGGCCTGTGGGCTGTATGCAGCTCTCTGTCCATTTTTGTGCTCCCCTAAATTGCCACAGAATTTGGCACTAAATTCCAGCATCACAAAGTGACAGTGAGAAAAAAGCTGTATTTTCCCTTTAAACAAGAGGGAGCATAAGGCCTTGTTTTAATACATAATTTCACTCCCGCGGGCCTTCTGGAATGCAGATTTGCATTAAAACAAGGCTTTGTTCTCACACACCTTTTTAAAGGAAAGCAATTCTCACCTCAGAATTGCTGGTGAAATTTGACAACAATGATTGAGGTGGCCGTGGGGGAGGATGCAGTCCTCACTAGATTCCGGGGCTGAAAATCAGCCCCAGGCCTTCACAAGTTGCCCACCCCCATTGTGGATTAAATGCCCACCCCCATTGTGGATTAAATGTCCTTTCTGAAACTATTACAACCTTCCCCTGTCCTCCTCCTCCTCTCCTTGACCTTCTTTGTGAATCAGCACCGCTGACTCAGAAATGAGATGACACTTTGCCAGCATATGAAGGAAGCAGTGGCACATAACACCAGACACTAGCAAGCTTCCTATGAAATATTTTCTCATACAGCACGCTCGTTTCTGTGCTGAGATTTATCACATTGGCTTCAACTCGATATTTATGTGCCGGAGTTCCCTACTTAAGCCAGATCTGCACCAAGCAGGATATAGCACTATGAAAGCAGTATATAAGAGGCAGGAGCCACACTACTGCTTTATAGTGGTATTGAAGTGCACTGACAACTGTTAAACTTTTCTTTTTCCTAAAGCTTTTAAAACCTGATTTTGTTCTGACTTTATACTGTTAGTTTTACCCTACCCAGTGCCTGTTTACCCTACCCTGTGCCTGTTTGCATTCTCTTCCCCTCCTTATTGTTTTATTATGATTTTATTAGAATGTAAGCCTATGCGGCAGGGTCTTGCTATTTACTGTTTTACTCTGTACAGCACCATGTACATTGATGGTGCTATATAAATTAATAATAATAATAATAATTGACACATACCACTTTCATACCACTATATCCTGCTTGGTGTAGATCTGGCCTTAGTAGAACATTTCCACAACCTTATTTCAAAGCACACTCACTGTTCCTTTTGAAGCGTGTCCGACCTTGCTAAGTCGGTATGTGTGTTCCATCTATAGATCACAGTCCACCTCCTGTACAAGTTCAAATCCCACGGGCCCCACATCCAAAAGTAATGGCACCACAGAGCAAACAATTTGCATTGAAAAATATCCAGATGTGTAATGGACATCTATAATTCTAGAATGAGTTTGTAAAAAACTGATGTGCTGTAATCCCAGGGGTGTTTCTTCTGGAGATTACCATCTAATGAGCTCAATAATAACTGGCAGAACTGTTTCTATTAGAAAAAAAAAGAAATTGTTTTTCAACTCCTAGCCCAGACAGTCATGCTGGGGTGGTTTCCAAGTTCTCACTCATGTACAGGAACATTTCATAGCAGTATCGGTTTCCCTATTCTGGTTAGAATAAGGTGCATACTGAAACAAACAAACAAACAAACAGTGTTGTGAATGACAGTTTTGTCATTGGTTTTAAATTTGTAATTTTGCATTGCTGCTGTTTTTATCTGGTTGAGCTTTTATATTGCATTTTATATTATGGTTTTATACTGTTGTTTTATACTTTGAATGTTTTTAATTTTTGTGAACCGCCCAGAGAGCTCCGGCTATTGGGCAGTATAGAAATGTAATAAATAAATAAATAAATACCTTGTTGATAATGCTCACTAGGACTCTGCTGTATTTAGTGAATTAGGGCCGGAAGTTGACACGAAATAGAAATAGGAGCTTGGATCCTGAGTTAACCTAACTTATAGTGAATCTTATCTATGTTTAGACAGCAATGCTGGATGGGGCATGATGGGAATTGTAGGACTTTTTTCCTGTTTAAATCTACATTTTGCAATCAGAAATAATTCCAAGACAAGTGTTCATAGGATTGCAATCTTAAACTGCAGGCCCATAGGCTGTGAAATTAGTATCTTAGCCTAACCTACCTCACAGGGTTGTTGTTGTGAAGATAAAATGGAGAAGAGGAACATTATGGGATATAAATGTAATACATACATACATACATACATACACACACATTCAGCCTGGATGGAGAGCACACATGGCAGCAGCCACTTCCATAAACTGGCTATTTTAAGGTGTTATCACTGGGATGCTAGCTTGAAGCACCCATCATTTGCAAAAGAAAAAACCGCACTTGCTGAAGAAAGAAATACAGTGATTAGAAGAATCACCATTACATAGGGTGATTACTTGCATATTGCCAAGGACACCATTTTGCATAAAATGTGCACATGCTAATTTATATGTTAAGATGCAAATATGGAAATAATTACTATCATTTAAATAGAAATGCAATAGATCTCAACATACTGTGGACGATTGTGACCAAGACTAGATCTACACTACTCCTTTATAGTGGTATTGAAGTGCACTGATAACTGTTGCGGCACGATATAACTTCCATATACTATTTTATAGTGTTATTTCCTGTTTTTTATCCCACAATATCCAAAATACTGCAACAAATATAATTGTGTGTCCTGAGCGCTATAAATGCCCAAAGGAGGGATATAGCGTTACCATGATGTGGTCCTAATGATTTGACACAAGGCGTGCCCTGCTCTGTCTGTTGTCCAGGTACTAATCCTTGATGGCCCTGGCTCTCCCTTCTTTCTCATTAAACCAAATTTGGACTAGATTGCTCTTCAACTAGAGGATGTCTTCAAATAAAGGGTGGTCCTCTAGCAGCCTTGGAAACAGATGGCTGTGTAAAATGGATGGATGGATGGATGGATGGATGGATGGATAAGGCCTATTCATCATGTATTCCATAAGCTGCATGTCCACAACTGGGCCCTACCTTCATGGCCTGCTTTGCCACGAAACCCTGTGGTTTTGCTACTGCAGGGTGGTGGCAGCAGGTAATACTGATGTCAGGAGGTAGCGTTGGCTTTCCAGTGGCCATTCAGCTCACTGGGTCTGCTCCCTGCCCTCTGCCCAACTTCCAGTGACCAATCAGGGGTTGCCATCTGCCCCAGAACACCGTCGGCTTGACGATGGAGTGAGTTCATACGGTGGAAGGGCTGTGGTGTCCTTGCTTTGAAGAAAAAAGTTGGGGTAAGTCCCCAACTTTTTAAAAGTGCAGCTTTGTGTAAAAGCCCCGTGGTGGCTATGAGTCGGTGGCTGCGTCATATAACCAACACAGGTCCACTGCCCCAGCCACCATGGGGCTTAGAAGACATACAGACAGCCATGAAGCAGATTAACCACCGATGGCGCCCTATCCTGCTATGGCAAGACCTTTGTGGGAGAGGTTTTCAATAAACATTTCAACTGAATAAAAGTAACCCCACCTTGGAGAAGTAATAGGTTTACTGAAATCAGCTGACAGTACCCCTGGAAGGAACTAAGCCACACGTTTGACAATGATAAACAATTCTTCCATTTCTTGTGTCAACATGCAATCACTTTATGCCCTCTGTCCTATTATTTGTTCCAGTAAACCTGCATGAAATGAATAGCCAAGCTAATTTCACAGCACAAAAGAAAGAAACAGGTACGCACTTGCCTTCTTGGGTAATAATCTATGCGGGACAAGAACACCTTAATCTGCCATTGATACAAACATATGGAGCATTGTTTACAGAAGCCAACAGAGAGCAAGGTTGTGATAAGTAGATAAACATGGTTGGCACAGAAAAAAAAAGAGGCATTGAGAATGTGCGAACTGTAAAGCCTGGTGGAATAATCCAGGATGCTGTACAGAGAAGAAATGGGGAAGCCGTCTCAGCGGGCGCTCTTAATATGAGCAGATGTCACCAACACACCCATTTGTGGGGTGGGGGTGGAAGGAGCAAGGAAGGAGCAGCCAGTCTGCTTCCTTATTGCTGTAGTATTCCAAGGGGCAGCTTTCTATCTTATCAGTGAAATGGCCTTGGCAATTGCGAAGGGTGGTGAGCTCATGTCCCCCTCCCTTGCATATGCATACTTTTAATGTTCACTTTACATGAATAAGTACATCAGACGAATATCCCACTGAGCCCAGTATTCTGTCTCCAACAATGGCCAGCCAAATGCCCCTGGGAAAGGAACAAGCTTTTCTTCTCCTCACCATGAGAAGTGGCTCCTGCTGAAAGCCCCTCTGCTGCATGACTTCTAATACTACAATCCTATGCACACTTACCTAGGAGTAAGCTCATTGCACCCAGTGGGACTTACTTCTGAGGACTGCATTGCACACAGGGGCAGTCCATTGCACTCCAGGTTTGAAGAGGCCCCGGGCAAAATCTGCTCTGGTGGGCTCCTTCCTCTGCCTTGGTGATTTATTTGGCTTTGGTGGTAGGGTGGCCACTTGCGAATTGCCCAAAAAGAGGAAATGCATCACCAAAAAAGAAGACATTATTTTGCAGAAAATTTGCATATGTTAGTTTGTATGTGTCAATGCAAATTTTGAAATTATTTTTATAATTTAAATAGGTATGCAGTACATCTCACCAGAGCTTTGGGCAGGTGACCTATGTGTGCCTGGCTCAGTCTGCTGCCTTGGTGCTGTTGATGGGCAACTTTAAGGCTCCACGTCTTCCTCCTGGGCTTGGACTGGACAGTCCTTCAAACAGAGGCCACCTTGAAAATAGAGGACAATCCTCAGGCAGCCTTTCAAACAGAGGACTGATCACCACTGCTTTTAACCTCCATTGTTGGAGGTTAAAAAGGTTAAAAAGGTTAAAATGGAGGTTAACCTCCATTGTTGGAGGTTAAAAAGGTCTAACTTCCAACGATGCCCCATGGCATCAGTGGCACTGTGAGAAATGAAAAAGGTGGCAAGATCCAGGCTCCTGAGTCTGCTCACGGGAGGAGACAGAGAAAGGCAGGGCAGATCAGGCATTAGCTGTGGGTCTTGCTAGGGTGCTGCGGCCCAGCAGATGTTCAAGGATGCTAGGTCCTGATGCTGACTGCACAGGTTCAGGAGCTTTGACCTCTGCATCTGGCAGCCCTATGTGTCCTACAAGTGCACACTAGAGGGCTCAGAGCAGGGGCACTGGAGCCAATTCGGTAGCAGGGTGGCCAGTTACACATGTTCAAAAGAGGGGAAAGGCATTACCGGGAGAGGGGAAGCAGGCATAAATTTTGCCTAGGCATGCATGAAGATTTAGATAGAAATGTTGTAATTTAAATAGATCCTCTGTGCCTGCTTAGTCTGCTGTCCAGCCACTGTTGATGGGCAACTTCAAAGTCCCTGCTCTCCCATCTTCTGGTTCTTTGTCTTTAATCCGACTTAGAATTGGACAACTCTTCAAACAGAGGGCACCCTTCCTGTGACAGTCCTTTCAATCGAGGACTGTCCTCTGTAAAATAGGACACTTGGCCACTCTATGCTAGAAAACAGATAGACACACAAATGAGCAAGTGAGCACTCCTAAGCGGTATATAGAAACATTCACAGCTTCCCTCTGCTGGCTGGGTGTTTGAGCTGTCACTCCCCACCCCTTTAATTAGGGATTTTCATCAGGTATCTCCCATTGAGTCATGCAGGAATTTGCCCCAGCATTTGACATGACAACCCCATGCTGCTGCTTTGTCCAGCTATCTGAGTCCATGCACCCCCTGCTGTTTGGGGGATCCCATTCTTGCTTATTAAGTCAGAAGGCAATTGGTGGTGGTTCAGTTCGGTTTTAATGGTCAGGGTCTCTCTGTCGATTTAATCACTGCACAGCAGCCAGAAACCGAGGAGTGCTGCTTTCCCTATCGAGGCATCTCCATGGTGGCAGAAACCTCAACTCTGAATTCCTCCCTGTTATGCAACTGTTGAAAAGGGTGGGGGAAGGAGTTCGAGAAAATGTGCAATGACTGAGGAAATCAGAAAGAAAGGCTATGGATGGAGAACAGGGCAGCTGGGGCTAAGAGATGGGAACAGAGGCAAGGAATCTGGGAACAGCAGAGGGGCAAATGGGAATATGGTGGTGGTGGTGTTTAGAGACCGTCGGAGGAGAGTTCCAGCAGGGCTTAAGATGGGCCAAGGGAAACAAGGCAGATAAAGCCATAAACTGCCATGTCTCTACTTGCCAAAAGTGCTGTATGCAGTGGGTCTTGCCAGGGTGCTGGGAGGGGTGCTTGTCATCTTCCAAGGATGCTCTGTGCCGCTGCCAGGCCTGGCTGTAAGCAGATATTGTGCTCCCACGGGTCTCAGAAAATAAGCCTTATTTTCCTCTCTACAATAAACAGGGCTGGCCCTACCATTAGGCAGAGTGAGGTGCCTGCCTTAGACAGTAGATGCTACAGGCAGGGTATTTTAGGACGGACCTGTGTGTGCCGTGCAGCTGCCCTCCATCCCCCCTCTAAACTAGCCTTCTGCCGTCAGGTACAGTGGAAGTCACCGTCCCGTTGCCAATGCTGAATTATTCAAATGCCAGTTCAGTCGACTTCTGTACATGGAATGGGGCGTAGGAGGCACCATCTTGTCCTATGTCTCCGGCAGCAAAATGTCTTGGGCCGGCCCTCACAATGAGAATAATAGTAGCCTACACCACATTGACAAGGCCAAACAGATGGTGATGGTAAGGCACTGCACACATTAAAAATTGCTACAGAAATTATCAATTTCTGGACCCACCATTGCTGTCTCTGAATGGGGTAAGGGGCCATAGCAATCATACATCAGCGAACAGGTATAAAAAGAGCTCTTGTTACATACACTTCCTTGATAACCCGTGTAATAAGTCCCTTTCTTAATCACTGTTTGAGCTAGCTGTATATACATTTGCTTCCTTTGAACACCCTTTTGAATCAATATATCCCGGCTACCTGAAACTTGTAAGTTGTTTGGTCTGTCAACACTGACCTGTTTTCAGCAATGACCAGGTGCCTTTCTCAGCCACGCATGCTTATGTCAATACGATCTCACCAGTGGTGCCGGAGACAACTGTCTTTCCCCAGAGCATGACATAATATGAAGCTTCACAATAGTCCATCGAAAGCCATATTGTAGAATTTGACACCTGCCCTGTCTCCCAGGATCAAACTTTCTGGTAACATCTTTGAGAACTGACAGCAGAATGGGAATATTACTGTGCACAGTAGACATGGGCAACAGACCTTGTAAAGGCCAAAAGTATTTGTTGGGGGAAGCCTGGATGAAAGTAAACACATCTGGGGAAATTTCAGTCCTAGACATTGGCAGTCACATTCATGGCGCTCACTTCGTCATCACAACAGGGAAAGGGGAGCATACTTATTCTGTAGATGAGAAACTGTGCTTTTCTTGGGAAAATAAAGTATGACCTAAAGGGGAAAAAAAAAGTAAAGTATGACCCAAAGTAAAAAAGAAAAGAAAAAGGTTATTTTGTCCAAGGAAAAGCACAGCACTCATTAATTTCAAGGGAGATTCTGTAGGATAATGTCTTAACAGATTGAGGCTTTAGACCAGTGGTTCTCAACCTTCCTAATGCCGCGACCCTTTAATACAGTTCCTCATGTTGTGGTGACCCCCAACCATAAAATTATTTTCGTTCTTCTCTACACGATCCATTGTCATGGGATGGTTTGCTAATGAAAATAATACATAACAATAGCTTTAATAATACAAAAGATGATACATGACATAGTTCAGTCAATACAGTTTCCTAAGACCATCGGAAATATGTGTTTTCCAATGGTCTTAGGCGACCCCTGTGAAAGGATCGTTCGACCCCCAAAGGGGTCCCGACCCACAGGTTGAGAACCGCTGCTTTAGACTATAGTAGATGTACAGTCTGGAGCAGGATCTACACTACTGCTTTAAAATGGTTTATAACAGTAGTGACAACTGTTGGGGCCCAGGACACACTGCATATACTGTTTTCAAACTGTTTTCAAAGTGTCATATCCTGCTTGGTGTAGATCTGGCCTGAAATGCCTGTGTCCCTTAGGCACAGTTTTGATTTGTGCTTGGTTGCTAATGGAAGAATTTCATCTTTTCTCAAACATGTCAGTGTTTCAGATCTGTTAAGTGATGCCAGAGCTTTCCTATCAGCGCATTTAGTCTTTGCGACATAAAGGGGATGGATTCTTCCTTTTAGCCACCAAAGCAAAGTAAATCTATGGGTCTTTTGCCACTGACCTGAGTAGCACACAATGCAATGCCAAGAAATTATGGGATATGCTGCACTGGAGACTATTTATTGTGGCATGAGTCTTCAGAAGCCTACATAGCTTATAAACCAAGGTGGTTTCTCCAGTAGAAAAGAAAATATGTCAAAACATTACAGGAACGAGTGTTTAGAGCCGTAAAAAAATCAGTGAATAAAATAGGAAAGTTCACAAAGCAACTAGGGCTGCAGTCCTATGCCTGTTTTCCTGGGAGTAAGCTCTGTTGAACACAGTGGGACTTACTTCTGAGTATACATGCTTAGATTTGAGCTGCAAGGATAGGAACATAAAACTGCCTTATACCCAGACAATTTGTCCATTTATTTATTTATTAAATATTTCTATGCCACCTTTCATAAAACTTCCCAAGGCAGTATACAAAGAAGAAGAACATAGAAATAAGTGAACAATCTAACAGCCCCTCCCCACCCAAAACTGATATTCTCTAGTATCCTTTCATAGCTTGTTCTTCAAACAGCTTTCCTTTTGTACCCAATTTTAAAAACAAATAGCGAATCAGTGCTGAGAAGGCAAAGACTTATACCGTTTCAGTGTAACGCTACTGGCTGTTGCTTCTATAGCTGCTTTTTTCTATATAATGTGTGTATTTGTTATTGCTGTTGTTTCTGTATAAAGTGGACATTTATGAAATTGCATAGCAATACCCAAGCACATTCTAAAGCCTGGAATCAAAACAAGAATCTCTTTCTTTTCTTTCTTTACACTTCAAGAAAAAAAATCTGATTAACTTATTGAGAACTGATCAATAAGTGCACATGTGTTTATATGAAAGAAAATATGTGGAGAAAGTTTTATGAATCAAGAAAAGGATTTTTAATTAGTGATGTACAATGACACAGTTCATAATAAAATAATGTGTATACATTTTTGTGCTATTTTTTTAAACTGGAAGACTATTGTTTCAGTATACTCTGCAAATAGTCTGCTAGATCCGTGTTTTTGAAACGGACATTATTGCACTATTGTGTTCAAAAGTTCTGTCAAGCAGAGCTTTTCGGATATAGAAGAACAACTATGTTTTCTGTAAGCAATGTTTTGGAATTAGAAACATTGTTCCGAACTAATAAGGATATATTTTAAAACAAAAGTTGTTTACCATCAGCTCTAAGTCATAGGCAATGGCTAGACCTACTGGGGTTTAGCATGACAGAGGGGGTATGACCTTGCAATATGGTTATCGCGAGATCTCCCCCGCTGTCTACACACGGCGCACGACGTCCCAGGAGGAAGAGGACGTAACACCCGCCATTTTGTGTCCCCCCCCCGGAGGAGTGCACGAGCGCTCATGCGCAAATGGTAACATTTTTAAAATAAATAAATTAATTTCCCCGCTCCCCCCACCCCACCCCCAATGGGCACAGAGCTCCAGGAACTCTGTGCCCCATGCCCGGATCCCGTCTCCTCGTGGTTACTCGCGAGGAGCCAGGACAACACGCGACGCCCAGTCATGCGTTCCATGGTCTCGGGACCATCCCGAGATTGTGGAAAAAGTGGGCTAAAGGGGTAGGGCGATAGCCCAGGCCAAGGGAGGGATCATCCCTCCCTGCTCCCAGGATCCCCTGTGCGTCATGTGAACGCACAGGGATGATACCGGGGCGATCCCCGGGATATCGCCCCATCTAGCTATGCCCATAGTTTTTCTTATACGAAATAGGGATGCAATGTTTAATTGGTTGTTTAGATTAGCTGATTAAAAAAAAACTTTGATCAATTAAAAAGATGCTCCTGATTTATCAGGAACATATTTGAAAAAGAGCCCATGCTGGGTAAAATCTAGTGGTACCTGCCCACCAATGGATTGGACACTGCTGGTGGAACAGATTCCATCTCCATGCTGAAGCCCTTTGGCTTCACATTGGCAAACTTGTACTTTTGTCTTACCTGGAAATGAGGTACTGGTAAGTATAAGTGGTGCTTTCAGGATATTTTCATCAATGGCCTGATAGGTAGCAATGAACATGTCAGACTAAAGCTTGTTGTTGCTCATTATAACAGCTGGATATTTGCAGAATAGTTGATTGTCTAGGGATTGTCCAGATGGGAATGTGGTTTCTCTCTGCTGTGTTGATCCAGATGTGAGGGAGGAAGCACCAAAGAAAAATGACACCATTTAGAGCAAGAATTATTCTCTTGTGAACTGTGCTACCTGTTTTGGTCACTGATCTCCCATTAGACCTAGCAGGGATTACCTCTGGGCTTCTCATGTGGCTCATAGGTGTCAACAAAGCCAGCCCTACCATTAGGCAGGGTGAAGCGCAAGCCTCAGGCAGCAGATGCTCAGGGACAAGTAAAGTATTGGAGGACAGAGTATGCTACTCAGCCTGCCCTGTGTCCCCTAAGCTAGCTTGCTGCCCTCAGGTGCAATGAAGGATCCAACTGATTGCTGTTGTTGAAGTAAGATTCAACTGTGAATCCAGTCCAGTTGGCTACTGTTCATGGAATGGGTGGTGCCATCTTGCCCTTTGCTTCAGGCAGTAAAATATCTTGGGCCGGCCTTGCATCTCAGGCACATCAATCAGCTCAAGAGAACAAAAGCCTTCTGGAAGCAACCATGTAGCCCAGTCCCACTGATTTTCCAATAAAATATAGAATGTGTGGCATGCTAATACAAGAGCGTGTTCTAGCATGTGGCTAGATGCAGAGAGCGCATAGATTTAAAAACAACAAACCAAACAGATGCTAACCATTCTTGATTAGCTGCATGATGTTCCTGGCAATCCATCATTTGAATGGATACTTTGGAAGGGCTTATATGTCTTCTTTTTAATAAATTACCAGAATTGCGATAGATATGGCTATAAATAAAGCCATCATAAAACCTGAAGAAGAGTTATATCACCCTGATGAAATGTCGAGTTAGGATTATGGGCACACCCAGTCATTTGGTTATTTGAGCCTTGGATGTGTATGGTTCTCTGGACCCAAAGAGTAGTCCATATGCTGTGCTTCTGTAATTTGAGAACTTGGTTTCCCACATTCTCAAATGTGGAAATCGTCAGAAGCCTAGTACAACTTCTCAAAAATGCTTTTTTCGTGGATTCTATGTTATGGATTCCGCTTGTGCTAAAAGCCTTGTAATTTACACAATTCCTCCATTTATTTATTTATTGCATTTATACCCCGCCTTTTTTCCTCCAAGGAACCCAAGGCGGCGTACATAAGCCTCCTCCTCATTTTAGCCTCACAACAGCAACCCTGTGAGATAGGCTGGGCTGAGAGTTTGTGACTGGCCCACAGCCACCCAGTGGGTTTCCATAGCTGAGTGGGGACTAGAACCCAGAACTCCCGACTCACAGTCCAACACTTTAGCCACTACACCACACTATCATTCTCCCCCAATCATTATTGATTACACACCAAACATTAATTTGTTTTGCGGTGGTCTTGTATGCACATTATCAGCACAGCACTGAAGATTTTAGGACTACTGCGCAGTTGAAGGTATCAGTGCAGAATTCTCAGTTTCTTTATGCTTTGTTTGTGTTAACTGCATTTAAAATAAAGGAGGAGAAAGAAATCTGAAGATCAAAAGGTGACTGTAAAGCTTGCCATTTTACTGAAGTGAGAAATACTTGACAACACGTCTTTGATTAGTTCATAATGGCGAGGGAAGATGACTATCGAGGGGCATGATAGAGGTTTATAAAGCTACGTATGGGCTAAAGAATGTGAGCAGAGAGAAGGCTTTCCCTTCTCTTTCCCACAATACTAAAAATTGGGGGTCACCTAATTAAATTGATTGATAGTGGATTTAAAATAGTCTCAAAGATGGCAGTTCTTCACACAAAGAGTCCTACATTTATGGAACTGGCTGCCACAAAATGTGCTGATGGCCATGGCTTTAAAAGCAGATTAAGAAAAATTAACAGAGGATTAGTTTATCAGAGGATGTTGACCATGAGAATCAAATGCAACCTCCCTGTTCAGGGGCATCAGAGCACGAAGAACCAGTCCATGGAATCCAGAATCTTATTGTGCTTCCTAGAAGTCAATAGTTATGATGTTCAGGGGCAGCAAGGTTAGTATTCTCCTCTCTGGTGAGATAAATGTCTCTTCCTATGCCCCAGCATCTTCAGATGATCTTGTAGGACCCTCCTTCATCTTTTGATTTTACAAGTTAAATCATCAGTATGTAAAGTGGCCATTTGTCCTACTTTACAGAGGACAATCCACTGTTTGCGGGGTTGTCAGAGAATGGTCTTCTATTTGAAGAGCTGTCTAGACCAAGTTCATTTTTAAGGTAAAGAACCATAAGAAGGGAGTGAAGGAGTGTTGAAGTTGCCCAACAACAGCTAGCACCTGGAGAGCAGGCTGACAGCAGATCTTGTAGTTACAGTCTCTCTCCCTGCCCTCTTCCGGGTGAGATGTACTGTATTTCCATTTCCATTATTGTTTCTAAATGTGCATCTACACATGTAGCTTTGTTTATGCACATTTAATATAAATTGGAGTCCTCCTTTATTCTCTATTTTGGTGATGCATCAGTGTAGTCCTGAGGCTATAGAATGACTTAACGATGAGGTTTGTTTGTGCACCTCTCTTTTGGCCTTTTAAGGAGGAAAACGTGCGGTCATTTAGAACATGAGGGATGTAAAAGCAAGGCTGCATTATTGTTTTGTGGGCTTGCTGAGTTTGGTGATGGGTGAAGTGTTTATTTGATTTGCTGGCCCCTGTTATAGCGATTATAGTTTTAGGTTGTTGCTGCTATTTATTAGAGGATGTTTGAATTTTCATGCTAAAAGATAGGCTGTGAAGCAGCATCCATCATACCCTGGAAATGTGGGTGTATACATAGGAGAGTTTGGTGGGCAACCATAACAACTTGTATATAATATGGCATGTAAGTCCTTTCCAGTATAAGGGAGAAACAGCTCTAAGGATCCAGGTCAGGATAGTGAGTGTCCAAAGACAGTGGAGCACGCCCACCCTCACCTTGTATGTGTAGAGTGACCATATGAAAAGGAGGACAGGGCTCCTGTATCTTTAACAGTTGTATAGAAAAGGGAATTTCAGTGGGTGTCATTTCTATGAATGCAGCATCTGGTGCAATTCCCTCTTTATCACAACAGTTAATGCTGCAGGAGCTATACTAGAGTGTCCAGATTTAAAAGAGGGCAGGGCTTCTGCAGTTTTAACTGTTGTGATGAAGAGGGAATTTCACCAGATGCAACGTGCATACGACTGATACCTTCTGAAATTCCCTTTTCAATACAACTGTGAAAGATAAAAGAGCTCTGTCCTTTTCATATGGTCACCCTATGTAGGTGGCCATTAGTGCCAGGCTAATCTTTCACTGATCACAGGCTCTGATCATGGGTCCTTGATGGCAGGATTACTTTCACCAAGTCCAGGATTTTAGCACAATCTTCCCCAACCTGGTTCCCTCTCCATGTGTTGGGTTACCACTGGCTATTGGCCATGCTGGCTGGGGCTGATGGGAGCTGGCGGTCCAGCCATGTTGGAGAAGGCCGATTTAACATAAGACACCGCGAGGTTTGAGCACACAGAGAAGCAGGATTAAATAGATATTAAATGAAGTTGCATACTGAAAGGGAAGTAGGAAGGATAGGGGCAGGTGCTCACACAGCTACTTCAATATTACCATCATGTTTTCAAATAAGGGACTTCTAATATTTGGGAGTCAGCAGATTTTAAAATGACATCTTACAAAATATGCAGTTTTTAAAATACTTCATTCAGGAGTCATGCCCTTCTAGGCAAACTGCTAGCTGTGTAGAATTATGACCAGGTGGGAGCAAACCTGGCCAATGTGGTTTGTTCTCTGCCTTGTTACGAAATCCTCCTTCCTCATACGGATCCTGCCTTCCGCTTCAGAGTCCTGTGATTAGGTTTATAATAACCCAGAGGGGAGAGATGACTGCTGTGACCTTGTATTCGTGGAAAATACGGGGGAAATTGGGAAAAGCAGGGAGGAGCTCGGTGAAAAGAATTAATGAAAGCCTGGCACCATTGTTCCAAAAAGCCACTTCTCACCAGGTACATCTCTGAACTGCAGGTGTTGTAGACGTAGCACAAATAATCATAATAAAAATAAAAAATGCTCCCAGGCCTTTTGTTAAGCCAGCACTGCAGGTGCCCAAAGGATGGAGGATTCAGTAAAAACAACCAATGATGGAACATTCAGTTAAAAAACACATCCCAAATGACAAAGTAGATTCTAACTCCACAACAACAGAGTTTATCTCGTTTTCATGGAAACACATTTCCATAAGAAAAGATTTCGCAGGATGCAGCAGCACTGACAGTTTAATGCTGGCACACTGCTGGATGGCTGTAGGAAAGAGCATAGCTACATACGTTCTAATAGGCAGCTGGACCAATTGCCTCTTTCAAGGGTAGCATCCTCCCCCATTCTCACTCATTTAATGCACAGAAACAGGGGATGTCTGCTCACTCTTCTCTGTGTGGCACAGCAAAGAAGAACAGCAGTAATTCAATCCCCACAGATGCTGACATGCAATCCTCAGCAGCAAAGGGCCCTTCTTCAGCAGTTTTGAAAGGTAAACACACCCTTATTTAGTCTCACTGGTTCTGTGTGACAGGCATAACTAGTGCTCTCTGGATGACACCCACACTTGCCTTGGAAAGAGTTCCCACTGATTTCAGGTATGTTTTGGATGACAGCTCACAGGTGCGAAAGTGCATTGCAAAAATGATTCCACAAGTCCTTACTTTACCCAAGTAGGTAAGAGAACATTATTATTAACAAATGAAAAGAGTGGAATGATGGCTAGAGCGAAGTTGGCAGAAAACGCAGAATGAGTCTGACTGAACAGGGCCCAGAATCCCTTGAAGGTCTACTCTGTTGATGATGGCGAAGAAATAATTCTTCTCAGCTGCTATTGTGCCTGCCAAAGTCATCAAACAAAGCTTTTTCAGGTGGTCATAGGGCTATTACATTCTAGCCCATAAGAAAAAAACCATACATCCCCTGATAGGCCATTGTTGACCAATCTGAACAACACGATGTAGACAAAATTGCTCATATCTGGACTGATGTCAGATTGGGATGTCATATTTGGTCTAGGTCCAGTTGATGTAACTTTGACCTCTGCTTGTCCAGTTATTATCATTATCACTTACTCTGACTTTTTTGGCAGCGGAGGCTTGTCACAGCCCATGGCATCCCCTGATTGGTCACCAAGGCCTGCACAGAGAAGGGGCTGAAGCTCAGGAGAGCCCTGTGCCCCGTGGAAAATAATAAATTTAAAAAATGGAGGGGATGGGGAGGAGAAGCACAGGGCCTGTGCCTCTTTAAAAATTAAAAATAAAAGAACGGGGGGGAGGGGAGGAATGGGGCCCATTCTTCCCCCCTTTTTAATTTTTTATGATCCTATCTGGTGATCAGCTGCGCAGATACAGATAATAAAAATAAAAAGGGAGGAGGAATGGGCAGCCAGGAGGAGGTCAGAGGGAGGAGAGGTGGTTTGGGCACCCAGTGTTCCTCTCCTTATCCTCTTGGCTGACCCTGGCTACCTAGTTCCTGCTCCCTCATTCCTTTCCCCCTCAGCGCCCTGGGGAAAGTTCACACTTGAGTTCCTTCCCATGCAAATGCCAGGAAAGAACGCAAGTGTGGGGGCCTTGCAGCACCAAAACACCACTGTCGAGATGAGGGCGTGGTGACTTCTCAGCTGCAGGGATTTCTGGATGAGGTGGATTTTCTAGATTTATTTCAATCTGGATTCAGATATGATTATGGGATGGAGACTGCTTTGGTTGCCACTTGCCTTTGTTGGATAATCTACACCGGGAAGTGTACAAGAGGAGTGTGTCCCTCTTGGTTTGGTTGAACCTCTCTGCTTTCCTCTGCCATTGACCTTGGTATCTTCCTGAGCCCTCTGGCTGGGATGGGACTTGGAGGAAACTTTTTATGGTTGCTCTGGTCCTTCTTGCAGGGGTGTTTTCAGAACGTGGTGCTTGGGGACTCCTGTTAGACAACACGACCAATGGCCTATAGTAGGGTGACCATATGAAAAGGAGGACAGGGCTCCTGTATCTTTAACACTTGTATTGAAATAGGGAATTTCAGCAGGTGTCATTTCATCTGGTGAAATTTCCTCTTCATCACAACAGTTAAAGCTGCAGGTGCCCTGCCCTCTTTTAAATCTGGTCACTCTAGTATAGCTCCTGCACCTTTAACTGTGGTGATGAAGAGGGAATTTCACCAGGTTCTCCATATATACAAATGACACCTGCTGAAATTCCCTTTTCTATGCAACTGTTAAAGATACAGGAGCCCTGTCCTCCTTTTCATATGGTCACCCTAGCCTATAGCAGGGGTGTACAACTTGTGGCCTAGGGCCTTTACTGCCCTGATCCCCCAACCCCGACACCACTGTTGAAGCCTCCCACCCACTTCCACACTGCCTTTACTCTCTACTCCTTCCTCCTAAAAGCTGACTGGCCCCAGCTTTCCAGGATTCTAGGCAGCCTTTCTCAGTTCTACCTGGCAATAGCAGCAATTGAGCCTGGGGCCTTTTGCCTGCAAAGCATGGGCTCTACCACTGAGCTGTGGCCCTTCTCCAAGTGAATAAATCATGCACAGACTGGGTTCACACAACACGCTAATCCATGAACAATCCATGATGGGTTAGCGAGGTGTCTGTGAGATGTCCTCCCCACCCCCATGGTGGGTTAGCATGTTGCCTGTCATGCAGTGCGGGTTATGGAGATCGCCTACAGAGCTGCTTGGAAAGGGCGGCCAAAAAGATTGCCACTGCTCTGCTTCTCTTGAGCAATCTCTATTCCCACCACATACCTGGACAGGAGAACTACAGGAGGAGAATGGGCAAGGGGCAGGGATGAAAAAAAACACTACTCTGGGTAACTTGTGTGCCTGATCTTCTGATGGGAGCACAGTAGGTTGTTTGCATAACCACCTACCCAGTGTAGTTTTCCACCCACCATGGGTTAGCATGATGTGTGAACCCCGCCGTAGAAAGAAAGAAAGAAAGAAAGAAAGAAAGACCACATTCCATAAAGATAGCTATGTTAGTCTGTTGTTTTGTGACATTATAAATACCAATTTACTATGGCATAAACTTTCACAGGCTAGAGTTCACTTTGTCAGATGCATAAAATATTATCTTTAATGTACAGGTATATGTATTTGTATGGATATGGTTATATCAATACACACACACAGGGACTGGTAGTGGCAAAGAGGAGGATATTATTCAGAAATGAAGCCAAAAGGCTCAGCTACGCAAGAGAAAGGTGTGTCACATTACTGGCAGGACCCTGTTTACCCAGTTCAATTCAATGCATTGCCACAATTTCTTACTTCAGGCTAAAACATTTGTCCTTAAAATCTAAAATAATTAACACACTGGGCAAGCTTCCAAATCAACCGGACATCTTTATAATGACCTATAAACAACTGCAGTTTGGAGTAAACAATAACTACTGATCACATAGAACAATGCTTTTGGGGACTACCTGCATTCACCCATGAAAACATTAACTCCCTCAAGTCAATTAACTGGAAATTCCTAGGTGTAACTAAATATTGTTCTGGGTCTAGGATTTGAGAACTATTTGTGACCCTATCCCACCGTACAGTTGTCCTAAGATAAACTTTGGGAGAACATTTGCATGGTGCAAAACTTTGAATCAGCCAGAAACCTTTTCATACAAACCACTTCCTTCATGGTAACTGAGGGCAGATCAACACCTCAGCTAACTGGAATGTGATCCCAGCGACAAAGTGCACTTTTGTTTAGTGTTACAAGATCCTACTTAGATAAGAGTTTGCTGCATTCCATCAGCGCTAGCCTTCCGCTCAGAGACGATCCAAGAAGTAACCCCGTGCCCTGGGTTTTAGTGTGGCCATGTGTCCTATTTTACAAAGGGCTGTGCTCTGTTTGAAGGGCTGTGCTCTGTCTGATTTAAATATGAAGGAAGGAAGAACAGGGGCCCTGAAATTGCCCATCAACAATTTTTAGCTCCTGGATAACAAACTGAACAGGCAGGAAGATAAGTTAGCCCGTCACAGTCTTAACCACTATGGTGTGATGTATTGCATTTCTATTTAAATTATAGTCATAATTACCAATAGCCAAAGCTCTCTGGGCAGTTATACATCGACATATGTACATTTCATGCAAATCTGTGTCCTCTTTTTTCATGATGTCCAACTGTCTGTTCCAGTTAACCCACTTCCTTATTTATATTCTACATTTAGATTCTTCCCACCCTCTTCCACAATCCTCAAGGTGGCTTATGCCAGAATTCAGTGAAATCTATTTTGGCTCTTTTACCTACAACTCCAAGGCCTATCAGCCAGAGCTAAGAGCAAAATAGTGGCTCAGGGGGAAGACATGCCCTTAAAATTAAATAATAGGTTGCCTCTGAGCACATGTTCAGGCCAGGAACTGAGCTCACAGTCTCTTCAAGGAAAAATCTACTTCTTCTTTTCCCTCAAGCTAACTTTCAGCAGTCTAATGTATTTTCTTACTACATATTTTAGTTGTTTCTATTGTTATACCCTAGAGAGCTGGATAGTTTTGCCAAGCGATGACAAATCAGTTAAAGGTCTACCAACAGATCTCAATCTACCTTTCCCTGCTGCTGCCATAGTCCAGTTTATACAACAAAAATACAATAAGGCACAACAAAGACAGCCCTTTCCGTTGTGGCACCAATGTTCTGGAACTCCCTCCCAAGTTAGGTCTGTCTGGCTCATCTTTATTTACCTTCTGACATGTTCTATTTGGGCTTTGGGGTATTTTACTGAATTGGTTTAAGTGCTGTGTTGCATTGTCTATTTGTTTTCATCTTGCAGCTTATAACATTTGGATAGCTTTTATATTAAAGGAATCTAGTTATTTGCTTTGATAGTCTGGTAAATGGAACAGCAGGGTACAAATGATTGGAAATCAATCAATCAATCAATCATGTATGGCCATCAAAACAATAACATCGTTCAGGAGCTGCTTCGGCTCACTCAATGGGCTTGAGCTGATCTAATAGATTTGTTTATTTTCTGATCCATTTAGAAACTTCTCTTAAGGCTAAAATAGACACGACTAAATATGTCTTCAGCTGCAGGTTTTTTAAAATGCAAATTGTTTCAACTGCGGGGTATGCACTTACAATGAACTGGGTCAGAGCAGGAATTTAACTCTTTTTTTCCTGCTATGTGTACATTTCATGCAAATCTTAAAGAAAAACCCTTCTTTGAAGTTAGTATTTATATTGAGAGGAAATCCCCTATTAGTACTGCAGCTGATGACTCGCCTATGTCCTCCCCAAAACATCCAGTTCACACATGGTTGAGAGTCTGGACGTGCAAATCAGTAAAACCCGAGCAAGTTGATGTTCTCTGATTTCGACTTTGGAGCCTGTTCCTTGACTCATGTCCGTATTGAGTTGCGAGCTCTGTGTGTATGTGGAGGGGCCTGCACAAAAATTGTGCATATTTTCACATTCATTTCCCCACCCCCCAAATGTATGTATCAATTATGTGCATTTTAAAATGTACACATTTTTACTCGTTGTCTAAAGGTGCTTGTGTGCATTTTCCAAATGTATGCATTTTTATGTACATTTTTCAAATGCATGGGTTTATTGAACACACTTTGTTCTTATTGTACAAATCACATTGCAAGCTCAGAAAAACACAGACTTCAGGCCCTGGATTGTGTTCAGGTCCACATTTGGTTCTGGGGGACATGAATTGGATAAATTCTGGGGGTGGGGGGGAATGAACTTAAATTATTTTTCACCCATCCTAGTTGAGAGCTGCCTTCCCCTTCCTCCTGTAGCGTGTGTTTAAATACAGATGTGGCAAATAGGTTCTTTGAATCTATCAACAAACATATCCTGCATCTCTCAACCTATTTATTTTATTTATACCTTCCTTTTGGGGAAGATTCCCATATACATTCAGTCATGTGGGAGGTATCCATGGTATGATCCCACATAGCTGGGAAATGTGTGCAAATGCTCCCATCTTGAGGGTAGGAGATGCTTTCTTGTGATATGATCCCATGCCACTGAAGGCTGTGTGCACGTATGCGCAAATAATCCAATCACTTGGGTGGGACGGATCACAAGGATCTTTCCCACCAAATCAGCACCCTTCCTTTGGGCAGTTAGTCAACCAGGTGCTGGGAAAGGTCCATGTGATTTGATCCACCCATGTAGCTGGATTATTTGCGCATCCCCCTAACCCCAGTGGGATGGGATCACATCACAAGGAAACAGCTCTCAGGTGCGTATGACTACATCTGTGATAGGGACCTGTGAGCATTTTACATTGGATGACCTATGCCCAATGACCTAGTCGTTGCCCAAGCTGACCAGTGTAAATGTAACCACATAACAGCATTATCAGCTTCCAAATATTTGTCCCTCATTTGGAGTCTTGTGAATTTTTCGTGATAACTGCAGCATATACTTGTGGCAAATTATTCAGATGTCATGCCAAGGTGAGAGGCATTCTTGGCCTACAGTGTTAACATTTTGGTTAAAGTTTAGTAGATTTACCAAGACATTAATAACTGAACTCAAAATAACTTGATTATACACTAAGGTATATTTATTTATTTACAACATCTCTCAAGTTCCACATCTAAGGCAAATTCTGGAGCAGTGAACATTAGGGTAAAACTTCAAAAAAGAGGAAAAGATTAAAATAATAATAATAATAATAATAATAATAATAATAACAACAACAATAATAATAATAATTTCTTACCCCCCTCTCCATTTTGATTGAGGCGGGGAACAACAGCAAATCTAAATACATAAAACTGAATTAAGAACATAATATACATTGTTAAAATATCCTTAAAACATTCTAAAAACATCCTAAAATTGTCCTTTTTAAAACAGAGTACCAATATTATGATTTTAATGACTCTAATCAAATGACACCAGCTATGTACAATAGATTTATTTATTTATTTATTATTTATTTATTTATTACATTTTTATACCGCCCAATAGCTGAAGCTCTCTGGGCGGTTCACAAAAATAGATACAATATGAGAACACATTTAAGGACTTTCATTGAGCTTAAATTCAGCATAAACATGTGACATTCCTTTCCCCTTTCCCCCCACTTTAAACCGGACATAAACCCAAAGAAAACAGTGCAATTATTCCTAACATCCTGATGGTATTCAAGGCCGGTTAGCTTGACATCTGTTCCAGGTAAATTGGTTGAAAGCATTATTAAAGACAAAATTAGTAAGCATATAAAAAGGCAGGTCCTGCTGAAGAAGAATCAACACGGCTTCCACAAAGGCAAGTCCTGTATCACTAATCTACTAGAATTCTTTGAGAGTGTCCACAAACATATAGACAAGGGTGATCTGGTGGACATGGTTTACTTGGACTTCCAAAAGGCTTTTGATAAAGTCCCTTACCAAAGACTCCTGAATAAACTTAGCAGTCATGGAATAAGAGATGAGGTCCTCTTATGGATCAGTAACTGGTTAAAGAATAGAAAACAGAGTAGGAATAAATGGTCAATTCTCCCGATAGAAGGAAGTAAATAGTGGGGCCCCACAGGGATTGGTATTGGGACCAATTATTTTCAACTTGTTCATAAATGATCTGGAATTAGGAGTGAGCAGTGAAGTGGCCAAGTTTGCTGACGACACCAAATTATTTAAATTTTTTGAAACACAGAGGGATTGTGAAGAGCTCCAAAGGGATCTCTCCAAGCTGGGAGAGTGGTCATCCAAATGGCAGATGTGGTTCAATGTAAGCAAGTGTAAGCTGATGTACATTGGGGCAAAAAACCCCAGCTTCAAGTATAACCTAATGGGATCTGAGCTGGTGATGACCAAACAAGAAAGAGATCTTGGGATTGTGGTGGACAGCTCGATGAAAATGTCCACCCAGTGTGCATCTGTTGTAAAGAAGGCAAACCCCGTGTAAAGAATTATAAGAAAAGGAACTGAGAATAAAACGGCCAGTATCATACTGCCCTTATACAAATCTTCTATGGTGCGACCACACTTAGAATACTGTATACAGTTCTGGTCACCACACCTAAAAAACGATATTTTAAAGCTGGAAAAAGTGCAGAAAAGGGCAACTAAAATGATTAAGGGGCTGGAGCATCTACCCTATGAGGGAAGGTTATATCAACTCGGATTGTTTAGCTTGGAAAAAAGGCTATGAGGAGACATGATAGAGATGTACAAAATTATGCACTGTTTGGAGAATGTGGATAGGGAGACATTTTTCTCCCTCTCTCAAAATACTAGCACATAGGGTCATCCCATGAAGCTGATTGGTGGGAGATCCAGGACAAATAAAAGGAAGTACTTCTTCACACAGCACATAGTGAAATTATAGAACTCACTACCACAAGATGTAGTGATGACCACTAATTTGGTTGGCTTTAAAAGGGGATTGGATAAATTCCTGGAGGCAAAGGCTATCAATGGCTACTAGCCCTGATGGTTGCGTGCTACCTTCAATATTCGAGGCAGTAAGCCTGTGTGTACCAGTTGCTGGGGAACATGGGTGGAAGGGTGCTATTGCACCCACTCTCCTGCTTGTTCATCCTTAGCCGATGGCTGATTGGCCACGGTGTGAACAGAGTGCTGGACTAGATAGACCCTTGGTCTGATCCAGCATGGCATTTCTTATGTTCTTAAGGCTACATACAGTATATCTACTAGGCATAGTCCACCCAGATATCAAAACACATTTTATGGTGCTAGGTCTCATTGATTTGATGCAGCATGCTTATGAACAGGATTTCTTAGGATTGGGGCTTAACAATGTAACTTGACACCCATTTTATAATTTTGAAGGACTCTTCTAAGTAGTTTTGTTTAATAAAACAAGGACTACGAGTACCCAGTTTTGTGTTATAGAAGAATGATAATAATAATTAGTTAAGTCAGTTCCAGGTATTGTTTATGTGCTCGATTCCAAAACATCTTTGCTTCCTCTTACGCATTCAGTGCCCAAAGCTATCTGATTATTTTTATTTTTGCATGTCAGATTGAACAAAACAAGAGAAATGAACAGCAACTGCAAAAGCCATGAGGAAGGAGGGGGGCAGTCATGATGGTAATTTCTGCCTTATATTTTCCCTCAGAAGAGGAGACATTCATGGTGTAGGCTGGTGGCTGTTAAATGGTGACCCTTCAAATGGGAATCTAGGGGTTGTTGGAAGCTCTGTCATCTTTGCCCAGTGGAAAAGGCAATGCACTCATGATATTCCCTTGCAGGGGATGTGGCTATTTCCGATGCCAGAGCGTAAGGCTGAGGCCTTTATTCAGCCGGTCTGAGGTCCTAATAATTTGATCTCCATGGCTTCTCCTCCCACCATATTGTCCGCTTAAATAGAGATAATTTCTGATTGGTCTGATTGCATCTTGACACCTACAAGGTTGATTGCAGCACCACTGATTTGATGAATATGAGGGACTGTTTAGGGCTCATGTAATGGGGGGGGGGGGGAAGGAGGGAGGCTTAATAAAATCCACAAAAGCTCCAGTTCTTGATTCACCCCAATTTTAGCCAATACATTCCCACCACACACCGGCCTTCTATAAACAGTAAAGGCCATCATATAAGCAAAAGCAGTCAAGTGTGTATATGTGTGTTAGGGCTGGACCGTGCATAGGCAGCAATCAGAGGTGAGACAGTGACTGAGTTTTTACAACATGCTAACCCACAATCAGTGGTTGGCTGTGAGTTGTTGTTGAACTGTGGGTTGTTGAACCATGGGTTACAATGTTGTCTGAACGCAGGACATTTTCTGCAGGGTGGCTTGTTAACCATGCAGTGTGACTTACTTTTATCAAACAAGCCACATGGATTGGGTTTGGACTATCAGCAGGATAAACAACACATTGAGGGTTGTCCCCATCCCCCATGTTGTACCAGTTACACATCCAGAATTTCCCTAACTTCCTGTGCGCATTGCAGTTTCCTGTGTCATAGGAACCCAACATGCAGCAGGAGTGGCTTGCAGTAGTGGTTGTGGGATGGGTGAGAAGCTATTCCTGTCACACCATGTTCAGATGATATGGAACAGGCCAACCTGCGTGGGTGGTCATTCCAGGGCCTGAAGGTACTTCACTGAAAATCTGTCCCCTATAGTCCAATGACTCACCACATAGGGCAGCTGTCAGATGACCTCTGTTCCTCCCAATTTGAGTATTGGCACCATCCCATATTAAGGGGGAGTGCAATGGGTTTTCTTCAGGCAAAAGTTAACAAGAGTTTAAGTGCAACTTCTGGAAAGAGCATCTATCTCAACGTTCTCAGATCTTTTAAAATGTCAATTTAAACTTTCTCCACTTCCATCGCACTAGCTTTGGCAGTCATCACACACATTGGGTTTCATTGCTTTTTCTAAAGGAAGTTGCTTCATCGTCTTAGTGTTGCACAGTTGCATCTGACTAATTGCATCTCTCCGTGCTTCCCAAGTAACGACACTCACATGCAGGCTAGACTTTTTAACCCAACCTTCCCCAACCTGATGCCCTCCAGATGTTTTGAACTCCAACTCCCATTAGCCCCTGCCAGTATGGCCAATGGTCAGGAAAGGCTGATCTAATCAAAAGTATGCTTCTCTAATCATTCTGATGCTCCCCACTCAATGCCCTATACTGGCCTGATCTGAGTATGGTTATGCCACAATGTTCCTTATTTCCAGAGCCAGTGTGATATAGTGGTTAGAGTGCTGGACCAGGATTCAGGAGATCTGGATTCTAATCCCCACTAGGCCATGAAGCTCACCGGGTGACTTTGGGCTAGTCACTGACTGTCTCAGCCTAATCTACATCACAGGGGTGTTGTGAGGATAAAATTGAGAGGGGAAGGACTATGTAAACTGGCTTGGGTTCATTACAAGAGGAAAAGAGGTGGGATATAAAATAATAATAATAATGAAAAGTCTTAAAAGGGGGTGACTCATTTGTAAAGTGCCAGACACCAAGTCTTCATGCCTGCTGGGAAGACACACCCACTAACTAGGAACTCTGCCATTCCAGGTATGTGTGGACAATAGTTACTCAATTCAATGACCAATTTATGAGCGTTCATTTGGGCACGTATTCAATGGCAATTACAAATATTACTTCACACATTGCAGGGCAGAGCCGGGGTACTGAAAATAGGCACCACACCAGGGCTAAGCTCTAGTAATCCGTTACAAATGACATCTTGTGGTTCCAAGTCTGTAACGCCTTTAATCCATTTGTGATTTGTCCTCCAAAGTCCTCCCCCGCCATCTCTCCACCGCCTAAATGAACTCGGAACAGTGTTTCAGTCTCACAACAACCCTGAGAGGTAGGACAAGCCGAAAGCAGGCTTGCCCAGGGCCAAGAACTACCCACGTCACAGGTGAGTAGGAACTGGGACGTCGGGGAGGTGTGATTGGTTGCAGCGCCACGTTTGAACCTATATTGCGGGGCGTGGGGAGGGCCAAACCCGGACTCGCACCTTGGCGACATGTGAATCGATTCCCTCCGTTTAATTTCGCCACCCCAACGTGGAATTGGGGGTCGGGGAAGCGTTCGCCGAGAGCCCTCGCGGCTCCATTAGAGCGGGCTTGGCGGGTGTCGCGTCCCCTTCTCGCAACGAAGCGGGTGGGCTGGAGGGAGAAAAACGCCTTGTGTGGCGCCTCAGCAATGCAACTATGCCCGCTTCCCTCCAACACACACACACACACACACACACCCGGGTTCTCAACACCCATCCCCTTCACACCCCAGGAATGCAACTATGGCTGCTTTCCCCCCGAAACACACACACCCCGCTTCTCATTTGCCTCGCGCCAGAAAGGGGGAAACGTTCCCGCCTCTTGGCACACGCCTGCAGCGGCTGGCGCCCTTTCCCGCCTCCCGGCCGCACAACAGCGGCAGCCCGGGCCAGGCAGCTGTTCCCACCTCCTCGTGCCTGGCAGCCCCGCCCCGCCCCGCGCGGGCCGCCTGCCAGCCGAGCCTCCCCCCGCAGCCCCCTCCCTCCGCCTCCCTCCCTCCCTTTGCCTCTCCCTGCATGTGCAGAACGAGCCGACTGAAACGTGGCCCCTCCTCTCCCCCACGTCGACCCCTCCCTCCTCCCTCCCCCGCCAAAGACGAGGCCGAGCTGGTGTTTTTCCACTCAGCAGGATGGGTGATGCTCAGCGCTCCCTCATTAGACAACAGACACGAGAGGTCAGGAAGAAAGCGCTTATAAATTACCGTTTCCTCCTTCGCAGCCCGGTTAGTCCGCCTTGCCGCTCTCCCCGGGACGCATAGGACAGACCCACGGACGGCTAAGACGCTGGACAGCTACCTGGACAGAGAGGAGCCGCTGCTACAGGTACCCAGGCTCCTTGACGGTGGTTTTGGAAAGCAGAGAAAGGCAGGCAGGCGGGTGGGCGCCCGGCCACCGCCGCCTCTCCCCTTCCCTCGCTCGCTCGCTCGCTCGCTCTCCCTCCTCGCATTTGGGAACAAAGGAGGCAGGCATATGGATCTCCTCTCCCGTGTCATTGACTGAAGACGAGGACCGGCTCCTTGGGAAGCAGCACGAGCGTTTCCTTTCTTCGGGGCTGGCTCCTGGAGAAAGAGCTGGGTCTGCTGAAGGAAAGGGACGCTTGTGCTTCTTTCTTCTCCGGGGCCATCCCTCAGTCAAGGTGGGAAGGAAGAAATCCTTGCACCAGGATTTTTGCCAGGTTTCAGCCTGAGCATCACCCCCCACCCCACCCCGCATCTTCCCTTCCTTTTACCTGCTTCCCCCCTTCCTTTTTTTTTTTTTTTTAGCCGGCTTAAGAGATTTGAAATTTGTTGTCCAACGCCATGTAGTTTTAAGGTGCATTGCTTCTCTCTGTATGTGTGCGTGTGTTTAAAGAGAGCATGGCGGTGTTCCTTTTGTCTGCTTTTAAAAAAATGTGCCTGCATGTGCACCTTTCTAGTTAGGCTGTGTGGGTTCGTTTCGTAGCTTACCCCCCTTCCTCTCCCCCCCATTCGTCACCCTTTAATACCTTGTGTTAACTTTTAAATGACATATATAACAGCTAAATGATATCAGCCACTTGTGTGGTAACGTCTTCCGCCTGATTTAGTGCGTTTTCTGCCTTTGTATGTGCGAACATGTGCTTGTCTCCCCACACCCCGCACCCCTCCTGCTTCCTCCTCCATGCAATGTGTGGTTAAATTATATTTTAAGCACGCGGCTCGCCTTAAAAAAACCAGTTAGAAAAGACAAGCCTCAAGCATTGCTACACAACTGATGCTGATGCGCCTATAACTGGACTACAATAGCCTTCTAGCAAATTTATTTCATTCGTTGTCTCATTTTCTTGGAGGGAGATGGTGAAAGGAAAAGAAATGGATTGTGATATTCTTGGAAAGTTTGCTGGCAAGAATTGAACCTGGGGCACACTTCAGTGTAAATTTGCATCTCTGTTGCTGAGATCAGAAGCCAGCACTAAGGGATGAATATTCATCTGTTGTATGATCATTTAACAAAAGGGGAAGCATACAGACTTTTGAGACAGCACCATCTAAATTTCCATATAAGAACATAAGGAGGAAGCCACTTTGCATGCCTGTTAGGATCAGCAGATGGCCAATTGAGGATATAATCTTCTCTTTATATGTTTTCATTAACTGGAGAACAAAGTGTTCATTACCTATGAAGCCTGATTTTTGATAAAGGTGAATACATTCTGAACTAAACATGATGAAAAACATGTTTTGTTTTTTAAAAATCTTGTTACCAGTGCAACTTAATACTAAATACTTGGGAGGAAAACTGTTTTCTTTCAAATGTAACTTACTTGCAAATAATTATTGTTATGACTGCTTCTCTTTAGTTGTTCTAAAAATAATAAAGTGACATATACTTTGAAATGAAAAGCCAGGTGTGTTGCTGAAGAAAGAGAACTGCCTCTTTTAATACCTTCTCGAATCTCCCTGTGGCCCTTGCCAAGGTGAAGAGAGAGCTTTTCTTGTTTTCTTTTTTATTCTTAGCTACTAATTTTTAACCGTATCAGGAAAGGCATTAAGAAAGTGTGCCAAGAAAAGTCAGTTGTGTTTAATGTGCTATTTTGGTAGCCACTGTACTTTCTTGTCTCGAATGTTGGGCTGGCAAAATCAAACAGCTTTGTCTGAAGAGCCATGTAGTGGGCTGTATAATTTGGAGGTGTTGCCAACTAAGATTTTGTAAACTCTTGATTATTATTTTTTAAAAGTGCTTTCAGTGAATGAACTTTTTTAAAAATATGTATGGGGTGATTCATGCATAATGTTTGAAGGGAAAACTGCAAACCAGTCTAGGCCAAACCTTTTGTGTCCTTGGAAAATGAGTGAATATCTAGATTTGTATTTGGGTGAATACAAATAACCTTTTGGCAGAATTTGGCTTTAGAGGAGTGTGATGGAAATATTTACGTAAAAGATGTTGCTTATAAGTTGATCTCTTACAGTAGAAAACCAGAATGGATTTTAGGTTGTACCTGAGATGAGCTCGTCATATACCGTAATAACAGTATCATTTGCTTAAGTTAAATACTTAGAGTGAATGAATTCTGCAGAGAGAAATAACTGGCCAGTAGACCAGTTTTTCTTTCTAGTTTATATTTTAGCTTGTTCTTCTTTCATCTACCCAACCTTATAGCCTTTTTTAAAAACAACAACATTGGCTTTCTTTTGCTTTTCAAGCCTTAGACCCTTTTGTTCATTTTGCCAAGGACTCCGTCTTTCATTTTCCATTCCCACTTTCTTCTGCAGTTAATCTTCTTATAGCATTGCCACCCAAGAGTGACATAACTTTTGCCAGCATCGAAACCAGGTCTGGTGAACTACATCCTATCCTGTAGGGGGCAGAATGTGAGATGAGACAAACAAATACATTATTTTACTGAAAGCATGGAGAGAAGACAGAAAAAAGAAAACATTTTTATGTTGTTGCTTTGTCCTTGAGCTATATCATTGGTATGTTCCAACATGGAGATTTAGACACAACTAGCTTAAAAAAGCTCTTCGTTGCATTGGGCAGAACTGTGTGTGGTTCTAGGGTGCGGTCTAAAGAATATTAAGTTTATGCATTGCCAGAATAGAGCATTAGGAAATGATCAAACGTCCGGAAGTGTTAGTCTATGAGCCGATCATAAAATGAGAAGCTTTGGTTTTAGAGATATCAGGGACAGATTTTAGTGCAAAGCTGGAGCAACTTTGCTGAAGCTAATTTATGTTGGAGTAACTCTCTCTAATATACATTCAGTAATATCTGAATATTAATATTGTTTCTTTGTAATGATGGAATAAAGTATATTTAGGGGTCCCCTCCTCTTTTCTTATGGGAGAAGGAGAATGAGCTAGGACAGAAGAAGCTAATTACTGATTAATGAAAAAATGGAGAAACATCTGAGGAGAATATCAAAAACATATGAATGAGATATATGCCTGTCAGAATCTTGTTGCTTTAGTGGGGCTGGGATGAGAGAATGGGTCTCTTTCTGGGGGTTATTTCAGTGGCCGTTTGCCAAACCACTAGTGGAATCTCAAATATAGCCCACTAAAAGTTCAGAGGCAAACTTTGCATTACAGGAGGCATCTGTGATTGGATCTCCTGTTATTTTCATTTTTGATTAAATGCAGCAATGGGGGGCTGCCAGTTTGATTGATGAAGCAGTGCTGGGGAAGTAAGATGTTTATCCCTTTCCCAGTGCACTATTCTTCAATCACATTCATACTTCCTTTGTTTGCCCTGTGTGTGTGGGGGGGGGGAGGGAATGTGGGTACCGTAACATTTAATTTAGTCCTTGTTTTGTCTGCCAGGATTTCCCTCCTTTCCTATGAACCACCACTTAAAGCTGCCATAACTTCAGATCGTTTGTTGGATAGAGCCCACATGGTAGAATGCTAAGACAAGATTGTGTCATGCTCATAGGTGGGTGGTCAACCCGTATCATGGATGCCACAAGTTGTACAAGCCCTGGTAGCTGGTTACACTCCAGGATGTGAGCCATAGGAATGTTAGGTCTGGCAGTTGCATGGAGGCATGCAGCCAAATCTGTATGCTGCTGCCTGCTCCTTAGATTAGCAGGCTAGAGGCAAAACCACCCTAAGGCACTGGAGAAAGCATATATACAGCAGAATGCACTAGACTGGCACTGTCTCACACTTTGGACTTGACATGTGGTGCTTTTCCAAAAAGGTTGCTTATTAATGGTCTAACGGACCAAATCACTATAGTTGGGAATATAAAAAAATCTATCACTCTAGGAAAGATTGGATGGTGAACCTGGAGGTAGGCAAGTGATTGTCTTCTCTTGTAACATATGGATTGGTTTGCTTATTTGAGCTACCAATACCACTTTGCTAAAATGTTCTATACTTGAAAGCATCCCTCTGTAATATTTGCTCCTACTCTGTAGGAGTAGCATATTGGCCCTGTTCAGACAACACACTAAACCATGCTGCTTAACCACAAAATGGTTAACGGAATGCATGTATTCCATTTTGTGATTAAGCAGCATGGTTTAGCGTGTTGTCTGAACGGGGCGAGTGTCATCTGTGTAATGGCAGATAGGCCCAGTTAAGAGGTAGTGGTGAGGTTGCTCTTGAAAACACATCTGCATAGTCAGGGCCCAACACAGCTGATTTAGTATCTGCAAACAGCTTCCCACATGGACCAATTGGATTGCGTAGTCATCCCTGATACCAACATCACACCTCACTAATCCCTGTATCTGAAAATCTTGCTTGACATATCCAACAGAATAAAAAAATGTAGTTTTGTTCTCATTGGCATATATGACCCTGGATAGCTAGTAGATCAAACATAAATCTGGGTTTAAGCTTGTATATAGAATATTAAACCATGAATTCTGGACATCTCAAGAAAATGAGATACTTTCCCATTACACAGTGCTGGAAGTGGCAAGAATTGTTTTGGGAAATGCCTGCAAATTAATATTGAAGTGATATTTCAATCTATGGAAAATATTCAAAATAGTGCCAATGTTTGATATGATAGACTGCAATTCAGCTGCTACTGCTCACATGACTTCTGAGGTTATGAGATAAGATACTCTGGCTTACATATGGTGTTATGGTGGATTGGCAGTGGACTATATCCAGATCTAAATATTGCAGAATCCCATTGCATGTGGCCAGAGCTGGTTGAAGAGAAAGTAACCATTTAAAAAATTATTATTGTTATTGACATTTTTGTTAATGGATAATAATGCAAAGCAAACTGATCTAAAACAGTACCCATCCTCACCAGATGTCGCCCTCCTGTAACCTAAGCCTAACAAGAGTACAAAAAAGATGAAAAGAGATGGAGAGAAGGGAATGTGAAGGTGAGGCAAGTTTCAGGAGATACACAAGATACAAACAGACCAGGATTTAAAGAGCTCTAAAAATTCAGACCAGATACCATTAAATTTAGTGCTAGTGCCATGCTTATTCAATACTATTCACTCGTTGACTGCGGGCTCTAAATGTTCCTCTGTACCCTTCTTTAACTGTGCACAAATGTTCCCCTATACTTGTGACATGAAGAAAAGGACCATTAAATGATATCTAGTCAATCAATTCAATGAAGTCAATTCATACTCAAAGGTTTGGGTAGTTTAAAGTTGTTTATATGCTACCGGTATCATATATAAATGGTCGTTATATCAATATTAGTTCTATAATGTTACAAATGATTGTAAGCACATGCTTAATCAACTCCACCTCTCCCTTCCCAGAACTGCAGACAGGAAAGGTTTCCATCAGAAAGATAGGGGTGGGAGCGGGGAGGAGGGCAAATGATATGAGGAACCTGTGCCCTTTGAGAGAGCCCCCTCTCCCCAAAATGCCCTGTTCCCCTAGGAAATGGCTGTATCCTCCTCCTATTTCCCAGCAGAAAGCTGGTAAGGAGGGCAACACATTAGACTAGATTTGGGGAACCTGTGATCTTAAGCAGGGACAGAGTGCCACCTAAATGCCCCCATTGTCCTAGCAACTACTTAGAACCAGACTGCTCTTCCTTATTAAGAACATTGCCTTTGTGACATCAGCAGCCGTTACACCAATCCCTACCCTCAAATCAGAATTCTCTGCACTTGTACAGAATGGAGCAAAGAAGTCTGAGACAATAGCTACTGATTTCATTTGCCCTACCTCCATTGCAGCAGAGACAGGCTCAGAAGAAAAGGAGGCAGGGGCATGAGGTGAGGATAAAGATGAAGCAATGGACAGAGGCAGGGGTCTGAAGGATAAGAAAGGAAGTGAGGAGAGTGAGGGGGGGAGGATAAAATCAGCTGGGAATAGAAGATAGGCCTGACTCACCCACCCACCTTCATTAATTTTTGTATATTGTTTTTAAATGTTTTTATCTTATATGAACCGCCCAGAGAGCTTTGGCTATGGGGCGGTACATAAATGCAATAAAATAAATTAATCAATAAAATCCCATTTTTTTATAACCATCTTTCCACATAACATTCCCAGCATTTAGGCTAATTTTTAGACGGAGCAGGAGCAAGGATAAGAGGGCATCCCAACACATAGAAAGTGATCAGAGATGTAACGGCTTCGTTCAGAAACCCTCAAAGTGTTGCTTTGCTGTTAGAGGAGTAGGGAAGTTTGCATCCACTCCAAGTGTGGTTCTCTTTTTTCGTCTTTCAGACCACCTGGGAGTTAATCAGGATTCTAAAAGGCTTCTGCTCACTATCCCAGGTTGCTCTGAGAACTCAGAGCACTAGCAAGCACTCAGTCTTTCTCTATGCTTGGAGTGTTGTGGGGATCATCTTTCGATCTTGGCTAATGCTTGATCAGAGTTAGAAATTAAAATAAGTGCTGGCCCAAGACATTTGGCTGCCTGAGGCAAAGAACAAGAATACATCCCTTTCATTCTATGAACAAAAGCCAACTGGACTGATAATTGATTTTTTCATCTATACTAGCAATGAAACCACATCCTTTGCCACATCTGGGAGCAGCCACCTCCCAGTTTCTGCCACCTGAGGCGACTGCCTCACTCTTCCTAATGATAGGGATTGGCACACACACTTGCACTACTTTTAACCTACCTCCGAGTGTGTATGGACGTGTGCGTGTAAAGAAATGTTCAAATAACTACAACAAATATGAGAAGAGCTAATGTTATTTCTTTAAAATTCTGATTTATAATTCCTGCACAATTGTGTAGTGAATTTAAACTCATATCTCATTTATTTATCTTCTCAACTACCTGCAAAGGTTAGGCTAAAGAGTTGTGATTTGACCAGGAGTCTTAGCATCATATCAGAAGTGATTTTGAATCTATATCATATCTCCAAGCCCAACGCTCCATCCACTGACTACACCAGCAGTGGAAATGATAGCTGACCATAGAATAGGGCAGCCTTCCTCAACCTGGGGCGCTCCAGATGTGTTGGACTACAACTCCCAGAATGCCCCATCCAGCTCTGCATTCTGGGAGATGCAGTCCAACACATCTGGAGCTCCCCAGGTTGAGGAAGGCTGGAATAGGGGCAGGAGTGGCTGGGGATTTTCTAGCAAGAGCCACTGGGCTACACAAAGTCCCTTGGCAGCAATATACCCCAGGTCTGCTAACCAGCTTCCTTCCCACTAGGTATGTTAAGTAGTCATTGGTAAAATGGGCCTTGAAGGCCATATGCCAATATCTACTACCTATAGTGTAAGATATTACAGTGTAAGATATTATGCCATCATCAACTTGTATCTCTGTGCATCTTCTCCTGATATATTTAAGCTTTGGTCAATTCCATTCTTGTTCTCCCATCTTTTCTAGCTCAACTTCAAACTCAAACATGTTTGAATAATCTCTTCCAACAGGGACTGAAAAAATTACCTTTTGGCTAGTTTAAGACCAATCTAGGAATTGTTTGTTTGTTCTGTAGACACCGTGAATGTGAGCTTGCTTTTGTGGTAGTACAACCTATTGATTGGATCTTGAAGTGACAGAGTGCTCTGAGGAATTAATCTTCAGCTATTCGCTGTTTAAACCATGTTAATTCTTATATTTGTTTTAAATTGGTGCAGTACACTTAAACATCAAATAAATACTTAAATAAAGATATCATTTGGAGAAACAGAAACATCTGAAAAACAGTGACAGCTATGCTCATGCAAGTTGTATCCTTAAGTGCAACTTTGAATAAAATTAGGGTATGAAAATCGACTTTTTTCTTGACTTGTGGCTTTGGTTATGAGAAAGTGTTGGTTTGCTGATTTCAGTGGAAGCGACAGCCTCATGTCTACTCCTGGTCAGCGAAACTATAACAAGGTTGTTTCCCATGGTCTCTGCTCTCTTGTATGTTGTTTAGGAGATTCTTCTCTAGAGTAAACGTCATAGTGGTTTTATACATTTAATAATTCAGTTAAGTTAAGATAGTTCATTAGGTAAGAGGGAATAAAACTAGATCTTTATTTTATTGTATTATTTTTGTATTATTATTATTATTGCTGTTATTTTAGTTTTATCAACATCACCACCATCATTTTCCACAATTGTTATTAATTCAGTGAGTTGGTCTAACAGCTAGTAATCCAGAGGTCATTCTGAGAGCTGCAATAGCTCAAAATATTTGAACAGGAGTAGCTTTTGAAAAGATAAGAAGAATACAAACAAGTTTGGTGCCAGTGTTTAAATATCCATAGAATAAGAAGTCAAGCCCAGTCCACTCTTTTCTGAAGCACAATTGTGTTAAAAGTATTCTTATTCTCTTAGTTTTATACACACTGCTAAGTTTATCTCAACAATTCTAGGTTTAAACTGGCAATGCTGATTTTAGAATTACTGAGAAATACATATCCCTTCCTGTAGCCTGGGAAAAAGAAACTGTATGTTTTTCAGTCACGTGCAGTCACCAGCAGCCAGTATAAAATATTTCAGTTTTAGCCTAGCTTGCACAGCAAAATTGCATATTTTTTAACAGGAGGCTTGGCGTTTTCTTTACAGGACCCTGTTCGAATCTAGTAAAGCCCTGTTTTATAGCAATTCAGCATGCATCCAAGTCATGATTTAGCTAACACTTAACTGTTGGAATACACTTTTGAAATTAGCAGTTAAGTCTTAGGGAGCTGCAGGAATGACTTGCTACCACTACATCCTGTGCTGGGAAGTGCAGCAGAGCTGTTTAGCTGTCGGAATAGTGTACATTTAGGAAGCATATTTTCAGTTGGACTGTTGGGACAGAAAAGATCCCTTGTTGCTCTCTGCTTCTTCACCACCTGTTGCAATACAGCAGAAATCCCCACATGAAACACCACTGTATCACATTGAAGTTCTCAGTCAGTATAGTCAGATCTGGTAACTATGCAGCAGAAAGCACCTGTTGTGGCACCGTACGGGTAGGAAAAATCCTAAAGGGCTGTGCCATGCCTCCAATGCAGGAGTTTATAAGATTGGACCATAGATCATTTGAACTCGTGAGACTTTAGGCTGGTAAGCAGAACTTGGGAATGACAGAGAACATTGTGGTAGAGTCCTGGCATAGTTGCAGACTGCAGGAGCCTGAAGAGAAATTTGGCACCTCAAACACAGCAGTCCTTAGTCTCTGATCCCAATTTCTGCCTTCCAGTTGATCCTCCCCTAACTTGGACCGGCTCCCTATCCCAATCCTGTAGAATTTACTGCAGTTGAGGAATGGAATGGAAGTGAAGGGAGTAAGTCAAACACCATTACAGACTTTCCCTGCTCCCAGGTCCACATTGCAGTTTAGTGGGTCAGACAGTGTATTCAGACTGGATTTGCAGAGTCAAAAGTACAAGTCTTTCTGAGTCACCTCCCCATCCTGGTAGGCCAGAACTTTTAATGGCTTCTAAGTCTTGTTTAAGGGAGGCTTGAGCATGGGACAAAAGACAGAACTACAGCTCAGTGGCAGAGCACATGCTGTGCCTATAGATGGTCCCAGGTTCAGTCCCTGGCATCTCTAGTTTAAAAAGGACCAGGTACACAGTGATGTGAAAGAGCCACTGCCTGAGCCTCCAAAGAACCGCTGCCAGATAGAATAGATAATACTAAGCTAAATGGACAAATTGACCCGGTAGAAGGCTGCTTCCGATGTTCCTAAGCTGATTTCAAGCTTTTCATTATCAAGCCTGAAAAGTTCAGAAGTCCCTGCTGTAGGCCACTGCGGACCTTTCAGTGCGAGAAAAGGGCTGGTAAACAATGGGGATCCTAGACAATGATCAGTATAAACAAATGTGGGGACGGGGAGGTGGGGCAGCCTTCCTCTCTTGCGCCAAGTAGAAAGGTGTTGGAACTTTATTTTTTACTCACACATGTTACCTTGTAATCTGTTTACTTTTGAGAGATGGTTGGCCAGAATATCATGATGGCGTATTGTATTCAAGATTAAAGTGGAAAATTAGAGGGGGGAAACTGTTTCTTGATAACAGAGTCTGCGCTGTCTTGAGTTTTTAAAACATTTGTGGGCTATTTAACTCTAGCAGGATTATGTTCATATTTCTTTCCTCCATTAGCGTCTTATTTTTTACTTTTTTATTTTGTTCATTTTATTTTATTTTATTTTTTTCTTTTTCTGAAACAGGAAGAGAAAATCCATTCTGGAGAGACTCTTCTTCATGTAAGTGTTATTTATGCTCGTTAATGAAAATAGCAAAATATTAGCAGTGCAACCCAAATATTCAGAATCCAAATGTTTACCATCTGCTCACAGAAAGAGAATAAACTGCTTGGGGGAAAAATGAGCTGCATTTATGCAATGATAAATGCTCAGTAACTTATTATCATTTTTGTTATATTTTGTTGTTGTTGTTGTTGTTGTTGTTATTATTATTATTATTATGGCAAAAAGCTGTACTGGCTTTTGCCATCATATAGGCCATGATGCTGCTCTTGCAGATTTTTAAGGAGGGCTAGAAATGCGTATGCAGATGGGGCTGCTGGATGGTGGATATCCATTTCCTCTTGCAACAGCTTCTCCTTGATCAAAAAGTCTGCACAGATCACCGCTTGTTGGATCAGTGCTTTGTCTTGCATATGGTCTCAATAAGAAAGTGAAGCAGGATTGCTGCCATTGCCATTTTACAGAACTGAGACACAACAGTTTGCTTTAATGTAGCCATAACTGACAATAACAACAACAACAACAGGAAGTCAGCAACTTCTGACTTGAGTCTGGAGACTGATAAATCATCAGTTTCATATGACTGTATGTAAAGTGCTATTGTCCTCATTTTAGAATTAGAAAGTGAGGAAAAGCAATTAATGCTGCAGTCCTGTACCCATACAGTATATATCTGTAAGCCCCATTGAACGCAATGGGGCATATTCCTGTGTAGACCTGCATATGTGTGTGCTGTAAGGCTACAATCCAAAGAGAGTGAGTTTTATTAAACTTAATGGGAATTATTTCTGAGTAAACATGCTGTGAAGTGCCATGTATGGGATTCGTCCAAGCCCATAGAATAAATCAGTGTAAGGGCTCAGCATAGTTTTCCCTGCTGCCAATCCTATGGTAAGAGATGCTTTGTTTTTCTTGGATTCTACTGCATAATCCAAGTTACTAGTTGCAAAATGTGTGTGTGCGCGTGTGTGTGTGTGGCCTCAGGTAGTATTTATATTTCAGGCTCTTTCTGTGATTTCTTGCGTTACTTGTTAACTACCTTAAAAAGAAGTGTAAACATTGACCATCCCTTACCCCACTGCAAATCCAGCAACAACAGCCAGTCTCCTGATCCATGTGTCACAGGAAGGCATCACAGTGCTCCTTGAGGTCTGCACTTAATGGCACAGTGAGTGATACACCCTGAGTGAATTAGCAAGAGTCCAACCACAAGGTTGTGCTAGAGAGCTAGTTCCAGCAGCTATCAGCTGTTCATGTTGCATTTGCATTTTACTTAGAGCAAATGGAGCATCAAGCTGTGGTAAACATTACTTTATGTAAACATTTCCACCCCTCTCTTCAATCAGAAAATCTTCCAGAACTCAATAAAAAACAAGACAGTGTCTGCTTTTTTTACAGCATAAAAGAAAATGACACAAAAGGAAAAAGGAACGGGGAAGAAAGAGGAAAACAAGTGATTTTTTATTTTATTTTTACACACTGGTCATAGATGTGTCTTGCTTACAATCTTTGACTGGTTGCAAAGAGCAACTTTAAGTGAGCCTGTACGTTTGGGTGCACCCACTGGGATTTGGGGCTCTCCCATCCTTTAAACAATAAAAATCATGTTGTATCACACATTGGGTTTTGAGTTTCCCTTCAATTTCGAAAGGCTTTCACCACGCAACATGGGGGAGCTGCCATTTTGGGAAAGACCCCTTGGGCACAGTGAACTATTTGCACAGTTTTGTGGACTGTAACTTTTGTGTTTGAGAACTCATAAAATGTGTACATTCAGTAAAAGATAAGGCTTCACTTAGCTTTAAGAATATTATTTTGATGAGGCAAAGTCAGCTTGGAGAGGAAAATTATGGCATTATTTTGTTGTATAGAGTCTTTTTTACATCACATTCTGTGTGTGCATTGTGCCTAACATAATGGAAAGCCCTGGAACATTAGCATCAGGCAAAAGTCTAATAAAATAATATGCTTTTTATTTTTTAAAAAAATCAACTATAATGCTAATTTGTCTTGGCATAATAACTGGTTCATATGTGGCAAAAATCTATGTGGTAACAAATGTTTCTTTGCTGAAATATTAGTTGAGATTTTAGAATAAAAAAGCTGAAGAATTAGATGAGCTTTTAGAATAAAAGCAGTGTGTGCGGTGCACCCTCTATATGTAATTAATTTTGAGTACAGCCGTTTGTACAGGCAAATTTGTTTGCAAACTTCCATTTCCTTTAGTCATGCCCTTATTTTGCATTTTAAAATAGGGAAATATGTGTGAGGACCTGCAAAATACTATGATGGGAGAGGAGGCAGGGAAGAGCTTTCTCCTATTGCCATGGACCTTTCCCCCATAACTCTCAAAGGGCGATGATGATGCAGGTAGAGAAGGAGCTCTTGTCCCTTGTCTCTGGAGAAATATGAGTTAGCCATACCATAGGCCACACCAGTTCTCCCCAACCTGATACCCTCCAGATGTGTTGGACTGTGACTTCCATAATCCATAGCCAGCACATCTGGAGGGCACTAGTTTACATTTTGACCACTAAACTAAACCACAGAACTGGAGAATAGAAACCCCCTTTGTGCCATTCCCTACTACTGTGGTGTTCAGTCCATTTGCATGGACCACCTTCTGGAAGACAGCATGCATAAGGACCCACTTGCCCCAACTGATTTCAGTTGGCGAGGAGTTTCCACAAAGCGGCAGAGCGCAGATTGACCCACTCACTGCTACCTCTTGATCCAGGGTCTTCCCAGCCTGGTACAGCTGATAGCAATGGTGGTTTTAGCAGCCGAGTGCAGGGACATTGGTGAGCAAAGGGAAGGAGTGGTTAGGGTTCAGACATTGCAACGCATAGAATAGTAAGCTGATTGGAGAAGGAGAACCTGGAGGCTTATTCCTTTTTTTGCCCAGTAGTATTTGCAGCTGTAGAGAAAGAAACTCTGCAACTCAATCAGATGCTGACACTTCCAAGTTAAGAGGAACAGTCCTACGGAACCAGGCCTCCACTGAGTCATTCTACTGCAGTGGTTTGCATTAGGGTTTCCGAGATAGAGGGGAAGAGAGACTCACACAAATCCCCCCCTATCATCAAGACAGGGTTCCCCCAGTGGGCAATGGAAGAGTGAGCATGCACCCTCTCCTCTAGCCTAGCTCCAACCCACATGTGTCCTGGTAGGGGCTGGATGATGAGCTGCAAGGCAGAAGGGGAGGGGGAAAGGGACTTTCTGTCCACTCACAGTTCCCTGCCCAGAGTTTGTGGTCCATAGCGGTTGTCAGGTATCCTACAAAGGGAGCTAGTCCTTCCATGTGGACTACACACATAGTAACACATTGCCTATTTATCTGTCTCTCTGTATCTATCTATCTATCATAACAATACACCAGTAGAAGTGGGTGGGGGAGTTTCCACCCTGACCACTGCAGCCACTATACTTAGTTTGCTTGTAGAGCCTGCCACACTGCTTCCACCGTGTTTGACTTCCCCACTAACCTGATGGAGCACTCCAGAGTGGAGATACTTAGAAACACTCAGATTCTACATTCCATTCCAGTACGGTTGATGGTTAGGCATGTGTTTATTGAAGGATTTTCCTTCTTCCCTTGCACCTGCTCTACAAGCCACCATTACCACTGAGCCACTTCTTTGCTAAGGACAGTGACCTGGAAGAGGAAAGAAAGAAGGAGGTTGGAGGGGGCCCACCCTCTTTCCTCTTGCTTTCTCCAGCCAGCCAGAGAGAGAGAGAGGGGCGCGCGCGCTGATCTCTGGCCAAGGCTAGTAGCAATAAAACCACATCTGTTCTGCCTGCACTATGGGTACTAGCTACTCTTGAGCAGGCTTTCCTAAACAGGCCAGGCAACTCCAGGAAACCCAGATGCAGAGATAACATGAAACCTCAGTCCCTGGGCTACTTTAAACTACAAGACAGAATGTCTCCCTCCTTCAGGTGGTGGCGGGGTGGGTAGGGAGGAATGCCATGGGAAATGCCATGCCCTGATTAGCACATTATCTGAGCAAAACCGCCTGCCTACATGGACTCATTAGCATGCCAGGAAGAATGTCCCTTATAATGTAAAGGCTGGGAGTGGATGGGGAAGTGTTGGCTTGAGGAAATGAATGCCCCAAGGTGTGCTTTCTCTGACCCCCCACTCCCCTCCCATTTAGACCCTTTAAAATGCAAGGAGGAATGTCTTCTTGTGGTTCAAAGAACTAGAGATAGCAAGAATTAGCTCAGGTATGCATTCTCTAAGCCTAATTCCCCTGTAGCCCCTCTATGTGAACAGGGCACTTTGGAGAACCCAAATTCAACTAAGGGGATACATATGCAGAAGCAGGCTAGCATGTGCATCATTTCTGGGTCACAAACTACCTGTATAAATTGAACATGAATCCAAATATACACCCAAATGCACCTAAACATACACAATTGAATGCATTGGGATGAAAGCAATACAGTGCAGATGGGTAGTAATTGCAACTGAATGTGTGTTTGGATGAACATGCTGGTAACAGGAGAGCAAATTCCCTCCACTTTGCCTAGCCTCCCCCACAACTGTGAATTCTTTTCACAGGTCCACACACAGAAAAAGGCAGCGGGGTGTAACAAAACAACAAAAGTAGGACTGACATATGAATAATAATAATAATAAGTCCAGTTGTACATGGGTATCCCATTTATGTACCTATTCTGGGCTGCATACAGTACATACAATGTTTGACTTTACTGTCTGCTTATCATGCAGCACTGTGGTGCTTCTTTGCTGCATCTCTATATAACCTGTGAAGGCTCACCTTTCTTTCTCTTCATAATCCTTTTAATGTATGTGGCAGCACTCTGACTTCTACACCATGGGTCTTAAGATGGGAGTTAACTGAGCTGAATATTGTCAAACTCTCAGGCTTGCTAAAAAGTCTGTTTTATGCAGTCATTTTGGAAAGTTATCCAGTTCTTCAAATTATTATTCTTATTTTACATGACAAAATAAAATCCTCTTTGGCAGTGTTTATTTTGAGGAAGCGTGTATGGCCCTGAACAGAAATATTTTTAAAAGTAGTTCTGCCTACATTTCCCAAAGATCATGGAGCTAGTTTGTTTAGACAGAGTGAATTCTCAGAGATTGACTTTTGTCAGGATTGTATCTCCAGATATAGTGAAGCGTATGGAATATTTTGGTTATTTCTCAGTATGGAACCCTTTGCTCATTGCCATCACCAATCTCATTTGTATCTGTAATGCTAAGAAGGAACCATCTTACTGTGATCATTTTGCGACAAATACTACCATCATTCATTACTTTCTATCAGTGCCTCACCCTATGGAGGAACCAGCACTGCCCATCCACATTGAGGAGGGGACAGACGTTCCAACTGGTGAGTGCAGCAAAGGTGGGGATGCTTGTGAAATGGGAGGGGGAGGCATGTTGGTACATGGAGCTTGATGCCTCGTTTGTGTTTACCCATATCCAGTGTTATCCGTAATATTACTCTGTTTTCCTAAAAGGTGTTACGTTGGCATTGCCAGTACTCAACTGATTAACAGAACAGTTACACCATGGCCAGTCATCTGTTATGCCTCTGCTATACACTAACATATCAATATATCCAGAGTTGCTGGCTCTCAGAATTTTATTGCCAGTCTAATGAATGTAGGCATTTCTAGGGATACAGAGAATGGGTACAATCCAGATACACTTACGCATATGGTCTGATATATTTGAAAGGGGCTTAAGAATGAGTCATTCTGCATTGCTCACACTATTTAAAAATATTCCTGCAGAAAGTACATAGTTCTCTTGACTAAATTTTAACACATTACCACCTATTCTACAGTCTTTTCTGCAAAATTAATCACCTGTCGTAATGAACAAATGTGTGGGGGTACAAGAATATAGCAAAACCACAAAAGACTAAAACAGAAAAAGTGAATGGAAAAAGCTATATACCTGTCAGAGCAAGGGGGTTCGATCCTCCTTGTGCACATATAATGCTCCTCCATGCAACTATCAATCTTGATTGGTCTAGGGTCTCCCCCACCCCCCATATGGGAGAGCTCATTTATTTATTTATTGCATTTCTGTACTGCCCAATAGCCAAAGCTCTCTGGGTGGTTCTTTGTATGTATGCGTGTGTGTCATTTTGCACATGGAACCCTTTGTCATGTGCATCAAATGCACGGATGGCATGAGAAATAGCCACCAGGGGTGGGACTAGCCCATCTGGACATGCAGTCCCCCCCTCCCCAGTGTGTGCTTTGCATGTTCCTGTGGAGGGTCTGAATTCTAACAGCCTAACATAAGCAGAAGGTACATGACAAAATGAGCATGCTTAAAACCAAGAGGATTTCCTCTCCTACAAAGGTCACACTTGACATTTGGAACTCGCTTCAATTTGGCCTAGCAGAATAATTTCCAGTGAAACAGACAGAAATTGTGATCTTAAATCACTCTTGCATTGCTCCAAGAACAGGACCCTTTGGCAAGAAGGGCTCATACTTTAAAAGCCTATTTTAAGCTGTGGGTATAATCATTTTATGAGTTGGAAAGCTTTCTTTCTTTCTTTCTTTCTTTCTTTCTTTCTTTCTTTCTTTCTTTCTTTCAAGCTAAAACAGAAATGACCCATCCTTCCATTAATGACTTGGCATTGGTCACTGGATAGGGAGCGGGGACAGGACTTTCATACAGAATGACAGTAGACAACAGAGCAATTGTGACCAGTCGGAGAGGCCCTATTAGCTTGCACCCTTATGTTCCTTGCATAGATTAGGTATGTCAACCCGTGGCTGCTATAGGCTGTGTTCAGAAAACACCTTAAACCATGGCTTTAACCATGGTGGTTAAACCAGAAAGCCAGGCTGTGTTCAGAAGACACCTTAAACCATGGCTTTAACCATGGTGAATAAGGTTTTTTTGCTTTATTCACTGTGGTTAAAACCATGGTTGTCTTCTGAACACAGCCTGGTTTTTCTGGCTTAACCACTATGGTTAAAGCCATGGTTTAAGGTGTCTTCTGAACAGGGCTATAGAGGGAGGGCACAATCCTGGGGCTTTCCCATCTGGTCTGCCCCTGCCACTGAAAGCCTCCATTGATGTAACTCCTCCTGCTGCCTGCTGTAGATTAATGCCTGTGGAAGTATCCACAGGCATACTGGAGGCCTGCATGGTAGGCGCATCCCAGCTGGTGGAGCTCTGGTCCACATCCAAGGCATCCTAACCATCTTTGGATAACTCTGAGGCGGTTTGGATGGCTGTGTAATAGATCATTACCTTACAGACAGTAATATTTTGCTTTTAGCAGGTCCTCTGCTGCCTGAACCTCAGAACTGGTATTTTAATGGCTGCTCCATTGATGTGCAGCTCCAGCATTGTTGCTATTGGGGCATTTTGTAGGACTGAAGAATGCAGACAAGCTGTTCATTGCAGCTTTGCCACTTTTTGAAGCACCAGAAAAGCTTCGTTAAAAAGAAGAGAGAGAGAGAGGATATTTAAACCTTCCCAAAACTACAGAAAAACAGCAAAGTGAAAAAATTGACCCTGCTACAGTGTTAATGTGGCCCAGTTCTCAATCTTACAGTTAGAACTGGTGCATTTTGTTGTTGTGGCTAAAACACAGTATTTTGTGATTTTGAAATGAATCACAGTACTTCAGTGTTCGATATTTCAGTCCAAAACCCATGTTCCAAAAATTCCAAAAGATTAGTTGGAAATAAGGAGAAATATAACAAAACCCAAAACCTCTTGAAATTTGCCTAACCTCTTCATGCCTTTAAATTCTTTATTTATTTCCCCCAAACTTTTGAGGGTTCCATAAACTTATGTTAAAAGGAAAAAGCTGAGATTCTCACCCTCACCTCATCAGAATGACTGGAAATTACGAATAGAGGACAAACACTAAATAGAATTAGACATGTGATAAAAATGAGAGCTAGTAAAATATCTGCTGACATACAAATCAGCTGGAATTCTTTAAAAGTTACCATAGAACATAATGCTACATTTTGTATGGGTGTCATATGACACTTAATTGGCTTTATAATGGAATGAGACAGGTTTTTTTTCACCCTGTTGCCAACCATAATTAGACAATTCATTAATTTCTTTATTGGTTTCAGTGTTTGAAATCTGTAATGTGCTTTTTTAGTGGATGACAAAGAGTGTTTCCCCCTTTCACTTTATTTCATTAATGTTTAACTTTTGTATCACTAATCTGTTTTATCTTCCCTGATCCAATATTGTAGAATCTGGTTCTGTTTTAAACACTATAGAATAATTCATTGTTATTTAATACTGGACCAGATTCTTTTGTTTTAAATCTGGGTTAACTCCATTGAAATCAGGTGAGAATAATATCAAGATGATTGGAAACATTTTTGACTTCCTTTAAAGCTGCAGCAAAGTACACAAAATTTGTGGTGACTTTAAACTGTTGTCTTCTCCCTCCCCCCTCCTTGTCCACACTCATACACAAAACACACACTTTGCCTTCTTTCCATGACTTTTAAGCAAACTGGAAAAAATATACATTTAATTTTATAATTCACCCTTTTAAGGCTTATTTTCATTCTAGTGTTTTGTTTCTGTAAAAGATGTTGCTGTGGCAAACATAGCTCATTTCCCTATAGGTTTTTTGATATATATCTATATATATATAGATATATATAGATATATACACACCCTTATGAAAGAGCAAACGTTTTCCACTTGGTCATAATTTCATTTTCTGGCTCATGGCAAAACAATAGGAATCCAAAAGCAAATTGTGTATACTTGATGATAAAGTGACCATAACAATCGGTATTTATTAATTTTGTTAGGATTGGTTGATTTGTATATTTGTATGGTTCTGCATGCTTCTGGAGTGCAAAATGCCTGTGTCTAATTAACACAAACTAAATATAAATAATGGGGCATCAAAATCCTGATCTGAAATCAGTTGGAACTGATAGACGAGATAAGAAATTGAAATATTTTCTTCCGTTCATCAAGTTCATCGAGTTTTGTCGATAGCTTAGGATAGGCTTTCTTATTGCAGATGTTGTGCATTCTAATGTGCAGAGCATGACATACAGAAATGGGCTGTGTGTTTGGTTTCCACAGAGAATTGAAATGCTTATTTTAAGCATTTATCTGATTTTTCTTAAGCATTTATCTAAAAAATTTTTGCAACAAGATTAAAGCAAAAAACAAGCACACATGCCTGCCTTTTCTTGCATCTGATTGTCAATACCATGCTGTAGATAATTTTCTTCTTTTAAAAACTAAGTTACTATGAAAAGGGTTAGGAACTATTCAGGGAGACTTTCATTTCAACGGCATTAAAGATAGCTGGATTTAATATGATTCCAAGTCACTGCAGCTGAATGTCTGGTATTCAGTGATTCACATGAAATATCTGAATCAGCCATTTCCACTAGGCTATTTAGATGTAGGAGATGTAGCCATATCAAAATGAGTTATTACTACAGATACATTTATAGCTGTAAAGAGAAATGTTTTCTAATATTATACACAGAGACAGGCACACCTAATTTCATCCGTACATGGCCTTCTCCATGTGTAGTTTTGCAGATGCTAGCTTTTTTGAGACCCTCAGTCCTCTCCTAGAAGTGTAATTACTAGGATTTATTTGGAAAGGGTTTATTTAATATCTTGCCAAAACCATCTAGATGAGCAGTGTAGACATGCTTTCTCTCAGCCATTTTCTCTCTTTCAGTCATGTTCTCATGCTCTAGTTAACTTGCTAGGTTACAGAACTTTCTGGGTTAATTTAAGCAAATTAATAATAATAATAATAATAATAATAATAATAATAATAATAATAATAATTTCTTACCCGCCTCTCCGATTGCTATTGTCTTGTGGGGATGGGGAAGTGGTTGCTGAGATTTGGAATAATAATAATAATAATAATAATAATAATAATAATATCTCACCTGCCTCTCCCTCTGGATTGAGGTGGGGAATTTTGAATGTTTTTAATTTTTGTGAACCGCCCAGAGGGCTCCGGCTATTGGGCGGTATAGAAATGTAATAAATAAATAAATAAATAAAAATATTTAATACAAAAGTACCATATAAATCAAATGCATAAAACTGATTAAAAACATATAAAACCAATATAATATAATAATCGTATATCTTAAAATTCATCTGGGTAAGCCTGCTGGCAGAGACTAGTCTTTATAGCTGCCTTAAACTCAGAAAGACTATTAAGTTGACAAATCTCTCCCAGCAGGCCATTCCACAGTCTGGGAGTGGTAGAAGAGAAGGTCCTGTGGGTAACTAACAGTTGTCGGGTGAAAGGCCCTCAAGCAAAGTAGTTGCAGGTCAGATGCCACTCTGAAGGTCACCTTGTTAATGTTACTGGTTTAAAGCTAAGTAAAGCTGAGGCAAGAGTAGCCATTATAACTTACTATTTTGTTAAAGCTAGAGAGGAGAATTGAGATAGGGAAGGCAGAAATCATCTTTCACTCCAGGCTTTCCCATCTAATGTCATGACACCAGCCCTACAATGAGTGGAGAAGGAAGAACCACTGAGTTAATCTGTTTTACACCTACCCAAGTGCATGAAATGGAACATCTCTGTCTTCTTTGCTGCCATTTCACCATCAGTGTATGAGGCTAGGAAAAGCAAGAAACCAACAGATGGCAGTCATATTTTTTTTAGGTTTGTGGGTGTTTCTTCCTGCTGTTTTGCCAGTCGAACGAGAACAAGCAATTCAGTGTGAACTTCCTCACTGGTAGGCTTATGCAACTTCTAGCATTTTCTCTGTAGAAACATCCTGGTCCCTTTCTCTTTCACCAAGTGTTCCCATCATTTTGCTTACCACTGTAGAACTTCATTTCCTGTTTCAAAGACGATAAAATCTAGTTTCTGTTCAGTAATTTTATTTTATTTTAAAAAAGAGAAGCTCAAATATAAGGAAATGGGTTGTAGCTAAGTTCATAAAGATAGATTTTATCAGGCACTTTACAAATGCAGCCATTAGATGTTTTTGGTTGTTTTACTATCCCAGCAGTTCTGCCGGCACTTTTATTATTTTTATTTTTTAAAAAAATGACATTGAAATTTGCCTTGCTGACTCACATTTCTGTGAGTGGTAGGTGAGGTAACGGATCCTGATTGTCATGAACCTATGAAGTTGTTGTGCCCTGACTCAAACCAGCGTTGTCTATTTCTGACTGGAAGTATCTTTCTAGAGTCTCAGAAGTTTCTCCCCATCCAAAGGGTGCCTTGCTACTTGGGATCTTTACAAGTGCACAGACACACACACAAACCCACACGCATACACAGAAATGCCAAGGAGTGGAGCCCAGGCAGAGCTCTACCACTGAACTATAGCCATGTCTCGCATTTTAGGGTTTACTATGGAACCCCATTCCATACCACAGTTTTGCTGATGTCTTTTCTTCATAGAGGTAGGGTTGCTAGATATCTAGGACAGGCTTGAACAGAATGGTAAATTAGTGTCTTAAATGGGGATGGGTAACATGTGGCGGTCCGGAGGTTTTGGCCTACAATTCCCATCAGCCCTCATCACTGGCTGTTCTGGATAGGGCTTATGGGAGTCCTAGGCTAAAACCATAAACTGGAGGGTCACAAGTTGCCCACCCCTGGTTTAAAGCAACCTTTATCTAATATACTCTGAATGAAACAGTGCACTGTTCAGAGTTTATGGCTTATTAGGCCTACTTCTTATTTCTTTCTACTTTTATTATTCCAGAGATAAGAGAGGACGGTCTATCGGGTTTTCTCCTCTAGGCTTTTCAGGGCAACAAAATGATCTGAGTAATGTTGTATGCCATGACATCATTGCCAGACAAAATTTGCTCTAGAAGTGGATGGGAAAGTTCCTGAAGAATAAATCAATTTGGTCTGCACTAGTGTAAATGCTTGAGTGTGGAATGTACTAAGTGTAAATGAAACAGAAACAGAAGACATTTAGATGGACAGAACCATGAATCAGACAGCATAGCCAAGGTTGCAAAGAGCCACTGATAAGTATGTGTAGGCAGCTAGGCTAGTAAAAGGATTTGTACTAGAACTAGTAACTGTTGTGGATTTACTTTCAAGCTGCTTTATCTAGATCTGAGCAATATGAGCACAGAATAGCATGTGCTCACATTATTGCTCCTTTTTTGTCCTATGAATTACACTTTTTCAGGTGCAGTTAAGAACGCTCTCTGAAAGTTTGGCTGCACAATGAAGTAAAATTTTTCAGTTTTACATCTGGAGTGATGATATAATCAAAGCAGCAGTGTACCAAGGGAAAGCAGCAGGAAGCCGGTGATCCTTTTTGGATTATTGTCAATTATTAGGCTTTTAGCTAGCTCACCCCCAGGGGTGTTAATTGAGATCAGAATTTGGTTTGTTGTGAACAAAAACAACCTTTAACCAGGCCATTTCTCCCATTGCTCAATTACCGATACATACAGCAGGATGTAACAGCTTCCATCCTCTCCTCTCTATTCCATAGATGCCTGCTATCATTGCTTCTCTGACCTGTTAGCTTATTGGAAGCAATGCAAGTCCTACTGTCTAAACAGTGTTGTTGTTTTGGCTCTGGAGAGCAACGAAAGGGAAGCCAAGATTAAGAGATGCCTGTTACTGGGGTAACGTCTGACAGTGAATGTATTCCAACCACTCATGTTTCATAGAGCCATTCTTTTCATGGTGGAAAACATGTTGCTTCAAATGTTACATAAGACAGACCTGAGTTACATGGTACATTTTGTCTCCCCCTAATTTATTCAACTACCATTGCTCAGGAGCAATTCCCATGAGATCACAGTGACTAAAAAATGTTCGGCTGCACCTGGGGAGAGCCCAGTTTTATATGACCGCATTTGAACAACTGTGTATCTCTTTTTGCCTCTACATGTAGCTATGATTAAACCAGGAGGTTTCTAATTTAACCATAGTTTCCTGTTCCATCTGAAATGGGAAAGTGGTTATCAGCTTTTGAACAAGCCTGGATTATAACCGCAGTTTGAAGTTGGATTAAGATCATGGATTTGTACTTCTTGGTAAATTACAAACTAACCAAGCAAGATAGGATCATCTGACTCTGCTACTTGTTGGAGAAAACTGCTTTAAAATCTTCTTTCCTTCTCTTCCTTCATCTATGAACACAGCTATTCATTCATTTAGAATATTTATGGATACAGCAGTATTTGCCAGCATTAGCCAGTCTGATCCTACAAGCATCCATGGAATGTCTGAGGATGAAGCTGAAAATGTAATGAGAACATAGCCAAATAAAAAGAGATAGTTTGATTAGGTCAATCCAAGCACAAGAGACATCACATTCTGTAAGATACGCCACACTGAGTTCAGTCCTCCCCTATAATTATTTGTACACAAGCATAGGGTTTTATCCAATGGGGTGGTTCCACCCGCGAAAGAGAGACTACTGGCAGAACAGGTTTCCCTTCCCCTTGCGATCCCCCTGGATGTGCCCCAACTTTGCTAAGTAGGGTTGGGCCCCCTCTAGAGTAGATTTGGGAGACATATGGGAGGGCTGCAGGAGGGAGGAGAGGATGGGAAGTCCTGTTGCGTAAGCAGACTTCCTCTTGCATGGCATTGACTCAAGCCTAGAGCAGCCTTCTCCATCTGGTCCCCTTCCAGTGTTTTGGATTTCTACTCCCATAAATCCAGCATGGTGAAGGGTCAGGAATTCTGGGAATTATAGTCAAAACATCGGGAAAGTACCAGGTTGAGAAAGGTTGCTACAAAAGTCAAGGGATCCTACCAATAGCTAATCTCAGATACTGGTGTAGGGTACATTGCCATTCTGTTCTTTAAGATGTAAACACTTTATATTTCTTCATAATTAATGTGAATATGGCCTTAGTTCCCATGTTGTGTGAAAATTTATATCCACAATTCCATAGATACATAGGGAAAGAGTTAACTAGTATAGCTTCGTTAGTCTCTCCTCTGAAGTTGGTGCTTGTGCACACAAAAGAAAAGCTGGTGACATGAGCCACCTTTGATCTCTAGGAGCAGTAAAACCCAAGAGTGTATTTCACTTGTACTTTGTAATATCATCTGTTCATTGCAGATGGTGAAAAATAAAACTGGTAAGCAGAAGGCAATATAAAATTACAAGTGGCAATTTGGCAAGAAGGTACTTTAAGATAAACTAGGTAAGAAAAACAAAAGAAGGACTCCCAGAGCAGCAAAGATTTATCAGTTTATTATATAAGAGAGAGGAATATGTCCTTCAATAAATATGGTAATGTGTATAAGATGTTAAACATTTATATGTTTGATTTAAAGCTGTGGCTCCCCCAAAATAGTTAGGGAGAACAGCAGGTTGCCAGCAGATTTCTTAAAGACCTCCCACAAGAGTTCTTCTGTGTTTTAGAGTACTTTATCTCTGAATTTCCGGATCACTTCTTTTCTCAAAACAGTGTCAAGCAAACACAGGCCTTAACCCTGAACTCTTTTTTAAAAAAGTAATTGCATGAATAATAAGGCTTAGGTGCTTCCTATCCTCCAGCAACACCACGAGGAGGAGATCCTTTGTTTCCATTTTTAACTAATCACAGTTTAGCATTATGTCGGACAAATTGTGGTTGTAGACTTAGCTATGGTTTACTGAAACAAGCCAACTTAAAACGTTGGTTTGCTTCAATAAAACATAGTAAGGATTAACCACAGTTTAGAGTTTGGACATAATACTAAACTGCAGTTAATTGAAAATAAAAGTGAAAATGTCAAATCTTCTTGTGGCCATGCTGGAGATGTAGAAAGACGGAGCTCACGAGCCTGAGGCTTATTGATGTAATGCTAAGCCATAGTTTAGTGTTGCGTCTGAATGAGGCCAATGTGGGTTGTCTATTCCACCATTTAAGTCCATGACTGAGAGTATGGACTGTAGCCATTACATTACATCCTGTTACATCCTGTGGATCACACAGGCTTCCACTATGATCGCCACCAGCTCTCAATTTATTCCCACTCTCAGTTCAGTGCAACTCTCAATACCTTAACTATCTAGTATACTCATGACTAATCATTAATTACTGGGCAAATCAGGGTTGAGTTCTTTTTTGTGTACACATAACTTCAAAGCAATTCAATTGCACATCAAAATCTTTATGGAGTGAAAGATTATTCATTTATAATAGGGGGAATTATTGAGTGGAAGGAATCCATTGCATTTCACATGGAGGTGGACGTGGCTTTTCCATGGATGGGACTTGCATGCTTTCAGCTAAGTGCTCAGTAGGAGACCAGAACTCAACAAAATTTCATATTTAACAGCATTTCATGCACACGACTTAACAGTTTAGTGAGGCACTGCTAGTTAGTGAATGGTTTGCCTAGAGTCTGGAAATAGAGATGATGAGTGAGTTCGGATAATTGCAGCAAGGTAAGTAACTGTCATGGCTGCTTCTCCGGCCATACGTGCAACCACCATTTACATTATTCCCCATGCAGCAGCATGGGTTGGCAGGGAGGCTGTACCCATCCTAAAACCCAAGACGTGCAGAAGGGGTTGTAGAGTGAGTATAGTATGTTTGGACAACACGCCAACCTTCATTGCAATGTGGGGAATAATGCAAGTGGTGGTCACAGGGGCAGGGGAGCAGCTACGATGCTTGCTTCCCTCACAGCGATCGTCCAAACTCAACTGATATTTTTAAGAATGTGTATTAGGGGAGCAAAAGACATATCAAATTGATTGTGCAATGGTTCTTCTATATAATATCACTGAGAATCTTGGGAAACTGCTCTGAATTTTATGGAATTGACTTGAATTCCCACCAGTAAAACATAGACAGGATTTGGCCTGGAAATCCTTCGTTTTTCTTTTGGAAGGAACACTCATTCAGCTGCATTCAGATTTGTTATAAATGGTAGCTTTGACTCATTGTTCAGCTATCTTAATGTTTGGGGCCAAGCCCTTGTTTTCTGAAAATAAGGCAGACATATGTCTCCCAGAAATTGGCACATGCTTCAAAAGTGGAACTGCTCAGCCATTTTCTTCTCCATAAATTTAAGTTACATTTAAATACAGAGTTTCTGTCTTTGGGATACTTTGTTCTCTGTTAATTGATACTGAAAGAATTGCTCTAGTTCAAATTTGGAAAATGCCTTCCAAATATATATTAGCCTGTTGATTGTTATCTCTTAAGGGCATTGTAGTTTCACTCAGAGGAATAAAAATGCAGGAAATTAAACACAAATCCTATTAATGCTCAGGACAATGCCTTTCATTAAACAAACACTGCTTTCTTGGAATTTTCCTCAAGACTGGAGTACTTCAAACCACCTCCTTTTCATCTTCTCTTGGCATTTCCTGTAATTAGTAACGACCATGGGTGGGTCACAGAGCAAAGTTTGAGATATGAGCTCAATAAAAGGTTGTATTTTAAGAAGATCATTTATGTCATATGCTAGAATTATGATACTGTTCACTGTGAATATTATGGGGTGATATGTACCATGAGCTACAAAAAACACTTATAAAACATCAGAGTCCTTGGAACTTGATACTTGAAAGCAGAAATCATTTTTAAGACTCCAGAATGTCTTAATTTACATCATGAAATCACAGAGCAATCACATACAGTGTTAATTAACTCCGTTCTAAGCACTACTCTCAGTTATTTTTGTAATCACTGAAAACGTTTACTCTTTGGTGAAAGAAGCTCATAATATCTGCCTACGGCCAAAGAAATAACTGTTTCCTGTTATTCAAGAAGCAAGGAGTATCTAGAAAATCTGAAATCGGTTCTACTTTTAACCAGATTTGAGCATCCATCTTTAAATGTGATAATGTTACTGTGAAGTACTCTTTTAACCCAAGTATGGCTCAATAAAATTTTGGCATGACTCAGTAACCAGCCATTATATATGCCCACCACCATACCTTCCTTTGCCTTATTTTGCCAAAGAGAGATTGAAGTTTAATTTGATCAATCAGTGGCCTGAGAAGACGTGATCATGCATCCTTTATGTGATTCCTGCATGTACCTTGTAAAGAGATGAGTCAAGGGGGGTGGGGGTGACTGTTAAAGGGGCAGAGTCAGCCTTGGATGTGCAGTAACACAGATTTTGCTACCTATAGATGCTTAGTCATCTCAGGGCATTTTCTGTGTTCAGAGATATACAGGAGAGGGCAACAGGTTGGGTTTGTCACAGGATGTCTCCTGCCACATTGAGCTATGGATGAGGCAGAGGCTTCTGTTTGCTCTAAAGCTCAACCTAAGAAACCTCTCTAAACCTAAGAAACCTCTCAGTGCAACTTAAGAAATTTCCTGTAAATCAAAGGTGGGAGTTGTGTGCTACTGAGAGACATACATCACTGGTGAGTAGTTTTGTGAAGGCTTGTTGTCAGGGCTGGGGAGAAAACCAGGTGCCAAATTGCTTGGACACATTTTTTAAAAGTATGCTAGTAATGAACTTAAAGTAACATGTTCTGCTCTGCTTTTATCAGTCTCCTTTGTCCAAGGAACATTTCTTCTGATTGTTCCCTTGCATGGTCAATACCACGATCTATCACATTCTATTGAATTTCCACTTTCATTTGTTAAAAAAATGAACACAAGGACCCAGCTCTATTGATATTTGAAAGCAACGTTTGAGGAAGAGATTTGAAGTTGCTGTTCTCCACCTCCAGGGCTTACATTAGGTATTGGATAGGGTTGTTGTCTAATATGTCAGCCTACCAGTTCTATTTTGTAACATCATAGTTACCACGTTAAAACGAAACCTTTAAGGCAAGTTGGCCAGACTTCTCAATTGACCTGCTGCTCTCTGGCATTGACATATGCTCTCTTCAGGTACATTCAAAAAGGTTAGTTTACCATCCCACACACACCATATTCACCAGGAAATAAAGTTTAAGACATTTTGAACTATGTGTTAATGCTGGCCTTAAAATATTTAACCAAGACACTGAGAAACTAAGGCAAGTTCATAATTGTTTTCCTCAATTTGGCTTTGCTAACCTTTATGGTTTATGGAAAGGTTTTCATCTGCATGGGTACATTGATACATATCTCTCTCAGAATCATGTTCCAGTTACAGATTTCCTGCTAACCTAATGCCAGCCTTAGTTTCAGGTCATTGCCATACAAGCTAAATCTGTTTACAGATCAGAACACAGCAAATTAATTCCAGACTTCCAGTGCAATAATATGAGGTATGGTTTTACAGTGACACACTCAGAAACCAAATAGAAAATGGTTGCAACTTGGAATAAATGTCCTAGCTTGCATGAGCCCGATGGAAACGTAGGGCATTTTCAGTAACAAAACACAATGGTAAAGAATGAGGCTTAATGTGTTTTTTCTGTAGTCAGATGATTTAGGCAAGGGTTTAGTTCTTTAATCATTAAGTTTTGGTTTAAGCGTTTACCAGCTACTTTTTTAAAAATCAATGTTCTATTTTAAACATTTTAGATCTTAAAATCATTGCTCCATCCAGCAGTCTTCTACCACATATGGTGGCATTGTTCACACAGAATCATTTTGCAAACTGGCAAAATAAATGGCAGATCTGTTCTATATCTTTCCATGCACTCAATCCAGTGCAGGCTCTTTCTGTAGTTGGAAAAAAATCAGTGTATTTGACACAAATAGGGAGAGTAGATTAACTGCTCTGTCTGCAAATGTGCAACAGCATGACTCTTCAGAACTGCGCATAACCTAGGGCAGGGCATGTGTATCTGCTTGCAATAATGTATGGACATTTACATCTGCACCCCAGCGCAAAAATGTGTGCCTTCCACAGATACCACTTAAAAGATCTGCTTGTACCAGTACTTCTGGTGCATGAAAGGTTCTGCATGAGGTGTGTGTGTGTGAGTGTGTGTGTGTGTTTATCTTATCTCTTCTTTTTTATTTACTATCTCCAATATAAAAGTATATTTTGCATATGAAGTCAATTCCTATTTTATTGCTTTTACACATACAGCTGACATTGAGAGCAGTATTTATTAGCTGGGTTTGACCTTTGAGGGTTTGGATTGCTGTGGGGTTTATACAAAACAAATCTTGCCACTGACTGTTTCATTAACTAATAAGCCATTGCTATGGCAAAGAATATGATTCTATTGTGCATCAGAGTGACTCAGACCTATTTATTTTGAAATCTAAGTGAGATTCTGAAGTGGCAGTGGAGTGAGGCGGGGGTGTATGTCAAAACTCAACTGAGCAGAAAGGTTTATTTATGCAGGGTTGAGGTTTTTTTTAAAAAATAAAAATAAAAATAAATCAGTACCAAGTTTATAAAAATAGAAAGAAACTGCTGCTTCAGATCCTTCCACTCATTAGGATAAATCACAATGTGAGAAAACTTCACTTTTAATAGAAGCTCCATGATATCTCTATTTGTAAATCCCTAATATCTCAACCCTGTTGAGACAGGGAAAAGAAAAGGATGAAGTAACAGAGAGCAGATTTTCTGCACTGTTCAGCTCCCATTTACATGGTCAGCCATCTGTTGGAAAACTGACCACAAAGTCATGGAGGGATCTAGACGCCTAAACAGGAGTTGAGCCCTGATAATAGCTTGTTCATAACTGTGGCTGCAGAGCACTTGGGGATCTGGGATTGCGCACTGAGAATGGGAAGGACCTTCAAGGGCATGCTGAATATCTAGGTGTGTTCTAGGCATGTCCTATCTCCATTGCGCCCCACCTCACAACACAGCATATACCTTGCTTCCTCCTCCTGCCACTGTTCAGCACCTTCACAGCTTCCCCTCTTCTCACCTCCAGGGCAGGCAGCCTTGCTCCCTCCCCAGACATTTCTACCAGTCCACCTGCTGCTATCCTCTCCTTTACCTATTTTGCATCTCTGCTGTTCATACACAGCTACTTTTCCAAGAGAGGACTAAGAATAAGCGTAACGAAGACACCTAATCAGCATCTGAACACTCTTCAGTGTTCTCTTCAGTTCTCTTCCCCTTCTGCTTCTTCCAAAGTCTATTTAAAAAACTGGCTGTGGGAGGGAAAGAGGGCAATGGACGAAGTATTGTAATGGCAGGACACCAAATGCTTCCATCCCTTCCATACAGAAAAAGAGAAACCCACGAGATCTCAAATTAGATTGAGTTACTACCACCTTGAAAAGAAAATGTCAAAGGGCACGACAATGTTGCATTCCACTTTAAAAACAACAACACTCATTAAGACTGTCTGAGCCACAGAGGTGCTGCAGCTTCTTTACCTTAGTGAGCCTAACACTGTCATTAGTGCAGTGAACCTTTTGAAAGTGTTCAGGAACCTGGAACACTAAACTCATATTGTGAAAAGATCCTCTGTAATTGTTCAAGGGGCATCAGTATACTCTCTACCCATTTATGGAATCAGACATGACTAACCATTAGCTGCATCTTTCCTATGCATGTATATTTCCATACCAGCTTGGAAAAGTTGATTTTTTTTAGGGAAACTCTTAGTTGTTAACTTTGCAAACTTGCTTGCCAAGGTGGTTCATAAGCACCTGCTGGGCGAGACCTATCAAGTAATCCTGTTTATAAAAACTATATTGCAATTTATTTATTTCTAGAAAACAAAAACATGGCAACAAAGGAGAAGCTGCAGTGTCTGAAAGATTTCCACAAGGACATCCTCAAACCTTCCCCTGGCAAGAGCCCTGGGACACGGCCTGAGGATGAGGCAGAGGGGAAGCCACCACAACGTGAAAAGTGGGCCAGCAAGATTGACTTTCTGTTGTCCGTGGCTGGAGGATTTATCGGATTAGGCAACGTCTGGCGATTTCCGTATCTCTGCTATAAAAATGGCGGAGGTAAGTATTGTCATAGCATTCATAATTTTGGGGGTGGGGGAAACAGGGCTGTTTTGAAGTTGAATGTGGTCAGGATTTAAAAACAATTTAGGGCACAATCTTATACATTTTAAGGCAGGAAAAAGTCCTACAAATCCCAGCATTCTTCAACCAGCATGGGGAATGGCTAGGGAATGCTGGGACTTGTAGGACTGTTTTCTATCTAAACATGCATACGAGTTGCACCCTTAAAGTGGTATTGAAGAAATGCACAGCTTAGTTAACTAATAGCTAAAACACAGTGGCATTTACTCTTATTATGATTATAACAACAAGTATCTGAAATACAAATGTACCGATTATTTACAAGACGTTTGTCAAATACCAGATCATAAAAAATGCAGATATTACAATATAGAAAAGCATTTAGACACACTGATATCGATATTGTATCTAGACTTCCAGTATTCAATGAAAGGAAGCTATTCTCTTTGCTACTGTTTCAGATCTCTTAACCTAAAAATAGGAGGACATGTGTGTAACATTTTTAAATCTTATTATTAATCTTTGCTGTCAAGTAACAGGTTCAGAACCTGCTGACAGAAGGCCATGGCAGACATTTCCTAGAGATTTATTTTCCACCATCAGTGGCTACTCTGTTTTTTTGTTTCACTGTCATAAAACATTTTTAATCTCCCTTTTGTGTTTTTTCTACAGGTGCTTTTCTCATACCTTATTTCATTTTTCTGTTCGGGGGAGGTCTTCCTGTGTTTTTCCTGGAGGTGGCACTAGGACAATATACCTCTGAAGGAGGAATTACATGCTGGGAAAAGATCTGCCCTATTTTCACCGGTGAGTTATTTACCTCTTTCTTTCTGAATACATGTTAGTTCCAAAGATTGTGTGAGATTCTGACCTTGTAGTTACGCAGAGGAGGTGGCATGGCTTTGCAAATAGGGCAGGCAGGATTCTCAGTGAGTGGGTTTTATCCTCCGCTCCAATGGTGTCCCTGACTTGCACCCCTTAACTTTCTCCCATCTAAGTGAATGGTTGCCAGACACCTTTTTGGGAAACTGTAAAGAGCTGGTCTTGGGGACATTTTTGCATTGAGGGCAAAACCTACTCGCCATCTCTGATAGGGATTTTTAGAATGCAATGCAAGGGTCAACTAATATTGATTCTGAAAGAAATTAAGAATCAGTTTTATTTCTGTGCATAAACTGAATTATTAGATCAGTAATGTGGCATGATCTTCCAGAGATCTTTTTGGTTTTTCAATTCTTACTGCTCAGTGCTATGTTCCTCTACACCTCTATTCAGTAAAGTGCTTGCTCCTCTGAATTAGCATTACTGCTTTTAACATCAACCAAATATTCCTGAGCAGAGGTCTAAGCTTGCACAGTCAGTGAAGTCCTACAAAATCCTTCTCTGTAGTTAACCAGATTGCATTTAAAGGGTATTCCTGTATATGGGAAGGTTTATATGTTAAACTTATACTTTGATGCAAAATGATGAGAAAGTAGACTTCTGATATTAGAAAAGTTTAGGCACTGAAACATTTTAAGATAGGATACATAGGATTCAATCATCTGACTAACCCCCTTCATTATGATAAGAAGGGGCCCAGGGTCTGGCAGGGGAAATGAGCCAAAACCTGAAGCTACAGGCAGAGATAAGCTTATTAGCTTCCAACTACCCGCTTCAGTTCAGAGCTGGAAACAGGAGCTGGGGGCATGTGTGCTGCCCCCTGCAGCTGAAGGGCACTTAGAGCTTGGGAGCAAAGGCAGAGCAAGTCAGCAAAGCCTCCGCCTCTGCCGTTCAGCTCAGAGACAAAGTGGGTGAGAAGATCTAACATGAGCAATGTCATGAGTTCAGAGAGGTGTTGTGTGCCTCTGCTGATGCTTAAAACACACACACACACACACACACACACACACACACACACACACACACTCACTCACTCTCAGGATCTAGGAGGTCCTGATAGAAGTTTTAGCATTTGCTGTTCTTTTAAATGGCACCTTTGAGAACACAAGGAACTCCGGATTCCCTTCACTTAAATTTGTGGATCTTTGATGAGCATGAAGTAGTTTCTCAAAGGCCTTGGCTGGGTATTTGCACCAGAAAAATGTGGAATGACTGGCAGGGTCCAAGACAGCTCAATTGTTATTAAAAAAGCTGGTGCATTCACAGGTCATTAAGTTGTTCCAGGGCAGTTTGGTGTTTCGTAAGGGGATTGCCAGCTTAGACCAGATTTTTTGTCTCCCAAGCTACTTACTTGGAAGCAAGCTTTATTGAAATCTGTAGGACTTCGAGCCAAGTAAATGGGGCTATGATTGGGATGATAGTTAAGGCCTCGGCGCCAGTACGCACTTCATTAGCTGCTTGCATGTCATTTTGGCCAGTGGAGGACATGACCTTATCTGCCAGTAACCTTGTGTTTGAAAAGCAAACAGGGCAGGGATATTTTTTTTTATTGTCAAACATTGATATTGGTGTTAAACATTTATCTTATTTTACAAAGGGCCGGCATGAGACCTTTGCAAAAGAGAGAAGGATGTGTGCATAAATTACACTTTCTCTTTGTTGACTTTCTCCATTTAACTTTGACCTCCTTGTCACACCTGGCACAAACACATTGTCTGTTCACTGAGAATGTTGCTGTTGTTATTATTACCTTTGCTGCAGCCAGTGCTGTTTGTGACATTAAAGCTGAGATCCTGTAAACACTTACGTGGGAGTAAATCCTACTGAATTCCATTACACTTGTTTCTAAGTAGACTTGTATAGAATTACCCTGTAACACTGCAGTCTTATACATACTTACCTGGGAGTTAGTCCCATCGGATTTGCTGGGGCTTCCTTCTGAGTAAACATCTATAGGATTGTGCTGTGAGGCTGCAATCCTATCCATGCTTTTCTTGGGAGTAAATCCCACTGAACTCAGTGAAACTTCATTCTGATTAACTATGAATAGGGTTATGCTATATGTTACAATTAGAGGCATAAGTAGAATAATATTTTTATAACTATTTTCCAGGGAACTCTTGTGCGTTTCATTGAATTCCATTCCACACATAATTGTCGTGCTACCCCATTATCTGACTTTGATAGTAGCAGATGCCTCAGGGTAGGGTGACTATATTTGGGAAACCAAAAAAGAGGACACCTAGTGCGTGTGTGGGGAAGCAGCTTTCTGAGTCCTGCAGAAAGTACGTTATTCCCCCGCCACCTTAAAGAACCTGATTGGAGTGGAGGAGGGAAAGGATTTCATTCTGCACCACCACCATCCACTCCAATTGGGGCCTTTTCTATAATGTCCACGAATGACCCACTTTCCCCTTTAAGACCTCAGTTGGAGCTCGGGGTGGGGGAATGACGTGCCTCAAGAAAGCATGTCATTCCCTCCTGCCATGCTAATGGCAGCCTTAAAGGGGAAGTTGTGTCATTCCAGGACATTATTGAAAATTATAGAAAATCCCCCCTGACACCATGGAAAGAACAAAAACCAGGACAAATCCAGGGAAATCCTGACAGTTGGTCACCCTACCTCAGGGAAGCTCACAAGCAGAGCTTGATTGAGATAGTCACCTTCTGTGATTGAAAATTGGTACCTAATAATCAGAAATATACTTAAAGTGTCCCTAGAGTCTTAATGCCAAGAGTGGCTTTATTCTGCAAACATGCCAGGATTGAAAGAACAAGTTTAGGTATGATCTTGGCGGTGTGTTTTTTCTTTAAACTTTTTTCAGTGGGTGGCAGAATGATCACCCCCCTCCCTCCAGTACCACATCATAGTTGCTTGGAAAAGCCACACTCATTCAAAAGCAGTTTGCTACGTAGCATGGGAAACTACTGTTTGATGAATGCAAAATGGCCAGGAAGGGCCAGATGCAAAAGAGGCCTTGGCTCCTGCACTTCTAATAGTTGTTTTCTACACAACTTTCCAGCATGACTATTAGAGGTGCATTAGTCCTGCCCTCTTTCGCATTCGGCCTCCCCAATGCATACAGTGAAGTGTGCCGCATGAAGCCTGCTGCATTTGTAGCTCTAGGTAGACACGTTCCTAAAGTAACAAGATTACATGTTCATCTGTAATACAGACCACCTTATTTATCTGCATTATTTCATATGTTCCTTTCTTCTAATTTTTTCTTTCTTTTAAACAGGAATAGGTTATGCTTCCATCGTGATTGTGTCGCTTTTGAATGTGTATTACATCGTCATCCTGGCTTGGGGACTGTACTATCTATTCCAGTCTTTTACCAGTGTTCTGCCTTGGTCTCTCTGTCATCAAACATGGAATACAGACAACTGTATGGAAGACACTCTCAGGCACAACAAAACACTCTGGTTGTCAATGAATACCACTAACTTCACTTCTCCTGTCACAGAGTTTTGGGAGTAAGCAAATTTAATTGTTGTTGTTTGCAGCAGTTTATGTCTAACGACCAACATAGCTCATAGATGATATAATTTCAATCAGAGTTGCTTTTTAAGGGGAAACATGACCTAGCCTTGCGGTATTTTCTCCTGAACTCTTAATAAAAACAAAACTAAATTAAACAAAGCAGCAGAGATGTATTTACCAGGAAGAAACATCTGACCCTATTTGGAGAGGAGAGGAAATAAATAAACAAATAAAGAAAGGTCAAATCAGAATTTGGCTGTGCATGACTAATGAAGATGCCCAGGAGACATGTACATGCTCAGCTTTTGGGAACATTCAGCCAGGAAAAGGCAATGGGTACAATTCTGCTGGAATAATTCCTTGTGCCAGTGGATTTAAATTTGGATTTCTTCTATTTATTTGAATATGTATTATAAATATGCCATTAGCAATAGCTAGCTATTTAGCAATCATAAATCATACTGAGCTTTCGCTATACCACATCATAATAAATTTTATCTGAAACATCTGGCACATGCAGGAGCAGTGAAAAAAGCAGCGTTCACTTATTAAACTGGGATGACTTAACATCTTAGATTAATGGAAAACTTTTAGTAACCCTGTAGTTACGTTATGTACATTGCTCCGAGCTTGTTTATAAGTTATATAACTCATTTAACGTGTGGGATAATACATGTCACCTTATATAAGCCCCTTTATCATATGTTAAACGAACTTGAATTTGGTACCTTTAGAAGACAACTGTCCCACTTTGTGAGTCAAGCAATCCTTGTTGATCTTTGAGTTTTGAAACCTAAGTGGGATGTATCCATTCAGCTTTGTCAACAATTCCTCTTGAAGAGGCTACAACATAGACATGATTGGGCTTTACTGAAATGCTCACCTTCACTTGCTAAGTGACGTCCTCCTTCTTAGCAAAGTTACTGATTATGCTTTGGAGGCCATCATTATAGGTTATTTGAGTTAATGGCCTGTGTAAATCTCATGCTTGTTTGAGCAGCAGTCATAGGGGATAAGCAAATCTGGCTTTATTTCCAGAGACTTACCTCTTGGGATTACATCACATGCTTCAATTTCTCAGCTGTAAAGATTGTATTTCATAGTATAGGGTTGCAAACATAGAACAGAAAGGGTAAGTCGTAGGGGACAATTGCCTGTTAATAAGGGCTTTGATTGTTCTCTGCCACCAACCAAAAGCTTATAAGTGCTTAGGAATCAGCAGACCCGGTTCATCCAGGGAAGCTCATCACATGCTTCGGACATGTAAATCTAAGGGAAGCAGAATAAAACTAAACAAACTCTGCTTTAGGCTCATGTGTCCTTGAAGGCAGCCATAAATTAGCAAAATGTGTTTGTTCTTTCCCTACTCCTGAGTGAGAAACTTGAGCAAAGCTAGTTTGTTATCATGCTTGCTATTTTAAACAGCTCTTAATCTTCGCTGAAATAGCCATACCTTTAAAAGTTGCGCAAGTCCTCTAGGTCGGTGTTTTGTTTACTTACTAAAGCTGAAGACTGTACATGTTGCTGATATAGGAGCAATTCTGTATCCAGTTCCCGTCTGTGCCAGGTTTGTTCTTTTAATCAACAGAATTTATCTAAAGTAATAATAAAGAATAAAGAATTTGTTTACAAGTTGAGGCAATATATCGTAAAGATGGAAGAGGTGTGCATACATATCTCTCACGCATATCACAAATTAGTGTTATCAGTAATACTTTTTTTAAAACTCAGTTTTTTTAACATTAGCTGCAGTGCACAACCTATTTACTCTGGAGTAGTATTGGATTAGTACCATTGGCTTCAGTGGGGCTCTCGTGACTGAATTGCCATTCTAGTATGTAATACACATTGTTCTGAAATAAAAACAAACCTATCTATTTTACGCCAGTTTGGATATGTGCCCCTGCCATATTTTAATCTGTGGCAAGCAGTGAGACTTGAGTCTTGAGGAAGAAGTCCATTGCATAACTCTGCTGGTATTAACCCACTCAAATCAGTTGGGATGTATTAACTCAACATGAGCAGTTAACTCTCATTGCCTTCTTACAGATCTTCACTTCCAAGCAGCCTAGCTTCAACAAGTATTAGTAGGATGATGACGATGATGTTTTCTAAAGCATTTATTGTAATTTATTGTATTTTTTTTAAAAAAAGGCATAGGCCCTGCTTTAGGCTTACAATCTAAGGCCTAGTTCTCACTAAGGTGGCTAAAGTGTTGGACTGGGAGTCAGGAGATCCAGGTTCTAGTCCCCACTTGGTCATGGAAACCCACTGTGTGACTTTGGGGCAGTCATAGGCTGTCAGCCCAACCTACCTCACAGGGTTGTTGTAAGGATAAAATGGAGATGAGGAGGATTATGTATGCCGCCTTGGGTTCCTTGGAGGAAAGAAGGTGGGATATAAATGCAATAAAAATAAATAAAGTGGCAAAAACATTTGTTGGCTCTGTACCACTACAGGTTGTCCATGGAGGCTTACTTGATTGAATCCTCCTCTATACCAAACAGTTCCTTCCTTATAGAAAACAGCAGGTCTGGGAGAAAGGTGTTAGCTCAGCCTTCTCTCTTGACATACCAGCTTCCTATCTGCAGATAACGTTTTTGTATAGAGGAGCGTTCAGTCGTGGGATCTCCCCTGCCTAAACATCTAGATTTACCATTTCACTGTGGACCAAACTTACACATGACAGACAGTTCTGTGAGTCTTCTTTGTTGCTTTGTGTTGTTGGGTTTATATATATATATATACACAAAAAACAGTCGCTGGAAGCTGAAATAGGGAGTGAAGAACCCGTGGAGAGGAGGGGAGATGGTTGTATCCAATATGTCTCTGTTCTAGGCAGGGGTGGGGGCTGCTCTTCTCTTTCTTTGCTGCTTTCCCATCCATAATGGTTCTTAGGCTATTGGAACATATTATATTTTCTTCCCATGAAGGGAAAAGCAATGTGCAGGTGTTTCTGAGCAGACCCTTAGCAGGAGGGGAGGGAGTAGATAGCTCCTCCCACCGGTTGCTCATCCACTCTTGATTTCAGGAGGAAACTTTGATGATTTAAACTGGGAGTGAGCCCTAGGTAACGATTGTTTGACCCAGCACTATTTAAAACAACTTTAAGGCACGCAAAACAAGATTAAAAACTATTATAAAACTATTTGGCTGGAAACAGCCTTGGAGCTCAATGCCAAAACAAGAATAAAAGAATTAAGACAAACAAGCGAGCTGAGGTGGAAGGCTGCTGCTCACATCGCCATCTTTACCGGAAGCCCTATATCTATCCACACCAGTAGACACAAAATAATAATAATAATTAATAATAATAACAACAACAATATTTCTTGCCTGCCTCTCCATTTTTATCAAGGCGGGGAACAACAATAAATGATAAAATACACAATATTCAATTAAAACATAATATACATTGTTAAAAACAATCTAAAAACATTTTAAAAACATCTTACATGATGGGATATAGATGGGGATTCATCCTTGTCATGCCTTCCGCTCCCTTGGAACATATTATGTTTTCCTCCCGTTAAGGGAAAAGCAACGTGAAGGGAGTAAATAGCTCCTCCACTCTTGATTTCAGCCTCCTCGGATTGGGTTTCATAATTAATAATGATAACAGCAACAACAGGACAAAAATAATGGAATTACCCATCTTTTGTTGTCTGGCCCTGAGAACTAGGCTTAAGAGACACATGAGGGAAGGAGAGGGAAAAGGTAGAGGAATGAGAGAAATTCAAGTAGAAATCCATTAGAAAAAATGGATTAATTAATAAGTTTTTATCAAATGTTGCAATATATGTGGGGTTTTATTAACTGTTAGTCATATATAATGTATTAATTATGAACTGTATATTGTTTTAGAATTTTAAATCATAAATTTTAAGTATTTGTTTGTTTTTAATAATATGTGATTTTTTTGAAATGGTCAGTAGACTTATTCAATAAAGGTATTCATTCATTCAAGTACCCAGAGTGAAGAGAAGAGTTTTAACCAGCTGGCTTGTGCTAATGGTTCCTTCCCATGTAATTTTTTTTTAAAAAAACAGTCTTGTCATTATTATTATTTTTAAATGCAGATGTATATAGTGAATCATGTTGATATCATTTAACCCACTTACCTGATTTGGATAGGACACCATAAACTTTAGCAGGAAATAAACAGGTGGTTCCTCTTAGGCAATGTTGTAAATACTATCATTCTGCTTTCAGAAGTAATTGATTAAGTTGTCTTATTGTATCTTTGTCTTGCTTTTTTTTAATTTTTTTTTTTTTTGGCCATTTTTAGGCACAACGTACTGAGCTTATCTCCAGGAATTGATGAGCCTGGGGTTGTTAAGTGGGACCTGGCTCTTTGTCTCCTTCTGGTCTGGGTGATATGTTTCTTTTGCATTTGGAAAGGTGTGAAGTCCACCGGGAAAGTAAGTGTTTGCTTCCTCTTTGTTTTGTAATAATGGTTGTCTTAAAATGTAATCTCTGTCTAGAATTTAAGGCTAGATTCATTGGGTAAAAATAATAATTAAACAGTTCATCAAATATCAGAATCTGTTTATGAATTACCTTAATGGGATTTATCATCTGGCAACATGCATGGGATTGCACTCTAGGTGTGTAAACAAGAAGTTCAGAAACTTTATTTTAAGCAGCATTTTTTCACCCACACTAACTCCTAGCCTAAAATTACTGAATGATCTTCTTAGTAAGGGTCATGTCCCTATTGTTATTTTAAACCTTTCAGCCTATTCCTTGTTTATCCAAGGATTGGTAATCATTTAATTACTTGGTTTCCTCTATGAGTTCTTCAGCTAGACCCACTGAGAACTTGGGTTAAAACTCAGAGCAAGTTCAAGAACTGTATAAAATCTGGCTTCTGTACTTAGTTGTTTATTTATTGCATTTCTATACCGCCCAATAGCCGAAGCTCTCTGAGGTCACAGTTGTCTAATGTTTGTGGCTCAGAACGTTCATGTCCTTCTGGTTTTTACTTTTATTTTTCATTGCTTGAACAGCCGTTTTTGCTTGTCCCGATTTTTATCAATAGGGTCAACTACTGCAAGTTCAAGCTTTCCTAACTAGTAATAATTACCAGTTATTATTAACTGACAGCCAGAACTCCCTTCATTTTAAACACATGCAAAAGAACAAAGTATAAGAATTCCAATGCCATTGCTCAAGAATTTTAAATGTACAAGGTTGTTTTGATACTTTCTTGCCTGAATCAAATTTCACCATAGATTAAAACAACAACTACTCAGATACAAGGATGGTGTTGCCTTACTTTCTGGACAACTCTTTTTTTTTAACTCAAAGAAGCAGCTTCTATTTCTCAGTTGGAATATTGGCTGAAAATATATATTTTCCATTTAATTCCCTTTGGCATAATATGTTGGATTGAAACAATAATCAAGGGGTCAAAAATCTGATTAGTTTGAAGTGGAATTTGCTAGCAATTATGGATAGAATTATTCAGTGCTCACCTTAGATGTCAAGAAGGATAGTTATTACAGCTTAATAGCCACCTGGGCCTTTGCTAGACCTACCTGTTAGCACGTGACAGAGGAGGGAAGATCTCGCGATGTGTTTAGCGCGAGATCCCTCCTCTGATTGCACGCAACAACCTCAGAAGAAGAGGCAGCGCCAACTGTGTATGAATGCTTGTGCGCAAAAGATAACTTTTTTTTTTAATTTAAATTATTTTCCCTGCTCCCCCCACCCTACCCCTGTGCGCGGCTCCCGTCTCCTTGCGAGGAATCGCTAGGAGCCAGGTCAAACCGCGGTGCCTGGCCACATGGTGCTAAAGTGGAGGGCTCTATCCTGGGGCAAGGGAGCAATCATCCCTCCCTGATCCTGGGATCCCCTGTGCATCATGTGGACGCACAGGGACAATCCCGGGGATCACCTGGGATTTCGTCCCATCTAGCTATGGCCCAAGACAGGGACTAAATTAAAAAGGATGGAAGATCTGGAGGAAAAAAAGGGGGAATTTCTATGCTATCTACAGCATTATTTTTCTTTAAATGAGAATGCCCATGGGATTTTCCAAAGAAAGAGGGGAAATTACATGAAAAGGTTGGTGCAGCTACATCTGTTGTATTTAGAGATCAGACTGGCTGCAAGAGTTGTTATGGTGCAGCGGGCTTTGATATCTGCCTGCTACTCTCCTGAGGTTCACTTAAAAGGCAAGAAGAAGTATCTCAGGAGCTTTTATTTGGCTAAACCAATTTCATGAAAACAAAACTACATTAAACAAAGTAGCAGAGCTGTAACTACCAGTAGGAAATATCCTGACCCTATTTGGAGAAGAGAGGAAATATATAAAGAAAAGTCAAATTAGAATTTGACTGGCTGTGTATGTCTAATGCAGATGCCCAGGAGGCAGATGCTCAGCTTTTGGGAACATTCAGCCAGGAAAAGGCAATGGGTACAATCCTGGTGGAATTATCTCTTTGTGCAAATGGATTGAAATTTGGACTTCTTCTTGAGCCTTGTTTACTTGAATGTGTATTATGACATTCTCAATGGATCATGGCCAACGTCTTCCTTTTTCTGTGCTGGAGAAAATGTTTTACTACCTCCCCCCTCCTACACACACACTTTCAAGAGCAGCTTTTCTGGGGACTTTGGGGCTCTGCAGTAAGTGAGGGGAAAGGGCTGGTGGAAATCCAATGTTCTGCTTCGTACAAGTGGAAATACAAATGCCACCACCACCGGATACAACTTATGTGTCATTTACTTCATATTAATTCCCAAGTAGCTGCAAATATAATTACTGGGGAGGTATGCAAGCAAGGATGACCTGTGATTGGCAGCAACCCAAAAGAATGGCAAGGGAACACATAGGCTGGTGTGTGGAAACCCCAAAGAGAAAAATGCCCAGAACTCAAGTCAGCAGAAAAGACCTTTAGCCTTTGTGTTTAGCAGACAATCTACTTTCTCTAGCGTGATAGATAATGTTAATGGGCCCATGGGCCCATTCAGAAGACATCTTTTAAACCATGGCTTTAACCACAGTGAATAAGGCTTTTTTAAGGTATCTTCTGAACGCGGCCTGGCTTTCTAGCTTAACCACCATGGTTAAAGCCATGGTTTAACGTGTCTTCTGAATGGGGCCAAAGCAGTTTAGGGAACAGTTGACTACTGAACGCAAAGAGTAAGCAGGAATACGAGAATTAAAGAGGGATGTAATCTCAAACTCCAGGTTTAAACGATTTCAAGTTCTGACTTTTCATTGACATTTTCCCTTCCTATTACCAGGTTGTGTATATAACAGCAACGTTCCCATTCGTCATGCTTTTTGTACTGTTAATCCGTGGTGTCACTTTACCTGGAGCTGCAGAGGGCATCAAGTTTTATCTTTACCCTGACATCTCTCGCCTGTCGGATCCACAGGTGGGTTGTTAAGAATTGGAAGCTGTGATATTTTTCTTCCTGCTTTCTAGAACAAAACTTGAGGAGGACAGTGGGGCAATTGCATGGTAGACTTTTTCATAATCTTAAGTAGTGGAAACCTAACTGAAGGTGACTTCCACGGTTCTATTTTCCCCATCGTATCTTACATAAAAAAGGTTATTACTGTTAATGTGTTAATGCATTTTCTGTGTGTGTGTATCTTTTTATATCAGAAGGATTCTGAGGCTTGTAGACTCTGTCCAAATATAGAATCTCAGCTTTTTTTGTTGATATTAGGCTGTGGACAAGATAAGGGAGATAATTTTTGCTTCAGTCTTTAGTTCTTAAAGGCAACAAAGTTACGGAACAGCAAACAGAACGGTAAGAAGCACTTGTGAGTATTTGCAACTGCCCATGTTATATGGACGCCCTTGGGGAGGGCAGCAAAGGACCAAAACTTAATAAAATAAAATGGGAAACGGTGAAAATCTTTCATGCTCTTTGTAGAAACCTGCTTTTACATGAATGCTTGGAAGGCAGCACCCTTAGGAAGTTTTACCCACCTATCCACTCCTGTAATATGTAATAAGACCATAATTCAACTCCCTTACAATTGATATGACCGTTTATGATCTGATCAGCTGCAAGCTCTGTTGTAAAGCAGTCAATAAAAAGAGAAGAAGAAAACGCAAATAATACGATGATTGTGATAAAAGCAGTATAATTGATTTTATTTATTATTAACATTCAGATGCTGCCTTATTTGCTAAAAAGTTATCAAGCAGCAACACAATTTAAAACAATAAAACTGTAAAACAATAAAAAAGCATTAAAAAGCAGTAAGATACAAGAATACAAAGTGATTGTGATATAAGCAGTAAAATGCAGACCCAACATGTTACAAGGCAAATGAAAATGCCACTAGGTACAATCCATCAGCAACGCTTTCAAAGCAACATTGATGTTATGTGAGAGGCACAAGAGGATTCCAGAAAAAGCTTCTTCTCCCCTTTCCCGTGCTTTAGACTATAAACTAGACTAGAGCATGTGTTGCCTGTACATGGATGGCCAGGGGCAAGAAAGCCGACCGAGAGATGGAGGGGGTCATAACGTTATCCACCACTTTTAGAAGGCTGAGATCCCTGAAATGGCTAAACCGATGTTAAACTGTATCTTGCATGTATGTTAGTCTGCTGGTGTCTACAAACTGGTGATGCAGAAAACTGGGACTTTATATATGTAATGTAACGTTCTTTTTAAAATCAATGTTTTTAATGCGTTTTTATGTCAAAATGTTGTGATTATTTATATTGAATGGTAGAGGTGAATGCAGCAAAGTGATGTTATTAGTCAGTGAACAGGTTATTTTGAAGAGATGCTTTTCTTTTGTTGTTACATTGGGGGAGAAATGCTTATGGGTTGCATAGTCTGGATTAGCAGTAGATCATAGCCAGAGCTGGTGCAAGATGCCACCATCTGACGGGCTTTCTTTCATGTTTTCTTTAGGTCTGGATAGACGCTGGGACACAGATCTTCTTCTCCTATGCAATCTGCTTAGGTGCAATGACCTCCTTGGGGAGCTACAATAAATACAAATACAACTGCTATAGGCAAGTTTCCTACCAAAGGGGTTTTAGTGTGTTAGCTAATTGATGTGTAAGGGAACCATGGGTTCAATTTTTTTCTTTAATTAACTTCCTCCATGACATATGTGTGACTTAGGGACTGTTTGCTGCTGGGATGCCTGAACAGTGGTACCAGTTTTGTGTCTGGCTTCGCAATTTTTTCCGTCCTGGGCTTCATGGCACAAGAGCAAGGGGTGGACATTGCTGATGTGGCAGAGTCAGGTACGATGGTGTCGGTGGCAGTGATGGTGGGCACTGCCACCTAGTGTGTGAGCAAAGTACTACAAACTAAATCAACCAAACGAGAAGAGAGATTTTGAAAATTAAAAATATTTCAGGAAACGAAGTTTAATTCATTTCTATGAGCGTGACAGTTTGAAATACATATTTTCAAAATGTGCTGAAATATAAAATGGACTTGAGTTTAAAAGAAACGCTCAGAACTGAGATAAAAATACATGAAATGTAAACAATTTGCAAAGATAGAAATACCCCTTCCACCCACCCCTGTGGTTACTCTCCCTTTCTTTCAATCAAATGGCTAAGAGTAATGTTGTCTGGAAACTTTGTAGTGCCACCACGTCTGTTTTTTTTAAATTTATTTATTGCAACATGTATATTTTAGGGTAGAGCCTAGATGAAAATGATGCGATCTGTAACAAGGATGCTTAGGAACAGGGGGAGGGTGGAAGAGAGAGCTTGAGCCTCCCAGCACAGCCTCTCAACCCTCCCAGTTTGTGAAGGCTTCCTCAGATTAGTGGCCCCAATCCCACATTTCCAGAGTTGTGCGCTGTGTGCATTTCCATGTGGATTGTCTTGTGCTTGTAAAAGAACGTCATTTATACCGAAAGAATAATATATATACCCAACTCTGTTACTTTTGAACAAAGCATGCAAATTCTTTTGGAGTGTCCTTGTAGCACCTGAGCAAGTGATGCAATTTCAAGTTGCGAATGGCCTTTGAAGCTCAGGCATGCTAAGCCAGATGCTCAGTTTATTGCAGTCTAGATGAACGGACTGAAATCTGTAGCGCTAAGACTGTTTGGCAGCAGTATCTCCCAAGTGATGGTGGCAGCTGGTTAAAAAGTGTCCTGTGGAATCTCAGAGGTTTCTGCTGGCCATAACCATTATTGCCCAAGTTATTCATCTTATTTTCCCTGTGAGCGCACACTTGGGGGGAGTCTAAAACAGCTTGAGAAAGCCAGACTTGTAAATTGGCATTGAGAGTGAAACCATTAAAAGGCTGTGACTACTCTAACAATGTACACCTAAGGCTGAAGACAAAGGCTACCCAAGCGGGTACAGGGCAGGTGGGTGGAAAGGGTGGAGGGAAGCAAGCGCTGTGATTTCGATGCCATATTGTCAAATGGATTGGTTTTTCTTCCTATGATGTCATTTTAATAGTAGTGAAATTTGTATTTTCCCTCGGTTTTTTAAAATACAATGTTCTTCAAGGCAGAGGAAGAAAAATGGGGAGCTGGCAATGGCAATGCAGATATCTTAACCTTCTTGCACATAAGCTTGTATATCTTATTATTTTGGCCACAATCCAAAACAGTTAGGCTTGCTTAACTCTATTGATTTCAGTCAGCTTGAACATTGTTAAGGCTGCAGTCCTATGCACACTTACTTTGGAATAAGCAGTACTGAGCACAGTATTGGATCCAGACTTAGCTATGCTTAGAGCAGACCCATTGAAATTAATGGGACTTAGGTTAGTAATTCAAGTCCCATTGATTATAATAGGTCTACTCTAAGCCTAACTAAATTTGGATCCAAACCAGTAATGCTTACTTCTGCCTGAATAAGCATGCATAGGATTCTGCTGTGTATCTGGTATGGAATCGTAGGCATTGGATCTAAATTTTGCATGCCTTATTCATCTATTCCATGGAGGGCAATTTTTATGAAAACGTAACAAAGCTTCACCCTAAATCCATTAACTCAGGGGTCAGTCCCACCTAGTTCAGTAGGGCTTACTTCCTAGTATATGTGGACAGGATTTTAACCCTAAGTAACTTTATGAATGAATAAAGAAATAAATAATAAAATAGTTGATCAGATGGAGTTCCATGGGCCTTGTGAAAGAGCTTGGTAGAAATTGGGTCATATGAGAAATGAACCCAGGATACCACTACTTTAAGACTCTGATCCAACACTGTATGCACAAATCAGCTGGCGATGTCAGTAGAATCTTTTTGAAAAGGTAAAATATTGACAGTAAATTGTTTGGCAGGAAAGGGGGATTTTGTGGGCTGGAGTCAGTTCTCTCCTTTCACTCCTGAAAAACTGATTGGATGTTTGCTTTTTAAAAAGGTCTCTCTGCATTCAGCCCCAGTTGTTGGATCAGAGAAGGAAATTATGTGCATAACATTCATTTGCACATGTGGTTCCTCATCCAGCCAGGGATGCTCATAATGAGCATCATCTTAAATATGCACTGTATTAGCTGGCTTCAATCCAGAGAAAGTTTGTTGTACTTAATTTCCTTTGAGATCAATGGGACAGGTTAATCACAAGTAGCATAAGTCCCATTAATTTCAACAGGATGTGTACAACTACCTTTCTCTGGGCTGAAGCCCATACATTTAGGGTTGGGGTGTTAGCTTCTTTTTATTTTTGTTGCCCCTTTCTGCCTCCCCATTTTGTTAAATGTAATGGAACATGGAAGGTAGCAAAATAATTTCCAGTGATAAGTGACCAAGTGCTAATTCTTGGAAAGAATTCTGTTGCTGTACACCATAACAGGTAGAAGAAGAAGAAAACAAAACGCCAAAGTGACTCTGGAACATTCCAGCACTCTAATGTACTTTTGTTAAACAAAAAGCTCGCATGAGAAGTGTCGATGCAACATTTCCCCATTATGTTCAAAACTACCAAAACATTTAAAAATAAATAATAGCATATTTCCGCTGCCTAATAACTTTACAACTCTTCATTGCACTTGAATACAAGGCACCGATATTTAATTAGAATGATCTTATTACTGAGCACATATGTTATGTGCCATAGAAGTGAGCTTGGTTTTGGCTTCTAGTGGCTCATCTGTAGAGAAAGAGTTGGGATAATCAACCACTGACTAGTTGAGGGACATTAGTCTCGTTTTGGTCAAGATATTTTCAGAATTAAAGCTGTTGCTTTGTATCATAAGCGAAGGCTGCCTAGTGACTATGCTAGCTGCATTTTTATATATATATATATATATAGCCACACTGCAGTATGCTGTTAGCATAATGTGGGTGCCAGGCCTATCAGAGGATAGGGCTGGTGACTGATTATTCAGAATCCTCAGTTACTCCAATGGAAACTGTTAGGCCACTTCCTTTGTTACTGTATGCAGATACTACTTTGTTGCCCTTGCTAGAACTATGGGTGCTTACATCAGCTCAGCATCTGGCTTGCTGAACAGAAGCCCAACCTCCAGAATAGCTTTTCTCAACCTGAAGCACTCCAGTTGTTTTGGACTACAACTCCCAGGATTCCTGGGGGGTCATGCTGGCAGGGGCTCTCAGGCCATGCTGGATGGGGCTAATGGGAGTTGAAGTCCAAAATATCTGGAGGGTGCCGGTTTGGGGGAAAGATGCCCTAGAAGGTAGTGTGTAGGTTTTGTTTGCCCAGGGATGGGCTAAGAATTTTAAAATCCAAGAGAAAATTTGGAGCACAGCTTTTTCCTCTCTCAGTCCTTAAAGACCACAGGAACTGGTCACATTATAATTCCATTTCATAACTCTAGAAGCCCAATAGCCCCTCTTCCCTCTTAAATCTCTTTGTGAATGATAGGTGTAGAGTTGGGTCTGTTGTTGGCATGCTTGAGACAGATGGTGCGACTGACAATGGATAAGCAAAGGTGTTTGGATGTTATGATTGGAGTTGCTGTTGTAGCCATGCATGCTTCTTTGTCAGATAAAGGATCCGAGTGAATTCCATTGTGGAACCTTCAATTGGGTTTGGGTTTATCTGAATGGAACCAGGCATCCGTACTGGGGAGTGGTGGTGGTGGGGGTTGCATTAAAGAATGAGCTGCTTATTTACTACCTCTTCTCCCTCTTCCCCCTTCCTTTCTCTCTTCCTTTATTCCTCTAGGTCCAGGCCTGGCCTTTATTGCCTATCCGAAAGCTGTGTCCATGATGCCACTCCCAACTTTTTGGGCTATTCTTTTTTTTATTATGCTTCTGTTGCTTGGCCTGGATAGCCAGGTGAGTAATCATAGTGGAAACATGGCATCCATAATGTGTGATAGAAAGCCTATACTATAAAGAGAATTGTTTCTGTTGCACTTTCTGGTGTGGGGCAAACCGATCATAAAGGTTGCAGGAAAGGGCAGCTTATCTCTCTAGCAGGGAAAGGACAACCAAGAAAGGCGCTTGGATGTTGTTCATTAACTGCTTCCTGACATGGAGTTCCTACATAGGCTCTACACTTTAAATACCATTTATTGACCTGAAGGGTACAGTGTATTTGGCAACTTGTATACAAATCTGCTTACAAAATAAGAGTGGCAAAAAATGGATCCCAGCACTATAACATACCAGGGACCTCAAGAGTTCATTGGAAGTGTGTTTTCAGACTCTGGGATGAAAGAATGTTGTTGGAGTTTGGAGCTTCATTGCCAATTTTAAGTTAGTTGGAGACACATTCAAATCACATTCATGTGTGCTCTCTTTCCTATAACGATACATCCCCCTATATCAGAGACAGGGACCCCTTTTTTACCTCATGGGCCAAACCCCAGTGGTAAGTGAGGCTGAAGCCAAAGGTGGGTGGCACCAAAGCTCCATACAGATTGCATTCACATAGGCATTTCCTGGTGGAGTTGGCTTCTCCCCTTGCCTTCGCTGAGGGGCTGGGTGGGCTTCAGAGAGCAGGGCTAGATCCACACTACTGCTTTTATTACGGGATTGAAGTGCCCTGATAACTGTTGGGGCATATTACACATACCATTTTCATAGTGTTAATCCCTGATTTTTATTCCACGTTATCCAAATTACTGCAGCAGATGTCACTGTGTGTCTTTTGAGGTCTAAATGCGCAAGATGGATATAGCATTACCATGATGGGATCATAATGATATGACACAAAGTGTCAATCTGCCCCTGGAAGAGGTTTTGGGTAGGCCTTAGGAGTAGGGTGACCATATGGAAAGGAGGACAGGACCCCTGTATCTTTGTTTCATAGAAAAGGGAATTTTGCAGGTGTCATTTGTATGCATGCAGCACCTGGTGAAATTCCCTCTTCATCACAACAGTTAAAGCTGCAGGAGCCCTTCCTCCTTTTGTATCTGGTCATGTTAGTCAGGGCTCCTGCAGCTTTAACTGTTGTGATGAAGCAGAATGAGGGCAAAATTCAAAGCAAAGTAGGGGGAACCAAGGGGGGGGCAGAATTGCAAGAGCCCAGATCTGGCCTGTTAACCTCAAGGTGCTGTTTCCTTATCTGGTCCCTTGCAATTAAATGATATTTAATTGTGACATACATTAATCAATGTCATCATATGCACTGTTTTGCAGCTAATTAGGTTACACAGGAGTCTGGGTTTTATCCATTGTTAGTCCTACTTAGAGTAGACCAATTGAAATGAATGGGACTTAAGTTAAGACCAACATTGGAGATAACCCTTTGTGCCTACTTAAAGGAGAGAGAAAGCCACCCTTTGGAGCTTGCTTCTAAGAGATTGAGCACCCTCTCATGTATTGGCCTTTCAATTTCGTAAGGTCTTTCAGAGTTCAGCACCTTTGAAAACCAGGCCATTCATTCTGAAACCAACAGATACGTTGATTTTTGTATAGCTGGACTAATTGTGCAGTACACATAGTTATTCCCTGGGAAAATGGTGGGTTTGCTTCCCCTCTCCCAGAAAGACTTCTTTGTGTGATGCAAGGAAATGTGTTAATAATTTCTAGCCAGTTGCTAGTTGCACAGCCATACTACGGTTTTAGGGAACATCTTTTGAGGTGGTTTAAAATTTTAAACTAACAATTTTCTATTTATTCTTTTGGGAAAGTAGCTTTGACGTAAATAAATCTACTTGACAGGGGCAGAAAGTTTACTGAATTCAAAACCTCTCATATGAGCAGAGATTAGTGGAATTTTCCCTCTGGTTGTTACTCACTTGATCTCTTAAATTGGCAACGCATTCCATTTGTTCTAAATGGCTCTTTAGTGCTTAATCTTTGAACTCCAGTGAGTGACTTTTAATCACTTCCAAATTGAATGTTAAAACATGCTCCGAGCTGTGGTTCTGCAACCAAGTACTTATGTAAATTGAAGGTTGCCTGGTAATTTTAAGTCATTTCTCACTGTGTCGAATAATTAAAACTAATTGGAGCACTTAATGTTTTGTTTGCTTTTGGAGCACTGTCAAGCAGGATTTTGGAATGCTTGAGCAGCTTAGAAACAAGCTGGACTGTAGTTACATTGCAACAGAAAAAAGAAACACAAGAACACTTTTCTAATATAACGCCCAAGGTTTAGGGAGGATTTTTTTTTTTAATAAAGTAGCTTGCAGGTTACGCCAGACCGAGGTTGGCACTAGTCTAGCTGTTGGTCATTAACAAAAACAAATACAACCCTTAATGCGTATAAAGAAAGTTTCTTGTATTCCACTTTTAATTAACTCATAGGAGAGAGTGTGTAGGCCAGCCTTCCCCAAAGATGAACAGAAATGGATGAAAGGGCCTGGGAAAACAGAAAGATTTTCACCTGGTGCTCAAATGTCGTCACTGTAGTGCCAGGCGGGCCTATCCAGCGAGGCATTCCACTGCTGAACACACCCTCCTTCCTTGATTAGCTTGCCTTACCTTGCTTGGCAGGGGAACATAAAGAAGGGCCTCAGAAGAAGATTTAAAGGTCCCAAGACATGAAGGGTTTAAAAGTCAAAACCAGCACTAGGGCTAGAAATGGACTGGGAGCCGGTGAAGTTGACAAAGCATTAACATGATATGCTTGTATCACCATCTTGTCCCAGTTGGGAGTCTTGCTGCTGTATTCTGAACTGAGTTTGTGGATCATGCTCAAAGGCTGACCCCGCCTACAGCTCACTGCAGTAGTTCAAACATAATTGAACAATACTCATAATTATTTTCTTAACAAAAGAAACGGAGTCACAATGATGGCTTCTTTCTGGGCTTCTTTTTAACCAGTTCATGAAAAATATTTTACTTTCCTAATAAGGTGATTCTTTCCCAATGGCTATTCTGCTTGGCAAATAGATTACTACATGGTTGTTCATTAGAGGAATGCAAGGACAGGATGGTTAATGTGTCTCAGAGCTTCTTTTTTATCCCTCTTTGATGGTTTGCAATGAAAACAGCTAGTCTTACAAATGAGTCACATAAGTATTGTCTACACCCCCAAGATTTTTCTTGCCGTGAACATTTTGCCTTAATTCATATTATTATTATTATTATTATTATTATTATTATTATTATTATTATTATTGCATGGGGAAACACGAGTGGATTTGGTAAAATTAACAGGGCTGGATGGGAATAAAGATGGTGTTCACAGATCTTCTATTCCCTGGACAGCTCTGGTGCATGTTAAAAGGGAAAGGAGGGGGTGGGTGGGAAAAGCGCTCTAGCAAGGGACTCATGAGGATGCCTCTGTACCCAGATGCCGTGCCTGCATGGGGGAATGATCATACCCTTAGCTTTTAAAACCTGTTTGAATTACATTTCTCCTTCTAAGAAGCACATACTTTTTTATCTGGACTGTCTACATCATGAAAAATGCTGCATAACACCACCATTGCCTCTTCAATATACTCATTTTCTTTCTCCTTTGATCCATGAGCAGTAAAAAAAACAAAACCCCCAAACCTCCATGCTTAGGGTTGGTTTGTTTTTTAAATGGAGGTGCAGGGGAAGAACCCAAAATGAACACTACCCCTGTGTCTTGAGTTAAGCAAGTGAATTTAGACCTCTCTGCTGCTGAAAGTACCAGCCTTATTTTCTAGGGGTGTCTTTAAAAAAGGAATGAAACACATGCCTGGCATTAGTTTAATGGGTTTTCTTTTCTTCCCCTCCAGTTTGTTGAAGTTGAAGGACAGATCACATCTTTAGTTGATCTGTACCCATCCTTCCTAAGGAAGGGTTACCGACGGGAAATCTTCATCGCTATAATATGTTTCCTCAGCTATCTTCTAGGACTAACTATGGTGACTGAAGTAAGTAAAAGTGGCAATTTTGTTTTGCTTTGTTTTTCAAAACGAATCCATTCTGTGTGGTCAACTTGCACAGTGCAAGAGGGAGGGACCTTCTCTCAGCAGTAGACCACAAGCATGGCATGGAGAAGATCCCAGGTTCAATCACAGGCAAGTTAAAAAGATCAGGTGACATGAAAAATCTCCTCTCCTGGAGACCCTGAAGAACCCCTGCCAACTACATCAGACAGTACTGGGCTAGATGAACAAATACTCAGGTTCTTCAAAAGATGACTCTGCAAAAAACAAATGAGAGTACCTCCATGTGCCAATCTCCTGTTCCTTTGAATTCTCCACATGGTGCCAATGACCGGCCATGTCAGTTTCAGTCCTGTATTAGTACTGACCCCTTTTATCCAGCACTGCATTTCCCCAAAGCTTTTGGTCTCAAAGACACTACTAAAGTCTAAAAGGAATTTGTATTCTATTGTGCTGTAGATACAGATGAAGCAAAGTTAGTGAAATGTAAAACACGTGAGAAATTATGTCTGGATTGCAATCTATCTCATTATATTTAATGTTTGATAACAGAATCTTCTAGAAGATCAGTATTGTTCATGGAAAAAAGTCATGCTGAGAGGGAAAAATACATCAGCCCATATGTTAGGAAGTTCCTTGCTGATCTTTATATTGGCCTCATTATAGCCATTTCTGTTGAAGACCAATTGTTTTCTTCCATCATATTTCTATACATTTCCATCCTAAAATGCCATCTTTTAAGAAGCAAATACTTTGTGGCATTTGAGTAGATTAAGCTAAAGTGGCTTAATTTTGGTCAATCACCCTCTCTTTCAAAATGCCTTCCATATAAGAAATGAGTGCATGTTCTGGAGAGAACAGCGGTATGTACTTACAACTAACTCCCAAGAGTTGATTGGCAGTTCTATTTGTTGATGGGTAATTTTCTGCAGTGTGATTCATAGCTGGGAAGGAGAGTGATGAAGGTCAGCTGGCTTTTCACACACTCTGTGTGTATGTGTGTGTGTGTGTGTGTGTGTGTGGTGATGGTGGTTGTGTATTAATAGCACTTGTCTGATGATGTATCAGATGAGGTGGAGAGTGTCCATGAAAGCTCATGCCACAATAAAACTGTTAGTCTTTAAAGAGCTGCAGGAAGTTTTAATGCTTTTTATAGCACTCATTTTTAATTTTCCACTTGTGTCTCTCTTTTTCAGGGTGGCATGTATGTGTTTCAACTCTTTGACTACTATGCAGCTAGTGGTGTATGCCTTTTGTGGGTTGCATTCTTTGAATGCATTGCTGTAGCCTGGGTTTACGGTGAGTAAGTTGTAAACGTGTTTTTTAAAACAAAAAACTAGGGATTCAGCTGGGAGCTTCAGATTCTGATTACTTTTAAAGTTGTTTTTAGATAAACCACTTTATTAAAAGCAGGGTGTAAATCTATAAAATAAATAGCAGCTAGAGCAGCTATGCGTTAATAGTTCTTTCCCAAGGGATGGAGGGTATGGGAAATCTAGTTTGAATGTTGCCCAATCTCACTTCATAGGCTGTTACCTACCAGGAACAATACCCATCTGGACAAAGAGATGGATAAAGCCTAAACTCCTCTACATAAGGACACAACGTTCCAATCCATAGATTGAATCGCAGTGAGACCATTAGCTGGTTATCAAACATGGCAACACACAGGGACTGCAAACCAGAAGCATACATAAGCGAATGTCCCTTGGAAGCACTAGCTTTTTCCCATTCATGTGGCATAGCTAGAAGGCTGGAAACCACCCATTAATGCAGCTACGAGCCAGCTTTGCTAAGCAATGTTACAAGATGACAGATGCACAACATCCCACTTATTTCTGAACATGTGTAGGGACATAGCTAGTGAATAGGAAACATACAATTACCATTTTAAATTAGGATAGTAGACTAGATTTTTCTACATAGAAAATGAACCTGGAGCGTAGCCTTAAAAATTATTTATTTATTATTATTTTATTTATTACATTTTTATACCGCCCAATAGCCGAAGCTCTCTGGGCGGTTCACAAAAATTAAAACCACAAAAAACATCCAAGAGGTTAAAAACACAATTACGAAATACAGTATAAAAAGCGCAACCAGGATAAAACCACACAGCAAAGTTGATTATAAGATTAAAATACAGAGTTAAAACAGTAAAATTTAAATTTAAGTTAAAATTAAGTGTTAAAATACTGAGTGAATAAAAAGGTCTTCAGCTGGCGACGAAAGCAGTACAGTGTAGGCGCCAGGCGGACCTCTCTGGGGAGCTCGTTCCACAACCGGGGTGCCACAGCGGAGAAAGCCCTCCTCCTAGTAGCCACAAAATATGGAGCTTGTACTCCTCAGTATTAATTGTGAGAGGAGCTAAGCCAAGGTGGGTAAGTGGCAAGTTTTTGGAACATTTTTGTACCTATCTATAAAAGCATACCCTCTCTTTCAGGGGGACATTTGAAAGGACAGGAAAGTTAGAGGAAAGGGAAATGTGTCTCAGCCACTGGACCCATGCTTTCCTTTGCTATGCTGTTCTACGGCAACGAATCCAGTGCAGCATCAGCCTGGGGATAGTTTGGGAGGCACATTTGTATGTAATCTGAGTGAAAATGTGTCCTATATGCCCATTCTGATACAATTACAGCTATTCCAGAGAGAGAGCAGCGTGGTTTTGTTAGCTTTCACTGATCCCATCATGTAGCCAAATCTGATTTGGTTTGTGGCTCTGATATCGTCGCTTTTACTATGTAACTTCTGATTAGCTGCATCACATAGTGATGGAGAGAGAAGAAGTCCATTGAATTTTTTTTTTTTTTTGCCCAAAACAGATTTGGGAAACAACAGCATCAAACACAGTGCAAAAATGTGAAAGTTGTGGTTTTTTCTGGGTATTTTTCACCTCCCTTAAAAATGGTTTGTACTGCATGCAGAGTAATAAAACTGCCTCCCCTTGTGTTTGAACTCTAGGCGCTGACAATTTTTACGATGCCATTGAAGATATGATTGGTTACAGACCTGGGCCCTGGATGAAATGGAGCTGGATTGTAATCACACCGATTCTCTGCGTGGTAGGTTTTGAAACATCTCGGCTAAAGCATGGCTTAGCATCTTTTGTAGGCTAAGCTATTTTGCTTCTCCTTTTCTCCAAAAATGGCTTCATGAATTGAGGAACGAGATTAAATATGTATATTTGTCATGTGTGACCACATTACTCTAGAATTACAATATCTTCACTGGCGACCAGTTTGATTCTAGATCCAAATCTAGAAACTGTTTTAAAGCCCCAAATGGCCGTGGGCATCTAAAATATCACCTCCTCCCACATGAACTTGACTCCCAATTAAGATCTTCAGAGGCCTTTCTCTGGGCCACCTTTCTTTCTGAAGTGAAGGAGCCTCTCTGTGTCGGTGCCCAAATTATGGAACTCCATACCCCAGACGTGCTTGGTTGTTTTTGGAACCAAGCAAAGACTGTCCTGTTCTCAATGGTTATCCCAGAAGGGTTTGAGCACTTGCAGAAGGCTCACAAGTGCGAAGGCAAAGGACTTGCCTCTGCCACCCTTCACCTATCCCAAGAGCTTTTCTTCCAAGGACATGGGGAAGGCAGAGGCAACAGTGGCACCGTTCAGACAACACGCTCAACCATGCTGCTTAACCACAAAATGGTTAACGGAATGCATTGCATTCCGTTAACCATTTTGTGGTTAAGCAGCATGGTTGAGCGTGTTGTCTGAACAGGGCCAGTGTGTGCTCCGCGGGCCCTGGTGGAGCTTCATTTTCATGCTGGAGATGGGACTCGGCCTGACAGCGGCCTCCTTCCTGGCAAGAATCCTGTGAAGAGCATCATTTCCCCACCTGGGATTCTAGGGCTGGTAGAACTTGTCCCATTCCCCTGTGGGCAAACACAGATGACCAGGGCTTCTGTGTAGTGGACGCTGCTTCCCTGTGTTTGGGCCCTTGGGGAAGGAGAGGTTGGGGATGCAGTAAGGCAAGCAGACTGCAAGCAAGGCCTGACAGCGGCCTCCTTCCTGGCAAGAATCCTGTGAAGAGTCTCATTTTCCCACCTGGGATTCTAGGGCTGGTAAGGCAAGCAGACTGCAAGCAAGGCCTGACAGCGGCCTCCTTCCTGGCAAGAATCCTGTGAAGAGTCTCATTTTCCCACCTGGGATTCTAGGGCTGGTAAGGCAAGCAGACTGCAAGCAAGGCCTGGCTCACGAGAACTCAAAGGGGGTACTTGCTTGTGTGAGCATCCCCATGTGATTTTTTTTTCACAGCATCCCTAGATCTTGCACGCTTGCAGTTGTAGTTGAGATCCTTTAAATGGTCATTGGTTCTTATCATCTTTTCTGCTGGCTGTGCTGTTTTTATTTGATTGTTGCTTTTTGGAATGGCATAATATATATTCACTTTCTGTACTATGTCAGAAAAGGACCGTAAGCAAACATTGTTCAAAGATATTGTAATGTGATGGGCCTGAGCTATTATAAAGGGGCCAGTATGTTCAGTTGGACTAGGTTGCAAACCTCTGTATAGTTACCAAATAGCAAAGTCCCACTGAACACAGTAGGACTCACCTCTTGAGTCAATATGCATAAAATTGTGTGGTACCGTATTTCTTCGATTCTAAGACGCACTTTTTCCCCTAAAGTAAGAGCTCTAAAAATTTGGTGCGCCTTAGATTCGATGGCGCCTTAGAATCGAAGAAATACGGTATGTTCCAAATGGCTACAAATCAGACAACGCTTCTTTTTTTTTTTACTTGAATGGAAAAAAGACCTGGAGAACAAACTGGAGTAGCCTCCTGCTGGTTTAAAGGTCTTACAGCCACGATTCTCAGAAAGACTTAAAGCTAGCATAATAGGGAAGTTCTCCTACCTCGTATAAACATGCACACATATATTTCCGGCATTGTGGTGTGAGGGGCAGAGGAAGAGGTAAGAGGTAAGGTAATAGAATAGGAAGGAAGGAATGAGATGTGTGGATTGTTCACTCCTAAGGCTCCGAAAAGGTCTTATATATTAGGAGGTTGAGAAAGCACTGGTTCAATAGCTCAAAACCTTAAAAATTCAGTTCTGCCTCAGTTCACAGATGGGGGTGCGGAGAGAGGGATTCTGAGCAGATTTAGGGATGTGAAGGGTGCAAAATGCACCAAAAATCAACCCTTGGGGAAATTTTTCTATTGTCAATGTTGCTTTTGTAAATGGTACACTGATACTGTAAATCCATACAGTATATACTCTCAGTTGGAGAAAATAATTCTTCTAACATGATCTGAAGCTGTCTCTTTCTTGTTTTGTTCCCTTTCCTTTCCTGACACAGGGGTGCTTTATCTTTTCTCTGGTCAAGTATACACCACTGACCTACAACAAGGTGTACATATACCCTGAATGGTCAATCGGCCTGGGCTGGATTCTCGCCCTCTCTTCTATGATCTGCATCCCTTTGGTTATGGTCATCCGCATTCTCCGGTCAGATGGCTCTCTCATTGAGGCAAGTACAAAACAACCGTGAAGCCTGGTCTGCACTGGCTGTTTTCCTGGCCTTAATTTAAATGATTTGCTGCAAGCACTGAGGTTCTTCACCTGCACACGCGGACTTCCTACACTTGAAAAAGATACACAAGCACAATGCATATTTCAGAGAATTCACAAGGCTCTAAAACTGGATGTAGTTGAGTCCCTGTGTTGACCAGAATAAGGCTCAGTGCCATTAAAGAAGGTATCTGTGAGTTGATCATATTTATTTTATTCTGGAGAAGATTGCAGGTGCACAGTAAATTCAATAACTGGGCAGTTGGAAGCCTACCATAATGAGGTGAAGTTAGAAATCCATGTGATAGGAAGTGAATAGAGGTAGATAGCTGTGAAGCCCTTTATCCCAGGTGATTCTTGTAAGTCATTAGTTCTCATCTTTTCAGATCTGGGGCCACTCTTATGCCAAACATGGATTTAGAGACTCACTTCTTAATTTTTTTTAATCATATATATGTTTGGATTGTGGTGGTGCTACTGTTACAAGCCAACATAAGTCAGCTGCAATCCAGGATTGGTTCCTGATTCATTAGTTGGACCTGTGTTCTAAGCAACAGGCAAACCAGTGCAGTCCGCCTGCCTCTTGGCCCTATTTCTTAAGGAGTCTTCTGATACAGTGCTATCTACTGGTGTGGTAACTACTCAGATACAAAATACAGGAGTGCAATACGTAGCAAGTGTGCAAGCATGTAGTATCATAGCATCCAAATGCAAAGGAACAATAAGGCAAGGATATGGGGCTTCCATTTGCATGTATTCCTTAAAGGGCAAGAGGCACATTTTCTACACTTTTACCCTGTATTTATAGATCCAGCACACATTTATTTTGCACTATGGCCTCTCTGCCTGAGTACAGATAGTGGCAATGAAAGCTGGCCATAGTCTAATTGTTATACCGGTAATCAGATTTCAAGATGTCCATATTTACCAGTGGAGTAAAGATATGAAAAACCCATAAGTCCCAGCTGCCCCTAGGCATTGAGTTTCAGTGGGCGGCTACTTGTGAGAATGCCTTTTCTGTGGTGGCCCCCAAATTGTGCAATGCCCTAGAGAAGTCTGCCTGGTGCCTATTTTGTTGACTTTTTGGCACCAGGCAAAGACCTTTATATTCTCCCAGACTACTTGCATTATTTTAAATATGTTTAATGCAGCATTTTAAAATAGTCTTCTCCATTTTTTTTGCTGCTTAGTTATTCATCATTTAAATACTGATTTTGTTGTTGCTGCTGCTTTTAAAAACAGTACTTCTTAATGTGTTTTATTGTGTGGTACTATCAATGGTTTTATTTTTGCCTTTCTTATACACATTGTCCAGAGAGCTTCCGCTGTAGGGTGACTCATAAAGTGAAAGAATTAATGAATGAAGGTCCTCATGCAGCATGTGCAGCCCTCCTTCCATTGAGTCTGCTGCACACAAGGGCTGATCAACCACCTGCTCTGTTCTAGGCTCTGTGGAAGGAGCAGAGTACATCTGCTGCCGTGCGGAGTTCAGAGAGCCACCTAGTGGAAAACTTAACACCTTTGAGTCAAGGAAAGCCTCTTTCCTTGCATTAGCCTTTCCTGGGAATAAAGACAATTTGCCAGTCCTAATTAAAGCAAAATTATCTGGGCATGTGCAGTTTCACATTTTATATTGATTTAAATCATGGCACCGTCATGACAACAGGAACATGGATTTTATTTTTTCTGTTGCACTGGTAGTAAAACACATTTACTAGGGAAGAAGCACTATTTTCTTGTAGAAAAGGATAACACATATTTTTTTAAATTAACGTAATAAAGCGAGCACTCGTAACTATGTATGTGCCCAGCTGTCCACCCCTCTGACTATACAATGATTTTAATTTTTTTTTAAAAAAGAAAGCCTTCTTCTTGCTGTCCCCATCATCAGCTGTCCTGTGGGGCTGAACTTTGGACCAGCTCCAGTTGCACAACTGAATAGATTTGTAGAAAGGCATCATGATGTTGGCTGTTTTACCACTGATCTCTTTCCTCTTGTTTTCTTGCTCGGCAATTACCTGTTCCCCAGCTGCAGCACAGCAGTCCAGTGGTTTCATTGAACAGTCCACCCAGACCCCCAAATCTCTTGCCTGGTCAGATGTTGCCAGCTCAGATCCCATCAGTGTGTATCTGAAGGCCAGGGGCTCATCTACACCAAGCAGGATACTGAAGTGCACTGACAACTGTTGGGGCCCACTGACGCACACCATATACTGCTTTCATATCACTTTCATAGTGTTATATCCTGCTTGGTGTAGATGTGTCATGGGCCCCAACAGTTGTCAGTGCACTTCAGTACCACTATAAAGCAGTAGTGTGGCTCCTGCAGTGACCTTCAATACCGCTATAAATCAGCAGTGTGGCTCCTGTCTTTTATATACCGCGTTCATACCGCTTTCACAGTGGAATACCCTGCTTGGTGTAGATGAGCCCTAGGGTTATTTGCAGCGATGTACAGTACGAACACAACCAAATCACCCCAGCGCCGTCTCTAATCCCCACATGTCTTGTTTCCTCCCTAGAGAGTGAAGGCCGTGGCTGCCCCCCGTGAGATCACTCGGTGGAACAAAGAAACCGAGAGCGCTGCCCCCTTCTGCCCTCCTGGAATGGCCAACGGTGAACTGATCAAGCCAACTCATATCATCGTGGAGACCATGATGTGAGCTCTCTCTATGAGAGGAAGATGCCTGCTTTAAAACTGCCGTTTACTAACCATAGAATCTCTCATAGGACCAGGTTTACAGAGCTTTATATTTGCACTAGGATTTATTTTTATTTCTCACAGAGAAAGTTATTTTTTGTGTGTTTGGTTTTTATTTTTTAATATTTTGTAAAGTAAATCACAGCGGATGCCTCTTGCTCTATTTAGAGGCAGAGCTTTCATATCAAACTAGGCACACTGCAGGAATTTACGATTTCTCCCTCTCCCCACACAATATATCTAACTAACTCCTATTCATAATAACACCTCACCACTTTGAGTTGATTTTCTTGCCAGCAATAGACACAGGCCGCAATCCTGTGCACACTTACTTGGAAATACGCTCCGTCAAACACAGCGAGAATTGCTTCTGAGTAAATATACATAGGATTGCATTGACACATACATATATAAGTATATGCATATACAAGTCTCAGATTTCTTTAGGTGCTGGTGTGGTTGGGAACAGGGTAAAAACTTAGAAAAAGTCAATCTCTCATTGGAGAAATTTGCTTTCCTTTTCTTTAAAAAAAATCATGTTATTTTAAGAAACTTCCTCTGGTTGAAGTGGGGAAAGGGTACATGCTTTTATGTTTGCTGTGGTCCATGTAAGAATATATTTGTGTGTATAATTGGAAAAGCTGCAATATGGGTTAGGGATTGGGAGCAGTTTGGAACCAAGGGAACAATCCAATCAACCACCATCTCCGAATACAGTTCTTGCGTGAACAGTCTGTAAGAGAGAGGCAGAATCCTGCTTGCTTGCAAGACATTTTGCCAGATAGTACCCTCTCAGGGGCAGGGTGAGGGGTACTTCCTCCATCAAAGGAATTCTCTCCTAAGTAGATGCTGCGTTTAATACAGTAACATGGAAGAGTTTATATGTAGACTTCTGAGAAAGTCATGAGTTCTGAGTGCAGTTGAGTTGATCTACTGGTAACACCATAGAAGGGTTTCTCTGAGAAGCAGGTATGTGCCCGGCCCTTCTTACATTACACTGAGGCATGAGAGTGACTTGACAGATCACTCAAGTCATCGAGCAGCCTAATGTAGGAAGTGGCCCACTTTTTCGTAGGCTGTCCTCAATAAATGGACTGTTTTTTTGACTTGAATTTTCTTAGAGTATTTAGCTTAAGTCAAAGAATGCTTATAAATGCTGCATTTTACAATGATGCTGCAAAAGTGCTGTGCAATTCTAAAGTTTGTTTAAAATCACAAATTTGCCAAAATTTATCGTTATCAGGACACAAAAAGCAGTGTTGGGCTTGTATCGTAAAAGTCAGATAAGTTGCATATCATTCGGTTCAGAGTCAGAAAATGGCCACTAGAACCAATGCTGGTGAAGCTTCTGCTGCAGGAATATTCCGAACACATTCAGATGAGAGAGAAAGAGAGAGAGAGAGGAAGAAAGAAAGAGAGATGCAGAATATAGACTTAGTTCCTGATCTTCACAGGCGCAAGCAGAGTCATCATTTTTTTATCATTCTAAGATGAGGAAGCACAAGGAGATGAAGTCAGCTACAAAAGCCTTTTCAGTTTGGATGAGGCATGAAACACCTGAGCAAGATTTTCATTGGTAAACTCAATGTTAAGAACTTTCCCACTTTATTCAGAGATAAGGATTTGCTTCTGGAAAACACCTCAAATTTGACCAAGCCCTGTTTTTTTAATTATCCTCCACATTCAGTGTTGGATAAAGCCACTAGCCCCTTCCATATGGGCATTGATCTTTGGGGGCTAGCCCCTTTGAAGTTATTATTGGCAGTAAATATAATATGGGCAGGATTATAAGCCAGAAATGGCAGCAAAGCTTTTACCTATGTGTTTATATAGCCAGTTTAGTCTGTCAGTGACAGATACTGTAGTTTAACCTGGAACCTAGCCAGTATTTAAAAACATTCCTAAATGCATAAAAAAACACACCTTAAACTACGTGCAACCTATGCTCTCATTGGCCACTGCATATTGGTTATGCTTATGCTTGCTCTAAGTCATGTTAGTTTTTATATAAAATTGAAAGAACAACTTTAAATAAAAAAGGACCAAAGCGCAACTATTTCAAGTGTTTTGTATAGCTAATTTTTTTTTTTTTGTAGCTGGAGTCTGTGATTTGTTTTTGTGAAGGAACTGAGCTTTCAGTAAACACAAGTGGCTAAGGTCAGGGTGCTTTCATTTTCCTATCACCATCCTATCATGAGAGCTGTAAATCAAACACTTCCAGAATATATGATGACCAAATGGGATCATCATCAAATCCTGCCCCTTTGGAAATGGTTACCTTCTGGTTGAATAATGGCCAATGAAAAGATTAATCAGGGAAATGTAAGAAAGCCAAGGGAAAGCTACTATTTCCCCTAAATTCTGTGAGGACTAGAAGGCATCTCTAGCCCAAAGTCCATTGCTAACTAATTTAACTCAGTGAAGCACAGGTCAGACTTTCAGTCATTCATATACTGAAAGGCGATGAGAAGTTAGGTCAGAGACTGCTTAGCTGTTAATCCCCTTGACTTTTCCTGGTGCATATTGCACAAAAGTTGGTGCAATAGTTTGATAAACAATTCAAGAAACGAGTTCAGGTTTTCAAGAGCAGCTGCTGAGCCAGGTGAAGACACCAACTGAGGGGGACATATTGGGGGAGGATGACTTTCCAGAACATACCAAAAGGAATTAGTCCTGCACCGTTAAGAGTTCCAGCTAAGGCATAACAGTACCCAGCCCATTTTGAGGTTAAGCTGTGCCATTTTAATCAGTTACTTCCATGCTGAGGTGAAAGAGGTTGTGTTTTTTTTTTTTTAAAAAAAGATATGTAACAGAGTGACCTTAAAACAGGGGTGGATAACTTGTAGAGCGAAACATCTGGAAGACCACTCCCATGATCCCTCACTGTTGGCTATGTTGGCCAGGGCTTATGGGAGTTGAAGGCCAAAACATCCGGAGCACCACAATTTGTCCATGCCTGCCTTAAAAGGTACTCTGGCTGGTTAGTTTAACAAAAAAGTAAAGCCTAGATCACATTGTCATTTCACACAACAAGACTCGGTCCATCATCCCTAGGTTTTCTCTTGCAAGGAGCACATGCTCGCATCACAGAACTTCTGATTAATGGAATGTGGTAAATCTGAATGTCGACAGTAGATTCTGCCAAATGAAAGGGCAATGGGTGGGGGTGGGATGGTGGGGTGGGGGGGAGGGGAACGTTGTAAACAACTGTTTGTATTTTCTACTTATTTATGATTGCAAAGAGACTGATTTTTTTTCTAATTTACTTTGTAGAACTTTGTGGCCTATTTTATCTGTCATTTGTAACTAAAGTTAAATATTCAGTATTGTGATTAACCGGTGGTAAACTGGTTTGGATACGGGGAGACGTAGGAGAATAGAAGAGCCTAAATGTTTGTTCAAAGAAATAATTGCATTTCCAAAAAGGGGAAGGGGAGAGAGTGAGAGTGTAACTTTAATGGTTTGTGGGTTCTGAAAAGTGGCATGTTCTCTAAACTGTGTTCTGGATTTGGATGAAGTCGAGAAATGCTATCAAGGGAGCAAGGCACACATGCTAATACCCAGTTAAAATCAGTCGGGCATACATGTTTCTGCACTCCACAGCCAGCATTTTCAGATCTTCTGACCAAAGCAGGTTGGGGAGTTATCTGGGAACACGTGTCGTTCTCTTAATGAAATCTTCCTAACTGTCAACATCTATTCATCATTAGCCATGATCACATTAAAGTGGTCTCAGTTAGTAACGACATAACCAATAGGACTGCACCTATTTCCCAAAATATTTTCTTGCTCCAAATCTGGCCAAACTGAACCCACAAAGGCAAAATAGGACTCGGAACACTAATCTGATGAGTACCAATTGAAAACCTGGACCACTTGTCATTTGAGCAGCAACAGCTGGGCAGCTGTTGAGGCAGGCCTGGAGAGATGCAGAGTAGCTGGAGGACAGGTGGGCTGTCAAGACTGGCAGGAGGATACCTGGATATTTCATTTTTTACTTAGTGTGATCCTAACCATGTTTATCTGGAAGTTAAGTACCATCACATTCAGTGAGGCGAGCTTTTGAGTAAACATGCGTAGGTTTGCACAATATTTCTGAATCCCAAATTTTATCCAGTAGCAATTTAAAGAAGCAAGAAATATTTCTTCATTTATTGCCTTTCTGTCCATCAGCCAATAATGGACAGGTATACAGTTTTCACAGCCTGCTTTAGTGGGAGGACTTGAACTCAAAAGCTTTTAGTTAACCCCTTTCCCACTGTTAGCCACTTTAAGTCTATCATTGCTACAGGCTAAAGACCTAACATAAATCAATATGTGATTTCCATGCTTTGACTGATGAAACTGCTGAGAAGATCAAACATGTTTTCAATGACAATCAAATCATCACTGAGGCATCACTTCTATTTAATATTTTCTATTAATAACCTGAATCAAAACTAGCTTTTCTTCTCTGAACAAAATAGGGAAGAAAAACCCCTTTTTTCTTTTTTTATGTGTGTTCTGAACCTGAGCTACCTTGCCTTGCTTGATTTTTCCAAGAACTGTACAGTAGCATGGGCAAATTGTCCATATGAGAGACCGAAACTCAAATGCCATCTGTTTGGACTGGAGACAAGTTGGAACCAAGTCAGGGCTGAAGTCCAGGAACACCCCCAGCTCTCTCAACACAATCAGCCCAATATTCAGTTCAGACAGTAGTCTCTGAACCTTCCTAAATTTGGCCAGAGCCATGGGTTTAAAGCCTTGCATATAGCATTAAGGAATATTGATAATTAGTTACGGCAAGGAGGGTTTGGAGGTCACCAGGACATGACCTCTGCAGTCCTCTATTGGTCTGCTTAAATCTAGAGTGCAAGTCTTAATTGTACTAATCACTTGGCAGGAGGAATGTAATTTTAGACCAGCACATGCTGGGTTTACAGTCCATCTTTGGCCAGGCCTTAGTGTATTCCACCTGTCTCTGTCTAACTCCCTAGTCCCATTTAAAACTTCTGACAGCTTAGTCTGCAATTCAGTTAAGCCAAAGTACTTTGAATTAAGCCAATTATGCCTCATTGACTCCAGTGGTACCAAATCCACACAAGTCTAGGCAGGTCCTGTAGCATAAAAGTGTTGTGGATCAGGCTGTTAATCACCTGTTTGTACTTTATCGGAAGGTAGAACTGCCCCACCCCCATGCCCAACATACGGCATGTATGCCTTTAATAGGAAATAAAACATGCCCGTTCACTTTAAATGCCCATCCTGGAAATTCTGTTTAGACCTATAGGACGAGATCTGAAAACTATTTAGCGTTATGAAACGATTTACATTTTTAGTAGAGAAACCCAACCTCTTTATAAAATAAAACGTAAGGAAAGAAGGGAAAAAAGCTATGCTCGCTTCTCGTTTCTAAAACATATGTTTACATTTCCAAATTGCAAAATACACTTAACCTCTGTCTACTTAGTAGAGGTTTGACTCAAAGATTTCACCAGCTACACAGACTGGCAGCCTGAACCTAAACGTGTTTATTTGCAAGTACGATACATCAGGTTCAGTGGAACCTTACTTTCTAGTAAGCGTGTTTAGGAGTGCAGCAGCCTTAATCTTGTGTAGCTGGGGACAGGAGTGGAGCTAGGGGAGGGGGGTTGGAGGGAGTCTTCTAGCTCAAATACGTTTGGACGCGAAGACAGCCTACGATATGCAGCTGACTTCTCAAAGGCTCCTTTCTTTGGAGAGCCAGAGAAGTTAGTTAAAAAAGCGCTCTCTGGAAAAGCAGAATGCCTGATGAGCTCCCAAGTGACTAACTAATGATCAGCTGCAGGAAGGCATTGCAGAAGTTGACACTTCAGCAGCACGGATTGTGCCTGTGCGTGTGTATATATATGAGTGTTGAGTGACCATTTCAAGAGAGAAGAAGGTTGGATGGAAGGGAACCAAAGGATAGGCTCAGATTGAAGAACCTTGTGTCTCCCCACCCGCCCCAGGCAGTCAGGACAATGCTCTGATACATTCACTGTTGTAATAGAACATTGTTGTGTTGTTGCTGTATTGTGCTGTTGCAGTTTTGAAAGGAATGCAATTCCAGGGGCTTTATGGTTATAAAATAAGACCTCTTTATTCTACTGAAAACGGTGAGCATTTTTTGAATTATTATTTAAATCCACAGTTGTGACTACTGTTTGTAATGAGTAGGCACATAGATTTAAGAGGGCGACAGATTGTCCTTTTAAAAATGATTTTTAAAATAATTTTTTAAACAGACATTTTAAAACCTGTTTGTCATCCTTATTGTTTCAGACAGGATTATTTGTATAGGAATAAAGATTCTGAGTGTTCTTCAGCCCTGAAAATTAGGTTACTTTTGTGTATACAGTAAATGTTTGTATTTTGCAGTTTTATCTGTTTTGCTTTTTAGATAAAGAAAATGTATATTGATATTTTAAAGTCATTTTTGCTTTTTTTAGATGAGTTTGTAATCATCACAAACAGAAAAAATAAATAAAAAAAACCTTTCCTTTATAAAGTGAACAAACCTTTGTTATTTTTTGCTTCTGATGAATTGCCAGATGTACCTTCACTTGAACACTATTACAACTATGTTGAACTTCCATAAAATATGAACTAGATTTCTGCAGCATCCCACATCTTTAAAACTGATGTGTGAGTCCCGATGCTCCAACCTATGATTTAGGCATACTGTTTATAATACCTTGATCCTAACTTAATGTTTGCAGAGTTCAACCTATCTTCATTCCAAGTATCTTGTACACAGGATAAGAACAAAAGAAGAGTTGGGATGGGTCAGACCACAGACCTGTCTGGTCCAACATTCTGTCCCCACAGAATGGCCAATTAGATGCCCATGGGGAGACCTTCCTGTTTGTGTTCCCCAGAAACTGGTATTGAGAGGCATTCTGCTTCTTGTACCGGAGGTAACAGGAAAGGCTGGGGGAATTGCACTGTACCAAGTGCTAAAATCCATTTTTGCTATTCCCGCCCCCCGGTGTGTGCGTCTGTGTCTTTTACAAATTCAAGACACTTAGAAAATATTCCCTCATTGAATTCCCATCATTGCATCAGTATGCCAGGAAAAGCCTAACCATCTGAATTTCTACTTGACAGAAGTGCTGATGACATAGGCACCTAGCCAAGGTACTACTGAGGTAGAGAAGATGGGCCCAGTGCTGCCACCCCTAGCCCTACCTGCCATGTTTCAGAGCATCGGCTCTGTGTTCAGGGGCACCTAGAACGCTGCTCTCTACACAGTTTCTATTCACTCCTGAATGTTGCAAAACCACTCCCACCCCCATGTGAAGAATGATCATTCTGGCACCCTTCCAGTAAAATCTGGCAACCCTTTAGAAAACCACTTCATATGCTACATATAGCAGTGCTCCAAATTAATGGCTCTGCCACCTGTTTCTACATGTCCCAGAGTCCCTCAAAGCGGCATACAAAAGAATTACGATACAGATTAAAAACAATAAAATTACAAAGCAATATTTAAATATAGCAATTAAGGAGCAGGCAAAAAGCAACTATCGGGACAGAAGCAAAACTAATCATTATAAAAACCATTCATCATTATAAAAAGCCAGATGTAAAAAAAGGAACAATCTCAATCCACTAGAAAGGAGGGAGGGAGACACGTCCCGTAGGACAGAGTTCCGGAGTTAGGTACCACTGTATATCTACTGAATACTTCATCTAATGGCAGGATGTGGACAGTGTCAAAAGGAAGCAAGCTATCCTTCATATACCCTGGGCCCAAGCCAGGTAGAGCTTTAAAAACAATAACCAGCGACTTGAATTGGGCTTGAAAACTAACCCAAACCCCAGTGTATTGGAGCACTGGAAAAGTATTGGAGTGATGTGTTCTGATTGCCAGCAACATTCAACACCAGTTGTAATTTCCAAACTCTACAAGGGAAGCCCCATGTTGAGTGCATTGCGATAGCATAATCTGGATGTGATCAAAGCATGTGTGACAGTAGCCAGATCTGCTTAACCCAGGAGTGCTTTCAGCCAAAGGTAGACAAAAAAACCTCCCCTGGCCTCAGCTGATTAAAGCCAAGCCCAGAAGCACTCTCCAACTATATACTAGGAGAGCTACCCTATATCAAGACAGAAGAACTCACCATTCCCAGGACTGGCTTCATACTGAGCAGAAGTATCTCTGTCTTGTCTGGTTTAATTTGCAGGCTGTTAAACTACACCCTGCACTTTTCAGACACCAGTTAAAGGTTTCCAATGGCTCCTTGGAATCAAATGGAAAGGAGAGAGAGGGCTGGGTATTACCTGCATACTAGTGACCCTAGCCAGTGGCATTGTGTAGATGTGAAAAAGCATAGGGAACAAGTTGGAACCATGGGGCACCATACCCCAAATAGCCAAGGGGCCAAATAGCAGTCCCCCTGCTCCAACTTCTGGAACTTGTGCGCAGATAGGCTTTGAGCTTGCACATATCCATGTTACGCAGGCCCAATCCTGTTAGATGAACACTGTCAATGGCATCAAAAGCTGTGGAGCAGTCCAGCCAAACCAAAGGACTTCCTAGAGTAGGTATCTGCCTGTCCAGAAAATGAGGGTGTTGCTGCCTTACGTTTTGCCATTTTTAATAACCTGAGCTGACCCCAAAGGCAGCGCTATACCATCAGCTGTGAAGAGCGGTTGTCATATATTGAAGTCACTGGTGTGGAAACTGGAAGGAAGAATGAAGTTCCTCTTTCCTCTGGGGAAGACTTCATGCTAGTTTGACCCTTTCAGTCCCAGCCAGCTGAGAGAAGGCGCTGGTGCCAATGCCGTGTCTTACCCAAACACCTTGTCTGGTCAGTGGCAACGACCACATTTTCCTGTAATTCGATGGGAAATCAGTTTGGGAAATTCATAAGAGGTATCGGTGGCAAGTATAGCATCTCGCATTTCTGCGCTGAAAAGCTTTTGCGCCAAATCCCTGAGCCTCTTTTTGAACTTGGGGGTGAGATGGGGAGAGTAACTGAAAAGCATTTTTAAGGTTCAGAGCGCACCACCTTGAAACATAAATGCTAACAAAAGCATTAAAATGTATAAACCCCTCCCCCCCTCTGGATCTCAGACCAGTCAGTGGATAATATAGCCATTGGAAAGTCAAACAATTCTCAAAACAACACAGGAGAGTTTGTGTTGCTGTGTAGCAAAGTGGCAGTCAAGGGCATGAAATGCGTATCACATCCCTGGTATCGCTGAACATTCTTCCTGATCTCCCGGGAAGTCCTTGAACGGCCTTGTCTATACATTTTACAGCAAACTGCCTCTACAAACATTTGGTAACAGAATCTGCTTTTACTGTAGGGCAAGTGTGCCAATCCTGTGCCTTTATGAACAGTGCCCACAAAAGCTAGCAAATTACCCTGCTGCTTGCTGGAACCGTATTTGCCACACAATAACTGTTGACAAGCATTTGCACAATCCTCCCCATGTCTGCCTTGATAGCGAGTTGGAATCCACTGCCAAGTGCCAACGCTCCAAAGGTCTTTGGCCTGTTAAAAATTCCTACCACAGAAGAGGTCCAAAGAACAGAGATAAGAGTTGTTTGCTGGAAGCAGAAATCTCCCCTGGTGAACATTAACTAGGAGAAGGGGTCAGGGGAAAGAGGAGAGAAAGTGTGTGCTTCCAGCTTCAGAGCTGCTGAAAAACACACACTGAAGTTCTGTGCAAATGGCCTCTCAAAATTCTACACCACATTTGTGAACAGAGAAACTGGGGAGGGGCGAGGAGAGACGATTTCACCTGATTACCCCACATGTAGCAGAAATTCTCTAACGGTTTCTCAGGAATGGGATTCACCATTAGCAGCGGCAGTTGCACACTTTCTTCCCCCCCCTGATTTGTTGTGTTGTTTCGTAAGTTTTTGTGCAGCGCCTGTGTCAGCAGCTCGGCCACCTTTCTGCATCTCCGATAATGTCCCAGACCTAGTGTCATTCCAGGGGTGGGGGAGGAATTGCAACCATCATGAAAAGAAGAGTAAAGTATATTCAGAGAAAAGTCTGCAAAGTGGTTTTCTTTTTCTAGGGGGATAGAAAGAGAAGCATCTCTTCAGAGAAAATTCAACTCAGCGTTGTAACTAGTATCCTGTTACCTAAACACTGATGGCTTGCATACCTTTGTTTTATTAACTCCTATGAGTAATGCATTACATGACCAGGCATGGCCATCACTGTGCTTAGAGTGCCAACATATCCAAGAGCTTGTTATTTCTGATGTTATGCCAACTCTGGTCTTTACTTCCGTAATGAAGATCACCTGCAATGGCAGGGTTAGCACATGCTTAAGGGGGCAATTTTAAAAATACGAACTTCGAAGCATGTCCCATTAAATTTGGTAAGATTCACCTCCAGGTAAACACATAGAGGATTGTAATGTAAATCTTTCCAATTCAAATCAATTTTAAAAATACTTCCTTTGTCTGGATGATTATTCAGCTTCCATTTTTCTCTTGCGGCAATTCTGAATCTGAATCCAGAGTTAATCCTCCAGAATCAAGTAGACAGGACTTTGGCCTTAGCCAGTAGAGATCCGAGTGCAAGCAGAAACAGACTCTATAGTCATTTCATCATTTTGACTCCAACTTTTTGAAGAAAACAAGAAGTCTCTCAGTTTGTTTTATTTAATTAAAAAAATCTAATTGCAATACCATTTAAATTACATAGATTTACAAATAGGTCCGAAACAGGACTAAAATATTCTTTGAATATTGTGCTTTCATAGATACATAAGAAAATTAGCATAGAAAAATACTTTACAAGGAATACACTCTAATATATAGATAAAAATACACATTTAAGTAATGCATTTCGTCTTCATATCATTCAAAATGCATAGGAAGGGATACAAGGACCATTTTTTTTAAAGCCTTATTAAAAGTCTTCATTAAAAACTTATTTGAAGCCACATTGAGCTTCTGCCATTTTGACAATATTGCATATAAAACCCCCTTTTTCTGCTTAACTGTCAATACTCTGCAGTTTCTTTTATGGCACGTTATCTAGTTTATGGCAGCAATGGTATGGAATATTGCATACTTTGAGAAGGGAGAATGGCTACAGCTAGAGACAGCCCAATGGGACTCCATGCACATCTTAAGGAAATCACGGATACTTTGACGTGGCCCAGGAAGTGAAGTAGCCAAGAAGAGAGATGCAATCACAGCTTGGCCTGGGCACAGACCTAGAAACCAGTCCTGGCCTAGCAGGAGAAGGTTCCCAACCTGTACCAAAACATGGCATCTTAATATTCATCAGAACAGTACAAAAGAAAAAAAAGAGAATACAAAGGAAGAGAGGAGCCAGTTTCCCAGATCAGGGCCTTGCTCTATTTCTCAAATAGGCGGTCAATCAGAAATGATCACAATAAAGTGCTATTCCAGAAAGTCTGGCACAGCAATTCCACTGGCCAGTGAGAGGTTAGCAAATCCTGTCATTTTGCCATGTGAAAGGAAGAGATTACAGCTTCGGTGGCAGTCCAACTTGTTGGCTGTAGGCAGATTGTTCAATGAATGTGAATATCACACTCATTGTCGCTACAAGGGGATCTGGTTGGGGGGATGCAGATGCAGGGCCGAGGGTCACAAAGGCATCGTGCTCACAAGCCGTGGAGGAGAAGGTCACTACTGAAAACTTAGGGCTGCTGCTATGGCTGGTTACAACAGGGTGTCAAACATTATCTGTGATAAACACACACACACACACACACACACTCACACACGTGTACTTGCACTAAGACGACCCACGGAGGGTGCACCTGGAGACACAATATCAATCTAGCAGAGGATGTCTCATGCTAAACAGTGACAAAGGGGTACAAGGCTTCCCCCAACAACCCCCATACACAAAAAAAATCAGGGGCAGGGCCAAGAGGCTGACATGAGTGACAAATGGATCACTCTCAAGATGAGGGGTTCAATGAAGAGAGTTTTCTGGTTCCTTATCTGTGCAACGCAGGATGACTGGAAAACTAGTCTCCTGCATGTTGTGTTCTACATTAAGTGCTTTCTAAAACAGAGTACGTGAAGAAAAATAAATTCTGTCTTCAAGTCAAATGGTGGTTACATTCCCCTTTAAAAAACAAAACAAGCGGGAAGATATCCAAGCATCTGAGCTACATCCGCTGTGACAATAGGCTCAGTTTTTGTAGAATGTGCGAGTGAAACCTGCGCTTGGTTTTAAAGGGAATTCAGCGTGGCCCTGGGATCAGGGAGGGAGGGAAGAAAGTGGATTGGAGAAAGGATGCAGGGCTCTTGCAGTGGATTAAGAAAGGGCCGTGGGATAGTGCAGGGATGCCTTTCACAGAAACGAGGGGTTTAAATTTAAGATTTACTATACATGATTTAACAAAGCAAACAACAAAAATAGCACCATGTATCCAAGCCCTTCAGCCAGGGGCAATCAGATGGCGTGCGCCCCATCGCCCCATGCACTGGAGAAACTCATGCTCTGAGCAAAATGTCTTCTCCCCCAGGCGAGTTACACTGGGTGCTGCTTTCTTGCTCTCAGCAACCCATTTTACCATGTGTCAACCAAAGTCAAAGCTGTTCCACCTCGCTCAGCTTGGACCTTGAAGGCCAAAGCTGATAGGCTTTAAGATATAACTAACTGGAAACCCAGTTCTTCATGGCCACTTACATTATACAGAGTAAGCACAAATACAGTGCAAAACAAAATGTAAAAACACACACAACAGACACCCATTAACCCCTTTGCCCCTCACAGGACCTCAAAGACCATTGACACCAAGCCCACCCCACCCCCTATTCAGAGTGTCTGCGTGTTGGTCTTCACCTCCACACCAGCAGATTGCTGGCTGGGCAAATCCCCTTGCTCCTCTAGCTGGGCCTTGGCAGTGAAGGCCAGGGGATTTCGGCTGATTACCAGTTCCAGTTTGTCTCCTGCCTCGGATATCAAAGGTACAGCCAGACAGCAATCAAAGTCCCTTGTGCGGATGCGATTTACCTGAAGGGGTGGGGGTGGGGGTGGGGGTGGGGGGAGAAGATTCATAGTGGGTTAATGGGGAAAACACATACACAGAGAACATACAATGAAAGAGGAGGAGAGAGACCGGACATGAACCAGCAAACCTAGGCAAGTCCTTTTTAAAAATGGTCTTATAAGGTCAGCTTGAAATTAACTGCATCATGTGGTTCTGGACAAATACAAGCAAAAAACTGATACAGGTACGATCAGATAGTGTCAAGGTTGAATATTCAATAGATTGCAAAACAGGTGCACTACGTATTGCAGTAAGACATATTTCAATAAGACATAATGCATTCCAGGGGGGCTACATACCAAACCCAGACGAAACTAAATTGTGCTAATTATGGCACAATGATGTAGGAAAACCTATTCCTGGGGTCATTAAATCCCTGTGCCACATGAGCGATTGCAAGATGCATCAGATCAAATAGTAACCTTTTTGTGGGACACTGTTTCTGATGACAACTTCACTAGACGCATTAAGTCAGGAACTTTTGGGGGAACCACCCTATTATACAGTTAATGGTCTAGAAGGCAGAAATGTATTTTGTCCCACCAACTTACCAAGTGGTCAGGCTCCATAATACAGATAATGCTATCTTGCAGAAAGGGCTCCCTAGCTAGGGAGAGCATGTGCTGAGATATACATAATCCAAGAGAGACATAGAACATTAAAATGGGGGTATCTTTGCTCTTTATGACTTGAAAACCTTTCTTTTTCCTTATGATTGGTAAAGGTGTGGACAAAGCTTTGACTCTAACTTGATGAAAAAGCCATAGTGCTATCGGGGACCTGATCTTGTTTCAGAATCCAGATCTATGCTCCGGATGCCATTTGGTCATCCCTGCTTTAAGGGAAAAACAGTGCAGGGTGGGGAACAAAACCGCCTCATATGGGAAGTGAGAGCTAAATCATAATTCACAGTAGGTAAGCACAGATGCAGATGTTAAAGTCAGAAGCAACAGCAGCTGGATACTCCAAGGGTCTGTTTTATATTCTAAATAGTACACCCAAGTGGGAGAGGCGGGTCTGCTCCTTTGTTTTTGTAGCATGTAAAGACAAGAGGATCAACAGATCCCAGCAGACTATACACCAGGGATCGAGCCAGATGCCTTGCATATCAGAGAGCTTTCCTATTCTCCAGTGCTCTTAAGATTGCTTTGAGCTTTGCTTCCCAGAGGACCGAACGTTATTCTAGGGCTAGTTCTTCCGTTACTGGGTCTTAGGAACAGAAGAAGAGCTGTTCTGGATCAGATCAAGGGTCCATCTAGACCAGTATTCTGTTCACGCTGTGGCCAACCTGCTGCCCATGGGAAACCCACAAGCAGGGCATGCGTGCAACAGCACCCTCTGCCCATGTTCCTCAGCAATTGGTGTACATAACCACCAGGACCAGGACTTCATAGATCACACACATCCATTATTTTTCCTATTATCCAGAAAGGCCTATGAAAATACTTTCCCCTAGGTAGGAATTTGCCTTATACTGGGTCAGACCATTGAGTCATCTAGATCAGAATTGTCAACTCTGACTGGCAGCAGCTCTACCCGAAGATGCCAGGGATTTAACCCGGGACTTTCTTCGTGCAAAGCAGGTGCTCTACCCACTAAGCTAGGGTCAATCTCTCTGCATGGAACACCACCGAAGAGATGGCTGTGTCATGACTTCTTCGATGATTAGCCCTTATGAGCTAAAGTGGCTCACAGAATACCTTGCAAGTGGGTATAAGGACAATAATAGGGCTAATAAAGAACTAAAGGCCAACTAGTGCAGGAACAGAATCCAGTGAAGGTTACTGGAAGGATGGTTTCCACACATATACGCTCACCCAAACCTTAAGATCTTCAGAGGTCCTTCTCCAGGTGCCCCAGCCAAATAAAGTGAGGTAGATGGCTATTAGGAAGAGGGCCTTTTCAGTGGTGGCACGCCAGTTGAGTAAGGTCCTCACTGAACCTTGCCTGGCACCTATGTTGTGGTCTTTTGGGCACCAGGTGAACCTTTTGATTTTCCCAGGCTTTTTAATCTCAAGATGAAAGTGTTTTAGGGCCTTTTTACACGAAGCAATTGCTGTGCGCTTGTCATTCCCTATTAATGGTTGTTTATAGGTTCTTTAGATGGCGTCATGGCCTTCCAATTTTGCTTCTGAATCTAAAGAGCACTTTGGGTAAGTTTTTTTATAGCAGGGAAAATGTGGTATTTAATTGAAAAAGAGAAAGAAACTGCTTTTTTACTTGTATATTTGCATTACTCCACTATACCACAGTGCTACCTAGAGGTTATGTACTGGAAAATCAGGAAAGGGAACATTCTTCGTGTAATGCTTCGATCTCAATTCTGCAATAAAGCCAAAAGTAGATACCGCCAATTAACAGCCAATCAGCAGCTTCATGTAGAAAAACTCTTAGAGCTCAGAGAAGTTTGCAGGTTTTTTTTTTATCCAGATACTGTTTTAATGGGTTTCAGATATGTATTTTATATATGTACATAGGCCCCTGTGGCAATATGTCAAGTTAATTTAACAATAAGAATATATTTTTACTACTTCTTGTTCCTACCAGTTTTTACAGTATGCATTTTAAATGTTTACAGCCCCCTGAAGAAGGCCTTGAAAAAATACAGGCTGAAACGCTTCGGGCTCCTCAACCTACAAATAAAAAGTTCAGCATCCTGAGAATTTGCTTCTCCCTTTTTTCACCTGGTACTGTGAACAACCCAAAGGATGTTTTGTTAATGGGCAACGTACAAACGACATCAGTAAGTAAATACCTTCCAGGCTGTATCTTTCAATCTATTCCACTTGGTAATTCCCTTTAGCTATTTTACACTTCTTGCCTGCACAGATTCAGAACTCAATAATGCCAACAGCAATTTCCGTCCTGCAGCAAACAACAGGGTTTTGTATTTTGGGAGGGGGAAATTTCCTTGGGAATATGGCGTAGGGGGAAAGGGTCATAGGCCTCCCCCATGTGCCACTGTTCTGATTCTATCTCCCCACACCCAACAGTTTCTTTTTCTTCTTTTAAACAGGCATATTAAATGTAACCACACATTTCACATAAGGTGGAGTTTGGCCCCACATTTGTGGCTTATTTTCCCCCATTCTCACCGGAAACACCAGCGAGATGAGCCAGTGCACTGATAAGAGTGTCTCCCACAGCGCTATTGAACTTCCCAGTGGAGCAGACATGGGGAGCAGAGGAGGCAAACACCCAGGGGAGAGTCTTGAGCCAAGAATGATAGTGCTACAGGTAGAGTACAGGGGCACAGAAGCTTCACCTCAAGTGTGGCATAACTACCTGCTGTTCTCCTAGCAATGAATGAGAGCAGCAGGAGGACACACAGAAAACACATGCTATTAGATAGGATATTGCAAAAGTCACTAGCAAAAACACTGATAGCTCACCCCCAATGCAAGCTCTCCTTAAAGTGAATCAGGTGTTATTTTTACCATTCTTTTGGTATTTATTACCTGAAGAACTCTGTCATAGGACTTGAGGCCACACTGATCCGCTGGCCCATCTGGACGGATCATATTCACATAGACACCCTTTTCCAACAATCCATCCGAGACACTAAACCCGAAGTCTTCAGTCTCTGGATCCTTGTAGATAGTCATCTATAAAGAAAGATAAGTCTAATTTGATATGAATGGCAGGTCCTCTCTCCTTGCCCTGCCAGTATAAGAGAAGCCTGAATGAAAAGCCAACATGAGACCAGAGATTCATACAGGAGAGAGATACAACAGGATTGGACAGCCAAAAGGAAATCAGGATTAATTAGTGAGTAAACACAGAAACCACCCAGGCCACCCAGAAATCTTTAACTGATTAATTTAACGCAATTAAATCTTTCATTGCACTTTATTTTTCCTTTTCTTGGGTGGTCATTTGCCCCTAAGCAGAAACCACAATGGTTAGGGAACTGATGCTGAATAAGGAGATAGGAGGGCAGTAGGAGTCAGACGTACAGATATATATACTAATCATTAAGAGACTGAAATGTAAATAGCACATTGACCCAAGGGGGGCACACGTAGTCACCTGAGAGGTTTAGAGGGGGAACAGAATGAGAGAGAGAGAGAGAGAGAGAGAGAGAGAGAGAGAGAGAGAGAGAGAGGAGGCTGAAGAGCAGATATTACATATTCAAAAGTGGGGGCAGTGGTAGAAGAGAGCTCTTGCTCAGGCATTTTCTGTGGCCAGGTGTTTATTTTGGATTAGGGCACCAGGATCATGTGGGTTATTCCTTATGAGTTCACAATGAATCACCCTGGCTATGTGACCACAAGATGCAGCTAGTTAGCTATAAATGGCCAGGAAAAAGGCTGTGATGAGGGACTGAGGCCGGGCTGAGCCCTTCTTGGTACCCTTTCATTCCCGTATAGCGAAGGACGTGACCAAAACAACCACCAAGGTTCTCCTTGATCCATCCACGACTGCTCAAACACAGAGTATTGCTGCAAAAAGAGGAAGAGCTGACTCCCTCTTGCTGAGCAAGGGAGGGTGTGAGGGAATTCTGAGAGCAATCAGACTCCCTGCTAACTGTACAAAATTCCTTTTTAAAGACCTCAGGGTCTGGGGAGGGGTATCTCCTATCGTTAGACGACACTGCTGAGGTGTGATTTTCCCAACACGGGGTTTTACTTTTCACTGTTGCTAGTCGGGGTGGAGGTGGGGATATGTGATTATCTGGAGTGTAAGTCCTAACCTTAGTGGCTGCTAAATGGTAGCTGAGGGTTCTTGGTAAGATTTCAAAAGGTTTTCCAGTGCTTCCTGCATGGTGCTTTTCCTCATTAGGGCTTTACATAAGGGCTGTCTATGCCCATGGCAAGACCAGGCCTATATCCCGGGATTGTTCCGGGATCATCCCTGTGCATCCAAATGACACACAGGGGATCCCAGGAGCAGGCAGGGACGACCCCTCTATTTGCCTCGGATAATCCTTAGGTCTAGCTAAGGCCTGAATGTTGTCTTTGCCCTGGGGTGGCTCCGAATCCGCACTGCGTCAGTTACATGATGCAGCTGCTGATTTGGAGCCACCCTGGGCAAAGAGCTGAAGAGACGGAGCAGAAAAACTGGGGATTTACATGACCTTTTGCTGCCTGAGCATTGTCAGTGCAGCTCTTCCCCATCTGTCTTCACTGGAACGCTGCTTCAGGGGGCATTCCCCGGCAGAAGCCGACCTCCCATTGGTCGCCGGAAGCCATGGGAGGGGGAGCAGGTGGGTCTGGTGAGCCTAATGGCCACCGGAAAGCTGCCTCCCTCCATCTAGATAACTTGCCGCCACCCCGCACTAGTGAAACCCCAGGTTTTGGCAGCAGAGCAGTGCCAACTCAGCGCCACAAAGACAGCCCCTGAGGCTTTAAAATGTCAGACCTGGCTTCTGTGCTCATCTCTACCTATAAAACGGAAAGTATGTGTGTGCCACGTATGTTGTGAAATGTTTACCCACTTCCACATATGGTACTGCCCTAATGCTGTTCACCCTGACAGATCTTTGTGTACATGGATCAGAAAAAAAATATAAAAACATGAATTTTGGGGTTTTAAGTATTTTTAAAGAATTTAATAAAAAACCTAGGTTTACGCCTACAACTCCCAGCATGCCTTGGGTGGAACTCCAAGCATGCCTTGGTTGGGAGGCCAGACTTACTGGCCTTTGGCGGCCATTGTGATGCCTAAGCTCAGTCAACCCAATTCCACATAAAAGGAAACAACCCACACAAGTCAGTCAACCCACCAGTACAAATTGCTATTATTCCTTCAGGACATTCCATAAATAAAATTTCTTCAGCTGGAGGTATTAAAAATTGCTTTAACATCTATGTGGATTCATAGCAGTGGCATAATGCCACTAGCACCATAAGGTGGTGGTCCACTTCCCTACTATATCTTATTCAGATATCGGGCAATGCCGGGTATATTTTGAAAACATCTTTTTAGGTTTGCATCTGTTTTAGCGGGTAGAAAGGGTGTTGTGTGTCCTGATTGTTTTTGACGTTTAGATGGCTGCTCTGGCCAAGGCATGATGCGAGGTGGAGGCTTTTCAGGTAAAACAAGAAATGTGGTTTATCATGAAGCTCTAATTTAAAATACAGTTCTTATTAACACAATCTTCCGTTTATTCTAACAAAACAGTTTACTAACTCAACCAAACTAAAAAAAACTCAACCAACCTAAAGATGAATAAGTTGTATAGAATTTTACTATATATCAAATAAATGTTATAAACATTATTCATGGACCCGAGCAACGCTGGGCATATCAGCTCATTCTTAATAAAATAAAATCACCCCTTTTCCTTTACCATGTTGATGGTGTTGTGTACTAACTTTTCCTTATCAGTCTTTCCCTTTTTCTTTCTTTTTTTTTTTTTTAGGGAAAAGTATCTTGAAACCTAATAAGCCCCCTGAGGAAGTAAGTGCCAGAGATCACAACTTGGAGGGCATGTCCATAAGTACTATTCACCAGGTGAAACTGAAGCGGTAAAATAAAAGCAAATATGGGAACCGGATACTGGGGTTGTTCTTTAACATCTGCCGTCAATAATAATGACTGAAAGGTCATGGCAATGTTCGATCCAGCGAGCATGTTCTAGTTGCACAAATACAAAAAAGCATCAGTCATGAAAGTATTTTTAGGGTGACATAGTAAATTGATATGTTTACAATTAATCTTGCCTTTAAAACAGCCAATTTTGGAGATGGGGACTGTTCCAGTTTTAAATGGACTACCTTACCTGACTCCAGAATGAACCCTCTGGCTATGTAAACAGAAGTGTTTGATTTTTAACTAAATGTCTGAAATATTTCCAGCCCCCAAAAGCCTCTTTGGAGAGGCTGGTGCCATAGTAAGCATACCTCTGTACCTGGGGGAGTTAATGGATTACATACCATTGCTATGAAATGAGATTAGAAATCCCTTAATAACAACGCTGCGTTGGTCTGTGTAATCTCAAGTGTCTCGCAGGTCTTTCAGAAGTGATAGTAAATGATAGGCAGAAGGTGTTCCTGTCGGTCCTAGCATCGCATTATGCCCACCACCAATAAAATGAAACTGGGGCGGTCAACAGAGGACACTGTGGAGACTCCCTTGCTATTTGTGAAATTCTCATTCCCCGCCCCGCTTGGGTACCATCAATCTTACGTGGACATGGAGATGCTTTTGTGCAGTCATAGCAAGCTGCCTTAGTCAGACCATTAGTTCACCTAGCCGGCAGCGCCATTTCCGGGTTTCACGCAACAGCCTCTTCCAGCCCTACCTGGAGACGTCAGGGACTGCTCAACCACTGAGTGAAGACTCATCCCAGCCTTGCTAAGTGTGTGTAAGTGCCCTTCAAGGGAGTTTTGGGAAGAGGCTCACACCCTACCAAAAGACACCAACTGCTACTAACACCAGTGGAATACCTCACTCTCTGCCATTTTGTGCTCGGACCCAGATAAGTTAGCATTTAACTCTTGACAGAACCATTTTCTGACAGAGTTCTTTTCAGTCCTCACAAAAACCCTTGAGGTCATACGAGAACTGCCCCACAAGTGTTACACCCAAAACAAAGCTATTCTTTAGCACATACCTTGTGCAGCTCAAGGGGGGTGGGAGACATGATTTCCTGTATCTCTTCCTTCATCATCTTAATCTCCAAATTCCTGTCATTCTTCTTGGTGGGAGTGACATTGCTGTTGCCTGGCCCTTCGCCTGAGCTCTTGCAGTTCCCTTTCCTTGGTGGGCTCAGTCCTGACTGGTTCACGGAGTTCATGAGCAACTTGCCCCCGTCAAGGCCCAGATTATGTACGCTCCCAGTCATGATGGATGCCTACGAGGAAGAGGAAAATGAACAAACATACACAGAACAGTAAAGTCCAACATAAGAAGAAGAAGGGAGCCTTGTGAAGTTGGCAATGTCATGAAAGGAGTGCCTTCAACACTCCAGGCCTTATGCAGTTCCTTCTCCCATCAAATACCCAGTGTTGCGCTGAAAAGCTGATAAAAAGGTAGCCCCATCTTAACCCAGCCCATGCATATGCCTTGCATTCCCTCCCCTTTAAAAACCCACCATGAACCACAACACAAGCTGGTAAGCCAAATAAAGACATTCAGAGAAAGAAGAGGACACCATTGCTCAATACACTTCCAGTTTGTGTGCTATGGGATGCTGCTGACCTGCAATCTCTGCCCAAGCTTCATAAGGAGCACACTTGAATCTGTGAAGATGAGAAATGTCAGCCTGTACAGGCAACAAACGTTTGGCCGCACAGCTATGATTCACGTGAATCAGCCTGCAGCGTCACTGTGTGGTTGCAAGTCATATTGCACTGTTATACAAAATGGCTCTGCCGTTTAGCTTGGTGCGAGTTTGACTATTCAGAGCACCTGGAACAGAAGTTCCATATTAGTGTAATACCTTCATTAGTCCAATCAAAAGATCAAAACAACAACAACAATGTGCAAACTTTTGAAAACTTCAGATTTTTTCATCAGGCAAGCATCTTGCCTGATGAAGAGATCTGGAGAGCCTGAAAGCTTGCACATTTGTTGCAATCTTTTGCTTGGGCTAATAAAGGTATTGTGCTAATATGGATTTTGGGATTTTTCTTCTAGTCAACACAGCTGCCTTTAGTTTTTGTGTGTGACTTGGAATACAAGAGCCTTCCTTCTGCTTGCAAGGGGAAGAAAAAAAGCAGTATCTATCTGGAAGAACGTATGCCAAGAGTTCTGAACAGTGGCGGTTTGGATCTGGCAGGCAAAAGGCCCTGCTGGTCATTCCCAGATGAAGAGAATGCTGTTGTGAAGAACTCTGACGGCAGGCCTTCTCTGTAGCAGCACCCACCCTCCAGAAAACCCTCCCTCATGTGGTTCAGGAGGCGAAAAATGAAGTATCTTTTAAACGCCTCCTAAAAACATATATTTTTAAACGAGCCTTCTCTGGACTGTAATTTACTCTGGTTTTATGTGATTTAAAAGTTTTAAACTGGATTTTATGGTTTTAGTTGTAAATTGCCCAGAGAGCTTAGGCTCTTGGGTAGTATAAATATGTAATAAATAAATAAATAAATAAATGATTTGGATTTGGATTTGGGGAGAAATGAGTCTGACCTGCTTGTGTGCTTGTTTGTGCACCTTGCAATATCTAGTCTTCCTGTATATCTATAAATAAGATGGATACTAAAAGCTCCATCACACCTTGGAAGAAATGCTGTCTAACGCTATCTACTGTTGCTTCTCTGTGGACACTCAGTTATTTCCTGTTTTCAAACAGGAAGTAAACAAAGTGCACGAGGGCCATTCAGTCCCTCGTTGTGAACACACTGCTTCTCCCACTCATAGCAGGAGAGAGCAGCAACTTCAGTTTAAAGAATATTTTGCAGTTTTTCTGGTTTTTCTTGCGGCGCAAGGAAGACCAGAAGGGGAGGAAGGGGCACAAGAGGCAGATGACGTCAAGTGAGCATTGGTTATTTCTCGGTTGGACTACTGCAACCTTCTTCTCACTGGCCTTCCTTCTTCTCACATCAGTCCGTTGGTTTCTGTTCACCACTCTGCTGCTAAGATCATCTTCTTGGCTCGACGCTCTGACCATGTTACTCCACTTCTGAAATCTTTTCATTGGCTTCCAATTCACTTCAGAATCCAATATAAACTTCTCCTGTTGACCTACAAAGCTTTTCACTGTCTAGCTCCTTCCTATCTTTCCTCTCTCATCTCACACTATTGCCCTGCTCGTGCTCTTCGCTCCTCTGATGCCATGTTTCTCACCTGCCCAAGGGTCTTTACTTCCCTTGCTCAGCTTCGTCCATTTTCTTCTGCTGCCCCTTACGCCTGGAACGCTCTTCCAGAACATTTGAGAACTACAAGTTCAACCGCAGCTTTTAAAGCTCAGCTAAAAACTTTTCTTTTTCCTAAAGCTTTTAAGACTTGATTTTATTCTGACTTTTATACTGCCTGTTTGGTGCATTCCCTTCCCCTCCTTATTGTTTTATTATGATTTTATTAGAATGTAAGCCTATGCGGCAGGGTCTTGCTATTTACTGTTTTACTCTGTACAGCACCATGTACATTGATGGTGCTATATAAATATATAATAATAATAATAATAGTGAGGGACCTCTGAGGAATCTGTGAGTGCCCAGTAATAAATAAAACGCTCACTGGATGGAGCTTTAAGCTTCTAGTGAAGTTACCTTGAAAGCAAAACCATGATAAAGGCAGCCTGGACATTCTGATGACTCAAGGAAGGGAAAATATAAACCTGTGTGTTCAGCCCACCGTTGGTCCCTGCTCCCATCACAACTGGAGAGAGACAGCTCAAGAAGTACAAAGGGGAAAACTTACTAGGAGTGGTAGCAACGGATCAGCTAGACCACTTCTGCTTTCACAAGGTTAATTTACCTCAATCTCCCTCAAAAGTTCAGACTGGCCGCATGTTTCCAAGTCCTCCAAAGCTTCTCCAAAAACACGCCAAAAATTATCCTCATGTGCGGTCTCAAGGCCATTTTGGCGGTTGGGATATCTGTTGTAACGTAGGAACCAAAGATTGTCAGCACTCTTCTGGAGCGGGACGGAAGCCGCAAGGCTACAGCAAGTGGCTTGCCAGTAAAAGCAGAGACTTGGCAGAGTCTTCATATACAAAAGCAAACAATATGAACTTTTCAGGCAAGAAAGAGAGTCCAAATACAAAACCTCCATGCACTTTCACTAACGGGGCAAAAGTCCTTCGAAAGGAAGAATTAAATTGGTGTGGTAATGTCACGTTCAAAAGGGTAAATAAAAAATGCCTGTAGGAAGATTGTAGGTTTAGGAAGACGTTTTGGTGAAATAGAGAAGTAAAAGGAAAAAAAAAGGATGCATTATGGGTAAACCAGGAGCCTCAGAGACTGTTAGTACAAAGGCGGATGGGACAGAGTTCAGATCTGAGACACAGAACACCTGAGAAGAGAGAGAAAAACACAGAGGGTAACAGACGTGGTGAGAAAATGATAAATACATTAGGTCTCTGTGGGAATATATAATGTAGAAAAGATGTATATAAAATGATTTTCCCTAGACTAGGCAAGCAATTAAACACTGTCCATAATTATATACAGAGGATTGAACAGGACCTACACGCAGTCCATGCATGTCTCATCCCTCATCGTTATGGGTCAATAGTTGCAATACATCTAGTTTTAAATCTATTCTGTTGGTGTTTCCCATTAGCTGAGATCAGGAAAACATCTCTCCTGAAGTTGCTGAAAGAGATATTGTTGATACCCACCCCTCTCTTTGCAAAAAGTGGGCATATCAGTACTTCCCCAGCCCTCCCCCTATATAAGAACCAATTCCCCACATTGCACCTCACATGCCCAACGTTCCGTCACACTTTGGTGTGACCAAGATAGAGAAACCAGGATAGGGCTGTGCAGAAAAGAACCAGGCTTGATTCTCAATGGCTTGAGTTTCAATGTCTGTGTCCACTTGGGACAGGTAGTGGGTTCAGTCCCCACCTGAGTTGCATCCTCGAATGCATGGCATTATTTTCTCCCTTAAAAACTTAAGTAGTTGTCATTTGTTCCTTTGGGGGTGGGGCAGGGGAAGCAAAGCACTGCATGTACGGAAGGTAAAAACCTGTCCTCCGCCCCTGGCACTGGGTGGCCTGACCCTTTCTGACAGGTAGACCACAGAGTAGTGCAACATGTCCCCTTGCATGCAGGCAAACCTTCCTCACGATGGGCTTTTTGCTAGGGCTGGATTGTTTGTCAGTACTTAATTACTGAGTGCACAGCAGCCTTGCCTGCTTCTCATTCTCATGGGAGAGTCACTCGGTTTGATGTGACGGTGTCACCCCTTAGCTCGCTAAAGGTAAAACGGGAATTAAAAATGAACTCAAGTCATATGAAATGGTTTTGGAAATTCATGCCAAGGAAATGATTATTGTTTTCATGGGTCAACACTACAAAGAACTGTGACACAGACAGAGGGAATGTTGAGTTGAGGGTTGGGGTTTTGGATTTTATGCCGCTGCCTCCCCTTTCGCTCTTCCATCCTTACCCCCTTTCCCTCATCCCTTAGATGGAGAGTCGTTGGGTCCAAAATTGCCTTTGTTTTTATGTCTGTATGCCAACAGAATTCCACAGAAACGGAGGTAGCCCCGCTGCATGGCAAAGATTCTACAGTCAAAGCAGCCTGCAAGTCCTGTGGTCATCCACAGAACTTCCATACTGCACGACTGAGGCATGGAAGACAGAACCGTGACAGGAAGTTAGGACATTTCCAGATGGAGAATTGCAAAGGGATTAGCGCAAAGGGATTCGAGCCACTTGACAATTTCAAGCCACGTAAGGACAGTGCCAGACCCTGTGGGTCCAAACTGGAAAACTGGTGTGGCAGCACAGCCCAAACTTTAATGCAATTGGAACTTCTCTGCCACCCACCCAGGCAACTGTTTCATAACTGCTAATTTAGTGTAAAAACCAGCAAGAATCCACCCTCCAGATAGGGTTTAGGAGAAGATAATTCTAATGTGCTTCATTCTCATAATAATTGTAGCTGCATTTTTATTTCGGAAAAAAGATTTATACGTCTTAAGCCAATATTAGTTCATAAATCCAGTTCTACATCTAGGAGACTGTGCCTGCTTAAATGGGTCCAGGGGTGAAACCTATTGCGCCAGTGAAAGAGGCGGCTGGAAGGTACTTTTGGGTGGCACATCAACCAGGTGCAATTGTATACCTAGTAATAATTACCACACAGGCAAATAAAAAAAAAAGTAGAAGTATGCATCCTAAATTGTTATGTAGAAGTTTGCATCCTAAATTGCCTTTACACCACTGGTTATTAACACGTCCAGATATAAATTATATTTGAGTCAACACTCAAAGATCAAATGTGGACCACATATTAAAAATATTACTATTCCCCTCCAGTCATTTGAATGCCATTGTTAAGAGAATATCCCATGATAATAAAGCTAGAGTCTGGATAGTCAGAAAAGGCCAAACGTTGAATTCAAAATGTCAATGTCATTTTATTCAAACTAGAAAGCTACTTAAATACATGCACACTAATCAGAACAGGTCGTCATTCCACTTGGCCTTCTCATTATTTTCTCAAAATGCAGGTTACTATACTATATCTCTGTACTGTATTACTTTTGAATTCAGAAAAATGTAGATAGATTGGGATGTTTTCAGAAGAAATTCCTTTTATTGCTGCTTAAGCAGCTAACAGAATGATCCTACAGCCCCTAGATTGCATCTAAGGGGCCATGGGATAGTTCAGATTCTCAGATCCAAGGTTAGATACAGCACTTCAACCTCGGAGCTGAGAATCGGAGCTCCAACCCCCACTGCCCCAGCTTAGAATGAATCATAGTGGCTGTCTCTCCAACATCAGAAACTCAATCTCAGAGGGAGGCAGCATTTTGTGGGGAAGGGGAGGAGACTGGAGAGAACAGGATACAAATTATCCGAAGGCCTCTCCAACATCCTTCTGTTCCCCTCCAAAATGCTTTTTCGTAGACAGGCAGAAAAGCCCATTTAGTGAAAATGCAAAGTGGGTGGATGGGATGGTGAAGATCACATCCACACATCCACTGCTCTTCCCACCTTGCATAGAATTCCAACTTCGAGGCTTCCAATCATCACAGTAGAATTCCACCTTCAAAGGAGGATTGGTTGAAACACTACTAACAGGAAAATGTGGTCAAACTTCATACTGCATTAGCAACAGCAAACATATTTTTCAGACATCATTCAACCAATTGTGATCCTGGACGACTAGCTTCACCCATGGGAATCCTCACACATCAACTTTGCAAGGCAAATTCTTGCGGCTGGGTACTGCATTTGAAAGAACCAGCCAAAGAGATGTCTTGCTTTCAGTCCAGTCCTAACATCTTGCCATTGACATATGAGGGGCAGAAACAAGGGGAAAGAACTGCCTGTGCATCTAACAACACATGTTTTGGGGGACGGGTGTCTAGGGAACTTCATGGATGCAGTCACACTGAGAAAGACAGAACATAACAATTAACACATAAAATTTAACGTAACAGTAAAAAAATCCATTAATTCCAATCGCATCATGAAAAATATGTGTTTGTTTAATAATGAAAACCAGATCTTCATGATTTCAAGAGAATTATTGGATTCTGAATTGCGATATTTCTTCTTCTTAGTATTATTTATTTATATAGCACCATCAATGTACATATCTCTGAATGACTGCATCCACGAAGGCCCCCAGACTCCTGTTCCCTAAAACATGTGCTCTGAGATGCACAGGTATGACGTTGACAAAGACAAGATAGTTTCATACCCCTTGATGTTAACATACCGCAGTCATGTATTCACCAGGGCATTTCATTAATGCTGCATGTCAACATTCTGGTCAGAAAGACAACAGATGCTTTAATAGCCACCTGTGTCGACGCTGCTGATTATAAACACAGCTGCTATCAAATACCTAGTGGGAGGGGAAATACGTCTTTTTAATAGTCTTTCCTATTGCCAGTCAACAATCTCCATCATACATAAAACATGCATGCATGCCCCAGGCTTGTGATCAGTATGAATGCCCATTCATTTCCGCCCTTCCCCCTCATTTTCTTACACGCCTAGCATACCTGCTGGGCTTCTCCCAGTCATCCTCACTGAAACTGCCATCCATAAAGGGATAACTCTTCCTGGGGTCCCCAGGAGGTGTACTGCTTTTCTGCCTGCTGGATCGCCACTCATGTGGATGAAGAGCAATACCAACAGCCTGAGGTAAGTATGTACCTACTGGGATAGAATAGAGAGGAAAGACAAAGACGAGACCGATATTATTGTTTTTGTTTGGCTTTTTTTAAACACACACACACAGACGGATCCATCTAGAGGTAGAAAGGCAACCTGATGGCTACGTCAATTGACTGTCAAAACCGGTCTCCATTTCTGGTTAGATGACCAGATTACTTAAATCTCGTGTCATCTTGAGGGCTTCCAGTGCATCAAAAGTTGAGATAAGAAAGACAGAAAGGCACTGGGAGTTTCCCCATCTGTTCAGACTTAAAGAGGAGGTGGAACTGCTTTTCTTCCAATTTCCAGGCTGATCAACAGTGCTCAGTTCTTTAAAAAGTTTGATAACTGCTGAGAGATGGACTTCTCACCAATGGAAAAAGGTCTCAGTGAGAAGCTAGCAGGACTGATGCTGTGAAAACTAAAACAGGGCAGTGTTGGTTGACTTGTTTTCCTCACAGTGGAAAGGACTGGACTGCAGAGTGATACTCCCAAGAACCCTTTAACAAACACCAGGGGGGCTTCCAGCAGAGGCTCTTATGCCCCCCCCCGCCCTGAAAACAATGAGGGGGGGGGGAGACAACAGACACCCTCATCTTCCATTCACAGCCCACGTTTTCCTGTCACTTTCCCCATCTTTTTTCCTCCTACAATGGAAAACCCATTAAGGTAAGAAACAGGCAGAAATGCTGCACACCGCCTTCTGATCGATAGAAGCCCTCCATCTGGAAGCACCCCAGATTCCCCTGGGTCTGGTCACGGGTGTACTCCCCAGGTGCTGAAGACAACCTGAAAGGACTAAGTGAGGTGAGCTTCGCAAAACCAGCCAGGGAAGCAAGGGTTCATTCAGAAGATTAAAAACAACTGGGGCCTGTCAGCAAGCAGGCCCAAGTTACTCAGACATTAAGTTATTTAGACTCAGAGCAGGGTCCAAAGGCTTGCTCTTAGCAATGTTTCAGTATTAACATTGCAAAAAGATGTATTTTTAGAACATTGCTTGTGGTTGCTTTTGTTATACCTCTAAACTGCTTCTGAGGAATAATCACCCCCATCACCAGCCCTAAATGATACTACTAATTCTAGAGAAACCTAAATGTGTATATTTACTGTCCAATCAGAGGTAACGGCAAAACACTGCACTATTTGCAAGGTGAACATAAGCACAAAGCAGCCTTCCTATAGATGTGCTGGTCTGCAACTCCCATAGTTCCCAGCCATGGTGGCTGGGAATTATGGGAGTTGTAGTCCAACACATCTGAACACTGCCACATTGGAGAAGGCTGACATAAAATAAATCCGGCTGGATTAGACTGTTAAATCTGGCATCCTGTTTCTAACAGTGGCCAACCAAATGTTTCCAAGAAGTACACAAGAGGAAATGAAGGCAGCAGCAGCCCCCAACCCCCACCAGCACCTGGCAGGCAGAGGTAAGCTGCTTTTGAACATGGAGCTTTAATTTCACAATCATGACAAATAGCCACTGATAGACCTCTTCTTCATGAATTTGACTTTTAAAGCAATGACCAGGTTTGGACAACACAGCATGGCTCGGTGTTGGCTTCGGGCCGCCTCGACCTCTGCCCAAACCACCTCAAATCCAGTTCAGAAGGGTCCAAATCACCCTGATCCGCTTCAGATTTGGGGTTCGGATCCGAGGCAGTGCCAGCCCTAGTGCAAACAATCCCAGTCTAAGCCAGTAGTTCTCAATACATCTTGTGGCACTCAGTTCTGCAAATTAATTACGTGTTTGGTAAAATGTACTCTCTTTTGTCTACCTTAAACCTACTCCCAATCAATTTCAATGGGTGACACCAAGTTGTAGAACTGAGAGATCAGGAAAACATTTTCTCCACCCACTTTCTCCACACCACAAGTAATGATAACAATCTCTATCGTGTCTGCACTTTTTCTACAAGTGAAAAAGGCCCAAACATCTGTAGCCTTTTCTAAAGGTCTAAACCCTTGATCATTTCAGTTGCTCCTTTCTGCACCTTTCCCAGTTCTGTGACATCTGTTTTGGGATGCAACAGAACTGCACACAGAATTGCAGATGTGGCCACATGACAGATCACTACAAAGACATTGGGGGATTCCACACGTCGTACTGAGGGCGCTTCCATGCGCCCCCAGTGCGCACCCAAAGCGATCGTGTAGCTTGCCTGGAAGAGAGGAGGAAGAGGCGTCCTTGCCGCCGCCGCCACCCACCTACCTCCTCGCCGGCCCTCAGTACGACATGTGGAACCCCCCATTATGAGACTGGTGTCCTCAACATGGAATTTGCCTCTTTTATGGTAGCTGCATGCTGAGTTGCTGCTTTAATTGAACTCCTGCATTCATGCAGTCCTTACTCTCTGTGAAGTCAGCACAGATTAACGCAATTCAGATTCATAAAATTTTTAAAAAAGCAATCTGTGTAGCAGGCAGTTTAGTCTCTCAGAGAATTCTTGTGATAAAAGCTGGGCACTTCATCTGTGAAATCTTTGCACTCATACAACAACGGAACAGGTGGGCCAACTCACCCTGGCTTCCATAGCCTGCGTCAATGCCAGAACCATCCCAGGATTCCATAGCACTGTCCACACTAGGAATTGTGGTGGAATAGATCTCAGAGAGCTTACTAGTTTTCTGAGAATCAGTCAAGTCATCATCGGGGTCGCTGACTTCATTCATACTCCCAGACTTTTGGGGATAAGTCCCTGGGACCAAAAAGAAAGGTAGACAGATATGCACAAAATGTTACAGAGACATATTCCCAGACATAGCAGCTTGCTGTCTTTATATGATATACAAAGCCCCATCACATCTAGGTCGAAACACGCTGCTCCCGTTGCTTCTCTGTCGCCACTCTGACGTCACTTCCTAAAAACAGGAAGTAATAGGCCCATTCAGTCTGATAGGAGAAAGTAGCAACCAGACTTTTTCTGGGGGGAGTTGTGGCGCAACGAAGGCCAGAATGGGGGGAAGATGTGTGAGAGGCAGATGACGTCGTGTGAGCAATCCGTGAGTGCCCAGTAATGAGTGTGCAGTAAAACACTCATCGGATGGAGCTTACAGTTGTAGCCACCAGCTAATGGTGCATAGGTTTCATGAGGTTCAGGATCAATATTGTATCTTCAGAGAATATAGGGCCTGAAGTAGTGGGTCAAGTGTTCCCTTAGCCCCGTAGCAAGAAGAAAGTGCCTTTCCTGCCACATCATCCTGGGGGGGATCTACACTACAGCTTTAAAGCACTTTATAACAGTTTTGACAACTGTTGGAGCCCAGGACACACTGCATATACAGTTTTCAAAACGTTTCAAAGTGCTTTAAAGCGCTTTAAAAGCAATAGTGTAGATCCCCCCCCTGTAAGCTTTTTTGGAGCATAGGAGCTTCAAGCTGCATCAGCCATAACTGAAACTAAGGATTTTCTACACATAAAAACACACATTGACACTGTCAGAGTGTGATCTTAAGCACCTTTGCTCGCAAGTAAGTCCCACTAAAATCAATTAGAGACTTATTTCCAAGCAAATGGTTTTTGGATTTAGCGGTAGCAAAGTGATTTATTCTTTACCGAACATTTAAACCATCATCATCTAGACAATTTGCTCTTTCACCTTAGAACATCTCCTGAGATAAAGACTGTTCTTTAAAGAAGAAGAAGAAGAAGAAGAATCTATAATCTCCCAAAATCAGGACGGATGAAATTGCTTATAATGACTAACTCGAAATAGCTCTGGAATTCCAATTTTGGATACCTCACACCTAAAATGATCAATGGGAATTAAATTCTCCCTTCCACAGTCATTTTGATGCATGGATTGCATCCTGAAAGTACCCCCAAATAGCTTCTGTAAGAAAAAAAAATGTTATGAAGACTGGCCATCCATATCCTTTCTTAGGGAAACATCTGTGAATGGCTCAGGATGTTCCACAATAGCTGAGGGGCGCAGAGAAGTTCTTCTAGAATAGGGGAAGGACACTTCTCAAAGGACAACTGAGCAAAAGGTGGGCCTTGAGGTCTCTGTGTGTGACAAAAATGACAGTTTTTAGGGAAACAGAAAGAGTTGGAGTTGGAGATTGGAAGGCATCTTGGGGTGCTGGAACTTTGGGGATCTGAAGTGGGGCAGTGTATCTGCTGGCTGCTAGGAATGCTATACAGCTTCCCTCCACCTGTGCTTTACTTGTATATTTGTGAAGAATATATCTATATCTATATCTATTTATCTATCAATCTCATAAGTCTCAAGTGATCTCTCCTCCAAAAGGAAGCTAAAACTGGGGAGCACAGCCTTGGGATTTCCTTAGAGATGGCATAACAATAGGTTTTGTACTGTGGAACAGTGATTTCAAGGCCTGCACATGGTCATTTATTTTAGTGGTGGATTCCACTTTCAGCCACTTCTGATTTTCAACTGGTTCTGGGAAGACCAGAGGCCTTTTGCACTTAGTGTGGGACTGGAGAAAGGTGTGTGTGTGATTGATATATATATATATATATATATATATATATATATATATATATAGCTATCTTGCAATAAAATTCCTTATCAGGGAACCTTTTACCAATGAGAGCCACATTCACAGAGCAGGGAGGGAAGTGATTGGGGGCTGCATTGTGAAGATGAGTGGGGCCAATAAAAAAGTGGGCAGCCCAAATGCACCCACCCACACCCACACCCATCACACCCACCCACCCATACATACATAAACACCAAATTCTCACACCACGCTCCACATTCTCCCCCCCACCCCAACACACACTCTTTCTCTCTCACACAGACCATTTCCATTCTGTGTTGTGTAGCAGACTTCTCTCTTCACAGAAGCAAGGAGAAAGAGCATCCCCTTTCTCTGTGGTCAGAACATATCATTTCTATTTTGGGTCATGAGGCAGGGAGCCTCCTCTCCTCAGCATGCAGCACTGAAATGGAGTGAGCTCCCTCTTATTTATTATTTCATTTACATTTATATACCGCCCCATAGCCGAAGCTCTCTGGGCGGTTTACAAAAGTTAAAAACAGTGAACATTAAAAAATATACAGAAATTTATATTTGTTATATCCCTGCTGCTCTTGTGCTCCCCAAGTGGTGGGGCTTCAGGGAGGAGGTGGAGACTTTGATGAGACTCAGCTGGCCATAGGAGGAGGCCTGGCAGATCACATCCAGCCTGCAGCCCAGTGGTTCCCCATTGTGGGGATAAAAATACTTAAAGCAGATCAGAGGTGAGGGAAGCATTTTATTCTTGCATGAATAAAACAGGACAAAGAAGCCATAGGAAAAGGAACTGACACCAGAGGGAAAGCCAGGCTTTGGGCAAGCCAGAGATCTAATTTATCAACGACTAAGAAAGAAAGTGGGAAGGATTGCACTGGTAAAGTCCTCTATGCTGAAAGACTGAACAAGTGAGGCAGGAAAATGGATATGGTTTAAAACTAATGGTCCCTGCAAGCGGGAGAATTAAATTGCATGGATACTCTGTCAGTTGTCTTCATTAAAGCAAAGAACTGAAGGGCAGAGACCTATTCCCCTGTCTTAAACTTGAAGATCAGTCAAGATTCGAAAGTGAACTCCTTTCAAGGCATTGCTTGGGATCCTTGGTCTGGCAAGAGAGGCTGCTGCAGCATCCACATTTCAGAGGAAAGGGACTCCGCAGAGTCACAGAGTCTGATGTGTGATGTTTGACTGACAGGTGGTTGGCAGCAAAAGAGGCCTATTGAGTTTTTCTCCAACTGGCTTTTCAGCAATTCTTTTAGAAATGTAATGCTGCATCAAAGTGGAGCTGCGTGAACAGAATTAAGGAAAGAGTGAAATGTGTGCAAAGAAGAAGAAAAAAAGAACATTCCACATTGGCAGTTCTTTATATTATAGGGTTGCAAATTGTTGTTTTATTAAAAGAAGAGACATATAGCTCAAAGCCTAGTCAGCTTTTTACATCAGAATTTCAAGCAAATGCTTGAGATTACATCTGTCAATGATTCACCGGCTGCTCTTTGCCTTTCCCATCTCGTTTAAAAGAGGTCTCCCAAGGAAACGATCATTTCCCTCTAATCTAGTAATCCTACATTTTGTTGCCATTAACAGCAACTGCAGTTTTAGCACCGTAGAAAGGAAATGTCATCATCATGTATTTAATTCTTGGCTTTATATTTTGAAAGGTTCCCCTAACATTCTATTATTGAACTGACTTTACCATCTCAGCAAGCACACCTGTATTCGCCACCCACCTGCACCCCAAATCATGCCTCTTCTTCATCACACTGATCTACACTCATTTTGGCTCTAGGTGAAATGCCGTTTTTAGAGAGAAGTGAGCTAAAAGAGTCAGAACTTACTTTCAGTTTGCTTCTTGATCTTCAGAGTTACCGTCTCTCCAGCCATTTGGAGTAGATGAATGGCTTCACTCAGTGGCTTCCCCTTAAGGCTTACATTATTAATAGCTAATATCCGGTCTCCTACATGGATGGCTCCAGTTCTAAAGAGCAAGTAAAGAAAACTGCAGCTGTTGTGCAAGGCAGTAATTTTATTTTAAAGTCAAGAATTAGTCCCAAATAAGCCTATTTCACTGGTACTTAAAGATGTCCATGTTCAGTGAGTTGATGCACGTATGAGAAGAGATAAAAGTATTGTAGTCATCAGAAGGAATACAGCAAAACAAATACATAACTATGTACAGATTAGCAGTCATTCATTCAATTCCAATGATTTACTATAGGAATACAAGCTCTGCTCCATATGCATAATCACACACACACACTCAAGGAACTACAACGGCTGGCCCATTAATTTCAATGGAAACAAAAAATGGACCTGTAGGTATGTGCATACACATTCTACTTCCTAAATTGAAATATCTTCCTGCTTGTTCATCCCCGGCTGATGGCTGGTTAGCCACTGTGTGAACAGTGGCCCATTCACGTGGCCCATTCAGTGGGCGGGAAATGGCGGAACATTCCGTTTTTAAAAAAACAACCCAGATTTACCAGGGTCTAATTTGTGATGGAAAGAAGGCCAGAAGGAGCATGAGATGCAGGCATTGTCAAAAGGACCCGCGAACATCCATAGGTGGGCAGTAGTGAGAAACAAAACAACACAGGTTGCCTCAGCCAATCAGATTAAATGCAAGTGAGGTCAAATGAAGTTGAAGGCAGTGATGTCAAAAGGTGTGTGTGTATGTGAGAAATGTTGCCAAAACAGGAGACAGAGTGACAAAAAGCAGGAACAAAACATGGAATGTTCAGTGAGGAAAGAATTTTTCCTGTCATTTGCCTGGCCATATTGTATTAGTTGATTTTGAAGGGAAAATACAAATTACGGAATGAAGAATATGCCTTGTCTATAATTATGAATGTATACTCCCGCTCCCCATGAGTACTATAAAACAAAATGTCACAAAACATACAACACAGTGAGAATTGTATACAGAGCAGGGGTTGGCAACATGGGGTCCTCTTATCCCTACCTCTTAATTTACAACATAGTAGCCTAAAAAGGCTCACTTTCCCCCCTTTAACATGTAAAGAAAACAAGCTGAGTTTGCCACTGAAATTCAGCGATGCGACTGCAAACAAGGCTGAAACCCCCCAGCCCTGACAGGGCAATGATGTCAGGGTGCAGGGCTGTGGCCCCTGGTGGGTTCCAGGGGTGAAGTGGGGAGGAGGAATTGACCCCAGATGTTGCTTAGCCCTGATACAGGGTGTTCCTTAGTGCAGTGAGCCTTCAAGTAAATGGATTTTGCTTGATAAAAGCCAGCCAGAATTTAGCAGTTCATCTACTAGGGAGCAGTGCCTTTATATGGCTCCTAAGGGGCTGCAGATTGGGACTACAATAATAAAGGTTGCTTTGGTATCAGTTTGGTACAAACTGATTCCTTGTCCAACTCCACATTCTATCACCCAGCACATGATTGGAGCCCAGCTGTGGTTTGTATCCCAATGGATACAATAAAGAAAACTCATGTCATATTTTTCTTTATATCACAGTTATTCTTTTGAGCTAGCGACAGCTGCAACAGGCATTCAGTTCTATGCATGTGATCAATTGCAATGCTGAGTTCAGGCGTTACCCTATTTCTTTGATTCTAAGACACACTTTTTTCCCCATATAAACATCTCTAAAAATGGGGTGCGTCTTAGAATCGTGGGTGGGTCTTAGTTTTTTTGTCTCTGTTGGTGGTACTGAAATTAGTGTGCATCTTACAATTGATGGTGTCTTACAATCGAAGAAATACGGTAGTTAAATACAGAGAGACACAAGAACAAAGAAGTTACACAAGTGAGACTAATACTGTTTTATAGCCAGGCTCCGATGGCTTGCTGAACTCTGTTGGATAGCAACATCAGAAAACAGTGCTCCCTTCCATTGTGGTTTGACTGTTCTATCTGTCAGGGATGACAGAATCTTTAAGAATCTATATCTTATTGTATCTTTTTATCAGAACAGGCTGTCCTACCTTTTCCGTTACACTGCCTTTTGTGGACAAATTGCTTTTGCTAACATCTCTCACAAACAAAAGGATAGACTATTTTTAGGTACAGAAGACAAAAAGCATAGCACACAGTCATGCAATCGGTGTTCCACATCTTGTTTGATGGCAGTTCATTAGGATATAAATTCAGGTACTTCATATTTGAGGCTTTTTCTTGTTCTGAATCAGTTCATTGATTTCCAAACTATCCACTAGGGGTCACTATGGTGTTACTCAAATATCAAAGCAAAAAACACACACATGAAGATTCCCAAAGGGTAGGCTTGAGACAGCGCACTCACTCAACACAGTCCTGGGCTGAAGTATTTGGCTCAGCTATTTTCATCACATTTAGAGATGAGGCGAGGCAAGTTGTGCGTGTGTATGAAAATCCTTCCTGGAGACTGATTAATCTTTTGTGGGGCGGGGTGAGGGGAAGAGTCACATCACTTACAGGGGTGGTTGTACTTACTTTTTGACAGGGTGGCTAAATATTCATTCATTTATTTCTTTTTTAAACGGGGGTGGCAGATGTCTTCCCCCATTCCACAAAGAATGTCCCTGGAAATTATGCTACATCTTCACATGTCATCGTTTCCATAGGCATTCTGGCTTAGAAATGCAACATGATTACCTTGAAGAACCAAGCCAGTGCCTGAAGTGGTGGGGAGTCTTTTGTTCAGTCAACACTGCCCCTCCACACCTCACAACAAACCCTCAGTCACCCTGAAATGTAAGTACAGTCCCCAAAAGTGGTGTGACTCCCACCTACCCCAAGTCACCAATGCTCTCTCCCTATCTTCACAGGGATGAAGGTCCTGCAAAGGTAGGAAGGGGTGTGTATGTTTGTGTGTGAAAGAGTGAGTGAGAGAGAGAGAGAGAGCGCTCCTTCATCTCATTCCCTTACCATGGCTCTAGTTTCTGCTTCTCTTCCGCTTCTGCAACAAGCTGTAATTACATGAGGAAGAGAGCAGCGACTATGTGGCTTGTACAGCCTCAATGCAGTTGAATAGGACAGTGCCCTCTAGTGGGCATTTTATAGTGCCACTCTGCCTGCACACAGCAGGAAAACCTGACAAATATCGATATATCCCAGAAGAGTTGGTTTTTCTTAGGTTTTATTTTTAGTGCTAAAACCAGAAAATGGAGCGGGAGACGCACAGGAGGCAGATGGTGTCGTCAGAATGGCCTGTGAACAATTGTGAGTGGCCAGTGATGAGCATGCTATAAAATGCTCATTTAAAGACGCTGTGTGTGTATATTGGGATGTGGCGAAATTCTGCTCAGTCCCAACAGTGGATGATTGTAATGCTGCCTGGTTAGTGGGCTGCCAGACTGCCACTCTTACAGGTGGCCCACCCCTGCTGTAAATGCACAACAAAATGGTTGACCTCTTACTCAGCTCCCATATAGTTCAATGGGACATGAGCAGGAGAATGTCCTTGTGGCTTATGCCTGTGGTATCCACCTGCCCATTAGGATACAAATTGTAACTCACCTTTCTGCCAGCCCTCGTTTCGTCAAGCCTGAAATGACTATTGGGTCAAAAGGTTCCTCCGTCCCTGAAATAGTTATTCCTAGGGGTCCACCATATCTCTTCAACTCCACTGTGTAGATAATAGCTCCAGACGTTTCTTGTTCATCTGTTAGAAGAAAGCAAGATGCTAAATAATGACTGTAGAAGCCATCCGGATGGGTGTCAAAACTCATACTATTTCTCAGCAAAATATTAAGTAACTTTTAAGCCTTTACATCCCTTTACAGGAACCTAGGTGTACACCAAAGAAGGCATGTAAGCACATGTACTAATTAACTGAATAGTGGTTCTCAGTTTGTCTGCCAGCCTTTTTACAATTGGAGAATGTTATTAATGTAGTCTGATAACTTGATTCCCGGGGGTGGGGGGGGGGAAGAGGGTTGTACCAGAATTGTCCTCATCCTTCCTGATCTTCAATTTGACAAGTTCTTCACACTGCTTTAAAATTTGCACCGCATCTTCCATTGAGCAATTGTCGAGTCGGATATTATCAATGGCTAACAGCTTGTCTCCGGGCTCTAAGGTGCCAGTCCTAGGTACAAAGGAAAAATAGTCCTGTGTTGAACATGTTCCAGATAGCGGTAAAAAATTGTTTAAGAGCTGCTGCAATTTTGCTGGCAGTATAATGACTCTTCTATACAAGAATAATGACTGAAAACACAAGATGGGAAATAAATAGTTCCATGTGGAAAAGGCTCAGGATAACTAAAAGCAGCTGCAAAAAAACACCTCATTTTCAGCAGCTATTCCCCAACTGCTGAAAAGTTAGACATATTTTCAATGTCTCAGGTTGAGTACCTTAAGCAACTGAGAAAATCCTGGAATTTCACATTATATTGTGGCCTCTGTTCAGAAGTAAAAGTCTGGTGGTAACAACCCACTTTATGAATTACATTTCCAATTTTTATCATATACCACAACAAGGCAAAAGAACATCAGGTGCTGGTTGCCCTAGCCACTGGTACAGGGGAGTGTAACTTGTTGTAGGCTAAAACATCTGGAGAGCCACATGTTGCCCATCCTGCACAAGTGGTGCATCATCCAGAGATGTCACAAGAACATGGGCCACTGCAGACATAGTCAGAGAGCAACCTCTATGTTTTGCATGTTGCAAAGAACATAAGAAGAGCCATGTTGGATCAGACCAAGGGTCTATCTAGTCTAGCATTCTGTTCACACATATAACATATTTTTACATACCGACAGCAGTGCTTATATGGGAATCAGTTACCCTTAAGAAGACGTCCATATCTCTACAAAATGCTAATTTACTATAGCCTATGCTGTACTTCAGTTAGATGTACTTCTATGCGGAAAAACATGAAAACATCTGTGAACTTCAAGACAAATAGAAAATGCTGGGAGGTATGATTCTTTAATCTTGAATTCTGGGAAGGGTCCATATTTCAGTGGTAGGGCACATCCTTTGCATGCAGAAGGTCTAGGTTCAATCCCCAACATCTCCAGCTGAAAAGATCTTGGATGGTATATCTGGGAAAGGTGCCTGCTCACAAGCTTGGAGAACCACTGCTAGTCAGAGCAGACAATGGCGGACCAGATGGATCAATGGCCTGACCCAGCGTACGGCAGCTTCATATGAACTAATTGGGTTCATCTACACATCTGGATTTAGTTTCCCTACTAAACATGGGAGGGGGGAGCAGCAGATCTTAACCTTCAACAGACCCATTCGTACATAATTTAAACATAATTTAATAAGCAAGGAATGAGGTGCATCACTCACCTGTGTGCTACACTCCCCTTCTTGATATCAGAGATAATTAAAGGCTCCCCAGACTTTCTGCTTGCTGTTTTGAAGGAGAGGCATGCAGTCAAAAATCAATCAAGACATCTAGAGTCGACAGAATCATCTTAAGCACTATACTACACAACCATTACAAAGTAGGAGTCATTCCATTACACTTGCCTTTGCAATTTAAAACTTAATAAGAGATTGCTACTGAGAACTAATAATGTGTAGCCTAAAATTTATTAAGCACAGGCATTGTTAGGCATTTTAGGACTTGCATGCAAGAGCATATTTTTGCACCCTTCCCCACAAAAGGAGATTAAACTCTGGATGTTTAATGTGCCATGTTGATGATTACAATATGATATGGAATGCAACTTCTTGAAGAAACAGAATATTCATCGCTGTGTATTTCATTGTTCTCTAAGATAAGTGTGTCTCATATGCACACAAATGGACTGGACAATGATGGGGAGGAAGTGAAGGGTGATTAGAAAAACTAGTTTGGGGAAGCAAAGGGATAGCAATGACCCTTTTATTCAGGTAGCAAGGATTTAATCCAAACTACATAGGAGATTAATATACTGTGACTGAAACTTGGGTGAGTGAATGGGGTAATAGGAAATATTTTGGAAGGAGCACCTGCTGACCTTCAGAGTCATGAGGGTGGTGGGTGATGCAGCCTTCTATGGCAACAGCATCCAGTGAAGGCTAGTGGTTCAGATGTCAGGGGTCCGGTGAATCCGCTCCGGGTTTCAATCAAAACCAGTCAGACTGCTTTGCACCTTGGATAGCTCCTTTAGAGTTCTGGCTGGTTCTGACTGAAACCCAGAGCGGATTCACCGGTCCACTGACATTGGAGCCATCACCCTCTACTGACTGCATCACAACTGACAGGGACCCCATCAGGATGGTAGATGAAAGGTTCCAAGCAGGAATGGACTTCCCTTGTCATGGACCATCTCTGGAGAAAATGTTACTGTTGCTGGGTGGGAAAAGGGGAGGAAGCAGATCTGTACACAGTTCCACATGTTGAGCATACAAGAAAATGCTGTACTTATAGACAACAGTACAAAAAAATCCCCAAGAGTCTAGTTTCCTGTCAGGAAGCCCTTCTCTTCATTAATGGCATTTGAAAGCTGGCAGGCTAGATATCTGATATCTCTTTAAAACAAATTCTAAGTCCACCCTGTTGTATGAGCTTCTGAATGCAGGGCGATTTCACAGAAGAAGTAGTATATGGGGAGATAGCAAAAAACCCATTCCAAAGCTTTTCAAATTCATCTTATGGCTTTCTTCTTCCTACTTGAACAAACTCGCCTCAATGTAATAATGTAAAAATATCACCAGTCAATACCCCTACAGAATCCCATCCGTCATAATTATGTCCTCAGTAGACAGTAGCAGTGGGAGAAGTGGGCAGGAAGGGACGAATAGGTTTGAAGTTAAGGACAAATACTCCATCGACATTCATCACTAAGCTTTCAAATCCTGATGTAACATTGTAGAAGTGCTGGCAAAACACATGATCATCTAAGCAGCATAGAGCTAAATATGACAGGTGCAGATTCTCATTGAATTTATAGTGCTCTGGTGTAGATTAAGGGTGCTTGAGGATTTCATTCAGTCCACATTTTAAAGCAAAGAGACCTGATCCATGCCTCCCAGACAACTGTGCGGACTGGAAGACAGTTATCATTTGGATTGCATGCTTCTCTGGATTTTGCAATCCAGCTCTTGGCTCAAAAAACAAACAAACTAAAATACATATTAAAATGTTTATTTTAGGATAAAATACAGTTAGAATGTGTATTTTGTGAAAATATGTTCAAAATAAGTATTTAAATACTTTAAAAACAATAACAATCTGACCTTAATGTGTAAACAGGATAGAATTGAAACGGGATTTATGTGTGAACATTTGCAAAATTAACACAGACTAGAAATAGACTTAAATTCTTAATCCCTAGATATTCTAGTTCCAAAAAGAGGTGGCCCTGCTGATTATGGAAGTTTAACATGGGCATAATTCGTTTCATTCCCTTCTAAAATAGATGGAAGGATTGCGCTCCTACATCTATGTGTTTCAAAAGGAAACATAGCTCTGTACAACAGGTGCATTTGGGTACCACTCCCCCAGGATGTGTGGACCTAGGAAGCAGAGGAAAGGCCAGGCAGGAATTTCTATAATTGTGTGTGGGAGGGAGGAGACCCCCTGGTTAGGTAGGAATATCTATGGCATTTAAAATACCTCCCCATCAAATGCATGGGGTCCAAGAGCTTCAAATGCGCACCGCACTTATGCTGCCAGTGAATATTATCAGGAAAGTGGAACATGCAGGCACAAGATCAGACAGCAGGGCTGAAGAGGATCAAAGGATATTTGGATGTACTTCCCTATACAAACTACAACACTTTTCACAGGCCTACCCTTGTCTGTATCCAAGTACAAAGCATCAAGTAAGCCAGATATTTCACACTATAACTTGTATTATCTCTGACCATTGGCCATGCTGGCTGGGGCTGAGAGGAGTTGTACTTCAAAACATCTGGAGGGACTTTGACTGCTTTATCATAAATGGGCTGATGAAAACAGTATCCGTGCCAAATATGGAAAACAAAACAAGAGCCTGCTCAGAACCTGTGAATCATGGCAGTCATCAGCCGGCAATCCCAGAAGGTTGAAAGTTCAATTCTCATACAATCGCACATGGGATGATGCTACATCCAGACAATTCAGATGTACTTGAGATTGAAAAAATGGGTCATAAAACTTGGTGTCCCTAACCACATCAGCCCAGTGTTTCCATACCAGATGACTACTGTGACTGACTCTTAGGCCAGATCTACACAAGCAGGATATAACACTTTGAAAACATTTTGAAGACTGTATATGTAGTGTGTCCTGGGCCCCAACAGTTGTCATTACTGCTATAAACCATTTTAAAGCAGTAGTGTAGATCCTGCCTTAGTAAAATGACTTGATGCATCTCCAGCATTTGCAAAGGCTGAATTGCTGATTGTCCAATTATTGTTCTCCATGAATGATGCCTCTAACTGCCCTAAACCACCATTCTCTAGTCAAAGAGACAGCGAACTAGAGATGCACATTAGGCTAACACTTATCCTGCAACTATTGCATGCAAGAAAAAAGCACAAAATAAGATGTGCCCAATCATCATAGAAGAAATTGAGAAATCGCTAGAGAGGGCTTATCTATGGAAACAATTTGAATTATCCTTTTCAAATTGGCTTAATGGAATTTTATTTAGATGTGACAGTGTAGATCTCAAAACCTTTTTTGCATAATAATAATGAAAGAGTTTCCAGATTGGGCTTCAGCATAAGTGATAAAAATTCAATTTACTTCAAAATGGTCACATATAATTAGCATGGTTTACAAAAGCATGTTTAATAATTTTGAACAAGGGACACTCTGCTCTAGGAAAAGTTGGTTAAAAATTAATCCAGTATGGTACTGATTGTTTTACAATGCTCCTCCCAAAAATGCAAAAGATACAAACTAATTTGGGTGAGGAAGACAGCCCTGTAGTCAATTACTATTCAATTAACCCTAATAGATCTTATTAGCTAAATTAAATTTTCATTGGCAAGCTACTTCCTTTGCTGTTCACTCAGGTTTGCTTCCAGCTGGCCCATACATAACCCTCCCCTGAAACATAGATGGGCTTGCTTTGCTTTTAATTCATCAAACTATTCTATATTCAAGCCTATTATCTTGCCAATCATATTAGAGAGTTATGGTAGATCTGCATTCTATTCTTCCAAAGCTTTCATCCAGCCTTGTGGTGGTGGTGGCTGAAAGAGACGTGGCACTAGCTTCTCTGTGTAATAGAGCAGGGCTAGGCAACCTGATACCCTCCAGACGTTTTGGACTACAATGCCTATAATCCATGACTATGGGCCATGATGACTGGGGTTTATGGGAGTTGTAATGTAAAATATCTGTAGTGCTTCCAGATAAGGTGTTTTTCATTCACAGAACATTATTATTATTATTATTATTATTATTATTATTATATTTATTTATTTATTTATTTATTTATTTATATAGCATCATCAATGTACATGGTGCTGTACAGAGTAAAACAGTAAATAGCAAGACCCTGCCGCATAGGCTTACATTCTAATAAAACCATAATAAAACAATAAGGAGGGGAAGAGAAAGCAAACAGGCACAGGGTAGGGTAAACAGGCACTGGGTAGGGTAAAACTAACAGTATAAAGTCAGAACAAAGCCATGCTGGATCAGACCAAGGGTCCATCTAGTCCAGCACTCTGTTCACACAGTGGCTAACCAGCCATTGGCCAGGGATGAACAAGCAGGACATAGTGCAACAGCACCCTCCCACCCATGTTCCATAGCAACTGGTGCACACAGGCTTACTGCCTCAAATACTGGAGATAGCACACAACCATCAGGGCTAGTAGCCATTGATGGCCTTTGCCTCCAGAAATGTATCCACCCCTCCCTTTAAAGCCATCCAGATTAGTGGCCATCACTACATCATGTGGTAGTGAGTTCCATAATTTAACTACGCGCTGTGTGAAGAACTACTTATTTTTATTCGCCCCGGATCTCCCACCTATCAGCTTCGTGGGTTCTAGTATTTTGAGAGAGGTAGAAAAATGTCTCCCTATCCACATTCTCCACACCATGCAAAATTGTGTACACCTCTATGATGTCTCCCCTTAGCCTCCTTTTTTCCAAGCTAAACAATCCCAGTTGATGTAACCTTCCCTCATAGGGGAGATGCTCCAGCCCTGTAATCATTTTAGTTTACAGAGTGTCCAGCATCATGACCCTCATCTGTTTTCCCATCACTTCTTCCATGCCAAAAATAAATAATAATAATAACAAAAAATCCATCAATGAAGAAAATACTAATTGGGCTTTTAAAAAATGTCCACTGGCCAACTGAGGCTTTTCAAAAGCCTAAATGCAGCATGGGAGTGGGAAAGGAAGCCAGAAAAATCTCTTATCCCTGATCAGCTGTTGATCAGAGAGAAGAGATTTTGGTGCAGGGTGGGGCCTGGTCTTACTTGATAAACCATTCCTGCTCTAGTCACTTGATAAACCATAGAAGACGAAAGGTCATGCTGGTTATGAGAATGCAGGACACTTAATGAAAAATGACTTTGTGTTCAAAATGATCACATTACATAAGATGATCATACCACCAGCAAAAAATTGCTGAGGTTGCAATCTTAAGAAAGCATAGCTATAAGATCTAGTAGGTCACAGGGCAGCCATGGCTCCTCCTGTTTGTCCCTCCCCAATCCCATCATCTGCCCCTTCTCCTGCCTGCTGTGTGGCATGTTTATGCCCATCTTACCACAGCAGGCGGATGGCAGATGACAGGATTAGGGAGAAAATGGGCCAGAGAAACTGCAGCTGCTTTGTATTCCACAGCAGCAGGAGATTCAAGCTATATGAACTAAGTCCGGGTTGTGCAACTTGGTATTCTGCTTCCATGTAGACTAGGCCTATGCCATTCTAGGTTTTAGCTTGAATTCTCTTATTGATTGATTGCATTCCTATACCGCCCTTCTGGGATCCACCAAAACAGTTAACAAAAAGTTCAGAATATAAAAGACATCATAATCAAATAGTAAAACATTGAAAACAACATTATAAACCACAACAATTTAAAAAGCTAAGTTAAAAGATGTGTCTTAACCCCCTTCCTGAATTCAGAGAGATTCAGGACATGTTGCAACTCCAAAGGGAGCCTGTTCCAGAGTTGGGAATGACACAGGAGAAAGCTCTTCCCTGTGCACCCAATAAATGGGCCTCTGCATGTGAGGGTGTCTTCAAAAGGGCGCATGGGCATTGTTTTCCTTGCGTGCTTGTTTTCCAGCAGAATCTGGCCCCAGTTGTTTGGCGAGCTGGTGGGGGTAGATTCTGCTTGGAAGCGGGCACGCAATGATTGTCTCCCTGAACACCCTTTTCCCAGCAGAATCAACTGGGAAATGGGCACATAGGTATGATTCTCCCTGCATGCCTGTTTGTCTGCAGTATCTGCTTGGGTTCCAGGTTGCTGGGATTGCGGGAGGAGGGGAAGTTAAAGCCTATCCACTTAACCTCACCCTCCTTCCAGCGATGACGATCCAAGTTGCTGGGATGGGGAATGGGGGAGGAAGCATGTGTGTGTGTGTGTGAGTGTGGCCCCATTCAGACAACACGCTAAACTATGCTGCTTAATCACAAAATGATTAACAGATTCCATTAACCATTTTGTGGTTAAGCAGCATGGTTTAGTGTGTTGTCTGAACGGGGCCATAGTGTGTGTGTGTGTGTGTGTAAGTGTGGCAGGGATGCAGTCCCAAGGGTTCCAGGGGGCTCAAATTGACCCCTAAAGTTGCCCCCCAGATGGAGATATCAAAGACAGAGGGGACAGAATGGAACACCATTCTTGGCCGCCTTGAGGCCCAGTATTGGGCAAAAGGCGGGATACAAATAAATATAATAATTATAATAATTATAATAATAATAACAAAACCCTCCAGGATATCATAGACGAATGGCTGTGGTGCCAAACAGTAGTTCCCCCAACACTACCTTTTGTGCATGACCTGACAGGAAGGACCAGAACTACTGCAAAAACAGTGGTATCCTTCTGGATCACCTGGAGCTGTCTTGCCCCATCAGGTGGTCCAGAAGGATCCCATGACTTAAAGCCACCAAGAGGTCCATAAGAACTAGTAGGGCCACACTCTCTCCATTCAGATCCCATGTAAGTCATCTCAGGCCATAACAAGATTATTTTTGCAGGAGTGAAAAAGTGAAAAGATTAAACATCAGAAGACCTAGGAAATAATGTTTAATTTATAATAGAGGTCATTCTTTAGAACATACTGTAATAGGCCCACCGTCCCACCCACTATTTCTTATATTAAGGCTAATCATTGACTTGTAATGGTAAATTTAAATGTATTAAATTTAAATCATTTTGTTATATATGACTGACTATTCTTATTACACACATAAAAGTCAAAAGTGAGATTTTAGAAAAACCATTTTTATGCTTCTTTACATCAGCAGGATATGTAAAACACATAAAAACTATGTATTGTCCTTGACCAAAATTTCACTGAGGTCCAAGTATACGGCCTACAAGTTAACATATTTTCTGGGACGAAAACTTTGAGTACCCAAACTTCAATGGAATGAAGTATTTCTTAAGTCTTACACGAGGGGAGAGCAATTTGTGGCCCTTCAGAAGTTTTGGCCTACAACTCTCACCACCTTTTACCATTGGCCATGCTGGCTAGGGCAAATGGGAGTTGTAGACCAAAACATCTGGAAGGCCACAAATTGCTCACCCTGTCTTACACCTCTGATTTGACATGTTTAAATTGTAACAGTTCTACAGATAAATGACTAGGTCTCTTGACAACCTAAATATAAACACCTCTCAAACCAACTTGACATCGAAATATTTCACAACTCCTTCCTACTCCATTCTACTTCTTTTCTGTAATTGTTGCTACGGCACCTGATAAGGATGAGCTATCCTCACCAAAAATTGTACTAACTGGCCTTATAGCTCTCTTCACTGCTATAATTTGGTCTCTCTGACACCTTAGCACCGACCACGGTATTTAACTATAAAGGATATTTAAAGGTTATTTCAGGGACTGAGAGTACCAGCTCTTGGGAGTTCTGGGAAAAAACAGGCCTCATCATCAAAACACTCCCTGGTTCTTCTGATTGTACAACAGCAAGAGGCAAGATGGTCGATGTTCTTATTTACTTTTCCTGATTTACACCCAGGCTCCCTCAATCTCTGCAGGAAGCCAGGCAACCTCTGCTTTATGGCATGATAGATGAAGTGTCTCAAAACACATGTCCATTTTGTGTTTTTAATAGGATGCATAATGACTTGGATTGGGAAATTATTCCCCTCAGAGGAGTTTGAGCACATAACTCACACGCACCAGTGACTCCGCCAGTTATAAAACACCTTCCGCTATTGATTGAGACAAAGCAGCATTTGGGAAATGTGTAATTAAACAAAGTCTAATACCGCTATAAAACTACATCTCAGAAAGGAAGTTTCCAGAACAGTTGAAAGAATGATTTAAAAAAAATGAATCCAAGGGTAGCCGAGCAGAGGGGAACACAAATTCACAAAAGGAAAAACACATTTCATTTTTGAATTGCAACAGAAAAGCAGTCAGCCACAAAAGCCACCACTACAAGAATATGTCTGTAGAATCCATAAACTTAAGAGAGAGTTTATACATTATTTATTTATTTATTACATTTTTATACCGCCCAGTAGCCGAAGCTCTCTGGGCGGTTCACAAGAATTAAAACATTCTTCAGGCAGGATATTCATGTCAAACTATATTTATTTGTTCTCTATCTAAATCTTTTCATTTCGAACCAAAATAAAGAACAGACAAATTCATAAAGCCATTTTTGGAGGCAAGAATTCCCTTTCACCTACTAATGGCTCAGGTGCTGAAAGACTCCCCAGTCCCAGATATTAAGGATCAGGAATTCTAACATTGTTTTCAATACCAAAATAAGTTCTCAATCCTTTCACACAAAAATCCATTCTTGGTCCCTGTCCCTACTACCACCCAAACCTTTCTTGGTTTCCCCAGCTTAACAGGGGACAGAGTGAGGGTCCTTTTGTTCATGCTTTTGTTAAAGAACTGTGGGCCATAAATTCCTGCCTATGAGCTGCCAATAATTTGAAGAGATTGTAGGTCCCAGTTAACCAGCCCATCGCTGAAGTAGAGTGTTCACCACATTATCGCATCAACAGGGTCGGCCCAAGACATTTTGCTGCCTGAGCTGGAGCAATAAATGACATCCCTCAACCCCTCCCCTCACAACCAAAGTCAATATATAATATCCAAGGGTAGTCAAGTCATTTCAGCACCTGAGGTAGAAAATCCCACAACCACGTCTCTCCTTTCCAACAGTAAAACACAACAACAATAAATATTTAACCATTTGCTGTCCTTTCAAGATATCGAAAAATCAGTTTCCTGAGGCAGCTGCCTCACTATGCCTAATGGTAGGGCAGCCCTGCAAGTCAAAAGCAAATTTAAGAATTGCTGTTGACCTGCTGACAAATTCAGCTACTTTTATATTAACTATGGTGTATCTTTAATGATTATTGAACAAAATTACATCTTCCAGTACATAGCCCTCCCATGCAATCCTTGGAGAAGCCATGTTACTGAAGATTTAATTAAAGTATTTCAATCTATTCATGGGTTTAACCAGATGGCATTCTCCTGAAGCTAAAAGAAGCATACTTACTATATAACAAATTTTAAAGGACAGTTATTGACTCCACTCATTGTGAAACAGAGCATATCATTTTGTCTTGCTGCAACAATGGATTGGATGAGGGCTAATAAACTGAAACTCAATCCAGACAAGACTGAGATGCTGTTAGTGGGTGTTTCTTCTGACCAGATAGTGGATGTTCACCCTGTTCTGGATGGGGTTGCACTCCCTCTGAAGGAGCAGGTTTGTAGCTTGGGGGTTCTCCTAAAACCATCTTTGTCACTTGAGGCTCAGGTGGCCTCAGTGGCACAGAGTGCCTTCTACCAACTTCGGTTGGTGGTCCAGCTATGCCCCTATCTGGACAGGGATAACCTGGCTTCAGTTGTCTACGCTCTGGTAACCTCCAGATTAGATTACTGCAATGCACTCTGGCCTGCTTGCATTGGCTGCCTGTATGTTTCTGAGCCTGATTCAAGGTGCTGGTTTTAACCTATACAGCCTGATGGAACACCTCTCCCAACATGAACCTACCCATACACTACGCTCAACGTCTACGTTCCTCCTCCAGGTGCCTACTCCAAGGGGAGCTCGGAGGATGGCAACAAGGGAGAGGGGCCCCCAATGAGGCAGGTGTAGAAATCAAAGATGATGTCATCTGGTCCCCTTGTAAAATTGTGTGTTTGAGGCAGGGCAATTGCACAATAAAAGCCTCATCTGGATGTACCTAAGACTTTAGTGGCCATCATGAATAAAGTGCCTGAGGCAGCTGCCTCCCTATGCCTAATAGTAGGGCCAGCCCTGTACATTCCATGGTTCTTCTACCATGGAAAAACAACTCTATGCACTTTAACGCTTCCATTTTAGGTAGGGTGTAGTTAAGACAGCAATTGCTAGGCTTATCAGGGAAACCAGGAAGTATCCAGTATGGGCATACACCTTTCTTCTGAGGGTATAAGTTTCATGCTCCAGGAACACTGCAACGATCTGTCACCTGCAGATTCAAATGCTGATGCTGCATATCTCCTTTTGCACAAAAGTATCCTTGATAAGAAGCTGGTTTCAGAACGTGCGTGTGTGGTGGGGGGGAGGGGTGTAGGAGGAGAATGGCAACAGGATGCAATAGAATGCACAACAGTAGAGAATGACTTCCCTCCCAAGTCTCCCGTTCTCTGTATTTCAGATCAAAATAGGCTTGCTTCCCAATAGGGAACACGATGCAAATGTCAGCCAGTTTTAAGGGCACCTATGCTGCTCAGAGATGTGCTTCAAATTAGGAACCTGGATAGAGCTCCAAGCCAAAGTCAGGTGAAATATGCATTTCTTTGAAACAAGAATTGTTGCATTGTCAGTTTGGAGGTGAGCTCTACTGGCACTCTTGCAGGGGTGGTCTGCAGGTCTTGGGAAAGCCCTCCCCTTGCCACTATTTACAAGCTGACCCTGCCTGCAGCTAAGAATTCATTCATTTATTTATTTATTTATTACTTTTCTATACCGCCCAATAGCCGGAGCTCTCTGGGCGGTTCACAAAAATTAAAACCATTCAAAGTATAAAACAACAGTATAAAACCATAATATAAAATGCAATATAAAAGCTCAACCAGATAAAAACAGCAGCAATGCAAAATTTACAAATTTAAAACACCAAGTTAAAATGTATTTATAGATTGTTAAAATGCTGGGAGAATAAAAATGAGCTATTCACAAAACAAGGCATTTCACCAAGCTGGTGCCATTGAAGTAAGGCTTGTTCCTGCACACCCTGCCGGGCTGGGAAGCACTGATACAGCACTTTGCATCTCCTAAATGTGTCGGTGGGTGCACTATCCAGTGATAATCAGGTGCAGGAAGCATCTCTTCCAGAATATCCCTCCATTGTAAAGGGAATGGTAACGTACATCTTCCGACTTAGCAATACTTACAGCTGATGGTAATACCGAGTTCCACACCTCTTTTCTTGGGTAGCTTGACATGGAAGGTACCACTGCTGGGAATGACAGATTCTAGAGAACAAAGAAACCAATCAGATGATCAGGGGGGCACAGTTTTACAAGGCTTAAGTGGGTTGTACTGCAGAGTTCCCATCTTGTGAAGGTAAATTATAGGGGTGTACATTCTAGCCCTTACACAAAGATGTGGGGCCCACAACATCTCTGAGCTTCTTCCCATTTGCCTTGAAGTATGAAAGCCTCCATGTCAGCACAACACATGACTAAGGGCCAGTGGAGGCTGGTAGCTCTGATTTCTGTGGGGTGGTGAATTTGCTCTGGGTTTCAGTCAGGACCAGTCAGAACTCCAGAGGAGCTATCCAACATGCTGAAACACCTTGGATAGCTCCTTTAGAGTTCTGACTGAAACCTGAAGCCGATTCACTGCCCCACTGACAACGGAGCCATGGCCCTGTAGTGCTGGAGGCTGTTGCCACCAGCATCAAGATTTGCCACACAATTGGGCCAGAACATGCAAGAGATGGCTCCATCATAAGTACTTTTTGGCAGCCCTCATGTGGTGATTAAATTCTCGTTTAATTCTCATTCTCAGTTATTTTAGTGAGGTGAAGACCTTTTTTATTTTCTCAGCATTTTAAAAGTCTATCAAATTAATTTTAACTTTGCTGTTTAAATTTGTATTTTAAATTGATATTAATTGCTGCTTGATTTTATCCTGGCTGTGATTTTTTACTTATTTATTTATTATTGCATTTATAACCCCCTTTTTTACTCTAAGGAACCTAAGGCGCCGTACATAATCCTCCTCCTCTCCATTTTATCCTCACAACAACAACCCTGTGAGGTAGGATGGGCTGAGAGTCTGTGACTGGCCCAAAGTCACCCAATGGGTTTCTATGGCTGAGTGAGGATTAGAACCCGGATCTCCAAACTCCCAGTCCAACACTTTAGCCACTACACCACACTGGCTCTTGTATTTTATATTATGCCTTTATACTGTTCGTTTTATATTTTGAATGGTTTCTATGGTTTTAATTTTTGTAAACCACCTAGAGAGCTTTGGCTATTGGGCAGTATAAAAATGCAATAAATAAACAAACAAATAAATAAAATATTTTATTTATTCATTACATTTATATCCTGCCTTTTTCCTTCTTACAGAACCCAAGGCGGCACACATAATCCTCTTTCTCCTCCTCTCCATTTTGTCCTCACACCAATAACCCTGCGAGGTAGATTAGGCTGAGAGTCTGTGATTGGCCCAAAGTCACCCAGTGAGCTTCCATGGCTAAATGGGGAGTAGAACCAGGATCTCCAGACTCCCAGTTCAACACTCTGACCACTACATTACTCTGGCTCCCATTTTAATTCTCATTCTCAGTTATTTATTTCTTTTTAAACAAAACCTCATAATGGCTCACATCCCAAGTTTAAGGAATAAACTATGAAAATGTATACACTATTAAGAAACTGGAAATAATTTCATCCCAGTGCAGTGGCTAGTGATACATAATGGCTGCAATTCACATTTAAAATTATAGTTGCCATCTTTTTGCATAGTCTCCAACTTTTTGCATTCATCTCTGAAGGGTAGGTGGTGTAGATGGGACATTTGTTTTTGAATTAGCTGGATATATGTGAATAGTCAGCACAGTTTCAGGTCGACATGCAAAAAAGTACCATAGCCCTCTTCATCCCTGGAAGAAACTGCTACATATCAGTGATATTCCCCCCTTTGCAAGAGGAAATTAAAAATGTTTTTAGGGTTTGGCAGCTCTGGTTCTAAAACAGAGAAAGAAAAATCCAGATGTCTGAACAAGAACACTAATCCTAGCTATGTATTTAATTTCCTCCCCATCCTGAACTCTAACCTCTTTCATTTTTACAACTATGACAACATCAGAGGCCTGACAATTATTTGGTGGCAGCAGCACAAAGAGAGTGGCTAACAGCTGTGAGATTGTGGATAAGGGAGGAGCTGCTTGACAAGCTACCAGCGCCAGGCAGGATGGGTGAAAACACACTGCCAGGTTAAAGCTTTATTGTCCTGGGTACTTGCATTTTATTGTTATGAGCAGATGGGACTTTGTGCTGAGTTTCTGCCACCTTCTCTAGCTAATTACAAATCAGATTGCTTGATACTGAAGAATGCTCTTATGCCTTTAATTGGAGAGCCAGCATAATGCAGTGGTTAAAGCGTCAACGAGGACAGGAAATATGCAGGTCAAAATCCACACAACCATCAAGATCTTGGGCCAGTCACTATTTCTCAGCTGAACCAGCCTCACAAGCGAAAATACTGTGATGATAAAATAAGGGAAGTGTGGAGGAAAGACCACATAAGCCATGAGCTCTTAGGGGAAAGGGTGGGATGAAAGATTGAGAAATAATAAATATGTGCGGCAAGGCTGTAATGGGAAAACTAAGATACAAACCTCTCTCACTGCCGTGCACCACCAGAACTGCTTTGAGACAAAACTCTGAAACTCTATGTAAGTATCACAAATCTTCCATAAAAATACACAGGGAGTTCCCTTGTACCAAATCAAATTACTGCTCTATCTAGCAGAGGTCTTAGTTTTGGTGAACAACAGTTCTACCGAAAGGTGAGGTCTTCCCCAACTCAGCCACCTGAAACAGCAGGGATTTTGGAATCGTATATGTGCAAAGCATGTCCTCAGCCATTGAGCTATGGCCCCTCTCTTAATGCAGGTCACATAGGAGAGAAACACACTCTCTGAAAGCAAAATAGATGTATTGACAAGAAGCCCAATGCGTTTTGGCCTGAACAGGCCTAAACGCATCGGGCTTCTTGTCAATACATCTATTTTGCATACTGAGAGCGTGTTTCTCTCCTTTGTGACCTACTCTGGATGCTCATCCCCTTTGATTCTTCCACTGGAGCTGCATCACTGATGGTGGCATGTTTGTAGCATTCACTAGGTTGTCCAAAGTATACACTGAAGTGATGCTAGATTCTTGGGTAACACCTTTGCTTCTAACTTCGAAAATAAGTATACAGCGGCCGAGAAAAAACAAGGTCGTGCTGTAGTCTGACCTCTGGATCACTGAAAACTATCTGCTCATTTACTCTTCTGTGTTAACTCTACAGAGTTGAGTGTTTGAAGCCATCAATGAAGCTTCATTAAAAAGGAATCCAGGCTTGTGGCAAAATAAGCATTCCCATACCTGCCACGTCAAACTCAATCTCCAGAACAACCTTGTTGGTAAGCGCTGCATCCCGCAAGAGCTGATTGGCTTCTTCCATTGTCCCATCTTCTGTTGCTATGCTGTTGATGGAAAGCACTCTATCTCCAACTTGTAGGAGGCCACACCTGCAGTCCGGAGTGGTGAAAGAAGTTGGGAGAGACCAGGAAAGGAAGAGAGGTCACAAAGTTCCTTTTCCAAATAAGTCAGTAAGAGGAGCAATACAAATGAGCAATCCAGATTGTAAGCTTTCCTACATATGGCATTTATTATGCTCTCGTCAGTTCCGATTCGCGATATTATTTGTGGAAGTGAAAGAAAATGCTTTCCCCACTTGTGTAATTGTGCTATTCTGCTATACCACCATGCCACATAGAGGTTATATAGAGGAAAAGCAGGAAAGGAAAGTGCTCGGATAGTGCTCGGATCTCAATTTCTGTGATGAACCTGAAAGTAGATGTAGCAGATTAACTGCCTCATGAGTGCACAGTTCTAAGTTGCTCGTTGTAGCAAAGATATTCATGCACATAGATGGGTGATCTTGACACATTCTCCAGAATTTTCAGATGTTTCCTGAAAATCAGTGCCAACACTTCTAGAAATTGTCTCCATTCTAGAGAAAATATATTTCTGACATACAATCATCCAAAGCGTTATGAAAGGTAGAGGAACGGATAGTTGCTCTTGCTTTGAAGCCATGTCTAATGTCACAGAAGTCGCATTAAGCATGCCTGAACCCATTGCCATTGACTAATGACATTGGAAATTACAAACTCCTCTGATTAATATATGGGCAATATCTCAAGCTGCAACTCAGTAGATTCGCTTCAGTGTCTCAGCAAATTGGGTAATCATTTATCCCTCGTAATTTCCCTTCCTGAAGCCAAACGTGCACAGGTGCTGCTTAACGGTGCTGAAAAGCCAATATTAGTATAAGACACATTTCTAACATTGCCTTGACCTGCAGTTGTTGTAAAGCACCGACTGTCATGTGCTGTGAATTTTGCGACAGCCAGAATGGAAAAAAAGACTGAAAATAAGTCTGATGCTATAGGAAAGCCATGAGAAGTCATGCAACAGAACTTCCTGACTTGGGGTGGGGGGCGTCCTCCTCTGACACCCATTTCCCTACTCGATCCTTAGTCCTCCTGATTGCTGTGGGGTGTGTGGGTGAAAAATGACACACCGGATATGTCCAAATATGGCATCCAGGCAACATAGTCATCCCTGACAATTCCCTATCTGCCTGGCATGCTGGAAGCCTTTGGTTGGAGTTTGGAGCATGCGCAGAGTTCTGCTCCTTGCATGCATGTACAACTCTGCTCATGGAAGGAACAGAGTTCTGGTTAGAGAGAGCAGGAGTCACAGTGGACTTGGGAGTGCAGCAGCTGGTCAACAGACAAACAAAAGAAGCAGGAGAGAAGTACATCACTTTGGAGGTTAGAGAACTGGGAGTTTGATGAGGGCGACACAGCCAGTGCTCTGCCGCCCCCCCCCCCGCCCTAAATGATGGCCTGCTTTTGACTTATTTGTCTAATTGTTGGCTTTTAAACCAGATGCCAATAAGCAAGGGGCAAGGCTGGTTTCCCTCTTCAGCCATTTTAAGCTGTACAACTTAGCTGAATAGACATTTTTCGTGGTGAGCTCCACCCACTTTGATACATCCAAACCTGCTGAGCTCCATCTCTGCACCTAGCAACTACTATGGCCATCACTTCTGGACTTCCCCAAGATCTTCTGTTTCCACATCTAGACCAACTCTGGGCTTTACTTCCTAACGTAGATGGCTCTGCCCCAGATCCTGCCCAGGTACCAGAATGTCTGATACCAAGAATTGGCAACTATAGGTGGTTGTGGATGTACTCTGACTGGATAATGGATGTGGCAAGAGTCCCATGCCTCCCACAGGAGAGAGAGGGCATGTCTACACCAGCCCTATATCCCGGGATCGTCCTGGGATTGTTCCTGTGCATTCAAATGCCACACAGGGGATCCTGGGAGCAGGCAGCGACAATCTCTCCATTTTCCTTTAGGTGTAGAAAGGGCCAGAGAAAGATAGGAAGGGAACGAGAGGGAGAGTGTTCCTGGTTAGTGAGGCAATGGCATATCTACTTTCTTTTTTTTATATAAGGGAATTATAAGCCACTTCCTAGGGGCATGCCTTCCCAAATGATGTACATTACTAGGATAGTAAGATACCAGGTAGCAATATGTAGGAAATACCAGAGGAAGAAAGCTGATGTAGACATAGTTGTTCTTTAGCATGTGAGCCTATGAGCCAATTGGTTAGAGCAGCCTTCAAAAATTGCCTTAAAAGGCCATTTAAACAACTGAGTAGTGTAGGAGTAGGGCAACTCCTTCGAGAGGGTATTCCACAGCTGAGGAGCCCTCAGAGGAGATCCGGTCATGCGTATTTGATAACCTAACTGATGTTACAGTTGGGCACGCAAGCAGGTTTCCTAAAGCAGAGCTAAGTGTGCAGGCAGAGTCATTCGGATAAAGACACTCCTTTCATTATATAACCTGGTCTCAAACAGTTCAGGGAAGGGTTGGGCAATTTTGGGAGGTCTGGTGAGCAATTCTGGGAGTTCCAGGGGCCATTGATGGGTCTCCAATCCTTCTTCCCCCACATGGGCCACACACACCCTGCACAGGTGCCAAATAATAAAAAATAAAATAAAAAGGGCTTCCATAGTAGCTACAGAGTGCACGGAAGTTCAAAGTTAGTTTGTTTGCTAATTAAAATGTGAATTGGGGGGGGGGAGGCAGTGGGGTCCACAGTGGTTGGCCACATGCAACATTGCCCATCCATATGGGCTAGATATTTTTTGACTGCTTTGAGAACTTTCTCTCGAAGAATAAAATGTAGTTGTGCCATGCTACAAGAAAAAATACACTCCTTATAAGCAAAGGTTTGTATGAACGTCTCAGTGATTAAAGAGGAACTTTCACCCTTCTGGTCTAAACCCCCTCCCTATTCAGTTATTATTATGAATGGCTGGAGAGTGGAGAAGTATTTGAGGAAGTGCATAACCTGCACTTTGAGTCAATTTGAGTTGTTTCTGAAGTATCCTTATAGGACTGGGAAGGATCCATTACTTTAACTGCTCTTTTTATTGCCACTGAGCTGAGCTTCTAGGCAATACTGTCTAACCTTCTTTAGATCTCTGATTAGTAGGAGAAAACCACAGTAACAGTTATATAGTTCTGGCCAGGAAGTGAAATATTTTAAACATCCTTTTGCTCTGTGTATTACGTAGTTTTAGGATGTTGAGTCAAGAGCATTTTATCTCTCTTATTATTAGAATGAACAGAGTTAAGAGGATGTTTCATACCCAAATCTTGCAGGTTTGTAACATTTTCCAAAGTGAAACCATGATCGATTGTTCCCCTAATAAATGCTCTGACATGATACGCCACAGCTTGCTTCTTCAAAAATAAATTCAATATACCGAGTCGTAGTGTAAGAAACTAACGTCCATTTTTCTTTCTGGCTTTGCCTTGCAGCGTCACATGACACCCGCTGAGGCACTTTTCTGTGGCCTCTGGGACTGCAAGAACACCACTTCAAATAATAATAACAACAACAACAACAACAACCTTCAGAAACTGGACCTACCAAAATACATCCATACCAACATCCAGAAAGCAGTCATACTTAAAACATGCTCAATTGTCAGGAAATTCCTGAATCTGTAAAAGACAGCATGACTTGGCAATGCCTGTCATGTCTGTCCAGAAAACGAGCGAGAAAGAGATGATGATGATAATAATAGTAATAATAATAATAATAATATAACCATTTTAAGGTTCTCATCTGCAAAGTTCATGGGAATAAATATACACAGAGCACATGCCATTATTAGAGAGCCAAACTGAATGTATGCAGCCAAGATAAAGATGGAATTGTTTTACACAAAATTGCCATTTTAAAAAGCATTTTCTTTTAATATGAAGTATTTGGCTTTTTTGTGTGCCTTTGTTTTCAGTCCTTCAATAAGACTTTTGTAGAATTCAGGAAATGAAAAGAAAGCAAAACACTCACACACATAACTGGGAATGATCTTTTCACAAGTTTAACTCATAGCCAGACCAAAACATTTTGCTGCTTAAGGCAAGGGACAAGATGGCTCACTGACCCCATTCCCGAGCTGACCAGACAGTCAGTAGAATTTTACTTCACCACTGGTGCCAGGACCACATTGTCCACCAAACCTGAGGTCAGGAGGCTAGATGAGGGGAAGCCTGGGACACACAGCTCTGTTCCCCAAGAGCAAGCTGTCTGTCGCTGACCTCCACGTTCCACACACCAGTTGCAAGATCAGTGGATACAGTGACTGAAGGAAGAATTCCATTCTCCAGTTCTAGACATGGTAGCTCCTTCCACTTAGCCATCATCTGAAGGACAAGTTGTAATGAAACCTTGGGGACAAGATATGGGGTTCTTACAATAAGAGAATTTTCTCTTCTCCCAGGCATTTAATAGCGTATGCTGAGTTTTTTAATTGACCCCAGAATAGTTGTTTTTAAAAGAAATTGTCTGTTTTTGTTTGTATTTTATGCTTTTTATGCTTTTAAATTCTGTATACTTGTTTTTAATGTTCACTGTTTTTAACTTTTGTAAACTGACCAGAGAGCTTCGGCCATGGGGCGGTATATAAATGTAATAAATAATAATAATAATTTAGAGATCATCTAGTCCAACCCCCTGCTCAATGCAGGCTCTGCGTTGCAGGGTGCAGCTGTAGCAGGAGTCAGCAACCCAGCACCCGTGGGCATCCTGGTGCCCACAAGGCCACCCACCCCCCACTATTGCTTCTGCCTCCCACCACACTCAATAGCTAGGAGGCCAGAAGTCAGCAGAACAGGTTACATGTCAACAAGGATATCATGTGAAACCCTGTCAAATGCTTTGCTGAAATCAAGATTATACTATATCTACAACATTCCCATTATCTACCAAACCAGTATAAAGAGAGAGAGAGAGAGAGAGAGAGAGGGAGGGAGGGAGAAGGCTCGTTTGGCATGACTTTTACTTGACAAACCTATGTTGACTCCTAGTAATCAATGCAGTTTTTCTACATGCTCACAGACTGACTGCTTTACTATCTGTTTGAGAATTTTTGTCCAGTGTTGATATCAGGCTGACTGGTCTGTAGTTTCTTGAATCTACCCTTTTCCCCTTGAAGATGGGGACAGTATTTTCCTATCTCAGTCTTCTGGCACCTCACCTGTCCCCCAGGAGTTCTCAAAGTTTACAGATAGCAGCTCGGAATTAATGTCTGCAAGCTCCTACAGCACCCAAGGATGTAATTTATCTGGCTCTCAAGATATGAACTCATTTAAGGTAGCTAAGTGCTCTCTAACTGTGTCCTTACTTATTCTGAGCAGCAAATCCCTCCATAAATCATTTGTTCTAGTTGTAACAGGTTGAATACAACTCCCCATCTGGGAAAAGACTGAGGCAAAATAGGAGCTGAGTAGTGTTGCCTTCTCTCAGTTACCTGTTAACAATTCACCATCTTCCCTAAGCAGCAGACTTACCCCTTCTTTGATCTTCTAACATAGCTTTTTTGTTGTTTTTAGCATCCCTCAGTATCTTTAGCTGATTCTGGGCCTTCACCTTCCTGATACCATGCTTACAAGTTCATCCAACTCTATTGCACTCCTCCTTAGTAATATGTTCCTCCTTCCATGTCCGTGATCCTTCTGAATCTCAGCTCATCAGAGAGCACCCTGCACAGCCACATAGGCTTCCTTAAATGTCCCCCCATTTTCCCCTCTCATGGGAAAAGTTTGTGATTGTGCCTTCAGTATTTCAGGCTACAGGCTCCCCCATCCCTCTTGAACCCTTTTTCTTTCAGGATTTCTAGCCATGGGATGCCACCCAACATTCCCCACCCCCCAGCTTTCTGAAATTGGCTTTCCCTAAAGTCCAAGATATGCTTCCAACTAAACTGAGCTTTCTTCTCTATTACTATTTCCAAGATGACATGATCCCTTTACCCTAAGTTTCCTGTCACTTTCACTTCATCTACTATTTCTTCCCTGTTGGTTAGGATTAAGTCCAGGAACAGCCTCAAATGACCCAAGTGAGCAACAGAATTCCATCTGATCCTAAAAAGGTTGCCTGGTCTGGAGTGGCACCTCAAGCTGAGAAACTTCTCTCTCTGCTCCTGTCATTTGCAATGGAATCTTCACATGATTGCCACCATTTTGATCACTTATGTTCTGCATGATCATAGGAATAGTAGATAATGATAAAGAAATAAAAGCCCACCACTGATTGGGATAGTGCAGATCCAGAACTGTAAACTGTGCCTGAGTATCATATTAGCTACAGTGAGAGCCGTGGGGTGTAGTGGCTAGAGTGTTCGGCTGAGAGTTGGGAGATCCAAGTTCTAGTCTCCATTCAGCCATGGAAACCCACTGGGTGACTTTGAGCCAGACACAGAGTCTTAGCCCAACCTATCTCACAGGATTGTTGTGAGGATAAAATGGAGATTACGTACACTGTCTTGGGTTCCTTAGAGGAAAAAAGGACAGGATATAAATGTAATAAACAAACAAACAAATAAATAAATTAGTTACAAGAGGCAGGAACAAGCATAGTAGTCAATAGACACACTCAGTTTTTTCTTTAAATAAACAAGAGGAGGTCTAAGGTCCATCACTCCAACTGCAAAAGGTATGGAGGATGAGTCTGTATCTAGTTGTCTAACTATATAAAAGCCACAGACTTTCCAGAATGACAAGAACAGCTACATTTGACATGTCGCTGCATGACACTTCCCCATTATGTTTTTTTTTTTTTTGGTGGGGGGGAGGGGACTTTGTAACCTTTTATTTTTGTGCCTTTCACACACACCCCAGGCCATTTTTATCTCCATGGCTGCCTTATACTTTTTCATCAAGCAATTGAGAGTGGGATTTTAAGTGGACAAATAGCAAGAAAGGAAATGATTTAAGTCTTTCTCCTGCCATTTCTCCACCTGAACTCACAGTCATCCACTGCTGTTTTGCGTTGAAAAAACAAAACCACATCTTGGGGGCTGGCGGATAAGAAACGTGCAACTGCCTATAACATTCACTTTAGCCCTTCCTTGTAAGTTGGCAGTAGGGGCCCCCTTTTAAGTCACCTCCATCCAGAACCAGAACCACAGATGTACTTTTTTTTCTTCAAACGGTTCAGTCATATGGTCCTTTAATTGGACACCAGACAGGAGACAAATCAATTTCTAGAGATAGTGAAAATAAGATGCTGAGTCTCTTCTCTCTACTAACTGAAAAGTAGACTAAATTAGCTCGCTAAACCCAGCCTGATGTGAAGCACTGACCTGAAATGAAGTGTCCTTGAGGGGAAAGGAATCAAATGGCCCTTCCATTTGGTCAGGCTGCAGCAGCAGCCACTGCAGCATTCCTGCTTCTGTGGCCTCTAAATTACCTCACATAATTTACATTCTGCCTATCATATGAGGCAGAGGGAAAAGGAAGTGGTTGCAAAAGGAATACGGAAAAAATATATTAGCGAAAAAGTTTGTGTATCGTATTCATAATGGGTTGAGGTAAATATAATTAGCCTTAGAGCTACTCTCTGTGGCCATTTTATAAAGTCTAGGGCACTGTCACATTCCCATCAGCCCTAGCAGCATAGCCAATGGCCATAGATTAGGAGAGCTGGAATCCAACAACATCTGGAGGGCCACAGGTTCCCTGCCTCTGTAATACAGGGAAGGCATTAAAATGGCAGTTCTTCTAGTTATCTGTGACTCCATGTAACTTTAACAACTCAGCAGTAAAACATCTGCTTTTGATGCTTAAGAGCCACTCCTAGTTAAGTAGACAGTCCTGGGCTACATGGATCCGGGGGGGGGGGGGAGGGCTACAAATTTATTTGTCATTGTGAGCATTCCTCTCCCCTCTGACGAGCATGATGAGCTACAGAACTCACAACTGAGAAAGGAGGTGGGGGATTGCCTGTGCTGGCTAAGGCTCTGGAGGCGCTCCAAGTGGACCGTGCGATTGTGGGGATGGTCCCTTGCCCCCCTCCACAACGTCAGGCTCAGAACAATGACAACTGAGGCTCATCTGTGTTGTTCTGTGCCTTGGAGGAACTCCAAGTACCTCAGAAACACACTGTGGAACAGATGAGCTCCAGCTTTCCTCCTGAGCTCAGAGCTGGGGGAAGTGGATGGGCCGTCTCCTACCTCACGCTGCAATTCAGAGGTGCTCTGAACACATCTGAAGTTCAATGTAGCATCAGACAAAGCAACAGCCCTTGCCCACAGTGACAGTCAAAATTTGGGGACTCCGGATGGTCTGTCACGACACAAAGCAGCCTCGTATGTTCCCATTAAAACTCATGACCCTGGGAGATATTAGAGCTGACAGTCTGCTATAGAAAGAAATGCAAGTGCCAAAAATAAGGAATGCCCATTATTGACCCACGGACACAAAACCTCAGCTGAGACTCAACTGTGTAATTTGGGCATTCTCCAAGTTGGATGACCATCAGGAAACCCAGATGCCTACACCTTGATTCTATTACAGGATTGTGTTCCTCTATGCATTGGCGACACTTCTGACGTATCTTGTCATGGTCAGATGATATCTTCAGTTCACTTTAAACGTGCTTCCAGAAGGAGAGCCAGAGTGAAGTAGTGGTTAGAGTGTTGGACTCGGAATCAGGGGATCCCGGTTCTAGTCCTCACTTAGCCATGGAAGCACACTAGGTGACTTTGGGCCAGTCACAGTCTCTCAGCCTGACCTACCTCACAGGGTTGTTTTTGTGAGGATAAAACAGAGAGGAGGAGGAGGAGAATTATGTATGTCACATTGAGTTCCTTAGGGGGAAAAGGTGGGATATAGATGTAATAAAATAAATAAATAAATAAATAAAATAAAACTATGCAGCTATTCCATCTTGTTTTTCTTAATGGACATTCCACAAGAAGAAAAAAGATGGGAGAAACGTTCTGTACAATTCCGTGAGTGGGGCAGGGCAATGGCACAGTAAAAGCTTCATCTGTCAGTAGCCTAAACCACCAAAAGCATTTAGTCTTTGATCTAACAGCGTGTGGCTACACGACTGGCCCTAAGAATTCACTCCATCAAAAACAGGGAGAAAATGTTCAAGGGGCATTTGAATTAGATGCTTTATATGGATAATTGACCAAGAGCTTTCAGACATCATGAATTCAGCACAGAGCAGCTCTGCTACTAATGGGTGGGGGGATTTAATGCACGCCAGTTTTATTACATGCATAAGTATGGGGTAGGAGGAAGGAAAGAAATGCTTTGCGTGTTATATTGATGATCCTTGCATAATGCTGTGTCAGCTTTACTTTGTTAAGGGCAACAACAACGGTAGAATATGCAACATTCATATTTTGAGTAGCAGAGAAGAATTTAAAGTGGTGCTGCTTCTTCGGGGCATCTAGAAAGAAAACGTACCTTTTTTTCTCATTTTGCAAACATATACTGGAAAAGGGCGCTGCCTGCTTGAGACAAACACTTTATTCCCTTCATGCTTACCACCCACCATGCATGACTGCCAGAACAGGCTCTCTGCACACGTGCCTAAAATTGGGTCAACAGATTTGTTTCCACAGGCAGAAATGTGTGCCATGCTTGTAGGTATAATGACATTTGTGCTGAATCGGAAACTACAGCCAAGTTTCTTTGTGAAGGAAAGGATGTTAACATTGAAGGTGAGGAAATAAAATTGACTTCCTGGACGGCAACAGAGAGCCATTGTGGTGTAGTGGTTAGAGTGTTGGACTGGGACTCAGGAGATCTGGCTTCTAGTCTCCACTCGGCCATGAAGCTCACTGGGTGACTCTGGGCCAGTCTCTGACTGTTAGCCTAACCTACTTCACAGGGTTGTTGTGAGGATGAAATGGAGAGGAGGGCCATGAAAGCCCCTTTGGATTCCTTGCAAGAGGAAAAAAGGTGGGATATAAATGTAGTAACAAATAAATACACAAATAAACAGCAAAACAGTGTTTTAAGAAACATACGTGCATTGGCCTAAATAAGGAACTTCCCCACCACCCTCTACTTATCCTTTTGGGAGTATGAGGAGAAAACCAGACCAAGAGATATTGACACAGAGACAAATTGGGAAAAACCCACACTAAGGCCTGTTTGCACTACCAAAAATACGGACATATGTATGAGATGAAACATCCCTGAATAAGATGGTTAAAACTACTATCAACTATATAAAAAAAGTTTATCTAGTCAATATAACTGGAGAATATTAATATCAAAATTGGCAAAGAATAATTCAGAAGAAAAAATTGGGAAGAAACATACTTCAGTTCTAATTCTATTTTTCTCACACACACACTCTCTAATCTCTGTGTTGTTTATTAATTCAAGTTTCCCTCTCCGCCTTGTTTGAATTCTCCTTAAGAGGGGAAAAAATCATTCACAAGATCAAAAGGTCTGCATTCGCAGAATGTGTAGAGTCTTGTCGGGTTTGAGCTTTAAATTATTTATGAATTGATTTTCAGTATTTCTATCCTGCCTGCCTTTCTATAAAAAAGAATATTCAAAATGGTAAACAATGTAATAGAAAGTAAATATATATATATAAATGGATATGATGACACACAACTATGAAATTAAGCCACAGTAAAAATAAAAGTCAGTATAAAACCCAGCAGCAGCCTGAAAATGATTTTTAAATATAACAGCAACACAGTAATCATAGAACTTTAGAGTTGCAAGGGACTCTAGAGGTCTTCTAGTCCAACCTCCAGCTCATAGAATCATAGAATAGTAGAGTTGGAAGGGGCCTAAAAGGCCATCAAGTCCAACTCCTTGCTCAATGTAGGAATCCACCCTAAAGCATCCCTGACAGATGGTTGTCCAGCTGCCTCTTGAATGCCTGTAGTGTGGGAGAGCCCACAACCTCTCTAGGTAACTGGTTCCATTGTCGTACTGCTCTAACAGTCAGGAAGTTTTTCCTGATGTCCAGCCGGAATCTGACTTCCTGTAACTTGAGCCCGTTATTCCATGTCCTGCACTCTGGGATGATCAGACCCTATAATGCAGAATGAACCCACAGCATCCCTGGCACATGGCTTCCCAGTCTCTGCTTAAATACATCCGTTGAAGGAGAGCCCACCACCTCCTGACACCATCTGTTCCACATCAAACAGCTTTCAGTGTTAAGAGTCCCATAAGGAATTTACCGTTACGAATCCCATTGCATTCCAAGGTAACACAAAAATGTTGGTCATGAAGGTCTCTGACAGACAAGCATAAAAGGTAAAAACAAGTCAACTGCGTGTTTTAGTAATGGGATACGGTCAAAGGTCATTCACCCTGCTCTGTCCCAAGGCACATTGATACTGTGGATCCACAGTAATCCACAGCATCCCTTGGCAGATTAGTCCATAGAAATCTAGATTAAAGCAGACTATTACTGCAAGAACAAGACTCTCCCAGCAGCAAAGTTTACTAATGGTTAGGTTGTGAACATAAGAAAGAAAGGAAAGGAACCTCTCGTGCAAGCACTCGAGTCGTTACTGACTCCTGGAGGGACGCCTCCTTTCGCTGACGTTTCGTTGGCAGACTTTGTAGAGGGGTGGTTTGCCATTGCCTTCCCCAGTCACAGTTACCTTTCCCCCAGCTAGCTGGGTACTCATTTTACCGACCTGGGAAGGATGGAAGGCTGAGTCGACCTGAGCTGGCTGCCTGAGAACCAGCTTCCGCTGGGATCAAACTCAGGCCGTGGGGAGAGTTACGGCTGCAGTAACTGCCACTTACCACTCTGCGCCACACGAGGCTGTGAACATAATATTTATTTATTTCCAGGTATCATTGTGAAAAACTGAGAATGATATCTGCTACCAACTAAACAATCCAGAAGGTGGATGAAGGCAAGCCTGGTTTGGACAAGGAAAGGGTGAAATATCCTTCCAGGGTCATTAGCAAACCTGAACCAAAAGAAAACTGTTTTGAAATCCTAAATGTGACATTCAGCTAGATCTTGTAAGTGTAAAACAAAACCCATCCACTGGCCTCCTCTTTGAGAAACTTTTCTTGGTCCACTAACATGAAACTTTGCATCTTTTAAAATCTATTTTAAAGTGTTTTATTCTGTTTTTATTTTATTTTATCTTGTACACTGCACTGAAATTTTCAATGGGGAGCGGTATATAAATATTGTAAATAAATAAATAAATCTAACCACCTCAAACTCCAATCCCTGCAAGCTAAAGGTCAAAGGTCATCTGCCATTAATATAAACTGGGCCTGCAAAATTTGTGACTCACCAGGTTGAACACAACACACTGTCCATGTATTGTGTGCTTCACAATCCCCCAAACAAGCAGGAAAACCAGAAGATTTATTTGGGCCCGTAGTGAGCTGTCAAATATTGTTGATCACAAATATGGTGTGGAGCCCCAATATAAACCTAGCAGATTACTCTGTCTCCTCTGAATGAATGCTTAGAGTCGGTAATGGGCTGGATGAGGAAAAACAAACAGAAGCTGAATCCAGACAAGACAGAGGTGTTTGCTGTCAAAGCCCACAACCTAGGTTTGGAGGTGTGTCAACCAGTTCTGGATGGGGTTACACTCCCCCTGAAAGACTGTGTTCGCAGCTTGGGGTGCTTCTGGATCCGTTGCTCCAAATGACAGCCCTGATAGATGCGATGGCCAGGAGTGCCTGCTATCAGCTTCGGCTGATACACCAGCTGCGCCCTTTCCTAGAGTTAGAAGACCTAAATACGGTTGTGCACGCGCTGGTAACTTCGAGGCTCAACTTCTGCAATGCCCTCTACATAGGGCTACCTTTGTGCCTAGTCCGTAAACTTCAACTAGTTCAAAATACGGCAGCCAGGCTGGTCACCGGTACACCTAGGGGTGACCACATTACACCAGTTTTAAAATCTCTTCACTGGCTACCAATTAGTTTCCGAGCAAAGTATAAAGTGTTGGTTATCACTTTTAAAGCCCTATATGGTTTGGGTCCAGGCTACCTGCGGGATTGCCTTCTCCCATATAATCCATCCCCGCACACTCAGGTCCTCTGGGAAAAATCTACTTCAGCTAGCAAAAACTAGATCAACAACTGTTACCCAGAGGACCTTCTCCTCTGCTGCTCCCAAACTGTGGAATGGCCTGCCGGAGGAGACTCGTCAACTTAACAGTCTACTAGCATTCAAGAAAGCTATAGAGACTGATCTCTTCCAGCAGGCCTATCCAGTGGAATTTTAAGATGTTTTAAAAATATTTTTAGGATATTTTTTAACAATTATTATGTTTTAATTGAGTATTATGTATTTTATCGTTTACTGTTGTTCCCCGCCTCGATCAAAATGGAGAGGCGGGCAAGAAATAAAATTATTATTATTATTATTATTATTATTATTATTATTATTATTAATCAAAAAAGGATGTTGCACTGACTGATCGTAACTTGTGCAAGTTATGCCTTGTGGCAGTCAGTGATTACCACACTCAAAAATTTATCCAGCTAAGCAAGGCAGAAATAAGGTTGGGTCCAGACTAAGTTAATTGCAATTAGGTCTCACTGAAATCAATGTGAAAAGTTTGCCACGACTAACTGATTTCAGTGGGACCTAAGTCTGGATCCAACGCATTGTTCTCCATAATCAAAACTGGAGGGAGCCAACAGCCAGCAAAGCAAGAATCCTGCAAGGGTGGGGTGGGGAGCATCCAAAAGGAAACAGTGACTCATTTGACTCAGGCAAGCCTGTGCAGCAATGCATTGCTCTTGCTTAGAGCTTGGCAAGAGCATAAGAGAAAATGGGCCAATTCCAAGCCCCTTAGAATGACAAGCTTTGTTAAAGTCTGATTTATTTATTTATTTATTTAAAAAACCCTGGCGATTTTACAACCATCAATTCCACCACATTTACAGGGAATAACAGCAGCATAACAACATGGACACATTATTTTATTTCGAATGAAAACACTGCACTGAGGTTCTTGAAGGAAACGGGTGATAAGAATGTATTATGAATTTAATGGTCAGCTTCTGTGTAAATGAATACACACACACACACACACACACACACACACACAAACAGAGTCAAATATCATGTGTCACCCACAAACTACCTGTGTCACAATACAACCACAATCCACACTGCAATTACAGTTTATATTATATTATTTTTTTCCACATATTGTTGGGACAAGGGCGGGGTGGAGGAAGGGTTTGACAATGGTATCTGCTACCAAAAGAGCTAGCTGGGCAAAATGCAGACTATGGATAATAAAAAAATGGAACACAAATATGCCCTGACCTTCCAAAAGCGGAAAATTGTCTTCCTTGTTATGACTTTTCTAAAGAGACATTGAATTTTACTATATCTATATAGTACAATATGTTTCTCTTTCCAATGTATATTTTTCACTTCCCGCCTACATTTATTCGGTGCATATCAATTTGTTCATGTACCTAGATGTACCTAAGCTAACACTTAAAAGTAAAACGATCTTTGTGCTTTGTTCAGTTAATGCTTCTTGAAACGGCATTCAATGTGATGGCAGGTACTTTTAACGTCTTTATAAAAAACAGCAGAAAAAAATGCTGTTCCCGAGAAAATGCAAGCTTGCTGCTCCCCTAACCGAAGCGATATCAAAATAATCGATTCCTTCTGGTGCTATACCAGGGTGGCTGAATTTAGGCCATAAAGCAGAGTGCCCTTTGGGTTAATCAAGCTGTGGACCTGCCAAGATGATTACAACGCGATTTTAACGGATTGTGACCATTTCATGGTAGGCTGCTTTTGATGGTTAAAGTCTGAATGCTGCAGCAAAAATTATCACAATCCCCCAAATCACCCCCCCCCCCCGCAACGATGTTTGGCCTAATGAGAAAATATAGCAAACTGTGTTGAAGTAGAACATAAATAGGTAGGGCTTTCTGATAAATATTTCATGGCAGGCCTGAGCTTCCTATTACTACTCTCTTGATGGATGCACAAGCTCAAAGTCACACACAATTAGAATTCAGAGGACGGTAATAAAGAAGTGACCTCTATGTGTGGGAGACACCTATTAACGAAAGGGAACACTATCATCATCATTTGAAACCCAAGAGCAAGGTCTCTAACCTTTCTGCTGGGCTGTCAGGCTCAATAAATCGGATGAGAGGCGGAGAAGAGAGGGTTTCAGTAGCAAAGATCCCCCCTTGCAGCTGCAGTCCAAAGCCGTTCAAGGGGTCGCCTCTTAGAATCACCTCTGTTGTTTCTGTATGAACAATCTGCCCGCCAGGACCTACGGTACTAGAGGCCAACGACACTGAAACGAGAGAGAGACAGGATCAAGTTGGCAACACACCCTTGTGGAACATCTGCAACTATTAAGAGCAATGGTTTACCCTTCTTATAACAAGAAAGCTATCTGCAAGTGTAAACCTGCCATTTTTAAAATAGATTCTTTTCTCCCTTAGCATGGGCTTTCGCGGAACTCAAGCGGCAGAATTAGATTTTCTGATGAGATCTGACGAACACCTCTGGCAACAGAGCAACTCTTCATTGAACGGCCCAGAAATGTGTACCAAGCAGTGCTAGTAGAATCCAATTTCTTAATTGGTTGATCAAATCCACCCTTCCTTAGGGGCAGAGGGGCAGAGAAAGTCATTGTCATACTGTGCAATGTACGTGTCAACAATGGGGCCCACAGAGACAGACAGCCCACAGCTAGCTAGTCTCAAGTTAAAAGACAAACACATGCAGAATTTTCAAGTCATTGGATAAAGTAGTGCTGTGGTTATGCTACCCTTCTCAAGTAGCTGCTGCAGGAAAGATGAGACCAAGAAGGAAAGGGAAGAGAGCCAATTATCTGTTCACTATCATACAAGTGAATGGGCGAAAGACCTTTGGTCAGTGAGTTCACAAATTTACTTGGCTAATGTTTGCCATTTTGAGGTGGAAGGAGCAGGCAGTAGCATACGCTCCAGCCCACTGCACGGTGTGTGTGTGTGTGTGTGTGTGTGTGTGTGTACGTGTGCGTGTGTACAGTATGTGAGTGCTCCATAAGCTCAGGTGCTCATGGGCTTGAATTTCACGCCCTTTGGAAAGAGTACACAAACTGGCCCTCTACACATGTGGGCCATAAATACGGAACACTGTAATTCTTGATATTGATCTGACTGGGGAGGGAAGTGGGTGGCAGGAAGCTAATGAGTCATTTCCCTCAAACAGCCTCTCTGTAGGCCAAACCAAATATCATACTGTTCATGCAATTAGCAATTGAATCAATCACTTTTAAAGAACAAACAGCAGGTGTGTGTGTGTGTGTGTGTGTGTGTGTGTGTGTATGGAATCTGAATTGGAATCAGGAGGTAAGTATGTTTTAATCTGTCCCCCGCCACCGCCATGGCTCCAGCTGAGAACTTTCATTGGCACCAATAGCAGCTTTCTTTCGTCATCGCAAATCACAGGTGTAAGAGTTCCTGATTTGTAGTATTTGGGGGAGGGGGAACAGAATCGAAAGGCCATGAGGAGCTCAAAGGTTCCCAACAGTACTTCATGTAGTGGAGAAAGAATGCACAGACTGAGTATTTTCCTTTTATGACTCACCTAACCTTCCCCAAAAGCAAGGAACTGGGACAGAAATTTAAGGGAGAGCGCTAATAATCCTGACGAGCCCCAAGCAGAGTAGGCCTATCTACTGCCCCAGCAAGTGCCTGTGGACCTTACGTGAGCTTTTGTGCTCCTTCTTCCGCTGTCTTCTCCTCATCATGGTGGCCCGTGGGCTCATGGGGTGGTTGCACCGAGGTAGAGTATTGGAATTCTGGCAGGCAAACCCTGATGTGTTCATTGTCGGAGATGCAAAGTTGGCCGCTACGAGGGCTGGACAACAAAAACCGAAGAGCCAAATTTAGTGTTGGAAATGAAACAGCCTTGTTAGCAATAAATCTGAACCCAGCTCTTCTTGTCACCTAATGACATCTGCCCTTTTGTATACCCACTGGGTTGCCTGAGACCAGACCACAATGAGCAGCTAATGGACGAATATTTTCTTGTCCCCAAGGAGTTTTCCATTCTTTGTAGGATACCAGCATATTTTCTGGCCTACAAGACTGCTAAATCTGTCAAATCCCACATTATTGCAGGGTTTCCACAAAGCGTTCATTGCAGGGAATTCCTCAACTCCTCCACATACATTATTTTAGGAAAGGAATTAGGGAAAGGTTGTCCTACTACACCATATATGGACTTGTGACTCTTTGGAGCACAGATGTGACATAATCTTGGACCGAAGGCTGATCTACATTATAATCTGCATTCAATTGACAAGACAGGGAGGACTGGGGACAGATAGGTTTCCAAGGAGTACTGAGGATGGGTTTGGGATGTACGGATTTTGGTAAATCTGTTCTATCTGGGTTTCGTGGACTGTTTGGCATCTTATGTTCCATCATCCACTGATTGACGGAATCAGACTTTTTTTAGGGATGTATGAGAATTTTGTTCCTCTTGCGCAAGTGCGCATCAGCACAAATGCACATTAAGGCTCAGGGGCATTAGTGCAAGTGAAAATTTACACAATCCCCGCCCACCCCTCCAAAAGTAGAAACCTGATCCACAAGTCTGCGGAATCCGTGTGACTCAGAAAAATGCAGATTGCTGCTGAAACTGCAGTTCGGATTCATAGAAATCCGTATTCATTTAAACCCATTGTGGATTTCTCTAACATCCCAAGTTAGGGTAGAGTCAGGTGGCAGTGGAGGAGCAAGGAAGGAAAATCTGAGACACTTTAAGGGAGCTTTTGTTAGAAGATGGTGGGTCTTCAGAACAAGGGCAGGGACGTGGCTTGACGAATGAAGAGACCAAGGCTGGTTCACAAGAGCAGCCAGTGTGGCAGAGACTGCCTGACAATGTCTGCCTTGCTGTGCTGCCTGATGAGAACCGAAAGTGTGGCTGTGCTGATTAACAGAAAAGGAAAATAAGCTGTGTTACACTTGCAATAATCCTGGCTGGACGTCTGGTTCCAGGTGGGTGTCTTGCAGTGGCCCGGATGGTGGGTATGGCAGTAACTGACACAGGGATCCCAGCAGTGGTGGTGGTCACTCTTTTGCACTTTGACTTTGTCCAGCATAATACAGGGAACACAAGAAAAAGAGAATGTCAGAAATATACATGACATGCAAAGCAAGCCTGCTGGTAAACCCACCATTGAAAGGATGTGAACTGACCACTCCTGTGAGTTGCACAGGCAATGCAAATCAACACAGTGTCTCCTCCCGTTTGGTGGACTAAAGGATAAAATCAGCATCACAGATCCTACTCTCTGGCCCACCATTAGGCACAGGGCTTTCTCAGTGGTGGCCCCACACCTCTGGAACACTCTCTGCAGGGACATACATATTACTAAATCCTATCTTTCAGCTATGCAGCTTTGAAAACCCAAGAACTATGCAGCCTGTAAGGATTCTACCCTATAGCACAAGACCCCTTTCTGAATATGAAAACCAGCAAAATCTTGCTTTGAATAGTTCATACAGAATTAGAGTAGATTTACTCAGTGAATGCAAGCTGTCTTAGGGAAGGGGGAGGCATTAACCATCCCCCCTAGTACATTTCTCCCATTCCTAAGCAGAGTGCTCTAATGTTCATTTGGGAGAGTGTGAACTTATCTACAGGGAATTTGGGGGATCACATTTGTGAAAGAATTATTGTTCATTTTTACAATTATTATTAAGAGGCCATTCCCAGTTAACTGGGAGTAAGCCGTGCTCAACTCAATGGGACTTACTTCTGAATAGACATGTATACGTCTCTGCTGTAAATGGTGGAGAGAGTTTCTACAAAGCCAGAAACTAGCTGTTGCTGCTTACTCAATTTTAGCAGTATAAAGTGTGACCACAAGGTCAAATGAATGTAAGAAGCTGCCTTTTGCCAAATCAGATCCTTGGTTCATTTAGCCCAGTGCCATCTACTCCCGACTGGTAGTAGTTTTCAGAAAGGGTGGGTCACTTCCAATCCAGCCCATTTAACTGGAGATGCTAGGGACATGATCTTCTGCAGGCAAAACATGGGTTCTATCCCCAAGCTCTCCCTGACCCAAAATAATAAAGGACAACAAACAAACAAAACAGGATTCTGACACAGAAGATGTGAATGGAGACCTCTACTTCATCAGCAAAGGCGACTGGTTCCTAACCTGGTGCCCTCCAGATATTTTGGAGTCCCAGGATTCCTGACCTTTGGCCATGTTGGTTGGCGCTGAACATTGTTGAAGTCCCAAACATCTGGAGGCACCAGGTTGTGGAAGCCTGAGTTAAGGCCTCAAACAGCTACCCTAGCTTGTTGGACACTAGAGGAAGTCTCTACTCGGCCTGAATTAGGAAGTTCATGAAAGATATTTCTAGTCCCAAGTCATACTCCTCTAAGAAAGAGCTTCAAGTCTTGCTTCAAGTAATGAATATTATTTGCCCATGTGATTATTTTTCCTGATTACCTTTCAGACAAGCAAAAGGGAGCAAATAAATGCTCTCTCTTCACGCATGTATGCAAATGAAACTCAATAAGCATGACTGAATGAAAGAGTAGAACTTTTTGGAACTCTCCTCTCTTTTTTGTAGATAAGATAGTGAATGCAGCTGCTAATGTCTCTTGATAAAACCAGATACAAGAGTACCCAGAACACAGTTGCAAACAACCAGCTCAAATGATTATAATGATACCAATTGCCCGCTGAAGCTTAGGGTACACTGGGTAGCAGACAAAGGGGAAATGGGCTGCTGATGTTCTAAGCTATCCATGGAAACAATGCTTTAGGTCAAAAGTATGGAGTGCCGTCACTTGTCGTGGTAGTGCCCCCTGTCAGAGAACTATTCTTCTGTACTATCTGGTGCTCCGTGTGCTGCCAGCATTTAAGCTGCATCTGAAAGTTCAATTTGTAGAGAGTATCTCATCCGTGAAGGATGGTTATTGGACTGTGCAAGGTTAAAAGATCTGGCATTAAAGCGACAGTATTAGTTCAAAACCTGGACTTCTGGAAATTCATCCATGACTGAAACTATAGTCACTTTTTCCTAGCCATACCTCTGAATACCTTCTATGTTCCAGCTGGCTATAAGTCTGTGTGCACACCAACAACTGGCAATCTACACATTCTGAACTGTTTCACCAATGCAGAAAGATGAAGTACCGTAAAAAGCTAAGAGGGATCAAACAGAAGAACATAAGAAGAGCCATGTTTGATTAGACCAAGGGTCCATCTAGTCCAGCACCCTATTCACACAGTGGCCAAACAACTGTTGACCAGGAACCCACAAGTAGGACACAGGTGCAACAGAAACCTACTGTCCATGTTCCCCAGCAACTGGTGTATTCAAGCTTACTACCTCGGATACTGGAGGTAGCAGATACCCATCAGGACTAGTAGATATTGATAGCTTTCTCCTCCAGAAATTAATCCAACTCCCCTTTGAAACTATCCAAACTGGTGGCCATCTTGTGGTAGTAATTTCCATAGTTTAACTATGCCCTGTGTGAAGAAATACATCCTTTTATCTGTCCTGAATCTCCCACCAATAAAAGCTTCATGGGATGACCCTGGGTTTTACTATTATGAGAGAGGGAGAAAAATGTCTCCCTAGCCACATTTTTCACACCATGCAGTGTGTGGGGAACCTGCAACCTTTCACTTGGGAGTAAAGTCCCCAAATGCCAGTTTTCCCTAGAAGCAGCAAGGAAAAGGCTCTCTCACTGCAGAGGTAAGAACCACTGTGACGCAGCAGCCAGAAGACCACCCTTTTCCTTTGGATTGCTCCATGTTTGAATGTCGGAAGTTTTAAAACTCCAACTGACAAGCTAGGCCAGGATGCAGGTTTCAGACATTTCCATCATTTGACAGCCGTCTTTCTCCTCCTGCCAAATAATTTTTGGTCCTGATCCCAAAGGCCAATTTAGTATGTAGCAGGTAGACTTTATTCAAAGGCTGCCACCAAATTAAAGAAAACTTAAGTCTAGGCCAATTAATCATACAGGTTTTAGTCAATTAATTGATCAATCAAATTTGCATAACTTTTCGTGAATAAGCACAGTAGTTCTGAAGCAAAAAGCATACTTTGTATTTAGATGATGCAGACGTGTGTCACAGCAGGCATTGTTTTAGAACAGGCATTATCTCCTAGGTGAGGGAAAGGGGCTTTTCTAAAATGATGGCTGCTATCTACTATTCTTGAAAGTACTTTATTAAAATGTGTATACTTTTTTTTATTAAAACATTTATGCCTTTTTTAAAAAACAATAAAGTTGCCTGCACAATTAATTGGAACATCTTTTAATCGATGGATCAAAAATTTCAGTTTCTAAAATAAATCCATCTATTTCAATTAAAGTTGCAGCTCAAATTTGATCCTCATTGCAGCTTTGCCCGGGATGATAGAGACACAGGAACATAGGGCATCTTATTGCTTCATCAAGAACATAAAGATCACAGACACACCTTCACTTTAGCTACAACCTTTGGTTTGTACATCAAGTGTAATAACTGAAAGACCAATATTTACATATAACTTACTTTAGAACCACCAGTTCCCCTATCTGCCTCCTTAACTGAACAGTTATGAAATTATGAGTGCAGTCTTTAAGAAACAGCTATTGTGTATGAAGAAAAGAAAACCTTAACAGACCAAATGAGAAGGCTATCTGTACAAATCCTATGATCCAACCAAGGGCCAGGTACCAGTCACCCCACCCCCTGCTCTTAGATTCCTTTCAGAACCTTATCTAATGTTTTAGTGGAATCACAATGCCAGCCAACACTCCTTCACTGGACATAGCTGCTTTGAAATGCTGACAATGTTACACACCAGCTCCAACAGGAAGCAGTGGTGCACCATATCTTACAACCAATCTTGGCACACATACCCGTGTCTGGAGGCTTGAGGGGCAGACGACTCTGGTGAGCAGGTAGTATCTCCAACTTGACATTTTCCGATGTTGCGGCTAAGAGCTGGGTGGCTTCCAACAAGGAACAGTGTTCTGTGCTGGTGCCGTCAATGGAAAGGATGTGATCGCCAACGTGCAAGGCCCCACACCTGCAAGAAAAACCCCACAGAACCACACGAGCAGAGGAGTCAACCTATGATTATTACTACACCCATTCAAAATCCAACAGATTCACACACATGTACACCCCCTCGCCCAGGTCCTGATGGCACTGTGTCAAATCTATTATCTGCAATGTTCTTTGTTGGAGTTCAGCTGACATCAACATTTTAAGAGCTGGGCATTCAGCCTTGGATTCCTCCAACTGAAAATATCTGAAATCACAGAGATTTTATACAAAGGTAGATCAAGATGTCTTGGCTGAAATGCCAGGAGACCTTCCTCTATGAACTTTAGCAGAAATCTTCATGTGCCAAAGAACGTCTGAGAGTTATCTTTATTGTAAGAATCCAAGGGTGTTTCCAGGTAATAAATAACCCCAGCTGTTAGTTTCATTTGCTTTTATTCTTTGCCATTTGGCACTTTAAAATATAAAATAGAGAGAGAGAGAAAGGGGAAGAGAGAGTCAGAGAGAAATCAGGGCCACTGTGAACCAGCATTGGAGAAAGGGACCTGTATAACTCAAAAGAGCTTTAAATAAGCAAAAGGTTTGTGAAATTGCATGCTTTGGTAATAGATAGCATTTATACTTTCAATAATAATAATAATAATAATAATAATAATAATAATAATAATAATAATAATAATAATAATAAAATTATTTCTTACCCGCCTCTCCGTTTGGATTGAGGCGGGGAACAACAATAAGTATAAAATACATAAAACTGAATTAAAAACACAGTATACATTATTAAAACATCCTAAAAACATCTTAAAAACATCCTAAAGAAACACACACCCTGGTCCAATGTTATACAGTCACATTCAATAAACACTCAGAGTAGCAAAAGGTGTGGTAGCTGGACTGGGTGGGTGAAGCAGACTCACGTTTCCTCAGCAACAAAGAATAAGAAAAGGGGCAGCTTTGCATGCTGGAGAAATAAATATTCCCCTACCAGGAAAGACTTGTAGAACCAGTACAACAAACAGCACAAAAAACAACAAGGCAAACTTCATAGCATCTGACCCTTTGCCAACAAATCTTCATTCTGCACACACCCGAGGATCTCAAGCAGACATACTGTATGTGATACCCAATGAAATATGTAGATTTATTTACATCTTGAAAACTCAACTGGGCGTAATTAATCTTTGACAAATTAAAGTTGGTTGTCTTTGACCACATAGTATGCTAAATTCACTGCCAGTAGCACTGTCAGATGTTTACTGTAAAGCTTTGACCCAGGTGTTCCACAGCACTTTGCTAATATTAAAGGTTTTCAAAGTTTCTACCTTCAAATAACACTTTCCCACATTAAGTTGCTTTTCAAGGAACACTAAGAGTGTGCCTGGGTTCCCTGCATTTTGCAGAGAATTCTGGGAGATAAACTACTGGCATACAATCATTTTACACAGGACACTAGAGACTAATCTGTTGCACTCTGCTATTGCCCTGTCAAAATGGAGGGCATGCCACATGTGTGAGGAAAGATTAGTCTAGGAATGGAATGCTCTCTTTTCAGGGAAAGCCTCTCAAAAGCTTCAAGGAACCTCTCAAAAGCTTCCAAGAGACCCACAGTTCCCCACAGCACAGTTTAAAAACCACTGCCTTATATGTTCACCCCTGTATATCCCCACTCTTTAAGTTATAGTGAATAACTCTTATTTAGGAAGCATTGCTGGTATATATTTTCACATATATTTTCTGCACAGCACCATGAAAAATTGATGGCGCTATATAAATAATAATAATAATAATAATAATAATAATAATAATAATAATAAATAATAATAATAATAATAATAATAATAATAATAATAATAATAATAAACCTCCCTAATAGGTTACGGGTGGGTGGGGAGGAGAGGGAGAGACACATTTCAGTTATGAGGAAAGAGTAAACAAAACAGACTCAAGAAAACACCATCACAGCTCAGCTTCATACCTGTCTACAACACTGGCTGGCTTGATCTTGTCAATGACTATGACCTGTTTATTCCGATGGGTGTTTGTTGCTAGCGTGATTCCTAGCGCAGAGCCTGGAGTCTTTGCAATTTCCACTAGCAAAGGGCCTGAAGCATTGGCTACTGTATCTATAAAACAAAACAAAACAAAACACGCATTTGAAGTTGTTTCTACTTAAGTTCTCCCAAATAGGATACACCGACCGGACTGGAAAAGACAAACGACGACTGTCATGCTATGCTTCACACAAACAGCCATGTAGGGCATACAAATCTCGATGGCTTGGTTTCAAGGTATTCTGCAGACAGAAGGTTGCTGATCCAGGGAAGCATTTCTGCTGGTGGAATGAGGAAAGAAACCATCTTTGTCCCACTGCAGTCCCTTAGCCCCCCCACCCAGATCAGTTCCAGAGGGCTAGAGGATCCTCAAGAACAGTGTGGGAGGTGCTGTGGATGGCACAACGGAGAATCAATGAAGATCCCCCCTCATTTCCCCCAGTGGGAAAATTCTGAATGGAACGCCACTCCTGCTGGTGAAAAACTGGATTCAACCTCATATCTTTATTGAGAAGCTCCTCTTGTATATATGTCGCTGTTGAAAATTCAAAAGGAGGGACATCCATTACTCTTACACACATCTTCTCTATATTTGCCGTTGTGCTGTCTTAACTATCTACGTTTCAGAGGGGCAGGATAAAATCTGCTGAGGGCCGACTGGAATAGTGGACAGATAGGCAACAGGTAACCAGCTGGTAGCAGCCAGCAGAAACCAGCAGCCTAGTCTTTCTTTTGCATTCTGTGGCTTCTTGGCAGACCCTTGGGCATCTCAGGCCAAAATGATGAGGCAAATGGGGGGCTCAGGGTGGGATGGGTCCTCAGGAAGCTCCAGCCGGCCTCTCAGTGGTCTGGACTGCTTGTGTTGGACAGACTCACAGACTGGGCTGCAAGTTCAATAAAACTGTAACGTTTCTCTGCAACAACATACCTTCCAGCTTGGTGTCTAGCTCTTTGCTGGAGGCCAGATATGGTACCCTCCATCTGAGCTGGCATCTGACTCATTGCATAAGGCCATGATAACAGTGCTCATCATCATAAAGTGCAAAGGGAAGACAAAGGAACAAGGAAGGGAATGTGCAAAGAGCCATGGGCAATTGCACCTCCCCAGTGTATAACTACCACCAGACCAATTTGGAGAGGCACCTCTCCTTCTGAAGTGCCCTGGAGTATATCAACAAATGTGCTGGTATTATGAAGTATGAATAGGCTCTTCAACCTTGACTTCCCCAGCTCTCATCCTCATTACTTTGCCCATAATGGAAGCAAGCACAAGAAAAGCAATAAGGCTATAGTTCTATACCCACTTACCTGAGAGTAAGTCTCACTGAACTCAAATGGGGCTAACTTCTGAATAGACATGCATAGGATTGTACTGTAAGGCATTTAAATATTTGCATTCATTCAGATCATATTTCTAAATTCAGCCTAAAATAATAAATATTTAGGATGCTTTACATTGCCTCATTTTAATATTTAATTGTTGATCCAAGCATTACTATGTTCTCTTCATAAACTATTATCTAGCCATATCCTGTTGATCTTGGTTTCAAAAGTTCTAATTAAATATTACTTAAGCAACACTGTTAAATCTAAACAGCTAGAGATGACACCAGACAAAAGCCTTGCAAGATCTGCTGGCATGACTTTAATCTGAGCTATCCAGCTGTTCAAATTTAGTAAAGCTATCTTGCATTGGCATGCAAATGACCTGCAAAGCTTGCAGTACATTTTTGTTGGTCAAACCTGGTAAGCACAACTCAGTTGCTGGACAATTAAGCTTAGTTAACACAGAAAGAGAGAGGAATAAAAGCTTTTCCAGAATTGAATTAAGTAAAGAAGGCAAACTCCATGTTAGGCATTATAAGAAAAGGAATTGGGAATAAAACTGCCAGTATCTACTGCCTTACAAATTTATGGTGTGACCACACTTAGAATACTGTGTACAGTTCTGGTCACCACACCTAAAAAGGATATTATAGAACTGGAAAAAGTGCAGAAAAGGGCAACTAAAATGCTTAAAGGGCTGGAGCATCTCCCCTATGGGGGAAGGTTACAACAGCTGAGATTGTTTAGCTTGGAAAAGAGGAGGATAAGGGGAGAGATGATAGAGGTGTACAAAATTATGCATGGTGTGGATAATGTGGATAAGTTGACAATTTTCTCCCTCTCTCAAAATACTAGAACCTAGGGTCATCCCATGAAGCTAATTGGTGAGAGTTTCAGGGCAAATAAAAGGAACTACTTCTTCACACAGCGCATAGTTAAATTATGGAATTCACTACCACAATATGTAGTGATGGCCACCAATCTGGATAGCTTTAAAAGGGGGTTGGATAAATGCCTGGAGGAGAAGGCTATCAATGGCTACAAGCCCTGATGGTTGTGTGCTACCTCCAGTATCCGAAGCAGTAAGCCTGTGTGCACCAATTATTGGGGAACATGGGTGGGAGGGTGCTGTTGCACTATGTCTTGCTTCATTGGTCCCTGATTGACAGCTGGTCGGCCACTGTGTGAACAGAGTGCTGGACTAGATGGACCCTCGGTCTGATCCATCATGGCACTTCTTATGTTCTCATGTTCTTAAGTCTAACCAGCTAAGCTATACATTGGCATTCAGTTATTTGATTGAAAATACCATTTGTTTCAATAGGACTTTGTGCAATTAACTGTGTTTAAGATTGCAACCTAATGTAATGGGACAGCGTTTATGTTTTTCTGATACACTATGCAGGATTGTTACTTGTTACTTTAAATCCACTGGATCAGGAATTTTTTAAAAATCTAATTCATACATGAATTTTAAACCCAATGCTAGGCAAGATACAAGAGTTATGTTTGTAAATATACATTTGTTACATTCACATGGCCAATGGCTAATTGTTCCTCCCCAATAGTAGTGGTAAGTTCTGTGGCTTGATTTGAACCACGGTCAAGGTCAGTGTTAGAGTGTCCAGAAAGAATGAAACCTTAACAGCACTGCTTTTCAATATTATTTCTGTCCAGATCAAATTACTAGCAGATTCATGGCCAAATATTGCTCATTGGCAGTAGGAATAATATCCAAGCACTTAATATTTGGAAATTAAAGGACCAATGACTTGGCACACGTAACTACTGGCCATCTTTCACTACTACAAGATTTATTTATTTTTTAATGATATGAAGGTTTGTGGGAGATAAAGGAGCCTGCTCAGAGCAGCAAATACTCGTACTGTCCAGAAGCATAAAAAACTTCCTCCCACTAAGGCAGGAAAAAGCTGTCACAAAGCAGGAGGATTTATAAAGCAGATTAAAAAAAAATACTACCATGCAGCCTGCAATTAGGACCTCTGGTGCACTCAGGATATGCAGAGGCTAGCGAGTGTCATAGTAACCTATTCAGTCACTTCAAAAGAAAAGCTGATGGAATCAGTTCAAGGAAATCCTGTATCCCCTGCCTCTGACGAGTCAGAGCAGGGTTTTTAACTCTCACGGCACTTACCCTTGTCTGCTTTACCAAGGAGCTGGTTTTACCAAGGAAAGTCCCCATTTCCGGGTACCTGCCCCTTGTACATGATGGTCCCCGACTTTGCCTTTGAGGGATGCCTCGTTTAAAAAGCTTTTGAGAGTGGGTTGCTAGCATTGCCATTTCTTCAGGGTTCAGCTGCCTCTGCCCAAAGTCCCTAGAAGTGAAATCTTTGAACAGAGTGGTGGACACACGTGGTTTCCAGTGCAAATCCATGTAAACACAGATGCATGAAAACTAAAGGTACCATGCAGAACAGAGCCTGCCATTTCCACATACTGCAGCTACATTTTGAATGGTTGATGATATATCGTTGAAGAAAAATGTTTTATAAGTATATCGTGAACCAGAAAAATACAAATATTTAAATTGGGCCAGGATAGATTGTTGCAGAGTAAATGAGGTTGGAAGAGAGGGGCCTTATCATTTGGCAGAGTGAGGCAATTGCCTGAGGTAGCAGCTGTTGAGGGGCTGGGTCAGCAGTGGCAGCCTCCTACCCATTCCCCCTTCGTTGGAGGACACAGTATGTCACACAACCTGTCCTGGCCTCCCTAAAACTAGCTTGCTGCCTCAGGTGTGGCAGAGGACACTATCCTAACACCAGTGTCGAAGTCAGATTCAACAGTCAGTCCAGCCAGCTTCTGTACATGGAATGGGGGGCGCGTGCCATGTGCTTTTATTTATTTTTGCTTCAGGCAGAAAAATGGCTTGGACCAGATGTCTATACACCTTCAAAGCCCTACGGTGGCTGAGAATTGGCGCTGCATCAGTTATACATCGCCGATTCGCAGCCAGCGCAGTGCTTTTCCCTGAAGCTGTGCCGTAAAAATGTCGTGGACTTCTTTCTCCAGAGCAAGGTCACCACGGCCCTTCCGCCATGCAACCTCACTCTGGCATCAAGCTGGGGGCAGTGCAGGGTGGATGGAGACTTGTGATTGGTCGCCAAAAGCCAGGAAGAGAATGGGGGTTGGCTCCTGAACCCGGATGAGCACCAGGAAACCCTGCACTCCGTCCTGGCATGAGGATTTCCCACCCCACAGCAGAGATACTGCAGGGTTTCAGAGGGAAGGAGCGGTGAAGCGGCGCCTTGAAGACAGCCCTTGGCCTTCAGCAATGCGTAATGGGTGTGTGGGAGCCTCGGGCAGTGATCCTTAATTTGAGAATGAGAGTGTTAGTTATAAGCAGATCCTGATTTTCATAAATGAACTGATGGAGGGTATGCCAACTGCAGGATAATATCCAGAGCTCATGGGTCCCCACTTCCTAATCAGCCTACAGCAGGTATGCAAATAAGGATACCTCCTTATGGAGGATTTTTCAGCTGACAAGCACAGCAGTCGTATACTTTGCACCCACAACCACAGGAAGATTGCACTGATACCCCATGCACATCCCTAGAGGTCCAACAGAATGAAAGACTGACACGTTGAAGCCCAGATAAAACCAAATTACGGGCCAGGGAAGAGATTTGTGCAAAATCCACATGCAACCACGCCCCTCTGTTTTTGCAACAATTCCTTCTGCAGTGGCACGAAGCCATGCAGGACGAGGCCTTCTGAATACCGTCTCAGCTCCCTCCCCAGGAGCTGCCAAGAAATCATCTGACCCTCCTCCCGGCTCGCCCACTGCAGCTCTTACTAGAGGAAGTGCACCAATAAGGCACTGCAGAGAAGTGTCTAAGAGTTCCAGAGCAGGGAGGAACAAAGAGACTTTTGGCTTTCCTCACTTTGGAACTGTCACAACCCCCACCCCCATAATACTGCTAAAAGGAAGAATGCTTAGAGTAGCTGGGAGTGAATGTTTGTGTGGAAGGACTGTGTTCTCCAAAAAAACCCCACTACTTTAATTCTAATTGTATGTCTTTTGCACCAGGGTCCAATTAGGGGATCTCAGGATTCTAGTAAAAAATGCTACATAGATGAGGCAAGGGTAAAGTATCCAGGAAAACAGCATGGCTGACATCCTGAACAGGAGCACTCCACATAATACAACATTTTGTTGTATTATGCAGAGCATCTGTATTGCTAATCTTCAAAACAGCTTCCTGCAACCTAAAGCTTGGATTGAATAAGAAGCAAGGAATACTTTCAGGAACCCAAATTTTGTGACACATTCTAGATTCCCTGCTGTCTGGATCTCACAGATACCTGTGAATACCTATAGGAATTATGCACAGCCCTGAGCACAGTGACAACTACCCACTAGGCACAATTGTGCTGTGCAACTCTCCAGTGTTCTTTACAGTTATAGCTAAATAGCACATGATTGCTTCTGGGATGTTATGTCTGTAATACTGATCCAGAATGTATTACAGAAAATCGAGTGCCAGGTAATAATGGTGCTATTCATGACAACAAAAAGTTAAGCTGACTTTTTATTACATAATGAAACAGAGTTCATCAATATACTGGAAATGTTTTATAGGGTTGGACATTTCCATTTTGACATGCCTACCCTTCCTCTAAGGGCCTGTCCAGACTATGTTTTCTTGAGCAATAAATGTGCAGTTGCTACTTTGTCGTTTTCAGGGGATCCGAACATCTTTCCCATAATAATGCTGCTGCTGCAGAAAAGTCACGCTTTCTCAGTACTCAAAACTTTTACTGTTGAGGGAATGCAGTCCCCCAGCCTCCAGCACATCAATTCACAATGTTGTATGACCACACCAGATGCTGCCTTCAACTGTGCTATGGGTCCATCTGCAACACTACCCCCTCCCCTTTGGCAATGGTTTACTATTTTGTCCTCTTTCGTCCGGTCTCGCAACTGTTCTTAGAATCACAGAATAGAAGAGTCAGAAGGGGCCTACGAGGCCATCGAGTCCAACCCCCTGCTCAATGCAGGAATGCATTAGCTTTTTAAATGTCTTCTAAAACATCTCATTGCAATGTTGAGCATATCTCCACTGTTTAATAACAGAAAAAAATCTGACTTAAAGGGTATAATTCTCAACACAGAGACTCTCTCTCTCTCTCTCTCTCTCTCTCTCTCTCTCACACACACACACACCCCAGCACAGGATCAAGATCTTCCTCTACTTAAATTAGCCCAGAGCTACCAGCAGTATACTGCAACTGTAAACAAATATGGAATGTTTCGGTTGCCTGGAAAGGCTCCAAATTTAAAACGTTACACAATATTTTGTTTTTAGGTGCCAAATAAATAAATAAAACCATGCCAATATGATCAACATTTAATTTAAACTTATTTTGTTTATTTTTTAAGTAAAAAAAATGAAAAGCTAAAAAAGGAAATAAAAAGTATATGTAGAAATACCAAATGGTACGCAACAAATCTAAAAGGCATCAGATGCTTTCATTTCCTGCAGCCAGACGATCCAGACTGCTTGGCAATGTTCACATTAGCAACACTGCCAAGAGCCAAGTGTATCAGACACCACATGCTGCTGACATCAGGTAAAGTGAACAGGGTTTATTCTTCGTCTGGCTCTGGCTCCCACTGGTAACGCTGGAGAGGAAGCCCCCATCCAGATTTTCAGTAAGGGCAAAACTAGGTGTTACTTGATATGTCAGTTCCATGTCTCTTTCTCCTGCTAGTGTCTAGTTTAGAGGAGGGTCCTTTGCATTCAAACGGCCTGGAGTTCATTATTTGGTATCTCCAATCAAAAGATGCTTTAGGTTAGGGATGGAGGAGAAATTCGTTTGTTTCACACTTAATTTCATTTTCAAGCCAAGAGTCAGTTTTCCTTCAAACTTTGCACTTCTTTGAATTTTGCAATGGAATTTGCCAGTCAAAAAATGCAGACAAAAATTCATATAGGGGAAGTGCATACAAGATGCATATAGTAGTGAAATAATGACTCCCCAAATATGTACATATTAGGCAAAAATACAAAGAAAATGCATACTTAGGAGAAATGTGCACAAACATGCATACACATTTTCAGCAATTTTCTAAAAATGTTCTCAACATTTCAGAACAGACCAAACTTTAGATTTTAAAAATGAGAAACTGAGAAAAAACAAAATTGAAAGATTTGTCCATCTGTTAATTTTGAGTCATTGCCAATCGAAATAGACAATACTGGGCTGGAGGGACCAATGGTTTGTCTTGGAATACATAGTTTCATATGATCATATGATATTTAGTGTAATACCACACATGATTACTCTGAGCATTTTTTAGCACCCACCTCACATAATATTATTTATTTATTTGTTTATTTATTTATTAAACTTATATACCACTCCCATAGCCAGGGCTCTCTGGGCGGTTTACAGAAATTCTAAAATTGAGGTAAAAACAAGTGTACAAAATTTAAAACTCTAAAACACAGAACATACACACATAAAACATTAAAAACCGATTTAAAAACTAAACATGTGGGCAATTAGGATGTGCCACCATATGCCTGGGCAAAGAGGAAAGTCTTAACCTGGTGCCGGAAAGATAGCAGCGTTGGCGCCAGGCGAGCCTTATCAGGGAGATCATTCCACAGTCTGGGGGCCACCACCGAAAAGGCCCTATCCCTCGTTGCCACACTCCGAGCCTCTCTCGGAGTAGGCACCCGGAGGAGGACCTTAGATGTTGAATGTAGTGACCGGGTATATTCACGTCGGGAGAGGTGTTCCGTCAGGTATTGTGGTCCCAAGCTGTGGGACCACAACATAATTGGCTGCCAGGTCAGTGCAACACGCAAGACAACAGCATCACACATGGTGGACATTCCAAAGAGGAAGGGAGAAATAGACATAAACCCAGTTCAAACATAACAGGAAGCCATGGTTTCCTGCTAGGTGAATGAGCAGTGGCAAGCCTTAGCTTCATGGGCTCAATCTCTCCTCTCCTCTTATTTCATATTTTAAACAAATCACAGTTTCCTGTTACATCTAAACTCAAGCAACTGTGATGTGTTTAAACTCTACTTAGAAAGAGCAAGCCAGGATCAAACTATGGTTCCAGATCCTGGTTTGTTCACTAATTAGAGATTGAATAAACCTCAATTCCAAGTTTGTATGTCCTGGGTAAAGGTGGTTTGTACAGAATTGGAAGCAGAAGCTTCCAAACTCTTCATAGTCACAAAGGAGGAGAAACGAGGAGAGGCTTGCCATGGCTTGCCAACAAACACCTGTCTGAATGGCAGGGTGGTGTCATTTTGGCATCTCTTATAAGGTCTAGGTCTGACCTAGAGAAGAAACAATTCTAATCTGGCCCAATTTACAGTTCAGAGAATTAGCAGAAAAAAGGTGTATTAAGTCAAAATTAATTTGAAAGACAAGTTTCAAAAACAGAATAGACAAACTGAGTTGAATCAGTTGTTTTATTATGGTTTTAATTTTTGTGAACCGACCAGAGAGCTTTGGTTATTGGGCGGTATAAAAATGTAATAATTAATTAATAAATAAATAAATAAATCCACATCTGCTTGTGTATTTGGAGTGAAGAAAGTGAAACAGTGGCATCAGGCACCACATGGAAAGTATTTGACTCTAAAATGGCTACATGAGCTGTTCGAAGGTGCACTGTGCCACAGGCAGAACAGAAGGCATCCAAGAGAAAAGTCATGGCATAGTTATATTGTTATCTGCATGGATCAGTAAAAAGCTTAGCATGTTGTTAATATGATTCTTACTGAAACACAGTTAGACTGTTTTCAGACTCAGGAATTTAAGAGGTGGCCCAGTTAAATATGGTACTATAACTACCAAGGGCTAGACATCTGCTACTGCTGAGTTAACAGAGCAAAAAGGGCAGAGATGTACAAGTGGTGGTGGGGGGAACCCAGCAGCTTTTATAATTCATGCAGAAGCGATCAATAAAGGAAGCTGGGCCCTGAAAGCCTAATAATATCTTGCACAATTGTATTGACTACACCGTAAGAATTGCAAAATGCTTTACAAGCAATGAATTTGGCCTCACTCAGCATTATTAAGAGGTAGAAGACGAAGAGGAAAACTAGTAGACAAACGGATTCAGCAGAAATATACTAAGGGAGGGAGCAGCAACAACAGGCCCCAAAGAGATCAAAATACCGTTGCCGGAAATATCCGGTGCCCCGTAAAAGTCATCCTACTTTCAATCGGGATGGCACTGACAATTTGGGGAGTTGGGGGGAAGAGACCAATTTTATTTTTCTCCAACACCAGCCATTTGCAGATTTCTAGTTATGAATTAACATAGTTATGCGTCAGAAGACATCTAGTAAAAACACCTTGGGTTTTTTTTGCCAGATGGAAATCTTTTTTTAAATTGTGTGTATCTCCTGTAGGGCCTTGCAAACATCTTTCATAAAGGGACTGTCAGATAAGAACATGGTGAATGCTAAATTGCCCCAGGAGGAGATCTCCAATGGCTCAGCAGGGACATGAGTGTAGCTTAAAAAGAAAAAAAGGAAAGGAAAAAAGTGCTATTTCACACAGGACAAACAAATCCAGATTTGCCACCAAGTGCACCCAGCAAGCAGTTGCAGCCAATTGTGGCTCCCCAAGCCTATCCGTAAAGTACACACATTCACAAGACATGAATTTGTCACATTTTCATCCTGCATTTTTAAATACATAATGTGACAAATGGCTCTAAAACTTTACTAACATGGGAAGGTGTAACTCCAGATCAGGTGAACTAAACAGCCAGATATAAACTTTCTTTTCAATGTGGATGGAAGGTTCACAATGTGAAATACCTCTCCCATCATCCACAACCTTTTCTTTGGGCGGGGGTGGGGGGAGAGAGGAGGAGCCAGCAGCTCTGATTTTGGTGGGGCTGTAAATCCATTCCGGGTTTTAGTCAGAACCAGCCAGAATGCTAAAGGAACTATCCAAGGTGCTGAACCTGTTTTGGCAAGAGGATTCAGCACCATGGACAGCTTTTTAAAGAGTTCGGGGTGGCTCTGACTTAAACACAGAATGGATTCTCAGCCCACCAAAATTAGAGCCACCTGCCTCCACTGGGGGGAGGGGATGTCCAAAGTGGGGAGCCTGCAAGTGGAGATTCCCCCACCACCATGGGGTTCAGAACCTGACATGGGGCCAGCAGGCATGGCCCCACTCCCTCCTCATGCAGTATGCATTCTCATGAAGGGATAACATCCAAATAGGGCTACTGGCAACTTGCCTTCCCTTAATTTTAATGTACATTCTTTAGATTAGTCAGACACTTGGGCATGCAGGACACCTTTCCTCAAGAGGAACACCCAAAAGCATTTGTTCTGTGAATGACAGTCCCCAATAAAAGGGAGGATGATTCTATAGTAATTAGACCTACTTCAAATTGGAAACTAATACCTTAGGAGCATATGATTTGCCATCTTTAATTCTTCAAGAGCTTTTACTTCCTATATTCGACCCACCCTTGCATGTCTTGGATTTTTTTAAAAATGTGTTAAACCCAGTGGTGCATTGGGTCCCTGAGCCCTTTGAGTCCTCCAGCCTGGCTTTCTATGGATTCAGAGAGCAGAAGAGGTTGTGACACCTGTAATCCTCCTTCGCCCTCTTGCATTTGTTCTTACAGCCAAATTACACATTACTGAGCTACATGTTTTCTTTTCCCATACTCAAAATTAAGTGCAGGGGACCAAGTCCAGATGCGGAAAGCAGTGGAGATTTTTCATGCTTTGCCTGTGTGGTGTGGTCTCGACCTGGATCGCGCCTGCAATTTACGCAGGGCCTCAGTTGAAGCAAAAATGGAGGCTATTTCTTCACTGGGTAAATTGCAGATCTGCACCCCTTCTCCCCACTATCTAGATCAGAGTCACAGCATGGGCATTAAGGTTGTTGTTGTTTTAAACCCTCTTCCTCACCCATATTAATATGTCTTAAATGGCTCAGGGTGGGCAGCTGGCATCTCTTAATGGGAGCTGCATGTTTGGGATGGGGAAGGAAGCACATGCTCATTGACTCCGCAGCCAAAACGAGAAAGTGGGTGAATATGCAGCTGGAAGGAACAGAAGCAGTTCTGGGGCAGACAAGACAGAAGGACAGAAGCAGAGAGAGGGCCGAGGATTGGTCAAAGGCTGGGAGCATGTTGAGGGCCAGGTGCTTTCCCCCTTCTCTCTGAGGAGCTGATGTGTGGTAGAAGGGTACATGCTACTTTCCACTTATGCTCTACATGTCTACTTGAGTCCTCTTACATTTCTGTGAACCACTCAGAGAGCTTCAGTTATTGGGTGGTATAGAAATGTAAGAAATAAATAAAATGTCCTTCCTGTATATTTGCAATTAAAGGAAATATTATTGAAATGCTATGACCTCCAGTCCTCCCTTCACCAAGGAAAGTCATACCCATCTAGCACTAGAACATCTCACTGCCTGGGGAAGTGAGGAGCATGTGGCAATATTATACACTGTTCTAGGATGGGGGATGTGGACAGGACACGGTCAATGGAACCAGATGTACTGCTGGGGACTTCCTTAATAGCCAGTGGGAAAGTCATCTGGTACATCTTTTGTCAGGGCAATGTATGGCTGATTGTTCTCAATAATGTGGATCTTCCTTAAATCTTCTGGAGGAAGCCATACCTTTCCCCATCCCTGCTAAGTAGGATGTAATCTAGATGTTTGTGAAAGGAAACAAAGGAGATAGGGCACAGTTTTTGAGTGGAATATAGAGGAAGAGGGAGAAAACCACTCTGTAAGCATTTGGGAGAGTTACTTTCCTCCAGAAATCTGATTGGATGCCAGTGGATTTGACTGGCTGTTGGAAGAGCTTTCCAACTGCTCGGAGAAGTGAGGAGAGCACAACAGATTACACATATTTTATTTATTTACATTTATTTCATTTCTATACCATCTAACAGACAGGCTTGGGTACCTTCAAAGAAATTGCGTATGGTCTCCCTACGACTTTAAATGTAACTCTTGCTACTCACAAGCCCCCCTCTCTTTCTGTCTCTTGCATTTAGCACAAAGAACCCTTCAGAAAGATACTGCAAGGTTCGGCGTCCTTCAGATTTGATTGAGTCACTCCACTAAATTACTTAAGACAACAAGCCACTGTTCCTTGCTTCTCGAAAGGCCAAGATAGAAGCAACAGAAGAAAATCCTGCTGCAATCCTGTAGAAAGCAAGGGGGGCTTCCTCAGCTCACCTTCTTAAAGTCCTTGCCCAACTCTGCACTTCTTTCTCAGCCCAGCTCCTTTTTAGTATTGGATCTCCAGCTACAGAAAAAAAGTGTGGGGGACTACAGGGAGATAAACTGTGGAAGGGTCCAGCTTCCCTTACTTTCTATGGGACTATAACAGAACTGGTTTAAACAAGTTGCTACGTGGTTAGCACATCCTGTTTAGTCCTGGAGCTGAGCCAACCTCTCCCTGCTAGGGATCTCCCTAGAACCCTCTTCCCTGCCATATCTGAAATACACAGGCATCATAATCCAAAATGTGCAAAAAGTGTCACCCTGATTGATAACAGGGACCAGGAGGTTCAAACATATAAGACTAACTCTGGCCCACTTGCATTGGCTGCCTGTATGTTTCCGAGCCAGATTCAAGGTGCTGGTTCTAATCTACAATGCCTTACATGGCTTGGGACCACAACACCTGATGGAACACCTCTCCTGTCACGAACCTACCTGTACACTGCGCTCAACATCTAAGGTCCTCCTTGCACCCAAAGCTCAGAAGATGGCAACAAGGGAAGCTCAGAAGATGACAACAAGGGAGAGGGCCTTCTCAGTGGTGGCCTCCCGATTATGGAATGATCTCCCCAACGAGGCCCACCTGGCACCAAAATTGCTTTATTTTCAGCGCCAGGTCAAGACTTTTCTCTTTTCCTATTCATTTATTTATTACATTTATATCCCACCTTTTTTCCTCCAAGAAACCAAAAGTGGCATACATAATCTTCCTCCTCCTCTCCATTTTATCCTCACAACAACACCACTTTGAGGTAGGCTGGCTGAGAGTCTGTGACTGACCCAAAGTCACTCAGTGAGCTTCTATGGATGAGTGGGGACTAAAACTCGGATCACCCGACTTCCAGTCCAATACTCTAGGCACTACACTGTTGTTGTTGTTGTTGTTGTTGTTGTTATCCCACCTTTTGCCCAATACTGGGCCTACACTACACTGGCTCTTCTTTTCCTAGGAATTTGGAAGCATGTGATGAGTTTTAATTGATCCTGGATCTATTTTTAGGTTTGGTGACAGCTCAAAAATAGTTTTTAGATGTATGTTATCTTTCTGTATACTGTCTGTTGTATGATTTTTATTGTTTTAAATTCTGTATATAGTTTTTAATGTTTTAATCTTTTGTAAACCACCCAGAAAGCTTTAGCTACGGGGCAGGATAGATGATGATGATGATTAATCCCACTTAAAGAGATCCCAGCCCACACTCCATTCGCAAAGCCTGTTTGGGCTTGCCAATCAGCCATGGTCTTCTCCCCCTGTGACCAGTTGCCAGAATGTTTGGTCTGAATTTTAAAGAGACAACCAACTAATCCCCACCACCACCACCATTTGTCAAGCATGCCTGTGTTGTGCGTATGTGCGTGGTTACAGCACATAGGCACACTAAGGCACTCCCTTTTGGTTTCTGCTCCATTCTTCAGAGGTCTGCATATGCAATAGGATGCTGCCAATCCACAGGTGGATCCTTTAGAAAGGGCATGGTGAGATCACTGCATCGTTTCAGAGCATGCAAAACACTAAAGCAACTTGCAGGGACAGGCCAAGGCACTGCTAGAGATTCAGTTCACAGGTCCTTGAGTTACTGGTACAGGCCATTTCTTCACACCTCTGCAGCCGCAGCCCCTGACCCTCCCAGGCTCTACACCCTCAACTCCATCCAGGTACCAGTATTTTTTTAAAAAAACAGGAGCCAGCAACTTTGGTCATGTTCCCATACCCCTTAGATCATTCCCTTAGATTAAAATGTATGTAGTACCCAGTTTGCATGTTTTTTTTTAAACCCCTGGGTTGTTGTGAATACAGCAGCATGCTCATGCATGTTGCACAATCGCTCCTGCTGCAGATGGGAGTGACTAAACCACCCAGGATTGCTCTGTCCCTGAGTTGTTTGCCATGATGTGTGAACGAGGAACTTTAGTTGTCTCTCTCCAGGGTTCCAACTTTCCCTTGTCATTGGAAAGACAAGCCAGACTTCCTGGTTCACACGTCATGGCAAACAACCCAGGACTAGAACATCCCTGGGTTTAGCTGTTCCTGCTGCAAGCACCAGTATGCTCTCTGGTGCACCACCACTCCCGCGCATTCACAATACTTGTGAGCACCAGCAAGCATGTTTGCTCATTCACAACAACCAACGGTTATTGTGATGTGCGAACTGGAACCACTTGTGGGTCTTATTATTATCTTAACACCCTCCTTTTGGCCATTTAGTCTTGATGCTGATGTGCTTTTTTAAAAGAAAAAGAAAAAAGAAAAAGTAGTCATATTCCTTGACTTTCCCTAGAAATCCACAAGATAAGCCAGCAGGGTACTCAGTCTCATATATATGACATGGGCAGAGGATTGTGTAATGGAAAGAGATAATAAACACAGGAACACAAAGCCACAACCCATCCCAAGGCACAGTCCAGTTGTACAAAATATTTTACCAACTACAGACACAAAGTACAATACAAAATCAATGGAAGGCGTACATAAGCAATGTACACATGAGGAAGTGCAGAGTGTACCTGCTCTGAGAAAGTAACCAATTTAAATACTCTGAGTAAACTGAACCGTGTGGGACTTTCAGTAAAAAAAAAAAGAGTAATGCTTTCACCTTGCATTGTACTGTCCCTAAAAGGTAGGTGAGAGAAGTCCTATTATCCCGCCACCACTACAAAATTCTTTATTGAACCATGACAAACTGCAGATTCCCTGTCTGCAAAATATCGATATATACCTCTCTCACTCAAATATAGGAAGGATTGCTTAGTTACTTAAACATGTATATGTTTTTAGGTCAATGCCACACTGGGCTCAGCTCTCACCATACTTCTCAAACTAACCCCTGGAGAGCTGTTTATTACATCTTTCAAGGAGCAGATTAGGAGCTATCATCCAAATGACTAAATAACTAATTTTAAACTAAGCAATTCATATTTATGTATTTATGTATTTATTTATTGCATTTATATCCTGCCTTTTTTTTACACTTGCAAGGAACCCACGGCTGTTCTCACATGGTCCACCTCCTCCTCTTCATTTTATTCTCACAACAACCCTATGAGGTAGGTCACCCAGTGAGCTTCATGGCTAAGTGGGGACTAGAACCTGGATCTCTGAAGTCACAGTCCCATGCTCTAACCAAGTACTTATCCATGAAAGATATTGGAAAAGTCAAATAAAAATAGAGGGTAGGTAAAGGCCTTGTTTTACATCTAATAAACCTTCCTTAGCTTGCTTCACACAGCACAGTCAGCTATAGTGGTGAGCTTCAGAAAACCAACTCTGTAGACAAACACCCACCCACCCCCATTTCCCAAGAAATTTCTTAACAAGAATTTCTAGTAGGGAAGAAGTTTTCCTTCATAGGCAATAGCTCCCTAGCACTTTTTCTGTCCCATTCAAACAATGTCAAGAACTTTTGTGCTGCAGATGGAAAGTTAGCAACGAGAGACATCTGCCCCTGCCATCACCCCATACAGAAAACCTAAGGAATAAGAGTGTCACAGTAAAGTAATGCATGTTGGCTGATACAGAGAAGCAAACAACACTGGAGAAATATCGTGCCTACAAGGCAGAAGCATAAGAAAATATTCACTCTGCTGTGCTTTACTTCAATAAGCCAGTTCATATCAGTATCAACCAACCATGTACAGCAAGCATGAATTAGACTGATAGCTTCAAAACCCTATTCCTATGCCAGTTATTTCCAATCCGTAAACCTATTTTTCCTCATTTCTGTCAATGCCCATCTATTTCTATTCTGCAGTGCTCTTTACTTTCTTGACACCCGGTCTCCTTTGAGGAGCTATGTTTCATTTGCAAAGATGGCAACTCTGGCAAAACTATACAGGTTGATGGAAAAGAGAGAACAAGTCTCAGGATGCAGGAACATAAAATTTTATTCTTGAAAGTAGCCCAATGTGTTTAAGCCTTGTCACAAATATTTCTGGGCCATCTTATAGCCCCTGAGGAAATATGTGCCACAAGACTGAAACACACTGGGCTGCTGTGACTAAAACATTACTTTCCTACATCCTGAGACTTATTCACTCGTCTCCATTGGGTTATTTTGGATGTTCTCTAATTTTGCCTGACCCTCAAACTATATAGGTACTTTAAGCCATGGGCTCTTGTGCCAGAGACAAGAAGACACACAGGGTAGTACCCAATGGGGAGTTTATACCCCTACCAATTCCCTTCTGCAAGTGGGGGGTTCCCCCCAATTCCACTGCGTAAGTGGGACTCACTGCTTATGCAAGGGAGATTTAGCATTTCTTGGAGGAAGCCCTAAAACGAGCAGAAACACTCCTTTCTGGAAGGAGGCACATCCGTGGAGCAACCTTATGCAAGCTTCGCCCACCTGCCTCCTTCCAAAAAAAGTGTGTCGGCTTGTTTTGGATTACCCCGAGAAGTGCTATATCGCTACTGAACAAGCAATGGAGGCTGCTTGTGCAAGGGAATTGCGGGGTGCAGGAGAATTGGCGGGGGCGTAAGTTCCCCATTGGATACCAGCCATAGATTCTGGATGGAGAAATCCAACTTTAGAAGCCAGACTGTGTTACTACATATTTACTGTAGTAATCTGCACAAAACTGCAGGTGGAAAGTTGGCTTTACTTTAATCTTAGGCTGCATTCAGACAACACGATAGAGAATGGTGGGGTAATAATCAACTCAACAGTTGTTTATCTAGGGGGGTACTCCCCACACAACATGATAATAATCAACCATGATGTGGATTAGGATCAGCGTTGAGATTACTATTAGTCCATGCTGGGTTGACTCACTCATCCCCTGCCCTCTCTCCCCCCGCTAGTATCCCAGCAGCCATTGCTGTTGAAAATCTATCCTGCTGGCTGGACTAGAGTGGCAGCTTTGACAACTCTTGACTTGCGACTCTGTGGCTGACGAAATAACCAATGGTGGCTGAGGAAATGACCAACAGTACCCTCCACACAACATGATAACTAGTGTGGTTCAAATAGACAACTCTGCACAGCGTTGGTTATTTGTGTCGGTTATTTCAGCCAAATAACCAACTATTGGTTCAAAAACTCCCTCCATATAACATGATGGTGGGTTAACTAATCAACCATTGAGTATTTAAACCACCATTGATTATTGTGTTGTCTGAACCCAGTCCTAGAGTTGAAAAAGGCCATTTAATCGGGCATACATTTTTTTCTGGTATATACAAGATGACATTTGGCAAGAGAGATTGGTAATTCATTCCAAAGATGACGAAGAGATACACAGATGACAATTCAGGATGGGTTTGGAAGAGCAACCCATTACTGCCTCTAACCATTCATTCAGAGGAGACACAATATCCTTAGCTGACGCTGTTGTCCAAGGCATAGAGAAATATATGTGGGTGTCATCAGCATACTGACAGCACCCTGCCCCATGCCTCTGGATGATCTCTCCCAGCGGTTTCATGTAAATATTAAATAGCATTGGGGAAATGATGGCACCTTGTGGTACACCACACAGCAGCTCCTTCTTTGAGGAGCAGCTATCCCCAAGCATCACCATCTGGAACCTGCCCGAGAGGTAGGACCGGAACCACTGAAACACAGTGCCCCGATTCCCAATCCCCTGGCAATCCAGAAGGATACCATGGTCGATGGTATCGAAAGTCACTGAGAGGTCCAGAAGTACCAGCAGGGACACACTCCCCCTGTCAATACTCAGGCGTAGATCATCTGCTAAGGCGACCATAGTGGTTTCAACTCCGTATCCCGCCCTGAAACCGGTTTGAAATGGGTCTAGAAAATCTGTGTCATCCAAAACTGCTTGGAGTTGGTTTGCAACCGCCCTCTCGATCACCTTGCCACTTGACTTCTCAACTGTGCCTGTCTAGCTGGCCCTGCACATGGAACTGGTAGCATTTCAGAGAAAACCTAAATTCAAAGTATTCAAAGCCTTGCTTGTGTGACCCCAACAGGGCAAAAGAGAAGTGGTTGCTGTTTTTACGCTTTCTCATCAGCTTTGTAAATGAACTATTTCCCTCCCTGTTGCAGCTCCAGCGCTTTGGTAAATTATCCTTCATGCTGGAGGCATGTTTGGGGTCTGGGAGGACTTTGGATCCTGCAGATCCAAAGCCTCTCACCATGCCCCTGATGCTTCCCCCTTTTTGCCTCCGCTGACTGATGCCAGGGAAGTAAGGATTGTAGATATTTCCGCAGGAGGTAGGTGGGGTGATGATCTGAGGTCAGTTCTCCCTCTCCAAGGGTGAGCATCTCTTTCCACCTTTGGAGGGGGAGAGTGAACAACTTTGTAAACTTAACCTCAAGTGTACCTGGTCAGTTGTCAGGCGAATACAGTATCTCTAGGAAAAGATACAAACAGCTTAATTCTGACCCACTCCACCCAAATCAGCAGATGGAAATCTTCACTGACTGAAGTCTTGCATGACAAATATTGGAAAGCATTTCCAGTCATTACACACAGTTACACATGTTTTAACTGCTTTCAATTTGGAGAAACAACAACAGCTCAATAGTCCCTTATCACATCTAGAAACATTCTGAAATGCAATCCTATTTGATTTACTAATTTGAGGGTAAATTAGAAATATAATTGGATACCATTAGTATTTTCCTTTCTTGGCTCCAGAGCCTAACCATGGCGATATGGTTCACAGGTTTAGAAGAGTGGGGAGAATGGGGCTTTAAAAATAGGCAGGCCAGTCTGTTGCCCCCCCAGAGGCATTATGCTCTGCAACAGTTCACTGAGCTTCTACAGCCAACACAGCTTTGGACTCAGCGGTAACCTTAAACTCATCATCTGTACATTCTGTTCAGTATTTTCCAGTATGAACTGTTCTAAATTGCTACACAGAAACTCCATTCCTCCCACACAAGTTCTGTGAAATTTAAAGACTTTAAAGAGATTGTGCGCCTCAAAATATTTGGAACTGGGCTTTGCTCTCCAACAGCCTAAAAAACAAAAGCAACTGATCATAGAATCATAGAATAGCAGAGTTGGAAGGCGCCTACAAGGCCATCGAGTCCAACCCCCTGCTCAATGCAGGAATCCACCCTAAAGCATCCCTGACAGATGCTTGTCCAGCTGCCCCTTGAAGGCCTCTAGTGTGGGAGAGCCCACAACCTCCCTAGGTAGCTGATTCCACCGTCGCACTGCTCTAACACTCAGGAAGTTTTTCCTGATGTCCAGCTGGAATCTGGCTTCCTTTAACTTGAGGCCGTTATTCCGTGTCCTGCACTCTGGGAGGATCGAGAAGAGATCCTGGCCCTCCTCTGTGTGACAACCTTTTAAGTATTTGAAGAGTGCTATCATGTCTCCCCTCAATCTTCTCTTCTCCAGGCTAAACATGCCCAGTTCTTTCAGTCTCTCTTCATAGGGCTTTGTTTCCAGACCCCTGATCAACCTGGTTGCCCTCCTCTGAACACGCTCCAGCTTGTCTGCATCCTTCTTGAATTGTGGAGCCCAGAACTGGATGCAATACTCTAGATGAGGCCTAACCAGGGCCGAATAGAGAGGAACCAGTACCTCACGTGATTTGGAAGCTATACTTCTATTAATGCAGCCCAAAATAGCATTTGCCTTTCTTGCAGCCATATCGCACTGTTGGCTCATATTCAGCTTGCGATCTACAACAATTCCAAGATCTTTCTCGTTTGTAGTATTGCTGAGCCAAGTGTCCCCCATCTTGTAACTGTGCATTTGGTTTCTATTCCCTAAATGTAGAACTTGGCATTTATCCCTATTAAATTTCATTCTGTTGTTTTCAGCCCAGCACTCCAGCCTATCAAGATCACTTTGAAGTTTGTTTCTGTCTTCCAGGGTATTAGCTATCCCACCCAATTTGGTGTCATCTGCAAATTTGATCAGCGTTCCCTGCACCTCCTCGTCCAAATCATTAATAAAAATGTTGAAGAGCACTGGGCCCAGGACTGAGCCCTGCGGCACCCCACTCGTTGCCTCTCCCCAGTTTGAGAAGGTTCCATTGATAAGTACTCTTTGAGTCCGATTCTGTAGCCAACTGTGGATCCACCTAATAGTTGTTCCATCTAGCCCACTTTTAGCTAGTTTGTTAATCAGAATGTCATGTGGTACTTTGTCAAAAGCTTTGCTGAAGTCAAGATATATGACATCCACAGCATTCCCACAGTCCACAAGGGAGGTTATCCTATCAAAAAATGAGATCAAATTAGTCTGACAGGATTTGTTCCTGACAAATCCATGTTGGCTTCTAGTAATCACTGCATTGATTTCAAGGTGTTTACAGATTGACTTCTTTATAATCTGCTCCAGAATTTTCCCAGGGATGGATGTCAGACTGACTAGTCTGTAGTTCCCAGGTTCCTCCTTTTTGAAGATAGGGACAACGTTAGCCCTCCTCCAGTCGTCCGGCACCTCACCCGTCTTCCATGATTTTGCAAAGATAATAGACAAAGGTTCTGAGAGTTCTTCCGCTAGCTCCTTCATTACTCTTGGATGCAGTTCATCGGGCCCTGGAGATTTGAACTCATTCAAGGAAATTAGGTGTTCTTTGACCATTTGTTTATCAATCTCAAACTGCAATCCTGCCCCCTCAACTTCTGCTTCACTTTTTCCAGGGGGGTCATAGACCCACTTTTGGGAGAAGACCGAGGCAAAGTAGGAATTGAGCACTTCAGCCTTTTCTTTGTCGTCTGTTATCAATTTGCCATCCTCATTAAGCAGTTGAACCACCATTTCTTTCCTCTGTCTTTTACTACTCACGTATCTGAAGAAAGCCTTTTTATTGCTTTTAGCATCCCTCGCTAATCTCAGCTCATTCACAGCTTTAGCCTTCCTGACGCCATTTCGGCACTTCTGCGCCACTTGTCTGTACTCTTCTTTTGTAGCCTGGCCTTCCTTCCACTTCCTATATGTATCCCTTTTTGTTTTCAGTTCATCAATAAGCTTTTTGTGGAGCCACATTGGTTTCCTCTGTTGTCTTCTATCTTTTCTCCTTGTTGGAATTGTTTGTAACTGTGCCTTTAAAATTTCCTTTTTTAGATACTCCCACCCATCCTGCACTCCTTTTCTCTTTAGGCTCCCTTGCCACGGGACCTTACTTATTATAGTTCTGAGTTTATTAAAATCAGCTTTCCAAAAATCCAGAGTACATGTATGGCTACGCTCAACTTTTGTCTCCTTCATAATCAAGAATTCAAGTATGACGTGGTAACTTTCCCCCAGAGTTCCCGTAACTGCCACTTTATCCACTAAGTCATCCCTATTGGTCAATAACAAGTCAAGGACTGCCGATCCTCTAGTTCCTTCCACCACTTTCTGTAGGAGAAAGTTATCACCCATACATGTCAGGAATTTCTTGGAAGGGCCGCTTTTGGCAGTAATGGTCTCCCAACAGATATCAGGGTAATTGAAGTCCCCCATCACTAGTACATCACACTTCCTTGAAACACTGGCAATTTGTTTCTCAAAAGTTTCGTCCTCGTCTTCTCCTTGATTGGGTGGTTGGTAGTAGACTCCGATTATCATATTCTTTTTATTCCTAACCCCATTTATTTTAATCCAGACGCTCTCGACGGGGCTCCCAATCTCATCCGCCTGTATTTCTGTGCAGGGATAGGTATTTTTAACATATAGTGCAACTCCACCTCCCTTTCTATTTCTTCTGTTCTTTTTGAACAAGTTATATCCTTCAATTGCTATATTCCAGTCATGGGAGTCATGACATGGGAGTATCTCCAGCATCAGAGGAAGTATGCCTACATACTCCAATTGCTGGGGAACATCGGTGGGAGGGTGCTGTTGCACCGTGTCCTGCTTGAGGGTCCCTGGTCAACAGTTGGTGGGCCACTTTGTGAACAGAATGCTGGACCAGATGGACCCTTGGTCTGATCCAGAATTAGCTCTTCTTATGTTCTTATGGGGGTTCTTCTTCCCTTACATTCCGGGATACTAGACAACCTTTCATTTGTCTAGAAAGTAGCAGCTAGCAGCCAATTCTGCCTCTCTCCTCAGACATATACTCCAGCTATCCCTGGCTATTACATGCATGGTGAAGGAACTAGATTCTACTAAATACCAGGTTCTGAATACCAGCTTTTGAAGTTCAACTCTGTAACCAGAGCTGACATGCACACAGATGTGTGAAGACAGTTTGTGAACAAAGTAAACATGTTCAGGAAAGCGATATATAATATCTCGGGAACAGAAGTCTGAACATACAGGCTGTGTAGGAAAGAGAGAGCAGGTGTCAGTAACATTGGGAGTTGTTAAAGTTCAAGCAAGCACCTACTGGATCCAGGAGAAGACAGAAAGGCAGTGCAGGGACTTAAGGAGGGGGATCATGTGATCAGAGTGACTAGAGAGATGAATGATTTTGGCAGCAAAGTGTTGGAAGGATGTGAGAGGAGCAACAGAATTCATATTATTATTTTATTATTATTATTTATTTATATAGCACCATCAATGTACATGGTGCTGTACAGAGTAAAACAGTAAATAGCAAGACCCTGCCGCATAGGCTTACAATCTAATAAAATCCTAGTAAAACAATAAGGAGGGGAAAAGAATGCAAACAGGCACAGGGTAGGGTAAAACTAACAGTATAAAGTCCGCACAACATCAAGTTTTAAAAGCTTTAGGAAAAAGAAAAGTTTTTAGTTGAGCTTTAAAAGCCAGGTGGGAGATGACCCGGGCATGGACCCATGTTTTTGCTGAGGGGTCGGGGAGGAAGGGCCATAATTCTGCAATTATGTAAAGGAAGAAGCATGGATCTTTGGTTGGATTGTAAAATGAAAAACCAACAAGGTCTGACAATGAACTGAATATGCGGAACAAATGCATGGTTGCGTGTGCATGGATCTGTTGGCATTTTTTATTGGGAAGGAGGAGATACTTTAATTTTAAGACTAACCTCTGCTCTTCCTATATTCAAGGCAAATGTTGGAAGGAAGATTGTAGATTCTGCTATAGAGATGCTCAGGTTTAGCAGAGATTCCCAACTGCTAAGCTGTTCCTTTCCCAGCAAGATAAGCATCAGCAGACAACTAGATAAGAATTTAGCTGCCTCGAGTGCCATTTTTCTTGGTAGAAGGCAGGGTGCACATCAAATCAATCAATCAATCAATCAACCAACCAATCACATTATGCATAAAGCAGAATAACATTTAAATTTACTGTCAGCCTTAAAGCCCAAGAATACAAATAATCTTATTAGTTTTTTTTCCTTTTCTCTGTGAACATACATTGATGAATATGATCTGAAAGAAGGTATATACATACGCACTGATTGCCTTTTGCATTCTGGGTGAAGTAAAAGTGTGGGGACTTCAAGATCAGAGACAGGAGTCTAGATCTTCCTGTCTGGATACTTTGCTGGCAGATTATGCACTCTTTCCTTTACCTGCAGCATGATTTCCTATTTTTCAGTAAATGATTGCTTTCATTGGGGCCTTTATCCATATGTCACTGCATTGTAAGTTTTTCTTTGTTCATCTGAGTGACTTGCCTCAATTATAGAGAGAAGCTCAATATTTATTCTTCACTTGACTTAGAGTGATCTATTTTGGTGGAAACCTGAACCATCTCTGCTCTCTGGTCAACATGAAACCCACTTTCCTTAATGGAGGCAGGTTTTGTTGCATTTTTCCATGTACAGCCAGCTAAACGCCTCTCTCAAAATGTTCCACAGCTTACCTAGACAACAGAGTCCATTGCCCCACTAGTCTTACATCAATAGCTGTAACTTTCGCACCATAGTCCTCACCTGCAGCAGCACCATTTTGTACCAACTTTTGCTGTTGCACTGGTGCAATTACCTGACTTTCCCTATCCTAACTACTTGTTGCTAAAGCAGCCAACTGGTGCATGAAACGTTGAAAGTATAACTTGTAAATATCAGTGGATGTTCATTAGATTTTATATCCAATCTGTAGCCCTCGGCTAAATGAGAAGTATTTACTACATGCCCCACTCTGTTACCTAGCCTGCTTTTGCCTAACCATGTCATGGTTAATCTTAGCCAATTATCCTTTGGTGAATCCTATTCTAAATTTCACTATATACAGGTCACATTCTATGAAAAACACAATTTTGCAATGGGGAAAAAATATGTGGTTGAGTTGTTCTTCCCCATCATCCAAGCCTCTATTCCCCAGGCGGGAGTGCATACCAAAAGCCCTTACCCATTATGGTGACATCATACTCAATCTGGAAGAGCGCCTCCTGGTTGCACTGACGTAGGATGTTTAGCGCATCAGCATGACTCACACTGTGAAGGGGAATCCCGTCCACACTCAACAGCCTGTCCCCAATTTTCAGAGAACCTTCCCTGTAGGAAAAATTGCATGCAGAAATCTTGGAACACATCTGGAACTAGAAGACTGCCCTAGAAAAAGACTTACAAGGATTCTTAGACCCCCCCCCCCCTTTACTGGCATGGCTGCTACTGCTGCTTCTGTTATTACTCCTATATTGTTCCCAGTATATGCAAATGCTAATCCAAAATGGTTCGCACAATCTAGGTTCCTGGGAAGTTTATAAAATGCAAGCAATGCCTGGCCCACTTAGAGATATGTTGCTCACATGGAACATAAACATGATAGAAGCCAAACCATTGGGGGGAAGCTTGAAGACTGACACAGAAGTAACATCACCCTGAGCACTGGGGACACAATGGAAGGACAGAGTGAACATTTTCATTAAAACATTTTAAAAAATGAAACTGCATTCAAATGCACATGACACAGTCCTCCAAAGTAGAAGCTTTTCTCTAATGTTTCCAGCATTCTACTTGTGGGGAATTTTTTGCCGTGGATGAACTTTCATTTTGAGGGGAACAAAGCTGCATGGAGGATTATATCTGAGTGCAGCTTTTGATTCAGCTTTTATTAGGGGACACTGAACAATTACCTGAAAAACAGGTGAGGGATCACACAACAGATTATGAACTGCCACGCCTCAATCAGAGCATACATACAGCTAACTGAATATCTCGAAAATCCAAATTAGCAGTAAATTTGAAACATCAAGATCTGGTCTGAAACTATTCCTTGCCTCCTGGAAGCCTGGCATTCAAAAAATCACCAGGGGAAGATCAATACAAGCCATACGTACATGTAAAGTAAAAGAAAAGGATGATTCTAACACCTAGCCTAGGTAAACACTTGGAATGCAAACCTAATAAGAACTTCATGTTGTAAGTCGGTTAAATATCTATTTGTTTAAGCTTCATTGCTAAATGTCGTAGAATATGAACATTACCTGTCTGCTGGGCCACCTGGCCTAACATATGTCAATACTAATGGCCTGGATTTGTGCCAGTCTTCGTGGGCGCCTCCTGTAATAAAATTGCAAAAATCATGCATGAACTGTAAATGCATAGACATGAGAAATCTCCTATGACACTAGAACTCATGAAGCTTTTTTCAGCAAACAGCTATCAAAGACTCCATAGAAGCCTACACAAAACCCATTATTATGTATATTTGTAAGTCTTTGAAGGTTGCTATGCACCTCTATCAGCTTAGGATTTTGATTTAGTGTACATAGAACACCAAGCTTTGCTTCCTCCCCTTACTTTCAAATGATCCAGCATCAATGAAAAGGACACTGACCTCGTAGTACAAATCCAAAACTGTTGCCTTCTTTGTACAGGGTCACTTCAATGGTCTTTGGAATGATGCCAACGCTATTATCTGGAGCTGTAGATAAGGAAGTAAAGGGATGAGTTAATATCTAACCTCCCATCCTCTTCTTCATTTTTTAGTTCTGGATTTGATATAAAATTTGTCTCATCATTTATACATATATTATGAAGGACTTTTGAATTAGATGAACAGAATGGCTGCCTTAAAAATCTGAAGCTATTTAATAATAGCTTTAAAATGCAGTTCAATCTGTCTTCTAGATTGCCCCCAATCGATCTTAATACATACATAGTATTAAAATGAACTATTTCAAGCTTCAAAGCAGACTGTACCTTTCAGAGGCTTGTAGTTCTTCCAGAAACTAAGAACACAAGAAGAGTCATGCTAGATCACACCAATGGCCTATCTAATCCAGTATTCTGTTCATGCAGTGGCCAATCAGTTGCCAATGAGAAGTCCAAATGTAGGACATGAGAGCAATAGCACATTCTTGTTTGTGTTCTCCAGCAACTGGTATACAGAGCCATAATCCTTTGATACGAGAAGTAATATATAGCCATCATGACTTGAAGCAACTGATATAGTGATACAACCCTGATATTAGTGTATATAAGCATAGTGCTTCTGATACTGGAGGTAGCATATAGCGAACAGGACTAGTAGCCATTTACATCCTTCTCCTCCAGGAATTTGTCTAATTCCCTTTTAAATTCATCAAAATTGATGGCCATCACTGATCTACAATATATTTTTGGAAGTGCAGTGACCAAAACTGTACACAGTATTACAAGGGTGTTCACACCAAAGATTTGTATTGTTGTATGAATTTGTCTTTTTCACAGCAGCCACACAATGAGTCGACATTTTCATTGAGTCCACCACAACCCCAAGATCTCTTTCTTGGTTAAACGTCACCAGCGCGGATCCCATCAGCATATATGTGGAGTTGGGTTTTTTTGGGGGCGGGGGGTTGTCCCAATGTGTATCACTTTATACTTGTTTACACTGAACTGCATTTGCCATTTTATTGTCCAGGTGCTTGCTGAATTCTCAGATATTTGGTAATAAGCCAGTGATTAGGTGTAAAACAATTAGGTGTAAAACAATACCAGAGGAAACATGACTTTGTTCATACCTAATATGATATTTTATTTAATTTTTAACACTTATGAAAGCAAAGTAAAAAGAAATGAAGACTATATTAGCAGTAAATGGTCACCTACTGCATACATTCAGTTTTTTCATTGGTGCTGCTTCTTGCTATGGCACAATTTGCCTGCCTCCTTGATGTAATTGTTTTTATTGCTATTTTACTGTGTTTATTGCTTTTAATATTTTAATTGTTTTATGTATTTTATTGTTGTAAGCTGCCTTGCAAGGGCTTCTGCCCTGAAAGGTAGTCAAAAATATTTTAAATAAAATAAATAAAGTAAGAGCACATAAAGTATGGCTGCAACATTAATTTGATTAATTATTTAGATTAAGCAATTTACAAAAAATTTTATTAACTAAAAAGGTTCACCAGTTAAAATCAGGCAGATTTGCACAGATTATTATTATTATTATTATTTATTTATTTATTTATATAGCACCATCAATGTACATGGTGCTATTTAATCCAAGTACTTTAGGACATGGTAGATGGCAGCCACCATTTTAGAAGAGGAAATCTTTCAAAGAGGATGGCTTCTACAAGACACACATTCACAATCTAAAAAGAATTATTTTTTTTGTTTATGCTGGAACTGATATTCACATTTAATCATTGTCAACGAAAACTCACACAAGCTGTCAACTAAGATTTGGATAACAGCCCAAATTTAGGTTGGATTCAGACCTTGTTTACACCTGTGTGAGCATCTGTTGAGAGCAGAGTTCCGCTCAGGATCTTCTCGATCCTCCCAGAGTGCAGGACACGGAATAATGGGCTCAAGTTAAAGGAAGCCAGATTCCGGCTGGACGTCAGGAAAAACTTCCTAACTGTTAGAGCAGTGTGACGGTGGAATCAGTTACCTAGGGAGGTTGTGGGCTCTCCCACACTAGAGGCCTTCAAGAGGCAGCTGGACAACCATCTGTCAGGGATGCTTTAAGGTGGATTCCTGCATTGAGCAGGGGGTTGGACTCGATGGCCTTGTAGGCCCCTTCCAACTCTGCTATTCTATGATTCAGTGTGGTGTAGTGGCTAGGGTGTTGGACTGGGAGATGGGTGTTCTGCATTCTAGTCCCCCCTCAGCCATGGAAGCTCACTGGGTGACTTCGGGCCAGTCACAGACTCTCAGCCCAACCTATCTTACAGGGTGGTTGTGAGGATAGAAATGGAGAGGAGGAGGATTATGCATGCTGCCTTGAGTTCCTTGGAGGGAAAAAGATGGGATAAAAATGCAATCAATCAATCAATCAATCAATCGACCCTCCTGCCAGCAGAAGTGGGCCCCTTTGTACTCTCAAGAACTCTCCCCCAGAGGGTTGGGGCCCCTCCAGAACAGTGTGAGAAGTGCCACTGGCTGCTGCAGGAGGACAGGGAAATTGGCAGAAGTTGGCTTTCCCCTTCCCATCTGCTGAATCAAATGCTGATACAAGGCAACTTCATACGTTCATACAAAAGAAAAGGAGAGAAGGAGAAACCATCTCTGTCTTCTTCAAACATGATTTGTAACCACCACAAAAATGGCATCAATACTAACCAGCTAAGGGTAGTTCATATTCTACCTCTAATACTACCCTTTCCCCCACATTCTTCAACAGGCTTATGATTTCATCATGTCGCAGTTTTGTCAGATTAATCCCATTCACTGACTTGATGTAGTCACCAACATTTAGCTGATCGCTCCTGTGATATAAAAAACAAAATATCTCAGTTATATCTTTCCAGGGCCCCTTTCATAATCCACATTATCTGGGATTACATCTTTACTGGATAACTAAATACAGAGACCTACACAATGAACAATGTGCATCTAAACCTTATACAGAGAAACACTAGATGTCATTCAAGATATATATATATATCTTGAGCACTGCATCAAGATATATATATATATAGAGAGAGAGAGAGAGAGAGAGAGAAAGAGAAAGAGAAAGAGAAAGAGAGAATGTGCAGGGGATTGGAAAGATAAGGATTTATAATGTACACCTGTTGATTTACAACTGAAGAAGCTGCCTTGGGTGGTGAGGCCAAAGGAAGCATCAAGGAGCCATCCCAAAATATGCTTTGCTTTGATCGTGGCAATAAGCTGAGAGTGGGCTGCCAAGTAGGGCTGTGCACTGCCTTGGGCCAAATCCCCGAATCCAGTTGCACCCCCCCGCACCCCATTCATAGCCGTCTTCCCCCTCCCCCGCAACCCAGAGAGTTAAGGTCACAGTGGTTGTTTTTACTATAACTATGGACACAAACGAAGGCGACCATAAAGGGCCATTCCTCTTTATGGACACCATAGTTTGTGACCATAGATATAGTAAAAACAGAGAGCCACCATGATCTTAACTTGAAATCGCACCTTGGGTTTCTGAGAGGAGGATGAAATTTACAGGTAAATCGCATTAGCAGTGGCTCTGGGTTGGGGGGGAAGGGGGGCTGTGAGTGGGGAATGAGGAGTTGGGAATTCTATGGACTCCCGGTCAGACTTGCGCCCAGCTTTCCAGGCTGCTGGTTGTTTGGCCTCATCCAGGAACCTACAAGTCTCAGTTGCTTCAGGGGAGCTGAATCTTTCTTTGGCGCCGAGGCAAGGCAAGGCAGCCCCCGCCCCCGAAGTGCCCCAAGTTGAATCGGGGCCATTTCAGAGGCTCTTAAATGGCCTCCAAGGCAAGTTGGGGGAGCTGTGCACAGCCCTACCGCCAAGGCCCTTCCAGCTGAGTAATTCTTTTATAGTTTGGAATGCTCTTTATTAAAATTATCTGACATGCTCAAATCATTTTTAAAAAATCCTTCTTTATAACCTTGGCAGCCCTACCCTAGACTGTAATTCTATATTTTTCTATGTGATTGCCTTACCTTGCTGCTAGCCCTCCTGGTCTCAGGTTGGAGACTCTTGGTTTCCCATCTTTATCTGTGCCCCCAGATATAGTTAATCCAAGAGTGCTTCCCTCTTTTTTAATCAGTTCCACAATGGTGACTCCTCTGAATTCCTCTGGAGAAAAAAAAGTGAGAGCAAGTCAGTTTGATGAATATTGTCCAGCAGATCAAATAAGTTAAACCATCAATTTTTTAATTTATTTGGGCATTTATCTCCTGCCCTTCCACCTCTGTCAAAGGAGATGCTCAAGACAGCTTAGAAAAACACACACAAAGTTAAACTGCCCAGAGAGCTTCGGCTATGGGGCAGTATATAAATGTAATATATAAAATAAATAAATAAAATGCATCTTCAACATCAGTTTTATTAATAAAAAAATTAAAACCAATCAAGTTCAAAGTATTCTTATCATAAATACTTACCATAAATAAACTGGATTGGTTTAATTTTTAAGCGCCCATGTTGAAAAGAAAACAATATGATAAAGAATAATATTTTGTATTCTACCTTTTTTTTTTTTAAAGGGGGGGGGAAATACATGAGAATAAGCAAAATTAAAGAAACATGAATGAAACAGTAAAACACCTTGAGGTGATGGTGCTAGAACAGCTCTGATGGTGTAAAGTTGTGAGGTGAAGTAAAAGGTGTTTCTTGATCATTCAGGGGAAGGCTTTCAAAAGGGATTGTTTGAGAAGCTGGGCAGGAAGTGTGGGCATTTATTTAGTTAGATACTGCCCAATAATGGAAATTCTCTGGATATAAAAAAATTAAAAACACGAATAATAAAAATGAAATAACACTTGGAATCTAAACAGAATAGAACCAGCAACAGCAACAACATTACAAACAAAAAGATCTAAAAAGCACTAAAAAGTCTTAGGACTGAAAATTCTGAGAAGTGTAGATAAAGATCGAGATACTTTTCAGTTATTGGATCAACCTGCCTACACAACGGGGTCTAAAAGGTGTCCCTTCTTCAGCAGGGCTGAATTTCAGAAGCAGATTAACTTCAGCTCTGCTGTTGAGAGTTCTGCAGCCCCCAACAGAAAAAAGTCACCTCGCCTCTGCAGTTCAGGCTGAAGATGGGGGAAATTGCATGATTGGATGATTCCACATATTAAAACTTTCCTGCATATAATACTAGATGTTAGGGGTTGGTGGTGGGTGGGATTGCAACCCAGATTTCTCCTTTGCAGACTAGGTTCCATGCATAGAATATCGTTCAATCATTCAATCCCCAGCAGCTGGTACAGTTTGGAGTAGCGTAAAATATTCTGACCATGTTAGGGAGGCCAGGAACTCCCTATGAGCTTACATGATCCCTCCTCCTCCTCCTCCTCCTCCTCCTCTCTTGTGTGGATCCCACCTTCTTGTTTATTTTCAGATTTAACCATGATGTAGCATTACACTACTGTTTGCCAACCACAGTTGGAAATGGCACAAACAGATCTTCAAAACAGCAGCGCAGATGTAATGCTGCTGCACCATAGTTAGTTCCAAAAATTAAAAGGAAGGAATTCCCACACGATGAGGAAGGAGAAGAGGCATGCAAGTCCATACAGCATTCCTGAGCATCTAATCTTGGTTAAGAGTGGTTGCAGCATTACATCAGCATTGGGCCTAAGTAATTTTAAAAATTACAATAAATCGATTGATCATAGATCAATAGATCATCAAAAAGGAAAGAAAGAAAGAAATATTGAAGGTGAGAATGTGTCATGGCGAAAAGCAACTGGGGAACACATTTCAACTCATTTCATATTAGATTGATCAGTTACATGAGTTTTGATATATTCTGTACCAGTTTGAGCCTGTAATACTGGGGACTTGTAAAACACTCTCTGCTCACATGCACTACAAGGCTGAAGAGTAATAAATATTTATAGGGAGCCCATAATGGCATACTTATTCTCCTTCTTCTCTTGCATTAATGTCAGATTATCCTTTAAACGATGGGTGTTATATTCTTAATCATTCCATTACTGAGTATCCTTGATTCTTGGACCATTTGCAACTTGAAACTCTAGCATATGTACACATCTGCACCACAGAAAAGTTTAGGGTCACCAAGTGTAATCCAAACTAGAAAACACATAGATGAAAGAGGGGTAGATCTCCAGTACCCAAATAAGCATGTATCGCTCTAGTTGAGATAATATTCAGCAAGCATTTTCTTTTCCAAAACAGAGAGAGCAAGGAATGAGACTTTTAAAAAAAGAAGTGGCACACTACCAACATTTTGTTTGGGGAAACTTGCAAGCATGACAGAGATCTCAGGCAACCTTCAGTGTAGGCCTGCCTGCTACCCAAGTACAGGGAGTGTAGGATGAAAAAAGTAGGACAGTCATCTTTCCCCCAAAAATCTAGTGAGAATCAGCCTTTTAAAGCAAATCCAGAAGTTCTGCCACAGCGGAGGTCACCTGAGAAATATGAAATGGGTATCGTATTACTTCCCTCATGCACCTACAATGCATGCTTCCTGGAAATCCACAACTAACCCAAGATAGTCACAGGGGTGCAGCTGTAAGATTGTGGAATATCTTGTTCATGTAGACAGCTGCGATCTCAGAAAGAACAACTCCCCAAACACCCTCCAATTTTTGACTATGCAGCCCAGTCCTTCAGAGAAATTCAGATTGCCCAGAGCATTTCTACACCAGTGAAAATCTTGCAACTTTACTGTCTCTTTCTGCTTGTGGTTTTGCCCCATGATTATGATGGGTCCTCTTTACACGTGCTTCCCTTCCCTCTCCTGTTTCCCCCTTTAACCACAAGTTCTATACGTTTCATTTATATGGCCATAAGATAGCACTGGGGTTTGCCTCTTCTTATAGCCCAATTTCCTCTTTTCATGCTGAAATGGAAAACAGGTCTTTTTGTTACTAGTTTATTTCTGTTTCAAATTAAGCCACGGAAATCCTTGGAAAATGCAAGAGAGGCACTGGAGGTTGACAGCGTCATGTGATTGACCTACAAACTTCTGTGAGTGGCCAGTCATGGGTGTGCTATAAATAACTTGTTTAAAGAAGCTCACAGTTACTCATAGGAGAATCACACCATTCCATGTGGTGCTGTGGAGTCAATACTGTGTACTTCATCCTTTACTCTCCTGGTGCCCTCCCCTACTTGATCAAGGGTGGGGTATAACGTGCAGACGAAAGCACTGGTTTGGAAGGCATTCATTCATTGCTTTGCCTAAGCTTAATATCATAATTTCTAATTTCTTAAAGCTCTCTAATATCAAATCATTTTAAGTGAAGGCAAAATATAGTAACTTTTCAGTGTACTGCTCCAAAATTTCAGTAAGTGCCAGAGATTTTCTCATCACTCCCTGCTGTTCTAAATTGAACACCATCAGGCACAACCTTACGAATTTCTTCTCAAAAAATTCAAAGGAGTGACAAATAAACACTGATGGAGCCACAATTGAATGTTATTACATCGTCAATGGGAGTTAACAATTGGTTTCTGCCAATTGCTTAGTAAGACCACCCAGAGCACAATTGTTCATCAAGTAGGTAGGGTTGAAGAAGGAATTCTATTCAGAATTATCTCAGAATATATTTACAAAGCAGAGATGGGCCAGGGCCAGGCACCTTGGCAGCCCTATATGTCTTTCAATTTCACCAAGTGTGGGAATCTCCATCACAATCAACCTTGAGCAAACTTAAGCCCAGAAAGAGGAAGTTGTTACTAAAATTCTCTCTTAATTAAACATGAACTATTATTTCTCTGATGTCCATCACAGCCAGCATCCAAGCCACTCCCACAGAGCATAGCACTACTAGGATTTACTTATTTACTTATTTATTTTATAATCAATGCATGGTGAAATCCACTTGGAATACAATCTTGCAAAAATCTACCATGTACTAAGTAACAGTGCCGTATAAGGCTTGACCCACATAAGGAAGATAAGACATGTAGTAGCAACAGCCACCAGTCTAGAAAGTATTTTTTTTAAAAAGTAGGCTGCAGTCCTATACCTACTTCTGTTGAAGTAAGACCCACTGAATTCAATGGATCTTTCTTCTGAGTAGACTTGCATAGGATTGTGTTGTTAAACAAATTCATGATGGACTGATTGATTAGTGGTGATCAAAGAGCCTACTGCTTAACAAAAACTTACTCAACTTCCACTCAGACACAAAACGGAGTGTTACCTTAAACGGATTAGAATCTACAGTTTTGAAGCCAAATCTACAGTTTTGAAGCCAACACATCATATCCAAGGGTAATTACTGCCACTCAACATAACTACAGATGTTTAGGGAATATGTGGAAGCACCTAAACAGAAAGAAGTAGACTGACAGGAAGTATAAACAACTTTTTGGACTATACAAACACTGAGTTGCTTTAGACTGAATGATAGGGCTTTATGGGCCAAAGCAGAATTCCAAAACAAAGACAAGTCATTTATGCAAGGGAATAAGATAAAAACATTAAACCTAAATATTTAGATTTTTTTTTTAAATGCAGTTCTCTTAATCATGGAGGCATAAAGGAGTTTTAATGCACGGTGGTTCCAATCCTGATTGGGGATCCTGCACCTGTAATTTTCATTAGCAGAAAGTAATCTGTAGCTGTTAGCTACATCTTCAAAGTAGCATGTATGAGTTCCGGGTTACCATAGAAAAGTATAAATTCATTTGCTAATCAGGATTAGCTACTCAAGGCAGAAGCAAAGCAGCCTCAAAGAAAAGAATGTAGCATGCCTTTCCTTGATGAGCTTTTTTAGGCAGCAAGCTTAAGACATTCAAACAGGCTGACAATCTGCCTTATGAAAAATATGACTTGGCAATTTGAGATGGCTAAACCCATACCTTCCATGTGATTATGGGCCAACCGTAATGCTCTTCCCAGAGGATTCTGTGGCACTTATTACTCATTAACAGTTTAGACAGATGTGAAGACTATGGGATATTCCTCCCAATGCAAGTTTGTCTTGTAGAAACTCATCAACAGGTCAGTATTTCATTATAAATAGGCCACTAGATGCAATGGACCATACCTGGCAAGAAAGAAAGTACTCAGGGATGTCACAATCACGTTATATGAAAGGCCTTAGTTATAAGCATAGAGCATGCTAAGGGTGCTCACAGTGGTCACTGTTGAAGACAAAGGGATTATCTAGTTAGTGGTTACTTTGGGTCCTCAGATGTTGTTGGACTACATTTCCCACCACCTCAGACCACTGGCCATGCTGGCAGGGGATTAATGGGAATCATAGTCTAAGAACATCTGGAGATCCAACGTCGGGAATTACTGATCTGGATAGACTGCTGATCTGATCCAGCAAGGCAATTTTTAAGGTCTCATGACTGAACTCAATATTGGTTTTTATCATTTTGACAATGTTACTTTTCTTTCTCTTTTTGGCAGCTTCTACATGGATGGCCATAGTGTTTGAATCAGCCCTGAGATAGAGTGCAAGTGCAAGAGGCTATGAAACAACTGATACTGCCTCAGGGACAATTAGCACAACAGAACCAAATAAGGAAAAGAAAGTCTAAACAAGGCCAAGTGTCAGGACCTGGCACTTCCAGGTAGCTGTCAGGGGTGAAGCACCTTTATAGAACCCACCAGTGCTGATGCCTGCCCAGGCCTATCGGCCACGTGCTGTCAACAGCAGTGGCAGGGGCCATTTTAATTTCACATAATACCCCTGGCAGTGTTGCTCTGGAGATTGTGGGAAATTCAAATGGCCACCAACACCTGCCAGGTGAGTCCAGGCAGTCCCGCAATGTTGGGGGGAGGACCCACTAAAGGGCACTGTATTGGGGTGGATAAAACATAGAGACAGACCTGCATTTAATGTAAATGAGGGCAGCATTCACAAATGTGCTGAAAAGTATAACAGTACCATGCTCTGCACATTTTTTTTTAAAAAAACCCCAATGTTGTCATGAATAAGCAAATGTGCTAGTTCACACTGCTCAATCACTCCTGGCAGTGGGAGTGGCTAAACAACCTGTGACATTCTGTCCCTGGGTTTTTAGCACGATATCCAAACCTGGAACTCTGGCTTGTCTATTCCCTGACAAGCCAGTGTTGGAAGCCAGGATATAAGCTCAGGTTCCAACTCTGTCTTAGCATTCTTAACAAGCCAGGGTTTAAAAAGTACTGTTTAAAAAGTAAAGTTTAAGTACTGTCTCTGGAGAGGCCACCAGTGAGGGAGGAAGCAGCAGCCAGGCACCTCTCCACCGTGCCTGGGTCCAGCTCCAGCTGAGAGCCCCCTCTGCTACCAACTGTCTCTGGAGAGGCCACCAGTGAGGGAGGAAGCAACAGCCAGGCACCTCTCCACCGTGCCTGGGTCCAGCTCCAGCTCAGAGCCCCCTCCCTCCTGCTACCAACTGTCTCTGGAGAGGCCACCAGTGAGGGAGGAAGCAACAGCCAGGCACCTCTCCACCGTGCCTGGGTCCAGCTCCAGCTGAGAGCCCCCTCCCTCCTGCTACCAACTGTCTCTGGAGAGGCCACCAGTGAGGGAGGAAGCAGCAGCCAGGCACCTCTCCACCGTGCCTGGGTCCAGCTCCAGCTGAGAGCCCCCTCCCTCCTGCTACCAACTGTCTCTGGAGAGGCCACCAGTGAGGGAGGAAGCAGCAGCCAGGCACCTCTCCACCGTGCCTGGGTCCAGCTCCAGCTGAGAGCCCCCTCCCTCCTGCTACCAACTGTCTCTGGAGAGACCACCAGTGAGGGAGGAAGCAGCAGCCAGGCACCTCTCCACCGTGCCTGGGTCCAGCTCCAGCTGAGAGCCCCCTCCCTCCTGCTACCAACTGTCTCTGGAGAGGCCACCAGTGAGGGAGGAAGCAGCAGCCAGGCACCTCTCCACCGTGCCTGGGTCCAGCTCCAGCTCAGAGCCCCCTCCCTCCTGCTACCAACTGTCTCTGGAGAGGCCACCAGTGAGGGAGGAAGCAGCAGCCAGGCACCTCTCCACCATGCCTGGGTCCAGCTCCAGCTGAGAGCCCCCTCCCTCCTGCTACCAACTGTCTCTGCAGAGGCCACCAGTGAGGGAGGAAGCAGCAGCCAGGCACCTCTCCACTGTGCCTGGGTCCAGCTCCAGCTCAGAGCCCCCTCCCTCCTGCTACCAACTGTCTCTGGAGAGGCCACCAGTGAGGGAGGAAGCAACAGCCAGGCACCTCTCCACCGTGCCTGGGTCCAGCTCCAGCTGAGAGCCCCCTCCCTCCTGCTACCAACTGTCTCTGGAGAGGCCACCAGTGAGGGAGGAAGCAGCAGCCAGGCACCTCTCCACCGTGCCTGGGTCCAGCTCCAGCTCAGAGCCCCCTCCCTCCTGCTACCAACTGTCTCTGGAGAGGCCACCAGTGAGGGAGGAAGCAGCAGCCAGGCACCTCTCCACCGTGCCTGGGTCCAGCTCCAGCTCAGAGCCCCCTCCCTCCTGCTACCAACTGTCTCTGGAGAGGCCACCAGTGAGGGAGGAAGCAGCAGCCAGGCACCTCTCCACCGTGCCTGGGTCCAGCTCCAGCTCAGAGCCCCCTCCCTCCTGCTACCAACTGTCTCTGGAGAGGCCACCAGTGAGGGAGGAAGCAACAGCCAGGCACCTCTCCACCGTGCCTGGGTCCAGCTCCAGCTCAGAGCCCCCTCCCTCCTGCTATCAAGTGTAACTGCTGAACTTTCCAACTAAGATTGTAGTGCCTGAATTTGCTTTCCTTTTCCCCCTCCTCCTCCTCCCTCCCAATCCCCTTTCCTTTTGTGTCATGTCTTTTAGATTGTAAGCCTGTGGGCAGGGACTGTCAAGAAATACTTTTGTAAGCCGCCGTGAGAGCCTTTTTTGGCTGAATGGCAGCATAAAAATCCTTAAATAAATAAAATTAAAAAAATAAAAAAAGTTCCGTGTGACTAGTGTGTGACTAGTGTGTTTCTCAAATTGTTTCAGTCTGTTATAATGGTACATATAGTTCACTATTTCCTTAGTACATCAAGTACCTTGACTTGAGCATTAATTTTTTATGACCATTAACAAGTTGCCCAATTGGAGACTATATAAGGAGAGACTACACTTAGGCCTTTCTGCCTGTTTATTAATTATTATACCTTTCTGCATATTCAGAATTCATATTTTAGATCACACTTTGACAATGAACTAACAAAAGTGTAATCTTAGAATGCGATTATGTGTAATCTTAGAATATTTTTTTGGGGTGGGGAGGAAGTAATTGCCTTGCTGCGCATGTTACCAAAGCAACCAGAACAGATATACATGGAGTTACCTGGTATACTTTGCCTTCTTGAGACCAAGGCTGTGTCCAGTCCACCTGAATCTTTGCTCCCTTTGGAGTAAGGGCCATCATCTATGAGAGGAAGAAAACAGACTCTGAATTCATAGGTTCTAAAACTCAAAGTTACCTCCCTGTTCTCCTAACACGCTTTGTAAATTTGCTTGCACAATATTTTATAACTTTACAATTAGTTGACACATTACCATGGCCAGAGGGATGGCATGAAAATGATGTCTCTAAGGTTCTTTGTCATCACTCATGGTAGTATCCTTACCACTGCTCCATGTTTCCTGCAATGCTACTTGTAATATGAGCAAGAGCCACTTAATGTTGTGGCAGGGCCGTAGTGGGAGGCCCATTTCTGGCACTGCATACAGATTTTATTAGGCATAAGACGATCTTCCAAGATCTGTAGCACTTTTTCCAGAAGAGCGCAATCTGATTTATTTTTCAGGAGATAACCCTTTAAGGATGAAAGGACATCATTCCCATAAGTCTTAAAGCATGTCATAATACTTATGAAGAAGCTCATGGTCTCCAGAAAGTGGAATAATACATCAGGATACCAATAGAGCACTAAATCACCATAGTTGAATTCAATCACCGATTCCCTTACATCCTTTTATTTCAAAAGTCACCTCTTCTTGCTGTGGCTTCAAGTAGCACACAAGAAAAGGGACGGGGGTGAGAAAAGAGAAATGGGGGTTGAAGGGACATCAGTTTAAAATTCAACTGTATAATTAAATTTGGGTTTCACTTTTTATGTGCTTTTTTTCCCCCCAAGGAGGTATTTATTTACCAGGAAATAAGAACTCCCAAATCACTTTCCCCACATTTACTGGCTGCATCAAATCACAGAAACTTCAGGACTGATAGAACAAAAGCAGTTTTAAGGAAACCCGAGGGTGCAATAGTTGTAATGCATCTCACTGCAGCTCAATATAGTGCCTATAATTTACTGCACAGGAGGAGATACTCCCAGTGCCCCAAATTGACTTCCTTCCTCTCCAAAGGTACTTATCAAGTGTATGATCACTGCAGCACCCATTGGATATTTGTTCCCCATGAGAAAGCAGCATTAGAATATCAGCTGCATGAGAGGGGTTGGAGGAGATCCTTAGATGCGAATAAATGTGGACATACAAATAACTACCCTTAGCATTGATTTAATTAAAATATGTTTTTGAAGCACTATTGAATAGCAGGGTCACTTTGCATATTATGACTACGGAAGCCATCTTGGACAATAGCAGTACAAAACAAAGCTAATTCATGGCATTCCGATTTGGGGTTTGGGAAAAATGCCAGCCTATCAGAACCTTACATGCTGGCTCGTGATGATGTGGGTTGTAGTCCAACATATATGAAGGATGCCTGGTTGGAAAGGCTGTTCTAACACATGGGGAGAGTAGAAGCAGTTGCGAAGCATAGGGCAGGAAGCAAAGAGAACCGTTAGCTGTGTGCTTCACAACTGAAGTGGTGCCTATTTAAAGGCTGTCCCGACCATGCATAATTATAAAATCCAGCCTTAAATTGTCTAGCTGCAGCACTGCAGGGGAAGCGGCCTACACTTGGGTAAGAGCCCAGCAGCACTTTTGAAGCTCGAGACATGGATTGCTGGAAGTACTAAAAAAAGTGTTAAAGGGAACCACTGTGTTTATTGAAAAGCATTTAAATACATAATTTATTTTAATTTATTGGGCAGATGATTTACAACACTATGAAGCACAGTAAATAATGAAACAGCAACATCAGAGTTAAAGAGAGCACTAAAATGACCCCACCAGAAGTTAAAAACCTGCCAGAGATTTAAGCACAGAGAACAAAAATAGGGTGACCATATGAAAAGGAGGACAGGGCTCCTGTATCTTTAACAGTTGTATTGAAAAGGGAATTTCAGCAGGTGTCATTTGTATATATGGAGAACCTGGTGAAATTTCCTCTTCATCACAACAATTAAAGCTGCAGGTGCCCTGCCCTCTTTTAAATCTGGTCACAGTATAGCTGCAGTATAGCTCCTGCAGCTTTAACTGTTGCGATGAAGAGGAAGTTTCACCAGGTTCTCCATATATACAAATGACACCTGCTGAAATTCCCTTTTCAATACAACTGTTAAAGATACAGGAGCCCTGTCCTCCTTTTCATATAGTCACCCTAACAAAAAGGTCTTTGCCTGAAACCTAAAAGGCATTAACGTGGCACTAGGCAAGTCTCCCTGGCAGGGCTCCACAAGAGAAAAGGCCTTTTCCCTGGCTGCCACTCACACCAATATGTGTCCAAAAAGTACATACTGGGGACAATCAACAGAGGAAGGGTTTGGAGAGGCCCTGGACAAATTGCCCCCGTGCCCCCTCAGCAGCATGGGCTCCTGCAAATGCCCACCCTTGGCCACTTACACGTTGGCAAGCAGGCTAAGGCAGTGAGCAGAACTCCCAGACCACGCGTATCTGCCTGCACCACTATGTTGATGGCTCTTGCTCTGCCTCCCACCACGCATACACAGAGGGCCGGGCCGGACTATTTCTGTTACTATGGCAGCGCTGGCTTATTATACATAGGCACAGGCACAGAGTTCTGGTTGTTGCCACCAGTCCACCCCAAATTTCCATGGGTGTTGGGCCTAGGTAGCACCTTCATGTTCTGGCTGGCGACTGCTGGGATTTTTGTTCCCCAAATCAATGGTGTTTAGTGGGCTTGGCAGAGCAAATATAAACCACCATTACATGATATTAATAAGCACTAGTATGGAGCTTGAGAGTAATTTAAAAAATAAGCCAGACTGCAATATTTTGCTTGACTGAAAGATTACTTTTGATAGACTAAAAGCACCCTCCCCAGTTGAATCTGGCAGCAGATATTTTAAAAATAAAAATACTTCTACGAAATGCCATTAGCAAGCATCATCCTAAGAAGCACTTCTAAGAATAACTATTGTTACTCATATGAGAGTTTAATTAACAGACTGATCGACTAAAACTCTTGCAATTTAATTAAGATTTCTTTGAACTGGATGACAGTCCTGCTAATAACAATAAAGGTCTGTTCAAGCATCAAGTTAGTCTGCCTACACTTCAGGCTTAATAATGGCTTCAACAGCACTTTCTTAAGCTCTTCAGAACAATTCAGAGTACTGCTGCCGTGGGAACTCCAAGATAAAAAGTGGTATAGTGTCTTTGGGGTTTGGTTCCATCACTGGTCAAAATAAGGAGAATTTTTACCATTAGTAACAGTAAAAATAAAAATTAAAACATAATAATAGGATAGACAAGCAGACTATTTTGCCATTGAGGCCACAAAGCCCTGAGTCCAGAAGCAAAGCTTGACTGTACCGTAGAACCACAGAAGTCAGCTGCAGGATTACAAGCGTGGCCTAGACAAGCTATCAGCCATCTGCTTCTCATTATAAACACCTCAGCAGTCCCTTCCCAACCACCAAAAGAGAGTGTTGACATTTCCTTTTGGTAACCCCAAAGCTACATCCTCTCAAAATCAGATAACACCCTGTCCCAGAAGTGCAACTGATGCTGGCAAACAACCAAGCTTGACAACTAGCTAGTGTTTGAAAAACTGTTGCCCAAGGTAAATCAGCTTTTCACCATCAACAGCCTCTGAAAATAGCTAAATGGCCTGAGCCAGCAATAAGAAATCTACGTCCCCCATTCGCAATTAGCCATTCAACAAGGGTGCCGGGTCAAGAAAATCTTCTGGCATTTCACTGACAGTTCAGATGGCAAAACAATTAGCAACAAGACTCACTCTACCCCTTGTGCTCTTCTTCCCAGCATAGGGAATGATGCTAAAGTGTTTGTTTTTGTTCATTATCTGACTGAAATGTTTGAGCAGTCAAGGAAGGTGCCAGCTGAAGTGTGAATTGGCATTTGCTTGCATTCGTTTCCCTGCTGTGCGCCTTTTGTGCATGTTTGGCTGATTTCCTCCTTTGTCAATCAGGTTTACTTTATTAGAGATTCCCCCCCTCCCAACTACTCCATCTTCTATTAAGACTCTTATATTGTATGTTTGGCTTTAGCTCATCCTATCTCTTACCACGTCCTCATGGGAGCTTTACTAACACAACCGTCCCTTATTATCTTTATTGTTGTTCTGGTCTTAAGTATTGTAAAATGCCCAAAGGACATCAGTTGGGTGGTATATAAACCCAAGTAAATAAATAAATGACTATTCTTCAAGTAAAAAGAAAAAATAAATAGAGAGAGAAAAAAGAAGTTCTTTGATAATCTTCTCTCCTGGTTGAATGCACCAACTGGAGCTTCACTACACATTGGGGTATTCTAGGCCATGCCTACATAAAAAGTTCCCTTTTCTCTTGGTTATACTAGCACATAACAACCAGAAGTGTAGAGAACAGCATTTGGACAACCTCCATGAAAAAGGCATTATGTACTGCATAGATTATACCCACAGTTATTGCTTTCCCTGTATAGACTATCAGAGGTTCCATAACCCTAGCAAAACCAGCTTTCCTGGGTTGGGAAACTATGGGCTTGGCTATATGCACTGTATACCCCATTCTGGCTGCACAGTTTCCCCAGAAGTATGCTTTTAAAAAGTCACTGACTTACCGTGACTTTTTCCTTTACTCCAAGGTCACCACTTTCTTTGCTCTGTCTGTCGGTGGTGACCTTGCTTTGCACTGAAGCTGGGGGCATTCCGGGGGAGTATCAAGGCCCAGGGTAGGTTAGGGGGACCTTCGGGAAGCCTGAGCAGAGGGCGGGGGTGGGGTTAATGAGCTGAATGGCTGCGATGCTGCAAGGTTTTGAGGAACAAGTGGCAAAGTGACGTTGTCAAGTCACCTCTATGGCATTCATAGGTTTAAAACTGGATTTGTTTGAAGTGCAGATGAGCTCTATAAACCTTGACCCAGCCAGATTAAGGACCAGAATGAACAGGCTAAAGGGAACGGCTTCTCCTATACAAACCTCCCTACAGACTTGGATGGTTTGAGGTACTCAGCCACAAGAAAGTGTTCAAAGTATGTATTTTCAATGGCTAAAACTGTAGTGTAGAATTTCCTGCCCAGGAAAACCCATCACGAAACTCCTCGCCCAATGAAGCCAACAGTCACCTACTTTCTTAAACAAAAAGCTCCTGCTTGTGTACGAGCTGTAATGTCAGAGCCACAAATCCATGTGAGATTGTAGCTCCTCTTCTAAGAAGAGAAACACAGCTTGTGAGTAGAACCATTCACATAAGCAGTTTGTTTGATGCTCAATTCAGCAGCAGTGTATCATCAGAAATGGCTTTCAGCAAAGAAAAACCACCCAGGAGGTAGGCATCCCTTGCTTACCGAAGATCTGCACATTGTTAAAAGTATTTTTCTCCCACAATTCATGCCTCAAGTGCCAATAATTTAACCATTTTCCAACCGCTGTGTTAAAATCTACTTAGGCAAAACTACGTGTTTGGCAGAATAGCAGCTTTGTATTAAAGAAAAGAAACCAGCAACATTCCTACTCTGCACAAAACAACGGCCTCGTGACAGTTTATCAGATGAGACAACATTTGATGAGTCTCTTAAGTTTGGGTCCTCATTGAATGAAATTGTACATAACATCAAAACATCCCACTGCAAGTTTGCTGTTAGAACATTGCCACATGCACACACAAAACAATTTATAGAAATTCATGTGGAACCTGGCTGAATAATACAAATTGTTAGAACCCCAAAAAGGAAGTGAAATTGCATTAGTCAGGTAAATGTAGCTGGCAGTACCAGAAGTGCTTTTGCATTTTAATTCTACAATTAAAATGAAGAAGAGGGAAGGGTGCATTAAATTCTAAGATTCAATTATACTTCCCATTTTTGTAATGACAGCACTTTCAGTCCCATATATCTTCCCTTACAGCAGTCAGTTACTGAAGAACTAATATCTCTTCTCACCATTAAGTGATGAGCAAGGATGTGTTACTACGTGCTTGGAAATGGAGGGCACTTCGAAGCGATGAGAAATTCCAGTGACAGCCCTTACTAAGGCTTTTGGAGAACAGATCACAAAAAGACTTGTGATACGTTTGCCTCACAGAAATCAAAGCTCACTCTCTGCCGCTCTTGTTTTCTGCTTCAGAATCTCTTTGTCTCTCTACTAAAAATACTTCTATTGTTACTTCACACAGACATTACCATCAGCTCTTCCCCACTGTTGGGGAAGGGGAAAGAAAGATATCCTCCAAATAGCTCTCACATCCCAGCCATTCACCTGAAATTTCCCTAATAAAGTTGTAGTGGCACAGCTTGGCCACTGACCAATGGAGGCTGGGGGCTCCGAAGTCACAGAATCATAGAATAGTAGAGTTGGAAGGGGCCTATAAGGCCACAGAGTCCAACCTCTGCAGATGGTAAGTGTTGTAGTTCAAAACATCCGAAGGGCACCAGCTTGGGGAAGACTGCATTAAGACTACCATTAAAGTTTGGGATTTTATGTTTCCCTTTATACCTGACAATGAAGGAACATACCGAGCTAGAACCCTTCTCCCTGATATGTTTGTTCTCTACGGCTGTGATGTGTCATGTTCTCCAATCTTGATCCTTGCTTTGAATAAAGAATAGCTTTATTCAGCAACTCATCATGTGCTACTCCAGGACATTTTAGGCCAGAGAATGTGGCTCTACCAGACTCCTCAGACTTGGAGGGCACCTCTCCTCGCTGGCTCCATGCCATAGGAGGCAGTGGCTGCATGGTTGTCCAGCTGCAAGAGGCAGCTGGACAACCATCTGTCAGTGATGCTTTAGGGTGGATTCCTGCATCGAGCAGGGGGTTGGACTCGATGGCCTTGTAGGCCCCTTTCAACTCTGCTATTCTATGATTCTATGAAATGGGCAATGCCACTTTAAAAAACAGACGGCTTCTCTGAGTGGGTGGGGTTAACAGCCTCTGAAGGCTTCTGCATGTTCATGGGACAACAGCTCTTCTGAATTATGTTCCAGGCCAGCCCATACCTGTCTCAGTGATCTGTCCAGGGTCCTGATAAGCTTGATTTTGCCTCCTGGATGAAGCCTTGCCTCATTGGAGATTATCTGGCTCTTCCAATAAAACAAGTGCACTTGTTTTAAAATGTGTTTTATTCTGTTTTTATTCTATTTTATTTTGTCCACCACTCTGAAATTCTGAACGGGGAGCAGTATATAAATATTGTAAATAAACAAATAAACAAGTGCAACTCTGTTTCTCCTGGGATCTCTAAATTGACCTAGCATAGGACAAGATGTGGGATCCAAGGGGTTGGGTACGCCCTCAGTGTTTGGCTGGCTTGCTTTCAGCTCTATCCATATCAGAAACTGCTTTTAAAATCCCTGTTTAGTTTCAAAAGTGATTTGCTCTATGGAATTGGTAGGTGTTGCTGTTTGAGAAATAAGCCTTAAGCCTACTTTGATATGTGGAGAGCCAGTGCAGAACAGGAGTTAGCATTTCAGACTAGGGTAGCCTTCCCCAATCTGGTGCCCTCCAGATGGTTTGAACTTCAACTCCCTTCAACCCAGCCAGCATGGCCAATGAATGCTGGGACTTGTAATCTAAAACATCTGGAGGGCTCAAGGTTGGGGAAGGTGTAGTGAGTTTGTTAATGAGCAGAAATAATGACTTCACAGAGTTCCAAAATGCTGTTAAGAGATCTGTGTAGTTTCGTACAGTCAGTAGATTTTAACAGGCTTCAGTAAACAAAGGTAGGCCCCATTAGATGGGCCTCTTATAGTTTTCTCACCCTTTTCTCATAGAGTCTTATCTCAACCTGGAGAATATTGGAGGCACTAAAAAGGCAATTAGTTTCCCAAGCTGAGATGCTTTGGGAACTTGCGAGAGGGACCCTCCCCTCCCCCACTGCTGCTTCTGAGAGCGGGGAGAGATGTAGCCTGTCAGCTCCAGGGATGGAGGGAGGCACCTAGCAGAGAAATCTGTAAAATTCCATGTTTCGGTCTTGCTTCAGGGGGCAATGTGCACAATCATCCTGGAGAACTTTTGTGGCTCAAAGGACGGCTTCTGTCTATCACGGGGGCCCTGATAAGACACTCAGCTATGAGAGCATAATTATCATCTTTTTGCACAAGTGGCTTGTTTCATCTAGGTAACCAAAAGAATCTGATTGAAGACTGGGACCTGGCAGAACCAGAACCCAGATCTAATACAGCAGGTTAGACTAGGATTGTTGGTTTTCATTGAGACAATTTCCAGAGGGGAAGTAGTGTTCACATCAAATCAGTGAAGAGTCTAGTAGCACCTTTAAAAGCAAAATTATGGCAAAATTTTCCAAGAACTGGGGAAATCCAGGTTCAAACCCCCACTCAGCTACAAACCTCACCAGGTTTTCCTGGACTAGTCATCATTATCTCTCAGCCTAATGTACCTCAAAAGCAGCTGTGAGGCTTAAGGGGTGGGATGGGGATGACCATGTATGCTACTCTTTTTTAAAAAAAGACCCAATATAAATGTAACAAATAAAGAGGTGTAATGAATAAAACCAGTTGTGCTATTCTTTGAATTCTGGGCTATGTGTAGGAAAAAATATTAATACATTTTTGGAATGAAAGATGATTCCACCATGTGAGTTCCCACCTGAAATCTGAAATGGTACCCAGTCATAGGCTTTCCACCTCATCTGACCAGAGAAAGACAGCCTAGAACAATGCAATGCTTCAGCATTGCCTCTTACAAAGAGATATAGGCCATAGCTAGACCTAAGATTTATCCCTGGATCGTCCAGGGGTCAAACCTGTTCATCTAGATGACACACAGGGGATCCAGTGCTCAGGCAGGGGCGAACCCTGGATGATCCCAGGATAAACCTTAGGTCTAGCTGTGGCCATAGTCTAAGACAACCTTTCCCAACTTGGAACCTTCCAATATTTTAGATTACAACTCCCATCATCACTAACCACCAGTCCAATGGCTGAGGCTGATGGAAGTTATAGTCTGCAACATCTAGAGTGCAGCACATTGTCTAAGGAAATGAAGATGTTTATTAGCCAGGGTAATGGAGAAGGGGTGGAGATAACATCCAGCAGTTAGAAAAATGAAGGCCTGCATTCCAGTATTCCTTTTATTTATTTATTTATTTATTTATTTATTTATGCATATCCATTCAGCCAAAAAAGGCTCTCGTGGCGGCTTACAAAAGTATTTCTTGACAATGTACTGAAATAGGATGCTTTTGGGGGAAATTCACTCCGCTTCATGTTTCTCTATAGGTTTTTTTTAAAAAAATGGGGAATAGTGACCTACTTCAGAAGGTTGTTGCAAGAGCAAACAGAAATGCAATAAAGCACTTTGGAAATCCAGAGTACTATATAAGTGGCCAATAACAACAAGAGCTGCACCACATCTCTTGAGCCCCTTCTTCTTTTATAGGAGTAAAAACAATTTTATACACACCAGTTAAGTCAGTGGACAAATCACTCAGACAGCAAGTGACCATTTAGAAGAATCATTGAGGCACTTTAAAAAAAAGAGGGGGAAAAAGAGCCACAGCTCATAATAACTCATTTCTCTTATTGAGCTGGCATTGCTCTCAATTCCATTTGAAAGAGAGCGTTGCAGTGTGTGTGCAGCTGCAATTGGCAAACCAGATAGCATTTGATTCAGTAATGAGTCAAATTAAGTAGTTTGCTGCCTTCCTTTTGTATGCCCTGACATCTTTTCCATTGTGTAGTAAAAAGAAGACAACCTGCTGCTTTGACATCTTCTTAACAAAGGATTTATTACAAATGGATCCAACATCCAAAGTTATCGGATAGAGTTAACTCTCCTCCTTCGCTCCATTTCCTTTAAAATGCCAAGATTTTATTGCAGGTGGCTGCCACAAAAAGGCCCAGCAGCAAGCATCATTATGTGCTTGCAAAGAAGGACTCAGAGGAGCTGCTAACAAACAAAGCCTTGGTCATGAGTGACCAAAGCTTTACAAAGCCATAGCTGGATCAGACTTAGTCTACAGAGAGCTTCGGCTATTGGGTAGTATAGAAATGCAATAAATAAATAAAATACAGAGATAATTTGTTACATCCTAGTCAGCAATGTCACGGAGGAAATAAATTACCATTACCTGCTTCCAAATTTCCCTGTGCTTTGCTCTCTCCCCTTCTCCCCTTCCTACTCAGCAATATTGACAAACTAAACTAAGCTTTCAACTAATCACTATATAATTTGAAGGGAATTGGGGCAGCGGGGTAGGCATGGCCAACCTACTTGGTGTTTGGGGTGCATGGGGAAAGAGGTAAGCCTGGCTTTACAGAGCTCCTCTTTCTGTTCTCAACCCCAAACATCTGAGCTCCCCTATTTTTCTTTCTACAGACAATTATTATGCATTCAGTAGCCAAGAAGTATAGAAATAAAAGGAGCAATGGTCCAGTGATAAATTGATCCACTTGATCATGTGGAAGTATGGATCCCTGTTAAGCCACAATCATCTTGCTTTGACCTCCAGCTCCTAATGCAGGACAGCTTGTTTTGACCATCAGCTACTGACCAAGAGGATGTTTGGAAGTAGGGGTCAGTTGGTGCCTGATGCAAGTTCATTGACTATGGTGGGTGGGGGTTGAAGGGGAGAGAACCAGAGTACTGTGTGTGACATTCCACTCCAGCCAGCTATTTTTCCCTACAGAAATATGAGAATTTGGAGTACATGGTTGAAACGATAAGATCCTAAGAGTTGGACAATAAGCTACATGTTGCAACATTCCAGTTCAGACTGGAAGTAAAGGAAGACCAAAGCTGAAATAAGGCAAGGAACTTCTGGTCAAAAAAGTAACAGGATGCTTTTAACCACCAGCAGGAGGCCCTTTCCCTCAAATTGCTCCGCTGAGTGAACAAACCTGACCTAGAATTTTTGGTATGGGTCAGAGTACCACATGATACTCTCTGGCTTGTTACTGTAAATATGCATGTTTTATTTATTTAAAATATTTCTTAGCTGCCTTTCAAGCCCACAGTCTTCCCAAGGTGGCTTAGAATAATAATAAAAAACAAACAAACGTAAAATTCATTAACACATTATAAAAGTACCTTAATTTAAACATTTTAAAAGTTAAACCATTTTTAAACAAGTCAGCTGGAATGAAATACATTTTATTTTACTTTATTTATTTATTTATTTACATGCTGGTGTGCAGTTCCCTTCTTTGGCAAGAATTCAGTGTTGTTCCACAACTTTAAGCTACGGTGACCATATGAAAAGGAGGACAGGACTCCTGTATCTTTAACAGTTGCATAGAGAAGGGAATTTCAGCAGGTGTCACTTGTACATATGGAAAACCTGGTGAAATTTCCTCTTCATCACAACAGTTAAAGCTGCAAGAGCTGTACTAGAGTGAGCAGATTTAAAAGAGGGCAGGGCACCTGCAACTTTAACTGTTGTGATGAGGAGGAAATTTCACCAGGTTCTCCATATATACAAATGACACCTGCTGAAATTCCCTTTTCTATACAATTGCTAAAGATACAGGAGCCCTGTCCTATATAGCCACCATACCTTAGTTCCTTTGGCTTTATTTACTTTCCACGGTTGTCTAAAGCAAGGAGGCACTGGGGGAACTGCAAGCTTTAATGACCATTAAAGATACAAGAGCCCTGTCCTCCTTTTCATATTGTCACCCTATTAATTTAAGCTCCACCTAACAATCCCCAGGATCCATTGGACATTTCAACCCCAAGACTACAGTGGCCTGGTTCAGACAACATGCTAAACCAGGCTGCTTAACCACAAAATGGTTAAGGGAATGCATTCCATTAACCATTTTGTGGTTAAGCAGCATGGTTTACCATGTTACCTAAACCAGGCCACTGAGTACGATGAGCAAAAAACCCCTTCAGTTAAGCAGCTCCACAGTGCTCAATACACCACACCCCATCCAAATGGATCTATTAAGAATTTAGTAAAAGTTTCTGTTTAGTTGCTAGTCTACTGAAAGCGAGTGAGCTGCCTTTTAAGGTTATGCCTTGAGGCTTTCTAAACACAATCCTGTAGGGGAGTGAGAAGGAACCTAACATTCTTACTGTTAAGCCTTTTGGGAAAGAAAGAAACTTCTGTCACGCTTACTTATCAGACCAACAACTGCGAAGGAATAAGCTCATTTAGGGATGACACTAACTTGGCATTTCCTTATCTGACTATTAAAATGTCACTTCCAAAGTCGCCACTAAAGAGTCAGGTTTTTTTTTCTTTTTTTTTAAAATGAAACCTGAATTTATTACAGGAAAGTCTGGAGCTACATAAACAGGCAAATCCATTAATCCTAGTGTTAGAGAAAAAGAGGTAAAAGTATTTCTCCTTATGGATACACAATGCACACAAAATAAAGTTATTTACAAAACATTTTCCTTCCAGAATAATTGCATGATGTAGTTCAAAATGAGAGAGAGAGAGACCTTGCTAAGAAAATGCTTCCTGGGAGCATATTTTTATTGTAAGAAAATCCCTTTTGCTTAAATAGATGCTCGAGCAGTTACAAGTGAGCATGATTTTAGCCACACTTAAGTCAGACGTTTTAACATGGAAGCCTTATTAATCCACAGCTCAGACTTACAAAAAAAAGTTGCATGGATGAACAGTAAAAACAAAACTGTCTTGAGCAACTAACTACAAATGATAGGAAGAACTGTCCTCAGGACTTTAGTCTGTTAAAAAAAATGCTTACGTTTCCAACAAGCAATTGGTTTCAGTGGTTATCAATAAACCATTCAATGGAGAACACCTATTCACTAGCTCCCCAACATTTTAAAATTTACATGTGTGTCCCATCCTTTCTGCATGGATCTCGGGAAACTATACACAGGGTTTTCCTCACTACAACTCTTGCACAAAATCAGCCAGTGAGGTTCACATATGAACTGAGATTTTAACACAGATCTCCCTAGTCCAAACCTGCCACTACATCACACTGGTTTTCCTTACTATTAATCTATCTTTAATATAATGTAGATTTCAGTTTAAATATTGGGTAACCGAACAACAAAAGTGAGTGTGGAACTGACCCTAACCTCCGCTTAGTTCCTATAGGTCCCTCTCTCAACGCACTGCCAAGTTGGGCCAAATATACTTATTATTATTTATTTATTTATTTATTTATTTATTTATTTATTTATTTATATAGCACCATCAATGAGAAAAACCCTGAGGGGACAGACAGACAGACTGCAAACAGAGAGGGGAGAGAGCACTCCTTATTTTAGTGACAGTTTTCCTGTCAAAAATAAACTCCCACCATTCCTCTTTCTATGGGGTTGGGATAGAAAGGGCTTAAACCATACCATTTAATTTGGCCCCCTTTCTCCTATCTATCAGCACCATGTACATTGATGGTGCTATTTTTTGTTGTTTATTCGTTCAGTCGCTTCCGACTCTTCGTGACTTAAATAATAATAATAATACTATAGAGCAGTAGTTGTTGTTACTAAACAGAACTTGCCTCCTCATGCTGTGCATGAGTTTTCTTTTGATCACCCATCAACCCACGCACATCTCCATCATAACATTTACCCCAAACCAGTGGTTCATCACCCCTGGCAATCCAATGATAGCACCTGTATATTTTCTGGAAGGAATCCACAGGCAATGCCTTGGCAGCTTGTAGCCAAGATCATTTTTGCATCCACAAATGGAAATGGGTTGGACCTTTGTAGACTCATATAGAGTCAATGGTAGAAAAAATGAAGAAGAAGAAGAAGAAGAAGAAGAAGAAGAAGAAGAAGAAGAAGAAGAAGAAGAAGAAGAAGAGATCATACTGTTAAGGAAAGTGTTGATACAGTGTTATTATTGTTATGTTCCCAGTAAGAAAACATAAGAAAAAGGATGAGTGTGCACATTAAAATACCGTATGTTTGAGTTCAAATTGATTAATTTACTTTTAGCAACTTCCAGAAGCAACCCTTCTCACTAGCTTAATACTTCTGTAAGGCCTCCTAGTGTTGCTAGAAGCGCTCCAGTTTTCTATCCCTGACAGAAGAAAAAATAATCAATCGAACATTGATGATTTTGCAGTACCATTAAAAGAGAGAGCCCAAAGTATATAGATTTCTGCAGCTAAGCATTCTGGACTCTATCTGAAATTTCATATGGAATTGCTGGGCTATTTCTTCCCAATACTTATCTCATTATGTTAGACAACTTGTTAAAAGAAACTAGGAGGAGGGGAGGAACTGTGCATTTTACCATTATCTGAATGCATGGAGAAATTTAATGCTTCATTGGGTTATCACCATTTTCAAAGTGGAATGCTACAAAAATCACATAGATACAATTGTATTTAGAAGGTTTGAGAGGGAACCCCTCCTCCCTGATTTCCTTAAAGGAAGGCCTTCAAAGGCTGTAGTTGCTCAAGACAAAATGCAAAACCATTTCCAAAGGATTTTGTGTGGCAGGGAGAGAATTAATCATTGGTGATCCAGAGACTGACCAATAGGGCTCTGGACCCGACTTCACAGGCCTAAAGGATTCCCTTTTGCTTAAGATAACCATGGGGCTGTCTACACAGCACTGCTTTCACTGCTGATCCCTCCCCAAATGCACAACATCAAAGTTATGAAGCAACAACCACCGTGATCCATGGTCAGGATTGAACGTGGAATCTCCTGCCTCAAAACTTCGCAGTATCGATTACACAGCCATAATGTGCAGCAAATAGCAACTAATGAAAAGGCTCTGAAAGTAATTTTCTGCTGCTGCTGCTCAATTCCGTAGCAGTGAAAAGATGCCTCCACGCACCTACACAGTTTTAAATCAGCAGGCACCCACCCTCTCTCATCTGTGTTCCTTTGTAGCTGTGAATCAACAGTGCCCCCCCGTTACTTACATGCTCATAAAATGAAATGGAGGAGTTACTTCTGAGTAGACATGCAAACATCCACCCTTGTGCCCCCCTCTCTCTCCCTGCGGTGAAAAGGGTGCCTGTAAGTGCATAACTGCACAACCGCAGTAAAGAGTGGAAAGGCAGTGACTGAGCCCATATTCACAACATCACAGTTTCAAAGTAGCAGGGCTGGCTCCCCTCCCCACTCCTGGGCTCACCAATAGAAGCCAATGAGTAACCTGCATAGGCATGCTTAACCCTCTGCTCTCACCCCTCTCCATGCCCTCTATTTCCCTTCTGCCAATCAACAGCCCATGCTTAAGCCAGCTGAGGTCACATGGCCTTCCAAACTGCACTGAATCCTCAGTGATGGGAAAACCTGCCACAAAATGAGTTTAGACCAAAAAAACCCCAAAAACAGGTTTACGGCAAGAAATGCCATGCTAGCTACAGAGAGGAGTGTGCGTCTTTTGGCATGATGAACTTGGCGGGTAGAGTACACCCAGAGTAAAAATTCTGTATAAATATCCCCCACATGTGAAAAGGGAAAGATGTAAGTCTTGGAAATATTATAGATTTAAGGTGCACTCTTTTCTCAAGAGTAGTGGCAACAACCTATTACTGAGGTATCTACTGCAAAACACGTACCAATTTGTTTCTGAAAGAAAACCCACACGCAGGAGAGCAGACTGAAAAATAGTAGACTGGTATCAGTATCATTTGCATAACTGTGAGAATTTCTGAACTCCCACATATTATTTTTTTAAACCCTCAGTGATAAAGCCCATACTTTGCATGTATGTACAAATGTCTCTGGTGCAATTCCTGGCATCTCCACTTAAAAGAGATTCAGGTACTGAGATTTCTGTCTGACACTCCAGAAAGCTGCTGCCATCAAGAGTTGAAAATAATGAGCTAGATGGTTAACGGCGTCATCAAACAGGGACAAATTGTGTTACCTTGCTGTTGCTTCTCCACCCCCGCTTCTGTCCCTCATTACTTCCTCAATCTTCCCAGCTGGGAAAGAGGAAGTAAACAAAGACCACGTGGCCCATTTAGGGGCTGTTTTTATCATGCTGCTTTTTCTGCACACAGCAGGAGCACATTTCATGTTGTTGTTTTAAAAAAGAGATTTTTGGGGGTCTATTTTGTGACGGAAGGAGCAGGAGGTGGACAACAGAGGCCTTAGCTAGACCTAAGGTTTATCCCGGGATTGTCCCTGGGTCATCCCTGTTCAAGTAAATGACATGCAGGATATCCCAGGAGCAGGCAGGGATGACCCCGGAGTGATCCCGGGATAAACCTTAGGTCTAGCTAAGGCCTCAGTCTAAAGGATGTGTGCACATCCTTTAAGTGGGCAGTAGCGAGCATGAAATAAAATGCTTGTCTAATGACGCTCTAATAGTCTGGCTAAGCACCAGGTGAGCTGTATGTGTTCAAGAGGAATGCCAAAAGGGATAAACAAAACCAGTAAGCGCAATATAAACAACTTATATGAACAATAGCCAAATGAATAAAGGTAAAGTAGGCAGCACAATTCCCAAATGCCTGCCTGAAAATGAAACTCTGCAGGATGTCTTGTGTGTGTGTGTGTGTGTGGAGGGGGAAACCACATTGTGGTGAAACCAGAGAAGGTTCAATAACTCTCAGATAATAAAGAACCAATAAGAGATCTTAGTAAACAGGCAAAGGCATTCATAAAAGTACAGCAGGTTCAGGCCAGTTAGATTTTTATAGGGAATAATTACCAGCACCTTGAATTGTGCCCAGGAGCTAAAGGACTTGTACGCGCTCCCTCTGACCAACAGCTGTCAGAAGGCAAGCAATGACATTTTATACTAGCTGCAACTTTTGGACATTTTTCAAGCTATGCCTCATAAAGTGCATTGCAGGAGTCAATCAGCGAAATTACCAAGACCTGTATGACAGTGACAAAGAGGCAAGGCTGGAGTAGCAGATTTAACCAGTAGACAGCATACTTGGCCAGAGCTGTTATCAGGTCTTCCAGGAGCACTCTCAGACTGCAAGTGTGCTCTTTCGGGGAAAGTGTAATCCCATTTAAGATGTGCAAAACCATTTCCCAAATGACACAGACTCCCAATAACCATCATCTCTGCCTTATCTGGATTCAGTCCTACTCTGTTAACCACCCAGTCCATAGTAGTTGAAGAAGGCCCTTACTTCAGGACCTGACAGTATGGAGTTTATCACCTTGCAATTCTACAATTCACATCTCTGGAAGCATCATAGACTCAGAGATATTAAACAAAAACAAGGACAGAAATAGGACATTGTGAGATCCCATAGGGAATCCCACAGGCTAGAATAATAATCACCCAGTACCACTCTTTGAGACTGCTGGGCCAGCTATGTTTGGATAATATGTTAATTCAACAGACACCTGCAAAAATACACGTACCATTGCATCAGTACCGATCATGTCTGTGGGAGTTTGCTTTGGTCCTACGGGTTACTGCTTGAAGGACTGAAAAATAGCCCGTCTTATCCTGTTGGTTTTAATGGTTTACATTCGATTATATTATTTTTACTTTTTAAAGTGTGAGCAACCTGAGCGTGGGGCAGAAATTACATTGAATAAATGAAAAACAAGACACATACAACACATTTGGCTAGTGACCATAGAGAGATATAAGAAATGAACATGTGTGCTCCAGGGCCCAAGCAATTACAACTCATCAATACTATTTTCAAACCTCTGAAAGATTATCAGCTGTACACAGCCTTAGACACAAGACTGACTGGTAGATCTCAGCAAGCCCACGCAGCAATATTTGTTGGGTCACTGAACTAAGGACCATGCAGAGCTGAGCCAAAAAAAGACAAGAGGAAAAGACACCACTGCACAGTAGCTATGGAGCAGCATCACATTGAAATGCAAAAATGTCCAAGGATAGCAGCAGATCACTCAAGGGAACAAACACAATTCGAATCTCATTTTGCTATTTGCTAATGATTTGTCTCTGTTTGCTTCCTTGTAGTTTTCTGTCTCTCCATTTGAATACGAAGATGGAAACACACACGATGCTGCCACCAGAAATCACAGACTCATCTCAAGTCTCCCCCCCCACCCCATGATGTTTAGACAGACTTTACAGTGTTCTCCTGTACCTACCATAGCAGCCAAGCACTGGTGCAAAACACACCTTTAATGACACTCAGGACCCATAAACCTCAGCTGCACATTCAGGTCTATTTCCCTGTTAGATGTAGCAGCAGCACACCTTCAGTTCCCACCCCCCCCTGCCTCATTCTAATGCCATTATCCATTTTCCCAGGGACCCTGCTAAGGTATGCAAGTTTCATAACCACCTGCTGCTTTATTCATGAGAAGGAAATCTGTAAGGTACACAGCTGCTCATTGTTCAGCTAAGAGCTCCGCTCTTTGTGAAATTGAAATCTCTTTTGTGAGATTTTCAAAAAGAAAATTGACTTCCGGGCACATTTAGATTTGATATAAGCAACCATTTGTAATAATGAATTATAGAAGAACTCTGAAAATCAGAAGAACCTGGTTAGTGATGGGCACAACAGCATTAAGAAAGGAAAGAGGGCAAATGTTTCTCTCTCCCTTACACGTGCACACACACACTTTTAAATAAGCATATAGAGACAGCCTGGCACCAGGGATGAAGATTGTTTAAAGATTAAGAAGGGCAAATAAAGGAAAGTTTTGCTGGTTTGTCAAGCAGTCCAGGACATAAACCCTTTGCTGGAGCAGAGGAACCTGGAGATAGGGGTGGATCTAATTCCTAGGAACTTCAAATCAAGTCAGAAAAAAATGTGCTGGTTGTTAGACTTCATTTACTACCTCTGTTCCAGGAGGTGGTATATAACCATCAGGATTAGTAGCCATTGACAGCCTTATCCTGCAAGAATGTGTCCAATCCGCTTTTAAAGCTTTCCAAGCAGGCGGCCATCACTTCATTGTGGCAGCAAATTTCAGAGTTTAATTATGTAGAGTGTAGTTCCTTTTTATCTATCCTGTCACTCACCATTCAGCGTCATGGGATAACCCTGGATTCTACTATTATGAGAGAGGGAGAAAAACTCCTCATCCACTTTCACCATGCATAATTTTTCTCCATATCATTCCTGCCCATTTCCTAACGTAAGGATAAGAGGCCCTTCTGTATCCCATCCAGGGTGGAAAGCACATCTGAATAGGATGAGAGAAGGGATTCTCAGTGGCTTCCCTAGGATCTCTCTCTCTCTCCAGAGAAATGTGATCATTCTGTAGAATCCTGACACTTTCAGAAATCCTATTTTTATCTAGATAAACTAAGCATCTAGACTTTATGGCTGCAAAGCTAAGTCTTGAAAATGTAATTGCAGCTTTCACTCAAAGCTAAGCTTCCTAATAATAATAATAATAATAATAATAATAATAATAATAGGTCACTTCGATGTTCCTATGCTAATATGACTTCTAAAAAAAAAATGGTGCCAGCCCAACTTGTGATGTCCAAGAATGGGCTTGGAGTGCAGAACAAAGAAACAGTTCCAAGAAAAGAGGCTGATTACTGCAGAGGGGAGAGCTGGTACCATGAGGTTATCCACAAAAGGTAAAGCGGAAATATAAAGAGTGGTACAGGGAAAGCATTGAAGTAGAAACTACAAAGTGGTGATATGGGGTCATGTTTAAAAACAAACAAACAGGGGGATGGATGGACAGACACCAAAGCACGGAGGCTTTAGAAGGTGCATGAAAAGTAGCACTACAGGGACCCAGTCTTAAAAAGGCCTTGGATTTGGGGTGGTACAAAGACAGGAGCAGGATACATGGCTTGCTAGTTACCTTTATGGCCAAACTAGCCAGCAAATGTTGATAGTAATTGTCAGAGCATGACTTTAACTTGGTGGGGGAACAGTGAGAGAACATGACAGGGCAGTCTTAAAATCAAGAACTCATTTTGAATTCCATTCTTAATGGGTAATCATTAAGACTATTTTATATGTGCAAGCTGATTTCAGTTTCTAACCAATCTGATTCCCTGAATTGGCTGGATTGAAGTAAAGCGCCAATGATGAAGGAACCACAGAAGACAGTAGAACAGATGTGGTAGAGAATAAGGGAGGACCACATGAGTAAGATGCTCCTTTCTACTTTCTGTATGTGGGAGGGGGAATGAGTAATAAAAATTGTGTATATATGCACACATTTGTTAGAACTGTAAAGATATGAGTGGGTATATACAGAATTTTAATAATTAAAGTCATCCTTCAGTCAGCTCCACATCTTAGAGTACTGAACCATTCCAAAATGCACTATCTGAAGTATATTATTGCCTGATCAGTCAACCCCCTGATCAGCTATCTTTATCCAATCAAAATATTGGGTGGAATACATAATGCAGTTTTCACTAACAGTTATTAAGTTCTACACAAAATAGATTTTAAAAGAGAGACACACAGGCAAAAGGAAAAATTACATTTTGAGAAAAGGACTGGCAATAGATTCTATCATATTTGGTGAGGAAAGGAGGATTATTCCATATTTTTATTCTCTCGGTATTTTAACACTTAATTTTAACTTAAATTTAAATTTTACTGTTTTAACTCTGTATTTTAATCTTATATCAATTTTGCTGCGTGGTTTTATCCTGGTTGTGCTTTTTATACTGTATTTTGTATTTGTGCTTTTAACCTGTTGGTTGTTTTATTATGGTTTTAATTTTTGTGAACCGCCCAGAGAGCTTCGGCTATTGGGTGGTATAAAAATGTAATAAAATAAATAAATAAATAAATAAATAAATAAAATATTGGGTTGTTGTTTTTTTCAAAAGAATAATACACCCACCCCTTACCCAATCCTTTAGTCCACATCTCTTTGGACTTACAAGTTGGGTCAGTCAAGAACAAGAAAACAAAACATACCGTAAGTGTCAAAAGCTGGGACACTGCTTTGTACCTTTACAAGCATTCCAGATGCGCACATAGGGTTGTCTATTTTTTATATCTTGTTGTATATCAAGAGTGCAGTGCAAGTTGCTGCATAAAGACAAGGGCTGTTCCCACATGCAAAGGCAGAAGGGGTGGTGGCATTTGCAGGGGAAAAGCAATGGACAAGAGGGAGCTACTAACTCTTCTCCACGCTCCCTCGTCTACCCAGGGCAATGACTATTTATTTATTTATTGCATTTCTATACCACCCAATAGACGAAACTCTCTGGGTGGTTCACAACAAATTAAACATGTGGAGGATAGCATACCACAACACGTAATGATGGGCACCAACTTGGAAGGCTTTAAAGGAGGATTGGACAAATTCATGGATAAGGCTATCAATGCTTTTTATATTGTATTTTGTATTTGTGTTTTTAGATTGTTGGTTGTTTTTTACGCTTTTCATGACTTTAATTTTTGTGAACCGCCCAGAGAGCTTCGGCTATTGGGCAGTATAAAAATGTAATAAATAAAATAAAATAAATAATAAATGGCTACTAACCCTGATGCCTATACATTGCTGTCATTATCAGTAGCAGTATGGCTCTGAAACGGAATAGCAGTTGCTGAGAATGTGAGTAGGATGGTGCCATTGCATTCATGTCATGATTGTGGGCTTCCCATTGGCATCTGGTTGGCCACTCTGGGGAAAGGACGCTGGACTAGATAAGCTGTTGGCTTGATCCACCACAGCTCTTCTTATGTTCTTATGGTCATGGGCTTCAAATGTAGTTTCAGTTTCTCGTCAGCATTCCATCCTCCATTAATGACATCCCCACAGTGCGCAAACATATGAGAGCACATCAAATGCACTTTCCCCTGTCATGTGCGAAAACATTCTGAAACTGCAATCCTGTTTCCTAACGTACTTAATTCAATGGGATTTAAGAGCATTTAGCAGCATACCGGATTGCTGCCTAATTGATCAAGCCTTCATGCTGACGAAGTTCCACCTGCTGCAAAAGGGCATTTGGTAATTGAAATTAAAGAGGTATTTTCTTCCAGTGCTTTGAATCATTGGCTTAATATGGGCTAGATGACTAATCTTTTCTATCTACTAAGCTCTGTATCTTCCACACACTCTCTTCCACCCACACACTTGATTTAGGAATCGAAAACAGAAGGTCTGATTTCTCCTTTTAATTCCTTCCCCACAGGGTTGCTAAACACTCTTCAGTGAGTTACCACTAGTTTAATGCATCCATACTTTAGCCAGCTGATAGGTTCTCTGACTCTACTCAGAATCATGCCTTCAGCACTATGTACTAAGTACACAGCTCGGAATATTCACTGTAGCCCATCTAAGTCAGAGGTTATATGGGAATCACATGTAAATTATAGAATCCCCCCATACAAAATCTCCCCCCCCTGGTGCAGCATTAATGGGAAGCACTTCTGTGAGGCAAGCCAGGGCTTACTCAAATGAACAGTTAAAAGACAACTTCTTTCTCTCTGCAGGGCTGTCATGCAAGTCCCCAGTCAAAGGCAACTGCACCCTATTCAGGCTGGATGCAGTGGACTGATGGAGACAACCACACTGTTGGACTGTTCTCTTTCTCCCCCTGCCCCCCACCCCTGTAAAGTTGGATGTTGTGTGAAGTGTATGGAGTATTCATTCTATTTATTTAAGAATGGGTAAGGGACAGCTTGGAAACAGAAACCAACTAAATCTGGATTGGACAAAGTTTTCTTGATATAAGCAGAGTGGGAATGAGATCAGACCTTTCTGTCCTGCACCTCCACCCACTGGGAGTGACTATCCTACCAGACATTCATGTGAGGGGTTAACATATAACTAGTACACATGCATAACGTCCAATATGTGTAGTCCTGAAAAGCATGATAGGATTACTCCATATACTTCGGGAAATAAACTGATTTGGGCCTATGCATGTTGGATTTTTCATCCATATGCCCTATTCAAACTTCAGATGGCAATGGCATAGATGGCCAGCAGGAATTTGGGTCAGGATGGCATGCTCGCTCTTCCACCACACACTGGGGGCATGTCTACACCAGGGGAGGGGAGGGGGAGGATCTCACAATATGCTGATCGCAAGATCCTCCCCCTCAGTCCACATAGGCCGCGTGACATCCCGGGCATCGCGCCGGCCATTTTTTTTTTTTTTTTACAGACAGAAGAGCTGGAGTACACTCACGCTCCAGCGAAAATTAAAAGGTAAAAATAATTTTAAAAGCCCCGACACTGCTCCCCTCCCCACCCCAGATGGGCACAAAGCGCCTGAAGAGCTCTTTTTCGGTGTTAAACTAGACAAGATGTTGGGAGGTCTGATGATGGATCTGCTGTTGTTTTGTGTTGTTGTTGTTTAAGTAAAAAAGAGCAGCCTGGGGGATTGGTTTGGGACTGCCGTGCTGGGTAGTTTAACTCCCCCCCACACAGAGATCTTCTGACATCTTGCCTAGTCTAGTTCTCAGTTAGTTCGCTGTATGCTGGGTAACAGGGAGTATGCCTCCAGCTAACTTTTCTTCTCATTAATACATTTTCCCCCCTGGAACTAGTCAATGGCAATCTCTTTCACTATTCATGTAACCAGAAGCAAAACAACCCACTAGTGGATATGAATACTTCAAATACATACATGTGCTGTCTTGCACGTTCAATGGGCTTTTAAATGAACTAAGAGAGCAATGATGATTCAACCACTGCTGGGAAAGTCTTTGAAGTGGATGCCTGCAGATTCTACTTTTAAAATTTCCTGAGTTAGCAAATACTGGCTTGCAGAAGTTTTAAAAATGGTAAACACCATTTTTAATTCTGCATTACTCCCAAGTAACTTTAGCCAATTCAACATGACTGCAATTGTGCGACTGAGTAGAATGTAGCCCGCGTTACATCCAGGAAGGTGCAACTAAAGTTCATAAAAGTCCCAGATGATGGAAGTTGAAACACTGAAATGAAGGGCAGCCCATCTTTGCTTAAAATGATAACACAGTAATAAAAAAGGACAGTGAAATTATAGTGAAAAGCTTTTTGTTTTACTGCAGAAGAACTTCTAAGTGTAAATGTGCTAGTGGCATAATATAAGTGCTCCCCAAAGAATTCATAAAAGTGTTAACTTCTGTTGTGAATATATTATAAGCTGTGCGGTTTAACTAAGCATGTAAAACCAGTCTGAAAGAAACCCAAATCCCCTAATTCACATCAAAGATTAGCTCTTGAATAAGGAAGACGTCCTCATTCTACTTCTTTTAAAGTCTTCCATTGGTCATATCATTTGGTACTACTAGCTCTTTATATCCCACAATGGCTGGATACTGACACTTGGTTAGACCTATTTGCCTTTTTTAAAATGATTAATATCCTGAATATTTCACTCTGAGCCAAAGAAACAAGTCCAGTTCACAGGTATTATTGGTTATTCAGCTGTTAGCCCCCAGACCTTGTCCATTCATGCCCTGAACATGCCAATGCCCCTTCTCTCTCTCTCTCTCATGGTCACTGCTCCTCACATTCACACATCGACCCGAAGGCTTGTAAAGGGGGACCTGTACTCATAAAGCATGATGTACATAGGTTATTGATCCCCTGAATTCCCAACAGTGTGCAGCACTTACACATGAGAGCTGTATGCACAGAGGCACTACTTTCCAGACCTTTCACTCTACGCTCTAAGCTCAAGATCAAGTAGGTTGTATAATTTTGGGGGAGGGGCCAAAGCACTACCCTGCACCCTTCTCCACATGTTCACTTTGTAATATATAGGAATAGCCAAGGGTGCACTCTCTCCAGCTACCAGAGGGGGCAATAAGGAGCACTATACGCAGTGGGAAAGAAAGTACTGGAAGGCTGAATAAAGAGGTTGTTGTTGGACAAGATGGTGTCGGCCAGTTTATGAGAGACCAGGCATAGAACACACTGCACGCGTGAAGGAAATCGGAATGGGGCAATAGGCTTAGCTGAGCAATACATTAAGCATCAGAGGAAAGCAAGGGATGTTGCAGCCTCAGGGCATTTGCAGCCCCATTTCCAAAGCATGCAAGAGTTGCATTGCTGGCAATTGTTTAGCTGGGCCATGGAGGTGCTTTTAAATGCTAGAAAAATTGAGGGTGACTGCCTTACAAGCACCTCTAAATGCAATTTGTAAGAACTACTTACTCCTCCAAGTTTTGAGAACTCCACCCCCTACACACCTCTGTTGGATTTTTCTTTAAACATGCCCTTCTTTACAAGAAAAGTGGGGGATATTTAAAATTCCTGGGGAATGCCAGGATAAAGTAAGGCCTTTACAAAAAGCCTACTGCTTACTGAAAAAAGACACACTTATGAGAATATAAGAAGAGCTAATGCTGGATCAGACCAAGGGTCCACGTAGTCCAGCATTCTGTTCACACAGTGGCCAACCAGCGACCCACAAGCAGTGCAACAGTATCTTCCACCCATGTTCCCCAGCAACTGGTATATATAGGCTTAGTGCCTCTGATACTGGAGGTAGCACATAGGCATTGATAGGCTTCTCCAGGAATTTATCCAACCCCCTTTTAAAGCCATCCAAATTGGTGGCCATCGCCACATCCTGTGGTAATAAATTGCATAGTTTAACTATGCACTATGTTATATTTCTAACCTGTGCTTAGGAAAAGTAGATATGGAGGGTACAGTTACAAAAACATCCCCGTCGAAAGAATTTAACACCATCATTTCCAATATGGCAAAGAAGATCAACAGACCTATGGAAAGATATTCCTCTTTGCCTATGGGTTCCAGGGATGGGGACTTCTATGCTCCAATAGGTTCTGCTCTCAGGTCAGCATTAGGGTAATAAAGAACAAAGAATGAAAATGCAGCAAAAGCAATGCAGCCTACTCAGACTCCAGCATGCTCCAGCACATACACAGATTGGAACAAACCACAGCTACACCCAGTGAGACTGAACCATACCAGTCAAGCATCAGAGGTGGAAACGGACTGTTCTATTACATAGCCATTAAGATGAATTCAATATACCACAGATATCAAGGCCAGGGTCTTGGGGAAAGCAGGGTGCACAATTACAAGCAGAAAGTGTTGTGTGAACAATTGAACTTGTGTGGACTCCATATATAAATTCAAGTGAATGCATATGAATGCACAGGATGGGGTCTAATGCCATAATTCTTTTCCCCCCTTCTGTGGGCCAGCTTTCATCCATCCTGGATATGTCATGACAACAGGGCTGCAGTTTCTGACCTTTCAGCTTGCGATTCTGCTCCTCAGTTACTTTCCATGACTGAATGGTAGTATCTCTACTAAAGCCCATACTTTCTTGTTTATGTAACCCCATTTTCCAGTAAAAAACAACAACAGGCATTTGAGCCAACAGTAATAAAAAAATCAGGAGAACAAATAAATAACCCAATTAAAAACACAACACAACAATAAAAGAAATGAAAAGAGCACCGAACCCAACAAAACCCGCTTCAGCAACAGATCAACTTATATGCCAAAGTCCTGCTTGAATAAAAAGTTATTTGCCTGTCTTTCTTCCAAACTTCCTGTCCTTCCAAACTTTATTTATGCCTTGGAGCCTTTGGAATGAGACACCACTTGCAGAGTTGAACATCCCAGTTTAAGCTACTGCTCCAAAGCATTTTGAAAAGCCTTCAAAAGATTTTTATGTATTTATTTATATTTATTTATTATTTATTTTATTTATTTATTACATTTATATACCGCCCCACAGCCGAAGCTCTCTGGGCGGTTTACAACAGTTAAAAATGGTAAACATTAAAAAGTATACAAAATTTAAAAACCATCAAAAACATAAAAGCAGTATAAAAACAACAGTATCCATTTAAAAACAACAATATAAGGCTGCAAAGACTAACATCTACACTGAAGTAAATTAACAGTGAGTGGGTAGAACTCCGCTAGAGTAGGTGAAGGTAATTCAGATGCTTTGAAAAGAATAGGGCAGAATGTGACTATAAGTTTAAACCAATTGGAGCTGTAGATATGAGCTACCAACATAGTTCAAAAGTAGCATATAAGCTATTCATCTTAGGACTCTTACAGTCTTTCATCACGTTTGAAAAGCTCTGCACAAACAATCCTAAACCTTATCGAGATTTAATTCACACAAATACTCCCAGCAGCGTTCGACTGAGTAGCAGCATATTTTTTTAAAAAAATAAATACTGACTTGTGTGAGCAGGATTACACATTCAAGCAAGAAGCAGTCGTTAGAAAATGAGCACACGCACCACAGATGTTAGCTCTTCAGAACTAATGGAAACATATGTAGATTTCACCACAGAAAGCTCTCATTGTAGAACAGCACATAGCTTTGATAGGAAAGCTTTCATCCTAGGATGGGACAAGCATGTTGTCAAGAGCTGTTGAAAAACACCATAACTAAATAGTTATTGAAACAGTGAGATGATTTATCTGCTTCTAATTCAGGGGAATGAAAGATGGGAGTATGGTACAGCTAAAAGGGAGTTAGCAACAGCACAGAGTAAGGTGTGTGTAAGGTATAAATGTCTGGCAGGAATGAGAGTACTAGAAGAAACATTCTTAACTGTTGTTCCACCCACCATGATGTACAACATTGTCATCTTTTTGGCACCAAGTTAACGTCTTCCTCTACTCCCAGGCATTTGACGGCATATGAAAGGGTTTTTAATAGGTCCTGGGATTTCTTATTGCTGTTAGAAATGTCTTTCTCTCTCTCTCTCTCTCTCTCTCTCTCTCTGTAGTATGAAAGTAGTTTTTTTTATTATTATATTCTGTTACTGTCTTGTATTCTTAAGGTTTTCTTCTCTGCATATTGCCCAGAGAGCTTTGGCTATTGGGCAGTATAGAAATGAATAAAATAAATCTTGTCACACTGAGCAACTTTGAAATTTGCTACATGTCTATTTCCATGAGCAGAAAAGTATATTTTAGAGACCACCATCACCTAGAAATGAAGACAGCCTTGGAAAATAAGGCATTTGCCTGGTGCCAAAAGGCAACCAAGTAGGAGCCAACCGAGACCTCCTGGAGAGGCCATTCCAAAGGCAGGGTGCAACAACCAGGGAGGCCCTTTCTCCATTTGCCACCTACCTAACAAAAATGTATCTTGCCTCCTTTTCTAATCTGGTACCCTCCACAGAGGAGGGCCAGGATCTCTTCTCGATCCTCCCAGAGTGCAGGACACGGAATAATGGACTCAAGTTAAAGGAAGCCAGATTCCAGCTGGACATCAGGAAAAACTTTGACTGTTAGAGCAGTGTGACAATGGAATCAGTTACCTAGGGAGGTTGTGGGCTCTCCCACACTAGAGGCCTTCAAGAGGCAGCTGGACAAGCATCTGTCGGGGATGCTTTAGGGTGGATTCCTGCATTGAGCAGGGGGTTGGACTTGATGGCCTTGTAGGCCCCTTCCAACTCTGCTATTCTATGATTCTATGCTAGATGGGAATTATACAAGATGTATTATTATTATTATTATTATTATTATTATTATTATTATTTCCTGCTTTTTCCCCTCCAAGGAACCCAAGGCGGCATACATAATCCTCCTCCTCTCCATTTTATCCTCACAACAACAGCCAGCCCTGTGAGGTAGGATGGGCTGAGAGTCTGTGACTGGCCCAAAGTCACCCAGTGGGCTTCCATGGCCAAGTGGGGACTAGAACCTGGATCTCCCGACTCCCAGTCCAATACCTTAGCCACTACACCACACTGGCTCTCCGTAGTCCAACATATGTGGAAGGCGCCAAGTTGGGGGAAGACTGGTATACCGTTAAGATTCCTGTGGAAGATGATTACCTTTTAGCTGACTGTACAAGTTGCTGGAGTTGCAATTCAGTCACGCCATCATTGGAGTTAACTACAAATAGGAGGAAGTCTTGGAGACTGGGTTTTAGATTTACACCTCAGATCCATTTCATAGTGTCAAGACCTCTGTGTTTCTCTAATTTCCCATACCTGCTGTGGCATTCTAGGAGCTCTCCTTGCTCCCCTACCCCACCAGTACCAGTTGTGCATTCTCCTCATTGTCCAATAATGCTTCCTGCACAGTGATGACAGGCTAGGTGGTGGGGCGTCCAGGGAATTGTCTCCAAAGTCCAGGCAAAGATATTTTTATTCAAGCAGGCCTTTTGCATGTAAGCTGGTCTGTTGGGTTGGGTGCTGTTTTATCTTCTATTATTGCAGTTTTTTAAATTGGTTTTTTAATGTATTTGTTTTATTGTTTTAATCAGGTTTTTATTTTATATTTTCAATTAGTTCCTATGATTGTAAGCCACCCTGAGTACCATTTTCTTAGTAGAAAGGTAGAATACAAATCAAATTAAAAAAAAAAATCCGCCATCGATGCCTGTAAATTGCACAAAGTGGGGCAACATAATCTAAAGTTTGGATAATTTTTTCTAGACAACCAATGGTCATCCAGGAAATTAACCTTTTCACTCATGATTAATTCCAGAGAAGACTTGAGCAGGTCTGCCCATGGCTAGTTAACTCCCAGCTCATACAATACACTGTCTGTCCATTTTATAGAGGCATGATACTGAAGGGCAAAGTAATGAAATTGGAAAGTGCTAAAACCCATGTCTTTCTCCTTTGCTCTTGATTTCTTCGTTTCAGCCCATTTCATACAATCTCATTTACTGAAGTGGTCTGAAGGACACCAAAGATGGATGAGTAAGAGTAGTTTCTAATGTTGGGTTACTGCAACAGAGGACACATCTACACTATAAATTTAAAAAGAGCTCTGTCATGGCTACCTGAAAATGGAGCTTGTTTCTGCTACCCTGGCCTGATGCCTTCTTCACCTACCACCCTCTGGGTGGTCATTTGGGGGGTGGCTGCGAGGCCTTGGATGTTGATGCCACTGATGACAGCTATGAATTCAATGGAGTGTGAGTGTGAAGGGCTGGTGGGGAGAGGGCAAACCTATAATATGGTAGACACCACAGACTCTTTAATCTTTAAACACATTTGCCCTCTTCACTGCTTCCTCATAAAATGTGTTGTCGAATAAATCTGCTATGATCTAATTGCCTATTAAAGCAGTATCACTGCCAAAGCTGGGAAAACCACCACCACAATACAACTTTTTAAAGAGAGCAGAAGTTTAGTGGAGTAACCTTAGCTAATCCAAGAGCTGTTGAAGTCACAGCCAGGCCTGTCATTGGAGACAGAGTGTGGAGTCACCTCAGTGTCATGCCCCTGCTAGAGGAATCCTCCTCAGAGGAGGAAGCAGAGCCCCCAGAAACCGGGGAGATACCACATCAAGTACTGGCACCAAACCAGGAGGAGCCTGAGCCTTCAGGGGAGACGACTCCACATCCTCCCGTGACATGGGGAAGGGACTCCAGGACAGGTTTTTCCCCCAGCAAGCTCTCACTGCTGGCTTTTATTCACAAAGGCTGCTGAACCCCACCCAGGCTCAGCTGCTGTCCATCAGAGCTCTCTGGCCACAGCTCTACTCAGGAGGAGTTGCTTTCTCCCAAGGAGACCATTTTTGCAACCGAGCACTCCTTCTCTACTGGTTTGTCGCTTGAGGCAACAGCGCTCCCGGGGGTCAGCGGGTTGCTCACCCTCTGCTCCAGAGTCAGAGTCTCCTCCCCCTTCTTCTTTCACTACACTAGAATCTAAAAAAAACCTCGATGTCAGCTGACATCCATGACAAGGTATAAGGAATTAACTGTTTTGATGGGCAAAGTCTTTGGTCAGAACAGGCTGTGCCTCTTGAATATGGAGCATAGTGGCACAGTATATATAAAAGTATACTCTTAGCATAGTAGCTAAGAGACTGTGCTGTGAACTAGGCTAGGGTGTCTCCAGTTCAAATGTTGCTTCTGTTATGAACTCAGTAGGTAAGGTCATGCAATACCAAAAGAGAGGGGTGGGGGCAAAAGAGGTCTCAGATTTGTGCATGCTCAGTTTAGAAATAATTATTATGATTTAATAGAACTACAATAGGGGAAGCCTGTGACCATGTGATCAGTCGGGTGTCCAGGTGCTAAGCGTTGATGGCAATTTCAAGGATGCCCTTCTCTTTTCTTATTGTTCTTTATCTTTAAGGCAGACTTATTATTATTATTATTTATTTATTTATTTATATAGCACCATCAATGTACATGGTGCTGTACAGAGTAAAACAGTAAATCGCAAGACCCTGCCGCATAGGCTTACAATCTAATAAAATCAAAGTAAAGCAATAAGGAGGGGAAGAGAATGCAAACAAGCACTGGGTAGGGTAAACAGGCACAGGGTAGGGTAGAACTAACAGTATAAAGTCCAAGCAACTTGCCTGTTGAACTACAATTCCCAGAATCCCCAGCCAGCCTAACCAATGGGTGTGCTGGCTGGGGAAGATCGCAGTTGTGTTCCAACAATAGTTTGGGAGAAGCTGGCCTAAGCTTGGTCTTAGAGGCACAGTTAGTAATTATCCATGTTTTTAGGTGGTGGTGGTGGTGGTGAGGGGGAAGAGGCAAAATACCTGTTGTAAAATGTATGACAAATTATTTCACCTCGCCTGCACCCATTTGTGAACTTGCAAGTTAAGTACCCCATCAATAGCTAGGCAAGATGAAGTACGCTCATCTCTTCACATCTTGACAAAGCAAATCGCTTTCATGAGTCCATTTCAGGAATCAAAATATGCAAGGCAAATTAAGAGTGATTAAAAAAAATCACATTCCAAGCTTTCATGGTTCCCAGGTGTGGGGCCCCAATTTGCTACACAGCAATTTTCATTTTTCTTTCTTTCTTTCTTTCTGAAAGCCCACACCTGCCAAATATGTTGGCATCTACCAAAGCTAGGATATGAATTTCCCCGCGAAGCAAGTTCTTCCAGATAATTGAGTGAAGGCGGAGCTCATAAATGTAGATTTCTGGGTTTTTTAAAAAATAATAATCTGGGGGAGTTATTTTTATCTGTATCTCCAGCTGAAAATGGCTAGGAAAAGATACTTTTTGAAAGTCTACATTTCCAAGCATATAATTATTACAGCCTTGAACATTATGCACATGTGTGCACACAGCTAGTAAGGAAAGCAACACTATTCTTATTAAGATGGGGGTGGATTTAATGCATTTTGGCAAGAAGCTCTTGCATTGACTCGTGTGTGTGTGTGTGTGTGTGTGTAAAATTCTGTTCCAATTAAGTAGGCAGAAAGGATGCTCTTTCTTTGTGAAAGAGCCAGTATGTAGAAACAGGCTTTCTTCTGGGGGATCTAGGATTAAGTTCCCTATAACTGCTGGGCAAATCTCTCTCTCTCTCTCTCTCTCTCTCTCTCTGCCTGTCTCATACTTAGTTCCCTATCAGTAAAATAGGAATAACAATGACAAAAGGTTGTTGTGAGGGTGAACACAGACTCCAAAGCACTTCGCAATACTTTTCTTAAAGCACCAGGATTCTGTGGCTATATATATATACATATATATGAGAAACATATTAGGAAAGGAAATTAGAACAAGCAACACAGGTGCCAACTCCACCCTTGTAGGCATACAGACACTAGCATTAACTCCTCCTGATGCAGGACTCCCGCTCACAACCGAGGGCAGTTTTGTGTACCAGTTCAGAACCAGGACCTGAATTAACCCTACAAAAAAAAAAAATTAAGTCATGCAAAAATGGGAAATATTACTAGAAATATTGCTAGATTAAACACTATGGGAGGTCCTAATTTTAGGATCATCTCCTCCTCTGACTCACACTTCCGAACAATTGTCTTCCCAGCCTGAGCAAGGAAAGAAGGAGGCATCCTTTGTGTGAGAGGCCATAGCTCAGAGAGGGAGAACACTTGCTCTGCATGCAAAAGGCCCCCAATTTGATCCCTGGCTTCTCCAGATAGGGCAAGGAAAGAATGTTGCCCGAAACCCTGGAGCGTCGCTGCCAGCAACCTGCGTGTTTTTCGTTCACTGTGATACAAAGCACACAGTCCTTCGCCTCATGCTGGATGGATTTACATCATCTGAAGTCCTCCTTAACTGGACATTTGAATGCTGCTCTCCTGCTATGCGATGAAAGAACTACCTCTGTAAACTAGAAGAAGCCCCAAAGACATAGGATAGTCACATGATCTAAACAGAGGTGACCATTAGGTAATTTCAGGGCATTACGGGGCCCAATATATAGAAACTTAGCTATCATATTTTTTTATTAATTATTTTCTATGCTGCCCTTCAATTTCAGGGTGGTTTATAATGAAAAAGCATAACAGCGTAAAAAAATACCAATCAAAACAGCACTTAAAAGCAGGGTAAAAAAAGGCTAAAATCTAAGAGTAATTTAAAAGACTTTTCAAAAGCTGGGGTGTGGGGGAGGCCTTCCCCTAGCACTGAAAAGGTGTAACAGAGTTAAACACCAGTTGGGCCCTGTAGGGTGAGAGTCCTGGGAATGGGCACCATAGTTGGAAACACCTCTCTGGCTGCCACCCACTTCACTTCGAAGGGTAGGGCATCTGGAGGAAGGTGTCATCAGAGGACCGCTGTGTTCCGGCAAGGGCAGACCTAGCATTAGGCAGAGTGAAGTAACCACCCCAGGCAGTTGATTTCGGATGTCATGAAAGAGTGGTTCAGTGGCAGAGGACTTGCCTTGCATGCAGAAGGTCCCAGGTCCAACCCTGGCATCTCCATATAGGGCTAGGAAAGAACAGTGCCTGAAACCCTGGAAAGCCACTGCCAGTCAGTGTTGACAATATTGGGCTAGATGGACAAGGGGTCTGATTCACTGGGCCTGTTCAGACAACACGCTAAGCCGTGCTTACTTAGGCCACTAACCCTTTTGCAGGCAATGGTTAGTGAGTGTGTTTAAATCATGGTTAGGTAGCCACCATGGTTACGAATGGTTCACGCAACACGCTAAGCCATAATGTTTAGCTCAAAATACTTAACCACCGTGGCTTAGTGTGTCATCTGAAAGGTATAAGGCAACTTTCTATGCTCTTGTGGCAAAAAGAAAAGAAAAGATAGTTATTTAATGTATTTACTGTATTTGTTGTCCTTGAAAGAAGCAGCTTGTGGGATTTTGGTATCAAAGTAACTTGACTGGCCTTCAATATTGTGCACCTTCACTTGGTGTGTTTCACTTGGTCAGGCAGCAACAAGACTTGACCTGGCCCTGGACATACCAGCGTGGGGAACAGGCTTTCCTTCAGTAACTCTCTCTGGCTAAGGCAGCTTCTTTCACAAAAATAAAATGAAAGGAAAACCTTGGACACACTTATAAACAGAAGATGTGGCTGTATTGCTGAACTAAACAATTTCTATTAGAAAGTGGAGTTTAAAAATCTAGCAAAGGCTCAGGGTTGTAAGCCCCAAGGATGGCCTCCGGGAAATGCACTCACGATTTCGGTTCCTCATTTGTTTCCAGTTATTATCCATATTTCACAAAACAAATGCGAAGTGTTTTCATACTCCGAAGCTCTATAGATAACAGTTTGCTTTTGCATTTGACAATTGCGCTCACAATCCTCAGTGGCATCACTAAGATTAGAAATATGCTTAAGTGCCTGCAGGACTACAAAATTATTCATGACTTTTTCCAATGGAGATGTTATCATCAGACTGACACAAGGAAACCCATTCCTTCCCATTTTGTTAAAAGTCAAAACATGCAAACATAGCAGCACTTTATCGTCCCCGAAATTGCATTCCCTGCCTATAAGGCTGTGTTGTAAAGAAGCCAAAAAGTGGACCTTTTCACTTCTGAAAGGTGCACTTGCCTCTATTGAAAGAAAAGTGCAAGGAAGGACATTGCCATTTATGACTGAACTCCTGGCCCTGACAAAAATAGTTCCATTAGTCATGCTAAGCACAGTCAATAGGGTTAATTACAGTGGCCTTTGTATGAGATCTTCATCAGATGTTTGACTTAGCAAGCGGGATGTAAGAGTTTGAAAGCAGTATAATCAGAATGGCCCTTGCACACACTCTTTAACTCCCCCGCCCCTGCTAAAAAAAAATGGGTGGGAAGGGGGAAAATACATACAACTTGATTTTCAAAACTCGGAAAAATAATACCTTTCATTTTTTCCTCTACCTTCAGTTGTCCCAATAATAACCATGTTTATTAGGGCTTTGTAAGCCTTGCATTTGGATATCCAAAGCCTTGGCAGTGATGTTATGCCAAGGCCCCCATTTAGTGCACAGCCCTAGCGGGGACAGTGCCTACAACTCCCAGCATGGGAGCCTCGCTGTCCTGTTCAACTGCAGGTAACTCTCAGGGGATGCATGCGGTTGCGTGGTGCTCAGGGAATGTCCGGTGCCCCTTCCAGTGACTTGCCTGTCCGGGATCACGCAGCCGGCCGGTGATCATGCCAGCGTGCAGGAGATTGTAACAGCAAAGCCGCGAGTGCCTGCCATTCCTGGGCCCTGGTAAGTCCATCCCTCCCAGGCAGTGGATGATGGGAGCTTTAAGCTCTTTCCCTGCTAGGGCTGTGCCAGAAACGGCGGCTTCGGTATAACATGGCCAAGACTTCAGATATCCAAATCCAAATCCAAGGCTTGCACAGCCCTAATTTTTATAGCACTTTCTAGTGAGTTCAAAGTGCTTCACCGATACTATCTCTGTAATGGTAACCCTGATCCAGCATGGCTATTCCTTATGTTCTTCTGAAAAGTTGACTACTAGTGGATCCAACTGTTATCAAGGCACCAAGCATTCTACTATCCACTAAGACACTGTAGGAATCAATAGAAAATTTGCATTAGAAAAATATGAAGTTTTACTGTCACCTTTCCCTCCTTCTTAACATGCAGCCCAGCCTTCCCCAAACTGATGCCTTCCAAATATTTTAGACTACAACTCCCAGCATTCCTGGCTACTGACCATGCTGGCTGGGGCTGACGGGAGTAGAAATTCAAAATATCTGAAGGGCACCCAGGTTGGGGAAGGCTGATGTAGCCCAAATAATAATAATAATAATAATAATAATAATAATAATAACCCGCCTCTCCATTTTGAATGAGGTGGGGAACAACAGCAAGTATAAAATACATAAAATACTGATTAAAAACATAGTATACATTTTTAAAACTTCCTAAAAAACATCCTAAAAGCATCCTAAAGTTCCACTGGATAGACCTGCCGGAAGAGATCAGTCTCTATAGCTTTCTTAAATGCTAAAAGACTGTTAAGCTATTTATTTATTTATTGCACTTATATACCGCTCCCATAGCCAGGGCTCTCTGGGCGGTTTACAGAAATTCTAAAATTGAGATAAAAACGAGTATACAAAATTTAAAATTCTAAAACACAGAATATACACACATAAAGCATTAAAAACCATTTAAAAAAACCCTAAACATGTGGGTGATTAAGATGTGCCGAATCTCCTCCAGCATTCTATGCATATTTACTCAAAAGTCACTTTAAATCCAGTAGGACGTATTCCCAAGTGTACAGCCATAATAGGAGAAAGGTACGGAATGTGCATGGAGGTGCACATGCTGCTGATTTGCAAGAATCTGGGATATAGTTCATCACTATGAGGCATTACTAGAACCTAAGAAGAACTATGCTGGATCACACTAAGGTTCATCTTGACAAGGCTTCTGTTCATACAGTGGCCAACCAGCTGCCCGCATCCTGCCAACAAGCAGGACATGAGTGCAACAGCACCCTCCTGCTCATGTTCCCCAGCAACTGGTGTACATAGGCACACTGCCTCTGATACTGGAGGTAGCATATAGACATCAGGACTAGAAGCCATCCATAGTCTTATCTTCTATGAAGTTGTCCAATTCCTTTTTAAATGTATCCAAATTTGTGGCCATTAATACATCTTGTGGAAGTGAATTCCACAGTTAAACTATATGCTGTGTAAAGAAGCACTTCTATTTACCTGTCCAGAATCTCCCACCAATCAACTTCATGGGGTGACCCTGGATTTTAGAATTATGAGAAAGATGTCTCCCGATCCATTTCCTCCATGCCATGCACAATTTTGTACACCTCTATCATGTCTCCCCTTACTTGACTTTTTTCTAAGCTAAACAATCCCAGGTGTTCTAACCTTTCCTCAAAGGGGAGTTGCTCAAGCCCCTTGGTCATTTTGGTCACTTTTTACTAACCAAAGTAGTAACAAGTAATTAGCTCCTTGTCTCCAGTTTAGTATCTTAACTTATCTTAAAGTCAATCGTTTTCAAAGGCTCTGCAGCCAGACTGTTCTATTTTCCAAGGCTAGTTTACCTCTGCAGTAATTCTGGGTAGTTCTTTCTTAGCGCAACATTCCTTTTTAACTACACCTAGGTTTCATGACTTTTGCATAACATCCCATTACACAATATACATTTGCTCAGTTCCTCATTCATGATAACTGTCCTTCTCTGTCAACTGTAGCAAACCTGCACAGTCAAATGTGTATCCCTCTGTTTGCTGAGGTGCAGAAAATCTTCAAGATGGGGAAGGAGAACTACTTCATTACAGAATGGCAAAAATCAATGGGTGTGAATTCTGAAGAAGAGATGGTGGCCCCATTCAGAAGACACCTTAAACCATGGCTTTAGCCATGGTGGTTAAGCCAGAAAGCCAGGCTGTGTTCAGAAGAACCTTTAAACCACGGCTTTAACCACGCTGAATAAAGCAAAAAGCCTTATTCACAATGGTTAAAGCTGTGGTTTAAGGTGTCTTCTGAACACAGCCTGGCTTTCTGGCTTAACCACCATGGTTTAAGGTGTCTTCTGATCAGGCCCTATATCAGTTTTGAAAAAAACATATGCAGATGTGCAGAAAGAGCTTAACATCTTTTAGAAGGCTGTTAGAGAAAAACTATGTTAGAGATGACTTTTTGTGTGTGTGTGTGTAAAACGTCCCAGTTGATGTTTCTGTACTCTCTACTCTTCTACCCCGTCCCAGAACATCATTAGCATTTGAAGCATCCCAGTAAAGTTGTTATGTCTGTAAGGTAATAACTTTAACACTTAACATCCCCAAGCATGCAGATCTTAGTATTCTGATTGCAGAAGAGCCCTAGAGACAAACAAGACACAGTATGTTTTAAATCTAAATATGCCACTATCGCATAGAAATCAGGAGGCGAACATCTGATTTTAACAGCAAACGTATGTGGGTAGTGAGCTGCCCTCCTGCTGAGTAGCGAGGCAACAGAAACTCACTGTGCAATCCACAACCTCTTTATTCGGCTAATAGCACCTCTTCACCTCCGAAGCAACTACAAAAGCTAAGATTCGTCCTCTAGGCCGAATTAGCAAAGTAAACCTTTTTGTAAGAGAGCTACTGAACCAAAGCAGTTGCCTTTCAACTCAGGCTGGGTTTCCCACCAAGCTCGGCTGGCTTTTTCTGAGCTCCTGCCTTTGGGGAGGATCCTCCTGATAAAACTTCTGACAGGCAGGCAACCTGGTGTGACCCCTCCCTCCTCTCAACTCTGCCCTCTTAACTCAGCAGTGAGCTCTGGCATCTGTCAATCCTGAAGCTCCCTCCAACCAAGCCTGGGTTCCCATTCGGAGGGGGAAAGATGGTCTTTGAGCCTGGCCCTCTTCATTGATAAACCACTGAGAAGGCTCTTTGCTCACTCCTGGGAGTCTTGGGGAATTTCCTCCCCTGCTCCCTGTCTCTGTTGGGCTTCTTCTAACTCCATATCTGAATCTGAATCAGAGTCAGAAACCTAAACAGAGGCCCTGGGCTCAATCTTGACAGTAGCGTACTAAACCCTTCCGCTGACCACAGCATACTTCCCCACGGTCTGAGTCCCCAAATAGCTACAATACCAAAAGTGAGCTTGGCTCAGAGTGGGAATGTCTGTTGCTGGGAAATCCAGTTTGTTTTTGACTTGGTGGAGTTCTGCGGCATGTACAGCTTGATCTGCGTTTGTGAGCTGAGCTGCAGGGAACTTGTTTTGCCCATTTTTTCCCCCACAGGTTCTGCCATTTGTGCAAGTTACTGGCAAATTTCCACAAATGGCTCAGAAATTTGCACAAATTGCAGAACCTGCAAAGGGAATGGCAAAATGCCAGGAAAATCAGTGAACTGGCCCGACCTACTGCAGATTGTGTGGGGCGCTGCAGCAGGAACAGAAATGAAGTCTCGGGGGATGAACCTAGGAAAACTCATCGAACTCCACCATACAGATTTCTCCATCACTGGCTCGGGGGAGGGGGGGGCTCTTGGGGAAAGTGTTTCCAGGGACAGAAACACCAGGATAGTGCCGTACTCCACCCTTTCATCCCATTTCTCATTAAAACTAGTTGTCTCAACAGGGTTGAACCATAGCTCAATGGCAGAGCACCTGCTTTGTGTGTAGATGGTCCTAGATTCAATTAGTAGCATCTCCAGTTTAGAGGATCAGGTAGTAGGTAATGGGCACAAACTTCATCTGATGACCCTGTAGATCCGCTGCGACTCAGAATAGACAATACTGGATTAATCTGACCAACTTGCTCTAAGGCAACTTGCTATGCTCCCACCACAACCTCACTGTGTGTGTGTTTGTGGCATGTCTGGGTCACACACACACACACACACACCCCTACCTTGGTCAAATAAAGGATAGATAGGGATGTCCATAGTTTGGAAATCTGGCCCTTTGGGGATCGGCGGATTTTCGCTGCCCGTCTGAGTTGGGTTGCATTTGCAAGCCGAGCTGTCGGTTTCTCCTGAACACCAGGTATTTATTTATTTTGCAAGGGGGGTAGGGTGAGTTTCTGGTCACAGCCACAATTTGCACAAACAGAGATCGTACAAATTGTAGCCAAAATTTGTGGAAATCATGCAACTTGCGCTGTAATTTGCGCAAATTGTGCAAATGATGTAAATTTGAAAAATATAGAAATTTGCTAGCATGCTGCAGACCAAGGCAGACCTGATAGCAGGAAACAGAATGGGGGGGGGGGGCAAGCAGACAAAATCTTCAAACAGATCTCTCCGATATCCCTAAAAATGATCATTAGTCACATGTCTCATACTTGCACTTCATTTTTATACAGCTCCAATCCAAACGTGCACACATGTGCCAATCCATTTGACCTTAACGCATAAACATTTTATAGCTCCATTATGTGTGCTCTCCAAAGACACAAGTCACCTCACAAAAGCCTTGTATTAACTTTTGTGGTATGTGCGCACGGGTGTGAGGGTGGGGGGAAGCAAGACATTTAAGTTCAAAGAGCTTTGTAAAACCCTATTCGTTGTCAGAATAAATGTTTTGGTAGAAATCCACATAATAATAAAGCAGAGGCTGAGGTAAACATAACATATGTAAGTATTTTATTTAGCACCTTTATAAACCACCTCAAAATAACACTCAAACTGGCCAACATGGAATTTCAAGGCCCATCCAGACATACTGATTTTCAACAAAGTGGCTGCATCACACGCTCTAGGATAGAGTTGGATACAGCTTAAAGGAAGACAGACATATTTGTGAAGTCCCACCTACAGTGCAACAGCACTTGGGTCATTACTACCACCCATTTTCATCCTCTGGAAGAGGCCTCCTACAAAGACTGGAGAGAGAAAGAGAGAAAGCATGTGCATTTTATCTCCTAGTCTGTATCTAGGCCTCTTCCAGGAGAGGGATAATGACCCAACCCTCACCATGCCCCACCCCTTTATCCATTACTTTGATGAATAGAGCCCAGACATGCAAAAGTACATTTTCTGTTTATTCAGCCTCGCCAATGACTTCACTAGATACAGCGTCAGTAGATACAGCTTATCCTTTGCAGAATGTAATTCACGTGAGGCAACCACGCCTCCCCCATTCTTGGAACTCTTCAGGTCAGTTATTGTTTTGCTTCTCAAACCCTTTTCTTTGGGCCATCAGTCCCCTCTTTTCTAAGACTTCCACTTTGTACTTTTCCCTAGTATAATCCAGGGAAACCACCCAGATAGCTTCAACTATGGGGAAGTAATCTTTTGTAAACTGCCCAGAGAGCTTTGGCTATGGGGTATTACAGAAATGTAAATCATCATCATCATCATCTGAGGTCTGTATCCCACTGCTTCTTTGGTAAGACCAAGCTTTGATATTAGCCTTTCACCCAGCAAAAATAGCTATCATTATCAGCACTAGCATGTGGTTGACACAGAGAGAGAGAGTGAGAGAGAGAGAGAGAGAAAGTTTAGCATTAGCTACAGGGCCAGTGTCAAGGGTGTCAGGGCTTGTCAACTGCTGAGGGTTCACACCCCAGCAGGGGACCCCTAGAATTCCTCCTTCATCATTGCAACCTATTTGTTCACCTGCCTCTTGCTCTAGCCCAGACAACTGTGGTGATGAGAAGGAACAGCAGGAGATGCCCCTGCCTACTTGCTCTCTGCCTGGCAAGCAAGCAAGTAGTAGCAATGAGGAGAAAGAGGATGAGGAGAAAGAGCAGCTGGTGACAATGGTCAGGAGAAAGAGACTCGCTGAGGAAGGCCCCCCCATTGAGGATGTCTTGCCCAAGGGCTTTCAAAAAACCAAGGGCTTTCAAAAAACCTGCTGGTTACTGAGTGCCTACGTTCACCTTTTGCCTGAAGCAGTATGTGTAACTTTAAAGCTTCCATGCCCTTGTAATGACCAGTCGTTCCTTTAAAAAAGGTCTTCCAGCAATGAAGACAGGCCCGCAGGATCAGTATTTGCTACAAATGCAATTCTATCCAGTATTTTCAGCATTCTCATTCTGTAACTTGCAACGCATGAAGTTCCCTTCTAAAATGGAATTAACTGGTTGAAATCATGAATTCCTCTAGAGAAAACGCAGGCAGAGAGATGGGGCTTTTATGTCCAAATTGCATCTTTTCAATATATAAAATAGGATTAAGGGGCGAAGATGGAAACATTGATTCATTTATTCAAATCACTTCAGAGGCAAGTCAAGAAGAAGTTAAGTTTCCAAGATTAACTAAGTCTCGTAGCACCTTAGAGACCTACGGATTTATTATGGCATAAACTTTCATTGACTAGAGTACACTTCATCAGATGCATGAAATATTATCCTCAGTTGGCAGACAAACACACTTCGATATAGGAAAACAAAATGGTAAACCCTGGGGTCAAATGCCCATGAAAGCATCTAATGAAATAGATTCTAGTCCAGCCACAAAATGTTATACCATAAAAACCCTGTTAGTCTTTAAAGGTACCACAAGAGTTTTTGTTGATTTTGCCGCAACAGATTAACAGGGCTACCCTTCCAGGAATGGTTGATAGGGATATGCCTCATTCTCAAATGGTTGAAGTTTTTTGAAGGATAGCACCCAAGTTAGAGGAAATCAAACCTTCACGCAGCACATTTGAAAATGTAGACTGCAAAACACAAAGATGAAATAGTACTCTATAGGCAAAATTAAGTATGGTGGTGATAAAACACAACCAGCTCCCTCTAACTCCCTCTATTATCAGGTCTTTGTGAAATCTATTCAGCCAACAAAACTACAACAGAAAGAATACCCTTAGTAAAAGAGAGGGAGAGAGAGAGAGAGGCTTAAATGTTTTCTTAATGTGAAAGTAAACTATCAGAGTGCAGTTCATGAGGGCCACCTCACACTTTACGGCTTCAGTGTGTACACATGGTGGAATAGATGCATGCTGCCAGTTTAAAGTGTGGAGCTGTACTCATTGGATCTGCCTTATCTGTACACCTTTAATTTGTGAAGTGTGAACAGCCCTTATCATACAGGCAATTTTCTAGTACATTAGAATCATTAATATGTTAAATTACATTAGACTGCAAGATCACCACCATCGCTATACACCAGAGTTAGCAATCCGTCTATATTTAGCATGCTCTTTTACTACTAACACACTGTTCCCTGTCCTTTCAATAAAAAAAATCAGCTTTATAGTAACAGGGAAAATACAAACTGCACCGAGCTACACATAAAGCCTCCATACATCACACAAGCTACGAGAGTGAGAGAGAGAGACTTTAAAGAGGGGCTGCGTGTAGAAGCCCATAGTTTCCAAGGTTACAAAGTCAAATTAATTACATGCAAGAGAACACACATATCACACACATACACACAGCTGCCAAAAACAAAAGCATAGAAGCCACCGCAGAAAATTGGAGAGGATTTTAAAAGACTTCCATTAAGGATGAGCATCGTGTTTGCAAAAAACACATTTGAAGGATCAAGTTTCTTAAAAAAAAAAAAAAAAAAAAAAAGCTAAGATGAAATAAAGAGAAATGGGAGGTAAAGATATGAGTCTCACTCACCGAAATCTGACTGAAAATCCTTTTTCAGCCCACAAAGCATGTCTGCTATTATCTATCAAAGCATTCAGCTAAATTGCAAGAGACGCTCCTCTTTCTTTCTCTCTCTCTCTCTCTCTCTCTCTCTCTCTTTGCCTTGGCTGGCACTGGAATCACATTACAGCAGTCTCGCTCTCAGGCCGTCTCCCACAAGAGAGCAGGGTTACACTGCTCGAACGATATGCTCCTCCACTTAAAGGGAACAAAGTCCTATTGAGTCCATCGGATTGACACCCAACAAATGCCCCAGTCCCTGAAATGTAAAACCTCAAATTAGGATCTGAAGGTTTAGAACCTTGCAAATGAAAGAATTAAAAATAAGCGGCGAAAGAATTTTGAACTGATCCTTAAAAAAACACACACACCATCCAGCTCTGTCAAACTGGTTCACCATGAGGCAGAAAACCAGAGCAAGAGTTCTAAATGTAGACGTTAAAAAAAAGAACAGCTGGTTGAAGGAGAAGCAGCAGGAACTGAACTGAACACAGTCAAAGTGGCCTGCATGGCAAAGGCAAAGGAGACACTTCACTGCCAGTTTAGACCACACTGAGAGGGAGCAGCCATCATCCCGCATGGGTGGTGTGCTCCTCTTTCAGATGGAGCCTTTTGTTGCTCTCGCCCAGGAAATTCGTAACAACCCCCAGAAGGCTGAATGGAATATCTCTTGGCTTGGAGCCACACAATCAAAGGTGCCTGCTTTGACTCAAACCAGCAGCGCAAGTCGGAAGGTGGTGAAGGCTTTCAGGTTGGAAAATCAAAATAATCTCCCAAGTTGCAGGCAGCGACATTTCAGAGTGCAAGAGAAGAAGGCGGCAAGTGCTGCAGTACCGCTCAACACTCCCCGCTCTCTCCCCCACCCCCTTTGTCAACTCACTGTACGGCCTCCAGCACCTTTCAAGGCAATGTCAAGCTGCTGTCGAAGCATTATGCGCCTTTCTCTACACACATAGAGCCAGGGCGTACATGAGCATGAAGCAGTGGTGCCAGAACCTGCTTAAAGCATTTGCTGATAACTCAATTTAACCCTACTTTGGAGGGCAAACTTGCCTGCCCTGCATACAAGTATACTGCCTAGCTTACACCACATGGAAGTTAGAGGTTTAGATTGGGTTTCCCCCCTTTTAGTAGTTTTAATCAGAAAAGCATCAAAAATAATAATAAGCTGAATATGTGCATTAAATACAAAGAAGGACAAGGAGTAGAAATAATTACACTGTATCGGCAATTAGCTACCCTCAGAGATTACAGTGTTGAACCCAGAGTGGAAGAAGAGGTACTTCTCCCTAGCCTAGAAGTAGCAACTGGTGTGGGAAGTTGGTGCCATACTGGCTGACCAGCATGGTGTCAACCAAGCCATGGCTAATAGTCAGTTGGCTGCAACCTACTCCATCTGTTACGCCCTCAGTCCAAGCCTGGGCAAACATTTTGCATTTTTCACTTAAATCATGCCACTGGGTTTCACTTCTGAAACTTAATGGCCACGCAAAAGAAAAGAAAAAGAAAAGAGAAAATTCTACTAGTTGCTCCTCACACTAAAAAAAAAAAAAGTGTCAATACTTGTCCATTGGAAAGGTGAGATGATTGACTCATATGTCAGCCATAAAGAAGTCATCAGGCAAGGCTTTGTTCTCGTTTAGCAATGTCTGACTGCCAACTTCCCCAACAATCCCAATGTCTATGGCATCGAGACTTTGAGCTCCATCAGACAAATGTTTTATTGCATGCTTGTTGGTGGGCACTCTTGGATTTTTCGTGGGTCCCTTTCATGGTGTCATCTGCCTCCCGCGTGCCTCCCGCCCCTTCTGGCCTTCCTCGTGCCACAAAAAAACACCCAGAAAGTCCGATTTATTTATTTTTAAAAAAAGTTGCTGCTATCTCCTGCTGTGTGCAGGAGAAGCAGCGTGGCCAGAAAAGCCCGTTGAATGGGCCACGTGCATGTTGTTTACTTCCTCTTTTGAAAGAGGAAGTATAAAGCCGCGAAAGCAGAGAAGAGATGGTTGGGAGCCCCCCGCAATCTAATGGATCTCTTTAGCTTCAATCTTTGCTGGCTTTAAGGTAAGCAAATCTTGATGTTGCTAAGCAGACATCAGCCACATTCAGGTAGCAGTGGCAAGGCAGGTAAGGAGGCAGGTAAGAAGGGAGAGATTGAAGGCAGGTCACTCTTTATGACTCCATTTTCTGACACGTCATCACATATTGGGCTGGGCATGATTCAATCAAACACTTCTGATATCCTGTCAATTTCAAGGGAAAGAGAAGCATGTGCTTAGCACACGACGACCTCAGAGGGAGAGGCGTCACATCCGCCATTTTGGGGTTTTTTTCTTAAAGGAGAAGATGTGCATGAGTGCTCATGTGCAAAAGATAAGGTGTTTATTTTTTTTAAAAAAATATTTTCCCCACTCCCCCCGCCTACCTTGATGGGCGTAGTATTCATGAGTAGCTCTGTGTCCCATGCGTGTGTTCCGGTTCAGCCCGAGACCATGGAAAAACCGGGCTCTAAGGGTAGGGCGAGATCCTGGGGCAAGGGAGGTATCATCCCTCCCTGATCCCGGGATCCCCTATGCATCATGTGAACACACAGGGACGATCCCGGGGATCGCCCTGCGATTTCACCCTATCTAGCTAAAGCCTATGTTTATTTGATCAGCCTATTTCATTTTCCCTTAGAATGGCTCTGGGGGAGAAAGTTTGGAAAGTACAGCTTAGCAGTTGGGTGGAACTATCCATCTTAGTTCTGCAGTTAAGATCAGGAAATTCAGGAACATCCACCAGACTTGTTCTTCACTATCTAGTACTTCCTTCAGAATTGCAAACTCGAGTTTTTAAATAACACTGTATTTTCATAACTGTAATACTGATATGCTTATATCCACACTAATGAATTTGATGCAGTGAGCTAAAAATAGAATGGGAGAGGAAACCTTGAAATGGAATCATAAAATAGCTTGGTTACATGACTGGCAAGTAACTAGCTTCATCTTTTAAAAAGTTAGCAAAGTATCTACGGTGATCAGTTTCCATGCGGTCAATGGCACAACCCCTCCAGTATTTATTTACAGAAAAAGGCTACGAAAGAGAAAGAGAATGAGTAGAACAATGGCCATAAAAAGGGACATAAAATTTTGTCCTGAGTAAACATGGGGAGTTTCCCCCCTCTCTTTAATAATAAAAAACAACAGAAGTAGTATGCTGACCAAGAACCACATGTGATAATAGATCCAAAGGTGGATGCTGTACTCTATAACACAATTGCTGCTGTAGAAAAATAACTAGTCTGCAATCATACAACCCAATAGGCAGTGCACGTTATGGCTATCACATGAAACCTGCTTTAAAGTGCTCCACATCATGCCAAACATGTGGTGAGCTGTTCACACATTTTATAGAATCATAGAACAGTAGAGTTGGAAGGGACCTATAAGGCCATCGAGTCCAACCCCCCACTCAATGCAGGAATCCACCCTAAAGCATACCTGACAGATGGTTGTCCAGCTGCCATTTGAGACTCACCACATGATTCGGGCTATGCAGGCAATCACTTGATTTTTTTTTTTTTTTTTACATTTACAGTGGCGTAGGAGGGAAATGTCTGATCCCAGTGGGGTGATTAAATTCTTCACATGAATGGGTCACTATCTATGTGTAAAACCCACTTTATGGAGCAATTTGAAGAGGCTTTCAAGTGATGGTCACAAAATATTTCACAGCCCTAATGCATAAAGCAACTTCCTCTAAGCTGGCACCTTCCAGATGTGCTTACTACAACTCCCATAATCTCCAGACTGCATGTCCATTAGCCCTGATGGTTGGGGGAAGATGGCAGCTCCAAAACATCTGTAGGGCATTTTGTTGTGCATGGCTGGCATAAAATAAAGAAGGAAACTGACCATTTAAACAGACAGTGGAAATCCACCACAGTACTATAATTTATGTGCAGTAACATCTCCAACTTGAGACAAAGTCACTTGCTTTGGGTTCATGTGCCTTGAGCAGAAAGCTAAAATTAGCCAAAAAAACCCACCCCAAAGCATACACAGGATAATTTTATTCTCTAATTTGTTATTAGGGGAAAAAACACCACAGTTGTCTTTTGATAGACGCAATTAGTAGCAGAGTTGAGTTTGCAATTAGAATCCCTTCATTCTCCAAGAAATATCATTGTGTGAGCTTTAGAAAATTTTCAGAAAAAGAATAGATTTGGAAACTGCTAATTTGGGCTGCATAAACCATACTAGTGGCAAATTACAATGATGCTGATTGTATCATTAGCAGAGTCCTTTTTCATCCTGATCCCCTAAGAAGTTTAAGACATGAATTGAGGAATCTGAATACACCACCATCATAGAAATTGATTTCCCCCCTTTAAAGTAGACTGAAGATGCGGGTACGAAAAAACAACTAATCCTGGAATAAACTTCAGTAAAGTAAAATAGCCAGAATGCAGCAACATAGCATTTACATGAACATGGACTAGGCAATTAATTGTTCTCACTTGATAGTCACTATATTCTTTGTGAAGCAGTAGGATCCTCAACGTCTGTTCTTCCCATATTAACAAAAGCTGGTAATCAATAGAAATATGGCAACTTACTCAAAAGTACTGAGGAAAACCAGAGTAGAGTCAGGCAGACAGAGAACATGAGAGCTTTGTAGATGAATCATATCCTGCAAATATGTACCTCTCTGACTCATGTGTATCACGCTCTACTCTACCTGCATTCATTCAGTCATAGTAATATGAGTAGAAGTAATCTCCTTCCCTCTCCTCAATCCACACTGATCTCATAGTGCATTGTAACATGTATAGTAATTCTGCCTCTTTACCATCAACACTATGTAGGACTTCATATTTTATTCCAGGATCTTTTTCCTCATAAGGCATAAAGTCAATTATACCTAGAGATGTGAAGGCCTGGGGGAAAAAATGGATATTTTTTTGGTGGGAAAACCTATTCCCCGCCCCCATTCTCCCCCCCCCCCACGAAGCCTTTTTTGTTTTGTTTTTCTGAAAAATGGGGTGGGGGATGAAGAAAAATGGATTGCAGAATGTTTTATTTTAGCATGATGAATAAAATGTTTAAGACAAGGTGTTCATATATTTACGTCTCCAAATGATTTCTAAAAACTATGTACAGTATCAGATTATTACAATTTCTGTGCACCAAGGACAAGCAAGTCCTAGGTTGCAAACTGAGATTACAACTCTCATATGCAAGAGCAAGATGCATTTCTGCCTCTAGGTGGCACTGCCATTGAAGCAGAGACTGAAACTGATAGCTCAGAAAATGAGTCTGATTAAATTTCATGCATATTCATTGATTCTTGGTCCCCCCTTTTTCTCAGTTCTTTTTATGGGACTTGGTGCTTTATGTCCACTTGACACTGTGGAGGACTAGCAGAGACTTAAATAATTTTCTTTGTTACTAATGTTGAAGGTTTCTTTGGGGTTTTTTGAAAAATTGTTTTTTGTCTGCTCCTCATAAACTGGCAAAACCAAAGAGTTTCTTTACAGTTCAGGTGTTCCTAACAGTTCAGGAGCTTGTAGCTCCATTTGTTACTCAGAAAAAAAAAATTTAATTTTTTTTTTTAGAAAAGTAAATTCATTTTGTAATAATTGTTTGAATACACTGTACTTTTAATATACCAAATATGATAATTCTATGCCACACCAACTTGTACATACATTTTATGTTCCTAAAGTAACAATCTGTAAAAAGTGCTAATATTGCAAAAAATATATATCATTTTCCCAAAAATTTCCATTTTTTTCTGGAAAAAAGAAAAGAAAAGAAAATCCAGAAATGTTACATCTCTAATTATACCTGGCTCATTAAGAGAACCAGCACTTGGGGTAAATAACTTAGAGGTCCACCACATTTTGCATGTACATAACAAAGAAAGAAGAGCCGTGCTGGATCAGATCAAAAGCTTACCTCATCCAGCATTCTATTCCCACAGGAACCAACCAGATACGCAGTGGAAACATAGTGCAATAGCACTCACTTGCTCGTGTTCCACAGAAACTGGCATTGAAAGGTATACTGCCTCTGATGGAGGTAGCACATAGCTGTCAGGACTAGTAGCCATTGACAGCTTTATCCTCCATGTTTTTTCCCCAATCCCCTTTTAAAGTCATCCATGATTGTGGCCAATCATTACCTCTTGTGTCAGCGAATTCCATAGTTTAACTATGCACTGTATGAATAAGTACTTTCTTTTATCCGTCCTGAATCTCCAACCATTCCACTTCATTGGATGACCCTGGGTTCTAGTATTATGAGATCCACTATGCATGGTTTGATATACCTCTCATGTTCCGCCTTACTCACCATATTTTTAAAAGATAAAAAGCTCCAAATGTTGTAAGGGGAGACGTTCCTGTCCCTTGATCACTTTTTTTTAACTGCCGTACACAGTTGCAAGTAGCCATATTATGGCCTAAAAGTGGACTATGTGCAAATCCCACTTACAACCATTCTCAGTCAGTTAGGCAATGCTTGGAACCACATACAGCTGGGTTCTAATCACCACATGGTTCCGTGAGCCCCAGCTCTGCTCCAGAAGCCAGGTCTGAAATGGAAGGTAGGAGGCTTTCACCATTAATAGAGTGTGAGTTGTGGTCACAAAAGGAAGATTAGGAAAGTTTGCACACGTTCCCACCACCATCTTGAAATATGGCTCAAATCAGTGGGTTTATTATAAATGTAAAAATTCAATCACAGAAAAATATTTCCTTCAAGACCAAGCTCTCAAAACAGAGCCACCAACCTTCTCTAGGTTTCCTTCCATAAAGATGGGATTCTTCTAGGCATCTCTAAAAGCTAATTCATCATCAATAATTGGCACTGCAAGATAAATGGACCTTTCCAACAAGCAATTATAGCTCTTACTTAGGAGAGAGAAGCTGCCAGATCACAGAAAGAGGGAAGAATATCCTTGTGGAGTTTTTGTCTAGAGCCTTGCTCATTAACATTCTGTTTTCCTCAGAATTGGAATCCAATGAGAATTACCATACACGTTTGGCTACACAATATTTCAACAAACAACTGCATCCATCTTTGGCCTAAAGTAACAGCAACATTGCCAATGTCTGTAGCTAGAAGACTTTGGGGGTGGGGTGGGGAAAGCAGTGACTCAGGAGCATCATATAGGATTGGACTGTGATTAATGGAGAGGGGAGGGGAGTGGTGAGGAAGTGACCCTCCATCTGACACCAGCTCCTTTTAAGCCTCAGGATTATGCATTTCACATGCACAGCAGCCATCCCTAATCAGACTGGAATGCATGCCAAGATAACAGGCTGATAGTCAATACCAAGAAGTACAGTACAGCAAGTGGAAAATTAGATTTTTTTAAAAAAAAAAAGCATCACAAGACCTGAGATAGTTAAAGATAGGAGTCTTGACTATGGATGAGGGAGAGGTCCCCTCCTACCAGCCATCACCCTCTTCCTGGTTTTATTGTTTCCTGCTGACTCCTCAAGAGCAGAGACTTTTTTTTTAACTTATGATATGCTTTGAGCAATGCTATGTAGACCAATGGCACTGTATAAATACTAAAGACTAAGTAACTAAGACTAAATACATTTGCTTTAGTCTCCTGTTGCAAAAATCTGAACAAGTGTTGTTGTTGTTGTTGTTATTATTATTATTATTATTATTATTATTATTATTATTTATATAGCACCATCAATGTACATGGTGCTGTACAGAGTAAAACAGTTCCAGAGCACAAAACCTAAGACCTTGGGCACTTATGACAAGAAAAACCCATTTTCAACAGACAATCCCACCCACATTTATCGAAGCAATTGTAAGCTCATGGGAGTGGTTTCAGCGCACACATCCTCAAAACCACACAGATACTTTCAGTCCAAATTTAGGCCACATCGGCCTAGTTTTGTAAACCAAATCTCTCTTTCTCTCTCTCTCCCACCCCCCAGAAATATGGCATAGTTTTTTTCCTTACTACTCACCAGGTGGCCTTGGTCCAGTCTCTTAAAGAGGGTTCAAAACAAACACCTTTGATGTGTTTCCACCTGGCCTGAGAGGGCCTTGGGTGACTTCAGGTACCAATAGTGCTCCTACTTCTAGAGGCCATCTAGCTGTGAGTCCTGCAGGACTGGTCACAACTTCTCTGCCTCACTTCCACCTGGCTTGGGAGGGTGGGGCCCTGATTGACTCTAGCTACAAAAGGCTGCTGCTATTTTTATTTTTTGCTGCTGTTTGGATTCCCCCTCCTTTCTTTGGCCTTAGTATGAATTATAATTGGATTGTTTGTGTACATTTATAAACGGGAGATGTTTTGATTACCCTGTGTGTATGACTATTTAAATCTTGTTGTGACTTGTAACTCTTAGAGAATTATCTGGATATGTTGCTATATTTTATGATGGTGTATGTTTTTTCTCCTGATGTTGTTGTAAGGAGCATTGAGCATAGTTTTACCATAGAAAAGTGGTATACAAATAAATGGAGGAAGCAGGGTTCACATTCCATAAACGTACTGATGTATGTGCATAGAGCTCCTTCAATTGCAGTGGGGCCTGATCCAATCAGCTGATAGGACCCCTTCTCATGCTTGTTGAATGCATGACAGTGGAGACGGGCATAGCACATGGCAACTGGGGCACAGCTAGCTTGCATGTTGGGAAGCAGGAGGTAAGAGCAGGATTCTTTAAATGCAATGATTCATTTAATCCATCTCTCTCAGCCTAATCTACCTCTCAGGGTTGTTGCAAAGACAAAATGGGAAGCCCTATGAATGCTTCTATGAACTCCTCCCAGGAAGTGAAAGGTACAAATGTGAAATATCCTACACACACAGAGACACCCACCTTTGTTCATTTTTGGAAGGTATTACAGTGTGTCAACAAATGATCTAGTATAAACATAAGACAAACTATTCAGGCAAAATAATACCTGAACATGGTTTTAAAGTGCAGATTTCAAGAATCCTTCTGGCGCCACAATCTGCTCTGGGACACTTTGCCAAGCCAAATGGAAAACTAAGTGAGTAGGTCATCACTCTTAATAGGTGTCACATAGTTTCTTTTCAATGAGTAACAGTGTAACAATGCATTAACGAGAAATGAAACACCATGTTAACACTAATTTGCATAGCATTAAACCATGATGCTTTGCTTCCCTGTTCTCCTTTGAAACTGTCCTGACCTGCATACGAATCAAGATAAAATTTAATTGCTGGGTTATTCAACAGAAGCATTGAATTTCTGCTTAATAAGACTTCATTTTTACGCTAGTGCACCAGACACCTTTTCTCCAAGGTGCTATATATGAACTACTTCAAATGCAAACATGCCTTCCCAGGGCTTAATTTTAATAAGCATTGCAACAGGATACATTTTAAAAGCCGATTGCCGCATTTTGCAAAAGAGGAATTATAAAGTTAATGTGTGCATTATGATAAAGCAAGCAATAACCCGGTCATAAGAAAGCAGCAATGTTCACACAGAAGCAGCACACAGAGAGCTTCCACGACACATCAGCTGATGGTACAAAGCAGACATTACCATCCATAGAAAAACTGTATAAACCAGACAAAAGAGAATGTGGTTTAAGGCTTGAATGGAGCGGAGAAGAAGACCAGGGATGGGGCAAATGTGCAATTGGGAAGCTCTTCTTATCAATAGCCCAGCTGTTCTGCCACTCCCTCCCCTTCCCAAGCAACCTGCTTCCATTACCTTAGAGAGTGGGGCTTGCGAAAGACAGGACTGGCCAGCAAGTAATTATGCTCAGGAGCATTATTTTCTGCTGAAGTTGGAGTTGTAAGCTTCTCGACCTCCCAATTTAATTAAACTCCAAAAGCCATGTGCCCTTGCAGGAAAGGATAGTCCTGAGCATGGTCTGGAATCTAGCATACTCCAGAGTGGCAGGGAATGAGGGTGTGTGCTTTCCCTATTAGCTTAAACATCCCGCCCACACCTGCACAAGAGAGAAACAAACAAACTTATTTCTTTTGAAACATTTGTAGGAGAGTTCAACAAAATATGAATGGTTTTCAAGGCAAGTCACAGGAGGTTTGGCAATCGGTAGAGAAGATGAATCTTTTAAAACTTTTTCTTTGTTCAGAATGAGATGAAGACCCTATATCCATTTTATTTATTTTATTTTATTTATTATTGCATTTACATCCCGCCTTGTATACCCAAGGCGGCATACATAATCCTCCTCTCCATTTTATCCTCACAGCAACAACCCTGTGAGGTGGGTTGGGCTGAGAGTCTGTGACTGGCTCAAAGTCACCCAATGGGTCTCCATGGCTGAGTGGGGACTAGAACCCAGATCTCCCGACTCCCAGTCTGACACTCTAGCCACTACACCACACTGGCTTTCAGCCATATTGTGCCTGATTATTTTTTTAAAAGTAGACTAGGTCATTTATAAACTGTATGATAGATTGTATAGGATGAGGGTTGCTAACCTCTAGGCCTTTAAGATTATCTTCAGCAAATAGCAGATGATTATGCTTATCTCCCCAAAAGTTTCACACATTCGTTCCTGCATATTAAGCTGCTGTTCAAGGCACAAGAAGAGGCCAGACCAAGCAGACTTGCATAAGGCATTCCTCAGAGAATTTCAGATGGCCCTCCAGTCCAAGAGGTCCACATTCTCCCCTCCCCACCAAAGGTATTAATCCCTTGTAGCTTTGAGATATATGTTACAATGAGGGTTGACACTCAATGAAAGAACACTAGTTAATTATGTGTAAATTTGCCCAAGCAATATGTGCAGAAAACAAAGAACTCTGATGAAAAAGAACACATTCTTTATTTTAGGAATACTTTGCTCTTTAGAATGATCGTTCAATAGTAAACACACACGGAGAATACAACGCTAAAACATTTAGCTGCAGCCCAGATGTCAAAGCAGCAACACTAGTCAGAGATATACTGCCCCAGCACATGGAGGTTCAATTTGTAACTAATAGGGCTAAAAATAAGTAAGAGCTGCCATATCAGAGCAGAGCCCCCAGTGGAGTGTGTTTCTGCATTGGGGATTGGAGGCAGGGGAAGGGACTGTGACTACTACTTTAATAATCCCTGGCAGGAAAATGAAACTAATCTCTGCAATAAGGAAAATAGCTTCATTTTTCTTCCAAGGCTGATGGAGACTGGTAGTCTCAGTCCCATCCCTGACATGATCCATTGGGCTTCCAGAGCACTTGCTGTTTCCACCTGGCCCCAAGGTATGTTTCCAGGGTGGTGGGAGGAGGCTTTTTGCAAGCACTGGCAAAAGCTTGATCCTTTCCAGTGGGATACCAGAATGGCCCCGCAACCCTAGGCCAAGAGTTGCTAACTTTGTCTTTTGAACCAAGCCAAGCTTGCAGTTCCCCCAGCACCTCCTTGCTTTAGCCAACCGTGGAAAGTAAATAAAACAAAAGGAACTAAGGTATGGTGGCTATATGGAAAGGAGGACAGGGCTCCTGTATCTTTAACAGTTGTATAGAAAAGGGAATTTTAGCAGGTGTCATCTGTATGCATGCATCAGCTGATGAAATTCCCTCTTCATCACAACAGTTAAAGCTGCAGGAGCCCTGCCCTCTTTTGTATCTGGTCACTCTAATATAGCTCCTGCAGCTTTAACTCCAGATAACAAAGAAGTAAGTAACACTGGAATTAAAACTGCCTGAAATAACATATTTATTTATTTATTTATTAAATTTCTATACCGCCCAATAGCAGGAGCTCTCTGAGCAGTTCACAAAAATTAAAAACATTCAAAGTATAAAACAACAGTATAAAACCATAATATAAAATACAATATAAAAGCTCAACCAGATAAAAACAGCAGCAATGCAAAATTACAAATTTTAAACACCAAGTTTTAAAACATACTGCCCATCTGATCTTTGTTCACATGAAGCTCCATAAATCTTGGAAATGATGGGCAATGGCTCAGCTATGCACAAACTTTCCAGTGAAATGGGGTACCAAACATCTCTCCTTTCAGAAGAAATTATTATATTTGACAAAGACTAGACAGAATATGAGTCTGTCCCTGAAGTGGCTATTGTCATCAGTCTGCTGGTTAAATGCCTGCCCAAAACATCTGGCCTTCTTCCTACACTTTCTTCAGTTTGTTATATACACATGTGCACATCTCATATACTGGAGTTGAGAGACAGTGTTGTAGTGAGATGCTAGACCAATCCAGATGGTATAAGTTTCTGCATATGTGGATGGACATCAGATTTCGGTCACAGACCATTGAGGAGTTTTCTGTGTGCCTGACAGTAAATAGCTGGTTGTACGGGAGGGTTCTTGGGATGTGGCAGCACTGGTTGAAAGATTGCAGCTGCAAATAGCATAGATTTAATTCGCAACCGAGAAGTTGTTGAGTGCAAGAGCCAAAGGGTCCCAAGGCAAGTGGACAAATTTAAAGATAAAGGGCATAACAATTACTTAAGAGTAAAGACAGGAACCAACAGGAAGGGAGAATGCATGATCTTAACCATAGATGGAATGAGTCAGAGAAAACCCACTGCAGTCTACTCTATGGTTAGGGGGATCACAGAAACAACACAGTCCAGATACTGGCCAAGCATGTGTCACAATAATCAAATGTAGCTGACCTTTCTGTGAAGGATAAAGGGTCTGAAATGGTTTCTGTTCTGTTCTGATCTAATGTTGCTTTTTCTGTCTACCCAAATGTGCATTTCTTTGTGCTTCAAGTTTGCTGTCCCAGGCTCAGGTGGGAGGGAAGGAGCTGGGAGTGCCTGCCAAGGTCATCTCTGCCTAGCGCTTCCAACTCCCACCGTAGCACCTGGGGATTATCAGGGGTGCTTAGAAGTCAACTCGTTTCAGCTGTGGGAAAGAATGTGGGTCTTGCTCCTGGTGGGAGGGGTCGCCAGAAGCCCGGGAAGGGCAGTGGTTGGTTGGTGTGGATCATGGGGCCAGGTGGCCGAAAAAAGATAAAGTGTCTAGTGCTGGAGGGTCTCAATCTTCTTTGCTGGATGACATGTGTGTCAAGGGAAGATCAGGTTCGGGCAGTCCAAGGGGGCTGCTCAGAGTTAGTTAGGCTTTTCTTATGTGTTGGGGTATTGTGGACAAGGTCAGCCGCTGCTGCGGCTGGGTGGTGGAATGACTGATGGTTTTATTGGGGTAATTGCTAGCCTTCTTCCCTCAATTGCTTTTCTCGCTCCTTTTCCCTCACCTCCTCCCCCAATCCTTCCCTTTCCCTAATGGTTAGCTTTTACTGATCAAGGCCTTACATGTTAGTCTTAGTGGTGTTAATAAACCTACTTTGGTCCCTAATGTGTGTTTGTGCTTTATTCTTGGAACATCTGGCTCATCCCGGTTGTGGACAGGGCTAGGTAGGCGGGTTGCCTGGGAGTTTAGGACGTTTGGTCCAGGAGCCTACTTTGCAGGGACACCAGGTGGACCCTGACTTCCGTTACACTTTCCAATTGATGAAACAAACATGCAGAGGGAGCCATGCCACTGGAATCGTGCACCATCACCTCTGACAAAGACCAATGGAGATTCATGAGTATGAGTTCCTATACTGGAGGCATCTTCTCCAATCAGAGTACCTCCTTGAGAGTAGGACACTGAGAATTCATTATCATGAACATCCTTTGGACTTCGTCTGGGGAGGTGGGGGGCAAGGTTTTGTTCCAGTGGTGGACAAGGCTTGCCTGCATGATCCAAAGAACTCCTCCACTTATTCAATAAACATGTGCAGGGGTTTGTTTGAACTCTCCTCATATATAAGGCTACATCTAAATGCATGCACTATTAGTGAAATGTCTAGTTTGGCAAGTTGACCTGGGCCACATTCCCACCTTTTTAAACAGCCTGCAGCTTGTTTGATTATATAAACAAAATAAGATAAAGATATGTGCAATGGTCCATTTGTACTGCTTGGCTGGTACTAGCACAAGGAATCACAATAAGCATTTGCTATTGCAGTGGGAAAGGGAAAATACAGTTCCAGCAACCATCTTTGGTTTAGGCCAGCTATATGAATGCAAGGCCTTTGTAAAATGAAAGCAATATATTCAACTAAGAAATTGTAAAGAGACAAATATGGACATTTTAGGTCATTATCTTTTCCGCTGAAATACTTTAATTGAAAACAACTAATCTTCCAGCAGGTTGGTGAAGGTTTTACAAGCCCAATGGTCTCCATTTTCTTTAATATTAATAGTATAAAGAATGCAGGGCAGCATATGTAATTTTTGCAATCTGTCTGCAATTTATTTATTTAGCCTGCCATGGACTCTCCCATAAGATGCAGTGACATAGCTGAACCTCTTTTTCATGCATAAACTGGAAGTTTTGAAAGGAAGTTTCATCTCACTGTAAAAAATGAGGACAAAGTAGTAAATAATTTCTCCTCAGACTTCAGAAGCTATCTTGCCCCGAGGCACTGTAAACATAGAATCATACAATAGTAGAGTTGGAAGGGGTCTATAAGGCCATCGAGCCCAACCCCCTGCTCAATGCAGGATCCATTGGCATACTGCTCTAACAGTCAGGAAGTTTTTCCTGATGTCCAGCTGGAATCTAGCTTCCTGTAACTTGAGTCCATTATTCCGTGTCCTGCACTCTGGGAGGATTGAGAAGAGATCCTGGCCCTCCTCTGTGTGACAACCTTTTAAGTATTTGAAGAGTGCTATCATGTCTCCTCTCAATCTTCTCTTCTCTAGGCTAAACATGCCCAGTTGTTTCAGTCTCTCTTCTCAGGGCTGTGTTTCCAGACCCCTGATCATCCTGATTTCCCTCCTCTGAACACGCTCCAGCTTGTCTGCATCCTTCTTGAAGTGTGGTGCCCAGAACTGGATGCAATACTCAAGATGAGGCCTGTTTCCCTGAAGGCTCTCATATTTCCATTGCCTTTTCTTAGTAACTAAGGGACAATCTAGATCAGCCTCCTGCAACCCCCTCCAGATATTTTGGACTTTAACTCCCAGTAGCCCCCACATATTATTTGTTTTGCCTTTATTACTTACCCATTGCACCCTTGTAGTATGGAGCTGTTAAAGGGTCACATATAAAGATGTGCTCTGGGAACACAGGAAGCTGTCAGGATCAAGCCTGTTCTCCCAAGTGTGAGGGACTGGGTTTTGAAGTCTGTATTAGACTCACAGAGAGACAGACAGATGAAGAAGACCAGCCAAGATATGAAGTGGGAGAAGATATTCTCCAAGACTCTTCAGGAATCAAGGATGAATCTTCTCAGGAGCTTATTGGACAGGACACCGAAGGCTCAGAGAGTCTGTGTCATAAGGGGAAGGGACATTAGAGTTGACAGACACCTGGAGTCTGCTGCAGGGTCAAGTGGACAGAGATGAGAAAAGGTGGGAGGCGGTCCATTAGGGAAGCCACACCAGAGGTTTCAGCTCAAAGATCTTCCCTGAAGTAAAAAAAAAAAAGCCTGTTGGCACTGCAGAGTAATCATCTATTTTAGTTGACAGGCAACTGCTTTGCTTTGTTAGGCTAATTAAGCTTAAAGGATAGCTCCTAGCATTCACAGTCCCTTCAGGTGTGAAGAGATGTCTATTTACTGAATAAAGCTTTGTGGATTGCATGGTGGACCTACTTATTGTCTCACATCTCATCAGGAAGGCTTGGAATCACAACAGAAACTGCCCTATACTGAGTCAGACCATTGGTCATCTAGCACAATATTGTCAACACTAACTGGCAGGACTGTTTTCTAGCCTTACCTGGAGAAGCTGGGGATCGAACCTGGGACCTTCTGCATACAAAGCAGTTGTTCTGCCACTGCGCTCTCTGGGACAGAGTTACAGGAGACAGGAAAACAGGAGCCTTTGGTATCAGTCAGCAGAGAATGAAAGTCTGGATAACTCTTACCACAGATAAAATGGCTTATGAATACTTCCATCTAAATCAGTGTGTAGGGTGACCAACTGTCAGGATTTCCCCGGATTTGTCCTGGTTTTTGTTCTTTCCATGGTGTCAGGGGGGATTTTCCTATAATTTTCAATAATGTCCTGGAATGACACACCTTCCTCTTTAAGGCTGCCATTAGCATGGCAGGAGGGAATGACATGCTTTCTTGAGGCACGTCATTCCCCCACCCTGAGCTCCAATTGAGGTCTTAAAGGGGAAGTGGGTCATTCGTGGACATTATAGAAAAGGCCTCAATTGGAGTGGATGGTGGTGGTGCAGAATGAAATCCTTTCCCCTCCTCCACTCCAATCGGGTTCTTTAAGGTGGCGGGGGAATAACGTACTTTCTGCAGGACTCAGAAAGCTGCTTCCCCCCCCACACACTAGGTGTCCTCTTTTTCGGTTTCCCAAATATGGTCACCCTATCAGTGTGTGTGTGTGTGTGTGTGTGTGTGTGTGAGAGAGAGAGAGAGAGAGAGAGAGAGAGAGAGAGAGAGAGAGAGAGAGAGAGAGAGAGAGAGAGAGAATTGAAGCAAAATTTGACTTGACCCAGTTCTTTTTCTTTCTTTCTTTTAAAAAGTTGCAAGCAAGGCAATCAGTTTATCCATCAGGCAGACTCAAGATTACAGTGTTGCAATATCAGGCACACAGGTTTTTACTGGAAAACTTGAACATTGTCCAAAACACAAAATTTCATTACTGGTGAAAGAATCCTGTCATTTCCATTAAAAACAACAACATAAGATTCTATCATGCAGAGCCTGTAGTAGTGAAACATGAGACGTTTTCCAGTTCTTAGCATGAAAGCATTTTTCAGCTATTAAAAAAGTCCTTGGGTAAGGTAAGAGGAAAGGCTACTTTCACATAACGACTGGCTAAACTGAAACTGGTCCAAAAGACTTCCAGGTTCTGTTTTAAAGCAGTAGCAGTTTCATATCTAAAGAGCAACTACATTGTTATGGGCAGTTCTTGATTTTTCAAGAATGTATGGCCGCTGGTCATGTTGGTAGCAGGGACTGTGGCTGCTGGGAACATCAGTGGTGGGAAGCATGGCTCACTCTCATTCTTTCAACACAAGGGGAGGGTTAAGAAATTACTTGTTAATAAGTTACCACTTGTAGTAGTTACTACACTCTTGCTAACATATTACTACACTTTCTGCAACTAGTTTGAACAATTACTTGACATTTCCCTCATCTTGCCAATTATCCAGCGCTCCTTTACCATTACTACACACTTCTTCCCTTTGGGGAAGGGGAGAATTAAATTAATTCTACATATATCCTACTCACCGCTTCACTAATCACTCCTAACTAAATGATTTTGAGATGAAGATAGAGATTGTTTAGTATTTTGCAGAATTGCTAGTTGTTTCACTGAAAATACACAAAGCACTTTTGACCCTCCTTTCTGCTACTTAGGCTCACTTCAGGAGGGATGTTTGTAATGCAAATGATCATTCTGGGTCAACATAGATTTTACTGAAGAATTTCTACACTGCTCTTCATCATAGGATTCCATGGCAGTATGCCACACACACACATCTATGTTTCTGGTGGCAGGTCAGAATCCAAACACTATCGTTGCCATCATTTAAGACATGCCCCACACTAGAGGCATTCAAGAGGCAGCTGGACAAGCATCTGTCAGGGATGCTTTAGGGTGGATTCCTGCATTGAGCAGGGAGTTGGACTCGATGGCCTTGTAGGCCCCTTCCAACTCTGCTATTCTATGATTCTATGAGGCCTGTTCCCACATTACTTGTGTGTTACGTCACTTATGTGGTGAACCGTGGCTGCGGAGGCTGCCCTGCTAGCCCTTCTTCCAATGTCAGGTCTCCAGGCTAGGCCTACCTGCCAACATCCATGTGTGGAGCATGTGGAGAAACAGCAGCAAGCAAACCAGGATATTCAGCTTATTAGGGACAATGTACATTAGCTCATATCTGTAAGGAAGCCAACTACATTTTGCCATAGGCATTATCTTTGATGTGTACTGGGTTCTTAAGTTAAGGGGCATGTTTGAGATGACATCAGCATTGATCCAAAAATGAGAAAATCTGAGACCCAACTAAGAAGCTAGGAAAAGGCAGTTTCAGTTAACTTTCAGGATAAAATGATGGGTATTCACATTAAGCTGGAAAGGCTGTACATGGAAAACAGGCTTCAACCTGGCACTACACTAGCTCCTCTTTATTAGCACCAAGGGATCCAAACACAGCGAGCTTTTTTTCTTGACCAGACAGTCTCCAGCTTGGAAGCATTGCCTGGAGTCACTTACCCATGCCTTCCAGTTAGGTTGCCATAGCAACGCAATGCAGATGTAATCCAAGTGTTTACACAGCACAGCTGATTTATGCCAGCCCATCTGAGGAACCAAGCCAAGAATACTTTCCCAGTGTCTTATTCAAAGTGGAGGTATCTTTCAGTGCCTCCGGTCTCCCATCACTTTGCATCTTGCATTTCCCCCACTGTCAAGGTCTTTAAAGTTTCATCTGCATCCTCTGTAATGAAGACTCAAAAACTTTGCCATTGACTCAGCCAAGCAGAGGAGCCCTGGATATAGGCCTTTAGAGGTACAATCGCTTCACCCTCAGCATTTTTGGAAGGGAGGGGAAATTTGTGGCCCTCCAGATGTTTTTGGCATATAACTCTCACTACTGGCTCTGCTGGCTAGAGATAATAGGAATTGTAGGCCAAAATGACTGGAGGGCCACAAGTTTCCCACCCTTGATCTAAGCTGTTCAACAGCTGTGAACCTAACAAGTCTCTATCACAAAACTATATTGGTATTCTAGAGTAGGGTAGACAATCCAATAACCTCCATGTGTTCTGGAATATAACGTCCATAGAATGCTGGGTATTCCACCACCGCCCAGACATAGGTAGAGCTATAACCTTTGGGATGGGGGATATTCTGAATGGGGATTTCTGATGCACCCCCTGTGCCTCTGAGCTGCCGTGGAAAGCTGTGCAGTGGCTCCTCTCCTGAGGATGGTGTCATAACCTTGGAAGAAGGAAAGGGTGTGTGCCAGTGGGCATGGTAGGAAGGGGAGAAGACGTGGATCCATGAGCCTCTTGGCCTCCGTCCCTGTGACCAGCTGGATAGGTGAGTTAGATAGGCTCACAGGCGCATCTAGCTCAAAATACAACAAGAAAGACTGGAGGGGCTGTAAAAGCCTCAATTTATCATCCTGCCCTTCCTGGCTCTTGCTGACAGCGCCTAGGATAGATGGAGGGTTGGTTGCTAGAGTGGAGCTCATTCTAACAAGCATCAGCCCTGCAGGATTCCGCTCTTACAAGAATAAAATCCCCACAAAGGAATGTTCATTATGGCTGCTGCTAACTGTGGAAATGCACAGAAACATTTTTAGATGTGCATCTTTAAAACTCCTAAAACTTTCATATGGGAATGTGGGAGGTGTATAATGGATGTCTTCACAGCTCCCTAGAAGATTTCTCTTGGGACCAGACAAATAGATGGCCCATACACTAGTCACAGAACTGCTCACGGGTTACTTTGCTTTCACATTCGCTACCAGCAGACACAATCTCCTTATTTTATGAGAAAGTTAAAAGGGTTTCTACAAGAGAAGTAAAACAAGCACCAACTATGCCTACTTATTTACTACAGGTGGCTTGCTGGAATCCAATCACCACAAGTCATTTCTACCTACTCTGGCAGGTAGGCAAGCTACATTTCCCTCTGGAATTCCAAAGCGGTTTAATACGCACCCAGATTAGAAGCCATAAACTTTTCACAGTATGCATATTTGGCATCAAATATTGCTATCTTATGTTCAAGGTTGATGCATCATTTCTAAGCAGCAGTAGTGTTTCTATTGTTTTAATCATGATCTCTAAAGTAATAACTTCTTAAGGAACTCTGTTCTGCATGGGACAGAAAAGTCTTGCAAAATACTACCAATGCTGAAGTTGTAACTATATTCCATGGCATCCATTCACTTTAAAATAGTAAAGAATGCCAGCCAGTGTAAGAATATCCACCACCAAGATGAGCATTTTTGTCTCCTCAAACTTAGCAATAGCAACACACTTAGCCATCTATCTTATAGTTCTAAGACAATTAGAATAGAATAGTGCTTTTATACATCTTTTACGTATAAAAGATGTATACTTCAAAACAACAACAACCTGGCACGCCATACAGAAGTGACTTGTAATCCAATGGGGCATCCGATCCTATTACCTGGGAAATCAAAGTAAGAGATTCTAGAAGACACATCTCTTTCTACCTGCGAATTTCTATACAAAGCACTGGGCAAAGGGTAGTTAACATGGTGCAAGCACGTTTTGTACTTCTTTTTCCAGATTTGAATGGAACCACATGTAAGTATACAATAAGGGCCTACCCTTTGATCCTGTTATGAGCTAGATCATAAGAAGTTGGCCCTTAAAGCAGCAGGACTTGGTGTCTTATTTCAAAACTATTTTAGTTCACCTAGATTAGGCAAATACTGGAAGCCTGCATGGTAAAGTGCTACACAAAATTGCTTCGAAATGGGCACAATTTAAAAGAGTCAAAATTAGTCTGAATCCACCCTAGAACTGTCAACACAAGTTACACTTGTCACTTGGGCACATGAAATAAGAAACCTCCTTTGTATACAGGGAAGTGTGGAAATAAAGCAAATCCGTTAGATTCTTTTTATAAGACTTTTTAAGAATAAAGAGAAAAACACAAGGGGGAATTAAACTAGTGGATTTCCCCCTGTGATATGGCACTAAAGCAGATGTGTTTTTCACAACCCTGTTAAAGTTGAACAGCTAACAGAGGAAAATTGGGCAGAAGGGGGGCATCTATTATCAAAATGCATCTTTTCTTAATTAATTAATTAGAAATATTTACATCTGGCCTCTCCATCTTATGTGCCCAAGATATTGAAACATCCATATAAAAAACATTTTAAATACTCTAAAAATAGCACCAGAAATCCGTGGGTGGGGGAATCAATAAAACTTATAAATAGTAATGGATTTTTTTAAAGGAAAAGAGCAGGCAGACTTTATCAGCAAAAATAAAATAAAAAATAAAAATAAAATTAAAAAACCAGAGAGAATAAAATCCTGATAGGTGATTTCAAGAGGAATCATTTTGCACAGTGGTGCAATGCCTTCAGAGACGGAGCAAATGAGAGCTTTCTACAGAAGGGCCTTCTGCAACCAAGGGGACAGTCCCCAAGAAGGCCCATCATAAATTCACTAAGCAAGAGGGCTTCGCCAACAGATTTCAACAGGACTAATATGAGAGCAAGCTAGCATTTCGAGTTGTGCTGAGAAGCAGACTGAAAGCCAGTGTAATTGCTTCAATATGGGAGCCCTCCATTTCCAGTAGCTGGCTCCTATCAGCTGGAATAGGAAACCAGACTTTTTCATCTCCGTTCCTGGTTATGCTTCGGTGTATTTCCACTATGCCGCACATAATCGCTCTGTTTCTTTCTCTCTCGCTCTCTCTTTTTTTTTGGATTCCTGGGATTAGGAGACGCTTTAGCTCGAGTTATTAAGTCAGATGGATTAACACCCATAGCCTTGTTGGAATCCACATCTTTTTCCTCCTTGGCTAAAAAAAGGTATAACTGTAGTCAAGAGGAGCAATTTGTTCGCTTGCCCCTCCTCCCCACTTTCCTCCTCCAGGGGAAAAAAAAGGCTTAATTTGAGCTTAAACAGACCAGGCTCCTACATTGTACTTCCTTCAGCTTCAAAGAGAGACCCTGAAAGCTTCGGAGGGTGGGGGGAGACGTTTGACAGCTCATGGGGCTTTCCCCTCCTTGCCCCCCATTATGCATTTCAGCTTCACAAAGGATTCCCTCTGCAGGAGTGTTGAGCACTAAAGCAGGTTATATTTTAAAGTGCAAAATCAAGAGGGGGTTAGCACAGTGCGCGCGTGGGGGGGACCGGAGCAGACAGCTGATTAACAGACTTGCATTTATGACAGTTTAATAATAGACCTGTCACAATAGGAGAGATTTACTAATTGCAGAGTCTTTTCCCTTTCAGGTTCCCATCACATTACCATTTAAATCCCTAGGCAACTCTTTCTAAACACCTCCGTTCCTTTAAAAAAAAAATCAAAAAGGAGCAAGGAAAGAAAGTACCTACAGTTCTTGTTCAGCTAAATATAATTTTCGGTACGGAAAGCACACGAGGATGAAGTTAGAGTGAAAGGGGACTTGTGCTGTTTATATAAATGGATGGGGGGGGGGACAACCAGCTTTCCTATAGAAGATCGAATTGCTGTCGATGGTGACATGTGTTACGTCCTGCTGTTTTCCTTCAGGCTAAATTCCAGGCAATGGCACTCAACTGGCCCCAGCGAAATTCTAAGCAACCTTCTGATTCTGGAGGCCTTTTAGATGCCTGGATCACCTGGACGGGGGAAAAACTGACTTTAGATTTATAAGCAACCTTTCAGGGTAAACTTTCCCAAGGCAGCTTGAAAACATGACAAAACAACAATAACAAAACCAATTACAATCAAACAGTAACATCCATACAATAGTCCCGGTAGAATCCCAGGTCAGCTATAACCAGGGCTGGCATAACACCTCTTGCTGCTGCCTTTTGTTCTCTCCCCACCCTGGCCAAGAGGACAGCCTGGCCTCCTCCTCCATTTCCCCCCAGTTGCGGTCCACCCTCCTCCTCCCCTTCCATCAGGGCAGGTGCCAGACTATTTTGTGCCCTAGGCAAGGCGAGCTACTTAACCCCCCCAAAAAAACATTGCCAACTTCGATTCAGCTGTTCAAGAAGAGTTTCTGAACTATTATATTTTCCTTTTATTATATTTTTTCTTAAAACAGCTAATTTGTATAAAACTCTGACCCTTAAAAGGCAGTACTGCGCCCCTCTGAAGTCTGCGTCCTAGGCTGCTGCCTAGTTGGCCTAATGGTAGCGTCGGTCCTGCCTGCCACTCTCCCTCCTCCCCCAGCGGTAACAGCGATGCCCCTTCCCTGGTGAAGATGTGGTTTCTGGTCGCTGCCTGCCTCCGCCTCCTCCCAATGGCAGCAGCAACCACCACCTCCACCTCCCTTCCCTCTTTGTGGCAGCCTCTCTCCTCCTTTGATGCCTCTCTTGAACAGCCCTTCTTCAGAGGAAGGGGAGAAGATAGTGCCTGGAGATCTCCAGGGCAACCTTCCCATCAACGCCTTGTTCTTTAGAAGGATCCCTTACAGCAAGACATTTCAGTCAAGCTCTCTGGAGGGTTGCACTGGCCACTCTCTCTTCTGAGCAGCTAAGCAGGGCTTCTCAGAGAATCTACCCACTTATCATAGAATCATAGAATAGCAGAGTTGGAAGGGGCCTAGAAGGCCATTGAGTCCAACCCCCTGCTCAATGCAGGAATCCACCCTAAAGCATCCTTGACAGATGGTTGTCCAGCTGCCTCTTGAATGCCTCTAGTGTGGGAGAGCCCACAACCTCCCTAGGTAACTGATTCTATTGTCGTACTGCTCTAACAGCCAGGAAGTTTTTACTGATGTTAGAGCAGTATGACAATGGAATCAGTTACCTAGGGAGGTTGTGGGCTCTCCCACACTAGAGGCATTTGATGCCACACTCTGAGGGGTCCTCAAAGTGAGGGATTGGGCAGATGGCGCTCCAGAGAGCTGTGCCAGCTATTCTTGCCATAGGAAAAGAGCAGCCATTGTGGCTTCCACTGGGCAGGATGCACAGCTTTTTTGATGGCAGGATCCACCACCCTTAGGGATTGGCCACTTACAGAAAGGCTGGCCCGAGCTATAACCTAAGGTAAACAGGTGAGTCTTTAGGTCCTGCTTCAAGACCTGTAATGATATGGCCTGATGACAATCCATCAGAACAGAGTTCCATAAGCAGGGGCCACTACTGAGAAGGCCCTATCCCTCATGCCTGCCAGCCTAATTCCTCTTAGAGACAGGCCCACAAGTAGGATGTCTGCTGCTAATCTCATAGGCACTTGCCGCTGTCTATGCACGCTCAAAGCCCTGCGGTGGCTGCAAATCAGAGCTGTGTCAGTTCTATGATGCAGCTGCAGATTTGCAGCCACCACAGGTCTTGTCTGTGAAGCTACTTGGTAAAGAGGTCAGGGACTTAGCCTGACTTTTTTGGTGGAAACAAGGTCACCCCGGCTCTTCTGCCATCTGATCTCACCCTGTGGCTGAACCAGGGGGTGGTCCTGGCAGTTGGCGACCGGCGATTAGTCACTGGAAGCCAGGAAGAAGGCGAGGGGAGGCTCCAGTACCTAGATGACCACTGGAAAGCCCATGCTCCCTCCTTGGCATGGGCATTACCCAATGCCACCCCACAGCAACAAAACCACAGGGTTTAGGAGGAATGTGGTGCCATGAAGACAGCCCCTCAGTCTCTCAATAAATACAGCCCAAACCTTAACCCTCCAGAGGTTTTAGACTACAATTCCCATCAGCTCCAGCTACATGACCAGTGATCAGGGATTATAGGAGTGGTAGTCCAAAATATCTAGACAGCACAGGGTCATCTACCCATACCTTAAAGCATAGGGCTGAGGGATGTTCTTACTGTATATCTAGGGCAGCCTGCACTATATGTCTTCTACCTAGGCTCTTCTGCCTAGACTATCCTGCCATGATGTTTTCTCCCATCAGAGAACTTCAAGTAACACTCTAATTCCTCATTCAAAAAGGTACAGACATAGATGGTAAAATTCACACAGATTCCATTTTTGGCAGCACTTCTGCACCCTCAAGACGAAGTGAAACAAAATGTTGATACTACCCACATTTCTGCATACACAAAACAAAGATGAGGTAAGGTATTCTCTACATACCTACTTTATATTCATGTGATGTTAGCCTTGTCACAAGCATCACTAGTTTCACTCTTATTTAAGATTTGTGGGATGGGCTTTTGCATCTTGGCAGTGTGGTCCAGCGTACATGATTAAAAAGTCTCGAAGGCATAGGACAGCCTTCCCCAGTCTGGGTTCCTTCCACATATTTTGGACTACAGTTCCCATCTTCCCAGCCCACACAGCCAATGCTCGACATGGCCGATGGTCCAAAAACAACTGGAGGGATCCAGTCCGGAGAAGGCTGATTTAGGCCCTAAACAGAAAGATGCTAATTGAGGAAAACCAGCCAAGAGTGGCAATAATGGCACCTGTCAGTGAAGAGATCACAGTAGAGCAAATAAATAAGATGGAAAGTTACACTGGGACCAAATTTTTTAGCAGAGATACATTTTAGGGCACCCTAAAATAACTCATGCTTGTAAAGTTCAGAGCCATAAATAAGTTGGGAAACATAAATAAGTTATAAGTCCAAGACATCAAGTTGTTGTGGCTTTGAATAGACCCCAAAGCTTCAGGACTGTGCTAAATATGAAGTGGAAAGATATTAAGCAGCTGCTTGGTTTTCCACGATTGGCTGCAAACCAACTGTTGACCGAAGGACTACACCAACATGGCCAACAGCCAGCCTGTCAATGTTCATGAGTAAAGCAGCGTGTGCCTTTGCCATGAAGATATACTGTAGACCCCAAGAGTCCTCTGAGCTCCCTCCAACCTTCCTTGGTTGGCACCTGGCAGTGATCCCTCCTTTCCCCTAGTACTTTACATGATTTTTTTTTCTTTTTTGCAAAAGCAACAACCCTGCCACCATATCTGAAAGAAAGCTTTGCACCAAAAATGATGCAATCCAAGCTAGGAGACAATGCTGCCTGCTTAAACGATGAGGGAATTAAGATAAATATTTTAACAGAGATAGATAAAAAATATTGAACATTTTAATTAAGATCTGTCCATTTTCTCTAAGTTCCCAATCCATTGGCAAAATACAGAGCCTTTACCCACACATCCCTTCTTACAAAAGTGGATTAACGGTTCACCTTTAAATAGGTTCGATTCCCAAAATGCTTTTAAAGCCAGCTTTCCTCCTCTCCCAGCTCCTACATTCCAAATAGATTAGCATCCAGCTGATCAAAAACTGAATAATTACAGCAAGGCAAGAAGGTTAATGGCAAGATATATCCATGTCACCTCATTAAAAGAAGAAATCTGAAATGTTCATCTGTTTATTATGCCTGATTAGCACCAATCCACCGGAGACCAGTTTGACAGACTGACAGCTAGATTAGTTGTAGCACAATGATCTACAAGCATTGCCCACAATGAGCAACCAAATTTAGGCTTTCCCTATGGACGTGCAAGCATGGTAGTTATCAAAGTAGAGATTCAGTTGCATTATGGGCAGGCCTAAAAGGCCAATAACAACAAACCTTGTGAAGGAAGTTGGAAACCATGTTGTCCTGTTTGAATCTTTTTAGGCCAGGTGTTTTCCAACATCTACCTTCTGAGCCAAATTGAAATACTTCAATTACTCCAGTCCCACTGTCATTAATATCAATCAGTTTTAAAGGAAAAGTGATGTAGGGTGTCCATATGCCCTGTTTTACATAGAACAGACCTCTGTTTGAAGCCATCCTGTATTTCAGGGCCTCCTGGCATTGCACCTGTGGGCACCCCCAAGGGATCCCCAAGGTGGTGCCCACAAAACTTCTTTTTCCATTTTTTTAAAAATATACGTACGTGAATTTGTATATATCTATTGCAATAAATACACTTGAAATGCAAACAACTTTCTAACAACTATACATAGGCTTCAATAAAAACAAACCAAAAATCCAAATAAGTATCCATTTTAAGGTCTATATGTCACCCATTCAATACTGAAAACACTGTAAAGTCTTCAATCTATTGGATTATATGAAGTGAGTGCTTTTATTTCCAAAGATGTAATATCAGTCTTTTCACTGTCAAAAGGGCATGGAGAATCCATGTACACAGACCATTTCTTAGTCTCCATGAAGCAGGTAAATACTACATCAGTGAATGTTAAAGACTGCTCCAGTACAAGATTTATCTGTGTAATAGCCTCCTCCCCAAAAGAAGCAACTGGGTGGGCCTTTTGGTTCTTCCTTTTCTTTTTTCAATCTCATATTTTGACCATTGATAAGGTCTGTCACTTTCGGCTTCTTAATTTAATATTCCTTCCTTCCTTTCTGTTGACACTGTTCATTCTTCAGTTCATTCTTTGATTTTATCTTGGCTGGATTATTACATATTTTTTGCTTGCTGGTTTGCCTTTGTTTTGAGGTACTTATTTCTGTCTTTCATTCTCCTTCTTGGCTTACTTTTACAGGCTGAAGAAGTGACCATACAATGTCTTTGCTTCTCTTTCTTCATTGATTATTTAATCCTCCTGAACTGAGTTCAGGATTATTATTACCTTTAAATGTACCTATTTCATGGATCCCACATCCCTGGTTCCCTCATCTCTCTTCTGTGCTTTCACTTTACTTGCTTTTCATCTTTTTCCACCGATCTTTTATTCCTCTAGTTCTTTATTTCTGTTTAAACTGGGAGTGTCTACCTCTGTCATATTTGAATTTCTTTGGTTGCCCCTTTTCTTTGGAATGTTCAGCCTGTTGAGACCCAGTCCTTTACAGCCTTTAAGAAACACCTTAAAACCCATTTGTTTCCACTAGTGGATATTTGATTTTACTGTCAGTCTTTTTCAGATTGCATTATTTTTTATTAGATTACATGCTTTCCTACAGGACACATTTTTTAAAAAATAAATAAATCTGCAGGGCCCCTTTCTTCTAGGCACTAAAATATTAGAATCCTATCATCATGATCCAATTTAATGTTTTATGCATACAAGCCAGTAGTCATAAACACACTGCCAATGTTAGCAAATGAGCAGATGTTTAAAGAGCCTACTGAGCCAAGGTCTGGAGCAAACTATCCTAGAGATCATGCAGTACAGAAGGCTGGTAAGAACCAAAGCGATGCAAACAGCACACTCTCATTGGGGGACAGAATGCGTGCCTAATACTTCAGTCCTGGATGCATTGGAAACAGCAGAACTCTAAAAGAATTATCCAAGGTGCTGAACCCCAAAAAAAACAATAAGGAAAAAAATGTCGGAATGGCTGCACAAGGCTTCTCAATGAGCCCTGCATCTGAAGGCATCTATGGTGACCATAACCTGTTAAAAAAAGCAACTGGAGTGGGTGGGCGGGATCTCTGTATTGCTTCTGCCATCCATACCAGCCCTCAGAAAAGCAAGGGCAGAGGAACCAAGTCTTCCTCCTTTTTAATTATTTCATGCACCAGAGCCAAATTCAGTCTCCCATTTGGGCGGCAAGAATGGGGTGGGTTTATTACATGTTATTCTGTTATGTTGTTTCCACTGGTATAGCTCTTTTGGCTTAATAGACAAGTACGCATTAGGGAAGTTTGAAGAATTTGATCTCTGCAAATTCTGATGTGAACTGACCTTCACTGGATTAATGTGCAGATTGAAACTTAATTTACCCACCAGATTTTACACTTCCTGTATATTCCAACACAGTCCTCAGCTCAAAAAGAGAGAGAGAGAGAGAGAGAGAGAGAATCAAAATATATTTTAAAATGCAGGTTTTAATTAAATCTGCATTTTTAAATGTTAAAATGTATGTTTAAAATGTAAATTTTCATGCAGATTAAAGGGAAAACCCTTTACAATTTAATACAGAAATGCGATGGAACAGGTTTAGAGGTGAATCCGTGCAAAAGTGACATGAATCAGAAATAGAATGATTCATCCATCTCTAGTAGGGGCAATACAGGCCAATGATGTTCCAAGTGAAAGGGAGGCTCAAGAGCTCTTCTCTGACAAATCCCAAACTTTTGTGCCATGTTGCAACAGGAGATAGACCAACACATTCTAAACACAAATGTTTGGCATTGCCATGGAGACTCTCCATACATGATAAGCACCACAAGGAGCATGTTACAAGCAGCCTCCATGTAGCTTTTGCAACAAGCTACATTTCAGAGACACTTCATATAGCTATAATATATATATATATTCATCGACCTCTTAAAAAACAAAAACAAACAAACAAACACAACCCCTTAGAGTCTCACTACTGCTGATGCAATCTAGCACCTGAGTTCTGGTAAAGCATTTATTTTTACTAAAATAAAGTCACAGAAGGCCAAACAAACAAAAAACCCAAAAGCAGTAGCAAGTTTGAGAACTTGCTACTCACCACTATAGTCAAGTAAGCTGAAATGGCAGGTTTATATTTCAATTTGCCTAGTTAGGACAAGAAAATGACACTGCCACAATACATAAAAATATGTCATAAAAGACAAGAGCAACCTATTCTAGTTTGCAGCCATTCATTTCAACAGATGCAGACTATTCTGTTTCAATACTGATATGAGAGATACTAAAACAGGACCAAAGCCTCGTGTGGCGCAGAGTGGTAAAGCAGCAGTTTCTGCAGCTGAAACTCTCCCTACGGCCTGAGTTCGATCCCAGCAGAAGCTGGTTTCAGGCAGCCGGCCCCAGTCGACTCAGCCTTCCATCCTCCCAAGGTCGGTAAAATGAGTACCCAGTTAGCTGGGGGAAAGGCAATAATGGCCGGGGAAGGCAATGGCAAACCACCCCGCTATAAGGCCTGCCAAGAAAATATCAGCGAAAGCTGGCGTCCCTCCAAGAGTCAGTAATGACTCAGAGCTTGCACGAGAGGTTCCTTTCCTTTCCTAAAACAGGACCACATCCAGTATTTATTAAGTGCATTGAACTGCATTATGGTGGTAATGACGATAATGACGCTGAGTATGCAGAAGTGTGCATACTAATAAAGAAAATCAGTTGGCACATTTTAAAAAGATGTTTTATCCAATGAGAGGTATCAATACCAAAGCTTACTCAGTACGGACAAAGTCACCTGTTTGTCAAAAGAACACTGCCAACTGCTATGTTCAACTTTTACAGGAACTCCAGTTCATAGTTAGCAGATCCCTGGAAAGAAATTAAAAGAACTAGGACAACTCTGCCCTCTTGTGACCATTATGGTTTAAAACAAAGTATGAAAGGGAAGAGAGCATGTGGCTTAAGCTAAAAAATGGGGAAACATCTGAACTGATTACAGGTGAAGGATCATCAGAAGTGTCATGTCTTTGGCCCTGTAGATATCTCTGGACTAGAGATCTCAGGTGAAAAGTGACTAGGCAGCTGCTGCAACATGTCTTCTGACTCGGTTGTTTTAAATGGAAGCAAGCCAGCATTTCCGTTCAAATTAGGGATGGACAAACATGGAGGTCCATCAGATGAGTGTCTTATTGCATGCTCATTACTGGGCACCCACAGATTTTTGCAGGTCCCTCTCATGATGTCATCTGCCTTCTGCACACCTCCTGCCCCTTCTAGCGACAAAAAAACACCCCAGTAAGTCTGACTTATTTTTAAAGATGGAGTTGCCGCTATCTCCTGCTGTGTGCAGGAGAAGCAGCATGATCAAAAAGGCCCACTGAATGGGCCACGTGCAAGTTATTTACTTCCTCTTTCAAAAGAGGAAGTAATGAGGGACAAACGCGTGGGCGGAGAAGCGACAGCAAGCAAACAAACACGATTTTCCCTGTGTGATGACGCTCACGGTCTATGTCCACATGAAGCCCTTAACAATTTTTCATGTATCCGGGTATAATCCCTTCCATCCATTTTTGTGTATGCACCTTTCCTTGACAAATGCATTATTGTATACAACTTTGGAGCTAAGGAACCACATTGGAAAATTCAGACAACTGTGCAGTCTGAAAGGTAACTGTTCTGAACCGCATATTAGTCTGGGAATTTCAAATGAGGTCAGGTCATTTACACACGTGGACCAAAGTAAATTGTTTCCCATTCCTGGCTTGAACCACCATCTGCCACCAGAATTTCTGCTTCGCAATGATCGGTGAAGCAAAGACTGCTAAGGAATATAGAGCTCGTTTAGGAAATAATCCAAGACGTTAATCAACTTCTGTTTCAGAAATGTTTTGTATAACCAAGATTCAACTGTTTTACATAACCAAGTATCAGACTTTAGTACAAAGTAGTAAATGACATACCATCTCCCAACTCACAACAACCTCCTCCTGCCCTGATCTATATTTTCAATGCCGTATCCTGACTGTTTTAAAGATTACCACTGTTAGCAAGAATCTTCAAACTGGGTTCAAACTGTCAACATTCACTCTAAACCTATAACAGCAGAAATTAATCCTTCCTTTAACATTTTATATTTGTAATACAGATAAGTTCCCAATGGATCAATTGTCCTTTGGCCTCACAATCTGAAGTATAACATGAATCACATGGTCTGCAGGTTCTTTTCCCTGGACTTAAAAAATGACAATTTACAGTGCAATTCTATACATGGCTTCTCTCAGGTGTGAATAGAATTGCAGTCTCAAGCAATTTCTCATCCTCTAGTAAAAAGCCCTAATAGATTAGGGCTTGACAGAAGTTTCCCCCCAAAACATGCAATAGACACTGATCATTCTGTCCTCAGAGGGGAAAACTATGCAACTTGACGTGGCATTAAAAGCTATCGGAAATGCCCTGTACTTTTAAGATCAAGTGGCATATTTACTTCAGACATATACTGGTCATATTTACCTCAGCCTTATAGTCATTTCTCCATTCCCTTCTGAGGGAGATGATACTTCTCATATGAGAAATTCAGTTTCAGAGTTAGAGGACAATATATCAACTTACTTTTTTTTTTAAAGAAGTCTGTTTTATATTGATACCATCTAGTCAAGAATAAGAGCACACTGAAGAAGCAAGATCTTTAAACAGCAATTTTACTACCGGCAATATCCCCTTGTTTTCCCACAAGAAAGTGAATAAAGATAGCTTTTACACTCCCATATTCCTAGCAAAAAACAGTGTGGGGGAGCTCTCCATAGCATCTCTGGTCTGGTAGCCTATGAATAAATTGTGGTTCTAGTCCGCCACAATCCATTTTCTTTCTATTGCAGTACTACCGTAACCACTAGGGAGCAGTATATACCTTCAAGCTGGAAAAAAGTTGGCCTACAAAGTACTTATTAAAATGGCTAATGCTATTATACTGGGGATTAGATTTATTCTAGCTTCTAAAACCACACACAGACATGCAACAGCAGCAGCATTTAGCTTTGGTAAAGAAAAAGGAACTGCTGAAGACAGAAAAGAAGCCAAAGAGCCTTTGGGAACACATTATGCACATGGCATCAGGTGCAAAAGGGGCTGACCCAAGCAGCTCTCTTGTACCAGTTCCATGGCCACACTGGGTAAAATTGAATGTTCAAGAAAGAAATTTTAAAGAAAACGGAGTGAAAGGAATAATGAAGTATTTAAAAATGACAACACACCACTGATTCCATATTGTTCAGCAGGCTAGGTAGGGAACTGCAAAGAAACAAGGATTCACGTTCAGGCCAACTCGTGTAGGGTGTGGATTCCAGGTTACTTTGAGTGAGCATACCAGTCACTGGCCATTCCATTTGCCATTCCAAAGCCAGATTATTTTGATAGTTTGTGATAAGAAGCATCCTGATGTGAATAGTAATTTATGGGAGCCCAATAACTGATGTATCATGCTGACCCATAAAAACAAAAGTTCTAGATTGTAAGCCATTTGAGCATGATATTGTTTAATTGTTTTGCTCTTTGTACAGTGCCATGTACAGTTATGGCGCTTTATAAATAAATAAAAAGTAAATTGGCGTCTAAAAGTGGGTGATTTTAAACTGAGTCAAAGATCCTAGAGGTAGAGGTGACATGTTGTTTTCATGATAGCCATTGGCAGACCGGTCACATTATTATTATTATTATTATTTATTTATATAGCACCATCAATGTACATGGTGCTGTACAGAGTAAAACAATAAATAACAAGACCCTGCCGCATAGGCTTACATTCTAATAAAATCATAATAAAACAATAAGGAGGGGAAGAGAATGCACCAAACAGGCAGTATAAAAGTCAGAACAAAATCAAGTTACACGATATTTTATGAGCTTCAAGTCCGCTGTGATCTTGTGATTTATTTTTTTATTTACGACATTTGTATCTCAGCTCATAACAAAATTACTTAGGCAGCTTACAATAAAGGATTGTTTACCATGACTATAGAAAATGGTGATTGGGGTCTTGTGAGCATGTCCAGCACCGCCGGTTTTGGTTGTGGTCCCTGTGTGGCCCTTACCGCTTGCCATTGAGATGTAGCACTTCCAGTGACAATTCCTGAAATGAGTAGAAACACTTGTTTCCAGAAGAGACAGTCCTTACCATCCAGAAAAGAGTGTTTCTGCTCATTTCGAGGCTTTCCTCCAGAAGTGCTACGTCATGACCATGACCGGTGGGGCTGGGTGCACACGTAAGGCCTCCTATTGGATCCTGCCCATTGATTGCTCATTGGTGTGACAGACATCAAAAAGAGTCTGAGTAATGTTTGAGAATCCGGTAGGCATGGCCATGACTGTAGCCTCTTCAGACAGACAATATTTGTTATGTGCAGAGGATGGGATACATGTTGCAGTCTTATCCCTACCTCCTGAGACCTTGACAGAGAAGGTCTACAGTGGGGCTATAACTGTGTTCAGTTGAACATGATTATAGAACTCTACGTTTTGCCAGAACAGGGCTATTTCCTTTTATCAGGTTGCCTAGTCCAGCAATTCCTGGATTTAGGCAACATATCTTGACATAATTATTAAACTTATGACGTCCCTACTTTTCTTTTTCTCAGTCACTTTCTGGTGGAGGGTGGGGAGGAAAGAATCTCCTTTTTCGCCCTCCACTCCTCAATACACATTACTATGTGAAAGGCAGAACACTGCCCATCCTTGCTTTATTCCTTTATAGGAAGAATCCTCTTTAATCCTCACTTGTTTTTATTGGCACCACCAATAAACTGAACGTATAACCTATGTAAGGAGTGGACTAAGGACAACCTGATGGGAGAAGCCCAGGTCAAGCCCAGTGAAGTAGAACTGCATGGATGTTATTCTTTAGCACAGAAGAAACTTGCCAGTTGCAAGCAGCAGGATTTATTGTTTAGTGCTGTGGCCCTCCAGATGTTGTTGGACTAAAGCTCCTATCATCCCTCATTATTGGCTCTGCTGGTTAGGGCTAATGGGGTTGTAGTGCAGCAACATGTGAAGGGCCACAAGTATCCCCCTCCCCTACCAGTTTAGTTCAGAGTGGGATAAAGAAGATAGGCCTATGTAGCACATAGAAACCACTTACAGCATATTCTCGGTAGCCAGTACGTATTTTCTCCAAAGGCTTATATTTTCAAGACAACCATTGCTAAGTAGGGCTGTGCACCCCCTACCCAAACTGCTTTGGAACCCGATCCGGACCAGGCCCGAACCGGTTTGGGTAGATCCGAACCTCCCCTGATCTGCTCCAGAACCAGAGCGAGATCCGGAGGTCTGGATCAATATTTGCCCCCCATTTTGCCCCCCTTCCCCACTTACTTGCCTCCGTGGCGGAGGCAGGTAAGTGGGGAAGGGGGGACAAAATGGGGGGGCAAATAAGCCCCCCTCCCCCTTACCTGGCTCTGCTGCCCACTGCCACACGGACTGCAGCAGCGGCGGACGACGGAGCCAGGTAAGCCGCCCTCCCCCCACTTACTTGGCTCCGTTGTTGCCTGGGTGGCAGCTTCAACTGCAACCCAGGCCTCAGGCCAGAAACAGGCCTGTTTCCGGCCTGAAGCCTGGGCCGCAGTTGAAGCCACTGCCTGGACCACAACAGACCCAGGTAAGCCCCCCTCCCCACTTACCTTGCTCCAAAGCTTTGGAACGGTCCAAATCGATTTGGACCGTTCCGAATTGCTTCAAGCCGATCCGGACCTCCCCCAATCTGCTCCGGAACTGGGCTTCGGAGGTCCAGATTGGCCTGCTCCGCTCTGGATCTGGGGATCCGTAACGGAGCGGAGCACACCCCTATTGCTAAGTATTTAATTAGGAGCCGAAATTCACATGCGCTAGCTCTAGTTATGCTCTATTAATCCGCCTAGTGTACAATTTCACAGAAGCCATTTTATCTGCTGGATTATCCAAGATAGGAAGCAGCTCCAAGAGTCTCAAATGGGTCAAGACCCACAATGGATAGATAGATATTCATGTATGCTGAAAACGTCCAGATAAGAGAAGCTGAGACGTGAGAAATTCATGTTTCTACTCTAGTTAGTAGCTCGGAATGTCAAATACAAAATATAAATTTACACTGAAGCAGAGTTCTTGCCAGAGTGGTACCCCAGCCCCAAGGTCTTATGAGCCAGCATCTCAATTCATTACATGACAATTTCCATTTCAATATTGGTAGGGTTTTTTAAAGGGACATTTTGGATTTGATTATTATTATTATTATTTATTTATTTATATGGCACCATCAGTGTACATGGTGCTGTAAAGAGTAAAACACTGTACAGAGTAAAACAGAGTTTATTTTTAAATGGCAGTGCTCCAAATTCTCACACACCCAACTCATCCCCCACCCCCCAAAAAACTTACCATGCTTAAGAAATCCTGAAAATAAATCCACCTTTAATTGCTATGCCTGTGAGCATGGCAAAATGCTTAAGGAGTAGTGAGGCTGGGTAACTTCAAGTAAAATTAAATTACCCCTAGCAAACCAATGGTTGTTTTTGCAAGCTCAGGCAAGGGTGATCAGCACATTTTTTAAAAAAAAAAATCACTTAAGTCATCTCTCTTTTAGCCACTGCAAAAAGCGTGGCTCGGCGTTAAAGGGGGCAAGGAATATTTTCCAGTAATTTGAAGAGGGGATCTATCCAGTATTTATCAACCACAGTCACTTCCTTAATAGTGCCTAACAGGACTTTTCCAGATCCATCCAATTAGAGGTGGTAATGGGTACACACACACAAATGCTCCATTGCTCAATCTATAATCTTACTGTAAATGTTTACCACAGGCAGCTCCATTTCTAGGGCTCAAAACTACAGTGTCCCCCAGTTTAGGGAGACTACAGATGTAACTACAGACTGTACAGAAAGCTCTGCACACTTCAGAATGACAGCTTTTTTTTTAATTGTCAAGGAGAAAAAAAGCGCCTCCCTATGTATGAATATACACAGATGCTGATGCTGTAATTCATTTTTAAAAGTCTTATTTATTTCATAGGTAAACTTAAAAATATATGGTCCGCAGCATCACTCACCTATTGAAAATAATTTAACTTGAAAATGCTTAATTTTGGCTGATTTGCGCTTTTTCTCTGGTTCTTGATGCAAGATATTGGGATGTAAGATTAAAACTGAATTTGAGAAAATAAACTCCAGCTGTTTCTTCACTTCCTACTTATAGCCTATTTGATTTATGTATTTTTACACCTTTTAGCAACCCTTGTTCATTGAGTTCTATCAACATCCGTAATTCTTAGGAAACACTTTAGCTCCAAGTGTTCATAATTAATTTGCTGTTACACTTGACTTTACACAGCCTGCCTAACTACATCCATAAATTCATTATCAGGAACTGTGCATTTTAAGGGTGATTATAACTACATAAAAATGGTGCCATTTTTGGCAGAAAAGTGGGATATAAATTTTAAGAAATTAAATAAATAAAAGCCTTCTATACTCCAAAATAATTGTTCTTATTCAACTTTGGCCCCATTCAGAAGACACCTTAAACCATGGCTTTAACCATGGTGGTTAAGCCAGAAAGCTGGTCCGTGTTCAGAAGACACCTTAAACCATGGCTTTAACCATGGTGAATAAAGCAAAAAGCCATATTCACCATGGTTAAAGCCATAGTTTAAAGTGTCTTCTGAACACGGACCAGCTTTCTGGCTTAACCACCATGGTTAAAGCCATGATTTAAAGTGTCTTCTGAATGGGCCCTTTGTCTCATATTAACAAGCTATAGACACTAAAACAAGATAGACAGAAGTAGATCAGGATTACTGCTAGATCTGTGGGTGATTTGAAATAGATCAGCAAGGATTTATGACTGCCTGCAGCAGACAAGTAATGCCTCTCCAATTATACTGATAAAATCAAGAAAACTTGTGATAGTGGTTGGAGGATAACCAGGAATAGATTATTGTATATGAGTTCAGTTCAGTTCTGGTACTGAAAATAAATCCCAGGGCTCAGAATTCTTTAGTTCTAAGGATAAATCTTCAGTTCTGCATTTGGATCCACAATTGGTAGATCTTCAGGGTCTAGCGAAAAGTGAAGTAGATCCCCTAAGCCTAAAGTTTTCTTGTACAGCACCAAAATACATGTGGATGTTTGGGCTTGACTAGAGCATTCTAGAAGATATGAGAAATCAAGGATTTGTGACTTTGAGCCCCACCCTGGAAAGAAGGCTGGCTGGCTACTGCCCTGCACTGGACACTATGGGCGTCATCAGATGAGTGTTTTATTGCACACTCATTGCTGGGCACTCATGGATTTTCATGGGTCCCTCTCACAACATCATCTGCATCCTGCGTGCGTCCCACCCTTTCTAGCCTTCTTTGCATGACAAAAAAAACCTCCTAGTAAGTCCAACTTGTTTTTTGAGACAAAACTTGCTGCTGTCTCCTGCTGTGTGCAGGAGAAGCAGCGTGATCAAAACGGCCCACCGAATGGGCCATGTAAACGTTGTTTACTTCCTCTTTTGAAACAGGAAGTAGTGAGGGACAAACACGTGGGTGGAGAAGCGACAGTAAGGAAATGTGATTTCCCCCCATGTGATGACGCTCTATGAGCTTCTCCACATGAGCCATTCATTGCACATTTGTGATTGGTCATTCATGGACATTTGCTGGTCCTTTTCATGACATCATCAACCTCTGATGTCTCTCCTGCCATTGTTAAGTGGGAATCTGCCATTTTATAAAACTGCTATAATAAACTGAAAATGCTATAATGAACCAAAATCACGCAATGAAGCACCACCATCTGCTGGTGGTATAACTGAAACATATGGGAAGGAATTGGCAAAAAGAAGGGCGGGGAACTCATTTATTGTGCTGATCAAAACTGAAAAGACTCTGGAGGACAAAGCCCCAGTAAGGCTGTGGAAGTTTTGTTAAATGCATACTTTCCAATGTCTTTAACAAGGCCTTGGTCTTAAGATTATATGCTTCTCTATGCTTCTACAATTGCCTTACAGAAAGCAAAATGTGAACAGTTAATGCTTTTCTAATTATTTCAATTGAGAGATACAGCATGGGAAACTTCTAGCTACAATCTTCTTTTGTTCTGGACTTCTCTCATAGGATGTCCAAGCCCAATTTGCCACATATGTCAGCTTGATTCCTGTCTCTTTCAAACAGTCGCATAGGCCCTTTAAATATGAAATAAAATAGCTTCATAAATTACCACTGTCTCAAGCCTGTCAAACTCAATAAGTCTTGACAGACGTAGCTTTCTATCTAATTAATTTTGCCAGGAAAAAGGAGGAAATTAAGACTGCCAGAGCCACCAAAGATTTAACATAGCTTTCTCGCTGCTTCTCTCTGGTTTGGGAAGTCTCTCCCACCCCAAAAGCATAACTTTATTCTGATCATATTTAGGACTTTATTTCTTTTCTAAGAGCAGGAGCTACTTCATAGAATTCTCAAAAACTAAGCCAGAGTAGATTTTTTTCACCTTAAATAAGAAGTCCACACACTGATCTCTCATCACACCCCACTAACCTTCAACTCACACAAATTACATCCTAAATCAGTGCTTCCCAAAGTGGGTGGTACTGCCCCCTTGGGGGTGGTGGGATTGCACAGGGGGGTGTTAAGAGGCAAGGGGGTGGCAGGGGGTGCTTAGAGACAAAGGGGCAGCAGGGGGGCTCTTGAGGTGGTCTTTTCCGAGACGCGCCTGTCCAGAAGGTTTTAAAACCCAGAACATTTTTATAGGGGAAGGTAGTTTGGTCCCAAGCCATATAGGGGAAGAATCCACACATGTATTAATACCGTTTAAGAAGAGTCCTTTTAACGGTGAATTGAAATGTTTCAAAAGCACCAAAGTCTTAATGAAGAGACATACCCTGCTTGGTGTGCCCCGCCATGCTGGCTGCAAAACAGAGGCGTTCGCTTTCTTTTTCCTCCCTCTCTCCCTCAGCAAGCCTGCAGCAGGTGCTTCTGATTTTGAATAAATATTTAATTAATTTTATTATTATCTTCCTTAGTGGGTCGTTGAAAACTGCTATTCTGAACAATGATTTTTATAGTGTAGGGTGGGGGCACTGGGCATGAGTTTGTGGAACCAAGGGGGCGATTACCTGAAAAAGTTTGGGAACCACTGTCCTAAATGAAGGAGGATAATCTGGCTGCAGTGGTTTAGAAGTAAAGAGATTGTTACTGGGAAGGCACATCAGCCGAACTAGGGACATGCTTGCAAGACCCTTCTTCTCATTCCGAGGATTATTGTCTGACATAATAAATTATTCTGAAGTAATCTATACTGCTTTGTTTTAGAAGCCAAGGAAGAGCTTGGCTGCCACATAAGCTTAATGGTTCAAAATAAATGTCACCACTGCGTGAAGTAACTACACGGCATTTTAGCATTCATCCACAACTCTGCGTTAGAGACAAGACACAACCACAGTCAGATTTTAACTTCTAAAAATCTTAAAGAGGGCAATGGGTGCTGAAGAATAGCCACTGCAACAACTCACTCTGACAACATTTTAACAAGATATCTCATTAGAGAGAACACTTACACATTGCCAGAAAAGAAGAACTGCATTCCCCAAAGAGGACACATAAAATCTGCATGTGCTCATTTATATGTATGGATGCAAATTTAGAAATAATTACTATAATTTAAGTAGAAATATACAATGCATCTCCCTGTGGTGGGGAAGACTGATCAAGTGACTTGCATGCCTGTGCAGTCTGTCATTCCAATGCTAACTAGTCTCTCTTCTTAAAATTCTTTATATTTAAACAAGACTTAGACTGGATGGCCATTCCAAAAGAGGATGGTCTGCTGTAAAAGAGGGTGCATGGCCACCCTAGGCTGATACTGATAGGGATACTTGGGAGTGCATGGAATGAGAAAATCACAACATGACAAGCAGTCATATAGGAGTTACATGTGAGCCCTTAAAAGCACGAATGCCTAAACCACATCTGCATTCCCTATCCTTAAAACCTATATTGGGAACACTTTAAAGAAAACTTTAAAGAGTTTTCTACCCAGTTTGAACTGTCACAAAAGCACAGTTTTTTGGGAGGGGGCGGTTTGTTGTTAAAAAGCAGTAGATCATTCAGAGCCTTTCTACACAAGGCATTTATTGTGCATTCATTATTCCTCTCTTACAGTAGTTTGTGGGTCATTTATACCACTGCAATGTCTCCTGTGCTTTGCACATTTTAGCATTTTTTTCCCTAGCAAGGGAAGTGTGGCAATGTTTGTGAATAGTGGGATAAGGCCTAGTGCAGTTGTGTAATTCCACTATACCAAAGTGCCACTGAGTGCTTCTATAATGGAACATAAGGAAGAAAAAGAAAAAACCTAGGGGAAAAAACACATGTAAGGAGCAGATCTTAATCCTGCAATGAATCTAGAAACAAAAGCCTCAGTAAAGTGGCGGGTTAAAAACCTCATGCAGAAAAGCCCTCAGTCCAAGCCTATACACTATTTTAACTCACTGGCAAGAACTAATGTTTCATAGCCATCAAGCGCATTAGGGTCAACATGTACACCAAAAGTACACACAAGCCAAAGGGAAGGACATGCTTTAAAGCCTGGGACACAGCCATCAGCTCCAGTCAAGGTTCTTAATACCCCTTGCTTAAATAAAAGTATATAATGGAATAATCTGGGTTGGACTGTCTCTTGCAGAAAAATGGTGCACACATTCTGTATGCTCCAGGATTGTAGGTACTCAGAAGGAAAGTACGTTTATGCCCTTCAAATGAATGATGCACCTCCATCAACATTATCATGGCCCAAGGCAGAAAGATCCATCAATGCCCTTTTATTTCAAGATTATAGCTGCTATAGTTCTTCCTGTGTAAAGTGGGGGTTAAATTTGCCGTGCAAGTTACCCTATGAAACCCATGCCAATTCTCTTCTAATTTGAAATTGTAATTTCAAATACTTCATTAGTATGATTTGGGCTTTTCACAGTGCATTTGGAGATGTTACATTGTGCAAGAAGACATTCACATTAATGATCAATGGCTTATTTAGCAGGCAAGAGTCTATTTCTGTTTGCCATGAAGTTTTATATATTCTAACTCTAAAAACCCACCACCAACCCATTTCTGCCTTTGGGCAAAGAAGTTGCTCCTTGGCTTCTCCCCTGCCATCCTCAGCCACATTAAAATTTCTACACTTCCTAAAATACCTATGCTAAGAATGGACGCAGGGTGGAGTGCCACACACTGAAAAATATTCTCAGGCTAATGCTGCTGCAATGAGACATCCCAGCCCTAGTATTAAACTCCCATGTTTCAGTAACGAACATTAGTTTTGCATAACATGTGCAGCAACACTTTCTTGACAACATGTTTCATAGTCAAGCAGATGAGAAGGTCTTATGTGCATCTCCAAGCACACACAATTGTCTCAGTGAATTTGCACAGGATGCAAGAGCAGTTTTCTCCCAAGCAATTCTCGCCCTGCTGCAAGAGCCCAGAAGAGAATAAGGAAACACAATCAGTTCTGCACACCAGATGTAAAAAGACTCAAAACTCCATCATGTGACATTGCACCTCACTGTCCTACTTAAACAATCCCATGTATTGCAATGACTAGTATGGGAAACAGAGGTTCAGGACTTCATTCAGCTATGGAGCTCACTGGATGACTTCAGGCAAGTCATGGCTCTCTGTCAGCCTCTCTCACAGGGTTGTTGCAAGAAGGGCACCACTCTGGTTCTTGAAGGAAGGATGGGATACAAGTGTAACACTTTTACTTGGCGGAGGGTTGTGGGGGGAGAATTTGCTAACACTAAAAAATTACACCCTTCCCTGAAGGTGAACAGAAGAGGAATTTGGGGAGGGGCTAGGAAAGCCGAGATGCAACGTCTCATTTTACAGCATCACTACTTGATAAACGTCAACAGGAGCCCTATTCAGGTGTTTGGGTGAATGCCTCTTGGCTTAAAGCGAGAAGGTAGGTGTGTGTGTGTGTGTGTGTGTGTGTGTGTGTGTGTGTGTGTGTGTGTGCAAACTCTAACCGCATCATCCCAATGTATGCTGATTCATTCCTGACCATTGTACATGCTTAGAATCCCCCTTTAGGCCTTCAAGCTGAACACACAAAGTTTGAAAGCAGAGTTGGTGTGGGTGTGCCTCTGCCCCCTCATCACAGGCATTCACCCAAACACCTGAATAGCGGCAGGGATTCAACTAGGAAAGTCACTGGGTGGGTTCACATGACTGGTTATTCATCAGTGTGTGTGTGTGTGTGTGTGTGTGTGTGTGTGAGAGAGAGAGAGAGAGAGAGAGAGAGAGAGAGAGAGAGAGAGAGAGAGAGAGAGAGAGAGAGAATGAGAATGAGAATGAGAATGAGAATGAGAATGAGAATGAGAATGAGAATGAGAATGAGAATGAGAATGAGAATGAGAATGGAGCTGTCATTTGGAATATGCAACCCCCAATTGGGGCAATCAAGGTTTGTTGTGCCATCTCACGCCAACTCAGTCATCATGGGTTAGTTGAGGCTAAAACAACCCTCTCATAACTCTGCTACTAATCAAAGGTTATGCAAGGTTATTTATCTCTCAAATAACTCATGATAGCCAGGTTTGGACAACATGGCACAACCCAATTGGGGTTGCACATTTAATATGGCAGCCACATGCACCACGGCTTATTGTGGGTTAAATAACCCATGATGAGCCAGCTGTGTCATATGAACTAGGTCACTCTCTTTGACTCTTTCTTCTCCCTCACTACAAAAGTAAGATTGTTTCTTTTTCCTAAGTCATTCTATGAAACAATTCTCAGCTTGACAGTGAAACATGGCAGCTTCACAGCTGCCACAGGGAAGTCAAGAGAGCATCATGACATGAGTTCAGTGCTGCAGAATGCACGTCAAGATGCATAGTACCTGAGTTTGGCATCGAACACAGAAAATTCCACAAGCATCTTTCTCCTTCCCAGCAGTAAAAATAGAGGTCAAACAATGGGTTGAACAGATCCACTGAAATCAATGGGACTTAAGTTACTAACTTAAGTCCCATTGATCTCAATGGATATATACTAAGTTTGGCCAAGTCTGGATTCAACCTAGTGAATTAATAACTAATAATTTGCTGCCTTTTCAGGACACCAGATACTTGCTGCCTCACTCTGTCTAAAGATAGGGCTGGCCTTGACATTACCAAGCTGCTAGTCACATCCTAAAATACTTTATTGGAGGTAGTTAGTTGCTTACCTGGAGCATGAAAAGCAATCCCTTCCAGGCAACAGGGTTGCCAGACTCAGCCATTCTGTAGCAAATGAATATGGGGTGAGAGGCAGTGCCCTGGCTTTAAAATTTGGATGGGAGAAAAGTTCATTCAGTTAGCATTTGGTAAGAACTTACTAAATTTGCACGTCCCAGATCCATATGAAAAGGGAACACAGTTATCTTTCAGCATTTGCACTTTTCAGAATTTTGCTAAGCAGTCCTCCATACAAAAATGGGTATATTAGGGAAATGCATATATTCATTTTTTAAATGTACAAAAAGCATCACATAAGCCAAAATGCCTTGCAAAGGGAATAGCAGGCAAGATATTTATATTAGAAGAAATGTGCATAAGAACGCATACAAATATTTGTGCTGAATTTGGTTTTTAAGTCGCAAACAGATGTGGAAATGGGAGAGAATAAACTGAGACATGGATAAATGAGAAGCCAAAAATGAGTGGCATTATATTTTGTGGTGTTAAGGCAAAATACTGTCTATTGTTTAGCAGATGTGAGTTAGAAAGAACCTTGCTGTCTCAAGGTAAAAAAGTGACAGTCTGGCTTCTCAACATGCATTCTTGGCGGGGGGGGGGAAGATAAATACTTGGATGATTTTCCTCATGCATGGTGTACACAGTTTATCTCCATAAAGGAACAATTGATATGTGTATCATGCAGCTCCAAGACCTATTGCACTGTCAGTTCTTCCTCTCAGTAGTTTTTCAAAGTCACTGCTCTACACCTCTCTGGGAAAGTCAGTGTCACCACTAGAAAAAGGAAAGTGAGTCTTGGATGGAAGTTGGAAGGAAGTGTGCATTATTTAAACAGTAAAAAGCTTGTACATTCATACATAGCTATGCAAGTTGTGCCTGCAGTTGGACACCGAAGTAGCAGGTGATAATTCTAATCCCTAGAAAGAAAAGCTAACCCTCATTTTTATCATAAAAACTTATGGGCTGCTTATGGCTCTGATATTATCATGAACAGAAAATGAAAGAGGATCCTTGTTAAAAAGAAGAGGACACTGGATATTTTCAGTACATAGAAATACCATCCCCCAAGTTCTTCAGAGCTATTCCACAGCTCAGCCTCTAACCTTTGGCACCGAATGCCTTGACAACTCACACAAATAATAACATTTACTCATAAATACATAGTTACCAGAGTCAGCAAGTCATGACAGTTGCAGGAATGCATGTCGACTTTACCCTCTGATCTTACTTCTGTGCTTGAAGAATGGGCAGATCTACAGAACGTGACCAAAGGATGCTTTCCCCATCATTGTATCTGTATGCCAAGAAAAGTCTCACTTGCTTCATTATTAAGCGGTTGTTAAAAACACAGAATTAGGTGTTTTTCTTAAAAAAAAAAAAAAAAGCAGGCAACTAAAATGGATTGCAAGTATTTCTAGCAGCAAGTAAATCTAAAGAATTTTCTTTGTGTTTCCTTCCACTCATTCCCTCCTTGATTATTACTATCTTTATCAACCATATAGCCTGAAGTAGCTGCCAGATAACAGGTATTGACTGCAGGACACAATCACTGTTATTCTAGATCTCATTGAGATTGATGGGGCTAAAGATGGGCTGCAAAATGCTAGACTTGGCTCTAGTCTCGAAACGGCTTACACTAGAATAGTCCAGTTTTGAAACCATCACTTCAGAGTTAAATGGTTCAGTGATTGGAGTTTTAAGCACAATAAAACTAGCTTGCATTATAGCCATAAACATATTGCTCTAGCAGCAACTGTAGGTGCAGAATCATTTGTCAGGGGCACTATTTAAGAAGGTAGGGGACAGTGCCCCCCTCACTGTTCTTAAGACTACATGCAATCATTCTCCAGGAGCACCTATATCTCTGGGGGTTTGGAGATACTAAAAAAATAAAGACTACAAATTATGATAATATACACTGCTTACAAATGAATCTTGCCATGAATCATGCCTCTCCCCCACTCCCCCCGGGAACCTGAAGTGGTATCCCTGTCATTCAAGAATCACATTTTGTGCATGAGATGCCAAACCCTCAGGTTTCTATGCTAAGCAATACACAAAAACCCTTTACCATGCTTTTGCTTCTAAGCACCCAGATAGGTGGATTATAAGAGAGAGAAAAGACTCACCTCGCAGATATATTGCATTCAAACCCAAGATATCAACACCAAAATCTTTGCATAAGGGATTGGGGAGGGGGAGCAAAGAGTCACACAGAAACCCCATTTGTTTCTCTTTACTAGTTAGGAGAAGCTCACAAGATGTATACACTGATGAAAGCGAGGGAACACATATTTGTTCCTACAGTCCCAAATAACATCTTAAAAGACCGATCAATAAAACAACTGCATCCTTGATTATACATCAGGAACCTATTGCCATGTAACCCTCTGGCGTGAACCCAGGGTACAACCTGAAAGCAAGTCTCAGACCCATAGTAGGCAGCCTAGCCAGTCTCTCTTGAAAAGGGGACTAATTAAGCCACCAAACAAAAGGAAAAGGCCAATCAAAAGCGCAATTACCTCGGAGTGCCCTCCACCGGAGGAAGGTCTGCAAGAAGTGCATGCTCTTTTTTTTCAGTCCCAGAGGAGGAAGCAACATTAGCCTGACCCGAGGTGCTCCTCCTGACACCGCTTGGATTGCTTCAGCATCCCCCAGCTCAACACAGCCCCACAAAGCCCCCGGTCCAGCGCCAAAGAGATGCACCTGGCCTGATCAGTTTAATCACTGATGTGAAAAACTAGAGCTCTCCCCGTTCCTTCTCCCAACTCCCCAAACAAGCAATTAGCATGAATAATTACAGCTCTGATGATAATACCCAACCAAGTTTAAGCAAGAAGAGAGGAAAGCTGTAATTAACTCTTTCTTAGAGATCAGTTAAGAAGATTGTGAAATATCACAGGTCAATGGATCTGCTGCTTCGGAGAATACCTCCCTAATGCCAGGGGAACCAGGTGTAGCAAAAGGGTCAATTACAAGTAGCACCTAAAAGGGAGAGTTCTATGTGTTAATGATGAAAAGTTGGAGCCCTAGGTTTGGGGAAGGAAAGAGTAGCTTAGGGCTCTATTATGTAAAACAATCCAATAGATTTCTACGAAGGGAAGTCATACAGTAGGGCATGAACTTGCATGGCAATTTTTAAAAAAGAAACGTTTGAAGACAAATGTTTTTTCCCCTTCTAGTGGTTTTGGCATGTTGAAAAGAATTACACTTGAAAATGGTTCGATACATGTTCAGTTACAGACCTAGGATATTCTAAAACCAGAACTAGCTAAGTTTCAATCTGAATGCCCTTTGAAGCATTTGTAAAGGAGGTTCAATATGATTTGATTGATTTGATTTATTACATTTATATACCACCCCATAGCCGAAGCTCTCTGAGCAGTTTACAAAACATCACCTTTGTTTTTTTAAAGGGCATGTTAATCAGCCACATATAGCTTCTTGCAAATGGTGTTTATAACTGTACCAGTAGACCAATACAGCAGACCCATCGTCACTGACCCCTGAGGCTTAAAATCAGTATAGGTAGATGGACAATTCCAGGTTGGAGGAGAATGGGATATACGGTAGGGGGAAGTCTGGGATATTGGAAATAGATGAGCTCAGTCTAAGAAAAACTGAACTAACTATGCAGGATTAAAGAAAGGGAGGACGTACCTCCTCCCTGTCTATTAAGAGTAAATGACAAATTATAAACATTACCATAGAATCCTAGCGCCATAAACATATCATAATACATACCCATATATACATTCTCCACAGTACTCCATACTCTAATACACAGCATCCTTTTTTACAGAAAGTTATAGAACAGACACCTGGCAGTTTTACAAAATATAGAGCCTTAAACTCCATAGGATCTTCCAATACTTATGGCCTTAGCCAGGTCAAAGTAAGAAGGATATTGGTATAGGAATGAGCTAGATAACAGAGCTCATGTTTGTAAATGTTCCAGCAGGTGCTGCTTATCATACAGAGGTGAAGATAATTGCTCCCAGCCAAGTTCCTTCTTCTACACACATTTGAAGGTATAGGAACTTTTTGTGGCTAATGGGATGTGATTACTCCACTGTTCATTCTCAACTTAATCTTGCTATAGAATGAAAGAAGTATATGTAGGGTGACCATATGAAAAGGAGGTCAGGGCTCCTGTATCTTTAACAGTTATATTGGAAAGGGAATTTCTGCAGGTGTCATTTGTATATATGGAGAACCTGGTGAAATTTCCTCTTCATCACAACAGTTAAAGCTGCAGATGCCCTGACCTCTTTTAAATCTGGTCACTCTAGTATAGCTCCTGCAGCTTTAACTGCTGTGATGAAGAGGGAATTTCACCAGGTTCTCCATATATATAAATGACACCTGTTGAAATCCCCTTTTCTATGCAATTGTTAAAGATTCAGGAGTCCTGTCCTCCTTTTCATATGGTCATCCTGGTATACGTACATACCACTAATGGAACTATGCAATATTGGAGTATGTTACCGTAGCAATAGGTTGTACTATTCTGGAATGAATGACCGAAAGGCGCAACCCAAATGTTTATCCACGAGTATGTTCCCCTGGTGTATAGGAGACTTATGGATTAATTTATTATGGTGACCATATGGAAAGGAGGACAGGGCTCCTGTATATTTAACTGTGGTATAGAAAAGGGAATTTCAGCAGGTGTCATTTGTAAGCATGCAGCACCTGGTGAAATTCCCTCTTCATCACAACAGTTAAAGCTGCAGGGAACCTGCCCTCTTTCGTATCTGGTCACTCTACACAGGTCTCCTGCAGCTTTAACTGTTGTGATGAAGAGGGAATTTCACCAGGTGCTGCATGCATTCAATTGACACCTGCTGAAATTCCCTTTTCTACACAACTTTTAAAGATACAGGAGCCCTGTCCTCCTTTACATATGGTCACCCTAAATTTATTTAAGCCATTTTTGTTACTGTCCCAGAATGCAGCATTATTTTAATATTAGTAATATGTTAAAGGTTGCTATCACTCTGAAACATAAGTTTTCATTTTGAAAAGGTTATAAGAATCTTGTATTGGAGGTCACTGAAATAACATACCTGGATATGTTGTACATCTTAGGACCCTCTCCATATCATTAGAAGGTTTTTTAAAAAAAAAAATACTAAATTTTTTATAAGTCCTCCAGCATTAAAATATTCATTTTTATGCAGCAAAGTCTTTCAGCACAACTTTAATTTTATTTATGAAGCCAAAGGTACTCCAGGCATTCATGCAACATAATAAAACAAATTAAAATGCAATAAAATATTTAGACCCTAATTTGAGCAATCTCAAATTTCTCTAAGTAGGTCTTCAGGATGCTGTTTGTACAGAAGTGGTATTTTAAACCTCATCTTCACTTAAAAGAGTTTGGCTGAGTTTATTTCTTTAAGAAACCTGTTAGGCCTATATACAAATGTAAATGTTTCTAGTTATACCAGTGTTACTGGTGGAAGACTGGTAAGGTTGAGACTGTTCTGGAATTAATAACCTGGGCCAACTCAATTTTGTTAGAAGTAGTAGCAGCAGCAGTAGTAGTGATTAGGCAGGGTTGGGTAGCCTGTAGCCCTCCAGATGTTTTGGCCTACAATTCCCATGATCCCTCACTAGTGGCTATGCCAGCTAGGGCTGATGAGAATTGTAGGCTAAAGAATCTGGACAGCCACAAGTTGCCCACCCCTGAATTTGGGTGACCACATGATAAAGAGGATGCAGCTATCAAGAGAACACTGTTGCTCAGTGGAAGACCACATAGTTTGCATATAAAAAGTCCAATCAGTTCTGTTATCAGGTAGTGTTGGGAAAAGTCTTGTCTGAAACCCAGAAGTGTCTCTCCTGGTCAATGTACAAGGCAGCTTCCCATGTTCCTAGAAAGATACAGTTCCTATGTTTTTACCCAGGACTGGTTCCAGGTTTGTGGGGAACCTCAGCAAGGTGCCTTCCAGTTTCCACCTTGCCAAGCTTACGTGGGGGACATACAGTTGCAGGCAGCAGTGAGGATGGGCAGTGGCAGGAGGGATCACCAGCAGCACCACTCCAGCCACCCAGTAACCGTTCAGCCTAGCTCTGAGAGAAGTCAGGTGGCTGCAGGTGTAATTTTCATTTCTCCAGCATGCTTCTGGCTCCTGACGTAGCATTTCAGGGGGATGCTACATAGGGGACAAGGTCCAGAGGCAGTGTGAGATGGCAGTGGCTGCAGCAGCCTAGCCAGGCCCTTTCCTTATCAGTGCTTGGCGATGATGATGATGATGGGATGATGACCTCAGAGATGGTGGGCTTCCTGGGCTCCAGCATTTGCCCAATCCTCCATTGTGCTGACTCTTGGACTTGTATTACCAGTTGTGTAGGGTGACCATATTTTGGAAACCAAAAAGGAGGACAAAATGGCCGCCCTCAGGAGGTGTGGCCACCCCAACATGCCCACCCCCAAGGCGGAGCCAACTCAACATGTCCGGCCCCCAAGGGGGCGTGGCTTCGGTCACGTTTATTTATTTATTACTTTTTTATACTGCCCAATAGCCGAAGCTCTCTGGGTGGTTCACAAAAAGTAAATGATAGCAACCAATGAGTGCCAAAGGCACACAACTACTATAATAATATACTAAATACTAAAAAAAAATTAACACTTATATAAAACCATTTCTTTATTTTTATACCATAATAAACAACCACAACCAGCAATCATCACCAGCAAGAGAAGGAGCATTATTAATATTAGAATCAGCATCCATTATCACCATCACCAGCAAGAGAAGGAGCATTATTAACAAATGAAGCAAAAAATTCATATTAACAAATGAAGCAGAAAAATCTAGTACAATAAAAAGAAAGCCATACTGTAAAATAACCATAATCTCAAAGACATAGGGCTCATCTACACCAAGCAGGATATAACACTATGAAAGTGGTATGGAAGTGGTGTATAAAAGGCAGGAGCCACACTACAGCTTTATAGTGGTACTGAAGTGCACTGACAACTGTTGGGGCCCATGACACATCTATACCAAGCAGGATATTACATTATAAAAGCGGTTATGAAAGCAGTATATGGTACATGTCAATGGGCCCCAACAGTTGTCAGTGCACTTCAATACCACTATAAAGCAGTAGTGTATATCCTGCATGTTATATACCGCTTTCATAGTGGAATATCCTGCTTGGTGTAGATGAGCCTTAAGTAAAAAATAAAAATTCATTCACACACACACTCAAGGTAAAATAACAACAGCAATACACACCTCACATATGCTCATCAAAGGCAATAAAAATTAAAATCCACACACCCCTACACACTCACCCAGCATGGAAAAAACTCCACACCCACCCCAAGGCAATCTAAAAACAACAACAACTCCACACATACTTAACTGGGGGGGGGGAATAAATCCATCCCACACTCACCAAAGGCAAAATAATAATAATCTACAGTAACACCCCCCAAGGCAAACAATAAAATAACATCAAAAATACAATACTTACTCACCCAAGGCATCATCATCACCATCATCATCATAGTGTGGTATAATGGCTAAAGTATTGGACTGGCAGCTGGGAGATTCAGGTTCTAGTCCCCACTCAGCCATGGAGTGATTGGGAAGAAGCCCGGACCCAGCTGAGGCAAGCCCTGCGCGTGGCGGGTGCTGGGAGGCGGGGCTGGAGGACCCGTTCCCAGCCTCCAGCCCTCCGAGGGCCAAGATTGGCCTTTTGCTGGCCCAGCGTGATGGCGCCGGCCCAGCATCACTGGGGGAGGGAGCTGGGAGACCCGTTCTCGGAGAATGGTTCTCCCAGCTCCTCCCCCCCAGCGACACAGGCCTTCTCCTCTGTGCTGGTGCGCTTGCGCCACCACAGAGGAGAAGGGGAGAGCGTCGCTGGGGGGTGGGGGCTGCGAGGCCCGTTCTCGGCTCTCCCGGCTTCCATCGGGGCCTCTCCTTGGTTGTTGTCACCATGGTGACCAAGGAGAGGCCCTAATGGAAGCTGGGAGAGCCTTAAACCGCGCGTTTCCGAAACGCGGAAACGCCTGGCTTAAGCCACGTTAAGCCGGGCGTTTCCGCATTTCGGAAACGCACGGTTTAAGGCTCTCCCGGCTTCCATTGGGGTCTCTCCTAGGTCGCCATTGTGACGACAACCAAGGAGAGGCCCTGATGGAAGCCTGGAGAGCCTAAAACAGTTTTTTTTAAAAAAGCTTTTTTTCCCGGATAAAAGGGGGAAATCAGGGATTTCCGGCCGGACCCAGTTTGCCCCCCCCATTTCCGAACATGTCCGGGCAAAACCGGACTTTTGGTCACTGTACAGTTGTGCAGAAGAGAGAATTCAAGCAGGTGCCTTCCTTTCACACCTATACAACAAGCTGCCACTCTTAAAGAACTCTGAAAGGAACAAGAGCCTTCTCCTCTTTGATCCTCTTTGCTCACTGCAGGAGTAGTAATAGTTGCTAAATTTCTGACTGCTCTTCAAGGCTGTCCAGAGACAATTTGCTGCCTGAAGCTGAGCAGCAAATGGCCTCCCCCACCCTGCAAAACAAGATTCAGAGTGCCCAAGGCTGGGACAAGCTATTTTGGCAACTGATGTGGAACATCTCATAAGTGCGTCCCTGCACTCCTTCCCGGTAGAAAGATACCTACAAAAATAATAAACAAAACAACAATGTTCTGCCCCCTTTTTGAAAATCATCCACCTGCGACCCAAGCAAACAGTTCACTATGCGACAATATAAACCGAAGGCAAGCCCACCCACCTGATATGGATTGGGACCACAGTGGGGGAAGGCTCTCCACCCTCCCACTAAAGTCCTGATTGTGTTGGGAGCCCCTGTGCTTGCTCTAGCGTAAAAAAAAAAGGAAGAAAAATATGTAACTGATCACTATATCTTTGAAATAGTTTTGTCCCTGAGATAGCCAGGGACAAAAGTAGGACAAATCCTACTGCTCCTGCTCCTATATCAGAACCCCATTTGGGCCCAGGACAAAATCACTCATCTCATTCCTTTTACAGAGCTCAGCACCAGCACCAGCTTTAACTGCGTGTGCTTCACAAGCACATGGGATTTTGCAGTCCTGTTTCAATGCAATCCACACCCCGTCTCTCCATCCATACTGAAAACTTGACAGAAGCACACAGTGATGCAACACACATGTTCTTGGGGCCTGTATCCCTCTGGATTTCAGTGTTCTGCTTTAAGGCTTCTGGGGATGTAGCCTGTGCACAAATTTCCACTGAAGCAAAGTCCAGAAGGGCAGGCAAGGTGCCTGCAATGGATCTGACAGGCAAGAACTGTTTGGGAAAGGGGGAAAACAGCAACAAAGATAACTGAAGGGGGTGGGGGAAGCGGCTGAGTTCACAGGCATTTTGACATAGTACAAAGGCCTGTGGGAGGAGGGAGCTGGGAGGGACACAGCTTTCATAGCCAAGGCCCAGGACCCCCTGTGGATGAGAGAGGCCTAATGACTCAGTGATCTGGTTCAAAGGCGTAAAGATACTGTTTTATTTATAGTGAGTGTTCAACAGTGAACGTCTGCAGCAGAATTCTCAGGGGTGGGGGGAAAAAGTGTGCTGTACATGAAGAGGTTGCAAAATTCTTCCCAGATCCAGGAGAAGACGAAGCGCTGCAGGCTAATATGAGCCGCGGTGGCGGATGGCGGTTTGCTTTGCTTTAATAGGGAAGTGATGCCAAATACCTGGTCTGTGGAAAATGTCCTTGGCTTCTCCAAGGGCCTGTTCAGACAACACACTAAGCCATAGTTAGGCCACTAACCCTGTTGCAGCAAACGGTTAGTGAGCATGAGATTTCATCCATAAAACACTGTGTATACTGAAGTGTAAGTGAGCAATGAGACTAGGCCTGAAGAGTTGGGCACTGTAAAACCTCAAAACGCATAAAACTTCAATACTAGTCACCCACACACACGTCAGCACTGAAGACACTGCAAGGAAAAGAGTATAACCATTGGAGGCTGGTGGCTCCGATTTTGGTGGGGCTTTGAATCCAGTCTGGGTTTCAGTCATAACCAGGCAGAACTCTAAAGGAGCTATCCAAGGTGCTGAACCCATTTTGGGGATAGGATTCAGTGCATTGGATAGTTCCTTTAGAATTCTGGCTGCTTCTGAATGAAACCCAGGATGGATTGACAACACCAGAAATTGCAGCCACCAGTCCCCATTGACTACAAAATGATAGCTACACTCAAGCAACATCTGAAGAAAAAAAAGGGGGAAATTACAATTCTGATTTTTGGAATAAGTCTTCTTGTCAGTCATTTTCCTTTGGTTTGTGATTTCTTGGCACCTAGGTGGCTCCTCTCAGAAGACTCTACAGCATTTAAAGTCTTGGGCCATAGCTAGACCTAAGGTTTATCCCTGCATCATCCAGAGGTCAAACCTGTTCATCTAGGTGACACACATGGGATCCAGTGCCCAGGCAGGGGCGAACCCTGGATGATCCCAGGATAAACCTTAGGTCTAGCTGTGGCCTTGGTTACCAGTTGAATGCCTAACCAAAATGACACCAGAACTGACAGAGCACTTGAGAGCTGGGGGCTGTCTAAATGTCTTTTGTCCCATGGTGGCTGTGTGGTGGTGCTGTGTCAGTTATACGATGCAGCCACTGACTTGCAGCCACCCTGAGGCTTTTTCCTGAGGCTGCACATTACAAAAGTTGGGGACTTACCTTGACTTTTCCCTTGGAAATGAGGTCACCACGGCCCTTCCGCCGGGTGACCTCGTTCCAGCATTGATCCAGGGGCATTCTGGGGGGCATGGCGACCAGTAATTAGTCACTGGAAGCCAGGAAGAGGGTGGGCTCCAGTACCCTGATGACCACTGGAAAAGCCTGCGCTCTCTCCTGGCGTGGGGATTTCCCGCCCCCACGCTGCTGCAGCAACAGCACAGGGTTTCAGGGGGAAGGAACAGTGCTGCGGTGCCATAAAGACAGGTCCCTGCACTCAGTCACTCCAAACTTTGTGATGTACTTTCTTTAGATCTGATTGATTCCTCTGGGTACCTTAGAGAGACCGAGAAAGGCCAAGAAACCCCACAGCAGCCTGATGCAGAGCACACCTTAAATAGGGTGACCATATGAAAAGGAGGACAAGGCTCCTGTATCTAACAGTTGTATTGAAAAGGGAATTTCAGCAGGTGTCATTTGTTTATATGGGAAACCTGATGAAATTCCCTCTTCATCAGAACAGTTAAAGCTGCAGGTGCCCTGCCCTCTTTTGTATCTGGTCACTCCACACAGGGCTCCTGCAGCTTCATCCTGTTGTGATGAAGAGGGAATTTCACCAGGTTCTCCATACATACAAATGACATCTGCTGAAAATCCCTTTTCAATACAACTGTTAGATACAGGAGCCTTGTCCTCCTTTTCATATGGTCACTCTACCTTAAATGAATTAGGCCAAGTGTGAATTGCAAGGGTGGAATGGGTGGCCCCTTTAAGAACCTAATTTTAGAGCTCTCCACATCGCATTTCAAGACAGTTCGAAGCGCTCACAGGAAAACCGAAGAACTGTGAATCTCAGCAGAAATGGGGGCTGCTATTATACCCCAGCATCGAAGGAAGAGGATTAAATAATTAATCACAATAGCAACTGAGAGTGTTAACAAGCTGGATCAAACTGCATGAAAGATGGAAGAAATCTTCCCGCCTCTCGCCACTCAATCATCTTAGATATACTGTTCAGCCTCATTTAAATAAATCAGCGATCAGGAGTCCAGGGGATAAAGTGCAAATAAAAAATAAATTATATCCATATATCCACATATGTATAATGAAATACAACAGCCTTCCCCAACCTCATGCCCTCTAGCATTTTGGACTACAACTCCTGGGATTCCTGACCACTGGCTATGCAATGCTGATGGGAGCTGAAGTCCAAAAATTCTGGAAGGTACCATTGGGGAAGGCTGGTATAGCAGTTTAAATGTTCCAGTTCTGAAAGCTCTGGTCAATGGAAGCAGCAGTGATGTCTTGTTCTGTTGTAGCAAACTTGAGATCAGCTTCTACTTGAGTGATGAGGATGCTGCAGTTCAAACATGGGTTGAGAGTTGAGGCCAACAAAAAGGGGACCGTGGCTGTAGACTTGCCTAATCCAGTGTGTCTCAGTTTGGTTAAAGGCAAATGGCTGATACTCAAGACTTCTTTTTAACATGAGATTACACTCAGAAGTCATAACAGAATTGGGCTCTTTACTCTTGCATATGTGAGCTAACTTTGATGCTCACCTGACAGTCCTGACACACTTTCCTAATGCCAGAAGGTGGTGAATTGTGACTTAAATTACACATTTTTAAGACTGGTCATTATATCTAAATAATAGCAGTAGCTTCACCATATAACCAGGACCAGGACACCTGAGAGAGGGTGCAGCCTCCCTTACCAACCTGCCCAGTCGCTGAGGTCATCAGAGGGCATGCTCCTGGTGGTTCCACATGGACCTATGGCCTGATTGGAGTCCACCCAGAGAAGAGCCTTCAGTGTTGTGGCCCCCTTCCTATGTAAGTTGGACAGGCACCAACACTGTGTTGTTTTCTAAGCCTCCTGAAAACAGTTCTTTTCCAGGAAGCCTTTCTTGGTTGAACAGCCACAATTTAACTGGCACTTCGTTTTTAAAAAGAATAATTACAATATCATATTTTCTTCTTTTTATTTTTTTTATCATTTTATCACTTGTTGTACACCGCTCTGGAATCTGTTTTGAGGTGGACTGGTATATAAATGTTGTAAATAAATAAATAAAAACCAGCGACCTGCAAATCTCTGCTCAAATCTGATTACCAACATCACAGTTGGAAAAAATATATATTCCTTTTTGTTTAGATTTCTAAATTGGCACATAATGTTTTGCTGCCTGTGTGCTCTCACAAAGTAGCTTAGGAACTGTAGTATAGGATGGGAAGCAGTAGCATATTTCTGAAACAAAGGTGGGACGCTCCTGATTATTATGAGCTTTTCTGCACGAGGCTGTTAATTGCCATATATCCTTTCGGTTTTGTCACAGAACTGAGTTCCAAGTGTAACACAAAGAGCTTTTCCTTTCCTGCTTTTCTGCTTCATAACCTCTACATGGCATTATGCTATAGCAGGATATCATAATTACACAAATAAGAAAATACCCTTGCTTTCGCTTTCATAAATAATACCTCATTCCCCACCCCCACCCCCACCCTAAAAAACTCTGGGAAATTGCTCTGGGAAGTGAAATTGGAGAATCATGACATAATCTAAAGAACCTGTAAACAACTGTGAGTAAAGACTCATTAATCCACAATAAATGTCTCGGATGGAAAAGCTCCATGTGTCATAAATCCCAACGCCCTGAGGCCCTGATTGGCTGATGAAGTATGGAGGAAGCTGTAAGTTGGATGGATTTTTGTTACTGCTGTGTGTTATGTGCATTTATATTTTTATATCATTTTTTATGCCTGATTGTATTTTATACTTTTATATATTGTTTACAACCCTATGGAATTTTGAGTTGAAAATGTGGGATATATCTCCACTAAAGAAAAGAGGGGAGGAAACCATTATTTTTTACCCACGATTTTTTGAAATGTGCTGCCATAAACCCTAATTTTAATCAAACTGACCTAGAAGTAGGTTCTATTGGAATCAGTGGGGCTAAGATCTGAATGAATATATTTAGGATTGTGGTGCAAGTTTACAACCTTCATGCTGCGTTAACATAGCATTTTGTTTTGTTTTTACTTTTCTGTACACAGCCTCCTTCCTGAATATTGAAATGAGGTCGTGTCCCTTATGGCAAATCATTTACATTGCAAACTCCCCCGCTTCTCTGATTTACTTTCAAGTCCCCCCAATCTGTTTGCATAATTGGGGCTTTTGAGAGAGGAGGGGGGAGGGAGAGACGGGGCAAGGAAAGAGAAAGTATATGCACATTTGTGCGTAGCCCTCCTAAGTCTTCACACAGCTGGCAGTCTGGAAAGCTCCACTACAGCACGGGTTCAACTGAAGTGGAAATAGCTTCTTTGAAAGCAGAGAGAATTAAGCTCCAAAAGAGACTCCACTAAATTAGTCCCCAAAGTGCCAGAGAGGGAGCTGAAAGCTTCAGCCTACATAACAGCCAATGGGATGTGTGGTAAATAGCATTTGATGTGTTGATTCTAAGGGCTGGAAAAGTAAAAAGGCTGCCCATGAAAACTGGAAGTATACTATTCTCTCGAGGTAATTGGAAAGGCTTGGATAAATGCATTCATTTGGGTTGGGGTTTTTTTTTTGTAAACATGGGGAGAGATAAAAAGCTTCAACATCTGTGCCAGCAATAGCTGTCCTGCAAGTAGGATGAACAAAGGGAAGGAGCCTTTGATTTCCTGACGTATGCGTCCTTTTCTATTTGGCATGTCCAGCACCAGCTTACAGTGCCCTTAATATATATGCTCTTGTATCCCTTTACAATAGGTACTGAACCAGCTGAGTGGGCAGCACAATCACTCAGGGATGGCTTGGGTAAAGGGATGGGTCTTGAGCAGGTCCCTAAAGCACAACACAGTTGGTGCCTCCCTGAAGTTCTCAACCTTATTGATAATTTGAGAGCAAATAAATCCCTGGGCCCAGATGGTATCCATCCTAGAGTGATCAAAGAACTCAAATATGAAATTATCTTCTAACCAAACTATGCAACATGTCCCTAAGCTCAGACTCTGTACCAGAGGACTGGAAGATGGCCAATATAACATCAATTTTTTATATTTATTTTTTTAAAAAAAGGATCCAGGAGGATGGGGGAAATTACAGACTGGTTAGCTTAACGTCTGTTCTGGGTAAATTGCTTGAAAGGATTGTTAAAGATAAAATTAGTAAGCATATAGAAGGACAAGCCTGCTGAAAAGAATCAACACAGCTTCTGAAATGGTAAGTCTATTCAATAAATATGTGGACAGGGATGATACAGAAAACATTGTTTATTTGGTCTTTCAAAAGGTTTTTCACAAAGTCTCTCACCAAATACTCCTGAGCAGGTCCTCTTATGGATCAGTAACCAGTGAAAGAACAGAAAGCAGACAGACGTAATAAATGGTAAATTTTCCCAATGCAGGGAGTGGGGTCCCACAGGGATCTCTATTAGGACCAGTGCTTTTCAACTTGTTCATAAATGATCTGGAATTAGGAGAGAGCAGTGAAATGGCCAGGTTTGCCAATGCCACCACATTATTTAAATTATTTTGTTAAAACAAAAAGGGATTGTGAGGAGCTCCAAAAGGATCTGGCCAAACTAGGAGAATGAGCATCCAAATGGCAAATGTGGTTCAATGTAAGCAAGTGTAAAGTGATGCACACTGGGCCAAAAAATGCCAATTTCAAGTATAATCTGATGGGATCTGAGTGGGCGGTGATCAGCCAAGGAAGAGATCTTCGGGTTGTGGTGGACAGCTTGATGAAAATGTCAAACCACTGTGTGGCTGCTGTAAAAAAAGGCAAACTCCATGTTAGGCATAATTAGAAAAGGAATTGAGAATAAAACTGCCAGTATCATACTGCCTTTATACAAATCTATGGTGCGACCACACTTACAAGTCTGATTGCCACACCTAAAAAAAGATATTGTAGACCTGCAAAAAGTGCAGAAAAAGTGGCTGGAGCATCTCCCCTATAAGGGAAAGTTACAACAGCTAACAAATGGGGGAAAATGAGGGTAAGGAGAGACATGTTAGAGGTGTACAAAATTATGCATGGTATCAAGAACATGTATAGGGAGACATCTCTCTCTCTCTCTCTCTCTCATAATATTAGAACCCAGGGTCATTCCATGAAGCTGATTGGTGGGAGATACAGGACAGATAAAAGATAAGTACTTCTTTATACAGATCATAGTGAAACTATGGAATTCACTACCACAAGTTGTGGTGCTGGCCACCAATATGAATACTTTTAAAAGGTGGTTAGATAAATTCCTGGAGGAAAAGGCTATCTAGTCCAGTATCGGAGGCACTATACCCATGTAAACCAGTTGCTGGGGAACATGGGTGGGAGGGTACTGTTGCACTCATATCCTGCTTGTAGGTTGACAAGCTGGTTGGCCACTGTGTGAACAGAATGCTTGACCAGATGGACCCTTGGTCTAATCCAGCATGGTTCTTCTTATGTTCTCCTGAATACTGACCAGACAGCTTCAGCTATTGGGCAGTGTAGAATTGAAATAAATAAATAAATAAACAAACAAACAAACAAATAAACAAACAATACCTGCAGGGAGGGCGTAACCTGGTCCAAAGTTATTCAGGGCTTTAGATACCAATATCAAGACCTTTATTTGGTCCGATAGCTAATAGGTGGCCAGTGCAGTTGTTTCACAACCCGTGTAATATGTGTATATTCTCAGGGCAGCTTATACAATTAAAGAACAAACAAATATGACAAGTTAAATTTGAAAAGTGTAAAATAGCTGATAAACATTGGCAGCGATATACTATTTGAATACTACAAAGATGGTACGTATCTTTGTAAGTGCCATATATATGTCCAAGACATATATCTACTTCAAACGCTGTCTCCTGTTTACATATTTATGTCCAACCCTCAGTGCTTAAGAACATAAGAATTGCCATGCTGGATCAGACCAAGGGTCCATCTAGTCCAGCACTCTGTTCACACAGTGGCCAACCAGCCATCGGCCAGGGACCAACAAGGCAGGACGTGGTGCAACAGCCCCCAGCCCACCCGGCACAAGTGCTTCTGTACTTTGATCTAGAAGACCTGAGGCCATGTGTTTATATAATACTGATGTGCCCTCAAAGGGATATAACTTTTTTTAATAGCTCTTTGGGTCCTGCAGCTATTTCTGAATTTATTTTCCACCCAACTATTTGCCCTGAAGGACTTTTGTGTAAGTGAAAACTGTAACGCTGACAATCCCAATGTGCTCTGACAGGATCAGGGATCCAAAGGCCAACAAGCAAAGTTCAACACTTCACTCCATGTTTAAATATCTATATGAAAAGCAGCCAGATTCCAAACAAACCAGCAACAATAACTCTTGCTCAGCCGTTCGTAATGTGTACATGCTCAGGCATTCAGGAACTCAGGCTACCTCTGCAAGCTTTCATTTGGCAAGAGAGGAGTATTCAGCTATGGAGTATGGAGGGGGATAGGCCCTTTGAGGCAGCTGAATAAATGTTTAGGAAGGTGTGCAATGCAGCAAGATGACACCATCAAAGCACCAAGCCCAGTCTGCCAGACAGGCATATTGTGGAAACCTGACCATGGGAAAGCTTGGTTCAAAGCTTCACCACCACCCAGTTGGCTTTCAACCACTGAATTTTGGTGTGGTGGCTCAGGTGGGAAATATGGAAACCTTGCACAAGCCCACTTGAGGTATCCAATTGTCATCCCCAATTGATGCAGCAACATCACAGTCCACAGGTGCAAACTGGAGAACCACTACTCTAAATAATTCGCTTTTTCAGTTTACGGTCTGGGACAGTGACTGTTCAAGATATATAAGGGTTCACCTGAAATCAAGCCTGTAAGTCAGGGGTGCAGAATCTCAGACCAGGGGCCAAATCAATCTCTCTGTTTCCCCAGATATCCATGTCCCTTCCTCTAACCCCACTATGTTTCCCTGACCACTGATTGTTTGGTGGGTTCCTGTTTTTTTCTGCAGGTTTTTCCCCCCTTCTGAAAGGTGGAGATGCAACTCCATCGCTACTGGCAGTAGGAGCATTAAGCTAAAAAATATGCTGGTAGTTTGGCCCAACCCCTTTTGCCTTTGCTCTGCCCACCACTGGAATGTAGCCCCCAAGAGCGCATCTGAAAGGGAATTTGACCTCTAGCTAAAACAGGTTCAACCCCCTGCTTTACGTAACAGCACTGCTATTGTAGCATTGGAGCTGTCCAGGTGCTGTTGTATACCTTGCTTGCTACTGATCCTGGTATCTCTTATGATGTGACTTGGATCCTTTGCCACTTTGCTGTCTGTCCCCTCCTGCATCAACCTGGGTGATCCTGATCTCAACCTGCACTGATAAGTGAGACTGCCTTCTGTGGTGAGCCTCAGTTGCAGCCTCTGTCAAGACCCTTGACTGACCCCGTCTACCCAGGCTGGCTATGGAGAGGAGAGAGTTCAAGAGGGTTTCAAGAGAGGATTGTTGCCTCTCTTGAAACTCTATTGCATCACAAAATGCTATTTTGGAATGGATTAATAGAAATATAGCTTCCAAATTCTGCGAAGCACTGGTTCCCCTCTATTCGGCACTGGTATCTTGAGTATGATGTCCAGTTCTGGGCACTACACTTCAAGAAGGATGCAGACAAGCTGGAGGGGGTTCAGAGAAGGGCAACAAGGATGATCAGAGGTCTGGAAACAAAGCCCTATGAGGAGAGACGGAAAGAACTGGGCATGTTTAGCCTGGAGAAGAGAAGAGAAGACTGAAAGGAGACATGATAACACTCTTCAAATAGTTGAAAGGTTGTCACACAGAGAAGGGCCAGAATCTCTTCTTGATCATCCAAGAGTGCAGGACATGGAATAATGGGTTAAAGTTACAGAAAACCAGTTTCTGGCTGGACATCAGGAAAAACTTCCTGACAGAGCAGTATGACAATGGAACCAATAACCTAGGGAGGTTGTAGGCTCTCCCATGCTAGAGGCATCCAAGAGGCAGCTGGTTGCTTTAAGGGATGCTTTAAGGTGGATTCCTGCATTGAGCAGCGGGTTGGACTTGCTGGCCTTATAGGCCCCTTCCAACTCTAGTATTCTATGATTCTATGGTTCTATGCCCTTCTGGAGGGCTTCCCAGAGGCACCTGGTTGACCATTGTGGGAAATAGTATGCTGGACTAGATGGGCCATTGGTCTGATCCAGCAAAGTGCTCCTTATGGATAAGCATGCCAATGAAAGGCTTAAGCCACACCTTCCTTTCTGGCAGGTATGTGGGGTTCACTCTAGAAGCCCAGTAGATCAAGAGTTTGGAGGAGGGAACTAGACACCATTTTAATTAAGAGTTTGACATAGCAGCTTATTATTGTCCTAGCCAGGCAAGTCAGGTGATGATCAAGGGCCAGCTTGATGGTACTGAAGGTCCAAAATAATTGTTGATTTTCTTCAGTCTCAGCAAATTGTCGCAGTGAGGGTGGGATGGCTGTATGTGTCTTCCCTCTAAAGTCTACACCTAAAGCCTGTCAGTCTGCCGGTCTCTATACTGCACCCTGTCCTCGAAATGAGCACCTGACATCTTCTCAATAACCCCAGTTGTTCTCCTCATGCTCTGATTATTCTCACCGCCATACCTGTATCTGTGACAGTTTTCTTCCACTAATACTTTCGCTCCAAACAAGCCACACTGCACCACTTTTGGAAACCAGATATAGAGCCCTAACAGACAGAAAGACAGGGAATCTTTGCGAGGGCCTCTTTTGTGTGTTTGTGTGTTTAAGGTACTGAGCACAATCTATGTAAGTCTTTCAAATAATATGGTATTCCAAAAGTTGCTGGCTTCTCATAATTAATCTGCGGGGGGAAAATAGAGCTTAAAAAAGTAGGTTAAAATAACCCTCAGGATCAGTTGTGAAATCAAAAAGAAGAAAGTTCAGCACTAATGCTACAAATATGAGATGAAATCAAAACACAACCCATCAAAGCTCAAATGTGGAGCACAGAATTTAAAAATATATGGTGATAGACACAGACAGCAAAATATGGCAAAATGTTGGGCTTTAAAGATCAAGTATAATCAAGTATGTGGTTTGCAAACTTGAAATGCTATTTTATCCCTTCAGTTCAGCATATTGTTGTCCCACTGTTTTCAATATAAGAGAAATAAAATGCACACAACCCTCTTAGAGATCTTGGGAAAGGATTCATGCTTAGATAATGGACTGGTGATACTACCAACCTAGACAAAAGACTGTATCACAAGTCAAATATATTTCAGATTTCAAGGGCAAAATCAAAATTTGGATTTTTCATGGGTTTTGAATCCCCCCCCCCAAATAGGGGTAGTTTGTTTTTGTTTTTTTACTGCCAACCATTTCAGAACACTGCTGCAACAACTGGGAATATTGGTTCAAATTACCACTAAGCCATGAATTTCACTGGGTGCTATCTCTCCCTTAACCTACAGGGTTCTTGTAGGGATAACATAGGAAGGGGAAAATCCCCTTGAACACATTGGAAAAATCTGGGATATAAATATAATAACTAAAATCAGTGAAGGCTGGTGACTCCGATGTCAGCGGGGTGGTGAATCTGCTCCAGGTTTCAGACAGAGCTCTCAAGGACCTATCCAAGAGTCACTGCCCCATTGAAATATGAGTCACCAGCCTCCATTGACTAAACTGCTGATTGGAACTAAGGAAGGAAGATGAAGATGTGGTCAAGCAGCTCACATGGGAGCAGCAGAAATCACCAAAGGCGACTAGACAGGTGGAGTTTCGCATCCTTTCCCATGCATAGCATCACGTTGGAAGACTGCACAAATGTTTATAATGTGGTTAATAGCTATGTAGGTGAGGAAGCCGCTGTGTGTATTTTTCAATTCACAGCCTCCCTAAGTATATTCAAGGGAAGTAGTTTCCTTCTCATTAAACAGAAGGTTCGATATAACACTATCTCCCAGGGAAGGCAGAGAAGGCTAGAAGAGTGCTTGTTCTTATCAAACGATAGTGTCAGTGCCACCAGCCACCAACTGAGCTGTGGCATCAATTTGGAAACAGTCCTACATTTAGCCAAAATTGCACTTAATTTGTTTAACTTTGTGCTTGTTTTGTCCTGATTCTTTCATTTTCAGCGATCATTCCCTTGCCAGACTCTGAAAAGACAGAATGCAGGTCCCCACATAGAGTCATGATTAAACCTAGACCACTATCAATCTAATTTTATTTTTCCGGGAGTCAAGTTCAGTCCAGCCATACACTATTTTTTTTAATCAAATGCTAGTTTTGAGTTGTGCTGCCACTCGTAGGTCAAGAACACTGCCAGAGATCAGCATTTACAATGAAATCATTATCAAATGCAGCCTTCTAAATATTTCTTGAGTAATTGCCATGAAACAGATATATGTCTTCTTCCACAGTGAAAACCAGTTTGCTTATAGGCATGCCCAATTTCTATTACTGAAAAGCCTCAGCTGCCAACTTCTAAAGAAGGTCAGCAGCATCTCGCATTACATTTTAAAAATCCAGGTGCAGTCTTGCAAGTTTCCGCCATGTCTAAAGTTACAAGTAAAGATAACATTGGAGTACACAAGTGGGTGAAACCAAGGGCCAAATTACACAATGCCACTCTTTGTGGGATCTGCTTCTCTCCCCCCTCCCTGCCTCCTGCCTCTCTGGCAAGGCTCTGAAGGCCTCATCCCATTTAGAGTGCAGTCCTACAGGACTGATATTCGATAGAGGCCTCTGATCTCACAGTCCTCCATCTATCCTAAGCTCTTCCAGCAAGACCCTTGCAGGGTAGGGAGGAATAGTGGAAGCTTGTACAGCCTCTCATTCTTCCAATTTAGCATTTTGTGCTAGATGAGCCTCTGCCCCCACACCCTGAGGTTGTAGCTCTCTCTATGGCTGGCATCTGTGTGTGTGCGTGTGTGTGTGGGAATCTGCCATATCCTATGACACCTGGGACACCTTCTTAAAATAGTGACTTTACATGGGGATATTGAGAGTATGACTTGCTTTCAGAGTAACAAACAAGCAGAGCATTTTTCACTGAGAATACTCTGAACCAAACACAACCAGAAATCTCTCCTCAGAGCTCCATTTATGTCCCTAACGTGAGCTAAGAGAGTGGGAACCACCCATTTCTTCAAGAATTGCCACCACAGAACAGAGAGGGTTCCACTCTTGAAGGCAACCTAGAAATACCTTTAAATACATTTTGAATAAATCTTCCCCAACTTCGTCTTATTGGAGCCAAGCAATGATTGAGGTGAGGTGCGGGGGAGACTACACGGAACAAAGAACATGGTCTCCCCTCACCCCAAACAAACACTACACTTCCCTATAAATGAATACTGTCTGGCCCAAGACCAGAAATGTGCTTGGATAGAAGGACTGCAGTTCCATAATATTTCTCCCTCCTTGATTGTTTTTTGTGTATGATTGACACAAAAGCCTGAATTGTCTTATTAAACTCTGGTACAGCAGATTTACCATTTTTAACATCTTTGCCACTGAAGAAGGCATAAGGCTGAAATGCATTTGGCAGCTCAGAATTATTATTCACCACTCACGCAGATGATCTGAACTGTAATTTTCCATCTACCCAAAGATATCACTTTGTCAAGTAATTTGTTGAGTGTAAATACAGCTTCCCCAAGCAGTGGAGTTGCGTACATCAGCCCTTGGAGAGAAGATCAACACTCCCACAAGTAATAACTGAAAAGTGCAACCATATAAAGTGTGATATTAGGTGCTTTATGAAATAATAATTAATATACTTCATACTGCAGTGACTTGTAATGATGATGGGTAACGTCATGTAAATACAGGCTAGCACAATGAAATTTTGTTAAGGCAAAGGTCACAAAAACACTTTGTGCTTCAAGCAGATCATTTGTTCACTGAGAATACCCTGAACCTTTGTGGGGCAAAACACAACCAAAAATCTGCCCATGTTGCTCCATTCTAGATATCCCTAACATGAGTTGAGACTGGGGTTACCACCACCCATTTCTTTAAGAATTGCCACCACAGAACAGAGAGGGTTCAACTCTTAATGGTGACCTAGAAATAATTTTAAATATATTTTAAATAAATCTTTCCCAATTTCTTCTCATTGGAGCCAAGCAACGACTGGGGTGGGTGCAAGAACTACACGGAACAAAGAATATGGTCTCCCCTCACTTCATACAAATACTAGACTTCCTTATGAATGAATACTATCTGGCCCAACACCAGAAATGTTCTTGTCCGCAAAACCCACAGGAGCAGTGCTTGGATAGGAGGGCTGTAGCTCCATAATAGGTGCATTTTAGTACCGTTCTAAAGTAATAGCGTAAATCCTGTCGGAGCTTTCAGCCATACATTTCGAGAACTGATATGGTGGGTTTTCCACAGGTGAAAAGGAACTCCAGCTTCCCCCTGCCTCCTCCTCACACCTCGGAGTGTGAAGAAAGCTCAGTTTCTTCTGACCAAGGTGCTAGTGATTCATCAGCTCCTGCAGGGCTAACCCAGATCTCTATGCTAATGCTGCAGGAAAGCTGTCAGCTCACCTCTTAGTTTGCATTCATTTGTCACTTTAAAGCTTACACATGTACTATGTTAATAATTTAAGGGTTTGGTCTGATTCCTTATTTGTTTCACTTGAGCAGACTGAGTACAATACAAAAAAATGAGAAAAGAGTTCAGGTCACATTAGGTGAGGTGATACCTAAGACTCAGACAAGGTCATATGGAACTATCTGAGAGAGAGAGAGAAAGAAAGAGAGAGAGAGAGGCAGCTACATCCACTGGAAATACTTGTTGCAAGCAATCATCACCTACTATACCTAGAGATACTAGGGTTTGAAGCCGAGACCTTCTGCATGCAATGTATGGGCACAGAATTTTTGCAAACAGAGAGTCCAAGGTGCATTTCTTGACATCTCCACTTAAAAGCATCTCAGAGATTGATTGAAACCATTTGTATGCCACTCCATAACAAAGTTCTCCACGTGGTTTATAATAAACAAAAACATAAATGCTAGAATGGAACATACAAGCATAAACTATAGCAGAACGATAAAAACACACCAACCCCCCCCCCATACATAATCCAAAAATTAAACACAGAGATTTTAAAACAGCTAGCAGGAGATGTAAAAGATCTCTGCCTACGAGTCTGGAGAATCAAAATAGACAATACTGGTCAAAATGAACAAATAGTCTTACAGTGTCATCACACAGGGGGAAATCACGTCTGCTTACTGTCGCTTCTCCACTTGCATGTTTGTCCCTCATTACTTCCTCTTTTGGAAGAGAAAGTAAACAACTTGCATGTGGTCCATTCAGTGGGCCGTTTTGATCCCACTGCTTCTCCTGCACACAGCAGGACACAGCAGCAACTTCTATCTTTAAAATAATAAGTCAGAATATGGTCTAAAGCAGCTTCCTACAGTCCAAGGAGTCAACTGCACAGCCCAGAAAATCAGCCAGAAGCAGTAATTAAGTCAGTCATGGCTGGGCTCCCATTCCATCCTTGCTTGTGTGTGTGTTTGGTTGTGTGAAACTGTATGTCTCCTGCATGTGTGTGTATCTGTATGATAGGATGTGAGGGATGTGCTTCTTTGTGTGTGTGTAGCGAGAGTGCAACAGGTCAATGTATTCTAGAAGCTTAATTCTTGGAGTATATAATACCTAGACTGTGACTTGCTTTACTTTCTTGGCTGCCCTGCATGTGTTTCGTGTTCTTTGATATTGATTCATTCATCATTCTTGGGATAAGGATGCCAGAGAATTCAATCTTAGAGAATTTGGATACGAACTGTCTTGATCTACACATGGAATAATGTGCAGACCACAACTTTCCCAATCTGCATATTACTTTCCATCGACATTTACATTTCTCAAACATTCCTATGCAATTCTTTGCTCATGAATGTATCAAAATAGTTTTTAAAATGTGTATTGTGAGAGAGAATACATTTAGAAAAGATTATTTTGAGAGAAAATGTGTTTTAACATAAGTATTTTAGTATCTAAAATTGCAAATTAATGTGGAAAATGGATGGAATGACTTATGAACGAACTCATACAAAAGTGACACAGACTGGAAATAGATGTTTTCACTATTCTCAGCCTCAGTGTTCCTCATCTGCAAAATAGGTGAGCGCATATGAGTGCCACAACACCCTCCTGCCCAGGTTCCCCAGCAGCTGGTGTACATAGGCTTACTGCATCTGATTCTGGAGGTAGCACATAGCCATCAGGACTAACTGCTATTGATAGCCTTCTCCTCTAGGAATGTGTTTACCCCGCTTTTAAAACCATCTAAACTGGTAGCCATCTTGTGGTAGCGAATTTCATAGTTTAACTATGTGCTATACTTCCTTTTATCTGTCCTGAATCTCCCACCAATCAACTTTATGGGATGACCTCGGGTTCTAGTAGTTTGAGAGAGGAAGAATAATGTCTCCCTATCCACAATCCACTATCCATGCATAATTTTGTACACCTCTATCATGTACACTCTTACTTACCTTTTCCCCACACTAGACAATCCTAGTTGTTGTTACCTTCCCTCATAGGGGAGTTGCTCCAGCTGCTTGATCGTTTTAGTTGCCTTTTTCTACACTTTTCCCAGTTCTACAGTAATCCCCACCACCACATTTTTGGTGTGGTGACCAGAACTGTGCACAGTATTCTGGTTGCACCATAGCTATAAGGGCAGTATGATATTGGCAGCTTTATCCTCAATTCCGTTCCTAATTATGCCCAACATGGAATTTGTCTTCTTTACAGCACACACACACTGGGTTGACATTTTCATTTATCTGTTCACCACAACCCCAAGATCTCTTTCTTGGTCAATCGCTGCTAGCTCAGATCCCATCAGGTTATACTTGAAGGTTTTGTGTGTTTTTTGTGCCCCACTGTTCATCACTTTACCCTTCTTTACATCGAAAATCATAAATGTTTTCTAGACTGCCTCTGAAAAGATTAATTTCTTGATGATATACTTAGGATGACCATATGAAGAGGAGGACAGGGCTCCTGTATCTTTAACAGTTGTATTGAAAAGGGAATTTCAGAAGGCGTCATTTGTATATATGGAGAACTTGGTGAAATTTCCTCTTCATTACACCGGTTAAAGCTGCAGGTGCCATGACCTCTTTTAAATCTGGCCACTCTAGTATAGCTCCTGCAGCTTTAACTGTTGTAATGAAGAGGGAATTTCACCAGGTTCTCCATATATACAAACGACACCCACTGAAATTCCCTTTTCTATGCAACTGTTAAAGATACAGGAGCCTTGTCCTCCTTTTCATATGGTCACCCTAGATATACTAGATGTTATTAAGAAATGAATAATATCTGTATTATGCATATGACTGGATATCTGTCTGAGTTCACCTGTTTATGGTACTTAGGCTGTTTCTACACCTGCCTTTCCCCCCAGGATCGTCCCAGGATCATCCCTGTTCATCCAAATGACACACAGGGGATCCAGGGAATAGCCAGGGACAATCCCTCCATTTTCCTGGGATAATCCTTAGATGTAAAACGGGTCTTAGTCTGCATGTGGTTTTAGTTCTTGTTTTGTGCTTGTGACAGAGTGTAGCCTGGATTGTGTTAGCTTGATTTGTTGTGATCTGATATTGGGTGTGGATAATATAGGTACTTGTAAACAGTGCTAACTACTGTAGAAGAACAGAGAGTGTTTTCCCCCTAGATTCTAACCTTGACTACACCAAAGTACCAGTTTTTTAAAAAAATTAATTGTTGGCAACCCTGTTTCTGTTACAGACCTATAGTAATAGTAAAAACTGCACCTATCAGGCAAATGGGACACAGGAAAGTGCTAAAAGATTATCATCTTGCCACGCGGAAGATGCTAGATGTACCACAGGGCTCCCTGCCACACATATTTTGTCAAGTTTTTGAAGTCCTGCTTTATCTTGCATGTCCTAGCCTAAGGCTAGATCTACACTACTGCTTTGTAGCAGTATTGAAGTGCACTGATAACTGTTGGGGCTCATAACACATTCCATATACTATTTTCATAGTCTTACATCCTGTTTTTTATTCCATATTTGTAATGATTTGACACAAGGTGTAGATCTGGCCTAAGTCAAGCCAAGCCAAAGAAAATTAGTTGGAAAACTTGCTTGGACCTTCTTGCATTTCTCCTAGTCCATTTACAGGCCTATACTTTAAGAGTAGGGTTACCACCATTTCCTTTACAAGTCTGGGTTGTTAGCAGTGGCACAAGGGGCAAAACAGTAAACAGATGTAGCTTTTCATGGGATGAGGAAGCAAGGGGCATTCGGCACCAGTTGAAATTCTCACTATAACGCAGATGTGATAAAGAACCAAAGCTTATGTGATAACAAAGGAAGCTATTTGAATTAATAAGTTACATCAGGGCCATGCATCCTCCCTTATTGCTATAATAAGATATATTCTAACTTCCCCCTACATTTTCCTCTAGTTAATTTTTTTGTAGAATGTCTGAATAAACATTATTAAACAAAATAAGTAAAATATCTATTTGTGGGGTGGGGGAGGAGGGGCTATTGTTATATAATTGTAATGATGTTCTTTAAAATGTTTGTGACAGAAACAGATCTTTAAGAACACCCACACTGTCTGACTCCAAAAGGACCTGGCTTTTTGGCTCTGCTTTCCCTGCCTCAGAACTTGTCCACATAGTGCGTTTGGCCCCTCAGCCATGTTGTCGATTTTATTGGCATCCCCCAGAACTGCAACCCCTCCGGCTGGCAGTTGAGAATGATTAAAATTCACGTCCAGTCAGGGATAAAATAGGCACCATGCAACACAATAGACCATTCTAAGAGCACAGTCTGGCGGTGTCTACTCACCGTATTCAGGACACTTGGAATGGAAAAGATCACAGGGACACTTTCTTTTTTAGACCAGTGATTACATTCTCAGGATTTTAAGAGTATCCTCTGTAACATATCTAACTAGGAATGCTAAATCTCTAAAAGAACAAATCACTGAAGCTGAAAGGGCCTGTGACCATCAGAGGGAAGAATAAAAATGGTTTATCTGTGAGGGGGTGGAGAATTGCTTGTTTTTTCTCTTCCCAGAATGGAACAGGAAGGTTCAAGGAACAGGGAGACACAGAACTGGATCAATGTTCCTCAAAAAATATTTTCTGAGAATTCTCTTTTTCCTTTTGAACTGTTGGGAAATGTCAGAAAACCCCACCCCTGAGAATATTCACTACAATCCATGCCACTCACCCCACTTTCTATGTATAGGAAGATTTTTTGTAGGCCATTTTTGTTCAGCCCTAGACCACAGCCCATTTTCAAAAGGAACTGTTAAATTGATCTTTACAGCTCTGTGCTTGTAAACTTTCACTGATTGGAATGTGCATTTCATTTTAAAAATGGCTTTTCCTTCACAAACTCTCTTTCTTCTCCCTTGTCTCAGGATGAATGACAGTCGCAAATGACATATTGTAGACTAGAGATACAGTGCAGGGGTGGGTAGGGTTACTGCCACTTGTGAAAATGCAGGCTGGTGGTGGTGAGATTCTTTCCTTGGAAAGGAAAAAAAATAGGCTAAGAGGAAGCATTTAGGGCAGGGGTGGGCAATTTGTGGCCCTGCAGATATGTTGGCCTACAACTCCCATGAACCCCCACCATTGGCTCTGCTGGCTAAGGCTGATGGGATTTGCAGGTCCATAAAGGTAGGGAAAAATGTGGCGATCAGTGGTGCATGTGGGGTTTTGTTGGGTGCCAGTGTGCCCACAGGCACTGTGTTGCTGGGTGCTGATCTATCGTGTTCCTATCCAATCCCCCTTCCTCAGGAGCCTCTCATACAGACTTCCCAGACCCAGATGAGATGTGGCCTTGGAAGCACCCCATTCCCCTCAGGGCCTTCAGCCCCACAAGAGCCCGTGAGACCAGCCCCACTGGACCTGAAGGACCTGAAGGAGGTCGCATTAAGAACATAAGAAGAGCCATGCTGGATGAGACCAAGGGTCCATCTGGTCCAGCACTCTGTTCCCACAGTGGCCATCCAGCTGTTGACCAGGGATGCACAATGTCATCTTCAGATTCCGGTTCAGGACACCACAGTTGTCTCCATGCCCCTTTAAGAGAGAAGGTCTCATGCAGTGTGTGGGAGGAACTAGCAGTCTCTACGAAGCCCGACCTATGTAAGGCTCAGTCTGAGTCTACCAGTTGTTGGCGCAAGGTACAAGCTGAGCTGGTCTGGCTTGCAGACAAGTCTCACCTGGTGCTGTCTGTGGTGCTATCCCCTCCTTGCTTTCTTTAACTGCTATCTGATCTTGTCTTTGACTGGCCTCCATTCTGGAATCTCCCGCATGTTGACCATTCTGGAACTTGACCTTTGTTATACCTGATCTTGCCTGTTAGATCTCAGCCCTTGGTTATTGATCAATCTCCCTGGGTGTAGCAGTACCCTCAACTGGCTAAATGCTGTATTCAACAGGACCTATGACCTGAAATGGTGCACCATCAGGCCGTCTCCTACCATACTCTTTTAGATGCCAGGGGAAGACCTTTTTATTTTCTCAGCATTTTAACAGTCTATTAACTTAATTTTAACTTTGCTCTTTTAAAGTTGCATTTTAAATCTGTATTACACTCTGCATTGTTGCTCAATTTTATCCTGCTTATGTTTTTATATTGCATTTTATATTATGCTTTTATACTGTTTGTTCTATATTTTGAATGGTTTCAGTTTTTGTAAACCACCCAGAAAGCTTTGGCTATTGGGCGGTATAAAAATACAATGAACAAATAAATAAAATGGCACTGACCAGACCCACACCTCCTTAGCTTCAGCAAGGATGTATAGCTGCTGTGTGGTGTAGTGGCTAAAGTGTTTGACTGGGAGTTCAGGAGATCTGGGTTCTAGTCCCCGCTCGGCCATGGAAACCCACTGGGTGACTTTGGGCCAGTGACAGACTCTCAGCCCAACCTACCTCACAGGGTTGTTGTTGTGAGGAAATGGAGAGGAGGAGGATTATGTACGCTGCCTTGGGTTCCTTGGAGGAAAAAAGGCAGGATATAAATGTAATAATAATAATAATAATAATAATAATAATAATAATAATAATAATAATAGCTGCACCATGTGCCAGGAAGGGCTGAAACTCTTCCCCACCAAGGTCTGATACCTGGCGATGGAGGAGGAGATATAGACCATTATTCTGCCCCTGGGAAGGTGCAAAGCTGCCTTTTGTGATCCACAGTGGCAGGTGTAGCAGACAACAGGCATCTAGACATCAAAAGACACTAGCAGCCACTTCCATATGTGCCACTGTGATGTGGATGCATATCTGTATGTGCATCTGCATCATCTATGCAAATGGAAAGCTGCTTATGCACATGTATCTCTCTTGCTGGACTGTGGTTTCTGTTTGCAAACATCATGATGGATGGCGCATGTATTTGCCTCTTTCACCTCCATGTGCTTCCCTCTTCTTTGGATTTTCTTCCTATTTGCACAGATTTAGCCCTTTGAAGCGTACTGTGGTTGGGTTCTTGGTTTCCTTTTTGCATGCCAGCTGATAGAGCTCTCTTCTTGGCTTGTACAACTCAAGGGATACAAGGGACAATTTTTAAAGTATGTAAAGAGTTGAGAATATTTATATATCAGGGAAAACACACACACACACACACACACCTCAAGTCTTCATTCCTTCTTGCAGATCACATCAGTTGCCAGAATGAAATGCCATGCTTTAAACAAAACACTGAATTTTGTGATGAGGAAGTGCATTGGAAGTAGTGATAATGACCATTTTGCAAGTATTTAAAGTTACTGATTGCCAAATATGCAGAAATTGGATAATAGCTACCCTTTCTGTCCTCCTTCTCTGCATTTGGTTTGAAAGCCAATTTCAGCTCAATTTAATCCTTGATCAAAGTAGCAAAATTTAGCACTGGATTAACAATTTCCATATTTAAGCTGTCACTAAGAAATGTAGGTGATCCACATCAACATTAAATATCTTAGACAAAGCCAAGCAAACGCTTTCAGATGCTGCTGAAAAAAACTGTATTTCTATTAACCTCCCAGAGTAGAAGAACACAATTATCTATGAGTCACATGGATGGGTGTGCAAACCCATACTTTGCTGCTGTCTTCTTAGAAATGCTACACCATTGAAGATAAATTCATTTTCATTATCACACATTATCAGAAAGTGTGTGCCAGAGATTATAGGAAGCAAATTGTGGGGAACCCTGCAAAATTCATTGCAGGGGGGTGGGATTGTGGGGAAAATATTTCACCTCCCCAGAAACCAACAAGACAAAGCAGGTTCACCCTCCCTTCACCCCTAAGGTGACCACTGGGGGCGGGGGGGGGAGGGATTTATGGTTCTTTGCATTGGCTGAGGGCCATGAGCACTGTTCGCTTCTTCCAACCAACACTAGTCACTCACCATCCCTGCTCAGGGCTAACACCTGCACCCTTCCCTCTGTTATCAGGGCTATTTTCTGACAGCAAAAGGATACACACATATGGAGCAGTTTGGGGAGTTTTGTGTGTGTCATTTTGATACCACTCAATATTTTCTTGGAAGGGCAGTAGTCTCTACTTGTGTTGTCCCACTAGTACTATGTTGCTATTCTGGAGTGGGGGTGTTTTCAAAAGCTTTCATGGGTGAAACCCCCCTACCTTCCCCTCTTTCACACACCTTTTTGCCTTTTCACTTTCGTTGATCACTAGTTCACACATCATCTATCCACCTTCCATTATTTTCAATGGGGAGTGAATTTCAATGTGTGTTTTTATAAAATGCTGGGGAGTTTATATTCAGGAAATGCCATGTATACAACTATTTTATATATATCTTAACCTCAACTACACATAATTGCGCTGGAAAGAGTATTTGTATTGGCCCCATTGCCAACATGTCCATTTCCCCTCTAACATTTGGACTCTTGTGGACAATTTCACATCTCCCTCCCCCCTGCACAATTGGTGGCAAAAAGTTGTCAAAAGTGGGGTAATCATATTCATGAGGGCAGAGTGTATGTGTGGAGAATATTAATGAAATTAACTCCCTGTTTCAGTTCAACATGTATTTCTACAGAGGAGAGATCTGTCTATGAATCATAGAAAGTGTCCATAGATTGTAGTGGTGAATGCAAATATATTCCAGTTAGTGAAGAAGATAACCAGGATTAATTTGGTGTTGGGTTTCATTTTAAGATCCTTACCTTGCAGTGCCTGAGATGGTGTGGGAGTGGGGTTGCTCTAGACAATGAAAAAAATTTGGAACAGAAGAAGCAGACTTGCCTTTGTCTTACCTAACCAGTACACCAGGAACAACAGAAAATATACAAAACAGCAGCACTGAAAAGGCTAATACTTAACGTGTCTTCACTAGCATGGTGATGATAAATGACCCACTTTGAGCTGTTCTGCTTTTACTGCCATTCAGCCAAAGGGGGGGGGCACTGGTGGCTCACATCAACAGACTCCTGTGATGTTCTCAAGTAAAGATATTTGGGATTTTGCGGAAGGCAAGCTGATTTCTGTGCCACATTGAGCATTCCCTCAAGCTAACCCCAAAGGGCAGCATTATTAACTACTGGTGTGAGCAGAAGAAAAGCCCCCTAAAGTAAGGATGCTTCCAAAGGAGGCTTTTATTGCGCAATCACATTGCCTCATTCACACAATTTTACCATGTGTATGTGTGTGTGTCCAGAAGTTGTCGTCCTCTATTTGTAGCCCTTCTGTGTTTTCCCACCATTTCATCCAACTATTTTCTAACTAGAAAAAGAATCTGTTAATGAGGAAATGATGGACTAGCTACACAATACCTTTTGAGTGTTGAATGTCTGAAAGCCTCCTAATAAAATACCTTTGAAAGTAGGCAAATTGCCCTAATCTCACCACGAAGTAACCACAATCACCCTCCATACATTTGAGATTGGAGAAGAAACTTCTTGGGGAGCAGAGGATTCAAGTTCTAGACTTGTTTGATCTATGGCAACTCTCACTTTAGAAAATAAACACTAAGTATGCCTGGGTGAGAAGAGGGGATTTCAGCAGGTCATTTGTTGTCCAAGCCACATTGGCCGAAATCCCCTCTTCCACCCAATGGGTAAAGGTGCAGCAGCCCTGTCCTCTTTTGCATCTGGCAACTTTAGTCTTAACATGTGCATGTGATCATCTTGGCTCATCTTTATCCAATCTGAAGTTTAGAGCCTGCTCAACCCCTGAACGTGTTCCAAGCTATATCAAAACTCTGCATCAGGCACTAAGGCTTGTTGTTAATGAGGAAAAGAAGCTGAGTTTGCGACTTCCAAGAAATCAATACTACCAAACATATACCAAGGCTGTGACACTCATTATTCTATAAACGTGTGTGTGTGTGTGTGTGTGTGTGTGTGTGTGTGTGTGTGTGTGAATCTTTCTTGCGTCTTTATGTGATGGATGCCTGAGTCTGACATACGGTTAGTATGCCTGGCTTTGGGGATCACCTGGATGTCTCACTGGGATAAACATAGCCAATCTGTATATTCAAGTTTTGGATTCTATGAAAATGTTCCTGAAAGTTTTTTTTTCTTTTACATAAAGCCCACGCCCAATTATCTAAGGATAGCACTGCAGTTCATGAGAACCATATCAGAAGGAAACAAAATGGCAAAAAAGATTATTAGAGCAGTCAAGTTGTGAGAACCGTCACCTCCCGATACTTTTGAACTTAAAAAGATTTGCCCCCAGCACAGGCAATTTTGCATCCAACGGATACAACCTGATTAATTGTGCATAGCATGATGATGGAGGTGACAGGAGGTGACTTTGTGCCAATAATTCTTTGCCTTTTATAAATGGGTTTCAATCTTGCAATACATTCCTCCTACGATTAGAGGAAGCATCTCTTTGCCAACTTTGTTTCATGGACATCCCCACTGCCCAATCAGTCTTCTCTTAGCTCAACCTTCTGGGGAAACAACTGTCCAGCAACTTCAAGTACCAAACAATGCTGTGAAACAAATTACGTATGAAATTTTCTGCTCCCCCCTCCCCGTTCCTTGCAATGTACAAATAAGCCCCCTCTATGGGAAAGCTAAAGTAGAAATGTATTAAAATCTCATGTTATTACTAACAGACCTACATCTAGCAATAATAAAGCTCTGTGTTCCTTCCTAATAACTGTAATACCACAGGGGTGGGGAAATTAACCTCCCTCCTCCCTTGCCAAAACACAGAGCAACCAGAAGGTACAATGCAACCTAGATTCCCTCTTGCAAGGCTACCAAAAAAGTAAAACATTTAAACAGGAAATTCCCCCCTTTAGAGACCCTCTCTCAAGAAGTCATGAGATGCCACCTTAACCCCCAGTCCCTCACCCCCACCCCCAGTACCTTTGTTCCGACGTCTCACCACCCCTAGCCGGCACTTCAGGGAAACAGCAAACATCTTCCCTGGATCGCAGTCTTTTACACTGCCTAGCTCACATGGCTCTGTACAGCTTCTCCCTCAACACCTCTGCCTGGCTCTGCGAGGGGCTGTTGGCTTTAAATTAATTTATGATTACTGTGAAATGGAGTTGTGCTTCATGTCCTGGCAGAAGGGGAGAGAGAGAGAGAGAGAGAGAAGGAGCTGGGAAACGGGAAGGGAGAGATGAAGGCAGGTTCCTTTCTCAACAATTCCTCAGGATTGCAGTTTGTTATTTGATCCACCCAGACCCGATGAACGTGAAATATTACTATTCTGCATTATAACTCTCTCAAAACATTACACCTTCACACACAAGCACACACTCCCCTAGCATTCTCAGAATTCTCTGGGATATTAACATATTCATTAGCAACTGTGGGGCTATTTTTATCTGTATGTGTCTCCCTATAAAAAATAACCCTTGAAACGTAACAAAAAGGAATTCTCAGTTTCACCGTAAAGCTGTCAGCAAATAAGGAAATAGAATGTGTATCGTAAGGTGATTATAGCCCTCATCATGTGTGGGGCCAAAGAATATTGAAGTTACATTATACTGTCCCAGCATGGAGATCAGGATGGGTAATAACATAATATAAATTAAGAGGAAACAAAATGACAGACCTACTGAAAGCTCTGTGGTTGCTTTCCTAAATAGGGTCGTGACAGCACACACTTGACCTCTAGAGGAAATTAGCTGCACACATGCTGTTACTGTGTGCACCAGTAGTACTATTAACGGGGTCCTTGGGTATCTGAGGGAATGTGATGGGACATACAGAAGAAAGCTGGCTCTAAGATATGCAAGTTCTTGGACTGTTTCTTGGATAGATGATCAATTATTATTATTATTATTATTATTATTAATTTATTTATATAGCACCATCAATGTACATGGTGCTGTACAGAGTAAAACAGTAAATAGCAAGACCCTGCCACATAGGCTTACAATCTAATAAAATCATAGTAAAACAATAAGGAGGGGAAGAGAATGCAAACAGGTACAGGGAAGGGTAAGCAGGCACAGGGTAGGGAAAAACTAACAGTAGAAAGTAACAGTAGAAGTCTGCACAACATCAAGTTTTAAAAGCTTTAGGAAAAAGAAAAGTTTTTAGCTGGGGATCAAGACTGGGGGATTAATTCCTATGAGCAGTTGAGGTGGTAGTTATTAAATGAAGCGCAACATACAAGATTTGCCCATGATGGCTTGTGGAGAGCAGTGATATAGGGTGGAAATTTAATTTCCCACAGGTATTTTTCCATTTCATATCTTCATTAGTAACAATGAATGGATGTCACTGCAAATAAAATATTAGGCAAGCTTGGCAGTTTCAAAGTTATCATTAATATCTCTATGGATTAATAGCTTTAGAAAGTATGTGAGAGAATACATACATGCCATTGAAATACATCTATGGGCATGTCTAGACCAGGCGAGGGAGAGGGGAGTGTCTCACAATATTCTGCTTGCGAGATCCTCCCCTTTGTCCACATGCAAGCGTGCCATCCCGGGAGGAAGGAAGGATGTCACGCCCACCATTTCCTTTCCCCCCCCTTTTTTTTTACAGAAGATAAGCACATGTGCGCTCCAACGAAAAAGTAAGTTTTTGTTTTTTAAAAAACCCACTCCCCGCCAGCTCTGATGGGCACATAGTGCCTGAAGAGCTCCATGCCTTGTGCCTGTTTCCAGCCTCCTCGCGTTTAATCGTGTGGAGGTGGGACAAAGCCAGGACGGGCACCCACATACCTCCCACGGTCTCAGGATGATCCCAAGACCACAGGAAGAATTGGGCTAAAAGTGGTCCCACTTATCCCGGGGAAATGGAGGGATCATCCCTCCCTGCTCTTGGGATCCCAGGATGATCCCCAGGATAAACACTGGTCTAGACATGCCCTATGTCTCAATGTGAAGTAGTGACAGAAAAACTGAATGGACAAGAGGAATTCTGTTGAAATAGAAGAGTGATTGCCAGCATATCATGCATTATCATGAGTTGCTAAAATTAGTGCAGTCTTCACCAACTTGGTACCCTCCAGATGAGTTTGGACAACAAGTTCCAGCATCCTCAGCCAGCTATCCTGATTGAAGGATGCTGGAATTGTAGTCCAACATAGCTGGAAGGCACCTGGTTGGGGAAGGCTGAATTAGTGTTTCAACAGCTTTCAGTACCATTGTGTCTTTCTTAAACAATTTATGGGAAGTACATGGTATTGTCTTTAAATTTTACAAGTATTCCAGTAAATATCCACATTATATAACATTGAAATCACATTGAGGATGCAATTCAATGAAGATAGTTTACAGCCTCCAAGCTTAGAGGCTGCCAAGTACACAGTGCCAGGTGACTGGAGCACAGAGGAGATCTTTGCCTCCACTCTCAAGTTGCCCTGCATTTCTGCTAGACAGGCGATTTTACCCGTCTAGCAGTGGCACTTCAAAAAGGGAGGGAAGGAGGCTTGGATGGCCAAAGCAAATGTCGTACGGCCACCATGCCAATCTCCTCCCCTCTCCGCCTTGAAGAATGCCACCTTCTCCCATCTCCAACCTCTGTTTTAGAGCATGGAGACATAGCCAGAAATGATCTGGCTATAAGGGGCAGGGGCAGGGAGCACAGCTTCTGGGCTCTGAGTTTGGAGCCCTGTTTCTGACCTCGGAGCCCCAAGACTGAACAATCCTACGTTCCCCCAAGACACTCTCAGGGGGACATAGGATTGCTCCCTGAGTGTGCTTTAATTTTCCACCTGAAATATTATATGTCAAATACCTGTGGTGTATTGGGACAAAGAATTATCATCGGGGTACCTTTTTAGCTTTGTTGTTTATTTTACTTGTACTTAGCAGGCATGCTAAATGAAATAACTTTTCTGATGCAAACTAAAAAAAAATCTAATGCAAATGACTCTATGTATATTACCCTAATTTGCTAATTTCCAGTTCAGAATTTTCCAGAAAACGTACATCACTGGTGGGGAGGGAGGGTATGTTACACTTTGAATTTCTCAAGTAGCGAATTCTGCTGTCACTTTCTCTCTTGAATGTGCAAGCAGTTGTCAAAATCATTATTTCTTATTGCTTAATCAACTGGCTAAAGGAGAACAAGCAAAAAGGCAAATAAGGCATCTATAAAATATTGCTCTTCTATAAATAGACAATAGGGGCTCGCCTTAGCCATCTGCTGGTTTGTGATAATCAGTCTATGATATCAAAATACAACTCTGCACTGAGTGGATAGCAATGTGGGGAAAGAACTTGGATAAGGTGGATTCCCAAATCAAATTCCTATAGAAAGATGAAATATGACCCCAGTTCTGTATTAGGTGGCCAGACAAAGAACTGGTCACAGTTCTGAGGGGTTGTTGAAAACCTGAAAATCCAGTCTGGGCAGAGACCAGAAGAAAGATAGGAAGGCACCAAACACTGGAACGAAAGGGGAGACCTCAAAGTTGCACAGGAGATCATTTATTGCCCAACACATTTCAAATATTCTTAACACAGGGGTGCTTTCCAGGCGTCTCCAGCTACAATTCCCTGGCTAGGATTTATGGGGTTTGTAGTTCAAAACATCTGGAGGGCACTAAATTGCCTACCCCTTGTTCTAAAACTTCTGAAGGGACAACTCTGATTCAATACTTTCAAGGAGAAAGGACACACTATCTCAAAAGTTTTTGTTCCAGTAGAAAACAGATGGATTGGTGATTAAAGTCTGTTTATCCTTCACTATTTCACTCTTAAACACTCTGTGCACCACTTTTTTTGGAATGGGCTAGCAATATTGACTGGCTGAATGTAGACTGAAGAATTGCTGTGAAGATGACAGAAGTTGGAAAGCGCCTGAGAGCTATGAGCTGAATTGTTTGCAGTCCAATGTATGAACCTGGGAAAAGAGTCCAACTGGCAGTTGTGCAGACTTAACCTAACACAGAAATCTGAGCACAATACCGCACTCATAGGTTCTATACATAGCTGATAAAGATACGTTAGCGATCTCTAGCAGTTCCCACTACCATTAAAAGAATGTCTATCACATCTTACATGCTCAGAGGCAGTGAGGTATTGCCACTCTTATTTATACACCACCAAAACAATGAAGAAATAAAAGGAAGGGTGATATTAAGGTAAGGTAAATGGGTTTATAAATTGGTCACTATAGAAGAGGTTATAGGATGGGATAACCAGCGATTTCTGAGGTCACCTAAATTCTCTGAAATTTCTTCGGAGCTCATTTGGGCTTTTTCCTGTTTGCATTGTTGACCTGTTTTTCAGTTAGATCGAAAAGGAAAAGTGTGTGTTTCTGTGCATTCCCCCCTTCCCCAAAAGTTCCCACTTTTCTCCCGTTGACTAAAGCATGAAAATGTTTTTTTTAACGTACATTTTGAAGTGTGCATTTTTTAAAAATACATATTTTTAAGTCAGTTGCAAATTTTGGGATTTGTAAACATTTCTAAAAAAAAAATAAAAAGTGCTCCCCCTTGCATTTGTGATTGTGAACGAGACATGACCACATGATTTCGAACAGAAATGAAACGTTAGTATATCTCCACTTGTGAATTTATAGTTACAAATACCATTTAGGGTCTGATCAAAATTTTATATGCATTCCCCCAACACTGTCAAAAAGCTCTTTCATATGGTGACATTCCATATATAGGGCACAGCGTTTGAAAACCTCATGCAATGCAACTATACACTAGTACACCAGTTACTTCTAGGGATGTGCACCAACTGCTATGAAGATCATGCATGCGATTAGTGTGACATAGGGCGGTTCCACACACCGTTCCAAAAGCGCCCCAAAGATCCTTGCGGGCGCCCCGAAAACGGTACTGTAGCATGTACCTTAATTGTCGTCAGAAGAGACGGAGGAGGAGGCGTGCTTCAGCGGCGTTCCCTGCTCCAGGCTCCTTTTCCCATCGCCAAACTGCAGCCAACCAGCTGCTTCCCTCTTGAAAAGCTGCATTTTCTTAGTCTTTTCTGATTACCTTTTACCCCGGGACGCGCAGGGGCCACCGCCGCCGCCGCCCCTTTCCTCGCCCGTCCGCTGGGAAGAGAGCAGACGGGCAAAGAAAGGGGCGGCGGCGGCAGCGGCGGCCCCTGCGCAGTCCCGGGGACTCCACCCCTTGACTCTTCCCTCCCATGACCCAGCGGACGGGCGGCGGCGGCCCCTGCGCATCCCGGGGTAAAAAGTAATCCAAAAAGACTAAGAAAATGCAGTTCTTCTCCTCCTCTGTCTCTTCTGATGACGATTAAGGTACATGCTACAGTACCGTTTTCGGGGCACCCGCAAGGATCTTCGGGGCACTTTCGGAACAGTGTGTGGAACCGCCCATAGATGATAAAGACTTCCACAAGTTACACCATGTGTGGTGCCATTTTGCAGAAACATGCATTGGCTGCTACCACATTGAGGGCGCAATGTGCCCATTAGATAGCTAAGGGTGCTTTAAACAGGTACCTTTAAAAATAAATATGCTTACGGAGAAGGGCATTCAAAGAGACCATTAATTAGGGTGACCACATGGAAAGGAGGAATAGAAAAGGGAATATCAGCAGGTGTCATTTCTATGCATGCAGCACCTGGAGAAATTCCCTCTTCATCACAACAGTGAAAGCTGCAGGAGCCCTGCTCTCTTTTGCATCTGGTCAAGAGGGCAGGGCTCCTGCAGCTTTCACTGTTGTGATGAAGAAGGAATTTCCCCCAGGTGCTGCATGCATACAAATAACACCAGCTGAAACTGCCTTTTCTATGCAACTGTTAAAGATACGGGAGCCCTTTCCATATGGTAACACTACATTAAAACCATCAGATTAATTAGCAGAAGGAAAAGAATCCTAAGTTAAAAGGTAAATAGTGGTTATTCTTCCATTCTTTCTTAAAAATAATAGTGTTGAATGAGCCAAATGCCAGTGGTTAAGCCAAGAGGCAAAGCTCCTTTTCACTAGGGGTGTGCACGGACCCCCGCTCCGCCCCGCGGGCCGATCCGAAAATTTCGGATCGGCCTGCTCCGCGCCGCTCCAACCATACTCCGCTCCTCTTCGCTGCGGAGCTCACGCCAGGTAAGGGGAGTGGAGTGGCGCCAGGTAAGGCCGGGAGAGGAGGGTGGGGGGTGTTACCGGGCCCTGCCGCCGTCGCCGCCCGTGCAGCGACGGCGGCAGAGCCTGGTAAGGGACCAAGGGGGAGGGGGGCCTTACCTGCCTCTGTCCGCGGTCCGTCGGCTTCTTCAATTGAGCCCGCGGTTCAACCAGGAAGTCTGGGCCGTGCGGCCTAGACTTCCTGGTTGAACTGCGGGCTCAATTGAAGAAGCCGACGGACAGCGGATGGACGCAGGTAAGGGAGAGGAGGGGGCGGTTCACCGGGCCCTGCCGCTGTTGCCGCATGGGTGACAGCGACAGCGGCAGGGCCCGGTAAACCCCACTTACCTTTCCGGCGGAGCTCCAGATCGAGGCGAAGGATCCTCCTTCACCTCAATCCTCTTCACCACGCTCCGCCGGCCCCCCAATCCTCTTCGCCTCCGCCTTAAGAGCAGGCGAAGCCCCCCGCTCCGCTTCTAATTCGCCGGTCCGATTAGAAGCGGAGCACATCCCTACTTTTCACAACTGAGTCATCTCAAGATGCTGCTCTGCCTGCAGCACACTCCATATTGAATTGATACAGTTGCTTGGTTCTACCTTGCAGCACAGGATTGGGCTAGCTAGCTATGTCAGGTTTCCTTCCAGCAAAACAGGATTTAGGGCACAATCCTATGCATGTATAGACAGAGAAAAGTCCGGGATGTGGAGTGCTGAGAGTGGTCGGACTTTTTTCTGTCTAAACAAGCATAGGACTTATGCCTTAGTGACCATTTGGCACTCATCCAGCTAATAGATACTCTCATCTCACTGAAAGGAGGAACACATTTTGAGCCTTACGGAGCACACTTAACCCCTATCTTTAGATTTGAAATGTGATGCAAATAGAGATTAGATTGGTGCTTCTCCTTTGTAAGAGATAGAATTACACTGGATATATTTAGCTGTTAAATAGAGATGTTGCACAACCTTATATTAACAATGCTAAGACAGTATTGTGAACCATATTAACCACTGTGGTCCCAGCTAATGGACAGTGAATATTGGAAAATTCTCCAATTGTATTATTTGGATCAACACAAACAAAGGCTCCCCTAAAATTCACACTGTGCCATGGGTTCGTAAAGGTAGGATGGGGATATAACAAGAATTATCATTTGCATGGAAACTAGCAAGAATTAGCAGAAGAGATACATGCTATTTACAGCTATCTGGATTAATGGATTTTATTTCAAAGTGTGCCTTTTGCTAATTGGTTTGTTCGGAAGACTCCCATATCTCCACCCTTCTAAAAGTATCCTTGTGAAATAGTCTCTGTAACACGCTTTTGATTTGATTGTGTTGCTCCTTTCCCAAACTACTCTGAATCATTCTGATCAGTCAGCAATGTTCAGTCTTTGCAGCCCCGCTTTTAGCTTCGATTGTGAGCCTCTTGGGTGCAGAAATGTTTGTATATGGAAAAACTGCAGTAAGCTGCTCTGAATTTACAAGACAGAGAGTTATTTAGCATTGTATTTAATGGCGGCTTTGCCTTAGCAGAAGAGTGTACCGGTTTGGCCTTGAAGTCCATATTGGGTGACTGCTAGGTTGGCAGGTGTCATATGTGGGCGTGCAGATACACACACACAACTCTCATGCACGCACGCACACTGCTCACACTCACCCCAGCAGCAATAGATGTTTGACTTGCAGCAAACAGCATCTGTTCTGATGAACAAAAAGAAAAATGCCCTACAGCAGGCTCTATGGTTCCTACCATAGAAACTAGGGGTGTGCATGGACTCCCCGCTCCGCTTCACTTCCAGATCCGCGATTTTTGGATTGGGCCGCTTCGCCCCGCCCCCGCTCCACCCATTTCCGCTCCACTCCGCTCGGAGTTCCGGATCCGGATCGGAGCTCCATTTTCCCCCCCATAGGGTTGCATTGAAAGCTAAAAAAGTAAATAACTTTTTTTTGGTTCAAGTTAGAAACCTCACGTTTGGCACCATGACACCTCATGGGTGTATACACACGCACGCCAAGTTTCAAGCCAATCCCATCATCCCCTGATTTTTGAGGAATTTATGAAAATCGGGCACCCCATTCACACCCCTTGGGATAGCTCCGTCAATTTGCACGTTAGAAACCTCAAACTCGCCACCATGACAGCTTATCCATGTGTCCACATGGATGCCCAGACTCAAGGCAGTCCCATCATCCCCTGATTTTTGGCGGGGCTCTAACCTCTAACGCACCACCCATAACCCTAAGTCACACCCCTTTCGATAACTCCGTCAATTTGCATGTTAGAAATCTCAAACTCGGCACCATGATAGCTTATCCATGTGTCCACACAGACGCCAAGTTTCAAGGCAATCCCATCATCCCCTGATTTTTGGGGAATTTTTGAAAATCGGGCACCCCATTCAGACCCCTTTCCATAGCTCCGTCAATTTGCATGTTAGAAACCTCAAACTTGGCACCATTATAGTTTATCCATGTGTCCACATGGACGCCCAGACTCAAGGCAGTCTCATCATCCCCTGATTTTTGGCGCGGCTTAACTCACCCCAAATTGTCCCATTCTACAACTACGTCAATTTGCATGTTAGAAACCTCAAACTCGGCACCATGATAGCTTGTTCATGTGTCCACATGGACGCCAAGTTTCAAGGCAATCCCATCATCCCCTGATTTTTGGAGAATTATTGAAAATCCGGCACTCCATTCACACCCCTTTCCATAGCTCCGTCAATTTGCACGTTAGAAACCTCAAACTCACCACCGTGAAAGCTTATCCAGGGATACATATGCACGTCGAGACTCAAGGCAGTCCCATCATCCCCTGATTTTTGGGGAATTTATGAAAATCCAACACCCATTCACACCCCTTTCCAATAGCTCCGTCAATTTGCACGTTAAAAAAAAAACTCAAACTCACCACCATGACAGCTTATCCAGGGATACATACGCCGCACGCCGAGACTCAAGGCAGTCCCATCATCCCCTGTTTTTTGGCGGGGCTTAAACCTGCAGACCTCTCAATGGGGCCATTTCAAAGGAAATCCCAACATGCCATGAATTGGGGAGTATGAATCTTCTTTCACACTTGAAAAATGGATTTGGAACTTCCAAAACTCCAAGTGAGCGCAGGAAGGACTTCTCCCCCGTGAGTCAAAGCCAGACACACACAACATCCCTGCAAGGCGAGCAGGGGAGGAGAGAGGGAAGGCAGGCAGGCAGGCAGCAGACATTTCTGGGGGCATAAGGAAGTGAGCCAAGGATAAGCCAGTAATGTATATAAAATAGAATAAATAAATAAATAAATAAACAAAGGAGGGGTGGAATTAAAAGCGGCAGTGTTGCTGAATAAACAACAAGAACTTTTTAAAAAAGGTTATATCTGTCTTTTACCAGTAATAGGGGGACGTGCCCGGGGGAGGGGGAAGCAGCTGCCAATTTGACTGGTCCTAGTAGTGACCAGTCTTTTAAGAAGCAAGGCTGTCTGTTCAACTCATGAAAGCCATTGCTCCACTGCTAAGAAGTGGAACTGTCACTTCAACTCATGATAGGCATCGCTCCACCACTAAGAGAAGTCGACCGCTCACTTCAACTCATGATAGGCATTGCTCCACCGGGTTACTCTCTTTGGAAGGCTCTGATGGCCTTCCAAGTACAGGAGAGAGTGGGGGCACGTCCACAATGAGATGCCCTAGGGGAGCTCATCCCCTTGCACCACATCTTTTCAGTTGTTCCCCAAAGTTAGGGTGGGTAGCAGTGCTGTGTTTCCTATCTGTTATTTATTTGCTTAGTATATGATTTCACAGGTTGTGTTTGCGCATTTGGTGGGGCTACTGTTTTAAAAAACACTGGGAAAAGTCCGTTCAGACTAAGAAAGAGAAATTTCCCAGAATCCCAAGTTACCCGTTTTGCCTATCCCCTCCTCCAACTTTGGGATCATGTGATCATGACCGGGAGTTGACTCTGCCCCTCAGCAATCGAAAAGGTAATCTTTTTCCCGCCTTTACCCTACTTTTTAAAAAATTCTAGCGCGTGACCCGCACCACGCAGAGAGGTGAGAGTAGTCTCAAAATGACCCCCATCCACGACTGTCTAAGCACAAGAATTTTCAGAACGATAGCTTAAAAATCAACCCAGTTATCCCCGATTCTTTTCCGCAATGCAATCCTATGGGCGAAAACCGCCGTTTGACCCGCGCTGTCCCTGTTTGTTGACCCGATTTTTTAAAAAATATAGCACGCGACCCGCACGACGCAGAGTGGTGAGAGTAGTCTCAAAATGACCCCCATCCACGACTGTCTAAGCACAAGAATTTTCAGAACGATAGCTTCAAAAACAACCCAGTTATCTATGGGTGAAATGTTTCAAGATGGCGATCGGAGTGGTCCACCTGAAAGAGGAGCTCCGAAAAATGGGCGCTTCTCTTCACCTTGCTTCTAGGGGTCCGCGGTCCACTTCTACTCCGCCTCTGGGCAAGGCGGAGCAGGCCAATTCGCTCCTGCTTCTGCGCTTCTAATAGGAGCGGAGCACATGCCTAATAGAAACCTCATTCCTAGAGTGTCCCCAGAGCATCTCAAGAAGAAAACTTCAAGCACTTCCAGGGATGTTCTAGGAATGAGGCTTCTAAGGCAGGAACCTATCTCTAGAGTCTGTTTCTAAAGCATTTTTTCTTAGTTGACCCCGGTTATGACAGATGCTGGGGCCCACCAGTCAGGGCTTGGAAGTGCACTTTTTGCACCCACCCCTGCCTTAGCAGAAAGTGCTTCCTGTTGTGTAAGTCACAGCTCCCGATATTAATTGATTCTCCCCATCACATATAATCACCCATCTCCTTTGAAAAGCAGCTCCTGAAAGTTCTTGCACCTTCTGGAATGGAATATGGCAGTGGTCTTCAACTGGTCCAGGACCAAGACCCACTTTGGACTCTCATCTTGCAACATAGGACCCACTTTCACAATTTCATAATTGCCTAACATGGCGGCAAGAGCTTTGCCACTACCCATCTAGATTGATCTCATGACCTACTTTTAGGTTGCGACCCACCAGTTGAAGACCTCTGGAATATGGCACCAGGGCTGCAGTTGGTAGATAGAGGAGCTTGGAGAAAATTGGATGTTTCGACTTGTGCAGGAGGAAGCACTTTCCACTAAACTAAAGCCATCATTAGATATCACCTCCAATGAATAAACAACTTCAGCATGGAATCCACTTCTGAATTTATTTCTTTATTTTGGCTACATATGGCCATTTCCCCTTATCTCTCACCTCTCTCTTTGGCAGTACTGATGTTGCTGGTGTGACCTATGTTAGGTGTGGGCAAGATGCAGGCCATGAGATGAAAAGTTCTAGAACTGAGTTCTACCATTTATCACAACAGAAACAATTCTATTGAACTCCAGACAAACACATGAATCTACCCTACTGTAAATTTAAACAAAAGCAATATTTTACTGAGTTCATCTAGGCTAGTAGTTTTTCCTCTGACTGCCGATAGCTCTCCAAGGCCTAAGCAGCAGAGTTTCCCCTTCCTTCCGTTTTTCAACTGGGGACACCAGGAATAGAACTGGGGACTGTGCACGCAAAGCATGAGCTCTACCGCTGCTCCACACTTTGCCACCGTACAGTGTCTAACTGGCACTCTTAGCATGCATGCCATTGTTCTGTTACTTCAACCACATTCATTACATCTTTCTCATTTCCCAGTAATGTCTATCAAGAGTGCTCCTAAATGCTCCCCTGTGGACTGTGGGACCTAAGTGGCTACTGTATGGTTTATTTGATCAAGGCCTCACTCCCAAACACAATTATTCATTGGTAAAACTTTATTCAAGAAAATCAATAGATTTTTGCAGTAGTAAGCAGATTTAAGTTTACAGCCTCACTGTTACCGCAATGTTATCTTTTAATTGCTTCTAAGTAAACGATACAGAATGAAATATATACATTTCATCAGTTCACAATGGCTACATTCGTGATTACTTACAATTACCTTTGAGACAGTGTGACTTGCATATGATTTACAAAGTAAAGAAATGTAGCTTCCTGTTTGCATATTCACACTACGCTTTTCACTTTTGTCAAAAGTTATTAAAGGGGGGCAGGCTTTAATCTAAACCCAAGGTCGTACTCAGAGTATGTGCCATAGAGCCTAGAAGTGAACTAGAATTTCACAATCTCCCTGCTAAGAAACCAGGGTGTTTTTCCCCTTTCCCAATGCTTCAGGATGCTATTTTCCAGATTAGCACAATATACCAGCAGCATGGGACATACTTTTCATATTTTAACCATATTCATTCATCTTCCAGTTTTTCTTTGTTGGGCAATCACATGGGATGTTCGTTTGATAGTTGTGTAGAAGAGGGGCTTTTGGTAGATGTAAGAGAAAGGGAGAGAAAGAGTTGAAGCTGCACTTCATGAAATTCCCTCTTCCACACATCCATTAAAGCACAAAAAGCCAGTCTCCCTCTGCATCTTTCCACCTTCTCTGACTCTATCTTTAAATGAATCCCAATAAAAGAAAATGACCATAGTTCAACCACTGCAACCTGTCTTAAATCAAGGTGTAACCCAGCTGCTGAAGACCAATGTATTGCCATAGTACATAATTCCTCCCTACACCCCCTTCAAACAAGTAATGCTTTGGACAAGGATTTGTCACATGTACATCAGATGCGTTGTATCATATCATTTTTGTTATGTCTTTATTTGTTCAACCTGATGATAATTTATAACCGTTTCCAGTTCAGGATCATCAGAGCTTGATTTTTCGATTGCTATTGTCTTTCCTATGTCAAGAAGATACTATCACTCCATATAACCTCTGGTGTTTGCTTCTCTTGAAGCAAGCAATTCTGCATGTAAAAGTTGGCATCTTCCTTGGACAGCTAGCATAACGCAATCTCTTATTAGGCCATGAGTTGAACAATCATCACTGCTTCTATTTATGTATCAATAACGCCCCCTCATCCAGCCTCCAATGCAGAACACACACACACACACACACACACACACACACACACACACACACACACCATGAGGGTTTCTCCAAACATTTTTCTCCCTGCCCTGCAATACCCATGAAAAAAATATACCTCGCATTTACAATGGGTGAATTGTTATGAATGTGTATAACACAGGTGTGGAATAAATCCTGTTGTTTTAGATTTTACTTAAAGAATAATAATTCCTAAAGCCCTAAGCCTTGTTCTCTCAACTATATATTATACACCAAGATTTTCTTCATTTAGCCTGCTATCAGCAACTATGTAGCAATAACAACATCTATTATTAGGATATAATTGCTAGGGGAAAACATCACCCACCCACCCTCTTCTTCCAGTGGCAGCACTCTTACTACAGCACTTCTGCTATCTTTGCGTTCCTCTTCCATTTTCACTCTAAGAAAAATAGTTGGAAATTCAATGCATGTAATTTCAGAATAATTTCCTTAAGAATAATGATAACTGGACAGTCTTTAATGGAAAATATTTTCTTTATTTCGCAGAGTTAATTTATATACCTAACAGTAATAAAAACAAAATTAACATATCCAACTGTCTAACGGGGTAAGAAACAATGGTTTCAGTGAGTACAAATTACCCATAGAAACACTATTTTTGCATTGCAATGTATAGAGTGGGTTACATTTTAGCTTAATTTTTACTAATTTTTTTCTAAAAGAAAATCTGTCTTACTATTTCTGTTTCAAAATTGCAATGTCTTGCTCAAAGTAATTCTCCTCAGATATATTGTCAGTCTTAATTAGAGGTTTAGAGAACTTTTCCTCATTGTTCTCACATTTCTGACATGGAAACCAATCAGTACAGGGTAGCCCAGAGGCATAACAGGAACATGTTCTTCTTTGAGATTTCATATGCTTACAAGTACAGAATATATTTTCTGGTGCAGGTCTTTCTGACATCCAGACAAATATTCTGTTTTCTAAATCACTTGTTTTCAACCATTGGGTCCAGGACTCACTATCTACTGGATCACAGCTTGACTTAAGGGGTCAGTAACAACAATATGACCACCTTTCAAATACATGTTAAAATTTAGAAGTGGGTCCACAAATGCATGTTTGGGCATTTGTGGGTATGAAAAGGTTGAAGATAACTTTTAAATGCCAACCATGGCTGACAGGTGAAGGTGCAGTCATACTGGAAAACAGAGCAGTTCATGAGACCAATGAGGACAGTATATCCCTGGATGGAAAAGGAGAGTCAGAGGTATAGATTTGCCCTAGCAATGACATCCTCATTGAAATTTTCTGCAATTTCTGATGCAGACCAAATGGAGAAATTGTTGATTGGTATAGGACATGCAGTTGAAAGAACAAACCTTAGGTTTCTAGGAACTATTTCTTTCCTTATTTGAGGTCTAAAAAACAAGATTTATACAGATTTTACACTGGCCACAGCTAAACCTAAGGTTTATCCTGGGATCATCCAGGGTTCGCCCCTGCCTGAGCACTGGATCCCCTGTGTGTCACCTAGATGAACAGGTTTGACTCCTGGACGATCCAGGTATAAACCTTATGTTAGAAGCTGTGAGGTATCTGATGATGAGGAGTCTGGGGATGAAGAGCCGCAGGCTGGACCCAGTACCAGCATGGCTGGGCAGCAGCCAGCAGAGGCTCCCTCCAGCTCAGCCTTAGAGGAAGAGCAAACAAACATCTTACCGGTGCCATCGTTCAAACAACAAAGGAGGCGTTACGCAGATCCAAGCGTATTGCTACTAAATGCCAGATAAACAGGGAACAGCTGTGATTCTGGGCTTGGGTATTTAAGTAACAGTGCGCAGGCCAGGATCTTGTCAGACTTAATCTGGTTTGCCTGAGAAAGCTCTGGACCTTGAAACCTTGGCCTTGTCGTGTTTCTGCTATACCGGTTGGACTATGGACTTCTTGGACTCTGTGACTCTCTCCTGCCCTTTGGAACTCGGACTGGCTTTGTGGACTTTCGTGACCCTCCCTTTATGACAACTGGATGGATTTATGGACTGGCTTTGACTTCGGCGTAAGCACAGAAAGACTGTTCTGTTTCTTTATGTTTTGAACTGTGTGAGAAATACAAATTAAGCGTTATCTCTTCATTTGGTGTGTTTGCTGGTACCTGGCGGTCTTCCCAGTCTGGGCACACAGCCCATGTAGATAAGTTAAAAAGTGGCTGGTTGCAAAGCCGCTTCCTCAGGACACCTTAGGTCTAGCTATGGCAACTGTCTATTCTGCATGTTCTCATGATGTTCCCACAAATTATTTCAAGGCATTGCACATCTCTTCCAACCATTTTGAAAACTTGGGCCAAAATATGAATCCCAAATTCTAATAATAAGCAAGGACAATATTCATTTTAGGGCTGTTCCTTTAAATGTGTCATAGCTAGGGAGGGAGACTTCAGAAAACATTACAGAGAAGTTTTCATCCAAGTACTGGGGGTGGGAGGTTATTATCTCCAAATAAATAAATAAATAGATTGCATAGCCACAAAACAACACAATAGACATTCCATTCATAGTTAAAGAAAGAGCTGCCTTTGTAAGCACAACAAAATAGAGCAGCAATTGAATAAAGAGAATAGTAAAAAGCTATTTTGCAAAATCTATTTTCATTCATCATGGTTGGTACTTGAAATGTTTCCAACAAAGTGGAGGAAATAAAGTAATGATGAAAAAAGATGAATCCATACATTCATTTCTGTAAGAAGAGAAATTCAATAGGATCATAATCAATATTCAGCAATATGTATGTAGGGCATTATTATTTGGGCACTTATCTTTATGAAATACATGAAACTTGACAGAGTATAAAAAAGAGCCCTGTGGAGGCCGTCCGTAAAGTCTGCCACTTTGAAAACGTCTAAAATGCTCTTTTCACCTTGTCACAACTACTACCTATAGTTGCTCCATTTCTTGATTTAAAACATTTCAAAGTGTATAGTACACAACATCAATCTGGTGATGTCCAATGTCATCTAGAAAGTGTCTCTATTAATTCCGTAACGTTCCGATCTATTCCCCTTTCTTCTCAAAGACAGACAGACTGGCAATTTTGGAACCGAGTATCAGGGAGAGATCTGACTTTTTAATTCCATTTTTAGAAGCTATATAATCTGGATTACAAAAGAACATTTGAATCTCTTTTTAAAAATGAAGCATTGTGTTGGACTTTCATAAGCAATTCCAATTAAATATTGCTTTTGTTTCCATTCTTCCACCACTTTTTTTACTATGCTGGGCATAAAAGCTGTCCAAATTGTGTAATAGAGTTAGAGTGCATCTTTAAGGCACCTGCACCAGAACTGTTCACTAACAAGGCAGTAACATTGTAGGCAATATTAAATGACTTGTAATTTTTGGAAAGGGGGATTATGAGGTAGCAAGTAACCATGTGGACTCCACCTGAAAAAATGCATGTCATTACGCTGAGAAAGTGGCGAACACCAACACGGATCTTCTTTAATAATGAAATGGAGCAGTATGTTTGCTCAATCCACAAATCCATGTAGAAGGCTCAGCCTGCTCTTTCCAAGGAAACAGCTGAGCCTCCTGAAGCAGGAAATCGAACTACCCTTATCTTTATGTGCATTATTGCTGCTTGCATTCACTGCCAATTTGTTTTGGAAGGCAAGGAAAGAGGCCTGCTATTGCTACTACTGAAAACAAATGACTTCCCAGGCTGTGGTCATGCCACCCTCATGTATTACTCCTAATAGCCTCCTGTTTGTATTTTCCATTTTCAGATTATATTAATAGAGCCATATGTTAGCAAAACTGTGCCTGGGGATGATATTAGGTCAAAGGACGGAAGCTGTTTACCTCACAAACAGGTGCTCATTGCTTCATGTGTACACACACACACACACACACACACACACACACACTGTTGATGTGACAAACGAAATGTTATAAAGATAAAAACTGAACAGTCAAGATAATAGACAAATACCATAGCTGGCACCACATACTGCTAAATGAATTATCCTCAACCCAAATTAACTACAGTTGTGAAGAAAAAGGAGGGCTCAGAAAAATCAAAGCAGTTCAGGTATGCAAATTACTTTTTCCATAACATTCACTGTACCTATAGATAGAATGTTACCTTCAACAGAGAAGAGGGTTCCAATATAGGATTCCAGCCTTGAAGACAATCTAAAAAATCATTTTAAATGAATGAATGAATGAATGAATGAATGAATAGGCATAGAAATCTAGAAAAGTCATGAGTCTTTGAGCAAAAGTTAAAGTAATACTACAAAAATACTGTAAATGGAAGTTTTCCTCTCTCCTTGCGCTTGGGGCTGTCTTCCTCCTCAACTGCCTTCCTTGTCAACCCTACGCTTTCCCTCTCAAACCAACCTAGCTCACAGGGTTGCAATGTGGTCCTAATCCACACACACACTCTCTCTCTCTCCCCCACACACCTACTTTTAAAATAAAAGTAAAGATATGAGAGGTCCAACCAGAAATCTCCAACATCTCATGTAGTGTGGCCCTTCTACTGGATGATAACAACCAAAACAAACAAAAAGGATTTTGCTTTGCATCAGTACATCCAGCACAAAATGAGGACGCTTTGTACACAAAGCATTCACTAGCCAAAGAAATACTATTAATTACTATTATTTTGAGGAGAAAGAACAGTACCTGTATTTGGAAACACTACCCAACTGATGCCATCCATTATATGGATGCAGTCATCTGAACAGCCTATTACAAGCCTTGAAGCTGAGTAAGTATCCTCCATAAACTATTTGTTATGGCATGCTGATGTGGGAAGGGAGACACGGATGGGCAGCTCAGGTGACCACTTCATTAAAAGCTGCTTCATTAAATACTTGAGCTATCCCAATCTTTCTCAGGCATGTATTCACACAGACAAATGTAATGTAGGACATAGAGAGTTATGGATATGGATGTCAGCAGTTCTTGTAAGTGCGACAATATACTAGTCGGGAACATACCCATGGCGATTCCAACTGGCTTTATGTGTGGCCGTTTGGTTCACATTTGACAACTCAACTATGTACTAGGGAAGAGTCTGGGTTGCTCATGTATTGCATGGACCGGACTCATGATTAGTCTATCCAAGACTCGTCTTGTTAATTAGTGCTTATTCCACCAATGGGCACTGGTGTGTGTATGTGTGGAGTAACCACACACCTTTGCTTAATTTTCAGCGAGAAAATTCCATGTTGTAACCTATGAATTGGCAGTGGTGAAAACTAAGCCTCTTCTACCTTGCATCCACATTGCTTCTCACTGCACATTTAAACTGCTCAAAATATTATTGAAGCTCTTGTTCTCTGCTCCCTGTAGTGAACTAAAGCAAGCAATTGCTTCTGTGTCTAAGTGGGAAAGCATTTAAAAACCCTGCTTGGCAAATGAAAGTTTCACCACAGGTTTGTATGTTATTCATTAGGGTTATAAACTTAGCTCCCAGTGAGACTTCTAATATTCTTGCAGCATATTACTGAGTTCTATGAAGTGTCTGTTATGCCTTTCAAGATCATTTTAGAGATGCATAGAAGATATTTTGGGATATTGCTTGGTTAGCAAGAATTAAAGAACTATATGGCCAATCCTCTGTGGGAGAGAGGGAAGGAAGGAGAAGTAGTTTAGTTGGGTATCTGCTGGCTTGGGAAAGTGCACAGTTCTTGATTGGCATGGAAAGAAAGGAGGCATAGTACAAAGCTTCAGTTATCTTTATAGGTCTCTCCTGCATCCCCCCAAATATTTATTTAATTTAATTTATTTATTATTGGTTTTATATCCCGCCTTTTTCCCTCCAAGGAACCCAAGACAGCGTACATAATCCTCCTCCTCTCCATTTTATCCTCACAACAACAACAACCCTGTGAGGTAGGTTGGGCTGAAAGGCTGTGACTGGCCCAGAGTCACCCAGTGGGTTTCCATGACCAAGTGGGGACTAGAACCTGGATCTCCTGACTCCCAGTCCAACACTTTAGCCACTACACCACACTGGCTCTTCATAAGATGATGGATATTCTAAAAGATGATGGATATTTCATAAGATGATGGAGATAGAACAATACTGGAGCCACCCTTCGTCCATCATGTTGCTCCACCTTTTAGAATCCATATACTGGTTTTAGGGGCTATAGGCCCTGCAAAGGATGAGATATTTCCATCTGTGCAGGTGAGCTGTGCTAGTATCAGGCATATGGGGAAATCTGTGTAGGACTATGCTAGCCCAACAGTGTATGCAGAGCACTGTAACTACGGAAGGGACTATGGAGGTCATAGAACAGGCCATCTTTGCTCATCACAGAAATTCAGAGCTAGGACATCCCCAACAGATCACTGTCCAGGCTTTTGGTGAAGACTTTCAGCGAGTGAGAGCCCACTTCCCCTTTAGATAATTGAGTCAATAGTTAAATTGCTCTCACTATCAAGACAATTCTCCTAATATTCAATTGAAATCTACCCTGCTATAGTTTAAGCCCATTGGATCTAGTCCTGCTCTGGAGCAAGTTTTTGTCCTCTTCTGTATGAGAAGACCTTCATGCATTTGCAGAACACTATTATGTTCCCCCTTAGTCAGCTCTTCTTTAGGCTAAGCATACCCAGTTCCTTCAAGCTTTCCTGATAGGACTTCTTTTCCATATGGTTGACTGTCTTTGTTACCTTCCTCCAATCCCCACCCAACTTCATTTAAAGTAGACAGGTGTAATTATTTAAAGCTGAATGTTTGATCAGATACGTGATGACAGTTTTATATTTTCATAAAAAGGCTAAATATTTCAGTGCCAAACCAATTAAAGAAATGTTAACCATGTAATCACATGAGTTTAAGTTGATGAACTGATGCATCTATTGAATAAATCTGCATATATTTGCATATGGCTTAATACAATATTTCTTGAGAAAGAAGCACACTTTGCTTTTCAATGGAGCATTCATGAATGTCATAGCAGGCAACACCTTAGTAGAGATATTGGATAGTATCCAACGCAACACTAACAGGAAGAGCTATTGGCATTGCACTAGAGTTCATTTGCACTAGCACAATGTCATTTACATTAGCACTAGTGTTGGGGGGGGATACTTCCCATTATCATTCTTGTGAGAGAACAGAGAATACCTCTTTTAAATAGGTGCTTGACATCTGGTGTGTGTTTTTTAAAAAATAAGTTCTTGTATGGATATAATTTGCTGTCTGATTAAGGGGGGACCTTTTTGGTTGATTAAAAAGTTTTAAATCAATTAATCTGATCAATTAAATATTACAGCCCAGTAAATATAATATCTTCATAGACTATGAAGATATGTCACGCCTGGCATTTTTTTTAAAGGAGAGATGAGCACAATTGCGCTCCAAAAAAAGTAAGTTATTTAAAAAAAAAACAAAAAAAAACCCGACCCCGGTCCCCCCAACCCCCAACGGGTACGGAGTGCCTGAAGAGCTCTGTGCAGGGGCAGGTGGCCGCACATCTCCTGCGGTCCCAGGACTGCAGAAAAACCAGGAAATAGCCGTTTTCCATTTTCCCGGGGTTTCCCGGGGGTAATCCCTGTTGACCCCAGGATCCCCTATGCGTCATTTGGACACACAGGGCCAATCCTGGGGTGACCCCAGGGGGAAAAACAGTGTAGAAAGGGCCATAGAGAGCCAAAATAATACATTTCACAGAGCTAAACAAAGAAAATAAAATCCCAGCATAATGCTGGGATTAAAAATGTAAAGTTTAAATGTAAGATTTAAAGGATTTCTTAGACTAGGAGTTGGGGAGGGGAGGACTTTGTCTTGCATAAAAAAGGATGGGAGTTTCTGGGGAGAACATTCCACCATTGAGGGGAAGCTACTGAAAAGGTCCTTTCTCTTGAGACCATGATCAATATCTCAATTGGTGGGGGAACTTGGAGAAGGGCCTCAGGTGATGATCTCTCAGGGCATAGATAGGAAAGAGGCCATCCTTCAGATGTCAAGGCCCCAAGGTATGAAGAGATTTAAAATTAGATGGTTAGCTAATTATTGACAGAACATATGTTTAGTCAGTAGTGATCTCTTTGGTAAAACATTAAAATTATGTCCACAGCTAGAATATGACAGTGATCTCCATTAAAATGGACAACGGCTCATTGATGGGAAGAATATTCATCATGGTTTACATCAGGAAAGATATTCTTAAATTAGGAGACACTGCTGGCCTTTGAAGTCTATCTCTTTGGTCTGAGGAACGAATCCATGGTCACTGGCAACACAGCCCATACCTTCAGTTCCTTTAGATGGGGAAAGCTCAAAAGCAAGCCATGTATATGTTACACAGTCTTATTTTCATATCTGTACAGTGGCTGGCTATACAACTGGATTAAGCAGATATAGAATAAGGTCCAGTCAGATGAGATCTATGCCTGTATTTCCCAAGATCTCCTTTTTAGAGAGTTGACCTATCCTACGTTAGTCTCCTAGCCTCTCAAAGCTCTGCCCTCATCTTCCTCAACTTGATTCTTTTTAAATGTTTTGGACTTCAACTCCCATGAGCCCCAGCCAGCATGGGAAATGTTTAAGAATATTAGAAGTTGGAGTCCAAAACATCTGGACAGTACCAGGTTGGGAAAGGCTGCTCCACTCCAAATGAGTGTTTTGAAAGAGTGGGAATTTTTTTACACCACTTTTTAACCTGACATCAAATACATCCTGACACCAAACAGAGGCTGCAAGTCTATACAGATTTACCTGGACATACATCTGAATGGACATTTATAAGATTGCTCTATTGAGTACATATCTCCTGAATCTGTACCAATAATAATCACAACCTCAGTCTGAAATTTCCATTTCATCTTTAAGCACATCCCATTTCTACTTTAAACAAACAAACAAACACTGTACAGTAACAAGGATCCAAAAAAGGAAGAAAATGGATAAGGATTAAACTATTCTGTTCTGGCAAATATTAGCATTCAGCAAAGATGATATAGAAAACTATCTAAACTTTCATTTGAGATGGCATTAGTCAATTAATCCCTACCACTATATTATTTATTATTAGATATGTGTTATTTCAAACATTTCTATTCTGCTCTTCGTTACAAAATGTGAACCACTGAGGGATTTTAATATAGTCAGTGTCATATAAATGCCACAAATAAATAAATAAAATCACAAAGCAGTATACAACATTTATTAAAACAATTAAAATAGAAAAAGAAAAAAAGAAAAATCTGCTGGACTGGGTATTAAAATTCATCATACACCTAGGTAAACAAGTGCTGAAATATCATCAAGGATGGCACATGTCACACTGCAAGGGGAAGAGAATTCCAAAGCTGGGGTGCCACAACAGAAAGGTGTTCTACCTGGTTGCCATGATACATGTATCTGCAAGCGATGGAACCATCAGGGGACTTTTATCTGTAGATCTCAGTGGATGGGCAGATTGAAATGGGAGAAGAGACTTCCTCTGGTCCAAAATTGTTTAGGGCCTCATATGTCAATAATATCACATTGAACCTGGTCATATAATATATTGGCAACTAGTGCAGCTCTCTGAGCAAATGTATAAAAAGCTCAGGGTAGGCTGCCCTACTCAGCAACCTAACTGCTGAATTCTGTCCTAGCTGCAGTTTCTGGACAATCTCAAGTGCATGGCAGTAATCTGTTTTTGAGATTACCACTGTATGGATCGCTATGGCCAGACTGAAGAGTTCTGTTACAGAAAATAACAAGACAAAGAGTGTTTTTAAAACAAAACCTGTCTTGTGCTACAGTGGACTATGTCTGATCAAAAGCTTTGTTTGTACAACTGTATCTCTTGCCTTTTAGAAGCTGCCAATACTGCAGATTGTGGTTAGCTTGCAAAGCCCTAAAATGACTCCAGCATGTACTAGCCGTTCTTTCTTGGAAAAGACAGCAGCTCCAGACATGGGAGGAGGAGCCCCGCAAGGAGGTGTAAATAGCCTAATGCTCAAACACCTCAAGAGGAATATCTAAAACATCTAGGCTCTTGAAAGATTGTCAGGATTTGTTTTCTCCTTCCACTGTCCACCACGAGGGAAATCGATCTGGGGAACGCTGAAAAGGCCATTTTTGAGTGTGCTTTAGTAGGAATGTTTATGTTTTGTGACACTAATACATAAATTCAGCTCTTTACAAAGAACTCACACACTAGGCATTGTGGAAAAAATAATAATGCACACATATCTGTGTACATTGGATGTTTGGGTTCTCTGATCTCTCTTCCCCTCTTGCAGCTTTCCTCTCTCCCATAAGAGAACTGACCCTGAGTAAGTATGATCTTTGGATGGGACTACTGCCACAACTATCTTACCAGCTTTCCACTAATTTAGAACTGCGCACTACTCAGAGTTTATCTCTCTCTCTCTCTCTCTCTCGCTCCGGGTGCATCCATGCTAGGAGCCAGTTCTGACTTGGGATGTGTTCATCAGTCACTTCTGGATTGTTCCCCTCCCATTACACATGACTGGTTCTGAGCTTTGGGACAAGTGATTATTGGCCCTTCCGAGACAGTCTTCCACTTAGCCAAGCTCTGACCTGGCATCAATGGCAGGATCAGAGATATGGGAAGAGAGAATGGTCCACCTAAGATCCCACTATTCCTCAGACTCCAGGACAGCCTTCCTCAACCTGGGGTGCTCCAGATGTGTTGGACTACAACTCCCAGAATGCCCCAGCCAGCTGGCTGGGGCATTCTGGGAGATGCAGTCCAACACATCTGGAGCGCCCCAGGTTGAGGAAGGCTGCTCTAGGAGAAGGCATAGAATTACATAACCTGAAAATTTCAAGAAGATTGGTGAAAGATTGAGGGGAAAAGGGCAGTATAAAATAGAAAAACCCCTCCTCCTAACAAAGTGTTTGTTAAAAAAAAAAACTTGGCAATTTTTTTGTCCACCCTTTGTGATCATATGACAACTTACGTAATTAAAATCCTGATTATTTCCTTTTCTTTTGATCTTATATTTGATGGAATAGCTTTTCTTTTTTAAAAATTCAATTTACTTTTTTAAAAATATTTTTCATTGCTAGTGAAAGCCTATGGAATCTCATAACTTGGCGCTCAGAATGTTGAAGGGGAGGAGGAAATAACTGCTGTCAGCAAACAGCTATGAATTTCTTTGACACGTGTGTGTGTGTGTGTGTACATGGACAAGCAATCCCCTCAGCATGACCAGGCCCTACCATAAGGAATTGTATGGGAGTGAAACTTTAGTTCATAAGCAGACCTGGCTTTCCTTGAGAGAGACAGTTTTGCTGCCTGAAGTCTGAGAAACAGCAGACTCAGCCTGGTTCTTGCCTCCCTTTTGAGAGAAGAAAAGTCCTCTTTTCTCTTTTGGAACATGTTTTCCTTTGGCTTTGAGACTATTTTAGGCTGTCTTTTCCCAAGCCAAGTTCCTCTGAGCAAGGCACCTGGCTCCTGAGCAGCTTGGTATAGTTTTCGCCCCTATTTGATTTTGCTCACTGATGAAGGTTGGGCTTCACAGCACTTTTCATTTTAAAATATTTTCCACACTCTCTACCTGGATTAATTTTCCCAACTTGGACTTTGCTGAGTTCTACACTTTGGATTCTAGGAGAGATCTCTTTCGACCACCTTTTTAGAGCATCTCCTCATGTTGAGAGTTGAAATCCAACACATCTGCTGGGCACCAGGTTGGGGAAGGCTGTTCTAGAGCAAGGACAGACAGAATGTAGATCTCCAGATGTTTTGGATTTCAACTTGTAAAAGTCCCTACCAGCATGGGCAGTGATCAGGAATGCTGGGAGTTGATGTCCAAAACATCAGTATAGATTTATTTTCTGCCAACATCCCAGATATGGGATCCAACTCCAAAAGTGGTGCATCATTTTAAATAGACTGTCTTAAACCAAATGAAGTGACAATGAATGCTTGAGATGTTTGAGATTACAAGTCCCAGCATTCCTGACCATGGTACATACTGACTTGCAATGATTGGAGTTGTAGTTCAATATCTTTGGAGAGCACCCAGATGGGGAAGGGCTGCTCTAAAAAAAAAAAAAAGAGAGAGAGAGAGAGAGAGAGAGAGAGAGAGAGAGAGAGAGAGAGAGAGAGGGGGGGGGGGAAAGTTGTTTGTTATCAGTCTTCCACAACTCCACAGTCACCTCTGCATATCATATTCTCCATCCAGTCCTCATGGTTTATCTGCTTTGGGGCAATGAGAATTTCACTTGCACTTTCTGCCTCCTTAGGATGTGGCATTAAGGTTTGTGAGCCTTAACTCCCAATTTCCTTGCTTTTTTGTGCTTGGTTGAAAGCTCTAGAGCCTTAACGTTTTTTAAACCATAGGTATTTTGTTTAATTATTGTAGAAAAGCCTGAAGTGTTTCAGTCTCTTGTTTTTTAATCAGCCCTCTTCAAGGGGCTGTAGCAATACGTATATAAAATATGAATGACAGGGCAATTCATGGTGACACCTGTAAGAAACTAAAAAACAAAACACCCTTGTCTAACAATATGAAAAACATCGCCTTCAGCAAATCCCATCTAGTCGCCAGTGTATAAACACAAGACAAACTGTAGTAAATAATTTCTACAGACATTGTTACAAGTGAGTATGTAATATTTTAACTGTTGCATACTATTTAAATATATGCATAGGCCTTACTTGCAATGTGCCTTATGAACTATTTATATGTAGTATTGAAATTGTTTACATTTATGCACAGGTCATACTTGCAATGTGCTTTTCTAATTGTATTTTTTTAGGGTTAGTTTTTTTGTGTTTTTTTAGTTTTATATATTATTGATACAACCTCTTGATGGCCTGATAAAAAGCAAGAGGCCAAAAGGATCTTAGGACTATTCTCTCTTTTTGTGTTCATCTTGAATGCTCAACTGCCTTGCACTAACATCATGACCCCATGGTGGGATGATTGGTATTACTACACTGATCAGTACAAAAGTGAGGAAACAGAGTCAAGATGAGCGTTCATCCATGAGGAGACATTCTGTAGGCAGTTTGGGGAGAAGGAATACCCCTGCCATTTTGCAAGCCAGCCTTCAGGACTTATGATGGGAAAGACAGCCAATTAAAATGAATGTTGCTGTCTAATGGTAACACAGTTGGCGATGTGTGGATGATTGTTTACAGAAGGATACACATGATTTTAAATGGCAAGCTGGCCTAGGACAAAGGAACCAATCCTTTTCCAAAGTCATGATTTATAGCTTGAAGCAAAGCTGTCAACTTTGCTGTGATCAGCCACAACGCAAGAAGACAAATGTGATATAAACAGAGGGAAGAACCAAGGCAAGGCATTAAATCTCACTTGTCTAAGTGTTAAAAGCATTACAAAGGGGGCAGAGGAAACACAAGAAAATATAAATTCTATTGAGAAATGATAATACGAAGCAATGTTCAAAAATTGCTCGTTGGCCTTGCTGGCTTTGTTGTAGCGTCTTTTCTAATGCTTCTGTATTAACAGTAGAGGACACTAGCTGGGACAGTGAGAAAGAGAAAGTCATAGGAGCTTTCTGTACTTGTGTTGTTGTTGTTTTACCCATTTTCCCAGAATAGCTTTCCATGAGAAGCAGACCACAGCATTCCCATGGATGAAAAATGTTGCATCCTAACACTGACTTGGACCCTAAGATAGTTTACTGTTAAGGAAGTTCATGGAAGGAAAGTTTACCATCATCATCTCCTCCTCCTCCTCCTCCTCCTCTTCCTCCTCCTCCTCCTTGAGCCCTCCTACGCACCATCACACCTTCTGGAAAGGTTTTGGGGAAGGTGTAAGCGGTTGTAGGGAGCGGGAGGAAGGGATGGAAAATATTCTTTCTGTCAACTTCCTAAAATCAACTTAACTTAGCATCCAAACCACTACCTGGGCCACTTCACACAACACGCTAAGCCATGGTTAGGCCTCTGACCCTTTTGCAGCAAGTGAGCCACCATGGTTAGGAATGGTTCACACAACACACTAATTCATAATGTTTAGCTCAAAATGCTTAACCATTGTGGTTTAGCATGTAGTCTGAACAGGGGCCCTGTAAAATTCCGGCCTTTGTTTTTTAATTATTTTTATAGAATTTAGGAGTGTTGATAGTAAAGCTATAATTCCTTTTTCTCTTCACACATCCATTCTTGTATATCAAAAGCTCTGATACTCTGAAGAATTTGCCAGCTTTAACACAGAAAGGGTAAATTTGGGGAAACAGACTTAAGTTTAATTAAAGAAATAACCGCACCATGTGGTTCCGATTATTTCCGTGAATAGAAGGGCTTTATTTAAGGAGGGGACAGATCCAGTGGAGGCTCGGCTAAAGGTGAACGTTCCCCTTTTTACTTGCATCCCTCTTTGCCACCTATGGCATAGTTCCACTTCTCCCCCAGCACTCCAGAGTCACTTTTCAGGGGTACAAGGGTTGCAGGGGGGATTCCTCCAGTGGGAGCATCCCATCAGAATTGCACTTTCAGAAACCCTTGATCCAAAGTTCCAAACCTCTGTCTTAAACTGACTTAATAGCCATTCCCTCTTCCTAGGAAATCTTGAAGGCTATTAGTTCTGTGAAAGTGTACTGGAGATCTCAGCATCTTCACCAAACTACAGCCCTCAGGATTATTTGGAGGAAGCATGATACTTAATAAATCAGAATCTAAGAAATATAAATTTGTAGTGTAAAGAGATTGTAGAGTGTTGCAGAGATAGTGTTTGTGGAGCTGAATGTTTCTCTCAGTTGTCACAACCATCGAGCAGCAACAAGATTAAGAATTTCCTAGTTGTCACATTCCCTCTTCTTCCCCCACCCCACCCCTGAGTTCACAGAGGGTTCACATTCTGAGCTGCTCACCATAGAATGAGAATTTAAAATATACTGAGTTTGTTTGGCTGAATTTACAATATTTACAGACACCCAAGGTTTCTCAGCAAGCAGTGGTATGATGAACCAGTATGCCCTCTGGGCTCAACAGTGCAATCCTATGCATGTTGATGCAGATTGTGTCCCATTGTGTTCAGTGAGGCTGATTCCCAGATAAGTGAGCATAGGATTACAGCCTTAAAGGCCCAAGGCACTGTGTTTCGATTGGCAACAAACTTCAAATCCTGACAGAGATTTTAATTTTGACTGCTTTTGCAAGCTCAAAAGGTATCCTCTTTGACCGCACTTAATTTAGATGAGGCTTTCCCATTTCCTCAGTCCACCTTTTCAAATACATGGTAGCTGCCAAGTATCATAGCTATGCCAGCAGTCATGAGCTTATGTAAGATATAGGTCAGAATGTCTTGGATCACCTAGGGCAAAACTCAGGAGTAATTAACCACCCCAAATGTTTATTGAATGAAGCAGGCTGAAAGGCACAGAATTAAACACAAAAGAAAGTAACCAAGAGAACACACTGCATGCCATGCTAAACTCTATTGTCATCTGGAGCAGTGCTAAGCACGCTGCAAAGCCTCCATTAGCATTTTGCAAGAGTTACAATCCATCTACCCAACCAGACTACTTAGACCCAGCCAGAGAGCTGAGCCAGACTCCTTGCAGAAGACTTGGCTCATTTCTTCAGCCAACACAATAAACCCCATCAGGCCAAACTCATTGTCAGTGATGCCTGTTGGGACAGGGAGATATTCCCTGGCAGCAGACAGAAGCACACATTGATCACCCACAACCAAGGGTAGTTCTGAGGGATTGGGGGAGATAGAGAGATGTTTTGAGCCTCCATATTTTCCTACAAGGCTCATTGTCAGAGATGCACTCCCATCCTGTTGTCCCACTCCATTTGAACTCCCAGCTCATCTGGGATTCGACTCTAAAAATACCCAGTGATGAAAAATTCCCAGGCAGTCTGCAAACAATCTCTCTAGACTGGCTAACTGAGCTACAGAAAAGAAGACGGAACTGCAAAGTCATGCACTTGGGAAGAGTTTTTTTTTAAAAAAATGCACATCTTAATTCCACATATATGCTGATGGGATCTTTACTACTTTATTGCTATTCTCCAGGAAAGAGATCTAGGTTTGTTGTTTATTCATTCAGTCGTTTCCGACTCTTCGTGACTTCATGGACCAGCCCACGCCAGAGCTTTCTGTCGGCCGTTGCCACCCCCAGCTCCCCCAAGGTCAAGTCTGTCACCTGCAGGATATCATCCATCCATCTTGCCCTTGGTCGGCCCCTCTTCCTTTTGCCTTCCACTTTCCCTAGCATCAGCTTCTTCTCCAGGGTATCCTGTCTTCTCATTATGTGGCCAAAGTACTTCAGTTTTGCCTTTAATACCATTCCCTCAAGTGAGCAGTCTGGCTTTATTTCCTGGAGTATGGACTGGTTTGATCTTCTTGCAGTCCAAGGCACTCTCAGAATTTTCCTCCAACACCACAGTTCAAAAGCATCTATCTTCCTTCGCTCAGCTTTCCTTATGGTCCAGCTCTCGCAGCCATAGGTTACTACGGGGAATACCATTGCTTTAACTATGCGGACCTTTGTTGTCAGTGTGGTGTCTCTGCTCTTAACTATTTTATCAAGATTTGTCATTGCTCTCCTCCCAAGAAGTAAACGTCTTCTGATTTCCTGGCTGCAGTCAGCGTCTGCAGTAATCTTTGCGCCCAGAAATACAAAGTCTGTCACTGCCTCCATGTTTTCTCCCTCTATTTGCCAGTTACCAATCAAGCTGGTTACCATAATCTTGTTTTTTTTTTTTTAGGTTTAACTGCAACCCAGCTTTTGCACTTTCTTCTTTCACCTTTGTCATAAGGCTCCTCAGCTCCTCCTCGCTTTCAGCCATCAAAGTGGTGTCATCTGCATATCTGAGATTGTTAATGTTTCTTCCTGCAATTTTAACTCCAGCCTTGGATTCGTCAAGCCCAGCACGTCGCATGATGTGTTCTGCATACAAGTTGAATAGGTAAGGTGAGAGTATACAGCCCTGCCGTACTCCTTTCCCAATCTTAAACCAGTCCCTTGTTCCGTGGTCTGTTCTTACTGTTGCTACTTGTTCGTTATACAGATTCCTCAGGAGGCAGACCTCCTAGCCAAATAACCACTGATAGCATCAACACCAAAGCAGTGAAAAAGGTAATGATTATCAAAGGCAGTGAAAATAAAACCATAAGCATATAAGCATAAGAGATACATGAAGCTGCCTAATACTGAGTCAGACCATGGTCTGTCCAGCCCAGTATGGCAGGATTTGAATCTGTGGCCTTTTCCCCTTATCCTATTATAATGCTAGAAGAGCCCATGTGTGGATGTGGGGGAAGGCCTGCCACTGTTTCTCCTCCTCCATTTCATGTGTTCAGCATACTTTGGTTGTATGGTTGTATACAACTTTGTTTGGTTGTATGTAACCCAAATATTGAGTTAAGACAAAATAACATTTTGTCTTAACCCAATATTTACCTCCTTTTGAACTATTTCCTCCAAATCTTAATCATTCGATTACATTTAGATTTTCTGTGTATTGCTTCTGAAGAAACTATATGAAGGCAGAGACATTGGAGAACTGACATTTATGTAGATACCATGCTAATCTGCTGAAAACATTATCCTGCCTTATATGCTTCTTTTTAAAGTAATATTTAAATGCTTGCAAACTATCTGTCGGATGGACACAGAAGAGGCACCTCTATTATGCAAACAATGGAGGAAATGCTGTCTTATCTTTTCACACCACCGGGCCTCCAGGCTGAGAACTATGTTTTTGCATTGATTTACATTTTATTTTCCAGATTCAGTTGGCTACAATAACTCTATTCCATAAATGCAAAGGCATGGATGCACCCATTTGCCTCTGTTGCTGTCTTTGAGGCATTTCCTCTTTATCATTTTTGTAATCTGGGAGGCAGCAGGGAGCACGAAATCACTCCTTAGCTATGTTTTTAAAATAAATACCTTCACGACCCCTCTAGAGCTCTCCCTCATTTCATGAAGCATCTAGTGGGATTTGAAAAGCTATACAGCGAATCCCCCTGTGGGCATCCTTAAATCATCACTGCCAAAGGTGCCATGGATATATTGGATACGGTTTGAAGTTAAATCTGTATTTGAGGTATAAACTAGAGTTTCAGCAGTCACATCTTATTAAAGTTTATGACGATCAATCACCCACCCATAATTTGTATAGATTGTTCATACTTCAGGAGACATGCCCATAATAAGCAGGCAACTTGGGTGGTTACAAGTTTTACTTTACATTCTGTATTTCAGCCTTTCCCAACCTCAAGATGCCCTTCAGATATTTGGGACTTCAACTCCCATCAGGCTCTGCATGGCCAATGGTCCTGGGAATTCTAGTCCAAAGCATCCTGAAGACACCAGGGTGTGGAAAGCTTCTCTATTTCAAGAGCTGTCAGAGGACCATCCTTTATTTGAAGACCTCCTCTACCCTCTGTTTGAAAGGCTGTCTGATCCAAGTGCTTTTTTAAAAATAGAGAACTGTACGAAGGAGAGCAGAGGCCTTTAAGTTGCCCATCATCTGTTAGCACCTGGACGCTAGACTGAGAAGGATTAGAGGTGGGTCTGTATATCCTGATTAAGCTCTGAACATCCTGAATTTCAGTGTGCTGGCCTACATAAGTATAAGAGCCAGTGTGGTATGGTGGTTAGAGTATTGGACTGGGAGTTGGGAGATCCAGGTTCTAGTCCCCCTTCGACTGTGAAGTTCCCTGGATGACTTTGGGCCAGTCACAGAGTCTTAGCCCAACCTATGTCACAGGGTTGTTGTGAGGACAAAATGGAGAGAAGAAGGATTATGTATGCCACCTTGGATTCCTTAAGGAAGAAGAAAGGTGGGATATAAATGTAATAAATAAATTATAAATAATAATAAGACTGTGAGCACAATAAGTGGGGATCAGTTTATATTTCTTATAGGCAGAAGCCTTAAGTAAACAAGAGCCTATTGCTAGTAATTGTAGCTTTCCTCTAGGTTAATATATGGACAGCTAGCAGATGCAGTGAAATCATGGATATCTTTTCATTATTTTAATTATTCCAATAAAAATCCTTTTTTAGCGAAGAATTAAGTACAAATTGTCGTCACATTCACATACAGTGTTGGAGGAAAAGAAACAGGCACTCAGGAGCTCATATTCACGGGTGGATAACTTGTGGCTCTCCAGATGCTTCGACCTGCAATTCCCATGATCCCTCACCATTGGCTATGCTGGCAAGGGCTGATGGGAATGAACAGGCTCAAGAGTGACTGAATATATTGGGAGACAGGTGGGTCACAGGCAGGCGAGCCGAAGGGCAGTAGGTACAGAGGGAGAACCTTGTGGAGTTTCTCAGCAACTAGTTGTTCATACTGAAGGAAAGTAGCAGATCTGGGAGACTATATTATTAGCAAGTTGCACCACGTTGGCCCTTTAGAGAATCATGGAGATTCTCCCTTTAGGAGAATCATGGAGCCATTGTGTGGATGTCCCACCTGGAACTGACTTTACATCCCTTCTCTAGGCAGCAGCCCCACTCGCACAGGGAACAAGGAGTCACATCTGATCTGCAGGACTCCCAGTTCATGCCCCACATTGATTGACAATATCCAAACATCTCCACATAATTCATATCATCTCCATGCCTCAGTTGCCTTTCTGTAAAATGAAGCCAAACATATTGCCCAGGGTCAAAACGGATATTGTGCAACAACGTGCATCCGTTGCATGCGTTGCTGAGGATGATAAGATGTCGGGGCCAGAAAAACCGCCAGAGTTAATTAGGTAGATAAAGGGTACACAGGGAAGATCTGAGAGGAGACATCCCCGGCTTTATAAAAATAAGCCCTGTGTACAATGCCACACAAAACATGCCATTAAATGTGAATGCTGAAAAGAGCAATGACCTACATATCAGGAGCAGCCACAATTTCCTCTGTATTGTGTCTGTAGCTACATTTTGCCTGAGCCTCTAATATCCTTGCTGAATGGAATAAGGAGAAGCTGCAGTCCGTCCTGCGCACCCGCTTTCCCTGCTCTTCAGGTGGAAACAGTGACATGTGCAATTCGCACAATGGAAGAAAGCCTATTGTTTCAGTCTGAACTTCTCACCAAAGTTATTGATAGGGCCAATTGGAGGGATAATCAGACACAATAAAAACACCACCGTGAAAACAAGCCTAAATACAATTTTAAAAAGCACTACATTATAATTTTACAGCCAGCCAACACCCTTTGAATTTCAAAAGATTTGTCTAAATGAGTGAACCTTACTAGTCTAGGCTCTGATTTCAGTGGGGTTGTAAATCCATTCTGGATTTCAGAACCAGCCTGGGCTCTTAAGGAGCTACCTGAGGGCCTGAGGCCATTTTGCACTATGCTTGATGGAACATCAAGAAGAACTTCCTGGTAGTACAAGCTATTACAACAATGGAACAGACAGCTTTGGAAGTTGATGGACTCTGTCAGAGGTTTTCAACAGGTGGGTGGATAAAGAAGAGGGTGCATCATCTATCAGGGATGCTGGAACAGCAGATTTCTTGCATTCAGAGTGGGTTGCTAAGCTATGACTTTATGATTCCGGATGTGGATGGTTTTGAATGTGCAACACATTGAAGGTGGAATCCAGTGACACAATGCCCAACCCCCCCCCCCCCACACACACATATTTGTTCATTGAGTATGCTTTGAATGACTGAATGACACTTGTTTCACATTCAGATTACAGAAGCATAAAATGGAGATGCAGAAAACCAAACATCCTCCCAAATTTGTTTTAAGCATTGTCTGCATACATGGCTTTAGAAAATGTAATATGACCATTTTTAGAAAGCCTTTCTGCAAAACCATTCTCAGTCCTGGTCAACGGAGGCTGGTGGTTCCAATTTCAATGGGGCTGTGATTCCATTCTGAGTTTTAGTCTGAACCAAGCAGAACCCTAAAAGATCTGTCCAGAGTTCTGAACCCTATCCCCAAAATGGGTTCAGCACCTTGGAGATCTCCTTTAGAGTTCTGGCTGGTTCTGACTGAAATTCAGAATTGAATCCACTGCAATCAAAGCCACCATCCCCCCTCAGGTCCCTGTCTACATACACCTCCTGGTACACAGCCATTTCATTCACACTTCCTCCTTACCCCTGACACAGAGATGCAGATTGCACAAGCCAACTTGGTGGTCACAGGATCCCTGGCTTTCCTGTTCCTCCTCCACCCCGAATTTCTCTTTACATCTCCTCCTCCTCCTCGACGACTTTTTAACGATCTGGAAAACCTTGAAAACTTTCTTCATTTGTTCACACCATCAAAGAAAAATAAAGTTGCAAGATCTACAAATCCTCTGCACACCTACATTTTAGCAATCCCAGCTTCTTCTTTTGAAAGAAGAATGTCATTACAGATTTTTTTTATTATTATCTTTTTAAAACCAGGTCATTCAACAACACCCACAATCATTGGTGTGGTTGTAAAAAGAAAGAAAAGAAGAAAAAGAAAATAGCTCCTCCACACAATTAAAGTACTTGGGGAGGAGGGAAAGGAACCAAGCAAGAAGCTATAGCCTGTGTGTTGTGCTCTCTGAAGGGTGAGCAGGCACAACTCCTCATTGCTAACTTGTGAGAGTGAATAGCTCAGAAGGGCAGCAGCTCATTTTACAAGGTTTCCAATTTCTGTTTTCAATGCTGTATACATTCTGGCAGATTTCAAATGCTCTCCAGGCAAAGAGTGTCAACACTGGTTCAGAACGAGCAGTGATTCTTCAAAACACAAGACAGGGTTGAAGGATTAGAAATAGCCAGTGCCAACTGCAACCCAAACCTACACGAATCTAAGGAAGCCTCCAAGTTTCCTCGTCCATTCCACAGAATCTTTATTTCTCCCCCTCGCCCTAACATCAAACATGTACTTCTGTTATGTCATATGGCACACTCATCAATTGCAATCCCTTTAGAAGGATTACCTTTTGAGGAAAAATGCCATCCTGGATTTGCAATGCTTCATGAAATTGCCAAGCATATGAATGGCAAAGTTGGACATATATCCCCCCAGCAATAAGGTGTACATTCAAAATACTAGGTGAGTTAAATGCCATAAAACCACTATTCTAGTGACATGCACAGAAATGTGCCATGCACACTGAGGCCACACATTCCCATGGGCATTTCACAAGCCCTGCTGGCATCCAGCTTGATCCGATGAGTCTCTGAGCGAAGCTAGAGGTCAGAGGATCTGGGGAATGTTCCAAATGCTAATCTGAAGGGACATCTCATCCTTCCACACTCATGCAGCCAACTCACATTCAAGTTGGCACAGCAGCTGCCTTTGGCCTCAGTGTCATGGTGCGTCCATCAGCCCCTATGCAGACTGAGAGCCACTGCAGTGCTTTTCTGGGATGGGGAAAGTACTGTTCTTGCCCCAGTCCTATATGGATTCACAGCAGCAAGCAACCAAGGGCGATGGCCATAAGGGCAGAAATATAGGGGTTTCTATGCCTAACCTCCTAAGAGATACCATTGTGCTTCAGCTTTGGCAGTACAACTCACCCTTGTGCTGAGGCAGCTTAAGAAAAGAAAAAGACACCTGTTCATGGTGCATGACAAAATGTTGGTTCTTGTGGATCTGTGGGTTGTTTGTTGGACTGTGGTTAAGCATGTTGTCTGAACATCTGCAGGGTGGCTGACTTTATCAAACAAGCTACCTTGAGAACCCATGGTTTGATGTTGGAATGCTCAGGTTGGTTAACAAGTCACACTGCATGGTTAACAAGCCACCCTGTAGATGTTCAGTCAGCATGCTAGGCCATGGTTCAATAAACAGCCCATGGTACAACATCAACCCACACTCCACTACTGAGTGTGGGTTAGTGTGTTGTTTGCACGGCCCCATCGACTTGGCCTTGAAGTGCCAAATAAATGCCCACCCATTAGCCAAAGCCTGATTGTACATCATCACTCTCAGTGCTACAGCAACCAGATGCAAAAGCTATCATGGCTCCCAGTAATCATGTAGAAAAGTAAATTTCCACAGACCCATCTTTTCTTACTCCTGTATGAAATTTTGTATTATGCTCTTCAGAAACCCTTCAGCAAACTTTCAGGGTGGCTTTCAAACACCCCCCCCCCCCCACACCCACACCCCCCCACACCATTTTAAAACATTTTATATGTATTTAAATATTCTATGTATTTGCATCAAAAGCCTGGGATAATTAAAACCAATAACAAGCTAGGTACAAGGGGAGCCTTCCTGAGGAAGAAATTCCATAAATGGATGCCACCACTTAGAAAGCTCTCTCTCTCTCTCTCTCTCTCTCTCTCTCTCTCTCTCTCTCTCTCTCTCTCTCTCTCTCTCTCTCTGGTTGCCATGCTCCTTGGTGGTTCCATCTCAGAGGAGAGCCTTTAAAGGTCACCACCACAGATGAGGCAATTGTTATTGGAGCAGATATTCCTTCATGTACCTGGGCCTTATGCCATATTGGTCTTTAAAAGGTTGTACTTGGAAACAATCCGGAAGCCATAGCCGCGCATGCCAGAATCCCCTCTGCGATGTCATAATTCAAAATTTCGCTTCCAAATGTACTGATGGTATATTGATTTATCTTTTGGCCAGTGGCTATAATCCTTCATAAATCCCCCATCAATAAGATTTATGAGTGCAATTCTATTTTGTTTTGATGGTTAATTCCAATGCTAGTATTGCCGTTGTGTCGACATAATTAGCAAAGAAGCTAACAACACCAAGCTAATATAATAGTTATTTTATCAGCTTCTGGCTTCATTAGTCAGAGCTGACATAATCAATTCATATTGCCACTAGCAGGGCCTCATCAGCAACAGCACTTTCCTCACACAATAAAAGCCAGCCTGGAGAACTGCAGGGTATATCAGGTATTTTCTTGCCAAGGAACATGAGAGAATGTCTGAAGTACAGTGGTCATGTGCCCTACTTTACAGAATGCAGTCCTCTATTTGAACAGACCTTTATTTGAAGGTGTCCTAAATTTGAAGAGCTGACCAGTCCAAATCAGTTTTAAAGATAAAGAGCTTTTTTTCTTTTCTTTTCTTTTTTTCTGACTAGGCTTTTTATCTGCTGCATCTGCTTCTGCATTCTTTGAATGATTAAGTTCCCCCATTTCTTGCCTTTCTGCTATATAACCTGTAGGTTAATGCAACTAAACTTTTGGAGAGTAGAGCTTTGTCTTGCAGTTCCAAAAAATACTACATTTCCCGTGCCCTCCAAAACCTGGCGAAAATGATTGGGAAACACAGGATGGAAACTGGAGGATGACAATGATGTCTAAAGCACCTATAAACAATTTTGAGTGAGGAATGGCAAGCACACAATAAAGGTCGTGTGTAGAAAGACTCAAAGACCCCTAAGAAGGGAGAGCAAAGGTCTCTGCCTCGATACGGAGGGAGAGGCAGGTAATAAATAAATAAATAAATAAATATTGAAGGAACTCATTAACAGTGAGCACCCGGATAGAGACTGAGCAGGCACACAGTCACCTGTTCACAATCTTCCCCACTATGGCGAGATACATTGTTTCTTAGGGTGCAATCCTAAGAAATTCCTTTTTCTTAGACAGAAAAAGTCCTAGAACTCCCAGGCTTCTTTTTCTCTCTACACATACATAAGACAGCACCTTTAAGCATTTCTATTCCATCTTGCTATGAGTGATACAACTACAACATTTAAAAATAAATCCAAATGTCAGAATTTACACGTAGGCCTTAGCTAGACTACCTCAAAATCTGCGACAGAGGAGGGAAGATCTCGCATTGTGATTAACGCGAGATCCCTCCTCCGTTTACACGTGAGGTGAGATGACCTCAGGAGCAGAGGCGTCGCGACCACCATTTTTTTTAAAGAGGAAGGAACGTGCAAATGCTCATGCGCTAAAGGTAAGGTTTTTTTAAATTTTAATTACTTTTCCCGCTCCCCCCCACCCTACCCCCGATGGGTGCAGCACTCCTGAGGAGTGCTGCACCCTGTGCGCAGAGCCAGATCAAACCGCGGCAATGGGCCACACGTTCCACACTCTCAGGCTCAGCCTGGGACTGCAGAAAAAGCAGGCCCAAAGGGGAGGGCGAGATCCCTGGGCAAGGGAGGGATCATTCCTCCCTGATCCTGGGATCCCCTGTGCGTCATGTGGACGCGCAGAGATAATCCTGGGGTTTGCCCTGGGATAAAGTCCCGTCTAGCTAAGGCCTACAACTCAAAGCACAATAAAAGTCACAATCAGTATTCAAAACAGTACCAGAAACATCACTGAAAAAAGCTTCACACTGAAAACGATAAGTACTAGCTGCCTGATGAAAGACAGTCAGTGATAGGGGAATGTCCTTCATTCTGGGTATTCCTTTGTCTCAGAGCCACCACAAAAAAGGCCCTGTCTCTCATACCCATCTACCAATGGAAGTGAAACATGGAAGAGGGATTTATCAAGGGTCAGGTCATTTCATTAGGCCTGCAGAATCTCAGCTGCGGGTCTTACAACTGGCATTAAGTAATTGTTAACTAATAGTATAAATGGTGGAATATTTGGGGAAACCTGGTAGTAGAGCACATTATCTGAATGCAAAAGAACTCCTTTGAATCCCTGGAGAGCCACTACAAATCACAGTTGTAGACAATACTGAACAGCATGGACCAACGTATATAACTCTTGGGGGTTGTTTACATAAGTGAGATAATTCCTGCTTTTCTTTCAACAAAAACTCCTTGTTTCAGAATAGATTGGTTTCTGCAGACTGATTTTTTGCCGCCCATTAACCCACATCATGGATTAATGTCCCAAGGTCTTCTGGAGGCTTAGTCTGCCTCCATGGAACTAGGTGCTGCAGTTCTCCTCATTTAGGTGTATGATTCATGCTCTGTTTGTAGTGGTAATTCCACTGATATAAATATAATAACGTTGCAGGGCTAAAATCACAGGTTGTGTAATGGAAAGGCTGGAAGTAGCAGAGCATCCCCCATCCATAATAAACAACACATGGAGAGAGTTTTGCCATTGATTTCATAGAGAAACCCGAGTTGATGCATGAGGAGCTAAAACATCCTCCATGTCCTTGTTGTAATGTATAAGCCAGCCTTTCGAAATGCTAGCTATGGAAGATGTTTCTCGCCTGCCCAAGGGCCTCTACTTCCCTTGCTCGGCTTCGTCCATTCTCTTCTGCTGCCCCTTACGCCTGGAACGCTCTTCCAGAACATTTGAGAACTACAAGTTCAACCACAGCTTTTAAAGCTCAACTAAAAACTTTTCTTTTTCCTAAAGCTTTTAAAACTTGATGTTGTGCAGACTTCTACTGTTACTTTCTACTGTTAGTTTTACCCTACCCTGTGCCTGCTTACCCTACCCTGTACCTGTTTGCATTCTCTTCCCCTCCTTATTGTTTTACTATGATTTTATTAGATTGTAAGCCTATGCGGCAGGGTCTTGCTATTTACTGTTTTACTCTGTACAGCACCATGTACACTGATGGTGCTATATAAATAATAATAATAATAATAATACTTAGAGTAGACCCATTGAAATGAATGCCGCTTAAGTTAATCATGACTAACTGAAATATCATTCATTCCAATGGGTCTACTCAAAGTAGGGCTAATGTTTGATTCAACCCTCTCTTTCTGCGTAGTCAGTCTCAGAATCCTCTAAGGGCACAATCCTATGCATGTCTAGACAGAAAGAAGCTATATCTAAACATGTACAGGACTGCGCCCTAACTGTCCCTTTCATCCATACTAGGAAGCATGCCTTTCTGATCTTCCATGTCAGATTTTCCTAACCTAGTGTTCTCCAGATGTTTTTGGACTACAGCTCCCATCATCCCTGACCATGAGCCATGCTATCTAGGGAGAAGTCAACCAACAACATCTAGAGGACACCAGGCCAGTAAAGGCTGCTCCATGTCTTGTCTGCTTTTCATGTTGGAAGTTCACTCCCATTGAGCAATGTGAAATTGTGTAAAAGTATTGCAATCTCAGCTATGTGTATAGTTTGAGGGGACATCTGAAAACATCTGGATGATCTTAAATTTGGAAATAGACTGGGCTGTTTTGCTATACAAGGAAGAGCAGAGAAAATCTGGATGACTAGGAATTTCAGGTGTGGAGAACAGGAACGTGGTTGTGGTTAATTTTCCTGCTTTTTACATTACAGCAGAGACATGGAGAATGTTTTAACTTCTTTTGCTACAGCTTAAAAAAATCATCTTAACTTTATGAGCCATGTTATCATGCCCCTTTAAGGTTTGTCTAAAAAGAAAACTATCCATATATCTTGTTATTCTCAATTTAACTTGTTTAGTTTGAGGTTAAATTATAAGGGAACACAAAAGCCATTATGTGACTCAGTAGATTGTAGGGTAGCCTCTTGCCTGACAAGGCAAAGAGCTAATAACTATTCTTGGAGAAAAAATATATAGTTCCCCCTGTTCTGCTAATAGAAGTTCTATATTTACTAAAAGGGTTTGGGCACTGCTCTATAGTGATTTGTGTACTAGAAGGTCAGACCATTTCAAGATGCAATGCTTAGCACCTGTGATTTGTGTAAAACTCTTATAACCTTTGATGGGCACCAAATAAAGGCCCTGTGCATCTTCTATAGCACCATGAATTCTGGAACATTCTGGAATGTACAGGGACAGGAAGCAATTGGAACGGCTTAGGTGCCTTCATATCAACCTCTCCCTTCATGCTATTGAATCTTGTCTGTGAAACTGATATCAATAATTGAGGAGTTTGGAAAATGGTTCCACCAGAACCAGCCAAACAGCCGTTGTCCCCTCTATTGTTTCCATCACACATGAACCCTTCAGAGGCATTTCATCACTAATAAACAAAAATGCCCCCTTCTAGTTGTAGCTTTGGCATGTCTATTGAGAATGATCATTTAGCAATAAGCAGAGACAGAGCAAATGGAAGGTAAGGTACAGAGACCATTGAAAGAAAAAAGGTAGGGGCATTATTGGGTTTTTCCATTTCTAGTGGAAAAGCACATGGGAGAAAAGGACTCTATGAAACCCATGGACAATTGCTCTATCTACGTCTAAATTTGTGGTTAGCCGTATTTTTTACAAATGTCCGCTCCAGCCATTCACACAGCTGATGTCGCACTGAATTTATAAAATGGAAGCAAATTTTAAAGCAAATTTTAAAATGGAAGCCAATAATAAATGTATTATTTATTTATTCACTTAGTTATAAAATCTGTATGCCATCCCATAGCATAAAGTTCTCTGGGAGGCTTGTGATTAATAAATATAAAAGCAACTGAAATTCAAACTATGATATGAAGCCATGAAATTAAAAACATCATAAATACAGCAACGGAATACAAAACTCACTGCAAACCCACAGTTAAAATACGTATTTTAAAAAGGATAATCCCATGAGATATATAAAAAGTTTGGATGATCTACACCAAGCAGGATATAACACTTTGAAATCAGTTTGAAAAATGCATATGGAATGTGACCTGGGCCCCAACAGTTGTCAATACCATTATAAACCATTATAAAGCAGTAGTGTAGATCCTGCCCAAGTCTGAACTTGATGCCGAAAGGCCGTAAAGATGGTTCCAGGTGAATGTCCCTGTTCTATAACTGGGGTGCCAATACCAAAAATGCCCCCTCCACGGTGGCTACCTGTAACGGATTGCTGGGACACACCAGAGCAAGTCATCCTCTTTTCCTTGTTGAAAACACCCAGGTACAGGAGCAGTAGGCAGCTGGGTCCGTGTATAAAATGGACCACTGCCTGTGGATGGCTCCAGTCAATAAGGGAAGCACACTACAGCTGTGGGAGAGTGAAGCATCAACAACAGCTAGGCCACCTCAAGCTGCTGCTATAACACTCTGGGGGCATGTCTACACCAGCCCTATATCCTGAGATCATCCTGGGATCATTCCTGTGCATCAAAATACCACCAAAGGGATCCTGGGAGCAGGCAGGGATGATCCCTTCATTTTTCTAGGATCCTTATGTGTAGAAAGGGCCTGGGAAGAAACAGGAACAGGAGAGTGGTGGGAAGACCCAAATAAGGGAAGACAGGCTGGTGAAAGTTGCTTGCAAGCAGACAGCCAATCAGTCAATCAATCCCAAGGGAGATGCTAGAGGGGTGCCTCACCTGCAACCAATATCCAGAGCTTCCTTTGCTGGAAGACCTGGAAATTCCCAGTTGGCAGCCACAGGAAAGCCTCAGGCATATCAAGTCTAGGCTTAGTATCTATTTCTGAGGCACCTGAAGAGTCTCACCTGCTGCTTTGAATGGAGAGTGACTTCCCTAGAAGCAGGTAAGCTCTATTGAAGGGAAACTGTGAAGGACCTGAAAGGCCAGTACATCTAAAGGGGAGAGTTGGACATATTCATAACAAACCCCAGAAGAGGGGGGAAGAAGGTCTAATTCCGTACCCTGAGTTGTAAGTCTATATGCTTACTAGTCCTCAGTGCTGTAACTAGAGGAAGAGATTTACATTAAAAAGCTGACTGACTTATTTGTAGACTCTTGTAACAATGGAGGCTATGGAAGAAAATATGCCCATTTTGGGGGACCCCTGCACACTACCCATCTCACTTCACTTGGCAGAGGCTCTTGAAGCAGGACCTCTGAAGAACATCTGTCTATCTCACTTAACCTCTGAAGAACACCCTACCCATCTCATTTCACTTGGCAGGGGCTCTTGCAGCAGGATGTTTGAATAACACCTTATAATACAGATAGGAACATATGGGGGAAGGCAGTCTTTCAAGTAACATGGATGTTCCCAAAACATATAAGGCTTAAAAAATTAAACTAACTCTTTAAACTGGGCCCAGAAATGGCCCTGGTAGAACAGGGTGACCATTCCTTTATTTATAATAATATTTTCAGGCCACTTTTCACCAAAAGTCCTTCAAAGCAGCTGATAATTAACAATAGCAGCAGCAGCATAATACTATTACATGAAAATAGCAGACCCAAGAAGCAGTCAAACATCTTCCAGTTACAACAATACATTGGAGATATATAACGCAAACATGTTATTCATGGCCAAAAGTCCTAACCCCTTGGAGGAAAGAAAGGCCAACCACTTATCAGCTCCTAGGGAGGGCGCCACTCAATTCAGGTCAAAGTATGCACAATCATGATAATGTGCACCAAAAGTGATTTCAGAGCAAATAACTGCAGGTGACTCAATCAAGCAATGACACGACTTCAATCAACCTTGCCTCCCATGCTCCTGTAATTTCTTTACTCCGGTATTAGCACAAGGAATAGTAAGGCAGCAATTCCCCTGAGTGGCTCTTACTATGAATAAGCCCAAAGGGAGTGTAGTTTCCTGAAAGACTAGCTTTTACTTGTCTGGGTAAAAATATGAAATATGAAGCCATAAAATCAATACTTGGCCTGTTACAGATTCCTCTGTTCCCTCCTCCTCCGGAGTACATCAGTTGATTAACCTTTTCTGTCCAATTCTGTCTGCAGCAGAGATATATTTTTACTCATTCACAATCGCCCTGGGAACAGTATAACTGGAGCTGGTGGGGGCATGAAATCTGTTTACTTAGCAATGCAGGTACATGAAGGAGACTCTACAAACATGGCAAATCCTTCCTACTTCAGGGGTTTACAAAATAGTAATCCCAATAGTGAGGCAACTAACGTGAAGGGCACCTGTGCTTAGTGTCCAAAATGGGAAACGGTCGAGCCACACAACAGCTGGAAGGAACATCTGTTGATTACATTTAAAAATCTGTGCACGAAGACAACAGCAGACCTCATAACAACAAGCTTTTCATTACTCTCAAATCAATCTGTAAAGCTAACTCCCTCTCATATTTCTTCTCACTCTCATGGGGATTTCATATGCCCTCCTTGGATGTTTCAACAGTTTTCAAGATCACAAAGAGATTAGGAAGTCTGCCTGGCTAAGTTTTTACTTGCTGGGATTTCAAAGAGATTTGGAGTTTAAAAAGAGCAGCTCTAAAGGCTGTTGTTGGCTGTCTGGATTGTGTAACATGCCCAACATAAGCAGAACCATCCAGCATTCTGTTCACACAGAGGGCCAACCAGCTGTCTGTTGGAAAACCCCAAGCAGGACATGAGTGCAACTGCACCCTCACACCCATGTTCCCCAGAAACTGGTGAATATAGGCTTACTGTCTCTGATATTGGAAGTAGCAGAAGCAACAGGACTAGTAGCCATTGATAGCTTCTCCTCTAGGAATTTATCTAATCCCCCATTTAAAGCCATCCAAATTGGTGGCTAGCACTACAGCTTGCGGTAGAGAATTCTATAGTTTAACTATACACTGTGGGATGATAGCGGTGCGTGGGAAGCAGCACAGAAGCGTAGGAAACAAGCTGCAGAAGTTATGTGCTGCAAAATGCCAATAAGGCAATGGCCTGCATTGTAAGCTACCTCTCATCTTCCCAAGCATTTTGCAATGCATGTGCCAACTGGGATGATCACACCAAAGGAATTTTGAACATTAAAAAAAAAAACAATATTAAAGCTTAACATGAGAAGATACAGTAGGAAAGGAGGACAGGGCTCCAGAACTTTTAACAGTTGCATAGAAAAGGGAATTTCAGCAGGTGTCATTTGTATGTATGCAGCACCTGGTGAGATTCCCTCTTCATCACAAAGCTGCAGGAGCCCTGTCCTCTTTTTGTATCTGGTCACTCTAGAGTGTAGAGAGGGATGATCCAGTAGACATTGTTTACTTGGATTTCCAAAGGTTTTTGACAAAGAACTTAAGTGGCCCTGTGTTATCCAGCCACACACCCTTACTCCTGGCCAACTGCACTTGAGACTCTCGTTGGGAGTCATACCAGCTAGCTAGCCAGCACATGGTGCCCATGTGCTGATGACATCAGAGAGCATCAGTATTTGCATCCATCCATCCCTGGAACTTGATTGGGCATGAGGAAAATGTGCCAACAACCCAGCATCCCACCACACCTAACTGTGGTGTAAATCAGAGAACGATGATCCAGATCTGTACAGTATAGTTATTCTTAGACTGTCTGCTCTTGTCTGTTACATACTGTGTGATTAGGTTATTCTGTAATAATCTAATCAGCTCATTCATTGTAGCAAACTATTTTTTCCTCTCAGATGATTGAAATGAAAATGAAAAATGTTTGAAATAAGAAATGTGGTGGAAATGAAGCATGTCTGTTTAAAAAGGCATACAGTGTGAATAATCCAAAAGAGTAATTACAGTGATAAATGGTTTATAAGATACCATGAATTTCCAAGTGGTCAATATCTCAGAAATACAAGACCCAGTTTTATTAAAATTCTTCTCCTTTTTCATAACACCCTAAATTATCTTTCCAGATTCCGCCTTTGTTTTGAGTTTCATGTTTTCCAGCTGCTTCTTCTCTTCCCATTAATTAACACACTGTCTGAATGCCAAAGCCTGCTTCTTGCAGCTGGGAAGTTGCCTGTTTGCCACAGTAAAACACCGTGTTGCTATTAATGTTCTTAAGAGAGAACATTTGGAAATGAATTTAGCAGCTTAGTGCAAGCGATCAGAAACTCTGCTCTGCTCTCTAGGTTTGGAATTGATGGGGGGGTGTTCTTTTTTTCTTTTTTTTAATACCAAGAAGAAGATGAGCTTGCAAAACTAGATCACACACTTTAAAGCTTTCAGATTATTACTTCCACAGCAGCTTTTCCCTTTAAAATACTATCAAAGCAGCAGTCACCTTATTAAGAGAAGAAACCAAAAGATGAAGTAACTGGGCTAAACTATACTCTACTTTAAACTGGTTCAGCACCTTGTTTAGCAGTATAATAATTATATTTATTTATTTGTTACCCGCCTCTCCCTCTGGATTGAGGCGGGGTACAACACAAATGCAAATGCCATAAAATACATATAATTGATTAAAACATTTAAAACTAATACATTATTAAAAGTAGCACAGTATTAAAAGGCATCTTAACATTCAACTGGGTAGGCCTGCCAGAAGAGATCAGTCTTTATAGCTTTCTTAAAATCTGGAAGACTGTTAAGTTGACGAATCTCTCCTAGCAGGTCATTCATAATCTTGGAGCAGCAGAAGAAAAGGTCCTCTGGGTAATAGTTGTCAGCCTTGTTTTTGTTGACTGGAGTAAATTCTTCCCAGAGGACCTGAGTGTGCAGGGCGGATTGTACGGGAAAAGGTGATCCCGCAGGTAGCCTGGACCCAAACCATGTAGGGCTTTAAAGGTGATAACCAACACTTTATACTTTGCCCAGAAACTAATTGGCAGCCAGTGAAGGGATTTTAAAACTGGGGTAATGTGGTCACCCCTAGGTGTACCGCTGACCAGCCTGGCTGCCATATTTTGAACTAGTTGAAGTTTCTGGTCTAGGCACAAAGGAAGGCCTATGTAGAGCGCATTGCAGAAGTCGAGCGTCAAAATTACCAGCGCATGCACTACCATCATTAGGTCTTCCGACTCTAGGAAGGGGTGCAGCTGGTGTATCAGCCGAAGCTGATAGTAGGCACTCCTGGCCATTGCATCTATCTCAGGTATCATTTGGAGTGACGGATCCAGAAACAGCCCCAAGCTGCGAACACAGTCTTTCAGAGGGAGTGTAACCTCATCCAGAACTGGTTGACACACCTCCAAACCCAGGTTATGACCTTTGACAGCAAGCACCTCCATCTTGTCTGGATTCTTGTCTGTTTGTTTTTCCTCATCCAGCCCATTGCTGCCTCTGAGCATTCGTTTAGAGGAGACACACTATCCTTAGCTGACGCTGTTGTCGAAGACATAGAGAAATATATTTGGGTGTCATTGGCATACTGATAGCACCCCGCCCCATGCCTCTGGATGATCTCTCTCAGCGGTTTCATGTAAATATTAAATAGCACTGGGGGAAGGATGGCACCTTGTGGTACACCACACAGCAGCTCCTTCTTTGAGGAGTAGCTATCCCCAAGCATCACCATCTGGAACCTGTCCGAGAAGTATTCCTGACACAGCCCAAAGGGGTGCTGGGAATATTGGTTAAACCTTAATTTAAAAATTAAAACACTCTCTTATTTTTTTTAATTTCTAATCTGCTATATCTCTTAGAATTAGTGTACAAAACAATAGTATTAATTAGGGGTGTGCACGGACCCCCCGCTCCGCTTCACTTGCAGATCCGCCATTTTCTGGAGCGGGTCGCTCCGCTCCGCCCCCGCTCCGCCCACTTCCGCTCCGCTCCGCTCGGAGCTCCGGATCCGGATCCGGAGCTCCGTTTTTGCCCCCCATAGGGTTGCATTGAAAGCTAAAAAAGTAAACAACTTTTTTTCCGTTGAAGTTAGAAACCTCACGTTTGGCACCATGACACCTCATGGGCGTATACACACACACGCCAAGTTTCAAGGCAATCCCATCATCCCCTGATTTTTGGCGAATTTTTGAAAATCGGGCACCCCATTCACACCCCTTGGGATAGCTCCGTCAATTTGCATGTTAGAAACCTCAAACTCGGCACCAGGGCAGCTTATCCATGTGTCCACATGCACGCCAAGTTGCAAGCAAATCCCATCATCCCCTGATTTTTGGCGCGGCTCTACCCTCTAACGCACCATCCATAACCCTAATTCACACCCCTTTAGATAGCTCCGTCAATTTGCACGTTAGAAACCTCAAACTCAGCACCATGATAGCTTATCCACGTGTCCACATGCACGCCAAGTTTCAAGGCAATCCCATCATCCCCTGATTTTTGGGGAATTTTTGAAAATCGGGCACCCCATTCACACCCCTTGGGATAGCTCCGTCAATTTGCATGTTAGAAACCTCAAACTCGGCACCATGAGAGCTTATCCATGTGTCCACATGCACGCCAAGTTGCAAGCAAATCCCATCATCCCCTGATTTTTGGCATGGCTTAACTCACCCCAAATTGTCCCATTCTACAACTACGTCAATTTGCATGTTTGAAACCCCAAAGTCGGCACCATGATAGCTTATCCACGTGTCCACATGGACGCCAAGTTTCAAGGCAATCCCATCATCCCCTGATTTTTGGGGAATTTATGAAAATCGGGCACCCCATTCACACCCCTTGGGATAGCTCCGTCAATTTGCATGTTAGAAACCTCAAACTCGGCACCATGAGAGCTTATCCATGTGTCCACATGCATGCCAAGTTGCAAGCAAATCCCATCATCCCCTGATTTTTGGCGCGGCTTAAACTTTTTAACTCACCCCAAATCAAGTCCCATTCTACAACTACGTCAATTTGCACGTTAGAAACCTATCCTTTGGTCCCATGACAGCTTACCCATGTGTCCCCATGGACACCAAGTTTCAAGGCAATCCCATCATCCCCTGATGTTAGGGGAACTTTTGAAATTTGAACACTCCAGTATGTCAGGGATTTAAAGTTGCAATTGCAGACAGCTCAATGGGGCCAGTTCCAAGGCAATCCCAACATGCCACGAGATCACCCTAAATCTTCTGGCACATTTGAAAAAGGGATTATTGAACTTGATAAAGTCTAAGTGAGCGCAGGAAGGACTTCTCCCCTGAGTCAAAGCAAGACACATACACCATCGCTGCAAGGCGGGAAGGGGAGAAGGGAGGGAAAGCAGGCAGGCAGCATGCATTGTAGTGCCGCAAGGATGGCTTGAGCACTAACGCATAGCAAACCAACCCATAAGTGGGCGCAAAGTGAGGCAAAGATGGCTGGTTCTTTCTTTCTAAGCCAGCAGTTACGCCTTGAGGGGCACAGAGGAGGACGACTGGGAGCAAGCGTGCCGGAGGGTGCTGGGCACGAACCGCAAAGCCCATCTCCCAGGCACCAGGCGGGCAGAGCAGGCGAGGAGTCAGTCCTGGCAGATGCCCCACCACAGCAGCACCCCGGGGGAGGCGGGCAGACAGGCAGGCAGGCATGGGTTGGCGGGCCCAGAAAAGCTGGTACCTTGCACAAGTAAGCCATAGATCTGCGGGGGAGTCAGTCCCAGCAGATCCAGCTACCTCACAAGGACGGCTCCCAGGCAGGCGGGCAGGCGCCTCCACTGTAGTGGCTGTGCTCAACTCGGCGGGCGCACTACAAGACGAGTTGAAGTGAGAGCTCACTTCTCAGGAAACGTAGTGGCTGTGCTACGGGAGATCGGTGGACTGCTGGAGCTTAGCTTTTTCTCTGAGGGGAAGTCCATGAGTTGAAGTGACAGCTTGCTTCTCAAAGACAGGGTTACAGCGGAAGAGGGGTGGGACGAGACCGGGGAGAGAAGCTCGACCAGTGACTACTACTAATCCCCACATCCTGGAGGACCACAGCATCCGCAGTAGTGGCTGTGGTGAAGTCAATGGCTGTCATGAGTTGAAGTGAGTGCTCACTTCTCAGGAGGAAACTTAAACTGTCCGTACACACTAAGTGGCTGTGGTATGGGCGATCGGTCGACTGCTGGAGTACCACCCGCACATAGGGGAAGTCCATGAGTCGAAGTGAAAGCTCACTTCTCAGATAACTTGAATTGCGAGACTGGGGAGAGACGCTCGACCAGCTGCTGCAACTAATCCTCCTCACCCACATCCTGGTGGAACAAAGCATCCACCGAGAAGTGGCTGTGGTGAAGTCAATGGCTGTCATGAGTTGAAGTGAGTGCTCACTTCTCAGGAAAATTAAACTGTCCGTACACACTAAGTGGCTGTGCTATGGGAGTTCGGTGGACTGTTGGAGTACCAGCCGCAATTGGGGAAGTGAATGAGTTTCAGTGAAAGGTTGCTTCTCAAAATCAGCACACAGATCAAGGACTCCATTTGATCCCCGAGCTATCTAAAGGGTGACCCGTGGACTGCTGGAGTTTTCCTCCGGTTTCCGGTGGCTGGGATGGGTCTCGGCTTCTCAAAGCCATGGCACTGCTGCATATGCAGTGCAGCTTCTCGAAAGAGAGCTGTCCCACGGAAAAACGGTGCATTACTGGAGCTTAGCTTTTTCTCAAAGGGGAAGTCAATGAGTTGAAGTGAAAGGTTGCTTCGGAAGTCTATGGCTTTCATGAGTTTCAGTGACAGCTTGCTTCTCAAAGAGGGCGTTACAGCGGAAGAGGGGTGGGACGAGACCAGGGAGAGGAGCTGGACCAGCTGCTGCGACTAATCCTCACCCACATCCTGGAGGACCACAGCATCTGCAGTAGTGGCTGTGGTGAAGTCAATGGCTGTCATGAGTTGAAGTGAGTGCTCACTTCTCAGGAAAATTAAACTGTCCGTACACACTAAGTGGCTGTGGTATGGGCGATCGGTCGACTGCTGGAGTACCACCCGCACATAGGGGAAGTCCATGAGTCGAAGTGAAAGCTCACTTCTCAGATAACTTGAATTGCGAGACTGGGGAGAGACGCTCGGCCAGCTGCTGCAACTAATCCTCCTCACCCACATCCTGGTGGAACAAAGCATCCACCGAGAAGTGGCTGTGGTGAAGTCAATGGCTGTCATGAGTCGAAGTGAGTGCTCACTTCTCAGGAGGAAACATAAACTGTCCCTGTGCAGTCAGTGGTTGGGGAGAGAGGCACGGCCAGCTGCTGCAACTAATCCTCCTCACCCACATCGTGGTGGAACAAAGTATCCACCAGGAAGTGGCTGTGGTAAAGTCAACGGCTGTCATGAGTCGAAGTGAGTGCTCACTTCTCAGGAGGAAACGTAAACTGTCCCTATGCAGACAGTGGTTGGGGAGAGAGGCACGGCCAGCTGCGCCTCGACCGTAGGGGCTGTGCTCAAGTGTCTGAACTTGGAGTCGAAGTGAAAGCTCACTTCTCAGATAACTTGAATTGCGAGACTGGGGAGAGACGCTCGACCAGCTGCTGCAACTAATCCTCCTCACCCACATCCTGGTGGAACAAAGCATCCACCGAGAAGTGGCTGTGGTGAAGTCAATGGCTGTCATGAGTCGAAGTGAGAGCTCACTTCTCATTAAACTTAAACTGTCCCTATGCACTAAGTGGCTGTGATATGGGCGTTCGGTGGACTGTTGGAGTACCAGCCGCAATTGGGGAAGTCCATGAGTTGAAGTGAGTGCTCACTTCTCAGGAAAATTAAACTGTCCGTACACACAAAGTGGCTGTTGTATGGGCGATCGGTGGACACCTGGAGTACCACCCGCACATAGGGGAAGTCCATGAGTTGAAGTGACAGCTTGCTTCTCAGGAGGAAACTTAAACTGTCCCTATGCACTAAGTGGCTGTGCTATGGGAGTTCGGTGGACTGTTGGAGTACCAGACGCAATTGGGGAAGTGAATGAGTTTCAGTGAAAGGTTGCTTCTCAAAATCAGCACACTGATCGGGTCACCCAGAGGACCACAGCCTGTACGTAGTGGCTGTGCTGAAGTCAATGACTTCCATGAGTTTAAGTGAAAGGTTGCTTCTCAAAGGCGAGGACTTGCCTGTTTCATTTTCGCAGCGAGACAGGCAGCTGCAGTAACACTCACAACCACACACACAAGGACAGCTTTTGCACAGAGGCTCATGAGTTGAAGTGACAGCTTACTTCTCAAAACCATACTTCGGGATCAGGGAGTACGTCTTCCACTCCCAGGGCACTCCAAAGGGCGACCCGTGGACTGCTGGACTTTACCTCCCTCAGTTGGGGAAGTGAATGATGAGTTTAAGTGAAAGCTTGCTTCTCAAAGACGGGTTACAGCAGAAGGGGAAGAGGAAGAGGATGAGACTGAGGAGAGAGAGAGAAGAGAGCATCCACTGTAGTGGCTTTGCTAGTGGCTGTGCTACGGGCGATCGGTGGACTGCTGGAGTACCTCCCGCACATAGGGGAAGTGAATGAGTTTCAGTGAAAGGTTGCTTCTCAAAATCAGCACACAGATCAAGGACTCCATTTGATCCCCGAGCTATCTAAAGGGTGACCCGTGGACTGCTGGAGTTTTCCTCCGGTTCCCGGTGGCTGGGATGGGTCTCGGCTTCTCAAAGCCGTGGCACTGCTGCATATGCAGTGCAGCTTCTCATAAGAGAGCTGTCCCACGGAAAAACGGTGCATTACTGGAGCTTAGCTTTTTCTCAAAGGGGAAGTCAATGAGTTGAAGTGAAAGGTTGCTTCGGAAGTCTATGGCTTTCATGAGTTTCAGTGACAGCTTGCTTCTCAAAGAGGGCGTTACAGCGGAAGAGGGGTGGGACGAGACCAGGGAGAGGAGCTCGACCAGCGACTGTTACTTATCCCCACATCCTGGAGGACCACAGTAGTGGCTGTGGTGAAGTCAATGGCTGTCATGAGTTGAAGTGAGTGCTCACTTCTCAGGAGGAAACTTAAACTGTCCCTATGCAGTCAGTAGTTGGGGAGAGAGGCACGGCCAGCTGCTGCAACTAATCCTCCTCACCCACATTGTGGTGGAACAAAGTATCCACCAGGAAGTGGCTGTGGTAAAGTCAACGGCTGTCATGAGTCGAAGTGAGTGCTCACTTCTCAGGAGGAAACTTAAACTGTCCCTGTGCAGTCAGTGGTTGGGGAGAGAGGCACGGCCAGCTGTGCCTCCACCGTAGGGGCTGTGCTCAAGTGTCTGAACTTGAAGTCGAAGTGAGAGCTCAAAATTGCTCCATATGAGACTGGGGAGAGAAGCTCGACCAGCGACTGCTACTTATCCCCACATCCTGGAGGACCACAGCATCCCACACAAAGTGGCTGTGGTGAAGTCAATGGCTGTCATGAGTCGAAGTGAGTGCTCACTTCTCAGGAGGAAACTTAAACTGTCCCTATGCACTAAGTGGCTGTGCTATGGGCGTTCGGTGGACTGTTGGAGTACCAGCCGCAATTGGGGAAGTGAATGAGTTTCAGTGAAAGGTTGCTTCTCAAAATCAGCACACAGATCAAGGACTCCATTTGATCCCCGAGCTATCTAAAGGGCGACCCGTGGACTGCTGGAGTGTAACCTCCCTCACCCTCAATTGGGGAAGTGAATGAGTTTCAGTGAAAGGTTGCTTCTCAAAATCAGCACACAGATCAAGGACTCCATTTGATCCCCGAGCTATCTAAAGGGCGACCCGTGGACTGCTGGAGTGTAACCTCCCTCACCCTCAATTGGGGAAGTGAATGAGTTTCAGTGAAAGGTTGCTTCTCAAAATCAGCACACTGATGGAGTCACCCAGAGGTCCACAGCCTCTATGTAGTGGCTGTGCTGAAGTCAATGACTTCCATGAGTTCAAGTGAAAGGTTGCTTCTCAAAGGCGAGGACTCGCCTGTTTGCTTCTCAAAAAACCATACTTCTGGATCAGGGAGTACGTCTTCCACTCCCAGGGCACTCCAAAGGGCGACCCGTGGACTGCTGGAGAGAGGCAGCCTGGCTAGTGGTGGTGGTGGTGCCAGGCATTGCCTTGCCCCCTGCTTGCACCTCACCTAAACGTGCAGTCAATCATGGACAAACGGTTGTAAACCGCCCAGAGAGCTTCGGCTGCCTAACCCTTGTGGGGATGGGAGATGGAGAGCTGAGACTGGAAGTGCCAGCAGCAGCAGCAGCAGCAGCAGCCGCCGCCTTCGGCTTTCCCCTGGAACCAGTCGCCTTGCCCGCCTCTTTCCCCAGCAAGACCGACTGGTGCTGCCTCTTAAGATGCATCTTCATGCTGCTGGTTCCATAATGCCCTGTCGATGAACCCCTGCTTAGGCTGAGTTTGCAGTGGCGACAGACAGCAAAGCGGGGATCCGCTCCCAACTCAAAGTGGTCCCACACGATGCTTGTCTTTCGTTTCCGTGGTGACACCACCAATTGCCCGCCTGAGCTCTCTGGTGTTGCCACAGAAACAGGGGTGTGGGATGAGACTGGGGAGAGAGCCTCGGCCTGCTGCTGCTCCTCCTCAGCCCCCACATCCTGGAGGCCCACCGCCTCCTCCTCCTCCTCCCCCCCCTCCACTGTGCTGAGGACCTCGTCTAGGTCCATCATCGGGCTCGTGGGCTGAAAGGAGAATGAAGGAGTTGGGGATACTCCTCCTCCTCTAATGGCACTGCTGCCACGTGCCTCTTGCAAACGGGCACTTTTCCCATTCCCACCCTCAAAAAGAGAACGCCGGGCACAAGTTGCAGAAGAGAGTGGCTCTGCCTGCTGCTTGTCCTGCTTCTGTTTTGGAGCAGTCAGCCAAGGAGTTGCCCGTTTGAGTTTCACAGGAGGAGAGGAAGCCTGCTTACTGCTGGCAGACTGAGCCTTGCTGCTTTCAGCACGCCTGCTTCCTCTTTTCATGATGACTAACAAAATATTAATACTACTAATACTATGTATAAGGTACTACTAAGAATATGTATAAGAAGATATAATATGTTTAAATGTAGGGAAATGGGACAAGAACAATAAAATATACTACTACTAATATGTATGAGAATATACTAATATATATATATATCTATCTACTACTAAGAATATCTACAAGAATATAATAATATGTTTAAGAATATTACTAATAAATGTAGGGAAATGGGACAAGAAATGGGACAACCACTACTATAACAAGAACAAAATATGAATACTACTACTACTAATATGTATGAGAATGTATACTAATAGACTACTAAGACTATGTCAAAGAATATAATATAATATGTTTAAGAATAGGGAAATGGTGTGCGTATGCTTTCCCCAAAATGCTCAATCTGTGGCTGCCTGTTGAACTTGACAAAAGCAGCCCACTCTGTCCAAGTTACACAGAGAAGAAAAAGAGAATCCAATTTTTTTGGTATATTTGGTATATAGAAGATAGAAGGAAACACAATCAGGATTTAAGAGAGGGGAGGGGGGAAAAGAACCAACCACTACTATAACAAGAACAAAATATGAATACTACTACTAATATGTATGAGAATGTATACTAATAGACTACTAAGACTATGTCAAAGAATATAATATATGTTTAAGAATAGGGAAATGGTGTGCGTATGCTTTCCCCAAAATGCTCAATCTGTGGCTGCCTGTTGAACTTGACAAAAGCAGCCCACTCTGTCCAAGTTACACAGAGAAGAAAAAGAGAATCCAATTTTTTTGGTATATTTGGTATATAGAAGATAGAAGGAAACACAATCAGGATTTAAGAGAGGGGAGGGGGGAAAAGAACCAACCACTACTATAAGAAGAACAAAATATGAATACTACTACTAATATGTATGAGAATGTATACTAATAGACTACTAAGACTATGTCAAAGAATATAATATAATATGTTTAAGAATAGGGAAATGGTGTGCGTATGCTTTCCCCAAAATGCTCAATCTGTGGCTGCCTGTTGAACTTGACAAAAGCAGCCCACTCTGTCCAAGTTACACAGAGAAGAAAAAGAGAATCCAATTTTTTTGGTATATTTGGTATATAGAAGATAGAAGGAAACACAATCAGGATTTAAGAGAGGGGAGGGGGGAAAAGAACCAACCACTACTATAAGAAGAACAAAATATGAATACTAATATAATATGTATGAGAATATATACTAATGGACTATGTGAAAGAATATAATAAAATATGTTTAAGAATATAAATGTAGGGAAATGGGACAAAAAGTGTGTGTATGCTTTCAAAAGAAAGCTTTCACAAAAGCAGAACAGTCAGGCTTTAATACAGGGAAGGGGGGGGGGGAACCAACCCAACCAACCCAAACACACACTCCAAAATTCAAAAATAAAGTTTATATTAAATCAAAGTAAGGGGAAAACACAGGGCAAACTAAGCTACAAGTCAGAAAGAAGCAAACAAACACACACACGCGCCAAACTAAACCTATCCTAATCTATCTCCAAAGTCCAAAGCAGGAGCACTAACTAACTAAGTGTTCCCTCCACGAACGCCAACCCACAAAGAGACACAAAACAGAAAGTTCTCAGGGTGGGTCTGCCTTAGTCCCCCCTCCAACGCTGGGATTGGAGGAGGATGCTTTCTGAGGAGATCAATTCTCATCAGGATTGGGAGTTGAATGTGCCTGTCATCGCTTCCAAAAAAATAAAAAAATAAATAAAAAAAACCCAAACCCCGATTTTTAAAAAAATATTGCACGTGAACCACAGTACGCAGAAAGTTGAGAGTGGTCTCAAAATGACCCCCATCCATGACTCTCTGTGCACAAGAATTTTCAGAACGATAGCTTAAACCCCCCCCCCAGTTATCCCCGATTCTTTCCCTCAATGCAATCCTATGGGCGAAAAGCCGAAACGCAGTTTGAGCCGCGCGGTTGACCCGATTTTTAAAAAAATATTGCACGTGAACCACAGCACGCAGAAAGTTGAGAGTGGTCTCAAAATGACCCCCATCCACGACTCTCTGTGCACAAGAATTTTCAGAACGATAGCTTAAACCCCCCCCCAGTTATCCCCGATTCTTTCCCTCAATGCAATCCTATGGGCGAAAAGCCAAAACGCAGTTTGAGCCGCGCGGTTGACCCGATTTTTTAAAAAATATTGCACGTGAACCACAGCACGCAGAGAGGTGAGAGTGGTCTCAAAATGACCCCCATCCACGACTCTCTGTGCACAAGAATTTCCAGAACGATAGCTTCAAAAACAACGTAGTTATGCGCGATTATTTGCCGCAATGCAATCCTATGGCGAAATGTTTTCAAGATGGCGACCGGAGCGCTCCGCCTGAACTCGGAGCTCCGAAAAATGGTCGCTTCTCTTCGCCTTGCTTCTAGGGGGTCCGCGGTCCGCTCCTACTCCGCCTCTGGGTAAGGCGGAGCAGGCCAATCCGCTACTGCTTCTACGCTCCTAATCGGAGCGGAGCACATCCCTAGTATTAATACCTAAAGTACTGGTCTAGTGTTTTTGCAAATGTTTCCCAAAGCTTATTTTGAATTGAAGCCCTCAAAGGTAAGGATAAAATCACACACTTAATACATGCTTCAGAGCCTATATACATCAGTTGCTGGGGAATATGGGTGAAAGGATGCTATTGCGCCATGTCCTGCTTGTGGGTTTCTGGTTAACATCTGGTTGGCCACAGAGCAGAGTGCTGGACTAGATGTAACCTTGGGCTGATGCAGCATGGCTTGTCTTATGTTTTTAAAGGAAGTCCTATGCATGTTTAGACAGAAAAAAGTCCTAGAATTCCCAGCATTCTGGCTGGGGCATGCTGGGAGTTGTAGGACTTTTTTCTGTATAAACATGCACTGGATTGCTCCCTAAGTTCTCTAATGAGTTAGTTTCCCATGTCTAGCTTGGTTTTGTTGAACCATAGAATGCAAGGTTCAGAAAAGTTTGCACTATATGCAGCAACTTTGGAATTTGAGATCTGGGCTTGTCATGGAATCAGCCTGTATGCCACCCTTATATTCTTCCCAAAGTAGAGAGCTGCAACATGAACAGTAAGTCTAGGACATCTTCACAGCACAGCATTGGATATATCAGGGTCACTATAAAAGTGTCCTTGTTAAGGCTACTTCTTTGGCTTTGAGCATCAGTGGGACACTGATGTTCCTTGCCACAACACAAATCTACCTGTATCTGGTTCTTTAGAACTTGCTACTGCCATGTAAACTGTGCTTTTTTCAGATGTTCATTCCATGGAGAAAGGATGTGCAGTGGGGTAGTAGGGATTGCCCTGATCTGTGCTCGTTGATTAGAACATATTTCTTCACTTTAGAGATAACTGCACTGATTGCTTGTTTGCTTTGATATTCAAGGTGACGATTCTAACAAGTGCAGGCACTTTCACAGTGCCATTTATGCCCTGAGAAAAGTGGAGGGGGCATTTGGGGACAGTTTTGCAGGGGGAGGATTAATTTTATTAATTTTGGGGGACCCATGAGTCTTTCCATTATGACTATAAGTGACAAAAGGTTTTCTCTAGGGTCTTTTTCTTTTTAAAAATGAGAGGAAGGGAAGGATTCTGTAGTGTGCAGTGCCAACCCCAGTGGGTTCTGCTATGCCCAGGCCTCTTTGTCACTGCCCCCATCACTCTCTTTAAAACTCATAGGACCATGATAAAAAATAAACAGAACTAAAAAGGAAAATGAAGAAAAAATACATCTTCAAACTACGTCTAAATTTAAAACTTCAGATTAAAACGCCTAATTCAAGAAAGAAAGAAAAAAACAGGCTGAAAAATAGGCAACTGTTTAAACATTTAGGAAGATTAAGTCATTTGCACCAAAAAGGCCTGCCTCTCATTTTCCCCAACAGAATTAATCGTAGGCAGGATTTAAAGCAAGGCCTCTGGGGCATGTTCACATGGATGCAGGCGGTCCTTCATGTAACCTGGTCCAAAACCACGTAAGGCTTTATAAGTCAAAAGCCAGCATTTTTAATTGGGCCCAGAAGTACATTGGTAGCCTGTGCAACTAGTACAGAATCAATGTCATATGTCCCTGATGCCAAGTCAACACCAACATCCAGACATCCGCATTCTGCACCAGTTGAAGATTCTGTACCATCTTCAAAGGCAGCTCCATGTCAAGTGCTTCATAGTAGCCTAACCTGCATGTCACTAGTGCATGAGATGAGGAATGATCTGTCTTGACAGGGTTGTAGCTGGTTCCCAGCCTAAACTAGTAAAAGGCACTCCTAGCTAGCAATGCCACCTGTGCTTCTATAGACAGAGCTGAGTCCAGGAGGATTCTTAAGCTACGAACTTAGTCCTTCAGGACAGGAGAAGTGCAGCCCCACCCAAGACCAGTCACATCCCTCCATCTAGATTTACCAATGACAGTCAGCACCTCCAAATTGTCTGGATTAAGTTTCAGCTACTTCACACTCATCCATCCCAAAATTATTTCCAGACACCTGTTTGAGAGTTCCATAGCCTCTCCGAGACTTATCGATGGAGAAAAGAGACAAAGCTGGATGCTGTTTGCATATTAGTGATACCATGGCTCACATCTCCATATGATTGCTTCTAGCCATTTCATGTAGAATTAAACAGCACGGGGAACATAATGGAACCTTGAGGCAACCCTTAAGACAAAAGGTTGTATTGTATAACTGCATTAATCCAGTTTTGCCATCTTGTTCAATAAATGTCCCGTGAAAACATTGCTCACGAAGGCTGTAACCTTAAGTGCTCTTGTGCTCTTAACAGGGAGCAAGTTCTAACACACTTTGTGGGACTTACTTCCGAGTAAATATGCTTAAGTTTGCATTGCACCAAATATCAAAAGACATTTGTATCTGAGCACGGGGGATTTGAAACAGCTAAATTTGACAAATGTCAACTTTACTTTAAAGATTCATTCTAGCTCTGCCTGGATTCTATTTGTCTGACTATAGACCTCAAGGATAATGTCATAGATTTAATGTCAAAACGGCACAGCAATTAGAGATGATGATGCCTGACTTTTTTTTCCTGGCTTGCTTTAAAAGTTTGCAAGACAGAGAGCTTCACTACATTAAAAAAAAAAAAAAAAAAAAGCAAAAAGCACACTGCCTTACCAGGGTTTCCTGCTTCCCCCTTCTTTCTGGGATTATGATCGGCATCAGTACACTGGCAGCCATGGGCGGCCACATGGTTTGAACTGTGTACTTCATCTCTCTATGTTCTCCATTCACTTCAATGAAACATTGCCATCAAGTGGTGAAATTATTAGGCATGTGTTCCGCTCCGATTAGAACCAGAGAATCAGAAGCGAATTGGCCTGCTCCGCCTTGCCCAGAGGAGGAGTAGAAGCGGACTGCGGACCCCTAGAAGCAAGGCGAAGAGAAGCACCCATTTTTGGAGCGATCCTCTTTCCACGGACCGATCCGATCGCCATTTTGAAACATTTCGCCCATAGGATTGCATTGCGGAAAAGAAAAGGGGATAACTGTGTTGTTTTTGAAGCTATCTTTCTGAAACTTCTTGTGCTTAGAGAGTCATGGCTGGGGGTCATTTTGAGCCTACTCTCAGCTCTCTGTGTGGTGCGGTTCGCTTGCTAGAATTTTTTAAAAAGTAGGGTAAAGGCGGGAAAAAGATTACCTTTTCGAAGGGCTGAGGGGCAGAGTCAACTCCCGGTCAAGATCACATGATCCCAAAGTTGGAGGAGGGGATAGGCAAAATGGGTAACTTGGGATTCTGGGAACTTCTCTTTCTTAGTCTGAATGGACTTTTCCCACCCTAACTTTGGGGAACAACTGAATAGATGTGCTGCAAGGGGATGAGCTCCCCTAGGGCATGTGGACGTGCCCTCACTCTCCTGTACTTGGAGGGCCATCAGAGCCCTCCAAAGAGTAACCCAGTGAAGCAATGTCTATCATGAGTTGAAGAGATTGTTTGCTTCCTATCATAGAATCATAGAATAGCAGAGTTGGAAGGGGCCTACAAGGCCATCGAGGCCAACCCCCTGCTCAATGCAGGAATCCACCCTAAAGCATCCCTGACAGATGGTTGTCCAGCTGCCTCTTGAATGCCTCTAGTGTGGGAGAGCCCACAACCTCCCTAGGTAACTGATTCCACCGTCGCACTGCTCTAACAGTCAGGAATTTTTTCCTGATGTCCAGCTGGAATCTGGCTTCCTTTAACTTGAGCCCGTTATTCCGTGTCCTGCACTCTGGGAGGATTGAGAAGAGATCCTGGCCCTCCTCTGTGTGACAACCTTTTAAGTATTTGAAGAGTGCTATCATGTCTCCCCTCAATCTTCTCTTCTCCAGGCTAAACATGCCCAGTTCTTTTAGTCTCTCTTCATAGGGCTTTGTTTCTAGACCTCTGATCATCCTGGTTGCCCTCTTCTGAACACGCTCCAGCTTGTCTGCGTCCTTCTTGAATTGTGGAGCCCAGAACTGGACACAATACTCTAGATGAGGACTAACCAGGGCCGAATAGAGTGGAACCAGTACCTCACGTGATTTGGAAGCTATACTGGTACCTAGACAGGACCAGTCAAATTGGCAGATGCTTCCCCCTTTGGGCACGTCCACCCCACCCCACCCCTTACTGGTAAAAGACAGATATAGCCTTTTTAAAAAAGTTCTTCTTGTTGTTTATTCAGCAACACTGCTGCTTTTAATTCCACCCCTCCTTTGTTTATTTATTTATTTATTTATTCCATTTTATATGCATTACTGGCTTATCCTTGGCTCACTTCCTTATGCCCCCAGAAATGTCTGCTGCCTGCCTGCCTTCCCTCCCTCCTCCCCTGCCCGCCTCGCAGAGATGGTTTGTGTCTGGCTTTGACTCAGGGGAGAAGTCCTTCCTGCGCTCACTTGGAGTTTTGGAAGTTCCAAATCCATTTTTCAAGTGCGGAAGAAGATTCATATTTAGGTTGATCCCTACTCCCCAATTCATGGCATCTTGGGATTTCCTTTGAAATGGCCCCATTGAGCTGTCTGCAGGTTTAAGCTCCGCCAAAAATCAGGGGATGATGGGACTGCCTTGTACCTTGGCATGATTGTGGGTCTAGATGGCATCTGTGAGTGTGCCCACTTCCCTTTTTTTATCTGTCCAAATGTCAGAGAACATTCGATGTCTGCAAATGGGGTGCCCGATTTTCATAAATTTCCCAAAAATCAGGGCATGATGGGACTGCCTTGAGTCTTGGCATGCATGGATAAGCTATCATGGTGGTGAGTTTGAGGTTTTTAACATGCAAATTGACGGAGCTATCGAAAGGGGTGTGAATGGGGTGCCCGATTTTCATAAACTCCCCCAAAATCAGGGGATGATGGGACTGCCTTGAGTCTTGGCATGCATGTGTATCCCTGGATAAGCTATCATGGTGGCGAGTTTGAGGTTTCTAACGTGCAAATTGACGGAGCTTTCGAAAGGGGTGTGAATGGGGTGCCCGATTTCCATAAATTCCCCAAAAATCAGGGGATGATGGGATTGCCTTGAGTCTTGGCGTGCATGTGTATACATCCATGAGGTGTCATGGTGCCAAACTTGAGGTTTCTAATTTTAACAGAAAAAAAGTTGTATACTTTTTTAGCTTAATGCAAGCCTATGGGGGGGGGGGAAACGGAGCTCCGATCTGGATCCAAAGCTCCGCAGCGGAGCGGAGTGGACATAGGCGGAGCGGGGGCGGAGCGAAGTGGCCCGATCCGCAAATCGCGGATCTGGAAGAGAAGCGGAGCGGGGGGTCCGTGCACACCCCTAGAAATTATAGTGCACTGTCAACGTTACACAGAGCCAATTTTGCACATTCTTGTTTTTAAATAGCTGATTAAATCTGTGTTTTTTTAGAAGTGGGATAAGGATAGAAAGCACAGAAAACATTCTGGAGTTTGTTAACTTGATCTAAAGGAACCCCCAAACTCCCATGAGTGGCCAATCATGAGTGTGAAATAAAAATCACTCATGTAGAAGTGCTCATAGGGTTTCTGAGTAACATCCAAAGCAGCAAAGGGACACATATTTCATTTCATTCATTTTATGTCTATATCACCCCATAGTCGGAACTCTCTGGGCACTTCCTGTTCTAATATGCATATTGGCACAGAGTTATCCTTTGGATTGCACACTTCTCCTAACTTTGTGACACAGTACTGAGCTCAAAAATTGCATACGAAAATGTGCATGTTAGGGAAAGCAGCACACACCACCTTGATGGATTTTTAGCAGATAGGGAGGTATATAAATATTAATAATAAATAATTCAAAGCTAAATGTCAATTTTCATGCATGTTTTTAAAAATTGCAGACTGATGTGGAAATTGAACAGAATGGACTTATGATTGAATGCCTTTAAAGCTGACTCAGACGGAAAATAGACTGATTCATCCATCACTACTTGTCAGGGGGAAATGTTCAGGCCTTCTCCTTGATATGCTAGTTAATTTAGCAGCACTCCAAACTAGTACAGTCCCAGGAGGGCTGGACCACATGCTATCTTTAAACATATAGATCAGCTGTAATCACACACCCGCCCCCAATGGGAAGTCAATTAAATGTAATGATAAGAAAGTGATCACATTTTCACCTTAACCAGAACTTGAGAAACTATGCAGAGTAGCTTTGATAGCACAACGCAACCCAGAGTCAAACAGCATTCAGGACCAGTTTTCAAAGTTCAGCATCCTCAAGCAATTCAACAATTTTAAATTTAAAATTTAATTTAAGGGAAGTGACAAAATTCTAATTCAAAGGCTGCATCTGAAGGATGGACAATAGACTCAGAGGCAACCAGGGGCTCAGTAGTTCGTGAAAAGTAGCTTGTCCTCCCTTACCTACTTCCTCCTGCAATTTGCAGCCAGAGGAAAGAGTTGGGCGTAGTTCTAGGTCACAACTAGTTCTGTGTCAGGTAGGCAGGGGTTCCTCAGCAGATGAGCAGATGTTAACTGTTTCTTTGAAGCTCAACAGTTTGAACATCTCTAGACCAATCAACCATTACTAGAACTGAATGTCCTTTGAGCCTTGCCTCCCTGCATTCTTTCACTTAGCAATGTGTGTCAATGTCATTTCCCTCCTCTGCTGGGAAAAAATAATAATCCATGTAATCCTTTCAAAAACTGCCTGTATTCTGAACATAGTCAGATCCTTTGCTGAGGCTGACATTTTGCATTTTGTGAGGGCCTTCTGCAGGAACTCTATTCACCTAAGGAAGGGTGATGTTGTCTTCTGGAGAGACTCATGAATCGGCTCTTCATTGGATTTGGAATTAGTATGTTCTGGGTCACCGGCACATGGAGGAGGATGGCTTCTGAGTGGATATAAAGTCTTCTTTGAAGTCTATTGAGACAGGAGGTGTATGCTTTGAGGGTTTCTTCACTATTTCTTCTTGAAGTCTCTTTGCCTTTTTTCTGACAGCTCCACCTTCAAAGTATTGTCAAGACTTCCCTGCCCACTACTGCATTTTTTAAAAATGGGGAAAGTCTGATATATCCTGAACGCCGCAATTATAAATTCTCTGTGCAATTGTGCAATTCCATTATACCATGGAGCAAGCTAGTGGCCGTTGGTGTTTAGCTGGCTAGTCTTCATTATTTAGCAAAGCCAGTAGCAGCAGCAGTAGTAGAATAACCCAGTGTTGTAGGAATTCATTTCATTAAGGAATAAACGCCTCATTTATCAAGGCTCTTCAAACGTATTTATTCCATAAAGTAAAGCATAAAACTATATACAGAGGATATTCTTACTGCTCCTCACAGCCATCCAGAGAGAGAGATAAAACATCAAGCAAGCCTTTTAAACAATACATAACACCTCCCTCTTACTCACTTCGATCAAAAACACCTGCAGTTAAGGAAGCAAAGATTACACCCAATTCAAGTCCATTTCAAGTGTGATGCTAGAAGTCCCTCTTTCTAGAATACATCAACAGTGGCTGTATAATGAAACATATAGAAAGGCAGAGAAAGACACACACACATGGGAAAAAGCACATGTAAAGGAGCCAACCTGAGTCTCACAAAGAATCCAGAAGCAGAAGCCCCCCATAGGATACAAGCTTCATGTAGGAATGTCCTATGTCACACCATCAGGCAAAAGTATTCAGGGAGAATCAATCCCCAGCCTAGCTCCCACTTCCGTTCCTATTCTGCTGTGTCCCAGACCCAGAGTGGATGCAATTTAACAAGTAGGCCTGCTCAACTGCTTGCCTTCAGCTGCTCTGAACCCCTATTCACAGCCATGGGTTGCCCAAAGGAGGCAGTGTGGCTGGAGCCAGAGCAAGATGTCAACCTGGCAGCAGAAGCTGTGGGGGTTACTTGCTCATCTGCTTGTCTGTGTGGCACCGCCGCCGCCACCTGTCCTGCCCCAGCCTTGCCTAATACCAAATTGGGGAGTGGGGGGGGGGGTAATTAAAAGTTGGCAGACCTTTGAAAGGGGCCTCCTGGCATTACCCTCAGGCTACCTTATAGCAATGGAAATGTCAGCTGTGCGATAGACAAGATGCTACAAAAGATGCGGTGAGTCATCCAAAAACTAATAAACAGTCTGCTTGTCTGATCTCCAAGCCGTTAGAGAAAGTTGCCTGGCAGCCGGGGTCCTCTGGAGTAAACTTAAACTCAGCCAGCAGAATCCTTCAATCCTTCGCTTCTGGCCTTGCAAACCCTTTTTGTTTTTCCCTCCAGGTCTGTAGGTAACAAATGCATCCTGAGCGGGGGAGGTTGTTCATCTGGTCTGGCACTTAACATTGCACATCACAAAATTATCAGGCAAACAGTGCTGAGCAATAGGGAGCATTAGACACGGCAGGCAGTGAACAGAGGCTGCAACTTTGTGAAACAGGCAGTACTTCCATTGTACAAACAGAGCAACAGAGCACACGACCAAACTTTTAAAGGTGCGCGATGAGGTCCCTTTTAGTGCACATAACCAGGAGAACTGCTCTGTTTAGCTACGTATTTGCCAAAGGGAGACATTAGAAAGGGTTACACAAATACCAGCTCATAGTTTGTTCCTGAACTTCTCATAGCATCCCATTATGTCGGACTGCATCAGGCCAGGTCATATCATCCATCAAAACTTGGCTTAATGAGGCAATTAGAAACAAACGTATTTCGTGGAGAAACCGCTGGGTATCTCTTTTCTGCAGTTCCACTTGGCTTCACATTCTCTTCAGAACAAAGAGTTGAAAAGGCTAAAAAGGGGGTTGTTCGTTTTAAATTATGGGGATGTGTGTAATATTTATTTAGGACACAGTCCTCGGGGATTGCAGCCCATTAGATCTGAAAACCCTAGGCCCTGCTGGGCTATTGCTATTTTGCCTCTGGTTCCTCCCAAAATAATTTTGTAATATCAGGCAAATGGGCCCCTGAGCCTGTCTAGCTTATTTACCACAATGGGTGGGGGATGCACAAAGGAGAAGCCACAGAATAATTCAGATCCTGGCCTCTCTTCTCCCCACCCAGCATCCCTCCCCCTTTTCACCCTCCCTGAAGCTGTCCAGGGTCAGTTTTTTTGAGACCTCAAAAGCTGGCACTGCGGTCGTTTCCTGTGCTCTTAGGCATTTCACAGCAGATGATAAAGTTTTTTTAAAAACCCAAAAACGGGCTGTGTCTATATGACCACACTTTGTAGCTGCTTCCTTCTCTGCTGCAGAGTGAGAACGATAAATTCAGAAGGCAGGAGGGAGCGTGGGCTATTCGGCCACAGCTCCCTGCCGATTCCACCCCCACAGTGACCAAGATCTCAGTTAATAAAAACAAAAAGAAAACATCAGCTATTAAATCTCATTTACAGTTGATGAGGGTTTTGTTTTATCGGAGTGGGGAGTGAGAGAGAGAGTGAATCAGGGCAGAGGGGAAACGCTGGGCTTCTCTGGAGTGCAGCGTTCGGCGGCTCCCAACTCCTCCCTACCCCTCTATGCTTGCCTCTCGCTCTCCTTAATCCACAGGAGACTCTGCTGCAGGAACAGCAGCAGCAGCAGGGAAGAGCCACTGGGAAAGGCCTTCCCAGAAGCTTCCCAAGCACTTTGGGCAAAACTTGATGGCCTGGTTCAGATAACATATTAGGCAACGGAGAGGGGAAGAGGCAACTGACTGTTCATTATTTTTCCGGTACTCCCCACACGACACGTTGCCCCTCCCCCGTCGTGCGGCTGAAAGCCCCGACGTCCTTCTGGGCTGCTGGTGCTCCTTCCTCCCTCAGTCCTCCCAGCCCTATCCCATCATGCATTGAAAGTTCTTCTGTCTGTACAGGAGTGACTGGGGTGCTTTTCAACCACTCCTGCTGGAGAACTCTATGATCTTCTGGTGCACTCGGTGGGGGAAGTTACACAGTGGAGCCCACCACACAACAGTTTAATCAATGGGTCTCCGGATAACCAACGGAGCAGCCTGTTGTTTCACCCCGTTGTTTACAAACGTAACGTACTATCGGTTGTGTGTCAATTGTGTTCCCCCCACCCCATGACACGATAATCAACACAACAGATGGTCACCTCTTTCCCCACCCCTTCAGTTAATTATCGTGTAGACCGAACCAGGCTGGTGTTTCGCTGCCTTTTCTCCCCACTATCCGTGACCGTTTGCAGAGCCTCCTGCTCATTCTTCCTTTTCTCCCCCATATGGATGTGTGTATTTTTGGGAGAAAAAGCTCCCTGTGCCAACCAGCCACACTTGAGCAAGATGAGCCAGGGAAAAGGGGTCTTACAAATAACCACTTCAGCCGCCACTACTCACGAGAAACTGCAGCAGAGGCTGCCATTCCACTTGTCAAGCTCACCCTTGCCTCTTAGGAATGCCCCCTGAACTGAAGCCACCACCGACATATGGAAGAAACATCATTGCTGCTTCAGAGCAATTGGGGAAGTTGCAGTGAAAGGACACTAAGAAAAAGTTCAGCTTCAAAGCTAAAAACCGAAGTTGGCAGCTACATCATACAAACAAAGCAGCATGGCCCCACAGCCCTATAAACACCTCCCAGGTCTTGGGATTTCTTATTGTTGTTCTCTCTCTCTCTCTCTGTATGTATTAATGTGTATGTGTGTTCTGCTTATATCTCAATGGTTTTTATATAATGTAAAATACTGTATTTTTTAAGGGGTTTTAATCTTTGTAAACCACCCAGAGAGCGTTGGCTATCGGGTGGTATAAAAATGTAATAAATGAAATAAAATGAGGCAGCAGTGGGAGGGATTCATTTTCAGAGTCCTCCCTTTGAAGTCGTAGGAGTGTCTACGGTGGACTCAGGTGGGAGACTCTGAAATACTGCATGGTCCCTGGAACGCTCCCCTAGGGACCATAGGATTGCTCTCTTGTGCAGCTTGTTATTTTTCAGCTGAAACATTTAAGAAATGTTAAAGAAGAACTGGTTACATTGATATGGCAAATCCACGGGGGGCTTCAGTGATACAACTTTTGGAAAATGGGAACTACCATAGAAAAACACCTTTCCTCACTAACATTAATGTTTGATGACCTGACATTTATTTAAATCAGATTTGCATGGGAAAACTTACCAGGGGATTTTTTCAGAACATAAGAAGAGCTGTGCAGGATCAGACTAAGAGTCCATCTAGTTCAGCATTCTGTTCGCACAGTGGCCAACTAGCTGCCCATGGAAACCCACAACCAGGACAGGAGTGAAACAGCATCCTCTTGCCCAAGCTTCCTGGCAACTGGTTTACATCGGCATACTGCCTTTGATACTGGAGGTAGCACATAGCCTAGTAACCAAGTCAGCCTTACCCTCCATGAATTTGTCTAACCCCTTTTAAAGCCATCCAGATTGGTGGCCATCACTGCATCTTAAATTCCACAGTTTTAACTATGTAGAAGTACCTCCTTTTATTTGCCCTGAATCTCCCACCAATCATCTTCATGAGTTGACTTTGGGTTCTAGGATTATGGGAAAAGGAGAAAAATGTCTTCCGGTCCACATTCTCCACACCATGCATAATTTTGTACACCTCTATCATGTCTCCCCTTAGCCTATTTTTTTCCTAGCTAAACAACCCCTGATGCTGTATATATGTCACAAGAAATGGAAGTAAGTGGTAAAACATAGGTTCCAGAAGGGGATACAGTTGAGAAAGGGAACAGGAAGATGCACATATATATGGACAGATGAAAATTTAGAATTACTATAATTTAAATAGAAATACATCATGATCTCACCACAGTGGGGAAAAGTGTGACCCAGTGACCTGCGTGCTTTCTCAGTCTCGTGTCCAGCTGCTCACTGCTGATGGGCAAACTGAAGGCGCCTTATGGTCCTTTATCATTTAACCAGATCGGGGTGGGACAGTCCTTCAAATATAGGATGCCTTCAAAGAGAGGACTGACTTCTGTAAAGTAGGATACATGGCCATCCTAGCCAACTTTGTAAGAGCACAATTAAAGCACAGTAAAAAGATGTTATGTCCTCCCCAATATCTTAAAGATTTTGTGCTAACGAAACAGATCATGGCCTCTGAATGAAGGTTTGCAGGGCTATCACATAGTCTCTAATGGGGTTGGGCTATATATTGATTGATCCATATAGATAAGTCCCCAGTCATTAAACTTAGTGCCAGTCAAGAAAAAAAATGGTGGATGGAATTGCATATACTTCAAGTCTCTGGCCAGCTGTATCCATAACTGGAGATTTAATTGACCCAGAATTTACTCATTGTTCTAAATTACAACTTTATGGGCAACAGTAACATCAAATGAATATTTAATATTTTTGTATATCCATATGTGAAATATTTAAGTAATAAGGTCTGTCAGAAAGAATGGAAGCCATAAGCTAATTGCATCTCTGGGGTATTCTGAAGCACAAGGTTCAGACAAGTGCCTCTGATACTTAAAGCGTGTGATTATTCCTTGATTATAATAACATCCTGAGGAATTGGGTTATTGCCAACAAGAAGGTTCCTGCCACCTTGGCCAGTTTCATGGATTGCATTGCTCGGCAGTAAGGGAGGCAGCACAATCTCCTTTCATTAGCTGAGTAACAATTACAGTGATGACACGGAACTCTCAGTGCAGCTGTTGGAAGGAAACAGGCCTTTCATCCTTATGCTTTATAATAATTCAGAGAAAGTGGGTGGGTGGATGGCGGAGATATAATCTTAGGAATAAAACAATGGAGGCCTGGAAAAAAATTGAAGACTTTTTTTTCAACATTGCCAATGTTTTTTTCCATTAAAAAAATGGAAAAGGGACCATCAAACTTGCAGCTGCATGGTGACATGTAGTTAGGAGGATCTACGAAGAGGGGAAGCAGCTCAGTCCAATCTGAAGGATAAATCAAACAGCTCTCTCTGTAGCCTCCCATTCACACGGCAGCCTGTGCTCTATGATTTAGTGGTAAAGCAGCAGTTTCTGCAGCTGAAACTCTCCCCACGGCCTGAGTTCGATCCCAGCAGAAGCTGGCTTCAGGCAGCCGGCTCGGGTCGACTCAGCCTTCCATCCTCCCAAGGTCGGTAAAATGAGTACCCAGCTAGCTGGGGGGAAGGTAATAATGGCCGGGGAAGGCAACGGCAAACCACCCTGCTATAAGGCCTGCCAAGAAAAAGTCAGCGAAAGCTGGCGTCCCTCCAAGAGTCAGTAATGACTCAGTGCTTGCACGAGAGGTTCCTTTCCTTCCTTCATACATTAGTCAGTTATATGCTGCCCTATATCAATTTGATTTCAAGATGATATACAATGAATAACATGCAATAAAAATATCCACTAAAACTGTAATCTTATGTAAGAACATGGCAGTGTAAGACTTATTACTCAAGATCTACCAGACCAATTTTGCTCATTTGTGTTTTGAATTAATGTTTGAGCAGTGTAGATGTGCAGAAAATTTTGAAAGTTTAAAAAAGTTCAACACTCAAGATTCAATAGCAATGTTAAACAGGAAGGGCAACAGGTAGGTCTTCAGAGCCTGAGAGACCCCTGATGAAGCCTCACTTGGATCTGGAAGATGTTAATAACTAGCCCCATTGCTAACATCCCATTCCTGAGCAGAGTGCTCAAGCAACCAGACACACTTGTATGAAACTGATTATTAGGCTGCAATTCTATGCACACTTCCCTTATCCTATTTATTCTTACTTGTTTAAGCAAGCATGCATGGGTCTGTGCTGTAAAACTACAGGTAACAGTACATGCAACCTCTGATTGTACTATAATTGAGCAGTAAACAAATTGGCTTTCCTCTGTTCCAGGAAGGTTAGCACAAGTGACAGACATGTTAGATCCTCAAAAATAAGAGATACAAAGGAGGACTGCTGGTATCTTGAACTGGAACACCTTATACCAGTCAAGGAGTGCTCAAATTTGCTGGTTATACAGATTTCTCAATCAGGTAGTATACAAAGACTTCTACATTTCACGAGTTAAGGAATGCTGGTAACAAACACAAACATTTTTGTTGTTTCGAACAAAGAATATTCTAAGCAACAAAATATGTTGTGCCTCACATACATGTGACTTACCAACCTCCAGGCCACTGCAAACCACTATAGCCATTAGTCTTTTACCTCTGTTTTAAATCTGTTATTATAGTCTAAATCTCTGCACTGCTACTAGGTTTTATTCTAGTTCTCTACTTCTGTTTATATTGTGGTTTTATACTTTAATTTTTTAATAATGTATCTTATACTGTATATGGTCTTAATTGTTGTGAACTGCTCAGATAGCTTCAGCTACTCGGCAGTATAAAAATACAATAAATAAATAAAATAAATCATTTTGTGGTTGGAGGCAGATATGCTATTTTCAAATTATGTCTCAGAACATTACAAAATGTTTAGTCCCATAGAAGAGATCTCAAAAACATATTTGCATGTCGGGAACTGCAGGCTGTTACAGGCTACAGTCAAGGTAGTTTCAATTACCCAAGAAATATATATCTATATATAAAAAATAAAAAAATAAAGCTAGAGGGGGCAGTGATGAGTCACAAGCAGCAGGGTCAACAGCCCACGCATCATGAAAATATCTTTTTAAAAAGTATTTTTAAGGAAACTGGTGCCACAATGTCCTTAGCTAGACCTAAGGTTTATCCCGGGATCGTCCCGGGGTCATCCCTGTTCATATAAATGACACACAGGATATTGCGGGAGCAGGCAGGGACGACCCCGGGATAAACCTTAGGTCTAGCTAAGGCCAATATCTCTCTATATGGGAGCCGTACCAAGGGTGTGTATTGCTTAGCAATCCAGAAAACTTTTGAACAATGATTGCAGATGCCATCTCATGTCTCCTTGCCTTCATACTAGGAAGCTGTGCCTCATCTTCCCATATTTAATATTTCAAGGACTAATGTACAAGGAATTGTACAGCAACCACTGCAAACAATGCCTTTGAAAAGGAAGTTCCACAGGGGATGGGGAGGAATGAACTCAAAAGGGCACTTGCAATGTAAAGAGGCACATCTAAACTTCCGTAAAAATACAAATTACATAATAAAGCAATACAATAAAGTTAACATTAAATGGGATTTAAAGAAATTTAGCAGTTAATTTTAACAACACAAATATGTCCAGATTTTCAAAAGAATCATTGTACACATCATATGCCAAAGTTACAAGAAATCTGATATTTTCTTCAGTTTTTTTCAGCCATGGCTGCTCACTCACTGACTTTCTCCCATTACAACTCCATTCTGTGCCAAACCTTCACACCTTTGTAAAGTTCAGATATCAGTGTTTCACTCATGTTTTTTTAAAACAATCTTCTCCATCAGTTCTTAACCGCTTCAAAGCATTCTAGTTCTGATTGTTTTTGTTTTTTTAAAATAAAATGAAACCTTACATCAAACCTTATGCATTTTAATTGAGTGCCTCTTTTGTACAGCACTGCTTGTCAGCCTTTGGTATATCATTCTTCTGATGCTGGGATTCTGGTGTCCTTATTTTGAAAGGAATTCTCAACTTTGTTTGAGGTATATCACACCTCAAACCTTCATCCTTTTTAATTCCAAAATGTCATTCTCTGGTTGCTTGGCTAGTCTTAATGACTGGGTTCAGACAACATGCAATGGCTTGTCATGTGTTGCCCATGCACCCAATGTTGAATATGCAACCCTGCTCAGGGCTTGTGTCATGTGAATTCACCGAGTGTGGTTTATGTTAACCCTAACATAACCCCCAAATCTGGGTCAGCCTAAGGCATTTTGCTGCCTGAGGCAAAATAGCACCCCTCTCCATTCCACATACTGAAGTTGTGCATCATCAGACGAGCATTTTATCGCACGCTCGTTACTGGGCACTCATGGTTTTTCGTGGATCCTTTTTACGATGCTGTCTACCTCCCATGTGTCTCCCACCCCTTCTGTTCATTTTCCCATCACAAAAACAAAAAGTGTGGGGGAAGCAGACGACGTCATGTGAGGGACCTGAGCAAACTCTTTGAGTACCCAGTAATGAGTATGCAATAAAACACTCATCGGATGGAGCTTTAAGTTGTAACAAGAAGATGCCTGGTTAATAGTAAAGGTTTTGAATAAAGCTTGCAGCTGTCTTCTGCCTCAAGTGTACTCAGACAAAACACACATTGCAACAAATGCCTCATCAAGTTTGCATCCCATTTCACATTCAAGAATCAAGATGGGCAGAGGAGTCCCTGCTCAGTATTAAGGAAGAGACAGCAACAGTAGCTTTATTTCTAACCTGCTTCCCAGTTATCACAGCCCTGTTTGTTTGGCGCTTTTGGGGGGTGGGGCTGTGAAAAGGGCACTTGAGGGGCAGGAGGTGGGAGCATGTTTGCATTCCCTGAAAAGGGGCAGAGAATGGGAGAGATGGTCAAAGGAGGTCCTCAGGTGGAAGAAAGAGATGGTCCTCAGGTGGAAGAAAGAGGCTGAGTAAATGCAAAAGGGCACTTCACTTGTGAGGAATTCATGAGGGCTGGAGGGGAATTTCCCAGGGTTTTTTTTTGTTAGGTTTTATTATTTTTCTATTTTACTGTGTATTTATTGCTTTTAATGTTTTAAACTGTTTTTAGGTATGCCGCCTTGGGAGGGCTTCTGCCCTGAAAGGAGGCCAAGATATGTTTTAAATAAACAAATAAATACCTTTATAATAGGGGTGCAAAAAGTACAACCTGCCAAGCCACTTCTGGTGGCCCACTGGGCAACCCTCTCCCCCTGCTCACCACGCTAGCACTAATAAAGGAATCCCTTCATTATGTCCAATCTCTAGCAAGCACTAGCATGGGTGGTAGCAAAAGAAACCCCAGTCTTTCCACACCTAACACTGTGGAAAGTCTGGGGTTTCTCTTGCTGGTACCTTCCCTTTTATCTCTTGCTAGCACTTGCCGGACTCTTGTGTATGTGCATGTGTGCAGTCTTGAGGGCATGCATAGATATGTGTACGTGCATGCATGCATACATGCATGCATGCATATGTGGTCCCCTGATGTAGCTCCCAGAGCCAAAAAGGTTTTGTACCCCTTCTTTATATAATAGAAGATGCCCTGACTGCAAAGGTGGCCAAGACTTTGATCTGCCAGAACTGTCATTCGTTCCAATTTGTGCTAAGGAGAGTGCAAAAACCTGCAAATGTGCACAAGGCAGAGTGGCTGAGAGTCTGCGAAAGCACACATGCACACAAAAGCAAAACTTTGGCTCTACCTGCAGCCCCAGGCTCAATTGCTCTCGTGAAATATAGGCCAACTGGCTCCCTCGGCTCTCTTTCTCAAGGGGTTCCGATAGCTAATTCAGCCATTTAATTAATGCACTCTTTACACATCAAAGTGAAAGAGTCTGGCTTTATTTCTAGAGAAGGGATGGCAAAAGTTCTAAACATTAAAAAGCCCAGCCAGGGGAAATATCTGAGCTGAAATGTCATTCCCAGATGCAGGATCGAATGACCACTTTAGATCCTGATGACAGGGCAGGTGGAGCTCTTCCACGGCCAAGTATCTTGATGCTGCATCACCAACTAAATCAACCAGAGCTTCTATGCAAAAGATACCAACATTTCTGAATCTCTGAGGTCCATGGTAACTTGAGCCAAGCAGTGACTTGGCTGAGCCAACATACCACATGACCTTGCTACATCAAGGGCAAGAGCTGGTGGCATTAAAGGAGAAGAGAATATTAGAAGCCCCTAAATTCTTCCCCAGCTCTGATTGAAATCTGAGCTAAAGAAGACTTCCCAGCTACCCCCAGGAAATCTCAGGCAAGGAGAGCAAAATCCCACTCCATAGGGAGCCCCTTAGCAATGGCGTGGGGAGTGGTTTTTTGTCGCCTAGCCTGAGTTTTCCTCAGGGGCAACTCATCAAAGCAGGGTAAAAAGAAGGAACCTGGGAACTACAGACCAGTCAGTCTGACATCAATCCTTAGGGAAAAAAATGGACCAGATTATAAAGAAGTCAATCTGTAAGCACCTTAAAAACAAGGCAGTGATTACTAGAAGCCAACATTTATTTGTCAAGAACAAATCCTGCCAGACTAATCTGACCTCATTTTTTCATTGGGTAACCTTTCTTGTGGACTGTGGAAATGCTGTGGACATAATAAAATTTAATAGGGATAAATTTCTACACCTAGGAAAAAGAAACCCAATACACAATTACAAAATGGGTGATACTTGGTTCATCGATACGATAAGTGAGAAGGAACTTGGACGAAGCTGAATATGAGCCAACAGCATGATGTGGCTGCAAAAAAAGCAAATCCTCTTTTGGGCTACATTAATAGAAATATAGCTTCTAAATCATGCAAGGTACTGGTTCCCCTCTATTCAGCACTGGTTAGATCTCATCTTGAGTATTGCATCCAGTTCTGGGCACCACACTTCAAGAAGGATGCAGATAAGCTGGAGGGGGTTCAGAGGATGATCAGGGGTGATCAAGGGTCTGGAAACAAAGGGGTCTGGAAAGAAAGCCCAATGAGGAAGAACTGGGCGTGGTTAGCCTTGAGAAGAGAAGACTGAGGGGAGACATGATAGCACTCTTCAAGTACTCGAAGGGTTGTCACACAGAGGAGTGTTTTATTGCACACTCATTGCTGGGTACTCACAGAGTTTTGGGTGTAGGACACACTGGACCTCTTGGCGTGCCAATTGACTAGCAGCCACCACTTTGACCTGCTCAGGTAGAAGAAGTTCTGGCGAGTCCCCCCAGCCCCCAAATGAAAATCCACCTTTCCCCCCTTCAGATCTCCTTCTGTTGATCCAGGCCAAACTTTCAATAGTTCAGAAGATGGACCCAGATTAAGATTTGCTGTCTAGGAGGGTCCCAGACCCTTGCTTGAAATGGACCTCTCTCTAGCTGGTAAAACTGCTGCAGCCTTTGTAAATTTGCTGTGTGCAAGGAGAGGGAGGTCTGTGGCTAAAGAAAGTCTCTTGGGGACTTTTTGGATTTACCCTGATGCTAAGAATCCCCCCACTTCCTGTATTTTAGACAGAGCATGAGGAACGAAAGGTAGAACTCCCTCTTTTTCCCTCTCTTTCTGTTTTTCACTTTTCATTTTCAATTGCCCCTCCTTTCCCTCAGGAAACTGAAGCATCTGCCAGGCAGCCTCATTGTGGCCTCATTGCTCACTCCCTTTCCTCTCCTCCTTCCTCTGGGACAGTCTTCCCAATTAAACAGTGGTTTCAATTGCCTTTTGTTACACTTTTGCAATAGAGCTCCATTACTGGAAAAAGCTCCCATGTTGCTTCTCAAGTAGGGTGACCATATGAAGAAGAGGACAGGGCTCCTGTATCTTTTACAGTTGCATAGAAAAGGGGATTTCAGCAGGGATTTATATGCATGCAGCACCTGGCGAAATTCCCTTGTCATCACAACAGTTAAAGCTGCAGGAGCTCTGCCCGCTTTTGCTCGAGTGACCAGATGCAAAAGAGGGCAGAGCTCCTGCAGCTTTAACTGTTGTGATGAAGATGGAATTTCACCCGGTGCTGCATGTATACAAATGACACCTGAGGAAATCCACTTTTCAATACAACTGTTAGAGATACAGGAGCCCTCTCCTCCTTTTCATAGGGTCACCCTATTCCCAAATACCATAGAAGGGTACTCTTGTAACTATAAGATGTTACTCGCAGCTTGGCTCCCTTGTGTTTTGGTGAGAGTGCTAGTTTCCAGATCAGCTCTACCAGACAGACAGCAGCAGTGATGAGGAATGGTTCTCCGAGCATATTTGAACTAAATGTCTTCCATTCCTTTCTGTCCTGTTCTCTGGCCCAAACACAGATAAGTGGCCTGCAACCATAGTAACATTACAGGCAGCAAAACTTCTGTTCCCCCAACCCTTGGAAATCTCTTGCAAGACCTTCTAGATCCTGAATCTTTCAGCAGACATCATTGACATTGCAAATTACATTTGTATTATCTCTTTCAACTGTAGAACCCTTAGGTACGGAACTGAAACAAACCACAAATAGTGTCACGATTCCAAGCTCTCCTGCCGAGATGTGAGACAATAAAAAGGTCTGGCATGCAGTCCACAAGGCTTTATTCAGTTAATAGACAACTCTTCACACCTGAAGAGAGTGTGAATGCTAGGAGCTATTCTTGAAGCTTAATTAGCCTAGCAAAGCAAAGCAGTTGCCTATGAACTAAATGAACAGTTTCCTGCAGTGTCTGACAGGCTTTATCCAAATCCCTCCCTCAGGGCGGGACTTCAAGCTGTAACCTCTGGTGAGAGCCTTGCCGACCTCCCCTCAACATCACCTGCTTGACCCTGCAGCAGGCTCTGGGATGTATCAATTCCAGTGTTCCCTCCCTCTCTGACAAAGATTGAGTTCCCACCAGCAGGGAGGATGACCTCTGAGCCTGGGCCTCCTGTCCACTAAGCTCCTGGGAAGATTTCTCCTTGACTCCTGGAAAGTCTTGGAGAATTTCCTCCCTTGCTTCCTGTCTTGGCTGGTCTTCAGCCTCTGAGTTCAATTCAGGATCTATCCCAAGGAGACCAGGCCTGATACTGACAAGTAGTGGCAGGGAGCAGTATCACCATTTCCCTGACTTGTTACTAATGCAAACTTCAAGAAGACACAGGTTAAAAAAAATGCATCCTCAATATAAATGTTGACTACAGAAGTTTAACAAGTTACTCTCAAAGAGTGGAGCAACTGACCCTAAAGGAAGTAGAAATTGAAAAGGTTTCATCCAGTACTTCTGCCATGCTTCTGTGTTCCACTTATGTTACTGACTTGTTCCAATAGGCAGGAAGCCCCCTGGCTGGATATAGGAACTGATGTTTGAAAGAGAAAGGGCATTTTCCACTGTCAGGGAAACACTTTCGGAGTGATGACACATTGGTGAGAAGCAATTAAACATCACCCTTCAAAGCTGACATTTGGCATCTGTTCCAGCATTTGCCGAGACCTCCTATGTTTCCAGTTAATATGCAAGTGCAAAATGATTCAGCCTTCAGATGAGAGGCTCCTGGAGCAAAAGAATGATGTTGGAGTGGGGAGGAATTTTTTTAAAAAGAGATTTTTGTGTGTGGCTTTCTTTTGGCACTGACACTCACAGAATAACCCTATGCATGCTTACTAGGAAGTAAAGCCAGCTGCTGAGTGGGCCATACTCCCAAAGAAGTGCATATCCTCAATGGGTCAATGCGTTTATCACAGGAGAGGTGTGGACAGCAGTGGTGTGGTGGTAATTGTTGAAGTGCAGACACTCCTCATGACAGTCCCCATTGCCATGCCCCCAAGGAGAGGCCAAACAATGTAGGCAGCTGTGTTGGTCCATGTAGTATTTGTAATAGGCCCATTCCTTGAGCCAGGCCAGGATTTCTGAATGACTTGCATTAAGCACAAAGAACCCATCCCAGTTTTTGTACCAGGCTGGCAAGGCAAAGAAAGAACACTAAAATGAATGACTGTCACCTAAGTCTTGTGCGGAACCAGAATCCTACTTCCAAGGGCCCAGGTCTGTGGACACAACAGTCCATATCAACACATCAATTCTAGCCATGTTCATCTCCAGCAGGAGCAGGTCTTTTGTAAAACCCGTGTTAAAAGAACTGCACTGGCTGCCTGTTAGCCACCGACCCACATATAAGGTTATGTTGGCATCCTATAAAGCTCTCAACAACTTGGGACCAGGATACGTCACAGACTGCCTTAACTCATAAACACCCAGTTGACATCTACGATCATCAGAGGAGGCCCTGCCCGTCATTCCAAGGCAAAGGAATGTCGTCATGAAGAACCTCGATGGCGGGCCTTCTCTGTAGCGGCACCCACTCTCTGGAGAACCCTCTCTGACGCGGTTTGGGAGGAGGAGAATGTAACATCCTTCAAAAGCCTCCTGAAAACATATCTTTTAAGACAAGCTTTCCCTGGATTTTAACTTATCCTGGTTTTATATGATTTTTTAAAGTTTTAAATCTTGTCTTTCAGTATATTATTGTTTTAATTGTAAACTGGCCAGAGAGCCTTGGCTATTGGGCAGTATAAAATTATTATTATTATTAATAATAATAATAGTAATAATAAAATACTCATGGGTCTTAATTGCCCATTTTGGATCAAGCCACCCTAAAATACTCTGCACTGCAGCAGGAATAGCTCACAACAATATATTGTTGCCAGAAAAATTCATTTGTCCCTTCAGCTACTGTGAAGATTGCAGCTAAGCTCATAGGGTACAGGGAAGCCAGCGTCGGGGATGACATATGATGTCATTATACCATGTAATCAAAAACTCCATGCTCTTCGACCCAGTGAAGGCTGGCTCCACTGCAACACCGGGTATGGAAAGTATCAGTGAGCCTTCTAATCTGCTTTCTTCTCCCAACAGTGAGAGTGTTGCTGTGTATTCAGACTTGGGTTAACCGCAATAACAAAAAGAAGTGTGGCTCCAGAGCTGGCATATTTTCACACAAACCCTGTGTTGAGGGCATGTCTGAGCATAGGGAGGGCTTTAGATCTATAGTCACACCCAAGGACGCCCTCCATTCTTAGCCCTTCAAGGTGCAATGAAGAGCCATTTACTTTACAAAAGACCTGCCTTTGGTGGAATTAAAACAGTTTGGACTGGTTTGTTGCCTGCCTGGTTGGACTCTGCTTGGGTGCATGGCTGGGGGCAGGGGCTGTCACCACACCACCACTGATTTTGTTTCATGTTCTTGAAACAAACAGAGAGCTAGAAACTTTTATTTTGAAATCAACTCACAGGCATTTGCCATGAAGTGCAGGAGCTTTAGAAGAACAAGACCCAAGGCCAAAGTAGACATGGTGTCAAGCTAGGGTGACCATATGAAAAGGAGGACAGGGCTCCTGTATCTTTAACAGTTGTAGAGAAAAGGGATTTTCATCAGGTGTCATTTGTACACATGCAGCACCTGGTGAAATTCCCTCTTCGTCAAATAGTTAAAGCTGCAGGAGCCCTCCTCTCTTTTGTATCTGGTCAAGAGGGCAGGGCTCCTGCAGCTTTAACTGTTATACTGAAGACAAAATTTCACGAGGTGCTACATGCATTCAAATGACACCTGCTGAAATTCCCTTTTCTATACAACTTTAAAGATACAGGAGCCCTGTCCTCCTTTTCATATGGTCACCCTAGTTAAGCGTGTAATTGGTCTTGTGGGTGTTGTTTTCATTTATTAAATAGCAGGGATTCAGATCAAGAATGTAATGTGAGAGGAGAGAGTATTTCTCAGCTCCTGTTGTGGTCCCAGCCTAGATCCCCAACTCAAATCACTATTTAGTCAACAAAAACAAAGTACACGATGGGCAATCACTTTTTAAAAGGTATATCTAGCTTGGACCCTACAGTCTAAAGATCCTAAACAAGTTACGTGAAAGTCATCCCTATCACTGTCAGTTCCACTGAGTTCTGGATGGGGATATTTTTTGGAAATAACTAGATTAGAGTATACTTTTGTACCCATGACAATGGTGGTGGTGATGATTAGGAAATGCTTTTCAAAACTGATCAGTTTTGCCAATGACAGCACAATAAACCTGCTACAAGCTGAATTGAACAATGTTTGCTCAGAAGTAAGTCCCATCAAGTTCCCTAGTATGTATGTTTTTGACTGCAGCCTGAAAGTGGTTTTTTTAAAAATCTCTCTTCCAGTTAAGTGTGTGATTCAATTTACATACATCCAGTTAATTCAATTAAAAACACATTCCAGTGTGGACCTTAAGGGATAGCTAGAAAAGCTTTTTAACTTCAGTCAAAAATTGACATTGCTTGTGAAAAAAAATGTGTTTTCGGCTCAGCAATGCACACTCAGAAAGCACAGTTTCTGATGCAGTCTTAAATCTCCTTAGAGCTATGGAAAGAATCCCAGATTGGAGACTCAGAAAGCTGACTACCATGCCCTAGTACAGGGCTGAGTGGAAGGCTGATTGGGATCTAGAGATCTCTGGTGATTGCACTAGATCTCAAAGAGAGTTTGACTCCCAATACTTTAACAAGAACAAGAAAAATCACATGGGAAAAAAATGTCTGTTATGGCTGGCCTTGTCTTAACTGTTTATCTTTCAGCCTCAGTGTTCCTCCCCTGTGAAATGAGAATCCTAATTGGTTTGCTTTTGACCAGGTCCTTGTTCAGTTCTCCTGGCCAATTTTAGCGTTCTGTGTTAGAGACCCTGATCTATGGGAACTCAAATGTAGGTTTGTTCACGGGGGTGCAATAGATGAGTTAATTTAATATGCCTCTAAACTAGGGCATATTAATGAGTAAGAAAAAGAACATGAAAACGACAGAGTATAAAGGCTGCTAATTAATTGGCCAGAAGAAATATTAAAACAGAAAAACCAAACTTGCAAATAATCTATGCTGGTAATGAAACCATAATTAGGCTTAAGACAAGGGTGTGAAGCCACAAGCCATGCTAAGATTATCTTATCCTTCTCTCCCACAGTCCCTCCCTCCTCCAAACATGTCACCCAAGAAAAAGTGTCAAGATTTCCTTACGAGTGTATTTCTAAATTCCCTCTAATTGCTGGCTTGCTCCTCATGGCCATTTCTGTTGTTGTTGTTGTTGTTTTGGGGTCTGGTGGAAACTGCTAGTGAAAGCTAAATTAAGCTGCAGTACAGAAAAGCCCTTAATCTGTTTTATTAGTCAGGCACTATGAATGAGGAGTAATATTCATCTAAAGAAAAACCTTCAAACAGAGGACAGTCCATTGAATGTAGCTGTCATTCCCAGTTCATGAGAAGGATAAGACATACCAAACCCAACAGGGAGGGAGAAGACTGCTGGAGGTGGCCATTACAGGCCAGTGTTGCTTACAGCTGAACCAAGACAATCCGATTCCAGGGACACTGCTGCTAACCGCCCATTTTGACCATAGAGATCTGGCAGGAGTGGCAGGGCTGTTTTCAGCTGCTCTTGCCAAGGAGCTCTACAGTAGTGCTTGGTTAACCATGATTAATCATGAGGTGGGGGCGCTATTCAGATGACATGCTAAGCCATGTTTAGGGCTGCTAAAGCTTTTGCAGCATTTGGTTAATGAGGGTGGTCAAACCGTGTTTCTGTAGCCAACATGATTAGGAAAAACACTGTTCAGATGTCATGCTAAGCCATCACATATTTTATTTATTTATTTATTTATTACATTTTTATACTGCCTAATAACCGATGCTTTCTGGGCAGTTCACAATTAAAACCATAAACTATAAAAAGCTTTAAAAATCAAAAATACCGTATAAAACCAAAATAAGTTACAGCCCAGGGTAAGCATGTGTGAAAAGATATGTTTTCATGAGGCGTTTAAAGGATATTACATTTTCCATCTACTGAACCACATGAGGGAGGGTTTTCCAGATGATGAGAGAAGGTCCACCATCGAGGTTCTTCATGAAGACATTTTGTTCATTTTGGAATGACCACCAAGACCATGATCATGGTAAGCTCAGAGCACTTATTCATCATGGCTTAGCATGTCACCTGAACAGGGCCATTGAGAGGAATGTGAAAGACATGACGGGCGGGTTATTTAGGTTAATGGTGCAGTTGCCAAGAACAATTATATTTGATCCTCAGCCAACCCCCTTATGCAATTCATATCTTGCAATGCCATCTCCCCGATGAGACTCACCTGGTGCCTTTCAGCACCAGGTCAAGACCTTTCTCTTCTCCCAGGCATTTAACAGCATTTAACAACATATGCTAAGTTTGTTTTTTAATGGACCCCAGAACTGTTGTTGTTCAAAATGGATACTGTTTTATACTGTTGTTTTTATATTTTTGATGGTTTAAAATTTTGTATACTTTTTAACGTTCACTGTTTTTTAACTTTTGTAAACCACCCAGAGAGCTTCGGCTATGGGACAGTATATAAATTTAATAAATAAATAAATATAGCGGGGCTTTCTAATGGGCTTAGACTTTCCCTTTTGACCCAGCATGAAGGTACAAGGTCAATAGTAGTGTTACAGTTTTATGCTATGTGTATAGCTCCTTTCAGGTGTTCTCGAAGTAGTTGAACTAAACTTGTGAGGAGAAGGAGCACGCTAGCCCTGCCTCCTCCTCACTAAATGCCTTGGTTTCCATCAATACCAACGGTGTTCATGAACACCTGTCAGACATCCCTACTGGCCTCTGATGCCATATGGTAAACTTACTTGTTGACTTTGTAAAACCAACTTGGGGATTGTGTGAAACATTCACCACCACAATTTTGCAAGGCAACACAGAAGAACGTGAATCTTCCAGCTGGTTTGAAGGAAACTGGTGAATAATGTAACTAAAGTCATTGCTTTGACTTCCACCACTCTCCACTCTCCTTATTCCTTCACTTTTGTAGGGCTATATACTAGTGCTGTACCACATTATCTTCCCCACTTTCGTAATCATCACACAGTAATTTTAAATCAATGATAACATTTATCTGAAACATTTATCTCATACTTTTGCCAACGTCTCCTCTTTTACAGAAGACAGTCCTGTATTTGAAGGGCTGCTAGTCAACTGTCCTCTTTTTCAAGTGCCCTCAGTTTGAAGGACCTTCCAGTTCAAGTCCATTTTAAAGATAAAGGGACAATAAGAAAGAACAGCGGGGACCTGAAGCTGCCCATCAAGAGCGAGCACCTGGGCAGAAGATTGAGCAGGCATACAGGTCACTTGGTCATGGTCTTCTGCACTATGGTGAGATGTACAGTATTCCTATTTAAATTCTAAATTTGCATCCATATGTGTTAATTAGCATATGCAAATTGGTGTCCTCTTTTGTCCTCTTGCATGTGTTTCCTCTTTTTGGATGGTTCAAAAGTGGATGCCCTAAAGTGTGAGGCTTTCTTCAGAAATACAGCAGATAAGGTGGTAAAACTGTTCCTGGAGTGTAGGTGAAGCCATTGTATGGTTAAATGCTTCTCTGGGATGGGTGTGGGGAACCCCAACATAAAAACTTACAGAACTAGGGGAAGGCTTGGACAGAACTCTTCTCAGTAATACTTAATTTTCTATGTGGCATATTTGTGTGGATACATATTTTAACATGGAGGAGCCAAATTTGCTCATGTGATCCCCTATCCACAGTTTGAAATGGTTCAGTCCAGAAGTAGTTTTACCATTTAATTGTCTGCCAATTGTAAGCCTCAGTCTCTCAACAATTGCCATAATAGACACATGTTTCTTTTGGTATCCTCCATAAAGCATGTGGAAACAGTGGCTGGGTAGACCTTTTTTCTGTACTTGGAGACTGTTCCTGTTCCCAAAGGTCATTCATGAAATTCATGGGCCTGTCCATGCCTGCCGGATGGGCTGCTAAAATGATACTCTGTATTGGCCATCCAATCTGTCCTCATTTCTTAAGAGCACCCCCTCTCTTTTCTCTGTTTGCCCTTCGGGGTCTTGTGTTACATGGGCAGTGCCAGAGTCACCTCTCAGCATAGGCTGAGAGCCTTCTAGGCTCACTCCTCGAGTCCCAAAAGAGTCCCATGTCAAAGCTCAGTTTGTATAATAGTGCCATCAGAGAACGACCTTTGGGCAGGTATCAAGGTCCCCTCTCAGTAGAAAGAGGGCTGCCTTACCACATTTTGAAGTAATGCTCATGACCATCTAAAGAGCTCCTCCCCACCACACAAATCGGTCCATTAAGTCGGGTGTCTAAAATTACCTAATGGCACCACTGAGTGCATAGCGTATTTGAAAGGTTACTTCAATTTTCAGTACAGAATGCTCCATAACTCTAATGGGATCCATCTCTGCCTCCATCACATCTTCCTTAAATAACAAAATTGCTGTTGTTGTATTTTAAATAAATAAATAAATCAGTTTTGTGTGGGTCATGCTCCCAAGAAAGTGGGATCTGTTAAGTTATATTTCTGTTCTCATCTTTTTCTGGTGGTGTCTGAAGGAAGCTTTTATGATATGGTCTTAGGATGTCTTCCTACAATTCCAGAGGGAAAGAAATGTGACAAAGCCACACAAGGTTCAGTTAGATTATAACTGAAAAAAGAGGGGGAGGATGTAATAAAAGCACAGATGTTGTACATGATCTTAACCAAGGCTGTACTTTCTGCTGATAAAAGCTTCTCCCAACCCCAAACCCCATTCCATACAAAGCATTCTACACTGTACTTAATTGGAATGAGGTAGCTGGTGGTCCTGCTTCTTCATCAAATCAAAGTACAGGTTGAGATATGTAGGGCAGGACCTATGTTCACAACAGGAACATCTGGCTGCTCTTCCCATTGGACAAAAAACAACAGCCTATCTCTGCTAAGAGCCTGGCTTTAACTGGTCCCACATTTCCATAAATAAGTGAAGCATCACCACAGTGTTTTGTCTATTGGGACTATCCAGCCAGGTGACGGAAGATGTTCTCTCTGCGAGGACTTCTACACATGCTTTGAAACCCAAGACTCTTCCCAAGCCAGTAAAATGTAACTAGCTAAGTTAAATTGACTTTCTGATCACCTTCCAAGTCTATTTGTGCGGCATGCAAGTAGATAACGTGAAGCCTGAATAAGGATGATTTCCCCCTCTCCCCTATAAGATCTAGAAATCCTCAATACAGGATGCGACATCATTACACTGAGTTTCTCCATCTCCACCAATGGTGTGGGGTGAGGTAACTCACGCTATGATAAGAATGTAAGAAGAGCACTGAATGCCCCTGCATGTTACGGGTGAGATGGAGGAAGCCAATAGGGGAAAAAAATAGAAAAGATTTACATCTCAACAGTTCTAGGAGGCTTCAGACTATCTATTTGTGTCAACTTTTATCTTCAGAGCATCCCTATAAGGTAGAGTTCCAGTTATCCCTAGACATTATTGGGGAGCAGGAGGGAATATAGGGGAGCTGCTCCTGGTGGCAGCCCCATGTCATTTCTACAATTTAGTTGTACTCTAGATGAATACCTAAAAATGTAAAATGTGATGAGGTACTGACTGGCAAAGTGAGAGAACCCTCCTGCTTTAGCACAAGAGGCACAATTTTTTAATAGCCTTTCTTAATGACCCATCAGCAGAGGTAACAGAGATGCAGACAGAATTGTAATTTATGCTTCCTGTCCTCACCACAGGTGTAACTGTGCAGTTATAAGCATAGATATATCCTGCCCCCTTTAGGTAAAGTTTCATTACTCCTATACACATCAACAACATGGCTCTCTGACTTTTATACCACGCATTATATTTTGGCTATTATTTGTATGTTTGCATTACCCTATGGGTATAGTCATCACGCAACTATACACAGTTATATTCTCACAGGGGTATAGTTACGTTTCCAGCCATATTTAAATTGTCTTCTATTGCTACAGTTATGTTCTGAGTGTTATATGAACAGTGTGATTATATCAGAGAGTCAGAGTGAAGCACTTGCGGTGTTATTTAACATCAGACACGTTAAATTATCCCACTGATATAAATGCATTGCAATTAAAGCGTTATAGCTTGCCATACTTTTTCCTTAACAGAGGCTCTTTGCCTTTAACAGTATGGTGGTAAAAATTCAACACTGTGACATATCTGGAAAAGGTTTGCCTTTCAGTTTCTCTGCTTGTACAGCAGTTATAGCGACTCTGCAAGTAGTAGTACATGGGAGTCACATTGTTCTGTACGTACATGGGAGTCACAAGTACATGGGAGTACTGTTTTAGACATGAAAAGTAATTCAGAAGAACTTAATTCAATACCATTCCATATTCCGTTGTTGCTCCACTGGAATAACTGTGCTATTAAGATGGCAGGAAAGAACGGAGGAGTTATATCTCCTTAAGTCTGTTAAGAAACTGACTGCTTTTGGTCATGTTCACATAAATAGTCATTTCAGTTTATATAACACAGGGGTGGGCAACTTGTGGCCCTACAACTTCAGCATTGGTATGTCAGCTAGGGCTGATGGAAGTTGTAGGCCAAATCACATGGACGGCTACCAGTCGCCCAGCCCTGGTTTAAACACTCTGTAATAGGAGCTAAAAATGAGAAAGACCTGGAATTAGATTCAACCTTTAAAAGGTTCTATGTATATCTATTCCTGAATTGGTACCAGAGCAGTGCCTTCCAGGGGCATCTGTGTCTTCTACAAAGACAACAATTTTCTCTTTAGACAGCAGATCACAGCAGAACTCTCTTTGCTTGGTCTGAAGGCTGAGGAAAAAAACAGTGGCTGTCCCATATTCCATTACTTGCACATAAGAAGAACATAAGAATTGCCATGCTGGATCAGACCATGGATCCATCTAATCCAGCACTCTGTTCACACAGTGGCCAACCAGCAGTTGACCAGGGACCCACAAGCAGGACACGAGTGCAACAGTACTCTCCCACCCATGTTCCCTAGCAACTGCTGTACATAGGCTAACTATGTGCAAAGGAAAGGAAAGTGGATGGTATGGGTTTTTGTTTCGAAAAGGACAACCTACTATTTCTGCCCAGAAGGATGTAAATCAGGGGTGCGAAACTTGTTCTTTGGGCTGCATGTTCCCTGTCGCCCCCTGCAGCCCCTGACACTGCTGCTGCTCTGCTGAAATTCACAGCACTGGCAGCAAAAAAGCAATTCTTTGCCACCAAAAATTGACATCAAACCAGTATGTAACACTGCAATGGCCAAACATAGCTTTAAATTTGGCCACTGTAGCATTCCATAGTGATTTGCTTCCAATTACCAAGTAGGAAAGTTGGGATATTTGTTTGTTTATTTAATGCATTTGTATACCACCAATAGCCAAAGCTCCCTTTCTTTTTGCTGAAGAAAGTGTGGTCCTTGGTGTGCCCGAATGACCACTGGACCTCCTGACAATGCCCACCCCTGATGTAAGTCATTCTATTTTACTTCCAAACAGCCATGCTCTCTCTTTCAAACTTTACATAGGAAAATTGTAGTCAACTACTGCTGGATCACCCAGCACTAATTTCACACTGAACTACTGTTGGCCAACTGCAAACCATACAATAGAAGTACATCAATGGCTTGGTTCAGACAACATGCTAAACCATGCTGCTTCCCTTAACCATTTTGTGGTTAAGCAGCATGGTTTAGCGTATTGTCTGAACCAGGCCATTCTGTGGTTCCAGCAGTGAAGCAGTGGCCCAATGCTGCTGCAAAGTCCTCCATGCTTGAAATATGGTGAAGTAGTGTTTGAGAATTTAGCTGCTATCCAAGCCTGTAAAATGTAAGGCTTCCAGGTCATATGTAACACAGTAGCCATACACAGGCCATAAACAACAGGCATATAATAAAAAGTCCTTGGAGTGATCTGCACAGACAAGAGTACGCAGTTGGTGTGCTACAAATGATTCAAAGGCTGGGGGTGGTTGGATCCAGATTTAAACTGGATCAACTGCGCTGTGAGAAGAGGAGTTCCCTGCTTGTTCCTTCCCCTGGCAGCCTTTTCAGCCTCCTAAAAATGCTACATTCAGAGTCAAGAGATCCTGCAGAATGGGGTAAGTTGTGAGGAAATCCCCCAAAACAGGGCAGAGAGACCTTTTGTGAGTGGAGTTCTTCCTCTCATGGAATACCCTTTCCTTTCATGGAAGTCAGATGCTGCTGGATCTAATGCCATTAGTGGGGTGTAACCTTCATAAGGAAAAATGCACCAAATTAAGGCTCTGTTCAGGTAGGCGATGAGTCACACTAAAGCCATGCAAAAGATCTCTCTCCCTGTGTACCTGCTTATCTCCTGCTTGAGCATTGCCCATCTAAAATTTGCAACGGAAATGTACCACTGGTGCATTTTGTTGGTGAATCTGGAAACTATGCAGTAACTGTGATCCCTGTTCCCTTACTACTTTCCTTCTTGCCTGATTTTTTTAAAAAAATATTCACCATACATTTTGACATTAAAGAGGACATTTGAGTGTTCCACTCCCACTGTATTAATGATACTGCTTCCATGTGGTTTTAAAAGGTGTTCTTTCAAGTTTGAAATTTTCCATGTGTTAGTTTGCCAGGGATGAACAGATAAACATTTCAGTAAGCCCCCAGCTCTCTAGATTTTTCTCTACTCTTGACCTGACATTGTAGTGTTCACTCACTGATAATGAAGAACCAATTCCTTTTTGCCCACTAAAGATAGAAACAGGCCTTAGCTTCAGGCCAATACAAATACCTGACAAATGTATGAAGTTCTCCTGTGTCCCCCTATCATGACAGCTGCATTAAATGCTTATGATATGCCATGTCAAACTATCCCACTACATTATTTTCACCTACAGAACTGTAATTAGCTTGGCATTTCAAAATTGGGCCCAGTCCTGTTAATATCCAAGCAAGAAACTGCAATTCTAACAACAATAGTAATAGCACATTGCAGGTGTTATATGGAGCAGAAGCAATGTAGATTGTTTTCTTTTCTAATGAAGAAGAGCTGGGATGTCTATGATGGGGTGGGTGAGAACAATTTGTACTTTTATTTTTAACAGCCTTGAATATGCGGATGGCATTTTCTGCAATCAATTATTTCCTGAAACAGGAAATCCTATAGTTTGCGAGAGAATCGATACTAGCACCAGATACAAAAATTCAGTGGCTTATCGGGCTTTACGTAATTATACACCCCAGATGTTGAGTTATGTAAATGAATTTTGAAATAACTTATTGAATTCACATTGGTACAACTGAAAGTGAGTATCTAACTAGATTATAAGGCATAGCATAAAGAGTGTAACAGCTTCCAGCACACACAGTTGCCAATGTGTACTGTATTCACACTAGTGATCATTGTCTCTTTCCTTTGGATTTCTTTTCCATCTTGTTGTTGCAGGGTAATCCTATGATGTGCTGGGCAGGTCAAGTGTCTAGGCTGGCAGACAAGAGATCAGGACCATGGACAGAGTCCAGGAGACTGGGTGCTGTGCCAAGAAGGCCAGCTGCTTGAAGTTGTGTGGTTCAACATGGGAACTGATAGCTCATCCTCAAAGCATTGTATCTGTGGCCCAGGGTCTGCTCTCTGGGACCACTGGGCATGTGCATTGCCATGCCTGTTGCTAACTCTGTGTGGTGTATTGGTGAAGGGAGAATACTGCGGGCTGCAGGGATTCTGGAGAAGAGTTGTGAGGATGCTGGAAGGGAAGCAATCCTAAGTTTGAGATGGAAGAGGCTAGAGGGTTGGACCCGGATTTTGAGTAGACCCATTGAAGTCAGTGGGATTTACATTAGACATGACTAGCTTAGCTCTCATTGACTTCAATGGGTCGACTCTAAGTATGACTATAGATGTCCATCTCTGGGAAGGCTGGCCTTTTGAGGCCTTGCCAACTTCTGCAGAGCACCTGACTCAACTTGCTTTTCCAATCTGAGCTGCTCAGTTTCCCTGAGTTCCAGGGACTTTTTATGCATTTGGGGGGTGGGGTGTCTCAGATGTAATTTGCACAAAAAGGCATGTGTGCAAATTACACCTGCAAATTTGCATAAGTTGCTCAAATTATTGCCATAAATTGCACAAATGGTATAAATTACCCTCCCCAAATTGCACAAATTACAGAAGTTATGTCTGTAATTTGTGCAAATTATGCTATTTATGGTCATAATTTATGGAAATGTCTTTTTATGTAAAAAATAATCGTAATTATGGAAATCCCATCTGCTGGCCTGACTCACTGAGCACCAAATCAGGCTAGCTGGCAGAAGACAGAATGGGGTCTGAGGGGCTGAGCTGACATAATACCTTGTCCAGCTCCACTCCCCAACTGGATTCCTCTGACATCCCTAAGTATAACTATGTCTGGAGCCAACACCTACTCTAGAGATTATTCTGACTCTCCTTCAATGAAGGAATCTGTGCAAATGTGTGCTCTAGTGATTGATTCCCAAGATGGTCCAGGGATAAATAGGTCTCTGTAGCCTGCTCTAGTTTCTCCCCTGACGAGGAGCTCCGGAATCTCTGCCTGCATTCCAGGCCATGGCACTAATCAGGGACACTACCCAGGAGATGTGGTAGATGGTACCCATGGGACCTTGCATACCCTGGGAAAGTAGCTGGTGCAGACTCAACTGTTATACCACTGGTATATGAGTATGGACATTTTCTAACCGAATAAAAGAGCATTGATACTCACCTGTTGTGTACAGTTACTAAGCTTAAGATTTTGTTTTTGTTGTGGGGATACAACTTCTTCCAAATAATTAAATTGCAATTTGTACCAAGGAAAATGTGATATTTCTCCATTTAGGATATTTATTTCTAATCTGACTATTGCGTAGGATCTCATAAACACCTATTAGATACTGTTTGTGATATCTTTGAATACGTAACACAACTGCCCACTTCTATGTTTGCACCATTTGGGGAACTTGTATTGTATTTCTTTATTTACAGCCAACAGACCAATATAAAACAAGAAGATACACCATTATATAAAACAATACAGAGTAGGGATAAAAAAGAAGGAGTGTTACAAAATCACTAAAGATACTGTTGGTTTCTGAAAAGGGAACAGAATTTGGTTATTGGGGCCTAGCATAGTGAAAAAGGGAGGGATATATAGATAATAAAATTGCTAATTTATTTCCATATTAAAATAAATTCCTAGTTGTGATTTCTTCTGTTGTATATAGCAATTCTCCTCCCCCCTTTTGTGTGTGTATGTGTGTGGGAAACGGCAAACGTCAGTTTGGCAAACATATTCCCTCCTGCAACGTCTCACTGTTTTATTTCATTTTGCATCACTTTTTTTAAAAAACTTTCGGCAGTTGGACACACACACCAATGAACAGCATCAAGACTAGTCACTTCCCATACTCAAGGCTCCATCTGACGAGTGTTTTACTGCACGCTCATTACTGGGCACTCAGAGATTACTCACATGACGTCATCTGCCTCTCATGCATCTTCTGCCCCTTCTGGCCTTTGTTGTGCAGCAAAAAAACCCAGATAAAGTCCAGTTGCTGCTCTCTCCTATTGGACTGAATGGGGCTATTACTTCCTGTTTTCAGGAAGTGATGTCAGAGCGGCGACAGAAGAAGTTATGGGAGCTGTGCATTTGAACTAGATGTGTTTGGGGCTTTCAATCAACTCCATGTACTGTAGAAAGCTTTGGTTGTTGTATCACCTTACTGACTAAGGGCACAATCCTATTCATGCCAGGAAAAAAGTCCTAAAAGGCCCAGCATGCTAGCTGGAAGGATGCTGGGAATTGTAGGACTTTTTCTGTTTAAACTTGCATAGGATTGTGCCCTAACTTATTTTATTTTTAAGAGCATGAGCTTGCACAGGCTATAGTCCGCTTCATCTGGTGCTGAAATGGACCAAACAACTAGCACATGTATAAAGCATTAGTCTGAATTTAAAAAAAGGATCGCTTTCGTGGATTTTTCATTTCCAACAGGCAGATCCTGGCCCCTCCTCTTCCCTGTATTTCCCTTCCCTTCCCGCCCACCCCACACCCTTTTCTCCCTCTCTGACTTCTCTTAAAAGGTTGCAGTTGAGTGTGTGTGTATGGGTTGGGGAGAGATCCATGACTGGATTTCCTCCTTCACAGTTGAAGCTCCGGCTCTGGCCAGGCAGAGAAAATCTGCACCATGCTGTCCCAGATGCTGTCTGGGAGCTACAGGATCTCTCTGTAAATTGCTTTTGAATGGCTGGGGATATTGGCAACCAGATAGAATCAGCCTTGCTCTATTTTTGTCCCGTTTTCTAAGCAAATTTAAAAGCAGATTATTTGATAACCCTGCTCAGCATATGCTGTTTTTTAACCCATAGCATGCCCTATGGTGTAAGACCACTGACTTCTTGTTCAATTACACAGACAGATTTTTTTATCATTGTCAATCCAATCTATGATCCATCCAGTTTGTACAACTAAAACAATATATCTTAATATTAGGAGAAGAAATGGTTCCTTTTATCTTCTTGAATAACTATTGATTTAACTGTGGTCTTTTATTTTTCCAGGTATATTTCATCATTAGCCTCTGCCATTTTTAAAATCTGATCATCTTTCCAAAAGGATTTAGTTTTGGCAGCAATATCATTTTTAATGCTGAAATTCTAAAAAGGACGGTCCAGCAGCTTATCTTGTTAATGATGAAACCTTTTAAAAATATGGCTAATAATTATACTTACACAAACCATTCATGTCAGCATCATGTCTGGCACTTTCCATCCATAGACAGCTTCATTTCACTTCTTCCTCTTTAACCTTTTATCTATATTTTTATTTATTTATTTATTTATTACATTTTTATACCGCCCAATAGCCGAAGCTCTCTTATTCCTAGTGTCCATTTTATCTTTATTAATATTTACACCCAGTGATAGGACCATATTCTGTTATAATCTTGCCTAATTCATTTAGATATTGCTTTGAGAAGGAGATGATAAACATAATGTCATCTGGATATAGGGTAAGGTTTCCTGTATAACTCCCATTCCTGAAGCAATAGCTCCCTCAGAGCACCTGGGAAAATGGACCGTTTAGTAAGGGTACCAAACCACTACAAGACCAAAACCTTTTAAAAATATCTATCCTGCTCCCCATTCCGCTCACCTGCTTCTTTCCTCTTTTTGTAATAGCACTCTTTTGCAGGGGAAAAGGTTGAATTCTTGTGAATTCAAATCACCATCATTCCAGCACTGAAATAACACCAAAAGTAATGAATGACTCCTGTTGTTATTACCAAAACAGGGTATCACTCAATCTGACAGAATAATGTATGGGTTCTCTACAGACATTCAGTGTGCTGAAAGAACTTTGGGATTCAAAGCAATTTCACTGTGGATTATCAAAAGGCATCTATTTTTATTAGTTCAGAAAATTCTTTATTTTTTTATTGCTCAATCAACATTATAAGCTGTTTAGCCACTAGGTAGACCCATTTTCTCCCCCACAGGTTTTCCCTCATCCATCCTCAGTGAATGCTGAGGTTATGTTTGCTTACTTATTTCTATGGGGCTTTCTGTTAGGGGTCAGCTGTAGGGATCATCTAAGCTGTATACAATGGGCCTGTTCAGACATCACACTAAGCCATGGTTAGGCCACTAACCTTCTTGCAACAAGTGGTTAGTCAAGCATATTTAAACTGTGGTTATGTAGCCACCATGGTTAGGAATGGTTCACACAATACACTAAGTCATGATCCACATGACACATTAAGCCACAAAGTTTAGCACAAAATGCCTAACCATCACAGCAGCAGCAAGTAGTATATGTACATAATAGTCAATACAAGTGATGACCTGTACGTGATTGTGGAAAGGGATAAAGGTGAATGGTGGTGGGGGAGGAAGCCCTTTTCTCTCACCTCCAACTAGGGATGTACAGATTTACTTAAATCCATTCCATCTGTGTTTCATGGACTGTCAGGCATCTTTCATTCCATTGCTGGAATTAATTTAAAAAAAGTGTAGGGAAGCAAAGAACTGTACTTCCACCTGCGCAAATGCACAATTGCAGCAATGTGCATTGTTGCCAATGTGCACTTGTGGTGATGCACATTAGCGCAATTGTGAATTTGCACAGATCCCACCCACCCCCAAAGTAAAACTATGGTCAGCAGAATCCATGCGACTCAGAAAAAGCCAATCTGCTGAGGAAGCTTTTTCTATGAATCTGAACTCATTTGAATCCATTGAGGATTTCTCTGACTTCCCCATGTCCAACCTACTCCCACTATCTCTTAATTGCCATCACCCCCCTCCCATCCTTATGCATGCAGAGGAGGGTTGTGAACTGGTAGGCTGGGACTAGTCCCACTTCCATCTTCTTATAATTTGCTTGTCCCATAATTCACTTGCTCTTCTGCTCATGGTGGGCAATTGAATGAATGAAGATGATCACAGTACCAGCTGATAGCACAAACACATCAGGTATAACCCACAATCCCAAGGTAGGATCCCCATGTATCAGTACCCAATGATTAACCCCCAGTAATCCAGGCTGCAGTGTGCCACAGGCCACATAAGAGTGTGGTATATCAAAGGATCTGTAGAGCAGATGTGTCCAGAAGCCTCGAGCAAGATTACCATATAGGAAACTGTTTTGTCCTGACTCAAACTGTTAGTCCATCTAGGTGACTATGAACTGCATTGACTGGGAACATCTCTGCAGGGTGTCACCCAGGAGATTTTCCCAGCCCTACTGGGAGATGACTGGGATTGAACCTGGGACTTTCTGCATGCAAAGCAGGTGCTCTACAGCCCTGGCCTCAGAAAATATGTTGGAGGAAGAGGTGTATCAGTCCCACAAAACAAGTTGAAACACAATGGTCTCGGCTGCCTTTCATTGATTACTAACTTGGTTCAGGAAATCACTGAGGCTATAGAACACTTCAGTAATACATTTGCTAAGAGAGGAGGAGTACAATAGAATGAAATCTAATTATGTTTGATTAAAAAAAAGATACTTTTTGTTTCCCCCCTATGACTGAAAGCCAACGTTTCTTCTGCATCTCTCTGCCAGCCTGTTGTACAGTCTAAGGGAACATATTGGAAATCAAAGACAATGACTTGGAATCTTACACATGCTGGGGAATAACAAAACTGGCAGATCTATAGTTCTTTGGGAAACAAACAATGCAAAGCCATGGTCTACATTTTGCAGTGGACTGAAGTTAATTGACAGCCATGTTCCATGGCCTGTGATGTTTTGTAACAAGGGACAGCCTCTTAAAAGAAGGGGCCTTGCAGACTTAAAAGAAAGCAGGAAGACAAAGCAGATGGTGAGATTCTCTAAAACATCTCAGCTGTTAGCAATGGGCGGTAGGCAGCTGAGCACATGGGAAGCTCAAGTGAGAGTTCCGGTTTAGGATAGATTTGGATGAAGGACTGAGACAGATCCATAAGGCTGTCAGTTCAGATGCTCAATTATTGGCCAGGATTTGAGCCCAGAAGTCTGACTGAAGAGGTAACAGTCTTGAGTGAGTGTAAGAGTCCTTTGCCAAAAAAATCTTTTGTTTTTTAAACAACCATTCTTTTTAAGTTGATAGAAAAGATGACGTTGTTGTTGTTGTTGTTGTTGTTGTTGTTTAAATACAAAAATCTCAGTGAAATTCTAGTGGGCAGGATGCAATAGCTGTTATGAGGTGGCCAAGCAGTGCGTGTGAGTGTCCTGTTTTCAGTGTCCTCTGCACTGATCTGCAGCCTCTTCAGCTTCCCGCACATCAATTAAAGCTGAGCTTCTTCATATCAGGAAGTGTGGGCAGCCAGGGAGGTTGCTGAGTTCTGGAGAGAAGTGTAATAAAGTGTGGGGGCAGAGAGACAGTATCCTCAGCCATCTCACAATGCTAAGATAAGTTCAAAAACACCACCCAAAGAAATTCAAAAGAAATTCCAAAATTTCCTAAGAACATGGCAGAAAAACCAGGGATGTATGTGAAATTCATTTCAGCTTATTTTTGATCAGGATTTACCCAATTCTCAGTTTCCAGATTGAACATGGAGTCCAACACAAGTTGTGGGTGAATCTATGATTTGAAGACCAAAATGTGCACAAACTCACTTTAATGATCTATGAGAGCAGAATGCATACATTTTAAAGATGTTAGTGGGTCTTGAAGATGGGCAATATATATATATCAGATTTGCCACAGCCAATAAATGTTTTAGGGTAGATTTTATTGAAGAGGCCTGTCCTCATTACATTTACTGTCAGTCTGTTTAAACTGTAACACAAAAGGGATTAACTCTCCATCAACAATAACAGAACAGTCTCTGGTATTCAAGGAATGGATGTTGGGCAGCAAGAAAAGAGAGGGGGACCTGACAGGCAGAAATGTCGACAAAGTCACAGCAAGTCCAGGCTCCAGTTGTAGCCCAAGCAAAGACCCAGGCCTGAACTAGAAGCCAGGCCAAAAGGAACCAAGAGCTGCCTCCGGGTGATGCCATGAGGGGGTCTGAGAGGACAATAGTGCCATTTCTTCCTCCCCTCAGCAGCCTTGAGTAGCAAAAGGAGAGTCACTGCACAGGCCAGTCACGTTCCAGTTGGAGTCCCAAGTGAGCCCCATCACCTCTTTTCCTTTCAGTTTCCAGCTGTGGAGGCTGCTGCTTCCAGGCATAATTCTAAAGGTGCTGAACCTTATTATCAAAATGAGTTCAGCACCTTGGATAACACCTGTAGCAGTCCGGCCAGTTCCAATTGAAACCCAGAGTGGAATCCCAACTCCACTGAAATCGGAGCCACCAGCCTCCACTGGCTTCTAGAGAACCTGTTTCCATTTCAGTAGCTGTTACAGGTGTGCAAGAGAGGCTCTGCTTCGCTCCAAAATTCAGATTGCAGCTCTGCTGACTGTATTCTCTGCTCCGATTTCAGAGCGGCTCCCTTTGCTCCACTTCATCAGATTATCCGACGGAGCTCCAGTCCGTTTTCGGATAGCCGCTCCATTGTAGTCTATTATTATTATTATTATTATTATTATTATTATTATTATTATTATTATTTATTTATTTATTTATATAGCACCATCAATGTACATGGTGCTGTACAGAGTAAAACAGTAAATAGCAAGACCCTGCCGCATAGGCTTACAATCTAATAAAATCATAGTAAAACAATAAGGAGGGGAAGAGAATGCAAACAGGTACAGGGTAGGGTAAGCAGGCACAGGGTAGGGAAAAACTAACAGTAGAAAGTAACAGTCTATGGCAATTAACAAAAATGCTTACATTTTTAAAGATAAAGAGATGAAACCTGGCACCATGATAGAGATCTGCTGCTGACCAGCAGATGATAGAGATCTGCTGGTCAGGGAATGCAGCAGATCTCTTTTTTATATAAACTGAAGGTGCACAACTTTGCATCAGCAAAGTAAAGGTTAAAAGCTCTCTCCATAAATGTGCAGAGGTGAATTAACGTAGAATCAGGGGTGGGGTGGGGTTGAGGGGGAGAAATCCTAAAAATCAAGGGTTGATCTGATTCAAACTTGCCATGTCTAAAGCCCTACTTAAGAGCTATCATCCTGCCAAGTTTCATCTCATTAGCTTTAAAAATGACAGAGATGTAAGCATTTTTGTTAATTGCCATAGACTACAATAGAGCAGTTATCTGAAAACGGAACGGAGCTCCGAACGACATTCTCTCCACACCACGGGTATCCGATGGATTTAAAAACATCCCTTAACCACACTGAAAGTTCGGAGCTCCGTCAGACCCTGGGATTTTCGGTGCAGAGCACACACCCTTAGTAGCTATGGAACTAATTCCCACCAGGCTAAGCAGAATGATAGGATCAGCAGCCAAAACAGATCTCCTGTGATTATTCAGGAAGCAGCTCTCCTTACTTTCAGAAGACCTCCACAAAATCACTACTTAAAACTCAGCCAGGAGATTTGTTTGTGTCTCTACTTCTTTTTTAAGGATTGCATTTTATACAGAACATTAAGTTATGCTTAATAGTGAAATTCAACTGAGACCTGCAACAAAATGTTGCAGCACGGAGTGCTTCTGTCCAGGATTCCAACCAAACAGCTGTGGCCTTTTCCAGGATACTCCATTGCATTCCCATGTCCCTCCATTCTTCTGTTCTCCCCCCACCCAACAGTCAGACAGCATTCCATGCCCACCAAACATGCTCAGTCCTCACTGAGCTTTCAAATACCACCCACTTTAGAGTTTTTTTTTTAATTTAAAGATGTTTTTACATCTTCAAATTTTGGGTCTTGCCCCAAGTCTGCTGATAGCTCCCTCTTGTGTGTGGATGGTGCACACTAAGAGAATGAGTTCTCGCATAATGTCTGAAGGGGCGAGGCCATAGCTCAGTGGCTGAGCTCCTGCCTTTGCATGAAGAAGGTCCCAGTTTCAGTCCTTGGCATCTCCAGGTAGGGCTGGAAAAACCCTTGCTTGTAACCCTGGAGAGCTATTGCTCCCAGTCAGTGAGCTTTTCTACACAAGCTATGAATCCGCTGGACCTACTTTCAGTTTTGTCACAGAATTGATATCCGAGCACTACACGAAAAGTGTTTGCTTTCCTGCATTTCCACTACACAACCTCTAGGTGGCACTGTGCTATAGTAAAATAGTGCAAACACCCAAGTGAAAAAACATTTTTTTTTCAATTCCCCAAATAATACTGCATTTTCCCTGCTCTAAAAAACCTTGCCAAAATTTCTCTTCAGACACAGAATCAAAACTGGAGGGTCACACCATCAGCTAAACAACCCATGAACAAACATAAGTGGGGAAATGACAAGCACACAATAATGCCTCATTTAGAAAACTTTAGTGTCAACAGTACTGGGTTAGATGGATCAAGGATCTGACTCAGTATAAGGTAGATTCCTCTATAGGATGTTACAGGTATACACAATATATGTTTTTTATTTCTAATGTTTTGACCTATGCCAATGGACCCAAGGCAATAAACCTGCCTTGGATGAAGGTTTATACATACATGGCACTATATCTTCTAACCATCCTGATGCTTTAGGATTATCTTCAAAGTATTTTTCAAAACCTCAAACCTCAATCAAATATTAAAGCTTATATAAAAGTATCAGTGTGAGGTATTTACTTGTGGCTATAAATAATAGTTAAAAACAACTTGTAGAAGTCTTAGGCTTTAAAAAAAATTGTAATCTCCGATCATTTATCAAATGTCTCCTCGTGTATTGACTCTTCCTGAACCTCTTATAAATCAAACCACAATAGATGACCACAAACATATTGGAAAACCTCAACCTGAGTATTTGAAAAAGGTGACTTGCTGGCTAACAAATAATTACTGAAGAAGCCTGCCCACTCTTTCCCTGTGGAAATGCTCACAAAGGCTCATAATCTTTCCCCCACTTGCCTGCATTGCACTCAGCAGCAGGGGACTAAAAGTAGGTAAACATATTTTAGACTGGGCAGTCTGGACATCTTTCCCCAAGGAATCTGGCTGGAGCCCAGCTGTGGAGGCTTTTAGAAAACGCTGCAAGATATTCCTGGATTGAAAGTCTTTTTAATGAGCTCGCTCTGTCTGTCTGTCTGCCTGTCTGGCTAAAACCTGCCTGGGCTGTGCAGCTAGAAGCAAGTTCCACTCTCAGTAGTTGAGGGGAGGTCAATGTGACTTCAGTCTGGGGTTAGCCTTCACCCCAAAGGGGCACTCCTTCGTTTTCTGCCATATAACTGAATAGGTTCCATTTGTACCTAAAGGGGAAAGTGTTGAACCAGGGAGCGCAGAGCCAGAGGGGTGTTGGCAGGAGGAAGAGCCAGTGGGTTGATGGGAAAGGAAGAGCCAGACCAGAGGGTTGCTGGGAAGAAAAAACGAGAGTCAAGGGAATAGGAGAGTGAGAATGAAAGAGTAACCATAGTAAATAATGCTCCAAAGGGCTGGAGCTCTGCCTTCATTAGGGGAAAGGCCATTGCAGAGTGGTAGAGTCCTTGCTTTGAAGCATACGGCCTCATGATTGATCACTGGCTTCTGGAGTTAAATTGATCAGGAAACAGATGAGGAAGACTTTCTCCACCTGAGACCCTGGATTAATACTGAGCTAGATGGACAAATAGACTGGGCTGGTTTAAGGCAGCTTCCCATGTTCCATGCCATCATCCCTCCTGCTGATGCTATTTCATGGTTGTTTTACACTAGTAGTTGTAGCCGACACATACATCTACAGTTTAGCTGCATCAAGCTTTGCTTCGGACTTTCCTTCCTTCCCTCCCTCCCACCCAATCATTGCATTCAAAATATACTGTAATATAAAAGAATAAAAATACAGATAAATTAACACCCACCCCACCCCCAAGATCAACATTACAGTTCTAATCCTAGACTAGTGGAACATGGTGAAATATTGAATTTCCCCTATGAAACTCCCATGTTCACCATGGAAGGCTGGCCTTCTGGATGGGGATCCTGTGCTATAACAATCCACCCACCTTCACTGTAGGAGCTCCATCAGATGAGTGTTTTATTGCACACTCATTACTGGGCACTCATGGATTTTTGCAGGTCCCTCTCATGACATTGTCTACTTCCTGTGTGCCTCCCACTCCTTCTAGCCTTCTTTATGCCACCAAAAAAAAAAAAAAAAAAACCACCCCACACACCCCAGCAAATCCAACTTATTTTTAAAAACAGAAGATGCTGCTATCTCCTACTGTGTGCAGGAGAAGCAGCAGGATCAAAATGGGCCACTGAATGCAGGTTGTTTACTTTCTCTTTCAAAAGAGGAAGTAATGAGGGACAAACACTTGGGCGGAGAAGTGAAGGTAAGCACTCATGATTTTCTCCTGTGTGATGACGCTCTAGGATTCTTAAGTTCCTTAGCAGCACTTCTGATCTCTGCAGAGAACCCCCCCCCCCCCCGGCAATGCCTTTACAAACTCTAAGGGAGCAATCCTAGGCATGTTTAGATGGAGAAAAGTCCTACAATTCCCAGCATCCCCCAGCCAACACTGGGCCTAGTTTGTACCACTGCCCAAAGGCACAAGGCCCATGAAGGATGCTGTTCTATCTTCTCATGCTGGCTACTGCAGGGGTGTGGGTCTTGGCCAGTGCCCAACAGCAATGTCTACCCTGACACTGGCCCTGGGGCCCTGGGAAGCAATGAAACACCATCAAGCTGGGATTGATTTGATTTGATTTGATTTATTACATTTATATACTGCCCCATAGCCGAAGCTCCCTGAGCAGTTTTCAAAAGTTAAAAACAGTGAGCATTAAAAAGTTGTTGACGCACCTCTTGTAACAAATGAAGACAGCTTTTTGCAAACATTTGTTTATTGCAAAAGGGGGGGGGAATCTGTGTTGGTTGTCATTATGGTTTCATTTAAACCACATTTGTAGCATTAGGGCCCGGTTGTTTATTCAGCAACATCTGATGATATGATTGCTTAGATGAAAGGTAGGCGGAGGGAGCAAGAGCGCCGCACAGAGAGAAAGGAGGCGGAACGGCATTTATTTTCCCGATGCCTCTTGGACAGAAACTCATTAAGGTTTAACTCGCATCCCTTGAAGCAACCCTAAAGCGTAAACATAATGTAATATATACACGACAGCGGAAGATCTTGCGAAGAAAATAGCCTGGACGTGCTCCAAGGAAGGTTCCGCACCGGCTCAGCCGTAGGGGATTGTTTACCTTCAGCTATGTTGCCGCTCCACCAGTATTGTGTGTGCCGGTGTCCTTGGGCCAGCATTTCAGTCGGCATCAATCACCAGTATGGATTTAAATAGAGCTGCATCAGTTTAGCCAACTAACTATCAAGCTCAAAACAGGCTGTGAATGGGAGCTTCTTCCTGCCAAGAAATCATGTGGGTGGATGCAGGGGTGGAAGATAAGGGTAAGGAATCCCTTATCTTCCACTCAACCACCTTCATTGGTCGTGTGTCCACTTTGGCTGCTTTTAGGAAGCAGTCAGAACCATATCAGGTTGTTTGGTTTCTTCCCAGGTGTGGCTTCAGCAATTGCACCACTGCTTGCTGGTGAACGCCTCCTCGTTTGGGTGCAGCCCAGGACTGGTCCAAAGATTTCCTTTCGTAGTTTTCTTAGACTGCCTCCATGCTGTCACTGATGCATGGCTGGACTTCTGCTCTCAGTTTCCTGACCTGCTATCCTGTCCATCATGCTCCATGCTCCAAGAAGGGCTGTGGTTCATTGGTAGAGCACCTGCTTTGCATGCAGAAGGTCTCAAGTTCAACCCCCCACTTGTCCAAGTAGGGCAGGAAAAACTCCTGGCTGAAAACCCAGGATGCTGCTGCCAGTCAGTACTGGGCTAGATGGACCCATGGTCTGACTTAGTGATAAGGCAGCTTCCCATGTTCCTATGTTCATACAGGGTCTTTCTATGGCCCACTTCTGTTTTGACCCCAAGCAGTGCCATTCTCAGATACTCTTCACTGGAAGGACTTCCAATGGGAAGTGAGGCCAGGGTGCTGAAGGTCATTTACACCATCCTGTTTGCCACCTTCATTCATCTTAGAGGTATCTTCTCCAATATGCCATCCCCATGCTCTGTTTCATGGCCCTAATTGCCTCATTTGACTGTATGTCAAATGCATTTCGGAATGTACTTTTAGCCAAGCATTCCTTTTGTGAGGGATTTATTTGAGATGGTTTTGTATTCAGGACTAAATGCCTCATTAAAAACCCTCTCCTGCAAGCCACAGCTTTAATTAGCTATTGGCTGGATAAGAGTAATAAATAGCCACTCGGAATTGCGTCTAGATAAGGTTTGTACAGCCCTGTGCAGACTTGTCTCCTGAAGTTCCCATGGGTGGAAAGTAGCCAAGAGCTATCAATTCCAGACTCAGCCATTCAGCTGGGATCTTTTCTCTTGCTTATTAAATCAATGAACAAAAGGTGTGAACTAGGGTTAGCCACTTCGCGAAAACTGGCTCTAAAATACAGTATCCATGGAATGAATATGGGCATTATGGTTTCGTAGGCAGCATTGTTACATTGTTACTTCCCTAACATTTAGCCATTTCTTTATTTTCCTATTTATTTCTCCCCCAGGCACCATTTGTCACCATTCAAATCAATTGCTGAACTAGAGACTCATACAGGTGCATGCGGTGTGTGTGTGCGCGCACACACACACACACACTACTGTTTTACTCTCTACAGCACCATGTACATTGATGGTGCTATATAAATAAATAAATAAATAATAATAATAATAATAATAATAATAATAATAATAATAATCAATCAATCAATCTCTCAGCTGGCAGAAGCATGCGTACATCTTTTCAAAATGTAGCAGTCTTTTACTTTTTTAATTACTGGTAAAGATTAAAGAAAACAACAGGTAACTTTAAGCTGACTTTGCATTATGCAAATAGAAATTGGAGCACTTATGAATACATTATGCCTAAGTTTGGTTTTTTGGGGTTAAAGGAGATAAGTGGAAAGATCTAGAAGCTTCAGCTAAAGGATTGGCTACATTTAGACACTTAGGCCGTTTCTACACCTGCCTTCCACCTCCGCCCGGATCACCCCGGGATCATCCCTGTGCATTGAAATGACTCCCAGGGGATCCTGGGAGCAGGAAGGGACAATCCCTCCATTTGCCTGGGATAATTCCTTGGGTGTAAAAAGGGCCTTACATCCACAATTTAAGAGCTCCATCACACCTACTTTTCCCCCCAGGTTTGAGTCTGCGTTTTCGCCCTCCATTTCCTTAGCGAGTCTAGCGCTGGAGACTTTCACATCTATACATCATGTTTCTTTTAACCTGGAGTACTACTATGCCGGCAAAATCTCCCACCCTGCCCCCTACGTTCTACTTTCCCCTGTAGATATGCAAAAATACAATAGTACAATTATTATTATTATTATTATTATTTATTTATATAGCACCATCAATGTACATGGTGCTGTACAGAGTAAAACAGTAAATAGCAAGACCCTGCCGCATAGGCTTACAACACACTTTGCTTTCCCCTAAGATCATATTAGGAACATAAGAAGCACCATGCTGGATCAGACCAAAGGGTCCATCTAGTCCAGCAATATAAGTGAAGAGGAAGTATTACAATTAGTTTTTGGAGAAGTTTGTGGTCGATGTTGGCATGGCAAATGGAAGCTGACAGTGCTCTGGTCAAGAAACTTAACATGCTTACTCAGAAATAAGAACCATAGAGTTGAATGGGACCAAGTTCTGGGCACGGGTGGTGGCGGCCTTGCTCACTTTCTCTGCGAGATGTTTGGGTGCCCTCTCTCCTTCCTAAATTAGAGCAACTCCCCTGTGAGGCAGAGGTGAGATTCAAACTAGGAGCTTCCTAATTCATAGCTCAGTCTCTTAACCATCATGCTACACTAGCTCTACCCATTTGTGTGACTATCGGGTATGAACTGGGGGATGGGGGAAGAGCACAAGAGAAGCAGTCTCCTGAGGGCAGAGGTTTTGCCAGTGTGGAGTATTAAGGTTCCATCCTTAAAAGCAGACTAAGATTTTTAAAAAGCATACTTCTTTCATATGGCGCTAAATCTGCTCCTAGAATGTCATATCCATGGAGTTCTCTCAGAGAGAGAGAGAGAGAGAGAGAGAGAGAGAGAGAGAGAGAGAGAGAGAGAGAGAGAGAGAGCAATCCTATGGTCCCTGGGCGAGTGTCCCAGAAATGATAGGATGGTTTGGAGTCCCTCGTCCCAGATCGGAGACAGCTCTCTGACCTCAGAAGATGGGTTTAGATTTCCAACCCTCATCCTCTGCCAGCTCACAACCTGCACAGAAAGAACTGTGCCAGCTGCCTTACGAGGTCGGGAAAGTGCCTTCGGAGATGGAAAGGCGGTGTTCTGGTGGGCAGGGAGAGGAGGAGACTGGAGAGGCCAGGACATGAGTTGTGCCAATCTTTTTCCAGCCTCCTTCCCTCTCCCTCCAAAGCCGTCTTGCTAGATAGGCTATAAGGCCTATCTGGCCAAATCTGCAGGGCAGGAGGAAGGGGAGGTGAAGATGGCTACCACCGCTCCTCCTGCCTTGGATTGGATGATCGGGCGCCTTTGATTTTGGGGCTTCCGATCACCAAGGACACTATCAATGGGATTGTGTCCTCATCGGCTGTTATCTAAAACTGCAAGAATTGAAAACAACAACAGGGAAAAAATTTCTCTCAGGTTGGGACCTTCCCTGGGTCATTTGATTGGCTACCGGTGGACACAGAATGCTAGACTAAATGGACCTTCATTTAGCATTACAAGCACTAAAAGTAAAGTGGAACCGCAGGAAGTTTCTGTGCTGGTGCACTTTAGGGATGGCAGGGAGACCCATCAAGGGCGGGAGGGGAATCTACACTACTGCTTTAAAGCGCTTTATAACAGTTTGGACAACTGTATATGGAGCCTGTCCTGAGCCCCAACAGTTGTCAAAACTGTTATAAAGCGCTTTAAAGCGCAGTACTGTAGATCCTGCCCAAGGAGGATGGGTCCCCAGATACAGCACTCCCCCAGCCAAGATCAGCCGGGCATTTAAGCAAGTTGACTGCAGCATGCTGCGATGCTGCATGGATTTCTTCCCTGATGTGAGATCAAGTACCTGCCCAGCAATGCAGATAAAATGATGCAATGTGAAAAAGGGAAGGTGAAGAATGGATTAAATGCTGCAAATCAGTATTTGAGCAAACATATGCTTTCCTCACTTTCCGCATGTAGTAAACCCTGTCATTTTGTAAATCCTGTTTGCATAATACCCATCCTTTCTGAGTTACATATCATAAGCTACAACTACCGAAAAATCCAACACGCTGTATATGATTAGGGTAATAGAAGGAATTTGTGTTTGCAGAAGTTGTAAATCTTTCCATTCATTTTGACTCCGAAATTGAATGTAAGAAAATTAGAAGAGCCGTACTGGATCACACCAAAGCCGTATCTAGTCCTGTTTGCCACAGGGGTCAGCCAGATGCCCCATTGGGAAGCAGGACATGAACACCCTCCCACTTTTGTACCCCAGCCCCTGAAATGCAGAGGCCTCTGACACAGGAGGTATCATACAACCATCGGGAGTACCACTGAGAGCCACATGCTCCATGGATTTGCCTAATCCTCTTTTAAAGTCCAAGTTGGTGGTAATCCTTACATCTTGTGGTTGTAAATTCCATAGTTGAACTATGTACTGTACTTCCTTTTTGTCTGTCATGAATCTCCCACCCTTCAGGTTCATGGGATGACCCTAGGTTTTAGTATTATGAGAAAGGGAAAAAATGTCTCCCTCTCCACGTTCTCTACACCACGCATAATGTTGTACACCTCTATTGTGTCCCCTCCCTTAGATGCCTTTTCCCCCAAACTAAAAAGCCACAAATGTTGTAACCTTCCCTCCCTGAGGAATTGTTCCAGCTCCCTGATCATTTTGGTCAGTGAAGTTGCTAGCTTTGAGGGGGGGCACCAAAGTTGCTTGTTCCTGCTACTGCTCACTGCCCTCCACCTGCTCCCCCACTGTCTGCTAGCCAGCCCTCCTGCCAGCCCTTTTTTAACTTGACTGTGGTGGCGGCTCATTTTCCTTCCAACCCAGCCCCACTGTTAAAAGGAAGTGCTGTAGCTGCAAACCTGTAATGTGCCATTTTATTCCCTCTTATGTTGTAAGAGCAATCTGATCCAATCAGACGCTTCCTTTGGGGCGACATGGCCAATGAGGGCATGGGAGTGGCAAAGGGGCAGTGTTTACATCACTCCTCTGTCCTCATTGGCCAAGCCCCCTTTTATATGGTTGCCCAAACTCATGACTGCTTGTCATAAGGGGTGCAGAAAGAAGACCTTCATAGCTAGATGGGGCGAAATCCCAGGGCAATCCCCAGGATTGTCCCTGTGCATCCACATGATGCACAGGGGATTCCAGGATCAGGGAAGGATGATCCTTCCGTTGCCCCGGGATCTCGACCTACACTTTAGGCCCACTTTTTCCGCAGTCTCGAGCTGAGCCCGAGATCGTGGAACGTGTGTCCAGGCGTCGTGGTTTGTCCTGGTACCTTGCAGTTACTCGCGAGGTGCCAGGACCCGCACATGGGCCACAGAGCTCCTCAGGAGCACTGCGCCCATTGGGGTGGGGGTGGGGGAAGCGGGGGAAATATATATTATTTTTTAAAACACTTACCTTTTGCACATGAACGCTTGTGTGCACCTTCTTCTTTAAGAAAAAAACAAAATGGCGTGTGCAACGCCTCTCCCTCTGAGGTCGTCACATGCCGTGTGTGAACAGAGGGGGAGATCTCACAAAAATATTGTGAGATCTTCACCCCTCAATCCCGCTAGAGTGATAGGTCTAGCTAAGGCCTGAACGTGCTCCAGCACTCCTGACCGTCTCTGTTAAAATGTTTGAAAAAATGAAAGCAAATGGGACCTGTTCATTCCCTTCCTGGTAACTGGTAAATGGGGTGGAGAGGGGAAGTAACCAGGGCAGCATCAGGGGTGGGGAAAGAGAGGGTGGCATGGGCCTTGTAGTACATCTTATCCAGGTCAGCTTTCTCAAAACTGGCAGTGCCGCTAATTCCATATTAGATTTTATGTGGAAGTTTTCGAGTTGGGATTTCACCAGATCTGTACCTTAAAAAGCAATTAATTATGTATTAGAAACTGTCAGGGTGCTTACTCAGCCACAAGTTTTAAGAAACTCATTTCAGCATCATGTGAATAGTTTAGAGTTAAATTGAGCTGAAGCAGAGGAATGATCACATCCTTATAACACAAGAAGTCATCATTCATCAACATGCATGCAGCTCCAAAGAAAATTGAACAACCCTTTTAGCTTTGCCTTATGTGTTTGTAATACTCAAATATTATCAGGGTTGATTCACCCATTATTATTTTTTTGGGGGAGGAATGTACACTAAAGGTCTTTAAAGTGTATCTCTAAATATGCAACATGTGAATAAGAAATATGTATTTGGAAATATGGATGTTTTATAGACTTACTCATCAGAAGGGTGGAGGCTAGCTACAAACCTGAGTTTACTCCCACATAATGTATGGGAACACCTTAATCATGTTCCTTCCACAAGGGTCCTCTCTTCCAGATGGCCTCCCTTAGCGTCAAGAGCCACCACAATACATCATGAAAAATAAGGTCACGCCATGTAACAGAGGCAATGGATTTGTTTCTATAACTTGTTCTATTCCCTCCCCCCTTTCTCCATAAATAGCACTTAGCAGGTTTCTACTTTCATCTCAGAGCTACTATTCTTAGTGAACAATCATTTTCTGCATGAATAAGAAATTCCAGGATGATTTCAACTCTCTTCTACCTTACAGCCTGTGACCTCTATGTAGGGATGACTGAGAAATTCATTTTGGCTCACAAAACATGCGAACATGATCCCATACAAGGTCCTGAATGAGAGCATGAGCACATGCCCACCGAAAATATCTGGAAACTGTTAAACACGTGCTCAACATTCATCTTGCTCCCAATTCCCAGTTTGATTTGGGCTCATTTCCTGTTTGTGCACATTTCCTCAGTAGACTGAATCAGCCCCGCTCAGAGGAAATATGCATAAATTTGGGGAGATTTGCACAAATCTCCCATTTGATTGCTGCTCAATTTGTGCAAGCTTCCCATTTGAGGAGAGCAAGCAGCGATTGCAAATGGGAATGGGAATTGGGCATGAGGCAAGACGATGTTAGGAGAATCCTGTCGAGCATCATTCATTTGCCCATCCCTACTGCTTTGTCACAGAAGGGGCCATGGTTCAGTGGTTCAGTGGGAGAGGACATGCTTTCCACATGTAGAAAGCTCCACCTCCAATCCCTGGCATCTCCAGTTAAACAGATCCAAGAGTACAGAGATGGGGAATCTCAGGCCCATGGAGTACCCCATTCCTCCTATGGAATCAACACCTTTCCAAGGCCCTGTCCCTTTTCCTTGCTCAGCACTAGAGAAAGGCAGCCCTTCCCTAACATGAGGTATGAAGAAGCACTCCATGCAGAAAGAAGCATGGTGCAATCACTCCGCCACTCTCTGCAAGGAGTAAGTATTCCAACCACATCAGGACGGCAGGGCCCACCCCATGACATCATCCAGCCTCCAGCAGATGTCCCGGAAGGCAATCCAGTCTCTGGCTTAAAAGACCTCATCTGCCTGAAAACTCTGGAGAGTCACTGCCCATCTGAATAGACTACACTAGGCTAGATCAACAAAGCCTGGCCTAAAATAAGGTGGTTTTCAGTACAATTTGTGCACACTGGTTAGAAAAGTGCTTTGATACCAGGATGGTTTTTCAAGGCCAGGTGATACTGTAAAAAAAACAAAAGAAAAAGAAAAACAGAAAAAAGAATGGACAGTTCAAAACAAATGCCACCTTTTTCTTCTGTTATTTCAAAACCTGAAAGCACTGTGGAAGTGTATTTGCTTTGATGGAAAGTGGAAACCTGTTTATTTATAACATTTATTTATTTTATAATAAATAAATTGGGGATAGTCTTAGATCCATCTCTGTCGCTGAAGGCTCAAGTGGCCACGGCAGCTCAGAGTGCTTTTTACCAGCTTCAGCTGGTTCACCAACTACGGCCTCTCCTGGACAGGGATAGCTTGGCCACGGTGGTACAGCCATTGGTAACCTCAAGATTGGATTACTGCAATGTGCTCTATGTGGGGCTGCCCTTAAAGCTGCTCCGGAAGCTGGAGTTAGTGCAGGACGCTGCAGCTCAGCTGTTGTCAGGAGCTGCCCCTTTCCAGCATGTAACTCCTCTGCTGAGGGAACTGCACTGGCTGCCTGTTTGCTACCGGGCCAGGTTTAAGGTTCTTGTACTTGTGTGCAAGCCCTAAAGAACTTGGGACCAGGATACCTGAGACAGCGCCTTCTCCCCTACCAACCTGCCCGGTCACTGAGGTCATCCAAGGGTCTGCTCCTGGTGCTTCCACATAGACCCATCCTCTGATTGGACTCCACCAGGGGAAGAGCCTTCAGTGTGGTAGCCCCCCTCTTATGGAATTCCCTGCCTCTGGAGGTCAGGCAGGCGCCAACTTTGTATTCCGTTTGGTGCCTCCTGAAAACGTCATTGTTCCAGGAAGCCTTTCCTTAATGACAAGCCACGGTTTACTGTACATTTTGCATCTTTTAAAATCTATTTTAAAGTGTTTTATTCTGTTTTTATTTTATTTTATCTTGAACGCTGCTCCAAAATTTTCAGTGGGGAGTGGTATATAAATATTGTAAATAAATAAATAAATAAATAAATAAATAAATAAATAAATAATACAATTTATTTATTTTATTAATGACATAACAAAAAATTGTTTTGCTGAACAGAATAACACTCTAGGATGCCATCCTATGCATGTTTAGACAGAAGAAACGTCTAACAACTGGGGAACGCTGGGAGTCGTATGACTTTTCCCCCCCTGTGTAAACATGCATAGGATCACACCCTTAGATACAAAAGAGAACATAGCACCATAAAATCAAAAGCAACGGAAAATAAAACAAGAAAAAAAAATCACAGCAACTCCAAAATTTTAAAAAAATGGAGATTTAAAACCTGTTCTGATTCAGCATATACACACTGAAACATTTCAACTTCTCATGCTGATTCAACATGACAATGGAATTTCAAACCACACCAGTCTCTCTCAAAGAATGAAATGGCTGCTTTCCCAATAGGCCGATCACATCATGAAAGACTTCCATTTTAGACATTGTGTGCGGTGCTCACGCTTCTCAAAACTGCTCTGGGCTTTCAAAACTAAGGAGGTTATTTCAAAAGACCAAAAAAAAAAAAAAAAAAAGCAAATGAACGAAAGCATGACATTAATTTTGTTATAGAGTATGATTTTTAAAAAATAATAATCAAAAGAATTACAATCAAATCCAATGCTGTGAACTCATGACATTTTGTATTCAGTTCTGGTTCAGGCTCATTTAGCTTTTTTAAGGTTTTGTAGGTCAGTTATTTGAACTGGTTTAGATACATTTTATATTAATTAATTAAATGATTTTGTAACACAGCAAGCTGTAAGCTCCATCCGACGAGTGTTTTATTGCACGCTTGTTACTGGGCACTCACAGAGTTTGCTCAGGTCCCTCACATGACGTCGTCTGCCACCCGCACACCTTCCGTCCCTTCTGGCCTTCCTTCAACAACAAAAAAAACCCTAGCTAAGTCCGATGTATTTTTAAACTCGGAATTGCTGCTCTCTCCTGCTGTGTGCGGGAGAAGCAGCGCCATTAGAGCAGTGGACTCAATGGGCCTTGTGCTCGTTGTGTACTTCCTCTTTTGAAAGAGGAAGTGACTGAGGAACAAAAACACGGGCAAGGAAGCAAAGGTAGGGAGCGTGTTAACCCCCGGTGTGATGGAACTCGGTATCCGTGCTCTGTATTGCACCTATATCAACTCTTGGATATTTTTAGTGTACATGGCACAAGCATACATGGTACAATCAAATGTGCATTAAAGAACTTACTCATCAGCCTCGACATACTGTAAGTAATTGAAAAAAGGGAAGGTTTCATTCACTCAATCTGGATGATGCTTCAGCCATTGCTATGTTAGTCCCTCCGGGTTCCTTCTCATCATACAGGTTTTGATACAAATGAGAGTTCTCATGTGGATCAATTCCCAGATATCTTTCCAAAGCAGTTGTGTTGGACTGCAACTCCTATCGTTCCCAACCAGCATGGCCAATGCTGATGGGAATTGCAATCCAACACATCTGGAGGGCACCTCATTGGTGAAGAGTGATCCATAGTGATGGTGGCTCTGCAAAGATTTCACCATATTGTGTTTGTGGAAAGTGACCTAAACTTATTCTATACTATAGATTCTATAATCACAGTACTTCATTTGGCAAGGGAGCTGTCTGCACTGCAGGCTTCATAGTTACAAAATGGCATACCAGTACACGTGCAGGTTTTTAAAATATTCCAGTACATGCTTGATTTGTGCTCTTAAAAAAAAATACTTCTACCTTTAAAAAGCAGACATTTGCATTCCTATATGCACAAAATAATTAAAACAGTTATTCCATTAGAAAGCCACCTGCTTCTTCTTCTGCCAAACTTGAGAAAGAAGCTATAATATTGCCTTCTCCTCTCCATTTGGTATTGTTATTTCTTAGCTTACTTACTAATCTAAATTGCATCAGTTCTCTTTCTGGAATATTTTTCTCTCCACACTTTTGCTCTGGGCTTTTACGCCATCTGCCGAAGCCAACCGTTCATGCAAGCAATGTTCTCAAAACTGATCAGCTGCGAACGGTAGAGCCTCTAGGAATTTGTGTGAGCAGCGAGAGATAAAATGTGGTTATGCAGACAGACTGTCGTAGCAAAATACCCTCTTCAACTTTCATCCAGAAAGGAAACACAGGGACTTGTGTTCAGTATGCCTTATATAGTAGAAATCCACACTTGCTGGCATTTAAAAAAGCAATAAAGACTGATCTATTCTGGCAGGGCTACCCAGTGAAATTTTAGAATGTTTTTAGGATGTTTTAAGGATGTTTTAATCATGTATGCTATGTTTTTAATCAGTTTTTAATGTGTTTAATATTCATTGTTGTTCCCTGCCTCGATCCAAGTGGAGAGGTGGGTAAGAAATTTATTATTATTATTATTATTATTATTATTATTATTATTAATCTAGCAGCACTGTGGGCATTAATATACATCCATACACCATACCCAGCCTAGGACCAAATCTACACCAAGCAGGATATTGCACTATGAAAGCAGTATTAAAACGGTATATAAGAGGCAAGAGCCACACTACTGCTTTATAGCGGTATTGAAGAGCACTGACAACTGTTGGGGCCCATGGACACATACCATATACCACTTTCATACCGCTTTCATTGTGCAATATCTTGCTTGATGTATATTTGGCCTAGGACTGCCAGTTCCTTTAAGAGCCAGCAAGACAGGATAAGTCAGCATACCTGGTCCCTCATCCTCTGATAGTGATGGGGGAGAAATTTGTTTTGCACTTTCAGACCAACGTGAAAATCCAAAAGGATTGTGTCTTCCCATATCATCTTGTTCATTACCTAAGTTCTGATCAAGAGGCTTAGTTCTGCTTCTCAGTGTGGGTTGGTGTTAGGTTAGTCAGGGCAGGGCCTTTTCTGTAGCTGCACCCAAGGTGTGGAATTTTGTCTTGTGGGAGGTTCATTTGGCCATCCTCTTTTTTTTAGCATCTGCTTTTGATCTTCTTTAGGCAGGCTTTTTATTAGACTTTAATTGCTGATGCTGACATTTCAGTTTTCTGTCATGCTGTCTCTTCTTGTGGATTTAAATCCTTTTAGTCACAGTGAATACTATTTTCCAGAGGAAAGGTGGCTTTCTTAATAAAATAAAAATGAACAATGTGGCAAGCCATTAAACTTCATCCAAGTTTGAAAAGTAATGAGCAGTCAAATATGGAATGGGATTAATTTTGGTGTAAGGAATAAGTATGGGCAATTTGGGGTCCTCTCTGTTTCTCAATTTTACAGTCTAAGTTTTAGTTCATCTCAAAACTTTGAGAATCTTTTTTAAAGTTTGCATGAAAATCCATACATTGTGGGCAAGTTTCTCCTAATACATGTAGATAACTTTGCCTAAGATGCACATTTTGGCAAGCAGCTTTCCTAATATAATGCATTTATTAATATTACTTTATTTATTTATTTATTTATTTATTTTATTAAATAAAAATAAATAAATAAATAAAAATTAATATTACTTAATGTAGGCAGTTTTGTGTGCCCTCTTCCCTCCTATGCACATTTTGTACACAGTTTTTGGTTGGAGAATTTCATTGCAAAATTTGGAGAAGTGTGAATTTTGATAGATAACTCAGGTGGAGTTCATGTACTGTTTTGGAAGTGCGAAATTAGGAACGTTTGCTTAAGATGCATTAAAGTGCAAACTGAATTAATTCCTCCCCTCCACCATCCCAAGTGAGGAGTACATTGATGTCACCTGGCTATATTTCTATTCTCCATTTAATTTAGGTGAAGCTGTGGAGGTGCTGAATCGGTGTCGGGAATCAGTAATAGGCTGGATGACGGACAATAAATTAATGTTCAACCCAGGCAAAGTGGAAATACTGTTGGCTCATCTGTTTGGTGAGATGACATTCAGTATGTTCTGGGTCAGGACGCTAAAGCCTCAGGTGCTATTAAATCTATTATTATCTTTAGATGTCCAAGTGGCACCTGTGGCACAAAGCAACTACCTCCGGTTATGACTGGTGCCCCAGCTGCAGATCCTCCAGGACACAGAGGGTCTGGTAACTCCTCATTTAGATTATTGCAATGCTGCCCTTGAAGGCCGTTCAAAACAAGAGTGGGCAACTTGTGACCCTCCAGATATTTTGGCCTAAAATTCTCATGGTCCCTCACCATTGACTAGGCTGGCTAAGGCTGATGGGAATTGTAGGCCAAAGCATCTGGATATTATATTTTATATTGTATTTTATAGTATGGTTTTATACTGTTGTTTTATACTTTGAATGTTTTTAAATTTTGTGAACCGCCCAGAGAGCTCTGGCTATTCGGTGGTATAGAAATGTAATTAATGAATAAATAAATAATAATAAATACAAGTTGCCCATCCCTGGTTCAGAAACATCAACAGTGCAAAAACATAGGAGTTAGTTTACTGACTGGGAAACACACGCACAGAACACATTTCAGCAGTTGTAAAACAACTTCACTGGCTCCTGGACCATTTCTGAGCACAATTCAAGGTGCTGGTATTAATTTTTACAACCCTAAATGGCTTGAGTCGCAAATATCTCATGGACTACTTTGTTCCACATGAGCCTGAGTATAAAAAACTTCCTCAGAGGCCTTTCTTTGGATAGCCCTGTCTTTGGAGGTGAGGCAGTGGCGACTGCAGATATAGTCTTCTCTGTGGTGGTACCCCAACTCTAGAACGTTCTTCCCAGGAAGGCTTATTGAGCACCAAGTTTCATGTCTGCTTAGTGTCAGTTGGAGCCTTTTAAAATTTCCACAGGCTTTTTAGATCTGTGAATAGTTATTTTTTTAATCTCTGGCTTGTTAATTTTAAAAGCTGCTGTTCTACTGTTTTTATTCTTTCTTGTTATTTTATTGCTCATGGTGTGTCACAGATTTCTTTGAGCTGCTGCAGGAGACTAAAGAGTGGTATACCAAATGTTCTAAACAACTTAACAAACTTCCTGTTCATGAAAAAAAATATGTTGCTGGGTGGAGTCCCTGCAGTAGACCTGTTTCTTGTTACAACAGTTCTCAGTCATGTAGTATCATTACATTACATTTATTACATTTATATACTGCCCCTTGGTTGAAGCTCTCTGGGCGGTTTACAAAGCTTAAAAACAGTGAATATTAAAAACAAATATACAAAATTTAAAACCATAAAAAGCATAAAGTACAAAAAAAAAAAAAAACCCAAAAAACCAAGCAGACAATATCTATTTAAAACAACTATTCTGGGGTCAGTTAAAAAACTCAGCATTTGCTGTTAAATGCCTGGGAGAAGAGTAAGTCTTGACCTGTCACCGAAAAGATAACAATGTTGGCGCCATGCGAGCCTCATTGGGGAGATCATTCCACAATTGGGGGGCTACCACTGATAAGGCCCTCTCCCTTGTTGCCATCTTCTGAGCTTCCCTTGGAGTAGGCACCTGGAGGGAGACCTTAGATGTTGAGTGTAGTTAGTATATGGGTAGGTTCATGTGAGGAGAGGGACTATCATACCCTTCCTCCTGCCTGCCCTGACACTTATGGGTCACTCCTAATAATACATTTCCTTTCTTGTATTTTGAGGATAGAAAAATTGTACGGAAGAGATGAGAACCTAGATCCATATGGTGTGGGTCCCCCAGCCCAGCCCAGCCCAGCCCAGCTCTTCTGGTTGGGCTTCTGTTCATTTTACAGGTGTGTGACAAGCAGGAGAAGATTCCTCAGCATGCATGCCATAGACCACTATCACATAAAGGAACATCTTTGGTGATCACAAATCTTCCACTCACATCAGACATTTCTAATTTTAAAAAGACACACATATTCTCATCATTTTCTAAAACACGATTTTAAAATCCAGGCAGGCAGGGGGGGGGAAACACACACAGACACACACGATGGTCAAAGCTACCATAATAATATGAAATGAATACAGAGGATATTTTCGCCCCCGGGATGCTCTGGCTGAGCAAGGCAAAACTATTTCTAGCCTTCACTGATGATTCATAGAAGTCAGCCAATCAGCTTCTTCCATTTACCACCATTCAAAGCCTTTTCTATTCTACCATATCTACAGCTGGGAATGGAACATTTGGGAATGGAACAAACCACCAGTGCAGAGGGGTGCTTGATAACTGAGTTACTTTTTCTTTCTTTCCCCCCCACCCCCAATGATTCCCCCCACCCCCCATCTTGGCCACCTCCATTAGTTTATGGGCATTATTTCCACAATGAATTTCTTTACAGCATCTCCAGATGTCCTCTCATGACAAAATACAGGTGCTTTTGGCCATTTTACAGTTGCCGCTTTTCAAAGCTCTCTTGACTGGCACTTCCAGGGTAAAGTTCATAGTCATTCAGTAATCATACTGTTTTTGTTGAAAGGTTTATAATCTGGCAAGCAATACATTCAAGAGGCTTAGAGGAGCAAAAAAAGCTGCTGACAGAGAGGCATGCAAAGAGCCAGCCATAAACGGCATCTTAAAAAGGTCTGTAATCAACAAGATACACATGGCACCGGCAGTCAGATTAAACAAGTACGCTTTTCTAAAGTGATTTGAAGTGCCGCGGTGCAGGCATGAAAATAAGGCAGATAAATAAAAGCCAGTACGAAAAGAGTGAGCGGAGGGGCAGGCAAGGGGGAAGAAGAGAAAAAGACTCGTATTGGGATTCGATTCAAGTCACCAATCCTGAATGCACCTAGGGATGCTTCAGAAAATCAAGTTGTTTAATTTCCGGAATGTTTTACATCCTTTCATCTGATGCCTCAGTTTGGAGTAACTGTCTTCTGCGCCCACCCCAACAAGCCCGCAGATAAATTCACAAATGTTTTAAGTTTACAAAATTATTCTCAAGAACATGGGAAGCTGCCTTATATGAAGTCCACCCAAGGTCAATCTAGCCCAGTGTTGTTGACACTGACTGGCAGCAGCTCTCCAGGGTTTCAGGCAAGATTCTTTCTCAGCCAAAATGGGGGGAAGGAAAGCGTTCTAATGACATTGTTGGCGTTGTGTCCCAGCAGGCTACGTTCCTGCATCCACATGCGAGGAAGGAATTCCATTTACCAAAGAGGTGGCTGGGTTGCAGATTTGCAAAGTCAACAAGGTGTAGGAGGCAGTCCACGTTCAAAAAAGTGTGAGGAACAATGTCAGCAGCCATTTTAAAGCTTTTAAAATCCAGTCATTTATTGACTGCAAATGTGGTTTTTATTGGTAGTTCACTTTATGTACAAAGGGCAGAGAGGTAGGGAGGACTGTTGTGCCCCAAAGGATAGGAAAACAACAAGAAAAACAACCCAGCAACAGTGCATCTTAAAAGATTATGAGATACGCTTGGGGTTGCCCTCCCTGGCCTGTCTCCATCAGCCGGTTAAGATGCTCTTCCCATGCTGGAGTAGGGTGACCATATGGAAAGGAGGACAGGGCTCCTGTACCTTTAACAGTTGCGTAGAAAAGGGAATTTCAGCAGGTGTCATTTGTATGCATGAAGCACCTGGTGAAATTCGCTCTTCATCACAATAGTTAAAACTGCAGGAGCCCTGCCCTCCTTTGTATCTGGTCACTCTAGTATTGCTCCTGCAGCTTTAACTGTTATGATGAAGAGGGAATTTCACCAGGGGCTGCATGCATACAAATGACACCTGCTGAAATCCTCTTGTCTATGCAACTGTTAAAGATACAGGAGCCCTCTCCTCCTCCCCATACGGTTACCCTATGATGGAGGAGAAGGTGTGAAGCAGGGAGTCCCCTGCCAAGGTTCTAAATTGCATGAGGAGCTCACACACGGACAATGGATGGCCTGCCTTGGGCTTTCTGCTCCAGTGTGTGGGCGTTGACGATGTGACAGAGGGGGCAGAGCCAGCGAGCACCGCCCTGCTCTCCCTTCCCACGATTCTGATCATGTAAGGATTGAAAGGCCAAATAGGGCCTTTCAATCCTTGATAGGCCAAATAGGGGGCTCAAGCATGGGGGCTCAAGCATGTTATGACTAGAATCATAGAACCATAGAATAGTAGAGTTGGAAGGAGCCTCTAAGGCCATCGAGTCCAACCCCCTGCTTAATGCTAACTTAAGTCCCATTCATTTCAATGGGTCTACTCCTAGTAGGCTAAAATTGGATACTACCCATATTCATCTTAACTCTCCCCCCCCCCCCCGGTGCAGTGTATTAAATAATTGTAATTTTATGCTTCAGTCTATGGGGAAAGGCGCTGTGCTGTGTATGGCCCTGCCTGGATTTCTCTGCCTGCACGCAGCAGCTTTTTCTGAGAAGACCAAGCTCACTGTGTCTGTGAAGAGACAAGCCAGGGCTGTACCATGTTTCCATGGGCCTTGCTAGACCTTAATCCGGTGGGGAATAGGGGCGAGGCCGCGCTGCAGCTAGCGTGGGCCATCGCCCCTAGCTAGACGTACCATGCGACGGGGTAAGGGAAAGCCCTGTCGCATCGGCCATTTTTTTCCCAGCTTAAAGGGGCCATGTGCGCAGGAGCACACCAACGAAAAGGTAAGTCTTTTTTAAAAAAAATAAAGGGTTCCCCGCTCCCCCTGCCCCCGATTTCCCCCCACAATGACTGATGCCCTCCTGCCCACTTGCCCCCGCCCCCCGCTTGCCATGTCCGCCCCCACTCGCTCGCCCACCCATCCCCCACTCACCATGTCCGATGCCCCCTCCCCCCAGCTGCGATCTCCCCACCCTGGCTCCGCTCTTCCACCCCCATCTCTCCTGCCGGGTCCGCTCTTCCCCCCTGGCCCCCATCTCTCCCCCATGATTCACCCCCCCGGCCTGATGGGCACAGCGCTCCTATGCGTGGCTTTTCCCGCGTAGCCGAGTAAGCTGCTTAGCCGAGAAAAGCCACGGAACCAGCTAGACCTTCTACAGCCCTGGGCTCAGCCCGGAGCTGTGGAAAAACTGGGCCACAAGTGGATCCAGTTATCCCGGGTCAAGGGAGGGTTTAGCCCGGGTTGACCACAGGATCCCCTGTGTGTCGTTTGCACACACAGGGGTGAGCCCGGGTGTCAACCTGGACTAAATCCTCGTCTAGCAATGGCCTGTGTCTCTTGATCAAGTGTGACTCCACATGTGTTACATCCTCTTCTCCTGTAGGAGGACTGTCACTCAATGGTAGGAACATATGCATTGCATGGTGTGTTTTGGGGGGGTCTAATTAAAGTGGACTCTGGTTGCACCCCTGGAAAAGACATTTTAGAGAGCCACTTTCTGTTGAAATAGCAGACAATAAGGGGTCTTCAACTGACCACACACACACACACACACACACCCCGCCCATAGCTGATAGGACTTTTCTTAGGATTGCAGCCGGGAAAGACGTTAATTTTTTTTTTAAAGAAGAGAAAGCTTCAGGCTTCAGCATCCTCCATATTCTTACTCTGGTCAACCTCAAAAAGCAAAGCAACATCATGTAAATTACTGTCATTCCTTCTGGAAACAACTTTACAGATCGATGCCCCTGAGTAAAACACTTACATCACACCAAGCACAGTGTTAGCCATGTCTGACGGACTGCCTCAAAAACATCTTAACCTGACAAAAACAATTTCGATCAGACCTGGCCCTCTGCAAAGAAGCCAGATTTAGATCCACTGCCTTTTAAATTATCTGCCGTTGATTATTTGAAACAAACAAGCAATGAACATGGGTGCTTTACATAGCATGCAGTACTGTTCTTCCAAGGATCAAAACTTCAATTACTTGCATCCTAGGAAGTAACTAAATCCATCTTTACCCACATTAGGGGAATTGATGCTAAATAATCAAGAAGATCAGATCAGCAACAAAAAGAGAACCCAGCCATTCAGAACTTATCTTCTGACTGAGTCACCAGCCTCCTGGCACAATCTGTGTGTAGATGTACCCTCCAAAAAGACGTTAGGGATTTGCACTGACCCTACATTGTCCCTTCACATGTCATAACCCAGTTCATGCGATGCCCCAAAGCGGCGATGCAAAACTGTAAGTGCTAATGTGAGGATTCCACTCAATACGTCTAAGAGGGGACAGAGTGTTTAATTTAATTTATGACTCTTACCTCCAGTACTACTGAACTCTTAAACAATTCTCAGTGGAGCTTGAATATGAACAACTGAGGAATGAAATTCACATGTTTTTACACAAAATCCGTTACAATGTGTCTGGGTAGTATTGCCAGAGCTCTCGTTTCTCCTAGAACCGCACAAGCACACGACTGGCTCCAGGTTTGAAGAGATGCTCACCAAAACATGTTCTAGTAAGTGGACCCCCTCCAATGTCAGTGGGAACTCATAGAGTGTATTTAGTGGCACTTGTAGGCAGCAGCACTGTGGTCAGTCAGGTGGTAAGCCAGGATTTTAATGTCTCGCAGTGCCCCAGAAGCAATGCTACAGCAGGGCAGGCATTCTAGGAAATGACGTAGGCGGCTTGCTGCCCAGTGCTGATCCAAGGACTGAGGATAGGCTTCAGCCTTAGGTCTTGCCAAGGTACTGGGGCCTTAGTAGATGCCAAAGGCTGTGCCTGATGACATAAGAACATAAGAAGAGCCATGCGGGATCAGACCAAGGCCATAGCTAGACCTAAGGTTTATCCCTGGATCGTCCAGGGGTCAAACCTGTTCATCTAGGTGACACACAGGGGATCCAGTGCTCAGGCAGGGGCGAACCCTGGATGATCCCAGGATAAACCTTAGGTCTAGCTGTGGCCCTAGAGTCTACCTATTGCAGAGGCTCGTTTGCATGAAGGGTTTGCCCTGGGGTGGCTTTGCAGTAGCCATTGCAAAGCCATCCCGGGGCAAACCCTGGAAACTCCACTCCAAAAAAGTCAGGCACTTACCCCGACTTCTTTGGCAGCGGAACCCATGGCACCCCCTGATTAGTTGCCATGGGCAGCCCCATGCCTGTAAAAGATTTTTTTAAAAACAATGGGGGAGGAACAGGGCAGTTTATCCCCCCCTTTTTTAAAAAAATATTATCTGTATCTCCGCAGCTGCACAGATAGGTAATAAAAGGTCATCCTCAGGGGTCCTTCTCCATGAGCCCCTGCCAAAGGAAGTGAGGCAGGTGGCTACCAGGAGGAGGGCCTTCTCTGCTGTGGCACCCCGGCTGTGGAATGAGCTCCCTAAGGAGGTTCGCTTGGCACCTACATTATATGCTTTTAGACGCCAGGTGAAGACCTTTTTATTTTCCCAGCATTTTAACAATCTATAAATACATTTTAACTTGGTGTTTTAAATTTGTAATTTTGGATTGCTGCTGTTTTTATGTGGTTGAGCTTTTATATTGTATTTTATATTATGGTTTTATACTGTTGTTTTATACTTTGAATGGTTTTAATTTTTGTGAACCGCCCAGAGAGCTCTGGCTATTGGGCGGTGTAGAAATGTAATAAATAAATAAATAAAAATAAAAATAAATGGGGGGGGAGGAACAAGCAGCCAGAGGGAGTAGAGGTGTTTCGCCCCAGTCCCTGCCCTCCTCGTGTCCTTCTCTGGCTGCCTTGTTCTTTTCCCCCTGGCCCATTTTTTATTATTTGTATCTCCGCAGCTGCGGAGATACGGATAATAAAATAAAATTTAAAAGGTGGGGAGGAACAGCCCTGTTCCTCTCCTTCCCCCTCCCCCCCAGTTTTTTTTTTTAAATAAAGATTGGGAAAGTTTGCACTTGCTCCCCTTCCTGTGTAGATGCTGGGAAGGAACACAAGTGTGGGAACAAGGCGCCTCACAGTGCCAAAGCGCCACCATAAAGATGGAGGGCAGCATTCTGTTCACACAGGGGCCAACCGGCTGCCCACGCAAAATCCACAAGCAGGACACGAGTGCAACAGCATCCTCCTGCCATGTTCCGCCAGACCTATCTTCAGGAATTAAAACTACGTGGAAATAAGTGAAAGGTGAAGACATAAAACACACACCTAACTGCAGGATGTTTTGTTTCCCTGCCGAAGGGGAAGGAAGCTGCAGTACCAGCAACTGGGCAGCTGATCAAACAGTGAGGGGCAGGAATGACCTATCAGCATCCAGTTTGCTAGGAGGCAGGAGGCAGAGCTCAGAGCTCTTTTGTTTTATGGATTTAGAAATTTGGTACACAAGATTTAGAAGTTAGAATTTTTAGAATTTTAAATTTTTAGAATTTTTTTTTTAAAATTGTTTTAGAATTTTAAATTTTGTATACTCGTTTTTATCTTAATTTTAGAATTTATGTAAACCGCCCAGAGAGCCCTGGCTATGGGAGCGGTATATAAGTGCAATAAATAAATAAATAAATAAATAAATAATGCTTTTAACCTGCTATTCTTTCAAACCTCTGCCAGTTGGGGAGAAGTCAACTGGTTAGCTGCTAACATTTATTTAAGCTGGGTGATGAGTTAGAATTTGTTTACCTCATTAAGCGGAGAATAAATAGTTTGCTTTCAGGATATACACAGAGCATAGATGGCTTATTAATGCCCACAATTAACATTGTCTTAATGTACACAATAATGGATTTTGACTCCAGACTGCTTTGTCCTATGAAATTCTGTGGCTAGGACACATGTGCAAAAAAATTAAACAATAAACGAAACTAAAACTAACTAACAAACAAACATAACAAAGGGGGGAAAGAAAAAAGAAAAACAAGCCCTGCCAAGTATAATCTGCTTGGCGTTAAAAATGGGTCAGATTTTTGGTGGTGTCAGTATAGGTTAGAGACTTGTTAATGTAAAATGCAAACGTTCCTCCAGGGCTCAATCACAATGGATTAAATCATCAATCCTACATGCAGGCCCACGAAATCCACACCTTGGCAAACCCATTCATCCGTCACTTGAAGACAACTCTGAAGCCAGGTTCATCTGTTCATTTGCCACTAACAGCGCATTTGATATTGGAGATCACAGGGGTCTCCCGGCTTGTTATGCAGCCTGCAAGGTCCAGCCGTATTCTGCTGGTACATCATGTTTTCCGTTTCATTCCTCACCTGCTAATTATCGCTAAGGGCAGCTTACGACAATGAGATCTATACCGCAGGGAATTTTGAAAGCTCTTTATTTCTACTACTGAAACAAGACAGGTTCACTGCGGTCTAAGTTGTGAATAACAATTTCCATTCTAGGAAACCTTGGTTTAAATCACAACTTAGCCATGAACTAACTAGTCCTAAGACTAGTTTTTTACCCATCTGTTACAGATATTAGCCATGAGAGCTGAATAGAGCTTCCATTTACAAAAGCTGTCTATCGCTGAACACTGGGGACAAAGAACGTAGGAAGGACGTCCCCATTCTGTCTTACTACCAATTTTTCAGAAGCTTCTGGTTCATGCTTGTCACAGCTAGAAATAAAATACTATATTAGAACAACCTATGGAAGCCCTTCTCAGCCCCATGACCTCTAGGTGTGTTGGACCACAACAGCCATTGCCCCAGCTGGGGATGATGGGAGTTGTTGTCCTGACATATCTGGAGGCCACTAGGTTGGGAAAGGTTGGCCTATGGTCAAATCCATAAAGGTAATTGTTGTGTTCTTTAGATCTAATTCAGCACCAAAATATGAGGAGGAATTTTCCCCTAAATCTGTTTCTGGAGCACAATTGTTTGCACCATGTGGATTTATTTTATAAAACATATTCCATGCCTGGCATAGTGGCCTCTTTTGTTCTCTGTTGTATTCTGTCATCTGGATAATCATCACCTATATAGGAAAACAACACATTTTCTTTATCATAAAGCTTGAAATTGTGTTCGGAATTAATCAAGTGTTCCCTAATGTCTTTCACCCAGTGTTGATTCAGTTGCAAAATCAGTTACTTCCTCTTTAAAGTAGATAACATTGTCTGACACCCCAGTACTATAATTAAAAACAGACACCCAAACACTTCACTCCAGAGGAATGTAATAGCAAAGTATTTTTCAGCTAAATGAAATTTTCTCTCTAATAGGATTCAGGATAACCCTGTGTATGCCATCGTGACGCTCTTGGGAGAGGGTTGGGAAAGAGATTAACTTAAGTGGTAATTAAGCAATTAAAGGATATAGCTGCAGCAACAATCATGACGTCAAATATGCTTTCAGGCCAAGTCCTGTTTTTAAAAATCCAGGTAAAAAGGTCTGTGGCTTAGGGCCTGTGTCATAGCAGGCAATGATACAAACTAGAATGAGGCAATGGTTGGATAAATAGCAAAATAAATGAGGGTATCCACCCTCCAACCAGGGTGGATGGCAGGCAATGAGCCATTCCACACTCAGGCCTTTGCTAGACAAGGGGCTAGCCTGGTGCAAGGCCTGGGCTCGTCTCTGTGTGTCCAGATGACGCACAGGGGATCCCGGGCTCAGGCAGGGGTCAAACCTCCCTGGCCCCGGGGTAACTGGCACCGCTTGTGGCCCGGTATTTCCCGCGGTCTCAGGCTGAGCCCAAGACCACGGGCATATAGACTGGTCTGCTGCTTTTCCCAGCTACCGCATTTACTCATGAATAGCCAGGAAAAGCGGCAGACGGCCCACAGTGCTCTGCAGGAGCACTGAGGCCATCAGGGCAGGGTGGGGAGATGGGGGGGAATCAGAGCCAGAGGGTATGGGGGGTGGGGAAATGGAGCTAGGAGGGATGGGGGGAAAACGGAGCCAGGGAGGGATGGGGGGGAAATGGAGCCAGGGGGGATGGGGCAGAATCGGAGATCATAGGTGGGTGGGGGGAAACGGAGCCAGGAGGAGATGGGGAAATGGAACCATGGGGAGGGGGGGACATCGGAGCCAGGGGGAGCAAGGAACCCTTTAAAAACAAAACAAAAAAACCCTTACCTTTATCGTTGGTGCACTCCTGTGCACATGGCCCTTTAAAACTAAAAAAAATGGCGGACGCGACGGGTCCTTCCTGTAGCCCGTCACGTCTTACATGTAGACAGGGGCGACAGCCCGCACTACTTGTAGCACGGGCTCGCCCCTCCTCCTACACGGATTCTAACGTAGGTCTAGCAAAGCCCCCAGACTCTGAGACACTCTTAAAAAGGCTCTGTGTGACACGCCAGCCTCTCAGGGCTCAGCTTCAGCCATCTCTGAGTTGTGTCTCCAGTCAAACTCTGTCCAGCCAGCCAAAGCCGCAAATCTGTTTTTCTTTGACACACACTTCAAATGTTCTGCACTGCATGCCAGCAGTGCAGATAGAGCCTATCTCACAAGTGAACAAAGTGAAGTGGAAGGGAAGGGGTAGTGAAGCAAAGCAACGACATGCAAGGTTCCAACATCCACAGCAACAGGACATCTGCAAAGATGAGTACCTCTCTTTCGACTGGCCCCTCACTGTTGGTTGTGAGAGCTTTTCCTCTAAGGATGACCCTTCATCGCCCATGATGTGGAACTTTGAGAAAAAGGCCTCTGGTTTGTTCAGTTTTGCCCTGTGGGTTGCTTTGACTGACCTCTCCTTTCCCACATTTTGATTTGTGTACGCCTCGCCTCTGCTGAGTTCTGCGTACTCGACTGCCCACAAAATCTGCAACAGGAAAGGTGCTCTGCTCGCCCAGCACTTCTTAGCTAAAAGTTTTTGCTATTTATCCAACTGCCCAGAGAGCTCCGGCTATTGGGTGGTATAAAAATGCAGATCCCCTTGATGCCAAGGGCTGAAACTGCTCAAGGTGCAAGACCCCAAAGAGGAGGTTTGACAACCTGAGTTTGAAGGATATGGCTCCAGCTTTAATTTTTTTAAAAAAATCCTAAAAATCAACGGATGAACATATCTGTTTCAAACTTGGCATGGCTAAAGTCATCCACATGGCTAAGAGCAATCATGGCACCAAGTTTCATCTCTTTATTTTCAAAAATGACATTTTAAAAATAATAATTTTAAAACCTCATTTTTAAAAAAAAAAAAATCATAAAAATCAACAGATGAACAGATCTGTTTCAAATTGGGCATGGCTAAAGCCCTACCTAAGAGCTATCATCATGACAAGTTTCATCTCTTTATCTTTAAAAATGACAGAGATATAAGCATACCCTACCCTGTGCCTGTTTGCATTCTCTCCCCCTCCTTATTGCTTTACTATGACTTTATTAGAATGTAAGCCTATGCGGCAGGGTCTTGCTATTTACTGTTTTACTCTGTACAGCACCATGTACATTGATGGTGCTATATAAATAAATAAATAATAATAATAATAACATTTTTCTTAATTCCCATTAAAGTAAAGCTGCCCTTTGGCTGGGGAGGATAGGAAAAATCCAGATTTTTCTTTAAATTTCATAATTCTCCCCCCTTTCCTGGATTTGTTACCAAAAAATCCTGACAAATCCAGGCTTTTCCTATCATATGGTCACCCTAGGCAGTGGCATCTACTGCTCCTCTTCTCAGCACCACTGATGTCTTGGCTAGTGCAAGAGGTGGGTGAACAAACAGATTGTGATGGCGAAGAATAGGACCAGCTTCAGAGAGTTGCTGTCAGTGGTCCCCTGCTGAGGTATGGGCCCTTGGCAGGTGCTCAACAATGTCTACCCTAGACACGGCCCTGTAGCTTGCCCTATGTACGTACATTTCAATGTGTGTAGGACCTGTTCTCACTGAGGCCCATATGTGATGATGGGGGAGGTTGTGGTTATTGCAACTATTTGGGAAGTCATAGCCTTCTGATGCAACCCTACTCTACCCACAAACATGGGGTGAATACAAGAAGGGATTATGTGTCCCCCACCTGTGTACTCACTAAAGGTGACAATACCTTGAAATGGTAATGAATAATGGCTGATTATGGCTTTTTTATTATTATAGTAGCCTCACTTGGCCAGTTCACATAATCACATACGAGTCCTCACAAGGTGCATTGTCCCCTCACATGATATATGTGTAATGAAAACAACCACATTTGGTGGTGGTGGGGGGGAGGAATGGCAAAACATCAAGTGTTTTTCATAGCATAGGAGCACAATATTAGCTCACACATGTTGATTGAAGGGAAACATTACATGGTAGTAGCTTTTCCACTTCAATCAGGCCAGAGCTTTGTGTGTGCCCCAAAACACCATTTTTAATGCAAGGGATGAGTCCTGGAATATGTAAAGCAAAGTTAATTATCCCTGAGCATGTACAGAGTATTGGCATCTCGCCACTGAGAAACCACAGCCTTTCTCCTCCACCAATACATACACAGAGACTGAAGTCTAGAGACCGGTGCTTTCAAGGCAAGTGACATGGCCAGGAATGGGTCTCAGCAACTCTCTTTTTAGAAATAAAGCACTGAAAGAGTGGTGGGGGTGGAGAGACATGGTTCAGCTTTTTGCCAAACTACACATCTGAGCATTTGTGTGTGTTTTCTGACTGCTTACTTTAGCTAGGGATTATTTAGCCCAGACTGTGATGATTTGTAGAAGCGGATTGCATATTTATTTGGATCTAGCTTTTTCATCTTTATGAGCTGCCAGAAATGAAATATACTGTCATGGAGGCTGAATTGGGAAGCTCTCTGCTCTGCTAGGCAGGAGGATGTTTTGTGGTGTGATGGATTTGCTTGCTGTATTCTCTGTGTATACAGACACCAGCCTCTGTAGATCAAAGCTCTACAGGGCACATTTCTTCATGTTTTAGGCATTGATTATGACCAGATTTAAAACTGTTTGAAGAACTGAGTACCTTCAACAAAGGACGGCCACTTCCGCTCGGCCAAAATGGAAGAAATGCTTCACACACAAACACACAAAAGGACAAAAGAGGGTACAGATTTGCATGAATTTGTATATACTAATTCATTTCTATAGATGCATATTTAGAAATAATTACTAATATTTAAATAGTTGAAATAATTACTAATAATGATTTAAATTATTACTAATATTTAAATAGGAAAAAATTGCATCTCACAACAGTGGAGTACACTATGGTGAGATGCACTGTATTTCTATTTAAATGCCAGTATTTATTTATTTTTATTTATTACATTTATATACCACCCCATAGCTGAAGCTCTCTGGGCGGTTTACAAAAGTGAAAAACAGTAAACATTAAAAGTATACAAAATTTAAAACCATCAAAAACATAAAAACAACAGTATCCATTTTAAAGCAACAGTTCTGGGGGGCGTTAAAAAACAAACTTAGCGTTGTTAAATGCTGTTAAATGCCTGGGAGAAGAGAAAAGTCTTGACCTGGCGCCTCAAAGATAACAGTGTTGGCGCCAGGTGAGCCGCATCGGGGAGATCATTCCACAGTCGGGGGGCCACCACTGAAAAGGCCTGTGTGTCTGTTTATTTCTAAATTTGCTGAGAGACAGCCAGTATGCCTGTTTTGTCTGCTGTCAAGGAGCTCAAGGTTGATAGGCAACTTCAAGCCCCCTGCTCTCCTTTTATATAATGCTTGATTTAAATGTAGTCTTTTTTTAAACCTACCCCTGAAATACAGGATGCCTCCAAACAGAGGGCTGTCTTCTGATAGCCCTTCAGAGGGCTGACATTTTTTAAAAAATGTAGGTCATGTTCTGGCCTCAACACCTGTTGTCCTAAACTCACACCCTATCCACTTCTGTATGACTCAAAACTTCCTCTTTATTGAAGCCCAACATAAACAGTAAGCTACTAATAAATGCCGACTTCATAGTAGAAAGATGAAGAATGGATGAGCTGGATGGGCTGAGATGGTTGCCTGAAGTGACAAAACAAGGCAAGGCCAAGCTTTCAGGCTTCCGTTCAGAGCAGCAGCAAAAAACCAAGCCTGAGGGAGGTTTCTTCCAAACTGAGAAACAGCAGGTGCAAACCGGATTAGAAATATTTCCTAAGGACAACTAATCAATGCATAAGAATGAGGCCTGATCAGTTGCTAACACATTCACAGAGGGAAAACTAAAGCAGTTACAAATCCAGAGTTTAGGGAAGCAACATAATATTAGTCAGATCTACACCCAGCAGGATATGACGCTTTGAAAGCAGCTTGAAAACAGGATATTGAGAGGGGATCTACACTAGTATATGAAACGTTGTTTTTACAGTCATTGAACGTTTTGTTTTTGAACGATTTAAAACATAGCGGTTTTTAAAACGTTTACTTACATTTTTTCTTTCCATGGAAATGCATTCTTTTTGGCCACACTAAGAAAATAAATCTGTTTGTTCTATTTCCCCGTCTGCCAATTTCCCCTCCCACTTCCTCTTCTCTCTGAGACAATCCTCCACCTACAAACAATCCACCAAGAAGCCTCCCCAAAGTGAAACTGGAAGTGGCTGCAAAAAAGAGGCTTGAAAGAAAAAAACGGCTCCAACTTTGGGCACCGAAATTACTTAAACATGCACCCCAGGAATGTGATTGGCTAAAGAAATACAGGAAACCCATTTAATATGATGACATTGGCCACATCATACCAAACAGAATGACTTATTTCAGAGAAGTTCAAAATAAAAACCGGAGAACAGACAACAATAAAACGTCACAAACTATACGTCATGTGGCGTAATACTACGAAACACACACTTAAAAATGGTAAGGCACTTTCTAACTTGACTAGTATATATCTCCTTTGAGTGTGTCCTGGGCCCCAACAGTTGTCAATACTGTTGTAAACCGGTTTAAAGCAGTAGTGTAGATCCTGCCAGGAAGTCCCAAAAGTAAACACCACTTTCTTTTCCTCAGGACGTCTCCACTTGGACATTTGCCAACCTGCCTGGAACGTACTGGAATGAGTTGCTTAAATACCGCTCCAAAAAGAAATGCCAGACAGGAAGAAGGTAACACATAACATATGAGCGACCATGAACAGCCATAGCTCCAGTAGACCTAGCAGGAGATAAAGTTAATCTATGACCAGGCTCAGTACTGCTTTCCACGTCCAGCAGTGTTCTCACAAACACAACAATAAAATACAAAAGGCTGTAGAAGTAGTCTTTTCCCCCTCCTTGGGAATTGAAGACAAAGACAAAGAAAAAAAGACATTAGTGACTGGGTGGCTACTCTGCAAATTAAGGGGATTCCTATGAAGTGACAGCACAGTTGATCTTTATTGCCCCAGGCTCCCTACAAAAATCAATAGCAGTTGGGAAGGACTAAAATATACAGACCATGCTGGCAATGCAGGGGGTGGGTGGGTGGGATATGAGAAGCACATCCATCTCACACAGTATGTTAAAAAAAAGGGTTCAATCACAGAACAGTGTTTTAAAAATGCCTTCCAAGTGTGCACATAGGTTTTTGACAGAAGTTCAGGCTTATGCTGGACATCAGCACACTTGGGGCCTTGCTAGACGGGGCTTTATCACGCGGTACATACCGTCGTCGTCGTTAGAGGGCCACATGATATTCACCACCATCTGTGCTCATTGTGAGCTGAAACTTCTGTTGTGGCGGTTTTTCCGAAACCCCTTTAAGCCCGGTATTTCCTGCCAGTGCGCGCTAATGTCGAAGTGGGTGGCGGAGGTGTGGCGAGATATGAGGTCAGCGCGATTCCCCGTGCGGTCAGCGGTCAGGCAGAAGGCGTGCTAAGGGGAGTGGCCAGCGGTTTCGGCCGGAGATACTCCGCCATTAGTGCCCCGTCCGCAGCTGTGAGAGCGGCATGGCACCGGCTCTTTTTTTAAAAAAACAACTGCACCACTTTGCGCACAAACAGACGAATGGAAAAGTGTGTGGCCACCGCCCACCCACCGGGGATTGTGGTCTTTCGCACGTGCGCAAATCGCACCGCGGAAGAAGAAAAATCCTGGAAATGTGGCCGGTGTTGCACCGCGTCCCGTGCTCGTGCCAACAGCGCCACACCTGCAACAACCTCCCACACCGACCCCCCTCCGGAGCCAAGATGGGCCACAGGACGTGTGGACCGTGAGGGGTGGGGCCTCTGCAGGATAGCCTGCTTTTACCCCTCCTCCAGCACAGATTCCCAGGTAGGTCTAGCAAGGCCCTTGGTTCCTCTCTGTAGTTTCTCTGCCCTCCAAAGGATTTATTCCAAAATAGCCAGCAATGGAGTCTCCTTCAATTTCCCTTGTTAAAGGATAGCTGCATAAAATCATTTCTTGGTTCAAAATTCCAGCTCCTATTTTACCCCTTTGGACATGTTGCCTCCAACACTCATTTCCCATATAACCCATAGGACATACTTTTATTGGGAACTCTTTGTTACCCAGAAGACCTTCTCTTCTGCTGCTCCCAGACTGTGGAATGGTCTGCCGGAGGAGACTCATCAACTTAACAGTGTACTAGCATTCAAGAAAGCTATAAAGACTGATCTCTTCTGGCAGGCCTATCCAGTGGAATTTTAAGATGTTTTAAAAATGTTTTTAGGATGTTTTTTAGGATGTTTTTAACAATGTATATTATGTTTTAATTGAGTATTATGTATTTTATCATTTATTGTATTTCCCCGCCTCGATCAAAATGGAAAGGTGGGTAAGAAATAAAATTATTATTATTATTATTATTATTATTATTATTATTATTATTATTTGATGCTTCTGAGTTTTACATCCTTGAGATATTTTTGACTAGAAAATACATAAACTGTGAGACTGGCATTCTCCAAAGCAAAATGCTGGCCTCCAGCGCCGTCTTTATTTCCAATAATACCTCTGGACCCAAATGGTGCAAATATGTGATTTGGCATTTGGGGCTCAGACCTTGCCTCTGCTTTATACCCACTTTCTTGTCTCTAAACTTCACCAGTTTGCCTTTTGGAAAAGTGGTATTTTGTGACTGGCAACACTCACCATGGTAGCGATTTTGTGAATGGACAGCCCATCATCCAGTGGCAGTCATTTTGTGAGAGTGCCCACAACACTATATCTAAATTCCAATGTGTCCAATGATGCAAAAATTTTGGGGACTCCTGCCATAGGGTGTTCATCATCATCAGTGGATGCCAGTCAAATATTTGGGGATGACTGCTACATCATAAAAAGAAGTGGATGCCAAGGACATTTCCCACAATCATGATATTAGAATTCAGTTCTCATAATACCAAAAATCAACAGCCTTGGGGTCTACAGGAAAAGGAAATGCTGGCAGACAGTCCTTGTCTGGGTCAGAGGGTGGTAACAGCATAGAAGTCCCAGCCCTAGTTGGGGAACAAAACCAACCTCTTCAGCTGTTTGTAGATTTCTTTCATACTCATCCCTAACCCCCAGTTAGCCTGGACATTCCAAAATACCAAGCACAGCTCCAAGGAAGAAAATGGGCACTTCAAATGTAAGTCATTGGCAGTATCATGGTGGTAAATGTGGAAGTGCAGGTGTTCATCATGACAGTCCCCATAGTAGCCACACTCCCAAAAAGAGTCCAAATACGCAGGCAGCTCATTTGATCCATATCCAACCAGTGCTAGGAGTTTTCATCTCCACCTGAAGCAAGACTTCTGTATAATTAACTAGTCTGAATTGACCGTTCACAATATTAACAGTGAACAATATATTGTTGCTGGGAGAAATCAGTTTTGTCCCAGCTTCTGAGAGAATGGCAGCTAAATTCAGAGGGAGAAGTGAGTGCTGAGGGGGCAGAGGTCAGCCATGTCCCTGCTAGTCAGAAATTGTCCCTGCAAGCCCTGGCTTCACTACACCACTGGTAGTAAAAAATCCAATAAATGGCCCTAGCTGTAAGCCAATGCAAAACTAACATGCAAAACATATATTAGAAGAGCCTGCTGGATTAGACCAAGGGTCCATCTAGTCCAGAATTATGTTCACAAAGTGGCTAACCAGCTGCTCATAGGAAGGGCAGGACATGAAAGCAACAGCACCCTCCCACCCATGATCCCCAGCAACTAGTGTACATAAGCACACTGCTTCTTATAATGGAGGTAGCATGTATCCAGCCGGACTAGTAGCGATTGATAGCCTTGTTGTTGTTGTTGTTGTTGTTGTTATTATTATTATTATTATTATTATTAATTTATTTATATAGCACCATCAATGTACATGGTGCTGTACAGAGTAAAACAGTAAAACAGTAAAACAGTAAATAGCAAGACCCTGCCGCTTAGGCTTACATTCTAATTTGTCTAACCCCCTTTTAAAGTCATCCAAATTGGTGGCCATCACTACATCTTATGGACATCAATTCCATAGTTTAACTATGCTCTCTGTGAAGAAGTACTTCCTTTTATCTGTCCTATATGAGTAGATATAAAAATTTCAAAACCAATCCTAAAATAATAATAAGAGAGAGAGAGGGTTTGTCAGCAGGCTTCCAAAAGAGGATAATACACCAGAGGCAGTACTGATCACTCAGCTTTAAAACATCTGGCCTTCATTAAAATCATTATTGAATTTCATGTGGACCTCTAGCATTTGCTTTAAACAGTAAGTGTCTCATTTTCTTGTTCATCTATACAGCACAGACCACCACATAGTAGTGTTTGTTTACATTTTGCAAGAAAACGTCCCAAGATTCTGTTTTACAGCATTTTCGATTAAAGGATCTTAGGTAATGGGGCTGAGAAAGCAACCTGGTACCCTCCAGATGCTTTGGACTACAACTCCCAAGCCAGCATGGCCACTGGCCATGGGATTTAGCATGGGAGTTAGCATTCAAGACATCTGGAGGGCACCAGGTTGCCCACACTGGGAATAGATGGTACAAGGCTAGATGGGTCATTATTCTGATTTGGTACAGTGCAGCTTTATGGGTCCCACCCTGGTACACAGTGACCACCCCAAGCAGATCATAAGGACCTCGATGGACCATGTGCTGCCTAGTAACAATTTTGATACAGAGAATGGCTCACATGGCGTTCAGTCAACCTCTTTTCAGAAAGATGCTCCACAGCAATGGTCAAGCGGCAATGCACTATAGTTCTCAAACCTTGTTTGTGGTGAGAAGGGTGATGCTTGGTGTTATATAACACAACAGGAAGAGAATGCCGTGATGGGGGCAGAAGACATCATTCAATGAGCCAGCTCCCCTGGCTCTTCAGCACAAGAGTCAAAGCAATTATTTCCACTGCTTCAGAAACCTTTGCGCCCCTCCATTTATGTGTCAGATGTTATTACTTTAATTGTACCTTACTTTGCCCTTGGAAACAGAGAGCACTTCCCTGGGAAGATAAACAATTCACCATTGTTTCCCCATTTTCTTCTGTTTAAGTTTTTATCATCCACAAATTGTTTCATGATGAAAAAGCTCCCAAAATAACATGCTTCTGCACAACCACCCCATGCCAACAAGCTAAATTAAGTAAATTCAATAACGGCTTTGTCAGAAAGCCAAGAAAAGTGGTGGGCTGGGCAGGGGACTTTAATTATTGCAATGCTAAGTTGTTTTTTAAAACCCATTTGAAATGTAAAGCCATGAACAACAACATTCACTTTATCCTAATATTTAACAGTCTAGCCATATCCCTTTAACTCCGCCTTTTGACACAAAGGGTGGTATCCAGTGTTAGTCCTAAATAGAGTAGTAGTCCCATTGAAGTGAATGGGATTTAAGTTACTTGTGACTCACTTAAGTCTCATTGATTTCATGGGTCTACTCTACATAGGACTGGCATTGGATATTACCCCTGATTTACCAAAGCTCTCGTGAACCGCTTGGCTGGGGAACTTATTCCCATGTTGGAACTCCCATGCGGAATGAAGGTGACCCCCTTCATACTGAGCTGGTTATGCACTAGCTTGGGAACATTGCTAGTGTACACAGTGCTGGGGGGTGGGGGTCGGAGCTTATCCCACACATTCACAGAGGCTCCTTCACACATTCAGAGGTTAAGGCCTGCAGGTGGCTTCAGTATTGAGATGATGAACTTTTCACTTCCTCTGTTCTGTTTGTCATATTTACAGCGTGATTGTATCCCCTGACCCGTGCAAGTGTGATCTGATTGCATGTAGGCACCCTTGCATTGGAGTGAAGCAGCAAGTGCCCTGCTGCATCCTTGTGAGGAAGATCATGTGGTGCAACCGCAACATGGAAGGACAGAAAAAGGTGGAGGAGGGAGTGGGAGGGACTGGCAGAATTCCATCCATGATATTCAGAAGACCATGCCACATGCAATACAGAAGCCCCTAGGGCAAACACAGGGCCAGGGCCAAGGGTAGGCAGGGTTGGGCACTTGCCAAGGGCTCACACCGCAGAGGCCCTTGGACATGCCGCTCCTCTTCTGCATTGCAACCTGATGGTTCACTGCCTCTTGCTCAGGCCCAAACAACAGAGGTGGTGAGAAGATGGAGCAGCAGATGCCACTGCCGACTTGCTTACTGGCTTTCCACCTGTCAAGTAAGCAAGTGGTACCAATGATGGGAAAGGAGAGGAGGAGCAAGAGCAACAGCTGCTGGTGACGATGGCGGTGAGAAGGTAGACACACTGAGCGAGGGCGGGGGCATTGATGATGTCTTGCTCAAGGGCCCTGAAAGATCTGGAGCTGGCACTGGGCAAATAGTGTGTGTATGTGTGGAAGAGAAGAAATCACAGCATCTCAACAAAATGGCTCCTACCCCAGGGAGATGGGTCAGGGATAAGGGAACCTGACCCTGTGCCAATAACTGAGCTGCTTGCTGCTGCTGAAGGTCAGAATTTATGGGAATTAAATTGAAGTCCTGGAAACCCACTGGCCATGGGACAGATCAGGCTGTCTATGTCACAACGTGTTTCCATATTAAATGATCTTTTTTAAAGAATGACAATAACCACGCATGTAACAGCTGAAATATGCAGACCAATCGGCTGTGGAAAGCCAAGGAAGTAGTGGCCACCACACAGCCTTGGGCTAAATAGAACAGCACTGCTGAAGATGCGTGTGAGACTCTCCACGTTTTAGCCTAAGAAGTATTAACTCTAAAAGACTAGAATGGCGCATAAGAGCTGCACATGCAAGCACGGTAGCCACATTGGCAGCTTCATACTCAGCTCAACCATGTGGCAGTGAGAATGTGCCTGGAGGCAACTGTTACTTCCCATAAGCAACCAGGCAAATCCTACATTACAAAACCCCCAAGAACTCCTATCTGCAAGTCAGATATGGGCATGTTGAGCTGTTTCTAGAATTCTCAACACCTGAGGCCAGTGTCTGACTCACAAATAGATACAGGATACAAATATTCTTCCCATATTTCCATTTCTATGACTAGAGTGTCTTCCAAGAGCACACTTGTAAACAAGAAATGCTAACACTGGAATCATACCTGAACCTTAGACAGAAGCTGTCTTAATACTTCCATCCAATTTCCTAGAAACACTAGAAACATTTTATTTGTTTTCTTAAATGGTGTGTTAATTTTTTAAAAAAAACAACACACAGAATTGGGGGGGGGGATTAGATACTCAATTTCAGACATTCCCAGAACGTGCACAGCTTTGTGTATGACAACAAAGTAATGTTATTGATCGCCCTCCTCATGGCAGGAGACAGGTGGCTCTGTATCATCAATGAGAAAGGAATCCTGGGCCGTGAAGGGCTCCATTCTAAGAACTGTATTTCCTGAACATGTTTGCTGCTATGAAGGGTTATAGTTCATTCACAGAGGGAAAAAGGATAAACGTTAAGTGAATAAGTTATTTGATGTTCATGTCCCTCCCCCTTTGCTCTCAGGCCACACGTAGTGCCGGCTTTTGGCCTGTGATACATTCCACTGCTGTTTTGGGAGCTCTTGAATTGAGTTTCTCAATGAACCTTTGCAATGTGATTTATTTCATTTGGGAAGTGTCACAGATAGTGAACTAAGCTGTCTCGCTCTCGCTGGGACTTCTCCGCCTCTGGTAGCAGCCTGTGCCAAACAGAGATTACTGCAGCCTAGGCACATCAGGGATTTAATATTTTGAAAAGAAATACTGATTTATTTAGGGGGTTCATCATTAACAAGGTAATACTTGGAATGGCAAAGCAAAAATGATGCTTCTCAGTCCAGCTCAGATCTCACTATGGGACCACATTGCTCCATTAATGATTTCTCTGTGTTCAGAAATCCTGGCCAAAGTTGCTATGGGACCTGCAAAGTTGCTATGCAGCCTTGGTCCATGGTATTTATTCAGTAATACAGAATTCAGCACAGTGATTGGGTGGTGTTTTTTATTGTTTGCTTGGCTATCTTTTAACAGAATGGCTGGCTGTAGCTCCATAATGCAAAGAGGAACAGCTTTATGGTTCCTCTTTGCCATTGAGGCACCACCTGGACATTTTAAGGAGCAGATCTTCCAGAACTGCAGGTCCAAAGCCACCCCCTCCATCTTTATATGAAGCCACTGTGTTTGTTGGGCAGTGGCCGTGATCTATCCCACCACTCAAGGATGTCTTTTTTCACAGTGGTGATTTTAGAGAAGAGTCCTGGAGGGAGCAATCCTATGGCCCCTGGACAGCATTGGGGTGGGGCATAGGATAGTTTGAATTCCTGGATCCAAGGTCGGAGGCTGGTTTACAAAGAATCCTTCAGCCTCCTTTCCCGTACAGAGCCCATCTAGCAAAAACACCATCTAGCAAAAATGCAGAGCGAGAGGAATGCAGAGGCAAAGATTGTCTCCGTGCTCCTCCTACCCTGCATAGGATGCCCATCAGCCTCCGAGTTCAGAAGCCGATGGGCATCCTAATAGGAGTGCACCCATAAAACATTTCACAATCTCAGGCCTTAGCTAGACCTACCGGTTAGCCTGTGACGGAGGAGGGAAGATCTCGTGATGTGTTTATCGCAAGGTCCCTCCCTTGTTTACATGCGACACGCAACAACCTCAGAAGGAGAGGCATTGCACCCACCATTTTTTTAAACTTAAAGGGGCAGCAGCGCACAAATGCTTGTGTGCACATGGTATTTATTTATTTATTTATTTATTTACATTTATATACCGCCCCGCAGCCGAAGCTCTCTGGGCGGTTTACAAAAATTACTTACCATTAAAAATGGTAAGTAATTTTTAAAATTTAAATTACTTTCCCCACTCCCCCCACCCTACCCTGATGGGCGCAGCACTTCTGAGGAGCGCTGTGCCCCATGCGTGGCTCCTGGCTCCTCGTGAGGAATTGCACAGAGCCGGGTCAACTCGTGGCGCCTGGCCACATGTTCTGCGGTCTTGGGCTCAGCTCGGGACCATGAAAAAACCAGGGCCAAAGGGTAGGGCAAGATCCCGGGGCAAGGGAGGGATCATTTTTCCCTGATCCCGGGATCCCCTGTGCGTCATGTGGACGCACAGGGACGATCCCGGGGATCACCCCGGGATAAAGGCCCATCTAGCTATGGCCATAGAGACTCACTTAATGGACAACATAATTAATAACTTAATCTGTCCTCCCCTCTCACTCTCTGCCATTTTAGCAGATGGCACTCTCCTCTTCAAGCAAATTTCTATAAGAAATATACCAAATATCAGCATGGTTTGGATTGTCTAACAGTTTTTATTTATTTATTTATTTATTACATTTTTATACCGCCCAATAGCCGAAGCTCTCTGGGCTGTTCACAAAAATTAAAACCACAGTAAAACACCCAACAGGTTAAAACACAATTACGAAATACAGTATAAAAAGCGCAACCAGGATAAAACCACACAGCAAAGTTGATATAGGATTAAAATACAGAGTTAAAACAGTAAAATTTAAATTTAAGTTAAAATTAAGTGTTAAAATACTGAGTGAATAAAAAGGTCTTCAGCTGGTGACGAAAGGAGTTCTCATAGGGGACATCTGGAGCTCACAGAGAATATGGGATTTTCAAACCCACACTATTCAACAACATTAATTACTTATATTAGGAAGTGCATCCAACTAAAGATCTACAGATCATTTAAAGTCAAATGGCTATCACCAAGATCATTACATTGCATTACATCTTCCAGCATTCAAAATCTTTTCTTTTATTATCTTTATAGTTTATTTCTTACTTCCTCAACCCTGGGAGAATTTCACATTGACTAGAAAAATAAATTTACATACATCACCGCAAGTGTTGTTCCCTAGCTAATACCATCTCTGTGTTGATGACAGAAATTTGCTTGCACTCCAATATTCACACTTTATTTCTAGATTGGTTGTAGTGTGTAGCAGCCAAAGCAAGAAAGGATTGAAAATGCTGGAATAATCTTACTGTATGTCCTCGCAGGGCCATTGTAAGAATTACTGAGAGATTGTATGTTAAGTGCTTTGAATTCTCTAAAGCACTATATAAATGTTCTGAATTATTATCAGTTCTCATAAGGTTTTTTTTTCCAATTAGGAAGGACTTATTCTGATATCAATTAATTATTACTTTGTGTACTGGGTTTTGTTTAGACAATGGCCTGCTGTTGCCTATAAATATTAGCACAACTAAACAAGACAGAGTTAAATAGGCTGTTATCCAGATTCTGCCTTCCAACTCTGTTTAAACAAACCACAGGCACGGATCTGTTTAAACATCATGCAGCCCCAAATCCCTGCATATTTATTTGTAAGTTATATACATTCCACTGAGTTCCCCTAGAACGTATTCCCAAGTAAGAGGACAATTTACAGCCTCACAGCACAATCCTTCCATGTTTACTCAGAAGTAAGTCTCACTGTGTTCAATGGGCCTTAGGTTGGCTATGTGTCCTATTTTACAGAGGACACTTTTTGAAGAGCTGTTCAGTCAAAGTCAGGCTTTAAAGAGAAAGAAACGTAAGAGGGGGAGAGTTAGGGAGCAATCCTATGGCTTCTAGACTGCATCCGGGGTGGGGGTGGGGCATAGCTTATTTGGGATTCCTGGCCCCAAGGTCTGAAACACTGCTCTGACCTCGGATCTAGGAATCCAAGCCCCCACCCCTACCCCTCGCAGTCAGCTGCCTCTCCGAGGTCAAAAAAGAAACCTCAGAGAGGAGGTAAAGAGGCATTTCTGTGGGTGAGGAGGGGACTAGAGAGGCCGCCTTATGAAATATCTCCAGGCCTCTCCAACCTCCTTCCCCCTGCTTCCTCCACAGTGCCCTAGCTAGATGGGTGAAAAACGCAATCTAGCAAAAATACAGAGTAGGAGGAAGCAACGATAACTTCTGCCTCTCCTCCCATTCTACATTGGATGTCTTCAGGGCCAGTGCCAGACTATTTTGCGCCCTAGGCAAGGCAATTCTGTAACAGTGTACTATAAAGTTTTATTTTTAATATGAAAATGTCAAGTATAATTAAACAAATATAATTAAATGCAAACAGCAGCAAAATGAAATATGGGCACACACACCCAAAAAGAAGTCTATGTACACCTTTATAAACACAGGTGCAAGTGAAAGTTCAATGATATGCCAGTAACACACAGCCTGTAAACATAACTGAAGGGATTAAGAGACATCTACAGTTAAAAGTAACCCAGTCAAAAGTTTAGTTATTGCTCAGAAAGGAAGTCTCCAGCTGTTAAATTTAACAACATAAAATTTAAAAGTCTCTGTATACCTGTAGTTAAGTTAAACTTTTAATTAGATTTTATTTTTTTCTGTGAATTATGTTTGCGGGGAACCAACTGGTGTGAACAGAATATAAACTTGTTTTCACTGCTTGCTGAAAGATGAGCTGTGATTGAACCAAGCAAATCTCCATGGGGAGAAGTGTCCAGAGTCATGGCACCATGAATCTTGGAATTGTTGTTGATCACAAGTTGAATATGAGCCAACAGTGTGATGTGGATGAAAAAAAGCAAATGCTATTTTGGGCTGCATTAGTATAGGTTCCAAATTGTGCGAGGTACTGGTTCCCCTCTATTCAGCACTAGTTAGGCTGCATCTTAAGTGCTGTGTTCAGTTCTGGGCACCACACTTCAACAAGGATGCAGACAACCTAGAGGGGGTTCAGAGGAAGGCAACGAGGATGATAAGGGGTCTGGAAACAAAGCCCAATGAGGAGAGTCCAAAAGAAATGGGTATGTTTTACCTTGAGAAGAGAAGACTGAGGGAAAACATGATAGCACTCTTCAAGTACTTAAAAGGTTGTCACACAGAGGAGGGCCAGGATCTCTTCTCGATCATCCCAAAGTGCAGGACACAGAATAATAGGCTCAAGTTATAGGAAGCCAAATTCCGGCTGGATGCAGGAAAAACTTCCTGACTGTTAGAGCAGTTTGACAATAGAACCAATTACTTAGGGAGGTCATGGGCTCTCCCACACTAGAGGCATTCAAGAACCAGCTGGACAGCCATCTGTCAGGGATCTTTTTAGGTGAATTCCTGCACTCAACAGGGGGTTGGACTCGATGGACTTGTAGGCCCCTTCCAACTCTACTATTCTACGATTCTAAGGCCGTTTCTATACCTTTTTCCCAGGGATCGTCCCGGGATCATCCCTGTGCATCCAAATGACACACAGGGGTTCTTGGGTGCAGGCAAGGATGATCCCTCCATTCTCCTGGTATAATCCTTATGTGTAGAAAGGGCCTAGGTGCTCACTTACTGTGAGTCAGGGAACACAGAGTAGAGTCTCCAATGTTGCCCTGAATATTCAGGTACAGTAGGCAGATACGGTAATGGCAAATGGCAGCATTAATAAGCATTCTGAAATTAATTCAGACTGAACTGGACACCGAAATGAAACCTTACTTCCTCTGCTCCTATCATGGAAATTATGCAAGAAAAGACACGGCAAGAGATGCTGCAAGCTACTATTTCAGGGTGTTTATTCTGGCAAAGTAGACTGCATCCTCAGCACTGTCCCTTGCGCTACCTGTCTCTATCTCAAGATGACACCCCTCCAACTGCTGGCAATGCTTTGTCACCTTCTCTGTCCCCCTCCCCCTCTTTCTCCCTGCCAACAGCACAGGTAAACAGCTTTGGGGATTGTCCTAGGTTTGGCTGGCTTCAAGAGCATGCTTTCCAATTTGATATTTAACGTATTCAAAAGATTTTTCCTAACAAAGCCAGAAAAGGGAGCAAATGGCTACGGCCGAAAAATAAGATATTCTGTATGTGATCTCAGCTGTCAAAAAGCATCAGAGCCGAATTTTATTCATGCCAGCAAGTGCCCCCCTCGCTGTAAACCTGGAGCATAAGCAACAGAAGCTTTTCCTCCCGGGAAATTTCCTCCTGCACACATGGATTTCCCACCAGCGATCACTTGGAAAGTAGTTTCTAAAGAAAGACAAAATTCATTTTCATTATCCAAAAGGAAGAGCAAGATAGGCGGGAAAACAAGATGAAGCAAAACAAGCGTGGCAGCTATCGACAACTCTTTCATACCAAATGTGGATTGGTAACAACTTATGCATAATAATTCATTCAGTTGCATATGCATACACACACACACACACACACACACACGGATGCACAAATGTTATGGACAGACAGTTCTGCTGCAACCTTACTTAAGATCCAATTCCCCATAGATCAGTCTGGCCATAGCTCAATAGCTCACAGGCATCTCCAGTTAAAAGCCTCCATGGCACTCAGGGTCGGACATAAGACAATGCTGCTTCAGACGTTCAATGTGAAGCTGGCAGGGTCTGGGCAAGGCAAAGGAGGGCAGGCAGCAGAAGTAGGGGGAAACAGGGGAAGAATATTTCATGACTGTAGCTACATGTACACCGGCTTAGTTGCAGTAGGCTATGGGGACTAGGGGGTTGTACCAAAAGACTCAGGGGGAAGCCCAGGTTCCAGAAGAAGGATCTGAAAAGTAAGAGAAGTGGCTTCGTGGAGGTGTTCTGGGAAGCTGGTCCGTGCATAAGGGGCAGCAAGCTTATGCCACAATAGAGCTCTTAGAGCTCCTTCAAGGGGGGGGGATCGTGTTCCCTTCCCATTGGCTCTGAAGCTGCATCTCTTCTGCTTCTGTAACGACCTCCCATTACACAGAGGGAGAGAGCAGGAAGAGAAGTCTTTTTGGGAGGGGCTCAGGTCTGCTACCCTGTCTGGCTCAGGACAACTACGTGAACAGCTGGTCCAAGCTTCTTGCCAGGAAGGCAGCTTCAATAGGTCTCTCCTCTTCCCTCCTCCTTAATCTGGGCTTGAATTTTGCTTTTAAAGCTATCAAACAAAGACTGTGGGATATAGCCTTCTGCGACTTACGTGCTCGCTCTCATGTCTCTTGCTCTCCCAGTGCATTGCACGTTCATTACGTTGGGCCTCTTCAGCTGGCTGACTATCTAAAGAACTTGTCGGTCGCCAAATATCGTATTGCCTTCTCCAAGGCCAGATGCAATGTTTATTCTATTGAATTACTTCAGGGCAGATATGCTGGTATCCCTTATCAGGAACGACGGTGCCCCTGTAGGAATACGGAAGTGGAGATGATGGAGCATATCCTTCTGTCCTGTAGCTTTTATAATCAGGCCCGCCATCTTATGATCACCCCATTGTTGAGCAAACTGTCCAGAACTTCAGGCAAATTTTATGTTAAGTTTCTGTTGGAAGATAAGTCTTCAAGTGTAACTTTGGCTGTTGCTAAATTTCTTACAGTGGCGGCCAAGATTAGAGCTCTTTGTGTATTAGACTAAAGTTGATAATAGCTCTAATTGTATGATTTCATATCTGATTCTTGTGTTTGGTTGTTTGTTGTTTGTTTGTTTTCTTTTTATGGATCTATAGATCGCAATAAAGAAAGTAAGTAAGGAAGAGAAGTGACCACATGGCTTGTACAGCTTCAACGCTGTTTAATGGGGGACAGCGCCCTCTCGTGGGTGTTTTATAGCATAACTTCTCCTGCACATGGCAGGAAATAGCGATGTATATCAGAAGAGTCAGCTTGCCTGAGCCTTTTTTAAAATCGCTAAAACTGGTAAATGGAGCGGGAGACACACAGGAGGATCACTGCATGGCTAAAATGTCCTGCAAAGTGGCCAGTCACAAGGATGTGATAAAACGCTCATCTGAAGAAGCTCTCAGTCTCTAGGGTTCCGCAAAACTCTGTTGATTTTCTTCCAAATGCTCTGGCATTTAAAAGTGCCAGTATTTTCTCTTGTAGCCTTTGGAAGAAGAAAAAAAGTGTAACACCATATTTCAATCTCAGGCTGACTAGTATACAAATCCAATGCAGCACAGCACTCTTGCTGATGCAAACTTATTTATTAATAGTAACACATTCTGGGCTATTCTTTATACATTAAATAATCCAGAATAATGTAGGCAAAAATAGGCCAGTTCCCACCTTTGAGGAACTTACTCTCTGGGCATGTCTACACCATGCCATCCCGGGGATTGTCCCGGGATCATCCCTGTGCATCCACATGATGCACAGGGGATCCCAGGGGCAGGGAGGGAAGATCCCTTCATTTCCCCGGGATTTACCGGGACGGCTTTTAGCCTGACTTTCCCCATGGCCTCAGGATCATCCCGAGAACGCAGGAGGTGTGGGCAGCCATCCCGGTTTCGTCCTGGCTTCTCGTGAGTAAACATGAGGAGCCGGGAACTGGGCACAGGGCATGGAGCTCTTCAGGGGTGGGGTGGGGGGGAGTGGGAGTGGTGTTTTTTTTTTAAAAAAAAACTGACCTTTTTGTTGGAGCGCTCGTGCGCTGATCTTCAGTAAAAAAATAATAATGGCGGGTGAGACGTCCTCCTTCTCCCTGGACATTGCACGCTGTGTGAGCATTCACCATCAAACATATTTGGAGGAAGGAAACCCTCCCATAAAGATTGGGAGGAAGTGGTGAAAGGCTTGTGTGTGTGTGTGTGTGTCGGATAGGGCAAATGTTTGTAGGGGGCTTGCAAGCCTGAATGCAAACAGGAGCACTTGTTCTCTGAAATTGTTCGCAAATTCTGAGCTTGCATTCGTGTTTGCAAAAAGTTTGCTTTAAAAATGCACAACTTTTGAAAACTGCACACTTTCCCCTTTTGAACAGAATGAAAAACAGGTCACAGACAAGAATGTGAGCAAGCTGAACTGAGCTTTGAAGTGAAGTTCAGAGAATTTCAGCAAGCTCGAGCATCCTTGATTCTCCCATCCCTACCTACATCTGGCTAGGCCTGTATAGGGCTGCACAGTGAGTTATTTAAAGTATTTTTGAATTGCTCTTTTACTTAATGAGTACTCGAAGCAGTTGACAATAAAACTATAAACACCGTAAAATTCAACAATAAAAAAACACACACTAAACAAAACAGATGAAATGTGTACATTATAATAAACCAGGGGGACCCTCTAAATTCAAACAGCAGCATTAATCACTAAGAGCCTGGTAGAATAATTCCATTTATACCAACCATCTTAAGGCCAATAATTTTTGCAATATGCCCCCATACCACCTTTCTTCAACTTGGTGCCTTCTGGGGCCAGATCTACAGCTTCTGTCATAGCTATATGATCCCATCGTTGTGATGCTATATCCCACATGCCCATTTATACCTCTTGGCCCTCACAATGACTGACGTCTGTTATAGTATTTTGAATAATATGGAATTAAAAGCAGGAAATAATGATAGTATCAGGATTCATAACGAACCAGAAGACACAGGAGTCCAGTTAATATGCTGCTGCCTGCTCCCACACTATAGTTCCCAAGTGGCTTTGCAGCAGGAATGTGCACACATCCGAAATTAACAAGTCAATTTCAGGGCTGAGCTGCATATTCTCCATCAAACAATTTTGGCACATTCGGGCTGGGGGTAAACATGTGTGGGTTTTTTCTCTCTTTAACTTACAATTAAATGAGGTATACAAGGTCTCCTTTATTTTCCTAGTTTTCCTTTTTCAAAAGCCATTTTAAAGTGCCATTGGATTGGCTCTAAGCCTGCCCAGCTCCCATGCGCTTTGAAAATAGCCAGGTGATACGTCTCTCCCTGGCAATGATGCTATGTGATGACATTGCATGGTTGACATGGCATTGCATGGAAAACAAGATGGCCGCCCCCATCTCTCAAAAGGGAATGCAGGAACATAGGAAGTTGTCTTTTACTGAGTCAGACCGTTGGTCCATTTAGCCCAATATTGTCAACACTGGCTGGCAGCAGTTCTCCAAGGTTTCAGTCAGAAGTTTTTCTTGCCCCACCTGGAGATGCCAGGGATCAAACCTTAGGGTCTTCTGCATGTAATGCAGGTGCTCTACCACTGAACCATGGCACCACTGGGAGGCCATGAGGCTGGAAAGACACATATGTTAAATTTAAAAGTGCTTTACAAGGTTTACATCAGTTTCAAGGATTGATTGATTGATTGATTGTGAGTTTACTAATAATCTAGGACACAAATATATGGAAGAATGGTGACATTGGATCAGTTTATTCTGTCTTACATGTCAAAGATGACTCCAGGATTAGATCTGAGAATCAGTTATTATACCATGTTCGTGGCATGTGGGATGCTATCTCCCCCCCACCCCCGACAAAGTCTCTGACAAAGATCCCTGACAAAGACCCTTTCACAACCTGATGTCTTCCAGATGTAGTGGCTTTCAACTCTGATCAGCCCCAACCAGCATGACCTATGCTCAGGAATGCTGGCAGTTGCAGCTACAACTGTAGCAAAAACATCTGGAGGCCACAAGGTTGGGGAGGGCTGCCCTAGGTCTTTAGCCTGACAGTCAAAGTTTAACCAACGCAACTTTGCCTATTTCAAATAGGGTGACTGTATGAAAAGGAGGACAGGGCTCCTGTATCTTTAACAGTTGTATTGAAAAGGACATTTCAGCAGGTATCATTTGTATATATGGGGACCTGGTGAAATTTCCTATTCATCACAACAGTTAGAGCTGCAGGTGCCCTGCCCTCTTTTAAATCTGGTCACTCTAGTATAGCTCCTGCACTGTTGTGATGAAGAGGGAATTTCACCAGGTTCTCCATATATACAAATGACACCTGCTGAAATTCCCTTTTCTATGCAACTGTTAAAGATACAGGAGCCCTGTCCTCCTTTTCATATGGTCACCCTATTTCTGCACCTCCATTTGATACATATTTCCCTTCTGTATAGTAATTACATACACTGGAATCCTGCCTTCTATGCAGAATTAGGCTGTGGGGAAGACCGACATGCACTGGGACCACGGAAAATCATGGATTTAGCTTGACACATCCACTGTATTTGCATTGACCCTCAGTCCCTCTGGCAAAACTCCTTTCCAAAAACACTCATGAGAAATGACAAGAACAAACGTAGTCCAATCTGAGTCCAAAAGGCAGCATCAAGCAGAGGTCCAAATATCAAAACATGAGTTCAGGTCAGGGTACAAGATACTGGAGCTGAAGAAATCTGTTTTCTGCAAGGCCAGACTAATGCAGGTCTCTAAGGTTCAGCTGCACTATGTTTCCTGAGGAGTTTCTTCCTCTTGAGGAGTTCTTCTTTGGAGTAGGGTACTTCTTCTTAAAGAAGCCCTACTGATTTGCCCTTTTAGTTGACAGCACTGTCTCGGATTGAGTGGTTGCTCAGCCTCTGTCTTTGAAACCAAACTCCCTCTTCCTACAGGGATAGACCTGTGGTCTTCTCTTCTGAGGGCTCTGGCTCCCCCATATCTCCTGACAGAATGGCTCCATAGCATTGTCTGTTAGTGTTTCAGGGCATTCTAGTCTTTAGAGAAAACAGTAAGCCTATGTATACCAATTGCTGGGGTTCATGGGTGGGAGGGCGTTGTTGCACTGATGACCTTCTTGTGGGTCCCTGGTTGACAGCTCTTTGGACTCTGTGGGAACAGAGTGCTGAACTAGATGGACCCTTGGTCTGACCCAGCAGGGATCTTCTTAAGTTCTTATCCTTCCAGTGGAGGCATGACAGCTATGAAGCATGCTGTTAGGCTGTCAGCCAATACAATGGAATATATTGACTGTAGCAACAAAAAGTGTGTGTGTTCAATGTAAATGGGGCAAGGAGTCAATGAAGTGACCAGAAAGGTGCTTCAAGGGCAGCCAGAGGCAACTCAGCTACGCAGTCTAGGTAAGAGGCAAGAAGCAGTCATATTAGTCGGCATTTTTCCTTGCCATTGGGCAGACTCTGTAAAGCTTGGCTCCAAGTTCACAGCGAAGCACCACGGAATAAGTCAATGCATGTCAATGTTATCCCTGGGTCATTGGTTTCTGCCCAATTCAAACCATGACTGACTGGCTGACTCAGCTGCTCCTGCCTCTCCCTTTAACGTGCCTGAATGCAGTTGTACATTGATCCTTCCCTTATTCACTGAAGGATAAGCAAAGCCCTTCCAAACTGTCAAGCCAATGCCGATTGAAATGCAGCAAAGCCATTTCCCAAGCAGAGCTCAGCGCCTATAAATCTGCTTCTCATAAACTTCCACTCACAGCCTAATTCTCACAGTCCATCTTGCAGCATTAAGTCAATGTCACCCACTGGCCCCATCACAAGCAAAGGTGCAATGTGGTCGGTATCATTAAAATGGCAGCCTTGAAGACAACTGCATGCTTAAGACATGTAAATTGACCCAGATCTAGGCAGGAATTTAGCCATATGCCTTAATGCTGACTGTGCTAATGGGAGTAGGAAGTTTCAGTTTATAATTATAGTGCAACAAAAACAGCAAAACACAGTAGGCTAGAACTTTCTGCCTGGTTGGCATCTCAATGAGAGTCTGAGAAATGATTTCACCAGTAAATGAAAGGAATGAAACGAGGCAGCGCAATATATCTATACCCCATGTCAATCTATTCATGCTGGCAGCATGTTCAAGGTGACCCATGACCAAGAAGATCAGGCCCTTCTCTACAGCAGCCCATCATCAGCTGTTGTATCCCATTTTTTTTCATCCACCTACAGATTTTAAAAAATCACGCAAAACATGTCATGCACGAAAGGTATTAAATATGTACTTCTGGATGTATATATATTTTCACAAAATAGGTATTTCTGAACGTATTATCTCTCCACATGCAAATTTTAAAATTATTTTATCCTAAAATACATATTTTTATATATATTCTGGTTAGTTTTTGAGGCTGAGATTTGTGTCATGAAATTCAGAGACATGCAAAATCTAAAGGAAAGCTGTGTTCCGACTCAGTTTCCTTCAAAATGCATTCTGAACAAAATCCATGCGCTTCCCTACAATGATTTTTTAAAATATCAGATGTGGTTGCCAGTAGTGTGCAAACACATCCCATTATAGTCTCACAGGTGCTACAGGTTTTGGTAGTGCTTCAAAAAAATTGGAAAGCCTGCTTGATTAGAGACAATAGCAAAACAAAAGCAAAGACAGAATATGGCGTGGGGATTTTTGCCTCTGTTATACCTTCTTCAGTTCTTTTAAAAGCTTCCAGCCATGCAGAGGCCAACTTTAAAGGAACTTAGTGATATAGATTAAAGCTTGGGGAGGGAGGAGTGTAGGCAATTACTAAATGTTTGAAAAATAGATAAGGCTGTGTTTGGTGATATATAGTGGGAAAATGAAAAACTTCCATTGATCCAGACCTATTTATTTATTTATTTATATTTATTTAAGGATTTTTATGCCGCCATTCAGCCAAAAAAGGCTCTCACGGCGGCTTAAAAAAGTATTTCTTGACAGTCCCTGCCCACAGGCTTACAATCTAAAAGACATGACACAAAAGGAAAGGGGATTGGGAGGGAGGAGGAGGAGGGGGAAAAGGAAAGCAAATTCAGGCACTACAATCTTAGTTGTAAAGTTCAGCAGTTAGTTGACAGTTGGCAGCAGGAGGGAGGGGGCTCTCAGATGGAGCTGGACCCAGGCACAGTGGAGAGGTGCCTGGCTGCTGCTTCCTCCCTCAAGGTGCCTGGCTGCTGCTTCCTCCCTGCACTAGCAATATTAAATATCGTATCTGTAGAATTTGTAGTCACAGAAGGCAATTACAGAGGCAACATGACTTCCAGAGAATATAAGACAGAGATCCTGCATACCCACACTCAAATACTATTAATAATTCTTTATATAGCTTTTTAGTCGGTAAGGTGCTCACTCATTCTTGCAATAGCTTGGCAAGACGTCATTATTATTCCCATTTTGCGGAGACGGAATTGAGGTTGGCCCAGACAGATACTGACGTGCTCAAGGCCAGCAAGCCTTTTCATGATGGAGACACGAAACCACATTTCCAAAGCCCTTCAGAAAAACCTGGCTGAAAGAACACAAGAGATGTGATTATGGCTCTGGTTGCTGCCTGCAATATGGGAATGATTCAAATCCAGTAAACCAAACTGAGAATGTGTGCAAAAGTACTCTGAACACTTGAAATGTGCTGTATAAATATTATTATACTTCTATGATAAACAGCCTGAGTGGGCAAGGCAAGAACGAACCTTAGTGGGCCGTTGAGGAAGGATCTGTTCCAGAATCCTTGCCAGTATGCAAGGATCCTTAGAATATTACCAGTTCCAGAAAACACAGTCAAAATATTTAGACTGGACCGACTGATAGGCACCAAGTTGTTTAGCTAGCTGAATTGTCTCATATTACTTGCCTCAAGATTAAAGTTGATTTCCTGCTTTCGACTGCTTAAGGCAGCATTCCCCAACCTGGTACCCACCAGATGATTTGGACTACATCTTCCATCAGTCTGAAATGCTGGGAGTTATAGTCCAAAAAAGCTGGAGGGCACCAGGTTGGGGAAGACTGCCTTAAGGCATTATAGATGGGTGAACACCCTTTTTCAAATATTCACTGTTTGCTGGGGTCCAGTACCTCAGAACTCAAGGGGCCTGTTCAGAAGACACCTTAAACCCTGCTGGTTAAGGCCTTTGGTTAAGCAGCAGGGTTTAAGGTATCCTGTGCAATGTGTTTTGCTAAACCCTGCTCACACACTAACCACAGTGGGACCATCTGCAGCAGGATTAGCAGCTCTAACTATGACTTAAAGTGTTGTGTGCAACAGCACAGGTTGTGGTTAGTCCTAAGTCCAGAGAACCACAGTTTTGCTAACCACAGAGCCTGAAGTGTCATCTGAACAGGCCCAATATGAGCTGCTTCTAGGGATGTACAGGAATTTCAGTTCTGTTCACAAATATCCTGGAAGTGGCCCTTTGCAACCCTGAATGTGAACAGGAGTGCCTGTTCTCCGAAATTGTTCGCAGATTCCTGAACTTGCATTCATATTTGCAAAATGTGCACTTGAAAAATGCAAAAAATATAAAAATGCACAACTTTTGAAAACTGCACACTTTCCCCATTTGAACAAAATGAAAAACAGGTCACAAATGAGAAAGGGAGCAAGCCAAGCTGAGCTTTGAAGAAACCTGTATAAGGTTGCACAGTGAGGTATTTAAAGTAATTTTTGAATCACTCTTCCTCTTAATGAGTACTTGAAGGCCAATAATTTTTGCAGTATGCCCTACACCACCTTTCCTCAACTTGGTGCCATATCTATATGATCCCATCATGGTGACGTGACGTTATAACCCTCTTGTGCATTTACCTCGTAGCACTCACAGTGACTGACATCTGTTACGGTATTTTGGATAATATGGAATAAAAAATGGGAAATAATGCTAGAAAGTTGGTATACGGAATAGGTGATGTGTCCCAACAGTTATCAATGCACTTCATTACTAATAAAAATCACTGGCGTAGATCTAGCCAAGAAGTTTTGGACTTTGACTCCTTATCAGCCCCAGCCAGCATGATCTATGGTTAGGAATGCTGGGAGTTGTAGTCCAAAACATCTGGAGGGCACCAAGCAGGGGAAGGCATACATTTTCTCTTGGGACACAGGGTAAATGCCTGGTATTCATTTATTATACTTATATTTAAATCCCCCCTTTCTTCCATGTTCTAAAGTCAGAATATATATAAGGTTCCCAGTCAGTGGATAAAAGGTTCTCCCACCCAGGCACAGACCAGACCCAGAACTACTTAGCTTCCTCAAGATTGCTGCATCCTGTATATTCAGACTATTTGTTTTTCCCTGGGTTTGCCTCGGGGCCGTCCCTGTGAGTCCAAACAGGGGATCCTGGGGTCAACCAGGGGTGACCCCGGGGAAACCCTGGAAAACTGGAAACTGGGGATTTCCCAGTTTTTCTGCGGTCCTGGGACCATCCCAGGATGGTCAACTACTTCATCCTGCCTCCTCATGAGTAAACACAAGGAGGTGGGAAATGGGCACAGGGCACAGAGCTCTTTGGGTGCTCCGTGCCTGTCGGGGGTGGGGGGAGTGGGATCAGGGTTTCTTTAAAAAAAAAAAAAACTTGCATTTTTGTTGGGAGCGCAATTGCACTCATCTCTCCTATCTTAAAATAATAATAATAATAATAATAATAATAATAATAATAATAATGATGATGATGATGATGATGATGATGATGGCGGGTGCAACATCCCTTCTTCCTCCTGGGATGTTGCATTCACATATGGATCCAAGGGGAGGATCTTGCGAGCAGAATATCACGAGATCCTCCCCCCTCCCTCCCAGAAGGCCGGGAGGTGTAGAAAGGGCCTATGCCTTAGGAACCAAAATAAGAGCTATCGGTGTCTGTCGCTAAAAGCAGTGCGGGGAAAGCTGAGAGAAAGCAGTACAACTTTATTGTCCAAGACAACACAGAAAGGAGCAGGACTGATTCAAAATAAGCTGCTGCCTGAGGTGGAAGGCAAGATGCTTCCCACTCCATTCCATGTACCAAAGCTAGTCAGACTGACTTCTGAATCTTGTGACAACATTGGGGAGGGGACTGTGTCTTCCATCTCACCAGACTTGAGGCTAGCTGTTAGCTTTGAGGGCACAGGGCAGGCCATGTGGCACAATCACCTCCAAGGCCTTGCTGCTGTTTCCTGACTCCTAGCATCTGCTGCCTGAGGAGGCCGCCTCACTCTGCCTAATGGTAGAGCCGGTCCTGGAAAGATTCCTTTTCGTAGAGCACTTTTATCCACGCACCATATGAAATAGACCTGGATGCAAAAGATCTTAAGAGTTGGCAATTTCATTTTCTTTCCAGACCTTTCAAAAAAATCCCCTCCCCCTGATTGTGCATTCCTCACAGCGACATTTCCTGAGCTCCAAAGCCGGCACGGGTATAAACACATATATTCAGATTTGATGCTATTACAATGGCAGCGTGAAAGCTTTTATGGCATTAAACCTGCCCTGATGATCTCTTTATGGTTTTATAGACTGCATTCACTCTAATGAAAGGATGCCAAAGCTATGTTATCAGGGTAATTCACATTTCCCCTCGCTTTCATGGGCACAGCATACAGATCACAAATGCTGATGCTGTGTTTTGGTAGGAGGTCGGGGATTTTTCCTGTGTTTTTTAAAACACTTTTATTTTTCTAATATAGAGCAGGTGTAACTGCAAATCTGTAACTTTAGTGTGTGGGATGTCTGTACCTGACTGAAGTGGGGAGGGAGGGAGGGAAGGAAGGAAGGAAGGAAGGAAAGAAGGAAGGAAGGAAGGAAGATAGGAAGATGAGGAACCAGGGATTTCCCTAAGGGGTGTGTGTGTCTTCCTGGATAAAGACCAACACTCTCTTCCCATCCCTCAAAGGAAGAACAAATAAAAAGAAGGGGGCTGTCTTGACGACTTCTTGCCCCGGGGTAGCTCTGAATATGTGCTGTGTTAGTTAGATGACGCAGCCACAGATTCAAAGCCATCCCGGGGCAAAGAGCCAAAGTTGCGCAGCTTCTTCCGCTGGTCTGTCCTCACTCTGGAGCTGCTCCAGAGCCACTCCGGAGGCATTTCCAGTGGATGATGACCCCTAATTGGTCACTGTCCGCTCAGGCAGCAAGGTGGGGGTGGGGGGGCAGCAAGCATAATGGACGCTGGAATGCCCCGTGCTGCCTTGCCATGGGGAGAAGAGTTTATTATCTTCCCCTGAGATGCTGCCACTGCCTCCTCCTCCTCCTCCTCACCCTGGTCTCAGGGAGAGACAGGGGTGGGGCGGATGACCACCATAAACCCCATGCTTGCTCCTTGGCATGGGAATTATCTGGCGTAACCCCACAGGAGTGAAAATGTAGGGTTTGGGGAAAATGTGGCGTCAACGCCATGAAGATAGCCCCTGAGAGGAAAGCATCTGTCGTGGGCATGCCCGTTCCCTCTGGCATTCACCCATGCTGGCATACTGACATGAGACACTCACATCTGTGAAACTTCTTTTTATTAAGGAGATGTCACAGTAACAGGCTTAATGGTTACACACTCCAAAACACACTTAACGCTGAATGATGGTCAGAACGCTTTAGGCCACATGCTTCAGGCAATCATAAAGGGAATTCTTGAAAAGCTTAAGAAACCATCCCAAGGGAGCTTCTGCAGATGCTGGTAACTCAGGGAGTTATGGGTAGGGTAAAATCCCAGGCACAGGAGCCCCAGGCTTTCTGCTTAGCACTGGCAACTCCCTGCCACTTGAGTTCAGCAGAGAGAGAGAGAGAGAGAGAGAGAGAGAGAGAGAGAGAGAGAGAGAGAGACCACACACTAGCCTGCCGTACGCTGTGCTGGTCCAGTAGGCATGATCACAGGAAAGGGAAATATCTCAGGCACAAGAACTCCCCTGCCACCTGCTCTTTGCCTCGGGGAAGCTCTCTGCCACCTGAGTGATAGAGCTACTCCCGTGAGAAACTCTGGCAGAGATAAGCTTGCAGACATTGACATTCAATAACTATTCCTAAGAACTCTACCTTATATGACTTATACCTGACAGCATCCTCCCTCACTGATAATGACCGTTATTAGAGATTGGAGTGGAAAGAGGTCACCTACTGTCCCAACTCCACTAGGCTGACACAAGGGAAGTAGAAAATGGCTGACAGCAACTTAGCAGCCCAGGTGTCAATACAGAGCCCAGGTGGCAAGGACATGTGGTAGCCAGCATTTTCCGAGCCTATTTCATAGGAGGGAGAGTTCCCATTTTCCTTTTGAGTGGTAGGCCAATTGCAAGGGCAGCAAGGCCAACTAGGATGGTGGGCCTCCTGAACTTAGGGAATAGGCAATGAATCAGGATTCTCCTGAAGGAAGAGAGGCTCCTTAAAAGTATACTGGAAGGAAAACTATGACCAAAGTACTTCCAGAGGAATTTCCCTCTCTTTCCCAGGTAGCAAAATCCACCCATAAATCCATCTCTTGCTGAAGGGTGGGTGAATGGGAGCCTGCTGTTGCTGGGCCCTAGCAAGGCCTGAGGGTGCCCCACTATGTTTTTCGTAGCAATGGAATTAATTGTTTGATATGAATTATTTGCTATTGTTCACTGAAAATAAAAAAGAGGCAGAGGGTGCGTCCAGATGAGGTTTTCATTGTGCCATTGCCCTGCCTCATTCATGGATTTGTATGGGGGTGTCCAGACATCACCGTCTTTCATTTGCAACCTTCCTGTGTTTTTCCACTGCTTCCTCCATCTTTTCTCTTACCACAGAAAATCAATAAAGGAGAAAAAGGAAGAGCTGCCCAATGTAATTAGTAACACTAAGGCCTTCTATCAGCACCGCTAGACCAATAACAGCTTCAAAAAGCAAAACCAAGACTAGATATTGGCAAGCAGGGCCATGGGCCACCCCTAATAGTGGCAACAGGATATCCCTCACATCAAAGGAATCATTAATATTTCTAAATACAACTTATCAGTCACCAAACCCTGTCCTGTAAGACAAACATAGATATACCATTGCTACCAACTGTGTCTGTCTTTTCTCTGCCATGCCATGCCCTTTCTAACTCCTACCTGCCTAAACATTAAGACAGATTGCGGCCTGGTCTTCCTGTTTGAGTCCTCGGGCTCAGTTGAAGCAGCCACCGGACCACAACGGACACAGGTAAGGGGGAAGGAGGGAGGGGGCCTTACCTGGCGCCGCTGCTGCTGCGGAGCTCTGATTCGGAGCCAGAGCTCCGCAGCAGAGCGGAGTGGCCCGTAGGTGGATCGACGCGGGCCCGATCCGGAATTTGCAGATCGGGTGCAGAGCGGATTGGGGGATCTGTGCACAGCCCTATAGAAAAGCATGAGGAGGTGGAAACACAGAAAAAGAACACATCTGTCTTTCCTTGGGTGACAGGGTGTAAAACATTTGTCTAACATGACCAACAATCTCTCTGTGTCTCTGTTATGCACAGTGACAGTCCTTAGGATTAACTGAGGCCCCATTATGGCTGCTTGGAGCAAATAATTAATAGCATTTTTATCTGTCAAAGAAAAATACTAATTTTGTTTATGGGCTCAGATTGGCTCTAGGGAGCTACTCTGGTTTTGCAATGCCATTCCAGCCCGACTCCTGGATGAATGCCATGAGCAGATTCTGAGACTCCTGAATTACTCATTCTGATTTCCACTGGGAGAGATGTTTATTTCTCACAGCTTGTTGTTCAATCAAAACTTTTATTTTCCGTGTCATTTTGGTTCAGTAAGCCATGCACAATCTCGGGCAACTGATCGATAAAGCTGCAGCTGTTGCTTACTGCACAATCACTCGACATTCAGAGGCCTCTAGCACCATGCAAAGGTTGATCCATCAGGGGGAAATGAGCGAGAAAACCAGTGAATTGGGACACAGGTGATGTAGAACTTTGTTTTCATGCCCACAAGGCCTGTGAATTCACAGAGAAGCTTCCTTCTCTTTGGGAAAGGTGGAATCGGCATCCTCCTCCTCCTCCTCCTCCTCCTCAGCTAAAAAGAACAGCTTTGTTAAGTGAAATGAACTAGTAAAGATAGCAGGGCCAGAATCTGAGGACCAAGTGCTAACTACCTTTCTTTGGCCAAATTCAACTTACTCTCTTCCGTCCTTTTTCTGCTTGCTCTTTCTTCAACCTTTGACTACAAAATAAGTGGTCCATTCTCCTCAACTGGTCTTATGTGACCAGGGCTTCTCCTGATTATTGACCCATGTCTCTAGTTGCTCTTTAACCATCTCCTGCTCTTCATCAGTCTTGTTTTCCCATCGTGAGAGTCACAGCAGACAACACTTAGTCCTTGAACCTCCTACTTTTTTCCAGCTCTCCAGTGAGCATTCTCTCTTAGGCTTTTGGCTGCTAAATGGCTTTCAAATCTATTTCTCTTCCCACAATCCCTTGAGACAGGGGTGGGAAACCTCAGGCCCAGGGGCCAAACCCATCCCTCTCAGGGTCACAATCTGGCCCTCAGGTTTTCCCCAGAAGGCCATGCCCCCCCCACCTCTTCCTCAAGCACCGATCGTTTGGTGCCCAGCTTTTGTGAAGTTCTTATCCCCATTGTAAGCAGTTGAAATACCTCTCCTAAGGTTTAGTTCCTGGAAGGAAGAGCTTTAAGATACAACATGCTGGCATGGTTGGTATTTCTGGCTTCATCCCTCTTGCCTTTGGCACCACCCACCACTGGAATGCAGTTTTCCAAAACAGAATTAAGCCCCCAGGCTGAAAGGGCTTCCCCACCACTGGCTTAAGCTCCATGAAGGCATTCAGGAGATATGAAGTATGTACAGAGTGCAGGAGCATCCATGCCACCCCAACCCCAACATCCTCTTGTTGATCTGGAAGCTGCGGAGGTGCTTCTACAAGCATTCACTTGAACATGAGTAGAAGCCTCCAAGCTATTGGGAGTTATTGGGTAATGTGGGGTCCCCAATCAAGAGGAGGCTTTTAAACGTATTCAACCAAATGCATGTAAAGCCCCCTTCACACTTTCCTGGAGGGGCTGAAGCCAGTGTGGACAGGAGACATTGGGGGCAGTGTGCCCATTTCTGTGATCCTTAAACGCTTAAGCCCACTGCCCTTCTTAGGCTGAATGTCAGCAATGGGCTTTAGATCATTAACTTTACTCTGTCACTATCCCAGCATTATTTCATATTAAACATGATGCATATGAAGTACTTCCTTTTTCTACTCAAACATCCTCCTGTCGCAGTCTTCTTCATTCTCCCGTCTCTTGGATTACTGATCATTGGGCCATCTTTGATTCTTCTTTCTTTGTCCAAGCATCAAAATTGTCCAAAGTCTTGCTGCTTCCTTCTCTTCATCACCTCCAAGAACCACCTCTTCTCTCTAACCCCATAGTTCCTAGTCCTTTCGGTGGCATCTCTCATGTAGACAGCTGTAAGTTCCTTCAGGCTGGCTTTGCCTCCTGCTATACCACTCCCCTTCTTCTGTCAATCCAACATCCTTCTGTTAAACCCACTTCTCCTACTCCATCTCACTGGCAACCCAAGTGCTGGTTTTAACCTATAGAGCACTTCATAGTTTAGGACTGCAGTACCTGAAGGATGACCTCTTCTCCTACATTCCCACCCATTCTCTGAGATCACCTTCAGAGGCTCTTCTCCAAGTGCCCTCCTTGTAAGAAGGCCTTTTCACTTGCTATAGTGGTGGACCTCGCAAACGTGGGAAGCCCTCCAAGGACAGATCAGCCTCCTACCTACGTTGTTGATTTTCATTTTAGTCAAACTCCTTTCATTTTCTCCAACCTCTCCACTTGCTATCCGTTCTACTGCCTGGATACATCTTAAAGTTGTGCCTCAGAGCCTTTTTGTGACTGCTTTTCAATCTTGTTAGTATTTGTTGTCTTTGATATATTAGTCTTCACTGCTCTTAACTTTTGATTGTGTTTAACTGGATTTCGATTTATTTTGTACGTACGTATGTTGCCCTGAGAGCTTCATCTATAGAGTAACTCACAAGCTGAATGAATGAATACGTAAGTAATATATATATTCCACACTCCTACACCTCCTGGTTAAGGCGAACTGGCCAGGCCTACATTTTGTAAGGTTGCAGCATTACATTTTTAGAAGTTTCAAATATTTCCAGCTCCCTTTCTCCTTCCTCGGAGATGGTATTCTTCCATCTTCTACCTGAAAGGTGCTTTGCGTAGGACAGGCATTCTCTTGGTTTTATTTTATTATGATGTAATATATTCCAGAGTGGAGACCTCTCAGTGAAAACAGGATCTGGAACTACATTCTGGTGAGCCTCCCTTGCTTCAAATTAAGCCTCGGCCTTGATCCAAATCCTACTAAGATAAAAGGGTTTATTTGGATCAGGCCTTGTATTAGCTCTACATCTTGGCTCTCCCACGGGGCAGATTAATACAGGTTTTAAGCTCCCATTGCGTAGGATTGAATAACGTGGCTCGAATCCCTCTTTGATGATATTGGAGCCTTAGCTTGTTTTATCTCCATGACTTGTACAATAAATTCCTTACTGCAAAAATTAGATTCTGGGTGGCCAAGACCACCAACTTCCAATGTTAGCTCTCTACAATCCCATCTCAGCCCCCCTCAGAAGCTTCTGACTGGGCTTTTTGAAGGCTTTTAAAACCGCATGTCATTTATTTGCCCGGTTGTCCTTTCTGGGTGTTGTCCTTTCTGGGTGAAATGTCTTAGGAGTTCATGGATCTGATCTCTTTCTGCTGACATACAGGTGCATTCTTCATACAATTAAATGCTGCAAATGCCTCAGCAAGTGGGGGGGGATTTGTTGCTAGGCTACTGAACTAAGAGCCCTTTGCCTGAGGGATAGACAACTAAAAGATTAAGTCAAGGCCTCTGTTAAAAATTCAATGTCTCTGTTTGCACAGTCTTGTTTTTCTTCCTAGCATCTTCCCCTCCCCCCTCCCCAGCTGCAAATGGTAGTGGCTGGATGTTTTCATGTGAATGGATGCCAAGAGCAGGGTTATCTGATGCTTTAAATAGTATACATACAGAACACTGTACGATAGCTGGGTAAGATGAATGAGGAAAAACAAGCAGTAATTAGAGCTTAAAATCAAAGGAAGTCATAGGTTGAATAACTTTACAAGCCTCACAACAGGCAACAACGAGCACAGATAAAAGCTTATGACTCATCACTTAGAATTTCCTCTCCATGCTATTTGGCACCACTGAAGTAGAGGACACCTGGGCTCTCAAGGCAAACATCACCTCGCTGGACAGATGAACCACCCGCTAACAGTACCTCCGTCTTGTCTGGATTGAGTCTCAGTTTGTTAGCCCTCATCCAGTCCATTACCGTGCCCAGGCACTGGTTCAGAACAGTCACTGCCTCACCTGGGTTTGATGAAAAGGAAAGGTAGAGCTGGGTATCATCCGCATATTGATGACACCTCAGTCCCATAAACATGATGGGTTGTGTGCCCTACAATGGGTTCCAGAATTTGTTACAAAACACAGGGCTCCTTCAGCAGACATCTCAATGTGGAAAGAGTTCCCTGAAGGAAGAAAGCTTAAAAAACCCCACCAATATATCACCGTTTTAGTGGATATACTACACAAGATAGTACAAGGTCTGTCAAATTCATGGCACGATCTTAGTAGACAGATACTTTATATAGTTCCTTGAGGGGGGGAGTACTTCCAATTTCCCCAAAGCACAGTCATCAGCAGAGAACATTTACTAGGAGATAGCAGACAAAGGCAACATATTGTCCATGCTTCTTTAAAGAATTACAGCTTTCCGCAGGGAGCCCTAATGTATCTTGCTCTGCCATGATGGCTAGATTACTTTTAAGTAGCAGGTAAGGTATTACTAACGTGATTAGTTAAAAAAGAAGAAAAAAGGCATTAATATTTAAAACATATGTTAGCCTCGTCAGCCCAGGGTGTAAGTCACATAGTACAGAAAAGGCTCTGAAAGCAAATTCGGAAAGAGATCCAAGACTCAGGTCAGGAAAAATGATAGGAATTCAGCAATGTTTGTGCAGCACAATGAATTTAACATAAGGAGATGTCATTCCACTTTGTGAAGGTAAGGAGGTGTCAGTCCACTTTGAGAAGAAGGGACCTTCTCTGAGAGGAAGAGCTCTGCTCACAAAAGGTCCTTCTGCCTGGCTTTGGGGGATCACCCCATTCTGCAGGGTCTCCAGGCTGGCTGTGTAGCATTTTCAGGGGGCTGGAAGGGCTGCCGTGGCAAGGAAGGGGTGGCGAAATCCCCTTCTGCCAGCACAGGGGATCCAGCTTAACCCAGAGAAACATCCTCCTCGCTTTGGAGTACAGGTGCATTAGGGCAGTTGAAACCCATGCCCAATTCCTTTGAAAATGCCCATGCACAATTTGAGCAAAGCATTTTTCTCAGCACAGAATCTGTGAAATATGTAATTATGCTGGTGCTGCTCTAAGAATGGCACTGAAAGCTTGTAGCTAGTGCCAGGGCTGCCTTATGAAACCCCCACCACACAGCCTGTGCCAGATTTACAGATTGCTCTAGATGCGGCAAGCTTACTCACTGTTAGAGCAGTACGACAATAGAACCAGTTACCTAGGCAGGTCATGGGCTCTCCCACACTAGAGGCCTTCAAGAAGCAGCTGGACAATAATCTGTCAGGTATGTTTTAAGGTGTATTCCTGCATTGATCAGGGGTTTGGAATTGATGGCCCTATAGGCCCCTTCCAACGCTACTATTCTATTATTCTATTCGGAGGTAAGCCCCACTGAGGTCAATGGGGCTCACTGTCAAGTCAGTATGCAAAGGACTGCAGCCTTCATCTAAAAGGGCATCAGGTTGGGGAAGGCTGATCTAAAAAAAATTAAACCCTCACAACCATAATCAAGAGCCTAAATAACTCCTTACTTTGAAAGTGCTGAGCATCCAATAGATTCCATTGACTTCAATGGCAGCAGGTGTGCACTCAGCGCTTTTAAAAGCTAAGTCATTTATTTTCATGCCAAGAATGGATTTAGGGGTCAAAGGTCAGGCAGTAAATATCTATATATTTATCTGCAGCTAATTCTATCACTGTCTGTCTAGATTATTGTTGTATCTTGGATTAAAGGACACAGTCAACTAACCTCAGTAAGTATCCACACACAGGAATCAGGAGATTGTGTACAACAGAGCTGTCGTGATACATTTTGCCTTTTTATATATGGTTGAAATCTAAATGCTCAAGCTAATATTCATCAACATGTCAGTGAGATCAGTTCCAACTGGAAACATGGACCCCATCTGTGGATCCTGAGAATGCAGCTAAGGAACAATGCGAGGGAACTGTCAGGATTTAATTTCTATTTGCTTCTTGTCTGGGATGTTCAATGTTTTTTTAGTGAATCAGCTGCACTGCAACTTGCCAGCCAGCCTTCAGGACACCTGCAGATAGTTTAGGAGCCTAAAATAGATTGAACTGGGTCTCCTCCCCATGCCCACCCTGCAAAGAACTGCAAATGGCTGCCAAATTGGACAGGGCTGCTAACTTCACCGTGATTGCTTGGAGCATCTGAAATAAGCGCAACTGAAACAGGTGCCCAATTTGGTTTTCAAAGGCCAGCCTCCCCAACCTACAGGTATTTTGGACACCAACCCCATCCTCCCTAACCATTGATCTTGTGGCTGGGGCTGATGGGAATCATAGTCCAAACTATCTAGAGCGTACCAAGCTGAAAAAGTCTCTGCTAGACCAAGCAGTTATGTTGTAAGCCTTCCCTGTACAGCTTAGAAATTAGCTGAGAGACCTGGCCTCCCTGTGAGATTTGCTATTTTCAGCTGTGACCTGGGTCAGATCCACAGCCGAACATAACGCTATGAAAGCAGTTTGAAAACAGTATGTGGAATGGGCCCCAACAGTTGTCAGTGTACTTCAATACCATTATAAAACAGTAGTGTAGATCCTTCCCTGGAGATACTCTGGATACCAAATAGATCTGATGTACCATATGGAAGAGGGGAGCACATGTGGAGCTAGGTCTCCAACTCTTTTGGGCCCTGGGCAACAGTGCAAATTAGATTCTGTAGGGCGTGGGGGGCCAATTACAAAAATGTTGGTGTGCCTCCCCTCTTATCTTTGTTTCTCTGTGTGTGCATGAATGTGCACCCTTTGAATGTACTACTCTCTCTGGCTCTTTTCTCTCTTTCCTTCTCTCTGTCTAGCCCTTCCATCTCTTTTGCTCTTCACTCTATCTTACCTCTCTCTCTCTCTGTGGCTCCTCTTTCTTCCTTCCATCTCTCTGGCTCCCCTCTCCCTATTAAAGTTAATGGAGTAATTTGTCCATTGGCTTCAGTAGGAAGAGGAAAAGCCCCTCTGCTAAAATTGATTGGAGGGTGGGGATGAAGGTCCCTCCCTGCCAAAGATGCTATTGGTGGACTTTGTTTGGTGGTGGACTTTGCCCCTGTTTTGGGGGGCAGAGGGGAAAATAGCTTGGCAGGCATTTTCAGGGGGCTGTGGGGAGAGGGCTGCCTTGGGAAGGATGGAGGGGAGAAGTCTAGTTTAAATCTGGATCCAACCCAATATGTGATGTGGGTTCTTTATGAATCCAGAGTATGACTACAAAAAAAAGTACTTTAACCTTACCCTTATATGTTTTTAGTGTAATTGTAGTTGTTATATGTATACCTTTGTTTGTATGTATTATAAGTGATGTCTGTCTATGTGCTGTTGGAAAAAATAATAAAAAACTTAAGAAAAGAAATTTGCATTGCGAAGTGAGTAAGAGCAGCTTGCGTTATGCTCATCCATTCTGCCTACACTTCAAAGGGGAGGAGAAAAACAGATCCACTCACATGCCTCCTCATGTTGCATGTAGACCATTATTTATTTAGCATCTGGTTATATGTGATAGATTATTTATGAAACATGCATATTTATCAGAAGTGGGAGAAATAAATTGCCTGCCTATGTGAAGCATTCTCCCTTTCTTCTGTGACCCTGAATCATAGTTTTTGCATTAATAATACCTTTCATGTATTATTCTCATACTGCCCCTCAGAAACTATACAGCCCAGACACACAGGCGCGTACACACGCACTATGGAAATGGACATAGAGATGTCATAGTAAACTAATAGCAGGAGCCTTCATTCTCCATTTCCTAAGTAGCTGTGGGGCATTTTCTCCTTGCAGATGATCAAGTGCTCTCTGCAATTTCTTCTAATTTAAAGTTTCAGTTGTACGGATTTCTTTGCATTGAAGTTATTATTCGTTGATAGCATCTGTATGCCGCCTTTCCATAAAATACTTAATGCAGTATACAGTAAGACACAACAGTTCTGTCATGGTCTGTAATTCCTTCTGATGCGTGCTCTCTGAAACAATCTGGCATCTGGCAGCTTTTTCTACAGTGCATTTTACTGAGTGGCAAAATAATCAGAGTCTGCCAAAGGTGGAGATTTAAGGAATAACAACATTTGGAAAGGATAGCCGTAGTAATAGGACAGACAGGACTATGTCACTGGGTACAACTCATCATGGCTTACTCAACAGTTATGTCTAGTCCTCCAGGGGGCAAGCAGCATGGTCACTATGGGCACTAATGTGCCCCCAAAGCCTTTCTTGGCGCATGCTGAAGTGACCTGCCCCTCACATTTTGCTTTTAAAACAACACGTTTCTTTATCAGAAACTGGAATCACTTCAAACCAAAGTGAGGGTTTCCATCTTCTGCCATCTTCATTTCCCATGAGTGCCTCTGAGATATTCTTAGGGAAATGAAGATGGTGGGTGGCTGCAGGCCAGTGCTTTCTCTGGCAGCGCTTCCAGCCACCAAGAAAAAGAAGCGGGAAAAGAAAGAGCGACTCCTGTCACTTCTGCGTGGTAAAACGGGAGGAGGGTAGAAAGAGAGCAGCGGTAAGCCAGCTTTAGGAGGATGGGTGTCAGAGAAGCCAGCATAAAGACGAGAGAAGCCAGCTGGGGGACCAGGGAGGGACGGTTGTGTGCTTGTATGTCTGAATAGATGGGGAATGAAGGTGTGTGAAAAAGAGAGGGAGGAAGAAAAAGGTTTTAGGGTAGGTTTTGGAAGGATCCAGAAAAAGAGTGAGTGTGGTTTTAGATGTACTTGCAGTGAGGAGGAGGAAGTGTGTGGGTGAGAGAGTGAGAGAGAAAGCAGTTTCATGGTGGTGAACACCAAGAATACCCAAAGTACACAACTATACAAATCAGGCCTCAGCTAGACCTAAGGATTATCCCAGGCAAATGGAGGGGTCGTCCCTGCCTGCTCCCAGGATCCCCTGTGTGTCATTTAGATGTACAGGGTTGATCCCAGGACAATCCCGGGATATAGGCCTGGTCTAGCCATGGCCTTTGAGTTACATTGTTTTCTGGGACAGTAGAACCTGTAGTGTCACAAAATGTGCATTTAAAATAAAATGGGAAAGTTTTAGCAAGGAATATGGGGTTGTTGATAAGGAAGGATGAATGCCATGGGATTGTGGGAAAATGTGGGTTGTGGCTGGAAAGGAAATGGACATTGGAGCGATCTTCCGCCTCCTGAAGACTGGAATGCCACCCTAATTGGGATCAGCCTATAGAACCACTTGCACCTCCAGAATTATCTGCACTGCATAAGGCTTCGTCAGCAGCTGAGTCAGCATACAAAAGGTCCCCTGAAGGCAGAGAGTTTGAAAACTATTCTTCTAAGGGTCCGTTTTTTGTATATATACCTAGTGCTGCTGTCCAGCTAATGGAGTTCCAGAGGACAATTCACACTATCTTCTTGAGAAAGATGCCCCATGCCACGCAAATCCAGGGCAGGAAGAGATTTTCTTCTGTGATGTTCAATCAAATAGTACCCCACATTTTATCCATTTTGAAACATGAATTCCATTCACAAAACCAAACCTTTCCCTCTTCACAGGATCTCCTACCACATGCTGTGATTGACAGTCCCATTACTGGCTTCAATGCAGCAGGAAAGTAGCCATTCAATACACAGGAAATTATCATCATTTCAAAAAGAAGGAGGTAAGGGGGGAGGGGGGAAAGAATGGAGGAGATGAAAGGGGAAAGGGAAGAGCAAACAAAGCCAAACCTCTACTTGGGGAACAATTTTTAAAAAGTCATTATGCTTACATTGCTTCAAAAACAACCACAACCACATGCATAATAATCATTTTAATAATAATAATAATAATAATAATAATAATAATAATAATAATAATGTGACTTGTTTTGTGAAGTAAATAATTGATCGAAAGCAACAGGGAGGCAGCTGGGCATTCATTCAGCAATCCATTCCCTTCACAGGTCAAAGAAAACGATTGCTTTTGAACAAGGCTCAAGCAACATGACATGTGGAGATTTTCCCTTAACCCAAAAAAGCCTGAGCAGGGCCAACCTTTGAGTAGAACAGGGACACACGGGGAGAGGTGGCTCAGTGACAACTGCCCTCCCCGTGTTGCTTCTCTGCCCATTGGGGGGGGGAGATGTGGGGTTCCGATGGCTTCCCTGTACTCCCCCCATTACACTGTAGGGGCCTACAGGTTAAAAAACAGCTTTGGGAAGGCAATTTTAGACAGCAAAATAATTGGCGGAGTGGGGGGTTGAGTTTATTTCTAAAGCAGTGATGAGGCCCCTGCTGCCCTTAGCCTAATCTGAAAAGCTTGAACAACAAGGGTGAACAACAGCCCTGCCTCTAGCATGCACCTGGGCAGGGAAGAAGAGGGGGAGGGTTGTAGTGCCCCCAGCTCAGTGTTGTTTGAAGTATAAGAAATGTTTATGTTTATACTGTGGGTGGAGAAATCAAGGATCGGCTAGCCAGCCCTGCTGCAGCTGGAACCTAGCAGTTTGAGATGAAGTAGCTGGGACTTCCCTTTGGGCAGGAGTCTTTAGCCCTCATCACACATACCCATTTCCCCTCAAATTATCCCATTTCCTTCCTTTAGTGTATGAAAACTGTTGTTGTTGTTGTTATTGTCGTCAGGGGCTGGGATCACATCAGATAGAAAACAAACGTGTTGAGCTCCCACAGCAGCCACCCTCTCACGTCCTTGGCAGCTGCTCACCTCCTTAGACAGGGGTCCAGGCGGCAGCAACTCTCGCGGGCTGCCTGAGGAGAGTCAGAGCAGCCAGCCAAACTTCCAACCCCCCGCCACCAGAGCCACTCGGACTGACTGATCCAAGAGACCGCAGGAGCTGCTGCAGGAGGCGGCGGCTGCAGGAGGAGCGCACGCACTTGCGCTCTCCCACCCCTGCTTCCCTTTCAGCTTCGCAAGGGGTGGGTTCGTGTGCCACCGAGGCGGAGCGCTCTGCTGTGGAGGAGCCGAGCTGGAGCCTGTCAGTCCTTGCCTCGTGGGGCACGCCTCTGAAAGCCCTGCGCCCCCAGTGGCCGCTCAGAGTCCCAAAAGAACCAGACTTTACGTGGTTCTTCTAGGGGCGCTTCTTTGGCTGGAAAAAGTGCAATCAGGGCAGGACATGGGCGACATCATTCGAGTCCTTCATCTCCATAGCAGACTATACAGTGGTCGTAAGAACTGCGCCATGAAAGCAAGCTATATAGTAGGTGGGATGAAGCTCTTTCTTACTTTCGGCCTAGCCGGCGAATAAGCACAAGGCTCAGAAGACCTGGGGTCTGGCTATATGCACTGAAAGCCCCGGGGTGGGTGCATGGTGGTGCAGCGTCCATTATATGATGCAGAAGGCGCCAGGCAGGCATCCTGGGACTTCCCCCAAAGCAAAAAAGTTGGGGACTTACCCCAACTGTTTTGTCTGGAGTGTGGTGAGGTGGGAGGGAAAACAAAAGAGAGAAAAGGGGGAGAGCCCCCCGCATTTGGCTCTGACGGGCCACACGCCCTGCCAGCATATGGCTCCATTTAAAGTTGGAGGCTCATTTAGACCACCCAACTACTTTTGTAGGGAAGAGAGGCTGGGTCATGGGTGATTTTAACAGGAGTGAGGTTGTAATTATACTGGCAATATGTTTATTTGCATAGTCTGATTTGCGGGGTGGTGGTGGGAACAATCAGAGAGAAAGGCCGTTTCTAAACCAACCCCCAAATCCGGGCTGGTCACGGCCAAGTCCCTGTGCATTCAAATGATGTACAGGGACTCGAAGGAGGGATGAGAACAGGTTTTCCCAGGGATAAATAATCCCTGGGAAAACCAGATTCTTCCTGCAGTCTTGGGATCATCCCGAGACTGTGAGACGTGTGACAGCCTGTCCTGGCTTCTTCCCTCCTCCCTGCGAGTAGCGGGGATCAGTAGAGGGAAGGGGTCAGGCCGGGAAGAATCAGGGATATGGGGGAGCGGGGTTGGGTCTTTTGCTTTTTTAAAAAAAACTTATGTTTTAGTTGGAGCGCACGTGCGCTCATCTCCTTTAAAAAGAAATTCCAAAAATTTGAGGGTGCGACACCCTCCTTCCTCCTGGGATGTCACGCCCACATGTGGACTAAGATCAGAATATCGCGAGATCCTCCCCACTCCCAAAGGGCCAGAGAGATGCTATTTCATCTGAACCTAGATAATTCAAGCAATCATTTCCCAGAGTATCACAAGTCTTCTTTGCATTACTGTTTCTTGCTCCCTCCAGTTGTTTCCAGTCCTGTTAGAAACTTTGCAACACTAAGGGTGGATGGAGGGAAGCATTGGTAGCTTCAAGTAAGGTTATACGGATACAACATGGCCTAATGGATGGCTCTAAGGAGAGGACCTTTTCAGGGTTAGCTTCCGTTTCTAGAACACCCTCCTCAGAGAGGCTCACCTGGCACCTGCATTGTAGTCTTTTCAGGCATTTTACTCTTCCGGGCATTTTAGTCCTTTGTGTTTTGTTGTTTTTAAATCTGTTCTGATATTTTTAGATCTTTACACTGCTGCTAATATTTACTTGGGTTTTCTACTGTAGTTTTAAACTTTTAAAAGTTATATATTATGTTTTATCATGCTGTATTTTACGGTTTTAATAGCTGTGATCCACCCAGAACACTTTAGCTATTGGGCTGTATAGAAATGTAACCAATAAATCCACCCTCAGAAAAATCTGCATGTCCCTACCAAATTGGAAGTTGTATGCAGCAGGCACTGTTGCCATGTATCAACAAGTGGGGATTGTGTGGCCGTACAGATCATCATTCATATTCACCAAGAATTTGTGGATCAAGATTGTAAGCCTATGCGGCAGGGTCTTGCTATTTACTGTTTTACTCTGTACAGCACCATGTACACTGATGGTGCTATATAAATAAATAAATAATAATAATAATAATAATAATAATAATAATAATAATAATAATAATAAGGAGAAACCTGATCCGTTGACCACCATTCTGTCTTTTTCAGTGACTAGCACAAGATGTTCAAATTCAGAGATTTTTAAACAAGGACATTGTTAAGAGGTAGCTGCCCTATTCAAAGAGGCTGTGACTAGTAGGGGTGTGCACGGACCCCCAATCCGCTTCGTGGCCCGATCGGGAAAATCCGGATCGGGCCCGATCCTCTTTGTGCCTCTCTGCCCGTCTCCCGCTCCGCTCCATGGAGCGACATCTGGCTTCGCCGCCGTCACTATATGAACGGCGGCGCCGGCGCAAGATAAGCCACCCACCCACCCCGCCCCCTTACCTTCCTCCGTCGCAGGCTTCAATTGAGGCCCCGGTTGAAGCCGGAAGAGGCCGGCTTCAATTGGGGCCTCAATTGAAGCCCGCAACGGAGGAAGGTAAGCGTCCCTCCTCCCTGCTCCCTTACCTGGCGCCGCCGCCACATGGATGGTGGCGCTGGCGGCGCCAGGTAGGCCAGGCCCCCGCCCCTGCCCCCGCCCTCTTACCTTCCTCTGTCATGGGCTTCAATTGAGGCCCCGGTTGAAGCTGGAAGAGGCCTCGGCCTTCACTTCCGGCTTCAACCGGAGCCTCAGTTGAAGCCCGCGACGGAGGAAGGTAAGTGTCCCTCCTCCCTGCTCCCTTACCTGGCGCTGCTGCCGCTGCATGGATGGCGGCGCCGGCAGCGCCAGATTAGTCTCCCTCCCCCCCACTTACCTGCAGGCGAAGCTCCGGATTGAGGCGATCCTCTTCGCCTCGATCTGCAGCCCCCCTGACTCTCTTTGCCTCCGCCTTTTCCGGAGGCGAATTAGGCCGCCTCGCTCCTGCTTTTCTGAACTGAAGAGAAGCAGAGCACATCCGTAGTGACTAGACAAATAGGCTTTCCGTACACTGAGATGCCAGACCATGGTTACGGAAAAGACAATGCACTGCTATGGCAAGTGACTGCAAATAATATCTCCTTAGACTGCAGACATCACTCCTAGCTTGGATACGTAAATTCCTTTGGGGTGGTGGTGGAAACTGAATAACTAGTTTTGCATCCTGAAAAGCAATATTTCTCTTTGCCTATCCTTTTTGCAAAAAGCAATATTCCCTTTTGTGTGGGTAGAGCCCTCCACTTGTACAGGTGTACACATGGGAGCTCTTTCAGGTATTATTTACATTGAATGCATGGAGGCTGGTCATGTGTGTGTGATCCACTTCCTCTACTCCACATATTTAGATAACACTTTTGTCTCCCTACAAGAAGGCTTTCACTGGTTGATCTCAGTTACTGGCACCCAGCAATCACCCTGTTCAGATGACACGCTAAGCCATAATGGTTAAATACTTTGAGCTTATTGTGTCATGTGAAACATGATTTAGTGTGTCGTGTGAACCATTCCTAACTATGGTGGCTACATAACTATGGTTTAAACACATTCACTAACCATGGCAGGATCTACACTACTGTTTTAAAGCGCTTAAAAGCACTTTATAACAGTTTTGACAACTGTTGGGGCCCAGGACACACTCCATATACAGTTGTCAAAACTGTTATAAAGCGCTTTAAAGCAGTAGTGTAGATCCTGCCCATTTGCTACAAATGGATTTAGTAGCTTAATCATGGTTTAGAGTGTTTGCCCACAATTTTCTTTGCCATCCTGCTTGGTACCCTCGAGACGTTTGGGGATACATCTGAGGATTCTCCAGAACACAATTCGAAAGCCAGTGGCTTACCAAAAAAAAAAAAAAAAAAGAAGTAATTATGCCTTTTTAAAGAGGTTGAGGCAACATTACTGAGAACCAACGTGGTGTAGTGGCTAGAGTGTTGGACTGGGAGTCAGGAGATCTGGGTTCTAGTCCCCATTCGGCCATGGAAGCTCACTGGGTGACTTTGGGCCAATCACAGACTCTCAGCCCAACCTACCTCACAGGGTTGTTGTTGTGAGGATAGAAATGGAGAGGAGAAGGATTATGTACATCACCTTGTGTCCGTTGAAGGGGGGAGGCGGGATAATCAATGCAATAAATAAATAATAAATAAAATAACATGGACAGGGCCGGCGCCAGACTATATTGCACCCTAGCCAGGCACATTCTGAAGCCTCCGCCCCGCCCCCTCTCGCTCGTTCGCTTGCTCCTGCCCCCTCGCTCACCCACCTGCCCCCTCGCTCACCGCCCCCTCGCTCGCCTGCTCACCGCTTCCCCTCACTCGCCCACTCACACCCGCTCCTGGCTTTGAAGCCAGGATGCTGGGGTTGGGGGGCGGGGTGGAGGCTTCGAAGCGGCACACCCGGAAGTGGCTTCCTGGCACGCCATACTGAAGCCTCCGCCCCGCCCCCTCCACGCCTGCTCCTGGCTTTGAAGCCAGGATGCTGGGGGTGGGGGGCGGGGCGGAGGCTTTGAAGCGGCGTGCCTGGAAGTGGCTTCCTGGCACGCCGTACTGAAGCCTCCACCTCCAATCCCAGTGTCCTGCTTCGAAGGAGTCAGGACGCTGGGGTTGGGCAGAGGCTGGGGCGGCAGCTTTGGAACAGCATGCCCGGAAGCCCCTCTGGGAGAGCAGCTTCCGGGTGCACTGTTCGGCACCCTCGTTTGCTTGGCGCTCTAGGCCGCCGCCTGAGTTGCCCCTATGGCAGCGCCTGGCGTGAACATGGGTAATTTAAGTCAAGTGTCCTCACCTCTATTTTCACAGGCCAGGCGTCAGGCCTCACAGTCCTAGCTGGTGCTCTTTGTCCTAAAACAGGCCCTGGAATCCTCCATACAGGGGTTCCATGGCAGTTGCAGGGGGCCCTCAGCAAATGCTTGTGCAGAAAAGGGCTTCCCTGAAACCAGACAGTTATAAAAAGCAAAGTTCTGTCCTAAGCTATTCCCTTTTTCACTACGAAACCAGCGTCCTAAGGTTGGGGTATAATTTTGGTAACTGCAGTGGCATTTAGCTATTTCCCCTGAAGAAGGCCATCGGATCAATACCGGCTTAGCATTTCCCAACTTTTTGTGTGTTTATGCCCACATCATTCCTAAATGTCAGAGAAGTACCATTAATTGAGAAAGTGAACAACGTTTCAAAAGGTCCACCAAAGAGCTTACTGGAGCATGAAATCAAATCTAGGCCTTCCAAGCGATTCTCCTCACCCATAAGGGGCACCTATTAACAAAAGTGTGATTGTCGTCTTGTCCCTCATTATCAGGCTTTCATTTCCTTGATTTAAGGAACATTGGCCATGATAGATATCTGTCAGATTCTATTTAAAATGGAGGAGCAATATTCTTTTTAAAACAACAACAACACCGTATTAGGGACAAAAAATTAAAATGATTCGGGCAGGTATTTGCAGCATGAAAACAAACAGAATCAACAAGGAAATCACTGTGTGTGAGATTGCAGCCCTGTCGCTGGCCTTCCTTGTAAGATGGCCCAGCCACATTTCTAGGTGGAGCATCTTCGGGGTGGGTGGGTGCATAGAACCAAACAACCCCTGGCCTGCCCCACTCATTGATGGAGAGAATGTGAGGGCCAGGCCAGGCAAAGAGCCTTCTCCCCACTTCTTCTCATGGAGGACACCCACTGAGAGAGCTCTATTTCAGCCTTGTTTTTGATAATCCCAGATATCAACTTTTCCCCCCAGTCTGGGTGGGTTTAGAGCCAGACTGATTTCTAGGTGGCACCAGTTATGTACAATTACTCTTTTAGGTTAATCTCACAATTACTAGTTATTTAGGAACATTCTCTAACATCACTTGCAGTCAAAGTATATTGAATGAACAATGTACAAAATTCCATTCTTCCGTTGCAGATTTCTGGACATTCTCTGAGGTTCCTTGGAGACTATGTTTATTGCTTGGGAAATTACAAATTTCTGACCGGGTTATGCTGAAGTATGCACATTTACCAGTGTTTCTGGTATACTAAGCATGTTGCCAAATGTACAAAACACTACTGAGATGTGCACAGGCCAAAGGCTGTTGCAGACTATGCACTTGGCCAGAGTATGTGCTCATTGCCCAGAGAATATACAAAATGCACATTCCCTAAGGCCTGTTGAAGATTGTCCATACTATCTGGAGAATGTGCAAAATGTAGTTGAAATATGCACATTCCCAAGGCCTATTGGAGATTATGCATAATGGCCAGAGAATGTGCATAATGAACAGATTATATGCACATTCTCCATGAAGAATGATGAATGTGCACAATGTCTGGCTGTTATGCACATTAACCAACTCTTATTACCCCCAACACACACACACACATGAGAGAGAGAGAGAGAGAGAGAGAGAGAGAGAGAGAGAGAGAGAGAGAGGGAAGTAATTTTCAGTAATTGAGGTTCACTTTATGATATTTGTGTTATATTCTGAAGCAGGGTAGTGGCGGTAAATACTTGTGAAATTCTTGGCTATATTGAGCATGCTAAATGCATCAGGATGGGGAAAGTGAGCTGCAGTTTGCAGTAGAGGTAAGGGGACAGAACTGGCCATGATAAATGCTTTGAAATAGAATGTCTCATCTCAAACTTTGCCATAGTGACCTTTTTAAAAGCTGTTTGTGCTTTCCCAAAAGTATCTAAAACGAAATCACAGATGAGCGATTTGCCTGACAGCTTTCTCTCTCTTTTTCTCAGGCCAAGGGCAAAACAAATCAAAGAGAAAAAACACACATCTAGGGAGCATGGAATTGAGAATCTTCAGGATGCTTTAGAAAGCAGAAAAATATTAAACAGGATTACACAAAAACATTTAATTCTCCACTAAGCTAGCCTTATCCTTATCCATAGGAACATTTCTCTTTCCTTTTCTGTGTAGGCTTCCACCCCTCCATCCCTGTCCCAAACGCCTCCACAGGTTCAAGGAGGGATTCTTGGGGCTGCTTGGACTACTAGGGCCTAATCTACATCAAGCAGGATAATGCACTATGAAAGTGGTACATAAAAGGCAGGAGCCACACCAAGCAGGATATTGCACTATACAGTATGTGTCAATGGGCCCCAACAGTTGTCAGTGCACTATCGCTATAAAACAGTAGTGTGGCTCCTGCCTTTTATATACCGCTTTCATAGTGCAATATCCTGCTTGGTGTAGATGAGGCCTAGCTCTATCCACTATTGGAAATACACCCTCCCTCCCCCCCCCCCCCCCGCAACAAATTTCCACTGGACATTTGTGAGAAGACGTTCTTGGCATGTGCACAGGATCCCTCCCTGAGCGTAAGAGAACTGCTCCTCATGAATGTCTACTGGATGCTGGTCAGGGAAGTGGGCGTGCAGTTCCAGTGGTGTGCAGGACTAGGCCCGTCGCAGCCCCTCCGTGTGAACTTTCAACACAACTAGTCACATGTATCCTTCTAAAATATTTAAAAAACAATTTAATTCATAACATAAAAAGGTTATAAAGCATAGTTTTCTATAGCCACAATATGACAACCCATTACTATTAGTGTGAAGATACCTCTTTTCCTTATCAATCCACATCCCCTCTACCCAATGTACAACTTTGCGGTGGGGGTGGGGAAACCAATACCCATGAGTCCATATTCCAGTCTTCCCCAACCAGGCAGATGTGTTGGACTGCAATTCCAATTGGTCATGTTGGCTGGGAATTACAGGAGTTGCCAACTGACACATCTGGAAGGCCGCAAGCTGGGAAGGCTCCCATAGGCTGTGGCTCCTCTAATTATTTTTACATTTTTCTAGCTTTCCTCATTTCAAGGACATTTGAGGTTTGAATCAATATTTCCTATTTAAATTGCCACTGGACATTTGCTTTAACTGCGATTATGACTCGCTCTTCAGAATACTGCTCTTTAGTACACATCAAGTTCAGTTCTGACTATGGGCCTTGCTAGATGAGGCCTTAGCGCGCTTTGTGGGCCAGTTTCCCTGCTGTGCGTCCACATGACGCACAGGGGAATCCAGCGGCAGGCTGCGCTGAGGCCTCGTCTAACGCACCATAAGTGAATTCACTTACGGTGCGCCTTTTCCCCAGCTCCGGCCTCAGGCCGGGGCTGGGGGAAGTCTAGCTACTTCTGTGGCTTTTTGCGGCTACTCGCTTACTCGCGAGTAGCCGCGAAAAGCTGCGGACCTGGCACAGCGCTCATACGAGCGCTGTGCCCATCGTGCCGGGGGGGGGTGTGATCCGGGGGGGAGATGGCGGAGGGCGACGAAGGAGACGGAGGGGAGATGGCGGAGAGCGACGAAGGAGATGGGGGAGATGGCGGAGGGCGACGAAGGAGACGGGGAGGGGAGATGGCGGAGACGGGGAGGGGATGGTGGAGGGCGCGAACGGTAGATGGAGATGGAGAGGGGGGCGGATCGGGGGGGCTTAAATAAAAAAAAACCCTTACCTTCTCCGGCGGCTTCGGGGCGCACGCGGCCCCTTTAAAAAAAAATGGCGGACGCTGTAGGGATCCAACGTCCCTGCGCGTCCGGCGTCTGGAAGCTGCGGCGACGCGCGCTGACGACAGCACGCTGCCGCCCCGCCTCCCTGCCGTAATAAGCCGGCAGGTCTAGCAAAGCCCTATAATAGAAGGCATGACGTGGTAACCAAGTAGTAGTTGGTGACAGTAGTGCAGCTACAGCTGGATTTTGGGGGCAAGGGGGACTCCAATGGCCAACCAGAGAGTGGCAGGTGTTAAGGGCTTCAGGGCAGCAGAAGCAAACTCCACTTTAGTCCTGTATAGGGTGACCATATGAAAAGGAGGACAGGTCTCCTGTATCTTTAACAGTTGCATAGAAAAGGGAAGTTCAGCAGGTGTCATATGTATATATGGAGAACCTGATGAAATTCCGTCTTCATCACAAAAGTTAAAGCTGCAGGAAGTATACTAGAGTGACCAAATTTAAAAGAGGTCAGGACACCTGCAGCTTTAACTGTTGTAATGAAGAGGAAATTTCACCAGGTTCCCAATATATACAAACGACACCTGCTGAAACTTCCTTTTCAATACAACTGTTAAAGATACAGGAGCCCTGTCCTCCTTTTCATATGGTCACCCTAGTCCTGTAGTCATCGTGGCGCTATGATTTCTGACAGTTTATAATGCAAAAATTACACATGACATGTCAGAAAATCAGGGTTTGCAAACAGTTTTGTTGTTGTTCTAAGATATAAAAAATGCAGTTTTAAAGCACGAAATGGTGGTTGGAGGGTTTATTGTGTGTTTTATAGTTGAAGTAATACACATGGCTATCTGAAGCTTACCCCCCCCCCCTCCCCAACCATTAGGTCCAGGGACTAAAATTATGTAGCCCCACCACTGGTTTGTGATACCACAAACAGAGGTACCATAAAAACCCAGCATGTGCAAAAATGTTTACATACAGTGATCAGAGTTCTTAGCTGCCAGAATAATACAGCATCAATCATGTGTCTTTCAAGCAACAGTGACATCTAGTGGGTCAAGATTAAATGAGCATTTCCTGGCCTCCATTTTCCCAGAATGCAAGTTTTGCAGACATTTCAATCTAAAAATAAAGATGCCCACAGACAGACTTGTTCTTAATTAAAACAGCTCAAGGAAAATTATTTCATTACATTGGTGCAAGATTACACACACTTCAACCAGCAGTGAATTGGTGGGGTATCCCTGTCATCTACAGGAAGGCAAAGTACAGTAGGACAGTTTGTCTTAGAAGTTTTCTTGCTTTCGGAGCTGTTACTTTTCTTCAGCATAAAACAAAGAAATAAAGACAGCTAAATATTAAATAGAAATTGCCAGTCATTTAGCTAAGATCTTTTAATTTTCTATTTACTTAGGAACTGCTACCCTGCCGTTCTGTGTTTCCAGCCTCAGGGCAGCTCACAATAAATTCAACAATAAAATCAACATTTCATCATATAAAACAAAAACACATTTAAGCAGCCGAGAGGTAAAGCATGGCAATAAAGACAGCAACAAAGGAGTTAAATTTGATTCAGGCAAATTTGGAAAGTAAAAAAATATCTTTGCTTGGCACTGGGCCAGCCACTCTGGGAAAGCATTCTGGAGTTGATGCCACTAGTGCAAAAGGCCTGCTCTACATAGTCACCACATGCCTAACTTCCAAAGTTGAGGGCCCCACGAGGAAAACGATCCCAATTAACGGACAAGTCCATGTTGGGGAGAAGGTCAACCCTTCAGATACCTGGGTCCCGAGCTGTTCAAGGTCTTGGCAGCCTTGAGCCTCTGTGAGTAGCGCAAGACTTCAAATAATAAAAGCAAGAAGAACAAAAGAGAGAGGAAACCCTCAACCAGCTTGTACGATTAAGTAAGGTAAGCATCAATACCCTCCAATTCAGACACCCCCAATCTTTCTGGAGTATGTGAAGTATTCCACTCCTGTCCATCCAAAAAAAACACCCACAATTGTTTGACATTTTCAGCCTTGGGCAGGCGGATTGGGCAGGCGGGCGGTGCTAAACCCACCTTTGCAGCTGCCACTCCATCCAAGTACTTCTCTCTAGTCAGACGCTGATACTTAGGGTGACCATATGAAAAGGAGGACAGGTCTCCTGTATCTTTAACAGTTGCATAGAAAAGGGAAGTTCAGCAGGTGTCATATGTATATATGGAGAACCTGATGAAATTCCGTCTTCATCACAAAAGTTAAAGCTGCAGGAAGTATACTAGAGTGACCAAATTTAAAAGAGGTCAGGACACCTGCAGCTTTAACTGTTGTAATGAAGAGGAAATTTCACCAGGTTCCCAATATATACAAACGACACCTGCTGAAACTTCCTTTTCAATACAACTGTTAAAGATACAGGAGCCCTGTCCTCCTTTTCATATGGTCACCCTACTGATACTAGAAGTATGCCCAGCTGACAGTAAAGCAGCTGTAGGAAGGCAATTTGGGGAGTGGGGGGAGAAGAGTGGTCAATGTCACATAAAGTTTTGGCCCTCGTTAAAAGGATCTACACCTCAGATATGGCAAGTCATTCTCACAGATTTCATTCCTGATCTGTAAAAAAAGCATTGTGAAAGAGAATGTATGAGATATGGATTAAAAAGCCATTTGCACTTGGCCAGATCTACACCAAGCAGGATATGACACTTTGAAAATGGTTTGAAAGCTGTACATGGAGTGTATCCTGGGCCCCAACAGTTCTCACTACTATTATAAACACTACTGTTATAAAGCAGTAGTGTAGATCCTGCCTAAGGGTAAAATCCAACATAAGTCCCACTTAGGCTAAGTAATGTATGACATAACTAACTTAGGTCTCATTCATTTCAATGGGTCTACTCTAAGTAGGACGTATATTGGCTGTTACACCAAGATCACTTAAAACATTAATAATAAAGAGTTGATTCCATAAGGTGAACATAAAAGCCATCCTGGATCAGACCAAGGGGCCATCTAGTCTAGCATTCAGTTTATTTATTTATTTATTACATTTATATACCACCCCCATAGCTAGAGCCCTCTGGGCGGTTTACAGAAATTCTAAAATGAGATAAAAACAAGTTTACAAAATTTAAAATTCTAAAGCACAGAACATACATACATACATCAGTTCACACAGTATCAACAGGAAACCCACAAGCAGAACGTGAGTGCAACAGCACCCTCCTACCCAGCAGGTGGTGTACAGAGTTCACTGCCTCTGATACTGGAGGTAACACATAGCAATCAGGATTAATAGTCATTGGCCCTGTTCAGACAACACACTAAACCATGATGGTTAAGCATTTTGAGCTAAACATTATGGCTTAGCAGAGTGTCATGTGAACCATGACTCATTATGGTGTGTGAACCATTCCTAACCATGGTGGCTACTTAACCATGGTTTAAGTATGCTCACTAACCACTTGCTGCTAAAGGGTTAGCGGCCTAATCATAGCTTAGTGTGTTGTCTGAATAGGCCTTCTCCAGAAATCTGTCTAACACTCTTTTAAAGCGATCCAAATTGGTGGCCATCACTATGTCTTGTGATAGCGAATTCCATAGTTTGACTATGCACTGTGTGAAGAAGTTCTTCTCTCCTGAATCTCCCACCAATCAGCTTCATGGGATGACCCTGGGTTCGAATAGTATTACAAAGTAGCACCTAGGTCAGTTTCAGTTTCACTTATGGTGTTTCCAAGCCTGTGACATCCACATTCAGGAGTCTGCAGGACGGTATCCTACAGCCTGCTATGACAGTATGGAACAGAGGGATATTTACTAACAACCCTTTCGACCTTGTTTCCCTTCAAGAATTATGTTCCAACGGATCTGTACAAAGAATCCCCGAGTCTGTCATGAAAAGCTTGCCTTTGCACAAAAATCCAATAATTAATTTCCGAGCTATTGAAACAGCTTTTCATAAATTTCATCCAAGGTGATGCTCAATATTGCTTCCCATTACATTTCCTTAGTGGTCAGGAAGACTGTCACAATCCCTGGCCTTCAGTTAATTACTGTCAAGAGTCTGTCCTCCTCAGCTAGTTATAAAAATACACACACGTGCGTGCGTGCACACACCCACACCAGTCAGTGAGTTTTATGAGGGGGAAATTTCAGTCAAAACCGACTCCTCGTTGCTTCCTGTTCCTTGAAATGCACCTGTGCTTGGATTAGTTTATCTCAGAGTAGCGTTCCTCAACCTGATGTCCTCCATCTGTTTTGGACCAATTCCGATCAGCTCAAGTCACCATGTGCAATGGTCAGAATTCTGGGAGTTGTAGCCCAAGACAGCTAGAGGACATGAAGTTGAGTAAGGCTGTCTTTGGTGAACATGACTTTTGCATTCCAACATAGTGGAAGAATAATGTGGGAGTGGGAATAGGAGAGAGCAGGAAGAATGCCTGAATATTACGCTACTTTTATGGAGGCACTGAAAATAATCAAAGTGCCATTAAAAACCAATGGCAGATATGCCACTGCGGTCAATAGAATGCAGGTTCTCACACACTTATCTATGCTGATTTCTCCCCAATATTAATTGGCCCATGAGAGCCAATGCAATTCCCCACCACTAAAACACATGCAGAAACAAAATGTACCTACACATCATCCCTGCATGCACAGGCAGCTGTGGCCCAACAAATCCCAGGTATCTGTGGGATCCAGAAAATTGGAAGCAAGCTTCTGCTAAGACTGTTGTCAGGCAGTCAAAACAAATCGCAGCAGAGAGCTTCAGGAGCCCAGTCCTTCCAAAATCATACGTGGACCACTGGCAATGACGACAGAGGGCCTGGAACACAGAGCCCCATGTTGCAAGCAGGACGCATTGCCCGGGTACAAGGAACTCCAAGAAGAAGCTCATGGACATGGCGAAGCTTTTGGGTTGGATCCAAAGAAGAGGGGACAGCTGGGGTGAGAAGGACACCTAAGGGAGACAAGAATAAGAGAGCCTGGATTTTTTGTTTTATTTTTCAATGAAGTGGGGAAACCTTTATTTGGGAAAGCATAAGCAGAGATTCTCTGAGATCATAGAATAGTAGAGTTGGAAGGGGCCTATAAGGCCATCCTGTCCAACCCACTGCTGATTGCAGGAATCCATCTTAAAGCATCCCTGACATTTGGTTGTCCAGCTGCCTCTTGAATGTGGGAGGAGTAGTTTATGAAGGCATGGTTTGGATTTTGCTGGGCAGTTTCAAAAAGTTGTGAGTTAAGACTTTTTATAACAAGATTTCAATGACATATTCTATGGAACATGTTTAAGTATTGTTGCTGACTGTAGTTCCTAATTATGGTGATCGTTTGGAAGCAACTTGGGGTTTGTCTTGTAAAAAGGCAAACAATAAACATGCATATAGAGACAGCATGTTGGCCTGTCTTTGGGTATGGACCAGATCAGGTGGCCTTTTGTTCCTTCCAACATGTCACGGTAACCAGTAGTCCCTCTAAACATGTGGGAACCTGGATTGAAGGGAGATGTTTAGAGAGACTACTGATGTCTTGCTCTACATCAGGAGTAGGCAACCTTTTGGGCATGTGGACACATTTGGAAATTTGAGAAATTGTCGTGGACACAACCATAATATTGCTGCCATTGCAGTCACAAAGAGCAACTAACCTGCCCAGAGGCATTCATGGAAAATTAGGATGACAACAGCTAGAGGCTCTCACTTCACTTTGAAGCAACGGCAACTGCCAGTAAGGAATTGGATTAGTGTGCCTTGGTGGGCACCAAGGAAGGTATGGGGCACATTGGCGCCCATGGGTACCATGTTGTCTATGTGTGCTCTATATCAGTTCACTACTTCTGGATCTTTTTAACCCAGAAAAGCCCACCTAATAATACAAAGGCTTTCCATTGGTCTAGTTCTTTATTGCAGGGAAGTTTCTGAAATTTTCACCAAGACTAATGTTCTGAATGATCAGGCCTCTTTTGCAAAGTGGATCAGATGTATTAGAAATCCTCCTCCATCAATGCATGTTTTTTCCAAACTTTGTACACTGCAGATTGCTGCACTTTTCAGTTCCTCTGCATCTTTTCCTTCCCTCTGCATTACAAAGGCATATGTGTGCATTGATAAGAGCACAGCAAATAAGCAAACTGGATGCAATTGCATGATGTTCTACCAATGTGAAGGAACCATACATGTGTGCATCAATAAAACACCTCACAAAAACCGTACCTATGAGCACACAAATATTTCCAGAAGGGAAATAAAGCATTCAAATGGACTTAAGGTTACAGCAAATGTTGCATTCTCCAATTCTGGAATTCATTTTAGAAGTTCCCTTAACTAAACTAAAATTCAGGGGATGCATGGAATGCATGGCAAAGCAAACCAGAGGAATGGAAAGTGTCTCAGCCATACTTGCTCCATTTTAATTGATATATTTTCATTTTGTTTTAGCTGAGCAGATAGCAAATTAAGTCAACATTCATAAAACATTTAGATCAGGAATTTCAATGCATACAGAGACTAATTTGGGGGTTCCCTGTGGCAGAGAATAATTAATCTGGAAAAGAGCATCTACCCAATTGTGTAATGCGCTTGTATCTCCACAAGGGCATGGACCTTTAACTCTTTTAGACCAAAGCTATTTGGACTGTAAAATGAAAAACAAAACAAAACATTTAAGCTATGGTCCATTACCAGACAAATGTTTCTGTGATGAAATGAAGAACTGAAGGGAAAAGAAAAAGGACATTTAGTTAAACCATTTTAGACCTTGAGAAAGGTTTGAATAAAAAACAGTGATACCTTTTCTCCAGCTCACATTATGTCTGCTGTGCTTGCAAATATGATTAGTGGCAAATGTAACTATATGACTTGACAAACTGCATCTATGCCTTACTGAAGATCAAAAGCTGTGACACAAGGTTTGTGCAATGTCTGGTGAACGCAAGCAGGCGCCATGATGGGTTGTGCTATCACTGCAGTTCTGTCTGTAGATTTCATGTGTGTGTTTCATGCAAGTCAAAGGCTTGACCTGCTTTATTCCTTAGCTGCAGGACCAAGGGTGTCTCTACATTGAGGGAGGGGAGAACCCACACTCTTACTGTTTTTTTGTTTTTTTTTAGTCTTTCTGCGTTTAACGACTGGCTCCTTTAGATGGCAATCATGTGATTTTGAATTAAAAACGTCCCCTCTTGGCAATACTTTTAAATTCAATGAAACATCATCACGGACTCACTTTTTCTGAGATTTCTCAGCACATTAACCTTTATTCTCCCTTTATTAAACCTCTATCTTCTTTTATCTTTGTCCCTTTGTTTTGTCTTTGTAAGTGGGTGCCAATCTACACTTTCAGAAACATGTGATACAGCCTTCCTGGAACTCTACTACTTCAGCATACAGGTGGGGGTTTGCAGCTTTGAAGGCTTCCTATATACATCCCTGAACATGGAAATCTAGCCTGTTGAGAGAAGAATTGGATGAACTCCTTCTGCTTGGCATGCTAATCTTTTACAGGCAGGAAGTTTTTGACATGGGTTGAGGACATCCATTTCTTCCCACTACCTGCATTCTGAAGTGGTACAGTACTAAGAGAACCTATCATGTATTTTTCAGAATGTGGAGGGTTTTAAGTCTGAAGCTTTAAGTCTCCAAGACTGTGTGCTGTTTCTGTGTTCTGCTGCGTGGCCGTTACATCACAAGCACTAAATAACATTGGACAGTGCCCACCACAGTTGCACATTTGCCTTTTGGTAATATAACATGTTAGCAACAGATTTAAATCAACAAGTGACTTCAAAGGGAGGGGGATTTATCAGGACTACTATTTTATGAATATAATTCTTAGAGACTTATCTGAAAATATCACCATCTTCAGAAGTGTTAATGTTTGTCACTTCCAGACCTCATCCCAATACAGCTTTGACAAAGCTGATTTGATATCACAGTTGCTACTAAAAGAAAATAAACATGAATGTAATTTAGATTCTTCACCATCCCTCACTGAGCAGCGGCTGTGTTTTACCTGTGGAACTTCTGTAAGATGCTGACAGTGTTTGTTACTGGCTAGCCATTCCAGTTTTCACAGGGTCCAAGCAGGATTCCGGGTGCTAAATCTTATCAAACGCCCTTGCTGTCAAGAAAACACAATATAATCCTCTGGTTCATTATGAGATAAGATCACCGGCCATATTTCTTGAGATCCATTGGGATTTCTGCAGGAGCAGTGCCGTTTTTCCTAGGTTCCTTATTTTATGTTCCCTTTCCTTTCTCCTCCCTCTTTCACCCTTCTGCGTTCCTAAACTTCCCATCAAACCACTGTATTTGGAAGATTATCAATTTTGGGCATGAGCAGATTAGTTATGTTTGAAGGTTTTTCCTGGCTTACTTGTGGGTGTTGTGATGAAAAATGTATAAGGGCAGTATTAGAACAGCCCCCTTGAAAAGGTTTTTTTATTATTATTAATGCAATCTGTCATGATGCATATACCCTACTGAGAAGGGTCATAAACATCTTCCTGCGGGGGTGTTATGACACATCCAGCTACATTCAAATAGCAAAACCACAAAGCAGGAACTGGATAGCACAGATTATTAGTACACACAGTATCCTTAATGGATTATCCTTAATGGATCATGGATTATCGTGGTAGAAGTTTGAAGGAATTGATGGACTGTCTATCAAACATCATTGCTTTAAAATAAGGCACCAAATGCAAACATTGGGACTGTTCACACAACATGCTAACTCACACTCAGTGGTGGAGTGGGGTTGCTGTTGAACCGTGGGTTGTTGGTTGAACCGTGGGTTAGCGGGTTGTTTGAACTTAGGACATTTCCCACAGGGTGGCTTGTTAACCATGCAGTGTGTCTATTTATCCATGGTTCAATAAGCCACAATTCAACAACCCACACTCAACGGTGAGCGTGTTCTGCAAACCTACTCATTATGCAGAGGCTGGGTGTGGGTGAAGGAAACTGCAGGTGCTTTTACTTTCCCCTTCCTTCTCACATCTTGTGATCAACCTGGAATAGTAGGTGTGTAAAGGGTTAGGTTTTGGATCAGTACCATGGAGATGCGAGTTCAAATCCCAAGTCAGCTGGGAAGCTCAGGGTCCAGGGTCAGCCACTCACCATCTCTCAGCCTAATCTAACTCACAGAGTTGTTGTGAGGATACCCTGAGCTTCTTGGAGGAAAGGCAGGAAACACATGTGCTAGAAAGGGTGACTACAGTGAAGGTCACTCCTGTACGAAGAGGAAACTCCTTCAAAAGCAAGGACTGGAAGAGCCCTATTTCTGCTTGTTCCCAATGTTTCTGTCGTGACTGCAGCAGTTACATCCACCAAGCTTTCTAGTTCATTCTGACAATATTCTAGGGCAAACATTACCTTCAAATAATCATTACCTTCAAATGCTTCCTGGGAGGAACAGCGTGAAGAGCCTTCTGGGTTTAATGCCAGATGATTTGCCTCTTTACATTAATTTTGCTTGGCCAAGAATAAAAGGGTAGGGGGATGGGGCTTCTGTTGTCTGCAGAGGATTTCAACCAAATCTCTGCCCACTGCAGGGAGATTTTGTGGCTGCTTACAGTACCAAGTCAAAACACACAGCAGTGGAGCCTCTGGCTAAAACCAGGGAAAGCTTGTCCTGGTTTCCAAATGTCATCAGCAGGAAGAGTGTTTGCATTTATAGTTTGGGCTGCAACCAGATAAGGGATTTTTTTAAAAAAGTTAAAATTAGAAGACAGAATACTTCTCACTCATTTACAATGAACTGTAAGGAACTGGCAAGCACTGTTTATGCTTGTGCTCTAGGAATAATTGTCTAAGACATATCTGTGTGTCCATCATGCAGGAAACTGACGTTTCAGATAGTAATCTGTGCACGTCCTACACATATTACCAACTCAACCGATTTCGCTGTAAGGAGTCCAAAGACAGATGCTAACAGTGGACAACTTGCCCTCATGCACCACAGAAATCATTTGGGGGAAATGGATGATTTTGTCTAACATCTGCTGGATGTCTGAAAAATAATCCAAACTCCTAATTGGATTCACAGCAGATTGGGCCCTTTGGCCCTGGATGAACATGTGCAGCAGCACCCCAGGATGCCATGAACTATGGGAAATTTAGACCAGGACCTGAGCCAGTTTCTGAAAATAAGGAAAGGAGCAGGGAATGGCTCCTGGAAAATACAGCAGCATGCCTGTTAGCCCTAGGCCTGGTGATGTTATTACCCAAAGAATTCACTCTCTCCTGAGCCAAGTCACCCAACCATTTCTGAGGTGGACCTGCCAGAAGGTAACTTTTGGCTTCCTTATTAGAGTCCATTAATATATCACCACAAAAGAGTAAATGCATCACTAAGAAAAAGGACTAATGAGGATACAGATTTCTATGTGCTAATGTGTGTGTGTGCGTGTAGAAATATTGACTATAGTTTAAATAGAAATACAACATATCTCACCATAGTAGGGAAGACTGTGACCAGTGACTGCTTGGCCTGCTCAGTTTGCTGTCCAGGTGCTGATCATGGGTAACTTCAGGGGCCCTTGTTGCTGTCCCTTATGTAGGATGCCATGAGAGTTCGGTTGGGGCATGAGGCTTGGCGATTTCTCAGCCAGTCTGCATATCCCCAAGTTTGCCCCACTCAGCACGCACCAAGTCGGTCAACCACAGGGATCCCCACTTGTCTGTGAGCCACCATTTTGTGTAAGGGCTATTTAAGACTGCCATTTTATGCAAGTGGTGATTTACGTAAACAACTGAGCCACCATTCTTATGCAAAATGGTGGCTCACAGATGGGGGTGGCGCAGAACAAGGCCAGGTGACTGTCACGGGTCTGGCAAGCAGTGTGTAAGGTGGGCTCCCATGTGTTCTCCCATCCCTACCCTTATGTTCTTCATCTTTAAACCAGATAGAGATTGGAAAGCCCTTCAAACAGATTAGGCCTTCAAGCAGAGGATGCTCCTCTGACAAACCTTCAAAGAAAGCCCTTCTGACAGCTACTCTGACAGCTGTTCCTCCATAAAGTAGGACCCATGGCCACCCTGCTCCATCCACATGGAGTAAAATGATCTCATAGAACAACCCCCATTTTGCACAATTAGTTTTACTTTCTCATTTCCTTTCTAAAATGTTTTTTAGGCTATACTATCTCGTGATTTTAACATTGATCAGATATGAGTCTGCATTCACAACTGAGTTTATATCAGGTATACATTGATGCCCAACTGCCCCATGCAGTCTCCAGCATCACTCTGCGTGTGCACCTCCTGAAGACTTACACGATATTTAAACCAGGCAGGGGGCAATTGCTTTGCTGAGTCAGGATAGGGTCAGCACTAGGCGTGCAGCACTATAGCCTTCCTATTCTAAGAGATCCAATAGATTACCACATGTCCTACTGAGCTGCTCCAGTGAAACCTACTTGCATAGAAAACTTGTGAATGGTTAGCGGCAACTGAACAGCATTCAGCATTGGAAACAAAACGAGAGTCACAGATGGGAAGAATAAGGTAGACACTAGAGTTAGATAAATCTGTCTGTTTTGCTTTCTGTGATGTTAACTCCCCCCAACCACCCCAAGTACCACTCTGTTCCATCCCATTCTTGTATCAGTATGAGATTATTATTTTTAAATCCATACAAAAATCCAAATGCATTTTGTATGCCATATCCTCTTTCCTCAATACATGCATTTTTGTTATGTACACATTTTTGTAGACAATTTCCCCTAATTGTACGAATTACAGTCTCCACAACTCCCTCCACCACTGTATATTTTCTCCCAACCCTTCCTCTTGCTCTCCCCAATCTCTTGTTGTATTATCATCTTTTTTGTTCTTATCCAACCCCCTCCTAGGCTACAGAATGTGCAAAGCAACTTTACGACTTATGGATATTCTTCTTAGGAAATTATTTGCATGTAGATAGTTAGGTGTGATGCGTGTACGTATTGGTTGTATCCAATGTAAGTCTAACTTAAGTCCCATTTATTTCAATGGTTGTATGCTAAATAAGACTAAAATTGGATACAACCCATACAGTATACACAAACCAGGAAGATGTAACTAATCAAGGCTTCCTGGTACATATATTTATTATTACATTTATATCCCACTTTTTTTCCTCCAAGGAACACAAGGCAGCGTACATAATCCTCCTCCTCTTCATTTTTATCCTCACAACAACCACCCTGTGAGGTAGGTTGGGCTGAGAATCTGTGACTGGCCCAAAGTCACCCAGTGAGCTTCCATGACTGAGTGGGGACTAGAACCCAGATCTCCCGACTCTCAGTCTGACACTCTAGCCACTATACCACACACATATGTATTATTGACAGTAGTACACATATGTGATGATCACACATGGCAATCTACAGGTTGATTTTATACCACTTCCAAAAAGAAGCAACATTCATATAGAAAAACTTTGACATATAAAGCAGGACCAAGTATAATGATGCCCATCCCCTATTCTGTGCAACGTAGATTTATTTTAAAGGTGCAATATTTATTTATTTCCCAAAAATAAAATGTATCCATCAGATAGGAAGAGAAATCTGTTTCCTGACCTCTGCAGCAACCTAGGAGCCAATCACTAGTTACCTACTGGGTATCTGAGTTTTTGAACCCCCTGATTTATTTGTTTAAACTTATATTTGAACCCTCACAAGTCTGGTCTATCTTGAAGTATCACTTTGCTGCTGCTCAAAGAGAAATGATTTATGTAAGATCCAAACTCGGTTTCCTTTATTGCTGAACATCAACGTTTAGAGGGGTTATTCCAACCTGTCCCATCATAATCAATCATAACAGTAGCTACTTAGCACAGCCGGGAACACCAGATTGCCTCCTTAACAACAGGCACACATTCCTCTTGTTTTGTTACACTTGAAGAAGAAAGTCACTGAACTCATCTTAAGGAACACTGTACAAAGAGGGAAAGCGATTAATTAAACTGCAAACAGAAAAGCTTCTGCTGAGTTATCAGTCATATCACGATGCATTATGCTGTTGTTTTTAAAGGGGGCATGTTGTTTTTGCTATTGCTGTAATTTATCCTTCAATCCAACAGAGCTGGAATAAAAAATTATGGGGGAGATTTTATCTAAAGTGCATGACACTGTGAACTGTGCTGACTGACGTTTGACCAGCTGAAAATGGAGGCAGGGTTCCTGTAATTTAACAGTTGGTCAGGAGAAGGAATCTCTCCTCCAAGATTCTATCCAACCCCCTTTTAAAGTCATCCAAATGGGTGGCCATCACTAGCGAATCCCATCATTTAATTATGTGCTGTGTGATGCAGTATTTCCTTTTATCTCTCCTGAATCTCCCACCAATCAGCTTCATGGGATGACTCTGGGTTCTAGCATTATGAGAGAGGGAGAAAAAGGTCTGGCAGGCAGGTACAATAGCTGTACCTACTGAATTTGGTTGGTACAGTTGGGCAAGAATTTCACTGTGATTCATTTTTTATAAGAATTTACCCAAATTTGCAAAATTCATGTTTAGAAGAGAAAGGACTTGAGATTTAAAAAAATCTGAATGTGGGAGAAAGTGAAACTGAAGAATTCATCCATATAGCTACTAAGGGCAGAATCCTATGGATGTTTACAGAGAAAAATATCCTACAACTCCCAACATCCCCAGGGACTTTCTTCTGTCTGAACATGAATAGGATTGCACCTTCAGAAGCATAACATTTTTTTTTAGACAGTGAAATTCAGATTTAGATGTTTTATACCAAAGAGTTTCTTAGATAATTACCTCAGACGAGATCCCTGTTTGTTGCTAATATTGTTGGTATATGGCAGCAAACTGTAGGGGCCTATCAAATAACTTTCATGTGAAAACGCATATTGTGCCAATAAAACAATTTATTTTGCTACTGCTTGCTAAGATTTAAAACATTACATTATGGTATTCTTTTTAACACCTCCCACCACATACCCCCAAGATTAGGAGTTGTTAATGAATGAGAAATGGGGGATACTATCTCAAAACACAGCCACTTCTTGGTGTTGAAATCTACCGGTGGGTGGTTGTGAAGCTGATGGTGGTTTTACGTATCAGTTGAACAGTGTTACACCACAGCTATATAACTCAACACACCAGTTCTAAACACATTTATTAGGAACTAGTAGGCCAGTTCAGATGAAACATCTCCACCTTCATAACCATACTTTATGAAGCCTGGGACATTACATCTGAGCTGGCCCAATGGCTCTTATTATTAAGAAGAAACAAACCCTCCTTCTGTTTCACCTTTATTTACACAAAGTCAGCAGTAGTCAGGTCTACTCCCGGTCAATAACATAAGGCTTTGATTACTATGGGCGATTTCCAATACTACCCTTTTTAAAACACACACACACACACACACACACACACACACACACACAGAGCATGACATTCTAAAATATCAAACATTCTCAATGATGTTTCTTGAGGGTGTTCAGGTCTGCATTTTTTTCTAAAATCTCACCTGCATATTGTTTTGTCAGGAACGAATAGTGCAAGATAAAATAAAAATAAAAATAAAAAAACCAACCCTTTCCACACCATTGTTGCTTCAACTCTACACCACACTATATACATATACTATAGCATTATACATACAAGGATAATGACTTTTACAGATACAATGTTTGTTACTGAAAGGCATGCAATGAACTTTACAGAAGGTATTTGAATCTGTGTCTCTCAACTACAAGGTCAACATGTATACATTCACCCCAGAAACACAAACAATGAAATTAAAGTGACTTCATGAGAAATAATAACATAGCCAGATATAGCATTTTGTGTATGACTAGTGTTCTGAATCAAACCACTGTTTAGCCAGACTGGTTAAGGTGTTGATACTATGCCAGTCATTGCTATCAAAAACATACTGGGCAGCACACTGATCAAACCAAAATAACAGTGGTAACCATGAAGTTCCAGTTCCGTGCTAGCGTTGCTGTAGGGAGCAATAACAGATGTGCTCCTAGCATTGCCTTAGAGCATCTCTACATTAAGCAGAAATAATTTTGCTTTGTGCTTCCTGGTTCCTTGGTGCGATTGTTATGAGCTGCATTACTCGGGAAGAGAGGGGCAACCATATGCTTTGAATTGAATACTTCTCCTCCATTCACTTCAATTGAGACAGCACCATCTAGTGGCAGAAGATCTTGCCTTTTCAAGATATTACCACAGAGAATCATAGAATCATAGAATAGCAGAGTTGGAAGGGGCCTACAAGGCCATCGAGTCCAACCCCCTGCTCAATGCAGGAATTGAATTTATTCCTGCTCAATGCAGGAATAAAATAGAAGCACATTAAAAGCGCTTCTATTTTAGTGGGATTTCCAGGGGATACCGCAGGAGATTTCCTGGTCATTGATGATGTCGTGGCCAATCACGAACATTCAATAAATTGTTCGTTTAGAGGAGCCCTTAAGTTACTCCCCCACTCCCTCTGATTCTCTTAAGCCTCACTACTCATTGTACTGTCTAATTATGAAAAACAAACAAACCACCAACCACTTCTAATATAGACTGTTGGAAGCACTTCATATAGACCACGCCACTTTGTTTTTGCCTTGTACTGCACCTAGAAATACTAGTGTTATATACGGGGCGTAGAGGAGGAAATAAAGAGAGTAATCAAATTAGAGAGCTGGAGCAGTTACTAAACTCTCCCACTAGCCTTCATCCTACTGCACTGCCAGAGACACTATGGGAGACATATTACCATGATGGCACCTTGAGGCCCTATTCCAAAATGAAAGATGCAATGAAGGATCCAGCATTTGCACATTTTCCTCATCAGTACCATACTTCTTCCCCTCCCACTCCCTGCAACCTGTCTGCTACTTGTTATACTCACCCACTATCCAATTAAGACCCCCATTAAACACCTGCACAATGCTTACCCTAAGTGCATAGCTACTGTGGTTAATGCTTCATGTTGTCTATATTGTTACAGACAAGCTGGGGATGTTGCCTCTAAATTCATCTAAAGCCGTTTGGAGCAGCTCCTCAATATTTACAGGGGTTATTTTTAAGGTTAGTAGACTCCTTTGTGCTCTCACTAAAATGCTAACAATTTGGCTTGCAAGGGCCCACATGCCGTCTGTTTCCCCATGTGTTTCTTGCAGCTTGCTTTTGCTGCATTTGGGAGACGTTCTGAGCATCACGCAGATTAATTTGTGTTTAGCTTTTGCAGGGAGGGGAAAGACATCAGCAGATGTTTCAGACAATAGGCGATTTGGCAATTTGCTCATATATGGAGACAGAGGCCTCTCTTTAATTCAAAGCACATCACCTGGAGTTTCTAACTTAGGCCATGGCTAGGGGGGGTTAATAGGGCGATGATCTCATGATTTTATGATTGCGAGATCGTCGCTCTGGTTTACACGCGTCGCGCGACATCGCAGTCAACTTTTTTGGATTTTTAAAGGAGGAGTGCACAAGCGCTCCTGCGAAAACCATAAGTTTTTAAAAAAACAAAAAAATGCCCTCCTCCCACCCCACCCCCAATGGGCACAGAGCTCTGTGCCCCATGCCTGGCTCCCGGCTCCTTGCAGTTACTTGTAAGGAGCTGGGACAACCTGTGATGCCCGCCCACACATTCCGCGGTCTCAGGATCAGCCCGAGAAAAAGCAGGCTAGAAGTGTAAGGCGAGATCCCAGGGAAAGAGAGGGATCATCCTTCCCTGCTCCCGGGATCCCCTGTGCATCATGTGAATGCACAGGGACGATCCCAGGGCGATCCCCGGGATATCGCCCTGTCTAGCTATGGCCTTAATAATCCTAAAGACTCAAAAGTATGTATTTCTCAATGAATATTTTATCTAGTCTTTTTGTATGCCCATACCTATGCAGGGACCATCAGCTTACCTAGCACTGACTTTATTAAAGACAGCCACAGAACATCTCATCTCAAACATTTACTTGGCCACTGACCCTCTGAAAGAAATGCAAGTCGTTCGGTCGCTCATTCAAGTATGAACCCCTCTGCATCTCTGCTTGATAGAATGGGATGGCTGAGGGTATGGAAAGTCTTTAGATCTCTCTGTGTATCTGACTCCCAAGAAAAAGGAAAGAAAGAAAAGAGCTCACAGCTGCATTTATATGGTGGTGTTTTCTGAAGAGTCCATTGCTATTGAAGTCTAGTGGCTTTTCAGACTTCTAAAAACATCTGAGCCTTAACTTCACAATGTCACTATTTACCGTCAACGTCAGTGGTGGCACTTAGAACATACCGATGGGTTAGGAAGCAATATAAAATGAGGAAGCTTAGAGAAAAGCAAAGAGAAAAACAAGGAGTCTTGCGACACATTCATTGTGGCATCGGGTTCCATGGTTTAGAGTCCACTTCATCACTTGCATGAACTGGTATTGTAAGTTGGCAGAGGATGAAAAAGGGGTTGCAGACAGTAGAACCAAACGGCCATCAAATGGAAAGAGTAGTGGTGGATCACATTTTATGCTGATAAACAAGAGAACAACAGGACAAAAATATTGAACACCTAAAGAGGGACAATAGCTTTTGACAGCAGGAAAGATACTCCTAGTCTCAGCTGAGACCAAATCCAGTAGAATCTGTTTCCATCAAAATCCAAAGGGATAGCCATGTTAGCCTGTTGCAACAAAGGCTAGGTTTACACTAGTGCTTTTTATCAGTATTGAAGTGCACTGATAACTGTTTGGGCACATTAGGCATTCCATCTACTGATCTTTTAGCATTAATTCCTGCTGTTTATACTGTATTATCCAAAATACCATAACAGATGTCATTATGTGTGCTACAAGGTATAAACGCGCAACAGGGAGACAGTATCACCATGTTCAGGTCCAATCAATATAAAATAAGGTGTAGATCTAGCCAAAGAGTCCTAAATATTAATATACCTTAAACAGTCTTCCCCAACTTGGTTCCCTTCAGAATCTGGTGCCCCATGTGGCTAGGGATTATGGGAGTTGTAGTCCAAGTTATCTTGAGGGTTCCCAATTGGTAAGGGTTCCCAATAAGTCCAAGTTATCTTGAGGGTTCCCAATAAGTAAACATACTTATCATGCACAGACTCTCGTTTTTGCCTCAGTCAAGATATTTCAATACATCTTCCTTTTACCTTGAGAATCACCGGTAGATCTTGCCATTCCAATTTTTAACAAGTACTATAGGGGTTCATCATTACTGCCCACTCACGGTTTTTCGTGCATCATTTAGACAATGCCTCCTGCCTCCTGTGTGTCTCCCACTCCTTTTCCCCTTTTTTCTGTCACAAAATGCACCCCTTTTAATTAACTTTTTTTGGGGGGGAAATGGAATGTGCTGCCATTTCCTGTGGCATGATAAAAACAGCCCCTGAATGGGCCACATGATCTTTGTTTACTTCCTCTCTCTTCTCCGGGAAGAAAGAGGAAGTAATGTGGGAAAGGAGCAGGGGTGGAGAAATAACAATAGGGAACTGCGATTTCTCCCCCATCTGACGACACATATAGTCCGAATTTTGTGAGGTTTTGTGCTAAATTATGTAATATTTGTTGCTGAAAAATCTAATGATTTCTGTTTTAATCTTTGGACAACAGCTATCAATTGTGCTAGCAAATACATTTTTCATTTAGGTTTAAAAACTGCTATCTTCCCTGAGCCTAAAGCTCAGGGTGGGAAAGTAATGAGCTCATCTAACCATACAGCAACACATACAAAACACTATTTTGCTGTAGTATCAAGAGTCACCAACCCATATTGTGATACCCTTGTTGCATGATGCAAATACAGTCACATGAACTGACCCTCAAGGAACAATTAGTTATGTGACCCTCAAGCTTGGTGTTTTAAATTTGTAATTTTGCATTGCTGCTGTTTTTATCTGGTTGAGCTTTCATATTGTATTTTATATTATAATACTGTTGTTTTACACTTTGAATGTTTTTAATTTTTGTGAACCACCCAGAGAGCTCCGGCTATTGGGCGGTATAGAAACACAATAAATAAATAAATAAATAAATAATTCACACATTAGAGAAAAGACAGACCCTCACCATGATTCATTCCCAATTTGCGGTAATGTCTGGCAGTTATTTGCATGTCTGAAAATACTTGGTGGGTGCTATGATTGGAACTGAAAACCTGGGTTAAAAGTGCCATTGGAAACCTCAGACAAAGTAATTTGTGTGTAACATTACAGCAACTTTCATGAATCACAGCACTCCTACCCAAATACTAATCAGGTCCAATACCACCTAGCTTTACTGATGCTTTACTGACCCACGTAGCATTGAGTTCTTCCAGACCATTCCCTGGGTCCCGTCTCTAATGAGGAAAGAGACGAACCAGAGTTCCTTTGCAAGGAAGCCCATGTCAGCTTGCAAGAGCAAGATGCAGAGGACATGGCAGTTGCCTGAACGTCTGCATTGTAGGGCAAAGACAGCAATGAAGGTTGGACGCTTGGGGGAGATGTGCACGTCTAGAATTTTACCTTATGTATAAACGGAATGAAGATAGGCCTAGAAATGTGAGAAACTCTGTGAGTACAAACTGCTAACCTTTCCATTCCTGTTTGCTTTCTTTTGCCCTTTGCAGGCATGCTATAAAGTCAAAAGCTATTTCCCAAGAGATGCCGCAAAAATCTGAACCCGAGCAAATGACTGAACACAACATTACACTAACTTATCCAGAGCATGAGGATAAGTTAGTGAGCTTTAGGGTGGCCACTTACACATTGCCAAATAGGAGGACAAAAGAAGACACCAATTTGCATAAAATGTGCATATACTAATTTATATGCATAGGTGCACATTTAGAAATCATTTTATTTAAATGGAAATACAATATGCCTCACTGTATTAGGGAACAGTGTGCCTCCCTGCTCAGTCTGCTGTCCAGGTGCAAACTGTTGATGGGCAACTTCAAAGCCCCTGCTCTCCTCTGCTGCCTCTTCATGTTGAAAACACATGTGGACCACAGTCCTTCCAAGAGAGGACATCCTTCAAATAGAGGACTGTCCCTTGACAGTTTTTCAGATAGAGGTTTGTCCTCTGCAAAGCAGGACATGTGAACACCTTAGCTGTTTGCCAGATGTAGGGGTTTTAAAAAGGAGAGTTTTGAGTAGATTGAAAGAGCTATATTTGCAAAAAATGAATTATGGCAGATCCTGTTCCTCCCATTTTGGAAAAGTACTCTAACGCGAGGGGACAACACGGTCCTTCTACCATAATTTGTAAAAGGGACTGATCTGCCCCACAGGGAGATTGGACCATCCCCACTTTCCACATTACAGCAGCCTGAGACACATGGCACTTCAGATTTAATTACTTCTTCAAAATATTCTGATAGGTCACCATGCAGGGGAACTGAATAGAGAGCTGAAATTCCCAGTTCCATCCCTGGTAGCTCTCAAAATCTCTCTGAAAACTATGGTCTGTTTCCATCTTATGACATATTTTAAAGGTTCTGGTGATAGTGGTTAACGTCCAACATGTCTACCAAGACTGCTCACACCCAGAGCCAGCTGACAATTACCTTGTGGAAGAAACGTCAGATGGAGGCTCCTGCTCAACTGGAGCTGATTATGTTCTTCAGTTTTGTTGTTTGAACAAATAACTTTTATTGTATCTGTTGTATTTTATATTGCAAGCCACTCTGAGGACTCTGGTCAAAATGTCGAAATGTGGGATATAAATCTGCTAAATAGATAATGAATAATGAATAAATGGAACAACCTCTTATGTTAAGAATGTTTTTCATCATGCCTCACTCCAGGCATGTCTACACCAGGCAGTTATCCCAGAGTCATCTCTAGGCCATCCCTGTGCATCCAAATGATACACAGGGCATCCCAGGGTCAACCGGGGATGACCACAGACTTTCCCTGGGATAACTGAAACCAGGGATGTCCCAGTTTTTCCGTGGTTCTGGGACAACCCCGAGGACCATGGCTGGTGTGGCATAGACTCCAGGGTCCTCAAATGGGCAAGGAGCTGCACGAGGTGGCTCCATGCTCATGAGGGTGGGGGGCAGCAATTTCACCATCCCTGGGATGAGGTGTGTGTGTGTGCTGGGTGCAGAGTTTGGTGGGGGGTTCTTTACTTTTTTGCTGCATGCAGCTCCTCTTTAAAAAAGAAAATATGGTGCCTGCAATGTCCCTCTTCCCTTCTGGGACGTCACACGGCCATATAGACGCTGGGCGAGGATCGCAGAAGCAGGTAAGTCCGCAATCCTCCCCTCTCCCTCCCGCTACACCCTTATGTGTAGATGATCCCCTTAAATCTGCTCTGATGCAACTTAAACCCAATTTCTCCTGACCTTCCTACAAAGAACAGAATAGAACCTTTTATTGGAGAAGAGTACCTCTTAATAGCAACTTCTCGGGTATTTTGAGACACCTATTTCATTCCTTCTCTCTGTATTCAATTTTCTGTAGAACAAACACATTCATGTTGTCTGACATATCCTCATATGGATTAACACTGCAAACAACACCCATTGGCTTGGGTGGTGAGATTTGATACAGGCTTCAAAAGCGTGGGCACAAAAATTATCAAAATAAATAATAAACACATGGCATTTGATAGGCTGTTTGGAAAAACTGTTGGCCATTTGATATTTCAAATCCGTTGTGCAAGATGGAGATCAAAGCAGAGCCAGAATTAAACAGTAATTATCTTGCTCATTTTCCAGCCAGGCAGCTTTCAAATGCCAGTTTTTTCCCCAAAATGAGTGAATGTGATTGAAGTTAAAGAACTACTAGTATCAAGCAGAGAGAATGCAGGTTCAGAGGGTGCCTTGAATGCAGGTATGCCAAATGCGTGGAGGTAGTGGAGGGGAAGACTTGGAAAAGACCTCTGCTTGCTTTCAGCAATGATCAAACGTGTGGGAGAATGATGAACAGCTAAGGAAACCCACACAGGGAGGGGTGGGGGGACGGCAAACAATTGAACAGAGCCAGTTCCAGTGATATGCTGGGGGTGACTTGTTCTTTAATAATGGCTCACACAAACAGTCTATCCGTGAGGACACTGTAATGTGAAACCATAAATGCACACAACCTTGTGGCTCCCTGTCCATGAAAAAGGACCCCTAATGTGATTTCCCCTTTTTATAGAAGGGGTGCCAGGAGAAGCTTGAGTACATGTGTAGCTCCTAAAGATACACTGCCCTTGTGCCTAGGGCCAGATCTACACCAAGCAGGATATAGCACTATGAAAGCGGTATGAAAGTAGTATTTAAGAGGCAGGAGCCACACCAAGCAGGATACAGCAGAATGAAAGCGGTATATGGTCTGTGTCAATGGGCCCCAACAGTTGTCAGTGCACTTCAATATCGCTATAAAGCAGTAGTGTGGGTCCAGCCTCTAATATACTGTTTTCATATTGCTTTCATAGTGCAGTATCCTGCTTGGTGTAGATCTGGTCTAGACTGATGGCAGGAGCAATTTTCCTCAAGTTATTGGAACCAACCCTTAATGTGTGTTCTTAACTATCCTGGGGGTAAATCTCAAATGTTTCTGCTTTCTCTAATAAAAATAGCTACAAATAAATGCAGCCTGGCATGAAGAGATTGCTAGGGTACCTGCGGGATAGTAAAGAAAGGGAGGGGAGAATATCTGCTGCTGCAACTGGTTTGTAAATTTAGGGCGCACTCCTATGCATGTTTAGACAGAAAAAAAAAACACCCTACAACTCCCAGCATGGCAGAGACATAGTGGGAATTGTGTGACTTTTTTCTGTCTAACCATGCATAGGAGTGCGCCCTTAGTTAGTGCATTCATATTTACAGAAATCTTGTTTCAGGGAGGTTATACGCTTCTGTGATATAGGGTGAAGCTTTCATACCTTATCTGCTAAAATACATATAAAAACAACTATATTAGCCAGCTTAACCAATAAACATCGATAAGAAATTAATTCCAAAATAGGTAATATGAATTATTGGCTTCCTCCAGCCAAGTTTTTAAAGACCAGCGCTGAGCCGGGGCTGGAACCGACAGCAGTTTGCAAGCGACATATTCGTAATATTTAGCCTTCTTGAAAGATCTCTCTACTGTGAGAGACATCCCATGTTCTTTTCAAAGCCAGCTTGCCTTTCCTCATTGGGTTTTCCAATTCACGCTTCTCAGCCTCTCTAGCTTTTTTGTGGGGAGGAAATATGGGTCCATCACAGTGAAATACTCTCACCTTTGCACAATTACCAAAGGTGGTTAGAGTCCTATGCGTTGACGATGACATCGTTGCTGGAATGATCTCCCCGATGAGGCTTGCCTGGCGCCAACATTGTTATCTTTTCGGTGCCAGATCAAGACTTTCCTCTTTTCCGAGGCAGTTAACAACATATGCTGAGTTTGTTTGCCCTTACTTGACCACAGAATAGTTGTTTAAAAGGATATTGTTGTTTTTATGTTCTTGATGGTTTAAAATTTTGTATACTTGTTTTTAATGTTCATTGTTTTAAACTTCTGTAAACCACCCAGAGAACTTCTGCTATGGGGCGGTATATAAATGTAATAAAATAAATAAAATAAATAAATAAAAGCCTGACGGTGTGCATAAACCACACCTAATACACTAACACAGTTCCCCTTCCAAATACCAAGTGTATTGTGGTCACTCTTTGTATTCCTGCACACTTATCTCCCAGCTCCTTTCCACAAGCATGTGTGCCTGAACACACAACATCCAACCCCATCCTACAGACAACATGCTTTCTGTCCTCATAGGTGTGTTATTCTCCATATGAAATATTTCCACTGCACAGTTGGTCTTCCATGAGCCCCTAATGCTTAATAGGCCTCACACCGACGATCCTAGAAGTTTCCACATCTGTTCCTTTTGCTGAAGTCTGTGACTGGGATCCTCAGCTTTCAGGTTACTAATTCCACGTTCCAGGCCAGGCTCTGATTTCAGCGAGTGAAACGAGGGTAAAGAGCTGGCTGTGTTTACGTCCTTTCCGTATCTAATCAAAGTTGGAAAATACAAGGGCATCTTGGCACTTCAACTTAAGTGAGAGATAGAAGTTAAACCGCAAGTAGACAAGCGCCATTTATTCCAATGAGCATAAACTTGATTTTATGTATTATATAGTGTCAGGATGATGTATGGTACGTCAAAGCGATCAAAAAGTTTTGTAACTATGATTCATTGCAAGTCAATGGCCTTTTTCCAATTTGTTCTGCTTTTCAAGGTGATGAATCCCTAAACACAAATGTATCACTCCAACAAAGTTCACAGGGAAACAACCAGAGTTTCTGTTGGCCCCACTTGGGCTCCTCAGCTCATGATCAGAAGGCTGCCACCTGACAATCAAGTGTAAAGGAACTAGAAGTGTAAGTGATATATCACATAAACCATAAATATTATAGAAGTCATAAAAGCAGCAATAAAAGCAATCAACAACAATAAAATAGCAAAGGTAGAGTAAAAGCACTATCCGTTGAAAGCTTATGGGAATAAAATTGTCTTCCCTTGAAAGACTGCCTCCTTCCATAAGAGTCTACATGAACTATGCATTCAGAATCAGAGGCCATGCAATGTGTCCCATCTCCTAGAGAGGTGATGCTGGTGGGTACTCAAGACAGGGCCTTTTCTGTGGCAGCACCCTGGTTGTGGACCTTCCTCCCCAGGGAGGTTAGGCGAGCCTCCTCTTTATTGTCCTTTAGACCGCTGGTGAAGGCACTATTGACCCACTGAATTTTTAATAGTTAATGCTACTCTCTGATTTTACTACGAATCATGCTTTCATTGAACAACATTTTGTACAGCTTTGTATAGTTAATTTCATGTATGTATTGATTTATTACATTTCTATATGCCCCAATAGCTGAAGTTTATGTTTTTCATTGCTTTTATTTGTATATTTCCTCAAGTGCCCATTGAGTGGAGGAGCAACCCCAAAAGTATTAGAAATGAATAAATATATAGCAAATGAGTGACCCTAGAGATAGTTTTCCCTAATTACCAAAGAGGCTCTATCCCTGACTGCTAGCCACTTAACTTCCAAAGGCAGAAGCACCTGGAACAGGGACTGAGATTGTTAAGAATGGGCGGGTTCAAGAAGCAGTTGATTCTTCAGATTCCCTAGTCCCAAACTGTATAGGACTTTATAGATCAAAACCAGCACCTTGATTTGTCCTTGGAAACAGATTTGAACTTAGTGAAGATTTTTTAATAATGGCAAAATATGTGTTCCAGTTAATAGTCTGCCATATTCTGAAGCAATTTAAGTTTGGATATCTCTTTAAGGGCAGCCTAAGTACAATGCATTGCAGTAATCAAGTCTGGATGATCCCAAGGCAGAGCTAGCTGTGGCAAGGCTAAAATGTATTTTCCTTCCTCCTAAATCCAATGTTTTATAAATGTACCATGTGATAGGATATATAAGTGCAGGAATAAAGATGGCTGTTTACCAAGAGGTCACTTAGGATGGTGCGCAAATGATAATTTGGCAAGCTTGTCATTTGTATTGTTGTGCTAAATGGAGACAAGAATTTTATTACACATTTACACCTGATCAGAAATCTAGGCACGTCATCAGACGAGTGTTTTATCGTGTGTTTGTTACTGGACACGCATGGTTTTTTGTGGGTCCTTTTGACAACAATGTCTCCCGCTCCTTCTGGTCTTTTTTCCGCAAGAAAATAAGACCAGGTAAATCCGATTTTATTAAAAATGAAACTTGCTGCCATTTGGGACAGAAGCAGGAGGCCAAAGCAACGGTAGGGAAACACAATTTTCCTTCCGCCTGATGACACTCTAGGTCAGCAGAGAAATGGCTGGATATTTTCCCATGAAAAATTTCCGGGCACATATGAGACTAACATATCTATTAAGGAGAAAGCAAGGCCAGAAGTCTTAATTTACTATCTGTAGAGCCATTTAATATGGACTAGTATTCAATCCTGCAAGTCCAAAAGCAGTCTGAAGAAGGGCTGAGCTGAAATGCTTCCGCCACAATTTCACAGATGGCAAAATGGGAGTGGGGATTTCAGTGGTTTTCTGGAGGGTAAAAAGGGTGGGGGACTCACCAGCAGTGGTGCTTTTCCCAGTGACTCCACAGAAGCTTCTCCAAAAGCAATGCTATGTGATGACATGGCACCATTCTAAGTGGAGGATGGGGTGGTGGCAGAACGGTGGTAGAATTCTCGCCTGCCATATGGGAGCCCTGAGTTCAATTCCCGGCCAATGCACCAGTATAAGTTTGGACTTGTTTCACTTCAAAACTTACAGGTCTGAAACACTCCATTGGGTAACTGGTGCTAATTCAAACAGACAAATATCAAATTCTCACGGTTAAACATCACCACAGGCATAAATAAGAATCTATTTATTTTAGAAAATCACAAAATTAAAGGAAACAAGCAGTGGCATGGTGGTTATATTAGAGTAAAAAAACTCTCTCTCTCTCTCTCTCTCTTTGTGGTTACAAGAAAAAACAGTAACACAAAAATATAAGATTAATTAAAAGAATTGCAGTTGCTAAAGCTGGCATTACAAATTTAGCTAATAAGATAACGGCATGAGTTTCTAATGTTATTATAACTTCTGTTTATCTTGTCTTGCTTACTTCTTGCGGTTTTAAGCTAAACTAAAACAAAACCAGACTGAACTTAAACATAATTGTTAACTCTTTTTTGTATATTACTCGGGGCTTGTCTATATGGCTTGTTTACCCAGACCTAAATGCGCATATTCGCATTTTTGGTTACATGAAACAGCTGTCCATTCGCCGCAGCGCTGTATTTTTAAACCGATAATGCGCATCTTCGCATTCGCGATTTACCGCTACTTTTAGATCACATCTGAGTTTGCACCGCATTATGGCTGTGTGTCTTTGGGGGAGTTAAACCAGATTTTGACATGTGGGTGGAGCTTTGAGGGTAGGACAATGTGATTTGCCGATTTGCCGATTTCGCACCAATCGGCTGCCTCATTTGTTCGCGCTGATTTTAGTTTGAAGTCTCTCTGCGGAGCTCCGCAGAGAAAGCTTCTTAAAACAAATTTATTTCTGTATTTCTGTATTTATTGCATTTCTGTACTGCCCAATATGCAAAGCTCTCTGGGCAGTTCACAAAAAGAAAGAGGGGGAAATGGGCAGCCAGATGAAGGAGACATGTTCTGCTGTCTCGTTCCTTTCCCTCTGTAGTCTTGTTCCTCCTGTTCCCAGTTTGTGTGTTATATGAATCTGCGGAGCTCCTCATATAAAATTTATAGCTTTGCTCCTCTCTCCTCCGTAGTGTTGTATTTTTTTGTATATGCGATAATGCGCATGTGCGTATTTATAACTCACTATAAAAATAAATAAATTCAGGAAATAAATCGGTGTGGCTGCTGCAGTGTGATGCTCTTTACCTACATTCGAATCGAAAATTCGGGTTTATAGTTAATGAAGAACAATCCCACTGTCATATAGACGGGGGCCTGGATATAAAAGCTGCTGCTAAGTTCTTCTAGGCATGTGAAGAATAAAGTGAAAGGGAAAACCGAAGACTTGGACATCGTCAGAAATAACTCCAAGTCCCAAGCTCAAAAAATATTCTAAGTCTTAAATCTAGAAAATATTCTAAGTCTTGACTTTGCAAAATATTCTAAGCTCTAAAATCTAAAAGTTTAAAGAGATCTATGGTAAACCAAATCCTTGGATCTGTTGGTCCAAAGAAAATGAAAGGCAAAACAGCCAAAAAGTTATGTGCTGCAGCTTTCAGTACTTGTGCTTTAAGACATTTGTTCTGGTCAAAGGTGGGGGCCCCAATGAGTGTTGAGACCACCATCTTCCAATCACAAGTGGCATGAATAAGTGATTAAATCATCTATTCACTAACCAGAAGTTATCTCACGTGTTATGCCTACATATTTTTGGGAATATTTCTGGCATTACTATTAACGGGTTAATTTGAAATTTACTAAAACATGGCTAAAAGTCTGCTATTTGGGCATGTTACCTTGCCTGACATATTTCTCTTTGGTACATCTTTGAACTCACATTCATCTTCAGACATATTTTATTAGATTTGCCCAAACACCTTCTCCCAATTGTCACGTGTGCTCAGGGCTATGACTTCTGTTGCCTAACTAGCTTCAAGTAAGGACTTCCTTTATCAGCAGGACTACACCACCAAATTTATTTATTTATATATTTATTTATATTTATTTACTGCATTTTTATACCGCCCAATAGCCAAACCTCCCTGGATAGTTCAGAAAAATGTAAAAATGTCAGTACAGTACTTTTCTTTTTTCTTGTGGTCATCTGAGCATGTTCAGTTCTTCTGTTCAGCTTGCTCATACAATCTGCTGGCATGTGCCCATGATAAGTACCCATCTTGCCATGGTGTGCCCATGGTAAATGGTCATCTGTATTCAGCTGTTGATGCAGTTAGAGTAGTAATGATCACTGATGGTTCTATATATCTAGCTTGGAACTTGAGCACATGGGGAATTTATGAAAGAGGCAGAGTTGACTATAAGGACAGAGGAGGAGGAGGAGGAGGAGGACTCAATTACAGTCACACAATCCTTTTAGAGTCCATCGATGTATGTGATTACTTAATTGCCTCTTCCAATTGTCATGCTGGTATATTCATTGGCAGAGATGCCTCTGACACCTGATCTTTATGGTATGCAAAGTCTTAATGCTCCCTTGTGGTTTTGAATATCATCCCTTTCACAGAGCTAGTGATTTTCAAGTGTGCAGATTAAAAAAAAAAATCCAGCTAAATCAGACATCAGAAGGTTGACATCTGATGTTTGCGTTCAGCCTTGAATTCAGTTCTATTAAATTTGCCATTTGTATGAAATGGTGCAGTGGCAGGAACCTTACATACAGAAAACAAGTTGTTGTTGTTGTTGCTTTAAAAAAACGTATTAAATAATAACCAGCTAGGAAAGCATGGGTTTCTAAGATGAAATGGAAGGACTCACTCTGAATCTCATAGCAGAGTTTGCCCAGTATTGAGCAGAGCAAGGCTACTTTGCCTTTGAAATCATGAACTATTTCTGTGCTACACTTTGAAAGAGTCACTTTAACATGTTAAGAAAGGATCTACTAAAAGTTAGGAAGCCAGAGATAATCTATTCCAGGTAGATGTTCGGGTGGCCAGGCAAGACTACTTCTTTCTAAATTTCTTCTATCTGCTTCTAATGCAGCCTTCCCCAACCTGGTGCCCCCCCAGATATGTTGGACTACAACTTCCAACATCCGCCAGCAAGCCAGGTCGGGGAAGACTGTTCTAATGTCTACTAGCCAGCAAGGGCTCATCAAATCACCTCTCACTATATTTTCTGGGTAGGAAAAATCCTGTGCTGCCCCAAAACTCAGATCTTAGACCTATGGAAATTAGACAAATGCTAATTTACATAATAATTTGTTCTGTCCCATAATGTGGGGGCTGGGACACAGAATTTGGTTATTTTGGTGTAGAATTCTTGAGCAGGCAGGCAGCCTTGAAGAATCAACTGTAGCATATAAAAAAATCTAATCTTGCATTCTTTTGATGGCACAATGCAGAGATTCCGAGTAACACCACCCTGATGCATGCACATAGCGTCTGTAATAAGTGTAAAGGCCTCCTTAGGAAACAGGGCAGCTCCAAAGCACAGCCAAGCAAAAGGGAAGGCTTCCCAGCCAGTAAATGCAGATTGCAATGAATGGAGCTGATGGCAATTGACTGAAAGGGAGGCAGCTCCTCTCATATAACCCATGAAATTGCAGACTGCTATCAAAAGCTATTTCCTCCAATTCACAGTATTCCCTCCCTTTAACAGTAGGCCTAGAAAAAGACTGAGGCATCTGTCATACCCAGATGGCTCTCACTGAAAATTGCTGCATGTATATGGATGTTTGTAAAGAAAGACAGATACAAGTAGAGAATCAGAGGGTTTCTTTCTTTCTTTTCTTACCTCCATGAATGGCAAATACTCAAAGCGCTGATGAGGCACACTAGCTTCAGGCTCACTCAAGCTGAAGGGGGGGGGGCATAGATGAAGACTAAAGAGGTTGCTCCCTCCCTCCTTCTGACTGCCCCCCAAAAATAAGATTCATAACAAATGTTCAAAAATGCCACTGGAACCTCCCTTTCCCCTTCCCTTCTACCAGTCCCCCAAGCCAAAAAACAAAACAAAAAAGCAGTTTCCCATGAGAAGGTGGGACAGCAGGCAGAAGAAGGATCCCTTCTAACACGGACTTCTCTGTTTGGTAGCAACGGACACACCAAGCATCTATTCCTGCAAGGGATCATGGGGGCTTCTGGGATAGTTACTGGGGAACTTGCAACTCTGTATGCTGGCTCAGGGGTAGATGTTAGATGGGAAATTTCAAGTAAGGGGAAATTATAATAGGGTGATCATATGGGAAGGAGGACAGGGCTCCTGTATTTTTAACAGTTAAACAGAAAACACAATTTCAGCAGGTGTCATTTATATGCATGCAGCTTCTTATGCAGACCCCAGCCTCTTCCCCTCCCCATGGCTAGACAGGCAAAATCACCCATCTAGCAAAATGCAGTCACCAGAGCGCAGAAGTGAGGATCGCCTCTGTGTTGTGGCCACCCTGGATTGGATACTCAGGATTGTGCCCTTATGAGAGGTTTTTTTTAAATAATAATAATAATAATAATAATAATAATAATAATTTGCAGGCTATAATTTGAACACATGCAAAACTGATATGGACCAAAATAGACAGATGCATCCATGCCTACTGAGAAGGTTTTGCCCTCTAATTTGATTGCTTTATCTACTGCTGTTCTATTTTACGTCTTATGATTTTAAGTGGTTTTGTTCTAAATAGCAACATGGATTTCTTTTTGAAGATAAAGAACACACACACACACACACGATTCATATAGATGCTGAATTAAGCAAGAATGTGACATGTACATGTACTCCAGGCGCCAAAATTATGTTTTCATCGAAATGGTGGGGGGAATGTTTCCCCACTTCCCTGGTGTATGAAAGAGCAAGTGCTCAGGAAATGTTTTCTCTTCCACTACTACCAAATAGTGACAACCTTGGTCAGAGAATTTATGAGACTAGACAACCTTTTGTCAAATACATGTTTACAATTCGAGACTTGAATTCAACAACCACGTATGAGTTGGCTTTGTGTTAAATGTAATTGTAAAGTATTGAAGCTAGGTTTCTAGACATTTGAAGAAGTGGAGAGGATGTATTCAGTCATCTGTTCATTATAGGAACAGTTCACAATAGCTCACAGGCTCATCTGCAGAAAATACACATGCATGCACACACAAACCAAATAGTTCTGCCCTAAAAAGTGTTTTAAAAAATAAAATAAATAAAATATGAACCGAACATGGTTCTGAAAACATGTAATTTTCCTGGGATTCAACTATTGTGCTGCCTATTCTTGACTGTACTTATTTTGCCTCTGTTCATGGTATTTCCCTACTATTCCCACTGAAGCATTGAAAACAAGCATTCTACTGGCATTTTGGATTGTCATGCTCGGGTATGAATAACCGCTTCTAATGTCACCAGGCTGCTATAATGTGATAGAGCACACTAAGAAAATGCCCATAATTATGAGGAAAGGGGTCGGTTATTGAAAAGACCCTTGAATGTAGTGTATCTCTGTGGACCTTGACTGCTGTTGCGCACGTTGAGACCCTACCCCAAGGAATCCCTTCAGTGAGGGCTGGGCCATCCTATGTTAGGGGTTATGAGGTAAGTGTGCCCCACACCACAATAGCATTCTCAAGAACAATCCGTTATTTGCCTTCATGGCAACAATTCATTTCTATGGGCTGCAATCAAGGGTCCTTTCTACACCTAAGGATTATTCCAAGAAATTGGAGGGATCATCCCTGCCTGCTCCTGGGATCCCCTGGGTGTCATTTGGATGCAAAGGAATTATCCCTGGACAATCCCTGGAAAAAAGGCAGGTGCAGAAACGGCCAAGGACACTATCAGGATGAGAGCAAGACCTGTCCATTCTTCCTGTGATGCCAGCATGGGAATCACCTCTGTGCATTCACTCTGCACTATCCCATCCTAGGTTTTGTTTCCCAAATGACAATTTGGTGGAATGTTGGGATGGAGCTTCTAGAGAGAGTTAATGGCATGGCTCAAGGGGTATGGACTAAGAACATAAGAACAGCCATGTTGGATCAGACCAAGGTCCATCTAGTCCAGCATTCTGTTCACACAGAGGCCAACCAGCTGCTGATCAGGAATCCACAAGCAGGACATGAATGCAATAGCACCCTCCCACTGATGTTCCCCAGCAACTGGTGTACATAGGCTTACTGCCTTTGCTATTGGAGGTAGTATATAGCTATCATTGATAGCCATCTCCAGGAATTTATCTAAGCCCCTTTTAAAGCTATCCAAATTGGTGGCCTTCACTACATCTTGTCACATGCGCAGCAGCCTTGATGGGTCTGGTCAGTGTTTGGATGGGAGAGTACCTGGGAACCACATGTACACTGCCATGGAAGAAAGGCAGGATATAAGTAAATAATGTTGCAGGATATAAGTAAATAATGTTGCAGGATATAAGTAAATAATGTTGGACGAGGGGGAGGGGGCAGGAGATCTGAACAGCCAAGAAAGGTCCAAAGAGGAGAGCAAATTGTGAAGCACTAAGACCTAAAAGCAGATACAAAGAATTTTGCCATTGCTTCTCGGTCTCATTTTGCTAGCTTAGACTTCCCCCAACTTGGGGCCCTCCAGATTTGTTGGACTAGAAGACCCATCATTCCGAAATGGAGAGTACCAGGTTGGGAAATGCTGTACTACAAGTTACTGCCAGAAGCAAAGTTGCAACAGATCACTTTTCTAAACTCACCATCATAGAGAACAGTGCTGGCTCCAGGCTTTTATGAGCCCTTGGTCATGGCACCCTCAATGTGCCTCCTCCATCGAGTCTACCTTCTCTCCACTATTGTCACCAACAGCTGTTGCTCCCCATCCTCTTTCTCATGATTGCTCCCATTTACGTGCTTGAGAGGCAGAGAGCCAGGCAGCAAGTAGGCAGTGGCATCTACTGCTCCTTCTTCTCACCACCATGGTTGTCTGGGCCAGAGGGTGAGTTTGGTGAACAACCACATTGCAATGATGAAGAGTTGGAGCAACTCCAGGGGGCTCTTGTCAATGAGATCTTGCGGGGTTGTGGGCACTTGGCAGGTGCCTACCTTTGACACCATGCCTGATAAAGAAAACTAATTTGCCACAAGATTGTCATGGGAGGGCTGGACAGGAATGGTCGGGAGATGGAATTAACAAAGTTTGGGAGACCATTCCTGATTGGTACCAACAGCTATGCTGAGTCGGCTTGCAACCTGGCTGTTCTTGGCATGAGAGACGGATGTTTAACAAAGCAAATTAAGGGGTAGGGAGGAAATGAGGCTGGATTCAGCAGGCGGTCTTAATGGGCCTTCAAAAGTATTCCACGCTGTCAGCCAGTTTTGCAGCCTTGCTCATAATCACAAATTAAGCAAGTCTGGATCTTGTAAAAGAGTGTCAGATTGACAGCACTAGATACAGAAGCCACAATGGCAGAATATACAAGATGTGGGAAGTGGTAGACTAAGATACTTGCTCAAGATGCCTCCTCCCCAAAAAGCAGGGTAGCTAGCATGACAGAAAACAAGCTTCCTGTACCTATTAACAGCTGTGCATTTATTTATTTACTTATTTCATTTATATCCCACCTTTTTTCCTCTTGCAAGGAACCCAAGTTGGCTTACATGGTCCTCCTCCATTTTATCTTCACAAACACCCTGTGAGGTAGGTTAGGCTGAGAGTCACTGACTGGCCCAATATCACCCAATGACCTTCATGGTTGAACCCAAACCTCCGGAATCCCAGTCCAACACTCTAACCACTATACTCTTTATTGTTCCTGCGGTTATTCTCCACTTCTAGTCCCATATTCACTACACTACACAACCATTCACACTGACATAAAAATCAGAGAAGTAGTTCCAATCAAAAAGCTGGCAACTCTAAATCCCCCCCCCCAAAAAGATTGAAACCAGTTCACCCTTTCATCTGCATCATGTGACTGATGTTGAAGTCAGTATAGAAGCAGATGGGCATCTACGGCAAACCAGAAAATTGGCAAAGCAAATTAACCAGGGACCATGGAGGGCAGGGCTTCTGTACCTTTAGCAGTTTTGTAGACATAGCAATGTTGGTAAGTGCAGCTTGTTGCATTATCATACTGTAAAGGTGAGGAGAGTTGCACCCATTGATATTCCTGCTTCGAGTGTAATATTGTAGCACCATAAAGACCAATACATCTATCATGGCACAAGATACACACACCACAAGCAGCATAGACTAACAACGGAGTAATTTCAAAATACATTTAGTACTAAACATTTTGGCTTCTGCCCTCATCAGATATATATATATATGTATGTATGTATGTATGTATGTATGTTTGTTTGTTTGTTTGTTTGTTAGGTTGGTATGCTGCCTTTTCACCAAATGGTGCACAAAACAGGGTGACCAACTGTCAGGATTTCCCCGGATTTGTCCTGGTTTTTGTTCTTTCCATGTTGTCAGGGGGGATTTTCTATAATTTTCAATAATGTCCTGGAATGACACACCTTCCCCTTTAAGGCTGCCATTAGCATGGCAGGAGGGAATGACATGCTTTCTTGAGGCACATCATTCCCCCACCCTGAGCTCCAATTGAGGTCTTAAAGGGGAAAGTGGGTCATTCGTGGACGTTATAGAAAAGGCCCCAACTGGAGTGGATGGTGGTGGTGCAGAATGAAATCCTTTCCCCTCCTCCACTCCAATCGGGTTCTTTAAGGTGGCGGGGGAATAACTTACTTTCTGCAGGACCCAGAAAGCTGCTTCCCCACACACACACTAGGTGTCCTCTTTTTTGGTTTCCCAAATATGGTCACCCTAGCACAAAAGATAGTTTGAAATCAGCAGGTGAAACTTTTCCCAACATTTTATCAGTGTGCTAGGAGAAGCAGCAGCCACTTAATTTGTCTATGGGCTCATCTACACCAAGCAGGATATTGCACTATGGAAGCGGTACATAAAAGGCAGGAGCCACACTACTGCTTTATAGCAGTATTGAAGTGTACTGACAACTGTTGGGGCCCACTGACACACACCATATACCGCTTTCATATCACTTTCATAGTGTTATATCCTGCTTGGTGTAGATGTGCCATGGGCCCCAACAGTTGTCAGTACACTTCAGTACCACTATAAAGCAGTAGTGTGGCTCCTGCCTTTTATATACCACTTTCATAGTGGAATATCCTGCTTGGTGTAGATGCCCGATGTTGAATGGACTTGGTTGAAGGCACAGGAGAAAAGCTAGTAAGCATGTTGGAAAGCCTAGCAAAATTTCCCTTCTGCTTTCTATAAATATGAGGTTTCAAAGATTCAACTACAAATCTGTCCACATCACACACAGTTTTCTTTATAAGTAATAAAGAGGTAGCCTTTGTGATTCCTACCGATCGGATGATGCAATCAGCCCCTTACAAGCATTTTGTTCACTCTAAGATTAACGGCAGCCACGCACTATGGGTCATTAGTCAGTGCGACAAGCCCCAGCAAGGTTTTGGTAGCCTGCCACCCCTGATAAATCTTTGTGATGTTTCATTGTCTCCCACTGGCACAGTCTGTTACGGAGCTGATGATGGGTAGTTGGGAGACCTTTCGCTCCATCTTGCCATCTTCCTGGCTGATTACAGAAGAGATAATGGCAAAGAGAACATTTTTACTGCTTGCCACGACTGGTGTCGCTCTAAGGGATGTTTTGTCGCAGTCTCAGGGTTCAGTCGACACAAAATGTGAAGTTGCTTTTCAGTGGACATGTGTGAAATGCGCTGGAAGAATTCCTTTCTGCAGTTGTATGTCTTTGTTTTTAACGCCAGTTCCCAATTTGAACTTTGATGGGTTCCATTTGCACATCGGTTTGTTCTATCATTTGATCGTCTGATTTAAATTGCAGTATATCGTGAGGTCTGCAGCTTTCAGTTTGACCTATGCCAAATTTTCACCTGTGAAATTTTGGGCTTTGAGGGCATTAAATTCCCCACAAGCCTAAATATAGCTTTTTTGTGGCTGGTCACAGCTAGAATAATCCCCCTTCTTAGTTATTCCTATTGTGCTGTTTTCATCTTTCTTACTGCATGATTCCAGTGAAGCAGCCTTGGTAATGGGGATACATTGCTTTCCCCCAGCAAATGCCAGATGCCATAAAAAGGTTACCCAAAATGGGGTTGCTTATAAGAAGTTTGAGACGATTGGAACATTTGAATTCACCTCTAGCTTTAAGGCCTTATAATCAGCTGCTAGGTTAGGTGGCATACCACGTGCAGTTTGTAAGGTATGAGACAGGTGGGCGAGTTGTGGAACTCCAGATGTTTTGGCCTACAATTCCCCTCACCCCTCACCATTGGCTATACTGGCTACAGCTGATGGGAGTTGCAGACCAAAACATCTGGAATGGGCACAAATTGTCGGTCCCTGATATAAATACTGATCTCTCGATTGCTACATTCTTACACAGTTTTGCTATGAATGTTTGAAGACAAAATTGCAACTATATCAGGACCTTTTAGCCCAGTCAGGAAGCCATAGATTCATAGCTCTGGCTTGCTGTTGGACATTTTCCAAAGCAAAACTTGATTTCGGATGGCGCAGTCACCATCATTGGAGGGCAGGGACTCTGAAGCATTTCACACACCCTGCCCCTAATGTGTTGTGTTGCAAGAACACATTCAAAAATCTTGTAAGTGGAGAGAGTTTACAGTGTGCTATTACTCAATACTGGGCCCATCCAGATTGAGGGGCAAGACATGCTGGATAAGGTTCACAGCTTGGTTTCCCCTCCCCCCGATCCCATTTTATCACTAGAGGCTTGAGTTGCTTAAATGGCACAAAATTTGTAAAGTATTTTAGGCATTTACTCTTGATTTTTTTAAAAAAAAAATCTTCCAGGGTTGAGCATGGTGCCCAAGTGCATGGCTGCTCATCACCTCCAGGCATTCTGTAATTTTCTAGATCCAGTTCAATATGGCTTTAGACCTCGCTTTGGGATAGAAACTGCCATGGTTGCTTTGTGGAATGACTTTGCTGAGAGAGGGACCTGGGGAATGCTACTTCGCTAGTTTTCTTTGACCTCTCAGTGACTTTCAGGACCATCAACCATGCTATCCTTCTGGAGTGGTTATCTTGGTTGGAAGTTGGAGGCACTGTTTTACTGTGGTTTCATTACTCCTTGGATGGTTGCTTTCAGAAGGTGGTGCTGGGGGATTATTGCTCTGTTCCATGGCAATTACGTCACAGGGTTCCATAGGGCTCAATTTTATTCCCCCATGTTATTTAATGTCTACATGAAAGCGTTATCCAGGGATGTGGGGTCTGGGAGGAAAGAAATGTCTTTGTCTGGCACCAAAAAGATAACAATTTACATGCCAGCAAACCTCTTTGTGGAGATCATTTCATAAGTGGGGTGCCACAACTGAAAAGATCCTCTCTCTTGAGACCCCTAGCTTCCTTCAGCAGGGGCACTTGGAGGAAAGCTTGTGAAGATGACATAAAGGTGCGAGCAGATACTTACGTGAGGAGATGTTCCTTCAGATACTCTGGTCCCAAGCCCATTAGGGCTTTAAAGGTCAACACCGACACTTTGAATTTGGCTCAGCAATGGACTGGAGGCCAGTGCAGCTGACAAAGCTCTGGCATCACATTGTCATATAGGACCCAGTTGGTAACAAGCTACCAGCCACCACTGGTTAGCAGAGCATGGATAACCAGGCTATATCCATCCAGATACAGTCACAGCTGATATATTAACCCAAGCTAATAAAAAGTGCTCCTGGCCACGGAGGCCACCTGGGCCTCAAGTGACAATGATGGATCCAGAAGCACCCTCAAGCAACATGACTGAATTTTCAGGGGGTTTGCAACCCCTTCCAGGAAAGGTTGAACACTACTCAACACTACAAACTACCTGCTAATAATACCTTCATTTTAGCTGGATAGAATTTCAGTTTGTTGGCCTTCACCCAGTCTATTCCCCTGCTCAAGTACTGATTCAGGGCATCCCCTGCCTCACCAGGGTTCAACAAAAGGGAAGGGTGTTATCGGAATATTGACCTTTCTTTTCTCACAGGTATTTTAGAGACCAGTTTTAGATTTTAATGGCTGTTGTATCAATTCCTATGCTGTTGGTTGAATTATATTGCACTGTATTGTTTTTATATTTTTCACTATTTGCATTTTAGTCTTTTAACTCTTTGTTAACAGACAACATTGGTTATTGGGCAGATTGAAAATATCAGACAACAAATAAACTATTCTAGGCAATTTCTCTCTCTTTTTCCTAAGAAGATTATTTTGCTTTTGTTTTTAATCTGCTGATTTGTTTATGATATAATTTTTATTGTCTTTGATATTTTAATTTCAAAATTAACCTATTCTGGTGAAATGTGGTCCGTCCAATCAATCAATCAATCAATCAATCAATCAATCAGACACTGTATCCAGACCCCCTCCTCACTCAGCCTGGCTTTAATCCAAACAAGACAGTTAGGCATGCCTTCTTCCTGGAAGGCTCACAAAAAACTGGATCCCGCCTTGTCTACATTTACAGACATTAACATTCAAACATATGCATGTTAACATTGGCTGATTTCCTTCCCTTAGGCAGATGGCAGCTCTGCTTGGCTTAAATATCAAGCTGTCTCCAAAAGAAAGTTCAATTGAGTGAACAGATGAGTTGGTGAATTGTTGGGACCATCTAGAAGAACAAGTTGTTAGGTTGGCAGACTTTGGGGATCACTCTTTGCGATGCAGATGCGTGTCAAAGATGTTGCTAGACATTGCAATGGGACTAATCCAGTGGCTGTGGAACAGACATAGAAGTGGAAATCGTTCAGAAATAAATCACGGAGGGGGTTGAAATTAGAAGCCTCAAAACTATTGCACTACTGTTGGTGCTTTCCCTCTACACTGGATAAGGCAGCTATCCCATAGACACTTACCTGGGAGTAAGTCCCACTGAACTCTATGGGACTTACTACCGAGTAGATTTGCACAGGATAGCTCTATAATTGACTTAAGATCTGTTGGTGAGGCTGTTCTGAATAGGGGTGTGCACGGACCCCCCGCTCCGCTTCTCTTCCAGATCCACGATTTGCGGATCAGTCCGGTCCGCCCCGCCCCCGCTCCACCTATGTCCGCTCCTCTCCGCTGCGGAGCTCCGGATCCGGATCGGAGCTCCGTTCCCCCCCCCCATAGGCTTGCATTAAGCTAAAAAAATATACATCTTTTTTTCTGTTAAAGTTAGAAACCTCAAGTTTGGCACCATGACACCTCATGGATGTATACCCACGCACGCCAAGACTCAAGGCAATCCCATCATCCCCTGACTTTTGGGGAATTTATGAAAATCGGGCACCCCATTCACATCCCTTTCGATAGCGCCGTCAATTTGCACGTTAAAAACGCTTTTAAACTTTTCTACTGGTTTTACTTTGTTAATGATTTAATACATTTTATTACTGTGTATATTTATTGTTTTACATTGCTCTATTTTTATCTGTATGCTGCCCTGAGATCCTAGTGATATAGGATTTAATAAATAAATAAAAAATAAAATTTCTTCCCCCACCCCCATTTTGTGTATGTGGGGGGGGGCATCCTGTGGACTGTTCAGTGCCCTACTGACTACAGCAGCCTTCCTCAACCTGGGGCGCTCCAGATGTGTTGGACTACAACTCCCAGAATGCCCCAGCCTGCATTCTGGGAGATGCAGTCCAACACATCTGGAGCGCCCTAAGTTGAGGAAGGCTGGACTACAGCCAGGGTGGGGAGTGGTTCAAGGGGGCAAAAATGGACTCTGCCCCTGAGGTTGCCTACCTACTGCACTACAGCAGCATATAGCCCTTGATTTCACACCACTGTTAATGGTTGTATATATTTATAGATATATTCCTCCATTATGCGTTTTTAAACCCTTTTAGTTTGTCATTTCCACCCCCAGTATCACATCCCATTTCCCTGCAATCATCCAGGATCTGGAGAGCAGACAGGTGGAATGCTTCTAACAATGGTCTGGTAGTCCGATCACATCCTCCACCCCTAGAGACTGCCAACGTTAGAGCAAAATATCTGCCAAGAACAAATCAACTACTTCTCCAAATATACGGTTATATTGTCAGCAAGTGAATCAAAGAAGCCTTTTGATTCTCGGTACCCAGTCTCAATTTTCCTACAAACTTTTGTCAAATGAGTAGCAATTTTGTAGCATTTGACAAATCATTAAATTCAAGCTATTTCAGATCTGGGGGTTGGGGGATTCCAAAGAATCACAACTCTTTAGCCCTACTGCAGTGGGATGGTTACCCAGGTAGTTCCATAATCATCATTGTATCAGTTTTCTCCCATCACATGACACCCTAAGCCACCCTAGTTAGGCCCAAACCCTTAACTATCATGGCTTAGCATGGATAAAGGAAGACCCAGCACACTGTACAGTCGTGGGAGTCGGGTGACTGAAGAGGACCCAGCACCTCTACTCTATCCAGCAGCTCAGTTGGGAGAAACAATGACCATTTCAGCATGACTAAGCCAGGTGTGTTGAACCTTTTTTTTAGCCCGGGGCCTGAATTCAATCTTGCAGAAGTTCTTGAGGCTGAGTTCCAGTGGTGGTTGAGCCAAAATGCCTCCAAACCCAGCATATTGTAGCGTAAAGCTCTTACTGCCAGCAATTAAGACTTAAGAGAGGCTTTTCAACCCTTTAGAAAAGGGGGGAGAGGGTCCCACACAAACTGATGGTGGAAAGGAAGCATGACTAATGGGGGAAGCCTGGCGGACCAGAATGGGACTCTTGGAGGGCCAGATTTAGCCCACAGGGCTGAGGTTCTGCACCCGTCTGCTATGCACATTTTTGCTTGTAAAATATGAAAAGAAAATCAAGAAAAACTTAGTTTAGCAAAAGACAAAGTTCAGAGAGCAAACTCCCTCCAGCCCCCATTTCCAGGATATTCCTGAAATGTAGTGTCTGTGCTTGGGTCCATCTCAAACAAACTGTCATTTCCCCAGCAAATTAATAAGCACTGCACAGAATCCCATTCAACTAAGAAATGAAGAGTTCTATTACCTAATCTAATTCAACCTGTGCTTTCTGAATTTCATTAGGCACAACTGCACTGGTGACTCACTGACAAGCCTCTGCTACACTGGGAGCCTGGCTGTATCACTTCTAATGTGCAGCAAGCAGCTTCAATTGCATATCAACTTCAGCTGCACTTGGACAGCTGAGGGAACTCGAGTTATCACAGAGCAATACCCACTGTACAAACCTCAGTCTAGTGGCAGGGAAGCCTGAAGTCTTGGGCTGAGTTTGGATGGCACGCTAATCAACTGTTGTTTCCCATTCTGTTCCTATTACTCCACCCCACCCCAATGTTGATTAGCGTGTTGTCCAAACTCAGCCTTGGAGTCCTCAGTCTAAGGGCCTGTTCAGACATCAGGCTAAGCCACTGTGGATCACTCAAAAATGTGATTCATGGTGGCATAGTGTGTCGTGTGGCAGGAGTTTCCTCCTGCCACACTGAGCAGAGTGTCCATGCCTGCTACCCACCTTCTGCAGTGGGGTTAGTGGGCTGCTCACGTAGCTTCCAAGGAAGACCTCATACTTGCTCCCATAGTCTAGAAGAATGTAGAGTGAAAAGCAGATATCAATATATCTGGGCCTTCTAGCCCCATCTATACCATGCTCGTGGCAGTGAAGCCTTTGACGCTGATTGGCTGTTCAGGTGCAAGAGCATGAATCCTCATTGAGAGGAGGGATCAAGCAGGGATCAAAGAGAGAGTATGTCCAGATGAATGAATGGATGTGTAGAGAGAAGGTGAACAGGGACCCCGCCCAGAGGGCATGAGCCCAGAGCAGTGCTCAATTATGGGAGGGAATCCTCCAAAGATTCCCACCATTTTTGCCAAATCATGCCCCCACTGTAGCTAAGGGGGCTAGCAGAAAAGGTAAAGGGATCAGGCTTCTTCTGACCCTCCTGTACTTTGTGCACTGTATAGAAGATGCAATGGACTAAAAAACAGAAAGGGACAAAGGGAGATTTTCTCCCAGCCAAAATACTCACTTCTGGGGAGTGAGTTTCCCCAGGACCATGGCATGGAAGGAAAGGGTTAAATTCCCTGTCTATAGCTGCCCTGATCTCAGTGATTACCAACCACCCCACCACAATTCAGGCAATTTGCATTTTTTTAAAAAAAACAAACAAACAAACCAGCAAGTCTAGTTTGGCCATAAGTTGAAGGAAGGCTAAGGGATGGAGAAGGTGGCTTAGGAACAAGGGCAGAAAGAGCAAGAACTGAGAAGGTTGGCCAGATGCAAGAGAGCAGGGCTCCTGCACTTGTAAGAGTTGTGCAGAAGAGAGAATTGTAGCAGGTACATGATAAGGTACAGGAGCCCAAATTTGGCAGTATGACGCAGTAAAAAAAAAAAGGCCCATTGTAAAAGAAAATGTGGTCCTTTGTTTGCTAACATGCTGTTGAATTTTGGCAGTAAATTCAGCAGTACAGCAAAGGCAGGGGCTGTAGAGGGGAAATCCCCCCCCCGAACCTGAGAGGTTGCCCAGCCCTGGACTACAAGTATTTTAACACTTAATTTTAAGTTAAATTTAAATTTTACTCTTCTAATTCTGTATTTTAATCTTATATCAATTTTTGCTGCGTGGTTTTATCGTGGTTGTGCTTTTTATACTGTATTTTGTATTTGTGTTTTTATACTGTCGGTTGTTTTATTATGGTTTTGATTTTTGTGAACCGCACAGAGAGCTTCGGCTATTGGGCAGTAAATAAATATAAGGAGGGGAGGCACAGGCAAGAGGAGGGCTTAGCGATGCTCACTAATTTTCTTCTTAAAATTGGGCTCAAAGCTCCACTTTACTGTTCCTTCAACCTGAATCTTGCATATGGCAGAACTGAGTAGAGTATATGAGCTCCCTCTGTTGCTGATGAAACAAATAACCGCACAATAAATTTCATTGCACTGCAGTTTAATTCTAGCATGTCATCATAGAAACCATCACAGCCTAGCATAATTTAAATTATCCATAATTCTCAGTGATGAGAGTGGGATGCTAATATAAGAGTTTAACGCTTCAGGACTTAGGCCCCAGCTGAGATGGGAGCTCTTTAATACGTAGTCGGATGAAGTTTTAATTTCAGCATTAGGTACTATGAGCTTAAGGTTACTTCATTTCCCTTTAGTAAATGGTACATTTGACCTGAAGACTAAGGGAGAAATATAACTATTGCTGAGTGTGAGTATTGCTTCATCAGTTTCCATTATGCCAAGCAGAAGTGGCTCAGGTTCCCTTTGGAAGAGAAGTTACCAGCAATTCCCCTCCCTAATCCAATTCCGTTGGTTTACAATATGTGCATAAATCCCATTTAGCTTGGAAACAGATGGCCAAACAACTGCAGCATTCGACACAGGTAGTCCCTTTTGCAGGAACATCCACGCCGAGGCCTATTGGCAGAAAAGAAAACACACCTGTTCCAGTTGTCCTTCTTCTCTCCCCTGACCCAAGCCAGCTACCTATGTCTCCTGCATCTCCCTTCAGGCTGCCTCATGTACTTGAATGCAACAAATATGTATGACTCCCTGCCAAGTGTACACTTCATAGCCTAGCATGGTTTGCTTCTTTGTAATGTGTTAAGTTACCCCAATGCTCAGAGCAGCTGGCCCTAGGATATTCCTTCAGAAGCCAACAGTACAGGTATGAATTCATTCAAAAACACCTGGACAATTCTCCATCGCTAATCCTGCTACTTTACCAAACAAAGTAGGGCTCCTGCTGTTTCAACCTTAACAAATGACTATTTCCCAGCTTGCCTCCATCGGCAAAGGGCTGAGTGTTAACTCACACAAATACGTTTAATTAACAGCCACCACCATACATTTTCTCCCTTGTAGAATCCCCTTCAGATAAGAGTTTATTTTGAACCATTCTTCTTTTGTGAATGTCATGTGAAAGACATCCCCAATTCAATTTAAACTGTCGCCCTCAGGTTTTTCTGTTCCCCTAATTTATAATGGGTTGCAGGATTTAAGAACAATACTATAACTTCCACATCTACATCCTGAATGCCTAATAAGTGTTTGAGCTTTGGTAATATTTATAGAGGACCATAGAACAGAACTTTTCTTTTTCCTAAAGCTTTTAAAACTTGATGTTGCGCAGACTTTATACTGTTAGTTTTACCCTACCCTGTGCCTGCTTACCCTACCCTGTGCCTGTTTGCATTCTCTTCCCCTCCTTATTGTTTTACTATGATTTTATTAGATTGTAAGCCTATGCGGCAGGGCCTTGCTATTTACTGTTTTACTCTGTACAGCACCATGTACATTGATGGTGCTATATAAATAAATAAATAAATAAATAATAATAATAATAATAGAACAGTTTGCCTGGAATATTTCTTGGAGAAATGAAGCTGCTACATTGACAGAAATTTGCTTCTGTCAAAAAGCTGTTGTTCTAAGGAGGACATGGACATTGCAATTCATTGGCTCCATCTGAATGGGCATAGGAAATCACTGGAAGGTTTTCAGAACCATCAACAAATCAAAATACTTATATAGTGGTCTTTAGGGAATACCTGCAAATGCTTTTATGGCGGTTTTTAGGAATCATCTCCCAATAGGTAAACCCAACAAATTCTATAAAATCAAGGGTGACTGAAAGCTTACATGCTGGTCTTTGGGTACCACCTCCACATTTTTGTAATACTGGGCACATTAGAACTTTGAAAGAGTGTCATGGGCACTCTCACAAAATGGCTACCATGCGGAGGGGCGTGTTGATTCACAAAATGGCTGACATGGTTATCATGGCCAGTCACAAAACACCCATTTCCCAGATGCTAAAAGTCACTTACTTTCCCAAAAAACGGAGGTGGGTCTGAGCTCTAAAACACATGACCACTCTTTTGAACCCACAGCTCTCTGCTCCAACACCCATTTCACAGAAGGCAAGTTGGTGAAGTTCAGAGACAAGAAACCTGGCCAAGAAACTGAGTGTAAGGCAGCTGTGGGTTCTGAACCCCAAAAGCCAAATCACATATTTACCCCCAAGATGTACAACAAAATACCCAATAGAAGGTACACTGGGGATGCTCAGAGCAACACCCATCCCCAAAGCAAAACAAAAACAAAAAAAAGAGGCAAACACAACCCTCAGAACCAGGCAAAACAAACTAGCTATACACACATAGCACTGTCAAAAACGTCCCCCTCTTTCCCCCAAAACACTTCCTATCACCTCCCAGATTATCTGTTTTCTGGGCATGCTTCAAAATGAAGCACAGGGTTGAAGTCATCCATTTTTATTCTCGAAGAATGCCTCTGGGTCAACTTTTGTTATTATTGTCCTAGTTCTGAATGGCCACAGGAACTTTTGTTGCAACTGTCCTGGTTCTGAATGGCCACAGGAGCACACTAGATTGAGACCAGTTCCTCCAATGCATTGCAGTGGCTATGTGGTAGCCTTTTTAGTACATCCTGTGAAAAATATCTCCGTTTGTGAGCAATGACTCAGGGGTTCTTAGTTCATAATGAGCCAGATCTGGGGTTCTGCTGAGGAGGTTGACCTTTGACCCACCATACCAGCTGCAAACCCTCTACACAGTTTTCACACACCTGAGGTACAGAAGGGTCTATTTACGCTACAGTTGGTTTCATGCCATTTTAACCTCCATGGCTTCCCAAAAAGAATTCTCTGGATATTGTCAATTAGAGTTCCCTGGCAAATCCCTCTCACAGAACTGTAATCCCCACTGCTCCCTGGAGGAGAGGGAATGACTATAAAACCAGTTTAAAGTTGCCCACCTATGTACATCGGACTCAGTGAGACTAATTTCAGAGAACACAGACACAGAATCAGGCGCCATGTCTGTAGCACAAATATTACCTGCAGAGCCAGACTCTTGCAATCCACTCACAAGAAACTCTCCAGAATGGAGATAGGGAATATATTGCTTCTCTATTCTTCATGCTAACAAAACATTTTTAACCAACCTAGCAAATCTGCCCAAATCCACATCATCATCATCATCATCATCATCATCATCATCATCATTATTGTGAATAATTCAGATTTCTGAATAATTCAGATTTCTCTTCTTCTTTTGCCAGATGGGAGTTGAGCTGAGGATGGGTTCTCCACCTTTGATTTTCCAAAGCAAGAAAACAAAAGCTTGAGCCTGGGGACAAACTGCTCCAAGAGAAATTCTTTGACATTTCTGTTTAAGGGATCAAAACATAATCAAAACACTTGTGCAAATTAGATTGCTTCTGGATACCTAATCACTGATTCATACAATGGAAGGGCCACACAGTTGTCTGTATTGCACCAATGAATTTTCACAGCGCCTTCTATCCCACGGATTGGCAAGACTTAGGGTGTAACTCTGGTCTGTCCTGTCAACACTCTGACTCCCTAGGGAGCCCAGTCTTCCACTTTGACTAGACACAACTAATCCCAGCCACGCACCCAGGGCCATCTTAACAGCATTATAGGTCCCTGAGCAAAGCAGTGCACTGGGCCCTGCCTACACAACCACTCACAGGAATAAAAATGTAAATTATCGATAAAATAAATGTACATTTATTGGTACCTCCAACAAAATCTGTGTTTTGACATTAAAAAACACATGCTGTACAGCAAAGATTAATCAATACAAACGTTTGGACAATATAACATGAGCCTTGAACTTGAAAAACAAAAATTTCAACATAAAAATGGTACTTAGTTGGTAAATCATACTGACAGAGATGGCACAGGTGCACAGTATGAAATTACGTTCCATCGATATGTAGAAGCAGAGAAAAAGGAATACAGACGCTGAACAAAGTCAAAGAATTTCACAGTCTGTATACAACACTCCACTGCTTTTACTCCCACCAAGTTCAGGCTGTGTCCTGCACAGGGGACATACATGGCGAACTCATTCAGTTGATTAATCCGTGCTTGCAATCCAGTATAGCGTCCAGACATATTTGAGGCATTGTCATACGACTGACCATGGCACTTTGATAGTAAATTTTTGTTCTCATTAAGGAAATCCACAACAGTGTCTGTTAAAATTAGTGTTAAATTCTGATCTGTGCATAGATTAGCATGGGGCCCCTATGCTCATGGGGCCCCCGGGCAACTGCCCAGTGTGCCCATGTGTTAAGATGGCATTGCACCCCCTGAGAATTACTATGATGGAGCCATTTGGGCTCATGGTGTGCACATGTATCTACTTATTGTCCCTGTTCACAGGTGTAGTTCCAAACAGCTGCCAAATCTGCTGGAAGAGAGGAGGTGACCACGTGCAGGGAAAGTGCAGGTAGATACCACATGCAGGAATAGCGCTATTTCTACCTGTCTTAAAAAGTACTATGTGTCTCCAAGCTTTGAGCAGTATTGGCACATGGGAAAGTTAAGAAAGGGAAACACGCAGCGATTTGAATATGAAGCTCCTGGCAAGAGAGTTTTGTATTGTGGAGAAAGACAAGGTTCTGTGCAGAAAATAGTGCCCTGTATGTCTGACTCGAAACCCCAGGGGATAGAAACTCAATGAAAACTGAACTTCTTGGGATTACGCATGTCACCAAAAACCATGTTAGAGAAGCAGCATCCTGTGGCAATGCCACCTCAACCACAGAAACACTTAAGACATCTTTTTCCTGCAGGACAGGAAAATGGACAGTGAGGTGGTGAGTCCCTGGATAAAAGCAGGCTGACATGTCTTTTGCTTGCTTCGGGGGACCGTTCAGTTGGTTCAGCCACCCTGGCTCAATGGCTCAGATTGCTGGATAATAATGATTTCCCACTGCAGACTGGAATGCATTTAACTACAAAAGCACTTATGGCTGAACCCACTTGAATTGTTCACATGCTGCAGTGAAGTCACATTAGTATTGATTTCGGAATTACCTTTGAATTACAAGGACCTGCAATAAAGTTAACAGCATGAATTTTCAAGTGTTATTATGCTTCTCTTGTGATTTCAATTATTGATCAAGTACTGCAGCGGAAACATTACACTCCGAAGCCACCACCACAATGACTCTAGTACTGCTGTTGCTCTTTTGCCCCCCCTCCCCTTTTTATAATCTAGTTTTCCCAAACTGTGCATTCTGGGGGATGTAGTTCACCAGCAATGTCACCTCATGCAGAATTCAGCATGGGAATTTTTAGACTGGTCACAAGGTGAGTTTTCATAGTGACAGACAACAAATGCTCTGTGTGCTGGGAAAATACTTTTGCCCTTTCCAGGAACTTACGTGCTTGGATGGCATTTCTCTGAAGTGATTACACCGTGCCCAGGAGACTGCTCTGAATAGGGGGTCTCGGGGGATTCTTCCTGGAGATCTAAAAAAAAAAAGTCTGCAGGCATTCCCAGGCAAAATAAATAAGAACACTTGTGTGTCTCACGCATTCCTAGTGTTATTATGGCTTTAAATGGAAAATACTTGTTGGATAAATCAGTCCTCTCCTTCCTGGATATAAAAAATAATAATTAAGAACGAATTGCAGGCTTTTGTGGATTCAAAGGGAACACACAGCAACTGCACAAATAAAAACCACAGGCACATTCATATGCTAGAGGGATTTTTATTTGTTTGCTTTTGAGCCTTGGAAATGGCATGGCTCTTAGGATTCAATGTGTAGCTCCTGAGCACATTTTCACTGTTGGGATTTGCATCCTCCCCCATCCCTCAATTCTTTGAGTGCTACAAAGTATATCTTGCCAAATGACACTACAGCTGCCAGAAAATGGCTCCATCACATTTTACACTGCAGCGTAGATTCTTGCAGTGCTAGTATTGCTGTATACTGTGGGTGGTGTTTCAGACAAAGCTACCCACTAAACCTCTTCTCCCTCGTGGTGCTGTAGCCCAGAGTCATCTAGCAGCAGTCTAAGTTTTGTTGCTATTGTGGCATGATGCTTGTACACAAACACAGGACATGTCTAGACCTAGGGATTGAAGGGGGAGAATCTCTTGATATGGTGATCGCAATATCCTCCCCTTCAGTCTACAGTCCCAGTAGGAAGAGAACATTGCGCCTGCCATTTTTTTATATAGATATGAGCGCACGAGCACTAGATCGCTAAAGGTAAGAGGGTTTTTTAATATAAAAGACCCCGCTCCTCCCTTCCCACCCCCAATGGGCACGGAGCTTCTGAAGAGTCAACCACACCTCCCGTGGTCTCGGGATCATCCTGGGACTACAGGAAAAAAGTGTAGGGCAATATCCCAGGGAAATGCAGGGATTTTCCCTCTCTGCTCCAGGGATCCACTGTGCATCATGTGGACGCACAGAACGATCCCGGGATGATCCCTGGGATATTGCCCCTAGACAAGCTTGTCAAAGCTGGTGATTTGTTTTTTAAAAGGTCATTAATAAGTGAATAGGAATAACTGAAAGGAATATAAGGGGAAAGTAAAGCAGGCAGTAAGTTAACATGATGGAGCAATAGCAGTGACTGAAGCTGTGGGACATTCGCGGCTGTGTCCAACCAGTATTGAACAGCAGTCAGGGTAGAAGAATGACCATGCAGCCATTGGCTGGAAGAACTGACAGACAAGCAATTGGGGAGGGCAGTGGGGCCCATTTGTGTGGTACAGGTGTAGCCATGATGCTGCATCTTTGATAGTAGCAGATTTGGGGTGGAGCAGGGGGTTATGAGGGCAGTACTCAGCTACAACCCCCGATGTAGAATGAAGGGGGGGGGAGAAGTCCAATGGTAAGGGATCCAAATATCCATCAATTCCAGTTTCTCTCAGTTTCTCAGTGTTAAGTTTGGTTCATCCTGACCTTTTGAGAACTTTTTATATCTTAAGTTTGCATCATCCTGAACTCTGATAATTTTTTTCCAGAAATAGTTTGGATTTTTGTGCCCACTTCTTCTAATGCATGTATGTTCTATGCAATTTTGCCCAGTGTAGGCATTTTTGCAATCAATTTTCCTAATACGATAGTTTTTTGGACATTGTTTTCACTTATGTATTCATTTTTGTGCGCACTTCCACTTTGCGATTTTGGAGAATTCCATTGCAAATTTCAAAGGGTAACTGATTTTTGGCTCACATATTGGTTTGAAAGAGTGAAATTAGGTAAGTGGGCAATCAAATGCAAACCTGATGACTTTCTCTCCCATCCCTACCGTCTAGTGGCACCCAAGGGAAGCAGTGAATATAGGAACAGTTTGCTGTGACACCATCCCAACACATTGGTGGTGAATGGCCAGGAGTGCCCAGCCTATGTCAGTGATGTAAACAGCCCACACCCATGCCGCTTACCATGTGTACTTGCACAGTGCTTCCCCATCTGGCCCCTGCCTTTCATATCACCTGTATGGCCCCTTCTTTCTCTTGGCTGAGTATTATAACCCCGTCCCCTCACCAATCAGGGCACATACCGGGTGGTTGTACCTGCATTGAAAACTAAGCAACCTCCTGCTTCCTTGTTGCTTGCCTCCCAGCAAGGTGCTGGCTGGTAGGTGCAGGAGTTCTCTCCCTTTCTCAGCTAGCCTACGGCATATGTGCTGTTTGCTCAGAGCGTTGTTGGACTGGGGATGGAAGGCAGCCTTTTTCAAGATGATAAGGATCAACTCTATCTTTTTTTAAAAAAAACACCCACCAATTTGCATTGATGAAAAGCGGTTTGAGCACAGAAACTTTGGACAAAAATGCAGTGTCATTGTGAAGGGAAACTGGTTTGGAGGCCCTTTCAATTTAACATGCAATTGCGCCCTTCAAAATGGGTGACTGACATGAAAATGAGTTGGCACAAGAACCGAGGGACTTTGTGCCTGCATCTGTGTAACTCTATTGTTTTGCAACTGCCTTAAACTCACCTATTAAAGCTTCCATTACAGAGTTCCAGCTGCCTTCAGTTCAAATCCCCCCTCCCTCTCCTAATTATAATACAGTATATCTGGAGTTAAGATGGGAGAACTATTAGTGTCTTCCCCATTTATCATTCCAGAGCAGGCTTGGAGCTAGTCTTGACTTCAGGCTGAAAGGTTAGATACCAAAAGTCTTCTAGGACAGTATGTGTGTGTGTGTGTAATTATATTAATTTATTTGAAGCAGGAAACTCACCATTAGTTCTAGATGAAACCACAAGGATTGTTAAAGTCTCATTACACTGTATGCAAATCTTGCAAAGCGCTTCTTGGCAACTGTCTCCCTTGGCACAAAGAGATTAGCCTTGTTTGATCTGCCCAATGGTCCTATGCATAAGCTTGCCTGCTGTTAATGCCAGCCCCGAAAATGCCTGTAGGTAATCTGTACACACCACACACACACAAACACACACACACACACACACACACACACACCAAAGCAAGGCAATTCTAAGTTTCCAGTTCTCTTTTATGTTTATTTTTCATGTCATTAATAAAGACTGTTTTTTATATATATATATATGTGTGTGTGTGTGTGTGTGTGTGTGAATAGCAGCTTCTCTTCTGTCTCAGTGCTGTTTATCATTTTCCACGTTTGCAAAGTGAATGCATAAGGAAAATTCGTGCGACACAAATGCAAATTGAACACATTCATTGATGATTGTGCGAAGGCGGACTCACCTTTGTTTCCTAATAACGTACTTTAACTGGCTTCATGACGGGCAGGAATTCAATGAGTTCAGCTTTCCTTTATTACTGTACCAACATATCAAGGCTAGCAGCACCTGCTGAATTTTGGTCACGCACCTGTTAAAGGCAGCTCTTCCTAACCGATAGGAAACATCTACCTCCCACGGTACGAACAGGGATGTGTAAGAATTTTGCTTTGGCTTGCAAAACATGGCCCATTCAAAGTCCTCAGTGTGAGCGAAACTGGAAACTCTGGGTTGTTTAGAGGTTAAACAATTGTTATTCAACACATAAATTGGGCAATTGTTGGGTTAATTCTGGGTTTTTTAACCCATAAATGACTCAGAACTTATGTTCACAAATCAGTGAACACATGCTGGTGTTTGTTTCATTTCTGATTCCTGGTTTGATTTGTGCAAATCAAACTTTAGTCTAAAGGGAGGGAAATTTGAGTGAATTTGGAGAGTTTTGTGCAAATCTCCCATTCGGTCGCAGCTTGATTTGTGCAAGTTTTCCGTTCACAGAAAGTGAGCAGTGAGACAATGTTTGGAGAATCCTAGCAATCTTGAACATTGCTCATTTGCCCATTGCTACTGATAGCCAACCTTCAGGCCACAGCTGAAAGAATATCAGATAGGTGGCTCATGTAGATATCTAAAATGTTGCTGCTGGTAATAAATATTTGTTGCAGGCGCTTTGGCATTTAAAATGTTTTGACCCTTCATCAGACTCCAATGGTAAGTTGGGGGCAGATCTGCATTTGCAAAGGAAGCTTCCCTTCTGTTTAAAGGGATGAGGCAGCCTTTTTTGTCCAGTGGCCACAAATCTCTGGATGGGAATGAATGTCTGTAATCCATTTGCTTGTTTTTATTTATGACATTTCATTTCTTGCATTTCAGTCCCAAAGTAAGCCATAAAACAACCTCCCAAAATGATTAAGCATAATAAAACAACAACAAAATAATATACAAACAATGACAAAAAATAACCAAACAACCACAGCAGCAGCAGAAGGGGAATACACCACAAAGGAAGTATAACTACAACCAAATCCAAAAGCAGCCCAATATCAACATGTTCCAAAAGTGTTCCTTAATAGCCATATTTTCACTGTACAAGAAAAGGTGAGCAGTTACTTAATTATTTATTCATTTTATTTATTTATTTATTACATTTTTATACTGCCCATCAGCCGAAGCTCTCTGGGCAGTGCAGAATTAAAAAAACACAAAATACAAGTATAAATTTAAAGGCAATATAAAACCAGCTACATTAAAGACCAGGGAAAGCCTGTGTAAAAGGGTATGCCTTCAGGAGACCTTTAAAAGGTATTATGTTTGCCGCCTCCCAAACCACACAAGGGGGGTCCTCCAGAGGGTGGGTGCCGCCACAGAGAAGGCCCGCTGCCGAGGTTCTTAGTCAGATAGGCCTTGCTTAGGAGGGTATTCCGCCTGCTTACCCTTCCCTGTACCTGTTGGCATTCTCTTCCCCTCCTTATTGTTTTACTATGATTTTATTAGATTGTAAGCCTATGCGGCAGAGTCTTGCTATTTACTGTTTTACTCTGTACAGCACCATGTACATTGATGGTGCTATATAAATAAATAATAATAATAATAATAATAACCATGGTGCCCAAACTAAGAAGGCCCTGTTTCTTGTCTCCACCTGCCTTACTTCTGCATGTGGGGGAAATATGCAGAACAGAGAGAGGTACATATGAAGACTATTTAATACTTTGATTCCAGAGGGGTTTGCATGGTGCCTAGTACACTGTGGTCTTTTCAGTGTTAGGTGCAGACCTTTTTTATTCTCCCAGACATTTTAGTTCTTCAGTTTTTGTTGGTTTTAAATGTGTTCTTGTATATTTTAGATCTTTACACTGCTGCTGGATATTATAGTTTAAGCTTTAAAATGTTTTATATGAGGTCTTGTGTTGTACTTTACGGTTTTAAACTTTTGTGAACCACCTAGAGAGCTTCAGCTATTAGGTGGTATAGAAATGTCGATGTTGTTTCAAGTAGTCTAAAAGTCAATGGCAACTATCCATACATAACTGATGGCACCAACACCCAGTAAGAAATGTCAAATTAGTACTTACTGTACAATAATAATAATAATAATAATCAATCAATCATCAGTTTATTGTGCTAGCTGAAGGCCATGACAAATACATCCATAGAAAAGCATACAACTATAAAAGTACACAACAGTAATAATAATAATAATAATAATAATAATAATAATAATAATAATAGTATTTGTTACCCGCCTCTCCCTTTGGATCGAGGCGGGGTACAACACAAATAAAAATACCATAAAGTACATAAAACTAATTCTAACGTTTAAAACCAGTGCATCATTAAAAGCAGCACACCATTAAAAAAGGCATCTTAAAATTCAACTGGGTAGGCCTGCCGGAAGAGATCAGTCTTTATGGCTCTCTTAAATTCTGGAAGACTATTAAGTTGACGAATCTCTCCCAGCAAGCCATTCCACAAACTGGGAGCAGCAGAAGAAAAGGTCCTCTGGGTAATAGTTGTTATTACAAAAGCTAGCATAAGAAGAAACCTGTAACTCTACTGGTATCACAGGTGTGTATGTACGGAATGACACAACTTTTTTAGAGACAGAAAGCCTAACTATATATTATGTTTATTAGAGTATTAGGTGGAATAGGTATACGCAATGAAAACACAGGAATCCTGTTTCACAAATGGATTGGGGGATGAAGGTGGAGAGAACTGATGAAAATAGTAAGGAATTATAACAGCTGTGCCTGTCATTACTTCACTGAGCACATTAACTGAATTCATTTCATAGAAGCCAACAGACCAGTTAAAAGAAGTGTCCTAACAGGATGATGGTCTACTCACAGACTCCAAACCATATTGTACTTCCTTACAGATTCTTTGACCTAATCTACACCTGCCATTTATCCCGGAGTGGACTCAAGGTCATCCCTGCTGGTCCAAATGAAGCACAGCTGATCCTGGCTTGAACCAGGGATGACCACTCACTTCTCCGGGGATATCTGGGACTGCTTTTGTCCCATTTTTTACTCTGGTCTTGGGACAATCCCGAGGTTCACAGGCGGTGTGGTGGCTCTTCCTCCTGGGGTCCTTCATTTCCCCCTCAAGTAGCAGGGCTCAGGAAACGGGTAAGAAGCTGTGCAGGGAGAGTCCGTGGGCATTGGGGATAAGGCGGAGAACATTTTCACTATGTTCGCCACGGCTTTCAGTGCCTTCCAGAGGGAATCTACACATCATTGTGAGGGCGCTAACATGCGCCCCCAGTGCACCCCCACAACGACTGTGTAGACCGAGAAAGAAGAGATGGAGGAAGAGGCAGAGGAGGAGGCGGCTGGGGAACTGGCCGCGTCTTTGCCGCTGCTGCCGCCTCCCCACCGGCCTCCTGCTGCCGGGCTAAGAGCCACCCAGGTCGGAGAGCTCGGCGGAAGCCGAGCTCTCCGACCCGGGTGGCTCTTAGCCCGGCAGCAGGAGGCCGGCGGGGAGGAGGCAGCGGCAAGGATGCGGCCGGTTCCCCAGCCTCCTCCTCCTCCACTCTTCCTCTGTCTCTTCTTTCTTGGTCTACACAGTCGTTGGGGGGGTGCACTGGGGGCACATGTAAGCGCCCTCACAACGACGTGTAGATTCCCTCCCAGTTAGGGTTTTTTTTGTGGGGTTTTTTTTTAACGTATCTTTGTGCAGGATTGCACCCATGCTGTTGCGCAAATGTCCCCACTTGTGAAAAAAATTGTGCCCCAGAACGGCCCTCCTTAATTTCTACTCTGGAGTCCATGGACCACTGGTAATTGCCCCAAATGGGTGGCCAGGAAATAAATCTAGAAAATAGTTCTTTGGAAAAGTAGTTTATCTTTACCCATGGGCTCAGGATGACTTTAACATCAAATTTAAAGTCAAGCCTAAAACTAAGCTCGAAACACCAATGTCAGGACCCAAACGAGTTTTAAATCTTACCTCACTCAAATACCCATAGATGTTATGGAGGGTGTGGAGATGCCCCATAACAACAGCCTCACATTCCATTCTTCCAAGCATCTGGGCAATAAGACAGAGGCCTTAGCTAGACCTAAGGATTATCCCAGGCAAATGGAGGGGTCATCCCTGCCTGCTCCTGGGATCCCCTGTGTGTCCTTTGGATGCACAGGGAATGATCCCAGGATATAGGCCTGGTCTAGCCATGGCCATAGAATGTGCTGTTATCACACTCCAGGTTTACCTGCCCCAGGGAACCAAAGAAGCAGAGCAGGGAATTCAGAGTGCTTCAGCATGCTCAGGAGCACTTATGCATACAACAGTTATATGCAAAAGGGTGCTGCCAAAACAGCAGAGCCTTCACACTGTTCACAGTGCTCATGGCCCATGATTGTTTGGAAGCCACTGTCACTAGATTGTAGAAGGCATTTCTGCCCATTCTTCTTTTTCTTTTTTTCAAGGCAAGAAATCCATAGGAAACATGGCTACAGAATGTCCCCTCATAATGAAATCTGCTTCGTCCCTTGGCCCTGGCTTTAGAAAGACAGTGGCGAGGTTCCAGAGATGAAGAGAGAGAGATTAAACCAAGAGCACCACGCCAGTGCCATTTTCCCAAGCTGTACAGCTAAGCAGCACCTTGCTTGCTTCTCTCCTCTGCCTTCCTTTCCCATCACCTACCCTCCCAAAGTAATTACATTCCCCAGGGAGGGAGCAACAGACGCTACTTGATCGGTTCTGCGACCTCTGTGGGGAGCGAAATTAAAAACCAGAGGCATCAACCATAATGGGGGTGGGGAGACATCCTTCATGGCTAAGTTTCTGCCTGAAGGTTAAATGGCTGTGCTGGAAATTCTAATTCCAGTACAGAAATAGGGAAGTCTGCATGCAGAAAGGATTCACAACCTTTCTGCTCATAGCCTGCCAGGCCTGTGCACGGCAGAAGATGCCCTTTAATGCAAGCGACAGACTTATTAGAGCTTCTGGCTTTAGGACATGGAACTCCACACTCCATTCATCTGCACACACGATGGTCTATTCAAACTGCTGTTCAAGTGACAAATACATGTTTCTCCATGTTGTGGTCTCGAAATAGGGTTTGGATAGTGAAATTGTTGATGGGGATGTACAGATTGTATAAAATCCATTCCGTCTGCATGTCGTGGATTGTCAAGTGCCTTTCGTTCCATCGTCAGCTGATGACAGAACTGGATTTTCCCCCATTTCCCAAATTTGCATAAATTTACATTTCTGCAAATTTGTATGCACACACACACACCCCAAATTACACATTCTCATGCTTTAGTGTTATGGGGAAAATGCACAGTTTAAAATATACATTTTTCTATGGCTAATTTTGCATAGCATTCCAGAAAGTAAAATAACCTGGTCTGCAAGTCTGCGGAATCCTTGAGACTCAGGAAAAGCCAGTCTGCTGCAGAATCCATGGGTCAGATTCATAGAAATCTGAACTCATTTGATTCCACTGTGGATTTCTCCAACATTCCTAATTGCTGAGCCATGTTATTCCACATATAACACATAATAACATCATCAACCTTGTCCTTTACATAGCGCATTTCAACTATTCAGGTGGCTTCACATACATTATCTCAGTAAACTTTACAACAGTCCTGTAAGGTAAACCAGCATTATTCTCCTCATATTGTGAGGGGAAGGAATTGCTAAATCACCAGGCACCTAGTGAGTTTATATCTCTTAGCCTCTACACAACACCAGCCCAAATCTTAAAGTCTAACATTTTAAAATAAAAGTTAACCGATATGTAGGTGATGCAATGCACCTGACACAGCACTATAAAACAAAACAAATGACCACCAATAGAGCATACAGTTTATGAATTCATAGATTAAATATATTCAGACTTTAAAGTATGAAACATTTTGGTATGAAAATATCATTACAAATAAGAGTATGCTACAATACCACTTATAACCTGATTCACAACCAATCAGGCCAAACCTCAGTGAGGTAAACAAAGATAAAGGTTAAGAGACCTTGCACCATGGCCACATAAAGTCCCAGAGCTTCTCCATTAACCAGAGATGTGAGAATCATGTTTTACCACAGACTCACACACTACATCCCTGGGGCACAATCCTCTACTTCCCTTCCTCCTCACCCTCTTTCCAGATATGTGTGGGACTTCTGAGAGACATTCTCTCAGTTATTTCCCTCGTTGTCCCACACTTTCCTCCTCTTGTTCTTTAGCGATTCTCAGGAAAGGCAAGGACAAGGTGCCATTTGAATGCAGACTATGTCTCTGTGGCCAACATCAAGTGGAAGACATTGTTCACTACATGTTAATTTGCCCTCTGCATAGGACCCAAGGGAGAGATTCCTGAAACCCTTGTTAACACATGGATATAGGAATATGCGCTTGCAGAAATGGTTCTTTTCCTTCTGAGTGATACCAACAGTTACGTGACACATAAAGTGGCTTTGTATGCTCTGGCAGCAAAAAAGATAAGGAAGAGAGAACTAGACAAAATTACCATAAACTGCCATGGAGATTCAGACTGCTGAGTGAAAGCTGAGTTTTAGTTATGGTAAATTTCCAGTTATCTGTGTGTTTTCGAGGTATTTGTATTACTGTATGGATGCTGTCTTGTGAAGTATTTGTCATGGCCTTCGGCTAGTACAATAAACTTTGGATTGAAGAAAGGCAAGGGCATAATAAGTCAATCAAGATTTAAATTATTGTTAAGGCAGGAGACAGATTTAAAACAACACAACTACCAACAACCCCCCACCTTACAATTTCAGCATTCTGTTTGCTGTATGATGGAAGGAGGAGAGGGATGCATCTATTTGATTGATCACGTGTCAAAGCCATTTCACCCGCCCCCTCTCTGAACAAGTATGAAATATTCAGGAATCTCAAAAAGAGGCTGAATATGTATGTGTTTCACACATCAGGTGTGAGACTTGAGGATTCTTGAGATGAGCCTATAAACAGGGGTTGTGTCAGATTGTACATGTGTCCACTACTGATTAACCTATTGCCATGGCAATGGGAGAGCTGTTTGAATCAAAGTGCTCAGGCTTGACTGTTCACTGGTTATTTGTTTTATTGAACATACCAGCATTGTATGGATATCTTCACTGTCTTTACCTGTTGAAACCCAGGCCTATAATAGCTCCTCACGAGAGCCAGTCCAAGACATTTTGCTGCCCAAGGTGACAGACAAGATGGCGTCCCCTCCTCATTCCACATGTAGAAGCCAGCTAGACTGGGAGTAGATTGTTACTTCAACACTGGTGATGGGATAGTGTTCTCCCCTGCAACTGAGGCAGTAGGGTGGTTTAGACGGCCTAAAACTGGTTGTGTGGCATACACAGCTCTATCTTTCAATAGAGAGGAACAGCTAGGGAGTTCAGGAAGAAATGGAGGGAGGGGGCGGGCAGGTAGGCAGCAGCAGGAGAAATGGTGGCACAAGTGGCAGTTGGATAGGGGAAGAAATGTTGGCAGGTGGGCAGCAGAAGCTGCAGGAAGAAGGAGAAGTCAGGAGAAGCAGTGGCAAGGGGAGGGGGGAAAGGAAATCCTGGATGAGGAGGAGGGAGAGGAGGAAGAGAGCAAGAAAAGAGGAACTCAAGGGAGATGGAACAAAGAAAAAGGAAGCCTCCTTCCCAACTGACAAAAATGACAAGTGTGACCATGGGTCAAGAAAAAAAAAACTTCTCCTGATCAAGGATGAGCAAACTTCTCAATTCTCATAGCTGGAAATCACCCACTCTGCCATGCCATGATTCTGCCATGAGAATCATGATTCTGCCATGAGAGAGTCTGCCATGTCAGGATTCAGCCTCAGTTTTTTTAATTCTCGCCCAATCCATCACAGCAACCAGGCACTGGTTCAGAACATGCACATCCTCTCCTGGTTCAGATGTCACAGAGGAATAGAGCTGGGCATCATCAGCATCTCTCACCACCGCCAGCAGCTTCATAGGCATGAGGACCAGCACTTGGGACAGGATGGTGCCCTGCGACATCCCACAACATAGTTACTAGGATGCCGAGGCATCCAGTGTTGCTTTCTAGAACCATGCCCACAAGCAGGAGTGAAACCACCCAGGCCGGATCTACACTACTGCTTTAAAGCACTTTATAACAGTTTTGACAACTGTATGTGCAGTGTGTCCTGGGCCCCAACAGTTGTCAAAACTGTTATAAAGTGCTTTAAAGCAGTAGTGTAGATCCTGCTCCAGAGAGTGCCCTCAACTCACGGAGACAATCTAGGAGGATATGGTATCAAAACCCATTACATGCAACCAATGCTTGTGGATAATTCAAAGGTTTTTTTAGTAAAATCTAAGCCAACGGTGGGCGATTTGTGGCCCTCCAGCTGTTTGGCATACAACTCCCATCAGTCCTAGCCAGCATAGCCAATGGTGAGGGATGATGGGACTTGTAGGCCAAAACAGCTAGAGAGCCAGAAGTGGCCCACTCCCACCTAAAGGTCCACAAGGGCAGTCTCCAATTTGCCAGCCATTACTCGTAAATCTTTTCCTAGCAGCTGCTGGTCCCTTGATGGCCAAAATAAACTGAGAGATCCCTTCTCTACATTCTCTGCATTGCAGATAACTTGGAGTGGGGAGGAATGAGACAGATCCCACCTCTACCCTGAGTTCTTTGGCTCTGACAGAGCACTTTGGGGATGGGTGAGCCTCACATACAATTCTCTGTTGCTGCTTCTGAAATTTTCCAAAGCCTGGTGTGGAAGACTGAATCCTTTGTGTGTGCTGGAGGAGTTGATAGAGGTGGGGCCAGTGGGAACCACAATGTCATTTATTCATTGAAATGCTTCCTTCCTGCCATACATAGAATATATAGCATTCAAGATAACTTAACTATTCATAAAAACATAAAAACAGAGAACTTGGGTGGTTTAAAAATGTGATAAATCAAATAAAATTACAAACTAAAAGCAACCGTTTACAATGAACAAAAACAAATAAAATGGTAAATAATTCCAGCAGCAAGGAAGCCAATTTAATAAACCATGCCAAGCAGAAAGCACAGCAAAACACAGAGCCAAACAATATAAATTAACAAAGCTACAGTCATTACCTTACTTCCAAATAGACATGTCTATAGTCTGTAAATCGCCTACCAATTGCCCAGATAAAGAGGGCAAACCACCTGTTGCCGATTGATGGTTAAAAAGACACCAGATGGATCTCCTTTGGGAAAGAGCCCCATAATCAGGGTGTAGCCATGTAAAATAATGTCTGTACAGCAATGTCACCCATAATTTGTGGTGCCCTGGTAAGAAGTGCAGATATTTCCTAGCATGCAAAATACAAGGTCAGCCTAGTATAAACAGGAGTTTGTCGTAGGATCACTTGGTGGCTACAGCCGTAGTTGAGGAAGGACACTTTTAATAAAAGAAAAATGGTAAAATCAGTTTTTCGGAAAACAATAACATTGCATTCAGGAGCATCAAAAATGTAAAAGAGAGAATTAAGATGTTGTCTTAAAGAAGACTTTATTAGTAGGAGATAAAGCATTTTTGTGATCAACAACAGGGCAGTGTGACTAAGTACATTTCATAGTCTACCAAGCATCAAAATAGGAAAATGCCTCCTGCACAGACATTCTATAGTGGAGGAATGTAAAGCAGAAAGTCTTTACACTTAATGGAATGAAAATTGCATCTAAAGCTCAATTGCTTTTGCATGCTTGCTTGCTCCTTTACGTGTGTGTTTGTGTGTGTGTGTGTGTGTGTGTGTGTGTGTGTGTGTGTGTGTGTAAACACTTGTGCATATGTTTGCTGGCTGATTATCTCCTGCCCAGTTGGAATTTCTTCATGTGGCCTTGCTGATCCCTGAAATCCTGGCAATAGTTGAAAACACAGAAACCATTGAACCATTTCTAATGGCTCCATCACACCTACATTTTTAAATCCAGTTTTCATCTGCAGTTTCCCATCTGTTTCCTTAGTGAGTCAAGCCTAGGGCACTTTCACGTCTGTGCATTGTTGCACTCTTTCAACTCATGTATCTTCTCACCTGGAGCAGTACTATGCCGTTGAAATCTAAAGCCCCACCCCTTGGGAAAGGTTTACAGGGAAGAAGGAGTGAAGCTTTGCTTTGCTCGTTTCAAAGGGTAGGCAGATGAACAATCATTTTAACTAATTTCTTTTGTAAAGGTGGTCAGGTCCCCTCCCTTGCTCCAAGGTAACCAAAATGCTTACAACTGCGTAATTTTTTAAGATAAAGAGATCAAAATTGGCATGGTGATAGCTCTTAAGGAGGGCCTTAGCTACTCCAAGTTTGAATCAGATTAGGGCAGGATCTACACTACTGCTTTAAAGTGCTTTTTGTGAACCGCCCAGAGAGCTCCGGCTATTGGGCGGTATAGAAATGTAATAAATAAAATAAATAAAATAAAAGTTTTGACAACTGTTGGGGCCCAGGACACACTCCATATACCGTTTTCAAAACTGTTATAAAGTGCTTTAGTGTAGTTCCGGCCTGGGTCATCCCTTGAATTTAAGGAATTTTTAAAATGGAAATTTAAAAAATGCTTACATCTGTGTAATTTTTAAAGATAAAGGGATCAAAATTGGCACAATGATAGCTCTTAAGGAGGGCTTACAGCATGCCTAGTTTGAATCATATTGGTTCATTCCTTGATTTTTAAAATCCCCCCCTTAAACCCATTTTCCAGGTAGCCCACAAGCATGAAGGATCGATCTTCCATTCCTTTGATCCTGTGAAGCTGTGCATCTTCAAGTTCATAAACTACAGATCTGTTGTTCCCTTACTCAAGAATCCCATTGATTTCAACTGCATTTACATCCAAGTCATAGTAAAATCACATGCATGCTTCCCTTTGAGTAGACCCCATTGAACAGAGAGAGACTTACTTCTGAGTAAACACATATAGAACTGACTTTTAATAGTGTGGTCACTCAGAAGCTTTTTTTAAAAAAAAAAGTCCAAAAGAGCGAACTGGAAAGATGTGCTCTGCAACCCTTTGCTTACTTCTGAGGACTTACGTACACACGCCCCCAACAAAGAACTGGATGGTCAGATAGAATGCAATGACAGCAATACACGCAGGGAGGAGCACATTTATTTCACAGGGAGGAAAAATAATCCAGACTTCCCAGCTCCAAAAGAAACCAAACATGGAGGGTAGGAGGCAAAATGAGAACAGGACCTGGATGACGTCATGTGAGTACCAGGCTGAAAAACTGCATACCAGGCCTGGCAAGTGTGTGATAAATCACTGGTGTGATGGAGCTCTAACTCTTTCGCCACAGAAGATACACATTAAATTCTCTAGGAATATCATTTGTCCCCAGAAGCAACAGCCCTTAGCCTGATTGCCTGAAATTCAGGTTCCTCTAAGGCATGATCTACACTAATGCTTATAATGGTTTATAATGGTTATGACAACTGTTCAGGCCCAGGACACATTACATATAACGTTTTCACAGCGTTTTTAAAGTGTTATATCCTGCTTGGTGTAGATTGGCCCTAAGTCACATACGCATCAGTCAAAGACTTGGGCAAAATAGTATTTCGGATACACTGAAGGCAGCAGAACTCTGAGGAAAACATGAACACCAGAGAAGCAGCTAGCATGCTAGCACACTTCCTGCTTCCAGGTAAGTTTAAGAGCTGTGTTGGCCACCAGATTCTCTGCTGCTCAGGCCATTTCAATAGCTTATTTAGTATTTATTTATTACATTTGTATCCTGCCTTTTTTCCTCCAAAGAACCCAAGCTGGCGTGAATCTGGATCTCTCGACTCCCAGTCTGACACTTTAGCCACTACACCACACTAGCTTCCTCTCATTGGCCCACCCTTGCTGCCCTGCTCCAATTGGCTGTAGCTGTGACAACTACTTGGCATCAGGCAAGCCAACAAGCATGTGACACCCACCAATTATGTCAATTCTGGACACTGCCACTCCTGGACAGCCCAAACCAAACCCCCTTCTCTCATTGGACTGATGGGGGATGGAGTGGTGACTTGGCAGATGGCCACTATATCCCTCAGTGCTTTTCTGTCTTTCTGCTTCCTCCCACCCCCCACTTCTGCCAACCCTGTGTTTATGCAGCTCCTTCTAATGACTTGTTTTGCTCATGTTCTTCTGACAGGACTGTAGAACCTCAGGCCAATGGGCCAAATCTGGCCTACCTGGGGTCCTAGTTTGAAGACTCCAGTACTCCCCAGGAAGCCATGCTCCCTTTCCCTCCATCACTAATCATTTGATGATTCTCCAGCTTTTCCATGTTTTCCCACCATTCCTAAAGGTTGACATGCCTTTGCTAAGGTTTAGTTACTGGCAGTAAGAGCTTTAAACTACAATATGCTGGGACTTTGGGGTATCTGTGGCCCCACCAATTGGGCCACTCAAGCTGAAAGAGATTCAACATCTCTGTCTTACAGAATGAATGTATTTTATTTAAAAGGCTGCCTTCGAAGGGTGGAACCCTTAATGAAACGATTACTACCAATTGTTTAAGCATTAATATAACACCTGAAGTGATTGGTATTGCAGACATGTAAATGTTAACAGAAGGTAAATACAAGCTTAAATGAAAATGGTCTGTACGTTTGCTCCATGGATGGTGCCACCTGAGTGTGGGATAGGCTGAAGAGAAGCGTAAGGTCCTGCCATAGGACAGGGGATGCCTCAAGCAGAGCACTGAAATGACAGTTGGTTCCCGATCAGTTCCTCCAGACGGGCAGAAGACCTGGAGGCAGGGTCAGGTCTGCCATGAGGCAGAGTGAGGCAGCTACCTCAGGCAACAGGTAGAGATATGAAGGCTCAGAGAAAAAAAACAGATGAATTTGGGGGGAACTATGTTGTTGTTTTTCAGTTTTTTCATCACCTTTTTGGGGGTTTCCCCCCGAAAAATTGGACAAAATGAAGAAAAATGGATTATGGGATGTCTTATTTTAGTAAGATGAATAAAATGTTTAAGATAAGGTGTTCATATATTTACTTCTCCAAATGATTTCTAAAAACTATGTACAGTATCAGATTATTACGATTTCTGTGCACCAAGGACAAGCAAGTCCTTGGTGTACTGAGGACTTTTTCTCAGTTTTTCTCAGTTCTTTTTATGGGAATGGGTGCTTTATGTCTGCTTGACATTATAGAAGACTAGCAGAGACATAAATAATTTTCTTTGTTACTAATGTTTGTTTTTTGCCTGCTCCTCATAAACTGGCAAAACCACCTTACAGTTCAGGAGCTTGTAGCTCCATTTGTTACAAAATAAAGTAAAAATGTAAAGAAGTAAATTCAATTTGTAATAATTGCTTGAATACACTGTACTTTTAATATACCAAATGTGATTTTATGCCAAACCAACTTGTATATAATTACATTTTATGTTCCTAAAGTAACAAAGTGACTTTCAATCTGTAAAAAGTGCTAATACTGCATATTTTCCCCCCAATTTTCCCAAAACCTCTGGGGGGAAATGGTTTTTTTCCATGGCTTCAAAATTTCTAGAAATTTTACATGTCTAGCAACAGGTGCTGGGAGCAGCAGTGAAAGGTTGGCGTTCAGAGCTGTATATGACCCATGACCTGCTCTGCGGCCCATAAACTAGCCTGCTGCCTGCTGTTGACAGTGTAATTTGTTCAATTGCCAGTCTGGCTGACTTCTGGAACATGGAATGGGAGACGGGGGTTGGGAAGGTGCCATCTTTTCCTTTGCCTGAGGCAGAAAAACAGCTTCGAGCCCCCAAATCCTGGACACTACCACATGGCATAGCCTCTGAGGATTATAAGGGACAAGCAGCTAGGAATGACACAAGTTGAAGAGAAATGGTTGGTTTGGCTTAGTCAAGAAGGGGAGGAGAAAATGGATGAATCATAACCCCCTTCCCTTTCACATCTGAGACCTGAAGATAAAGCTGTGCTTCCCTCAGAGTACATCAGTAGCACTGGAATATTTAACCTGCAGCAATTGGAGGCTTGTATGAACATTTTTCAGAATGCTCGCCCCCACCCACTCTCATTAATGCTTGCAGGTATTTATATTCCTCCCCGCTCTTTCTAACCATTCTCTACCCAGCTTCAACGCCTTCCATCTACGCCTGGCCCAACTCCAAATCTTTTCCCGGTGCATACATCTGCCAGCGACTCCCCCCTTTTTTGACACTTTGTTCAGCATTCTAGTTCCCCCCCACCCTTCAGAAATTTGGCTGTTGTGATCAGCTGTTCTAGCCTGACCCTAATTTCCTTCACTAACTCGATCATGCCCTAGAAAATCTGTTCCTGGCATCTGCCCCCTTGTCCTCTTTGATGAACAATAAAGCAAAGAACCTTTTATTTCCTCTTATTTTTCCACAAAAGCCACTGCCCCTCTATTCTGTCAAACTGGCCTCTTGAATCAGCTCTTTCAAAGGCTGCTACTTCCTTCCTTTTCTTTTCTTCTCCTGCTTTGCCCTTGAGGGATGTGCATATGTTAGTATGGCAGAGCGCATTGGGGGCCGCCCTGTTCATTCTCTATAGAGCAACTATTTTCATACATCCACATGCATTCTCACTATATACCTACAGTGTTGGTGGTTCAAAAGTTATGGCGGTGCAAGCCAAGGACCAAAGAACAGAGTGGCGAGAGACTCATCTGATCAGGGGACAAGATTTGAAACCAAAACCCAGCTTGACCCACTTTAAGCCCTTCTGGTCTTAACCAAGCCCTCAAGCTCCTTCCTTCGATAAACGTTGCCATTTATCCTTTCCCCGCATTTTTACAAAGCAGTTTTGATATCTCCAAGCTGGCTTCGAAAATAAAACTAAGGGCCTTGCTAGACGAGGCCTTAGCGCACCTTGAGACCCGGTTTCCCTGCTGTGCGTCCACATGATGCACAGGGGAATCTGGGCCCAGGCCGCACTGAGGCCTCCTCCTACGCGCCATAAGCAAAGTCGCTTATGGAGCGCCTTTTTCGCATCCCCGGCCTCAGGCTGGAGCTGCGAAACGTCTAGGAAGGTCCGCGGCTTTTTGTGGCTACTCGCTTACTCGCGAGTAGCCGTGAAAAGCCGCGGACCTGGCACAGCGCTCATACGAGCGCTGTGCCCATCGGCCCGGGGGGGGGAAAGAGGGGCAGGGGGAAGGATGGCAAGGGGGGAGGGCAAGGGGGGAGGGCAGGTGAGAGAGCGCCGCATGCCGCCGCCCGAGCAAGCAGGCAAGCGGCGCTTGCCTGAGCAAGCAGGCGAGTGGCGCTTGCCCGGGCAATGCCGCCCCATGCCAGGCCTTGCCCGGGCAAGCGCCGCTCGCCTGCTTGCTCGGGTGGCGGCGCGCGGCGCTCTCTCACCCGCCCTCCCCCCTTGCCATCCCCCCTTGCCATCCTTCCCCCCCCCCCCCCCGTTTTACAAAAAGAACTTACCAGTCCGGAGTCTTCGGGTCGCACGCAGCCCCTTTAAACTAAAAAAAAAAAAAAATGGCGGACGCTGCAGGGATCCGACATCCCTGTGCGTCCGGCGTCTGGAAGCTGCGGCGGCGCGCGCTAACGTCAGCACGCTGCCGCCCCGCCTCCCTGCCGGGATAAGCTGGCAGGTCTAGCAAAGCCCTAAATGTGAATGATGTGTCACAACAGCAACAGAAGCAACCTTCATAAAAATGTCCTGCACCAGCCAGTCTGAGAGTTTGTGGGTCATAGGGTGCCCTGTTTGAGAATGTCCTTCGTTTGAAGGGCTGTCCAGCACAAGTCTGGTTAAAGATAAAGAACCATCAGAACTGTTGTCCTTCACCAGTCAGCACCTGAACTGCAGAGTGAATGAGAAGGCACACAGTTCACCTGGGCCAGATCTACACTAAGCACGATAGTTCTGAAAACGGTTTAAAAACTGTACATGGAGTGTGTCCTGGGCCCCAACAGTTGTCACTACAGCTATAAACCATTTTAAAGCAGTAGTGTAGATCTTGCCCTGGTTACAGTCCTCCGCACTATGGTGAGATGAACTGCATTTCTATTATTATTATTAACTTTTCACTTGAGCATATACAAATTTTATGCAAACTTGTGTCCTTTTTCATTTTCATTTTTGGTAATGCAACTTTGGGGAGATAGGTAACTGTCCACCCTTGCTGGTCATGAAACAGGGTTTGAAACGCCTCAGCTCATCTGAATCCAGTTATCAGATATCAACCTGGTTCACACATCACACTGCAATTCCTAGGTTGTTTAACTCAGGAATTGCTGGGGACGAGTGAAGCAATGAACACAATGCCTCCCGCATGCTCAGCATTTTTACTTTCAATCAGCAACACAGGAATGTCCCGTTCTTGGGTTGTTTTGTGATGTGTGAACTTGGAAACTCTTGGTTGTTTATGGGTTAAACAATTGTTATTTTACACATAAATCGGGAACTATCAGGTTAACTCTGGGTTGTTTAACTCAGAGTTTACGAATTCATATGTCACAAAACAACCCAGGAATGGGGCATTTCTGGGTTGTTAACTGAAAGCAGAAATGTTGAGTCCACAGGATACAGAGCACTCATTGCTTCAGTGGTTCCTGGCAATTTCTGGGTTAAAGAACCCAGGAATTACAGTGTGATGTGCAAACCAGCTATCAAGTATTAAGAAATAGCTATTAGGCTCCAGATGCCAGGATCCAGGGAGCAGAGCAGTGTCGAGTTATGCAGGAGCTACAGCCGGTTCCTAGACAAAGAGAACTTGTTTTGACAGTCATCTGAGCTTAACCGAGTATCCAAAGAGTAGGGATGGATTAATCTGCTTTACTTTCTGTAACTATGGCCTTAGCTAGACCTAAGATTTATCCCGGGATTGTCCCGGGGTCATCCCTGTTCATGTAAATGACACACAGATATCCTGGGAGCAGGCAGGGACAATCCTGGGATAAACCTTAGGTCTAGCTAAGGCCTATCACATTTTTTCAAGCACTGCTCTGTTCCATCCCATTTCCGCAAGTTTGTGGATTATTTTAAAAGCCTGCACAACAGTTTGTATGGCTTTTCTTGCACATTTCTCTGTCCACAAAAATGTGTGTGCTTTTTATAAATGTTTCCCTGATTTCCCCCCAATATCTGCAATTTCCCCTAAAGTACGCATCTAAAGCAATTTTCCCAAATGCATACATTTTTGTAAGCATGTTTTTGTTGAAGAACTACATTGGAAAAAACCAATGAACTAACTTCCTGAACTAACTTGCATTCCAGTTAGCTCCAGAAGGGCAGATTACATTGGTTCATATTAAAATGCAGCCAAAATAATTTTTGCCCCCATCCCTACTAAAGAGCAAAACAGAACTACCAAGCTCCTAAGCCAGAGGTAGGCAATGTTTTCGGGACTGTGGGCACATTTACCAATTTGAGAAACTATCCTGGGCACCACCACAAAATGGCTGCCATGGGAGGTGTAGCTAGTCACAGAGGAAAATTAACCTGCTCAAAAAGACTGAGTGCAAGCCAGAGCGGGAATCTGAGTCCCAGCATCCTAAGCAACTCTTTTGAACCCACAGTTTTCAGGGCCAACAGAAGCCTATTTTACAAAAGGCAAACTCCTCCTTTACCCAAGGCTGCCAGCCGTCTCATCCCCCGCCCCCGGTCTCTTTTCCTTTCTTCTGAGGATCACCACCCAAACACTCTTACCCCAGCTCACCACCAGTAGACACATGTGCTCGTTTGCTCTCTCACTCACTGCCCTTCCCAGACCCTGACTTCTCCCTCCCCAGTTGATCAGGCAGAAGCATCAGGAGTCCCTTTCCCTCTTCTTTCATCGGTGACTGGGCATGCTTCAACCTACACTCACCCACCATCTTCTTTTCCTAACAGCCATAAGTGGCTGTGAGGTATTTAATGGGAAATGAAGATGGCAGTGGCTGGAGGCCCTCATTGAGATGAGAGATATTCTGACAACACTTTGCTCCATAGCCCTGGACATGTGATTTGATATCTTTATGCCTTAGGACTCTGAAATGCATTATAATCCCCCATTCTGACAACCGTAAGTGAAATTCAGACTGAATCTGTGGGATATATATGAGGCAAAACACCTGAAGAATTCTAAGGAAGGCATTTCAATTGAGACTTAGGCCATTTCTACACCTGCCTTTTTTCCAGCGATCATCCCAGGATCATCCCTGTGCATGCAAATGACACACAGGGGATCCCGGGAGCAGGCAAGGACGATCCCTCCATTTTCCTGGGATAACCCTTAGGTGTAGAAAGGGCCTTACTTAGCTTATCGGAAGGGTACCACCCAGATGTCTCTAGCTTGGTTTTCTAGTTCAACGTGAATGTGGGGGTTCTTGCCCAAGCAAAGCAACAAAGACATTTCAAGATGATGATGATGATGATTATTTGGTCACTGGACTGGGCCAAAAGCAAAATTAAAAATGAATCTGCAGATTTTTCTTGGGGCAAAGATATCTGAAAAATTCAAGGAAGCCTAAAGAGTTCTGATAAGAAGCTTCTCAGATGTGGAGGGTAGATCTATTTATTTATTATTTACTATATTTGTACCCTGCCTTTCCTCAAAGGAATGTATGATTCCTCTCCATTCCCGTTCCTCACACATTCATCCATATAACAACCCTGTGAAGTAGGATGTATTTGAAGATGATGACCTTGGGCCAGTGACTCCGTAGATTTTGTAACTGAGTGGGGTTTTGAACTTGGGTCTCTCTGGAATAATTCCAACTTTCTTGTCACCGTTTTTGTCCTGCAAATGTAAAATGAAAACAAGCACAAAAGATACATAGCTGCCGGCATCCTTAACTCCACAATGGTGTCCAATCCCAGTCTAGTTCCATGCTAGATCATTAGGAAGTGTGAGCAGCTCATCATTTCTGCTAATGTCTTGATGTGAAGATATTTCTTTCTCATCCTTCAGTGCCCTTGGGCTCAGTCCTTTGAGAGCACAACGCATGTAGTGCAGCCAAGCTCATAGGGAGCTTTAAGCCCGATCCATTTTTACATTCATTTCTTTGGCAGCGTTTTAGCAACTCATCTGCAGATGGCACTTCCCCCCCCCCCTCTGAAAAAATATTCCCATAAAAAGTGAAGGGAACTTGTTAGAAAGAATGCAAACAGAGCGTGAAACTGTCATCAGGGACTATTAATGTCTTCTTAATGCAGGAACTGAACTGGAAACATGTCGCTGAAGAAAGAAGGTAGAGGCAATACTGCAGGCATGCAGCTGCCTCTCCCTGCCCTCTTCTCCACTCCACAGCCCATGGGGTTGCCATCCAATACACTTTTCTTCTTTCCTTCCTGCTTCAGTACTAGTGCAGAGATCCAATGATACTACAAAGAACGCTACAAGACAAAAAAGCCAGTCCAAAACAACAAATACCTGCTAGCACAGCAAAGCTGTTTATATAGAATGGAGGCATTACACTGGATTTGCCTTGCCCACGCCCCACCCTTACTGTCTCTCTTTCTCTGTGTGGTCTAGCCATTACAGCTGCTAACCTTTCAGGATCTCCTTTGTAAACCACGTATTTCAGCCTTCTTCAATGTGGTGTCCTCCAAGTGTTTTGGACTACAACCCTCAGCATTCCTGAGCTTTAGCCATGCTGACTTGGGCTGATGGGAGTAGAAGTCCAAAACATCTGGTGGGCGACAGGTTGGGGAAGGCTGACCGGTTTGCTTGACCTTTCCTTCTTCTGTGACCAATTTCCAGTTCAACTAAGACCTTTGGGCTTCTAGACACTCTTGCTATTGTGGGTTAGTCACTTCAGTGCATATTCAGGGGCTCCAATGTACCCAGGAAATTGTGTGCATACAGCAGCAGCTGGCCTCCCCTTGTCTTGAAGGCAGGAGATTCTCCACAAATGCAAGGGGATTCCCTGGGCTTGTACTCTCCAGTGCAGAAGAAGAAGGGGTCAATCCTGTGCCCATGGAGCCCAAACATGTGTTAGAGCCGTCCTGAACTTTGATTCATGCCTATTAATTGTAATCCTTCGATGGAGTGCCCAAAGATAATTGGTGTGTTTATTTCTAGATGCATTCATGCTTAACTCTAGCACTGATGAAAGGAAATTCCCTAGAGTAACCTATGGTGGTAGTCTGTTCCTGTCTGTATTGTAATAATTGCAGTGGGGGTGGGGTGGGGTGGATAGACCGCAAACTGAAATACAATAATCCCAAGGCAAATACTGCAGAAATGGCTTGGATCCAAAGATTCCATGAACAGAGTTTGGTCACCGAAAGAGCACTCCCAGCACGCCTGAGCAAAAGAGGGGAGGGGATTTTTACCCCTTTGAGTAGTGGATGCATTAGCAGGATCAAAAGCCCTTATGTTCATGAAGAACTTCGTGAACATAAGGGAACCTTTTAATCCAACCCCATGTGTGCACTATAGTCATGCTCTCTTACCAGGCATGGAAACAACATCATTAGGAATGGGTGAAATATTGCTTCCCATTTCAATACAAAGTTATCAGATCCATACTTCCCAAAGCTAAACACAAACCTGAATGCAGTTTTTTGCTGAAATCTAGATGATGATGATGATGATGATAATGATGATATTTATATCCAACCTTTTCCCCAGTACTGGGACTCAAGGCAGTTTACAAGATTAAAACATGTACAATTAAAACATATAAATATAAATTACAAAAGTTAAAACAGAATTTTGCCTACAGTAAAATTAAAAATATGTTTAAAAATTTGAAAAGTGTAACAGGTTAAAAGGGAGGCGGACGGAATCCAATACATTAACACAGGTCCAGCATAGTTCCAAAAGCCTGCTGAAACAAAAAAGTTTTTGCCGGCCTCTGAAATTGTAGCACAGAGAGAGCCAGCCTACTAGCCCCTTAGGAAGGGAGTTCCAGAGCCTTGGAGCAGCCACCAAGAAGGTCCTCTCCCACAGACCCATCAGGCATGCCTGGGATGTTGGTGGGACTGAGAGAACGACCTCCCCAGAAGAGATATTTCCAAAGTTTGTGATGCAGTTCCCCCCCTCAAAAAAAGTATACAAAAATGCCTACATTTTTAAGGGTATACTCAAAAAATGTCCACTGAGGTTTTATTCAATAGAGGAAATGTATGTAGTCACTGAATGGCTCCAAAAATGCAAAAAAAAAAAAAAAAAATCTGATGCAGAATTGGGATGGAATGAGTTTAGTATTGGAAAAATTAAAACCTTAGTGAAACTGAGCTTGACAGGTTCACTAATCCCTATCAAAAGAACCCCTGAAGCAGCTACTTCAAGGCAGAATATCTGTAGCTTAGGCTGGGAGGAAAAACCTTCACTTTCTTTGAAAATCTGACGCCCACTTGCACTCCCTCATTAAAAACATCACACATACATTCTGCCATTAGAGTTGCCAGTTAATAAAGTGTCATTGGCTTGGGGGGATGGGGGAGGTAAAACAGCCATTCCCAACTTGGTGTCCACCAGATATTTTGGACTTCAACTCCTACAACCAACATGGCCATTGGTCAGGAATGCTGGTCCATAACATCAGGAGGGCATAGGTGAGAGAAGCTGAGTTTGAAAAAATCCAATATGATTTGCTAGGTTTTGGTTTGCATTCATCAGACAAATAACAATTTGGTGCTTCCTTGCTCGCTCTCTCTCACTCTCTCTCTCTCTCTCTCTTTCAAAACATGTTGGAAACCCCACGCAAAATGAAGGTGAGTCCTGCAGCAAAAGGAAAACATGTCAGGGTCAATTATCACTATAGAGAAAGCCCACAGAGACCTCACCCAAAGGCAAGAGCTCACTCTGGAATGGAGGAAAAGGTTAGTGGTCCGCTTGTGAAATGTTAAACATTCAAATTTTCAACAGCCATCTGACATATTTTGCTACGGGTTGAGCATAGAATCATAGAGTCGGAAGGGGCCTACAAGGCCATTGAGTCCAACCCCCTGCTCAATGCAGGAATCAATGTACATGGGGTTCCCGGGTAGTCACCCTTCCAGAAACTGACCAGGCCTAAACCTGCTTAGCTTCCTCAAGGTTGCAGCCTCCCATGCCATCACACCAGATAGAGCATGTAGTAACCCTGTTAAGAAATGCAGGTAAAAAGGCTAATATGTAGCAAAATCTGACTACTAATAAATGTGATGCATGCAACAGATTTAGTTTTGCACTCCTTGGAGAATGACTTAGGCCTAATATACACCAAGCACGATATAGCACTATGAAAGTGGTATATGGTATGTGTCAATGGGCCTCAACAGTTGTCAGTGCACTTCAATACCCCTATAAAACAGTAGTGTGGCTCCTGCCTTTTTATTTATTTATTTATTTATTTATTTATTTATTTATTAAATTTATATACCGCCCCATAGCCGAAGCTCTCTGGGCGGTTTACAAAAGTTAAAAACCTCTTTCATAGTGCAATATCCTGCTTGATGTAGATTAGGCCTTAGTGGTACACTTGCAGATCCTGAGTTACAATCAAGCCAGATTGTGTGAAATCATTATGATCCCATCATGGTAACACTATATCCCTCTTGTGTATTTATACCTCCTAGGACACACAGTGAAATTTGTTGAGATATTTTGAATAGTATAGAATAAAAAGCAGGAAATAACACCATGAAACCAATATGTGGAATGTGTCCCAACAATTACCAGTGCACTTCAATGCCGCTATAAAGTAGAAGTGTAGATCTAACCTCATTCAACATACTTTGCTATGCCAGGAGATGGGGCTGAAGATATGATGTACCGACGAGTAGCAGTTTCCAAAATCCAGTCAATCTGGCACAACAAGCACATCTTATCCAGTTTTGCTCCTCTGGGAATAGAGACTGCTTTAGTGGTCCACTTAGACTGAATGCAAACAGAGTGTGAACATGTCATCAGAGAATGTTAATGTATTCTTAATGCATCACTAAAGAAGGAACAGTGGTGGTCCAGATAGGAGATCCTGAAAAATCTGTAGGGAGGAGCTTAGTGATAGAGCATATGCTTTGGAAAAGATCCCAAGTTTTGGCATCCAAAAGGACCCCTGTCTGGGAAAGACCCCCTGTCTGAAACTCAAGAGAGGCATTAGCAGCCAGACATCACTGAGCCAGATGGACCAGTGGCTTAAATCAGTGAAAAGCAGCTTCCTATGCCAACAATTTTTGACTGCCTGGACCCAGCAGGGAGGTAGTGCTCTGGGTAGTAGATCGTAAAATACAGCAATTACTAACTATTAATCAACCTGGCACACATTCTCCTTATCTAGATTTGCAAAATGCTGGGCATTTGGAAACTCTATGATCACTGGAGAAGTCTGGATTTTTGATATCAAGATTTCAACAGTGACAGGACTGTGTCCAAAGTGATAACAAAGAAAACTCCAGTGAATGTTTCAAGGACCAACAATAGCAATGTATATATTTATGTACAAGATCAAAATGCCAAAAAGATTCCTAAAAATTCAGAATGTTTTTTGGAGGACATTTCACAGGCACTTCCTTAATTTTGAATTAAAAAAATTGTAAATTCAGTTTTTCAGAGTTTGAACATGCTGTGGTTCGCATGCTGGCAAAGTGTGGGTTTCATACCACAACAAAACGTCAAAAATTTCAAGCTGGCGTTTCAGACAGTAATAGCTACTAAACTAAGGATAATCCCTGTGGGTTCAGTGGTGTAGGTTTTAGAGTATTTTGAGCTATGTTTCAGTTAGAAAAAGGATACCTTATAAATTTAATAATAATGGCTAGAATTTTAGTAGCTCACTATTGGAAGAAAGGAGATTCCATGTATATTGCAATGGGAAGTGAAAAATTGGGCAGTTATCAGGTGTTCAAACATTAACATTTTCTTTGAGGTATTTTTAGGGTATGTTTTCCCTGAGGAAGAGAACCTGAGAGGGGACAATTGGACTTACTCCTAAGTAAAAGTGTATAGGATTATAGCCCTAATGGGTTTAAATTATAGAAAGGCTTTGGTTGAATGTTAGGTGAAGCTTCTTAATTATTTTATTTATTTATTTATTTATTTTTCTATACTTCCCAATAGCCGAAGCTCTTTGGGTGGTTCACAAAAAGCAGTTTGACAGTAGAGTTGATTACTGGGTCTGGTAGTGGTGGTGGATGGAGGTTGTTCCTCTCCTGGAGGTCTTCAAGCAGAGGATATACAGCCATCTGTTGGGGATGCTCTAATCCTCCAACTCTATGATTCTATTTATTATATTCCTATCCTGTCCTTTTCCCCTCACAACAACCATGAAAAATATGGCTTAATTGATTTTATTTATTTATTGAATGTATGAGTGGCCTATAGCTGAAGTTCTCACAGGTTGCAGCAGATCCACTGTCCATGTCTCTGTTCTTGGCACAGCAGGCAGCAACGATGGCCACCCCCATTTCATCAGAACTTCTGATGAAGACTTCCATCATGGAAGCAGTAAAGGAACTCCAAGCAAAAAAGAATCTCTCAATGTAAATGCAATCAGGAGGAATTGAATGCATTGGAACACCTCTTCGCATTAATTTACCAACACTCTTGAAATGAGCTGACTTTTCTATCACATAATTTAATTCACCACAGCTAGCTGCGGAGATTTATAATTGCACATAATATTAACATGCTCCAGAAAGGCCCACAAGGGAGGTTTCTCCTCAGTTCAACAAAATTATTTTTTCACACACCTTTGGTTACATGAGCACCATCATTCCCAAAGAAGCAGGCTTTCTAAACAAGGCACTGGCATTTGTTCAGTTGCATTATACTTGTTTTTAAACTGTATACAACCCTGAGAATCCTATTACTGAAAGTCAGTTCACAAAGAGACTTAAAACAAAATATCAGCGCCATGCTCTCTCTTTTCCTTCCCTCCAGCTACTGTTGAGCCCCAGAAAGATGAGTGGATAATCCCATCCATGCAGTACAGCAGAGGTGTAAAACTCACACCCGTTGGCCAAATCCAGTCCTCTAGAGGTACTAGTTCCATCCTCTGGAGTTCCCTGGATGGCATGCCCCATCCTTGGCCCCACACACTTTCCCCCCACCATTCATTGTTTGGTGGATTCCTGGCTCTTGTACAGCTTTTCTTCCAATCTAAAAGTCTGAGTGAAGTTAGGCTTAGTTACTGGCAGTAAGAACTGTAAGCTACAAGAGGTTTGTATGTTTTGTTTCTTGGCTCGGGCCCTTTTCTCTACAGCCCTGCCCACCACTGGAATGTGGCCCCTGAGAGCTTCTCTGAAATAGAATTCAGCCCTTGGGCTGAAAGAAGTTCTGCACCCCTGCAATGCAGCTTTCCATATTTGCAGCTGTGTGCAAACGGAGGCGCCGTAGCTACACACATCTCATCTAGAAGCTCCAGGTTTAATCCCCAGCATCTACTGTCAAAGTACCCATGAGGAAGAGAGGGAGGATTGGCTGAACCAACTGACTTCTGCCCCCACCATATGGCCACTGTGCTTTTTAACCTTCTGGACAGATGTGGCTTCCTGGGCCCCCGCAGTCCTAAGCAACAACTAAGGGGATATCCAAGAACTCCACATTGGAGCTTGCAAGCCCATGGATACATGGGACCCAGGTGCATTACTAACATTTAGTTCCTGTCCCTCCAAAATTCTGGCTATCCACTCTTCCTTGCTAAAGCAGAAAACCAGTCATCCTATAATTTATTTATTTATTTATTTATTTAAGGATTTTTATGCCGCCATTCAGCCAAAAAAGGCTCTCACGGCGGCTTACAAAAGTATTTCTTGACAGTCCCTGCCCACAGGCTTACAATCTAAAAGACATGACACAAAAGGAAAGGGGATTGGGAGGGAGGAGGAGGAGGGGGAAAAGGAAAGCAAATTCAGGCACTACAATCTTAGTTGCAAAGTTCAGCAGTTACAGTTGACAGCAGGAGGGAGGGGGCTCTCAGCTGGAGCTGGACCCAGGCACGAAGGAGAGGTGCCTGGCTGCTGCTTCCTCCCTCACTGGTGGCCTCTCCAGAGACAGTAGGTAGCAGGAGGGAGGGGTCTCTCAGCTGGAGCTGGACCCAGGCACGGTGGAGAGGTGCCTGGCTGCTGCTTCCTCCCTCACTGGTGGCCTCTGCAGAGACAGTTGGTAGCAGGAGGGAGGGGGCTCTCAGCTGGAGCTGGACCCAGGCACGGCGGAGAGGTGCCTGGGCACTGCCTCCTCCCTCACCGGTGGCCTCTAATTGCTCCATGCCCCTACTTAGAGGAGACAATATTGCATTATGGCCTTCCCCAGACCCATGGCCACCTATAAGACTATGAAATATAGTGATGTCCACCAACGTAGAGGAGTTTAAAAGGGGATTAGATAAATTCATGGAGGATAACCAAATCAATGGTTACTAACAAAACAACAGGGTTGGGCTTACTCTCTCAAGATACTAGAATCTGGGGTCATCTCATGAAGCTGAATATTGGGGGATTCAAGAAAGATAAAAGGGAGTATGTCTTCACACAGTGCATATTCAAACTATGGAATTTGCTACCACAAGATGTAGTGATGGCCACAAAGTTGGATGGCATTAAAAGGGAGTTAGATAAATTCCTGAAGGAGAAGGATATCGACTACTAGTCCTGATAGCTTTGTGATACTTCCAGTAGCAGAGGCAGTAAGCCTATATGCACCAGTTGTTGGGGAACATGGGTGGGAGGGTGCTGATGCACTCGTGTCCTACTTGTGGATTCCTGGTCAACAGCTGGTTGGCCAACAGCTGGACTAGTTGGACCGTTGGTCTGATCCAGCATGGTTCCTCTTATGTTCTTATGTTATTCTGATGATAATAAATATGAATAGAACAAAATCTAATATTTTTTATCTATTATTATTATTATTATTATTATTATTATTATTATTATTTATTTATAGAGCACCATCAATGTACATGGTGCTGTACAGAGTAAAACAGTAAATAGCAAGACTCTGCCGCATAGGCTTACAATCTAATAAAATCATAGTAAAACAATAAGGAGGGGAAGAGAATGCAAACAGGCACAGGGTAGGGTAAGCAGGCACCGGGTCGGGTAAAACTAACAATATAAAGTCTGCACAACATCAAGTTTTAAAAGCTTTAGGAAAAAGAAAAGTTTTTAGTTGAGCTTTAAAAGCTGCGATTGAACTTGTAGTTCTCAAATGTTCTGGAAGAGTGTTCCAGGAGTAAGGGGCAGCAGAAGAAAATGGACGGAGCCGAGCAGTTAAAAATATATTCATAAAAATAAGAAGGAATACACTGTTATTGTAATGTAAACAGTCATACACCAAAGCAATGAGAGAGAATACAATGTTATGTTATAAAGGTCAATCCATACCAAAAATAATCAATACCAAATGAACCAAATGTGTTTCAAGGCATAGTCTTCCTCAGTGATCTTCTAAAAGGGATATGGTCTAAGTTATTAGACCACTGAGGAAGACTGTATGTCGAAACGGGTTTGGTTTGGTTTGATGTATATTTTTTTTACAGCACAATAACAGTGTATTCCTTCTTATTGTTTTTATGTTTATAGATTTTAACTAGATAGATAAACATTTATTATTAGATTTTATTCTTTTCATACTTATTATCACCAGTAAGCCCAATCCTGTTGTTTTATATCAATGGTTACTAGACATGGTGGCTACATGCTGGCTTCATGTACCCAACGTTAGAAAATGCGAGTGGGAGTATGCTATTACACTCATGTCCTGCCCTGTGTGGACTTCCCACTGGGCATCTAGTTGGCCTCTGTGTGAACAGAATTCTGGACTACATAGGCCTTTGCTCTGGTCCAGGATAGTTCTTCTTATATTTTCTGTGAAAGATGTGTGAGATAAAAAATTCCCCTGACCTATGCCATCTAACTAGGAGATAGAAGGGTTTTCTCCTATATTTGCAGGTCTCTCTCCCTTTCCCTCTCTCTCTCCTTAACTTTATTGGTGACACAGCTCAAAGAGCATGAACTGACACCGCTCAAGGGAGGAAACTCCCTCCCTTGAAAGGAAGTGGTTGCCTTAAGTCTTGTGTTCTTGTATCCCCATTGTTTCAGGAGGTCCTCCCGATCTTGCCTAAGAATTAATATTCAGTTCCTCCCCAAACTGGAACTTGAAAAACAGAAAACCTTTTCATGTATATTCTGCACTCTGACTTGTTACTTCTTCTTTGTCGCATACGATTAGTTTTTAATCTGTGATTTTTCAAATGCTTGCCCAACAGTGCTCGCCACGCAATTGACATTTCTCATTTTGATCAGTACACTCAGAGTATGGTAGCTCTGGGTTATGATTTCAGAAATTTGTCCTCCGCCACACAGCTGCAGACTGAGTGAATCAGAAAAAGCACCACAGATATTTTGTTGGGATGATTAAATGCGCTGCGGTTTGGCGAGCATTAAATAACTTACCTCAAATTAACTCGCAGCTCTGTGTGCATGTGTAATTCTAATTGGGAGCTTTTAGTACTGTGAAATTTTCCATACAAAGGGGAACACACACACAGTCCCCAGATAATGGATTGCAAGCTTTTAACAGGCAATTTCTGCAAGCAAATCTTGTAGCATATCTTTTCCGCTCAACTGTCATTTCAGTGGATGACGTGGGCCCAATGTACAACTTTCTCCAAAGCTTCCCATTGTGTATAATTAGTTTAAGTGGAAAACACAAAGTATAATGTTTGGGGCAAATTATCCAAAGCATAACTATGGAAATAAGAGTTGCCACCTTAGCATTCAATCCATTCAGAATTTTTTTTTTGTGATCTAAAGGAAGGATGATAGAGGAGCAGGGCTTACTGGGAAGCAGATGTTTTCTACTGCCAAAGTCTTTAGCATACTGTCAGGTATGTCTCATGAAGGAAAACCTTGTCCACTAGGTTATTACACGGTGACCCTGTTCAGATGACACCCTAAGTCATGGTGCTTAAGCATTTTGAGGTAAACCTTATTATCATCATCATTATCATCATCATTATCATTATTATTTATTGCATTTATATCCCACCTTTTTCCCTCCAAGGAACCCAAGGCAGCATACATAATCCTCCTCCTCTCCATGTTATCCTCACAACAAAAACCCTGTGAAGTAGGTTGGGCTGAGAGTCTGTGACTTGCCCAAAGTCACCCAGTGGGTTTCCATGGCTGAGTGGGGACTAGAACCCAGATCTCCCAACTCTCAGTCCAACACTTTAGCCACTACACCACACTGGCTTAGCGTGTCATGTGAACCATGGCTTAGTCTGTCATTTGAACCATTCGTAACCATGGTGGCTACATAACCATGGTTTAAACACACTCACTAACCGTTTACTGCAAAAGAATTAGTGGCTTAGCATGTTGTCTAAACAGGGCTGGTGTCTTTAAGAACTACACTACCAGACATGAAGGTGAAGTAGAAAATACACTTAGGGTGCAACCCTATGCATGTTTAGGCAAAGAAAAGGCCTACAAATCCCCGTATGACCCAGCCAGCAGTAGAGATTGTAAGCAAATTTGCATATGATCCTTTTAATGAGAGAACACATAATTTAACATTAATAAACTGTCAGCATCTTATCTCACCCTTGATGTTTGTTTTGCTCCCCAATCCTGGTTCTTGCATCACAGGTTAGGTGCCTCCTCTAATGGCAAACTCTTGGTATAGTACTACACTTAAGGACTCCCTTTCATGAGACAGTGAGCAGGCTCCCTCAAATGACAATATGAAAAGCTGTCATCCTGAGGCTTTTTCATACAGATTTATTAAACTACTGTATACCATTCAGCTTCCCACTCAGAACTTACCTTTGCTTCTTATTGAGCTTGTCGAACTGGGATCTCTCTCTCTCTCTCTCTCTCTCTCTCTCTCTCTCTCTCTCTCTCTCTCTCTCTCTCTCTCTCTCTCTCTCTCTGTGTGTGTGTGTGTGTGTATGTGTGTGTTTTAAATAACCCCCAGTTCTTGACGAATGAAAAATGAGGCTGAAGTGGCCCTTGAGAACAAACACTTTGTCCTTAAACAGACAGATCCCCAAATAAATGTCTGTATTTTTGTGCCTACAGACACAGACACTGCTGATTGATGACTGGTTTAATAATACTTATAAACTGCTATAAACTAATGCTGTGCCAAAATATTCTCCCATGAGAATTTTGACCACTCTCATACAATTTTATAGAAAAGAAATTGCTTTTGAAAAGAAATTCAAAAGAGAAGAAATTTAGGAGAAATTCTCATGGGTTTGGTTAAGAGTTCTTGTGTTTACCTTGCCTAGAGTAACCAGATACAAAAGAGGGCAGGGCTCCTGCAGCTTTAACTGTTGTGATGAAGAGGGAATTTCACCAGGTGCTGTATGCATACATTAACACCTACTGAAATTCCTTTTTCAATACAACTGTTAAAGATACAGGTGCCCTGTTCTTTTCATATGGTCACCCTAGGTGGGCTACCATTGCCATCAGCTGTAGCCAGCAGGCCTAATGGTGAAGGTTGATGAGAGTTATAGGCCAGAAGTTGCCCACTCTGGCACTATAAGGTCCGGGTTTGCAGTGCATTGTGATGTTTTGGGTAGGGGATTGTCTGGAAAATTCAGCTTTGTTCCAAGGCTCCTACTTATTACCAGCACAGGAGTGGGAATAGGCTTAGAGAAAAGAACACTATATATTTCATTTCACTCATACACTATCCCATTTCAATTTCAACAGAGAAAAAAGGGCTTTAAACTGAGGGAGTCATCTATCCATCTTTATCATTCTGGGTTCCTTTAAATGAAAAAAGATGTGTCGCAAGGGACAGCTCTGTAGCTGCATTTAGCAATTCCAATTTTTCAACCCTATCAATGTTATTGCAAATGAATCTTGCCCAGGAATAGTAGGAACTCACATCACTATATGTAGAGAACTAAAATGAGCTGTTAACTGTTCCATCTGGTATGATACATCAGTTCACAGGACAAAATAATAATAATAATAATAATAATAATAATAAGAAGAAGAAGAAGAAGAAGAAGAAGAAGAAGAAGTGGATCAATACTATATGACTATTGAAAGGAGTCAGGATGGAAAAAGGCAGAGTCCTGAAAAATATTGGTCAAAGACGAGATGTAAGAAGGGCTCTGTACTTTTTATGCAGGGTGTAGTTAACCTGCAGAGCCATGGATACTAAAATCTATTTTATCTATTTTTCTCATTTTTTGCATTGCTTTACATCCCAAATGGCCAAGGAAGGGCAATGGTATCCATGAAAGGCATGCCCAAAAGGCAATCCTGTAATTCTAAGGACACATCTACACCTGAAGTAGAATGAACTACTAGCGATCTAAAGTTGGTAAAGTGGACATTACCACTTTATACAACAGGGGGCAGATTCTTTTTTGAAATGGAAGACCCACTCAGGTAGCTGCTGTGAGGGTAGATTCTCTGTGTCACGTCCTTCTGTCACTCAGAGCTAGGGTAGCCATCTGTCCTTTTTATTGACAACAGTTCTCTATCTGAAGTGCTGCCAGAAGCATTCTCTGTTGTACGGCTGTCCTATTCAATTCCAGTTTAAAGATAAAGAACCACCTGATCATGAGTCTTCCACACTATGGTGAGAGGTACTACATTTCCTTTTAAATTATAATAACTTCTAAATTTGCATCTATACATCTAAATTAGGAAATGCATCTTTTATTTAAAAAAAAGTCTGGGTCCTCTTGCATTTCTCTTTTGGGGTGATTCGTAAATGCCACCTACCCAGGGCCCTGAATGTGATGGCCAACACTTGTTGCCTGAAGAACACGGACTCTGAATATGGTACCATCACTTAGCCAGCATGGTGAATAACCATTGCTAGATCTATTGCCTATGAATGTGATGCAGCAATTCTGCCCATATCTGGCATTGCCTGGATTCTGTAACAAATCTGCAAAGGATTGAAATGAGTGTGGATTTCTATGAACTTGACCTGCACAGTCTGCAGTGGACTGCCTTTTTGGGGTCACACGGATTTGTGGATCATTGCTTTTTTGTTTGTTTTTTAAACTTTTTGTACAGATTTGTACAAATCTGCATTTACACAAGTGCGCATTTGCAAACAGGAATAACGTTCTGGTACATCTCTAAAAAAAAATTCTAAAAAAATCTGATTTTGTTAGTGAGCAGACAACAGGACAAGAGATGCCTGATAATCCACGATAAGAATGGATTTAACAAAACCTGTACATCCTTAGTATTTCTGTTTCAGAACCACAGTAAGAATGGAATTCTCTGCTTTCCTGGAACATCCCTAAACACTTTCCAAGCCAATGAGATTGAAGAGGATTTGTGTTGTTTTTATGGAGACTTATGCCCACGAAACAAGACATGATAGCCGACAGTGGATAGTCAGCATATGTACTGAGCATTTCTGTCTGCAAACACCATGAGAAGCCATCTTCTTGAAGCCAGTGCTTGCAACTGGGAAAGGCATGGATGGGATGTTACTTAGCTGGCTTCCTGAAACCGTGGTTCAATAAAGGTCAGTAGTTCAATATGGGAGCCAAAGTTCTTGGGGGTGGGGGTGGTAGGCATGTGGCAGGTGTGACATTCCACTGATTACTGCATTCCAGACCAAGACACATGCTCAATACATAATCAAGCAACTCCATCAGTTATCTCAAAGGAGATGGACAGCTAATCCATTTTGCAAATGATGACTATTATTCATCCATTTAACACATTTGTATTCTCTCCTAACCCTAAAGAGTCTAAGGTGGTATATGTCTGGTGGGGGAGGTATATCTTCACAACAAACTCTGTTAGGTAGGATATATTTGCCTAAAGCAACCATCCCCAAACTGGTGTAAGACTGCAGTGCTCACCATTCTGAGGCAGTGTGCATAGACCATTTTAGATGATATGATGTCCTCTGTTGGCTTCTGGGTGGCTTTGCTGTGTTTTCGTTATATATTTCTGCTTGCTCCAACCTGGTGCCCTCCAGATTCCCATCATCCTCAGACAGCATGGCAATAGGCATAATCCCTAACAATTGGCCATGTTGGCTCCAAATGATGGGTATTTAAATTCAACAAATCTAGATTGTACCAGATTTGGGGTGGGGGAAGCGATGTGCCTCCATTAGATTTATTTGGCCTGTTTACTAGGCCTCCATCTTCACCAGCATGGGAGGAAAGAGCATTGTTTGAAATTGGCTCAGCTCCATCAATATTACATGCACTACCAGGAAAAACATACTTCCAAGGGGCAGGGTAGAACCAATGTCATCAATGAGAGAGGATGTTATTCACCCCTCTCCAGGCTCCCTCTGCTACTGGTTGTATGAACGGGAATGGGAAGGAACTAATGTGGCAGATCTTTATTATGATAAACTGGAGATGTGCAGCTATGCAATGGCAAAGGAAAGAATAAAAACTCCCTTTTCACAACTGCAGAAATGCACCATTGTGGCTATGTGAAAATGTTCCAAAGGGGGGAAATGGATTGGAACAGAGACAATGGCCAAAAGGGGGGAAATGGAGTGATGGGGGGAGGGTGGCCCTTAATTTTCCTTCACAAAGAAAAAATCCCAAGATATCTAGGGCAGTATCAGAAGGCTTCCTATGAGAGCACCCCATCACCCCAATTTTGCCCCATTCCAGCAAAGTGTCACTGAGTTATAGCTTCCTGTCCATATTTAACAAAACGTCAGAGAAGCGAAGTAACACAGCATCAGAGTAGCTAATGAATGCACACAATATCAGAGAAGCAAAGTAAGGCAGCATCAGAGAAGTTAAGTAACACAATGCAACATCAGAGAATGCAGCATCAGAAAAGCGTATTAACACAATATCAGAGAAGCGAAGTAAGGCAGCATCAGAGAAGCTAAATAACACAACGTCAGAGAAGCAAAGTAGCACAACAGTAAAGAAGTGCATAAGTATTAGGGGTGTGCACGGACCCCCCGCTCCGCTTCACTTGCAGATCCGCCATTTTTCGGATCGGGCCGCTCCGCCCCGCCCCCGCTCCGCCCCCTTCCGCTCCGCTCCGCCCGGAGCTCCGGATCCGGATCCGGAGCTCCGTTTCCCCCCCCCCCCATAGGCTTGCATTGAAAGCTAAAAAATTATACAACTTTTTTTCTGTTCAAGTTAGAAACCTCATGTTTGGCACCATGACACCTCATGGGGATATACACACGCATGCCAAGTTTCAAAGCAATCCCATCATCCCCTGATTTTTGGCGAATTTTTGAAAATCGGGCACCCCACACACAACATCCCTGCGAGGTGGGCAGGGGAGGAGGGAGGGAAGGCAGGCAGGCATGCAGCTGGCATTTCTGGGGGCATAAGGAAGTGAGCCAAGGATAAGCCAGTAATGCATATAAAATGGAATAAATCAATCAATAAACAAAGGAGGGGTGGAATTAAAAGAAGCAGTGTTGCTCAATAAACAGCAAGAAGAATTTTTTTAAAAAGGCTATATCTGTCTTTTACCAGCAATAGGGGGACGTGCCCGGGGGAGGGGGAAGTAGCTGCCAGTTCAAGACAATGACAGCCACCAACAGCTCTGAGAAGAAGTAAAACGCTCACTTCAACTCATAACAGGCATTGCTCTACCACTGAAAAGTGACCATTCACTTCAACTCATGATAGGCATTGCTCCACCGTTTTACTCTCTTTGGAAGGCTCTATGGGCTTCCAGTGCAGGAGAGAGTGGGGGCACGTCCACGATGAGATGCCCTAGGGGAGCTCATCCCCTTGCACCACATCGATTCAGTTGTTCCCCAAGGTTAGGGTGGGGAGCAGTGCTGTGTTTCTATCTCTTATTCTTGGCTTAGTATATGATTTCAGGTTGTGTTTGTGCATTTGGTGGGGCTACTGTGTTAAAAAACACGGGGAAAAGCCCGTTCAGATGAAGAAAGAGAAGTTTCCCAGAATCCCAAGTTACCTGTTTTGCCTATGCCCTCCTCCAACTTTGGGATCATCATGACCGGGAGCTGACTCTGCCCCTCAGCCCTTTGAAAAAGGTATTTTTCCCGCCGATTTTTTAAAAACTTCTAGCCCGCGACCCGTACGATGCAGAAAGTTGAGAGTGGTCTCAAAATGACCCCCATCCACGACTCTCTGTGCACAAGAATTTTCAGAACGATAGCTTAAACCCCCCCCCAGTTATCCCCGATTCTTTCCCTCAATGCAATCCTATGGGCGAAAAGCCGAAACGCAGTTTGAGCCGCGCGGTTGACCCGATTTTTTAAAAAATATTGCACGTGAACCACAGCACGCAGAAAGTTGAGAGTGGTCTCAAAATGACCCCCATCCACGACTCTCTGTGCACAAGAATTTTCAGAACGATAGCTTAAACCCCCCCCCAGTTATCCCCGATTCTTTCCCTCAATGCAATCCTATGGGCGAAAAGCCGAAACGCAGTTTGAGCCGCGCGGTTGACCCGATTTTTAAAAAAATATTGCACGTGAACCACAGCACGCAGAGAGGTGAGAGTGGTCTCAAAATGACCCCCATCCACGACTCTCTGAGCACAAGAATTTCCAGAGCGATAGCTTCAAAAACAAAATAGTTATGCGCGATTATTTGCCGCAATGCAATCCTATGGCGAAATGTTTTCAAGATGGCGACCGGAGCGCTCCGCCTGAACTCGGAGCTCCGAAAAATGGCCGCTTCTCTTCGCCTTGCTTCTAGGGGGTCCACGGTCCGCTCCTACTCCGCCTCTGGGTAAGGCGGAGCAGGCCAATCCGCTACTGCTTCTACGCTCCTAATCGGAGTGGAGCACATCCCTAATAAGTATGGCTCTCAATGGAATGAGCTAGGAAAAGGAGTGATTGGGGGGAGAGCCAGATCACAGGCATGCCCAGGATTTAATGCAGAGGAACAGAGGCACATTGCAGAGCAAGCGCACAGGAGCCACTTTGCCTAAAAAGAACACAGTAGAAAGACTCTGTGATATTGTGACTTTTTGAGGCGGAAGTAGCTGGTTGGGTGCACAGTGGCCATGACGTCATGTGCTGCAAAAAAACCTCACAATGCACCCAAGCTGCAGGAAAAAACCTGTGAAGACAGCCCCTAGGAAAGCATGAAATGGATTAGCTTAAGCTCCAGATGGTATGATTTAGGTGTAAATTTATGATCAGTCCATGACAGTGGACAGTGGAGGGTTGGGTAGCAGGTAGGGATTTGTTGAAGACCATCATGCTGCCACTGCAGAATGACTCAGCGAACTACACCAGCCCTCCTCACTGTGTCTCTGCCAATCTAGTCACCACCTTTCCTCCTGCATCTAATGGTTGGCATCACATCTGCTAACTCAGGCCGTGTAGATCAATAGGCAGGACTGCTGTTGATCAATTTTTAAAGGGGATAACACATCTTTTCCTTGCTTCAGTAAACAGCTTCATGCATACTATTTGCATTGGCTGCCAAAACACTAAAAGATCCATTGAGAATACACTAATCAATTTTTATTTCTAATTAAACTGATGCTCGCAGCATATGGGAGGAAATATGCACAGAAGGTAACACAGTACATTAGGACCTCTGGAAACAGAGTCAACGCGAAAGAAGATTTAGGGGGTAATGTATGGAGATGTGCCAAAACAGGCCAATAAATCCAGACCAAATTATTTTACCTAACGGACACCCTCCTTCATTACTTCTCTACATGTCCACACCACTTCCTGGGGGCATAACTGCCCTTCAGCAAGATTGAGCTATGGGTTAGAAGAAACAGTTACACTATGTAAATATAAAAATGGCTTAAATACAAAATAAAACATAAAAGCAGCATACATACAATCCAAAACAAAACTTCTTAAAAGTTTGAACTGATTTTAAAAGTTAAAACTGACTACATTTGTTATTAAAGGTGCAATCCTATGCATGTTTCGACAGAAGGGGGGGGAAGCCTACAACTTTCAGCATGCTCCAGCCAGTATGGCTGGCTAGGTCATGCTGGGAGATGTAGGCCTCTTCCTGTCTAAGCATGCATAGGGTTGTGCGCTAAGGGTGCAGTCCTATGGTTTTGACACTGGTAAAATGGAAGCTTTAATCTCATGAAGATTCCCTCCATCCTAAGTCCCACAAGATGCCCTTGCTTTCCAAACAGCATTTAACATTAGGTGGGCCTCCTAGCCCATCTAACACATTTACCTGGCTGTGGGTGGGGATGGAAGCTGACAGCCATATAGATACTTGGTCTCTCCTCTCCCTGTGCATGACCCCTTTCCTCCCTCTCAGTTCTATTCTGAGATTGTGACACTGACCTAGGCCAGATCTACACCAAGCAGGATGTAACACTTTGAAAATGGTTTGAAAACTGTATATGGAGTGTGTCCTGGGCCCCAACAGTTGTCAAAAAACCATTATAATCTGTTTTAAAGCAGTAGTGTAGATCTTGCCCTAGAAAGGAGCCACCACAGAGCTTTCTGCTGTGGCTGAGAGGGGTGGCACTGGGTGGAGAAATTCCTGCTTGGATCCCCCCATGTTAGGGTCCAATGCATGGAGCCCTAACAATGACTGATTTGAAATTCTGAAAATAAGAGTTGTGTACATTATGTCCATGCACACTAAATTCTATGCACCCGTTAGGCATTATATCCAGTGTGTAGCAAAAATGTTTCACTGTCATTGTGAAGTCTGGGAGAATCCCTAACATCCTTAGGTGCCCTCTTGAATACTATTTTTCAGGATTGTTCTCTTAAAAATCCAGGGTGAACAAGAGGCTCTTCACCTGGCATGAAAAGTCCACAAGGACGGCACTAGATGAACCTCCCTGGGAAGATGACAACACAAGAAGCTATAATGTAGTAGTGGTGGTGGTGGTAACATCTGCATCCAACCCTTCCTCCAAGAAGGCTAGAGAGCATTTTAGCCTCATGTCAGCCTTATGAAACAGACTAAATTGAGAGATGGTAACTTGTTCAAGAGCACCGCATCAGCAAGGAGATGAAGCTGGACTTCCCACTTTCCAACGCAATGCTCTTTCCACTGCAAAGAACCGGCTGTCTCAAGTAAAAGCATAAATCTAAACACATAATGTCTGAAGCGTCAATAGAAAAATCCCAGCAAAGCCAAATGCCCTAAACAAGCAGTGTTACCCTGCTATGGCTCAATGTGATCTCTGTAGTAAACTGAGTGCAGCCTGTTGAAATTGCAAAAACACAATTCTGAGAGTACATAGGGAGGTGATCTTGGAGGTGGGTTAGAAATCAAAATCATTGTAAGTGCCATTAAATAACAGTTGTTTAAGGTATCATAATTCCTCTGGGCATGACTAGCCAGTCATTCACTTTTAACTGCAGGGGCATGCCAGACATGAGCCTGATGGATCTGCTCACAGCTTTGTTTAAGTGAGTGTGCATTCAATAAACAGGGGAACAATGTCCCCACCTGTCCACGCCTCTTCTCCATGCACTGGATGTGACATCTAATTGATATCCAGGCTACATTGGGTCCAGTGCACATAAACGTAACAATGCGATATTTGAAGATCTAGAAATAAGAGTTGTATACATTATGCCCACGCACACTCAATTCTATGCACCTGTTAGGCATCATATCCAGTTTGTGGCAAAAAGGTTTCAAGTATACCTGTTAGACAAGTTCTTAGCCCTCGAGGACGAGATCCAATTCAGCCCTCAAGAACGACACCACACTTACAGCGACAGAGGGTCCAAAGCGCTTTATTGATTATAATCAAGATCTGATAGTTTTGAAAGCAACAGTCAGACAAAGAATTGGGAATTCAGCAGGGCTTTTCAAGCCTGAAAGGGGGCAGTGCCCCACAGCAATATTAACCAATCAGAATGTAACACCAGAGAGTCCCCTTATCTTTTGCAAAACATTTCCTCTGTAACTGAGCCCCCTTATCTCCTTGTAGAGATATTTTCACTGTAGAGTATTTTTAACATCCCCACCCAGTGAAAACACACACATACACACACACATATTGTTCTGCAAAATGGAAAATAATAAGAATTTCAAAATATTTCATGAAATTCTAGTAGGAGATGTCTAAAAAGCATAGTAAAAATGAAGCATCCAAGCCAAGGATAAATAGGATTAGATGCATAAAATTTCACTTGGGATAGGAAAACTGATGTAGGTTATATCTTGGGCATTGCCCAACTCTGAAAAAGATGTTTCAAGGGTAATTCTTAATATTAAGTGGGATATACATCTAGCTCACTGGTTCCCAAACTTTTTCAGGTCACCGCTCCCTTGGTTCCACAAACTCATGCCCAGTGCCCCCTATCCTACACTATAAAAATCAGAATAGTAGTTTCCAATGACCCACTAAGGAGGATAATAACAATAAAATTCAAAACAGTAACAATTAATTGAATATTTATTCAAAATCCAATTACTTTTTTTAGTTTATTCAATTAAACATAATTGATGAACTTGATCCAGTGATATCATCTTTTCAAAGTCTGATAGTCATTTAGCAAGAATATTAGATATCACATTTAGTAACTAGGGTAGAGTACCTCACTATTCTGTAAATTCTTAATGTGATGGATGGGCTTGATGAAGTGATACCAGTTTCCCAATGTCTGGTTTAAAGTCACTTAACATGAGTCTTAAATCACCACGTTTAGTAATCTGGAGTTGATTTCTGTGCTTGGAGAGAAGTAGGCAGACCACAGTAAAATCACATTCCACCAAATATGAAGTTGGAAATGCAACCAGGAGCTTCTGAATCACTCTCCATAGTGCAGGATAGCAATCAGAAATGTCCTTCTGTAACCAAAACTCCTGGTACGATTTCTTAAACTTTGGCTTCAGCTCAATTGTAGCTTAATTGGACCCTTTAAATGGGAAGCACCCACTGCAGGCTTGCTGAGGGAGGGAAAAGAGAGTGAACGCCTCTGTTTTGCAGTAGGCATGGCGGGGCACACCAAGTAGGGTATGTCTCTTCATTAGCGTTTCCATGCTTTTGAAACATTTCAATTCACTGTTAAAAGGACTCTTCTTAAATGTTATTAATACATGTTTGGATTCTTCCCCTATGTGGCTTGTGACCAAACTACCTTCTCCCATAAAAATGTCCCTAGGTTTTAAGACCTTCTGGAGAGGCGTTTCTTGGAAAAGGCCACCTCGAGTGCCCCCCTGCCGCCCCTTTGCCTCTTAGCGGCCCCTGCCACCCCTTGCCTCTTAACTCCCCCTATGCAATCTCAGCACCCCCAAGGGGGCGGTACCGTACCGCCCACTTTAGGAACCACTGATCTAGCTGGTCAACATCCTTTGTCAGAAGTAAAAAATCAAAGAGATTTGTAATGTATTATGGTTAGGTGATGATAGCAGAGAAAAAAAATGTATTGTTTTCTAGGACTTGAACTTATGATCTGAATCTTAGAATGGATAAGTTCACATTCTACCTAGGACCCCAATACATACTAATGTAGCAGCAAACACTGCATTCAAAAGGTTTCTAGTAAATTATAATCTCATTTGTATTCACAGAGAACCGACCAATATTTAAAAATGCAACTTCATCCAAACAGCTCCACTTTAGGGCTTCATAAAAACGTTGAATGATAAGAATCAACATTTTTTGAAAATGTATATTACAAGTCCATAATAGGAAATGTAGGTCTCTGTTTCATTTGGAAGAGAAGTAAGGCTATATATTAGAGACGCATACTCCAAAAGACTAATGCCTTGCTGGATATACTTACTTTATATACCTAAACTAAATAACTGTTTAGACAGGAACAGGGAATGATCTGTTTACCTGTTTCAGTGGGAAATGGGTGCCACAGAATAGATCTATTGTGGTAAATACAATAGGAAATCATAAGTTTCCACTTCTTGGTATTATCTAATGTGCAAATATGTCCCTTGATTTATTTTTATTTTATTTATTTTATTTATTTTATTTATTACATTTTTATACCGCCCAATAGCTGAAGCTCATATCTACTTTGCCCACCTGGCATGGTAAATGGATGAACTGTTCACAATTTGCTAGACTGAAAAGTGTCAACATGATGTTATAAACTGGTCCTAATAGGGTTAACACAAAGTGGTGAAATTTTCAGACAATGACCCCACAAACAAAATATTCAATAATATTCAAGTGAAGTCCCAAGTGAAATGTAAAGTGAGAGGGAGAGGAAGGGTTTTTGCAAAAGTATGTAACTGAGTAATAAGATGGCCTCTGGTATTCAATTTCTGCAAAGGGACCATGGATAAAGTAATGGTAATTTATATCAGCCACTTTGTGTCTAAATTAGCTATTTCCAAACAGGGGGGAGGAACCCTCTCAGGACATTTTAAACAACTTGCTTTAAATAAGTTTTTGAACTTGGCCATTTCTATTAGATCCTCTATGATTACTTGTCCTTTTAATAGATAATAGATAAATGTACGCTCAGTACTTTTGTATGTAACTTTTGCTGGAACGTTCTATTGACTGCAATAAAATTGTTGATAAACAACTTGCTGTAAATATCAAATCGGCATGCTGCAACTGTCAAAAATGCTTTTTTCTTTATGTACACATTCACAAGGGTTTCATCCTTTTACCAGTGGCAAATAGAATAATGTGATCCAGTTTAATTAACCCACACAGAAATTAGAACTGCTATGCTTGCATTGTGCTGTGGGATCTTCATAGGAGGGTTAACCTGATCTCGCAGCATATTTCCATCTATCATCATGAAGGCCAAATGGGAAGACCAGCTGTTTTTGGCAAATGGCTGTGATCAGACCGAAGTATCCAGAATGGACCCTTGTTTTACCTGCCAGACGTTCAAGTGATAGGCTTTCTTTCCTAGACGTTGATGACTCTCAGGGAAGTCACCTGGGCCTGATGACACAGAAGATGCAACTGCAATGCACAGAGCTTTAAGCAATAGCTGGCATGAGGAAAATTCCCTAATGTCCTCTCTTTCTCTCTCTCATACATAAGAATAAATCGCATCAAGATTACAGATTAGAGTACAATCAGGGCCAACCTAAGACATGTTGCTGCCTGGGGCAAAGGACAAGATGGTGCCTGCTTCTGTGTACAGAAGCTGAGAGGAACTGCAGTCAGATCTTACCTCAACACCTGAGGGAAGCAGTCTAGTTTAGGGGTAGAGGAAAGACATGTGGCAACTCTGTCCTCTGAGACAAAGGGATGGATGGAGGAGGGGGCTAAGGGGGCTATGGCTGCCCCTCAACATCCGTCACCTGAGGTAGTTGCCTCCCTCTGTCTAATAGGAGGCCTGGTGCTGACCACAATTCTCAAGCCAATTATTGCAGAAGACTCCCAACGAAATCAATGGATTCTGAAACAATTTACTTTATGACTTTGAAGGATGGGGCCTTCATGAAAATGTGATGTGTTTGGGCATTTTCTGTCACTGGCTCCTAATATTAGCTAGCTATACCTGTTATTAAATCCAAAAATCCAATCTATATATTCATTTGTTATATATTGATTAGTTATTTAACATGTAGCCCACCTCCAGCAGTAAGGCTTGGATTGCTTGATGAATTAATAATGGGATATGTGTATAAAACACCACAGTAATGGCTAAACTCTACCTACAATCCAGTAAAGCCAGGCAAAATATTATGGTTCAGCTTTTGACCCTAGGGGTTAGAGCAGGAGAGGATCAGAGGCCATTTATCCCCCACCCCCACTTTGCAAGCCACACCTCATGGGCCACATGTTGCCCACCCCTAGGCTAGAGGAATAGCTTTCCAAAACTGTGGAGTAGGCTGTTGGGAATACCATTTTGAGGGTGCTTCCAGACAAGGCTTTTCTTGAGCCATTGCCTTGCCTCAGTGGAGGCTGGTGGCTCTAATGTCAGTGGGGCAGCAAATTGGCTCTGGGTTTCAATCGCAACCAGCCAGACTTCTAAAGGAGCTATCCAAGGTGCTGGACTGTATTCCCAAAATAGCTCCTTTAGAATTCTGACCGGTTTTGACTGAAACCCAGAGCCGATTCACAGCCCCACTGACACCCACTGCTTTGGCTCATTCGTGGAATTTTATAGGCATGCAGATGATGCTGTCTTCCCCTCGAAACTCTCCCATTTCCCCCACCACTTCTTCTGTCTTTTTTCTTACCGCAGAAGGCTGGCTACTAGATGTGTGTGGGTGGGCTGGGGGATTAACCAAAAAAGGCTAACTTTAAGTACCATTGATTTCAATGGCTCTTCTCTAAGCATGATTAAATCTTGTTCCGGCCCCTAAAACCCTTAGATTCCTCTTGTTTCTGAGCAACTGACTCACATGTGCCCAGGCAGGACTGAGAGCCCTTCTCTTCTGCTGTCACAGCTGTGTAAGCGCTGCACTACGGAGACACTTTGGGCTGCTTAATGGAAAAAACAGCCCTACTACTTAGGGAGAGGAAATCAGACAATGGGCTGAAAATGCTACGGAGAAAGTCTCCAAGGTGCTCCAGCGGCTTTCATAAGCACATTGACCACATAGAAATGAAAGCTGATGAAATCCACATTCATTTTATTTAAATCTGTATACATTGAATCAGAAAGTCAAACTAAATGGAACTGAGATAGCTTAAAGTTCGAATGGCTCTCTGGGAGCACCTTAGATTAGCACAGGCTGTGCACTGACTCCATGCTGTCTTCCAGGATCAGTTTGGGATGGCCTTAAGGCAAGGATGTTGGACCTCTTTTGGCCAGAAGTCCAGGTTCTATAATGGGCTATAATAAGGAAGGGAAGTTGAACCTCTTTAGGCCCCAGGGGCAAGTTCTATAATGGGGGGGGATGCACGAAAGCCATGAACTCACCAAACAAGCAACGGTCAGGGGAAAAGGGGTGAGGCCAGAGATAGGAGTGAGGCCATCTTGGGAACCCTGAAGGGCCAAATTGGGACTTCAGGAGGTCTGGATTTGGCCCCCAGACCTAAGGTTCTGTATGTTTGTGTGCATGGGGGGGGGGGGGAGAATGTCCAGAAGGCAAAGAGCAATGTGATTGGCTAGCTGCAGTGGTGCGTAGCGCAAATGCTGGAGGTGAAACTAAACGTGTGGTTGAGTGAAGGAGCAACATGGACCTGCACTAGGAAAGTTTGCAGCACAGTTTAACCTTGAAACTGTTGGGCCGAGCAGAGAAGTTGGTGCCATTTGGCCTCAGCATCAAGCGGTAGAATGTCTTGAGGTGCCACCAGGTTTTAAGAAGTTGAAGGGCAAGAGAAGGAAAGGGAGGAGGACATCTTCCCATTTCACCTGGAGCAGCAAACTGCTTAAGGCAGGCTCTGCTGAAGAGGACAATCCTTCCATGTATTCTCCTGCTGCGTGCGTATGGCTGGCCACAGCTGCTCTTGACACTGATATTTATGGCAGTGAGCATCTGAGATGGCAGATGGGGTGGTAAAAACAACACCGAGAACAACAACAACAACAACAAAGCGAAACAAACCCAAAATCAGCCCCACTTCCTCGCCCGTTCAAGGCTAGACTTTCTCTCGTTCTTTAATTATTTAAAAGCCATTAAAAGGCTGCTGTTTGTGGATGGTTTGTCAATGTTCTCTGCATTACCACTGCGAAGCACATGGTCCTTGGCAAACAGGCAAAATAAAGAAGCGCGGTAATTGGCTGCTCATATAAAATGATCAGAGCGAGGAAAGTATCTGGAGTGGCAGCCACAAAGGAAGGCTGTAGAGGTGCAAACACATTACGTTGGCAAGGGAATGGCCATTTGTTGGCTGTCAAGGGTAGTGCTGGACCAAATCCTGCTCCCTATTTTCAGGAACTTTCTCCCTGTGAAAGAGGCATTGTTTTTTCTTCCTCTTTTGTGGGGGTGGGGGTGGGAATTGGAGAACTTTCTCCTTGGGGAGAGGGCCACAGGGGCTTCCTCCTATTTTTTAGGTTTTTTTTTTAAAAAAACAACAACACCCCTCCCTTGGCATTTGGAGGAGCCCAGCAGTTCTTAGTAAATGCCTATTGGAGACCATGCGACTGTCCTCTCCAATAAGCCCTCAGGAAGAACTCCTGGGCTCCTGAATATGCCGGGGGTGTTTTAAAAAAATAAATTAAAAGAAAGAAAGAAGACTCAACAACTAGCTACATGTAAAAAGGTACGTGGAAACCCTCTCCCCTCCCCAAGGAGAAAAATTCTTACCTCTCCCTGTCCCTTTTGCTTGAGTTTTCTTTTTCTTTTCCCCACCCCCATGAAATGCTGAAAATGGAATGGTCAAAAATTTTGGCCCAAGAGGTCTAGCCCAAGGGGTGGTGATGGCAGCAGGGAGTGGGTGGGAATGACACTTCTAACCCTGCTCTCTGGCTACAGCCTGATTTCCACACGGCAAATTCCACATTGGCATTCCACTCTGCTGTTGGCTCCCTGCTATCCCTGCCATAAATTGGGGGATGGTGAAAAATGATGTGTAATTAGTAACGTAGAAATAAAACTATCAACAGACTGTCAGAAACTATCTTTCTAAATACAGACTGTTGCTGGCAAAAGTTGATGGGGTTGGAGGAGGGAATGAAACCAAATTGGAGCATTGTTGTATCATATTTTTCCTACATAAATAAAATTAGCTATGCAAGTTGCTTAAATAAAAAGCAACACTGCATCCAAGTAGCTTATTATGGTAGCAATGTGTATTTCCCAAAATTCAAGATGTTAACTACTACTAACCCAGCCTTGTTACTTTCTACCTGGTATCTTGGTCATCACATATTATTTATATATCCAGCAGGAAAGTGAACACACTCTCGTTTTGGCCATGTAAAATACAAAGTTAAGGACAATAAATGATCACAGCTTTGTGAGTGACTGCTGGGTGGCTTGAAATTGTTTATCCTGTGATAGCTTTTCACATGACGGTGTGGTTTTTGACGTTGTGCAAGTCAGTAAGCATTAACAAAAATGAACTCTCATGTGTGATAAGAAATTTACTATTATTATCAGAGGCCTAGGCTAGGTTGGTGCATACTTTGGGAGAGGACCTTTTCAGTAGCAGAGCCCCAGTTGTGGAACCCTCTCCTGAGGGACGTGTGGTTGTCTCTCTCATTGTTTTATCTCATTCTCTAACTTTAATTGCATCTCTTAGATCTGATCTGATCTGATTTCTGTTGTGCTCCTGTGTTCATTAGCTTATAACATGACTTTTTAATGGTATTTTTAAAAAATGGTATGTCGCTCTGAGCATCGCTTAGGTGGAGGAAACAATTCATCCACATACAGAATAAAATATCACCTTGGTACAGAAGTTTACTGGCTGTATAACATCATGAGGTGGTTCTCCTTATAATGGTCTTTTCATTCCATATTGGAAGTTGGAAGAACCAGTAGACAAACCTGTACAGGATGAGACTTGAACTACAGGGGTAATGTCCTTTCCAGATCATTCTGTCTATAATAGCCTTTCCCAAATTGGTGTCCTCCAGAGGTGATGAACTACAACTGTTCTGGAGAGCTCCATGTTGGGGATGGATGGGCCAGTATCCAGCGTTGATCTTCTGGCCTCATTGATTCTTCTGTGCTCTGCCGATCCCAATGTGTGAACAGCCCCAAGCACTTGTGCACTGGCAATTTAGCGCTTCTGGGGGCAACCCAAAATGAGCAGAATCATTCATTTCTGGAACAGACCAGGTCAATGATCCAGAAATGAGAGTTTGCACTTGTTTGGGGCTTCCTCTAGGAAGTGCTAAATCTCAGCTGTGTAAGCTTGGCAAGGCGAAATTGCAGGACCCCCTGCTTGCAGGAAGAAATTGTTGGGGTTGAGGGGAATTGGCAGGGGAGAAACGCTCTGCTGGATACTGCCATAGTCTAGAAGAATCCAGTTGGCCTAGAGAAGTCAGACGAGCCCATGTTGCAAACAAATAAATGACAGAGATTCAGGTGAATTCCCAGATTAACCTATGGCAAATCTCAGAAGGCTTTTTGTAGTTCTTGTGGCTGTGGAGATAAAATGTGTGATGTTACACGTAAAGCTGCCTTACACCAGCGCTATTTGTCTGTCTAGCCCAGCGTTATCTACTGTGAGCGCCAGTGCCTCCACAGGGCCTCTCACCTTCACATCAGATCCTTTTTCAAGGGACATGCCAGAGCTGAACCAGGGATATTCTCCATACAAAGCAGGTGCTTTACGACTGAACTACGTATGTGGATGGGTGGGAGGATGCTAATGACTGGGTGGCAAAAATTCCAGAAAGAAGATGCTCTAATCTATTGTTTTTCCAGCTATAATGATTTCTGCATCTCTGTAGCAAGAGTTTTCTAGAGCTTCCTCAATCCTCTTACCGCTGACATCAAGAATTTCAGAATAAGGTGTCAGAAGAAGCAAAAGATGTGGCAGAAGAAGAGCAACATGCCAACCATTCATGCACTTGTTATGCAAAGTTTTTAATCCATTAATCTCATGGTGTTTCTAATGAAGCCCACAGTGCTGAAAACACTGCTTACTGTGAGCATGGCATCCACAATTAAATTCTATGGGAGGGGCAGTGGTGGTAGAGTGCTCCTGTTCAGGGTTCCAGCCAGCCATGCCCTTTTCAGGACACTCTCTTCCATTCACTGTCTCCTCCACCAGTTTTCTATCCATCCCACTCCCACCACAGCAGAATTCAAGGCCCACTTAGCATGCTCAGTCCTCATCAAGCTGTTCTGGTTAATCTTCCCCCTCCCCTTGTACTTCTGCAAAGCTTTGGCTTCCCCTGATCCTGCTACTACCTCTCTCTTGTGCATGGATGGTACTGTTTTGGCTACGTAAGGACCCATACTCGGAGAACTGAGGTCAGTATTTCATATAATCTGCAGGTTGGAATCTCAGCAATCCACAGCTCCATGCCTCCAAAGCACCAAGACAAGGTGCTGCTTTAACACTGCAAATATATATTCAGACACACAAGATTCTAGAACGTTACTATTTGACAGGAGTGTAATCTTGCTACTTTTTAGCCAAAAGCAGGCTGCAGCAAGGGGTGGGTGTGTGTTTAAAGAAGCTGAAAGTCCAAAATATTTTTCTTTGATCTTCATTCACTTCTCAGCAACCATTATTGATTTCTGCATTACAGGGTTGAAACAACCATTGTCTTTCATCCTGGTTCAGTGGGAAAAAAATCTTTCTAGATTATTCATTCCTATTTGCTGGGACAAATATTAGCTCTAAGATACATTTTATTGCAAATGTTATTTGGAATGAAGCAAATACATAGGCCTCAAGGGTGGATTCTTACAATGATTTTTTTAAAAAATGGGTTGAAGTCAAAATGCATTGATTTTTTCAGTGGATTCACACATACAGTCCCCGTATTGTGAATGATTTGCTTTGCTCAGCTTTTGACTCGTCAAAGTATGGTTCAATGCAGTTTTAAAGATAATCCCATGCAGAGATTTTAATAAAAAGTTTTCATAGAAGAAAATATTTCTGTTGGTGCTAAAAACTTTATCAACACAGCAATTTAGAGCACAAATGGGCAGGTCAGACTATGTTTAACTCTCATGTACTTTGGTCAGCAATGTTAATGGACATTGAGATTAAGCATCTAAGGGTTAATAGCTTCAGCTATTGGGCAGTTTAAAATACAATAAATAAATAAATAAACAAACAGAAAAGTGTCCTCCAACTCCCTGAATATTGGGAGATTTAGAAGGTTTTCCCCCAGTCTGAACATGCTGGGAGACTTAGGACTGCATCCTAAGAAGATAATTACCTTAGTGAATGTTGTTTGCTTGTAAACCCTTCTATTACAGTAAGATTTCATGACTCCTTTATTAAGAGATAACTATAAGGAGAATGGAAAAAATAAGGACTAGAGTGGGCACGTAAGAAGCGCCCAAAAAAGATAAAATGCACAACCAAAAGAGAGCTCTTAAAATTTGCATAGGCTAATGTAGATACACATAATATAGATGCAAATTTTGAAATACTTCTAATTTAAATGATATTGCAGTCCATTTCACCATAGTGTGGAAAACTGTCACAAGGAAACCTGTGTGCCTGCCTGTTCAGTCTGTAGTTCAGGTGCTCGTGGACAATAGTTCTTATGGCTTTGTCTTAAAACAGGACAGTCATTCAAAGAGAGGTTGCCTTCAAATAGAGAACTGTCCTCTGCGGAAAAAAGAAAAGAAAAAGAGAACACCTGGTCATTATTGAACCCCATGTAAACACTACAAGACATCCTGAAATCCCTTATTAGGCTGCAACCACCCTATGGGGTCTCCACTGGGATTGCTGCATGGAGAACCCTGATGTGTTACATGGACTGCCAAGTGAGACCTGGAACAAAATGGTGCAGAAGAGAATACTCCTGATCAGGGTTCCAGCCAGCCAGCTATGCCTAGTTTGAGGATATTCCTTCCCTTCTCAGATAGTTTTTTACATTTCCCCCTTCTAACAACCAGCCAACATTCCACGCCTACTGAGCATGTTCTCATTGGCCTGTTTTGCTTTTTTCCATTCCTTCGGGAAAAGGAAACTAACCCCCCCCCCAAAAAAGGGGGGGAGGAAGGTGCTTCCTTAACCCTCAAAGATTTTTTTCCTGTCTAAACATGCATAGGATCACATCCTAAGACTTCTAAATTCATTTCCCAAGGTTAGATTGTCCAAAACAATCTAAGTAAGGGAAACATGATAGATGTGTACAAAATTAGGCATGATATAGAAGGATACGGACAGGGAGACACTTTTCTCCCTCTCCTATAAGACTAGAAGCCAGGGTCATCCCATGAACCTGATTGGTGGGAGATTCAAGACAGATTAAAAGGAAGTACTGCTAAGTAAGCTATTGAATTTGCTACTACAAGATGTAGTGATAGCCATCAATTTGGATGGTTTTAAAAAGGAGGTAGACAAACTCCTGGAGGAGAAGGCTATCAGGGGCTACTTGGCATGATGGCTATAGTATGTGCTTCCTCCAGTATCAGAACCAGTATGCCTATGAACAGCAGTTGCTGGGGAAAATAGATGGGAGGGTGCTGTTGCACTCATGTGCTGCTTGAGGGTTCCCACGGTCAGCTGGTTGGCCACTATGTGGACAAAATGCTGGATGAGATGGACCCTTAGTCTGTTCCAGCATGGCTCTTCTCACGTTCTTAACTCTCCAAAAGCCATTTATCCATAATTAAAGCACCATTACTGTCCACTTTTTTGTTTAACAAAGGAAGAGCTTAAGCATCACCTGTATCCTGTTGTTGTTGTTTCGTTTGGGTGTCTGAACTGAACTTGAAGGTGACTAATAGCACTGCATTAGCCTGCCCCACAAATGTGTCAGCATCCATCTGCCAAATAAATATCAAGAATATCTTCTAGTGTCCGCAGTCAAAAACACACCAAAGTTCGTACAACTCTCATCTGAAATGAAAAGACTTAAAAACACTTTGCTCAGTAGCAATAAAGCCGCATGACAGAAAATGTATATTATTTAACAGGACAACCCTTACCAGTGTGAAGAATACGTGGTGAGAGAAACTGTTTTGCAGCCTTTGAGAGACAGCGAGTGTCTTCACAATATTATCTCTGCCCTCTGCTAGCCGGAAGGGAGCAATTCAGTTGGCAGGGTCGGTGACATCTTCTGCTTAATGCATGGACTTCATCACAGCCTAATCCATAAAAAGTCCCTTGAAGTTCACAGAGTGGGCCCTGGCCCCCTTCTGCTTACATCCAGTGAGGTCAAAATGCAGAATACCTGGAGCGAAATGTGTCGGTGCCGTGTGTGTTGGACTGAGTGAATTCCCTAGCGGAAAGGCAATATTTTTTAAGCACTGTCATTGGAATCAGTGGGTTTTGCTTGAGCCGAAGACAACTCAGGCTACTGATGGAAAGGTGGTAATTATAGGCTGCCAAAAACGTCTAATATTAATGAAAGAGAAAATTCGTAGAAAGTGGGAATCTTCATAAAGGCTGCAATTTGAAGGTGTTACATTTATCAGATTTGAGCGCCATCACCTTCAGGCTGGGGGTGGGGGAAGAGAAAAGGTTACAGAGGAGGGCAATCTCTTCCTTGTCATGGAACAGGTCCACAGGAACTTCAAAAACATATTAGACAAAATGCAAACTCTGAACAGAACCTGTTTTATTCTACCTTGAGATCCAGCTGAATCAAGCATTGGCGAGGGCAAGACTGATCACTTTTCATAAGGACTAGAGCATTTGTGTAAAATGTAGTCTCTGCAGGTATTTTTCATCATAGCCCTCTGGCAAGAGTGGAGCCAATTCTCACCTCATGCATACTGGCATAAATTCAGAGTAATGTTCTATACCTCAGTTATTTCGGCTGCTGTATGTGTGTCAGCTAAAATACTGGCTGTTTTGGAAAAAAGATGTTGGGGCTGTTTTGTACCACAATCTATAAGAGAGGCTTCATGCAGTAAGAGAAGCCTCAGGATGACTGTAGCAGCTTGAGAGCTTCAGTCATGTGGAGAAATCCCTTCCAACCTTCTCTCAGAGCCACTGCCAGAGAGGCTCTCCTGCTCTCTGGAAGCTCTTGTTTGGGACTAGAATCAGCAAAGAGAAAGTGTTGCTCTCATGCTAGGCAGAGGGTGAGTACCTGAGAATAAGCACCACTGAACATAGGGACAGACAGACTCACCCTCGCCTGGCTTTCTTGGCCGCTCGCCACACTGCCACCCCTGTTTGTAGCATCGCACAAGGTTCTTGAGGGCTTGTCAAGCACCGTGACCCAGTGAAGCTGTGGTGCCATCCATCTTTTACTGAGCCACCATTTTGTGCAATGATGCAGGCCTGGGCAGTTCTGGGAAGGGAATGTTATGTTATTGTCCCCTTTATGGCCACCATTTACTCTACATTCCCTTCCTGGAAATGCCCAAGCTGCCATTGTTGCATAAAATGGCAGTTCGGTAAGGGGTGGGGCAACTTCATTGGGTTCTCACCAAGCAAGTCTGGAGAGCCCCGCCTCTTGCCAAGTTGGGTCCAGGAGGGCGGGCGCAGGGGAGTCCATCGGACTCCACACACCCCTGTGGACTTGTGTGACATTTTTAACTGAACAGAAGGATATTTAGTTCCAAGTGGATTGCTCTGAAAGAGAGGGCAGGGTCCTGGTAATCACAAACTGTTGGCTCTGCTGCCAAGGCCAGTCCCAATTTACAGATCCCTTGTCAAGCTTTCAAAATGTGTGTCTTCATCTTGCTCTCAGTCATTTCTTGTCACACTTTGTCTCATTTTAACCGGTCATCCCTCCTTTATCACAAAGCAACCTTCCCCAACCTGGTACCCTCCAGATGTGTTGGATTACAACTGCCAGAATCCCCCAAGAGTCCAACACATCTGGAGGGTACCAGGTTGGGGAAGGTCTTGCATCAAGGGGAGGGCAACAGCTCAACCCTTCCCCTGGATGCATGATGAACTTAATGGACAGTCTCCAGATGTACTCAGTTCTCATATTACTAAAACTCTGGCAGTGCTCCTGTGGTCTGTGTACTATGGGCATTATCCAATGGTGTCATTCCATTAGCACAAATGACATTGTGATAGTGGAAACTAGGTTCCGAACTATGCGCAAGAGAAGAATCCAACTAATCCACACATGTGTGATTGTGCAACTTGTTGTACATTATGCTTGCGCATCAGAAAAAAATTGGCGGAATTTCACTAGCTGTATTTATGTTTGAGGAATGACACCATTGGATATTGTCCAATGTTTATTTTGTCAAAATTGTAAAAAACAAACAAAACTTGGCCACTTATATAGTGCTGATTGAGTGTTCAATCTGCTTCACATTTTTTAAATTTAATTTATTCCATTTCTATATCACCCAATAGCTGAAGCTTGGGGATGGGGGTGTCACAAAAATTAAAATTGCAAAGCCTAAACAACTTGGGACCAGGATGCCTGAGAGAGCGCCTTCTCCCTTACCAACCTGCCCAGTCACTGAGGTCATTCAAGGGCATGCTCCTGGTGGTTTCACATAGATGCATCCTCCAATTGGAATCCACCAGGGGAAGAGCCTTCAGCGTGGTGGCCCCCCTCCTATGGAATTCCCTGCCTCTGGAGGTCAGGCAGGCGCCAACTTTGTATACCTTTCAGTGCCTCCTGAAAACATCATTATTCCAGGAAGGCTTTCCTTAATGTTCACTGCACATTTTGCTTCTTTTAAAATCTATTTTAAAGTGTTTTATTCTGTTTTTATTTTTATTTTATCTTGTACACTGCTCTGAAATTTTCAATGGGGAACAGTATATAAATATTGTAGATAAATAAATATTTGTATCCCCATATTACAGTTGTGGGGTTGAGGCTGAGAGAATAGAAGTGGGATTGTGAGGCAGAGATAAGAACTGAACTGGAGACACTGTGTCTTACACATTACACTGTTGGATATTATTGAAAGCAGTGACTTCCACATCTGTGTAAAGAGTGGCAAAATCTATGGGGCTAGCACACATTGGAGCCCCTTTTCAATGGTGGCATCCAGCTATGCACCTCTCTTCCAGTAGTCATTTGTCTCTCTCCCACATTCCTTTCAGTTAAACACCTATTTATTTCTGCAAGTGTTTGGGGTATAGACTAGTGCTCTGGTTTTGGTTTCACTGATTGTATCAGTGGTTTTATTGTATTTGATTAAATATTTGTGGTTTTAGAGTCAGGATTTTAATGTTGTTTATCCGGTGTACTGTGGTTTATATAGTCTATGAGCCACCCTGAGGTCTTTGAAAGGAAGGATGAGGTATAAGTCAAATAAATACAAAAATGAAATAAAAAATTGAAATACGACATCCTCTCGCCATCTTGAAATATGACAGGCTATGTTCATATACACTTTTTTCTACACAAAGCTTACGTCCACAGGAAAAAAATGACATGGGTGAAGCAGCTTTGAAGGAAACTGAAGTGAGAGCCTCTCATTTACACGTGCACCCGGCCCCTGCCTGCCTTTTAATGAAAAAGTTGGAAAAGCCCACTGGCATCGGAGGAGATTGGCTCTCGCTGCCCCGTCACTTTGATGAATGAACGTTTCCTGTTAAGTATTGCCAGCTTACCCGTCTTTAAAGCCATTTGAATTCCATGCCATACTTTGCAGGAGTCGCTGGAGGTCAGAGCCTCTATTTTAGCATTTTGTTTTAAAAGCAGTGGCCTGTATAATTAGTATTAGCAACAAACAGCCGCCTATAAATTCTTAAGCACCATGCGAGTAGTTCTTTCTCTGCTGAAGCTGAGGCACACTGTATAAATTATGTAATGGGATTTAGAGAATCCCGAAGAGCAGTGGTGTAGTGGTAAAGGATGAAATGCGGGCGCTCACCATGACAGTCCCTCTAGCCATGCCCCCAAGGAGAAGCCAGCATTGCAGGAGCTGTGGTGGTCTACGTCAACAAACCAGTTCTAGGAGTTTTCATCTGCTAGGAACAGATCTTTTGTAATGCTCATGGTTCTAAATTCCCCATTCAAGACCAAGGTGCCCCCCAAACACTTTGCATTACAACAAGGAAAAACCTATAATTGTGTGAAAAATCCATTTCCTCCCAGCTAGTGTAAGGATTGCAGTTGAAATCAGGGGGAGGAGAGATTTCTGAGTGGGGGTGGCAGATAATGGCAGCATCCCTGCTAATAAAGAAGAGCCGGCACTGTGTCCCTGCAAGGCTTCACTCCACTACAACAGTGATGAAGAGAGATAAGAATGTGTAGAATGACATCCCTAAGGGTGCCTCAGTCCTGTAGCAACCAACTGTTTATTGTTTGTAACTTTAAACATTAGCAACCCATGAGGCAGCTCTGTCTTTCCTAAGGAAAGGTGATATGCCAGTTAGTGTATACGAGATAGTCTTCTCAGAAAAATGGAACCAAAACTCTGCTCCCAAAAATAAACAAAATAAAACCCAAAACAAAAGCAAAAAACAAAAACAAAACAACCCTCCAGAGTAACAACTGCCAAAATTATACAATTACATTGAATAATTGTTGCTATAAATCAATTAATTCCTTAACTGCAGGGAGATTGCAGAGAGGCTAGATGAATTCTTTACATTGACTTTCACTGTGGACGCTGATGGACAGATGCCCATTCCTAAACCATTGTTTAGAGCATCTAAGAAACTTTGTCAAACCTTGGTAACAAAGGATAAACTTTATAGCTGGTTGACAACTTCCAAATTAACATGTCACAAGGGCCAGTTGGCCAGGGCTAGCCCTCCCATGAGGCAGGCTAAATTCTCCACCTCAGGTACTGTGAGCTCCTATTCAGGACCATGGAGAGCAAAGTAGATAAGACAAGTTATCCTAGCACTGGCTCAGAGCAACGGGCTGCTGGGTTTTGTAGCCAAGTCAGGAGTGTACTTGTGGAGCCCCACCTCCTGATTTTTTTAAAGGTCCACTGTCCTTTCCCACAGTCACTGGGTGGTGAGGGTCTGGGAATGGAGAGCTAGTTGGGGAATGATCCCCCAGGACTCCTGGTTCACTTGAGGAGTCTGAGGTCCATTCCTTGAAGTCAGCTCCTCCTGGGGATTGAGAAAACTGAATGCAGGATCCAAAGTGGAGGACTCCATTTGTGAAGGTCCAGGAAGGAGGTTCTGACTCCTCCTTGGAGTTGCTGTTACTAAAAGACTCAGAGGGTGCTCAGTCTTGGCCATCTCTATTGAGCAAACCACGTCTATTTTCATCAGATAATGCAATGAAATAATTGGCATAAAGATGGAAGCTTCTCAGTGGAAAACAGCCCTTTATGTGGATGACAATGGGGCGGTGTCCAATCTTAGACCTACTTAGAGTAGTCCCATTGAAATGATTAGGACTTAAGTTGTTAGAATAACATTGATATAAGCCAAAATTCTTTTTAAAAAATACATAAATAAAGCAGTCAGTTCCAGAAAAACATCTGAATGCTATATAATGATCTAGAACAAAGTTTTAGGCTGAACATTATAAAAGAAGTGATGATTTTTAATCAGAAAACCCTCGAGATCACTTAAGTTTTATTTTATTTATTATCACATTCAGTCAATGAGAATCGCAATGAGCATGAACCATACTTCAATTTCTGCCATTGAAATCAATAGGATGTGAAGATGATTAGCTTTGAGAGTATTTTCTGAAAGTGAGCAGACCAGGGGGGTAAGCAACATTGCGCCTGTGGGCACCAGTGAGCTCACAGACACATTTCTGGTGCCCACCAAAGTGCCCTACACCCCACTAGCTGCTTGTATTTTAGCAATACCAGCAGCTGCAATTCCTAAAAAGCAAAGTGTGGGCCTTGAGCGGCTGCCCATCCTCATTTCACGTGAATGCATCTGGGTCAAACATGGGGCTCAGAGACATTCTTAGGAAACAAAAATAATGGTGGCTTGAAGCTGACACTTTCCTCTGCTGACAGTACATCCAGCACCCCCAGAAATGGAAAGGAAACATGGGAAAGGGGCTTCAAATTAGTTTCTCAGAGTGTTGGGGCTCAGACCCCATCTCTGCCTTGTACTGAGTATTTTGGGTAGGTTACTTGTCCTTTGTGATTAGCCACACCTCCCATGACAACCATTTTGTGGTGGTGACCAGGACAGTTTTGCCAAATTGTCAAATGTGCTCCCAGGCCCCTGATCCAGAACAGAATGCTGAAGTTGACTGCCAAGCAATAAATCATGCATTCCCTCTTCTCTTCTCTTTTTTGGGTATTTTTTTTTCTTGGTCAAGTTCCCCTTTTAGGAAATCAAGCCCCACAAAGAGCTTCAACCGAGAGCAAAGAAACTGTCCAACCATCCCTACCCAGCCACACTTTACACTCACACCCACAATCCATTAAGGCTCCTTGATTTCCAAGTCATATATGCATGCATTTGCAAAGTGCATTCATGCTCCTGCGAAGGAACTGACCATAAACATCACTCGGCTTCTCCACAGCTTTTACCTGTATCTGCAGATTACTTATTCTGCCTGTTTACACACACAGGCATACAAACAGTCTGGGGCATGTGTACTTTGGGTAATCCTGCCAAAATGGTTATCTATGGGTTGTTTAATCAAGAGAGAAACTGTTGTCTTCATTAAATCTCCTCCACATAGCTACTGGGTTGAGATATGGTACAATTTATTTTAATCAGTTAATTAATTGATTGGTTGGTTAAAAGCAAGCCAACTAATTATTGGCTGACAGCGCTAACAGTAATGTGCTACTTTATAACACCCAGTTGAGACTTCAGGGTAATAGATAAAAACATCTCATTAAAGTTCATGAATAAACTAGCAGCCTGATCAAGCAGTTAAGCTAAGATGCTAGGATTTAAGCTAGCATTAAGCCCTATTTGGCTAAATGGGACTATTATAGTCCAAATTTACCTTTAAGGGCATAATCCTATACACAAATTTGACCACAAAAAAGTCCTACAACTCCCAGCATGCCCCAGCCTGCTATGCTGGATGAAGCATGCTGGGAGTTATAGGACTTTTTGTATCTGAACATGTATAGGATTGTGCCCTTAAAAGGCCTGAATGAATACAAAGATCTTCACTTGGTGCTGAAAGAAAAAACGGGCATGGGGCCAAGTGAACGTTTTTGGAAGTCATCATTCCAGAACTGCACTGTTAATGTATGCCATGGTTTACACAGTTAAAAGTCAGGTGAATTGCATGGTATAGTATACCCTTTTTAAAGGCTAAGCACATCCTTTCATCTTACAAATCAAAACACTCTCAGGGCTCCTCTTGTCAAACCTACCAACGGGAACCTCCATCCACCACCCTAACAGTCAGCCTAATGATACAGCCAATAAAATTCTATTGTATACTCCTACAGCTGTTTCCTAGGTAACCATCACAGAGCCGTATAAACCGGATAGACGCAGCAGAGAGAAAGCAACAATGCAGCAGCAGCATAATCCTACAACACCTCTGCTTTTAAAGAACAGCTTTAACTCCCGACACTTTCCCCCCTTCCTTTTCCAGCTGATTCATGCAGAGAAAGTTATTCACAAAGTTGAGGGACTGAGCTTCTGCTAATGCTTTTATTTGTATCCTTTCACCGGAGTGGCATGGAAGGGCTGGGCCATGTTAAAATTAAAAAGGAAGAGGGATGGAGGCATTCATGCTGACTAACACAAAAATAAGTGAAGCCATTACAACCATGCAACTGCAGTGCCTGGGAGAAGCTCCATTCACTGTCATGCATTTGTGAAGATGTCACGTGGAGGCCTGCGCAACTGCACACTGCTATGTGCCCTGATGCTACCCAGCACAGCAGAAACCTTGGGCCACAGGATATTTTGTGCTAACAGGTTGTTTTCCAGGGGAGGTATAGCCATGCAAACATTACATCAGAAATATTCCATGCATGCAACTTGTTAAGAGCTAGTGTAGCCTAGGAGCAAAGAGACTGAGCTATAAACTAGCAAGCACCCTGTTCAAATCTTACCTCTGCCATGAAGCACAAGGGTAGGCAATTTGTAGTCCTCCAGATGTTTTGGGCTACAGCTCCCATGAGCCCTACCTAACATACCCAATGATGAGGGTACCATAGGCCAAAATATCTGATGTGCCACAAGTTGCTTGGGTGACCATATGAAAAGGAGGACAGAGATCCTATAACTTTGACAGTTGCATAGAAAAGGGAATTTTAGCAGGTGTCCTTTGTATGCATGCAGCACCCAGTAAAATTCCTTCTTCCTCACAACAGTTAAAGCTGCAGGAGCCCTGCCCTCTTGACCAGATTCTTTCAACTATAGAAGCTCTACTCTTACATATTTTTGGTACATTTTAGATACAAACAGGGCCTGCCCAGGACATTTTGCTTCATGAGGCAAAGGACAAGATGGCGTCCCCTTCCCCCAAATTCATTTCACTGCACTATCATGGTCATATGAATTAACATGAACTTACTTGTTTTGTGTATAATAAGGTAAGCACCAAACTGTAAATTACACACTTCCTAAAATCAAGTGTAATGAATGGAATTTGGTGTGCTTAGGGAATTCTCCCGTACTGTCTTCCCATAGATGCAAAATTGTATGCCTGAATCTACCCCATGTCAGTCCTTGAGCATTGAGGTAATGACAAACCACACACATGGCTGCAGTGGGAAATAAGTAGGTAGTTTACTTACCTACCTTAGAGTTTCACAAGTAAATATTGACTACTTCAGACTGGCACCCTCCAGATGTTTTGGATGATACCTCCCATTATCCATAGCTAATATGATGGGAATTGTAGTCCAACCCATCTGGAAGGCACCAGGAGGGGAACTGATGGATCATTTGTTGGGTCACAGGAATACCCATCTTGAACATCTGTTTCAGTTATGTGTCAAAGTGAAAAGTGACCTCACACTGAAAATGTGATTGGCCATAAGACTTTCCAATAACCAACATGCTGGTGTCCCCCCAACCCAGGTTCTGTAGGTTTCCAAAACATTTATTCTGGAAACTAGGAACAGTGGTTCATATACAGCTCTAATCTGCAGTACTAAACACACTTACTAGGTGAGTAAGCCCCTTTGATTCCAGTGGAACCTACTTCTGTTCTAAATAAACATGCCCAGGCTGCAATTCTATCCTATGCCTACTTACCTGGAAGGAAGTTTCATCAACTAAGTGGGGCTCACTTTCAAGTAAACATGCACAGGATTTGCCAGTGCATGAATGGATTGACATGGGTAAAAATAGTCTGGCTGAAACATGTGCCCATACACATATGTAGTGCAGTAGAGACTGGTGGCACTGATGTCATTGGAATGGTGAATCCGAGGTGCTCAGTACTATCCCCCAAATGGGTTAAGCACCTTGGATAGCTCATTTCAAGTTCTGCCTGAAACCTGGAGTGGATTCACTGCTCCACTGACATCAGAGCCACCAGCCTCCACTGATGTAGTGTCAAGTGCACCCCCCCAACACAAAGCCCAATTTGTTGTCATCACACCCCCACTCACAACTTAATGCACATTTCCCTCCCTGCAAAAGGTTGTGTAAGTCTTATAGCTCCAAGTCATGGATGGCTGAACTAGAAATGCCATATTTTCTCAGCCACACAGTGACAACAGGCAGAGGCATGTAACATGCTCTGAAGCAAAGGAAATTGGAAAAGCATCTGAAGAGTCTGGTTAGAGCTGGGCTGTCAAGAAGAGTCTCTCTGGACAAAGCTATGGAGAGTTGATGATGCTATTATATGAGACAAGATATGGAAAGTTGGACAATGTTCTGCAATATTCATGGTCTGCCTTGTTTTCCTAAAGAAAGCCACAGTCTTGTCTGTAAAAACAAAACAAAACACCCTATTGCTTAGTGCTCTTTTTTTGAAAAAGAAGTGGTGTTAGGAGAAAAGACAGAATTTCAAAAGATGACAGAGGGAATCCCTTCCCCAGGTATTCAGTAGATCAACTTATTATATAAACATCAAACAAATTCATTTTGCCTTCTAACTTTAGGTGATAATTACGAGCCTTCAAGCCTAGTAGAAATCTATTGTGCAAAAAAAAAAAAAAAATAGCCTTCATTTTTTATTTTTTTTTGATACACAGCTAATGGAGTGGAAATGATCACATAACTGATTAGACATATCCCCCACAGCATTCTTTGGAAAGGATAATGTTGCTAAGGGAAGTAAAAAGATCAGTGTAGCAATGACCTTACTTTTCTCAGATTTAATTGTATCCAGGTTTATTTTGACTTGGTGACAGTAACCAGCAACCACAAGATCAAAGTATCAAAAAGAGGAAGCACTGCAAGAGTTTGTTCTGTAGAGTATAACCATGTCATGTTCCCAATATGCTATCATATCCTCCAAGGCTGTGAAGTTCAGGAATCAATGGGCAAGAAGTCAAAATAAGCAACGTCTGCCAGTTCTTTACCAGATGCCAGATAATCTGTCCTCCTCTTCCCCCAATTCAATTTTTCTAACAGTCAGAGAGCAGATCTGCAGCATATTTTCGATCCTGTAAAATGTACTGTTACCAACTTTACTTGTGAGCACATCTTGTACAAATCTGGTCATCGTACACACAAGACACAGACAGCTTTTTAACAAACTACTCATTGCTCAGCAATGGAAATGGAATCAAATCAAGAGGGAGTAACTTTCTGGGAATGCCACAGAGGAAAATATTCATCAAAAACACAAACACAACCCATGAATGCAGCACTTTTAGTTCAGCAAATGACTGAAAAGTGTCAATGTTTGGAGAAAACTAGAAGCCACTGAATGTGCCACCCAAATTATAGTGGAAGAGGGCATGTAGGCATGGGTGAAATTTGGCCTTTTGTGATGTTGCAGTCGGATCATAGAAACAAGTTGAACATAACTAACATATTAAAATGAAACAGGTTACCTCCCTTCAAACAACGTCATCAAGAGCTCCTCCCTCCCCACACGGCTGCCTCACATAAGGAGTATTCAAATTGTCTGTTTAAAATGTAATGGACAAACTGTAACACCCAACTGGCTCAAAAATATACAGTATTGTAGGAGAAATGGAACTTGAAACATCACTGTATTTCCTTATAGGCAGTACCAAATGCATACCCTACGGGTAATTGAAAGCTTCCGCTTTGTCTTTTGCAAGCCAGAAGTTGCTCAAAGTGTCTCCACACCATAACACTTCAACCTCATTTGACATAACAGTGCTTTAGTGGCACAAAACAAGTGGCAGCTCTTCAGACACATCAAACGGAGGCTGATAAACTCTCCTGACACACCTAACATCCATGTACTGTATATCCGTAGTGAAGACATCGCCTCTAATCTCAAGAGAGCCAGTAATTTCAACGAATCCAGTCCTTCTAGTACCACCCCTCAGCGCATGAAGCAAAGCAAACTCATGTGCAAGGTTTTTCAGCATTCTTCACGTTCTGCCACCTGGTGGGACATTTCCTCAAACTTTTATGAGCTGCGGGTGCAGCGCTGAGTCCGGATCCCCCTTTCAGGATCATGCAAAAAAGAAAAGGAAAGGAAAGGAAAACCCACTCCCTCAACTCTGAGAGATAAACAAGTGAGCATGAAATCGTACAGGACCACCATGAAATTTCACAAGAACCTTAATCCACATCTGAAGCTAATCCTTGCAAAACATAATTGCCTGTCGAAACGTCAAAAAATAAAAATCCATTTCCAGCTTTCCTCTTCCTTGCCACCCCCCCCATTCCCTCCAGGAAACAATATCCACATCTTTCCACAACCCCCTCCACAGTTTCTCGGGAGCACCAACGCGTCGGCTACGGCCACCCCCTGCCACGCACCAAACCAAGAAAGAGCATTTTAGGTTTACAACCCGGCTGGTTTTTATTGCAAAGAGGGATTTACTCCTTTTGCAAAGGTGACCGCTTTTCCTGATCCCCTGACACAAAACGTCCTTTTAAATGAGATTTGCAGCAGACTGGAAATAATCACAATAACGACCGCAATATGAGTGTGACAGGGCTCCATCGGTGGGCGTCAGAAGGCTGCTTGCATTTTCAAACATGCCCCCAGGGACGAGAGAAACAGACCAATGCTGAATCCCCCATCCCCCGCGCGCGCGCCTCCTCCTCCTCCTCCTCCTCCGCAAACCCCAACGCTAAGCTTCGCGGCACTTCCGCGCCTGCCCTCTGTCGCTCGCCTTTGGCCCCGTAGGGGCTGCCTCGGCAAGCCCCCTTACCTTCATCCTGCATCCTCTGCAGACACAGGGTCAGATTCTTCCTCCAGCCCGGCATCCCGGCACAGGATCAACCTGCTCACGACTTGCACCAGCCCCGGGGCGGGAAAACGAGGAGGAGGAGGAGGAGAACCGGCGCGGGGGCCCCCTTTCTCTCGCCCGTGTCAGGCTAATCAGAGAGCCCCCCCAGCAGCAGCAGCAGCAGCGCGCCTGGCGAAAAGTGCCGCGGAGAGCGGAGCGCGCAGCGAGCTCGGCTCCTCGGCGAGGCTAGGCATGGATGTGTGCCGCCGCGTGCGCCTCCATCTGTGTTTTGGACCGGTAGGAGGGAGGGAGGGAGAGGAGGGGGCGGCCGGCCGAGGTGGGGGGAGCCTCCGAGAAGGTTGTGCGCGCCAGGCGTGAGGATCTCCCCGCTTCTTGCCCGGGCCGTTGGCCGCCCTGGAGCAATTCGCAAGGGCTGCAGCAGTCAGCAGCGGGCGTGTGTTGGGGGACTGTACTAAGTGGCAGGAGAAGCCAGGGGAGCGGTGGCGCGGGGTGGCGGGTGGGGGCGAAGAGACGGGCTTCCCGTTGCCGCCCTTCCAGTCGGATCTTCCCACCGAGAGGAACAGCTTCGGGGGCTCTCTGAACAACGTTGTGTGTGCGGGGGGGGATCTCCGCTCCGCCCCCCTCCGGGGAGCCTACCCGCCCGCCCCCAACACGCCCGTCCGGGCGTCGTGCCCTGCGGGAGCCACAGCAGGTAGTACAAGCGGCCTCACTCGGGCTTCCCGCGACACAGTGCTGCTGGGGCTTTGGATGGCAGCTCCGAGCAGGTAAGCGCGGCCCCGGGGAGGAGCCGAGGGTCGTGCCGGAGCCTTGTTTGGGGGCGTGGAGCGGAAGCGCTGCCCGCCTCCCCCCTTCCTCCGCACGTGTGAAACGGCCCCTCGCGTGCGGGGCCAAATACACACACACACAGCCCAGCTGGATGGGAAGCTCGCCTTCTTCCCCATATACCTGCCTAGCTGCTCTTCATATACACATACAGTAGACTGGTGGCTATCCAAGGTGCTGAACCGAAACCATCAAAACGGATCGGCATATTGGATAGCTCCCATCGCGGTGTGACTGGTTCGGACTGAAACCCAGAGCAGATTCACAGCCTCATCGAAATCGGAGCCACCAGCCTGCACTGTGTGTGTGTGTGTGTGTGTGTGTGTGTGTGTGTGTGTGTGTGTGTGTGTGTGTGTGTGTGTGTTTTTGCAGCTGGGCAGAGAGCAGTGAGACCCCTCTCCCTTGGGTGTCTCTCTCGCTAGCAAGCACATGGGCGATGTTGTGGTTAAGTGACAGCTGTGGCTGAACTCCTCATTGTCTCCGGTTTCTCCGCAGGTCAGCGGAGCGTAAGCAAGGCTAGAGGAAGGAGGTGTTCTTCCTCTCCCTTCCATGTTGATTATTATTAAGACGCGATGCTACAATGGAGAAAAGAGGGTGACGAGAAGAGGGCAGGAGCTAGCCAGGCCAGCGATGTGCTTTGCATTGCTGAGCAGCTTCCTTCTCCTCTTCCCATCACCACTCCTCGCAGGTATGTGCGCTGTCTGGTCCCAGGGCAGGGCAGCCTCAGAGCCACCACGTTGCACATCATTATGCAGCCCACACAGTCTAGCTGCAAAACTTTCCACATGTCTGACACACGAAGAGGAATAAAACTCCCACTTTCTTCACACTGTTGTTGTTGATGATGATGATGATGATACTATTTTTAGGAAAGTGGGAGGCAGATCAAGGTAGCAGCATAAATTGTTACCTTGGCTAAAAGGGATGCAAACTGGAAGTGACACAGAACTCCTCATCAGGCAACATGGAAGGGCTGCGTGAGTATGCCTGTGTGCATGCATGTTCAGCATAGCTGCATGATTCTGAATCATACAGTTGGGAAGGCTCGCCTCCTGGAAGCAGGGACAACCACACAGCACTCAGCAGGTCTCCCCACTCCCCACCCCCTCCAAACACACACAGCAGCCTGCGCTATCCACCTCCAGACTGCAGCAGCACTGCAGAACTGCCCCCCCCAAAAAAATTGATGCATTTCTTTATTCATGTAACACATATTCACTAGGGCAGATTCCAGGGCAGTGAAACTTTTTTTAAAAAAAGAAAAGAAAACCTATCGCAATAGGATATGATACAAAAAGATCAAAGCCAAAAATAGCAATGCACATTCCTGAATCAGACGGAATTGGAAAGCAGTGGAAGCTCCTGGCTTTGATGTCAATGGGGTAGTAAGTCTACTCCAGGTTTCAGAAGGAACAAGCCAGAACTCCTCTAAGCCAGCAGTCCCCAACCTTTTTGGCACCAGGGACCAGTTTCGTGGAAGACAATTTTTCCACGGACAGGGGTGGGGGAGGTTGAGGGGATGGTTTTGGGAAGCGTCCCTCCCCCCCCCCACTCCAGCATCCTGACTTCGCTTCGGCTGGGTGGGCGCCCAGCCAAAGTGAAGCCAAGATGCTGGGGCGGGCAGGCAGCTTCGGAACGGCGTGCCCGGAAGTCGCTCTCCCAGAGTGGCTTCTGGCCAGGCACGCCATTCCGAAGCTGCCCCACTCCACCCCAGCATCCTGGCTTCGCTTTGGCTGGGCAGGCGAGATGGCACCCCGCGCCCAGGTATGCTGGGGTGGTGGGTAGTGGGTGAAAGCAGCTCACCTGTGTGGCCCGGTTCCTAACAGGCCACGGACCGGGACCGGTCTGTGGCCCGGGGGTGGGGGACCCCCTGCTCTAAGCTATCCAAGATGCTAACTGCAATTTGGGGAGAGCCTGGAGTCTGGCTGGTTTTGACTGAATCCCAGGGTGGATTTGCCACCCTATTGACATCAGAGACACCAACCTCCGCAGCTGGCAAAAGTATCCCCTTACCTGTTTTTCATATGAGCATGGGAAGCTGCCTTACATTGCCAGCACCAATCCATCTAGCTCAGTATTGTCAACACTGACTGGCAGTGGTTCTCCAGTGGTCTTTCACAACGTTACCTGGAGATGCCAGGGATTGAACCTGGGACCTTCTGCAGGCAAAGTAGATGCTGAACCACAGAGCTACAGTATTTTCCAGAGCACATATGCACTAATTATTTTATTTCTCAAGGAGCTAGACCTGGATAAATTGCTATCCCTGTTTCGTCTTTGAGGGAGATTTTGGGGATGCCTTTGGGCAGGGAAAACAAACAATTTCTTAGTGTTAGAGTTGCCATTCTTCAGGTTTCAGCTCATTTGCCCCAGGTTTCTAGAAGTTAAATTTCTCAGTGATGCATTCTTGTCCCCAGCGTGTATGCATGTCAATGCATCACATGAACACTAAGGCAGCACCATATAGTGTGCAGCCTTTCATTTCACACGATGAAAGTATTCATAGTGACACTGTCGAATTTATCTACAATATACACTGAAAGAACATGGGGGGGAGTGTTAAGACAAACATTGTCTGCTCCAAAAACCTTTCTACTTCCTATGATCATTAAATCCAGGTGTCTGAGAATGAGGAAGAAGGAGGAGGAGGCCTGCATAGGAAGAAGCTGTTTCATAGCTAGTGTCAAGGAATGATTCAACTGCTAGTAAAGTCACCTTTTGTACATGGAACTGGAGGGAGCCCCATCTTGTTCTTTGCCTCAGGCAGCAAAACTTCTTCAGCCATCCCCGGGAAAAGGGCCTTCTTGGTGGTGATGCCCAAGGAATTCTAGGAAATTCTCTCCCCAAAGAGACTAACCTGGTGCCAAATCTTTCTATAAAATACCTTATGTCTTACTGGCTCCAGTCAAAGACCTTTTAATTTGCCCAGGTCATTTAATTAATCTTGTAGAAATCCTTAAAGCTGCCACTGTTTATAGACTGTTCCACTGATTTAGCCATTATTGTGTAATCTCTGTTTTTGGTTGTTGTTTTTTATATACCTTAATTATACAACATCAGATGCCCTGGAAGTTTTTCAAATGGAAGTGTAGGAGCAATCCGAGCAATCCTATGGTCCCTGGAAGAGTGGCATAAGAACCATAGGATATTTCCAATTTTCTTTCCTGAGGCTGCAGACATTCCTATGACTTTGGGAGGGGGAATCCAATATTAGATCCTCCCCCCTCTCCCCAGTTGCCACGGGAAGCACCACAGCAGCTGCTTTCTGATATTACAAAAGTGACCTTGGTTGACTTCATGGAGGTCAAAAAGGGGGACATTCCAGTGGGTGGGAAAGAGACAGGAGAGGGGTGAACATAGGAACCACAGAATCCTATAGCCTTTCTGTCTAACTCCACCACTGCTAATTTATTTATATATTTATTTATTACATTTATATACTGCCCCATAGCCGAAGCTCTCTGAGCGGTTTGCATAGGGAGCTAGATGGGTTCAGAGGCCCACCCATCTGACTTTAAAAAATGAATGAATGAATAAATGAATGGGAGGTGAAATTGACTCTGTCCTCCTCCTGCTCTGCCTGACTCTTGCCAACAGGGCATAGGATAGACTGGGATTTGACCATTCTGGTCACATCTGGCAATTTGAGAAACTCTCCTGAGCATCACCACAAAATGGCTGGTGGCATGGAAAAGGGCAAGTAACCTTCCCAAAAGATTGAGTACAAGGCAGAGGTGGGGTCTCAGCCCCAACACAACTCCTTTGAACTCACAGTTTTCAGGATTAAGTGTTTATTTTTTTTTAAGTGGGAGGGCACCTTGGTGGGTGCCAAGAAAGTTGTCTACCCCTAGACTGAGGGCATCAATCTCAAAGCCCTCTGCCTATAAATACAGCAGTCCTCTGTCTATCAACACAGCTCTCTAAATATTTCAAGCAAGTAAGCAAGCAAGCAAGCAAGCAAGAAATAACCTTAAAATTGGTGATGCTTTAAGTCATGTAACCAAACAGTACAATCCTTTGTGCAGCTTGAGGCTGCTTCCAGAGGGGTGGCTCCTAGTGCTAATAAATTATTGCTCTTCTGTTGCAGCAAGTGGAATTGCAATTGTCTTTCCATACCGCCAGGAATATTGCACTTTTTCCTCTGTGTTCATCCTGCTATGATCTGTCCACACCAGTGGGCATGACATAGCTGCTGTGAGAAGGCGAATGTCCAAATCACCTGAGTCACCATGAAAACAAAAATGCATGCAGTACATTAATAAAATAAAAACCAATTATTTATTTAGCACTAAGCACGTATTCATTTTAGCATGATTGCCAATTGCTACCCCATGAAATATCAAAAAACAAAGTGACTAATGTTTGTGTTGGATGAGAAGTGTTGATGGAAGTGTTTAATTAGGGTGGAAACCCAGATTGCTAAAATGGTGCTGAACATTTTTTTTCCCTTTTTTAAAATTAGCGTTATAGTGTTATAGCACTATAACACTCATTTAAGAAATGTTTTGCTAATATTTAAATATTTTAAAGATATAGTTGATCAAGTATTTAAGAGCTAATTAAGGCTGCAATCCTATGTGTGAGACTTACTTCCAAGTAAACATGCATCGTATTGCACTGTAAAAGATCAATTTAAAAATTAATGGGTTATAGTCACCACAAAGGTTATAGTCAATGTATGCTGAATTGTGATAGGTTTATCTGTCCAATATGTCACTAACCATATAAACTCCCCACCACCACCACTTTGAAAAGGCAGACTATTCGGCCATCTGCACCTGTGGAGATTACACTACTCTTCCATCCTCCTTTTTAAAAACGCCAAACTCCCTTGGTAAGAAAGCAAATTACAAAAAAAAAAAAAAAAGCCACTGTGAAAATACAGGAGAATTACAAATGGGTAACAATGTCAAATGGACCCCATAGAGCAGCCTTTCTCAACCTGGGGCACTCCAGATGTGTTGGACTGCATCTCCCAGAATGCAGAATCTCCATTCTGGGAGTTGTAGTCCAACACATCTGGAGCGCCCCAGGTTGAGAAAGGCTGCCATAGAGGAAGAGGGCCTTTTCAGTGGTGCCCCCCCCCAATTATGGAACGATCTCCCTGATGAGGCTCGCCTGTCACCAACATTGTTATCTAGGTCAAGACTTTTCTATTCTCCCAGGCATTTATGCTGAGGTCTTTTTGTTTTGTTTTGTTTCTTAACTGACCCCAGAGCAGTTATTTTTAAATGGATATTGTCTGTTTTTATGCCTTTTGTGGTTTTAAATTTTGTATATTTATTTTGAATGTTCACTGTTTTTAATATTTAAATCACCCAAAGAGCTTTGGGGGCAGTATATAAATAATAATAATAATAATAATAATAATAATAATAATAATAATAAATGTGAGTGAGTGAGGCACACTAAATGCCTAGTGTGGAAGCAGTCCAAGTCAGTGGGCTGATAGCTCAGATTTTGGTGGAATTGTGAATCCATTCTAGGTTTCAGTCAGAACCAGCCAGAACTCCAAAGGAGCTATCCAAGGTACTAAAGCCACCAGCCTCCACTGGTCCAAGTTAATTCTTTCTTGGCTGCTTAAATACCAACAGCCAATATACTGCTTTGCTTCTATTCTCATGCACAAGCCTGTTCGTACAGCAAATGTTGCTTGAATGTGTTTTGACTTGAAGCTATTCTGTAATATGTGCAATCCAATCCACTGCAGTATTAAGCAATCTGTGAAACATTCTTAATGTGTTGTTATTGTTAAATGGAAACTATTATGGTCTGTTGAGTTTCATGCCCTGCTTCAAAAGCCAGCACAAGACAGGCCATTGTAGAGGAAATTAATACTCCGAGAATGGAAGCATGACACCATATAAAGGAGCTGACACATGTGGACATGAGGACTTGCCTTAGTCAGACCATCAGTCCATTTAGCCCACTCTGGCTGGGAGCAGCTCCGGCAGAAGTCTTTCCCATCATTTACTACCTGACCATTAGGAATGCTCAGAATTGAAACGGGAACCCTTTTCATGCAAACCATGAGCCCTACCACTGAGGAAGGAATGGCCCATCCAGACCACATGTGCACAGATACTGTAGTGGGACCCATTTCAGAAGACTACTGTGATCATGAAGCCTATCCAGTGGAATTTTAGGATGTTTTTAAGGAAGATTTAACAGTGTATACTATGTATTTTAATCAGTATTTTATATATTTTATACTTACTGTTGTTCCCCACCTTGATCAAAATGGAGAGGTGGGTAAGAAATAAATTTATTATTATCATTATTAGGAGGGTGACAGTGAGGTATGACAGTGTTTCTGCCATGCTCACATCTCCATGCCTGAACCTTCCCTTTGGTTCATCCTCTGTGCCTGAACTTCCTCCTGAGGCCTAAGTGGAGAGTTCAGGGAGAATGGTGAAGATAAGATAGCCAGGAGTAACATGTAGCCACAGATCACTCATTTTATTTATTTATTATTGAATTTATATCCCACCTTTTTTCCTCGAAGGAACCCAAGCCGGTGTACATAATCCTCCTCCTCTCCATGTTATCCTCACAACAGCAACCCTGTGAGGTTGGTTGGGCTGAGAATCTGTGACTGGCTCAAAGTCACCCAGTAGGTTTCCATGGCTGGGTGAGGACTAGAACCCAGATCTCCCAACTCCCAGTCCAACACTTTAGCCACTACACCACACTGGATCTCATTATTAATGCACTCATGATTAATGTACATGACCTTGAAACCACATATCCACTAGGCAGTGTGCCAAGTCTGTTAGAATGTTGCCTAATCACAAGTGTAGTTGATTTAGTGATGTAAGCATGAGTTGGAACTTTTGGAAGAAATACACTATTAAAAGCCCCAAGGGAGCTCGTAATGTTGGACCTGTCTATGGGCCAGGATCGCACCACGGCTGACTGGCTCTGGAGCACATCTGTGACATTCCTGGTAACAGAAGATTGTGAGTTTGCTGTATCTGTTGCTTTCCATGCTTTCCTCTGCTGTCAATATCTTGTGTCTCCCTCTCAATAAAATATGGGAAAGGAACCAACCTGGTGTGATTATTGCCTCATTCAAATCCTAAAGAACTTCTGCCCCTGGCAGAACAGACACAGAAAGAGGGCATCTTTACTTATTCTATGACCCCTATTCTTTGCAGTAAGCAATATCTTGGTGAAAAACAAATGGTAAAGATGCTGCTGTTTCCTTGCATGTCATTCAGACTAATTAATTGGATGACCTAGAACCAAAAGAGAGCTTCCATGATCTTTCAAGAAAAAGATCGGTTTAAATGGTTGACTTAGTTTTAAGCAAATAAACAATTCTTCAGCCATAACTGGGAGCCTGGAGTAAAACTGTCTATAGACAGAAGCGAAGCATGCATCATTGGTTTTCATGGTCCAGGCTGAAACAGAGACTGTTGTGAGAAGGATAAAGGATTGTAAAGTTTCTTTCACTGGATGTATCAGGGAATTGGGTTTCCTTTATAGCATACACAGGAAGCAAACAGTACAACTTCAAGTCCACAATCGAGATCTCAATGAAACATGCACAATGCACACCTACAGTATTTGTGCGAATAAGGTTGCAGAACCAGGCCATGGCTTTATTGCTTTATGACTGCTTACAAATAATTAAGGGTCTGTGTCCACATGGAAAAATATCTCAATGATTTTATAGTATTCTGTCAGAGCCGTAAGACAATGATAACAAAGACATCATTAATTGTGCATGCTGCAATGTTACTGTTTTTAATTTCCTTGGGCATTTTTTTTTAGCAGTGACTAGCAGGTCTTTCTGTACTTTGCCAAGCCTTTATTAGCAGACTGGTAGGTCTCAATATGGATCTCTGTCTATTGCAGCAGTGATTACTAAGAGTAGTGACAGATAACCCTTACAAGGTTATAAACCAAACTCTCACTCTCAAACCAGGGGAAAGCATTTTTTAGATTGGCCATGTTTCATTGCAGACACTTCTGTCTCCCTTTCAGACCTTGATTACCAACTAGTGGTATCCCATGGCCACTCCCAGCAGGAAGTGGGGGTTAGTGAAGGCACCGTCCTAACCCCAAAACAAAATGGCCTACAGGAAGCCCCTTTGCATTTTTGGTCTCTAAGTTGACAACCAGTGGGAGGAGCATGGCCATTGGCCAATCCTCGCTTGTGAGTACATCTCTGATTTAGTTCCTGTTCTAAACCAAGCAGCAGTGTTGCCTGTCATGTCCAGCTCACTTCAAGGCACCCAGAGGTGCCAAAACCAAGTCAGGGTTATGTGTAAGAAAGGAGGGTCAAGTCTAGTCACATCAGATTAAGTCAGGTTTCATCCGGTCAAATCGGGTTAAAACAGGTCAGGAAAATTGCAAGGCAAGGTTAGATCAGGCAGTGTCTTCCAGGACCGTGGACAGCTCTAAGCTAACCAATGCAGTCAGGAAGACCTGTTTACTCAGCTTTCTGAAGCCTTGTAAAGATCAGCAGCTCCAGACCTGCAGTCCCCTCAGAGAAGCGGTTTGTTTCATAAAGAGCCCAATTTTGTAGCGCCAGTTCCTACGGTGTGGGGGTGATGAAAACTGTGATGGGGGAGTGTTCTCTGCATTCAAGGAGTCAGATCGAACCATGACTTCTGGCCTTGAAGGCCCTGGGTTAGCAGTGTTTGGGTTAGTGAAAGGAGTCTCCTCTGTCTCAGGATCTTCTTTGGAGCTAGAATGGGAATCAAGGCTGGGGAACATGACAATGCCTTCCAATTTAATTGTGGACCAGATCAAACATTGTATGTTCGCAATGTAACTTTCTCACAGACGAGGCATTTTGGGATATCCATTGAACATATTTTCTAGGTATACACATGCAACGTCTATGCTAAATTTTTGCTTACTGGGGGGAATCATGCATTCAGCCATATGACAAGAGGGTGTTTTTATGCCCAAATATTTTTAGAGGATATTGACCCTACAGCAGTGTGTGTGGGGGGAAACCTCTGGCTAAATCCAGTTCTCTTTGGGTCCCAATCCAACCCTCCAGGGTCCCTCAGATGGCCATACCACTTCCCCCCAACTACTGATTGTTCGGTGGTTTCCCAGCTTCTGTGCAGTTTTTACCCTATTTTTTAAGGGTGAAATGCCTCTCCTAAAGCTTAGTTACTGGCAGTAAAAGCTTTAAGCTAAAATATGCTGGTTCTTTTTGACCCTGCCCACTGTCTTGAGCTCCACTCATCACTGGAATGCAGGCCCATGAGAGCTTCTCTGAAATTGAACTCAGCCCTCAAATGGTTTTCCACCCAATGCCCTACAGGGCGATAGAGATGTCTCATTTCCAAAGTTCTTACCAGTCTGCCAATATAATTCAGGGAGATTTGAGAGGGACCAACCTAATCATTACATAAGGAATATCAAATCTATTGGAATGGACAGAGAAACCATGGAATGAGATGGTAACTCAATCAATACTCTCCCAAAACTTCAGGGATGGGGAACGTCTGCCCTTCCAGGTGTTGTTGGACCTGCCTAGAGTGACCAGATACAAAAGAGGGCAGGCCTCCAGCTTTAACTGTTGTGATTAAGAGGGAATTTCACCAGGTGCTGCATGCATAGAAATAACACCTGCTGAAATTCCCTTTTCTATACAGCTGTTAAAGGTATAAGAATCCTGCCCTCCTTTTCATATAGTCACCGTAGCTTTGTTTAACAGTAGGAACAAGCCAGATTGAACAAAGTATCAGGTCCCCAGGCTCATGGGCTCAGCAGTACCCCAAAGAGGACTCAGAGCCCAATAAGCCACTGAACACCTCACCTCGAGAAAAGCTCTCAGCACCCCCTCATATATCTTCCAGGCCTGTCAATGTAGGCCTCACCTCAACCACTGACTGAGGAAGTCTCCACCCACAACATATTCTGTCCCTCAGCCACGTAGCATAAGGCTGTAGAAATAAACATGGTCTTTTTTTCAAAAAAAAAAAAAAAATTAAAATAACAATACATCAACTTAAAATAATACAATAATAATGAACTAACATAACACAATTAACTAATAACAATACCTAATGTTGATAATTAAATACTAATGAATAATAATAAGTGCACCCCCTCCCCGGGACCATTATTCTCCTTTCCAAAATTGTAATGATTCTTGTGAAGGTTTGCACCCTTTCCCCTTTATTAACACAAACTCCACAAATGATCTCCATATCTCTTCAAAATCATTTTGTTTCAAAACTCCTTTTTTTAACTTTAATATACTACACGTAAGCTTAGTATAGCTATATCCCAAACTTCCTTATACCATTCTTCTATTTGATCTTCACCTTGCTCCTTCCATTTCCTGGCTATCATCAGTCTAGCTGCTGTCAATAAATTAGTTATTAATTCTTTACTAGCTTGCGTACAATTAACCTTCTCATACATTATTTATTTATTTATTTATTTATTTAGAGTATTTTTATCCCGCACCTCAGCCAAAAGGCTCTCGGAGCGGCTTACAATGTATCAATAAAGAAGACAGTCCTTACCCTCAGGCTTACATTCTAAAAAAAGACGTGACACACAAGGAAAAGTGGATGGGGAGGGAAGAGGGAGAAAATAAAAAGAAATTAAGGAGACTGTTTAGGCTGGTGGGAAGGCCCTGCTCCGTCCTCTCATCTCCCAATGGAGGGGCAAACCACCAGCTCCTTCTTCCCCACAAGGTGAAGATGTTAGCCCTGTGGAGGGGGGGTTTCCAACTGAAGTTGGCTCCGATGGTGCCTGCCTGCTCCAGTCTCCCTCGCATCTTCTTCCCCACAGGGTGAAGATGGCAGTTAGCCCTGTGGGAGGGGGGGTTCCAACTGAAGGAGGCTCCGATGGTGTCTGCCTGCTCCAGTCTCCCTCAATACATTGACAACAATGCTATACTTGGACATACCTCTAAATTCCATCCTATTATTTCATTTATCTCCTTAAAAACACCATTTGCCAAAACTTCTGCATGTGTTCAGAATTCCACCACATATGAAAATAGGTGCCAGTTTCCTGGCATCCCTTCATAACTCAGAATATTTCTTATCAATTCTTTCATAACTCAGAATATTTCTTATCAATCTGATTTAACCTTGCTGGTGTTAAATACCACCTCCATACCAATTTATAATAATTTTCTTTTATTCTAACCAACATATTTTTCAAGATATGCTGATTCCATATCTTCTCCCAACTCTGCTTGCTTATCTGTCTTGTTATATCCTGGTCCCACATCGTTTTAAAATGCTCTTGTTGTTCTCCCATTTCCAACAATATTTTATATATTCCACTCGTTATACCCTTACCAACTATATTTCCACCCTTGTCCTCCCTTTGTATAATCATCTTTTCAAATTGTGTATTCTCTACACTCTTTATTCTCTTTTATCCATTTCCTTGTCCATTGTTCTAATTGTATTACCTCAATCCAGGAAGTTTTCCTCCCTCCTAATATCTCCTTTATTTGTTCTTTACTATCCATCCTCCCCATCCATTCCTTTAATTTAATTATTTTTCTTTCCTTCAATTCCTTTTCCAATTCCTTCTTTAAGTTCGCTGGGAAGTTTCCCACCATTACCACTGGGGTTAGGGGGTACATTGTTGATCATCCAGGGGGCAGAGCCTCTAAAAGTTCTGGGCCTGCCAGCCTTCTTAAATTTTCAGTTGCTCCATAGCTCTCCATGTGAGGAAATACTCCAGTCCAGAGCCCCTGCAGTATGTTGCTGTGACTCTGCTCTCATGGGCCTGTCTGTGATTTAACACCCTCTCCACCTGATACTGTACTATTGGTGCTACAGGCTTGGGGATCTTGCCTAGCCTGCATAGAATGCTCTGACTAACCAGTTGCAGACAACATTCTGGCAGTGGCATTTTGTAGCAGCTGAAGTTTCCGGATGCCTTTTACAGGCAGCTCTGCATAGAGTGCATTAGCAAAGCTCAGTCTGGACTTCACTAAAGCAGGAATGGCAGTGGCCTACTATTCCAGGAAAAGGCACAGCTGGTGTCCAGGCCGAAGCTAATAAAAAGCATTCCTAGTCACAGCTGCCTCCTGAGCAACCAGAAGCAGGATTGGATGATGAAACACACCAGGCTGTGAACTTGAGTCTTCATGGAAATGCAGCTTCTTCCAATGCAGGCTGTACACCTCCTTCAGCATTAACAGGTCCCCCCAACCAACACTACTTCTTCAGTCTTTTTTATATTATATCAGTTTGTTCACATCCATTCCCTTACCACCTCCAGGGTTCAGGGTTTCCACTGCTTTCCTAGGATCTGAGGACCAAACTACACATTCTACTAATTGCATGAGTGTAGTTGATGCTGCTGTTTTTCTTTACTTTCTTGTCAGCACGTGTAGTCCCAATCAGGATTAGAAGCATGGCATTTTGAGAGATGAGCATTTAAGCTCCCCCCACTGTTTCCCCTGAAATTTCACCCTTCTGTGGAGGGAGGGGGAGAAACAGGAATTCTCCATCGATTCCAATGGAGACTATTTTTTAACCACCCCCAATTAGGAGAATATGTAGTTTGGCCCTGATAAAAAAGTGAGGTAGAATCCTCAAGCACTAACATGAGGATATATCAGTCTAATCTCTGTCGAGCTATCTACTAGGGGTGTGCAGAGCAGGTCTACTCCACTCCTAAAATTGGAGAAGCAGTCCGATGTGGCAATTCTCTACTCCAATTTCCAGAGTGGCTCTGTCTCTCCGCCCTGTCAGATTATCCATTGGAGAACCATTCGTTTTCGGATAGCAACCCTATTATAGCCTATGGGAAACCAAAATGCTTACAGCTCTGTCATTTCTAAAGGTAAAGAGATGAAACTTTGCACCATGAGAGCTCTTAAGTAGGGATTTAGCCATGCCAAGTTTGAAGCAGATCCCTTCATTCATTGATTTTTTAGGATTTTTATTTTAAAAAATCCCCCTCAAACCATTCTCCCCCCATACACACATACACACACACACACACACACATATATCCGAAACTGCACAGGAACTTTGCTCTAATGGGGTGAAATGGTGGGGGTGGGGTGCTCTCCCTATGAGAGGTCAGACAAGAACAAACATAAACATAATACTTTTGTTTTATATATATATTTTCAAAGCATATAAACTTGAGTCCTCAAAACTGGAGGTACTAGCAATAGCAAACTTTTCACTTGCTGCCCCTTCTTCTCTTGACTTTATGCCCGGCCGAGTTGCGTCCATATTTGTGGTTCACAGATCAGCCTTTGGGACAAGATTCTTTTTCGTATCCTAATACTGGCTTGTGAGACTGTAGGGATATGCACTGCCTGCCAGTCATCATCACTTCCTGGGCAACTCATTTACATGGAATGGTTTTCATTATTTTCGTAATGTGAGCCATTTCCCTTAAATCCTTCCTTTCAGTCAACATCAATTTTTCAAGAAGTGAAGAAAATTGGTTGTAGTTTTATTCTAGTTCAGGCACAGTTCCCATAACTTAAACATATGGTATAAGTTAATATACACAGGGGACTTTGCTTTTCATAGGAAGTTAGTTTCTGAAAGTTCTGCAAGCCCTCTTGAGAGAAGATGAAGTGCTTATGGGGACTGGAACTTTTTCTTGCTCCATGCGATAGCAAACAAATAAGTTCCAGGGAGAGGAAAAATGGGTTATATCATTTGCAATCCCTCCCTCCAAGCACTGTGATTGTAGGGGGGAGGGGACAGGGAGGAGACTGTGACTACTGGTTAGCCACACATGTCAATCTCAAAACTACCCCTCCTTCACCCCTTGGCAACAGCGTCTTCCAAATATGGAAGTGTTCTGTTAGTTGTCCATCAACAATCACGTCACCTAAAAAAACCTTTGGATACCTACAGATCCATTCACGGCTCCAAATGATCTTCTAACCACACCGCAGGTTTTTGATGGTTTTGAAACCACCCTCTAACCGCACCGCGATTTTGGAGGTCTGTTGAACCCCTGGTTTTTTGGTGCAGAGAGCCCACACCTACTGTCTACATGGCAACATTTTCACTGCTGATCCACTCAAAAACCCATAGCATCACAGCTGCAAAGTGACAACCACCACAATACATGGGCAGGATTGAACAGGATCGGTTACATGGCCATAATGCCCAGCCTTTGGTCTAATCCAGCACAGTTCTTTTGTTCTTATGTTCATATCCTTGCGAGGTGGACTAAAAGGACACCATGCTCTATGATATCAAAATATTGCTGAGAGGTGCAGGAGAATTAACAAGATTCCACTACCCCTACTGATCTCCTAGAGTACTTGCAAACAGAGGACTCCTAGCTCTACGAATCAAAAGACGTCATTCAGCTATTCTGTCTTTTCCTCCTTAATAGATTTTCTGTAGAAAGACAAAAAAGATGGAAGAAATGATGGGGAAATGTGAGCTTTTCTATGCTAGGCTGTTATTTGGCTATAGCTACTTTTGGTTTCATTGCAGAATTGAGATCTGAGCATCTTATGAGAGCATTTCTTTATTATTATTATTATTATTATTATTATTATTATTATTATTATTATTATTTATTTATTTATATAGCACCATCAATGTACATGGTGCTGTACAGAGTAAAACAGTAAATAGCAAGACTCTGCTGCATAGGCTTACAATCTAATAAAATCATAGCAAAACAATAAGGAGGGGAAGAGAATGCAAACAGGCACAGGGTAGGGTAAGCAGGCACAGGGTAGGGTAAAACTAACATTTCTTTGCTATGTTTCTACTAAATAACCTCTGTGGTATAGTGGAATAGTGCAAATACACAAGTGAAAACAACACTTCTTTTTGCTTCACAACTAAATGCTTCATTTCCCCTGCTCTAAAAAAAAACTGTTGAAAAGTGCTGGTTATTCACAACAGTGAAATTGCAGGGTCACATCATTATCTAAAGAACCCATAAACTCCTGTGAGTAGGGAATGACCGGTGCATGATAAATGCCTTATGTAGAAAAGCATTACAGGTGAGTGAAACTGTTTCTGTCTCCCAAACTGAGCCAGAAGTTGTTAGCTTCATCCCACGTACCTGCTTCCCTCAGATTATCCCCGAAGCGCTAAGCTTTCACGGTGGTGGTTGTTTTTGCTACCGGGCAACAGCGATCCTTTGCATACCACGAAGTGAGTTTAAGGGGGGAAATGTAAAAAATCATAAAAAATCAATGGATGAACCAATTCAATTCAAATTTGGTATGCTTAAAGCTCTCCCTAATATCTATTACTGTGCCAATTTTGATGTCTTTAGCTTTAAAGCTTACGCAGATGTCAGCATTTCTTTAAAATCCTGCTCCTGCACCCCAGCTGCAGCTCAGAAAATACGCTCAAAAAGTAGGGGCTAAATAGGGTGAATCTTTTTGCTTTATTGCACAATTAAGGCAGGATGCATAGGTGTACTTCACAATCAAAGCAGATTATAAGGTGGAAAACTTCTGAGTCCTTTGCATGCAATTCGCAGTGATTGCACAGTATAATGTTGGTGTGATAAAGCTCTGAATCTTGTTAGTGCCTTCTGTTCCAGATCACCTCTCCCATTGTCTTCTTATAACTGGCCAGATGCAGCATACCCTAAAATGGCTTATCTCATGGTATGTACCCACAGTTAAGATGGGCAAGATCCATAGCATTTCATGCCTTTTGTGTGTTTTCTAGAGTTGTAGCAGTCCTAACAGGATTGCTTTCAAATTCCACTGTGGCTGCTTCATATCGATTTCTGACCTGCTGTTTGAAACTCTGGCTCGTAATTCAATCTACTGGTTCAACTGGCTGTGTCACTGGGTGATCCTGCATAGTCTCCTATTCCGAGTCATCAGCAAAGTGTTTGGAGCTCTAGTGGTTTCCACAATTGCTTCATGCTATTAACATTCACTTGTAATTGTATAACCAGGAGACAACAGCTGTTCCGCCATTCGTTCTGACTGGATCAATTTTGAGTTCCAAATCTTCGCAGTTGGCCTCTCAGTTGTGGGTATACCACCGCAGATGCAGGGATGCAATGTCTTCCACCGCTAATTTAGCTCAGATTTATTCAACCACATACAGTGACGCCCTTTCTAGGGGCCCACTACACAGTTTTACCATTTTTGAGATTGTGAAAATGTGTCCCTCTGCAAATTTCCTTTTGCACCCAGTAAATCTTGGTCCTCAGCTTTCAAGATACCAGAAAAGCAAGCTTAGTATATTTATCTCTCTCCCTTCACCCCCATGCTGATTTCAGGTTCATGTAAAATTTCATATGGGCAGCAAAACTTATTACAAGGTTTCAAGTCTGGATTCCTTGGTTGGAACTTGCATGTGGGAACTATTTTAAATGTAACTGTATATGTACATGCACAAATATGCAATATTTTAACACAAAACTTTATGTGTGTGTGCATATACACATAGGCCTTAGCTAGACCACGACGCACAGGGGATCCTGGGATCATCCCTCCCTTGCCCTGGAATCTTGCCCTCCCCTTTGGGTCTGCTTTTTCTGTGGTCTCGGGCTGAGCCCAAGACCGTGAAACGTGTGGCCTATTGCCGCGGTTTGACCCGGCTCCGCGTGATTCCTCATACGGAGCCAGGAGCGCTGCACCCATCGGGAGTAGGGTGGAGGGGAGTGGGGAAATTAAATTATTTTTAAAAAAAGCACCTCCTTTTGCACACGACTGTTCATGCGCTCCTCTTTAAAAATAAAAAATGGTGGGCGCAACACCTCTCTTCCTGAGGTTGTCACACCTCACGTGCAAAAGGAGGAGGGATCTCGCGTTAATTCCCTCCTCTGTTGCAGATAGGTCTAGCTAAGGCCATATTGAATAGTCTAATGTTAGCTCTCATTGCTTTATCTTTCAAATGAACCCTGTAAATTGAATTATTATTTATTCATTACATTTATATCTCATTTCCCCCCTCTTTCAAGGAGTCCAAGGTGGGTTACACGGTTGTCCTCCTCTCCTTTTTATCCTCAAAACAACCCTGTGAGGCAGGTTAGGCTAACAGTCAGTGACTGACCTAAAGTGACCTTTGTAGCTTAGTGGGGACTAGAATCCAGATCTCCTGAGTCCCAGTCCAATACTCTAACCACTACACTACACTGGCTCTCAGATTTATGAGTTCATCTTGAGTCCCATTAGCTGTAGAGCAGCCTCCCCCATTCTAGCACCCTCTAGATATTTTGGACTACAACTCCCAGCATTCCTGAGCATTGGCCTTGCTGATAAACTGATGGGGAACTAAAGCCCAAAACCTCTGGAGAGCACCAGGCTGGGAAAGGTTGCTCTAGTCTAAAAAGATGGGGAAAATATATTTCCCCCAAAGAATTGAAGTTGCACCAAGGTTTTGGGGTTGTTGTTTTTAACAAATGAGAAAAAACTCTCAGAACATTTAAGATAGTTTTTCTCTCACAAACAAACATTTTTTTTCTATTTCAAATCACTTCAAACTTTTCTGACTAGTTCTGGCTGATTTTTCTTTCTGTTGCTGCTGACTTTTGACCAACCTTCTGCAATTTTTATTTTTTCATCAATTTTTTTGCAAATCTTAGGACATCTAAGTGGATATTTTTCAGTGCACCTTGTCAAAATGGCTACTGACTTCAGAAGGAATTGTGCACTGTTCCCAGTACAAAAACAAAACTATTCGTTTCCTAATTGCAAGATTATCAACCATTGCTGATCAGATAATTACCTTTTTTTGTTCCTGATCCAGCAAATAATAATAGCTCAAAAACATATTAAAGCCCTGTGAGCCTTTCTATTATGGATTCTTTGCCATATAATAAGCTTATCCTAAACATTCTATTATGATTCTTGCTTGCTTTCTCATTTAATGGGACCCACAGATCAGTGTTTACATAATCACTTCAATAGCACTTCTAGTGCTCAAAGTACATTTCCGATCCTCACTGGTTAGGCCAGCTCTTACCTCTCTCAGTTGTGGCAGCTCTGCTAGGTCAGAAACATCAACTTTCTGGATCCTATTCTATGTAAAGAGAAGCAATTCCAACCTGGGCCTAATCTACACAAAGCGGGATATTGCACTAGAAAAGTGGCATATAAAAGTCAGGAGCCACACCAAGCAGGATGTAACAGTATGAAAGTGGTATATGGTATGTGTCACTGGGCCCCAACGGTTGTCAGTGCACTTCAATACCGCTCTATAGCAGTAGTGTGGCTCCTGCCTCTTACATACCGCTTTCATAGTGCAATATCCTGCTTGGTGTAGATTAAACCCTGGTCTATGTACATAACAGCATGAGGTTGTGGAAGCCTGAAATGCTGGAATGGACTGTACCACTTCAGGCTGTAAATAGGGATGCCATTTTTGAATATTTAAAAAAAAACTTTCTGCAACAAAAAACAGCACTTCCCGGAGAAAGGTCTGAGCCTGGCCTATTCCCTGATGTGTTAGTTTTATACAATGCATTGGCTCTCTGTTGTAGAAAAAAGTGTGTTTACTAAAAGGAACACAGTCAATCCTGTGAGAATGCTCCTCTACTGTTAAGGGCCAGTTTAGACATCACATTTTTGGATGTACGGCCTTAAGATGTTTAAATGTACACCTAAAAATGTGACGTGTGAATGCAGCAGACAGGTTTGCAAACACGTATCCAACGCATAGACAGAGAGCCAAGACTGGCTGCAGCTCAGAGTATGTACATACATATGGCGGTAAATTCAGATTTGTCTCTGTGTAATGTGTGAAGTGGCCCTCTGAACAGAAAAGGGTTGAGTGTCTCGGTTAATGTGGTTTTTCACCCTACAGATCTGCAATGACAGGAGATGGCTCAGTTGGAGAGATTTCTATATGCATTGTGCTACATATAAAGATACAGGGACCTCTGAGGGTCGAGAACTGGAGTGCCCAATGGAGCAGTTTGAAGACAGAAATCAGAGAGAGAATACTAAAAGCCAGGAATGGCTGAGGCAGAAAAACATTAAGCTGCCACCAGATTGTCTAGTCAATTTTTTCCCCCTCAACTGGTTTCCCTTGAGGGGAGAAAACAGAAAATATGTCTTATATAAATATAATTCACCTGACTGCAGGGCCAGCCCAAGACATTTTGCAGCATGAGGCATAACAGCAAATTGTGCCCTTCCCTCCAAGTCAAGGTGCACAATAGCCAAAGCCTGCCAAGTCATTTTGGCAGAAAATCCCACAAGTGCCTCTCCATACACCCCACTAGTAAAAAAAAAAATACAGTAATATTAAATTAAATAACTAACAATTTGCTGCTCTTTTATGACTCCTAAAATCAGCTGCCTCAAGCGACCTAATGGTAGAGCTGGCCCTGCCTGACTGTTAAGAACTCTTTTCTCAGATAACTGTGGTAGCTCAGCACCCATGCAGTTTACCTTGATGTGTTATTCATAATTTATTTTGCTCACTTGTACCTATTTAGAAATGGATGTTTTCAAGCTCACCTTTTCCCCTCCAAGCTTGAACTTGAATTCACAACTGGAGCCAGAAGACGGCCCTGTATGACTGGCCATTTTTGTTTCCATGTGCAAATTCCTCCGTCTTTAGTCCCTTCCACTTTAGGAGGAAGGGGGTGGGGGTGGGGGTGTCCTCTCCATCTTTTAATGCAAAGTTAAACCATGCCTGTGGCACTCCGATAATAAAACTGCAAAATCAATTTATTTCTCACAATACAGTATAGCAATTTGAGAGAGAGGATAGGCTACAGGAGTGGAAAGATGTTCTCATTAATAAGCTGAATGTTTTGCTAAATGATCACCATCCCGCTGGGCTGTGTGAACCGTGAATCTTTAATGCTTGTCTTTTACTGCCATCTACCGAGAGGATACCAATTCCCAAGTAAGAAAGATTAGTCCATGTTATTACAGTGTTCTGCACATTCCAAAATTCCCAGGAATTGGACACAGCATTTCAATGCTTCCAGTTTCTATAGTCCAGCATGCTGGATGCCTCAAGCCTCATTCACTGAGACTAGTATAGTCCATACGGGGATGACCCCACCCATCCATCCCCAGACACAAAGCTAGTTTGGGGAAGCTAAGGGATGGTAAAAGGCCATTTTGAGGTGATCATCATTGGATGGCTTTAAAAGAAGGTTAGACAAATTCCTAGAAAAGACTATCAACAGCTCCTAGTCCTGATGGCTCTATGCTACCTCCAGTATCAGAGGCAGTACACCTATGGACAGCAGCTGCTGGGGAGCATCGGTGGGAGGGTGGGTTTCCTGTGACAGGTGGTTGGCCACTGTGTGAACAAAATGCTGGGCTAAATGGACCTTAGTCTGATCCAGCATGGCTCTTCTCATGTTCTTATAATTCAAATCTCTACAGGGAGCAAAGCCGTGGGAGAAGAGTGGTAAACAACATTCCTAGGCCTCATCTTGACAAGCAATGAGGCACCACCTAATTATGGCTCTCAATGGAGTGAGAAAGGAGTGATGGGGGGGGGCAGCCCCGTTCCTCGACCACATCACAGGCGTGCCCAGGATTTAATGTGGAGGAATGGGGGCACATTGCAGAGTTCCTTCAACTAAAAAGAATGCATAAAACAACTCTGTGATAGTGTGACCTTTTGAGGTCGAAGCAGCTGGTTAGGTGTGCGCTGGCCATGACATCATCTGTCACAAAGGACCTGACAATGGACCCATGCTGAAAGGGGGGGGGAACATGAAGACAGCCCCACAAACAACTGAAAAAGTTGATCTATCAAGGTCTTCTAAACCCCTAGTAATGGCAGCCCCCTGACAGGATTTATCATTGAATGTACCTAGGGACATATTCAAAATCTACATTTCTTTTATGGGTAACTACAGCATTAGTGCCTCTATGCTCCTTTTGCTACATTTTCAAGTGAAGCAGACGGTGACTGGTGAGAAAGCCTCGAGACTGTGGTGCCCCACATATGGAATTCTCTCTCCAACGAGGCTCGCCTGGTGCCTCCTTTGTTATATTTTTAGCATGGGTCAGACAACTTTCCCAGGCTTTTAATTCTTCGGCTGGTAATAATCTTTACTGCTGTTCTTCTAATTCTTTGTGGGGGGTTTTAAAGACTGTTCATTGATTTAAAGTTTTGTACTGTTTTTATTATCGTGAGCTGCCCTGTAAGTATGGCCATTGAGGGGCAGCTTAGAAATGAATAAAAAAATAATAAAATCGTCATTCTGTGGTACTGCCTTCCTGGAGCAGTAAGGTTAACTAAAGGAGTGCCAGCTAAGCTTCCTTGCAGGTTCATGCTGGCAAAGCAATGGACCAGTGCCAGAGCACTGCTCTTCCTAGGGATGTTGCTTCATCTGTTCTTGAGCATCAACTAATCAAGTCACGCGTAGAGCCCCTGGTTGATTAATTATGCCGGCCCAACTGCTGTTTATACACCAACACCCAGGCCTGTGACAAGCAGGAAAACGTGCAAAATATATCTGTGACTGTACTAGCTCGCTGGCATGGTTTGCTTCAGAGATGGTTGATGCTATTAACCAGTGCTTAATCAATTGTGATGAATAAAGCTTCCTCCCAGATAGGTGTGCTCAGGCTTGTGCTGTATATTTTATTTCTCACTTTTTAAAAAATAAAATAAAAATGTTCTGGCTATGTGTGATGATGATTTTAAAAACACACACCACACAACCCAATATCAAGAGAGTCTCCATTCTCCATAAGAACTGAAATTATGGCTTAGGCCGCAGTCCTATGGAAGTTAAATCTTACTAAACTCACTGTGGCTTATGTCTGAGTAGATATGCATAGGATTGCACTATTAAATTCCCAGAACAAAATTTGCTAGGTCATGTTAAATTACTTCATCCATTCTGCTCATATAGATAAATAATTTCTCATTTGTTCACAGAAACAACATGAAGTATCATTTAAAAAAAACAGAGACACTGCTTAAACTTCTGGTTTTGCTTAACATATAACATGTTGTGACCCCAGAGCCCAGCAGTGACCTGGATACAGGGGTTGAGGAGCCAGTAGTGCCAACAGGAGAGGCACTGGGCCTAAACACCACTGCAGAACTGGAGACCCCTGAGCCAGAGTGCCAAAACAGACATTACTAGCAGTTATATCTTCTTTTCATTTTTACTCTATATTTGGATTGAGACCCTAGCATGGGGGGTAGGAGGGCACTTAAGATCTGTGTCTTCTCTAGAGTAGCTGCTAGAGTAGACAGGTTTTAAGCAATGTCCATTTTGGCCCTGAGAATCTTGTGCCTGCCTGCCAAAATGCAGCCCCCAAGTAATGGTCCTGCAATGGGCCAGCACACACCCCTCCAAGAACTCCACAGTCCATGAAACCAGTACACCATGGCAGGGAATTTGCCCAGCATGAGCTCATGGAGGGATGAATGACTGCTAGGCCCCAGACCTACAATTTAAGGCTGTCCACTACGCAAGGAAGGGGTGGAGTCTGAGAGGGTGCTCTGGCCCTCGAGGCAGAAAAAGCTTCAGTCTAGTATCCCGCCTTCTTGAAACAAGTTGCTCACTAGACGCTTGTCTGCCTTGTGCCTGGAACATTTCTCTTAAAGAAGCTAGACATGATGCAACACAATTGTCCAGCCATGCAGAAAAAAGTCAGACACACCTCTGAATACCATTTTACCATCCCGTTATACTGACCTGTTCCTATCGAGTGCCATATGTATATATCTACCCAGCTTCTTCATCACTAGTGATCACGTGTAAACATGGGCATATAGAGATCAGAGGCTTACTAGCATACTACAGCAAGGGACTGGATTGTGTCCATACAGCGCCATTATTTTGAAAATCATACATTTTATTCAGCATATTGCAGCAATGATTTTAACAAGAGGGGCCACAATTAACCAGGCCATAGTAAGATCTTAGCACAAATTAACAAATAGACACCACCTTGAGAGTAAATAGTTGAAAGTCAGATAGGAGAAAACAACAAAACATAGTTTGAAATAATTACATTTAGTATTTTATGACTGAATAAATAAGCGTGTTCAATACTGGCCTGTCTTCTCTCACTTTCATTAAACTACAGCATGGTGGGTAAATGTATTTACTTGGCAGACACCCTATTTATTTAAATGGGACTTATTTTCAAGTTACTATACTTAGGACTGTAGCTTCTGCTAGTTCTGTCATGGCCACTATATTCCAAGACCTATTACAGTCAAGAAAATCAGGTGAAATATATCTCCGTTTCCTTCAGCAGATAATAAAGTAATAATTAATATATTAAAAATAAATTCTATATTGTATTTTCATCTTTCTCTTTCAAGCAACCTAAAAGAATGATAGGGTCTAATGGAATATCATATCTATCAATTTCCTTAATGCAACATTACTGTATAGATAAGCAATTTCCTCAAATCTGAGTCACTTCCTTTAACATCCCCCTCGCTCATTTCGAACATTTATCGTGTTTTAACATGCAGACAATTTTCAATGTATAAGGTACCAGTGAAACATTTCTGCCATTTTGAAAGGCTGTTTTGAGCTCTAGTGCCAGCTGCCATCAGCTTGCAGGTTTAAAAATAATTCATCTCAAACACAGAGGGATATAAACAGAATAATTTTGCAAACAGTGCGAGTGACATGTACAGTTTTGTGGCATCAACTTGACACAGTTGGAATATGAAGAGTTGAGTTTAAATGTTCTGAGACAAGAAAATAACCTCTTTGCCAAGATCAAAATAAACCCCGTTAGGGACTGTTTCAGCAAAAAGACAATTGGACTGTGAAGTGTGTGTGTGTGTATATATAATGCAATACCATGAGGTATTTAGAGTTTGATTCAAGAGGTGTCAGAATAGTGGGACCTTAGACTACTCCATCATACCTTCCAGCTGTACCTATTTAATTGGGGCAGATTCCTGGTGTGGAGTTTCTGGATATGTAGCTAGCAGTTCTGTGGCTTACCTGCCAAATGTATCTATTGTTTGTGTGACCCATTGTTTGTGCTGGATAGAGGTGAAGCATTATGGGCTGCCCAACACCACTGCCCCAAACACCTTAGCCATTAGTTTTACTGCCACTGTCTCTATCACCCCTCACTTTCACCTGGGGTGGGTGCTAGCCAGCCCACGCCAGGCGCCAGATTTGATGTAGAGGTTGCCAATGGATGGCCCCCTTCATTTCATACTATGACAGATCTTGGGTGGGTGCATGCCATCAGATTTCGTGGAAGTGTCTCCAACATCTATAAACCCCGAACTATGTAATGAGCACAGAGCAATTAAGGGGTGTTCATACTTTCTCTGCCAGGAGTTAGAAGGCTGCACTTCATTCACCCATTTAAAAAACAGAGCGGGGGACCATTGTATGCAATTACCCTTGTTTCTATAGCTATGGAAGTGGGGGAAATGGGGGAGGAGAGGGAATTGAACTCTATTTTACCTCCATGAATGCCAAGGTATTTTTAATCCGCCACTCCCTTTTCAGCATATATCTCCAGTCTTACCTCCATCCTGCATTCTCTGCAGACAAAAAGCCAGGCTCTTCCTCCAGCATGACATTCTGACACTAGTGGAGAGACAAAGACGCTGCAAGCTGTCTGCCTCCTGAAGGGGAGATCATAAAATGCACAGCCGAAAGTGTAATCCACCTTGGTTCATAGGGCTGGGCAGTTCTAGCTAGGCAGTTGAAGCAGGTCCATGAATGCTCGCAAAGCCTGAAAAACCCTGCTCTCTTTTACAGCATGGGAAAACCTCATTGCAGAGCATCGGTGAGGACCTAATTTTTCTGCCAGGATGGAGCAATTTCACATGTCCACAGCAAAAATGAAACAGATGGCTGAGAGTGGAAGGGAGGGATGGAAGGGCAAATTGCAAGCCCCTTCTGTACCATGCCTTAAAGAGCTGGCTTACCTTTTGTTCATTCCTATCGCACAGAGGTACACGGTAGCAAGAAGATAACATGGTTGGCATTTACATACATACATAATTAATACGAATAATAATAATAATAATAACGTACTTTTATATATTGCAGTAGTTTTAGAGAGCACTCATAATTTGGAAAAGTTCTGTTCCCTTTACATAGGTTTGCTGAAAAACCACAAGATTTTGGCATTTTTGGCTTACATTTAATCACAAAAAATGGAGGAAGAACCTATGAAAGGGCATTTGTTTCAAGCCAAATGTCATGTTAAAAGCAACGTTTACTAAGGTTTAAGCAGGTTTGGGTAAAGATGCAGTAGAAGATCAGGAAGTATTCACACAAATGTACATAATATAAGCCACTTTGAGCCTGTGGCATTGGGTGGAGCAAAAATTTAAATACATAAATAAAAATGTTCCCTTGTATTTCATAAAGCATATGTGCTTAAGGATAACTTTTGCTTTCATAACTGATTTTTTGTTGCTGGACTTGAATGTAGCAAGTAAGTGTCCATGACAACAACTCTAACCAGGGCTAAATTTCTAAGTACATGTACACAAAGTGAATTCCTTTGAAACCAATAGGACTTCACTTCTGCTTAAAATGTTGAGGTGCCAGATGTAGGTTAGAGCAATCAGTGAATATCAATCAAAATAGGTAAGGCAGTATCAATCTAATTCAGTGTTCTTCAATTCTTACAGCAGAATTCTTCTCAACTTCATTTATACAAAAAATATTCTGTCAAAAGTGTTATGTGGTATAATGCACTGTTAAAAAGCTATTGATTTCTAGCAGAGTTCTGCAGTGGTCAGCCTCATATTAGGCACAATGTATGTGTGGTTTACAAAATGTTCTAAAGATCCTCTTGATGATGAGCTTCATCCCACGTACCTGCTTCCCTCGGATTATCCCCGTAGCGCTAAGCTTTAGCGGTTGTTGTTGTTTTTGCTACCGGGCGACAGTGATCCTTTGCATACCAAGAAGTGAGTTTAAGGGGGGAAATGTAAAAAATCATTAAAAAAATCAACAGATGACCCAATTCAATTCATATTTGATATGCTTAAAGCCCTCCCTAATATCTATTACTGTGCCAATTTTGGTGCCTTTGTCTTTAAAGCTTACGCAGATGTAAACATTTCTTTAAAATCCTGCTCCTGCACCCCAGCGGCGGCTTAGAAGATACGCTCAAAAAGTAGGGGCTAAACAGGGTGAATCTTTTTTGCTTTATTGCACAATTAAGGCAGGATGCATGGGAGTACTTCACAATCAAAGCAGATTATAAGGTGGAAAACTTCTGATTCCTTTGCACGCAATTTGCAGTGATTGCACAGTATAACGCTGGTGTGATAAAGCTCAATATCCACACTGGGAAATGAAAAATATGCCACACATATTTTCTAATTGATAAGTGGTGCTTACGTTAACTGAGTGCACTATAACATTCTACAAAATAAGTACTCAATAATGAAGTACTTCCTATTAAAGTAGAATTGCTTGGGGCTAATTGTCTCATTTTGATTCTGCACTACCAGGTTGTGAAAAGTAATGTATGCTTTTTGCTTCTAAGATCAGCTACAAGGAGCCTGCAAAATAGAATTCTGAGGAAGTTGGACTTAAGGGTTGATCATCCAGGAAAGGTTTCCTATTAATTGGTCAGCTGCTAATTATTCTGGGGCCATTTTTAGAAGGAAGAGAGGATTGATGGGCCAAGCTGCCTTATCACCATCCCAATTGGCAAGTTCTGTTGCCCCCTCCACAGCCTTCTTTCACATCTGGCAGGATGTGTGTGTGAATGAGAGCGAGAGCAATCTTTAGGGGTTAGATTAAGAGCATAAGAGCAATGCTGGATCAAACCAAGAGTCCATCTAGTCTAGCATTCTGTTCACACAGTGGCCAACCAGATGCCTGTGGGAAACCCACAAGCAAGACATGTGTGCAAGAGCACCCTCCAGCCTGTGTTCCCAGCAACTGGTGTACATAAGCAGATGTTACTGGATGCAGCATATAGTCATCAGGACTAACAGCCATTGGATAGCCTGATCCTCCATGAATTTGTCTAATCCCCTTTTAAAGCCATCCAAAGAGATGGCCATCTCTACATCTTATGGTAGCAAACTCCATTCTTTAAATACACACTTTGTGAAGTTGTTGGGAAAACATCACTCATCCAGCATTTAATTCTGGATCAGAAAACCAAAGACATTCTCTATCACTCCCTAGTGTCTGGAAGCATATGGAGCTGTTCCTATTATCCAACAAGGACAAACATTGTTCTCAAAATAGCATGCTCTTCATACATCAAATTATAGCTTTCTAATATTGTTCCTTTAAGCTTTCTGTTTTCATTCAGTGGTGCCCCTCCCCACCAAGAAGCAAAAGAGTATGATGTATGAGCCATTTCCCACATTTTCTCATCTTGAGAACTTAAGATTCCAATATATATGTGATGGTTACAGTGCAAATTCCTGCAAACCTACCATCTCCAAATTTTGCTGGAAATTTCCTATATTAATTTCCTTACATAAATTCAAGAAAATGGTAAACAAACTTCAGCTTGGGGGATGTCTATACAGTGCCAGGTTGCTGACGCCTTAAGCGAAACCCTGTGCTTTCTCTGCAGTGGGGTGGCAGCAGCTAATCCCAGAGAGCACGGAGTTTCCAGTGGCCATTGACTCAGCCCCTGCCTCTGCCCAGGCGGATAGCGACCAATCAGGAGTTGCCATCCACCTAGAAATGCCTCCGCCACAACTCCAGAGCAAGGATGGCTGGCAGATGCGCTGTACTCGCCTCACTCCAGGGAAAATAGTCAGGGTAAGTCCCCATCTTTTTAAAGTTGCAGCTTCGTGTTAAAGCCTCATGATGGCTGCGAGGTGGCTGCTGCCTCATATAATTAACACAGTGCCACCTTGCAGCCACGGTAGGGCTTTCAGACCATTTAGGCAGCCCCTTGGTGGGTATATATTCTTTTAACTGAACTGCATGGAAGTAAATACATCCATGCTAAAACCAGCAGCATACTAATGTGAAGTACTGAATCAATTATTCCTGGGTAGTTCGTGGTTATCAGCAATGTTAGATTAGAAAGGTTGGTTTGCTTAGCATTCACAAATCTCTAATAGGAAATATTACACACAGCTGAAGACACCTACAATGAATTTGAAAAGTTAATAACCAATGTTTTTCTTTCCCCTTTTCTAATTATACTGGTTCATTTGATCATGAAGAATGAAATGCCTCTAGAAAGGCTTAGTTACTGACAGTAAGAGCCTTAAGCATATGAGTCAGCATTTTTGGACCTGCCCTTTTGCCCAGTCCACCACACACTCAGGAACACAGTATCTGACAGAACATCTCTCCCAACCTGAACATACACGGACACATGTGATATGATCAACATTTGGGGGAGCCCTCCAAGTACCCCCTCCAAGGGAGGCGACAAGAAAGAGGGCCTTCTCAGGGGTGGACCCCTGACCATGGAATGAGCTCCCCACTCAGGTCCATCTGGCACCAATACAGTCATCTTTTCAGCACCAGGTTAAGACTGCCCTCTACTGCCAGGCATTTAATGGCATATGATAGGGCACTTATGCCAGTCATCTAAATAGGTCTGGTATTTTATTGAAATGGTTTTGGGCTGTCTAAATGGATTTCAGTCCTTGGGCTGAAAGAGATTCTGTACCCATGGCTCATATATATCTAAGTGAGCAAGACATCCAAGCCATTCACAGTACAAGAAGCCAGAAAACCATAAGGAGACCTAGCAAGCTAAGGTGGGATTCTTGCTCAATCGCCCAGAGAAAACACTTAATGTCAGTAAACTCCAACCCGTAACAGACACTTCACACATAACACATACACCCCGAGATATCAATATGTTTATATATTTAATCAATTTATTATTCAACGCTTGATGATGCATACAGCTGTATGTATGAATAGACTCCACTGAGAAATACGAGGTTTGAGGTGATATGAAAATCTTATCTGAGATGCTCATTCATTCACACATGTGTGAACTAGCCCAGTTTCCAGGGGACGTATGGGACATTTTAGACCAAATGCCAGCCTAGTTCTGCCAACCACTTAATGCCGCAGAAGAGTTAGGGGGAATTCAGTATGAAGAGGGTGTCATTTCCTGACTCTATTCAGCGGTTACTGTTTCAGAATTCCATACCTCAGACAGTAAAAAGACTTTAATCAATTGCCAGGAGCTTTTACAAAGCTTACGGGACCCGTCACTCTGTGTGTTAGGATCAGCCCTCCTTGATGAAATTGTACGTAAAAAGCTTGTCAGTTCTTAGACAGTAGGAATGAGAGCACTGAACCGATATGCATGGAAAGCCTTTGAAACCATCTGTCTCTGTGTGCTTTTCAGAGCAGTGAATCACATACCAATAGTGGAGCGAGGGGGGCTGAGACAGATATCCACAGCCCCTGCCTGCTCATCAATTGCAGAGGTATTCATTACTGCCTGTTGGTCTTTTCTGCTGCTAATTGAGGAAGGGAATGCCAGTTAAAGGTTATCTTCCTGGCTTGAGCCCTATCAATTATGCAAGATCACAGTGGGAAATTGACTGACTGGTTACACACCGTATTTCAAAAGGTGTCAAACTACGGCTCCTTTCTCCTTTATTAGAATTACTCATACATTTTCAAAATGATGGCAGTGTGTGCCTGAGCCAGTGTGGGTTCCCAAGTCAAATTAGTCACAATCAACCTAAAGCCTCATAGGATAGTCTTTGGATCTTTCATCCAAAATAGCATCCACATTCACACTGATTTCCTATACATTGGACAACATGTGAGCCAAAAACACCATATTATGGATAGGGGTGAGGGATGTGACCTGAAGTTGTGATATACTGAAGCTTTACAGTCACTCAGAAAGTTTGTGGCAGGGGTAACATTGGATGAGTTGCTTCTTGGCTCAGATGATCACTTCCCGGCAATTTATTTATTTATTACATTTATATTCCGCCTCATAGCCAAAGATCTCTGGACAGTTTACAAAAGTTAAAAACAATGAACATTAAAAACAAATATACAAAAATTTAAAACCATAAAAACAGCAATATCCATTTAAAACAGCTATTCTAGGGTCAGTTAAAAACTCAGTATACATTGTTAACTGCCTGGGAGAAAAGAAAAGAGAAAATTATCACTTCTTATTCAATGTTTCTAAAAATGAATGAATGACACCAAGTAACCCAAATTCTGTGTCAATGAAAGCTTGTATGTTTGCTTTAACAAGTGTAAGACTAAGACGTCTTTTAAAAGCATTAGATCTCTATTGTAAAAATGAATTACTGTTGATTAACCATCTTAAATCTAAGGTTATGGTTTTTTCCAGAAGAAGGTTAAAGTACATTTCATTCTTCTGGCTTACGGAGTTTGCAAACTAAAAATGCAATTGAGAATGCACAGAGAAGCATCAAGGCTCTCCTCTACTTTTTCTATACGAAAGGAGGCCAATATATTCCCTCAGCCATTCAAGTTTTCAAGGTGAAGGCCATCTCCCAGATGTTATACAGATCACAGTTGTGGGCATACAAAAGTTTTGCCCCCTTTGAAGTCACTCAGACTAAGTTTTTGCATTCAGTTTTGGGAGTCCCAAGTTGTGTTCCAAATGTAATTGTCTGTTTAGAGACAGGGCAAATTTCTATTGAAGCCCGTTATTAGGATCCTTAGGATTCATTACTGGCTGAAGCTGATTTTCTCCCCAGTGGGCCTGGCCCCACTGACATTAATCGATACATTCCAGACAAAATGGAAAACTACGCTAAATTGTGAGCCTCCCTAAAGCAATGAGAAGAAAAGCCTATTTGTTCCTATCCATATGTTTTGGCAAAGTGATGACAGTGGCACGTGAAGGCAGGCAAGTTAAGGGGATGGACCATGTTATACTGTTAGTTTTACCCTACCCTGTGCCTGTTTACCCTACCCTGTGCCTGTTTGCTTTCTCTTCCCCTCCTTATTGTTTTATTATGGTTTGATTAGAATGTAAGCCTATGCGGCAGGGTCTTGCTATTTACTGTTTTACTCTGTACAGCACCATGTACATTGATGGTGCTACATAAATAAATAATAAATGAAAAACTGAGAGTTCTAGGCTTCCCGCCAAATGCCCTAGTTGCTCTTGGTTATGAAAAAGCTAAAATGACAATTCAACAACGTATTTGGGATATGGAATTGCAAAATCATTTGAGTTTGGCTTCAAGTTATCCTGAATTTAGAGATAATGGGAAGATATTTGCTTATGCAAAATATCTGGTAGACTTGAATATTCCTAAATTCGGGAAAGCTTTCACTCTGGCCAGGTTTAACGTTCTACCTTCAGCCCTTTTGGATGGAAGGTTTGGAAATGTACCCTACCAAGAACGGGTATGTCCTTGTGAAATGGGTAAAGTGGAAACAGTAGGCCATGTTCTGCTGTATTGTTCCTTTTATCAAGATTTATGCCAAACATTTATAACCTCTATCTTGCAGCAAACTCCCAGTAGATCAGATGAATATTACATAAAACATCTTCTATCTGATCAGAATCCTCAAGTTACTCTAAAAGTGGCCAGTTTTTGTGCGGCTGCCATAAGCTGATGGAAATTGATGTTGAAGAATTTTATTGCACCTTAGACTTAGGCTGAGACTGCCGCATTTTATGGATTTTATGTATGTATTTTATTGTATATTGGGGGTTTAAATATTATTGTGATGATGTTTTCTGTTGTGCTGGTCTATGACCGAAAAAAACAAACATTCACATGTATGTTTGCAAAATATATTCTATTTTTCTAGTGTCACTTGCAGATGGCTTTGCTGTCTGTCTTCACCCTAGTATAGCTTTCCCGAACATGGTGCCCTTCAGAGGATTTGGACAACTCCTAGCTCTCCTGATCATTGGCTATGCTGGCTGGGACTGACAGGAGTTGACTTCCAGATGTTAACAATTCACATGAGCCCCAGCCAGCATAACCAGTGGTCAGGAGTGTCTGAAGTTATAGTCCAAAACATCTGGAGGGCACCAGGTTGGGAAAGGCTGCCCTAGCATCTTAACCCCAGATCACCATTTTGTCTGGGGGGGAGGGGTAACTAAGCAGAGTATTAGGGGATAGAGAGGACACAAGCTTTGCAGTTTGTCCTTGCTGACCTCTAATACAGTCAATCAGTAGGGACTCTCACAAATCATGCATAATAGTGTGAGACTTCCAGAACATCATCTTTTCCCTAACCTACTCCAGCATCCAGGGCACAAACATCCTAAATTAATCAATCCAAAGCTCTAGTGAGGGAAAACTCTATGCTTGAAGAACTCTGCTGCAAGTAAACGTTTTAGCACCCACTAAATTTAGAGCTCTACCCAAAATGTATATATGGAATCCCAATTTGCACACCACTAGTGCCTTATACTGAACACCCATAGTGGGGAAAAGCCAACCCCACTACCACTGTTTTCCTTAATTCTATGATAGGAATTGTTTGCTTTTTTTCCTCTTTACGTGCGCTACCTTTACACTCTCTCTCTCAATAAGACAACCACATTGCCAGCAGCAGTTTTATTCTGACTTCCCCAACTCTAACCTAAGCTGGATCTGCACCTGCACCTACCCACCCCGCAATCCCACTCCATACTTTAGCATCAATCTCCTCCTTAAACACAGAAAGAGGGAACATATGCAGAAAATAAGAACTGCTGTGACTCTTTCCCATGTCTTTTATTCATGGGCTGTGTTTCCAGGGATGTTGTGTGTTGGTTGTTTTTACACCACTCTTGCATTTCCCCCTCTGTCTGTGAGCTGGGTGTGGAGTGGATTTAGCAGCCATTCCGCCAGTGTAATGTAAGCATAGAATTGCTCTGCCAAGGTCAGGGAGGGCAAGGGGTAGGAAATGGCATAATGATGCAACCCTGCAGAATAATCCACTAGTCCAGGCCTACAACTCCCAACATCCTTTAACAGTGGCAATCTAGCTAACTGACGGGAGTTGGAACTCAAAACATCAGGAGGACAACAACTTGCCCACCCAATTATAGCATTGCTATTCAAAGAAAGGGTCACAGAATTTAACAGGAGTTACTCTCAGGTAAGTGTGCATAGGATTACAACTTTACAGTGCAATCCTAAGCATGTTTATTCAGAAGGAAGTCCTACTGAGTTCAATGGAACATCCTCCCTAGTAAATGTTTAGGGCTGCAGCCTTACAATGCGACCCTATATATAACTAATCAGAATGAGGCTCACTCCTAGGCAAGTGAGTTCAGAACTGCAGGCTGCGACAGCTATACCCAATTACCTGGGAGGAAGCCCCACTGAACCCAATGGGACTTACTTCTGAGTAGACACGTATAGGATTGCGATGTTGGTGCGCTTAGGTAAGAGCCGCCTACCTACTTCATGCTTTTACCTCTATGATAAAAAGGCACCATACACCTACGGCAACTCCCTTGCCGCGTCTTAAGGCGCCGCGCTTTATTTCTTGCTGGCCAAACCAAGGGCCCTCCTCGCTTTCGCTTGACGGCGCTGTCGTAAGAAGCAGGTCGACGAATATGGTCGTAATAACGAAGCCGCCGGAAGTCCGGACCTAGGTCGAGTTTTACGTCATAAGCCGGAAGTGTTCGAGAGCGGATTTGTTTACTGAGAGTTTCGTTTGCCGGCTGCTGCCTGGATCATGGACCGTAAAAAGAAGCCATTGGATGTGACGGTTTCCTCGGTAAGCAGGAAAGGTGAAAGGGCGGGGCGGAGGGGAATGGATTCATCGGATCAGGGACCCCCGTCCTGGCTTGGGCCCTTCGCCCTTTATTTCTAATAGCCTGGAAGACCCATCTCTCCCATAGTATGCATAGGGAGAGCACTCTGCACATGCTCAAGGACGCTTGTAAAGTCTCTTATTCCTACTTCAGGTTTGAGCAGTTGGTTGAAAGCAGGCCGTGAGACTTAGCGCCGGCACAACTTAAGCCCTGCTTCTCTCTTGCTCCACTGACACGCTGCTTGTCCTGGTGGCCTGTTTGGAATGTGTGATAGGTAGAGAAGCTCTTGATATCAGCGTTTTAAAAAGAAAATACTAGGATAATGAGATTTCCAGGGCTATTTATGTAATAGTTTTTCTGGCAATGGGGAGAGGAGATTTAACCAAATCTGGATATATATATATATTTGGAGATTTAGCAAAGCAATTTTATTTTTAAATAGTTGGGATGTTTTTGACAAAAGCCAGTCTGAAGTACATTAATATCTTTCTGTTGTAGGTGGCTTGTCTAGTGGGCCTATTCATTCTGGGCCTGTTTGTTCATTCCAGTAAGATGTTTTCAGTTCTTGCAGACCTATGACTCAAAAACTGGCCACCCTATCTAAAGGCGTTTAGCAATGGGTCAGATGCCTGGACCATCCCACTGCTACATTGCAGTATCCTAAGCGTTAAATGTAATTATTATTTTTTGTTTTTGTGTAAAAGAGGTCCTTGCATAATCGGTAATGCAAGATAACATTTAAGCTCTACTATTAAGATTGTTGGTAAGATGACATGCCTTTTCATTGATTGTGTATATTTACTGGGTAAGAGGATGGGAACATTGTTTTAGCACATTAGTATTCATCAGTAATACTAATGAATAACCTATTAAATCTTTGGCTATCACTTCCCAATTGAAAATGCCAGTGATAAAATAATAGTGTTCTATAAAATGCATTATTTTCCAGTTACTAATTTAATCAAAAGAATTTGAAATGATGAACACTTATATTTTATTAGTGGTTGATAAAAAAAATTGGAAATCAAAAGCTGTTCTAAAGGTATTTCTCTTTGTAGGCTATCAATGAATGTAAATCTAGATTTAGAAGTGGTTATGTTTTTTTGCCTCTAATACAATATTTTTCTACCTAAACGTCAAGGTGAAGCTATGTCATAAATATATGAATAACCTTCATTTCATGTTTTTATGTTGCCCCCTTAAACCAGTATCTGAATTTTCTAAGGTTGTTTGTGCTACTGTTTTGTAGTTGTAAACTTGTTTTCTAGTTAAACTCTTTAGAAATTCCTTCTTTTTAAATGAATTTGACTTTTCTTTTCCCCCCACTGCTCCTCATCTAGCTTGTAGACTTGAAGGCTGAACTTTTCCGAAAACAGGAAGAATTCAAAAGAGAAAAACTTCTGAAAGATGCTGGAGCCCCTGTAAAGCCCAAAGCTACAAACAAGGTAGTTTTTGTCTAATCTTGTGACTGTCTGCTTAAAAGTGAGGCCCATTGAATTCACTGGTAATTCTGTATAGGATTGCAGCTTTTTGCTAAATTCAGTGGGGCTCTAATGCAAGAGTAGCCTTCTTCTTGTACAGCTACCAGTAATGTTAAACAGTTATGTCCAGAAATGTAACAGGTTCAAGACTCGTGAGCTTAAAAGTGGATGTAATTTGAAGAGTTGTTTAACCTGATATTCAGTATGATTTAACTTGTCAATTGGTATCTTTAAGAATTCCATGCTAGTCTCTGGTACTCCTTTTTTTTTCATTTTAATACTTTTATTATTTTTCTACAGAAACACATGGGGGGAATGGGAAACAATACAGAATACATAACATCACATACAATACATCTGTTAAAAAAAACCATATACATAAGGATATACTCCATTTGAAGCAATCTTCATGTCAGACAATGGCTGTCAATTATTACTATTTAGCCAGCTCAGGATTACATAAAAATGAAAAGGCCACAAGAAAACAACAACCACAAGTTATATGTAGAATCCACATACAAACAAATCATTCTTTTGCAGTTCTTGTATATATGCTATCAAAGGTTTCCAGTCCATTGCGAATGAAGTAACTGATTTTTCTCTTACTAATGCCATTAATTTCGCCATATCCGCCAACTCTAACACCTTGAGAAGCCATTCTTCCGTTGTTGGTACTTGATTTCCATCCCCCCCCAGTATTCTGCATATAGTAATGTCGTAAATTTTACCAAACAATCCTTCATTTGTTCCTTCTCCGTCTCAAGGTTAACAATAGTTTACATACCTTGGATATAACATGTTCTTCATTAGTTATCGTATATTGGAATAACAGTCCTTTTTCCTTTAATTGATCATCCATAAATCCAAGCAAAAATACTTCTGGTTTCATTTTTATAATTATCTTTAAAAAAAATTACATTAATGAATGAATTTTAACCCAGTAAGTTTTTGCTTTTTTACAAGACCACCACATGTGGTAAAAAGTTCCTTCTCGTTCTTCACATTTCCAACAGTCTCCCAAACAGCCCCTGTACATTTTCACTAACTTTGAAGGAAACATATACCATCTATACATCATCTTATAAAAAATGTTCTTAAGTCTAGTACTTAATGTATATTTAAAACCTTTTGTCCACATGTTTTTCCATAATTCCATTGGGATCATATACCCAAAATTATTTCCCCATTTTACCAAACAATCCTTCATTTGTTCCTTCTCTGTCTCAAGGTTTAACAATAGTTTATATACCTTGGATATAACATGTTCTTCATTAGTACATAGTGCTTCTTCAAACAATGACTTTGTTTCCTCAAATCCCCCTTTTATATCACTCTTAAACTTCTCCATAATCTGTAAATAAGAAAACCATTGGCATACATGTCCCTCTTTTAACAACATTTCTCTTGTTTTTAATTTGAAATCTCCTTGGGACATCTCCAAGATGTCCCTATATTTTAACCATTTATGTCCACTCAACAGCTCTCTTCTACAGAAGTCTTCTTGGGCTGAACCCAGCCTATGGTTTTCCTAATTTTTTCACAGAAGTAATAGTCATAAAGCATGATCCGAAGCATGTTTACACAAAATTAAGGATCACTTATGCCCTAATGAATGTGCTTAATGATTGAAGAGTAATTTAGGCTGCCTTAAACACAAATTCTAAGGAGTAAATCCCTTTGAATTCAAAGGGGCTTATTTATGAATTGGCATATATAGTTTCACACTGTTGAGTGTTTAGACTTCATTCTTAATCCTACAAAAGTTCATTCTTCCATGCGTGTTAGAAACTTCATCGTTATAGTTACTTGAGATTTATTTATGAAATTACAGAAGTCTGTATGATCATGAGTGAGGGTGAACAAATGAATAGAAAAGAGCTTGATTACATTTCCACACAAATATGAGAATTCACAGTAGACATTGTGATGAATGACAACATGGTATTAAAAATGCATGGAGAATGAAGGAAGATGCTAATAGGCAAATACTAAGTGTGACACTGCTTTATGCTTTTAAACAGTTTGTTTTAAGAAGGGGTAGGATCTTGCAGCCTGCACAATCCCAATCTCCAGCTGTTGGGCAATTCACTTACAGGCCATTTGTTATAGTCAGAATAAGCTTTGCGGGGCGGGAGGGGAGCCTTGGCGGCTTGATGCAGCTAAGGGACCTTAGGTTGCCTACTCGTATTCAGAAGTCTCTGGAACAGGCCATTGGTCGAGGCAAGATAATGGTTAGATAGATCTGGCAGATGTTCTACATGGCTATTTTTAATATATCTATACAAAGCTGAATTCTGGGTTTGTATTTTGAAAATTTGATGTTGCAGAAGCCAAGCATTTGGATTAAGCAAAACAAAGGTGTTTCAGATCGAGCTGAAAAAGATGCTGAACAGAAGATAGAAGAGCAGCAAACATTGGATAAATCAAGGTAATCCTCCACTTCTGAACAGAGCAGATTTGAAGTTTAATTAGTCTTGTTACATTTTATATTAATAGTAACATGTAATATGTAATTAATATTATATTTTGCCTAAGTGAAGAAACGCAAGGTAGGATCACACACTTCAGAGCTGATGCTGCATCAAAATGCAAAATAATAAAAATATTTAAAAATCAAGTTATAGCAATAAAACTATGGATGTTTAAATAAAAATGTCTTTATGCAGTCCATTTCTAAGGGCATAATGAATCAGTTTACTTGCACTTGAGAATAGCGTTCCAATTCAGGCATGTACTTCCTTGGTGAATGGCTTTGGAGTAAACACTATCAGTAATTTATTCTGTCATGCAGGGCTGTCTTCATCTTTACTTAGAAGCCTTCAGTTTAACAGGAGTTATTCTCTAGTTCTCTAATCTGTAAAATAGGGATAATAATGAGTGTCCCTCATTGTCTGTGTGAGAGGACTGTAAAGCACTTTGCACATTGAAAATTATGTATACCAACACATAATTTGTTGGTATACATAATTTGTTGGAGATTTGGGGGCTTTTTTGAGCTGGATCTATTATTGTCCCTCTTAAGGCTCATCTTGCCTTTGCTGAGGTCAATAGGGAGGAAATGGCTTGGAGCGCACAGGCAGCTTCATTAAAAGCAATGTCATCCCAGACAGGAAAAGAACAAGACATTGGTGATCAAATACGTGATGTGCATACAAGGTAGAGAATTGTGCTGGCGGCAAGGGTTCCTTCTAATTCTGCTCAAAGAGGTTGCTTTCTTAACTGTCTCCTCAAGAATGCTGCTTTCAACAATGGGCCAACCCTCTGATTAGTGGTTTCTGGGTTCCTTGGAAAGTGCTTTTATATGTGAACAAGGCTGACTCTGTGGGATTCATCCTGAGAAGTCCTCAAATGTGTATGTTGTGCCCATGATTGGCCCCATTCAGAAGACACCTTAAACCATGGCTTTAACCATGGTAGTTAAGCCAGAAAGCTGGGCTGTGTTCAGAAGACACCTTAAACCGTGGCTTTAACTATGGTGAATAAAGCAAAAAGCCTTATTCACCATGGTTTAAGGTGTCTTCTGAACGTGCCCATTGTGTGGTGAACAATACTTGTGATGTAGCCAGTTCATAGATATAGCTGCAGAGACCCAGCAGCGAAGCCGTCGCACTCACAGGAATCAAAAAGTGCCGCTGCGGTACTGGAAGAAAACTGCTTGTCACTGAGGGCAGCTTAGGCTAGTTTGAGAAGAGGCAATCTTGACTGCATGTAATAGATTGAAGAAATGAGGGTTTTTTCCTGTGTTCACAATGGCAAAAAGGCTTATTGCCATGTCATGTTATAAGCGATACTGAGATGGGTTTTTTTATTGGTTTGTTTAGACAGAAACTCGAAGAGAAAGCACAACTCTACGAGCAGATGACAAAAGGAGACTTTCCAGGTGAACAAATTTGTACTTCTTGGGATTTCATGTTTACACCTCCATCAATCTAAGGCTTTAGCTCTGGCATTCTTCATAGGGACAGTGAACTTTGTTGGTTCAGGCAAACATGCTTGGGGTTGTATTGCAAATCTGTGATCTGGCTGCTGCTACTGCCCTGAAGTGTTTGAAGTGTATTTCTGGGTCGTTCCACTTATTTCCTGTATTTTTATCCTGGTTTTCAGATAATTACTGTCTCCCAGAGTGACTCGCACCAATAAAAAAGAGAGAGAGATGTGCCCTGCCATCGGGCTTACAAACTGAAAAGATAAAACATATACAAGGGAAAGGGAGTGGAGGGGAAAGGTAGAGGAGGGAGATCAGTTTTTCAAGGCCAGACCAAATGTGATGAGCAGTTAGCAGGTATTCCTATCCTGTTCAGGCCTGGCTGACATTCCCTTGCTGGTGTACTTGCTTGAATAGCAAATGGTGGCTCTTGTTCCTTTGGCCAGTTCATGGATCCAGAGTGCTCTTTCCCCCTTATTTCTGCAGTCCCAGGGAGACACACAGTTGGGGTTGAGTGTGCTTTCCAGCAGGCAGCAACTACCCTGCCGTTGCCCCTTGTCTGCCCAATGGATGGGCCAGGTCGGTCTCCCCTTGCCCTTTGCTTGGCTTGGGGTTAATCCTTGGAAAGAAAGGTATCTTTTCTTAGGGAAAGAAGAGGGCTTTGTTTGCTAGAAAATAGTTATTTTGAGTTCAAGTCTGATCTCCAAGTTTAGATCAATAAGAAAATACTTTGTGGTATTTGGACTATGGGCATTGGTCTTCCAGACCTGACACAGGGTTGCTGAGCAACTTACTCTAGCTCAGTTAGGACATGAAAAAGAACACTGGTTTGGGTTAGCATGATGAAGTGTCCTCAACAGGAATAAAGAAGCCAGATGATCAATCATCTTGAGAATTGGGTGCCAGCCTAGGAAAAAACCCACAGATCTCTTCCTGGAATGGCTCCCTGGCTTTTCTACAGCCTTTTTACTTCTATAAGAAAGGAGTTGGCAAATGCTGGACAATTACTGTTTACAACGCTGTCCTAGATTGAATTGAACTTATTTTTCTAACCAATTAAGTACCAAGGGACGCTGATTAAACTCTCCACTGTAGCAGTAATATCAGACAAGGACTTCTGCAAAATGTAACTGTTTAACACTAGAGATGTGAAGGTCTGGAAAAATTCAGGGAGGGTATTTCCTATCTCCCCCGCCCCTGTAGAACCTTTTTTTTTTTGGTATTTTTCCAAAAACTAAAAAATTGAACAGGTTTGGGTTATAAAATCATTTCTTTTAGAATGACGAATAAAATATTTAAGACAAGGTATTTATAGTATTTATTCATAATAGCTTTGGCTATTGGCTGGTATAAAAATGCACTAAATAATTAAATAAAATAATTTCATAAGCAAACCAAGTTACACATATAATTTATGTTCCTTAAACAGCCTTTCCCAACCTGATGCCCTCCAGATGTTTTGGACTAGAGCACTCAGCCTGGGGTTGATGGGAGCTATATCTGGAGAGCACCGGGTTGGGGAAGCCTGTCCTAAAGCCACTAAGTGACCTTAGATTTTTAATGGGCGTCAAAAAAATAAGAATTGCTAATTTTCCCCCAATTTTTTGTTTTTTTCACGGCTTCAGAATTTCTCAAAATTGTGACTGAGTTTGCATGACACGGCAACACACCGTGGGTGACAAGCCACGTGGGTTGTTGTGTCATACGAACCTGGACTGGTTCCTGCAGGGTGGCTTGTCCTTGAGGTTGTTCAACTCATGATGGCCCAGCACTGCCGGCCCAGCATGAGCGTCAGCCAGCCAGCCAGCCGCTTGGCAGGAGTGCTCCCACTCTTACCGAGCAATCTCACCTGTGAATGAGTGACACCCCTTCCAATGGTGCCCGAGCAGAACTGTGGAAGGGCTGCCCCTCGTTCCCTAACACCTTTCCTTTTAAAGAAAAATCCTCCCGACATTTGTGCAGATTAGGGCTGACAGGTATGTATGTATTTATTGTTGTGAATATTAACAAAACAGAACAAAAATATATCGTGAAAAAGAAAAAGAGTTCATATATAGAAATATCGTTTTTCATCAGGTATACTATTCATAAAAAACGAGACAGAGTTATGCATAGGTTTCAAGAAAAGCAAACCAGATACCCATGTATTTATCCACTCGCAAGTCGTCCCTATGTAACGCCTATTCAAATGTTAATAGTTTTAAGTCCTCAATCCATTGCATTTTGGGTGGTGAGGATTTGTTCTTCCAACGTGATAAGTCTTTTAGCTCTCATAAGGGCTCTAAAAATCCATTTGTGCTGACATACATTTTTTTTTAAATTGTCCTGGAATGTCTTTGTATTTTTTAAAATCATTTTTGGGGTCGGATTTTGGTTGTGCAGCTCTTGACGTTCTAAAATATATAGGCTTGCCTTATCTGATACCTTGTATGTTTCAGCTGTCAAACATACAAGGTAACTGACAAGAGAAGACTGTATATGGGTTGATTTTACAGCCTTTGACAGTTGACTGGTGGGGGAAAGCGGTGCAGATCACCCCCTTGGCAGGTGATCCCCGGGGTTTTAAGTATTGCCCCCAACACTTGGAGATGCCCTGCTTCCAATTCCCATTTGCCCAAGCCCCCAGCATCTTGTTTTCAGAGATCTACATGCAACCCCCTGTTTCGCACCCTTTAACGCTAACTGCAGCTTTGATTGACAGCTGTCAAAGGTTAGTGCAAAAAAAAAGGGGATGGCATGTATATCTCTGTGAAAAAATCTCTGAGGTCTGATACACGTTTTGAGGTATAGAAAATAGAATGCTTCTCAGCTGGCGCGTGTGCAGTTATTACCTTTATGGTGAATATTTTTTTGCTCAGTCAACTACTAAGGCCAGAGCTAATTATGGAAGATGTGTGGCTACTATTAAAAACAACAGACCCATGTGTCCCCTTCTTTCCACCCCCACCCCATAAATGTCTAATGTCAGCACACTGTGCGTTTGCTTACCCCCAACTCATCTTTATTGGTTGCAGATGCAGAGAAAATGCAGCCTTGTATTGTGTGTTAATAGATGTGGCTGAGAATGAGAGGGGGAAGAGACTGTGTGGCTGCTGCTCTTTTCTGGTAGCTGTTCATTTCCCAGAATATCTAGCTCTGACATGACACCTATCCGGTTATTAGTTGAAATGAAGTTGTAGGATGAAGGCGAGAAAAAGTTCATGAGATCTGGAGCTTTTGTCTTTATGTACAGCAGAATTAATAGCTATGTTTAAATAAGGCTGAAGAAACCCCCAAGGATTGCTTTCATAGTATAATCTTCTGCACGTTGTCATGTAGTATAGTTAAGAACATTGTTGGCAGCGATAGTGCTGATTGCTGCAATTTTATATTGACTCTGCTATCTCAGCTGGATTCGCTTGATGTCTGTTATTTAAGAATTGATTTTCTTTCTTAGATGAAGAAACTGAGGATTTGTACCTTGTGGATTTCACTCAGAAGATCATTGACAAACAGAGAGAAGTACAAGAACAGTGTGCAAATGAAGCTGCTAGGAAGGTAGCAGAGAAGGAGAATGGGGAAGAAGAGAGACTCTCAGAAGCAGAAATTCCACCTCCGCAGGACCCCACTGAAGAATGGTTGGTTGTAGCACTGTAGTGGTACAGTCCTGCTTTATGTGGCTGCTCTGGAATCTCATGGAATAACTTGAATTACCTGGCAAACGTACATCTGTGTGCATGTGGAGGATCTCTCTCTCTCTCTCTCTCTCTCTCTCTCACACACACACACACACACACACACACGCACAGTAAGGAATATTGTTACTTCACAATCTGTGATTAACTTTCTTTCCTATCAGGAAATGTTCTTCCATATTCTCCCACTTTTTTTCTTGTAGACTATTTTCCAGTAGAATATGCTTTTTCACTTTAAGGGTGGTGTTGCATGAATTGTACTCAATTGAATTATATCATAATCTTGTTCAAATATGTACAAGTTTGTGCAGAAGTCTCAGCCAGCTAAAATTCTGTTCACCAATTTCCTATTTGTTATGTACCAAGCTCCTTGCGTAAGCTACTATTTATTCCTTCCAGTGGTACAATTCAGGTTAAAAAAATGGTGCTTGCCTTTATAAGCATTGGAATTCCTCAGTCTGCCTCAAGATGATCTGTGAACTTGATGGTCAACAAGATCATAACAGGTGTCTTGCTGGTTTGCCTGGAGCTTTTGTACGTGTGTGAGTCTCTGGGTTACAAAAATTATATTTCTCATGGTGGTTGTCATGTATAAGTCGGCTTTGTACTTATACCTGACAGTGGTAGAGATCTAACAGTTCAATCATTTGAGTACTGCAAACAATTGATAACTTGTTTCTGGACAGCAAGTTTAATGAGAATAAAAGTGTCAAGAAGAAATGGGAAAACATCCAAGATCTGCACTCATAGTTAGAGAAAACTATGTGTTGGATCCAGAAACCTTTTTTGGAATGTGGAACGAGACTTCCTGTGTCCTCTCCTCTGCACTTAATCCCCCTACACACGCGTACACACACACACACACACACACGGCCAACTCTGGAGGGTTCTCGCAACCCTCCAGAGGGTATTTGGAGGGCACATGGAGGTAGGGGCTGCAGGGGACGGAAAGAATATGAAAAGTCCCATTCCCTCTATGTATCCACAATGAGAACAGCATTGGGTGGTATATCCAAACTCATCAACAGGTATCTCTGGAGAAGAATATATTTTAGAACTAAAAAGAGTGCCATTTCTGTGTCCTTAATGGACTTGTAAAAAGCAACTTAATGAAAGCAACAATCATTGATGGTTAATTAGCACTGCATGCTGTGCCCATCAGCACTTGAACAGCTCTGTCTGTGCTCCATAAATAATTAGGAGAACTCAATTTTAAAGAATACTTTGCTGCAGATAAAGGGTAGCACGTACTGCTATTTATCTGGATCTTGAACAGTTTTTGATACGAGTGAGAAACAGTTTTTCCATTTTCCATTTAAAACAAAAAGAACAAGGACAGAATCCTGCTTTGCATTTGTCTGCGGCTTTCATTAAAATCGTGGAACAATTGTGGAAGCAATGAGTCTTCGTTTGGTAATTAAAATGTATTGTTGCAATTTAATATTTGTGTAGGAAGTCAATGCTGTCTCATTATTTTCGCCACAGGGAACAGACACCAGGCTCCAGTTTAGCAATGTGCTATTGCAGATCTTTAATAGTTATCTATCTAACTTATTACAAAGGCAAAAAACTGCATTTTAATGAGTGTTTTAAAATGTGTGAAGAAGATCAATGCTAAATACTTGTTCTCTTCTCTGCCCCCCACCCCGCCCCGATACTGTCTTAACTGTCACTGTTAATATTTATGGTGGGGATAATGAAGGCACTATTTATATATTCATTTTTACTTCTTTACTAGATATAAATCAGATTCCGACTCTTGCATAAAGTTAACTTTGCTCTTAATTCTAGGGTTGACTATGTGGATTCTTTAGGCCGATCTAGACGCTGCATGAAGAAAGATTTGCCACATCTGCTTCAAATGGATAAAGAGCTCCAAGGGAAGAGGTGATGCTCATCCTGAAGAAAATAGTCACTTTTTTTATACACGATCCCTCTTGTTGGAGAGCGGAGGTTAGGGAGGTGCTTGGCCAGTTGGGCTCCAGTTGAATATTTATTTATTTATTTATTTACAACATTTATATACCCTCTCAATTATCTAAACAGATTCCAGAGCGGTGAACATAGATATAAACAGTAAAAGAAAGAAGATTAAAAAAGCAAATTAAAAAAATATTCATTTTAAAAACAAAGCCAGAAAAACAGGGGCTAGTCTGTTTGGGGAAGGCTTTTCGAAACCTCCTCCTTTACAGATGATCATTGTCACCATGCTAGTCTGTGCCAAATGCCTATTCGTGTTCCCGAGGGTTCGTTTCCCTTTGCTCAGAGGACTTTTGATCCTTCTATAGAGTGAAGTCTACTTAAGTACATGATTTCTGGTTTAAGTAAAATCGGCAGTCATAAAATTTTATTGGCTGAAATGTCTTTCATAATGTTCTCAGCAGAAGTGGTAATTTGTAGTACATGTCAAATCAGCCCAGATTTGAGACTTATATTTTTATGTCCCAGCTTAAGAACAAGGAAATAATTTAGAGAAACAAGGATATTTTGGGAAAGAGTACAAAATGGCTGCCTAGCTGTTTTGAATATTGCAAATCATTCTTGAAACACTTATTCCAGGAGGGGAATGTCAGTGCTGGCAAAATCTAAAATGTTCATTGTAGATAAAAGCCTCTTCATGCATTATTTGCGGACAAATTAACTTAGCAATCTTGTGCAAGCTTGACAGTATTCTAAAGCACCCCTCCCCTATAGAATTGAATTTTAATATGTTCTAATGAAACGAGTAGAATTTTTTTCTTTCCTTAGATGAATGGGTTCATGAAAGGAAAGTTTCCCATCATCACTCCTCCCCAGTAACCCCCATCATATACTGCCTCTTGAATGCCTCTAGTGTGGGAGAGCCCACAACCTCCCTAGGTTCCATTGTCGTACTGCTCTAACAGTCAGGAAGTTTTTCCTGATGTCCAGCTGGAATCTGGCTTCTCTGTAACTTGAGCCCATTATTCTGTGTCCTGCACTCTGGGAGGATCGAGAAGAGATCCTGGCCCTCCTCTGTGTGACAACTCAAGTTTCTGAGTTGTCTTCAAAAGCAGGCTTGTATACAATGCAATTCGGTAGTGCAATTGAGAGGTTACTAGAGCATAAGCCATTGTAGCCAGACTGCCCCTATCCAGAACAGGCTGTAGTGGGCAAACCAGCTGATGAAGATTAGAAGGGATAAGAAAATTGTGTAAATAGTTCAGTCCCATGTCATTTCCATTCCCCCCCCCAAAAAAAAAATCCCTTGGAAAATATAGCTTCAATATGTTGAGAAATTTTACATACCTCCTCCCTATGTCCTGTTGCAATAGCTAAGACCAGCAGAAAATGTCTTTTTACCTTTTCCAAGCCCATATAATAAGGGCATGTAGAGATACATACTTCATTGCTGCTCTGCAATTGCCCTGGTGGTTCAGCAGAATGTTTATCAGAAATGTTCCATGAAATGATCCCCCCCACACACACTTTTTTCCTATTCAGTCTGGTTTTCTAGGTATTGTTTTCTACCATTTAGCAGGTTCCAGCTCTTCAGGGATGCTCTTTTCTTTTCAAATAGGCAAATGACTGATGGGAAAACTCTGTTGTCTGAAGATATGAGAAGGGAGCTTCAACGTCAGGAGTGGGAAAGAGAAGAAGAAGAAGCCCTAAAGAAACCAATGGGGCCAATACATTATGAGGACATTCGAGAAAACGGTATGTAGTGTTCCTATTAAGCACATCTTCTTGAGAAATAGGGCACATTTCTTCTCCCAATGGATTCTAGTCAGTCCCTGGTATCTCCTGATAGGGCTGAGGAACATTCCAGTCTGAAACCTAGAGAGCTGCTGCCAGTCACTACTGAGCTAGATGGACCAAGGGTGTGACGCTGTATAAGGCAGATGCCTTTGAACCTGGCGTTAATAATGTTTGATAAATTCGAACCTGGTGCAAAATCTTTCTTTCAGAGGCCAGACAGCTTGGTGTTGGTTACTTTGCCTTTGCCCGTGATCAGGCTTTGAGAAGAAAACAAATGGAAACTTTAGAAATGCTACGAGAACAGGTATGGAGTTCAAGCATCAAAGCCTATGCTGAGAAAAAAATGTTTCAATATAGAGCTTGGCTGTATAGTCTGTTTATCAGAAAATGGTGATTACATTAAAACCTGTATGTTGAACCTCCCCCCACCTTATATAACTAGTATATAGTGTCTGTGTGTGATGTGAGCAGTGTAACACTGGAATAGCAACAGAAATGAATTATTGTATTTCATTTTTAAGACTACCGACCAGAGAACAAAGCGTGAACATCTGAAGGAGAAACGTAAGGCTGTTCTGGAAGCGAGGCTGTCCAAGCTTCGAGCCAAAAAGAGACTAAAAGATGGTGATACGAGGGAAAATGGAGGTACTGTCTCTTTAAATTAATTTATTTAACAGGATATCCACATCTTTGGAATGTAGATAAAGGGCCATTTTCATTAATCAGAAAAAATGATTTTTCCCCCTTTTATCCAAATACCATATTGGATTTTATTTCAGAATGCATTCAGAATCTCTTCTCTTCTGAATCCAAAATAGTACTTTGATTCCAAAATGGTAGGGATGCAGCTTTTGAGAAGAGTAGGGTAAGATTTGTGAACCGCCCAGAGAGCTTTGGCTATGGGGCAGTATATAAATGCAATAAATAAATAAGTAATAATAGGTGTGTGTGTATACGAGAGAGAAAGAGAGAGAATGAGGAATCCTTGAGAGATAATTGGGGATCCTCAGAAGGTATACAGTAATGATCAGATGTGGACTGGGACAAAACTTTATTTTTCCAGTTCAGTGATATCAGAGAACTCCATGCCATCTATTCATCTCCATGTACATTATTTTGTCAGATACTGAGAAGCATTTTGTATTTTTAATTAAATTAATTCAAATGCTTTGATCTTTTCCCACTTTCTAACATGGTTAATTAGCTGGTGAAAATGAGGGGTGTGAAAAGTGTTCAAAATACAGAACAATCACGGTTTATATAGTCTAAATACAGGGGAGGTGGCGGTAATAGTGATTTTTTTTTATTCTTGCCCAATTTTCTTCAATACTACAATGTAGCTGTTCTAAGCTAGGTTGCAAAAAAAGTTCCACTCCTTTTGTGCTGTTTTCTCAGAACAGTTGAAGCTGTGGTGGTGGTGTGTGTGAATTTGTTTTGCTTTGTCGTTTTTTCTTCTGACTTAATCTACAGTAACTTTCTTTGTGGGGGGGGGGCGGAGGGAGGGGAGGAAATGTGAACATCCCGGTGAAATGTGTTTGAAAGTTCAATAATATTTAAACACTTGACTGTGACATGGCAATTAGCTTGTGCAGTTATCTCATGGCTCAAGTCAAAATTATTATTCTCCATCGCAGCAGAGGAAGACACTGCGGAGCCAGTCCCCGCTGAACCCAAGCCTGCAGAAGTGCCAAGAGCTTCCACAGAAAGTAGAAAAGTGGAAGTTGTCATCCAGGAACGGAAAGATACAAAGCCTGGAGTTCCCTACGTTCGAGAGTGGGATAAAGGCAAAGGTAAGAACTTAGCAATTTGCCTCAGCATAATGGGGTATAAAAACCTTTGAGCTATCAGCTTGTTGAACTGTGTCATGGCTTACAATATAAGCTCTTGTTTGGTGGGCCAGTATCATTTCAGGTAAGGGAATCCCATGCTTGTATGTATCTCCTCTGTATGTACAAAACTGTTTGGAGACGGCATCTGTTCACTCTGAAATACAGGGGAAATATTTTAGCTTCGCCTTTTCTCTGTTATAGCTCTTGATTCCCTTGAGGACTTTATAATGAAAAACTGTTTATGCTGCTGACTTTGTTTTCTGATGTCCACCTTCCTCACACCACTAGAGGGCATAGCAAACATGAGTCTGTATTGTAGGCATATAGCGCCAACTGCTTCAGTTGTGCTTCTGCAGTTTTCGTGGCAACACAGAATGAAAAAGATCGATGAAAGAAGGTTTAATGTTAAAACAGGCTTGGATTCCCTACGGCTGCACAGTGCTTGAGCTGAATGAAATATGAACAGAAAACTGAGTTTGATCTTTTTGTTTTGTTTTTGTTTCTCACTAATAGAATTTACTTTTGGACTCTGGTCAAAGAAGCAGTCAGATCTCAGGAATGAACGAGACCCAGAATTTGCACCACCTCCTGCTTACTTTATTGGCCAAAAGAGAGCTCATGACTTTAAAAGCCAGAGCTGGAACAAACCTGGATCCTCATATGAAAAAAACAAGCAAAATCCGAGAAGGGACCTGCCATCCCCATCCTCTGAGACCCACAGTAGCAGCTCGCAGAACAATCAGTTTCCTCCCACTCAGGCATCTGATAGTGGCTTGCAAGACCAGGAGCTAGTTTACCAAAGTTTAGATGATATGCTGTCCTACTATAAGCAAGTAACATGATCTTTAGATGCTGTTAGGCAAGGTCAGTGGCTTACAGATGAATTAGGGACCTGTTTTTAGGGTTCTAAATTTTTGTTTTGTTTAAAGTTCAAGAGAAAGTTGTCATGATAGGATAGGTATCAAATGTCTTTACTATGAGATGATACTGCAACAACTTACTGCTTACTGCAACAACTATGCTGCTTCTGTCACTACAAGAATTAAAGATTTTTGTTTGAAAGGTGATACATTTCTCTAATGTTTTTTATAATTCAGCCATTGCTATTTGTTGCCCTTTCCATTGCTGTTTGCATCACCATAAGCACTTGGATTGGGACCCAAGGACCTACTTTAGGTACACTCCATCCTGACCAGCGTTGACTTTTTTTCTTTTCTTATTTCATAATATGAGGCTCAGGCCCCTATAGCATGAGGGTCCACTGTTCAAGAGAAATACGTTGCTGCCCCTGTGCTCTCAGTTACACAGAATTAGTTCTCTAGTTCAGGGATGAGGGAAGTGGGACCCTCCAGATGTTGGACTGAAAATCCCTGAAACGTTAATAATAAAATAAAGTACAATGAGAAACACAATGTATTAAAACATATTTCTGTGAATAGGGTTAATTAAGCACATTGCCACAGGGGCCTATGCATATATATTGTTATTTAAAATCTTATCAATGTGGTCTGTTAGAGAATTATAATATACAATTCCTTACTTGTTAGAAGGAAGTGTGTGCAGAATTTCTTCTAGCAAAAAGATTGTCTCCTGAATTAATCTATGGCGACTAAAAAGGGTACTCCTCAAATTCATTTGTATATTCTTCGTTCATTTTTTTCTGGGCTCTACCAGGCGTTTCCATGTAGTTATGATAAGTGTTGTACACTGTTGCTATAGCTGGGGAGTGTCTGCTAATTGTCGAAGAGTCACAATAGTGGGTAAAAATTCCAGAACTTCATTTATGCCACACGGATTCAGAGTTTTTAATTTCAGAATCCAGTCTTATTTTCCTTCTTAGTAGCTGTTTGTCATCCTGTGTGCTTAGTCTATCCAGGGCCCAACATTTCAAATCTGAATGCTGCTGTTCTGTGAAATGGTTTAGTAATGGAGCACCTGGTCTCTTGATTTTTATATTGTTCAGGTGCTCTCCAATCGTCTTTTTAGCAGTCTGGTTGTTTTTCTCACATAAATCTTAGGATTCCAGTATTAGAGTAGTTTGTTTTACTAGATAAACTTAGTTTTTATTTCAAATAACTACAAGTGCTAAATGGTGTTCCATTGTAGTCTGTTAAATTATAAGTCTTGTTTATATTATGGTAGTCAACTATTGTATAAGGCATCTTAGTGTAGAAATGAGATCCTGTTAAGTCATGGTCCCTGCTTTCCACTGATCATCTGGATTTCTGACAAGACTGAAGAAGCAGGTGGTTCATATGGGCATTATCAAACTGCCATTTTACCATTGCATGATGTTGGGATTTCCTGTGTTCAGCTATGTAAGTAAAACGAAATTAAACACACATTTCAAGGTGTCCCTTTCACTGTGTCACTGTGATTATGATGGCCAGTAGCAAAATAAACCCAGATATCTTTTCTAGCTCTACAGTGTCAATTGTACTTTCTACCTCAAAGTTGAGGAAAACGATATTATTTATAGGTCCTCCCTTCTCTATTGAACTAAAATGTAAGATCTCAGGTCTGTTGTTGAAGCAAATGATATATTCGTGAGAAATAGCATGGGAATTCATAAGCTTGTGATGGCTTAAACAAATAGAGTATAGTTTAACAAAAGTAATATCTAGCTTGATTTGTTACTTGTTCAGCCATTGTAAATAGGAACAACATGTATTACTTTAGATGCATATGCTATTTGCACATAATGACAGCCCATCAGGTGGTTGTACATGTGTGGGTGTGGTGCCCAGCCTTTCCACCTTATAGCACAACCCACGATTGGCTTACATGTGTTTTGTATTTGTGTTGTACCCCGCCTCGATCCAGGGGGAGAGGCGGGTAAGAAATAAATATATGATGAGGATGTAATGAAAATCCACCGGTTTTTAAAAAACAATGGGTTGTTAGGGACGAGTGGTCCACCTGGCCACACTTCTACTTTACAGCACAACCCACAATCTGCTCCTATGTAGGTTGTGCAGCATGACATACAACCCAACCCAGCGGTCCAGGTTTACATGTCATGTTGCACAACCTTAGAAGGAGACGATTGTGGGTTGTGCTGTAAAGTGTGTCAAGGATAAAAAAAAATCCACTTTGGTTGTAAGGCAACTCCGTTTTATTGAGCTTAATGTAGCAGCATGGAGAGAGTCCTACAGACAAAGAACTTTTCAACTGGCCATGTGAAAAGCAGGTATATTTGTACATATTAGCATCTTATTAGCAGTTAGCAAAGTTCTAAAGCAAAACAAAGACAGATCAAAGAAAACATCTTCATTACACCTTATCAACAGGTGGCCCATAACTCTTCTAGCAATGTCAGATTGACTTGCATGGTCAGTCCTCTTTATCAAGCTAGTCTATTTGTCTTATACTATATCAAAAAGGTCTTGACAGTTAGAAATTCCAATTAAGCATTTCCTTCCAATTAAGCAGTTTCAACACTACAACACATTCAGGTGCATATATCATTCTAATCTCATCATGCAGTTCACTTGCAAGAACCAAACTCCATACAGAGGCCTACATCCGGAGCAGTTATGTCAAGGCTTGTGGCTTTGCTTTCTCAAGCGGAAGAGTGGCCAATGTGGCCACTTGTCCTCAACAACCCATTGGTTTTTAAAAACTGATGGGTTGTTATTACACGTAAACCACATCTTTGATAAGGTCAACTTCAGTGTGCAGGAGGTTTGTGTGTGGGACAACAATACTGGGTGTCCCAAGCACACTTTTCTTCAAGAACCAAGCCCAGTTAAACATGACCCCTCAATTTTTATCCCAGTCCATCAGGCCTGGAGCTTACCAAACATGCTGACCAGTAGGTGGTAGCAGAGTACTTCAGTATTGATTAGGGTATATATAGTGGGACAGCTGTTTATGTACCTCCACTTTTATCAGCTGTGGATTTCTAATATTTTAGAGCTAGCTGCATTATTATTATTATTATTATTATTATTATTATTATTATTATTATTATTATTATTACAAGACTGATTTCTTCTGGCAGGCCTATCCAGTGGAATTTTAGGATGTTTTTAGAATGTTTTAACAATATATTATGTTTTAACTCAGTTTTATGTATTTTATATCTACTGTTGTTCGCTGCCTCGCTCTAAATAGAGATGCGGATAAAAAATAAGATCCTTATTCTTATTGTGTTGATGGGTTATTAAATGGCAAAACATTAGCCATGAATTGGCTTGTCTGTCTGAGAAGATATTCCCTGAGGTATTTTTTTTGTAAGGAAGGCCATTGACCTACCAGAAAAGTCATTCTGGGGCTGGAGTTGTTGGGTGGGGCCTCTACTTCTCTCATTCTTCCAAAAATAGGACTTCTGAGTTCATTTGCAAGGAATTGCTAGTGGGCACTTACCTGTAGGTGGTAGCTGGCAGCAATGAAGGGAGTGTGCATGAACTCCTTGGACTGGCAGCATAATGGTTTTTCCTTTGTCGCACTGCACTTGCTCTCTGTGTAGGATGAGAAATATACTCAAACTCTCTGGTGTTGCTGGCTTAATTAGGCCAGTCTTGACGTGTAGGGTAGGACCTAGTGAAGCCGCTAATGCTGGGGAATTTAGACACAGCTTTCTGGTCTGCTTGGTGCTGTTTATGAACATAATAAAGAACTAGTGTTTCTGCGTGTCATAACGTTCAGGGCTTTTGAGACACCCCATAAGTGTGTGGGGTATAAGGCACCTTGAGCCTAATCAGAAACAACACGGTTATAGCTGAAATATTTTAGTATATAAATGACTGAACATGTCACCAGCCGCAAGATTAATCTTGGAGACGCATCTTTTCAGAGTTCTCTGCAGGCATTCTTAGAAATATTGAGTAAGTTTGCACAGGCATGGTTGCAGTGTGATTAATGATTTTAACTCGAATGTTTTACCATAAAATGTATACCAATTCAAGGAATTCACACACGCACGCCACCCTGAGACTTTGTCTGTTCATGCCATTGGGTTATTTTTGATGTTCTCCAGTTTTGTCTGACCCTGATTTCCTTTCTATCGGTGTTGTTGCCAGGATATTTCTTTCTCATCCCCATTCTTGTAAGGCTGTGGGAAAGATTGGGCAGGGGGTGGGGAGGTACTGGTTGGAGCTTCAGGCTGTGTGTATTAATTCTCTTGTTACTGTTGGCTTTGTGCTGCTCACTTTGATGTCCACATGCTGGGGGCAGTGGCCACATAATTCAGCTGAACCCAAGGAGTTGATCTGTGTCCTCCTCTACTAGTTTCTACCATTGGAGACAAGCAGCAGCAGGGAGTAAGTGAGGAAGGAAGCTAGGCTCCGCCCAACCTTCACCTGTTGCTAGAAGTGACTTGGAAGTGGAGGGGCAGAGCCATCAGAGCATACTGATGCAGCAAGCTGCATGAAATTCCACATCATAGTCTTGCGTCAATTCCAAGCATACCCTAATGTCTTGCAACTTTCAGCTTCCAGTATAATTTGATGAAGAAGTCTCTTCAAAGAGAGAGTAGCAAACAATTCTAAGTCTATTTTAGTTTGGAGATGGGTCTTTTTGCAAACAACTCCACAGAATTAACACTATTACACATGGAGGAGAATCAAAGCTCCATCTGTTGGGGACTGCGTGTTGGCTCCACCCACCTCTCCAATATGTTGCATGTTGGAGATTAATCTCCCTCCTTCTGACTCAATAGGCTGCCAGGGCAGGAAAGATCATTCCTGCCAGATGTCTGAACTGATCACCTGCAGAAGGCTACATGAAATTATTTATTTATTTATTTTATTACATTTATATACCGCCCCATAGCCAAAGCTCTCTGGGCGGTTTACAAAAGTTAAAAACAGTGAACATTAAAAACAAATATACAAAAATTTAAATCATCAAAAGCATAAAAACAACAACATCCATTTAACACAATTATTCAATCTACATTTAAAACAACTATTAGACCTACCACCCCAAGTTGCCTGATCTACACTGACTGGCAGCAGTTCTCCAGTGTTTCAGACATAGGTCTAACACAGCCCTATGTGGAGATGCTAGGGATTGAACATGGAACCTTCTACATGCAAAGCAGACGCTTTAATGCTGAACTATAGCCCGTCCCCAACTCTGTATTTCAGGAGACCATTCAGGAGACCATCTATGTCAATTGTGTTTGCACTGACTGACAGCAGCTTGCCAGGGCTTCAGAGACAGGAGTCTTACTGCCCTATCGGAGATGCCGGGGATTGAACCTGCAACCTATTGCATGAAAAGTTGGTGCTCTGCCTTTGAGCTGCAGCCCCTCTCTATCGCATGATGTTGGATGCTTTGGCAGTCCTTTCAATAGGTGTTTTCAGTGGGAAGCCCTGGGGAAACTGCATTGTGCTCTAGAAAGTGCAGGTAGACCATTTACATCAGCCTTCCCCAATCTGGTGTTTCCCAGATATGTTGGATTGCAACTCCATGCCCAATGGCCATGATGGCTGTGAATGCTGGGGGTTGTAGTCCAACACATCTGGAGAGCACCAGGTGAGGGAAGGCCATTCTACAGCTTTTTCTTTTCATTGGTAAGGCCATAATCCTGTGTGTTTAGAGAGAAAAAAGTCCTACAACTCCCATCATTCCCCTGTCAGCCCTTCTCCAGCCCTTCCCAGATTGTGCTCTTAAGAAAGTTTGTGGAACTGGGGCCTGCTGGGAGTTGTAGGAATTTTTGTGTCTGAAAAGCACTTAGGAGGCTCTTTAGCAAAGAACCTACATCATAAAGTTCTCTCCAATTATGACACAAGAATGGTCAATGCCCCATAGAATGTGCTGCATTGCTACATCTCCCACTTGCCAACGCTGAGGCTATCGGAACATCCTCTGTGTAACAGTAGGCAATTCCAATTATTTTTCGATAGAAGTTCAAATTCAATGGGGGTTCCTGGAGATATATAGGCTGGCTGGGGAACGCTGGGAGTTGCAGGACGTTTTTCTGACTAGGATTGCATAGGATTGCTCTCTAAGTGCTTCGCAGGGCTGGTTTACAGTTTTGGTCAGGGGTACAGAAACTCAGGTCTGCGGTCCAAATCTGGCCAGCCTTTGATCCCAGTCTGCCCCTTTGGGATTCCCCAGATAGGGTGACCATATGGAAAGGAGGACAGGGCTCCTGTATCTTTAACAGTCTTATTGAAAGGGGAATTTCAGCAGGTGTCATTTGTATACATACAGCACCTGGTGAAATCCCCTCACAGAAGAGGGCAGTTAAAGCTGCCCTCTTTTGTATCTGGTCACTCTAGTATAGCTTTAACTGTTGTGATGAGGAGAGGATTTCACCAGGTGCTGCATGTATACAAATGACACCTTCTGAAATTCCCCTTTCAAAACGGCTGTTAAAGGTACAGGAGCCCTGTCCTCCTTTCCATATGGCCACCCTGGATACTGATGTCCTCTTTCCCTAGCCCCTCTCTCGTTCCCCTGACCTCTGATCATTTTGTGGTCTCCTGGGTTTTACGCAGTCTTTTCCCCATTCTAAAGAGTCCCAACCATGCGGCCCCAAGAGCTTTGCCAGCCCATGGGCTGGAAGATGTTCAACACCCATGCTTTAGGAAGCTGGCTTTGGTTGGATTCTGTTTGAAATGGCAACAGTGGTTTGAACAAAGCAAGCCCTAAATGAATACAAGAACTCTCCATGGACTTGGCTCATGTGAGGAGGCCGGACTTAATTAGCCATTCCTCTGTAGAGACAGTATCGTCCCCTAAGTGCCATAGAAACCTGAACTTACATAAAATTTAAGACTGACAGTTTATTAGTTCCAGCTGAAAGTTTACTTCGTAATTAAGAAAGTGCTTCAGTTGCTTTTTCTAATTAAATCAACAGTAATTTGTCTGTCACGCTTGAAATGCCTGGGACTATTTTTGGACTTCTCATTGGTAATGCAGGGGCAATAAAAATAAGCATGGCTGCTTATGCTGGGAAGTTTAAATGCCTCTCTAATCCCATGTTTTCATTCTCACAGTCTTTGCAATTATACATGATCATTCAATTCGCCTCTTGTTCTTCAAGCCTATTGTGCTAGCCACTGCAAGCAATTTCTTATAGGACATATTTTCAAGAGTATCAGAAGCAGTAATAAGTAGGTACGAAATGCATGAGTTTTGACTTGTTGGAAGTGATCCCACAATCCATAAATACCTATGCATTACGTTTTAAGAAAACAACAGCAGAAGAGATACCATGTGTTCTTCTATATGTACATCCTGTTTTTCCTCCATACTTTATTCTTCTTTGCAGCTGGTCCATCTCACACTACAGTCCCCAGTCCATAGTCATTAACATCTAAAACAAACCCAAAATTCTTTTTTAATATGACATGGTATGAGCTAGCTGCATGGTGGTGTGTGTTGCCCTTTGCACAAATGGGTCAACAAACCAGCTTTATGAAGGGTATCCTTCACTCACTGAATGACACTTTCATCCTAAAAGTAGTGGCACAGAGGTCTCATTTCCACATTTTTCTCCTCTGCTAGATCTCCTCACATCAACGGCAGCCTGTGGAATATGTGAGCTGGTGATATGAGTGACCCAAAGAGCGAGCCGAAGGGTGAGCCAAAGGGTGAGGTGAAGGGCGAGTCAAAGGGGGAACTTAAGAGGGACAGCCAAAGGGAGCATCAAAAGAGCGACTCAAAGGTTGACCATAAAGGTGACCAAAAGACAGAACAAAAGACTGAGCAAAAGGCTGGAACAAAGAAAGACCTCAGTTATGAACAAATTAAAGCCAGGGCACCAAACATTTTGACTGAGATGGTCCGGATGCTTATCACATGGCAGAAAATGGGCTTCCACGTGCCGCGAGGTGTCAAGAACATCTTTGAGTTTACATGGGATGAGCTCATGGTGTCATTGCCAAGGAAATCTTTCACTGGTTTATATTGTCCCTTTGTCAAATTCTCGTCTTTTGAGGAGGCTGACACCTCTTCCCCTGCTGCCTCAAGAGCCCCAAAGGCAGGTGTTACGATCTCAACAGTAAAGCCTAATTACATGACCCCTTCGTCGGACAATCAACAGATGCTTCTCAAGTTCCAAAAACGGTCTGTCCACCTACTGACGGAACTCCTGAAGATGAAGATGAAGATACTGATCGACGCAGTTGCTGGTGAGATCACCTGTGATAGCTTCCTTATAAGTACATATGGAATTTTGTAATCTCTGGAAATCCTGAGCCTATTCAGACGAAAGGGTTTATTTTCCATGGGTATTATGAAGTTGCCAAGGGCAGAAGGCGTTACATGTCTGCAATGTGCATGCAAGCAGAGCCACTGCTCAATGCAATCTGGGACCCTGAACATGCAAGGTTCCTGATGGAGTTGAGCATTGCCTACACAAAGTATGAGTGTTGGCACATTGTGAAGGTACAATAGAAGAAGTGTACAGCATGGGCAAATCCTGCCACCTTCTGCTGTATGTGCTCTCATTTTAGGTGCAAAAGATAACCTTCAAACAAGTCACTATTTGAAGAAACTGGGTCAGGTTGGGCTAGAATGTAAAGTGGGAATGTTTTTCATGAATTCTGTGTAATGTTTAGGGGGAAGCTCAAAAGATTGTAAAAGTGATCATTCTTCCAGGAATTTGGGTTTACCAGCTAACAATGATGAGAGCGCATAAGATGGAGCTCCCATGGCATCACATTTAGGGATGTGCCGGCATTGCCTGGCAGTCAAGACAGCAGCTGGGCTAAACTACCTTGGCACCAATTCAGAGCAAGGGCAATGTGATAAAGGAAGTATGGCCCTCACTATGAATTGGCTTCATTTGCCTTCTCAGAAAGTTCATTATATAGTCAACAGCATCATGCTCACTATGAGATCCCTGATTGAGTAACATAATTCAGAGAAGGAAAAGCAGCTTTAACAAAAGCAGTGTGGAAGCAGCAATAGCAGCTCCAAGGGGAAATACTGGCAGAGTTAGAGAGATTTTTCAGGAAACACATCCCCTTGCTTCTCTGAAATCACATCTATCACCCACATATAAATGCATCAGTTCTGAACAGTTATAGAAGAAGCCTCTACTTTTTCTTGTTTCTAATATAGAACCTTGTTTATTCCAAAGTTGAACAGGATATGCTCCATGAGGCTTTTTCAGGGCTGATTTCATGATCATAACCTACAGGGAGTAGGAACTTCTAGAAGATGAATTCTTCTGCTGACAAATTCTGAGGTGGCAGAAGAAGGAAGGAAGGCAGGCAAGCTAGTTTTCTTCTTTCTCCTTCCTTCCTTCAAAGCAAGCTTCCAGCCAAGGGCTTGCATCAAGGGTAGGCATGATTGGGTAGCTGCTGAGGGCCCACAACCCACCTGTGTGCTACTGTCAAGGGGCTCCTGCTCTTCCCCTTTGCAGCTTCCTTGTTCACCCTACTCTTACTCTGGCCGTGTGAAGGAGGAGGAGCAGAGATGCCACTGCCTATTTGCTCACTGGCTCTCTGCCCGGCAAGCAAGCAGGTGATATGGGGAGGAAGAGGAACTGCGGCAGCTGGCAATCATGCTAATAAGAAAGTAAACTCACGGAGGGAGGCTCCCCACTGTCTAGCCCAAGGGCCCTCCAAAGCCAGGATCCGGCACTACATCTAGACCTTATGACTTCCAAGGCAGACTTGAAAGTAGAAGGGCATTGCCTGGAGCATGTTAGCAAGTGCAAATGGAAGAATGATTTCTCCTGAAGCCAGAGGGTAGGCTTTATTGTGCAGTGTAGCTCCTGACCCTCTTACCTGACCAGTAGGAGCATAATAAATTGTGTGTGTGGACGCATGACCTCTACTCATGTGGGTCCTATGGGGCTTAAAAAGAATAAAACATGCAAAGATATAACTTCAACAAATATGCCTTTAGCTATTGGGCGGTTTAGAAATGCAATGAATAATTAAATAAATAAATAAATAAATAAGCATTACATTACACAAACATGCAACAATTTTCCAGTACAAATAATTATAACAATTATTCCTTCTGAGTCTAAACAAAAATATGGATTTCTTCCACGCAACCTTTCAGTAGGCCAGTCCCAAAGTGTCTTTGGTTTCTCAAGATGCTGGATATTCCATTAGTCCTTTTTGTAGATTCCTTAACTTTAATTCACAGGGCAATCCCCAATTGCTAACTCAAATGCTGTTGCTCAAGGTATTATCTTTTATGCAAGGTGGTAAGAGCCCATAATCATACATCAGTCTTCTAACATTCAGTTTCCCAGCAGAACAAACTGACTCCTGTTGTTGCTGTTTAGGGAGACCATATGGAAAGGAGAGCAGGGCTCCTGTATCTTTAGCAGTTGTATAGGAAAGGGAATTTCAGCAGGTGTCATTTGTATGTATGCAGCCCCTGGTGAAATTCCCTTTTTATCACAACAGTTAAAGCTGCAGGAGCCCTACCCTCTTTTGTATCTGGTCAAGCTAGGCAGGGCTCCTGCAGCTTTAACTGTTGTGATGAAGAGAGGATTTCACCAGGGACTGCATGCATACAAATGACACCTGCTGAAATTCCCTTTTCTATACAACTGCTAAAGACACAGAAGCCCTGTCCTCCTTTTCATATGGCACCCGAACTGGAACATACCGCATTTTGTTTTTAACCTCAGTGTTTCTTTTTCAGGCCCTAGTACTGAAGATACTGCAAGGCGGTTTCTGGAACGTGGTCTACTGCTAAGTCCTAAAAGCAAGGAAGAGGCAAATATATTAATGGCAAGAGAACCAAGGAGGAAAGGTCAGGGAAGAAACGGTGTCACCATGGGCTTGGACCCCAGATGCTCTATGCCTACACCTCTTGATATTAGACTTGGCTACGATGGTGATAATTTTTATGGACACACAGGAGGAAGAGGGATCATGTAGTCTTAGAATGCCCTCTCTCCCTTCCTCCAACAGTTGATGAGTGGCATTGCGGCATTGGCTCCGAATCAGTTCCCACATTTTTGGGAGTGCCTCTGCAGGTGCTGGGCCCAATCCCTACAAATTAGTTGTTTTGGTCTACAACATGCCCTAGGCAGTAGAACCATTATAGTTTTATGTTTAGATAGATTTGTAGGCCAGAACATCTGTACGATCACCTCTGATGTAAGAGCCAAAGTAGGGATGGGAGAACCAGCAATTTTCAAGCTTGTTAAAATTCTCCCAAATCACTTCAAAGCTCATTTTGGCTCTTTCCCATTTTTGTTTTTGACCTGTTTTTCAGCTCGTTTGAATGGGCAAAGTGTGCATTTTGAATGAAACAAGTCTGGTTTTCTATGCATGTTTTTCAGAAGTGTGTACTTTCCTCCCATTGACTAAGGCATGAAAATGCTTTTTTCTTTTAAGTATTTGAATTTTAAAGTGTGTGTGTGTGTGTGTGTGTGTGTGTTTTAAAAAACAACCAACCAAACAAGCCTATTTTTCAAACCTGAATGCCAATTCAGGAATTTGCGAGCCTGTCTCGGCAAAAAGCACCCCTGCTCGCGCTCACAGTCAGGATGGCAAATTGGACATCTTTGCATGATTTGGGATTGGAAAGCAAATTCTTGTACTACATCCCTACTGAAAACAGTGTGGAAAACATTCAGTAAGCACTTGGCTCCCTCTTCTGGCCACACAGATGTTGGTTAGCTTCTTTGTAATGCTCCCACTAAGCTGCTATGCTCAGGACTCACTGGGCTGAAGCACTGGGGCTTTTTTTAATTACCAAGGACATTGACATCCCTCAGGTGGACTCTCTGTTCCCTCCAAGCTTAACTGTAACCCTCACAGTAGCTGGCAATGGGGTCGGGGATTTCCTCAGCAACAGTACATGGATCCCTGTTGTACTGCAGAGTATTTTGCGGGCCTTGGTCTTTGAGTGGGCAGTTAAGTTCCATGAACTTTTCAAAAGACTGGGGAAGATGAAAAGTGCCAGAACTTGTTTTCTTCTTGATGCGGATAGACACAGCTCTCTGCCGTTTTGGGCTGTTGTTGCCTCTGAGGCAGTTTACTTCCTAGTCTCCATAATTCCCTCACTGTCTTCTAACCCCCAGCTTCTTCTTTATTGCAACAGGACGTTGTATGATACCAACAGTTCCAGCGATTCCTATTTCTTCCACCACCCAGCTTATACAGCAAATGTCCATTTCCTGTCTTTGCTTTTCGTTGGCGTTCAAAGATAGCAAGCTGCAAAAGGGCTCAGGTAAATGATTCAGGGAGAAATACTCCCTGGGGAGTCTATTTTACCTCATAGCTGAAGCTGGGGGACCATTTTAAGGTTCCAGGTTTGACCTTTGTAAGGGGAGGGCATGATGAGAGATTCCCAGCAAAAGTCCAAATGCCTGATATTGTATATATCCAAGACTGAGCACTAAGAATCACTTTTCGCAGTGAATGAATGAAGGTCTGATGTGGCGGGGGGAGGAAGCAGGGGTCAGCATGCACAGAGACATCAAGGGCATTGCTGACACCCACCACCAGTCCTTACACACTTCATTTACTTATGAGTTCAGGCTGAGGACCTGAATAGGGCTATGGGCACCAATGCATGTTATGACAACTGTCTTAAGTGGAAGGATTGTTTTCATGGCGAGACTCAAGCCCTTCTCCTGATGTGTATGTGTGCGGGGGTGGGTGGGTGGGATATGGGTTCTCCATTTAGGTCTCCCACCCACTGGACTGTGGGGATGGGTGCATGCTCTGGAACATTAGTCCGTTCCTTTGGTGTCTGGCTGTCTGGCAAAAGGAGGCTTGCTAGCATGCTGCCAGGGTATCCTAAATCCTGCCCAAGGGGTGGTCTAGCATTTATGGCTGCTGTGTCTGTTGCCATGCTGTAGTTCATGAATATTCTATGGGGTTTGTGCAAGGAGAGGTGTTGTAGTCTCTCCATGGTTGCCTCGTTGTGTGTTGCATGCAGGAAGTGGGTGGCTACTGGATCGAATGGTGTCGTGGGGTTGATCTACCACCCCATCTTCATGTGTTCATTGGTGCCTTCTGTAAATGGGTAAAATGGGGCAATGATTGCGGCACAATGTTGTGAATAGTGAGTGGCGGCAAAGTTTCCATGCACACTGTGGGAGTCCTTATTATGGTTTTGCTACATTATCTTTTGTTTCTATTGGTATTTTCTTTTCTTTTTTGGCATTGTTACGCTTGGCCACTAGAGGTGCACAGGATCTTGACTACACTAGGTCAGTGTAACCATGGTGCACTGGTTGCTAGTGTAGCAGGACCATAGGGCCGGGCTACCCACAGGGTTATTTTCCCAAGAGGCCAAATTGAAAAAAAAGAATTTTATTTATTTAAGTGTCCCAAATTGTGGCAATACAAAATACGTAAAAACGTTACCAACCATATCTTTTAAAATATAATCTGAATCAACTATTGGTTTTTAATTGTTGGATTTAATTTTTAGACTGGATTAGTGTTGCATTATGGAGATATATTTTTTTAGAAGTGCAAATGTTAAGTGTTACTTTCAAAAAGCTACTAAAATGTGGTTTGCACAAACAGCCCACAAAGATATCTAAAAAATAATCTGGGACCAAATGGTTGGTATCAACAGAACCTATCCATAGAAAAAGCTTCTGTCAGCGTTATGGGGAGAGGGCCATTCACTCTCCATCCTGCAGCCCTTTGCACTCTCTCAGAATTTATTCCAGAGGGGGTTTACTCTGGAACAAATTTTGGGGCAGTGATGGGGCAGATGCAGCAGGGAGGAGAGGAGGGAGAAAGACCTGTTGTGTGACCGGAAGTCCATTTGCACATGATTGAATTTTATCCAATATAATATTTGGCCTGAACTAAGCAAAAAGGCCAGTTTTTGTCACTGAGGGAGGACACTAAAAGCTGTCAGCACTGTTATTAGGATTTCTTCTTTAGAATCCCTTACACCTTTCCTGTTATGGGACAGGCTTGATAGAAAAAGTAGCAAAATAGTCCCTGGTTTTATTGAGAGAGCTATAGAGCGACTTTGGGAGAACTACTTTGCCTAATCTTTACTTCCAAATACATGCTTGCTGCAGGTATTCTTAAAACGAAAGGCGCTGGTGCATCTGAGAAAGATGCAAGTATCGATGAAAGACTTGACCCATGTCCTGAAGCCAGGGCGAAGCTCCGAGCAATTTGCCGACTTATGTAAGCATCTTCAAACCTTTAGGATAGAAGACACCTCTTATGCCTAACAGGTCGTTTTAATACACTGACTGGGTTCACACAACACGCTAACCCATGCTGGTTTATTTTCTGGAACTACTCATGATGGTATGTTGTCTGTGGAATCCCCCCCTCCCACAAGCTCCGTGGGTTATTTCCCACAAACCTATGGTGGTTTAGTGTGTTGTCTGTAAGGCCAGCGTGGTTTACAGAAATCGCCTATAGGGTTGCTCAACAAAAGCAGCTAAAAATGCTGCCGCCTCTCTGCTCCCCTCAAGCAATCTCTATTCCTGCTGCAAGGAAGCTGGGATACTTGCCGGGCTAGGTGGGAGAACTACAGCAGGAGGGGGAGGGGTGAAATAAACTACTCTGTGTAGCTTGTTTGCCTGATCATCTGACAGGAATGCAGTAGGTTGTTTGCCTAACCACATACCCAGCATAGCTGGCCACCCATCATGGGTTAGCATGATATCTGATCCCAGCCCCAGAAAGTTCACTGCGCTGCCTCATGGCATGATTACAAGGAGATGGCTTATATCAAGTCAGAACTTAGGTCCTTCTAGTCCTGTATTTTGTTCTCTGTTTGACAGGGCCGAAGCACATTTTTTTTTCAGGACCTGGTACAATCTTGCAATGCAGGTCCCCTCGTGTACACATACCATATTCCATCCCACTCATACAATCTCATGAGGGAAAAGTTTCTACTTGAATTCTGAAATTACATTTTCTAAATTTCTGAAATTAGACCTTGGCCCATGCCATGCCCCATAAACACCTGCTGTCCTTGCTACTTTTGTTTAACATAATATCCAGTTTTTCAAAGCTTCCTATTATTTTAACTTTTGGGTTGCTCCTAACAGAAGTCTTATCCTGAAGTTGTTTTGATTCCTTTTTCCCTAAAAGGCTGCAAAGATTTTATACCTAGGCCAATATTCATTTTAAAGCTTTATTTTTCTGACCTTCTGCATTGCAAAATCATGACTTACCTCCTCAAAGTCAATTTCTCTTTCAGGTTCAGACTCAATAGACAAAATAGCCCAGTGGCTTAATTGTTCTTCTCCTCTGTGTGTCTATGTGTGCATTGCACATATGGGAACTAGACATTTCCTTACATATAGGGCTGTGTACAGCCTCCCCACAATTTGCCTTGGAGGCTGAGTCGGAGCTTCCAAATTAGCCCTGATTTGACTTGGGTCACCTGGGAACTGCCTCAGCCCACTTCGGATTTGGTTCTAAGGTACGATGTTCCAAATCTGAAGCAGGCTGGCTGCTGCAGTTTCCTGGGTCTAATGCTGACCGGGAGTCCGTAGGACTCCCCTCCCCTCCTGCTTGCTCCAGAACCCGTAGTTTACAACAGCAGATCTATGGCATGCAGAGCAACTCTCCTGGAGGATGAGCGGCTGGCTAGTGTGAATGGAGGCTTCAGATAAATTCCATGCATGGGCAGGCAGGGGGCAGCAGCTGGCCATTGGGCCTAATTGGCCTGAAGCAGTTTGGCTGCTTTGGGTGAAGGTAGCCCAATATGGTCCCTAACTGGATTTGGGTTGAGGTGGGCCAAATTGGCCCACTTTGACTCATATTTAGGGTTTGGGTCGAGGTGGTCACACCCCTATTTACATATATGCCATGCCTGTCAATCTTATGAGCTCCTGCTGTACCTGAGAACAATGTCCCATCAGCTGCTCCTCCCTCTTGCCGATACATAAAGAACTCTGGGATTGGTTACATATCTACATGGAAATAAGTTCCATAAATATGCTCAGGCATGACTTACAATTTAGCCTCAATTAACCCTTGTAATAGGGTCCTGGTAAAGTGAACCCTTCAATTCTCCACATGCTTGGGTCCTGTTGATAGGTAGTAGTTCTCCATAGTCACAGCCATGGGTCTTTCCTCCCCCTGCAACCTTATAGGGATTAAACATGGGATCTTACTTTTCCACCTTTTCAGACCCAGCATGGCAACCATTAACCTAAATATGCATTTGGGACCCACTTTTTTTGTTGTTTATTTATTTATTTATTTTTGTAAATTTGTATGGTGGCAATGCCACTGTTGTGACCCACCTTAGGTCAGCCCATGTGACCCAGTAGCTGGTCCTCCTGACCGACCAGTCGAAGACCAATGCTGTACCCGGACTTGTTAACAAGTTGTAAACTTGCCTCTTGTCCTAAGGCAGGGTTAGGGAATCTTTTCCACCCACATGGTGTGGTGATAGCCACTAACTTGGATGGCTTCAAAAGGACATTGGATAAATTCAGGAAGGGAAGATTGTCAATGGCTATTGGCCATTATGGCTAGATAGAGCCTCCAGATTCAAAGGCAGCATGTCACTGAATCCCAGGCGCTGGGAGCAACAGTGAGAAAGATGTGTTGCCTTCAAGTCCGTCATGGGGGCATCCCAGATGCATGTGGTTGTCCATTTTGGGAAAAAGAATGGTCACCTAGGTGGAAAGACCTTTGGGATGATGGTGATTATAAGTGCAGGAATCCCATATTACTTTTATGTTTTACCCATGGTTGGAAGACTTGAAGGGCTGTGAAGACACATCTTTTTAATTTAGCCTTTCAAATTATCTAGCTGTTTTAAGGCACAATCCTATGCATGTTTAAAGAGAAAAAAGGCCTACAACTCCCAACGTGCCCCAGCCTTTTTTCTGTCTAAACAGGCATAAGATTGCACCCTTAATGTTTTACTGATTTTGGTGTGTGTGTTTTAAATTGTATTAAGGTTTTGTTGTTTTCAATTGTTCTATACTGCTCTGATGGCTTTTTACTAAATAAAGCAATATAAAAAAGTTAATCATGAATAATAAATAAAGGTAAGCAACAAAAAACCAACTGTAAAATAGCAAATTTATTTATTTATTTATTTTAGCTAAAGCTCTCTGGGCAGTTCACAACATTTAAACCATAAAATATAACATGATAAAATACAAGTTTAAAAATACAATATAAAATCAAAAAACTAAAAAAAACCTAGCAGCGGAGCAAAGATTTAAAACAGAAACTGAAAGTCTAAAGTGCCTGAAACAATAAGGTCTTCACCTGACACCAAAAAGAGCACAATGCAGGTGCCAGGTTCTACCTTCAGGATGCCACAGTAGAAAAGGGCTCCTGGAGAAGGATTGCTGAAGGTGACCTTAGGGTTCAGGAAGGTATATAGGGGAAGAGGTGGTCCTTCAGATAACCTTGCCCCAAGCCAATTTGAATGTTTCTACTGGCACTTTGAATTTGAATTGCAGCATCGTAAAGGAAAAAGAAGTTTTCTTCCTGGGGCCAATTACAGCTCCTGGAAGGATGGATGGGATTGTCATTGGGACATGGCAGAGGGAGAGAAGGACTACTCCTCTCCTCCTGAATTGTGGTCCTAATCCTGATCATGCCCCCTAGCAATGGGGCAGAGCTCATTAGAAGAGCACCTGCTTTGTGGGCAGAAGGTCCCCGGTTCAGTCCCTGGCATCTCCAGGTAGGGAGACTGGCCGATGAGACCACATTACGCCAGTCCAGGTCCGGGCCCGATTCAAAGTGCTGGTATTAACATTTAAAGCCCTAAACTGCTTGGGGCCAGGTTATCTGAAGGAATGCCTCCTCCCATATGTACCTGCCCGGACCCTAAGGTCATCCTCAGGGGTCCTTCTCCGTGAGCCCCTGCCAAAGGAAGTGAGGCAGGTGGCTACCAGGAGAAGGGCCTTCTCTGCTGTGGCACCCTGGCTGTGGAATGAGCGCCCTAAGGATTTCGCCTGGCATCTACACTATATTCTTTCAGATGCCAGGTTTAGACCTTTTTATTCTCTCAGCATTTTAACAATCTATAAATACATTTTAACATGGTGTTTTAAATTTGTAATTTTGCATTGCTGCTGTTTTTATCTGTTTGAGCTTTTATATTGTATTTTATATTATGGTTTTATACTGTTGTTTTATACTTTGAATGGTTTTAATTTTTGTGAACCGCCCAGAGAGCTCCGGCTATTACATAGAAATGTAATAAATAAATAAATAAATAAATAAATAAATAAATAAATAAATAATAAGAATCCTGCCTGAAACCTTGGAGAGTCACTGCCAGCCAGTGCAGACAATATTGAGCTAGACGGACTGATGTTCTGACTTGATACATAAAGCAGCTTCCTAGGTCCCCCATCCCACCCCCGGGCATCCCTGCCCCTTGGATGCTCTTTAGACTTTAATTGAATTCATGCAATTGTTGTCTCTTCCTTCAACACTATGCTAGACTATCTTTCCCAAGTGGCGGGCATGTCTGTGCTAATCAACTCTTACGTTTCAGCCCCTTTCATTTCTGTTGCCTGTATAACTAGCTACTCGCTGGGCCCCATCCATTCGCTTTCTGGCAGCTGGAGCTCAAGAACTGTTTTAAAACATGCCCCCAACTTCCTGAGAGTGGCATCCAATGACCTGACCCACCAAAGTTCATGAGACAATGTCATTGTGTCTGTTCCTTTTAGGGAGGAAGAGAGGGCTGCAGCCGTATCCAAGGGCCATACGAGACCCTTAACCCTGAGAAATTATGTACTTATCCATAAGTCACCATCTCAAGCCTTGAAACGAGCTTCGCTCTCCCAAGTAGCCACCTATATCAGACGTATGAAAGGGAAGAAGTTCTACTTTAGCTTTCCTGATGGGACATCCTTCATATAGTATCCTTTGTTTTTTTGGAAAACAAAGGGGTGGGCAATTGGAGCATGTACGAAAACAAACAAAGCTGCTAGAAAGGTGCAACATTTAGGGTTGGGGTCTCCAACATGATGCCTGTGGCCACCAGTGTGCCCACGGACACCTCTCTTGGTGACCACAAGGCTCCTTGCCCCTCCTTTTATTTTATCTCTTAAGATGTTTTAAATTGCATGTTCTTTAAACTGGGAGGCTGACTTGCTGCAAGGCAAAGTGCTGACCTCCAGTGTCATATTTATATTTATTTATTTATTTATTTATTGCATTTATATCCTGCCTTTTTTCCTCCAAGGAACCCAAGGCGGCATACATAATCCTCCTCCTCCGCTCCACTTTATCCGCACAACAACAATCCCGTGAGGTTGGTTGGGATGAGAGTCTGTGACTGGCCCAGAGTCACCCAATGAGCTTCCATGGCTGAGTGGGGACTAGAACCCGGATCTCCCAACTCCCAGTCCAGCACTTTAGCCACTACACCACACTGGCTTCAAAAGAGTGGTCATGAGTTTTGTAGCTCCAATCCCACCTCTGCCTTGTACATAGGTTCTTGGGCACATTATGTTTCTTTTAGTCTCACCAGTTTGGCTTCAGGGAAATGAGTGTTCTGCCCATGGCAGACATTTAACAAATGGACAAAATGTCCCCTTGGCAGCCATTTTGTGAGAGCACCCATGACTCTCAAAGTTCTAAATGTGCCCACTGACCCCAAAAGATTCGGGACTTCTGGTTTAGGGAATATGGTCAACTGTTGTTCCATCTGATACAGGAATGGAGAATCTGTACACTCCAGATGTTGTTGAATTACAGCTCCCATCATCTGTGACCACTGCCCATGCTGGAGTTGATGGAAGCTGAAGTCCAACCACACTTGAAGGGCCACATTTTCCCACCCTTGCTCTATGGCATGAGATCCCTCTTAGTCCAGCTGCTAAACTTGGTGTGGTTTTTGGCTCAGCAGTCTACAGACATGTGAGGGCTGGGCTAGTCAAACGCTCAAAACAGATCAGTATGTATTTCTCCCCTTGCTCTGGCATAGGGGGCCAACCATGTCCACTCTCCTGGGGTGGAATGATTTTTTTTTTAAAAAAAAATAAAACTACCTATTTCTCGGTGTCTCCATGCATAGGCTGGAAGAGTCTTGGGAGACTCTGGTAGTCTCATGCTATTTGTACTGGGGCAGTTTTCATAAAATCATCCTTTCTTGCTGTGACTGCCTCTCCTAATCTGCCTGATTTAGTGAAGAAGGGGAGGGGGACTTCTGAAATTCTCCTTATCCAAATGTTGACCCAGATCTCAAATCAGCTGGCCCTATTTCCCAAGTGGAACCAACGCATTAGGAACCTTTCATTGGTCCATTTATAAAATGTCCACGTTTTGTAGAGTGCTGTTCAATGACGGCGTGCTGCAGATTTCCATTCATGTACATTTCCCCTCTGCTCCTGTGTTGCTGAGAAATATCTCTGGCCTGGATCTAGACTTGCCTGAAGTGGAACTCCATTAATTGGATGTTCCCATTGGGGAGAGGCAATTTTCAGGGATTTCTCCAGTTTGGGGAAGGAAAGTCAGAACTTCTGCTTCCAGACAAGTTTGTTGTGGTGGTGGTGGTGGTGGTGGTGCAATCGCCCTGGCTCATTCACAGAATTTTAGGAGCAGTTCAGATGATGACATCTTCCATTTGTAGCCCCACCACCACTTGCATCATTTTTTTTTACTGAAAGGTGGCATGGAAATAAAGTGTACCATACCATACCATACCATACCATACCATACCATACCATACCATACCATACCAATGTATAGTTAGGCCCTAAGGGGCAGGTCAGAAAAAATAAAGTGGGAGGTGAGTGAACACCCCTCCACCCCCACATTTCTGTAATTCAAGCACCAGGTTGAGGAAGGCTAGAGCAAACGATTCAAATCCTTTGCTTTGTTCCTCCCTCCCTCTCTTTCTCTCTCCCCCCTTCTTAACTTCCTTGACAGCCACTTGGCTGTGGATCATTTGGAGATGTTTCACAGAAGCACATGCTCCGTTTGATCTTTCCACTGAGCTGGGAATTAAGAATGAAGGGCTTTTGCAGCACGATTTCATATCACTTCTGCAGTTCAAATGACTCCATTTGTCAGTCTCTGCTTTCTAACACGGTGTGTTAAACACAAAGGCCTCATTTCAAGACCTTTACAATCCCCTCTTTCTAGCTCATCACTTTGGCTAATAGATTCATTTGCTGTGGTGGCACTTATGAAGATGTCAGGGAAATAATCTCTCAAAGGGGGCGGGAGTCTTGGCTGCTTCACAGACAGAGCCACCTTATGCTCCCCTCGCACAATCTATTCAGTAGGGCTATGCACAACACCTACCCACCCCAATTCATTTTGGAGGCTGATTCAGAGCTTCCAAATTGGCCCTGATCCAACTTGGGCTGCTTTGGGCCTAGGCTAACCCGCTTTGGATGCAGATCCGAAGCAACATCCAGACACCGGACACGTGAGTGGATGTCTGCTCATGCAAGAGGTCTTTCCCCTGCTACTCCCCAAATCTGGAAGATCCTTCAAACCTCCAGGGAAGATCTGAGGGGCTGCTAGTAGGAAGGTGAAGCTATTCTGCTAGTGGCATCCACTCTGCTGGTGGCCAGACACAGAGGGATACGACTCCATGTCTGCTACTCTGTCTGCATTTGGAAAGGCTAATGCAGAGTTCCCATCCGGACACGCTCATGGGCAACTCCCATGATGGCCACGCTGGTTGGGAATTATGGGAGTTGCAAATCAACATATTTGGAAGGTGTAAGGTTGGGCTAATGTGTACTTCATAGTTTCCCACAAGCCGTGAGATTCCAAACAAGTGATTCTACCCACCCTGTCCAAGGCATTCTGAAGTGGTACAGTCCAGTGAGAAGAATCAACTTGGGATGATACATCTGAAAGACCATGCATGTGCTAGTTTTATTATTATTATTTCATCTTATACCCCACCAATGTATAGAATACCCTAGTATTCATGGTCCACCTCCTGCTGAGCATTCAAACAGGAATCCACCAGGCAAGTCACCCATGTTCTCCAATATTTGTGGCTTAAAGCTTGTTTCGTGTAATTATCACTTCCATGTTACGTTGTTGGGCTGGGATTGGTGAGCGCAGCACTCCTGTATTTCTCAGGAAATCTTAGCATCTGAAGCAGCAGCCCAAGAGAGCATGAATGATCATGCTCCCCCTGATGAATAACTAGATAAATACCCTTTTTATGATGTGATGTTACTTGACCTATGTCAAAGTTACCTATCAGGAAGTATTGCGGTGTGCCAGTTTCCCATATGCTGCATAGGAAAAACAGTCACCCTTCTGTTTCAGGATGCTCCAAATCAAACACTTCTGGGTACATTTATATCACAGGGCCAGTCGTATGTACGGTACTCCTTTAAAGCCAGGTAAGCAGCACTGATTGATCCTCAGTTTTGGGGAGTTGGTTTGGGAGAAAATGCAACAGCTGAGTGTCCACTGAATTCTGAAGAGATGCCTGAATTACTAAACAAGGAGAGATGACAATTGTAGTGAGAGAACAGCACCATTAAAACAGTCATTAATGGTTCTGTTAATGTTTGTATCAAATTAGACCAATCCTGGCACCAACCAGGCGTGCTCTGGAAGAGGACTGTATGATCATGCAGAGCAGTTTTATCCAACCTCTGTCCTTCAGATTTGTTGAACTACAACCCCCATCATGCCTATCAATAATGGAAGTTGTAGTCCAACACATCTGGTGGGCACCATGTTGGGGAGGGCTGATATTGAGTTTCTTATGATAACTTATTTATTTAATTTATTATTTATTTATTGCATTTCTATACCGCCCAATAGTTGGAGCTCTCTGGGCGGTTCACAAAAGTTAAAACGAACAGACACAAATCAAAGTATAAAACAAACAACAGTATAAAAACACAATATAAAAATACTATATAAAAGCACAACCAGGGTAAAACCGAGCACCAATGCAGAGATTTATACAGATTAAAAATACAGATTTAAAACAGCAAGGTTAAAAGACTATGATAAACTGTTAAAATACTGGGAGAATAAGGTCTTCACCTGACGTCGAAAAGAGTATAACGTAGGTGCCAGGCAAACCTCTCTAGGGAGCTCATTCCACACTGGGGTGCCACAGCAGAGAAGGCCCTCCTCCTGGTAGCCACCTGCCTCACTTCCTTTGGCAGGGACTCACAGAGAAGGACCCCTGGAGATGATCTTAGGGTCTGGGCATATGGGAGGAGGCGTTCCTTCAGATAACCTGGCCCTAAGCTGTTTAGGGCTTTGAATGTTAATACCAGCACTTTGAATCAGGCCTGGACCTGGGCTGGCAGCCAGTGAAGCTGGGAAAAGACTGGCATAATGTGATCTCATTGGCCAGTCCTGTTAATAATCCAGCTCCTCTGTTTTGTAACAGCTGAAGTTTCCAGACCATTTTCAAAGGCAGCCCCATGTATAACGCATTGCAGTAATCTTGACGAGAGGTTATCAGAGCATCAATAACTGTAGCTAGGCGATCTCTGTCCAGATAAGGGTGCAGTTGGTATATCAGCCTAAGCTGATAAAAGGTGCTCTTTGCCATTGAGTCCACCTGTGCCTTAAGTTACAGTTCTGGATCCAGGAGCACCCCTAAACTACAAACCCATCCCCTTCCAGAACAGGGTAGACAAAGTAAAAGCCCCCTTTTCATCAGGTCACTTCAGATACAGGTCCTCAAAATCTAAAGAAGACCAAATTTCAGATAGCGCCAATACTGGAATCCAGGACCAAAGATTATGGAACTGCTGAACTAACCAATCCCACTTGATGCTGTGCCTTCTCAAACCCTGAAGGAGCAAGCATTATCCTTTCTTCATCCCCACAGGAGCTTCCCCCTTTTAGGGGTCTCTCTCTACCCATCTTACACATGGACCCCCTACTACCTCTTCATGAGATTTCCCAGATGCTCTTTATTCCCCAGGAACATAAGAAAAGTTGTGCTAGTTCAAACCAAAGGTCTGTCTCAGGCAACATCCTGTCTTTCCCACAGTGGTCAACCAATGCCCCATTGCGCGGTCCACAAGCAGGACATGAGTGCAGTTGCAGCCTCCCGCTCATGTTCCTCAGCAACTGGTGCATATAGGTATACTGCCCCTGATACTGGAGGTAATATATATCACGACTTACAGCCATGGAGATCCTTGAATTTGCTGAATCTTCTTTTAAAAGCCACCACTGCATCTTGTGGTAGTAAGTTCCATCCTTTAACTATGTACTGTGTAAGGAAGTACCTCCTTTTATCTGTTCTGAACCTCCCACCATTCAGCTTCATTGGGTTCAAGAATTATGAGAAAGGGAAGAAAAAAAAATATCCCATGAAACTAGTTCAGCCCTAAGCCCTTTATGGCTCTAGAACTGTGTTGTGCCCATCCTCATACAACCCCGTTCCCAAATGCTTATCTCTCCAATGACATTTTTCTCCCTGAGTAACGCCATGCGGCATAACCATTAGTTACACCCAGTGGGGTTAAGCTTTTAACATCTACCATTAACATCTTCCTATCTCACATGCTTTAAAGACTGAGAATTGGGATAATTAATTGTCTCACATATAAAAAGAATGATGGATGGTAATCATAACAATAAAATGGCCTGCCACGGCAGAATAAAGATCCAGACAACTTGATTTTAAAAGTCGACTGTAAATGATAAGCCACATTTGTTTTAATTGGGGTTACAGCCCCTGGCTTCTCTATCCATGTCACCGGCTAGTTATGTGACCTTGGACAGATCTCTTAGCTCTTCTGTGTTTCCTGTTTATTCATCTGTAAAACTGAGATAATACCTCTCTCACATAATACCTAAGAGGGCCAGGAGTGGAATGAGCTTCCTAGAGAGGTTCACCTGGCACCTACGTTATACGCTTTTAGACGCCAGATGAAACCTTTTTATTTTCTTAGTATTTTAACAGTCCATCAACTTTATTTTAACTTTGAAGTTTTAAATTTGTATTTTAAATCTGTATTAATTTCTGCATTGCTGCTCGGTTTTATCCTGTTTGTGTTTTTATATTGCATTTTATACTATGCTTTTATACTGTTTGTTTTATATTTTGAATGGTTTTCATGGTTTTAATTTTTGTAAACCGCCCAGAGAGCTTCGGCTATTAGGCGGTATAAAAATGAAATAAATAAATAAACAAATAAAATGTTTCCTCCCTCTCCCAGTTCCACAATAGCACTGCTGATGGATAATGAAGGAGGAAGTATTATAGACAAATATGGTTATTTAACCCACCAATGGAGCTGGTATTCGAAAAACCAGGTTCTACAGTCAATAGAATTTCAGGTATGGAAATGACCTCATGCTTATTATTATCCTACAGAAAAGCTACAAATATTTTACTTTTTTAGAACAAATGTGTTGGCTTCAATTCTACAATTGTCTCCAAATGTGTGTTCTTCTGGCTTAGGGATATGATGGATGGAGAGACTGCACCATGGTCGGTCTGTGCTACTTTCCATTGTTACATTCTAACCCAGGGTCGGGAAGCTCAGGCCCATGGACCAAATCTGGCCCTCCAAGATTCTCCAAATTGCTCCGCTCCCTTTCCCTGACCACCGATCATTTGGTGGTTTTCCAGCTTAGACTTTCATGCAACAGCTATTTACATAACAAAAAACTCAGTGAATGTGAATTACACTGAGGGCTCTACCCTTTGAGAGGGTTTTAGCCTTAAAGGTAGATGGAGAAGGTCCTGCCCTTAAAGGTAAAAGTTCTACCAGTAAAGCAGGGGTGAGGAACCTCAGGCCTGCCTGGGGTCTCCATCTGGCCCTCTGATGCTCCACAGTTGGCCATGCCCACTTTCCCCAGCTCTACACCTTTTGCCCTGATTGTTTGGTGGCTTCCTGGCTTTTGTGCAGTTTTCCCCCATTCTAAAAGGTTGAAAGGCTTCCCCTAAGGCTTAATTACTGAGAGCATGAGCTTTAAGCTATAATATGCTGGTATTTTTGTCCACGCCCCTTTTGCCTTTGGTTCCAATGCATTTGCCTTTGGTCCTGCCCCTCTGGAATGTGACCCAAGAGCTTCTCCAAAATTGAATTTGGCTCTCCGGCTGAAAACGGTTCCCCCACCTTGCCTTAAAAAAGGGTTCTACCCTTAAAGGCAGGCTGAAAATACTTTAAAGCATAATACATTGTATTCACACAATTAAGATCACATCTAGTTTGGATCTCAAATGCCCCATTTGTCCAAAGTTTGTTTTTACTACTGATGTAAAGTCATGAACGCCCCCACAGTCAGCGTAATTATGTGAAACCTAACCCTTTGGCCATGTTAAGACAACACGCTAAGCCACAGTGGTTAAGCATTTTGAGCTAAACATTATGGCTTAGTGTGCTGTGTGAACCATTCCTAACCATGGCGGCTACATAACCACTGTTTCAACACGCTCACTAACCATTTGCTGCAAAAGTGTTAGTGGCCTAACCATGGCTTAGCGTGTTGTTTAAACAGGCTCTTTATCTAAAGTTTAGGTAACACTGAACAACTTTAGGTAGCATTCCTGACCATTGGCCATGTTGCTAGGGGCTTCTGGGAGTTGAAATCCAAAACATCTGTAGACCTTGTTTCTGGCCATCCCTGTTGTACATGATTTTTCCTTCTATGTAAAAAATGTTAGTCAAGTCGAAGGAGCCACCAGGTGTGAGAAAGAAGGCTTTTGCCTTGTATGTGTGATGGCAGTAGGAAATGCTCCTAAACTGGGCGAATCAGCCACTAATACATTCATCTTTCTTACTTTATTCCTTAGATAAATGAACAGATTAAACTGAAGGTTTTTAATCAAAATTCCATGACAATTTCATTTGCCTCCATCAATGAAACCGTCACTTTGCCTTTGGTTAGACCTGGATGTACACATGGATCAAAGGCTGACAAGCAGGTAAGAAGTCATCAGGTGGAAATGACTTTTGACATCAGCTATGCTACATGAGTAATAATATGATTTTCAGTAATTGCTTGTTTTCTGGTGCCTAGCCATATTAGCTTAAATACAAATGATGGTCTTTATCCATTGACTTGAATCAGCCTTATTAAAACTGATTTAAAGAAAATTATGTTTCCCCCTCATAACCCTGAGGGGAACTACCAGAAGTAACATTTAAAGAAAATCACTCTAGACTTAAGGCATCAATTTCTTTTCAGTGATTCTTGCTTTCTGTGATATAAAGCCTTCTTGTATAGATCTAGACAGAATTTCATATATTATTTATTTATTGCTCTCATTTATAGACCACCTTGCAACATATTACCAGCAAACAAACAAATCACATACATAATGCATTTTCATTAAACATTTAAAAAATGAATAACTACTTTAAATAGCACACAACGGGTGAAAAACTAATGCTGGATCAAAAATGCCACTTCTTACTTTCACAGGGCTATTTGTCTCCTGTGAAATGGGGGGCATTCTGGGAGAGTTTGGAGGGGTGAAAATTCTAAATATATATATATATATATATATATATATATATATATATATATCTTTTCTTTTTCCTATAGCTTTTAAAACTTGATTTTGTTCTGACTTTATACTGTTAGTTTTACCCTACCCAGTGCCTGTTTACCCTACCCTGTGCCTGTTTGCATTCTCTTCCCCTCCTTATTGTTTTATTATGATTTTATTAGAATGTAAGCCTATGCGGCAGGGTCTTGCTATTTACTGTTTTACTCTGTACAGCACCATGTACATTGATGGTGCTATATAAATAAATAAATAAATAAATAAATAAATAAATAAATAAATAATATATATCAGGGGACCTTGCCATGAATACAAGGTGGCATAAAGGTGCTGGTATTATTTCTTTTCTTTTTAAAAACACGCACCTTAAACTTGAAAAACAAAAACAAATCATTGCCAATGTTTTATATGGGGACAGAGGCAGCAGCCAAGGGGTTCTCCTCCTTGAGAATGGGAACAATTCTTCTTTATTTATTCTTTATTAGCTGATATACCTGGCATTGATGTACCTGGCCCCCTAAGATATATGTCTGCGAGGCAATCATCATAAAGTAGTAGGCCGGTGCTAGGCCTGTGAGTTAACCTTTAATCGAATTATATTTGTTTCTTTTTTTCCTCTCTCACCCTCATGAAAACCCTGCAAGGTAGGCTGATGCAAGGCCTGTGAGGTAACTTTAAAATGAATTGAATTTGTTTCTTTTCTCTCTCTCCCTCTCTCACCCCTGACACATGGCCACTTGAAGCCGCCAAGGCAAGCTTTTTTAAAATTCTGGGGCTAATAGCAGGGAAGGGGGAATGATCTTCATGCGACATGTCGCATTTAAAATGAAAATTGGGAGAGGAATGTCTGGGTGTATGCCATTGATTTCTTTCTTTTTCTTTCTTTTTAAAGAAAATGATATGGTTTTTATTAATGATGCATTTAGCCTCCCATGTATAGTTTGGCCCTGAGTCTTCTGATCCTTGAACAGGGCATTGTCTGAAGCCTGACATGTAACTGCCCTTTTGTTAACACATCATCTCTATAGCCAGAGTTTATGCTTATCAGCAAAAACAAACTCTGCTATAATGGCTAGTAGACAAACCATTCCCCACCCCCATCTCTCTTAAAAGAAAGAAGGAAGGATATGTATGCCACACTTAACTCTTTTCAAATTGCTTCCCTAGAGTTCCATTGACCTTTGAAGAGTAGCGCCCAGGAACTACACCTGCATTAAAAGCAACCTTCTTTTTTTTAAGAGCCTCTTTTCAGGTCTTTCCCTCCCTCTAAATATTTATATTGTTGATGCACTTTTGTGGAAAGACAGCCTTTGCATTAAAATGTTTTATTACCCCACAGACTGACTTCATAGGCTGGCTGAATGACATATTTTCCAGCCACTTGGTGTTAATTGGGCCATTTTTTAGATTAAGAATTCATTGTTGTCCCAGTTGGCATTCCCACCCCTCCCACCCACTGCTCCCACTTCTTAAATAAAGAATATATATAATACAAACACACACACAATATAAAAAATATGTTTTTAATTGCTTTTGTTGTGCAGAAAGAAACTGCCAGTGTGTTAAGAAAGAAACCGCCGATGTGTTAAGAAAATGAAAAATGTGAAATCCAGATGTATAAAATGTAACAAAGCTGAAGGGGGCAACCCAGGGCACCTCATGCCAAAGCCCTCTGATGCCCCTTGAAAACATGGATCCACTTGGATCTGTGCTTTCAAAAGGCTCCCCTGGCTGGACAGGTAGAGAAGAGCACTCTACAACCTTGAGTTTGGCCAGATCCACACGTTGAATAAGTGTGTGAGTGAGAAATGGATGGACATGTGTGTGAATGGATGATGTGTATGGTGTTTGTGTGAGTGTGTGAAAGAAAATGTGTGGTGGTGATAATCTTAAGAGAAAGAAGTAGTGGGGGAGAGAATTGATGCTGATGATAAATGATGATATTAAGTTTATTACCATCCCAATCTTTTTCTCTCCCTTTTGGTCTTAAGATCCCCACCAGTACACCACCATCTCTCTCTCATCTGCATCCCCACCATCTCTCTCTCTCTCTCTCTCTCTCTCTCACACACACACACACACACACTATCCGTCTGTCTGTCTCTCACACAAGATCACCACCATTTTCTCTCTCTCACTAGATTCTTAAAAGAGAGAGAGTCTGATGGTGATGATCTTAAGAGGGAAAAGTGGGAGTGGGCCTAGTGTTACCAATCAAAAGACACTGTGAAGCTCTTCCATCCTTCCCTCCTTTTCCATGGTAAGGAAAAAGACAGGAAAAGCATTGAAAACACACAACAAAAACATCACCCTTAAGTACCCAAAGAGTGTGGGGTAGCTTTGGCTCTACCTACTATTGGCTTTGGCCTCCCCCAGTGCCAGCATGTGGCCCCTGAAAGATTGCCTCTGAGGAAGCGTAGCCCACTCCTATGCTAGAGTTTGTAACTGAAGTGCCTTCCGTAGAATCCTGAGAAAGGTAAGTCCTTCCTGTGTACATAGGTAACATGGGGTTTGGAACGGGTTGCCCCTTAGCTTAGAATAACATGGACACAACTGGTGTCCTGCATTTCTCATTGGGCAAAATGCTGTAGACTTTTTGTCCATCAAGCACAGGTCAGACTATTTGTCCATCTACCCAGTATCCTCTTCTACCCTGAACAGCAATGCCTACTCTGTGTGGCAGTGGCTTTACAAGGGTTTTAGGCAGAGATCAGTGCTCTCCCTGACCATTTTAGGTAGTGATTGAACCTGGATCCTTTTCCAGGGCAAGGACGTGATCTACCTCTGCACAGTGGGCCCTCTGCAAAACTTTCTCCTGTTGATTCTCTGCAGCATCTAGTACTCACTGCCCTGCTCTATCGACATTCTGTTAAGGTTAAATGACTGGGAGCTGTTAATAGACTCATCTTCTATGAATTTGTCGAATCTTCTGTTCATCCTCCACCTCTAGGGGTGCATTTTAGAAGTTCTAAGTGTGATAGGCACTAAGTCCAGAGCAGTGAGTACATTGTACCACTATTGCTGTATGGCAGGCCGTATGCATCCCATTTTGGACACTAGAGCCCAGTTAGTACAGGCTCCCAATTACATGCAGAGCCCCCTTTTGTGTGCACACCCGAGATCAATTGTAGGCAAGCCAACCTGTCTGCTTTCCTCTGGGCCAATCAGGAAGCAGATGGGAGGGTGCAGAGTCAGTGCAGGCAGACTGGAAGGAGAAGTGCTTCCCTCTGGTCCACTCCTCAGGAATAGGCCAGCCTGGGATTTAGCCATTGTGTTTTCCTAAAATCCTACAAGAACAAACAGCAGGCAGATCATTTTTCTGGCATCTATAAATGGGCCAGCCACTCAAACAATCCTCCTCCTCCTCCTCCTCCTCCTCCTCCTCCTTCTTCTTCTTCTTCTTCTTCGCTTTCATCAAATCCTAGCTATTTTGGATTTGTTTTAGCAAGTTAGTGATCCTCTGGGTTTTGAAAATATGAGGAATATATGGGTATGTGTGTTTATCAGTGCATTGATAGGTAGAAAGGGACTCATTATGGAGCCTCTTCCAGTTAAGTTGTACTTAGTATAAAACAAATCTATTTATTCTTACTCATGATAAATAGGACGCTTCTAGGATATGAAGATAATGTATTTCAACTGCTTTGACCATTAGCAACGTGCTACATAAATGTTAATGTTACCACATGTATTGCTTTTAATGAAGTCCGTGTACTGCAGCAGAAGTGCTCTAAAAGTCCAAATGCCAGAAAAGTTACACTATTCTGTAATAATCCTGATTCTTTTCCTTCTTTCTTTCCAAAGTTGTCTGTAAGAAATAGCGATGAGGACAAGGAAGGGCACTGGAAAAGAAGCTTAACAGAGATTAAGAGGAGGTTTGAGAAGATAGTGAAACAATTTATAAATGGTGTTTTGATGGTCTCAGGTATAGTCATTTTTGCTGTTCGTGTGCGCTCTCTCTCTCTCTCTCTCTCTCTCTCTCTCTCTCTCTCTCTCTCACACACACACACACACACACACACAGAATGATGATAAAAACTAAAGCTAGAATAACTGTGCAAATATAACATTTTGGGGGGGAGGGAAATGATTAAATTTAGACATAGGCAAATGATCTTTCATCAAGTGAGAACTAAGTGTTGGTGTCAAAAGTCCTTTAAGGAGCAATCCTATGCATGTTTAGACAGAAAAAAAGTCCTACAACTCCCAGCATTCCATGTGTGTGTATATGAATCCTACAACTCCCAGCAGTGGTAGCTGGGGAATGCTGGGAGTTGTAGGGCATTTTTCTGCCTAAATATGAATAGGGTTGCCCCCTTAGTGTGTTCAAATTCTAGTTTCTAAATGGTTCGTCGGAAATATAAAAGGTGAAACCAAGGTTTTCCACTCAAACGTCAAAATGTGAAAAATCTAAAAGGTGCAGAACTTGGAATCTGTTTTCTTTTGATGTTTGTGAATATGGTGTTCATATCTAAAAGACACAACACAAAAGGAAAGGGGATGAGGAGGAGGAAGAATTAATAATAATAATAATAATAATAATAATAATAATAATAATAATAATAATAATTCTTAGCTGCCTCTCCCCCTGGATCGAGGCGGGGTACAACACAAATATAAAATACCATAAAATACATAATTGATTAAAAACATGTAAAACTAATACATTATTAAAAAGCAGCACAAATAATAATATATTAAAAAAGCAAACTCAAGCACTAGTTTTTAGTTATTGAAACCTTATAAGCATTCTTTCTGACAGGAAAGGAGAAAGCAAGCTCCTTGAAGCTGCTTTCCCTGATATTCTTCCTGGGAGGCAAGGTCTGCAGCCTCCCAGTGGCCCATGGCCTGGGTCAGAGGCAGGGTGAACTGCCCTCCTGCTCTGCAGAGCCAGGGCAACTGATAGCTGGAGTCTGGCAGGGAGGGGTGTGACAAACTGGGACTTGCTTGTGGAGTATTTAAGAAAGAAATGGAACATAAAGAGTTACATATGCCTACTTGAGTAAACATCTGGATATGAGTCCTGTCAGTGCAAAAAGAGCTATATGGCATATATATTGCTTCCAGGTTTGCACAACAGGGTGGAGACCACCATCCAAAGAGCCTCTTCAGGCATATGATTGGGAAGACCCAGTGTGGTATAGCGACTAGAGTGTTGTCTGTGAGTTGGGAGATCCAGTTCCTAGTTCCCACTTGGCCATGGAAGCTCCCTGGGTGACTTTGGGCAAGTCACAGACACTCTGCACAGCCTACCTCACAGGGTTGTTGTTGTTAAGAAAAAATAGAGAGGAGGAGGAATATGTATACTGCCTTGAGTTCCTTAAGGAGGAAAAAAGGCAGGATATAAATGTAATAAATTAAATAAATAAGACCCTTATTCCTCTAGCAAGAAACACAGCTTCTGAAAAGAAGAATTGGGAATCTAGCCCCTTATACTTTTGGTAGTATTTGACTGAGCTTCCCTAGGCATGTTTACTCAAAGGTATGTCCCACTCTGTTCAAGCCTATATCCCAGGGGTGCACTGCCTTTTCGGATGCAAATGTGTGCATGGACACACACACACCAATCACACTCACCCCAACAGCCATCTTGGTCTTGTGCAGCAACAGCATCTGTTCCAATCGGCAAAAAAAGAAAAGGAAACTATTCTCTATACAAATGGGCTTTATGGTTCCTGGCATGGAAGTCTCATTCCTAGACTGTACACAACATCCTAGGAAGTAGGCAGGAACGTTCAAAGATGCTCTAGGAACAAAGTTCTATGGTAGGAAGCATCGCGTCTGTTTCTAGAGCATTTCTCCCTTCAGTTTTTCTGTTAACAGATTCTGAGTGTCTGGAGAGACCAGACAGGGTTGGGAGGGGGGCACCTGTGGCCTGCACTTCTCACACCCATGCTATAGTCAATTGATGGTGTGTTTTTTTTTTTATTATTAAATTTTTATTCATTTTCAACACTATATAAACATAGATAAACATTACCAAAATATAACTGAAACAAAACACAATAAGAAAAAAAACACATCAAATATCTGCTGCATACATATTGAATGATTGTTGAGTACAAATATCAAAAACTATTACATATACCTTATCATACTACAACATCTTCGTTCTTAACATAAAAGTGCACCCCCCCCCTCGGGATCATTCTTGAGTCCAAAATCTAATCGTTTCTTCTGCTGGTGGTTTCCCACTTCCCTTAGTAAACACAAACACTAGGAACTGTTTCCAAATTCCTTCGAACTCATTTATTTTAGTTACGCCTTTTCTCCACTTAATATTACATGTCAGTTTATCATTAATGGCTATGTCCCATACTTCTTTATACCATTCCTCAATAGAATATTCCCCTTGGACCTTCCAGTTCCTAGCTACCATCAGTCGTGCTGCAACCAACAAATTCGATATCAGCTCTATAGTTCCTTTTCCACACTTTATATCTTCAAATAGTGACAGCAATGCTATTTTTGGTGTTTGTTCTATTTTCATTCCCACTATTTCTTCAATTTCTGAGAACACCATCTTCCATAATCTTTGTACATATTTGCATTGCCACCACATATGTAAATACGTTCCTTTTTCCCCACAACCTCTCCAACAATTTGCTGAATGTTGATCACTTATCTTATTCAATCTAACCGGGGTTAGGTACCACCTCCATAGGATTTTAAAATAATTCTCCTTTATTCTTACTGATAAACTTCTCAACACTCTTTGTTTCCAAAGTCCCTCCCAGCTCTGTCGCCCTATTTGTATCTTCAAATCTGATTCCCAAACCATTTTCTCTGTATTCTCTCTAAACTCCTTCTCTAACAATATTTTATATATTTCACTCATTAATCCTTTTGAAACTATACTCCCTCCTTTCCCTTCCTCCTTACTTACTACTAATTCTTCAAACCTCGTCATCTTTCTGCACATTCTATTATCTTTAATCCACTTTTTATTCCATTGCTCTAATTGACCATATTCTAGCCAAGATAGCTTCTTCTCCTTTAACAAATTTTCCATATCCTCTCTTGTTTTAATATCTCTTACCCAATCCTTTAATCTTATTTTATTTTTCTCTTTTAATATTTTACATAATCTACCCTTTAGATCCTCTGGGAAATTCTTTAACATTATTATCGGTGCTAAGGGAGAGTTGCTCGGAAGCAGCTTCCCTTTAAATTTACTCCAAATTTCCCATTGAGTCCTCAGGAGTGGATTATCTATACTTCCAACCCACTTTCTTCCTCCGTCTTTAAAAAAAACATTCTCCAAATTCATCTCTACCTTATTTATGGTTTTTTCTTCCATCCAATATAAATCTCCTACTCCCATAATTGCTTCTACAACATGTCTTAATCTATTTGCTACGTAGTATAATTTTATGTTTGGGAGACCCATTCCCCCCTTTTTTTGGCTTAGGTACCAATTATTTTTATTCACTCTTGCTCTCTTTTCTCCATTACAATATTTATTAATAATATTTTGCCAACTTTTTATCTCGGTTTCTGATATTTTTATAGGTAACATTCTAAATACAAAATTAATTTTAGCTAATATCTTCATTTTTATTAAGGCTATTCTTCCGAACCAAGATAAATTTAATCTTTTATATTTCTCCAATTTCTCTAATACCTCTTTCTTTAACCTCGTTAAATTTTCCTTTTCAAGATTCTCCAAATTTTTTGTAATTTTAATTCCCAAATATTTAATCTCATTCTTAACTTTCAATTCCATTCCCTTAAATTCCCAATCCTTTTCTTCCTTCTTGGTATAGTTAAACAACATCATCTCTGATTTAGACCAATTTATTTTTAACCCTGTAATTTCCTCAAATTCCCTCAACTGATATTTAATTCTTTCTAATTTTCTTAATGGATTCTTAATGGTCAATAAAGTGTCATCCGCAAACATGTTTAACTTTATTTCCCTTACCTCTCCAATTCCTTCTAACTCTTCATCCTCCCTTAGTGCCTTCGCCAAAACTTCCATAACCATTACAAACAGGACCGGCGAGAGCGGACATCCTTGTCTTGTTCCTCTGGCTAGTCGTATCTTTTCAGTAAGTCCGTCATTTACCACCACTACCGCCGTATTTTGGGAATATAGCTGTTCTATTACATTTTTAAATTTATTTCCAAATCCCAATTTATCTATAATACTCTTTAGTGCCTGCCAGCTCACACAATCAAAAGCTTTAAAAATATCTAATGCCATAATACCTGCCTTAATATTTGCTTTTTTTATTACATTTATTACATTTAAAACTCTACCCACTAAATTATGCATATGCCTTCCTACCACAAACCCACATTGATCTGCTCCTATATATTCTGCCAAAAATTTATTTAGCCGTTTGGCCATAATAGATGTAAAAATTTTAGCATCCTGATTTATTAAAGAAATAGGTCTATAAGAATCGGGATTAGTCAAATCTTTATCTGGTTTTGGGATCAGAATTATCACTGAATGTTCCCATGATTCAGGTATCTTCTCTCCTGATAATATCCTATTATAAAGTTCCATTAATTTTGGAACTAAACAGTCTTTGAAGACCTTATAATATTCTGGACCCAAACCATCTGCTCCCGGTGATTTACCAACTTTTAACTTATCAATAACCTCTTCAACTTCTCTTTGAGTTATTACTGACTCCATTAACTCCTTATATTCTAATTTTATTCCCTTCTTTATAAACCTTCCAATATACTCCTCCACCTTTTCTTGTTGAATTTCTTTACCCTTATACAATTCCTGATAGAATTCCTGAAAAATTTTTATTTTAGCTTTCATTGCATGACAATAATTCCCTCGGCTATCTTTCAACGTTTCTATCCCATTCCTCCCTTTTTCTTTTTGTGTGAGCTTGGCAAGCAACCTCGAGTTCTTATCACTGTTTTCAAAATATTCCCTTTTCATATACATTAAATTCTTTTGAATCTCTTCTATATTTAAATTTTCTAATTGTTTCTTCTTAGCTTGTATTTCCACTAATTTATATTTATCTTTAACTCGCCAATATCTTTCCTCCAAGTTTTTAATTTCTATCTCTAACTTTTCCTGTTCTGCACATTGTTGTCTTTTTAAACTACATGTTTCTCTAATACAGATTCCTCTTGCTACAGCCTTCATGGTGTCCCAAATGACTGACCCAGCTGTTCCTCCTTTTTCATTAATTTCCCATGACTCCGACAGTTCCTTCCGAATTTTATCTACTATTTTATTATATTTCAATATCTTTGTATTCAGCTTCCATCTATATGCCTCTTTATAATCTTTCTTAACTGTAAATTCTAGACTTAACAAGGCATGATCAGTTACTTTTATTACCCCCATTTCCATTTTACAAATCCTCGTTGCAAAATCTTTTGAAACAAATATATAATCTATCCTGGAGTATGTATGATGAACTGGGGAAAAGTATGAAAATCCAGGCCTATTCCCGTTAAGTAAACGCCACGAATCTAAATAATCATTTTCTTTTACTAATTTATTCAATATAGTCATATTGTTCCTCTTTTCAGCATTAGTGGGATTTGACCTGTCCCGTTTATTATCCATAACCATATTAAAATCCCCAGCTAATATAACATACCCCTCCTTAAATTCTTCTATTTCTTTAAACAACTTTATAAAAAACTCTCTATGCCTCTCATTTGGGGCATAAACATTAATCAAAGTATAGACCTTTCCCTCAATTTTACCTTTTAACATAAGATATCTGCCCTTATCATCCTTTTTTACTTCTTCTAATATAAACCCACTTTTTTTTGAAATCAAAGTGGCCACTCCATTTTTTTTCGATGTCCCTAATGACTTTTCATAATAGGCTAACCACTTTAATTTTATCATATTCGAATTCTCGGAGCCTTGGTGTGTCTCTTGGACCATTATAATATCTGATCCCTCTTTATTAAGCATTTGTTCTATTCTCTTCCTTTTCACGACTGCCCCCAAACCTTTAACATTGAGTGTTGATACCTTTATCTTTTTATCCATAATCACCCTTTTGAAATCTCTTCCGATCCCTTGTGCTCAGCAGTTCAAACTTGCTTACATAAGAAAACAAACTCCATACATAAAACCCCCACCCTCCTACCCCAATCCCTCCTCTCCTACCTTCCCCCCCTCCCCACCCCCCCACTCTAATCCCCCCCATATCCCCGTGAGTCTAGCACTCCAGCCATCTACTTTAAAGGGGGGGGGGAGGCAGTGCTGCGCCTGGCCGGCAGGTTTCTATATTAGCATTTCTATTTGCAATTATCTCCAAACATAATTAACAATTCTCTTACTCTCCAGATGTCCCAGCCTCATTCCCTCCCCCACCCACTCCAGCCCCATTTGCTTCCCCATCCAGACCCAGCCTCTTCAGCAATTCTTTACCTTGATCCAATGAGGTTACTCTGTGTTCCCTCCTCTCATATGTAAATCTTACGAAAACCGGGTAACCCCATGCGTATGGAATTTTGTTCTGCATTAACATTCCAGTTATTGGTTTAATACTCCGTCTCCAATTTAATGTATGTTGAGAAAGATCATTATAAATTTGCACTGCTTTGCCTTTATATTGTAACTGGGTCAAAGATCTCAATTCTTTCATGATTTGCTCTTTTTTATAATAGTTACCAAATTTCACCAAAATATCTCTAGTCCCTTTGTAGTTTTGCCCCCCCACGCGGTGGACTCGGTCCAGATCCGATCCATCTATTGGTATGTCAGGCATCAGCTCTTTGAACCAGTTCAGAATGATTTCTCTAAGATCTTCTCCTTGTATCTGCTTCAGCTGCTTTATTCGAATTGAAGATCTACGAGATTGGTCTTCCAAGGCGATCAGACGTAATTCCCATTCCTTAAATTGAATATTTGTTGATTTTTCAAAGGCCTCTTGCTTCTTCTGGTCCAATTCCGCTTTTGCCTCTGTCTCTTTGATCTTATCCGAGTTTTCTGCGGTCTTATCCGAAAGAACACGCATTTGTTGTCTAAATTCATTCATTTGCAGATCCATTTTTTTAAAAATGATGATATTATTCTCTACAATAACTGCCTTAATTTCTGCTAGGGAGGGAAAGTTGCTGTCCATTGCTTTTCCCCCTTCAGCCATATTCTTTTCTTTATTTGGTACTGTATCCAAAGAAACTGGGTCTATAACTTCGTCTTCCTGGTCTGTTCCAGGGGCTGTATCTTCCAGGTGGGAGAGGTGGGTTAAATTATGATTTGAAGGTTTCTTTTTTTGTATATTCAACTTTTCCCACTTCTTAATCTTTTTTTTAATGTTGGACATAGGACCCTTCTGAGTAGGGCATAAATCTTAGAGCCCCCACTTCCTTAGCAACTTTTACTGGCTTCTCTTCTATGTGCCAAACACACCACCTTCTTCCCGAGGGGGAGGAAATATATTCAGTTCACAACAGCATTCACTAGAGGGGATCAGATCCAATCATTCACAGTTTCTCAAAATCCCACATCTCCCTCACAGAATGCTGTTTCTTCCCCTTCACCCCCCCCCCTTCTCGGCACACCGCAAACAGCTTCCACTTTCCACTTTACAAAGATTACAGCAAACAACTTCAAAGCCAGTATTTCAATCTTTCCAACTTAAGATAAAGGATGAGAAGTGAGGATCGCTGTAAATCAGATCAACGTCTAACAAGCATAAGTTCTTTCTTTTCAAACTGCGACATCAATCATGTTACTTTCGGTTTCGCCTCTGCAGTTTATAAAGACATTCCGTCAAGCTCACCTCATCCCATCGGCTCTTCTCAACACTTTCCAGCTCCGATAGCTTTTATAATCATTTCCTGTCGTTTGCTCAAAGATTTATGCCCATTAGAAAATAGATAATTGCTTTTTCCGGCAACGCCGCTCAGAGCCTCAGAAGAAACCTGCCACCGCCATGGCTGCCAAGCTCCGCCCCCCCCAATTGATGGTGTAAAGGTTAAAAACCAGTAAATGAGTCGTGTGGACATAAGCATTGCTGTACTGGATCAGAACAACATTCAAATCATCCAGCGTTCTGACTGTAAGAGTGACCAGCCCTCTGAATGTTCTTGAAGGTGAACACTTTTTGTTGTTTGTCCCTATCCTCTTTGCATTCATAAGAATCATGCACCATGGGCATTTTTACACACAGCGTTTATCATGCGCTCGTGATTGTTCACTCATGGATTTTCAAGGGTCCTTTTCGCAACGTCGGCAACTTTCGGAGCGCCATTTTAGATTTATTCCGCCATTTGATAAATTGCCAAAAATGCAGTAACAAAACAAAAACAAACAAACAAAAACGCCATGCAAAAGGTGGTGTAATTCAAGAATCGCACAATATTGTAGACATCGTGCAGCATGATCTACTGGCTGTATAAATGAAACATATGGAATGTGCCCACAAAGGAACTGGACAAAAACAAGGGGATGGGAAGCACATGTATTATGCCCATTGTAAATCCACAAAGACTCCGGAAGACGAAGACCTGGTAAGGCTGTGCAATTTTTTCTTAATGTAGAGAAGCCTCCTGACTGTCCTTATTGACTAGGGACAAAAACCGGATGCATTTGTCCCGCCACAAGCTCAGTGGGAACGTGGAGGGACAGCAGGATTGTGACACGCCCCACAATGCTGATGCAGCCACATATTCAGCCTTAGCTAGAATAGGGTGACCATATTTTGGAAACCAAAAAGGAGGACAACATGGTATGTCCAGCACCAAGGGGGCGTGCCCACCCGAACATAGCCTTGGTCACATGTCTGATTTTACAGCACACATTTAAGACAAATCTGTTCTACATAACATCTTAATGTTAAAATCACTGAAATAGAGAACAAGTGAGAGTTTCAATGTATCTGAAATTAACTTCACTCACTCCTACTTTCCTAGGTTTTGCTGTACTTTGAAGCTTTGGCTATACTCTGTGTGTTACATTCTCCCCTTCCTTCAAATATCTTTTCTGACTGTATCTTCACTCATTGCAAGCTGTTGTTGTTGTTAACAAGGTTTGCTACTGGCCCCAGATCTGTTTCAAATTTGGTATGGCTAAAGCTCTACCTAAAAGCTATCATGGTGCCAACTTTCAGCTCTTTATCTTTAAAAATGACAGTTTAAAAATTAATAATTTTAAAACCTCAATTTTTAAAAAATTCCTAAAAGTTCAATGGATGAACGGATCTGTTTCAAATTTGTTGTGGCTAAAGCTCTACCTAAATCCTTTCATGGTGCAAAGTTTCATGTCTTTATCTTAAAAAATGACGGAGTTATAAGCATTTTTGTTAATTCCCATTTTAGCTGCTCTTTGGAAAAAAAATCTGGATTTCCCCTCCCCCCTCCTGGATTTGCCATCAAAAACCCGGGCAAATCCTGGCAAATCTGGTCATATGGTCACCCTAAGCTAGAAAGGGCCCTCCATGTATACACCACCCGTTGTTGCAATTGTGAACCTTGACTGGGTCAAGGTTCCAGACTGGAAGGCCTATGCACGTACAGCTGGGCACATGTAAGGCCCTTTCTCAATTATGCTAAAGGCAAGGCAGCCTATGAGCGTGACAAGCGGGTGTGTCCATGCATTTTCTGTATGTCTCTATGTGGATGTAAAGGTCTGCATGCCCCTCTCTTACCTGTTACAGGTCCCAGGTAAAGCAATGTCCCTATTTTACTGCTTGTTGAGTTTATAATAAATACCACCGGATATTGTCACTCAAAGGTCAGAAAGTCCTGAGCTGAAGGATATTCCATAAGGAGCAATCTCTTGCATGAGTAAAATTAACATTAATACTGTTTATCAATAATTTCCATGGCACTTTATAATCTAACTTTATGAAATAACTGACCATTCTTTATCTGACAGGAATTTGTTGTATAGAATATCCAATTGGCTTTCATTCTTCAAAGCAAGTGAAGTTTTTGATGAAGGAGTCACCATTTCAGGCCTGGGATCGGAAACAAAGAGAAGACACCCATGTATCAGTTCCAGAAGCAAAAGGGAAACGTGTTAAACTACCACGTGCACGGAGCACTGTCAGTTTCAAGGGAATGCAAAGGCCCGCCTCACGGTTAGTGGGTTTATATTTGCGGTGTGTGGAAGCATTATTTTCTACAGGGAAGCTAGACTAACCATGTGGGTCAGCAGGATTCAAATATAACCCTTGTAAAATAAACACTGGAATAGGTCACATAGGGCTGGTCCTGCCATTAGGCAGAGTGGGACAGGTGCCTTAGATGGTAGATGCTATGGGGTGACATAAATAGTGGATTTTGGCTTATTTGATTTGTGTTTACATTTTAATCATTTTATTGTTTTTTAAGCAACCCTGGGAATATGATTGAAGGGTAATATAAACACAATAACTTTATTTATTTAGTTGCAGTATTTGTGAAGCTCCCCATAACAAATATTCTATGTGTGGTTAACTAAAACATTTAAAAATATTAAACTAAACCAAGAAGAAGACGTCGAACTGAGCAAAACTAACTGCAGCATAAAACTAAAATAAATAAGACCAGCAACAGCAAAATATTAATACAGCAGAAGAGTGGCACTAAAAGGTCTTAAAATTTAAAATGCCTGGGAAAATGAAATGGTCTTCACTTGGAGCTGAAAGGACCACAACATAGGGGCCAGGTGAGCTTCTCTGAGGAGGGCATTCCACAACTGAGGCACCACCACAGAAATGGCCCACAGAAATACCACATTTGGTGGGGTACCCAGAGAAGATGATCTTAGGGTCAGGAGGGGCAATTCTTTAAGTCACCTGATCCCAAGCCCTTCAGAGCTTTAAATTGTGTCTGGAATCAGACTGGCAGCCAGTGCAGATGGAAAATTATTATTTATTTATTTATTTATTTATTTATTTATTTATTTCATTTTTATACCACCCAATAGCTGAAGCTCTCTGGGCGGTTCACAAAAATTAAAACCATGAAAAGCATAATAAAACAAACAACAGTCTAAAAACACAAATACAAAATACAATATAAAAAGCACAACCAGGATAAAACCGCACAGCAGAGGTTGATATAGATTAAAATTTGGAAGTAAAACAGCAAAGTTTAAATTTGAGTTAAATTAGGTGTTAAAATACTGAGAAAATAAAAAAGGTGTTCAGCTGGTGACGGAAGGAATTCACTGTAGACGCGAACCTCTCTGAGGAGTTCATTCCACAGCCGGGGTGCCACAGCGGAGAAAGCCCTCCTCCTAGTAGCCACCTGCCTCACTTCCTTCGGCAGGGGCTCATGGAGAAGGACCCCTGTGGATGATCTTAAGGTCCAGGCAGGTACATGTCCAAGTTCTAGCATAATATGGTCACATCAGCCAATTAACAATCTTCTTACCCAGTTTGGGATAAACTGAAGTTTTCAGCCACATACATAACACATTGCAGTAATCCCAAATGAGAGGAGACTTGAGTGCAGATAATTATAACAAGGCTATTTCTGTCTCATCAAAATCCTATGACTATGATTCTTCTATTCATGACTCGTATTTATTTAACTTTCCATTTCCCTCTCTTTCTCTCACACCCCATGCTTCACACAGAACCAAAACAGAGATCTCGGCTCAAGATACAATTCTTGCATCGGAGACCTGGGCATCTTCTCCTACGGACTGTCCAGTTATGCTACGCAAAGTTTTGACCAAAGACACTGATAGTGTATGCTGCAAGTGTGTGGTGAAACTCCCGTTAATTACTGACTTGGAGTTTGAAAAGTTTATCTCTGCCCGAAGAGATCCCCATCAAGTCATCGTGATCTGTGTGCTGTCACCTCAAAGCCATACCTACTCCCCCTTCTTTGAGTGGTCCATCGAAAAGATGTACATACAAATGCAGCATGGCCGTCCCTCCCCTTGTATTCAAGTAAGCTTAATTTTGGCACTCAGCGTGTTCCCCAAGGCAAGTGCATTCTTCTTGCCTGCCTGGTAATGGTTGCTGCTACATTGTGGAATTGTTTGGGTGTAGTATTTGCTACCCACTAAACACATAAGAGCTGTGTGATTATGCAGCTGTGTTTGCATTGCATGAACATGGAATTTGATATCTGGTGCAGAATTCCTGTCATCTCCCTGTTCTTTTCTTTGTTTTGAAAAGCAGGTTTCTAAATCATCTGGCTACTGTAAATAAGTGAAACTTGAAAATATGTGAACAGAAGCTCAAGGCAGACTGAGGCCTTCCAATGGCTGAGTGACCATCTGTTCTCTGCCTAAGTCCCGGTCCCTGTCCCTCCTCTAGAAACAGATACATTTGTGGTCCTAAACATACTTCACCCCTGTGCTAAGGGAAGACCCCTGGCTATCTTCTGTTCATCTGCCTGCCTGATGGAGCTGGGGTCATTTAGTTTCTCCATTAGATTGTCTTTTATAGCATCAGAAACATGATGTACATTGGATTGGTTAGAACAGAAGTCCTTTCCAATACACTGACAGAACGACTTACTCCCTTTCCAGTGCAAACACGATCCCTACCGCTTCCTGAAATATGACCTTGAGAGCCCTCTGAACCAAACGCCTCCGCTTCTGGTGCAGAAACACGGTGTCGTTCCTGGCATGGTGGTGGTAAGTATCTGATCATTTTCTTTTTGTAATGCCAATTAGCACCTTTGGTTCATCAACACGATGGAAGTTTTTCCTTTATCATGCCAGCTTTCCCCAGTCTAGTACTCTCCAGATGCATTTGGGACTGCAACTCTAATCATTCCTAATGGCTTTGCTGGCTGGGAATGATGGGAGTTGCAGTCTAATACATCTGGGAGGCTTCATTATGTTAACAGGCAGAGAAAAAGGTTCCTGGCCAGAAAGTGGCCCATCAGCATCAAACTCTGGAAGCCCCAGTACATTCTAACAAAAGACATAGCAAGATGATGTGAAGCATTTTGGAGTTAAGTTTTATCCAGAACTGTGCACTTTAGCAAATATTGCCTAAGGGCCAAACTTGACATAAGGTTAATTGTGTGACTGTAATTAACGTGCATGTCTGTTGTTATAAATAGCATTAGTGGGGAAGCCTGTGCACTCTTGGGACCATGGCAGGCAGGGAGAGGGCACTTTACGTGTCTCCTGCTCCTTCTGGTCTATTTTCCGCCACAAATAAGACCTCGGTAAACCCATTATTATTATTATTATTATTATTATTATTATTATTATTATTATTATTATTATTATTATTATTTGGGGGGGGAGCAAAATGTGCCGCCATTTCCAGCTTTGTGCTGGAAAAGCAGTGCAGTACAAATGCCCTCTGAATGGGCCTGTGTGAAGAAAGAAGAAGTATCGTGGGACAGAAGCAGGGGAAAAGTGACAGTAAGGAAATACAAACCACCTCCACCCCCATCTGATGACACTCAAAATCTTATTTACCTGCCCTGTGAAACCAACATCATGACTTTAAAAAGACAAAGAAAAGAAATGGAGGCACCAAGAGAAGAAGGCCTTCTCCGTATATATAGATATATCACGTTTTGTGCAGAAAGTCTACTGCTGTGTTGAATGGCTGGGTCTCTCACTCTAGTTATGCCTGGAATATATTGCTCTGTCTTAGAAGCCTTGGCACATGTGAGATGTTTTTATTCGGGCTCCTTGACAGAGGCGCCGAGTCAGATAAAACAGAGACTTCTAATGAAAGCCTTTCTGTGTTCTGATACAGCTCTTTTAAATGCTTGTAAACTCCTGAATGTGGAAGTGTAACACACTGAGCAGACAAGTCCAGAGCTTCTAAGGGTTCTGGTGTTATTATTCATTCCCTTCAGCACACCAGAATCCATTGGCTGACCTTTCCCCCACACCACACAAGCTTTGATCCTGTCCATGTCTGCTTGGAAGTAAATGTGGGTTATTCCAAGTAAGCGTGCTTAGAACTGCAGACATAATACTATATGTGACGTGAGCCAATAATAACCTGTATAATAATTGGATGAATTGGTGCCAGGCAGCACCATGGGGTTCCCTTTGTTGGTATCTGTAACTATTTCCGGGAAACATGACTTTTTTATACCAGACACAGCCAAAGAATTTGCTCCTCCAAAAATGCAAGAATAAAGAGGGTCCTTGTATTCTTGCAAGCAGTCTTCATACGAAGAACCATACATGGAATGCTTAGATGGCGATCTTGGTATGCATGCTGGGGGCAAAACCAGGACTGTGATGTGACTTAGGAGACCAGTTATATGTAGATCATCTTCTTCCTTCTACTGCTAACATCAATTAGAACATTTTCACATCAAAGACTTCTTGAATATACCATGCACTTACATTTGTTCCTCCAACCTGAAAGAGCAGTAAAACCATTTATAAGGAGTACAGCCTTTGTTCATGGTCTATGTATGCATGGGCTTTCCATTGTCAATGCTACTACATTACACAGAGGCTAATTAATGAGTGCTAATTAATTAATTAATTAATTATTATTTATTAAAACATTTGTATCCAGCCCTATATCACTGGGATCACAGGGCAGTGTACAGATAAAATCAGAACAATGTAAAAACAAATATGTACAGCTAAAAATGTATTAAACCATTAACAAACTAAAACCAGTAGAAAAGTTTAAAAGCAATCAGAATTATTATAAAACAATGTGCAGCCTTGGAGAATTTTAGCCTTCAAAGGCTTTAATAAAAAGCCATGTTTTAACTTGGCATTGAAATGAAGCCAGCGTTGGTGCCAGTTGGGCCTCCAAGGGGAGAGTATTCCGCAACTGGGGTGCCACCACAAAGAAAGTCCTAATTAATGAGTCCGTCTTCCTGGATAACTTTGACATTCAGGGGTTTAATAAATCGTTCCACCAAAGGCTACATAAAGAAATTACAAGGTAACCAAAATGCTCAGACAGTGCTGCTTTGGGAGTAAAACTGCAACACAAGGGGATTTTTCTGAAAGTCCCAAACTGAACCACATTAGCTGAACTAGATGCAAACACAAGGTTCGTTGGGGCTGATTTTGCAGAATCTATGGCACCTGCCCCTTGATCTTTAGTCAACAACTGCTTGATCAGCTCTGGCGATTACATAGCCCATCTGTCCTAGGCTGATGGAGTAGCCACTAGCGCAGCAAAAGCAATTATTCAGAATTAGAAGGCCATTTCAGTTGTCAACAGTGGTAGAAGTTAACTTACCACCTGAAACACTTGGAAATACATTAATTGGAAATAAGTCACATTGTGTTCCTTAGGGCTTACTCCCAGGCAAGTTTGTGTGAGATAGCAGCCTTAGTCTAGTTTTGCATGAATTTTTTTTTTACTTACTTGTAAACTCTAACCTGCTTTTCTCCCCTCTAGAGGTAACACAAAACAGTTAGCTGTACCAAAAAAATTCCAAAGCCAAAATGATAAAAACAACCCACTTGCATAAAATCAGTAACTAAAGCAAAAGGTGCCATTTCAGTAGCGCGGTGCGGGGAGATGTAATTCTGCACTACCTAAAGTCTTGGTCCCCACTGAGCAACACTTGTTTGTGACCATTTTTTCCTGATTTTGATAATTCATAATGTGACGACAGCGATATTACTGATGCAGAGAAAGCAATTGGCTAGAGAGAAAGATGTTTCCCTGAGGCATGATAGCACAGGGCAGCTCCCGTCCCCACTCTAAATGGCATCACAAGCCCTCTCCGGAGGAAGTTCCAAATGCAAGAAGGAATGTTATAGTTAATTCATGGAGCTTTAGCTCAACCTTCAAAGAGCTCCAAAGTCAGGTTTTTGTTGCAGCTGTTTGTTCATTTATATATGCATTTTTATCTCATCTTTCTAATATGTTTTAATCAGTTTTATGTACTTTGTATTTTTGTATTCAATGTTGTTCCCCGCCTCAATCCAGAGACAGAGGCGGGTAAGATATTTTTTATTATTATAAGTATATATCACCCAAGATTGTTTCTAACAAATAAGATCAAAATTTCACAATAAAACCCCAATATCCAGACAGGATATAATAAAAGACAATAAGATAGAGACAGGCAGCACAGTTAAAACAAGATCTTTAGATGAAACATCAACTTTTCAGCAAGGCAAATGCCTGTTGGAATAACAAAGTCTTCACTAACTGGCAGAAGACAATAAGACAGGGTGGCACCTCACCTTCATGGGCCAAGGTGTTCCACAGTTTGGGTGCCGCCACTGAGAAAGCCCTCACTCTCATTCCAGTTAAATGAGCCAAGCCCATAAATGGGAGTCAAAGAAGACCCACCCACCCCAATCTCAGGCAGTGGGCAGAGTGGTGTGGGAGAAGGCAGTCCCTTATGTATCTCGGATCCAAGCCATTTAGGGTTTTAAAGGCCATCGCCAACTCTTTGAATTGTGCCTGGAAACAAATTGGCAATCAGCAGAGCAGTTTCAGAATAGTTGTATGGTTCTATGGGTGAGAACCCACTAACATCCTTGTTGCTTCATTCTGGACCAATTGAAAGCCCTGAAGACTTTTCTAAGGTAGCTATGTAGAGCATTGCAGTAATCTGTTCTCCATGTAACTAAGGCATCTGTTACCATAGCCAAGTCTGGCGTACCAGTTTAAACTAGGCAAAGGTGCTTCTGGTCACCATCACCACTTGGGTATCCATATGGAAGGCAGAATCAAAGAGCACCCGCAGAATCCATCTCCCTCTCGGCCAGGAGCACTTCTATCTTGTCTGGATTCAGCTTCAGTTTATCAGTCTTCAACAGGCCTATCATAGTCTCCAGGTACTGTTTCAGAACTTCAAGAGTAATAGATAAAAAGGAGAAATAGAGCCGTGTGTCATCGGCACACTACTGACAAAGCACTGCAAATCTCCAGAAAATCTCTCCCGGCACCTCCATGTAGATCTTAAACAATATGGGGGGGGGGGCACAGTAGATGCCTGTGGGGCATTCTCTGCATAAATAGCTACGGTATAAAACAGGAGTCCCACAACATCACCTTCTGAAACCAACCCCTGGGGAAGAGCTGAAACTATCGCAAGATGCTACCTCCTATGGCTAGCAACACCAGGTGGTCCGAAAGGATGCCATGGTCGATGATATTGAATGCTGCTGAGAAGCTCAGCAGAACCAACAGAAACATGCTCCCCCTCTCTAGATCCCAGTATGGATCACTTACTAAGGCAACCAAAGCTGTCTTCGTCCCAAAACCAGTCCAGAAGCCCGATTGAAATGGGTCTAGACAATCTGTTCATGCAAGAACCCCTGGGATAGTAGGTGCCAAACAAAGCCCTGTAACTGTGCTGACAATTGTAACAGGACAAGTGTTCTTTGGCTTAGGTGAACATTCACCTTCTTTGCTTGTCCCTTTTTCTGCTTAATATACCAAAAAAAAAAAAACCCTTTTCAGGAAACTGCATTTGTAACAAACTGATTGCTCATAGTCATGAGGATATAGACATTTCTCCAGCCACTGTTTTTATTGGTCCTTTGTTTTAAGTTGAACAATTTTAATGTTTTTAATCTTTTTTTTTTTCTGTTTCATTCCTATGTGCACTACTCTGGAATCTATTTTAGATATGGAGCAGTATATAAATATTGATGATGATGATGATGATGATGATGATGATAATATACAGGAAATACCTTGTGCATATTCATTACTGCCTGTGCAAAGGTGGCTTTCAAGCTTTCCAAAAAAAAAAAAAAAACCCACTGTGCCTCCTGTGAGATGCTGTGGAAGGGCAGCTCGTTGCAGCTCGTTGTCTATAGCATTTGAAGCTGTCGCCCACTAGAGGGAACTGCTGATTCTCTGAACTGGCAAAGTTCTGCACAGAGCAGATTGCAAGTTATGATGAGGCAGCCGGAGACCTTTGGCTTCATAATGAACTCTTTGTTCCTTGCATGGAAGCAACCCTAAATCAAACGAGCTTGTGGCTGCCAGCTACCCATTTCCGATGAGCAAGACCCTTACAGTTTCCGAGTCCCTCTGTCCCACCCCCCTGGTGATCACATATCCTCCCCTCCCCTCGCCCTCCACCCACATGCTTCATTCTTTCTGGGTCCCACCTTGTTTTCCTGAGCATCTCCACCTACTTCCTTCTCCTGGCCCTTGTGCCTGCTTCTATGGCCCTCCACCCTATGCGTTGCCTTTGCAGTCTCCACCTTACCATCCTGAGAATACATACACCTGCCCCAGCCTCTCCCCCATTATGCTGACCTCACGTCCTCCCACTCCCTGAGCTCCCCATCCAGCCACACCGCCTACTCTTGCTATTCCACTTATCTTTTTATTTAACTTTGCACATACCCAAAACCCTTCTGTCTTAATTCGAGGGCCACTACCTTACAGATGATCATAAGGGGTAAAATGAATGTAGGCGTGGTGGCTTCAGCATTGTGTCAGGCTCCACCCTGACCTACATGCATTCATTTTATGGTGTTGAGTCTATTATAGCTGTAGGCACAGAGGGCCACATAAAAATCCTGTGAGTTAGATTTGGCACACAGGGCATTCCTGCTATAAAGTAATAAAGTTTGTCTTCTGATATGAATTGTATTGGGCAAGACAAAATTTTACTAAGGCTATAAAACAGGTTGGCAACTTGTTCCTACCCAGATGTTTTGGCCTACAACTCCCATCATTCATCACCACTGCCCATGGTGGCTAAGGCGGATGCGAATTGTAGCCCCAAACATCTGGAGGGCCACAACTTGCCCACCTCTGATGTAAAATTGTACATATATATTTATTTATATCCCTAGAATGGAACTGTAGTGAAGTAGGGACACTCTCAAAGGATAGTTTCTTTCACAGAGCCAAGGCTCTGCCCAATTGCTTTCAAACAAACAATTCTCCCAGATGAAAACTGAGGTGGTTCAGGTGTGTGAGAGGATTGTACTGTATCACAAACTGATTGTTGGCCCTGTTCTTTAACTTAGGTTGCTGTTTGCAGTTGTGCTGTGTATTTGTTTGAGAGCAATCTATTTGCGTGATTCTTCATACATCGCATACCACACTGCACAACTTTTTGGAATACATAGTTGCAATCCTGTACACACACGCGCCTGGGAGTAAGTCCCATTGGAACGGCCTGAGGGAAGCAAAAAAATAGATACTCCTTTGTATAGAGATGCAAGTCCTTTGGGGCGAGGGAAGTAACTCTTTGCCTTGCCTTGCTGGAACTCTTATTAAGTATAACCCCTGCACCCCCACCACATATGTACACGTATCCACAACCAAGGCTTTAAAAATACATGTTTTTTGGCTGTCCAGTCTTCAGTATATCCAAGAATGTACCTTTGAACTTTGCTGCAGCCACAGATGTGTACAGAAAATTGATTTGATGCTCCTGCCTAGATTTCTGGCACAGAATCCTGAAATACAGAAACACGGGAATTTACACTGTTGTTGTTTTTAAAAAGCGGGGTAGAAATGTCTTGTGTTTTGTGGACAAGCACTGCCTGCCAAAGGCACTGTATATAAGACTTTCAACAATCAAGCTGCAGGACTGGAGGTCTTTCTGCTTCTGCAAAGTGAATGGCATTTTCTTTAGCATCAGTAGTGTTAAGAGATGTGCAGGAAGTGTGTGTGTGTAGCCGTCAAGTCTCTCATGTCTGGGTGAAAACATTTAAGACTGCTCTGCAAAACAGGAAAAGGAAACCATTTGGTCCAAGCCTTGGAACTCGGTTTTATTGTTTTTTATTGCAAAGCATTTTTGTCCCCCTCCTTCCTGCCTGTTTGTCAACAGATGTACGCTGGAGGGAAGCTACTCTTCGGGGGCTGTGTTTTCAACGGATACAGCTACAGCAAGAGGGACCTGCTGAAGCAGATCAACCAAGCTTGCCTTGACTACAAGATGGGCCACTTCCTGCCACAGAGTTTCAAATTTAGGTAAAACAGGAAGTGCAGAGGAAGGGAAAGATGGGGATGGGGGAGAGGGGAGGCGATGTCATGTGGAGGTCTGTGTTTGCAACATGAACTGGACAAAGTAGTACAAAGTGTCCAAGGCTGAGCTGTATTATGAGAAGAATGGTTCGTCCATAAATTCACTGCGAGCTGTTGTAGGTACCAAGCATGTAGCTAGAGTAGCCTGCCCCATGCCCCAAACTGGTGCTTTCTGGATGTATTGGACTACGGCTCCCATCAATAGCCAATGGGGGCATCTGGAGGGCACCTGGTTGGGGAAGGCTGAACAAGAGGAATGGTTTAAAAAAGGGGGTTGAACAACATATTCTTCCTTGCAACATTTCAGGTTCCTTAAAATTAGGGCTGCTAAATGATAAATCATTTAATTTTAATTGCTTAATCATCTGGCTTTTAATCAATTTATTTTACTTCCAAAAATCTGCATCTTACCAAAACCTCAGTATAGCTCTATTTTTGAGGCTATTGGAGCTTCTCCTGAAAGAAATTACCTTTCGTGTAATGTTCTATATCAGTCCATCACTCACTGTTATATGGAAAGAGCATCTTCAGTGTTTTCTTTTTCACTAGCGTAGGACTTAGGGATATAGAACATTTTCCATGACATAACTCACCAGAGCCAAATGGTTTTTAAACATGAAACAAGTTCAAATCCCATCAGTATTTTGGAAGACCCACATTTAAAATATGCATTCACAATTGGATTTACCTGAGCCATGGCAGCTTCGATTGCCTTTGGTTCTTATTGCTAAAGAAAGCGAAGTATTTTCAGCACTTAGAATCATAGAATCACAGAATAGTAGAGTTGGAAGGGGCCTATAAGGCCATCGAGTCCAACCCCCCGCTCAATGCAGGAATCCACCCTAAAGCATCCCTGACAGATGGTTGTCCAGCTGCCACTTGAAGGCCTCTAGTGTGGGAGAGCCCACAACCTCACCAGGCAACTGATTCCATTGTTGTACTGCTCTAACAGTCAGGAAGTTTTTCCTGATGTCCAGCTGGAATCTGGCTTCCTGTAACTTGAGCCCATTATTCCATGTCCTGCCTGGGGAAGGAACTTCCCAGTGCCTTCCCCAGCAGCCTCCCAACCTTACCAGGTAGCAGGTGGGTCCCTTTTTCTTTCTCCCCTCTTCTTTTTCTTTAAAGAGGCAGTTTTCCTGGGTACACCGGGATAAAAAGCACCTGCACTCCAGTTATCCTGCCCTTTTCCTTTTCTAATAATGCCTTTAGGCCCACATGGAGCCCTGAGGCATTCTGACGAAAAGAAAGAAAGACAGCTGGGTGGTTGGAAGCTGGAGTTTGTCGACAAAAGGAATAAATAAAGAAATAACAAAATCAGGAGAGGCAGGAGACCTTGGGGGGGAGTGTTTTGGGGGTCTCCTAGGTACTCATAGAACCCTCGGCTGCATTCTTGTCTCTTTGCTTTTTTTTTTAAAAAAAATAAGTCCTCTGCCTGCAAAAATACCCCAAAAGACATTGGTTGTTTCTCTCCAGCCCTTTTTCCTCTCCAGCCCTTTTACCACCACCACCCCATCCCCAGGAATGTGCCAAAAAGGTTATCTGGAAAACATTTTGCACAACCTTAATTATTCCCTCCTCCACTGTCCTACTCTGTATTCCAAGTCCATACTCCCCAAGTTGTGGCAACAGAACAAAATGGACAAATGGATCAAACTGCTGCATGCTCCCCAAATGTGCTCAATTTTTTGTTGAATTGACAATGTCACACACACCCTCACTGATTTTTTTCTACCTATACCTAGGCAGGATCTACACTACTGCTTTAAAGCGCTTTATAACAGTTATAAAGCGCTTTAAAGTGCTATAAAACTGTTATAAAGCGCTTTAAAGCAGTAGTGTAGATCCAGCCCCCCACAGCCCCAATTATCCAGCAGCAGTGAGAGGCTATAGCCGTCTGCCAGCACTGTTCTTAGGCGTGTATTGTGTCATGTGGGCCCCATTCACAGCCAATGTAGCACTGAACAAGATTTACTGTCTGTTTTTAGGAGCTTAGTTGAATGGGGGAAGAAAGCCCGTTCAAAGCATGGCTTCAGTGGATGGATATAGTATCATCTCTAGTACAGTCTGGTAAACCATTTGCCATGGGTGACTAATGGCTGTTTGTGCTTGTGGTATTCTCTGCAGTCACGTTCAAGTGGGCTAGGGCCTCTATTACTGTGGCGACACTGATATCTGGGAAGAGCACGAGTTCATTCTGTGCTTCCCTCCAGCCCATAAACTAGTTGCCATTGGACTTGAACTACAGTAGGGTGTCAGGTTGCTATAGTAAGGGCTGTGGATTCTTTCACTGTTAGAAACTCATTGTGTGTAGGAATTTGATGGGTGATAGATTTCAGCTCTTAGCCACGAGGCACCACTGTTACGTTCTACTTAGAAAGTAAGGGCGATCTTAGTGTATTGCAAACTTTATGGTAATAGGTGTCTTTGCATAGGGTTGTATTCGATGTTAGTCTAAGTCCCATTCAATTTCAATGGGTATACCCAGGTATGACTAACCCATAAAACACAGAAAAAAGTGCCAGACATCCCACAGTCTTTAAAAGCAGCTGGCACAGTCCAGCAAAAGTTAAGTCCCATTGAAAGAAATGGGGCTCACATTAAGTCACGTGTGTCCCAATCCATTGCTTTCAGGGGAATTTAGTCATGACTAATTTTTGCCAGATTGGGGCTTGTGGGCTGTAGGAATTGACCCTTCCGCCTGCTGATAACAAGATGTTTCTGTGTGAACTGGGGAGACAAGGAAGCTCTTTATGCGTCACTGGAGCTTGCTTGTGAGCTTACTGACATTCACTGGAGGATAAAGTAAAGATAAGAGGGGAAATCGGGAAGTATTTGTGTATACTGTTTGCAAGGATTGGTACTCTCTGCAAAATAATCTGAATGCAGAAGGAAGGGAAGTGGGATTTGGTGTTCTCGCTGCAACGTTTTCCAAGGTCATAAACAGATGCCATCATGGCTTCTTTCATGAGATTGTAAGAACAAGTTCCTATTTGCTTGATTGACTTTATATAAAAAATGCATTGACCAGTCTGATCCCATCTCTAAAAGTTAATATATTCAGATAAGCCATCCATGTGACACTATCAAATCTTGGCTATATATTAACGAAGCGGTAGTTTTTCTAGACATCCTTTATTTTAAGGGATCTACTATCTATTATTTTAGACCACCTTGGCCCTTGTAGAACAGGGGTCTCTTGCTTCAGAAAACTTTATGGGTAGCTCTCGCTATATAGACACTTCATGAAACAATCTCAACACCAACACCATTCCCCATTCTTTAGAACTTTATTCTGCAATATTAACTAAAAATGGGCCAGATGAAGCTTGGCGAGGGTCTCAGGTCAGCCATATAGTACATCCTAAAGAAAGTAAGAAGAGCCCTGCTGGATCAGACCAAGGGTCCATCTAGTCCAGCACTCTGTTCACACACGGGCCAACCAGCTGGTGACCAGGGAACAACAAGCAGGACACAGTGCAACAGTACCCTCCCACCCATGTTCCCCAACAATTAGTGTATACAAGCTTACTGCCTCTGATACTGCAGATTGCACTTAGCCATCAGGACTAGTAGCCATTGATAGCCTTCTCCTCCAGAGATTTATCCAAACACCTTTTAAAGCCATCCAAATTGGTGGCCATTGCAACATCTTGTGATAGTGAATTGCATAGTTTAACTATATGCTTTATTTTTCAAATATACTTTCAACTCCTCCTTCTTAAGACCAGGGATGGACAACTTGTCTATTTTGGTTTCTGTCTTCGTCTCATTTTTCCATTCCTAAGTTTGATTTGTCCTCCCGAACTTTGAGGGTTCTTTATGTTGGAATGGAAACACATATGCATTTTTGTGCGCATTCATTTTTGTGTGCAGTTTTGCTTTAAAAAATACATTTTTGCAAGACATTTTCTAATACAATGCATTTTGAACATCACTTTCACTAATCTATATGTTTTGAATGCAGTTTCCTCTAATGGAAACTTTATTGTTGAACTCCATTGCAAAATTCAGAGAAGTATGAATTTTGAAGCATAACAGACTTTCTGATTGCATACTGATTCGAAAGTGCAAAATTAGGTGCAAACTAATTTCTCCCCCATGCCTACTCAAGGCATCTATTCATAAAGGTGTGTCTGGTTATGTTTTGCTCACGTGGATGGCTCATAACAAAGTGTGGTGTCTGTTTCATGGGTTTCCACCTTCTCCTCTGTTGGCTTGAATTAATCCCTTGCTGTAGCCAGGTATTGGGAGCTACCTGTTAAAATGGTGCCCTCGGATCAGTGGCATTGATCCCACCTATGCGGAACTCTTGGGAGAAGAATGGGGAACCAACAGCAGGGAGAGCAGAAGGAATTCCTGTAGGAGATCAGTTAGTTTAAATGAGAGAAGACCAGAAATACTAACGACTGGGAAAAGAGAACAATGAACACAGAGGAATTGGCATCCATTTGGGAAAACATGTGAAAATAGAGAAGGGCATGGCCAACTGCACTTTCTTCTTTTGTATAGGCATTAGTGAGGAAGAATTGGCAATGAGAGAGCAACAACGCATGACAAGCAGGTCTTAACTTTTGTTCATGTCAAACTTTTTTCTGGCAGTGAACATTTTTGTTGAGTTGCAGATCAAAAATAACTGCAGGTGCGTGATCAGTCAAGGAAAGGGGTAACATATTTTTTTAAAAAAAAACAAGCCAAATGATCACATCCAGAAACTAAGAAGGGTGAGAATAAGGTCGACAACTTAGCCTCTTGTGAATCCTATGGAGTGAACACTATTTGTAATAGTACAGCTTACGCTAAGCAGGGCAACGGTCTCAGTCCAACCAGTGACTCACAGACATATGAAATCACAGCAGCTGTGTTTCTTTCTGTGCCTGCCACGGCGGACTGCCTGGGGTTGGGGGCAGGAAAGTGGGATGACGGCCTGTCAAGTAGGATGCATTCGACATGGCAAAGGAATGCTAGAAAGCGGTCAAAAGGAAAGTCTGTCCGTTCAAAGGTCAGCCTCGCAAATCTCTGGCATCAGCTTTCAGGAAAAGCTGAAGGTGGTTGAATTTGTGACGAGGAGGACATTTTAAAAACAAATTAAAAACAAACAAACACATTCCACATCCTGTCCTCTGACTGGATTGCTAAGTCTTTATGGGGAATAATCAATATACATCTTGTTAAAACAAGAGAGATCGTAGGAGTGAGAGGAAGGTGCACACACAAGCACTTTGTCAGAAGATAAATAGGCAAGCAAGTAGGACCAGCAACAAAATGCCAGAATGTGCAGTGCTCCTGTGCAGGGTTTCAGCCAGCCATGTCCTCTTCGACCCCATACTCACCCACCCACCCACACTTTCCATCCATTCCCACCCACCCCCATCAATTGACTTGGCAGCAATCCATGTGCAGTCCTGACTCGGTTGTTTAGGGTGGAGTGCCCTCCTAAGACCTACCTGATTTTGGGGTGGGGGTGCGGTTCCCTCCTAGGTTCACCCCCACAAAGTTTTCCCCCCCCTGCACTTCTGTACTGTTTCTGTTCTTTCTGTAGTGCAGTTCTTCTGAACCTCCTCCTCCTCCTACTATTATTATTATTATTATTATTATTATTATTATTTATTTATTTATTTATATAGCACCATCAATGTACATGGTGCTGTACAGAGTAAAGCAGTAAATAGCAAGACCCTGCCGCATAGGCTTACATTCTAATAAAATCATAATAAAACAATAAGGAGGGGAAGAGAATGCACCAAACAGGCACAGGGTAGGGTAAAACTAGCAGTATAAAGTCAGAACAAAATCAAGTTTTAAAAGCTTTAGGAAAAAGAAAAGTTTTTAGCTGAGCTTTAAAAGCTGCGATTGAACTTGTAGTTCTCAAATGTTCTGGAAGAGCGTTCTAGGCGTAAGGGGCAGCAGAAGAAAATGGACGAAGCCGAGCAAGGGAAGTAGAGACCCTTGGGCAGGTGAGAAACATGGCATCAGAGGAGCGAAGAGCACGAGCAGGGGAATAGTGTGAGATGAGAGAGGAAAGATAGGAAGGAGCTAGACAGTGAAAAGCTTTGTAGGTCAACAGGAGAAGTTTATATTGGATTCTGAAGTGAATTGGAAGCCAATGAAGTACCTGTCTCTTGTGTGTGGATGGTGCCATTTTGGCTATGTAAGGATCCATATCCAGAGAATGAGTTCTCTATTAGTATATAAGATTCCTGCAATGCTAGAGAGTCTAAAGTGACTGATTTGGACTATAGTCAGAATAGAAAAACATCCCACCTCCACTGCTACCCTAGCAAAAGTAATCCCAGCCAATGACAGCTTTCTTTCTGGAACAAATAGCATCCGGGGGCTGAGGGAGTTTTGTTGAGACCACAACATATGTGTGTGGTGGGGGAAGAAGGTTAAACCTCCTTCTTGCAGAGGAACTATTCTCTATGAGGCAAGTGGGCAGGTTACTCCTGCTACACCAGTCAAGATAGTCAGGAGATAGTGAATTAACTGTCTACTCTCTTACAAACCAGATTACCCCCTTCCTCTCTTCCCTTGGACAGGAAGAAAACTCACAGCAGGATCTGAGTGGGTAGGATAAGGCACAGCATCAATCAGCAGATGGGTGGGACATCCCATCACACAGTGGGAAGGCAGTACCAGCAACACAGATGGAGGAAGGGGCAGCAGTGTAGTGGCTGAGGAAGAGGAGGAGATAGTACAGGGCTATTGGCAACTGCCTGATCATGTTGCCTGCTGCATTTGCTAGGCCTGGCATGTGATATAGCCGACGTGACCTCACTCCAACACACTTCCTTTAAGAAAGGGATATAAATGTAGTCGTGCTTAGAACGTACATTTGGGTGCTGCATGGTACGTTCTCTGTTTTTCAGCTCTCATTTTCAAACATTTTCTTTTTTGGCAAGCAAGACAGAAGCCAGTTTAAAATGAACTTTTGAGAGTTGTGGACTTCGAGCAAATGTCTGCATCAAATTGTAATGGGGCAGAAAGCGCCGCTCGGGGCTACTAATGCCCACACTTGCTGCACATCTGTATAGTCCAATAGGAAGAGAGATAATGAGTGTTTTAAGTGTCTTGGACAACAGAATGTAAGAAGATCAAAAATCACCTTGCTAATAAGGCCTTGAACCCCAAAGAGGCTAAGGAACTGGGGATATGCAGTGTATGTTTCAGTTAGTGGTGGATTATGGATTGTACATTTATTGTAAGTAAGCCCTCGACTTTCTCCTGGTCTGCATAATCATCTGCAATAAATTATCGGGGAGCCAGCAGTCCCTATTCCTAAATTGCATTAATGCTTGTGCAGTTGGTCAATGTCTCTCTCCATTGCTGTGAATAATTGAGTGTGGTGACACACACTGGAACTTGGCTAATACTTAAAATGCTTTTTGAATTAAAGCAAGTAATGGGAGAAATATGGAAACTGCCTGTAAATCATGTTCAGATCCCCAGACATTTGGGCCTTTGTTGCTGCCTGTTTGGAAGTTTATATAATAGCCCTAACAGATACTGCTTTTGCAGAGTTCCCCTGCGTAACCCCTCTGTCCTTTCAAAACACCAAACATAAAACAGTGTTTGAGGCCTGTCCTATGGGTTGCTATCATAGGATTTGGTATGAGAACCTTGGCAGCACTAGGAAGGCACAGCTTATTCGCTCCTTCCTTGTACCAATGGTCGGGCTGCGCTAGGGTGGCCATGTGACCTGCTTTCCAGAGGACAGTCCTCTGTTTGAAGGGTTGTTTGAAGTCCAAGTCCAGTTTAAAGACAGAGAACCATAAAAAGCTGGGAGAGCAGGAGTTGCCTGTTAGCACCTGGACAGTACACTGAACAGGCACACAGCTCACCCCGTGGTCACAGTTTTCCCCACTGTAGTGAGATGCATTGAATTTCTATTAAAATTTGCACATATGCCTATAAATGAGTACATGCAAATTTTATGCAGATCAGTGTCCTCTCTCATAGTGATGCATTTCCTCTTTTTGGGGGCAATGCATGAGGGTCTGCCCTAGACCAAACCACCAGGCCTAGAGAAGCATCTTCCTTTGATGCCATTGCAGTGATGCTTTCATCTCAGTACATGTCGGGTACAGTCAGAATGCACCTCTGGTGCAAGTGGGAATAGGGACTGGATCCGTCATGCCCCCTAATGCAGCCACTTATACTTGATAGTGGTGCATGTGTTTGTGAGTGAGGGGAGGGGGAACAGACATTACTTTAAATGTGTGTCTAGCAGCTATGTCTTTTTTCATTTTTACTCTAGAGCTAGGGCCTCTGTGACAACAGACACCTCTCTTAGCACCTGCCAGACTCCCCGCTCCTCTTGATTTTAATTTTATTACTTAAGATTATTATTTTTTAAAAAAACTTTTTTTAACTGGGAGGCTGACTTGCTGCAAAGTGAAGGGCCGACCTCTACTTCCATATGGGTTCAAAAAAGTGGTTTTGAGTTTTGGAGCTGTGCCCTAATCTCTGCCTTGTACGTAGGTTCTTAGACAAGTTATGTTTATTTTAGTCTCACCAGTTTCTAGGAAATGAGTGTTCTCTGACCAACCATGTCCACCATGACACTCAAAAATACAAATGTGCCTCTGACCCCAAGAAAACAGGGCGGCCTGATGTAGAGTAGGTGCAGGGGTCCTGATTCATATTAGGCCGTGTGTGTGTGTGTGTGTGTGTGTGTGTGTGTGTGTGTGTGTGTAGGGGTTGGTAGGGGACTTCTAAGTTCTGGTTCATGGCCCCTGCACTTTCTCTCAAGTAAAAATGAAAAGAAGACATAGGTGCTAGACACACTTTTAAAATAATGTCTGTTTTGCTCGTGTGTGTGTGTAAAGGGATGGATTCTGAACATGGGGCAGCAGTCTTAAATTGCTGTTGTGCCACTGGACTTTAAGCAAATTGATAGGACTATGGCCCAAAGCTTTTCAAATATACGTTGAATAAGTTAGAGGGGGTTAATCATATTGTTCTCTCTTTTTTTTCCTTATGGGACTTATTTTCTACCCACACTGTATTACTTGGGGGTCATTTTTCAAGAACTGTATTTTACTTAGTTGGATTTCTAACTCACCTCATCCCAAGGGCTTTGGAAAACAATTGCCCTAAAATCAGATTTCAGTGGGGTTATTTTTTTGTTTTTTTAAAAGGAATGGAAACATTAAACTAGTATTGCAGAATGAAATCTCAGAGTGGAAAAGCACTGTTATATAAATACACTCGTAACAAAAGCCCACTGGATGCCTTTAAAAAAGCAGCTTTGGAAACAGAAGTAGAGAAGCAGGGTGTGTGAGCGCGCAAATGTGAATTAATGCATAATTCTCCAGACTCCACCAAATTAGGAAAGGACCCTCACCCTGTAATTCTTACTCTACTAATTGATGTATATTAGCCAGTTTTGTTGCCAATACAACCAGAACACTATATTCACTGATATTCTCATTCTCTCTCTCTCTCTCTCTCTCTCTCATATACATACATAGCACACACTACGTATTATCGATATAAAGTACTTTACAAGTACAACCTGCTGGGCTTTGGAAAGCAGTCAGGTTCATGGTTCAGTTTACCGCTCCACCCCAAAATGTTTAAGAATGAAAGAGGACATGGCTAATACAAGAAAATTGCAAGCCAACATTGGACCATAACAATAGCTCTGTGCACAGGTGGGCTCTTCTGATCACTTCATTAGGCAAAGCCATCATTCCAGTTTCCTGTAATGAAGTTTCCTCCGTTCACACCATCCTTTCAGAATTAGGCTTCTTGTAAAGCTGTGCTGCTTTATCTTGAGACAAGGAACAGTGTAAAGACTAACAGCCATAAAGGAAGATACTTAGGAAATTGCTAAAGTTTGTGGGGCCTGAATCTGACTTATTGCAGTTGTCCTATATGAACCTTTTACTGAATCTCTTCTTTCCTACGAAAGATCTCCCATCCTATTACAGAAGTTCAGTAACAAGAACAACAGAAATTTTATAGCCTACAACATTTGTCACAACTGCTTTTATACTAAGAATCATGAAATCTAATTCCCAGACTAATATTTAGTCAATACACCAGACTGAATTAAGAACAGACCTTGTTTTTAAATCAAATGGTATGAAGTTACAAGATAATCCCAATCCAGTAGCATAAGCAATTCTCTTCATACCAGTCTTTGAAAAACTGACTTTCCTGCTTCTGTAAGTCTGTTTTTGACTTACAGAAAATAAGTGTCCCTGACTACTGAATGATCACTAGGGAGAACATAAGATGTCAGTATGAAGTCACTATAAAGATCCAAAAGCAGTATTTGGTATTTGCATAGCACCATACATATGCATGGCATTTTAGACAGAAATATAAGCAAAGGTCTTACAGTTGAGGAGCTTACAGTTGAACTTTGGACAGTACAGGGAAACAACAGTGTGAAGAATGGGGGACACAAGATGCAAATCTGTGTGCTTAGGCTAGAGCTGAGCTGCAGATTGCAGCTGAGAGTTTTTCACTGAAAAGCAGAGGAAGGTGGCAAGGTGAAAGGGAGGATGAAAAACAGCCTTTTCACTGTTTGCATATTTGAACAGATGTAACTTACTTCTGAGTTCTGCATTCAAACGGGTAGTGTATGAAATGGTTGTTGTTTTTACCAATAATAATAATAATAATAATAATAATAATAATAATAATAATAATAATAATAATAATAGAATTTGTAAACAATTCTTTGTCCTCAGACAGAAGATATAAAATAAGGGGAGGTGATATATAGGGTTGTTTTTTTTAAAATAATAATGATAATAATAATGAGGGACCCTCATAAGTGTTGGACAATAATACCATATCAGCCTCCTAATAAACCTAGCTCACAACAAATTTGAACAAACTTGGAATAACAGTTCCTTTCAGTTCTAATGCCCCTCTTTCCCTCTCTAGTTCTGCTCCTCAGGCTGGCCCAGCTATTAAAATGATGAGCTTAGTTACCATGTCATCCAAGCAAGGCCTTATCAGTCAGTCCCCAAATCATCAGGCAGGCAAATTCCAGTAGGTTCACTCTAGGGCATTGGATGGGGATGGATGTTGTTGTTGTCGTCGTCACTGAGAGAACTCTGCTCAGTGCTGCAAAATCTCCCAGTGCCAGTCCATATTACTCTCTCACACCCACACATTCAGTTACCTCTCCACTACTTCTGCGGTGCACCACAGTAGCTAGCCAATCATGGTGCTCTTCGCCTTTGGGGCTCCTCACCCACCACAGCTAATTGGCTGGTTGCTCCTACATTCTCCTCAACCCACTTGCCAATACTTTAGAGGTGATGAGCTGCGGGTGTCCTGAGGCTTCCTCTAGTAGACCAGATCGCAGCAGCCAGCCCACCGCTAAAGTAAACGACAAGGCAAAGCTAGAAGGAGCCCATGTTAAGTGTGTGTGTGTGTGTGTGTGTGTGTGTGTGTGTGTGTGTGTGTGTGTGAAAGAGAGTTTGAATGAGACAGGGGTGGAGAGCTGCACTTGAGGTGACTGGGAACTGCCGGTGGCCCTGGGAGTGAAGAATGCTCCTGTATACCCATAATCTTAACTAAGCATCCAATGAAGTTGCCTTGGCAAAAGGCATTTTCTTTTATACACGAGGTCCTCGAGCTTTAAAGAAGGATGGGTCACAGGAGTGAATTACTTTTGCTGACCCCCTGGGATTTCTGCTGGTTCTTATCTAACCCAATTGTAAACTAAATCTTCCTCAGACTTTGTGCAGGGATAAGAAAAAAAGAAATTAATGGTGTCTCTTTCGATCAAGATGCAATCCCTCTCCCTTCATTCGGTAGGCAACTTGCAACCACAGGAGCACAAGTCTGGAAGAAAATGGGTCGCAGCTGTAATCTTTCTCCTTTTAAAAAGGAGCGAAGTAAATATAATTCTGAGCAAAGATTCTGCTGTCTATGTATATGTCTCTTTAACTGGGGAAGTCCAGAGTTTGAGGCCAGATCTACACCAAGCAGGGCAGAACACTTTGAAAATGCTTTGAGAACAGTATATGTAATGTGTCTTGGGCCTGAACAATTTACCTGAGAGTACTTTCTAACACAAGTGCAGGTTGTTGCTAGGGTTAATGGCAAGGCCTTTCATGAACCAGAGCTGCCAGATTAAATAGAGTCAAGAGCTTCTTCTGTGGTGTTCACAATGGCTTAGAAGGAAGAATTTCAACCATTGGCCCTTCTGCCATCATTACTGCTGTTGCGGATAAAATTTGACCTACTTTGTAACCCTTCAATGTACAGGGAATGTGTCCTCTATTAAATCTGGCAATCTCTATATATGGGGACTGCCAATTTAAATTTGGTAAGAAGAGCGCTGCTGGATCACTCCAAAATTCTATCTAGGCCCTTTCTACATGTAAGGGTGTAGAGGGGGGGGGGCGATCCCGGATCGTCCCAGGGCATCCAGATGGCAGTGCAATGTCCTGGAAGGGGAGAGGGGCATTGCGCCTGTTGCAGCCACCTTTTTAAAAAAGAAAGAAAGAAAGAAGAGGAGCTGGAGTACACTTGTGCTCCAGCAAAAGCTAAGGTAAAAAAAGAATGCCCCGACCCTGCTGCCTCCACACCCCCGATGCCCCTGCATTCCTCCTGGCCCGGCTTCTTCCCTCTGCTGACCCCTGCTACTCGAGGGGAGGATGGAAGCCGGGCCGGGTGCCCACACTGCCCACAGTACATGGGATGCTCCCAGGACCATGGGTAAAACTGGGTTTTCCCAGGGTTCCTTTATCCCTGGGAAAACCTGTGCCCATCCCCCCCCCCCCCCCGGCCACCCCTGGGAGTCCCTGTGTGTCATTTGGATGCACAGGGACACAGCCGTGACCAGCCTGGACTATTGGGCTGGTGTAGAAATGACCCTAATCTCCCACAATGGCCAGGCAGAAGCTTCAAGGCGGCCCTACTCTTACTGCCTTGCAACTGATAGCCATGACCCCACATTTGTGAACTTCTATCTCAACTGGCCCCATGGATTCAGATCCTCAAAGTCCCGTTTATTTCAAAGTGCCATCCTTAGACCAGTACTTTCCAACCATGGGTCGTCAGATGCCTTTGGACTACAACTCCCCTTATCCCCATCCACAGGCCAGGAAATCTGGGGGTGATATGAGCTGTAGTCTGTCATCTAGGGAACCACAGTTGAGAACCATTGCCTTAAACCAAAATGGATGCTGTGGCTTTAAAGTAGTCGTAAACTATTTTTAATACTATCATGCTGGGCTGCTGCTGTTATTGATAATTTTCTTGTAGTTGGACTTTACTGTTGTATTATGTTTTTGCAGTGTTCTTCAACTTGGTGACCCCCAGATGTTTTGGATTTCAACTCCCACCAGCCCCAGCTAGCATGGCCATTGGTTAGGAATGCTAGGAGTTGTAGTCCAAAGTATCTGGAGGACCACACATTGGCTGAGGCTGTTTTATGGTGTTTTAATATGTTGTGATATTGATGCTGTATTATGCTTTATATGCTGGAAGTCGCCTTGGGAGGGCATGGCCCTAAAAGGTGGCCTAACACTCTCTCTCTCTCTCTCTCTCTCTCTCTCTCTCTCTCTCTCTCTCTCTATATATATATATATATATAAAGGTATGAGATACTTTTATATATATATGGGATTGTATGGGAATATATATATATATATATATATATATATATATATATATATATATATGGGATTGTATTATGGGATTGTATGGCAGATAACTAATTTTGGGATGATGGTTTTCCAAGTGTGAGTCAGGGCTCCCTAGGAAAGCTTTTACCTTTTATGAGGGGAGGTGCAAGCTGCTGACATCTCCTAGTCGAGGTTATCTCTCACCTGACTGGTCCAGGAGGAAGAGGCACAGGGACAAACTGTCCTCACTCATCACCAGCTAATCAGCATAGTCTGTGCCTCTGTGTAGACAGCCTGTTTCCTGGTTATTGCGTTGATTGAATCCTCAAATTAAAAAATAATTAAGTGAACAAGCCATGGCTTGCATGCCGTAAAGCTGTTTTGTTTCCCTGAAGACCTCAGAAGCTAATAACTGGTGTTTGCAGAGCTATAACTGACTCATTGTAGACTTCCTTTCTGTACCTCTAACCACCATTTTAAAGATGCCTCATCCAGTTTGATGCACTAAATGAAGGTTTAGGTTGTAATCTCAGTGGAATCAACTGGACATAAGTTTGCTAAAGCATAAGCAGAGGATATTTTTCAAATGTCAGAACCCTCCTCTTAGGACCATTATTCAGCTCCAGTTCATGAGATGTATGTGATGCTTTAACCCTTCCTGTGGAGTATGAGGTCTTGTGATCTTTCACCCTTTACCTATGACTTGAGTGATTTGGGCTGGGACAATAGATTATATTTATTTCTTGTCATGGGATGTACAGATTTCGTAAAATCCATTCCATCAGCATTTCATGGATTCTCATGTTCCATCGTCTGCTCATGGACAGAATTGGATCCCCCCCCCTCCAATTTCCTGAATTTGCACAAATTTGCATTCTCAACTTTGCTAGGAGCCAAAAAGGGAATTTATTGAGCCCCTGATGGGACATCATGCTTGGTTAGTGGGTGGGTCCAAAATTGCTTAAGTCTGCACTTAACAAAGCAGGATGGTGTAATGTAGTGGTTAGAGCGTTGGACTAGGATCAAGAAGACCTGGGTTTGAATCCCCACTCAACCTAACCTACCTCAAAGGATTGTTCTGAAGATAGCAACAGTCAGGGTGGAGGGTTATATATGCCACAGTGAGCTCTTTGAAAGAAGGGTGGGATAAAATAAAATGTAATACATAATAGTAACTACTATTAAGGGAAATGGAACTTGCAAAGACGAAGTACTCATAAGTACCATGAGAGCAATCCAATTAGATTGATTTTATAAGATGTTTTTGTTATCTATATATTTCTGCTATGTGCGTGTGTCCCAAGGCAATGGGATGAGCAAAATAGTTAGGAGTTTTTGTTGTTGTTTTTATTTGCACCAGGTGAACAGCTCTCTGCAACATTGGCTTAAGAAAAAATAGAATTTCATACAATTCATTTAAACTATACATAATGAGTAGCACAAAATGACTAAACATGTTTATTCATAGGTTTAGACTTACAGCAGCTTTCCCCCTCTGCAAGGGTGGGGGACCCATTAAGATGGTCCACCACCACCCCGGAGGCTAATGGATCTGGAGAGCTCTGGGGAGTTTTCCAGCTGATAGGGCTGGTGCTCCTGTCAAAAACCTGGTTGATCTGTGGAATGCGGAAATGATCCAGGAGGTTGACACGATTGCTCCTGAGCGCCCTCTCCTGTGTAGAGCTCAAACGGCTCCATGAGAGCGATGAAACAAAACAGGAGATAGCTTGAGTGCAGATGGAGGAGAACTCCTAGTGGATGCAGCCAAACACTGGTGAGTGCCTGCAGTAAGGCATAGTCAGGGGCAGTAAGGGCAGCAAAAAAACCCACAATATTTTGATGCCACCATTGAATCATCAATCTGCCACCCAGCAGAGCTTTTCAGAGTAGAACCATCTGAGGCCCTCCCTAATATATTTGCTAGGCACTTCCAGAATAAAATCTCTTGCATCCAGCAGGACTATGGGCTCATCTACACCAAGCTGGATATTCCACTATGAAAGCAGTATGAAAGTGGTATATAAAAGGCAGGAGCCACACTACTGCTTTATAGCGGTATTTAACCACTGCAGAATCTACGCTACTGCTCTATAGTGGTACTGAAGTACACTGACAACTGTTGGGGCCCATGACACATCTATTCCAAGCAGGATATAGCACAATGAAAACGGTATATGGTGTGTGTCATGGGCCCTGACAGTTGTCAGTGCACTTCAATACCGCTATAAGCAGCAGTGTGGCTCCTGCCTTTTAGATACCGCTTTCATACCGCTTTCATAGTGGAATATCGTGTTTGGTGTAGATGAGACCTTAGACTCCAATGTTATAGCAGGTGAATCGGGCGAGGTATCCAGAGCACATCCAGAGGTGTCCAGTTTTCTTGTATGAATTTCAGTTGGTGCAGCTCCAGACACTCTTGGATGAGACCAAGTATTTGGATCCATTTCAGTCAGTTTTCAGGCCTGGCTTTGATACAGAAACAGCTTTGGTTGCACTGTATGATGACCTATGTCGGGAGAAAGACAGGGGGAATGTGACTCTGTTGATTCTCCTTGATCTCTCAGCAGCTTTCGATACCATCAGCCATGGTATCCTTCTGGGACTACTGTCTGAGTTTGGAGTGGGAGGTACTGCATTGCAGTGGACTCACCTACTTGGTGAGTCCACTCCAGAAGGTGGTGCTTGGGGGACATTGCTCGGCCCCGTGAATTCTCCAGTATGGGGTTCTGCAGGGGTCAGTCTTGTCCCCCATGCTGTTCAACATCCACATGAAACTGCTGGGTGCAGTCGTCAGGAGTTTTGGAGTGTGTTGTCATCAGTAAGCTGATGACACACATCTCTACTTCTCTTTCTCATCTTCATCAGGTGAGGCTGTGGACATGCTGAACCAGTGCTTGGCTGCGACAATGGACTGGATGAGGACTAATAAATTGAAACTCACTCCAGACAAGACTGAGATGCTGTTAGTGGGTGGTTCTTCTGACCGGATGAAGGGTTTTCAATCTGTTCTGGATGGGTTTACACTCCCCCTGAAGGAGCAAGTTTGCAGCTTGGGGGTTCTAGAACCATCTCTGTCACTTGAGGCTCAGGTGGCCTCGGTGGCACAGATTGCCTTCTACCAACTCCAGTTGGTGGCCCAGCTACACTCGTATCTGGACAAGGATAACCTGGCTTCACTTGTCTGTGTTCTGGTTACCTCCAAGTTAGATTACTGCAATGCCCTCTATGTGAGGCTGCCTTTGAAGATGGTTCAGAAGCTGCAGCTTGTGCAAAATGCTGCGGCCAGCTTGGTAACAGGGACCAGAAGGTTCAAACATATAAGACAGACTCTGGCCTGCTTCCATTGGTTGCCTGTACATTTCCGAGCCCGATTCAAGGTGCTGGTTCTAACCTATAAAGCCTTACATGGCTTGTGAACACAATACCTGATGGAATACCTCTACCAGCATGAAACCTAGCCATTCACTACATTCAACATATAAGGTCTTCCTCCAGATGGCAACAAGGGAGAGAGGGTCTTCTCAGTGGTGGCCACCCAATTATAGAATGATCTCCATGATGAGGCCCGCCTGGTGCCAACATTGCTATCTTTTCAGCCCTGGCTCAAGACTTTTCTCTAAGACATTTAGCAATATGTGATGAGTTTCATCAGTCCTGGATCTGTTTTTAGGTTCGTAGCTCAAAGTTGTTTATAGTTGTTTTTAGATGTATGTTTTGTGTATGCTGCGTGTTTGTGTGGTTTTAAATTTTACATATTGTTTTTAATTGTTTTAAACTTACGTAAACTGCCCAGAGAGCTTCAGTTAATGGGGTGGTATAGAGATGATGATGATGATGATGATAATAATAATAATAATAATAATAATAATAATACAACATATGGATTTTGTTCACTTTTCCTTCCAGTCCCACTGCTGAAACTCCGAAGAAGGTATCTTATGACGCTGAAGAAAGGTTTGTATTGTTCCATTGGTGGGATTTCGGGATACAATGATAAAAATGTATAATTGAGAGCTATGGGTTTATTATGAACATAGGAAGGAGCTGCATACAGAGTTGGACCACTGGGTCCATCTAGGCCAATGTTGTCTACCCTGACTGGCAGTATCTCTCTAGAGTCTCAGGTAGAGGCCTTGTTCAACGTCTACTACCTGATCCTTTCCCACCCCCTGCCTGCCACCCCATCAACTGCTCCTTCAACCTGGGTTCTTCTGACACACACACACACACATTTTCTCAAATACCGTATTTCTTCGATTCTAAGATGCCATCGATTCTAAGACGCACCCCATTTTTAGAGATGTTTATTTGGGGGAAAAGGGCATCTTAGAATCAAAGAAATACTTCCCTCACCGCCCAGCCAACCTCCCCCACCCCTCCGCGCTTTCTTCTAATGGTTGTGTCCTTTTCTTTTTTCCCTCTGTGAGAGAAGAAACTGCCATTTGCGTGGGAAGAAGGGGGGGCGTTGAAACGAAGAATAAACTTAACTCTCCAGTCCCGCCCTTTACTTGTCTGTGCACCAGGGGACGACGACACGTGAGTAAGTCCCATGGAAATCGATGGGACTTACGAATAAATTTGCCTAACAAAAAACCAGGCGCTTACCCAACTAGCTCCTCACTCGCATGGCTCGAGGCTGCTGCAGGAGCTTCCTCTTTTCCTCTTACCGTATTGCTTCGATTCTAAGACGCCATCGATTCTAAGACGCAGTCCATTTTTAGAGCGCTTTATTTAGGGAAAAAAGTGCGTCTTAGAATCGAAGAAATACGGTAAGTCAACTGATACAGATTGGAGAGGACTAAAAAATGGAAAAGAACGATTATTTTTGTTCAAATGAAACCTCAGTGCTTGTGGAGGTTATATTAGTTATACTTTGGGTGAATTTGTGAAGAGGTTGCTTCCACATGAGTCCTTTTTTTTCTGGAATTGAAACAACCTGTTTGCTCATTTATTACTGAGAATCCAGATGATGCTCCTCCCAAGCCATTGCATTTCTGTGCTTTTTCCATGCCATGCTGTTTCTTCATAGGTTTGGTTTTCTAGCAGACTTGCATTGTAAGCTTTCATGTTCTTACCAGATTGGTTTGAAGGGGTGATGCTTGTTTGGGGATACAAGTGCCTCACACCCATCTGAACCTATTTTCTGAGTTGAGGGAATTCTGTCTGGCACTAAGGGAACTCTTTCCCTTTGTGGCCCCTGGCACTATTCCTGCTGGAGGACAGGCTGCTGTCAGTCTGGTAAAGCTACCCAGAAACTAGCATGATTTGCCCTTTTAACAGAGGCACAGTGTCAGCAGCTGAGGATCTTAGGCCTTGAGAGTGGAGCATCTCAGTAAGGCCTCCCAGAAAGGAAAGCAGAACTGAGACATTAGGATGTAACCCAGAAAAGCAGTTCTATCAAACCACAGTCATAGATGAGATCACAGTCAAGATGCAAAAGGCTATCCCACACGAGGGAGAACGGCAAGCCAAGGATACCTAGAGTGAGGTGGCAGAGTGAGGAGGAAAGGGAGAATAAAAAGGGAGGAAGCAAACCGAAAGGAGATGGCAGAAGGGAAAACAGGGAGAGTGCAATGACATTTTCCTTGGTCTTCTCTTATCCTCAATCTGCTGTGAATGAATAAGAGAAGTGTCCTCAGTGGATTATTAATCTAGGGCATCCAGTGTTCCCAGCCCATGGTAAGGGTAACTCCTGGGCAAAAATTTGGGGGGATGGTTCTCTCTCTTCTCCTCTCTCCTGCTTCTTCCACAATGCTGTAATTTCCACGGGATAAGGTTAGTGCTAGTATTAACCCCTCCCCCAGTGTGTTTTTGTTGTTTGGAAGTACCTGTGGCGATCATCTGACAGGAGCACTAGTTGAGTTCTGCTGTGGTCGCTCAGTGCTCGGTTTCCACGTGACTTATGGGGGATTCACACTTTCAGTGGGGAGACTCCTAGCCAAGCTGGCTCAGGGTTCCTACTGCTGGTATGACAAGAAGCCATAATCCATGACGGCTTCCTTAATCATGCAATCACAAGTTATAACCTGAACATGAAAAAGGTGTTGTTATACAGAAATGTCTGCAATTACCCTGTGGTGGACATAAAGGCCACTTCACATTCATTTCATTCCATTTATTATATTTCTATACCTCTCCATAGACGAAGTTCTCTGGACAGTTCACAAAAATTAAAAAACCATTGAAATGCATTATACAATATAAAAACCATTGACATAAGGACATAAATAGGTAGCACAACAACAACAACAACAACACACACACACACACACACACACACACACACACACAAATGTCAGTGTACATTTTCCAATGTACATGTTAACCTTGAATGCATCCATGATAACATATGGGTACCATAAATGTATTTTTAAAACACTTTCAGTACACTGCATGTACTCAACAGAGGCACTCAGAACCAATTAAAGTATATATGTGGTAAAAAAAGAAGATGTGTAGGCACCACCATGGTGCAGAGAACCCCGTCGGTACATCTGGTACACAGGCTTGTGCTTCCTCAGTTCTATAATCAGGGAAGTAGCTCTTATGCATTGAATCAAATAATTCCTTTGTAAAAGGTCCCTCCCTGTACAGAGGCAGTATACCTCTGGAGGGCAGATGCTGGGGGCCGTTGGGGGACGGACCAGAAGGGAAGACAGTCTATGTAACAAGCTGTGAGCACCCAGAGGAATCTGTCTGGCTATTACTGGAAACAGAATTCTGGGTTTGGCTTAATGTTGCAAGGCAAGTCTTAGAGGGGATCTACACAGCGTACTGAAGGCGCACGCAAACGCCTTCAGTGCGACCCGAAAACACGTGTGTAGATCCTGCTGGAAGAGGCTGAGGAGGAGGCTGGGGAATCCGGCCGTGTCCTTGCCGCCGCCACCCACCTCCCTGCCGGCCTCGTCCCAGCCACGGGGGTGGGGGGCGAGACCCCCTCCTGCCGTGGACCAGGCTCCTCCTTCCCTGCCCAGGCCAGCCCCAGCCCCAGTATATCCTCCGGGCTGATCAGGAGGCCAGTGGGGAGGTGGGCGGCGGCGGCAAGGACGCCTCCTCCTCCTCCTCCGCCTCTTCCAGGGCAGGATCTACACACGCGCTTTCGGGTCGCACTGAAGGCGCTTGCGTGCGCCTTCAGTATGCTGTGTCGATCCCCTCTTACATTCTAAACTCACTTGGGAGGAATCACAGCTTACTGGTAGTGCACATCGTTTGCACACATGACGACCACTTTCAGTCCTTGCCATGTCCAGTTAAGGGATCTCTGGGCTGGTGAACCGACTGAGGTCTTGGACTCTTGCAGTCAAAGTAGACTGTCCTGGATTAAACAGACCTTAGCCTTCCCCAACCTGGGGCCCTTCAGATGGTTTGGATTGCAACACCTATCATTCCCAGTCAACATGGAAAGTGAGTTGCTGGGGATTATGAGAAATGTAGTCCAACACATCTGGTGGGCACCAGGTTGGGGAACGTTGGTCTAGAAGAAAAGCTTAGGAGCCACATTTTCAGAGCAATATGCATGTCTACTCAGAAATACATCCCATTGAGATCAATGGTGTTTCCTCCTAGGTAAGTGAATGTAGGATTGCAGCCTAAACCGGCAAGAATCCCCTTTGAATAGGATATGTTTCTACAGTTGTTTAAACTTTAAAGGGTCATGTACACAAAAACTAAATTATGCATTCGTAATAAATTGTACAAATTAAATTTGTTTATGCATAATGCATTTTACTTCCATGACTTGTTTTCAGTTTTTTTTCTTACCAGATGGTTGTGAGAGAGCAAGCAGGGGGAATAATATAAAGTCAGTAGATTAGTTGGAGGAGGCTGCAGGATACTGTCACTGTGCTGTCTCATGAGTTTTAAAAGGCATTTGTAGTTTACTTCTTTATTAATAAACATGCAGCCTACCAGCCTCCACTTTTTGTAATCTTCACCAGTTGTTTCTCACATATTTCTATGACTCTCTTGGCCAGGAACTTAAACTCTCTCTCTCTCTGGCCTTAGCTAGACCTTCCAGTCTAGCACGACGGAGGGGTGAAGATCTCACAATATTTTTATTGCGAGATCTCCCCCTCTGTTTACATGTGGCGCGCGACGACCTCAGAGGGAGAGGACGTCACGGCCGCCATTTTGGTTTTTTTTTTTTTAAGAGAAAGCAGCGCACGAGCGCTCGTTCACAAAAGGTAAGTGTTTTTAATTTTTTAAAAAAATTCCCGCTCACCCCACCCCACCCCACCCCCGATGGGCGCAGAGCTCCTGAGGAGCTCTGCACCCCATGCCCAGGTCCCAGCTTCTCGTGAGTAACCGCGAGGAGCCGGAACAAACAGTGATGGTGGGCCACACTTTCTGCGTTCTTGGGATTATCCCGAGACCATGGAAAAGGCAGGCCTAAAGTGTAGGGCCTTATCCTAGGGCAAGGGAGGGATCATCCCTCCCTGATCCCAGGATCCCCTGTGTGTCATGGGAACACACAGGGATGATCCCGGGATCGCCTCAGGATAAAGCCCCATTTTATTTTATTTTTTTGTGAACCGCCCAGAGAGCTTCAGCTATTGGGTGGTATAGAAATGTAATAAATAAATAAATAAATAAATCTAGCTATGGCCTCCCTCTCTCTCTCTCTCTCTCTCTCTCTCTCACACACACACACACACACACACTGCTATAGAAGCTGCTATTCTCAAGATGCAAAATTATTTTCTAGGTTCTATGTTTGAATGCACTGATGAGCATGACCAACATATAGGGTTTGGGTAGGGTTAGGGTTTTGTATTGTTGTAACCAGTGTTGGCTATAACACACTTCAGTCTAGTGTTTTAATGCTCTTTCATCTGTTTATTACAATTAACACATAATCTGCATTTGAACGGAACGTTTGCATAAAGGTGGGATGATCCCCATGACAGTTATGTGAACAGAGCCTGGTGACTTATAGAAACACCCTATATTCCACGAACACTGCTGTCTTATAACTGAACCCAAGGTTCAGAATTTTATCACAGATGTGTCAATGGGGCACTTACTTTCACATAATGATGTCTGCTACATAATGATGTCTCCCATACGTTACGAAGGTTTCCAACAGGAAATAATTGGCCTTGCCATACAATTTATCACACAACCTTCTCCCTTCATTTTTCTCTATATTTAGTTTGTACTTGGCCAAAATTAAGGAGCTTCTACCTGAGGAACAACCGTCTTTGGAGGATAAAAAAACGGTGGCGAAGTCAAAGCGTGTCAGCAGCGCAAGAAAAAAAACAAAGAAATAGCACAATGAGATTTGAAGGAATGTGGGGTTGTTGTTGTTTTGGTATGATATAGATGTACCCAGATATATTTTATGTACCCACAGATGTGGATATAGCTAACTGGATTGTATTCATTATAAAGCAAGACCCAAGAGGTCTTGTTACAGCCAGCCTTGGGGTTTTTCATAGAAAAGCTTTTCTTTCTAAAACATCTGGAAATTGGTTCCCCAAATAGCCAGGGAAAGTCCTAGGAGAAATTACGTGCCTCAGATGCCTGCCTTAACAATGTCCAAAAGCCACAAGACTTTGCAGTGGAAGTAGGGGATGTGGTCAAAAGAATCTCATCACATGTGGAAATATGTAAAAAGAATAGCAAAAAGGCAAATGACTCAAGATGGCAGGGCAGGGGAAGCAAAGACCTGAAAGTGTCTGGATGAGTAAAAAAAATCAAGAAAACTGGAATATCATTAAGGTAAAGCTAGAAGAGATTTTACCAACTTTGGTCCCTCATGCAAATAAGAGGAAGAATGAGGATCAAACCACCTGTTATGTTAATCGTGTAGCATGTTGCTGAGCCTATTCTTTTTCTACTCAAAGTAAGTGTGCTTGGCCCCAATTTGGATTAGGTCCTGTACACATTGGGAGAAGAAAAAGAAGCCTTCACCACCCATTTTCTTCCTGAAATTTGCCCCCTGCCCTCTGAGTGGGGATTAACAAAAAAGAGAAAAACTGGCCTCCTTTGGCTTCAGTGGAATTTTTTTTATTATTTTTTTAAAAGATCCTGACGTTTGGTGGAGGATTTTCTAATTGTACCCTTTCAGTGTGTGCTGTTCCTGATCCAAATTAGAGCCATGGTCACTTACTCTCAGGTAAAAAAAAAAAGGCTCAGCTACATGCTACACAATGAACGTGACATGTAGTTTGACCCTAAAGGTATAGATATTGTGGAGTTGGACGAGCTGAAGCTTCTGTTTCACAAGAAGATGCATGTTGAAAAGTCAAGGATGTGCTGTGGTTGGACATAGTTTACCAGAATCAAGGGGGTAAAGCTTTTCTGGCACATCAAGCTGCCTGGGGGCGGAGGTAGAATGTGCACGACACAAATCCCCTCTCAGTGTATACAAAACTAGCACACGAGGGAAGAATGGCTCAGCCTTGGCGTCCTCTTTCATATGCTATTTTTCTATGTGCTGTGGGAAGGGAGGGTGTTACTTCTGCATGGGGGAACATTAAGACAATAAGGACTCCCCTCTGCCACCTCCGCCCATGCACCCTGTTACAGCTAAGGACAAAGCTTTAACATTTAATTCTGCTGAATGTCTAGACTGATCACCACATTCTAGATGCAACTAAGCAAGGCTTCCTGTGGAAACAGACATCACCAACAAGCATCTTACGATGTACATTTATCTTATTTAATGCTGGTGTTTTTCCAATGCTACTGTATTCCTCTCCCCTGTACTATATTAAAAGTAATGTGTTATCAAGTGACTGGAGGCTTTTGGGGGATGCCGCAGCTCCTGAATAACCCTGACTAGGTTAAGCCTCTTTCAGCCTGGAGCCTAATTCGTGCAGCTATCACCAATTTTTTCTTTGCACCAGTGTGGGTTCCTGGTGAGCCTAAAGCATATGGAGATGTGCTAATGTAGCTCTATGCACACCATTCCTATATACCCCAGGTGGCCTTCCAACCTATAGGCTTTATGTTTTCAAAAGTAAGGTTTTTAGAAATGGGTACACTTTATGGTTTGTCAAGAGCTCTAAACAACACAGGAGGGAGCAGCATCTCATAAAGAACAGTTAGTTTTGTTTAGGAAATTACAACAGAAATGCGGGCCTGTCAAAAAGACGTGCACCCTAGCATTCTGATTAATGCATTGATTTAGATGATAAATTCTATATATCAAAACTTAGAGCATGCAATTTTCATCCTGAGGCTTAAATTAGTTTGTGATGCTGTTAGATCAGGAGGTGGGGAACTTGTGGCTCTCCAGATAATGTTAGACTACAACTCCCGTCATCCCTGTCCATTGTTCATGATGGCTTGGGCTGATAGAAGTCAGAGTCCAGCAATTGCTGGAGGACCACAGCTCCCCTATCTGTCCAGGACTCAGAGTGCTGGACTTGGCTATGGAGACCTGAATTCAGATCTCTATTCAGCCGTGGTACTGATGGGGAGAACTTATGCCAGCTCATTGCCTGAATTCTGCGGAGTAGCTGGGATAATAAAACAGAATTACCCCACATCTGAGCAGGGAGGAAGAGCGGGGAAGCACATCTGGCAATTAAAAAACATGAATATAAAGCCTACACTGGCTACAATGTACTTTCAATTTCTCTACCACATCTTATCTCACATTAACAATACTGGCACAAACAGTATACAGGACGCTTGAGGGTGCATGTGAAAATGCCCTTAGAATTTCTAGGGATCTCTATGGGTTTATCTAAATCCTTTCAGAGAACAAAGCTCAAACTCAGTTTCTTCGCCAGCAGAGACGTAATGGGTAACAAACCACTGTTAGTAAGGCTAATCTGTTACCAAGGGGAAATGTTTTTTTGAAGTAGGGCAAGTCATGACCTCATATCGACAACAGATTGATTTTTAGGGCACAACTGAAATTCCAGATCTAACAATGAACTTCTTTAGTATGAGGCTTAAACACTGAGGTAGCCAGAAAGGGACAAGGCAGCTTTAGAGTCTTATTAATCCAAATGTTGCCAAGGAGATTGATTCAGATCTCTGACAGTAAAACTCCAATTTAGGTTTAAAAGGAAAGGTGCAAAATATGTCATGATTATTTCAATACACATTCAGGAATAGAGGACAGCTTTAGGACATAGGTGCCATCTTTTCATCGCAAACAAGTTCTACAGTCAAAATCCCTGCAAAATCAACATACAGTAAAGGCATGTTCTTACAATACTTATATTCTATTATGTATATTTATGTATGTATTTCCAGTTATGTTTAGGGTAAGTTACTGAGGTTGTGAAACAAAGCGCTTAAGTTCTATCTGCCAAGACTGGGATTTTTCTTTTCTTTTCTTTTCTGGTTTTCTTTGTTTTTTGGTTCATCACCTTTCAATAAAGCAAGCAAGTGTTGGATGTAATAGGTTTGTAACAAAGTGTCCCCTAGAGGCTGTAATAAATTAATATGGGTCTGAAAATTGCCAGAGTTAAAGTGACATTTTATTAGACTTGCTGTCTACTCCTTTCCCATGCAGACTCATTCTCATTATCTAGAAGACACTGCATGAAGTTGACATAACTCATGTCATATGAATTCTGTGCAAAAAGAAAATTAGCAGGAAGACTAGATGGCTGAATTAGATCATAGGCTTATATTGTTTTGCTTTCTATTAAGAGCCTATCGTTATGGAACCCATCAAATACTCCACAGTAAACTAGGAAGACACACCTGGTTCCAGCATAAGAACTGCCTTGCTGAATTGGTCCATCTCGGTCAGCTTCTTGTCTAGGAGAGTGACCCGTAAGGTGCTCCTGGGAAGGTTAAGAGCAGCTGTGGCAATTTCTGTGATCTCTGGGTCCACTAAAAATAATTTTAAAATATTGTGGAAATGGTTCCAGCTGAGATTTATGAGTGCCTGCCCTATGCATTACACACAGCTTCGGAAAATATAAATCCCACACTCTGCTGTTTTTTTTTTACTCTCAAATAACCCTTTTTATCTCTACATTCCACTTGCAAGACACTTGTTTTTTCTAAGTGATTTGTAGTGGCTTCATATTATTAAAGGTTTTTTCCCCCACCTTAGATGGTCTTGATGGGGGGGGTGGGTTGCCTCACAAATGGACAATGTGCCCCAATCTCTGCTTCACAACTTTGTAAAAGATCATAGGGTGCACAGTCAAGTAGGTTGGGGAGCTATCCATGGTAGAAAGCTCTCCGAAGCCTAGAATTGCTTGGTTCTTCTGGTTGGCCATTGCCCTTTAAACTGTGTAGCCCTTGGCAATGACATGTCTGCCTGAACCAATCCTAGCTTTAAAGAATAAGCAAAATACTTGATATTGCAAATAAATAAATCTTCCTTTAAAATAGCATACGTAAACAGGAAGAGTAGATGAATCCAGAGAAATGAATCAAGGGGGACCATTAAAATTTTCCACAGGCTGCTGTGCTGGGGGGGGGAAGTGTATCAACCATGACAGTGGCAGGCTACATCACTTCTCCCGAACAGGGACACCTGCAATCTGTGCTACCTGGTAACGTGCTCCTTGTAAATGGGACCTAATTCCGTCAGAGAGAATGCATCTTACTGCCTCAGCAGCTCAAATCCATCTGGCTCCCTTCCCAGCCATATGTTCTCTACAAAGAGAGGATTAATTTATCTTGAAAAAGTCTTTGCAGTATAACTAATTTTAGCTGCCACTTCTAACAGCAATGAAAGCATCTCAAACACGCTCTCTAGGTTTGTACAAGTGGGATCTGCAACAAAAAGTTGCCATGTAGAATGCTTCTATTCGGGGTTCTAGCCAGCCATGCTTTCTTTGCTCCATTCCAGCACCCTGTTTTCCACACACACCCCAACAGTCGATGAGCATTCTATCCCACTGAGCATGCTCAGTCTTCACTGAGCTGTTTTTGGATCCACCCCAACTTAGGGTCCCCCTTCCCCACGAATGATTTTTTTTTATTACTTCTGCAAAACTTGGGGCTCACCCAAGCCTGCTGCTACCCAATTCTTGTGCATGGATCGAGCCATTTTGGTTACATAAGGATCCAGCCTTAGGAATTGAATTTACTATTAGTATATAAGATAGTGTTCTAAATTCATTGAGGAATTTAGGTAGCATGAGAGGGAGGGCTTACTCAGTAAAACCTAAGCCCAATCATTACACAGGGATGATTTGAGTGGAGATGTTTGATACCCTCCAACTGCATCTATTTAATCACTGCACTATGCTACCAATTTCTTTACTAGGTTTCTGTTTGCTGATGTATAAAAAGCTGTTGACATCACTGTACCTATTTTAGGGTGCAAGCCTATGCTTGCTTAGACAGAAAAAAACCCCTGTAATTCCCAGCAGGGCCACTTGGGGGCACGCTGGGAGTTGTAGGACTTTTTCCTGTCTAAACAGACATAGGATTCCACCCTTCGTGACTGGATTCAGTTTTCTTGCTCTGGCAATAAATAGAGATGGGTGAATTCCTCCCTCCCACTTCAATTCTGAATGGGCCCATTGTATCTGAGCTGTTTCTCCACAATCTTTTCAAGGAGTTCTCTAAAATCTTGGAAAGACCTGGCCCATGCCATGTGCTCCCCAAGAGTTTCCCCTGTCCCCAGCTTTCCTGTGGCTACTTTCCCCGCTCCCATCTACTGTGAGTCCCTCTGCCTGTCTCATCGTTCCTACAGATTTCTATTCCAGCAGTATGAGAGAGAGAGGAAATGCAGCATCAAAAAAGGAGACGCAGATTTGTATATACTAATGTATATCAAAAGATGCAAATTGAGAAGTAATAATTACAATGTAAATAGAAATATAGTACATCTTACCATAGTGTGGGAGACAGTTACTAGTAGACCTGTGTGCCTGGCGTGGCGCAGTCTGTTGTCCAGGTGCTGTTGAAGGGCAGCTTTAAGGCCCAGCTCTTCCTTCGGATGGTTCTTTGTCTTTACATTGGACTTGGACTAGACAGCCCTTCAAATAGAGGACTTCCCTTCTGTAAAAGAGGACACATGAAGAAGAAATCCAAAATCCATTGCTGGGGTGTCTAAATCATTACCTAGTATAGTTTCCCAGGGCTTAGGGTCTGCCATTTTAAGTACCAGTGTAAGCCCTGAGCTGGTTTTAGTGCTGGAATTTGATTTCATTCAGTTATGCAAAGCCATTGAAAGCCATTGCATTCAAACTCAAAATGAACTGATGTTTAACAGATCTTGGAAGTGCTACATCTTCAGATTCGAGGACCAATTCATGCTTTATGTGGCAGGTGTCATGTCCCCCAGGGAACATCAGAAAACATGAAGGGGAGACAAATGTTTGCAAGGATGATCCATGTATTTATGCATGCTACCAGGTATCTGTGCCAACCATAACTCCCCATCTTGTGCCCAGTCTGTGTCTCTGTGTGTATTCAGATACATATACCTCTATCACTTTTTCTGGAGTTCACCATGGCAAACCCAAGCATACACAATACAGAGGAGAGATGCCTGCTGTGTACAGCATGGACAAATGTAAACTGGAAGGGTAAAACTTCGCCATCAAAATCAAATCTCATCCAACCCCTCAGGCAAAGTTCTAAATCTGAAGTTGAAATGCACACTTTGTATTTCAAATAAATTTCAGTCTTCAAGCAGAATCCCACATCGCATGAGTGGAAGACAATTTGCATGACGATTCTTTCTCCCCCTCTCCTCCTCCCCTCTAGCCCCCCCTCAAAATCTGCATGTAGGGGACTGCAGTGGGGTGTGGGATCACCCCACTTCCCCATCCCCCTGATGGAAACATGTAATTGGATTCCACCCTGAGAACATAGCTCGGAGTTTACGATCGGCATAATTTCTTTTTGCCAGCCCTGCAGAGTGCACGTGGGAGACATCTGTAAGGCAAAGCCTGAGTGCACATCTGATCAAGAATGCAACTTGCATAGCGGGACATTAGGGCTCCATGCTCCCTGGCATCCATTGTGAACCTGTGCCTTGAAGATGACAGACGAAAGCTATTTATTCATGCACATTAGCAGAAAGAGGCCAAGCAAATGCTATGGTTCAAGGGCAATAATGCCCAAGTGATGGATGATCCAAGTGAGGCTGGAGACATTAACCCAATAGAAGAAGAAAAGATTTGGTGAACAATGACTCCTCATCTGTGTATGTAGAATCATGCAACCAGGAGGTAAGGAAAACTGTAAAAAGATTTACTGGATGCAATAAGACTGAGCTGAGGCAAGGGTGGGAGGGGGAAACCCAAAAATGCCATTCAGATTTACTAGCTATAATAAGACTGGGCGGCGGGGAGGAGGAATTAATAGTGGACAGTTACAAAAGATTCATTAATCACAAACACATGGTTCTTGAAACAGCTGTGGAGGAAGCTATCCATTAGGATTTATAGATTACAATGTCATTCCGAAAGGAAGCAAAATCACAGCTGCCTTGGCTAGTGCGTTTCTTGCTTCTGGATGTCTCAGCCTGATCACAAAAGTTCAATGCACTGCTGTCCCACGCAGACATTTCAGCCAGAGAGACTGGAGCCTCTTCGTCCCTTTTGCCACTTACGGCCAATTCGCACAGGTCCATTCGAGGGAAATGTAGGGAAGGCTGTCAACCCACCCGGGGCAGCTGGTGGCTCTGATTTTGGTGGGCTTTAGAGCCAGTCTGGGTTTCAAATAGAACCACCCATAACTCTAAAGGAGCTATCCGAGGTGCTGAACCTCACCCCCCAAAATTAGCATTCTGGCTGATTCTGACTGAAACCCAGAATGGAATCACAGCCCCACTGGAATCAGAACTACCAGCCTCCACTGCAAACAGCCAGATTTCTACCTTCTTGATTCATTAGTATTCACCTCCCGGTTGAAACAACGCTGAAGTGACTGAATGTAACTATTTTTCCTTCTAGACTCCTTCATTTGGCCGCCTCTCTTCTCTTAGAATTGAGATGAGCCTTCTCCAACTTGACATCTACCAGATGTGTTGGACTACACATGCCATCATCGCCAGCCATTGGGATCTGGTTGTGCTGACTATGGGAGATGGGAGTTGTAATCCACCTGGAAGCTGCCAGGTTGGGGAAGGCTGGTTTTGACTGTAAACTGTTTTGCTCAGGGACTTGTCTTTTTTTAATTTACAATATTCTGTAAATTGTCCTGGTGTAAATAACAGGATCACCAACAACAGAAGGTTTGATTCAAAGAACCATGTGAAGCAGGAAAAAAGGACTGTTCTGCAAGTGCTTGTATAGGTCATGAGTGCAGAAACCCAGGCCTGGAGACCCAATCCAACTCTTCTGAGGTCCCAGTCTGACCCTCCAGGGTTCCCCAGATGGCCACGCCCCTTTACCAAGCTCCACCCACTTTGCCTTGTCCCACCCATTTCCACAACCACAGATCATTGGGTGGCTTCCTTAATTAGTTACTGGCTGTAAGAATTTTAAACTAAAATATGCTGGGGTGGGGGAAGTTATATATATCTGGAGTATTTTGGCCCTTCCCCTTTTGCCTTCCCCCACCACTACAATATGGCCCCCTGCTCTGAAATGGAATTTGGCTCATGGGCTGAAAGAGGTTCTGCACCCCTGAGGTAGGCTCTCTAGCAATTTTCTTGCTTCTATTGGAAACAACCACCAAATTGAAGATGGTGAATTTGTCTTCCAGGACAATCTCACAATAGATTACAGGTGCCTCCCCCAACCTGGCACCTTCCTGATGTATTGCACTGCAACTCTCATAATCCCCAGCCAGCACATATGCTGGTTCGGGATGGTGGTGGTTGTAGTCCAACATGTCTGGAGATCACTAGGTTGTGGGAGGCTGGTCTACCTGGTAGCTAACACCATGGATCTGATTCTGATATAACTTTTTTTTTAAATTACACTTCTCTACAGGCTTTCTTCCACAGATGAAAAATAATTTATCCTGATTGCCCTAGGAGGGAAATATCTTGAAGGCAACTAAAGAAAAAAAAGGCCTTCATTGTGCACAATTTCTAGTGAAAAATCAATTGGGATTTAGCTTCCTACACGTTAACGTCGCCGCCACTGGAAGTCTACTACACTTCCCTATCGATGAACTGCAGGGATTAACTCCTAGACCAGAAACAAGACTCCCATATATCTCATCAGAGTGTCAACAACTTTCATTAAGGAAATGGAATGCGCTTTGAGCTGGTATTAAGGATATGTGGTACATGTCATATTCTACTCTAGAGCCCCATCACATTACTCTGCTGATGCTGCTGACAAAGTAAAGCATCAGAAATCCCAGTTTAATTGGCATGCTAACCCTTGTTTATGACTGTGCTGTATCACAGTAAGAGCACAAAACAGCCATCGACCTATAATGAATCGGGCCCTGAATCTTTCAATATCGCCGTTTTAAGGTCTCTGTTCGTGTATTTTATTCAACTTTGCTACCCATTTTCTTGGTTTGATGTGTTGCCAAACAGTTTAATGTGAGTACTAAGGTTTCAAGCCCTGTGTCCCTTGATTCTTGAAAGTTTATTTGAAGAGGTTTTTCAGAAAGGCAATGGGCCACCTCCTAGTTGGTCCTGTGCTTTAAAAGGCCAGCTGCAGGAAGCCTCACTTTCAGTCAGAAGGGAGCTGATTGGTTGGGGGAGGAATGAAACACACCAGTGTGGTACCTGTGGCAGGTACGCAAGCCACAGCCTCTCCCTTTGCAAGCCTGGCACAGCACACAGCTTCTGCCCTCTGCTTGGCCACTGTTTCAAAGTTGGTGGATTGCACCCTACCAAGCTAAAGAAACTCTGCTTTATGAACAAACCTTTAAGTTCTATTTTTAAAAAGGCCCTCAACTGAGCTCCCCCGGGCTGTGGCCTCACTCTCCTCAAGCCAGAAACAGTGGGTGTTGCCCTCAACTACTTCCTGGCTCCTCCTAGGAAGCATAACCCTTTCAGGCCGAATCCATCAGTTCTTTCCTATTGTTACAGCTACAGTGGGATCCCCCTCTAGTGGGGAGGTTGGGCTTGCAACCCAATTTTATGTATTTTGAGTCAGAAACAGTCCCACTGACATCAATGGAAATTATTCCCAAAATATGCATGGGTCTGTGGTCTTATTAAAAAATAAAATAAAAATAAAATTCCATACCTCTCCTAATACATTTTGCTGTTTTCCAACCTCCCTTGATTTGTCATTTACAGGTAGATTGATTTACATGTAGTCATGCCAAATGCTTGGCTTAATTTGAAATCTCCCCTCCCAACAGCTCAAAAAGTGAACCTTATTTGTGGCAGGGTAAAGGGACCGATCCTGCATCTTTTAAATCAGCAATGTAGCTATTTGCCAAGTAGGGAGTCAGATCAGGTGCTTTGTAAAGCACACGGAATGGTTACAAAGATGAGTGTCTTGTTGCAACAACCCAGCTGTTTAGAGAATAAACCATATAAATAACATATTAAATTCATCTCCGCCTGAAAACATCCGCTCCGTGCAAATAGACCAAATTAAAAAGAAAGAAAGAAAAAGTCCACAGCCTTTTCTTCTTTGTGTGTGCAGTAGACCCTGCACGTTCAATAACCTGCCATTTGAGAAATAGGATCGTCAATATCCGGGGCATATTTTTTTTTATTGGGATTCACTTTAATTCTACATTATTTATTTCATACACAGCCGAATCAAAGCAGTGTGAAGGGAGCCAATATCTCTACTTTTGACTTGGGGCCTTTGCAGCGGTTACAGGAGTAAATATCTCTCCACTCCCTCCTCCACTCAGCGTCTAATGGAAGTTTTATGACTGTGGCAAGAACATTGACTGTCTGATGTGGTAACTTCAATAATCTTCTCTCTCTTGAGCCTTGGGGACACTGGAGAAAGGCGAATAAATCTTGATTTTTATTATAAGCCTCATTTCATCCACACATAGATTGGGGCCGGGGGAGGGGGAGCAACGTTTAAAGCAAACATTGTGCAACTCTGGGGACGAGCACAGTATTAGCGTGGCTGGCAAGCCCAAATGTGGAGTAATAGTTATATATTCTAATATTAGTGATAGCCACCAAACCTATTTGTCCCAGCCAGCACTGCCAAACCAAAAAAAATAAAAAATCCAACTGTGTGTGCGTGTGTGTTTACTGAGGAGTTGCAGTGCATCTTTTACAGAATATATGTGTGTGGAAATAATGGACACATGTTAAGTCCCACAAGACAAACATTTTGGGTGAAAGGGATCAAACCTGTCGAAGAAAGAAGCTTTCTTTAAAACCCCACAAACAGCTTTAAGGTATATTGACTTAGCAAAGTGTGTTCAACTTTTCCAAATCCACTTTTTTAATCCCAACCTTAAATATACTTTTTGTTTGAACTGCATCTCACTCTCTAGCCCCACAAGAGGGAGGTGCTAGCTCAGTGGTAGACCACATACATTGCATGCTGAAAGTCCCAGGTTCAATGCCCGGCATCTCCAGGCGGGACTGTGGAAGACCCCAGTCTGAAACCCTGGGGTGCTGCTGCCAATCAGTGTAGACCAGCCTTCTTCAACCTGATGCCCTTCAGATGTTTCGGATGACAACTCCCAGGATTCCTGACCATTGGCTATGCTGGCTGGGGCTGATGGAAGATGAAGTCCACAACAGCTGGAGGGCACCAGGTTAGGGAAGGCTGGTGTAGACCATCATGAGCTAGATGGACCAAAGGTCTGGTGCAGTATAAGGCAGCTTCCGGTGCTGGATCTAGCTTTTGAGAGCCCATGGGCAAGATGCCCTTAGTGGGGACCCCTCACCTCCTCTATGCTCAGCCACTGCTGCCCATTTGTGAACCTTCTCTTTAGGGGCAAAATCCTCACAGCTGCCCAGTGGGAAAGGGAGGGGCAAGGGAGGAGGAGGATGCTCCATCTCCTCACTCTTGTCAGTGCTTACTTGTTTAGAGGGAAGATATAAACAGGCAATAACATGGAAGAGGAGGAGGGGGGAGGGAGACCAGGTGCTCTAGGACCTGGCTTCACAATCAGTTCCAGGTTATGGACTTTGGCTGGAGCCCAACAATGCGCCTACCATTGGCACCGGCCCTGGCAGCTTCCTATGTTCATTGGTGCCACTGGTGCAATCCTATGTTGGTGTGGGTTGTGACCAGCAGCTGAAGGCCAATGGCTTAGCAGCTGAAAGCCAACTGCTCCTCACACCATCCATTCCTTTAAAGGTGAATTAGATAGGGTGACCAGGAGGACAGAGCACCTGTATCTTTAACAGTTGCATAGAAAAGGGAATTACAGCAGGGGTCATTTGTAGTCATGCAGCGCCTGGTGAAATGGCCTCTTCATCACCACAGTTAAAGCTGCAGGAACCTTGCCATCTTTTGTATCTGGTCATGTTAGGCAGGGCCCCTACTGCTTTAACTGTTGTGATGAAGAGGCCATTTCACCAGGTGCTGCATGCATACAAATGACACCTGCTGAAATTCCTTTTTCAATACAACTGTTAAAGATACAGAAGCCCTCTCCATCTTTTCATATGGTCACCGTAGAATGAGAAAGCAGGATTGAGAATGCTAGATAATACCAAATAACGGTGAGGTTACAGACCAGTCAAGGTCAAACAAACAACTAAATAGAATTCTATTTAGAAACAGAAGAAGCCAGGCCACTAATGTGCTTAATAATGATTCTGGCCTACCCGGCGCCCCCAAAAGGAATTTGCTAGTGATGCCAAGCAGGTTGCTAGGCTTTTTTCTGGGCCAATTGAACATATCCCCCACCCCACCCTTGCTCCTACTGTGTAGTCCTTTAACTCTCCCTTTTCCCACACACAGAGTAAAGAGGCTGGGATGCAGGCAAAGGGAAAGAAAAATCAATCAAACAGGGAGATGTGAGCACATTGCACAATGCAATAGGCAGCTTCAGTCTAAAATTGGCAGATGGCAGCTCATGCACAAGATACATGATAGAGGTGGGATGGCCAGGTAGTAGCATCGCTAACTACTACACTGGGGTAGGTTCATGGCATCTTCTCATCTCCTCGATAAGAAAGCTGGCTGGCTTTATTCAAAGTCACTGGGAAATATCAGCAATGAACCCTAAGCTGAAATTTGTTTTTGCTGCTGCTGCTGCTGAAATTAGATGCAACTACCATGATTACCAGCCAGCAGCTTGATACATCTGTAAGTGTTTGCAAGACATCCAGGTGTACAGGATTCAGTGAGCTGCTTTGTAAATCAGCCGCATACTGCTGGCAGGATCTACACTACTGCTTTATAATGGTTTATAAGTGTTTTGACAACTGTTCGGGCCCAGGACACATTCCATATACCGTTTTCAAAATGTCTTCAAAATGTTATATCCTACTTGGGGTAGATCTGGCCCTGGTTTTCCATTCTGTTTCTCTTATCAATATTTGCACCAGGAAACTAAGATCATTTCAACAACAACAAGGAAGAAGAGCAGGAAGGGTTGCATCCATATACAATCTCTGTCTACTTTGCAGTATAAATAAATAAAGTTCCCTGATGGTGGCCAGGCAGAGGTCTTTGTGATTCCAGGTAGAAATAAACATCTGTGGGTAGAGTGATACAGTCTGGTATGCCTTCAGTATTTTACAATGATTCACAGCAAAACTGTAGCTCTTAAGCCTGGGCATTCTTACTGCCAGTCTGCCTGTGAATGCCAGGTGGTAGGGAACATGGGCGGGGCGTGGGGTGCTATGGGATTCGTGTCCTGCTTGTGGGCTTTCCGTGGGCATCTGGGTGCTAGTTGGTTATGATAGCACTACTTATGGATCCAGGTGTTGGAAGCAAGGAAGGAGTTAAGACAGAGGTGCAGAACTTCTTGGGATCAAGGGCTGAATTCTGTTTCAGAGAAGCTTTCAGGGGCCACATACCGGGGCCATAGGCAAAAGAGGAGGGACCAAAATGGCAATGAATGCCAGCCTATTTCCGCTTATAGCTCTTACTGCCAGTAACTGAGCCTTAGGAGAGGGTTGGGGTGGGAGGCATAAAAGCTGGGAAACCATCAAATGAGCAGTGGTTGGGAGAAGGGGGCATGGCCTTCTGCAGACTCCAGGAGGGCTGGATTTCACCCAGGGCCTGAGGCTCTGCATCCCTGAATCAGGGAGTGCATCTCAAGATGTCCAGTAGTAGCAACAATTTATTGCAGTCAATAGACCATTCCAACAAAAGTTACATACGAAAACACCTAAGAGTACAGTTAGCTATTAAAAAGACAAGTAATCATAGAGGAGCTAATAGAAATGGCCAAGTTCAAAAACTTGGCCACTTGCTCGGTGATTGATTTGTCTGTGTTCCAAAATAATAGGGACATTAAGAATTCAGTTGGGTGACCAGGAAAGGGTTGTAAAATGGGATTCAGAAGATGGAAGCCTCTGAACCCAGAGGAGAAGAAGAGCTATGACCATGGCCTCATCTACACCAAGCAGGATATTGCACAATGGAAGTGGTATGAAAGTGGTATATAAAAGGCAGGATCCACACTACTGCTTTATAGTGGTGTTGAAGTGCACTGACAACTGTTGGGCCCCATTGACACAGACCATATACCACTTTCATACTGGTATATCCTGCTTGGTGTGGCTCCTGCCTTTTTTATACCACTTTCATACTACAATATCCTGCTTGGTGTAGATGAGGCCCTGGAGTTCCTGCTGGGTTTCCAGTTCATCTTTGCTAGCATGCAGAAGTCCGAAGGGTTGCCCCATATCACTGAGGTGTTCCTGGAAAAGGTAAATAAAATTTTACTGTTCTCACTCTGTATTTTAATCTTATATCAGTTTTGCTGTGTGGTTTTATCCTGGTCGTGCTTTTTATACTGTATTTTGTATTTGTGTTTTTAACCTGTTGGTTGTTTTATTATGGTTTTAATTTTTGTGAACTGCCCAGAGAGCTTCGGCTATTGGGCGGTGTAAAAATGTAATAAATAAATTTTATAAAATCATTCCTAGCCCCTTGATAAAATCTACTGGACAGTAACACGTGTGTTACAGTTTCCACCTCAGTATTGTTACAGGGACAGCATCTGTTGAGCAGTGGGATTTTGTTGTATCTGCCATCTAAAAGTTTAGAGGGAAGGACGTTAAGTCTGGCTAGAGATAATGCTCTCCTGTATTTGGGGATTGTTAACCAGTACAGGTAGGGCATCCCGTCTTTGCAAAAGGAGACTTGTAGGCCTAGGGACTGTGGGGAGCATGGACCACGAGCAGCACTTTGAAGGTCTTGCATGTCTATATCGAGCAGCCTCTGTTTCACAATTGATTTGACACTACCTAGATCCCTTGATAGTAACATAGGGGATGAAAGCCCTACTGAGTTGATTTTGCTTGTCATGGCCTTTGACCAGGGAGATTCAAAATGGTCTGACAGGATCTTGAATGCCAGGGAATTTCTTGGAAGTGCCAATTTGCAGCGAAGCCAGAAATGGATAACATGGATCCAAGCCAGACAGCTTACAGAATTAAGACCAGCCTCTAACTTAAGGACAGCTCCAGAGACACACTTGGGAACGCCAAATAACACCCTAAGGAAAGATGACTGAATGCCCTCATAGGAGCATCTGGAACACGGGAACCAGATCAGTGCCCCATAGAGAATCTGCGGGATGATTTTGGCCTTGAAGGCCTGGACAGCTGCTGGGAGGAATTTCCCACCCCTTGTAAAAAAAAAGAAGTGAGTAATTGCACCTACATGTTGTTCAGCTTTAATCTTAGAATGCTTACCCTGCTCTTTCCAAGAAATGGTTTCGTGAAACCATATGCCCAGATATTTATAGGAGCTCACTTGCTCAATCCTGGAGTTCCCCATGAGCCAGTAGAATCTGACCTTGCATTTGGAAAAAAACAATACCTTAGATTTTGTGTAATTGATTGAAAGAAGATTTTCTGTATAATAGTTGGCAAAGCCACACAGTAATCTCTTGAAGCCCACCCTAGTCTGGGAAATCAGAACAGCACCGTCTGCATACAGAAGAAGAAAGACTTTGGTCCAATAGTAGAAAATGAATGCAGAAGTAGAGTTTGGGGACACTTTGGGGACAAAATCAGAGGCTGGGGCTGAGATTCTGACAGCTCAGGAAAGGAAGTTCAGGGACTGTAAGACTCAGGTTTGTGAACCCTCAGCATTTAAATCTGTGCCATGATTGTGCCTTCCCTAATTACATATAGTCCCAAATTAGGAGGGTGGAGGAGGAAAAATGGCTCAGCACCATAGTTAAACATCAACCCAGGTGCACTTGGAATAGCCTTCCCCAACCTGCTTCCTTCCAGATGTGTTGGACTACAACTCCCAACTGCCATGTGTTGGCTGGGGGTGATGGGAATTATAGTCCAACAGTACGGCAGGGTTGTATACTCTCACCTTATCTATTCAACTTGTATGCAGAACACATCATGCGACGTGCTGGGCTTGACAAATCCAAGGCTGGAGTTAAAATTGCAGGAAGAAACATTAACAATCTCAGATATGCAGATGACACCACTTTGATGGCTGAAAGCGAGGAGGAGCTGAGGAGCCTTATGACAAAGGTGAAAGAAGAAAGTGCAAAAGCCGGGTTGCAGTTAAACCTCAAAAAAAACCAAGATTATGGCAACTAGCTTGATTGATAACTGGCAAATAGAGGGAGAAAACATGGAGGCAGTGACAGACTTTGTTTTTCTGGGAGCAAAGATTACTGCAGACGCTGACTGCAGCCAGGAAATCAGAAGACATTTACTTCTTGGGAGGAGAGCAATGACAAATCTTGATAAAATAGTTAAGAGCAGAGACACCACACTGACGACAAAGGTCCGCATAGTTAAAGCAATGGTATTCCCCGTAGTAACCTATGGCTGCGAGAGCCGGACCATAAGGAAAGCTGAGCGAAGGAAGATAGACGCTTTTGAACTGTGGTGTTGGAGGAAAATTCTGAGAGTGCCTTGGACTGCAAGAAGATCAAACCAGTCCATACTCCAGGAAATAAAGCCAGACTGCTCACTTGAGGGAATGGTATTAAAGGCAAAACTGAAGTACTTTGGCCACATAATGAGAAGACAGGACACCCTGGAGAAGAGGCTGATGCTAGGGAAAGTGGAAGACAAAAGGAAGAGGGGCCGACCAAGGGCAAGATGGATGGATGATATCCTGCAGGTGACAGACTTGACCTTGGGGGAGCTAGGGGTGGCGACAGCCGACAGAAAGCTCTGGCGTGGGCTGGTCTATGAAGTCACGAAGAGTCGGAAACGACTGAACGAATAAACAACAACAACAACATCTAGAGGGAAGCCGGTTGGGGAAGGCTGACTTAGAATGTGAATAGTTCATAGAACAGAAGTTGGCAGATGTGTATTCACAGTATTTATTTGTTATGTTATTTTATTACGTTTATATACCGCCCAACAGCTGAAGCTCTCTGGGCGGTTCACAACAATGAAAACCAAAATACAAAAAGGTAGTATGTGTTCTGGAGATGCTTCTGCATCACAGGAATGTTTAGATCCAACATCATTCTTTAATTAAATATATTAATGCTTTGAGGTGTTCTCCCCCCCCCCCCCACTCCACCCCACTGCCATTAGGTAGTTCTCTAATCTGCTCTATTGATCCTGTGAGCAGGAATCCTGTAAAACTGTTTTTTGAACACAGTCTGCTCGCAGTTCCGTGTCCAGCAGAAAACCACCTTCAGTTCATTAAGCTTACACTTCATTCAAAAATTTGTTGTAAGTCTCTATAGCAGCAAATCAATGGAATCCACATTACGATGCACTGTCTCACCGCATCGTCTATAAACAAAGAGTAAGGAATCTTTAAACACATTGCATTGTATTGTATTTTGATAACCCAATTGAGTTTTGTGTGTGTGATTCAGTGCTAATTAGAAGGGCCTGCAGAAACCAAATTAGCTACGATCCCATGCAGATGGCCTTTTTATTTATTTATTTTTACTACACATTGGACCACTCATATCTGTACCTGATTTGTAATACAATGCTCCTTACAATTTTTTATGGTGGTTCAGCATCCAGCTAGATGTCCCTATTACCTTAGGGTGGCCACCCTCACCCAAGGGTAGTTTGATCTTCTGTATCATACTGCATGCAGATGAAAAGGAGAATTTTACCATTCATCAGATGTAGATGCGTGATAGAAGGTGAGATAAAATTTCCATCTGCATCCACCCAGATGACCATTGATCTAACACTAGGGTGAGTCACCCGACTCTGGGATAATTTGGTCATTTGTATGTCTCTTTGTGTATTCAACAACACATGTGTATGTGCAGTCGGGGAATGAGATGGGCATATACATTGCTTAAGAACATAAGAAGAGCCCTGCTGGATCAGACCAAAGGTCCATGTAACCCAGCATTCTGTCCACCCAGTGGCCAACCAGCTGTCAACAGGAAACCCACAAGCAGAACATGAGTACAACAGCACCTTCCCACCCATGTTACCCAGCAACAGGTGTACATAGGCATACTGCCTCTGATCCTGGAGGTAGCATATAGCCATACAGACTAGTAGCCATTGATAGCGTCCTCCTTCATAAATTTTTCTAAGCCCCCTTTAAAGCCATCCAAACTTATGGCCATCACTATGTCTTGTGGTAGCTAATTCCATGGTTTATCTATGCGGCATGTGAAGTTCTAACTTTTCATGCAATGGTTTATTTTTCTAAACATCCATAACTGGTGCATTAGGTGGAAGGGACTGAATGATCAAAGTAGAAGAGCCTCTCCTTGCTAGCTGGAAGAGGATGAGAGGTGTACATCTGGAGGATGCCAGGTTGAGGACAGCTGAATATGCACCTCTATTGTTTATATATCTAAAATGAGGGGTTGGCAATGTCGTGCCCGCAGGCATCAATGTGCCCCCAGACACTTGCCCATTGAGACACACCTCTCAATTTTTTTATTTTAAAATATTTTCTTAGGGCAGCAGCAATTGCTTCAGAGCTGACTGAGAGCCTTGAGTTGCTGCCATCTTAATTTCCCATGAATGCCTCTGGGCAGGTTACTTGTCCTTTGTGACAAGCCGGGGCCCACACATTTTATGGTTGTGCCCAGGACAGTTCCTCAAATTTCCAAATGTGCCCATGGGTCAAAAAGGTCGGCTGTCCCTAATCTAGGACCATAAGTTCCCTGCAGTCCCCCCACCCCACCGGCCAAAATCCAATTTTAGATCAACAACAGCTGGCTAATTTATAGAGATTTTACACCACCATGTACTTACCAAGCTTTGCTGCTACTTCCAGCAAAAGACAGTGGGCATTCACCTAAAGGGTCAATGGGTAGTGGGGTAAATCCTGCAAGGAATATTTTATAGATATTCTGTATTTGGGGAGAAAGTGGCAAAACCAACATCATACATTCAAATTCCATTTTATGTTGCCTCTAATGGCAATAAGCTGTGTCATAAAATAAATGAGACAAAAAGTGATGTAGCACCTTAGAGACTATACTGATTAACTGAGCCATGAACCTTAATAGACACTAGCCTACCTCATCAAATGCATGAAATGTACTGATTTCACGTTATATTTTTATGGGAAAGGGGGTGATTCACTTCACACCTTCAAGCAGAAGGAAGCTCCAGGATTGCCTTTTTACAGGGTCTTATACAGGGTCTTCAGAGCACACTGAAGACCTGCAGTAAATTAATAATATCTATTTTTATTTACAAAGACACAAGCAGAGCATATTGGGAGCTAAGGCAGCACAACTGCTACTCACGTATTACATTTCTAAAGAGAGAAAGCATGAACCCCTATAAGGCTGTTTTCAGCTAACCTTCAAGATCTCTGTCTGAATCCTTCTCTAGAGTAATCAAAACTGCAACAAATTATTTTTCTGCTCCTCCCACTTGCTAAAGGTTGTGACACTTCAAAGGCCGGAGAGAGACTTCCAGCAAAAGACGACCATTGAACCTTTTTTCTATCGTCAGGAGGCAGATTATTATTTTTTAAATCATAGTGACAGGCCCATCATCACATTGACATTTTACCATGATGAAATTAGTTCTGACTGATCTTTCCTTTCCTTCCCAGATGCAAGATGCAAATTAGATGCAAAACTTTGCTTGCTTTTTATGAGCAACAAAGACTAGAAAATGAAGAGCTGTTATTTCTCTAATGTAATTTGAGCACCGGCTGCAGTAATGAAAATCTTCTTGTGGAAATCAATGCTGACCTAATTAATACAATTAGATATTATTTGCTGTGATTGCATCTGTCTAAACAACACACCAAAATCTATACGGAAAGCAGCCACGAAGATGGTCGGGTTATTTAATTTTGAGGCAGCCCTGGCAGATGAAACAATTAATTGCTCTACCTCTGTAATGATGATCACCTCAAAGCTTGTTCACAGGTGCCATCGTGATGGACAGGGGATCTTCCTGAATGTCAGGCATATATTATTCTTGGTGACAACTTATAGCAAATGTCAAAAATTCAGGCAGCCTGAATTGCAAGGAGGGAAATTAATCAGCGGTGTGTCAGTGGTTTATGATTCGCTGCGGTTCCTTGGATTGTACAGGGAATGCAAAGCCGCTGTGGCATACCTCAACACTGACAAAAGCAATGGTTAATATTCATAACCATCTGGGCAAAAGGCATGATATCTGATTGCTCTGCAGGAAATAATTTCCTCGCTTAAATCTTTTGATCTGCAATTGGAGCCACTTTCTCTTCTCCTCCCGCCCCCTCCTCAGCAAATGTTTTGATGGTGCCTTTCTGAAAGAAACAGAGCCTGCAGCTCATCTTCATATGAGACAATAAATGCTGATATCATCTCTTGCTCCAACTCCCCTCTTCTCTGTTCTCTGTGAGTTGGAAAATGTTACTCCAAGGAAACTGTCATGGAGAGATGAAAAACAGTGTCCCTCCAGATTCCTTTATAGCAACCTCCTCCAACCCAGGGCTCTCTGGGTGTGCGGGGCTACAACCCCTGTCATTCGCAGGCAATATTGGCCATGTTGGCTGGGGATGATGGGAGTTGTAGTCCAGCACGTAGGGAAGGCCGCAGGTTTATAGGAGATAAGCAGAAAGGGGCCTCTCTTCATTTTACTGCTTCTCAAAATGTTGATCCCATCACAGCAGCATACAGGAAGCTGCTTTCCTTTGCTCCCTCTCCCTCAAGGGCAGATCTCTTAGTCCTCATCCCTACTTTGAACATATTTGGGGGATGGGGTTAAGCACCATGCATAACCCCTTTTGAGTTCTGACTGAAACCTGGAATGGATTCCCTGGAATTGGAGCCACCACCATCCACTGCTTCTCCACCTCCCACAATTTCTCTAAATACTTCCTGGCACCCGTTATTCTTGCTCTCCATTGCAAAATGGACAATGAGCCAGTTGTAGCTCAACCCTCTCCTGCCAAATGCTTCTGCAAGATGTGTTTCTGTCCTGCCATTGGCAGCCATCAATTTATCCCTGTGCTATTCAATTTTGCCCCACCCCTCTTGATCCAGTTCCCACTTGACTGTCCAGACATGCCACAGTTTTGATCATCTCTCAGCGTTGTGTTTCAGATTCATCTGGTTGGCTTGAAAATAACCCTAAGGAAAGAGTTAGAAAGTATCTTGCCTTTTTGAGTGCTGTGGGTAACAAATTCCTGAACTGTGTCATAACCTTTAGCCATTCCTTCTATGAGAATACTGAATTTAGCCACTTTTCTCTCTCTTAGGCTGACCATATGAAAAGGAGGACAAGGCTCTTGTATCTTTAACAGTTGTAATGAAGAGGGAATTTCAGCAGGTGTCATTTGTACTCATGCAGCACCTGGCGAAATTCCCTCTTCATCACAACAATTAAAGCTGCAGGAGCTATACTAGACTGACTAGATACAAAAGAGGGCAGGGCACCTGCAGCTTTAACTGTTGTGATGAAGAGGGAATTTCACCAGGTGCTGCATGCATACCAATGACACCTGCTGAAATTCCCTCTTCATCACAACTGTTAAAGATACAGCTGCCCTGTCCTCCTTTCCATATATGGTCAGGTCACCCTCCAAGCTAAACAATCCCAGTTGTTGTAACCTTCCTTCATAGGGGAGGGCCCTCCCAAGGCAGCTTACAACCATAAAATTCATTGTACTAATATAAACAAACCTGATACACTAATAAAAAGGGGCTCCTGTATCTTTAACAGTTGTATAGAAAAGCAAATTTCAGCAGGTGTCATGTGTATGCATGCAGCACCTGGTGAAATTCTCTCTTCATCACAACAGTTAAAGCTGCAGGAGCTTTACTAGCGTGACCAGATACAGAAGAAGGCAGGGCTCCAGCAGCTTTACCTGCTGTCATGAAGAGGGAATTTCCCCACGTGCTGCATGCATACAAATTGCACCTGCTGAAATTCACTTTTCTATACAACTGTTAAGATACAGCAGCCCTGTCCTCCTTTCCATATGATCACTCTATTTAAAGTCCATTGGGAATCCTAAAATGACTGTATAAAAACTCACTGAAAAATTGTGTCTGGCTAGGTGGAAGGAATAGGAATAAATTTTATTTATTACATTTATATACGGCCCCATAGCCGAAGCTCTCTGTTGCGAGAAAGCAGTTTTTTTTTTAGACATCCCTTTGCTTAATCATGAATAATCTGTCTAATGACAAAAACTCTCTGGAAGGATCCTGGGTAAATCTTGTTCTTCTGTCATGACCACATAGTTTATCTTTCCAAACTCAGGCTCCTATATCAATGAGAAGGTTATGCAGCAACTTACTCCTGCAAAAGCTATTATAATTTAATTGTAAATTTCTGTAACTGAAATTATTTTATTCATAATTAATAATCTTTATAAACTGTCTTTCATCCACAACAGATCCCAAGGCAGTGTACATGTTTTTAAAAGATAAATATACTGCTGCTGCTACTAACAACAACAACAACAACAACTAAAAGAAAGCAAGGGCAGCACTAATCATACTTCTCTCAGGAAAGTATTCCAAAGTTGGGGCATCACCACAGAGAAGTCCCCCTTTTTTGTAAATGCATTATGTATTTCATCCACTGGCAATGCTCAGGGAAAGCGCTCCTCTGAAGAGCTTAATGCGCAGGCAGGATGATAGAGGAGTAGAAGATGGTTTATAAATTTCAAAAATATATTCTTCTTCATCATCATCATCTGATATGAGATATTCCTCCATCAAAGTAGTACTGCTAAAAAAGAAAGTGATATGCAACCTTAGGTTAAAAATTACAAGTACATATTATAAAAAGAAATGTAAGTATTTAACCATTTGAGATCTGGGGTAGGGATGGACAAATTTGTCAATATCAGTTTCTCTCAGTTTCACGTTAATCCATTCTTAAGATTGGTTCGTCCCAAACTTTGAGATTTTTGGTTATTGAGCGGTATAGAAATGCAATACATAAAAAAATAAACAAAATTGATTCTTTGAATGAAAATTTCTCCTAACATGCATTTTTGTATGCAATTCTGCATAATATACACTTTTTTGCTAACAATTAGGGGTGTGCACGGACCCCCCCGCTCCGCCCCACGGGCCAATCCGAAAATTTCGGATCGGCCCGCTCCGCTCCGCGCCGCTCCACCCATACTCCACTCCTCTTCGCCGCGGAGCTCCGGCTCCGAATCGGAGCTCCGCAGTGGAGGGGAGTGGCGCCAGGTAAGGCCGGGAGAAGAGGGCGGGGGGGGGGGGTTACCAGGCCCTGCCGCTGTCGCCGCATGGGCCCGGTAAACCCCACTTACCTTTCCGGCAGAGCTCCGGATCGAGGCGAAGGATCCGCCTTCAGCTCGATCCTCTTCGCCACGCTCTGCCGGCCCCCCAATCCTCTTCACCTCCACCTTAAGGGAGGCGAAGCACCCCGCTCCGCTTCTAATTCGCCGGTCCGATTAGAAGCAGAGCACATCCCTATTAACAATCTTCCTAATATAATGCATTTTAATGCTGTTTCACTACTATCAGCATTAGTGTGTGCATTTGTTGATTGGAGAACGTCATTCTAAAATTCAGAACAGTGTGAATTGCAAAGAACGGCAGCGAGAGCAATCCTATGGCCACTAGGCAAAGCCTGGCGGACATGGGACTGTTTGGTTTCTAGTATCTGAGGTGGAACCAGGCCTCTGAAACTGTGCTCCCCACACAGTTCTGAAACTGCACAGTTCTCTCCATGCTGGCTCTGACTCTGCATTTGGAAACAGAGCACAGAGATGGGGAAAAGGGGGCAGTCCCAGGGAGGAGCTTTACACAGCTTCCTATGGAGTCCCCAGGCTCCTTCCCTCTTCCTCAAAGCCGTGGCTAGAATGAATTTATCCCCCATCCCTAAGCTGGGATACTTCCTTCAAGAGTCAAGCTTTCTTCAAGGAAATATGAAAGGCGTTCTTCCTGGACATGGCAGATATCTGTCCTTGAGCGGTCATTACTGCTTGCTAATTCACTTGGCAGGTTCCAAGTTAATGTTGCATGTTGCGTCCATCCAGAGCAATAAAATATATTTATTTGCTCGCCCTCTGCCCTATCAATAAGTAATGCACTCGGCCCACGCAGAGTGAGCACCACAGGCAAGAACAGCTCTCCATTTGTATGACTAGAAAGGGATCTGTTTTACAAATCACTGCATTCTAATTTGATGTGTTGGACAATCGCCAGAAGTCAGACTGCCAACAAGCTGCCTAATTTATATGGGAGGAAATGGCTTGTAAGATGATGGTAAAAAATTACCTTAGTAATGACCTCGCTTCGGTTTGAGGTCAGTGAAATGCCTTCTAGGAATGGCTCCTCGTATTTTGCAGATCTGTCCATGCAAATTTTAATGCAGATTAACAGAGAATCTGGTATCTGTTGCCGGACTTCATTTACTGAGAATCTCAGGTTGAATTGCAGTATCAAGGGATGATGTGCATGTGTGAACCAGCTGCACAATGCCACAAGCAGTGGTTCCTAATCCAACCATCTCAAGGAACTTAAAAACATGTGTAGGGTGACCATATGAAAAGGAGGACAGGGCTCCTGTATCTTCAACAGTTGTATTGGAAAGAGAACTTCAGCAGGAGTCATTTGTATATATGGAGAACCTGGTGAAATTTCCTCTTCATCACCACAGTTAAAGCTGCAGGTGCCCTGCCCTCTTTTAAATCTGGTCACTCTAGTATAGCTCCTGCAGCTTTAACTGTGGTGATGAAGAGGGAATTTCACCAGGTTCTCCATAAATACAAATGACACCTGCTGAAATTCTCTTTTCTATGCTACTGTTAAGGACACAGGAACCCTGTCCTCTTTTTCATATGGTCACCCTATATGTGGATCAGATTGAGGTTCCCTCTACTCCAGCACTCTTCTCACATAGTGGCAAAACAGTTGTTGACCAGGGACCCACAAGCAGGACACAGATGCTTATGTTCCCCAGCAACTGTTGTATATATAGGTTTACTGCCTCTGATCCCGGAGGTAGCACATAGCCGTCAGAACTAGTAGCCATTGATAGCCTTCTGCTCCAGAAATATATCCAACCCCCCTTTAAAGCCATCCAATTGGTGGCCATCACAACATCTTGTGGTAGTCAATTTCATAGTTTAATTATGTGCAGTCAAACAATGAGATGCTTTTCAGCGGAGGCTGATCACATATTTAGTTGCAAATATTGACTGTAGTTGAGTAGCTGGCATAGTAAAATTCAACTGTAATATTTCAGGCTTCATGTAGGGGAATCACACTTTTGAATGTTCCCTAAATAAACATTTCCAAAGTTTATTTTGTTTTGTATTTATTTAATTAAGCACACTTATATTCTTTCTTTCTTCCATCATGGAAATCCAAGGTGGTGCAGACAGAGTTCCCAGGTGGTCACCCAGCCAGTTACTGACCAGTCCCACATGATGCAACCAGATTTAGCCGGGTGGTTTCCATCATGTGCTCTCAGGCCATGTGTGGAAAACCAACACCATAAAAAGAAAAGGTTCACATATAACCCTCTTGCTGATATGTTTAGAATGTTTTTGATGAAAACTGCCCTGTGATTCAAGGTGAATTCAATTCCTGCTGCTTGTTTTGACCTGATGCTGATATACAGAGCTTCATTTGGCATAATTCAAAGTCACATCTATTGCTTTTCCTTGGTCTTGTGATATTTTTTGCTCATGAATAAACTCCTCACAGGCAGCATTTAATAGCTGCTCAACCTTCCCACCTAGGAAAATGACCGGATAAGGGGCATCAGAAATCCAAAAGGCCTACTAGATCATAGTAAATGTCCTCAACTGCCAATGACAGAGAATAAAGTTCTTCGTTCAATATTCAAGGTGGGTTTAAAAAAAAAAGAAGAAAGAAAGAAATGAGAGCGACCTATTCATCACAGCCTGATGCACAATGGGGTTTCCAATGGGTGGGTTCAGAAAACTAATTTTCTCACTCTGCAGTGACCTTTTGCAATTGCTGCACAGCCAGATCCAAGTGATATTTGGTGGTAAAAAAGGAACAGTCAGCTGGCTTTTTTTTAAAAAAAGAAAAAGAACCACTTCAGGCTGAAAATCAATTCTAGCGGCCATACATCTAGAGCTCTTTCTCCTTCTATGGCATGGGGTCTCCCCTTGCAACATAGAATTGTTCTGAGATTGCTATGGGTGAGATTATCACTGTGGGTCTGCTTTGAAACAATGCCGGATCACAGTTTGGGATTGGAGAAAGGGGAGTTAATGGCTCAGGGTGGCTGGCTGATGCATCCTCAATGGGAACTAATGACTGGAGGTGGGGTGGGGAAGGTTCCTTTAGTGGGAATGAATAGTTAGAGGATGCCGAGAGGCAGACAGTGAGCTGTAAGCTGAACACCCCTTGGGATGAGGAATCTGTCTGGGGACTGAAGTACGATAGCATATTTCTTGCCTTTTAGGGGTGTGAATGTTACCTGCCTCCACTTATGCTCTCCTTGCATGTTTTGCGACTGAACCAGAGACCAAACCTAAGTAGCGCTGCTGTTGGAACTGCTCATCACTTAGGGTGATGGAGAGCACATTACAGTGTCCTCTCTTCTGCATCCATAGAGCTGTGGGAGCTGGCACAAAGGCATTTGGGGCATTGCAGGTGACCATGGGATGGGATAGGATTGGGACTACGTGGCAATTGGAACCAATCTGCTTGCACACACAGGACAACCAAACCAGCTCAATTGCAATCAGCCAGTTCAAAGCTCCGTGTGTGCTCAGAGCTTTTTCACATAGATGCCTCCTGTCACTCACTTCAGTGGAGGGCTCTGAGCTATGTATGCATTCCTTTGTGTATGGATGAGGAAGACCTTAGTTTGGAGAAATTTCAAAGTGCCAGTGAGACACCAGTTGTCTTTTATGTGTTTTGAAATTTCCCTCTTTCATTTTGAGGTGCAAAAACTGTGCGTGAGGGAAGACAGAATGGAAGTGTTAATGTGGCCAGTGCAGATGCAGACTATGGGGCTATTACAGAAGGAAATGAGAAGATGTGGGTGAATAAATATTAAGGTTTGGGAGGAAATTCTCCTAGGTCAGCTTGCTAGAATTATTATCAGATATAAAGGAAGGTAGGGCTCCTGTAACTTCTGAAAGTTGTGTGTAGAAGTCTTCCCCAATCTAGTGTACTCAAAATGTGTTGGACTACAACTCCCATCAGTTCCAGCCAGCATGGCCAAAAGCATGTGTAGGGCACCAGGTTGGGGAAGGCTGCAGTAGGGGAAGTTTCTTTTACTCCTTCAAGACAAGAGGCTTCTGCTAAAAATCCCATCTTCTACAAAACTGTAGAGCCACATCCTCTTTTGCCTCTGGTGACACTATTGATGATTTTGTGGGACATTGCCATCTTAGATGGCACATGGCACAAGCTATTTGCATGTGACGTAAGGGATCTCGGTACGTCTGTACCAGAAAGAAGTTGATCCCATCAAAATTAGGTCCCCTGTGCCCCATCATTTCATTCATTTGTATTTGCCTTTTTTCACCCCCACTTTAATCTATTGCCAACAATATTCTAATATCATTGTCAAACAAGCATTTACACACACACGCACACACACACCTACCTCTTGCCTCCTAACAAAAGTGTTAGTCTGGTCTACATTTCATTTCATCCAGCAGCATTTAAAACAAGCAAGGTGTCAGCATGTTCTCGTATCTGTTGATAATCACTGCATCTCCCAGAAGATCAAGCAGTAGGAAATGAAAGAGTCCAAACCACAGCAGTATACGTGTAGATATATAACAATGACAGAAGCCTTCTGAAATTGGCTGTGAGGTGTCGGTGAATTTTAATGGCTCCTACCCCGTCATTCTTTCAGTCCACAATGGCTGTGTTCCTGGTCTTATACCTTCAGTGTCTTCTTTCTTTTTGAGAAGTAGCCATGCTAACAAATCACATATGGTTGGAAATGAAAGACAGGAGGTCTAGCCTTTGCCCTCCTTGACTGCCTGAGTGCATAGATTTATTTGCAGAGTCTAGAAGTCATAATAATGGCAGCCTCCCCTCAACTGGCACCCTCAAGATCTGCCAGACTACAAATCCCATCACTCCATCCAATGTTCATGTGTTCATCGTGTCCATGATGGCAGTTGTAGACCAACACATCTGGAGAGGGGGGTATCAGGTTGAGGAATGTACGATAATGCACAAGTGTAGAAAATGTGGCATGTATAGAAGCATGAAATATACAATCTCCATATATAAAATGCTAAGGCAGTGCATGGCACGCAGCAATGCGTGGCACACGGCAATGCACAGCATGCAGCAATGTGTGGCACACGGGAGGTTCCATGAGAAGAACTTAGTGCTGCTAAGCAGCAGGACATATAAACAGAGACGATGCAGCTGGCATTGCCGAAGCAGCCGAACTGCTTTGGGCCTATTTGGCCCAATGTTCAGCCGCTGCCCCACCCCACCCCCGGAGGTAAGTCCCATAATTCGGGGGGTAGGCAAGCGGGGCGGGGGAGTGGATGGGAGGGGGCATCCAAGCAATAAAGTACTAGTGTGCAGATGCTATGTGCAGGTGAAGCTAGTTACCTTATTAAAATGGTCAATCACCTGCGTAGTTTAAAAAGTTTAAACACACCTTTAATGGAACAAATTAGATCATTGTTTTCATATGAAGCAGCCTTTCAGGAAATTTTCTGTAACAAACAAACCTCAAAACTGTTGCTGCTGAGACTAAGGTTCATTAAAAAAAAAAAAAAGGTTTATGTCTACAATTCCCAATTCTTTAAAAATACTTAAAACCCCCAAATTCATGTTTTTAGATTTTTTCTGATCCATGTACACAAAGACCTGTCTGGGTGAACAGCATTAAGGCAGTACCATATGTGGAACTGGGTAAACATTTCAGGACATACGTGACACACACATACTTTCGACTTTATAGGTAGAGATTACAGCAAACAATGAGGAATAGCCTCCATACCCCCTTCACCATTTATACAGTGTCTCAAATGGAAAGGGAAGTTCTTAAAACATCCATCCCCAACCTGGTGCCTTCCAAATGTGTTTGACTCCCAACACAGCTCCCATCACCCCCAACCAACATCCATCTGAAATTGGAGATAACATCTGTTGAAGGGAGTGGGAATGCTCCCCTAATTGGATACTTACTCAATTCTATTTTCATAATCATAATTGAATGTCATCATATAATACCATGGATTTGATGTTCCTTTGCCTGTCAAAGGTGGATTTACACAAATACATCCTTCAATCTATTTGTTTGGTTTTGGTGTGTGTGTGTGTGTGTGTTTAAAAAATCACCACTACAAGCTTTATGAAGGCTCCGTGATCTGAGCCTGCTATTAACCCCACCCCCTCTGATGAGCTGTCAATCTCTTAAAGGCCCAGTGCCAGACCCTGGTTCCTCTGGAAAAGACATATCTCTGGTCTGGAAAGTCCCAGGGTAGTAGGCTGTAGGTCACTGGGTGATGCCTCCTCCACCACAAAGGCCTCCTTTGAATCAGAGAGGAGGGATAAAGGCCCCAAAACATGACACAAACCTCCTTGAGGATCTTTTTCATTCCCCATTGTGGGAACAGAACGTTGGACTTGGTAAGTCTTTGGTCTGATCCAGCATAGCTTTTCTTATGTTCTTATGGCAGTGACATCTGAAAGGGCAACCCTGTGTTACAAGACCATGAAAGGGCAACCCTGTGTTACAAGAATTGGATGGGGGGGGGGCAACTACACAATATGCCCCAGTTTCCCCCCCCCCATCATTCCGGAAACAACAACCCTTTTACTCATTCTGAATGCAGCCCACCTTTCCTCAGTGAGCAGAAGCACGGCATTAACCCACTCATAAATAGGAGATCAGTAAAGAGTTGGTTCTAGAAAACAGCCAGATGTTGCAAGGGGAGGAGGAGAGGCTGCAACTGATCCAGACCCTCTTCTGCAATGTGAGCTGAATACATAATACCAACCAAAGAGTGGAATATTTAAGACATTGCACTACGCTAAAGGACCGTGGTTAAAAATTCCTTTAGCAAGCCTCAGTGTGCATTTCTTGATGTTTTTAGGGAGGCGTCCCTAAATGCCACCACATGAGGGAGCTAGGGCGCGTCTTGGGAATCAAAGAGATGAACGCTTGTTGCACTAATTTGTTATGTAATTGTCTAACCTAGCAACTTGTCTTTACCATAAATGCTGCTCAAGCCCAGCAGTTGCCATCCCTTTCCATTGCCAGGCTGGCTTGTGTTAATAATACCAGCATAAACAAGCTTGTGCTGTCTTTCCCCATCCAGGGCCAGAACTACACTAAGCTACACCCACTACTGGAGGGTGTCCTGGGCCCCAACAGTTGTCACTACTGTTAGAAACCGTTTTGAAGCAGTAGTGTCGATCCTGCCCAGGTCTCTGCAATTGTTTTTCAGGTAACACATTTAATAACATACAGAGACGGATCTAGAGTTCTCTGAATTCTCAAACAGACATGTTTGACGATCTATGAGCAATCATGAGAAAAGCAGCCATTTCAATTACTGCAAATTAGGCCTGTGCACAGGCCCCCCCCCAACTCACATTGGAGGCCATTTTAGAGCCTCCAAAATGGCCCCGATTTGACTCAGGTTGCTTTGGGAGTGCCCACCACAAATTTAGCCTTGTGGGTTTCTGGGTGAAGTTAGCAAAGTCAGGAGCAAGGCCGACCAAGACTTCATTGGACTCCCAACTACCAGCTCCCCCCATCTCCCCCCTCCCACCACCCCTCCACCCAACCGAGAGCCACCACTGCCAGGACTTCCATGCAAATGCATCCTCCTCCTGAGAGCCAGGCCGCCTCACCTGGGATCCAGGGATTTGGTCCAAGGCAATGCACAGCCCTACTGTGAATCTTAGACTGTCTTGCAGTCATGGTAAGGACGACACACCACAAACAGGACATGCTTCTACCTATGGTGGTGGTGGTGGGAGCCAGAGGAGGGTGGTGTACAACAGTTGGGGGAGGTTGGCATTGGAGAGAGAGTGAGCAGGACCATGGATTAGGGATGGGCGACTGAACGATGTTCAAGATAGCCAGGATTCTCGGAACATCATCTCCCTGATTCTTGTTTGTATTTGCTCTCGGTGCTCACTTCACGAGAACTGGAAATTTGCACAAAGCAAGCAGTGAACAAATCGGAGATTTGTGCAAATTTCCTAATTTATGCAAATTTCCTCTACAGGTTAAATCGGAGTTGGTTCAGTCTGCAGAGGAAATTTGTGGAAATTAGGAAATTTGTCCAAACCAAACTGGGAATTGGGAACGAGACATATGTGAGCAATGTTCAACAATTTGAGAATATTTTCGTTGGATGGGTGCTCACGCGTGTGCACGTGTTCAGAGCTTTGAATGGGTGTGTGGGTGTATATGTGCAAGAAAACATGAAATTCACATACATCCCATTCCTGGACTATGAAGGAGAGTGGTCAGACCTGAGTGAGAGGAATTTCTGAGGAAGGAGAAGCCACTGCTCCATGTCAGCTGGATTGCCTTGGTGATGAGTGGGTGCTCACTTGCAGCTCCAGGAACAGGTGAGACTGTGAGCAGCAGCAACATTGACCTAGAAATTGTTATGTGCTTCTGCTACCCTTGGCTCAGATGGAGTAGTCCAAAAGAGTGAGTCCCATTTCTCTCAAAAGACAGGGAGAGTACTGGGAAGGATTTTCCTCTAGGCTGAATAAGAAGGCTTCAGTTGGTTTTTGTTTGATGCTGACACAACATCTTCCTATGGTTCCAGTAGGGGAGAACTCCAGCTAACAAAGCTCACTCTGTCCTTTTTTCAACTGCACTTTAGACAGGAGGGCTTCTGCCTTTCCTTAGCCTGCTGTGCTTTCAATGACTGAATGCTCATCTGCCTACACTTGCCTGTTTTACTTAGCCTGGGCTCTCCAGTCTGGCCCTATTAGATGCTATTGGTTTCCCCTGTGAGCCACAGATACCTTCAGAATGGAACAGAATCCAGCAACTGAGAGATGGGAGAAGGGGGGAGAGAAAGAGATGGATGGCAGAGTGTCAAACTATACATTATATTAATTGTGTAGCATGTAACTTAGCCTATTAGTATTATTTTACTGAGAGTAAAATTTGGATTGGGTTCAGCATGGGCTAGGAGGGGAGGATTTAACCTTCCCTCCCACCCATTTGTTTCCTAAAATCCTACCCCCTCTGCAGAGTTTTAAAAAACACACATTAAAATGGTTCAGCTACGTCCCTTTCCTGCCTTGCCAGCACGGCTAGGGCGGGGGCAGGCTTTGGCGGATGAGAAGAGGGAAAAAGGATGACTTACCAGTTTTACACCTGAAGTAGGTGAGGCATGGGCGGTGCTTGCCTTTAAAAGTAAGCCCTGCACGCATCCCAGGCCTCTTTCATTTCCTGCTTCTACAGAGCAGGAGCGTCAGCAGAGCGAGGAGCAAGAGGCAGGCACATGTACCAGGAGCAGCGGAGGCCAGGCATCAGCAATTGGCCCTATGGTTCAGCTACGTGCTATGCAAGTAACATCACATGTAGTTTTATCAAAGAGAGCTCACATCGGGAAATGGGCTGGGGGGGTGGGGGTGGAAAGAGATTCTCCCTCAGTCTGTTGAATAGGAATTGGGGAGATAGTAACGTTTTCTGGAATTTACCATCCAGGATGTAGGCTGCAGGCCTCTAGTTATTTATTTCTGACACTCAAATTCAGGTATTGGTAGCGATCTTTAACTCAGCCACTCATTTCTAGGGCTGTTATCTCCTGACCCTGAAATTGCTGTCAGGTTCTTAAGCGCTATGAGTTAAGGTAGCGCCTGTCATCATACTGCGGCAGGGACAGGTTAAGATGCCCGCAGTCCATTTGCCTGGCATGTAACAGAAAAAGACAAAGGAGAAGCTGTCAAAATCAGGCAGTTTTCATAGCAGCTCTTCTCCGTTTTAGTTAACAGCACTGCTCATCACATTGGCACAAGTGAATGACTCAAATCACTGAATAAATGCACACCTAGTATTCTGGTGGTGAAATATTTCCAACAAATGTGGCTCTTCTACAGGACTGATGTATAGATTTAAATTATAGGCCAGATCTACACTTTGTGTCAAATCATTACGAATGTGGAAGAAAAAGCAGGGAATAACCAGAGTCTTAAATCTCTCCAAAAGTATCCACCATGACTTCAAATCATTTAAAGGTTATCTCTCACTCTCATCTTGAATGGGAGGCTGATCTAGCAACCTATTTCAGAGTTTAAATTTTCAAAGCCCATGAGATCCAACATTAAATGCAAGAGGTTGAATATCCAAAGGGAATTGACACTTAGAAATTGATCGTTGTGAAAATGTCTTTATCCTTAGTAGATAAACAACTGAATTAGTATAACCTTGCGGAAAACCACAGAGGCAGTGAACGAACAAGCACCACACTTTCTGACCTTCTGGGCAGGAAGGACAGGAACCACATGATGGACACAACCTTCCCAGGTTCATCTCCTGCACGAACATGAATGAATGGAGGGGATTATACAAATTTGTTATCTCTTTCAAAACTAAGGATGATGAATAAAGCAATCACGAAAAAGATGCATGTTAGCTATTAATTGAGCTGTTAATATAAATAATGTGGTATACCCAATTAGCCCCTTCCACAGACAGAACAGCATCTGTCAGTGAAAAGTAGAAGGAGGCAATTCCATGACTTTCCTCAAAACCTGCTCCATGGGGTTAGGAGACCCTTTGGATCAGACTGGGGGGAGGCATGGGGGGGCAGGGGAGAAGAGCAGAATGGGAAATCCCACTGGATTTTGCCCATAGTTGTGGGTGGGTGTAGTTGCAGTAGTATGCTCTAAGAAGTGAGGGCATCTGATCAGCAACAGACATGTAAATTACAGTTCATCATGACTACACTGGATTGCTCCATCTCTTCCTAAAACCATCTTTTCCTATCCAAGAAGACCTCTAAATGCCACATCGCTCACCTTACTAACCCAGTAATTATAACTACCTTATGCATCAATATCTTCTTTTTGCATTTTTCCATATTCATCATCCATAGTTCAGGACAGAGATTACAAACCTATTGATCTGAGACAGGTTGAAGAGAACAAGTTAAATGCACTTTTGGCATATTTCCCCCTAAAAAACAGCTTTAAAATATACCCACCTCAACCATATTATCATTCCGTTCATGTTTTAATTACCACCACATTATAATGCCAGGTCCCAAAGGGTAAATGCCTTAATTTCACTTTGGAAGCCAGAACTGAAAGTGAATTGGATTCTATGTGGTGTATATGAGCAGTGACAGGGATATTTAGCTGTTTAAAAGTGCTGTGTAATGTTCTTCATTGGCTCTTCAGTCCTTTGCTGCCCATTTGGGGTCTTCTTTTTTTCCTCACTGTTTTCCCTCCTTTCCTGCTCTTTGTAGCTTACACCTTGTTATCAGGATAACTAATGAAAAGTTTTATGACCAGTAGGTCAAAATCTGAGAAACTCTGTTTATCCTATCAATTTTTTTTTAGACAAAACAATGCAATCAGCTGGGTAAATGAGCACCAAAATGGCAAATGTAGTTCAGTGTAAGTTATTCTCATACACACAAAAACCTAACTTTGCATATGCACCAATGGGGTCTGAGCTGGAGGTGACTAAAAAGAAAACGGATCTTGGGATTATTGTGGAGAGCTCAATGGAAATGTCAGGTTGGGTCTACATTTCATTAGGGCTGGGGAAGCAATTAGTTCAGGCAAGCAGATCTGGCATTTCACTTGTCTAACTTTGCACTTTTAAAGCAATACGTGAACAGAAACTCAGCTATCCTTCGATATTTACACTCATCCAAAATTTTAAATGGTGTTCTATGATCAAAACATGAGTACAAATATGTGTAAATTGGGAGAAATTGTACACAAAAATGCATATATATTACTGGAAATAATGTTCACAGCTGTATTGTAGTCGGAAAAACTACTTGCAGAGAAAAATGCATGTATTAGGAGAAATGGGGACAAAAATGTGTATTCACCTGAACTTTTTTTTAAAAAATGTTCTCATAGTTCGGGCATGAAATAAACATAAGATCAGTAAAATAGGAAACAGAGAGCAACTGAAATGGACAGATTTGTCCATCCCTACACTTTATTCAGCTGCTACGTTTGCCTCAAGTATGCTGGTGTTTCCTATGATGAACATCATAGGTTGTAGGAACTCTCTGATACTGCTCAAACATAGGCCTTTGCTAGACTAGGCAGGCTATATCCCGGGGTGATACCCGGGATCATCCCTGTGAGTCCAGATGATGCGCAGGCGATCCCAGGATCAGGCAGGGATCAAGGCAGGGATCCATGCCTGATCCCGGGATATAGCCTACCCCTTCAAGCCCGCTTTTTCCTGTGGTCTTGAGCTGAGCCCGAGACCACGAGCATGTGGCCCGTTTTTGTGGCTCTTCCCGGCTCTGCGCATTGCCAGGAGCTGCACCCATTGGGGGCAGGGTGGGGAGAGCAGGAAAATCAATTTAATTTTTTTTAATAACCCTTCCTTCGCGTATGAGTGTTCATGCGCATCGTCCCCTTTAAAAGTTAAAAAAATTGCAGGCGCAACAGCTCTCTTCTTGAGTTGCCTCGCCTTACGTGTAAACGAGGGCGGGATCTCATGTTATTGACAACACGAGATCATCCCTCCTCCATCCTGGGATATCCTGTAGGTCTAGCAAAGGCCATAGAAACAAAGAAAACTTTCCCACTTTAAATTGCATCTGCTGGAAACAGACTGATCTATTAAATTAATTTCTCTTCTTCTTCTTCTTCTTCTTCTTCTTCTTCTTCTTCTTCTTCTTCTTCTTCTTCTTCTTCTTCCTCCACCTCCTCCTCTTCCTCTTCCTCCTCCAGTGTTCTCAAACCTGCTTTCTAATTCACCTTTAAAGGAATGGATGGTGTGAGGAGTGGTTGGCTTTCAGCTAAGCCATTGGCTTTCAGCTGCTGGTCACAACCCACACCAACATAGGATTGCACCAGCGGCACCAATGAACATAGGAAGCTGCCAGGGCCGGTGCCAATGGTAGGCGCATTGTTGGGCTCCAGCCAAAGTCCATAACCTGGAAGGGAGTGTGGTGTCAGGCCCCAGAGCAGCCAGGGGGGGTCCTCTTCTTCCTCCTCCTCCTCCCCCTCTTCCATAATCCATGCTCATTAAAATTGCATAGGGGTCTTTATGCTCCCTTGCTGAAAACAAAGTCCGGTCAATGTGCATTGGAGGCAGGGTGGGGAGAGTTGGTGACGGACAGTCAAATCTGGCATGGTAAGCATTTATGCAACGAATGACCTTTCTGGGGACAGCTCAGGAGGGAATTAACTATGCAGCCGTTGAATTTTTTATGCCTTGCGACAGAGCCTGCATGGAACAGAATTACAACTAAAAGAAAAAGAGGGGGGGGGGAAGAATTAGCAGCAGCATCCAATGCAAGACCAACGGGATGGTCGCTCAGACTCTCTCCTTTCCCATCTCAGCCATACAGCCGCCAAGGTACCCCTGATGGGCTGCACTGCTCCGCCCATCTCTGTCCTTGCCATCAGGCACACCTGATGTGATGACAAATTAAATGCCGGGTGCACAAGATTCACATGATTCCCTGCCCATGTAAACAACTTAGTCAGGCAAATCAATTACATCCGCTTTCGCTTTTCATCATCGGAATGCAGCATGTAAGACACAGGCAAAACAGAACTTGAAGTATGTCATAAATCCACCTCGACAGAAAGGTACGGTTGTGGAAAAATGGCTTTAGCGATGCATGAAATACCAACTGGAAATGAGCTACAGGAGCTCTTAATGTCAGTGTCAGATTCCACATGGCCGTGGATGTGGAAGAAAGCCAATCATCTCCAGTGCTCGCTGGGCCAAGTGGGGGCTAAAAGAATCATCTACAGCTCTGGAAAGGCTGACAAGAGAGATTTCACTTTCCATGGCTGATGGCCAACCTCTGTGATGAAGAGATCGGGCCTCCTCAACTGCCCTTCCATACAGAGCAGTGAATCGGAGGAATGCTGCTATTCATTCCCAAATCACTCAGGCTTTCTTCTTTTCTTTTCTAAAGGCTATGCATTATTTCAGAGAACTCTGGATTGATATTGCTTATATTTTATGTCCAAAATGGAGGGCAGTTGTAGGAGCTTGGGCCCTGTGTGACCTTGCACAAATGAGCATATAAAGCTTGCACACAAAGTCCTAGACGCCTGAGAAATACTCTGTCCCAAGGCCAGCCAAAATTAGTCATGACTGAGTCATGAGTGGACAACAATGGGCCTTCAGATAGTTGTGACTACCTTGTTCCATTGGTCTTGGTGGAGCTTCTCTGGACAGCCAACTTTAGCTGGAGTGGGACCAATCTTTGTGCCGGAAGCCTAATAAGGTTCAAATCAACATTACAGTGCAATCCTAGACATTACTCAGAAGTAAGTCCCACTGAGTTCCATGGGGATGACTCCCAGGCAGTGCTCTCATTGCTTCCCCGTCCCTGATTCCATCTACCACAACCATCCTGGATGTGTTGCTGCTGTCCATTTGCTGGCCTTTCCCTATGGACCCAGTTGGCACCATCTCCCAGAGGGAGAGGAGAAGGAGGTGTTCAGGCAAATGATCAGGATGCAGCAACGCCAAAAAGCTTCAGGGCTGGCAGTGCCCCCTGTTGGAGCAGGGCCTTGGCTGGTGCCCAATTAGGCCAACCCTTGATGCTGACCTCCCTCCCAGGTAAGTGTGTGCAGGGCTAAAGCTTCAGATGCATCCTTGGTTCCTGGTCCCATGCACAAATTTTAAAAGTGCCAGCTATGACAAGAATATTTTTTTATTTGTTGCAGAAATCATAGCATAGAATATTATTAGTACTGTGTGTGTGTGTTTTATTTATTTATTTATTTATTTATTTATTACATCTCCATAGCAACCAATAGCCAAAACTGTTGCACCTTCCCTATCAATAGCTGTTAATGGTTTTAATTTTTTTAAAAAATGGGGTGAAGTCATTATGGAAAGCTTCCTGAACACTCAGATCTTCATTGGAGGACCTTCTTTGTGTCCTTCAGAGGTTAGGCAGATAGCAACTGGGCATGGGCATTTCCATTTACCCACCTTACTGATGCCCAAATATCTGCTTGGTGCCTCCCCTGTTATCATTTGGGTGTCAAGTGAAGACAATTTGATTCTCTCCTACTTTGGGCTAATAGCGAGAGAAGAGGAGCCATAGCTCAGTGGAAGAGTGCCTGCGTTGCATGCAAAAGTTCCCAGGTTCAATCCAAGCATTTCCAGCTATGGCTGGAAAAAGCTCCCACCTGAAACCCTGGAGAGCCATTGCTGTCAGTCAGTGTTGACAATACTGAGCTAGATGGACCAAGGGTATGACACAGCTTCCTGTATTCCTAAATGCCTTGAAACTTTTTTGTGGGTGAAAGGTGATATACAAATTTAGCTAAAAAGAATGATGACTAGGGATGTCAGACAAATCTGCCACAGAACCAAATGAGTTCTGATTTTTCTGAATACGACCCCATGGATTCCACAGTAAATCATTTTCCTAAACTTTGGTAAATTTTGTGCAAGTTTCATTGTAGAAACAAACACACACACAAAGACGCACCGGCCAAAAATGTGCCTTTCCCCCCTTAGGCTAGTGTGATAATGTCCATTTTGGGGGGATTTTTGCAAATTCGCATTTGTACAAATTCAGAAATTGGGAGAAAAAAATCCAATTCCATCATTGGGCAGATGACAATCCATGGAACACAAGACGGAAAAGATTTTGCACAATCCATCCATCACTAATCTTGACTTAGCTCTTGCTTTTAAAATCTTCTATTGTACTGCCATTTCTTTTATTGTTTAAATATGTCTCAATACCATTTTTAGTATTGTAGGAGCAATCCTGTGGTTGCAGTCGTAGTTATGGTGGTGGTGGTGAGCTTCTGTGGTGACCCTACCACCACTTGCTAAGTCCTGCCACTTCCCTTTGGCCAGGGTAGGAGGTGGAGGTGGCCTTCGAAAACCTTTAGGGTTTTGTTTTTGTTTTTAGTGCTGTTCTTCCCCATTCCTCCCTTTGCAGTCTATGGGAATGAATGAACTACGTTCGTCAAATGTGCTTAAAGCTTCTTTCTGAATTGCACTCTTCAAATCAAGCAGACATTCCCAATCTTTATATCCTCGCTTTGTGTAATCTGGTGGCTGCTAAAAGGGAAGTACAAATGACAGCAGCAGTGAAAACATACTCTCATTACATGTTGAGTTCTTTTTGCATGAAACTCTGTCTGTGAGAGGATGAATGTTTCTGGACCACGGGAAGCATATTGAATCACCCTTTGACAGTAGTGTTTTAAAGGAAAATGAACCCAGTGTACAGCTGCTGTAAAGAAGGCAAACTCCATGTTAGGCATTATAAGAAAAGGAATTGAGAATACAACTGGCAGTATCATACTGTCTTTATACAGATCTATGGTGTGACCACACCTAGAATACTATGTACTGTTCTGGTCACCACACCTAAAAAATGATATTATAGAGCTAGAAAAAGTGCAAAAAAGGGCAACTAAAATGATTAAGGGGCTGGAGCATCTCCCCTATGAGGGAAAGTTACATCAACTGGGATGGATTAGCTTAGAAAACAAGCTAAGGGAAAACATGATAGAAGTGTACAAAATTATGCATGGTATGGAGAATGTGAATAGGGAGACATTTTTCTCCCTCTCTCAAAATGCTAGCACCTGGGGTCATCCCATGAAGCTGATTGGTGGGAGACCCAGGACAGATAAGAGGAAGTACTTCTTCACACAGTGCATAGTTAAATTATGGAACTCACTACCACAAGATGTGGTGATGGCCACCAATTTGGATGGCTTTAAAAGAGAGTTGGATAAATTCCTGAAGGTGAAGACTATCAATGGCTACTAGCCCGGATGGTTGTGTGCTATCTCCAGTATTCGAGGCAGTAAGCCTGTGTGCAACAGTTGCTGGGAACATGGGTGGGATGGTGCTGTGGCACCAGGTCCTGCCTTGTTGGTCCCTGGCCGATGGCTGGTTGGCCACTGTGTGAACAGAGTGCTGGACTAGATAGACCCCTGGTCTGATCCAGCAGGGCACTTCTTATGTTCTTAACCCAACATTTACTCATATGCAGATGTCACAAAGTATGGATCTTAACATGTAATGTTGATAAAAATTCATTGTATTTCATATAATAGGAGTGCTATGCATAATAATCTGGGTATGTTAACTGTAAATGATTAGCATAGAGTGATTAGCTATGTGACTAGGAAATGTTCTTGGGTATGGGGCATAGAGAGTTGCCACAAGTGGGTTGAACCAGCTCCACAACAGCGAAAAGTTGCTTGGCTTAGGAGAGAGATACCTTCATTAAAGAGCTTCAGAAATCAGTGGTAAACCTGGCTGCATTAGAAGGAGACTAAGGCCATGTGTAGACCGGGCCTATATCCTGGGGTCGTCCAGGGGTCGTCCCTGGCTGATCCCTGGATCCCCTGTGTGTCATTTACATGAACAGGGATGAACCCGGGACAAACCCAGGATATAGGCCTGGTCTAGCCATGGCCTAAGTACAGAAGTAGACTACAGTCAAGATGCACAGGTGTGTGTTTAAGATAAAAGAACTAGAGCTATTATTAGGGTTAGATGGTAGAACTAAGAGTAATGGTATGACCAGGTCCGAAATTTAGGATGAGGTTGTTAACATTGGGGGTATAAAAAGCAAAGGTTTTATCTGTTTGGGAGAGAGATCTTGGGAGAATGAGAAGCTTACGAAACATGATTATCTAATCCCTCCCAACTATGCCTGCCAGTTAAGTAACTATGAGATCTTTATGATGACTGCTTTGTTGGTTGAGAGGAAGAGAATGTTAATTTTACTAAGAAATAATCTAGCCGCTATTTCTATTATGCTTTGAATTATTCCAATTGCAATGTGTTGCTTGTTTCATCATTGCAGAGTTTCGTTGTTCTTTAATTCTGTTATTTGGCTTGAAGAGTGTTTCAGGGCCCACAACCCATAAATTACTTCTTGAAGCCCAGAACACTCAGCTGGGATTTACTGTCCATACAGTTGCTGTTTATATCTTAGTCAGATGGAGCTGGGATGGGTCTCCCATCTCAGGGATGTTTAAGGAACTGGCTCTTTGCAAATTCTGATGCAAACTACCCTGATCCACACATCCTGGACCAATGTGTGGATCAGACTGTAATTATTCTTCAAATTTCACATTTCTCTTGATTTTTGCATTGCAATTCTTGGCTCAAAAATTTAACAAAATGTTTTTGGAAATACACATTTTAGGATAAATGATGCATACTTTGAAATAAAATACTTTTATAAATGCATATTTTCCTAAGGAATAACATCATCATCATCATCATCATCATCATCATCATCATCATCATAATGGGATGTCCAATTTATTAAAACTAAGGACCCTAATATAATATGATGCAGATAATCCAGTTAATATGATCCAGTTAATATAATGCAGTTAATATGATAATAATCCAGTTGCCTTCAGCTCTGCAAATCTGACCCCCAGGATCTGCCTTAAAGAATGCTTGGCCCTTGATACCAAGTATTTTGTGAGAAAATACATTCAAAAATATTAATTTAAATACAAATGTTCATGCTGATCCCCCCCCCCCAAATTGCAGATTAATGCAGAAGCGGGATGGAATGGACTTAAATATGTGAAATTGTCACGGAGTGGAAACAGACTGCTCAATCCAACCCTCTTCATAGTCGATGGGCTCTATGCGTATTTTGTACACATGAAAACATCTACACAGGAAATCCCTTAAACAGCAGCTCCCAGAAATTTAGCTGAATGTTCTTGAATGGTATAGCAATGTAGCTATCCTTTCATCACTGCAGTGCAACGGCAACAAATTATTGTGATGAAAGGCTTTTGATACTTATTTTACAGGTTGCAGATCAATTTAAAAAAATAATAGTAAAGAATCATAATAAATATGTTGCACTACTAACCAATTAATCAGTGGCTCCATGAAGTGCATGCGTCAAACACAATCACAGTGGGTGAAATTAACTAGGAACAGGGTCTACATCCACCCACCAATCTGTGCATGTGGAGGATTTATAGGTAAATGGCTACACTACTCGTCTCCCTTCCCTCTGCTCCCTTTCCTTCCTCCACCACCACCACCTCCTCTTCCTCTTCCTCCTTCGAAACAACCCTCCCCATTTCTCTTTTCAAGAACCATCTATTTCTGTACAACTTGAACATAGCATTCGGATGCCTTCAAGATGCCATATTTGAACATTGTATTGGGTGAGGTTACTAGGAGAAAGAAACATAGCTGCCTTTGCTAGTTTGCTTCCAAGATTCTTCCATTCACTGTCAAATATTTATATATTTTGCTGCTGCTGCTGCTTCTCGTCACCAAAGCGTAGACTCCACCAGGAGAGGTTCTGTTGTGCAAGCCCCATTAAGATGATTACGATTTGTGCAAGTGCAGAACTCACTATATCAGTTATTATGTATACAGATATGGCTGGCCACATTGCACATTATAGTATTAGGCCCTGTACTAAGGATCTTCCACACAATCACAGCTTTCACTAGAAGGAGTGTGTTGGTCAGGAGCCAATTGGGCAGGAATCAGCAAGTATATGGTAGAAGTAATATTCTGTAAAGTTGGGTTCTGAATGACAGTTTAATTCCCTCGTATTGGCGCACGTATCCGTATCTATCAGAATTGAACCTAGGAAGGTATTGAGCAATAGCCAGATCTTGAATTGGGAGTCATAATCAGTAGGGGTGTGCACGGACCCCCCGCTCCGCTTCACTTGCAGATCCGCCATTTTCCGGATCGGGCCGCTCCGCCCCGCCCCCGCTCCGCCCACTTCCGCTCCGCTCGGAGCTCCGGATCCAGATCCGGAGCTCCGTTTCCCCCCCCATAGGCTTGCATTGAAAGCTAAAAAATTATACAACTTTTTTTCTGTTCAAGTTAGAAACCTCATGTTTGGCACCATGACACCTCATGGGGATATACACACGCACGCCAAGTTTCAAAGCAATCCCATCATCCCCTGATTTTTGGCGAATTTTTGAAAATCGGGCACCCCACACACAACATCCCTGCGAGGTGGGCAGGGGAGGAGGGAGGGAAGGCAGGCAGGCATGCAGCTGGCATTTCTGGGGGCATAAGGAAGTGAGCCAAGGATAAGCCAGTAATGCATATAAAATGGAATAAATCAATAAATAAACAAAGGAGGGGTGGAATTAAAAGCAGCAGTGTTGCTCAATAAACAGCAAGAAGAATTTTTTTAAAAAGGCTATATCTGTCTTTTACCAGCAATAGGGGGACGTGCCCGGGGGAGGGGGAAGTAGCTGCCAGTTCAAGACAGCCACCAACAGCTCTGAGAAGAAGTAAAACGCTCACTTCAACTCATAACAGGCATTGCTCCACCACTGAAAAGTGACCATTCACTTCAACTCATGATAGGCATTGCTCCACCGTTTTACTCTCTTTGGAAGGCTCTAATGGCCTTCCAGTGCAGGAGAGAGTGGGGGCACGTCCACGATGAGATGCCCTAGGGGAGCTCATCCCCTTGCACCACATCTATTCAGTTGTTCACCAAGGTTAGGGTGGGGAGCAGTGCTGTGTTTCTATCTCTTATTCTTGGCTTAGTATATGATTTCAGGTTGTGTTTGTGCATTTGGTGGGGCTACTGTGTTAAAAAACACGGGGAAAAGCCCGTTCAGATGAAGAAAGAGAAGTTTCCCAGAATCCCAAGTTACCTGTTTTGCCTATGCCCTCCTCCAACTTTGGGATCATCATGACCGGGAGCTGACTCTGCCCCTCAGCCCTTTGAAAAAGGTATTTTTCCCACCGATTTTTTAAAAACTTCTAGCGCGCGACCCGTACGATGCAGAAAGTTGAGAGTAGTCTCAAAATGACCCCCATCCACGACTCTCTGTGCACAAGAATTTTCAGAATGATAGCTTAAACCCCCCCCCAGTTATCCCCGATTCTTTCCCTCAATGCAATCCTATGGGCGAAAAGCCGAAAACGCCGTTTGAGCCGCGCGGTTGACCCGATTTTCACAAAAATATAGCACGCGACCCAGACAACGCAGAGAGGTGAGAGTGGTCTCAAAATGACCCCCATCCACGACTCTCTGAGCACAAGAATTTCTAGAACGATAGCTTCAAAAACAACCTAGTTATGCGCGATTATTTGCCGCAATGCAATCCTATGGCGAAATGTTTTCAAGATGGCGACCGGAGCGCTCCGCCTGAACTAGGAGCTCCGAAAAATGGGCGCTTCTCTTCGCCTTGCTTCTAGGGGGTCCGCGGTCCGCTCCTACTCCGCCTCTGGGTAAGGCGGAGCAGGCCAATCCGCTACTGCTTCTACGCTCCTAATCGGAGCGGATCACACCCCTAATAATCAGACACCAAATGAAGAGTCAGAACAAGCCAGAGACTCTCAATGTCCAGGCAGAGTCCCAGCCCAAACAGGAAGATTTTGTAGCTTTTCCTCTTGACAGTGACAATGCAAGACATTTTGCTCCCTGAGGCAAAAGACAAGATGGCACTGCCACCACCTCATTTCACATTCAGAAGCCAACTGGACTGGCAGTTGAACCTGAGCACAACATTGGCAACTGGACAGTGACTTCCACTGCACTTGAAGCCTTCAGGATAGCTGGGGGGAGGGGCGAACAAGATAGGCCTTGTGGCATGTGTACAGCTCTGTCTTGTCGACACCCTGTCTCCACCACCACCCTGCCACCACCACCAGCATTTGCTGCCTGAGGCAACCACCATACTCTGCCTAATGGTAGGGCTGGCCTTTCCCATTGTAGTGAGCCAAAGGGCAGCAAGAGTGGGTGGAGTCACTCTAGTACCAGAGAACCTTCTACTGATTAAGGAGATGCTCCAACCTGTGACCCGACGGATCACCACACAGTGTGTCATGAAGACTGTGGGTTCTTTCTACTAGCTATGGCAGATCCTGCTACTGAGACATTTAAGTAGGGTTTCTTCAAAGTAGGGAGCAATTATTTATTACCAGTTCACTAAAAGAGCAGTGGGCATGATGATGACCTAATACAGGCATTGGCAGAAGGTAGACTGGGATCTCTGGGTGATTAGAAGTAGATTGGCAAGGATTTCTGACTCCCAGCTGTGTAACAACGGCAACAAGAAAATGACTCCCTCCTATCCTAAATTATACTGCTGTAATAAAGAATGCTGGTTGAGAAGAAGGATCAAAATAATCAGGAGTGGATTTTGGTGTGGAAGGACTGTGAAATCAGTTCAGATCTGGTACTCAAAACAAATGGTTGGGTTTAAAAACCTTTAATTCTAAGTCTATAGTCAGTTCTCAATGTTAGTCATACATAGAATAGTTCCATTGAAATGAATGAGACTTAAGTTAATCATGACTAACTTAAGTCCCATTCATTTCAATGGGTGTACTCTACTTTAGACTAACTTCGGCTACTACCCTATGTCTTTTGCACCTGGCTCTGATTTGTGGATCTTGGGGTTCTAGTAAAAAGCAAAATAGATGCTGCAAGCCTGAAGTCTGCCCACCCGTGGCCTGCAATCATATTGGGATTTAAAGTGTAATACCATTAGGTCTTTCTAATTACTGTTTATAATAGTCAGTTTAAAGAGATAGCATTGCAGTATCAATATAAATTAATATTAATTATTATCCCCTTACTGTGACTCTTCACAAATAGTATTATTTCCCAAAAGACAATCATCACCACCACCAGTCCATTTCCCCTCTTTTTCTGCTTCCCTCTCCTTCCTCCTCCTCCTCCTCCTCTTCTCTTATTATCCCCATGTCTCATATACAATACAGCACTGCAATGCAATCATTTTGAGATTTAAGGTATAAAACCATAAGTGTATGCAAATTCTGTCTTAGCATTAAAAGAAGGGAGGAATTCTATCACAGAAGCCCTCTATGTAAACCGATGGGGTAAATGAATAATTATGAGATGTAATTGTTGCTCTTAAGTGTCAGATTTGCATAGTGATTATGCAGTCAACATTCTGGGAGGGCTTGGTAAATAAATATCAATTACTGATACCTACCATCTTTAGCTAATTTGCCAAGCCAGAGGAATTCATTTGCCCTGCTATGTAAAATGATAGCAGGATTTATGCCTACTGTCTGGTGCACTAGCAGCCTTCCCAGTAAGCGAAAAACAACATTTGCAGCCTGAATTATGACCGAGTTTATTGAAGATGCACTGCAAAGCAGATGCTCTTTTGCAAAGCATCCTTATTAAATGATCCTTTTGGAAGATGTTGCGACTGGAACAGGAATAGCTTTGAGGTTTCATTATTAGAGGCTCAAAGTTTTCATGTGCTTTCAGGAAGACCCCCCAGAGAACAAATCTGCACTTTCAATTCTAAACAGTTTTGCTGGCATATTTGCCTCTAGTGCTGGCATATTATCATCTTTTGTGCTGCTGTACAGGTGTAGCTGTTGGTACATCACATAAGAAAAATGTATTTATTGTGTGTGGGGGGGTATCTATCTATCTATCCATCCATATCCTGCCTTGGTTCCTAGGTTGCCACCCATCTAGGTACTGAGCAGGTTCAGACCTGCTTAGGATCATGTGCCTGCAGACAACGCCCTGGCAAACTGGTGCAGCAAATCTTAGGCCTTAGCTAGACCGACCTCATAGTCCACGATGGAGGAGGGGAGATCTCACGTTGTGATTAACGCAAGATCCCTCCTCTGTTTACACATGAGTCGCAACGACCTCAGGAAGAGAGGCATCATGCCTGCCATTTTTTTTTAAGAGGAAGGAGTGCACAAATGCTCATGCGCTAAAAGTAAGGGTTTTAAAATTTTAATTACTTTTTCTGCTCCCCCCACCCTACCCCCGAGGAATTGCACGGAGCCGGGTTAAAATGCAACAACAGGCCACACGTTCCGTGGTCCCGGGAGGAACGTGTGGCCCGTTGCTGCGGGCCCAAAGGGGAGGGCTCTATTCTGGGGCAAAGGAGGGATCATCCCTCCCCGATCCTGGGATCCCCTGTGCGTCATGTGGATGCACAGGGACGATCCCAGGGTTTGCCCCGGGATAAAGCCCAGTCTAGCAAAGCCCTTAGAATCAGATTAATGAGCAGCAGCTCAGAGTGATGGAGGAAATACTGGGAATGGAGAAAGCAAATGTTAGACTTGGAGCAGGGAGTTGTAAGTTCAAATCCTTGCTTAATTCACAGTAGCCTTCAGTATGTCCTGGGTCATCTTTACATTAAAGTGAAATCATGTTGCTTACCTGGGTAGTTTGTACTTCCTGCTTTTTGGTGCAATTGTTATGAGCTTAATTACACAGACAGAGAGGGGCGACCATGTGGCTTGAACTGAATACTTCCCCCTCCGTTCAGTTCTATTGAGACAGAGCCATCTAATGGCAGAAGATCTGGCTTTTTAAAGAATGTTACCACTTTAAAAGGCGTTCTTTTCATGGCAGAATTTGCAACAGTTGCTGCAGGAGATGTGCTGGTTGTTCACGATATCGTTTAAAAGACCTGCAAACTTCTGTGACTGTGCCAGTCACAAGCGTGCAATGACTCGCTCATTTAGAGAAGCCCATTATCGCTCAGCCTAGCAGTTATTGAAAAGATACAAGGAGGAATCTCATCTATGCCACCCTGAACTCAAATGAAGTTGTTGCTGGCGGTATTATTATTATTATTATTATTATTATTATTATTATTCTGATCTACTAATAGTACCCAGAGTAGAGTACAACACAATCATAAAATCAGTTAATTTTTCAAGTTGCAATTTTCTTAAAACTTCTGAGGCCTGATTGTATTCCTTCATGGCATTCATCTATTTCCCCGCAGCATAAACACAGCCATATATCATGGCAAATATACCACATTATCAAAACTAAAGTCCACATCAATGCAACAACAAATTGCCACTTGCTCTGATTACTAAAGCTGCCGCCTTCATTGGCCTATGTACTATGTACTATCATAAGCATGCCAATGTACACATGTTGCTGGGGAACATGAGTGGGAGGTTACTATCATGTCCTGCTTGTGGGCTTCTGACGGGCATCTGATTGGCCACTTTGTGAACAGATTGCTGAACTAGACAGACCCATGGTCTGATCCATCATACTCTTCTTACGTTCTTATTAATTTCTTGGAGTTTGGTAATGGTTTTCAATTGTGCACTCTTCATTTTCATTTGAGCACCCTTTAGCCTCACTCATTTTTTATTTATTTTTTTGCTAACAACAAAAAATTCGTCAACTTAATAGTCTTCTGGAATTTAAGAAAGCTTTAAAGACTGATCTCTTCCGGCAGGCCTAACCACTTGTATTTTAAATTTGCCTTTTAATGTTGTGCTGCTTTTAGCGATGTATTGGTTTTAAATGTTTTAATTAGTTGCATGATGTTGCATTTGTGTTGTGCCCCACCTCGATCCAAAGGGAGAGGCGGGTAACAAATAAATATTATTATTATTATTATTATTATTATTATTATTATTATTATGCAGCACAATCATCTCCTCCTCATTACACCAAGTGTAAAGCAATGACAAGCATCTGGCTAATTAAGCCGCATGTTGACTTAAACATCGGCTGTAATAACTTTGACAGTTGTTATTTAGTTTATCAGCTTTATTAGGTTGTCAGTGTTTATTTGTGAATCCCAAAATCATAAAGTACCCCTATTTAATATGCCAACTAATCATTGCAAGTGTTATGGAAGGAGAAGAAAATAAAATCAAGCTGATGGTGATTTTTATTGCCTCACTCGTCACATGTGTGGTTAACATAAATCACCCAAAAATAAAGGCTTTAATTCCACGTTAGTGCACGCAACAGTTTATTGCCGATGGTTAAGCTTTGCAAAAGTGCTGCAGTATTTCAGAGCCAGCTACAAGGGAGGAAGTGCTGAGAGCAGGCGGTTTGCAAGGAGTGATAATAGGCTAATAAATTATTGCAAGGTAGGGACAAACTCTCAGCTCCCCAGACTTATTGCTCTTATTTATGCAGCAACAATCTTTTAATACACACAGTAATAAGTTGTCAACAGAGCCAAGCTGCACTTGTAGGAGCTGTTGACACAGAGGTCTCTATTCATTTTCAATGAATGGGATTTCTGAGTGTTGGAACTAGTCAGGCAGGCTGCAGTGTTCACAGTTTGTTTATGCTTGTCCATGGAAGCTTCATTGGATGCTATATGTTGAGCAAGGGGGGATCTACACTACTGCTTTTAAAGCGCTTTAAAGCACTTTGAAAACGTTTTGAAAACTGTATATGCAGTGTGTCCTGGGCCCCAACAGTTGTCAAAACTGTTATAAAGCACTTTAAAGCACTTTAAAGCAGTAGTGTAGATCTTAGCCAAGTAGGCTAAGCCTGACAAATAGGGATGCATGTAGTCTAGCCATGCAGTCCTACGCAATATCAGGGCATGCAACTTTGTGTCATATCACACATTTCCCCCACAAAGAAACCTTTTAAAGACATAAGAGGAGCCATGGGTCCATCTAATATAGCACTCGGTTCACACAGCGGCCAACCAGCTGTTGACCAGGGACCCACAAGCAGGACACAAGTGCAACAGCACCCACCCGCCCATGTTCCCCAGCAATTAGTGTATACAGGCTTGCTGCCACTGGTAGCCTCCAGGAATTTGTCTAACCCCCTTTCAAAGCCATCCCAATAGGTGGTCTTGTGGTAGCAAATTCCATAACTCTCAGACCACAGTTACAAGGGAACTGGGAGCTCTGCCTCACCGCCTTGCTTGCGACTCTGCGTGCCCCATCTAGATTTATAGTTCCTGCCCCGCAGCATCAATGCTATGGGATCTTGGCGGGGAAGCTGTGCCAAAGCGGCATTGTGTAGACACCCCCAAGCTATCCCCAAACACTTCACATTACCAAAAATATTAATATATTGTTCCTGGGTAAATTCATTCCCTGACAGACACACAAACACATGCATCAGCTACTGTGAGGATTGCAGTGCACAGTAGCTCAGGGGGAACAGGGAATTTGGAGAGTGGAGGTCAGCTGTGTACCTAATAATAATAATAATAATAATAATAATAATAATAATATGCTGGGACTGCATGCCTGCACATCCTGGCTGCAGTGGCCAGAGCTGGGGAAGTGTGCAAGTTGGGGGGTGGAATCAGAAAACAAAACAAATCACACCACAGTCAGAAATATTATTATTGTTTGGGCAAAGTCACAGCTCGAGCAGAAACCCCTATATAGATTTTCCTGTCTAGGGCCAGATCTACACCAAGCAGGATATAACACTTTGAAAATGGTTTGGAAATGATATACAGAATTTGTCCCGGGCCCAAACAGTTGTCAAATCTGTTACAAACTGTTATAAAGCAGTAGGGTAGATCCTGCCTAGGTGGGCCAATGGGCATTCTTGATGGGTAGGGCCAGTCCAAAGCCTGAGAAGAATTCATTGTACCAAAGATGCTGCATATGGGAGCTGCATAGGTCACCATTTGGGTGAACAAGGCTTTTTCTTTAATGTACAGTTCTAAAAAAAAAAAGTGCAGTTCTAAAAGAAAAAAATGCATTATGTTAGTCAATGTAAAAAAAATGGCTGATGGCAACATGAAAACTAAAGTGAGTAGTACAGGCTCTACTAGAACCCCAGGCAATAGCATGGGTATTTTTCATCCCCCTGCCACAGACACTCCTCGCAGACTCCACTGTTACTCTCTACAGAATGTTTATCCGTGTTTCCAAGATGAAGAAATCATTCTAGATTATGGGCACCCCTTTCTTGACAGTCATGTGAAGTTGTCAATGTTATAAAGGTAGTGTACATCTGAATGTATTTGTTGTTTCAACTATCATGGTCATATCAACCACAAATGCATACACCAAAAATACATAAATACTAATACATGGACACAAACTCTACAATACAATAGGTTTACTATAGTAAAAAGAACGCTAATGAAATTTTAAATTTAACTTGAAGCTTTCAATTTAACAGTAGCTTTAACTTTTATATACTTATGGAATTTCTTAATGTAAAGTTTTCTTAGCATCTTTTTAATATTTTAAATCCTTTGTATTGTAGAGTTTGTTTTTGAATATTCATATTTATGTATTTTCTGAGTGTGTATTTGTGGTTGATTGCCACAAATTGATTACCTAGTTACCTAGGTAATTACCTAGGTTGATTACCTAGTTACCTAGAGAGGTTGTGGGCTCTCCCACACTAGAGGCATTCAAGAGGCAGCTGGACAACCATCTCTCAGGGATGCTGTAGGGTGGATTCCTGCATTGAATCATAGAATCATAGAATAGCAAAGTTGGAAGGAGCCTACAAGGCCATCGAGTCCAACCCCCTGCTCAATGCAGGAATCCACCCTAAAGCATCCCCGACAGATGCTTGTCCAGCTGCCTCTTGAAGGCCTCTAGTGTGGGAGAGCCCACAACCTCCCTAGGTAACTGATTCCATTGTCGCACTGCTCTAACAGTCAGGAAGTTTTTCCTGATGTCCAGCTGGAATCTGGCTTCCTTTAACTTGAGCCCGTTATTCCGTGTCCTGCACTCTGGGAGGATCGAGATCCTGGCCCTCCTCTGTGTGACAACCTTTTAAGTATTTGAAGAGTGCTATCATGTCTCCCCTCATTTGTGTCTGAAAGTATTATCACCACATAGCAGCCTGGTCCTCAAGGAAAAAACCCTCCTGGAAGGTATTTATTTAAAAATTTTGCCAAATTTTGCCAAAAATTGAGCCAACACTCAAGGATGACGTTATTAAGCTTTAAGAGAGAAATCTTGCTCGATTTATCAGTGTAATGAGAAGTCAGCCACATATTGACTTCAAAGAGGTAATTGGGAAATATGAATTCTCAGCTCTCCCAAGATCCCTCTTCACCCTAGATGGAAACATCTCTGTCTTCTTACATGCCAAATTCAAAGTCAGCCATGCCTTAGCCTAGACCAACATACAGAGTCCTCCAATCAACAGAATAGCTCATTTGGGCAAACCACATGCACAGAATCCTCCAATTTCCTAGACCACATGCACAGAATCCTCCAATTTCCTAGACCACATGCACAGAATCCTCCAATCTGCAGAGCAGCTGACCCAGGAAACGTTGGTACACACACCAAAAGCTCCCAAAGAGATGCTACTCTCTTAATGAATAGCATTATCTCTCTTTCTCCACTGTGGCACCCCGGTTGTGGAACGAGCTCCCCAGAGAGGTCCGCCTGGCGCCTACACTGTACTGCTTTCGTCGCCAGCTGAAGACCTTTTTATTCACTCAGTATTTTAACACTTAATTTTAACTTAAATTTAAATTTTACTGTTTTAACTCTGTATTTTAATCTTATAATCAACTTTGCTGTGTGGTTTTATCCTGGTTGCGCTTTTTATACTGTATTTCGTAATTGTGTTTTTAACCTGTTGGGTGTTTTATTGTGGTTTTAATTTTTGTGAACCGCCCAGAGAGCTTCGGCTGTTGGGCGGTATAAAAATGTAATAAATAAATAAATAAATAAATAAATAAATAAATAAAAAGGCTAGTCTGTGCCTCTCAAGACAAGAGAAGGCTTTCAGCTGCCTTCCTAGATTCCCTTACTTGTCCAGTCCGTTTGCTTGTGGCCTATCAGAAACAGGAAGAGACAAGTTATATTATTATTATTATTATTATTATTATTATTATTATTATTATTTGCATTTTTATACCACCCAACAGCCAAAGTTTCCTGGGCGGTTCACAAAAACTAAAGCCAAGGTGCAAGATGCCACCTTTTCCCCACAGAACAAGGGATTGGGTGGATGGCCTCTTCAGAGGCAGTGCAGGCAGTGTCCATGGCCACCTCACAATGCCTTGCTCTGAGGAAGGACCCCTTAAAGCACGGCATTGGGGTCTGGGTGGTTCTTCAGAAAGGCCACCTGCCTGATCTCTCATTCTGAGGACTCTCCCAGAGTGAGAAATTGGGAAGGCAAGCTCTCCAGAGAGGCCACATGCCTGACTGAACAGAATGAAAGATTGGGTGGGTGCTCCAGAAAGCCCACCTGCCCAACCTCTCATTCTGAGGAGTCTCCCAACACAAGAGATTAGTCAGGTGGCCTCTCCTTGGAGGAGACCACCCATCTCTAACTCTGGTAGACTATTTAGAGCAAGAGATGGAGGGATGCACTAAGGAGCCTGCTGGCCACTCTCCTGCTATGGCGTTTGTCGCAGTGGGCAGGCTGGGCCAGTGTGGTGGTGATGGCAGAGCACGTGGGAGCAATGGGGGGTGGGGAACTGCCACCCTCTTGATCCGCTGTCTGAGCAGGGGACACACCCTGCATCATGGGAGGGCTAGCCCTATAAATCAGCAGTGAGCAAAACTCTTCACATACTCAAGTAACTACTTCAAATATTCCACATTAGTGCTGTCAAACTCTAATTTCTGAGGATTTTCTCCCAGTCTCTATAGACTTCTAAATGTCATGGAATGTGGCTCTAAGGCCTTTGCTAGACCAGGGGTTATCCCTGGCCGATACCCGGGATCACCCCTGTGCATCCAGATGATGCACAGGGGATCCCGGGCTCAGGCAGGGATCAACACGAGATCACCCCTCCTCCATCCTGGGATATCTGGTAGGTCTAGCAAAGGCCTAAGCAACAACGCATGTGTGCACACATAAGAATAACGTGTCGCAGTAAGATGTGCTGCCTGATCAACTGGTATATTTGGAAAATAATCTCTTGATTACGAAAGGCACCACTGCTGAACTCTCACAAGGAATCCTCCAATGCTCTGCTCTTTGGGGTTTTCAGAAGTGGGAGAAATACTGTACTTTCAGGCAGGTGGTGTGGTAGAATTATTATTATTAATTATTATTATTATTATTATTATTATTATTATTATTTCTTACCTACCTCTCCATTTTGATCAAGGCGGGGAACAACAGTAAATATAAAATACATATTTTATATGTATTTTAAAAAACTGGGCGTCTGTCAATTTGCCCATCCTGACTCCATTCTCACGCAAGCTTTCTTATGGCAAGTATTTCACTTTAGGAAAATCACTTTTAAGCACACTCGACCTCCTTTTCCACCTCTCAGACCTTCTAAGCAAACTCAGCAAAGACTAAGCAAAGGTCTGAGAGGGTATCTCCTTTTCTCCCTGGGTATAATCCAAGGGAGCAAGCTGACCCTTCTTCAGAGCTCTATCTCTTCGGGATTTCCCCCAAATCCCTGTCATCATCCCCCAGTTCATTTTGGTATATGCAGAGAGCCTTGCAGACCTTTCAGTGCTGCCAACAGATAATTTACATGGAGCTCTAGTGGGGGACGGGGTGCTAATTAAACTGCATCTCTCATTCAGAAGACAGAAACTCCCAACGAGGCAATTGTGTTTAACAGGCAGGGGGGGAAATACATTACAACAGATCAATAAGGGAAATGCTCTCATTTTCTGCCAAGTTTGCTGCTTTTACATTCCCTGTTTGAACTTGTCACTCTGGCGCCCCAGGATAAAGAATGAGGGACTTGTGAATACTTTACTTATACCCTGCCGAGAGGCAAAAGTGGGAATTGTAGAGTGGACAGCTAACCGACCCTCCAGAAAGTTGCTTTGCATGAGAAGGCCTGTCTCTCCCTCAGTTTTTCACACATAGCTGGCTTGGAACTGAGGCAAGCAAGGCCTGTGTTTCCTTTTACCTCTGTAACATAGTCATTACTGAACATGGTATTATCGATTCCAAAACATTAGGATACATTCGTCTGCGTACTTATCCAGAAGAAAAGTAGGTCCATCCAAATGAAATCAAAGGACTGAACTGGAAATGGAATTTCAACAGGAATAAGAGAAAGAATAAAAACATAAGAACATCTGAAGAGACCTGCTGGATCAGACCAAAGGCCTATTTAGTACAACATCCTACTTCCCACAGATTCCTCTGGGAAGTTCACAAGAAGAACACGTGGGCAAAAGCACCCTCCTGCTTGTGATTCCCAGCAACTGTTATTCAGAGACCTGATCCTGTATATTATTATTATTATTTATTTATATAGCACCATCAATGTACATGGTGCTGTACAGATAACACAGTAAATAGCAAGACCCTGCCGCATAGGCTTACAATCTAATAAGTTGTAGTAAACAATAAAGAGGGAAGGAGAATGCAAACAGGCACAGGGAAGTGTAAACAGGTACCGGGTAGGGAGAAGCTAACAGTATAGAGTCAGAACAAACTCAATATTTGAAGGCTATAGGGAAAATAAAAGTTTTTAGCTGAGTTTTAAAAGCAGCGATTGAGTGATGGTATATATAGCCATGCTATAGCCATCATGATCAGGGGCCAATCTACACCAAGCAGAATATAACACTTTTAAAACAGTATATGTAATGTGTCCTGGGCCTGAACAGTTGTCATAACCCTTATAAACCATTAAAAGCAGTAGTGTAGATCCTGCCCAATAGTCATTGAAATGAAGATTGACTTATAACTTGAAGTAGCCTCCTCCTCTTTCTCATTGGCTTTTCTACACCTAAGGATTATCCCAGGCAAATGGAGGGATCATCCCTGCCTGCTCCCGGGATCCCCTGTGTACCATTCACAGGGATGATCCCGGGACGATCCCAGGATATAGGCCTGGTCTAGACATACCCATTATTGCTACCAGTTCCTTGCTTGACGGCAGCAAGCAGACAATGACATCTCCTGCTCCTCCTTCACACAACCACCATTGTCTGGGCCAGGGTGAGAAGCAAGTGAATGAGCAGGCTGCAATGGTGAAAAAGAAGGTATTTTTGGTGGTGGCACTTTGACTATGGAACTTTCTGACACTATAGATTCAGCTATCCCCAACACTGTTGTCAGACCTAATTATTTGTGCAGGGTTTGGGGCTATAGGCAAGTGCTCTGATTGACTGATTGATTGATTGATTGATTGAGTTGACAAATTTATTATATTTTATCATATATTTGGGATTTTAGAGTTATAATTTTAATATTGTTTATGTGTTGTGTTGTGTTTTATCCATGATGTTAGCTTCCCTGGGCTATTTGTGAGGAAGGGCAGGCTATAAATCCAATCCAATCAATCAATAAAAAAATAATCTTGGCTGCCATGGGTTGAGATGGTCATATAGATGATCCCAGATGAGTTGGGTTAAGCATGGTCAGGATTTGTAAACAGGTTTGGATCAGTATTTATTTATTCAATGTATAGCCCACCTTTTCACTACAAACAGCAGACAAGGCTGCTAACAACATCAACGTGTGAGATAAAATGCAACATTAAATTATGATTAAAACATAAAACCTAATCATTTTTAAAAGTAAATCTATTAAAACACTTCCATTAAAAAGAAGAAGAAATAAACAGCACCAAGTGGTTAAATCCTGCTCCAGGACTCAAGTCAGTTTACAGAATAATCCTATGGTCCCTGGGAGAGCAGAAAGTACTGTGGTGGCTGCTCTTCTGAGGCTGCAACAGTGATTTTGGAAGAGCTCAGGGAGAGGGCAAAAGAGGCCAGGATGGAGTGTGGGGAGCAAAGGGAGGAGAAGATGCCAGGATCCTTAGGATCCTAAAGCCCCTCCATTGCCTGTCCCACCCACAACAAGGTAGGTCAACTAGGTGAGCAAAGAGGTTCATCTAGTTGTAAATATAAAGGGGAAAGCTCCTGCTGGCAGGGCATAGGATAGACCAGGGCCAGATCTACACCTTGTGTCAAATCATTAGGAATGTGGAATACTATGAAACACTATGAAAGTGGTATATGTAATGTGGATTGTGCCCCAACAGTTATCAGTGCACTTCAATACCATTATAAAGCAGTAGTGTAGATCTAGCCCAGTGGTCTTCAACTGGTGGGTCATGACCCAAAAGTGGGTTGTGAGATCAGTCCAGATGGGTTGCAGCAAGCCTGTTGCTGTCATGTTTGGCAATTGTGAAATTGTAAAATGGGTCCCATGTTTCAGGCTGGGAGTCTGAGGTGGGTCATGGGTCTGGACCAGTTGAAGATGACTGGATAGGCAATGGCCTCTGACCACAGAGTCCTTTGTCTACTGAGTGGGAATCTCTTAGGACTGCCCTCTTAAAAACAAAAGCCTGTCTGAATAAAATTATCCTAGATAGGTGATGCTCAGTGTTTTTTCAGACTGTCTTCAGGGGATTCCTGGGATCCCTTGGAAGGTTTTTAGGGCTCCTTCAATGAGAAATTCAGTTTGGAGGAAACACCACTGAAAGAACACTGATCCAATTTCCCTTGCAATGTGCAACCACAGATGGACTGTTGGAACACCCTCCATCTGCAACAATGAAGTTCAATAAACCTGTCCAGAACTTCATGTGGATTGTGCAGCCTGAAGTTCCACAATGGAGTTGGAAAGAGCTCCCTGTGGTTGGAACATCTGAAAGTCATCCGTGTAACCTGTTCCAGTTCACTTTGCTTTTAGCTTTGGTCTTGAGTTCCAAGCATTCTGCGAATGCAAAAGCAGTGAAGCGACAAACATATGATACCAAGCAATCTCTCAGTGGGGCAGGGTTGCAAATAAAGTGGTATTAAGAGCCATTGGCATATGGTAACATACAAAGCCTAAATGTGCATAGGCTAAGACATGCCCCTTTTCATCATAGGTGCACTTTGGAAGTTGAAAAAACGCAGGTAGCTGCACATTTACAATAAGGTTAGCCAAGAGACCGTGAAGGTATCAATTTCTGACTTACTTCCAGTATGCGCTACTGATCCCCTTTGTAGCTTCTAAGTGCTGGTAAATTAGCTGTGATTAATTCACTGAAAGATGACAGCAAGCTGCAGCTCTGAATCCTGCTGCCTGTGGATTTCTAGCAGTTGCCACTTAATAGGCACATGTACACTTCTAAAGGAGGCAGTGTGGCAAGGCTAAGGCTGTGTAGGGTGGCCAGGTGTCCTTTTTTCTTTTCTTGATCATCCCCTATTTGAAGGGTTGCCCAGTGCAAGTCCAGAATAAAGTCCATCAGAAGTAAGAAGTGGGGGCCTTGAAATCACCCAGCAGCAGCACCAAGACAGCAGACTGGGCAACACACACAGCTCACAGTCTTCCTGACTATGGTGAGATGTATTGTATTTAAATTATAATAGTTCTAAATGCACATTTGTGCATATAAATTAGCATATGTACATTTTATGCAAATTTATGTCTTCTTTTGCCCTCTTTGTTGATGATGTACTTCCTCGTCTTTGGCAGTTCATAAGTTCTCTCATGAGTCATCCTGGTGCATGATCACTGAGCTGATCATGCACCAGGATGACTCACAACAGAAGATGAAGGGGGGCGGGAATCCAAAGTAGAAAACGCTGCAATGTTTTTGTCTGGTTCCTTTTAGAAAGAAGGCTTATTACTGGCCTGCTGATGCTCTAGGCGCAGGGCAGAGGGTACAACCATGAAATCAGGCCAAATTAGATTGTCCCTCCTCAAAAGCCCTATTCAAGTCTGAATAAAAGTGAATAGACTCACCATGTGAGCAGGAGCAAGGCTGTGATGATGAGCCCCACCCCTGATATGATGTCACACAATGAAGCTCCTCCCATAGGGCTCCACATCCACTTGCAGCGGAGAGGTTTCATGTGAGTCAGAACCCTGATCATCCAAGGATTGCTAAGAAAGGAGATTGCTAAGTAACTCCGATCCCCATGGCCTCCAGTGTGCATTGCTGCCGTGGAGAGAAACTGCAGAACAAACAATCTAGCTTGATGCCTTAGGCTGTGGTGATGCACAAGCAACTTACACGGCATAGTTGCATTTAAAATGGCTAAGGATGCAATCCTATGCCCACATTCCAGGAAGTAAGCGTCACTGTAAGTGTCAGGAGATGTTAGGGTCAATAGGATCAAAGAATGCACATATTTGGTACAGGATAGACAGGTACTTAATCTCTCTCTCATATTCCTGTGGCAGCTGCAGGCTTAGCAACATCTTCCTGTCTACTCCCCAGATCAGATCAACCCCCTTCTTCTTTCTTTTCTTTACTGTTTCCCAAGTTTGGGCAGGGGATGGGGACACAGGTGAATGTTAGATCTACATGGATCTTCATGGAGTCTAATAAATATTCAATCTAAATCGCTCAAAGTCATTTTTGAAGGTTTGCTTGTAAGCTGGGCAGATAGACTATTGGACAGGGGGTGAAATCTCATGCAGTTCTATATTAATCCATGACAAGTGAGACCTGCAACCAAAGGTTGCAGAGTGGTGTGCTGCTATTTACAGTTCCAGCTACTCAATTCCTTTCCTCCCCTTCCTTGTCCTCCCGTCCCCCACAACAGTCAGTCCGTAGTCAGCCTACTCAATCTTTACGGGGCTGTTTCCCCACACACACACACCCAGCCACCTATTAGGATGTATTCTAAAGATTTTTTGTACTTCTGATAACATGGTAGTTCCCCCAAGCCTGCCAATATATTCCTGTTGTAACAGACAGTGCCATTTGGGCTACATGAGCACTGGTATTCACAATCCGAATATCAGAAACAGAGAGAATGATTAGGTGGCGAGCAGGCATACCAATTGGATGCCATTGGTTACCACAAGATGTAGTGATGACCAGCACTTTGGATGGCTTTAAAGGGGGATTGGAAGAATTCCTGGAGGATAAGTCTACTAATCCTGAAGGCTAAATGCTACCTCCAGTATCAGAGGCAGTATGCCTATTTTCTCCAGTTGCTGGGGAGCACAGTCAAGAGGGTGCTTTTGCACTCATGACTTGCTTGTGGGTTCCTGGTCAACAGCTGGTTAGCCACTGTGTGGACAGAATACTGGAGTAGATGGACCCTTGGTCTGATCCAGCATGACTCTTCTTATGTTAATTAAGAACATAAGGACATAAGAATAGCCATGGTGGATCAGACCAAGGGTCCATCTTCTCCAGTATTCTGTCCACACAGTGGCTAACCAGCTGTTGACCAGGAACCCACAAGCAAGTCATGAGTGCAAAAGCACCCTCTCACCCATGTTCCTCAGCCACAGATGTACATCCCCTCCTCCTCCTCCTTCCCTTTCCTTTTGTGTCATGTCTTTTAGATTGTAAGCCTGTGGGCAGGGACTGTCAAGAAATACTTTTGTGAGCTGCCATGAGAGCCTTTTTTGGCTGAATGGCAGCATAAAAATGCTTAAATAAAATAAATAAATACTGGAGGTAGCACATAGTTATCCGGACTAGTAGCCATTAGTAGCCTATTTAAATGGTTCTGTGAGGAAGCTCTAAGTATGCCCTCTTTATTAAACTGTTCCTCTATAGTTTGCTTTTTTGAACATTGTATCATATTTTATGTGCTCCAATATTTAGCTGCCTTCTTAATGGATTTGTTTGGAAAGTAATAAAAAGTTATGGTCTTCTTTTGTCTTGCCTCTGTTGTGTTACTGGAAAAGGTGAGTAGGTGATAATGATTCAACTTCCAGACAGATGTGCTCCAGCATGACCAATCAAAAAGACAGTGTGCAGCTATTCAACTTTTCATTAACATATTTTTTTGTGGAACAAGACAGAAGAAGTGGTGGAGAAACACAAGATGGTTACTAGGGGAAGGCAATATGCTCTGGCCCCCTATAAAATTCCATGAATGAGGCAGGGCAATTGCAAAATAAATGTATGAATGGTCAACACCTCTACGATGTTTAATAGTAGAGATGGGTGAGGATTTTGTTGAGTTTGATTTATGATAAGAACTTACAAACATTCACAACTATCTTCATAAATGGGATTGGAGGGGGGGGACTGATGACATTTTTTAAAAAAGTACAGGAGAGAGTGAAACCAACATTTTCTCCCATGCAGACCAAACAGGAGATAGGGTGTCCTGCTTTACAGAAGACAGCCCTCCATTTGTAGGCACCCTCATTTGAAGTGTTGTCCACTCCACTCCACTCCAGTTTAAAGAAAAAGAAGAAGTCGAATGCAGAGCTGGGGACAGGGGCAGCCCAAGACTTTTACTGTCTGAGGCAAAGGAGAAGATGGCACTCCTCCCCATACCATGTGCAAAAGCCAACTGGACTGGCAGATGGACCTGTCTTTAACATAGATAATGGAACAGCATCCTCCACTGTTCCTGAAGGCTACAGGCTAACTTAGGGGATACAGAACAGGCCCACAACTCTCTCCTCCAACACCTTGCTGCCACCTCCCATCATCTGCTGCCTGAGGCAACTGTTTGACTCTGGCTAATGGTAGGGCTAGCCCTGGCTGGGCACCTGAAGTTGTCCAAGTGCTAACTGTGGATAAACAGCAGATATAGCAGGTACATGTGTCACCTGGTCACAGTCTTTCCCATTATGGTGTGATGTACTGCATTTCTATTTAAAGTACAGTAATTATTTCTAGATTTGCATCTATACATATACATTGGCATATGCAATTGTTTTGCAAATCTGTTCTTTCGTCTTCTTTTTTGGTGATACATTTCTTCTCTTGTATTAGGGGCCATCCTAACTGTAGCCTATTTTTTTTCTAATAACCTCAGGCATTCTTCTTATTCTGTTTATGGATATAAGCAAAGTAGAAATGAAAAGGGATGTTTGTTTTTCAAACTTCTGTGGTCTTCATTCTCTCTTACCAACTGATTGCAAGGCTAAATAGCTCTTGAAGCTATTTTGCAATCTGAACATATTAGACAAGCTCATCATAGAGAACCAGTGCAGTGTAGTGGTTAGAGTGTTGGATTGGGAGTCAAGAGATTTAGGTTCTAGTCCCCACTCGGCCATGGAAGCTCATTGGATGATTTTGGCCCAGTCATAGACTCTCAGCCCAACTTACCTCCACAGGAGAGGAGGAGATTATGTACGCTACCTTCAGTTCCTTGAAGGAAAAAAGGTTGGATATAAATGCAGCTTTAAAAGTTGATTAGAACTTCCCAAACTGTCCACCAAACATGCAGTCAACAGTGGTTAATCCATAGAAAGTATATTATAACAATTATTAAAATGTAGGACCGAATTACTCATGAACATGAATTCACTAAACACAGATTTAAAATAAGGTATTTTAATCAGATTTTAAATTGAGCCTCTCGCTCAAGAGGTTCATCATTGGGGACATTGGACTCTATTCAATGTGAATTCTACTTATAATAGACCCATTGAAATGAATGGGACTTCAATTAGACTCACATTGGAGATAATCCACTGTTTTTGATTTTTGTGTCCTACTCTTGATTCAAGCAATGCAGTTTTCAAAGGTTTTTTTTTTTTTTTTTTTGGTATTGGTAAACCAAGAAAGTTATGTTCATTAACAATCTGATCTCAAACTTGCAGATACTGAGATATTTACATTAATTGACTAGTTGATCCAGTATTAATCCAAAGCAAAGTAGTTGATCAACCATAAATCTTCCATAATAAGTCCTTAACATTGCAGTTTGCAGTCTATTTATACATTCAGTGAACATCCTTACCATTATTAGATGATGATGATGATGATTTTGATGATGATGATGATGATGATGATGATGATGATGATGGTCTGGTCTACAGTTCTGCATGGCAAAGCTCAGAAAGTGTGCATTGCAAGTGGAAATTATACCCAGTTCTCCTGGTGTGTCAAGATGTGTGACATGTCTGGTGGGGGAACACCATTCTTATCTTTCCCCCTATGATAATTCCAGTTTGTTAGTACATAAATCCATGGCTTATACTTGACTCTCTTCAGGTCAACATATAGTCATAGTCATTGGTGTTTCTCAGAGCCCCCATATTTGTACCCGTGCCACTAAATAAATAAAGCATTGATCATGGTAATTATGCTGACATAGCAATGGCTATTTCCTAAGACTCTGCATTGACCTGCTTCTTTATTAGGCCTCCAGGGACAGCAAGTGGGTTTTGAAGCACCGTTAATATTCATCTGCCTTTGATATGATTTGCTCTCAGAGGCTCCATGGGAAACAGAAAATTAGAATAATAAAATAATAGCAAATTGCCCAAGGCAGGATTTGTATATAAAGTCTCTTTAATACATCTAGTCCTTGGACGGCATCATGGAGATGATAACTGAATTATACTTTTAACAAGATTTTGACAATTGATGAAACAACTACGGCCCTTGCAAATAAAATTCTGTTTCCCCCCACCCCACGGCAGTGCCCTGAAGAGAGATATCCAGACCATCGCCTCCATGAATTAGTCATTGTATTTATGTATTACCTCTCTCATCATAACCCCCCATTTGCCGCAAAAGAGCCCAACCCAGCTTATTTTTCCACAGCATTATTAAAATTACTATTACCATTGCAAATGCTTCCAGGGGAGATAGTATTAATAACAGTCTGCTCCATCAGATCCTGTCAGTTCCCAAGGTGATTAATATTCCTGTCGGCAAGAAGCATTATATCGTTTAGGGAGAGCATATTGCTTGGCTGGTAGGCCATTCGTCATGGGCTGTGATAAGTGCATTGTGATCTGCCATTATTGCATTACTGTTTACACAGCTTGAGATGCCTCATAAAGCAGTTGGGAACACGACGAAATGCAGATAGATTCAGATCTTGGAAATGAGAAAAAGTCGCCCCAGTTATTGTTGCTCAGGTGCTTGAGTATCTTGGCTTCTTTCCACCCTGAGATATTCAGGTGGGTGGCGATGCATAGCCAGCTGCACTTTCAAGACAGAGAAATTCATAAAGAACATCTCTGGCTTATATCTAGCCTGCAGACTGGGATGCATCACTATGCAGCCTTTCGGAACATGGTTACCTTAAAAGTAGGGATGTGCTCCGCTTCTAATCGGACCGGAGAAGCAGGAGCGGAGTGGGGGGCTTTGCCTGCCCTTAAGGCGGAGGCGAAGAGGATTGGGGGGCCGGCGGAGCGTGGCGAAGAGGATCGAGGTGAAGGCGGATCCTTCGCCTCGATCCGGAGCTCCGCCGGAAAGGTAAGTGGGGTTTACCGGGTCCTGCCGCTGTCGCTGTCGCCCATGCGGTGACGGCGGCAGGGCCCGGTAACCCCCTCCCCGCCCTCCTCTCCCTTACCTGCCTCCGTCCGCAGTCTGTCAGCGTCTTCAATTGAGCCCGTGGTTCCACCAGGAAGTCTGGGCTGCTTGCGGCCCAGACTTCCTGGTGAAACCGCGGGCTCAATTGAAGACGGCGACGGACCACGGACGGAGGCAGGTAAGGCCCCCCTCTCCCTTGGTCCTTTACCGGGCTCTGACGCTGGGACTGCCTTGAGTCTTGGCGTGCGTATGTATCCCTGGACAAGCTATCATGGTGGCAAGTTTGAGATTTTTAACATGCAAATTGACGGAGCTATGGAAAGGGGTGTGAATGGGGTGCCCGGTTTTCATAAATTCCCCAAAAATCAGGGGAAGATGGGACTGCCTTGAGTCTTGAAGTGCGTGTGCACCCCTGGATAAGCTTTCATGGTGGCAAGTTTGAGATTTTTAACGTGCAAATTGACGGAGCTATGGAAAGGGGTGTGAATGGGGTGCCCGGTTTTCATAAATTTCCCAAAAATCAGGGGATGATGGGACTGCCTTGAGTCTCAGTGTGCGTATGTATCCCTGGACAAGCTATCATGGTGGCGAGTTTGAGATTTTTAACATGCAAATTGACGGAGCTATGGAAAGGGGTGTGAATGGGGTGTTGGATTTTCCTAAATTCCCCAAAAATCAGGGGATGATGGGACTGCCTTGAGTCTCGGCATGCGTATGTATCCCTGGACAAGCTATCATGGTGGTGAGTTTGAGATTTTTAACATGCAAATTGACGGAGCTATGGAAAGGGGTGTGAATGGGGTGCCCGGTTTTCATAAATTCCCCAAAAATCAGGGGATGATGGGATTGCCTTGAGTCTTGGCGTGCGTGTGTATACCTCCATGAGGTGTCATGGTGCCAAACTTGAGGTTTCTAACTTTCACAGAAAAAAAGTTGTATACTTTTTTAGCTTAATGCAAGCCTATGGGGGGGGGGGGGAAACGGAGCTCCGATCCGGATCCGGAGCTCCGAGTGGAGCGGAGTGGACATAGGCGGAGCGGAGCGGCCCGATCCGCAAATCGCGGATCTGGAAGTGAAGCGGAGCGAGGGGTCTGTGCACACCCCTACTTAAAAGGAATGGGTGGGTCTGTCAGTTTTGCTTCCTCTCACATTTGAATGGTTTAAATCTCAATTCCTTTCTTCCCTGAACTTCACAAATGTTGGTAAATTCTTATAAAAATGAATTGAAACAAAACTCCGCACAAACACTAAGGTGCTAGCCTTAACCAGATACGAACAGTCGATAAAAAAGAAGTTAAGGATTAGACAAAATATAAAAATTAATACAAAGTAAATAAATTAAGTTAACTATATTTTCTCATAAGAACACTTATATTCATAAATTAAGCATCTAATAGTTTAATAAAAAGTGCTCTTTTTCTTATGGCCAAACGCGTTTCGACCTAAAGGTCCTCTTCAGTGGCCCAAAGTCTAGGCTTGTATATGCAACAAAAGTTTCCTATATAGGGCTGACTTTTTTATCATTCCCAAATGGAGTTGATAGTGTATGCAAGTGAGACGTTTCAGTTTCAGTTAAGCTTCAGTTATAGCATATCATGCAACAAGCCTGGTCAGCCCTACGTGGTAAACATTTGTTGCATGTACAAGCCTAGACTAGGGGATCTACACTACTGCTTTAAAGTGCTTTAAAGCACTTTGAAAACGTTTTGAAACCTGTATATGCAGTGTGTCCTGGGCCCCAACAGTTGTCAAAACTGTTATAAAGCGCTTTAAAGCAGTAGTGTAGATCCTGCCTTGCTGCTGGCTGCATTAGGCACCTGACTTTTCTGGTATACTCCCCAAAGAAAATCCAAAGGAGCATTAATCTTCAAAACATTAAAGACATCTGACGGCTTGTATACACTTAATGCTTAGATTGCAGATTATGTAGATAAACTCCCCCTGGGAACAGTTGGTCCTACAGATCTTTATGGAGGAAGTCAAAGTCTGTTAATATCACAAGGTCAGAGTCAGACAAGACAGATTATATGGCATTTGAAAAGCTGCCTAGACTACTTTTGTACCAAAGGCAAAGTGAGAAAATGGGAAAGGATACAAAAGCCGTATTTAAGTGACCTGAGGACATTTCCAGCACTGCACGATCCCACGGCTATTTATTCCTGGGAGGAAGAAATGACGGTTTCAGCAGCCAACGTGGCGCATACACCACAGGATCTAGTAATTTTATGCACACTCTAAGGGGCTGACCCCTGACGTCGACATGAACCCTGAGCAGATTTTCTCACCACACTGCCATGATGACCCTCATAAGCACAGCCCTCTCACACACAAGCTCAGGCTGCTGTGCCAACCATGGAATTTCTCAGCCGTCCCTGATATAGCAATTTCCACTATATAGAGCAGCGGTGTGCAGCTTGCCAGGAGAGCCAAGGGTGAGAGATGGTGGAGCTACAGTCCAACAACATCTAGTGGTCCACAACTTGCCCACACCTGATATAGAGCCAGAAGTCAAGAATGGAAACTCCCATCCAGTACAATGGCTCCCAGAAAGAGTGTTAGATCGGGATGAGCACCCTTCCTTTTGAATTATTATTATTATTATTATTATTAATAATAATAATATTAATATTATTATATTTATTTATATCCCGCCTTTTGCCCAATGCTGGACCTCAAGGCGACATCACAAAATTAAAAACATATACATTAAAAACCTATAAATAGAGATATACAAAAGTTAAAAGTATGTTAAACTTATTCCAATATTAAAACATTAAAACATTTTAAATGACAATTTTATAAAGTCCTTGATTTCCAGCCTCCGTTCTGTACTTTATTTCAGTCTTGGGCCAGATGTACACCAAGCAGGATATAACAAGTTGAAAATGGTTTAAAAGCTATATATGTATAGTGTCCTGGGCCTGAAGAGTTGTCAAAACCATTATAAACTGTTATAAAGCCTTAGTGTAGATCCTGCCCTGGTCACAGCCTTCTTCCAATTTTCTTGCCCTTTCCCTCTATAGTTCTGCATCTTCATTCCAGCTCTTTGGCTTCTACATATGTTTTGTTTCTCCCCACCCCCACCCCACACACCACTCTGATTCTTTTACAGCTCAGCCCAACTATGTTGAAATAAAAGGTGGGTTTTCACTGGTCTATGGAGGTGTGTGTTTGTTTCAGAACAAATGAAATAATTAACCTAATGTGCATTGTTCCAGAGAGCCGAAACAGAGTCCCCCCCCCTTTATTTTTCATATTCTACTGATGTTTATATAGAAATTTATTGTGAGGATAGCTGGAATAAGATTTTGCATATTGTATCACATAATGAATGGGGTTTACTGTTGTTGTTTTTACATTTAAAAGGGGGGGCAGGGGGAGAATGGCAGCCACCAGAAAAATAATAATAATAAATGGTAGCCACTAGTTAGGCTGCCATTTTTCATGACAGATGCTGTTTCCTTCCCCTTCCACCCCCCACCCCCACCCCAGTGCTGCTGGGTCACTGAAACCGGCTGTGCTGTTGCTGCCACCATAGAACAAAGAAGGAAAATTACAAAAATAAACATAGCAACAACAACATAAGCGATTTCTACAAATGGATATCAAAATGAAGATATTTTCTATGAATGAATGATGGGTTGTATCCAGTATTTGTTCTCCTTAGAGTTGACCCACTGAAATCAATAGAAGTTGGACCAACCTGGGACAGAATCCAATGGAACAAATGTCCTGAATAATGAAAATTAATGGAATACAAAACCAGAAAAGGAGTTTATGCGTACCCTTACTATTCTCTGTATCTTCATCTCCCAACTTCTCCTTGTTATTAGAGGATCAGGTCATACACAGGTGTATGATCAATTTCATGCAGCTCTTTAATCAGCCCTTTCATAAAGGCAGTAAAATATTGGATCTAAAACTTCAGTTCATTATCCTTCCTGTCTTATTTTCTTTCTACCTTCCCAATGACTGACAAGGTGACTTTCCAAACACACTTGTGGTTCTGCTGTGGTGTTATAGTAACTACTACATGTTCCAAGTTTGGGTCTGAATCACATTTTTACAACTAAATTCTAAACACTCTAAAAACAAGGTTTATAGTGGAATTACTGAGTGACCCTTAAGCCTAAGGAAATGCTGCTAGAACACTCTATAAAGGTTAGGAAATATACCTCTAGCTCAGACTCCATAGAACCGGGTTCGGGACACTCACCATTTGGCTCAGGCAACAAAAGGTGTGTGCCTAAGGCATTTTCCAGCTCACCAGGATGTTGTTATTAACTAAGGGATGCCAATTTCTTTTCCTTAAGGTACAAGATGGGGTGATGTGAACAGAGTTTGACTTTTTCTACTTAGTAAATAAAATCCTGATTTATAAACCAGGTGATCCTGTGACTTGAAACCTCAAAACCTTGAGAAATCAATCTATTACTTAACAACAAAGAGTCTTGAGGTATCTTAAACAGCTATCAGGTGGATTGTAGCATAAGCTATTATGGATTACAGCCCATATTGCTCTACCTATCTATCCATCCATTTTTTGTTAATAGTGGTGGCACTCACAAAAGACTATGAAATGGAAGTGAGATCACTTAGTCTGCGACACTGACTACCCCTCTGGAACTTATCCTGGAATCAATTCATATGACAATGTATGAAAAATATGAGATTTTGGCATTCAATCTTGAAAATATTCTGATATCCACAGTAGGGCAAGCTCACAAGACCTGAGAAACCTTCAAAATGTGACTTGATGCAGAGAATAGTAAGTCTACACATCAGCCTCCCCCAACCTGGTTTCTTCCAGATGTTTTTAGGCTACAACTCCTTCCATCCCTGACCATTGGCCATGCTGGCTGGGATGACTGGAGTCCAAAACATCAGGAGGTTAGCAAATTGAGGAAGGCTGTTACACATGATAAGAGTCTACACAAAATTGACCACTACTCCAAACTCCTCTGAAAAAAGTAACTTTGTGGTAACTTCGCCTCATATCCATCCATCACACAAAATGGCTTTTTGAATGGAACTAGCTTCCTGGTGTTCCTTTCACTCCCTCACTCCCTGCAGTTCCTGTGCTCTTCCCTTCAAACTCAATGAAAGTTATATGCAGGGAACAGGCATGTAGGCACGCACGCCCACAGTCCAAAACCATCAAGGGGCTAATTTCTCTGAGGCTGTACTCTATAACAAATATATTACAATGGTTACTGTCTTCTTCCTTATGAATCCTTGCTCTCTCACACAAGCCCACTCATAATGCAGTCTTTGCTTTTTGCACCGATTTGTTTCCTGGGGAGAAACCGAAAAATAGAAAGTTTGCATTTTGATAAACTGGTAGCTGGGCAAAGATATTTTATCTGATTAAAAAGTTCACCTGCCTCTGGCCCTTTCTACACCTAAGGGTTATCCCAGGAAAATGGAGGGATCATCCCTGCCTGCTCCCCAGATCCCCTGTGTGGCATTTGGATGCACAGGAACGATCCAGGGACGATCCGGGAGGGGGGAAGGCAGATGTAGAAAGGGTCTCCGTCTACACTGCTGCAATCAAGTCGCAGGCTGCACATCTCAATCAAGATGGGACACTGTCTAGGATAATGAATGCTCACCTCCGAAATAGTTCCTTCAACCGCATATACCTGCTGCATTTAAAAGTGTTGAATTCTTTTAACTAATTGCCACAAGTAAATGCACATGAGGCTCGCCTGGTGCCAACATTGTTATCTTTTCAGCGCCTGGTCAAGACTTTTCTCTTTTCCCAGACATTTAATAGCACTTAACAACGCTAAGTTTGTTTGTTTTTTAACGGCCCCCAGAACTGTTGTTTTTAAACGGATACTGTTGTTTTTATACTGTTCATGTTTTTGATGGTTTTAAATTTTGTATGCTTTTTAATGTTCACTGTTTTTAACTTTTGTAAACCGCCCAGAGAGTTTCGACTATGGGGCGGTATATAAATGTAATAAATCAAATCAATCATATGGACAACAATCAAACCCTATTCAGGCATTCTTTACCCATGCAGAGAAAACACATGCGGAGAGGGAGGCCTCCAGTGCAAGCCCCCCTCCTTGTGGGTTTCTGTCACCCTGTATTCATGGAGGTGATGATCTGAAGAGGACCATCACATGAGTCAGAACATGGATTCTCCAGCAGCCTGTCTCCCGTGGAGAGCCACCATGGATATGGGAGGCTCCCCTCTTCAGATCATCACCTCCACAAGAACAAGATGATGGAAATGTGTGAGGAGAGTGTTTCCTCTACTCATTATGTTTGCTCTATTTAGAATACAGAATGCCTGAATACAGCTTCAGTTACTCAAACATCTGAAGCTACGAGTCAATGGTCACTAAAACAAAAGTTTGCAGTCTCTAGTGGTTTTTTGATGTTGTTTGTTTGCTTGTTTAGTTCTGGGAGTAGAATCTCCACTGAGTAGTGACTAGTTTCATGAAGACTAGTTAATGAACAATTCAAAAGTTACATAGGGAGGAATGCAGATCTGGCCAGCCTACATGGGAAGTGTAGTGTGGTGTAGTGGCTAGAGTGCTGGACTGAGAGTCGGGAGATCTGGCTTCTATTCCCCACTCGGCCATAGAAACCCACTGGGTGACTTTGGGCCAGTGACAGGCTCTCAGCCCAACCTACCTGACAGGGTTGTTGTTGTGAAGATAAAATGGAGAGGAGGAGGATTATGTATGCTGCCTTGGGTTCCTTGGAGGTAAAAAGGCGGGATATAAAAATATAATAAAATAAATAAATAAATAAATACCTCCAAAATGGATACATTTGAAATATATGCACAAAGAATGCATACATTTGAAAATGCACATAAAACTACTACTCTGAATGGGGGTGCATATATTTAAGCAATGCATATGAATAATACAGACAATTTGAAAAATGTGCATGGAAATAAGTATAAATTTCTGTGCAGGGGGGGTAAAAGGGCTTGTAATCTGATGTGGTCCCAAGTCAGAATGATCTTGACATAGGGATGTGTGAATCAGTGAAATTCAAGTCATTGACGTTCTTCGAATTCCATCCTGAAGCTTGTTCCGACTTGAGTCTGTATCAGACGGTGAGCTTTGTTTGTTTTTTTCACATGAAAATCCATCCATATTTGAGTGCTTATTTTCCAAATGTATGCATCAATTGTGCACATTTTTTTTTGAAATGTACACATTCTTTTCCCACTGGTGAAAACATATTTGTGCACATTTTTTTCAAAACTACACATTTTTTTTCAAGCACATTTTTCAAATTATTATTATTATTATTATTATTTATTTGTATAAATGTATGCAAGCTCTTGAAATCAGCTTTTCAGGACAACGAATCACATTGCAAGCTCAGAAATGCATGGACCTCAATCACAGATTGCCTCTGAGTCTGTATTTGGTCCAGAAGGTACGAAATAGGTTAAATTTTCACTAAAAATGAACTGAAATGCATTTCACAAACATCCCTAGTTCGGCGATGGAAAAATGAGAACCACAATGAGTTTGGGCTTGACAGATTTGCCCATCCCTACTCAGAGGCACATTATCCATGGCATTCTTGGATGGAAATACCTCACAAAATTTTCAGTATTGAAGGGACCCAAATCAGGCTCCTTCTCCTAATGTTGAGGCTCCAAGCAGAAAGAGAAGCAACATAAAATCAGAGAAAATGAACACCATTTCCCAATGATAGTACAAATGATATTTTATAAGACACCAAACCTAGGTCAGCCTGACTCCATTTTGGCTCAAATATCTCCAATTTTTTATAAGACTCCATCTCTAATTCCTGTTTATTGCTTATTTTTCTAGTTTAGGAGATCGTTTTCACTTGCTCCCCTTGCCTTCTTAACATTTAATGAGGGCCGCTGCTGTTTTTCTAATTTAGGAATACAGTAATTCATTACTTTTACTGTCAACACAGGAGACAGGAGACCTCTGTACATAAATTCAGAATCAGCTAGTCTGGAAAGAGTCTGAATGGAAATTTGCCTCAGCAACAAGACTACTAGACAACCAAATAATAAGCATGGTAGGAAGGAGATGGAAATTGTTAAGACTGTATGGGATCCAGCACTGGCATCACAATGCATTACTCTCCACTGAAGTCAGGGGGAACTGCTTACATCAAGCACAGATCTGATCCACTGGATGTTGGGAATAATTCGACCAAAGTTAGGAGTTCCATTGATTTCTGGGTTAGGTATGTGCTTACATCTTCTTCTTTAAAGTCAATGGGTCTTAAGAGCATCAATTTTAGATGGATCATGCGCATTTTGGAGTTGGGGATGTGTATTGGGAGTGCTGTTTTGTTTCTGTTTTCTGTAGAAAGAGCCCATTCAGATTGGAAACCATTCAGGCTGACTATGGAGGGGGAGCAGGATTTTGCATGCTCTCTTGACACCTAAATCCCATGCATTCATCCACTCTGGCCACAACAGAGCTGGCAAATGTATGGATGGTGAAAGTGGGAGCACAATCCTGTCCCCTTCCATGCATTTCCAGCTTGCACAATTTCTGACTGTAGGGAAAGGGTTACCAACATTTAAACTACATTTCAAGATTCACGGGGGGTGGGATTCATAGTTTCACAATACAATGTATCCAGGCAAAATCAGAGCACTCAAATTATGTAATAGGGGCAAAGTTATACCATCAAATTATATCATCTGGGAAAAGTTCTTATTTAAACAAAAAATAGAACCAAACCGTCATTTGCACCTATCCTTACACCATAATAACTTCTTAAGCAACAAAATGTGCCAAACCTAAGCATGTCTGCATATGCTCAAGGTCTACGTGGGAGACTTCCTGGGAATCCCATCTACATTGTCTTATGTTCCATTGAATACGGTGGGACTTACTTCTGATAGCATTTCACTACAAATCTTATGCTGTGTGCATGGTAAAAGAGGACCATGCACGGAGCTGTCTCCTACCTATTCTTTCTAACTATCAATCTTTTAGAAAGCTCAACGAAATCTACTTCTGCTAAGCTACCTTTGCTTCCCCTGATCTATAATTTCTGCATTCCACCCATTTCCATTCAAGAACCATTACACCACCTTCCAGCAGTGCATTAACTGTGTATCAGTGAAGGTGGTTGTAGCTGTAGTGGCATATTACTTATCAGAACAGAAAGAATTAGAGACATGTGCAATTATAGATAAACTTTTAAAGAGCAGGGGTAAAAATCAAAGCTGGCAATAATAGGTGGTACAGTTTATATATGTATGAGAAGAATAGCATCTCAGAAACAGGCGCTGTATCAAGGTGACATTTCAGTAGCCATTAAGAGATAAACAGGCAGGTTGCCATCAGGGCAACCCTCTTCCTTCAAGACAAAGAGCAAATGTATTCTTTGTCTCTCAGAAAGAAAAGGCAAAATGTCAAATTAACCACAACAGACATAGAGGTGCTGATAGCCTTTATATAAATGCCTTCATGCAAGTCTACGGTGTGATGACACACATACACTTTTCATTGCAGCATCTCAAAGAGGGTATTATGGAGCTGGAAGGCTTCAGGAAGGGGCAATCAAAATGATCATGGGGCTGAAGCAACTGGCCTTTGAGGAAAGGTGACAGCGTCTGGGGCTTTTTTAGTTTAGGAAAAAGTGAGTAATGGGGGACATGATAGAGGTGGTGTAGAGAAAGGGGATAGGGAGACCTCTCTCTTTCTAATACTAGAACCCCAGGTTATCCAGGAAATCTGAGTGATGGGAGAGTCAGGAAAGACAAAAGGAAGTACTCAAACAGAACTTAGTTGAACTATGAAATTCACTACCACAGTTGGACATGATGGCCCCCCAGTTTGGAAGGGTTTAAATGGAGATTAGACAAACTCATGGAAGATAAGGCTATCCGTGAGTACTAGTCATGATGATTAAATGCCGCTGCCTCCAGAATCTGAGGCAGTATGGCTCTGAATATCAGTTGCTGGGGAACAGCAGTGGGAGAGAGCTATTACCCTCATGGCCTGCTTATGGGCTTCCATGGGCCTCTGTTTGGCCATTCAGGACCAAGATAGGCCTTTGGGCTGTTCCAGGAGGGACTTCCTTATGTTTGCTGTATTTAAGATGATGAAATATCCAGAGTCAATTGGTGCGTATTAGTTTATAGTAGGGCTATGCACCACTTCTCTTTGGTTCAGAGAAGCAGGAGTGAGGCGGCCTGATTCGCCTCTGGAAAAGGCAGAGGTGAAGAGAGTTGGGGGGGCTGCAGATTGAGGCAAACAGGATCGCCTCAATCCGGAGCTCCACCTGCAGGTAAGTGGGGGGGGAGGGGGACTCATCTGGCACTGCCGGCGCTGCCATCCAAGCGGCGGTGGCGGCGCCAGGTAAGGGAGCAGGGAGGAGGGAGTTCTAAGACTTTTTTCTGTCTAAACATGCCTATGATTGAACTTTAACTATCATTACCAGTCATATCCGGAAGGTGGAAGTCAAACCGTTTGCTTTGATTGCTGTTGGAGACTTTAAAATTATTCCTTTGAGCTTCACCACATTTGTGACTGTCCTGGCAATCATTGTGGCAGAAGTGTGGGCAGAACTCTGTTTAGAGTGACCATATCGAAAGGAGGACAGGGATCCTGAACATTTAACAGCAATGTAGGAAAGGGAATTTCAGCAGGTGTCATTTCTATGCATGCAGCACCTGGTGAAATTCCCTCTTCATCACAACAGTTAAAGCTGCAGGGGCCCTGACCACTTTTGTATCTGGTCAAGAGGACAGGACTCCTGCAGCTTTCACTGTTTTGATGAAGATGCATACAAGTGACACCTGCTGAAATTCCTTTTTCTATGCAACTGTTAAAGATACAGGAACCCTGTCCTCCTTTTCATATGGTCACCCTAACCCTGTTGCTTCAAGATTATTGTGCTTAAATGTATTTACTGAGTGTGCTCCCATAGAACTCTGTGTGTGTGTGTGTGTGTGTGTGTGTGTGTGTGTGTAGGAGGAGACCTTGCAAAAGAAGCAAGCATATACAGGATGTCTCTCCCTCCAATAATGCTTGTTATAATTGTGTAACTAGACCTGGGTCATCAATAAAATCGCATCTGTTTACTGAAACTTGGATCCAGTAAAGTTGTTACCAAGAGAGTATGCAGGAAGCAGATGGAATGATGATTGGCTGCTTGTGGCATTTTCAACATCCTCTTTCAGCACAAGGAGGTAGTGCTTCTTCTTTTTTCTGGTCATCTTTCAGGGCAAGTGTTAAGAGTTTTGAACAAAAGAGCCACAATAAATTGGTGAAATGAAATATTTAGAAAGCATACTCAACAATGCAGAAAGACTCCTACTAGCTTTTGAGGAGACTGAAGAAAAATTGTCCCAATGCTTTAACATTGTGAACACTCTACAGGAAGATCAAGAAGTACTGAATAACAAATTGAATGAGTAAAATCATCTATAAAATAATGAGGAGCCTCTAATGTAAGAAGTTAAATTAGGGGTGCATTCCTAGAAAAAAAGCCCTTCAATTCCCAGCATGCCCTCTTGAAAACTAGGGCTAGCCTTACCACTTAGCAGAATGAGATGGCTGATTTTGGCCTACTCTTGGGGAGAGGCCCTTTGGAAGACCATCGCCCATGCAGTTTGGGATGCAGAAAATATGGCAGCTTTCAAATGACCCCCAAAACGCACTTGTTCACCCAGGCTTTCCCTGGGTTGTAATTAAATTAAACATGCTGCTTCTATATTACTACTCCTTGCATTGCTTTTGTTGTAGTTGGAATTGTTTCTAATGTTGTGTTTTTAACAGTTTTTATACTGATTTTATGTTTTTTAAATTTTTGTATACTTTTAATGTTTACTATTTTTAATTGTTAAAAACAGAGCTTCGGCTGTGGGGCAGTATATAAATGTAATAAAATAAATAAATAAAATAATAAATAAATAAATATTGTATTTTAAATGTGATTTTAATTTTTATATGTGAACCACTTAGAGATTTTGTTATATTTAGTGGTATATAAATATCACAAATAAATACTGCCCACAAATACAGCCGACAAGCAAAGGGTCCAGAAAAGGGCAACCCAAATGATCAAGGGGCTGGAGCAACTCTCATCTGGGACAGTTTAGATTAGAAAAAAGGTGAATAAAGGAAGATATGATAGAGGTATACAAAATTATGCATGGTGTGGAGAAAGTGGATAGGGAGACATTTTTCTCATAATAGTTGAACCCGGAGTCATCCCATGAAGCTGATTGGTGGGAGGTTCAGGACAGATAACAGGAAGTAATTCTTCTCACAGCGCAAAGTCAAACTATGGCACTCACTACCACAAAGCGTATGCTGACCATCAGCTTGGATGGCTTTAAAAGGGAATTAGACAAATTTATTTATTTATTTATTTATTTATTACATTTCTATAATGCCCAATAACCAGGGCTCTCTGGGCGGTTCACAAAAATTAAAACCATTCAAAGTATAAAACAACAGGATAAAACCATAATATAAAATACAATACAAAAGCTCAACCAGATAAAAACAGCAGCAATGCAAAATTACAACTTTAAAACACCAAGTTAAAATTTATTTATAGACTGTTAAAATGCTGGGAGAATAAAAAGGTCTAAAGGCATATAATGTAGGTGCCAAGCGAACCTCCTTAGGGAGCTCATTTTAAAGCCGGGGTGCCACAGCAGAGAAGGCCCTCCTCCTGGTAGCCACCTGCCTCACTTCCTTTGGCAGGGGCTCACGGAGAAGGACCCCTGAGGATGACCTTAGGGTCCGGGTAGGTACATATGGGAGGAGGCATTCCTTCAGATAGCCTGGCCCCAAGCCGTTTAGGGCTTTAAATGTTAATACCAGCACTTTGAATCGGGCCTGGACTGGCAGCCAATGAAGCTGGAAAAGGACTGGTGTGATGTGGTCTCATTGGCCAGTCCCTGTTAGTAACCGTGCCGCCCTGTTTTGTACCAGTTGAAGTTTCCGGACCGTTTTCAAAGGCAGCCCCACGTATAACGCATTGCAGTAATCCAAATAAGAGGTTAATACTGGTTAACTGGTGAGAGGTTCAGAGCATGGATAACTGTAGCTAGGTTATCTCCATCCAGATAAGGGCGCAGTTGGTATATCAGCCCAAGCTGATAAAAGGTGCTCTTTGCCACTGAGTTCACCTGTGCCTCAAGTGACAGTTCTGGATCCAAGAGCACGCCCAGACTATGGACCCGATCCTTTAGGGAGAGTGCAACCCCGTCCAGGACAGGGCAAACATCACCTCGCTGGACAGATGAACCACCCACTAACAGTACCTCCATCTTGTCTGGATTGAGTCTCAATTTGTTAGCCCTCATCCAGTCCATTACTGTGCCCAGGCACTGGTTCAGAACAGCCACTGCCTCACCTGGGTTTGATGAAAAGGAAAGGTAGAGCTGGGTATCATCCGCATATTGATGGCACCTCAGTCCACATGTAGTATAAATCAATCAATGGCTACTAGTCATGATGGCTATATACTGCCTCCAGTATCCGAAGAAGTATGTCTCTCAGTCCCAGTTGCTGTGGAACACAAGCAAGAGGAGGATGCTGCACTCATGTCCTTGTTTTGTGCTTCCCAGAAGCATAGAATCATGGAATAGCAGAGTTGGAAGGGGCCTACAAGGCCATCGAGTCCAATGCAGGAATCCACCCTAAAGCATCCCTGACAGATGGTTGTCCAGCTGCCTCTTGAATGCCTCTAGTGTGGGAGAGCCCACAACCTCCCTAGGCATCTGGCTGAGCACTGGGGGGAACAGAATGCTGGACATTAGACTGATATGGAAAGTATTCAGCCTTTCTGATTCTATGTATAACTTTGATCATAAAATTATTGTTATATTTTTAAAATTTTAAAAGTAAATTAACTTAGTAAATTTGTAATTATTGCCCGAATAGATTAGAACTACATTAAATGACTGCTACAGCGTCAGAAACACAAGACTGTATAGAACAAAAACCAAACTGTCAAGACTGCACATTTACTGTCAAGAATGCACAATGCTGACTCTACTCATGTCTTGGGAAATGGAGCATAAATGTCTATCAGTAATATATACTTTAGATCAATAATTTTAATAAGGAATGAAAGAAATAACTATGCTGGGAATCTTACAGAGAGGATTAAAAAAAATTTTCCTTATGGCTTCATTATTTCCAAACATTTTGCATCTCTAGTGTTTCTATAAAAGTATATATAAATCTATAAGATCTATATATAAACAGATTTTTAGAAATCATTTTGGGGGAGTAAAGACAATATATAAATACTTTGCTTTAAATTCTAAAAGACAGCTTTTCATAATTCAAACCTGTTCGTTTTTTCCAGTTTTCCGGGAAAAAACCAAAAATGTTCCTTGGGGGGGGGGGGAATGGGGAAAATCCATTTTTTTTCTGAATTTTTCATCCACCCCCCACTCCCCCTAGTCTGATCTAGCAGAACTCTTTTTGTGTTGTTATGAGAAGATGAGGAAACACAAAATATCGCAATCCCCCTCTCCCTCCCCAAGAATGTCTGGATGGGGAGTAAGGTTTATGTGAACAGTGAGACAGAATGGAGGGGGGAAAGGGAAAAAAAGCTATGCCCTAATGGTTTTCCAAAGGATTCCAAATAAAAAACAAAAGAAAAAACAATTCCCTACTAAAATATCCATGAAATTATTTCCTTTATTTTACAAGTACTTTTCTCTGCAGCAGAGAACTGCTGAAAACATATGCAATGCATCTACCAAATGGGATACTGGGAGAAAGTCCCCGGCATTATTGTCAGTGCTGGGTTATAGCTCTTGCATGCTGCTTGCCTAATGGCTTCAGGGAGAATCGTTATAAATGCAGTCTTGGCACAGTCTGATGGGCACCTGCTGGAACAGGACCTGGTCCAATAGCAAACCTCTAGGTAAATTAGAGCGGACGTTATTGTCGCTCAGTTACCGTTGCAGCCGCATTCATATAGCGTTCTTCGTTGGGGCGTTTCAAAAAAGAAAATTTCCCTAAGTACAAGTATACTTACAAACAAAGAGTTACACCTCTGTGTAATGCGGGGAGTCCATGGGAATGTAAGCTTTCCCCCCCCCCATCCCCAGTGTTTATTTGGCTCAAACACTGAGCTAGGCAGATGAGCAGACATTTTGGGGGGAGGAAACTGCATGGTTTCTAATTTTTATTTCCCCCATGGAGGTTTTTTGCGTTTATGAGCTGCATGACAGACAGAACTTCAATGGGTGCTGCTCTACTATTGTTATTTTCATTGTTTTATGCTGCTGTTTTAGTTAGTTGCGCTTTACATTTCATTGTTTTTTGTTTTTAATTGCCTTGTAAATGGCCTTGAGGAAGTTTTGCTTCGAACGACGATATAAAAATATTTTAAATTCAAAAATAATAATAAAGCTTTCTCCTGAATGGAGCACAGGCAGTGTAAGTCTGATAATTTTTTTTAAAGCTGCCTCTGTTGAATTTCTGCACATCTTGAAGCTGTAAATGAGATGGGAACCTTGCCAGGAAAATTTAGCAACCCTGTCCTCATCGGCAAAATGATCTTGACTAATTATTGATTGTTATTATTTACATATGGCTATTAGTACACAGGGGGTTTGACAGACTGCCATAAGCAAAAGACAGGCCCATTCCCAAAGAATGTTCAGCCAGAGAGGGTAGAAAAATGAAGGCTGCAGGTGAAGCAGCATCAGTCAAGCAAAGGGAAACAAGGTCAGGGATAAAGAGTTTGGGACGACATAAATCATTGTACCTGGCAGAAAATGTTCAGGTGTTTGAGCTATGAGATGCCCAGAATTTTTCAAACACCAGTAAGACATCAATAACACTGCAATACTGGAAGGGAAAGTATATATTTTGCCCATTGATTGTTGAACAAGAACATTTGGTAGGTGTCATATATTTCCCTTCTAGAGCAGAGGTGCAGACTCTCAGGCCTGGGATCCAGAAAGCTACACCCCTTCCCCAAAAAGCCACACCCTTCCCTGGGCCACACACCCCTTTCCCTGAAATGCTGATCATTTGATACTAAAAGATTTCAAGCCCTCTCTTAAGGCAGTAAGAGCTTTAAACTAACATATGCTGGTATTTGGGGCCCTGCCCCCTTTTGCCTTTGATCCCACCCATCACTGGAATGTAGTTCCTGAGAGCTTCTCCAAAATGGAATTCAGCCCTTTGGGCTGAGGTTCTTCACTCTTGCTCTAGAGAAATTCAGTCCAAATCCACACCCCGATCCAGCAAGGGAGGTTAGTTTCAATGCAGCTGACATCCAGATATGTTGCTCTGTAAGGTGCATTGTGGTGTCTACCCAATTCTTGCTGAACTGGGCAAATCCACCACCCAAGTCACCCCTTACACATAACAATGTAAACCAAAGCTGGATTCAAGGCCTTACAGACCAAAACCATTAGTTAAGGTAGCTGCATTGAACTATTCCAATCCCCATCCAATATAATCCCTAATTGCTCAGAGGTGAAGTGGAAGCAGGTGGTCCTTGTTCATAGTTGTTACCATTATCTCAGCAGGCATGATTACATTATCCATAAGAACATAACAGCCGAGCTGGATCAGACCAAGAGTCCGTCTAGTCCAGCATTCTGTTCACACAGGGCTGACCAGCTGTTGATGGGAAACCCACAAGCAGGACATGAGTGCAACAGCACCTTCATGCCCATAATCCCCTAAAGCTGATGTACATATGCACACTGCCTTCAAACTGGTAGCCATCACTGCATCTTGTGGAAGCGAATTCCATAGTATGATTATGCGCTTGTGAAGAAGTACTTCCTTTTATCCATCTTGAATCTCCCACCAATCAACTTCATGGGATGACCCCGGGTTCTAGTATTATGAGAGGGGAAGAAAAATATCTCCCTATCCATATTCTTCAACCATGCACAATTTTGTATATCTCTCAATATATGTATACCACCTGACCTGCCTATGCATTCAGATCTTCAGAGGAGGCCTTTCTTCATGTACTATCTCTGGGATATGCGCACTATGCATCTACAAAATTGAGAGCATTTTCTGTGGCTGTGTCTTGACTTTTGAATGCCTCCTGAGAGACATAAGATTGGTGTTAATTCTGTATTATTTTTGCCATCAAATTAGACTGTTCCTGTTTGCCCAGGCATTTGGAAGAGAATTTTCAAACTAAGTGAACTCAGTTTTTAATGTATTGTTTTTGATCTGTTGATTATATCTCTCTCTCTATATATATATAGATAGATAGATAGATATCTTTCTTTTATACTTTTATGTACACTGCCCAGTGATCACCTTTGGTGATGAAGGACAGGCACAGATATATATTTTTCAAAAATGCAAATAAATAAAAGAAAAAAGGAGAAAAAGGCTGGCATCTTTCAATCCCTTCTTACCCCGCAAAGACTTGTGGAATTGATATAAAACATTCAAGACAACATCATGATTCTGAATGAGAAGAAATGCAAGGCGTTCGTTGGGATGGAAATGCCAAGAAAGATCATGTAATTATATTTGTTACACAATACAGAATACTATTAAAGCCTTCTTTTAAAGAAATCATCCTTTTAGTGTTTCCTCTTTTCCAGCATTACTTTCTGTCCTTGGCTTACCGAAGTCAACAAATATAATCCGTGTGATTGCTGTCCAAGCCGTGTCTTAATTAGATCCATGAAGCCAGTTTGTTTGTGAGGCTGAAATTAGCAAAACTCCATTGAGATGCAGTTTCAAACAAATTTGCTACAGTCACGTAATGCCAAGGAATCCCCAACTATACAATGGAGTATACACTTTATTCTGGCTCCTGAAAATAAAATTTGGCTGCTGCGGTTGAGCTGGAATGGTTACAGCAGGGTTTACAGCATGAATTCATCCAAGTTTTATATGACACTAGTGATTACAAACACAGATTTTTCTCTTTCCAGACAGTCATCGGCTATTTTTATAGAGTCAAGGCTGTGACAAAAGTGTCTTTGTTACATCTCTACAACTACAACAACAAAAAGGGCGGAGGAATACTCTATGTCTCCTGTAAGGAAGACTCTGTTTCAATGACAGAGGTCCTCTAGCTAATACGGATTCCAGATAGAGTCTTAGCTCCTTCTAATAACACTTACGTAATCTTCAATTAAAACGGAAGAGGAACCTCTTGATAGCAAAACCAAGAAGATCAATATAAAAATGAGAGGCTTGAAGGACTAAGTGGAGGGTGATATAGTTTTGTATTTATTTGGAAGAACATTTTACAAACATTGTGGGATCAGATTCTAATGAATCCATCAACATTTCATGTAGAATTCATTCAGAACTTGCCAGGACTCAGGATAAAACAGATAGCAAGGGGTGTACAGATTGCTTATTTGATAGCATGGGTTGGATCCAGATTCAGTTAGTTGAATTTGGACGGTAATCCTAAATTTGCAGGTTAGATGGGGTGGGGGAGAAAATGGGCAGGTCACTAGCCACTTCCAAAGCCCAGCCAGCCAGCTGAGACCAGGCAGGAAAGGAAGTTGGGGGGGGGGCAGCTTTACCAGGCTTCTCAGTCTGACAGATGGTGTTTCTTTGCCCACACACCCCCATGTATCCAATGGGTAGGGGAATTAGCTATGCCAGTTCTAGACTGGTGTAGCTGAGGGAGGCAATTTGTGTCCCCCTTGGATAAAAGGAGGTGCTTATTTATGTATTTACTGTAACTTGCCCAATAATCAAAGTTTTCTGGGCAGTGTACAATACATTAAAAACAAAGTACAAACATTAGAACAAAAAATAAGAACAGCACAGAATAAAATAATGATTAAAAAAACAGCAGCAGGGAATAAAACAATTGAACATATCATAAAACTAAATGAAAACCAGCAGCAGAATAAAGTAATAGAAGCACTAAAAACAGTTCTTAAAATAGCTGGGAAAATTAAAAAAGAACAGAAAAAGGGTTTCAACTGGTGCGTTTTTTGTGAACCGCCCAGGGAGCGTCGGCTATTGGGCGGTATAAAAATGCAATAAATAAATAAATAAATAAATAAGGTAGGTGCCAGGCGAGGCTCTTTGGGAGATATTTCCAGAAATGGAGTGCCACCACTGAAAAGGCCCTCTTTCTTGTAGGCCCTTGCCTCATTTGGTGGGGGCACCTGGAGGAGGACCACAGTTGATGATTCAATGTCCAGGTAGGTAAACATGGGTGGAGACATTCCTTCAGGTAACCTGACCCCAAGCCATTTCAGGCCTTAAAGGTTTAAAAAACTTTTTTTTTTTGATCCAGCATATCTAAAACTGGCTCTGACCTGCAATAGAATACCACATTTGGGCTGTACCATTAGCCTGCCCATGGTAGATTTACACTTGTGGAGCTTTGTGTGTGTGTGTGTGTGCATGTGTGAACAGGACCTCTAGGACAGATGTGTCCCTACACACATACCAGCAGAGCTCCTCTCTGACCACAGACAGGCTGCTCTGCCCCATTTCAATCTCTTTCAGGTGGCTGTCCACGTGCTTTCGGATCGTTGTTAGTTCCCCTTGAAATAAATGGGATATATCTCATGACAGACCCAGAGGCCCGTCTAGTGAAAACAGCACAAATGAAGGGTGGAGAGGCTAGGCTCTTGCCAGCAGGGGTTAGGAATGAATGGATGGCTCAAGGTGCTAAACCTATTTTGGGGATAGGTTTCAGCACCTTTGATAGTTCTTTTAGAGTTCTGGCTGGTTCTCACTGAAACCCAAAACGAATTCACAGCCTCATCAAAATAGGACCCACCAGCTTCCACTACCTCCAATTAATGAGTGCCAGCCCCGTAGGACTGTGCTCTAAATGTATTTTAATAAGTGCAAATGAGGAGCCATATAATCCTAAGTGGGGTCAGACTGGCGAGCTTCATGGCGGATCTACTCCTTTCTCTATCATAGCCCTACCATCTTGCATGCTGGCCAATGGTGGGTGAGGGGCAGCAGATGGCCATTGGACTGAATCGGCCCAGAGCACTTCAGCTGCTTTGGGCCAAGGCAACCCCATCCGGTCCCAAACCGGATTCGGGTTGAGGCAGACGGATCAGCTCACTTCGACTTGGATTCAGGCTTCAGGACCGAGGCGAAACAGACCCCTATCAGCTTCCATCAAACAGCTGTATTTAGCATGGCTTGTTGGGGGCATACTGGGAACTGTAGGACTTTTTTCCTGTCTAAACATGCACCCTTTATCTTTCTTCAACTGTTTATTTTTGAGTACGTTATCAGTTACTCTTGAAATTCCTTTGGCAAAATAAAATAGAAACAAATGTCGAAGAAGAAATTTTACAGATCGTTCCCCTATAGGTCTAGTATGATGATTGACACCAGCACAGTATGGAAAGTAATTTCAATTTAATGGGCGGTAATTATATAGGAGAAAATCAATTTCTACATAGTCTCTCTATGTAGCCTCTTGGATGAAAATGTCACAAATTCTTTGCCTCACTTTTACAATGAGCTTTTCCTTTTATAAAGAATTCCTCACCGACATTCAAGGGTAATGGGTGGCAATAACAAGGTAATGCTGTCAAAATCCACAGGGAAGAAGGAAGAGACAGGAATATCTGGATTATCACGAAGTTTGAAACAAAAGAGAAGCTCCAAGTAACATCCAAAAGAGGATACAGGAGAGCTTTAATGTTTGCTCAGCAAAACTGCATATAAAAACGCATCTACTAGGAAAAATGCACACACACACAAATGTCTACAAATTTTTGTCCAAATTCTTTCATACAAAAATGCTCAAACTTCAGGACAAACCGAATTAATGCTTGGAAAAATTCTCAGAGTTTGGGACAAACTGAACTTGTGATTACCCCCTTCAAGCCTTCATGTGTTCCCAGGAATACCTGAAGAGGGCTATAGCTTTTCCAGCATAAGGCAGCCCCTCCCCCAAACCTCCCCAAACCTCGCCCTTGCGATGTGTTGGATTTTACCTACAAGCCAGCAGGAGGAGCATGGTAGATGTAATTCGATGCATCTGGTGGGCACCAAGTTGGGAAAGGCTGTCAAAAGGTAAAAAGAATAGCAAGGTTTAGATGCCACTTTTGCAGGCAGTCCCACTGTAACTCTCAGGGTGCTTCCAGATGGACTCACAGCAAAAGTCTTCACAAGACATCCTCAAAAGGCAAGGACATGGACAACGTAGGTACACTAGAGCCAGGAACAAGTAGCAGAAAATAGGGGTTTTGCCCAGTATATGAGAGAGTTGGAGCTTAGATGGACCAAGGGCCTAGTTCAGTATAAGGCGGCTTTGGGTTTTGCCATGCAGCCCTTCTCCCCCCTAGGTTCAGGTCAGCCTTGATGCTCCCCAGTCAGCAGAAGCAAGTTTGACTTGTCCTCCACATAGTGTCAGCAAGCTCCAGTCCCTCCAAGTCACAAGGATGCTCCACTCTGCCCTTCATTCTCTGGGGAGCTACAGCAATGTCTGCCCCAAATCTGGAGCCTTACAGACTGCATCAGAAGAATTTGAGCAGGAGCATCACCGAGAGCCCATAGCAGCCTCGGCGTTGGCCAGCTCACCTCGGTGTCTGATCCCTTGAGATGCTTCATCCATTTGTGCTGCCCCATATTTAGACTGGGGCTCTTTTCGTAGCAATGGCGGCTGCCATTTTGAGCTATTGTATATTTAATAAAGGTGGGAATTGGATGGTGACACACTGCATGGTGCCTTAGTGTTGACACCAGAGCACCTGTGTTGACACCAGAGACTATGCATCTGCTCCCCACTCCAAGGGCTTTTCTAGATGAGGCTTTAACCCACAACTTTTTCAAAGCTTTCGCTTCCAGATTTTTACAGAATTAAGATCAGCTCTTTTACACGCATTTTTCCCAAGGATTTTTTCTTTCTCTGCCCTTTTATATGTTCCATTACACAACAACTAGGTAGCACTGTAGTATAGCAGAACTGCATGAATATAACCAGAGTTGCATGCTGCCATTCACAGAAATGCCAGACTTTCCTCATTACGAAAGGGAGAAAAAACCTCTATAATGGGTGCAAAACACAGGAGAGGATCTGGAGGATGACAACGGCCTTAGCTAGACCTACCGGGTCTAGCTAAGATCCCTCCCCCCCTCTGTTCACACGCGGCGTGCAAAGACCTCAGAGGGAGAGGTATCACGCCTGCCATTTGGGTTTTTTTTCTTAAAGAAGAAGATGTGCATGAGTGCTTGTGCGCAAATATATATATATATATATATATATCCCACTTCCCCCACCCCACCCCTGTGGGTGCAGTGCTCCTGAGGAGCTCTGCGCCCTGTGCACGGGTCCCAGGTCCTCGCAAGGAACCGGGACAAACTGCGACGCCCGCATACATGTTCTGCGGTCTCGGGCTCAGCCCGAGATCACAGAAAAATGGGCCTAAAGTGTAGGGCAAGATCCCAGGGCATGGGAGGGATCATCCCTCCCTGATCCCGGGATTCCCTGTGTGTCATGTGGATGCACAGGGACGATCCCGGGGATTGCCCCGGCATTTCGCCCCATCTAGCTTAGGCCAACGTCATCTAAACTACCTTCAAACTACCTTGAGTGAGGAATTACAAGAACACAATAAATGCCTCATGTAGAAATGCTCTAATAACTTAACTTCCAGGAGCTTTAGGATGGGAGCTGAATGTGACATGTCTAAACTCACAGCAAAACTCTTATGAAGTTTTGCATCCTTAAACGGCAGTAATAGGGTTCAGAACTCTGGATAGCTTCTTTACAGTTCTGATTCTTTCTGACTGAAAGCCAGATGGATTCACCGCTCCCCTGAAATAGGAACCACCAGCGTACACTGTGTTTACTTAGAAATCAGACCCACTGTGTTCAATGGGGCTTACTCCCAGGTAACTGATCATAGAAGTGCAAGTGTGGGCATATATATTACACAGAGAAAGGAAAATTTCTACCCAAATAAAAATCTGAAAATTGTTGCCATCCCAGCTAAATTGGGACAGTTGAGCAGACTCATTTTATATTTATATTGTTTTTATTTATTTCCCCCCTATTTATCATGTTTCCACAAAATGGTGCATAATAATAAAATAAATAAAAATAACAAATAGTTGAAAGCAGATATGGGAAACAGACATAGAAGAGGAGATTGAGGATAGAGAATGGGAAAAAAAATTTTGAGAGAGAGAGATTCCCCTTTCAAACAATATCCACAAGAATAAAAGAAGTGTGAGGTTGGCAAAAATCAGTAAGAATCTGTCACCTATGTGTTGGAGAGGATGTGAAAGCAATGGAACCCTAATTCATATGAGGTGGGAATGTAGAAAGGTTAGGAAGTTTTGGGATAAGTTTTTCCAGGAAATAGGAAAAATTACCGACCAAGAGATCTGTAGAACACCAGAGTTAGCTTTACTGAATATGCTTGTTAAAGAAAATAGGAAGATAAAAGAAAAAGTATTAATTGGATTTTTGTTGACCGCCACAAGGCAATTAATAGCAAGTAATTGGAAGACAGCTCAGATGTTGACAGTATCTATGTGGAAAAAGAAAATTTGGGAAACAGCAATAAAGGAAAAGCTGACACAGAAGTTAAGAGTACATAGAGGAATAAAGAAAAGAGATACTTTCAGGACGGATTGGGAAAAATACATAGACTATATAAAAAAAGGATTGAACAGAATAACTATGGGAGAAGCTCATAGAAATTGATGGGACTCATGAAAAGAAGAATAAATATAAATAAACCAATTAGTGTATACCCTGGAACAGAAAAAGAAAATAAAAGACATAAGAAGAAAATCTCTGGAATGAACCAAGCATGGGGAGGGGAATGCAGAGGGATTTTGAATTAGTATTGTGTTTTGTTTTTGTTTTTTCTCACTGTATTTCTCTGCCCACAAATAAGGTGGACAATTTACAGAGGCTGTTTGTGCACTGCTCTGGACCGTCATACACTCCTGTCGCCTTGAATAAATAATATTAGCAAAGATCTTTCCTTCTGTATGCCACAAGTCTCATAATAGTGAAGCCTAGAGTCATCTTTGTAGGGAAAAAGCTGACAGGAAAGTAGAAAAAAGATGCAAACACTGCAACATTAATAATAATAATAATATTAAAAAAACATGTTTGACCTTCACATCTAGATCTCACAGCTGAGAAGGTCACCTTCGTACGCAACCCGAGATGCTGCCAAGACATTTAGGAAGTACACTGCTATCTTTAACAAGTCAAGCAGCGATCAGAATAGTCCTGTCTCCAATCAAAATAGAAAATGCAAATAGGTAGGAGAAGTCTAGTAAATGGAAAATCAATTATTTCTGATTGTGTTTCAGCTCTTGCATTTGACTTTCTTTCCATGGTGTCAAGTTGGAAGAAAGTGTTTGAGTTAATCTCAGTATTCCTCTCGCACTTGTGATCTTTTCAAAACAAGATCTGTTCCACCAAAACATGTGAGTCATTCTTACACAATGCATTTTAAAACTAAAATAAAATACAAATCATAATATGTGGACATTGTCATTCTTGGATGACAGCTCATTTTCATTTGTACAGATTTGTAAATGGCTTTAGACATGTTTATTGATACATGGGAGATCTGCTTGGTGTTGTCCAGGCATATTGCTTAAGTGCAAACAGAACCATTGCCTTTAATACAATAATCAATCAAATGGGCAATCAACTGACCAATTCACTTTAATTCAATGAACTGAGGGCAACTGTGTGGCACTCAAAATTATTCAATTACAGGGCTATTGAACTGAAAGGTGATAATACAATAGTGTGCCATGGGATCAGTTTGCACCTGGTGTAATTGCACCAGAGCGAGTGGAGCGACACCAAGGATGAAGATGCTCCATTATGGCAGTGGGATCACAAATTTCTAAGTCTAAGGGTCACTGGTAGAGTCAATCGCCCCCTCTGGCTTGTGGAATGAATTTATACTCTCGTTCATTTTCTTGTGCCTCCATAATGGGATGAGAGGTTTATGGGAGATGTCTGCAAAGAGCTAAGTTTATATTATTACCCAGCACTGCAATGTCCATTATTCTTGGATCCCAAGACCTCAGGGAAGGTATTATAGTCCTTTATTTTATTTTTTTATGTCAAGCATTCCAGCAATATGACACAGAGTTGCTGAACTGTTCTTGTCTTTATGCTTTCTAGCATACAGAGGGAAACACAATTCATTCCAATGCCATTTCCACATTTTCATGTATTTTGTCTTGCAACCTTTGAAAATACGATATTCTTTTCATCACATCACCTTGTGTTGCTTCGAATGCCAGGCTGCTCCATGGGACCAGTTCACTCATTCAGTGGCCCTTCATCCTCAAATGCTGAGTCACCAAGTGATGAGCAATCAGGTGTACCTTCCAGCAAATGTTTCAGAATTACATCACGCTGGCTTTCAGGATTTTGAATGATTGAAGTGCTTCAGAGCTTGAAATGAGCAATGCTTGCGTACTCTACGGATACGAAGATTGTAGCTGTTGTACTGTCCTTTCCCCACAATTAGAGAGAGAGGGTCTGCATTCCAGTGGTGCGCAGGCCAAAGGCACAGGGGGAGGACCAAAACATCAAAACTGCCAGTATAGTTGAGCTTAAAACTCTTAGTGCCAGTCACAGCACCTTCGGAGACACATTTCAACCTTTTAGAAAGGGGGCAAGAAACCACAAAAGCCAAGGATCCAGAAAATGGCCAGTGGTTGAGGAAAGGGGTGGTACCAGGGAAGGGGGGGTGGCCATCTAGGGAAACGTGGAGGGCCAGATTTGGACTGCAGGTGAGCCAAATGTGGCCTCCGGGCCTGAACTTCAACACCACTGTGCTAGTGGAAGTGTCTAAAGAGCTGCTTGTATGAGCAGCTGTTTCGGCTTTGTTGTGCCAGCAGGCAAACGATGTTACATTAATAGTGGGATTCTGAAGGACCACATTAGCTTTTTACATGGTGCTTATTCAAAGAAGCACAAAGCAAGGACTCCCCCCCCTCCTACCACACACACAGACACAACCCACTCTACCTTGAGCACTAATTTTACTGGAAAGGCTGGATATCATTTTAATTAATAAAAGCAAAATATTTTCTTTCTTTTTATGCCTACAATTGCATAATTAGCTAGCCTGTTGTGTATCAGATTAGGTTCAAACCCACACACGACATGAAGCTGTCATTGGGTGATGATGAATCAGGCCTAACCAACCCTCACAGGGTTGTGAAGATAACATGGAGGTTGAGGCTGTGTTAGCCACGTAATCTTTAACATAGAGGACCCACATAAGAGGGACCAACACGATAATCAGGGCTGGCCCTACCATTAGGCAGAGTGAAGCAGTCGCCTCAGGCGGTAAATGCTAGGAGATGGCAGCAAGGAGTCAGCAAGGATTGTGGAGAAGAAACCTTTGTGTCATGCAGCCTGCTCTGCACTCCCCAAGTTAGCCTGCTGCCTTCAGGTGCCATGGAGGATGCTGTCCCCCAGCATCAATTTTGAAGACAGATTCATCTACCAGTCCAGTTGTCTTTTGTAAATGGAATGGGAGGGGGCACCATCTTGTCTTGGCAGCAAAATGTCTGATGATAATGGGAGGTCTTGGAAGACCAGACACAAAGCAGGGTATAGTCCCGCATCATTAATAGTTAAAAAGAAGAAGAAAATTCACAGAAGTTTGGTATGCAATGGTGAGAAACACAGTACCCCCTTTAAAGGTACAGGAGTTTACCCAAAGAACTGGGGGATGGGTAGAGGTCTTAGTCATGAATCTTTACATCTGTCTTCTTACTCAGGGGCTCTCTAAATCAGTGGAGGCTGGTGGCTGATGTCAGTGAGGTGGTGAAGCCACTCTGGGTTTCCGTCAGAACTCTAATGGAGTTTGCATCTTGGAAAGCTCCTTTAGAGTTCTGACTGGTTCTGAGTGAAACCTGGAGTGAACTCACTGGCTCACTGACTTCAGAGCCACTATCCTCCACTGCTCTAAATCCTGATGCCCGGACTGTGATTTAGACAAAAACAGGACTGGGATTAATGACTGCATCTCATGCAGAGCCTCCCTCCCAGAACCGTATTTGTTTACACTTTTAATTTCGATTTTGTCCCCTCTTGACAACCGTCTTCCTTGCCCAGAGCCTCGTTTCACTCAGAAGGCACTTTAAATTTAGTAGCAGGAAAAAGAAGTGTGTTGAGTTATGGAATCCACCCCTGCTGCTCCAAAACAATCAGAAACAGGAAAAGGTAATCAAAAGGGAGTTTTAATGACTTATAGAGCCATTGTTTACTGGAGTGGAGTGAGATACTCCGAGCCCCAAGCCTTCAGACCTCCATGACCCAGCACTGCCTCTTGGTGGCAAAATATTTGCTTGAAATTACGTCAAAACAACACAGTGTGTGTGTCTGTGTGTGTTTCTGGAGGCCAACACATGAGGGGGAGGGAAGGGGAAGTTGAGAATAATAATGGAAATTCCCTGAGTCTCCAAGCCCCCAAGTCTTCTGAAGCCCTGTGTTCTGGATGCTTTTCTTGAGAAACAAGAACAAGAAGGTAAACAGCAGCTGTATTTACATGTCGAGCTTTGAGAAGAAAAGCAGCAGAAATCTTAATGTGGCACAAGCCTAAAAATACTTCTAAATTGTTCCATTCTCCTGCTGGCACAAACTGTGCAGGACCCCAAATGGGTTTGAAGTTGATCCAGAAAGTAGAGTCTGGCACAAGAAGGGAGCAAAAAGAGGTGTACAATGTCTTGTACAATGCAGCACAGAGGCTGCCTTACAGGGTTTGTACATGACATTCTTTAGTAGGGAAGTCCATGGCCTCCTGATCACAGCAAACCTTCACTACTGCATGGCATATTTTATTGTTGGAGAAGTAAGCTCCCAATTACATTTCTTTTCTGTACCTGGAGTGGACATTTTGGTGGGTGTTTAGGGAGCTTATGGAGAGGGACTCTTGAGAATGGAACATGTAAATCGATGGTAATGTTCACACACAACAGATAAATGAAAATAATAATTTACTTTCTTTGGAATTAAATGGTGACTTTTTGTCCTCATCATCTGACCCACACATTTCTAGCTATGTCCCCAATGGAGGTAGGAATATACAGAAGCCACAGAAAATGTGCTATGATATTTATCTTTTTTTTAAAAAAAAAAAAAATAGACTATGTATATTCAACTTCCTGTTTAAAAAAAAAATCCCAAAGCAGTTCACAACATATTACAAAACAATACATCATTAAAAGCATAAAAGCATTTAGATACGTTAATGGTTGGGGGGGGGGGAACAGGGTAAACAAGTGAGTTTTTAGTCATTGTCAAAAGCACATGTTCGTCAGTGCCTTTAGGGTGGCCCCTTACAAAATGCCAAAAGAGAGGAAATGCATCACTAAAAAACAAAAGAAAATATGTCATCAGTTTGCATTACATTTGTATATGCTAATTTACAGGTAAAGATGCAAATCTAAAAAGAATTATTGTAACTTAAATAGAACATTTCACCATAGGCTGTGTCCAGGTGACCCGTGTGCTTGCCTGCCAGCTTAGTCTGCTATCCAGCGGCTTGGCTGATGATGGTCAGCATTTCCTATGGTTCTTTTATCTTTAAACTGGAATTGGATTGGATAGCCCTTCAAACAGAGGATGCTTTCAAACAGAGGATTGTCCTCTGTAAAAGAAGACACACAGCACCCCAGCTCCTTTAGAAATATTATGAAAATACATTGGAAGGGGTGGCCCCTTTGTCATTGCTGATGGTCCATTAGCAGTTTCTGAATAGGGTGACCATATGGAAAGGAGGACAGAGCTCTTTTACAGTTGCATAGGAAAGGGAATTTCAGCAGGTGTCATTTGTATGCATGCAGCACCTGGTGAAATTCCCCCTTCATCACAACAGTTAAAGCGGAAGGAACCTTGCCCTCTTTTGTATCTGGTCAAGGGGGCAGGTTTCCTGCAACTTTAACTGTTGTGATGAAGATGGAATTTCACCAGGTGCTGCAGGCATGCATATGACACCTACTGAAATTCCCCTTTCTACTCATCTGTTAAAGATACAGGAGCCCTGTCCTCCTTTCCTTATGCTCACCCTATATTCTGGAGGATACAGGGCAGCCATTTATTTATTTATTTATTTATTTATTTATTACATTTCTATATCGCCCAATAGCCGGAGCTCTCTGGGCGGTTCACGAAAATTAAAAACATTCAAAGTATAAAACAACAGTATAAAACCATAATAGAAAATACAATAGAAAAGCTCAACCAGATAAAAACAGCAGCAATGCAAAATTACAAATTTAAAACAGCAAGTTAAAATTTATTTATAGACTGTTAAAATGCTGGGAGAATAAAAAGGTCTTCACCTGGCATCTAAAGGCATATAATGTAGGTGCCAAACGAACCTCCTTAGGGAGCTCATTTTACAGCTGGGGTGCCACAGCAGAGAAGGCCCTCCTCCTGATAGCCACCTGCCTCACTTCCTTTGGCAGGGGCTTGCGGAGAAGGAGCCCTGAGGATGACCTCAGGTACATATGGGAGGAGGCGTTCCATCAGATAGCCTGGCCCAAAGCCGTTTAGGGCTTTAAATGTTAATACCAGCACTTTGAATCGGGCCTCAGATTGGGAGGACTCAGGTTGGGGCTTGTGAACCTTCATAAAGGGCGCACTACCTTTCCCCTATAATTTCAGCAGCGATGGAACTGTGTATAAAACAAATGATCAGTAACTTAAGCCACTGCCATCTTCTTTATGTTGTGCTGTGCAGGACACACACATGGACACACACACCTGCCCAACACAAGGAAGATGGCAGTAGCTTATGTTATTATTCATTTGTTATACAATTAATATAAACTGCCTCTTCTTCTATTTAGTTTTTTCTTTGTTATGCAATCTTAGGGCTCATCTACACCAAGCAGGATATTCCATTATGAAAGCGGTATATAAAAGGCAGGACCCACACTACTGCTTCACAGCGATATTGAAGTGCACTGACAACTGGTGGGGCCCATGACACAACTACACCAAGCAGGATATAACACTATGAAAGTGGTATGAAAGTAGAATATGGTATGTGTCATGGGTCCCAACAGTTGTCAGTGCACTTCAATACCACTATAAAGCAGTAGTGTGGCTCCTGCATTTTATATACAGCTTTCATACCACTTTCATAATGGAATATCTGCTTGGTGTAGATGAGCCCAAAGTCTGCAATCCTAGAACAACTCATTGAACTCCGTGGGATTTACTTCTGAGATTCCATGGTTTGGCACATATCTGCTCCTTTTCAGAATCCTTGTTGCAACTCATAAGGTGAGACTGTTTTAATTAAGAGCTAATTGTTCTAAGCAACCATTTAAGCAGCACTTAAGCTGTTAGTTGTTGTTGTTGTTTAATAACGTATTGATTTGGAGGCTCATTCTCTAATTTCTCAGAGTGGTTAGCTACAGAAACCTTTCTTTTTCAAGTCAGAGGGCGGAAGGGACAAACTAAAAACTAGTACTGTGCCAACAATTTATCTCATGTATTTTTCGACCATTCTCATTCAAATTGATAGAAAAGAAATTACTTTCAAAAAGAAATTCAAAGGAGAAAAAAATTCAGAGAAATTCTCATGGGATTGATATTCAGGGTTCTTGTGCTTTCCTTACTTATAAGGTGACTGAGGTGCGTGTGTGAGAGAGAGTGTGTGTGTGTCCTGTCTTTCATTGTACAGTCATCTCTCTGACAGCTTGTAGCCTCCTTGGCTTCCCGCACTTCCCGCCCAGGGGAAGACGTCATCCTCGCATAGGGACTTTTCAGATCAAGAAGTGCAGTCAGCTTGGGAGACTGTAGAATAATGGTGAGATGCATAATAGAAAGAATAATATAGACAGTCCCCTCAACCATCTCACAGTGATTAGGGAAGGCCTAAAACACCACCAACACACATTCAAAATAAATTATAAAATGCCCTGAGAATGAGGCAGAAAAGTGGAAGCCTCTTTTACGGGGAAGAAAACTGTCGGGAAATTGGGGAACAGTTTTGGCACAGCATTAGCTGCACTGTTTCCCTGGAGCTGGATGAAAAACTACCTCCCCCCACCATATCACCTGCTACGCATTAGAGACAAGATGCACCCACAATCACCCCACAGAAATGCAACCCAAAACCCATAGGAAAAAGGAAGAAGCTGTTCTCCAACCATTGCCAATGGTGACACTTCCCTGTGAGAAAATGTTGGAGAATTTCTTTTCCCCTTGGAGAAATTTGGTGAAATTACCCCCCCCTCCAATTTCTCCACCCACAAATGGGGTGGAGAATTTCGAAAGGCTATTTGCACACAGCTCTTGTAAAAACCAGATTCTATGTGCACCTGCCTTCCCCAACCTGGGCCCTCCAGATGTGTTGGATTGCAACTCCCATCATTCCCAGCCAGTATGGTCATACTGGCTGGAAATGATGGGAGTTGCAGTCGAACACATCCAGAGAGAACCAGATTGGGGAATACAGATTTACACAGTCTTTGCAATTGTTCTCTGTGTGCTCCGCTGCCCATAAGAAGTTTTAAGAGCTCATTACATTTGTTCTGACCAAAAGCAAAATCAATAGGCAGGTTTATGAGAGCTGTAGTTCTCTGTAGTGGTGGAAAGCAAACTCAGCGTGGATTGTTTAGCTACTGCCATAATCAAGAAGTTGGTCCAATTAACTCTGGACCATGAGTTGGCACTCATGCGGATAATAAAAGCAATAAATAAATAAATAAATAAATAAATAAATAAATAAATGCAACCACGAGACAAAGGCCAGTGGCATTAAAATTCATGGACAGAATACCTTTTAAACTTAGCCCTTTAAATTACGTAGTTATTTTAACGTTCTAACATTTTACTGTTCTTCTTTTCATTGTTTTCAGTTTTTATTGTTTAAAATTGTTGTGCATAAGATGGTATATAAATGTTAATGATAAACAAACAAAATAAAAATACCAGCTACTTAAAGGAAGCTTGCTACTGAAAGAAAGAAAGAAAGAAAGAAAGAAAGAAAGAAAGAAAGAAAGAAAGAGAAGAAACAAATTGTGTTATTTGATTGTTTTCTATTGTTGTTGCTTTAATTGTTTTGGTTCTTGTTGCTTTTATTTTTTTAATGAGTATTAGCTTCTTTTATTAGTGTATCAGGTACGTGAATTTTATATTGTAAGCTGCCTTGGGAGGGCTCTCCCCTATGAAGGAAGGTTATAACAACTGGGATTGTTTAGCTTGGAGAAAAGGCAAGTAACAGCAGTCTTGATAGAGGGGATAAGGAGACCTCTTTCTCACTCTCTCATAATACGAGAACACGGGGATATCCCATGAAGCTGATTGGTGGGAGATTCAGGACAGATAATAGAAAGTACTTTGTCAGAAAGCACATAAGTATACGATGGAATTCGCTACCACAAGACTTAGTGCTAGGGTAACCATATGGAAAGGAGGACTGGGCTCCTGGATCTTCTAAAAAAGGGAAAGAAAAGAGAATTCCAGCAGGAGTTATTTGTATGCATGCAGCACTTGGAGAAATTTCCTCTTCATCTTAACAGTTAAAGCCCTGCCATCTTTTGTATCTAGTCATTCTAGTATAGCTCCTACAGCTTTACCTGTTGTGATGAAGAGGGGATTTCACCAGGTGCTGCATGCATACAAATGACACCTGCTGAAATTCCCTTTTCTATGCAACTGTTAAATATACAGGAACCCTGTCCTCCCATCGTATAGTCAGCCTAGTGATGGCTTCCAATTTGGATGGCTTTAAAAGTGCGATTGGACTCATTTACGGAGAAGAAGGCTGTGAATGGCTGCTAGTCCTGATGGCTGTGCTACTTCCAATATCAATATCAGTATCAGTATCCAGTATCAGTATGCCTGTGTTGGGGAACATGGGCAGGAGGGTACTGTTGCACTCATGTCCTACTTGCAGGTCTCCCACAGGCAGCTGGTTGGCCACTGTGTGAACAGAGTGCTAGACTAGATGGACCCTTGGCCTCCTCCAGCATGTCTCTTCTCATGTCCTTTTGATCTCTTCCCGAAAGGCAGCTGCGAAATATTTTAAATAAATAAATAAATAAATATTTTAATTGTTTCTGTTATTTATTAACTGAGTATTTTAATAGTCTTTTAAAAACACTTTGGCATATAAACCACTTAGAGATTTTGGTTATATCAAGTGGTATGCAGGTGTTTTGATAAATTAATAAATAAGGAAGCACTTTTGAATGGGCGCTGAGTTGGCATTCTGCTTCACTTTGCACCTTCCACCTGCCATTTTAGGGATTGGCATGGTCAGGATGGGCCCTTCTGAGCCCGTGGGCCCGGGCAGCTGCCCTGCCCTGCCAACCTCTGACGCCAGGCGCGAGCAGTGGAAAAGTCCAGCTCTGTGCAAGGTGCATGCGACTTTTGCTGTGGCAAAGTGACAGAGAGTGTGAGACCTTGGCAGCTGAGTGGGTGATAAGGATAAGGAAAACACTGCACCGAAGAAGAAGCCAAGAAGAAAATGCTCAGGCAGCACAGCAGATGATGAAACCATAACAGACTTGATTTGTTTTGAAAAGATGCCGCTATGAAATATATTAATGGAAGGTGATGGCAAATTGCAGACACACCAGTTACACTTTCCCCTAGGAAGTTTTGGGGCATGTATGAAGGGGTGGAAAAATTCTAGTGACCACCTTTATGCCCAGTTCAAAGAATTATTTATTTATTACATTTCTATACCCTCTAATAGTTGAAGCTCTCTGGGCCTAATGATAGAGGCCTGGTCCCATCTCTGGTCACTATAAAGAAGAGCCCACTCATTATGCTACCTTCACCTTTTCCCTCCTTGCCATTCTAAATTCTAAATCGAATGAAGAATGGCATGAAAATGTTTAATGTTTTTTTTAAAAAAAAAAAACATTCTAGTTAGACTCAGTCTTGCTAAGCTATTTTTTGTTTTGTTTTCCTCCTCTACTCTCCCATTCATTTGTTCTTTTTGTCTTGCTGTTCCTCTCCTGCCCTGCCATGAATTCAGTGTTTAAAGGCTAGGCAGTTAGAACTGGTTAACTTAGACTGCTTTAAAACTAGCTATGCTGAAAATGCAGCATTGGGCCCCAACAATAGAGGCCACGATTTTATTCTCCTTGTTTTTATTACTTCCTTTATTTTTGTGTCTTTCTGCCATTACAGTAATTTCTTTATACACATTTTCCAACTATCATTTTCCCCGTTCTGCAACCATTGCTTTATGTTGTTGATCATTATTATTATTATTATTATTATTATTATTATTATTATTATTATTTATTTATATAGCACCATCAATGTACATGGTGCTGTACAGAGTAAAACAGTAAGTAGCAAGACCCTGCCGCATAGGCTTACAATCTAATCATATTCAGTTGCTTGGATTGATTTTCCTTTACATTCTTGGGTAGCTATTTGGGCCTATAATAGTATTTCTCTACAGTTCTTGTACTGAGCATCGTGTATCAATAAACAGTTTAATTGGTTTCATCTTGAATCTGTGGCCCTTGCCCTTAGTTCAGCTTTTATGCAAGGGATTGGAACCAGCTTTAAGCTGCATCAACTGTGCTGGCAGAAATGGGCCTCCCCGGCCCCCTCCTTCCTAAGGCAGCCCCTCCAGCCCTCTGAAAATGGGAATCAGGAGATCCTGCTCAATGGAGTGAGCTGTGGCATGTGGGAGCATGATCTCCCAAAATTGGGCAGAGGGCTCTTCCTCTTGAGGAAGGCAGATCTTGGATGCAATACATCAGCTTCCACACAACCTGCTTGCACTCATACTCAGGCCCAGAATCACTTCAGGCAGGGCTTATTCAGCATCTGGAACATATTACATTTAGAGCCAGTAACGAAAGCACACAACTCACAGCATGCTCACCAGCAGGTGAGCAATTAACAAATACTCTGTGAAGGGTAGCATAGCCAGTAAAGCAGAATGCAATTAGTACCGCTTTCAGCTGAGGGCTGGTATTTGCACATTAACACTAATCATAGCAGCATTGGTGTAAACAGTGGGATCACTTTGAATATTATTAACGCAATGGGTTCAAATGGCCAGGGTCACAAAGGAGCAATTTCAACTTCTGCATGCTCGTTTGCTTGCAGTGCAAAGAGTTGACGATAAGTAACCACTACCTATTAATTCTGGTGGAATTAGAAGACAATACGTCAAGTGGCAGAGGGAAGACACAGGTACTTATGAACACAGGAAAAACATATTTTTATCAGCTTAGGCTGATATACCAGCTGCACCCTTATCTGGATAGAGATAGCCTAGCTACAGTTATCCATTCTCTGATAACCTCTCGTTTGGATTACTGCAATGCGTTATACGTGGGGCTGCCTTTGAAAATGGTCCAGAAACTTCAACTGGTACAAAACAGGGCAGCACGTTTACTAACAGGGACTGGCCGACAAGACCACATTACACCAGTCCTTTTCCATCTTCATTGGCTGCCAGTCCAGGTCCGGGCCCAATTCAAAGTGCTGGTATTAACATTTAAAGCTCTAAACGGCTCGGGGCCAGGTTATCTGAAGGAACGCCTCCTCCCATATCTATCTGCCCGGACCCTAAGGTCATCCTCAGGGGTCCTTCTCCACGAGCCCCTGCCAAAGGAAGTGAGGCAGGTGGCTACCAGGAGGAGGGTCTTCTCTGCTGTGGCACCCCGGCTGTGGAATGAGCTCCCTAAGGAGGTTCTCTTGGCACCTACATTATATGCTTTTAGACACCAGGTGAAGACCTTTTTATTCTCCCAGTCTATATTGGGATATTATTATTTTAACAGTCTATAAATAAATTTTAACTTGGTGTTTTAAATTTGTAATTTTGCATTGCTGCTGTTTTTATCTGGTTGAGCTTTCTATTGTATTTTCTATTATGGTTTTATACTGTTGTTTTATACTTTGAATGTTTTTAATTTTTGTGAACCGCCCAGAGAGCTCCGGCTATTGGGCGGTATAGAAATGTAATAAATAAATAAATAAATATTTTCTTACGGCATGTGCAGCATTATTTATTTATTTATTTATTTATTACATTTATATACCACCCCATAGCTGAAGCTCTCTGGGCGGTTTACAAAAGTATTAACTTGAAGTGTAAGCTTCTACATTTTAAATGAATAGTAGTTCACATATGATCCAAATTTTGATTATCCCAATCTCCTTGTCGTTAGAAGTGACATTTTGTTGCATTCTCTGTGTTAATTCATTTGTCAGTGTAATCAATAAAGTAGAGAGTACAAACCTATACATGTCGACTCAGAAGTATGCCCCATTGATTTCAATGTGGCTTACTTCCAGGTAAGTGGATATAGGATATCACAATGTTATCTGAACTCCTGGTGAATCCAAAGTGATTTCAATCTTTCCTGAGTCACTCAGGCATTCGATTATATACACAGAGGAAAATACAAGTATACACATATAGCATTACTAGTCCTGCTAACCTCAATTAATGTACTTTTATAAGGATCTAGAAGGAAGTTTTTTTAACAAAATTATGAGACCATTTATTTTTAATAAACAAAGATAGAAACATCTTCAAGTGGGAATTTTTAAACAAATTTGGAAGCCAAAATGGCTTTTAAAATACACACGTTTAAGACACATCACAAAACATTTATATATGTTCAGGACCCAGGAGGCAAATCCAGCACTCCTGGGAACCAAATCCAGTCCTCACTTGTGCTTCCCCAGATGGCCCCGCCCCATTTCCCACAACCACCAATCACTGGGTGGCTTCCCTGGTTTGTTGCAATTTTCCCCCATTCTAAAACATTGAAATGCCTCTCCTAAGACCTAGGACCTTTCTAAACCAAAGGGTTATCTCAAGGAAAATGGAGGGATCGTCCCTGCCTGCTCCCAGGATCCCATGTGGCATTTGGATGCACAGGAACAATCCTGGGGTATAGGCAGGGCCGGCGCTTCCATAGAGGCCAGTTAGGCGGCCGCCTAGAGCGCCAAGGTAAGCACCCCCGGAAGTCGCCCTCCCAGCCTTCCGCCCTGCTCCCCGGCGTCCCTGGCTTGGCTTCAGCTGGGCGCCCACCCAGCAGCCGAAGCCAACCCGGGACACTGGGGGGCGGGGACGGGCGGCTCCACGTTCTGACATCCGGCGCGTGCCGGACGTCAGCACATGGAGCCGTTTAACCGCCCTCCCCCAGCTTCCCAGTTTGGTTTTGGCTGGGGGCTCCCAGCCAAAGACAAGCCGGGACGCTGGGGGGGGGGCTGCGAACGGACAGAAGGACTTCAGGAGGACTTCAGCCAGGAGGACTTCAGGCGAGGGACAGGTAACCTGTCTCCACCTATCTGGGGGGGGGGGGGGGTGAAAGCAACTCACCTTGCCTAGGGCGCAAAAAAGCCTGGCACCGGCCTTGGGTATAGGGCTGGTGTAGACATGCCCTTAGTTACCAGCAGAAAGAGCTTTAAGCTAACATAGTCTGGCACTTTTTGCGCTGCCCCTTCTACCTTCGGCCCCACCCCCCTTTTGCCACCCACAGCTGGAATGCAGGTCCTGAAAGCTTCTCTGAAATAGAATTTGGTTATGCACACCTCTTCTAAGGCATGCTCGCTCACACGCACACACACAGACCTAGTGTAGTGAGTTTGTTAGTGAGTAGATTTTAGCAGGCTTTAGCTGACAAGAGCAGGCCTCATCCCCTGGATGGGCTTCTCCTAGTTACGTCATCCTTTTCTCATAGAATCTTATCTCTAGATGAGCTGGGAGGTTTTCACTCCTAATGAGGCACTATAGAAGGCAATTAATTTCCCAAGCTAAGATGCTTTGGGAACCTGTGAGAGGGACACACACACCCCTGCTTCTTCAGAGAGGGGGAGTGATACAGCCTGTCAGCTCCTGAGCAGATGAGCCTATAAGATCCAGTTCACAGGCTGGATGAGCATTGGTGTTGCTTTTACAAGGAAAACCTCATCAAAACTCTTTGCAAATGAAAAGTGGCTCATCAAAGTACTTTCCACCAGGGCAGGAGATTATTTTTGTTTTTAAGAAGTCAGAAAACAACTGCTCTAGTTTCCTTTCATAGCATAGGGGGAAAAACATGTTTCCCCTTGTCTTTTAATCTGTAAGCAAATTGGACTGGGGAAAGAAATAATTAAGGGACAAGGCACCATACCCCTACGCTTTCCTATGCAAAATAAAATAAAATAAGGAAGTGAAAGGCTAGGACAGGCTGCAAAACATGTTTTGAAAAATCGAGCTGTAGGAATATTTATAAGTTGTTACAAAAACACCTAACCAGCAAGAAAAGGAAAACAAGTGTGCCCATTTTCCCCAAAACACCGGATATATGCCATTTTCACAGCAAAAACATGTTTTTGAATTGTTAGTTGTCCTCTATTCCCCCCCCCCCTTTTTAAAGGTTATGGAAGCTATTTTTCTGCTTCACAGCTCTGTTATCAGGTAAGCTGGACATTATTAATTCTACAATACGTCAGTTCTTTCTGGTTAGATAAAATCTTCAGACGCCATACTGTAGCTGTCCAGAGAGGAAGTCTCTGTTGCACTATTGACATCCATTGCGTAGCCAATGAGTTTCTTGCTATTTGGTAAACTAAAGAAAAGGCTAGTATAGTTCTGGACATGGTATGGATCAATGCGAAAAGGCTGGATTGCATTACAAAGAACAAGGGATATTTATTTATTTATTTGTTTATTTATATTTATATACCGCCCCATAGCTGAAGCTCTTTGGGTGGTTTACAAAAGTTAAAGACAATGAACATTAAAACAGATATAAAAAAATTAAAACCACTAAAAGTATAGAAATAACAATACCCATTTAAAACAACTATTCTCGGGTCAGTTATAAAATCAGCATATGTTGTTAAATGCCTGGGAGAAGAGAAAGGTCTTGACCTGGTGCCAAAAAGATAACAATGTTGACACCAGGCGAGCCTCATCGGGGAGATCATTCCATTATTATTATTATTATTATTATTATTATTATTATTATTATTATTTATATACTGCCTCATAGCCGAAGCTCTTTGGGCGGTTTACAAAAGTTCCATAATTGGGGGGCCACCACTGAGAAGGCCCTCTCCCTTGGTGCCATCCTCCAAGCTTCTCTCAGAGTAGGATATGACTTGTTAGCCAGCCTTTTGGCAAAGATACCCATTGGCAAAGATAATTTATTGGGATCTATGTTTATTACTGAAGGAGAGAAATTCATTCGGTTCACATTTTGAATGCAAACTTAACTAATTTACAGGTCCTAATAAGTGAATGAAAATGTAGTTATACATCAGAATTAGTAGTTCTCCAATTAGAAAAAAATGCATACAAAAATGTGTTTATTAGGGTAAACGTGCACAAAAATGTGTACATTATTGAAAATAATGCACAGAAATGTTAGGAAAATTTGCTTGCAAAATGCTTTATTTAGTACATTTCTAACCCACCCAATAACCTATCTTCTATGGGTGGATATATCAGGTAAAATTGCACTAAAAATGCAAATGTTAGGAGAAATGGACAAAAACATATACATTTTCATGTGTGTGTTTTTTTTAAAAAAAGGCTAATTGATGCAGAAACAAAGGTAAGATAGAAAAGATATGAGAAACTGAGATAAACCAAAATTGACTGATTCATCCATGCCTAACACTTGTCCATACAAATCAAACAAATTGGCTGTCTAAAGCATGCAACTCTAAAGAATCTATCAAGGAAGCATCAATTTCCTCTTCTTCAGGTGCTAAGGAAATTTTGAACACCAACACCACCAAGAAATATTCAATATGACATCTGTATAACATTACCAGAACTTCAACATGAACTGCTTAAGGACTTTAATATATTAAGCGGTATAGAAGTAGCTTAATCAATCAATCAATCATTTTCCATTACTTTACATTGTAGCTCTCCCTCTGACAACCCAAAGGCATCTCTTCCATGTTTCTCCCGATATAACCACCATTTCAGATTTGTTAATAGCTCATTTTATTTCTGCTCTTAAAGTAGATGGCCTAATCAAGATGCCTTCATCTCTCTAGTCTAGGGTTGTTGAACCTCAGACCCATAGGCCAAATTCAGCCTACCTGGGGCCCCAACCGGGTCCTCCAGGATTTCCTAGATGGTCACATTCCTTTCCCCTGGCCCCACCCCCTTTTCCCCAACTACCAATCATGTGATAGCGCCCTAGGTTTTGCATGTTTTTTTTTCCCTTTCTAAAAGGTTGAAATGCCTCTCCCAACATTTAATTACAGGGAGTAAGAATTGGAAACTAAAAATATGCTGGTGTTTTTTGGTATTTTGGCCCTGCCTGTTTTGTGTTTAGCTACACTCCCTTTTCCTTCAGCCCCACCCACCACTGGAATGTGGCCCCGAGAGCTTCTCCAAAGAGGTTCAACACCCCTGCTCAAGTTTTGGCAGGAATGGAGAATGCGTGTAGGACACCATATGGAAATTTATGTTTGAACAGAAACAGCCTCAGGTAGACAAGCACCCTGGTCATCAATTAGGGTGACCATATGAAAAGGAAGACAGGGCTCCTGTATCTTTAACAGTTGCATAGAAAAGGGAATTTCAGCAGATATCGTTTGTATATATGGAGAACGTGGTGAAATTCCCTCTTCATCACAGCAGCTAAAGCTGTGGTGAAGCTCCTAAGGAATAACACTTTGAAGCAAACATGTGCTGGCATTTGGGGTATTTGCCCCCCTTTTTTGAGTTTGGTCCCACCCATTTTTGCCTTCAGCCCTGTCCACCACTGGAATGTGGCCCCCAAGAGCTTCTCCAAAATGGAATTCAGCTCTCGGACTGAAAGAGGTTGTGCTAGGATGACCATATGAAAAGGAGGACAGGGCTCCTGTATCTTTAACAGTTGCATAGAAAAGGGAATTTCAGCAGGTGTCATTTGTATGCATGCAGCACCTGGTGAAATTCCCTCTTCATCACAACAGTTAAAGCTGCAGGAGCTAGACTAGAGTGACCAGATTTAAAAGAGGGCAGGGCACCTGCACCTTTAACTGTTGAGATGAAGAGGAAATTTCACCCGGTTCCCCATATCTACAATTGACACCTGCTGAAATTCCCTTTTCTATGCAACTGTTAGAGATACAGGAGCCCTGTCCTCCTTTTCATAGGGTCACCCTAGGTTGTGCATCCCTGTTCTACAGATATCGACTACCGATAAATGCCTGTTCTGAGGATTCCTGGGGCAATGCATGTGATCTTTCATCTTTCTCATTTTGGGTCCCCTTTTGAGTGCTTGCAGCACGATGCTCAGGTGGAGTTTGTGTGAGGCTCCTGTGAAGCACCACTTTGGAGGGGACTTCAGTCACCTAAACTTGCTTGTAATAAGCAAGGTGCTCTTGGGTGTGACTTTTGGTGTTTGTTTGTTTGTGTTTACAGAACCAAAGTTTCAAATCTCAGATATGTTCCGAAGGGAAGAGCAGATGAAAATGTGGATGCATCCCAAACTGTTCATCAGCAAAACTCAAACTGACAGGATTTGGAGTTGTGAACTTGATGCCGCAGCAGCAGAACGAAAGCTTTGAGCTTCAAACATAATTCTGTCTTCTGAAATAACAACCAACAGATGTTTGGAGTTTGCTGTTTTTTTAAGTAAAATGAAATGGCTTGAATTTAAATATTTTATCAGGGCTTGAAGTAGGCTTTTTAATAACCCAGGTGACTGAGAAAAAGAGAAATTAGTGAGAAACTAACTACACCATAGCAAGAATGACTCCACTGGTACCCTCAAAGCAAGATAAAGACCACTGCCATGATGAAGATTGAAAGTAGATTTTAAAGGAACAAAACATGCCTTCAGTGAAAGTGAACTGTAGAGTTATAGAAAAGGGGGCATGAATCTCCATCCAGAGACAAAAAATCCCTGGGTATTGATCCCTAAGGACACAATCCTATGCATGTTTAGACAGAAGAAAGGCCTACAACTCCAAACATGCATAACATTGCACCTTAAGTTGCCCCCTTTCAGCATGCAGCTCCTTTGCTGAGGGAACTGCCCTGGATGCCCATTCGCTACTAGGCCAGGTTTAAGTTTTTTGGTACTAGTGCACAAAGCCCTAAACAACTTGGGACCAGGTTTCTTGAGAGAGGGCCTTCTCCCCTATCACTGAGATTGACAGAGGGCATGCTCCAGTGGTTCCTTATGGATCTATGGCCTGATTGGAGTCCACCCAGAGAAGAGCCTACAATGTGGTGGCCCCCTTTTTATGGAACTCCCTACCTCTGGAGGTCAGGTAGCCTCAACTTTGTATTGCTTCCAGTGATTCCTGAAATCATCTTTATTTCAGGAAGCCTTCCTTGACTGACCAGCAAAGGTTTTTTTATCAGAACAAAATAAATAAATAAATAAATAAATAAATAAATAAATAAATAAATAAATAAGAGTTTTATTCTTTTATCTTATCTGTGTATTTTATTATTCACTGCTCCAGAAACTGTCTAGATGTGGAGCAGTATATAAGTGTTGCAAATAAATAAATTGTGCTTCCAAGTGTAGATTCTAATAGTAATACTTAGCATTTCTATAGCACTTTCAGGAATGCACATTACTTCACATGCATGATCTAGTTGTAATCCTTCCAACAACCCTATAAGGAAAGTCAATATTATCCCCCCTGTTGTAGATTGAGTGAGGCTGATTGATCTATTGATTGATCAATCAATCTTATAAATTGATCTATTTATAAGAAGTTTGCAGCTGTGTTGGTCTATTGGATTTTTTAAAAAAACAAAACATTGACAAGATAATATCTTTATTAGGAGCAACCAAAAACTTACAAAATAGTCTGCAAGCTTTGCAGGTGTCTTCTTCAGGCTGGATGTTACGTTACACAAAAATAGATATCTGGGGGACGGCATTGGAGAAAAGCCAGTGGGGATCATGGTGTAATTCCAGAAAGGTTCAACCCTTCCATGACGCAGAATGAGGCAGATACTTCAGGTGGCAGCTGCTTGGAGAAGGCAGCAAGGTGTTGAAGGAGAGGTGCTGTGGGCCATGCAGCCTGCCCTGTTCCCTCCTAAACTACCCTGTTATTAAGGTGCAGTGGAGGATACTGTAGCATTGTCAGTGTGGAGGAAACAGTCCAGTTGGCTCCCATAAATGGAATGGGAGATGGCACCATCTTGTTCTTTGTCTCAGGCAGCAAAATGTCTTCGTCCAGCCCTGATTCCAGATATGTAGAAAATATAATTCCGAAATTAAAATGTACACTTTTTTCTTCCATGACCCACGATCCAATGGGGTGGGTGGGTTGTGGTATATATGTGGGAGGGCTGTTGCAAGTTTGTCCCAGGCAAGAAAAATGGATGCTTGCACCCTGTACAAGGAAAATCTCCTTCAGTTTCCTTCACTGGTACTAGGGCTGTGTGAGAATTTTGTTAGGTGGGTGGGTGGGTGGGTGCATTTTATGTGCATATTTTACAAAATCTGCACCAAACTGTGCACTTTTTCAGTTGAGGGGGGGAAAACTTGCATTCAGGAATGAGAATGAGATGAACTGAGCTCAGAAGTGAAAATAAGGGAATCGTGACAAGCTCAGACTTCACTAATTCCCCCATTCCCAACAATCAACTAGCTCTGTTCCGAATGCTCTCCAGTAGGTGGCACTGATGCACATTCATGATGGCCAGTTTGTTACTTCATGGGATGCTAGATCTGCAGTTCACAAATCAAGATATATACACTGCCTATCTTGAGTGATCTTTCAGAATTAAAGATGCATGCAGAAATGCATTATTTAGCTGTATTGCCATTGCTTGAGTCGCACATCAATGTATCGCTACAACTACAGCTTGCACAATGTAAATGAAAGTGAGATTGAACTAAGCCGATAGTAGCAGTTTGCAGAATGGCAGCCCCTTCAGTAGCCGTTACTTTAAAAATAAAATCAGATCAATGTTAAGATTCCTGAAATGTTCATCAGATTAGTTTTATGAGTTCAGAACAATGGTCCCATTGAGTGTTATCTTCCATTGCCTACTCATTCTAGTCCTAAATAGTAAATGAGCAGCATGTAATACAAACACTATATTGTGCACAGTATTGGTTGTTTTGTAGGAGAAAAGGCAGTTTATGAGTACTGCCCTGACCTAGTGATGGACAAATCTATCAATTTCACTTTTCCCCCTCAAGGAAACTGCATTTTTATTTATTTTATGCCTTTTAAAGCCTTACAGCACTGTTTGAGTAAATGCCTTAAGTTTATCTATCTTTGCCTTATGTCATATAGGCTGTTGCTAGATGAGGAGTTAGCGCGGTGTGAGGCCTGGTCTCCCTCCTGTGCATCCAGATGACACACAGGGGATTCCGGGGTCAGGCCGGGCTAAGACCTCCCTTAACCCGGGATAAGCGGATTCGCTTATGGCCTGGCTTTTCCGCAGCCCCAGCCTGAGGCCGGGGCTGCGGAAGGTCTAGCAGGGTCCGTGGCTTTTCCCAGCTACTTGCTTACTCGGGAGAAGCCGGGAGAAACCACGGACTGGGCACAGCATTCCATAGGAGCGCTGTGCCCATCGGGCCGGGGGGGAATCACGGGGGGGAGATGGGGGCCAGGGGAAAGAGCTGACCCGGCAGGAGAGATGGGGGGAGAGTGGAGCCAGGGCATGGGGAGCGGGCAGGGGACAGGCATGGCGAGCAGGCAGGGGACAAGGCATGGCAAGCGGGGACGGGGGACAAGGCATGGCGGAGGGGGTGGGGAGAAGAACGGGGATGGGGGACAAGGCATAGCGAGCGGGGATGGGGGAGAAGAAGGGGGACGGGGGACAAGGCATGGCGGACGGGGGGAGGCCGGGCGGGCAGGGGGGCATCAGACATTGTGTGGGGGGGAATCAGGGGCACGGGGAGTGGGGGACCCTTAATTTTTTTTAAAAAAGACTTACCAGTTTCAGCGGTGCGCTCCTGCGCACATGGCCCTTTAAGGGGGGAAAACGCGGAGCACGCGACAGGGCTTTCCCTTGCCCCGTCGCGTGTTGACCTCTGGAAAAGGGCAACGGCATGCGCTAGCTGTACAGATGCATTATCCGGTAGGTCTAGCAAGGCCCATAATCTAGTTAATATTTGTTGTTAAAACCTGGTGTTCAGGAGCGTCATTACACTATGCCTAAAGCCTTAGCCCATGTTACTAAGAGGGGAAGGTAAAAACTTGATATCAGATGAGAAGGGCTCTTAAGGATGCAAAACATCTTTAAGCAGCAGATCAAGGGGTCCAGATAAAGGAGGGACCTTGACAGTACCCGGATTATTTCCTAGACTGCATGTGAAGTTTGAGAAGGATAGAAAACTAAGCTCTGTGCTCCTGTTCTCACTTCATTTGCTCACCCGGGTGTCCATTATGCTGAAATTACAGCTGTCTTCAAGACTTCGGAGAGTGCTTCACTAAGCAGCAGAGAAGAAACTCTTTCAAAACATAAAGAGCCAGGATAGGAGGGCGACTTAAATCTCCCAGTCAGGGCTGCCATGCCTAGCATCTTAATGGCTTTAGCAAAAAGAGATGAGCTAAGTGGTAAAGCAGATAAAAAGAAATCACTGTATCGGCTAGCTAGAGCTATTTAGAAAGGTAGCATTAAAGCTTTCCCTTCCTGTGTTGGCTTCTGCCCAGTACAGAGCTTTTTCTTCGACTACGGTTGAGAGCAATGAATGGAGACTGATCAGAATTATAAACGTTGCACTTATTTGGAAGTTTATATACCAATCATCTTATTCTGTTTGACTCTCACTGCATTGCTAGCAGGTCTACCATTTAGCAAAATCTAACATTTGGCAAAAGCGAAAAACAAAACAAAGAAAGTATTTTTGCAATAAGAAGATGTTCTGCATTTTCCCAAATATAAACAAGCGCTTTCTAGACTGAAGATAATTATTAAAACACACACACACACACACACACACACACACACACACATCTTTTCCTTCCAGCGAAAAGGCCAATATTGTTCAAGATGTCCTTTAAATTGATCTTTTCCAACGTTCAGTCTTCTGAAACCTAATAGTAACCATATTTCTGACCTGCAAGCTCTCCTTGTAACCCTGTATGTGTATCTCGGCATGTCTTTCAGATATCTCAGCCTGGCTGCTTCATCGTCGTCTGAAACTTAATATGGCAAAAACTGAAGTGCTTGTTTTTCCTCCTAAACCTTCTCCTCACCTCTCATTCTCTCTGACTGTCAACGATGTCACGCTCTCTCCGGTCAAGGAAGCTCGTAGTCTTGGCTTTATATTTGATTCCTTGCTCTCCTTTATTCCTCATATCGAGGCAGTAGCTAAATCCTGTCGTTTCTTCCTGTATAATATTGCCAGGATTCGACCATTTTTGTCTGTCTCTTCTGCCAAGACTCTCGTTCACGCACTGGTTATCTCTCGGTTGGACTACTGCAACCTTCTTCTCTCTGGCCTTCCTTCATCTCACATCAATCCACTGGACTCTGTCCACCACTCTGCCGCTAAGATCATCTTCCTGGACCGCCGCTCTGACCATGTCACTCCACTTCTGAAATCTCTTCATTGGCTTCCAATTCACTCCAGAATCCAATATAAACTTCTCCTGTTAACCTTCAAAGCTTTTCACGGTCTAGCTCCTGCCTATCTCTCCTCTCTCATCTCACACTATTCTCCCGCTCGTGCTCTCCGCTCCTCTGATGCCATGCTTCTCGCCTGCCCAAGGACCTCCACTTCCCTTACTTGGCTTCGTCCTTTTTCTTCTGCTGCCCCTTACGCCTGGAACTCTCTTCCAGAACACTTGAGAACTACCAACTCAATCACAGCTTTTAAAACTCAGCTAAAAACTTTTCTTTTCCCTATAGCTTTTAAATATTGAGTTTGTTCTGACTCTATACTGTTAGCTTCACCCTTCCCGGTGCCTGTTTACACTTCCCTGTGCCTGTTTGCATTCTCTTTCCCTCCTTATTGTTTACTGCAACTTTATTAGATTGTAAGCCTATGCGGCAGGGTCTTGCTATTTACTGTGTATAATCTGTACAGCACCATGTACATTGATGGTGCTATATAAATAAATAAATAATAATAATAATAATCAACAACGTGAAAAATGGACACAGCTCAGAGGACCTGGTCTAAAGGAATGTGGTAGTATGGCAGCCTTGCTGAACATACATAAGAAGAACCCTGCTGGATCAGACCAAGGGTCCATCTAGTCCAGCACTCTGTTCGCAGTGGCCAACCAGCTGTCAACCAAGGACCAACAAAGCAGGACATGGTACAACAGCACCATCCCACCCAGAGAGCTTTGGCTATTGGGCGGTATAAAAATGTAATAAATAAAATGATCCCCAGCAACTGGTCTGGGTCTACTTCCGGTCAGTGCCTTGGTGTGGCCAACTGCCCAGGAACCTTATATACACTGCTGTTAGTTCCCAGTAGGAAAGGCAGGGTAAAAATGTAATAAATAAATGATTGATTTCTTTTGCAATGGTTGCCCATGTTCTAAGACAGCTTTCCACACATCTGGGGCTCTCCAGACATGTTGGACTATAAATCCCACAATCTCCAACACATCTGAAGGGCATTGCCACAAAGTATGAATGTAACTATTATTATTATTATTATTATTATTATTATTATTATTATTATTATTATTTACATTTACATTTATATACCTCCCCATAGCCGAAACTCTCTGTTGATAAGAATTAATTGTGTTTCATAGGAGTATTTGTGTTAGATTTTGGTTCTGGTTCTGCCAGGTCCCAGTAATCAATCAGATTCTTTTGGTTACTGAGATAAAACAAGCCACTTGTGCAAAAAGATGGCAGTGTATTGATAGAAAACAGATGCAGAATATATACATGTAAAGAAAGTCCAGGCCTCCTTCCAGCTACTCAAGCTCTCATAACTGGGTATCTGTAGGGGTCCCCACAATAGACAGAAGCCGTCCTATAAGCCACAAAAGTTCTCCAGGCTGACTGTGCACATTGGCCCCCTGAAGCAAAGCACGAAGCCTACGGTTTGGATTTTATAGTCTCCTGTGCTAAATGCCTGCCTGCCTGCCTCTCTCCCTCCCAGGAGCTGACACGCTACATCTACCACCACCCCTTTCATACGAAGCGGGGAGTGGGGGTCCCTCTCACAGGTTCTCAAAGCCTCTCAGCTTGGGAAGCTAATTGCCTTTCTAATGCCTGGTTAGGAGTGAAAACCTCTCAGCTCATCTTGAGAGATAAGACTGTATGAGAAAAAAGGGAATGAGGCCTACTCTTGTCAGCTAATGCCTGCTAAAATCTACTCACTGTGTTAGACTACACAGGTCTCTTAGCATTTTGGAATTCTGTAAAGTTCATGTTTCTGCTCACTAACAAAGTTACTACAGTGTTATTCATTATAATGTCTGTGTGGCAGCTGTAAGTATAGAGTTACTTATTTATTTATTTTTGCATTTATATACAGCCTTTTTTCTTCCAAGGAACCCAAGGCAGCATATATAATCCTCCTCCTCTCCATTTTATCCTCACAACAACAACCCTGTGAGGTAGAATCATAGAATCATAGGTTGGGCTGAGAGTCTGTGAGTGGCCCAAAGTCACCCAGTGCTGAGCGGTGACTAGAACCCAGATCTCCTGACTCCCAGTCCAACACTTTAGCCACTACACCACACTGGCTCTCACTATACTACACTGGCTATATATTAAACTAGCTTTAAGTGCAAATTCTTTTTGCTCGTTTTATAATTTCAAATATATATATATGCTATTCTCTAATACTGTTTGAGAAATAAATATATGTCTTGTGGTATAATTTTGAGATATTTGACTTGAGAGGTGCTTCAGGGACTGCAACCCATATAAACTATTTCTTAAAGCCCAGAACACTCAGCTGGGATCCACACATCTGTTGCTGAGGGAGATCTGTCCATACAGCCACTTTTTTTCTCTCTCTCTTGCTCAGGTGAGAGGTAAGAGAAACAAGCTAGTCAGATGGAGCGGGAACGGGTCTCCTGTCTCAAGTGGTGCCCATGCGCCAAGTTGCGGAAGGCTGTTGCAAGCAATTACAGAATAAGCATCAGAGCCCCTACCATGCTACTATTATCCCTCCATCTGTAAGACCCTCCATCTAACACATACACACACCATGCAGCTTGTTCTAATGAGAATCATTCTGCGAGCTTTTCCCATAAGCTGATGAGGATAGTGCTGCAGTATACCGAGACTCAGGTTGCCCTCTCCAAGTATAAAATTGCCCGATTTATTGGATACAATTAATTATATTAATTGGCATATGGGAGAAAAGAGAGAGAGAGAGAGAGCTAAGTCTTCAACTACTTCACACCATCAATAATTGGAGGTTAAGTTTGTCATCCCGTCTTCTGGTAAATGTGAACACTCAAAAAAATTAAATGGCCTTTATCAATATTGCTTGATTAAATGGCCTCTTTTACTTAGAGCTGGTGTCCATTGTAAATCGGGGTTCAGATGAGAACATCAGCAACTGTGAAAATAATGGGACAGAGGGAAGGTGATCACGGCCTGCCTGCCTGCCTGCAAGGATGGCCTGTAAAAGGCTCAGAAGCCACAGCACATGAAGTGAAAAATGTGAGCACTTAAGAAGAGTCCCCGTTGGTTCAGTCCACCAAGGCCAGGATTGTGTTTCAAAAGGCTCCCAGGAAACTACAAGAAGAGCCAAGACCCTCCCTACCAACTAGTATTTGGAGCGAAACTGCTGCTGAACATGGAGGTTTGAAGAGCAAGCCTATGGGCATAGAGCCCATTAGGTGGAGCAAGGAGAAACAATAGAGGCATTTCCCCCTCCCGTTCCTCCTGTCAAAACAGAGGCCCATGAAGCGTGCTGACTGCTGACCTGGCTGTGGGCGGGGATGGAAATAGAGAGGCTTATGGATCCAGTAGATCCATGGCATCTCCTTTCCCCTCTCCACCCACTGGTAGGCCCCCTTTCCACCTTTCCTGACCTTTTTGGGGGTCACAACACAGCAACTTTGGAAGAGGAGCTTCAGCAGAGCCTTCTGCAATGGTTGGGAGGGGGCGGATCTGAGGTCGTAGCTCTGTCTGCAGCCTCAAAAGGAGTGGGGAGGGGAGGGAAAACCTGCTGCACCCTGTGTGCCTGCCCAGGGACTATAAGCTTGCTCTGTTTGTATTTTAGATAGTTTTAATAATTATTTCGGAATCGCCTTCCAGGCCATAGACAGGGTGATATCCCGGGGATTGACCGAGATTGTCCCTGTGTGTTCACTTGACCCACAGGGGATCCCAGGAGCAGGAGGGATGATCCCTCCCTTTCCCCAGGATATCGCCCTGCACTTCTAGCCTGCTTTTTCCATGGTCTTGCGCGTCACGTGTAAACCAGGGTGACAATCTCACGATTATAAAACCGCAAGATCGCCTCCCTCCGACCCCCTCGTCTAGCTGAGGCTAACAGTACTTCGTTTTGTCTGCCCTGAATATATTGCCAGTCATTCTCATTGGGTGGCCCCCAGTGGAAACTGGAGGCTCCTATTTCAGCAGAGTCACAACCAGTCAGAACTCTAAAGGAGCTATCGAAGCGGATTCACTCCCATGCGAGCTACCGGCCTCCACTGCCACAGTATCATTTGTGAAATGGGATGGCCAGAATGGTACACAATGTTCCAAAGGCTATAGATTTCTATAAAGGCATGCTGATGCTGGCCATTTTTATCTTCTATCCAAGAATCGACAAATTTGTCATTTTGGTTTTAATTCAAACGTGTTAAAATCTCAAATTCTTCCCATCCCAGATATGAATATTCTTGGACATTTTGGTAAATTCTTATAAAAAATGAATTGAAATGACATTCTTACCCATCTGCACTGGCCAAATTCAGTAGGTACAGCTTATGTCAGCATGGAGAGGACCATACAGCTGTTAAGGATGAGAAGCCTGGGATTTTTAAGCCATGTTAGTGCTGAATTAGGATTGCCACCTATTTCTTCATCTTGAACAGCTATATGGTAGGTAGGCTCAAAATGGTCTCTCCCATGTTGGGAATTGGACTGGTGCAGATGGCTGAAATTTTTGATTTAGTTCATTTTTCATAAGAATTTACCAACATTCACAAAGTTAGTATTTGGGAAAGAAATGACAGGTTTGTCCATCCTTATGTCTATCTAATAACGTCCTATTAATGACCTATGTCTACCCTCTTCGTGACCTACTTTGATGGTATCAAAGGACGTTGCTGACACATAATAGCAGATTTAGCAGCAATCAACCTGTAGTGATTGAGCTTCATCTTGTTTATCGAATACAGTAGTGTATTTGGCTTATTACTTGGGATCTACCAGACTGATTTTGCTCATTTTTGTTTGAAACTGAAGCTTGAGCAATGCAGATGTGCAGAAAAAATGAAACTTTGAAAAAGTTCAAAGCTCAAGCTCTGGGCAGCTTGGAAAGTAAACGAACTTTTTTAAAAGAACAAGGGAAATAGGCAAACAGATTTTTATCCAGTCATTCTCAGACTCCTCGCCCCCGTGGCAACACGGGATTTGCACTAGTCCGTTTAAACCAGCCTTCCCCAAACTGCTGCCTTCCAGGTCTTCTGGACTTCAACTCCCATCAGCCCCAGCCAGCATGACCAATGGTTAGTAATCCTGGGAGTTGTAGTCCAAAGCATCTGGAGGGTACCAGGTTAGGGTAGGCTAATTTAGATAACCGTCTGTATCTTGCATCTTTGGCCTTTAAAAGGGAGTCCCAGCAAAACATATAAAAACAAACAAGAAAGCAAAACAGCTGATTCAGCAGCATCAGCAGCATATCAGATAAGAATACATGGTTAGAGAGGCAGAAACCGTGGCAAGCTTCAAATGCCTTGAAAACATGTTTATTTACACAGGCTTTCCCTGACCCATAATGGACTATGACACTGCTCCGCTTTATTGTTGTCTTTGCTGTAATTTTTAAAAATTATGTATTATTTTTATTGGGGGGGGGAGTTTCTGTTGTATCATATATGCATTTTAGTGTGAACCACTTAAGAGGGTGTTTTAAAAATATATATATTAAGCAGCACAGATGTTTGATAAATAAATAATAAGATAAACAAATAAAATAGTAACCTAAAGCATTACAACTCAAGGGATCTAACATGATTAGACCCAATAGTATGTTACCACTGATGTAGGAAGAGAAGTATCATTGAGATTTATTGCATGGATCATTCATGTGCATCATTCTTGGGGAGCAGGGAATGCTGCTAAATAATGGCTAATGTTTATAGGATTGTAGTTAATGCACTTATCCAGCTTATCCTCCCCAAAGCTAACAAGCAAATCCATGACTGAGCAGGGATTTGAATCCTGCTTTCCTTGGAATTAGCCCAACACACTAGCCTCATATTCTGCTATCAGATGCACTAGGAAAACTGTATCACAAATCAAGCTATGCAGAATCCGAACCAGTGGTCCAAGAATTACCTGCTGGTTCGGATCCTATGATGCAGGGTTAGGCCACCACCGTTGGCACACTTGGCAATTTGAGAAACTCTCCTGGGCATCACCACAAAACGGCTGCCATGGTAGGTGTGGCAAAGGACAAGCAGCCTGCCCAAAAGGCTGAGTACAAAGCAGAGGTGGGATGCGAGCCCCAGCACACTAAACAACTCCTTTATTATTTATTTGTTTGTTTGTTTGTTTATTTATTTACAGAAATTTGTACATATATTGTTCCATATCTGGAACAGATTCTGGAGAGGTGAACATAGGAATTAAAACAGTAAAAGTTACAAAAATTCAAACATCATTATTATGCTTGAAAACTAAGCAAAACTTCACAGCAATCCCAGCTGCTGGTAAGAAAATGTGCTGATTAAAAAGCAAAAGTGGCAGGGGCAGTGGGCACTGGGCAGCAGGGAAGGTATCCACCACCACATTGCCTACCCCTGTGATAATGGGAAGCACGTTCTTTAGTCAGGCAAGGAGCCTGAGGAGTCGATTCAATAAGCATTAAGAAGCAAGCAAATGGAATAGATGAACCATGGACTGGGGGGATCGAGCCAGGCTAGGGGTGAAGTTTTTGGCTTCCTAGGTGTAGGCTCAGTGCTGGCCTCAGGTTTTGAGGGGCTTGTGGAAAGGCACTCTCCCCTTCCTCAGTGGCCCCGTTCAGACAACACGCTAAACCATGCTGCTTAACCAAAAATTGGTTAACCGAATGCATTCTATTAACCATTTTGAGTCTACTTTCTCACCATCTCATCCTCCAACTCCACGGGAGCTCTCGTCAGTAGGCCCCTTGTGCAGCGTGGGCCCTTGGCAAGTATTCAACAATGCCTACCTTTGGTGCCAGCCTTGCAAAGGCTACAGAGAGGGGTTGTCCTGAACTGCTCCCAGCCAACCAGTAGGCCTCTTTCTCTGGACCAAAGGACTGAAGTTCTGGCCAGCAATTGCTTGATAGGCCACAGGAAAAGTTTAGAGACTGAGAACAACCAGAAGCTGAGATGGTGTGCTCCCTCGGCAGAACAAAACAATTTGCTGGTGCTCCAGACGTTTATCAGACAGAGTTGGCACTGATCCCACGCAACCATTTTTTGCTGGTTTACCCTGCAACTTCTGATCAATGTTTGCATGATTTAATTAATTTAGCAGTGCCCTAGAGCAATCTGAAGAGTGTTGGGGGAACCACTGTCATCAAGTGCAAGAACAAGTGAGTCAGTATTCATGGAATGCCTCACACCGTTCCTCAATTGCTCCCCACTTAACATGCATGCATTGCGTTGTGGGGTGACTCAGCCCATTATTAACTGCATTATTGACCCCATTATTAACCCAATGGTGTTCAAGGCAGAGCTGACAACAAATAAGTGGGTCTCTATCATGTGGCAGGATGAAACCTATTCTTGATCACAGATCTGAGTGAAAGCTGCATTCAGAATTCATGGTTAACCCTCCCCACAAAAAAACAGTATTTTGAGGGGAGCCATTAAATGTTGAACTGGTTTTAATTCTTTGCTTGCCATGGCTGGATCACTGTGGTACAGGGCTTAAAATGAAGACCACACACAGAGAGTTTATAAACTTTTTTTTTAACACATCCCTGTACATGTGATCATGTGTTACGGGCAACATTATGATGAGATGACATTAGGTAGCATTGTCTAGGAAAAGCCACATGGTCACCCATTTCAGCTGTGCCAGAGAGGCTGCTGCATAAGAGCCAAGGGTGCAATGCCAGTGGCAATAGGAAGTAACCGGCAAGAAATTCAGTTGGTGGGGCTTGAGTTTGCAGAGCAGGTGAGCAGCATCCTGGTGTGAACAAGAATCCGGTTCACTAGCAGTTGTAGATGGAAAGGGGCTAAGCTAATACTGGGGAAAATGAAGCCAGCATTTACTTTTTGGAGCCTTTCTAAATGAGGCGTTCATGCTTGCTCATGCACAGTAGTTTGCGGGTCCTTTACACAGTGTCATCATCCTCCAGGGCCTCTCCCACTCTTTGCTACCATTTGCCTGTTTTTTTTAAGATCAAAAGTGTGGTATTATTTAGAAACTCCCATGTAATTGCGCAATTCCACTATACTACAGTGCCATCTAGTGGTTGTGCAAAGAAACAAATAGAAAGACAGAGAAAGAAAGAAAAACATATTTAAAGGAGCCAATCTTAATCCCACAAAGAATCTGGAAGCAGAGGCCTCAGTCAAGATGCAGCTTAAAAGCTTCATCTACAAAAGCCCTCAATCACTACTTTCTGGTATTAAGAAATTCCTGCCAAAAAATCATCATTGCCAATGGAATCTTGACATCAGAACCAATTCGTACTTGCAGCCGTGGCACATGTGTGTGTGGACAGTGGAACCCAAAGCTGGTGCAGGGTGGGGGGAGACCCAAACAGCCACCCAAAGAGTAGCAGGTGATGGGGGCAGTTGCAAGCAGGTCTTGCAACAGGATCTGGGTCAGCACGGGCATGAAGTGGGGCTCACCAGGCTGGACACTGTTTGCCAAAGCATCCTTTCTTCTTATTTTTTTTAAAAAACATATTAGGATAAGGGGGCAGCTGGATGGGTGCGTACATGGTTACAAATGCTCATTGTATTATTTTTACTTTAAAAAATGTATTATTATTTTCTACAACAAAATGATGCCTATTTCCAAGTAAGTGTGTTTAGCATCAGGGCAGCAAATTCCTGTGGTTATGAGTTTAAAATACAGAACTGTGCGTACTCAGAGTATTTCTATTTTCACCCAGGTGGGCAAACACTTTTGTTCCATTTCTTTGCTCTAACGTATCAGGAATGTAGAAGTAGATATGAAGCATGGAATAGTGGGATCTGGAGAAGAGATACGTTGGTTCTGTGCATCACAGGGGAAGCAATACATTTGCCTATTGAAAGAAGGTCCCCGTAAGACCGTTATGCCCAGGGTTTAAAATAGGGCTGTACATGGACCCCTCAAACTGCTTCGTGGCCTATCCAGAACTTCCAGATCGGGCCCGAACCACTTTCGGTCAATCCGCCCCCTCCCTCGCTCTGCTCCGCGGAGCGAGATCCAGAGGAGTGGATTGAGATTTTGCCCCCCCTTCCCTACTTATTTGCCTCTATGGCAGATGGCGGAGGCAGGGAAGTGGGGAAGGGGGGACAAAATGGGGACCGATGAGCCAAACTCCCCCCACCCCCTTACCTGGCTCTGTCATGGTCTGGCACGAGCTTCAACTGAAGGCCAGGCCTCAAAGTGGAAGCAGGCCTGCTTCCGCTTTGAAGCCTGGCTCTCAGTTGAAGCCTGCGATGGACCGCGACAGAGGCAGGTAAGCCCCTCTCCCCCCTGCCCTCTTACCTGGCCGCATGGATGGCTGCGGCGGTGGAGCCAGGTAAGCCAAACTCCCCCGCCCCCTTACCTGTGTTCGTCACGGTCCGTCGCGGGCTTCAATTGAGGCCCCGGCTTGAAGCCCGATTCAGCCTCTTCTGGCTTGAAGCCGGGGCCTCAGTTGAAGCCTGCGACAGACACAGGTAAGCCCCCCTCCCCCCTGCTCCCTTACCTGGCTCCGTCACTATCGCCACACAGACTGCGGCAGCAGCGCCAGGTGAGTCCCCCTCCACCCCACTTACCTGCATCCAGAGCTCCGGATCGAGGTGAACCACTTTGCCTCGATTCACAGCTCCCCCGACCTGATCCCTCTCTGCCTTTGGCAGAGGTGAATCAGGCCGCTTTGCTATCGCTTCTATGATCCTTAGCGAAGCGGAACACATCCCTAATTTTAAACTATCTAGCTGCACCACTATGAGTGGACTTCCACATGATTCATGTAGATTTTAACTATGATCACGTAACCCTTGATTTTAGGAGCCAGAAAGATAGCTACACAGACAAAGCAAACCTTACAACACAATCCTGTGCATGTTTCCTCAAACACAGGGCCCTCATTCATTCAATAGGACTTCCCCCCTCACCCAAATAAATGTGCTTGGGCTTTGAGCCTTAAAAGGTGTGCCTGGAATGGAATAGCCAGGATGGACAGAACTCCCAGAAAGAAGGGTGCGGTTACTCGTTTCAATGATGTCATCAATGTCAATGGAACATCCATTGTTCAGAACAAGTAGGAAGAGTCAAAGAATCCATCAACTAACCAGAACACAGAGAAGGAAGAGGTATGTGCTGGAACAAATGACATCATCAGGACCAGTTTGGAAGTAGTGTGAGATGTTGGGAAAGCCATTGGCTGGTCAGAACACAGGAAGGAAAGGGATGGGTGCAAGTACCAATGCCATCAGCACCAACAGATTGATCATTGTTGGGAAGTTATCTGAGGTACAAGACAGGTCACTGGCAGGACAAGGAACAAATTCTGAGAATAGTTTCCCTCAGAATGAAAACAAAATGTAACTATACCAAAAAGAAAGAAAGAGAGTTGCATTGCCATTTTAGCATGTTTCTTATTCATTATGCTGAGTTTCATTTTGGATTTATTTGCTGTTGTTGATGTTTTTAAAAAAGGTTTGTTTTTCAATTCAATAAGTTGTGAACCAAAAGATATTTGCTTCAATGAATTCTGTACATTATATTTAACTTTCACTCACAGATATAATCTGAATTTATCTCTGTATGTATGCCAAGTCAAGGAGATTGGGTGTTCCAGCAAACAATAGAGATGCAGTGTTGGATACACATAACTTTATGTTGAATTATTATTAATTATTATTATTGAGACTGAGTATAAATTTTTCCTTATTTTTCATATTCCTCTGAAGTTTATTTTTATATGGAAATTGTGAGGATTACTAGAATAAGATGTGTTTTATTGCATATTGTGTAACACAATGAATTGGCACTATTTTGTTATTAATAACTACATTTAAAAAGCAGGGCAAGGGGGAGAATGGCACATATAAGTATGAATCAAAATTATCTGTTTTTCAGGAACATTTCCAGCAGTGTTCCTTTCTGGCCTTTTTTTTTATTGCCTAAAAAAATGTTTATTTATTGACTACATCTTATCTTGGTAGAGTCAATAAATATCTCTCCTCACACTCTTGGATTTATTTCTCCCCATATTCCTGAATTTGTTTGGTCTCAGTTATTTCAGCATGTGGTATATAAAGATGCTATTTTGTTCCCTGTGTGATACTTGATTGTCTGGGGTCACTTATATGGCTAATCCAAGGAGCATTTACCTCACTCACAATTGACTTTGCCCTCTGGGACATCATCATGTAGATGAATGTGATTGGCTATGCAATGTACTGGGATCATCTCATTCACGACATGATCCCTGATGGGCTGGGATCACCATTGTGACTAATCAAGAAAGGAAATACTAATAACCAGGAGGAAAGAACAGTACTAAAGCAGCAGAAGCAACTAGAGGAAACATGAAATATGATAGAAAAGGTGAATCTTCTCATTAGGTCAAAATATTAGACTGAAAGATTCTTGGCACAGCGATTTCTCTAGAAAGTGCCATGACGATTTATGTCTGCCATGGGGGCGGCGTGGGGGAAAATAACATTTTCATAAATTAGAATAAAACTACTTTCAGCACCTTTGTATTGTGATTAATTGCTGGAAAAACAAATGGAGTACCTAGAACAAATGGGAAGTACATGGAAAGAGTCAACCAGTCCTTCAAGATAGGAATACCATGCAATTTATTGCCTCCTATTGTATCTGTTATGGCACCCCAGTGGTTAACAGGAGCTCTCTTTATCCAAAGGTTGCCAAGGAAACTGTTCCTGTACTTCAGGAAGCAGGGAGAGCAGTTTCCTGTTTTCAAGAAGGCTTAAGGGCTGTTTTTCTCCAATCAGAAAGCAGATTCATGAACCGGAAATGGAGAACACAGCTGCCAGGGGCATATTAAGTGTTTCTCCCTCCCTCCCTCTCTCTTAAACTTTGGTAATAAATAAACACAGGTTTTGCAACACCTCAATTGGGAGCCGTAAGGGAAGGACGTTTTGTGGAAGAAGGTGACTACAAAACGAAGACTGGGCAGAGGCCAGCATAAAACTGAATGAGGAAGTGTGTGCTTTGCATCTTCCATAGATATAAGCTACACACAATGTATCACACCCACAATTGTTAGAGTAACAGTGCCATGCCTAGACTTTATGATCTGCAGCTCAAAATAACACTCCGGTAACAACTTTTTTTCTGTTCATTCCCCCACCCCCACCCCCACCCCACCCCCGCTCACCTTCTAGTTTCTCTTTTTTCTGGTCTCTGCTGCTCCTACTTTTTCATTGCTTTTTCCTAATCTTCATTCTAGTTCTGCCCAGCATTTCAGTTTTTAAAATCATTTCCCCCTCTCTCCCCTCTTCTCCCTTTTAGATGGTAATAGCTCAAGAGATGGAAGGAACCTTTGTACCAGCCTTTCCCAACCTAATGCCCTCCTGATGTTTTGGACTTCAACATCCATCAGCCCCAGCCAGCATGGCCAAAGGTCAAGAATGCTGCGAATTGCAGTCCAAAACATCTGGAGGACACCAAGTTGGGGAAAGCAGGAACAGACAAAGGGGGTGTATGTACACATTCTATTTTCCACTAGGCTTATCTTTAGGCAGCTGGTATCTCTAAGCAACAATGACTAAATATATACCATGGTGTTAAGTACAGTCAGGACTGTTATCTCACACAGATTATTACACTGAATCCAGAATTCTGTGCTTCTTGAAAATCTCAGCTTTCAGCCTTAAAAAAGAAAAAAGAAAAAGAAAAAACTTTCTCGCCCTTATGGGGTGCAAAAGTATGCTTGACAAATGTGTGGGTGATACAGCCCGGTGAGTGACTGAATAAGATTTCCAATATTTGAAAAGCTTTAGTGTCCCATATGCTCTTTGCCTGTCCCCACGATTAGGAAATTCCACATTAATTATGCAAAATAGCAGGGGTTCAATAATAGTGCAAGCTTCATAAGGATTGTATCTTCCATACAGATTGCAGAATTCAGCATTTCTTGGCTCGGTGCAAAATTTTATTTCCCCCTAGCAGGTTAAAAATAAATCTAACTTTGATTATAGACATCCATCCATCCCTTAATGAATTAATTATTTAATTAATATTCTGCCTCTCTGCCAAAAATGGAAATAAGAATAATCCAATTCACATGAGAACAAGGATGGTCAAAAAAAGAAAAGAAATATGTGCAGTGTGTGTGTGTGTGTGTGTGTGTGTGTGTATGTAGTGTCTATTAGCAAGCATGCTCTAAATGACCTCAAAACCAACGTTATTTACATTCGACTCTCCAGAGTTTTCAAGCTGCCAAAAACTCAGAATCAAATATGGTATCCAGAAAGAATAGGGCAGTGGAGTATTTCTTAGAATAAATCAACATGTTTAGCTCTGGTGCCATATAGTTTCATTTTGTTCTTCATTAGAGTCTGCTTTACATTTTAACTTTGAACAGTATTTGATGCAGACTTCAAAAAATGCAGACTCCCTCCCATGTGCAGGGAGGGAGGGTATTTTTAAAAAAATGCCTTGTAGATCTATTGGTAGTTAAATGACTCCATCTGTAAAAGTAAGCACAAGTAAGCAAAGGAAGGTGGGGGAAGAGAAGCTATTAAGATGTGTATGTTACTGTCATATAAGAATGATGAAGGTTTTAGAAGTTCATTAAAACGGCAAGCAGGTTAAAAGTGTAATGCTGTGACAATCGTTAAAAAAGCGAACACCAGTTATGTTAAATGGCAGAGAGCCAAGGGAAGCGCTTACAAAAATGTGTTGAACTTAAGGCAACTGTTGACAATACTAGACTACTCAGACGCTTAAAATTAAATATACTCCTAAATCATTTGTTTGAAAAGTTTTCGGTGTCAGTACATTTATTTAGTACAGTTAAAATCAATGTTCATGTTACCCAGATGTCACTGTTAGTGGTGTTCTGAGGATATTATGGCAGAGTGCAGTTTCTCTTAAGTGTGAAATAACTTATTTTATAAGCAATCACTCATTTTTAGAACGAAAGGCCATTTTAATATTGATCAATTTAAGAATTTAGGATCTAGACTATTACCTATAAAAGCCACAGTTTAGAGCCAGAACACCTTTACAAATAAGTAACTTCAAGCCCCATCAGCAATGTAGAAAATACATGTTTGAACCATGTTATTGTTGTTTAGTTCAACTGAGCACTCCTAGCCTCCGTTGCCTGTGATTTTTATTTCTGGAAGGAAAACCGTAGGCCCCCATCCAGTTTAGTGATTACTCTCTTCTTACTGAAATGAATGGAACAAATTAGATGTGGTGACTGCGTATCTCAAAGCTTAATTCCTAGAGACTAAGGGGGAACAGTATGAATGTTTAGACAGAAGAAGAAGAAAAAGCCTACAACTCCCAGCATGCCCCAGCCACTGGTTATGATCACTGGCAGAACGGCTAAAATGGGGTGGAGTCATGTGTGGCACAGGTATGCCCCTTCCTGTGCTGCTTCACACTATGACCACACCCCCACTGACTCAGATAGGGGTGTGTGCTCTTCCCACCTCTGTGCCTTATGCAGTGAGCCACTGGAGGAGGAGGAGGAGGAGACTGCCACTGTCTCTGTCAGTTTGTGTCTCTGTTTACCTTTGTCGCATGGCCCGCCCCCTCGCTTTGGCAGCTTGACAAAAGAGGCTTTCCTCACACTCTATGCAGACTTCCCTCCCCGGGAGCTATGAGAGTGCTGTGGTGTGTGTGCTCCTCTTCCTCCCCTTTGTTTGCATTGTCCTCCAAAGAGCTGGCTATAGGGGATTTAACTCCTGCCTATACAGAAGCCTGTGTGAACCAGCGGTAGCATGGTTGTGGCTGGCCGACCACTAGGGCTGATGGACGAGGGGCAGTCTGGCATCATTTTGCATGGTGTGAGTGTGTTGTGATGCTGAAGGTGTGCTGGGTCACTGTCCCCATTATCCTTGGTTTTTTGGATCCCTCCCTGTGTCGGCAGCAGTGCCAGCGCAGTCCCTGATCTGTACTGCTTTCGCAGAGTTTTCAGCCATGTTGTAGTAGAGTCAGGGCTTGCAGGATCAATACTCCAAGACATTTTGATTAGCAGGGTTGATGACATTATCTGTTCCTGCTGAGCTAAGCTATAACCCTCATAGTCACTGGGCAGGCGGAGTGTGTGTGTGTGTTTGTGTGTGTGTGTGAGAATGATCTCAGCAATGATGTATTATTGTGAGCTATGCCTGTTGTAATGTAAATTGTTTGGGGTGGCTTGAACTTGAATGGACAGTTAAGACCCACTAGCTTTGCAACAAACCTGCTTCTGGTGGAGATGAAAACTGCTAAACCTGATCTGTTGATATGGATCAACACAGCTGCCTATGATTTTGGATACTCCTCACTTTAGCATTTACCACTAATTTCCAGAGTCGCTGTTTGGACATCATTTTAGAATTTCTGTGTGTTTCCCCCTACTGGACTGAGCAGGTAAAGGCTATGGTGGCTGTTCCCCCAGTGAAGTGGTGGTTCATCTCTGCCTCTGGCATAATTGGTGTATGCTCCATCACTCCTGACTAACATCAGCTAGACTGAGGCCACAGTGTTCCCACCATAACTGCAATAAAATAAAATTTTAAAAAATCTGGTAGTTTAAGATATGAACTGGAAGCAGAAACTTATCTTTACATTTCTTTGTCTTCAAATGCAGCATGGGGTGAAGAGAGCCATCAATTTCATCCTCAATAATTTAAGTTTATTGATTAATGTACTGATTCAATTGATTAAAGCTTGCAGCTCTAGTTTAAACCCAGTCAAATGTATAGTATCATGTAATCCATGACATAACTTTTGATCATTAAACTAGAAAAAATGCATATATTTATTTAGTCAATTTATATCCCTCCTTTCCACTAAAATAGTGTCCCAAGATGGCTAAAAATAAATATACAGATAAATAATAAAGTTATAATTAAAACATTAAAACTCATACAATAAAAACACAAATAAAAACTCATCAGTAAGAAAGAAATAACAGATCCCACCAGATTAAAATGTATTACAGCAGCAAAACAGCTTAGATGCCAAAAGCCTTCCTGAATAATAATTAAAAAAAAGTATTTCCCTGCCCAACATCTGGACAACAGAGATGAAGTTAGCCTGGCCTGCCTTGGTAGGAAGTTCCAAAGCTTGGGAGCAGCCCCTAAGAAGGCTCTGTCTCATATTCCCACCATATGTGCCTCTGATAGCGGCAGGACAGAGAGAAAGGCCTCTCTGGAAGATCTGAAAACCCAGGAAGGCTCATATGAGAAAATGTGGTCTTTCAAATAGCATGGTCCTGAGCTCTTTGGGCTTTTATAACCAGCACTTTGAATTGTACCTGGAAATGGATGGGTAGCCAATGAAGTTATTCTAACAAGGGAATCATATGTTCCCTATAGTAGGCCCTGGTCAATAGTCTGCCACAGCATTCTGAGTGAGCTGGACTTCCTGAACACTGTTCTAAGGCAGCCTCACATTACAGTAATCCAAATGGACCAAATTTTATTCAAGAACAATCCAAAGCAAGTTAAATATGCTGGAAATATCCACTCTGAGTTTCAGTCAGAATCACCCCAAACTCCAAAAGAGCTATCCAAGGTGCTGAACCTATTTTGGGGGATAGGGTTCAGCACATTGGATACCTCCTTTAGAGTTGTGGCTGGTTCTGACTGAATGGATTCCTAGCCCCCCAAAATCAGAGCCACCAGCCTCCACTGATGAGACTTGAAGTCCTTAGATTAGCAGCTCAGAACTTTCAGGTGACGTTCCTCCCCCAGGTTCCACCCTTGTCCAATTTTTTAACCTCAGAAACCGAGAAGGAAACCCCTCAGAATGCCTGCTTTCATTTGGACCAGTCGTCCCCACTGGCACCCAAGACACCCATTATTTATTTATTTATTTATTTACTGCATTTATATACCGCCCCATAGCCGAAGCTCTCTGGGTGGTTTACAAAAGTTAAAAACAGTAAACATTAAAACAAATACTGTATACAAAGTTTAAAAACATAAAAAGCATTATTATTATTATTATTATTATTATTATTATTATTATTATTATTATTATTATTATTATTATGTCTTTCTCCCAATACTGGGCCTCAAGGCGGCTTTACAAAATTAAAACATATATAAATGCTTCATTGGTTCCCTCAACCCATTATTATTATTATTATTATTATTATTATTATTATTATTATTACATTTATATCCCACCTTTTTTTCCTCCAATGAGTCCAAGGCAGCATACATCCTCCTCCACCTCTCCATTTTATCCTCACAACAACAACCCTGTGAGGTAGGCTGGGCTGAGAGTTTGTGACTGGCCCAAAGTCCCCCAGTGGGTTTCCATGGCCAAGTGGGTTCTAGAACCTGGCTCTCCCGACTCCCAGTCCAACACCTTAGCCACTGCACCACAGGAGAAGTACAGGAGAAGTAACAAGGAAATAGATTTAATAATGGTAGCATAATAAGTAAGTCAACACATTGGAGTTTGTATTTTTTAAAAAAACAAAAAACAAAAACAAACAGATTTATTTGTCATACAAAGATACAAAGATATATTTATTTGTCATATATATATATATATATATATATATATATATGATATTAATCAATGCTTGGTCCTAAAGTCCCTACCTACTCTACTCCTTCTAAAATTCTATACACAACCCCACCAGTTAGATGTTGCTTCTTCAATCCTTAAACCTTATCCCACCCCGACTGTCAAATCTCCCTTTATATAATTCTCTCTCACACACAAGCCCCTCCCACCTTTCACTCGCCCTCTAGCATACTTTTAACCCCATCAATAATGTATAATATACTATACATTATTATAACAGGCCTCTTTTACGGTCTCCCACCACATAAGGACACAGGAAGCTGCCTGATGCCAGGGCAGGCTACTTGTCCATCCAGTGAAGTTTCTCATTTTCTTGCATTCGCAATTTTAAAATCTCAAGTTCTTTCTTTCCCGAATATGAAGAACTTCGCACATTTTGGTAAATTTTTATCAAAACCGAATCAAAACTAAAATTCTCACCGATCTGCACCATCCCAATTCAACAGGTACAGCTAATTCCCAGAATGGAGTGGGCCATGACATACTGCCTGCCATGTAGCGGTTAAAGATGAGGACCCTGTCAGAACCTGGATGAATACACAGCGATTCAAACACAGTGCTTTTAAAAGCAAAACACTCCAAGCCCTGTTCTGATCCAGTACAGATCTTCTTTTATTCCCTTATTTGGGTCTGTCTGAGTCTCGATCGATGCATGTAGGAGATAGAACAGAGTGCAGGTGGGGAGGGGTCTGTGTCAAATGCTTCTCCATCTCCACCTAAAAAAACAAAACAAAAACATGATCTGTAAATAGAAATCTGGGACAGCAGGGAACAGGTAATCTTCTGAGGCTTTCTGGCAGGTGTCTACCAGAGAGAGGGCCTTTTCAATAGTGGCACCCCAGTAAGGGAATTAGATTAGACTTTCATTGAAATGCTGGCTTTCCACAAAAGAAATGGTGTTCAAGACAATTCAATAATCAATACATAAAATAATCAACATTGCAATAATATTTCATTAACAATTCGTACAACATTTTTTTTATAAAGAAACAGCAAACCAAAATCTCTACAAATCTACCAATATAAAACTGTCATCAAGAATCAGTTCGGCAATGGTAGTTGTCAAAAAGCCAGCAAACCATTTTTGGCATCATACCCAGATTACTTTCCCCAGCCTTTATCATTTGGGGTAATATTGCATACTGTACCCCACAAAGAAGAGGGGAATTTTCAGAATATTAATCAATTAACACTCCCTTCCCAGAACTAAATGAGATGGCACCCAACTATGGCAGACAGAATATATCTCTTCCCCTGAAGATCCTTCCAGAACACTATTCCTGAAGGAGATCACACAGCTCCTATGCAGTAGACTTTTCGGTGCCAAGTGAAGACATTCCTTTATTTTTGCAAGCTTTTCAATCTTAAATTCCTTAGTGCTTTTAAAATATTTTCTACTATCATTATATCCTGCTGCTGGTTTTAAAACTGGATTTATTCTGCTTCTGGTTTAATTCTATCTTAGATTTGTAATGTTTATGTTTTATTATTATGTTTAAAATTTTATTGACTTTTTTTTTAAGTGTAAATCACCAGAGAACTTTTGTTAAGGGGTGGTATATAAAAACTGTGCTGGTTTTCTCATTGCAGAGAGGTTTTACTGTAAGTGAGCTTTCAAATATTTGGCCTCCACACGGAGCCTGAAGGGATCCCTTCATCCACAGCAGATTTCTAATACTTCATTCTAGAGGAGGGACTGGGGCAATCAGTTGTCCTACTTTATAGAGGACAGGACCCTTTTTGAAGGGGTGTCAGCAGGCAGTCCTTTATTTCAGGTCACCCACTATTTGAAGGGTTGTCCAGTCACAGTCTGGTATAAAAATAAAGAACCATATAAAGGGAGAGTAGGGCAGTGAAGATGCCCATCAGTCCTGAACATCAGGACAGCAGACTGAATGGGCAGGCACACAGGGCACCTGGGGGCTGCCTAGATGCTCTGAAAGCCCCATGTTGAGTGTGCAGAGGTGCTGCATTGGTTATATGACACAGCAGCCACCTCACAGCCATCTCCCATGAAGCTGCGAGCTAAAAAAAAAGTCATAGACTTACCCAACTTTTTTTGCCGGAGTCAGGCGAATACTGTGCATCTGCCATCTAACCTCGCTCTGACATTCCTGGGTGGCGTTCCTGGGTGGGCGGTGATTCCTGATTGGTTGCACTCCAATCAGGAGTGCAACCAATCCAGTTGCACTCCTGTTTGGCAGGGGGCAGGAGGCCGGGCCCAGTGAGCCAAATGTCTGCTGGAAACCCTGTGCCTTCCCTCTGTGTCAGCATTAGCTGCCTCCACTCTGCAGAAGAGAAAGCACGGGTTTTTTTTAAACATGGCAGCAACCCAGCACCACCAAGGCAGGGCCCTGGCCACAGTCACTGCATTGTGGTGAGATGGACTGTATTTCTGTTTTAATTATAGCCACTCTCCCTAGACCATCATCACTATTTATTAACTGGAGTAGTGATGCAGCAGTGCACCACAATTTCTTCCTCTTCTTTGTCCTCTTGTGTCCCTCATTGCTGGCTAGGGGAATACTGGGCATGGATGATGTCTGCACAAGCCCATGACATCCCTCATTTGCAGAAATCATGCCTTCACTGGGATGCAATTATGTAAGACCATCTCTTGGGCTGTTCTACATTTCCCCCATGCTGGGAGCATGGCAAAAGGCGGGGGTGGGGTGGCTTTTGGATATTGCACATCCTGAGTTTCCCCCACCATGCACATCCTATGCCCCCAATCCACCCATTGTCTCCTCTCTGACATTGGAGCTTCAATGTCAGAGAAGGAAGATCTGCAGAAAGATCTGAGGGAACAGGGAAGGGGAGGTCTAAGATTGGATCTCCTTCTCCAAGATTGGACCTCTGTCTCTGACCTCACCAAGGGGGTATCTGATCTCCCCTATGACTCCTGGGATCATGTCCTAGGAGCAATAAGATTGCAGCCATAGTGATGATATATCCATTTCACATAATCAAAATCAGAAGAACGGCCTCAAATGAAGGCACAGCAAAATCCCTCCATTTTGGTTTCTCTCAGGTTCTCATTTTTCCAATCTTAAGGTTGGTTCATCTTGAACTTGCAGAATTTCTCCAGTTTTGAGTTCAGTTTAGTTCAATCTTTGAGAATTTATTTTTAAATTTTGCATAAGAATTCATAAACATGTTTGTGCACTTTTCTCCTTACAGATATATAATTGTGTGTATATTTGAGTAATGTACACTTTTTTGCAAACACATCTCCTAATATAATGCATTTTTGTACATATTCCCATTAATATATGCCTTTTTGTATGCATTTTTTGTACTGGAGAATTCCATTGCAAAATTTGGAAAATTGCAAATTTTGGAGGAAAACAGAACTTTTGGTTTACAGAGTTGTTCAAAAATGCAAAATTAGGTAAAATGATCCTACTCCAGTTTGAAAAGTTTCATAAAATACAGCAGCTTCTCTTTGCCATGTAAAAAAATATTACCCATACTGTACAATACCATTGGAAATAACTGCTACTGTGGACAAAGGTAATAAAATTATGTCAGTGGAGTATTTTATGCAGCGTTGTTGTTTTTAAAGTAAAACCTGTTATGATCTTTTTGCAGCCTCTAGCTCTAGTTATGATAATCTTTGCTGTGTGGGATTTCTTATCCCCAGTCTAACTGCAGCCAAGTTTCCTTTATTGGACGCCCGCTATAAAAACAAACCTGGGGATATGAAGAGCCACATTAGTATGTAACAACCTATAAAACCTCCCTCTGCTCAGAGTGTGCTCAAATTCCCTTTGCGTGAACACTTGAAGAAAATAACAATAAAAGAGAATATGGCTCCTAAATTAATTAAAAAACGTGGACAAACAAAATCTCATAACCAGCTTAATGAAGTGCTCAAACATCAGCAAACTGATTCAGTTTGATAGCATTGCTCTGGATTAAGAAATTTAGGAATGCATACCCAGTAAATACAGTCTGTGGACCGGCTCGGATTTTTATGCTCTTTGCCACTTTTTTCTCTGTGTCAGTTGTAATTACTTGCAAAATGCTACTCTGGAAGCCTTGTGAATGCTACTGTTTTCTGCAGTGGGGCAAATAGCAGCTTTGGGAAGGCAATTTAGTCTGCAACCCTAAACATACTTACCTGACAGTAAGCCCCATTTACCTCAGTAATACAAACTCTTGAGTAGACATCTGTAGGATTGCAGTGTTAATTACGACAAATGGCATTTTTTTAGTTGGGGGGGAGGTTTAATTCGCTAATGCCACACCTCTAATCTAATTCAGAGGCTGCTTTTCGTGGGGAAATTCACACCCACCTCTCATCTAGTTTGGCTCTTAGAAAGCAAATATTTAGGGGCAAGTAGAGGGAGAATGAAAAACAGAGCTTGCTGAAGATGTTGTAGGGGGCATCCCTGTGACTCAAAGAGCTTCCCTCTCCCCCCTCCCCCCCCCCACACCTCCTGTCCTGATGCCGCTTTCAACTGGCTTGAAACTAGCTGCCAACATTAGATTGTTATAGCACAGCGGGGCAGGAGGGTTGCTGTCCAAAGACAAAAAATGTCCAAAATAAAACAAAACACTAACCACATCCAAATCCCTGAATACATCGCAAGTATCTCTTCACTTCCCAGCCAATGTATTCAAAACACACCTAATGTATGTTTCAGGCCTTAACTAGACCTAAGTTTTTTCCTGGGATCATCCCGGGGTCGTCCCTGCCTGCTCCCAGGATCCCCTGTGTGTCATTTACATGAACAGGGATGACCCCGGGATGTTCCCAGGATAAACCTTAGGTCTAGCTAAGGCCTCAGTCATGTGAACATCATATGGGTGTTCCATTCCCCCACCTCACCCCATCCAATAAATGACATACTTGGATGCAAAGAAGATTTTTAGATACATTCGGATCCTCCATAAAAACACCAGATGACCCTATGAGGAGTATTTGCAGAATTGCAAGCTTACTAGAATAACTATGCTCTTTGGAATACAGAAGGCTGTCACTTCCTGTTTGATTTGTGATCAACAGGCAAGTTGCAGGGTTCTGTTGGGATGTTTCTTTTTATTTAAAATTATTTAAGGGAGGAACACTTGGAGGTGGAAAAATAGCAGTTAGTCCCAAGAGACCCTGTTTGGATGGAATCCTCTACTTGTCGGCTAGAAAAGATTTTAGTGAAGAATGATCAAAATATAAATTAGGTATGGTGATAACTTTTATTGGGCCTATATGTGTTTATATAGGTGTAGGCAATACTTATTTAAAATGAAAATGGAGTGCGGAAATGGCAATATGACAGCAGGAATGTTTGTTCGTTATTATATAGAGAGCCCTTTGGAGATAAGGTGGGATAAATGTTTCTAAATAAATAAGAGTGCAATCCTGTCGATGTTTAGACAGAAGAAGGCCTACAACTCCCAGCATTCCCCAGCTAGCATGGCTGGCTGGCGAATGCTAGGAATTGTAAGACATTTTCTGTCTAAACATCCACAGGATTGCACCCTAAATATTTATTTGGCATGAAGGTTATTATCATTCCCCATACAGTATTTTCTCAGGACCTGCTAAATTTCCTTTTGTCCCTGTTATTGCCCATGCATTTACCAATTTGATTTTCTCCCATGAGAAATTCCACAACTTCTGTTTGTCTCACCTCCAACATAGTTCTACAGCTAGCTAAGTGCATTATCAGCAGCCAGTCTCTCTATTCCTTTCCTTTCTTAAACACCTCTTCCCATCTCATGTAAAGGGAGAGAAGGTAGAAAAGAGCCAGTTCATAGTCAAAGGCACATTTTAGCCATTGGAGGATTTGTATTCACGTTATCAGTATGAAAAATGTAGACAGACACACTGACCCCATTCAGAAGACACCTTAAAGCATGGCATTAACCACCGTGGTTAAGCCAGAAAGCCAGGCTGTGTTCAGAAGACACCTTAAACCGCAGCTTTAACCATGGTGAATAAAGCAAAAGGCCTTATTCACAGTGGTTAAAGCCATGGTTTAAGGTATCTTCTGAATGGGCCCACAGACACAGACACACACAAAGTGTTAGGTTATATTACCTCAGACAGTTGCAGCAGGAAGACCTGTAGAAGCATAGCATCCCACTGGTGAAACAAAGGGCCATGGAATAAAAAACATAATTCTTAAATATTTAGACTCAGGTGGTTTCTGTATCTAGGCTTTAAAGATATAACATATGGAGTTCAATTATCTTTGCCCCAGATAAATGGTTTTATCGTCATCTCTTTTCTTCTTCTTCGTTTCACTTTTAGTTGAGGTCTGCCCTGGTGTGTTTTCCATAAAAAGCAGTTAATCAGGATTATAATGAAATGAGAGTATTGAATAGTTTTATGTGGTGCCTGTGCTGTTAACGGGCTAGGAGCATGCATACTCTTTCCGTGTTTTAGAATGAAATAAACATGAAATACTGCAGCAAGAAAGACGGCTACTGTGTGTTTTCACCTTGCTGACAAAATCTTCCTTGCTGGTGATTCTCATCGCCTAGCACGTAATCCACCAAAACACAAATAATCTCTGGGCACATAAAATATTTACAAGGACTTCTCTGAACCTCTAACAGCTCGGTGTAAACTCAGTTGTTGTCGGATATTGTGATCAAGGACTTTTTAGCTCTCCAAACCCTACTTCTGAATATTCAGCAGCCCACTAAAACAAGTTAAGACCCAACTCATGCTTGGATTAAACAGACAGCTGTGTGCTATGCATGAGCACAGCAGGCTATTTGATGTGTGCTGTTGAGCTGGACATGCCTAGCAATGTGACTACCTGGAACTGGGTCCTCATCTGATCCTAAAACTAGTCAAAGACCCCCTCTCTACCATCCTTCCCCAACATGGTGTGTGGGACTACAGCTCTGATCATCCCCAGTCCACATAGCCATTGGACATGCTAGCTGGGGATGATGGGAATTGTGGTTCAAAGCACATCTGTAGGGTGCCAGGTTGGGGAAGGCTGTCTCAAGCTACCTGACACTGCACCTCTAAAAGATTGGTCAGAAGAATCATCTGTTTCCTGAGATGGCACCATCGCAAACCTGTAAGAATTTTAAACATACTTAATGAGGTGCAAGTCTCATTGAATTCAGTGGGAATTAGTTGTGTGATCACATGTAATTTAGGAGGTGGAAAATATACTGTCCTTTAAACAGCTCCTGAAAACATATCTTTTCACACAGGCTTTCCCTGGGCTGTAACTGCTGCTGGGTTTATTTTGGTGTTATGGAACTTTTAAAGCTTTATATGTTTTGGTCTGTTGTATTTTATGGTTTTAATTGTGAACAGCCCAGAGAGCCTTGGCTATTCAGCAGTATAAAAATGTAATAAATAAATAAATGGTTAGGGAAATTGTAACCAGTCAAATTAGTGGGGGTGGGTGGTTTGGAGTGGCTAACCATGAGCAGATTTGAGATGAGCAGAGCCCTTCTTCCCTTGAATTTGTGAGTGCCCCTTTTTAACCCTCGTGTGTTTTCTGTGTGTGTGTGTGTGTGTGTGTGTGTTTAAAGATAACCACTAGCAAGGCTGCTATCCTCTTTCCATGCTGCTGGGTTTGTTTGGGTTTTATGAAACTTTTAAAGCTCTATCTGTGCAGACATCTTGCCATTTTGTGGAAAATTCACTAATTTATTACAAAGGCACCCAAGGGGGACATACAAACATTAAAAAACAAATACAGTTCATAAAAACCAAGAAAGTCTCTTTTTGTGTGTGTGCTATTTTTAGGAGTCATTTTGAATTCTTTCTATATCAGCATTTTTGTGTTAAAATGTCTTTATCCTCCCGAATAAATCATGCATGCACAACAGCAACTAGCTATTTATGCAGTCTTAACACTATAGAACCCATGATGCAAGGTGGTCGTGAACAAAATACAAGTGCATGCAAATGTTTTGACTGTAACTGAAGCAAGCAACCCGCACCATTGAAAAATGCCAATGCAAATGAAAGTGGCCAAAATTTGAATAGGCAGACAGGAAATCTGTTACTTGGAGCTAGGAAAAGGAAAACAGACTCCAAAGAATATATTAAAAGGGTTTTTAAAAGAGATTTTTATTTTTGAAATGGCGCAGGCATAGGGGTGGAGGATGACATTGCATAGTTTATCATTAATTGCATTTGAAACAGTATTCAGCAAGTCCCCATTACACTTCCACAACCACATTCTATCCAGTGAGCAAAATAAAATGAAGTGCAAACAGAAGCACATCCTTTAGCATTGTGGAGTTCAGTGAGGCTTACTCCCAGCCCAGGTGAGTGGGTATTGGATTGTAGCCCTAGTCCTGATCATGTGATAGTGAGGCTGTTCTTCAGTACTCCACAGCTCAATAATTGGGGATGGCTTTAGATAGCCAAGTGTATTACTCCAGTTGTGAAGCATGCAACCAACATTTATCTTCTCCCCACCACCCCAAATGCCACCCCATGCTTTCAGTGAAGGTTGGTAGCTCTGATTTCAGTGGGACTGTAAATCCATTCTGGGTTTCAGTCAGAAGCAACCAGAACTATCAAGGAGCTATCCATGGTGTTGAAGCTAGTTTGGGCATGGGGTTTAGCACCTTGGCTAGCTCCTTAAAGTTCTGGTTGGTTCTGACTGAAACCCAGAATGGATTCACAGACCCACCGAAATCGGAGCCACCAGCCTCCACTTCATGCTTTACTGCTCTTCTTTACGTTCCTGAGATTTAAGAACAACAAAACGCTTTTCCAATCTGTTTTAAAAAATACTTTGAATTTGTGCACTTTTGCATTTTAAATCCTAGCACCATCCTCTTTATTAAATTTCTATATAGCCCAATAGCCGAAGCTCTCCGGGTGGTTCATAAAAAATACAGGTGTACAGGTATATCTACAGGTATGAAGTGGAGTTTACTTCTGATGCCTTCATCACCTGTCACTTTCCGCCTGGTCGTTTGGCGGGGGTGGGGAGCACTGGGCTCTAGGCTTTGGCCCCGAGGTCCAACCCTGGTTGCAGCACTGCTAACGCAGGTGCAAATCCTGCCCCATCCGCGGCACTCGCAAAGCGCCATCTGGCAACTCTTTGCCAGCCTCAGCTCGCCATTCTGTAAAATGGCGATGGCGATGGCGATGATGATGATGATGATGATGATGATGATGATGATGATGATGATGACAACCAGCTGAAACAAACAGCAGCCGGGCGATCAGGTATGATCCATGAGGCTGGATAAGAGGAGGAGGAGGAGGAGAAGGAGGAGGAAATTATGTCACCCTCCCTAAGCGCGGAAAGAACAGGATTGCGCGGAAGGGAGGAGGGGGGAGCCCAAGCGCGCGCTTTAAAACGCGTCGCCCAGCCTGCCCAGGCGGAGGCTGGATCGGACAGAAGGACCCGCTTATCTCCGAAGGGAACCGCTTGGCTTTCGACCCCGTTGCCTCGGGAGCTGGACTAGCGATCGGCTTTCAGGTAAACCCCGCAGGCGGGAGGCGCAGGGCCAGTTCCGTCGCTCGCTTTGAAGCAGCAGCAGCGCAGCCGCCGCCTCGTCCCCCAGGGGCCGCCGCCGCCTTCCTTGCCTCGCTCCGGCAGACGCCCGTCCCCGGCTTGCGGCGCTGGAAGTGTCACCCAGTCACCTACTGCCGGATCCTTCTCGCGGGGGGGGGGGGGGGAAGAGGACTACGGCATCTTAAGCTCTTCCTGCCGACCTCTGAGGCGCACGGGCCTGGGGCCCCATCTCCCGGGCCGGAGCCAGGCTGCGTCAGGCTTAGGGGAGACCCCTGGGAATCAACTGGGCTGAAACAAGGCACGATTCACTTCAGCCCTGACGATTTCAATGGGAACGTTCTAAATCCGGATCCCCTGAAGTCCGGGGGACTTACTCCGGCGTGACAGCGTGTTCTAGTGGAAGAGTGGATGTGGAGTCCCCACCCCAACCCCCAAAAAAGAAACAAGCGAACGCTTTCACACAAACTGAGCTCAGCCTCTGAAGTGGTCCAAGTGAGTTCCCTTAGAAGGTCAGAAAGTGGCTTGGCTCGTTTGGGGATGGCACGGCAGGATTCTACACCAGCAGTTGAGGAGAATGGGACTGCTCTAGAGTAAGGACAGCGACGATCGCGACGTAGAGGCCTTGAGGATCGTAGAGGCGAGCTGCGCTGTTCCAGCTCAACCCGGGATGAAAACTGACTGATGAATCAAATGCCAGTGACTCGTCTGAGTGGGCGTGGGGGGCTAATTCAGGCAGCGTGAAAATCTTGCCCAGTGGAAAGAGGAATGGAGTTGCTCTCGCTGTGGCTTTTGTGCTAAACCTCTGTGTGTGTGTGTGTGTGTGTGTGTGTGAGAGAGAGAGAGAGAGAGAGAGAGAGAGAGAGAGAGAGAGAGATGGTTGTGATGCCACTGATCACTATTCGGGTGGAAGAGAGATAGATATAGATATATGCACACCTGTTCACACGAGCGATGAAAGGGTTAGGCTGGGCCAGATCAAAGGTCCATCCAACTCAACATTCTGTCCCCTACACCGGCCAGCCAGAGTTCACAGCAGTGACATCTTTATCAGTTAGCGCTTGGAGATAATGCCCGTAGCTAATTGCCACTTTGAGTTCCCCCTTCCCTCCTCCTCCTCCTCCTCCAACACTTTATCTAATCCTCCTGCAAAGCCGTGTATCCTAGTAGCAATCAATCACCACCACCACGCCCCACCCTGTTTCAGTGAGTTCCACTGGTTAACCCGAGAGCGCCACACGCTCCTTGGCCAAATTTGCCTTCACTCCGCTCGCCCTCAATCCGCAGCCGAGAGATGAGGGTGCGAGGAGAGGGAGTTCGGGGAGCGCTTTTCCCCAAGCCCGGAGGAGGGGGGAAGTGGCGTCGTCGTCCGCGGTCTCTTTAAATCCCGGCTTGTTTTGGCATTCCCGCTCCCCACCCCTCGGTTTCGTGGCTGCTTTGCAATCCCTGCGTGAGCAAAAGGGCTTCCTCTGCAGGGAAGGAAGGGAAATGCCTCTCGGCCGGAGGAGGTGGAGGAGGAGAATTGTAGTCGCAGCCGCAGCCCTGGGCAGCGCGAGGCGAGGAGCGAGCAGGGCTCTTCTCGCTGCCACAAGCTGATCGCGGCGAGGCTGGGGCAAGGCGACGCCGGCTCCCCGAGGCACTAACCGCCCGCGCTGCTGCTGCCGCCGGAGTGAGCTCCGGACAGTTTGGAGGCGAGAGCTCGGCGCTCGCTCGCTCGCTGCCTCCCTGCCCCCCCCCCCCCGCCGCCGCTCCACGCCTGGCTGCAAGTTGGCTGCGCAGATTTCCTCCCCCGCCCCCTTTCCGATCCCTCCATGCCCCGACCTGAACTTTAGCAGCCCCTGGGGCTCCGGCGGAGGGAGCCACCCTGAGCGCCTGGCTGCCGGGAACATGATTTGAAGCCGGCGAGGCGAGAGGGCGAGGGCGAGCTGCGCAGGGGCAGACTCCGGAAGATGAGCCACGCAGGTGAGGGGCTCAACGCTGGGGTGGGGTGGGGGAAGCGAGAAGGGGCCGTCGGAGAACGCTTTCCTGGGGGGGGAGGGGAGGGGAGGCTGGGGGACGGACCCCCGCGAAAGGCGCACTTGGCCGCTTCTCCCCAGGTTACTAGTCCGCAGGGTTTTGCCCAGAGCACAAGGGCGAGAAGCGCTTCCTGGCACGGAACTCTCCAGCCTTGTTCTCCGCGTCTTCGGGAAACTCTTTCAGCCTCCCCTGCCCCACGCGAAGGAAGCGAATCGCTTTCCCGGCCACGGGGGTTCCTTCCTCGAAGGCCGATGAGGATCGGGAGTCTGGTTATCCCTTGGTTGCCCTTTTCGCATTTCGGGGTGTGTGTGACTTCCGATGCCTCCCCCCCCCCTCCCTCAACTTCGGTCTCCATGGCCCTCTGCCGCCTTTTCTAATTCATTCTCTGTCCTACCTTATTTCTCTCTCTTCCTATCTTAAAATAAACTGCGAGGGGGGGGGCGGGAAGGAAGGAGGAAAGTGGATTAAGAGGGAGCGGGACGACCCGATCCTTCTGCACGTGAGGATCGTCCCGTTTCCCCTCCGCGACCCCTGCCAGCTCTCGACTCTTCCGCAGCCGAGGAGTCCCCTTGCTCCTTTTATGGAGCCGAGAGTTTGTGGTCGGGTCCCGTCCTGAGCAGCTGCCGTTGTTGGTCTGAATCAGGACGGAGCGGGGCCACCCTACGGAGTGGAGTCGGGATTGGGGGGGGGGGCAAAATCCAACATGTCCCATTTACAGTAAACCCATTGAAATGAATGGGACTTCAGGTTCCATTCATTTCAATGGGTTTACTCTAAGTGGGGCTCACCTTGGATCTTGTCTCCCCCCCCCCCCTCACTACCACCACCACCACCACCCCGCTTCTTTCTCTCCTTTCCGTCGAACGGGTCTTTCCCCGGCTGGCACAGAAGCGCTGCCCGCCCGGAGAGAACCAGCCGCCGCCGATCTCTGACACTGCGCTGTTTGTTATGCCGAGTCTGTCTTTGCTGCAGTTTATTTTGCGATTTGCTTCGGCAACAACGTTCGCGCTTGAGGTTAATTGGCGGAGCGGGGGAGGGGGAGGGGGCTCCCGGCTGCTTTCTGCTCGCCCTGGGCGGCGAAGGAGAAGAGGCCGAATCGGGCGGGGGAGCGCGCGGGGAGTGAAGACGTTGGGACGGGATTTCATCCGTGTGTGGACGGTACCGCGCGCTTCGCCTCGCTTGGGGCAGCGGGCAGAAGAATTGACCGTGTGAACGGCCGTTGAGACGGACTGACGAGCCTTCCCCAACCTGGCACCCTCCAGAGAAGCTGGACCGCAACTCCCATCATTCCCAGCCAGCTGGGAATTGTATTCCAACGCATCTGGAGAGCACCAGTTTGGGAAAGCCACGATCCACCCCCTCCAATTATTCTTCTCTTTCTGACCACTTTGGCCCATCCTAGTTTGCTACTTGAGTTTCCAAAGCCATACAAAGACGCCTTTCCAGCAGGAGGCGACACCATTGTTATGACTGGGGGTCGGTCAGTCAGTCTGTTTTTCCTTTTTCTTTGCAAAATCCCCCCCCCCCCCCAACCCGGGTGGCATCCAGGAAATAGATAGACAAGACATCCATTCAAATTTTCACATGCATGTGGGGTGGGGGGAGGGGGACTGCCACAGGACGGGTGGGTGGACAGACCTTGCCTAAGTCTGCACTCTGCAGGGGTTGTGCTGCAGTGGCAGTGCTCATCGCACTGAGTTATGAAGTTATTGTAGCAACTTCAATCATCCCAGTGAAAGCAGAGCTAAAAATGATGGTTCTAGGAGTTTTGAGTAATGACATTCATCCTCCACGTTGGAAATAATTGGCTATAGAGGCTTTTCTCGAAGGCAGTGTGCTCCAGAGTTTCTTAATCTTTGCCATCACGGCAAGTGAGTCCCAAAATGAGATGCAGGAAAGGAGACATTGGCTGAGTTCGGAGGACATGCTAATCAATGGTTGTTTCCCATTCTGTTCCTATTACCTTTCTTCTCGCCCCCCCCCCCTCCCCAGTTGATTAGCCTGTTGTCCGAACTCCGCCACACTGTGCGCAGGGGAGAGAATTGCATAAACAATGCTGCAGTACGCAAACAGAAATGGAAGTAGTGCAGCCTTTCCCCAACCTAGGGCTCACCTGATGTTTTGGAGTCCAGCTCCCAGCATTCCTGGCCATTGGTCATGGTGGCTGGGTGCCAGATTGGGGAAGACTGAAGTAGTAACTAGAGTGTGATTTGCTACTCAGAATTACTCTGTAACAAACCCAGATTTCTTCCACCTCACTACCATTGCTTAGGAGGACTTGGCTCATCTTAAGACCTGGGATTGAAAAGGAGCAGGAGGGGAGGGGAGTCCACAAACCAAGGGCAAGCCTCTGTGGGCCAGAGGGGCAACCTCCATGGATCAGATGAGGCCTGTGGGCTGGAGGTTGACCACCTGTGACTCCATTTGGATCACTTTGAGGATTGAAGGTGTTCACTCAGTGCACCCAGTTCCCCCGTTTCAACCATTGCAGCTCCCCAATCTGGTTTTAGGCAAAGATACTTGAAAGGTGGTCACACAGAGGAGGGCCAGGATCTCTTCTCGATCATCCCAGAGTGCAAGACACGGAATAACGGGCTCAAGTTACAGGAAGCCAGATTCCTGCTGAACATCAGGAAAAACTTCCTGACTGTTAGAGCAGTATGACAATGGAATCAATTACGTAGGGAGGTCGTGGGCTCTCCCACCCTAGAGGCCTTCAAGAGGCAGCTGGACAAGCATCTGTCAGAGATGCTTTAAGGTGGATTCCTGCATTGAGCAAGGGCTTGGACTTGCTGGCCTTATAGGCCCCTTCCAACTCTACTATTCTATGATTCTAAGAGTCTATGCCATCATTATACTTATTCTGGGGCAGATGTTTCTGGGTGCTTCCAGATGGAAGGCTCCTAGAGGTACCGATCCAAAGGCATTGTGCACCTATTCCATTTTTCCTCCTTTACAGATTTTATGTGGTAAGATGCAGGGGGGATGGACATGGAGGGTTACAAAAGGAAGGCATTGTCTGAAACCCCTGTAAAATTCCATGTTTGAATCAGGGCGATTGCAGGACAAAAGCCTCACCTTGCACTCACTGACACTAGGCCATCAGGTGGACCCTTTAATCTTGCTCCAGTTCTCCAAACATCCTGGTGAGCTTGGTTTGTGTGCAGCTGTGTTTCTTGCGAATTTGATATAATGATGCTTCCAGATGAGGCTTTTATCATGCCATCGCCCTACCTCATGCACAAAATTTTGTGGAGAGTCCAGATGACGATATCTTCCACTTGTGATTTCCCACCACTTCTTCCATCTTTGCTCTTACCAGAAAAGACCTCCATCAAGTAGGAAAAGATGGCATCGCTGCACAATAATGTTGCACTGGTAGCACTAGGAAGCATCCTTTGCCTCCAAAAAGGTCAACACTTCGTTTTGTTTTTGTGGTGCTCTAAAGGAAATGGGTAAAAAAACTAGTTACTGCTCTTTGAATAACCACCTCGGGGAATAACTGAACACAGACAAATGTTAGAGCAGATGACCTTCACGTATGTGGCAGCCGCAGAATACTAAGACTTGATTATTCTAAGAATTGACTTTTCTTCTATATTGACATTGAGTCCAAGGGGAAGAGAACAATGACCCAAACACCAGAATGATGTGAAAATGACCCTGAAAATGTTGGATAAATTTCATATTCTCTTTCCTTTTTTATTTGGACCGTGGATATTTATCCATGATATACCTGGCATTTATTCACATAGGGTGCATTATACTCCTGCAAGAAATAGCTTTGCAAGTGCAAGTCTTACATAGAAGGCAATTATATGATTGCTCTCACAAAGAATATGGCACACCATAGACTTCTCAAGATCTCCTCTTGTTCAATAGTAACCTTCCAAAAATATGCCACCCTAGCAAGAGCCCAATGCTTAGGAGGGCAGGGTGTGTGGCTTCCTCATCCCATGTCACTGATCACATGATTCACTTGGCCAATTAACATGGAGGGACCAGTAGATGTGATTTGGGTGTCTCAGACATCTATGAATAGGCTCTGCCATATTTGTGTTTTTTTTTCAAGGGAGACAGTTCAGATAAGGGTTAGGGTGCTGGATGCTGGCAGTTAAAATTTACCACCTGTGCTATTTTCTTGATCCAAACTGCCTTCCTAAAGCTATCATAGCAACATAGGAAGTTGCCTTATACTAAGCCCTATGAAGAGAAACTGAAGGAACCGGGCATGTTTAGCCTGGAGAAGAGAAGATTGAGGGGAGACATGAGAGCACTCTTCAAATACTTAAAAGGTTGTCACACAGAGGAGGGCCAGGATCTCTTCTCGATCCTCCCAGATTCCAGCTGGACATCAGGAAAAACTTCCTGACTGTTAGAGCAGTACGACAATGGAATCAGTTACCTAGGGAGGTTGTGGGCTCTCCCACACTAGAGGCCTTCAAGAGGCAGCTGGACAAGCATCTGTCAGGGATGCTTTAGGGTGGATTCCTGCATTGAGCAGGGGGTTGGACTCGATGGCCTTGTAGGCCCCTTCCAACTCTGTTATTCTATGATTCTATGAAGCCAGACCCTTCATCCATCTACCCTGGTATTGTTGGCACTGGCCCTGTTCAGAAGACACCTTAAACCACGGTTTTAACCATGGTGAATAAAGTAAAAGGCCTTATTCACTGTGGTTAAAGCCATGGCTTAAGGTGTCTTTTGAACGGGGCCACTGACTGGTAGCAGCTCTCCAGTTTTTCAGGCAAAGTTTTTTCTTAGACCTCCCTGAAGATGCTGGGGATTCAAACCTGGGATCTGCAGCATGCAAAGTAGGTGCTCTACCACTGAGCAACAGTCCCTTCCCACTTAGTAACATAGGCAGCTGCCTTATACTGAGTCATTGATCCATCCAGCCCAGTATTGTTGACACTGACTGGCAGCAGCGTTCTGGGGTTTCAGGCAGGGTGTGTGTGTTTCTTCTCCCCAGTGAGATGACAGACGAGTAACTGCTTCTCGCTCCATCTGACTAGCTTCTTTCCCAAACTTGAACAGGTGTATCTGAAATTCAGCAGATCAAGAGAGACTCCAATGGTTTTAAAGGGAAGGCCCCCACAGTGATAAATTTGCAAATCTTTACCAAATGTTTTGGGCTTCAAGGATTAAAGTATACAGATAGTGGTTCTTGAAAGCCAGACAACACAAATATGGTATTAATACATTTTATTGCTCAAACAGTCTAAGAGAATAATGATCTTTAGCTAAAATGAGGAGGATTACAAACATCCCTAAATACACACAAGTTATAATCACTAAAAGTACAATGGCAATAGTGGCAAGCATATTGATAACATAGTAAAAAACTAGCTTCCTCTCAATCTAACAGTCAATATCAAAGGTTCATATTTACCTTACTGGAAGGCATGGTGGGCAAAGCCAGCCTAAGCACGTATGGTGAGGTTTCTCGTTCTCCTAGGATCTCTTTCCCAAACTGATGAAACTCTGGCCTTTTATAACCCTCATGACACCAATGACCTCATCTTTAGTTTCGGACCTGGTCACACCACCATTCCCATTTTTCTCAATGTAACCAGGGCGCTTTCTACACCTAAGGGTTATCCCAGGAAAATGGAGGGATCGTCCCTGCCTGCTCCTGGGATCCCCTGTGTGTCATTTGGATGCAAAGGGGGCAGCATGGGCTCCGCTGCCAAAAAAGTCGGGGTAAGTGTCCGACTTCTTTGGAGTGGAGTTTCCAGGGTTTGTGCCCGGCTGGCTTCACAATGGCGGCTGTGTCGTGTAGATGACGTGCCGCTACTGCAAAGCAAACCCTTCGTGTAGATGTGCCCAATACTGACCTAGATGGATCTATGGTCTGAATCGGGATTAGGCAGCTTCCTATATCCTTGTTGTAGGAGTGGCTGTAAGGTAGATCTGGTTCTACTGCTGGATCTCTGGATGATGTGAAGTAGATCATCATGGATTTCTGATTCTCAATTGTTTAACAATAGCAACAACAAAGGACTGTGAACTCCATTCAGTTCTGGTGTTCAGAATCCTAGGCTGAGCGGGGCGGGGGGTAGGCTTACATGCACGCCCATGTGTTTCCTGCCCCGCCCCCTGCTTTGGGTCTGTTTGTGTTGCAGGAGGAGGCCTGCATAGACTTCCAAATATGTCTTCTGCATCAGACTGCAGTTGGTGAATCTCAGGTTTTAGTAAAAATAAAAATAAAGTAGATTGTGCAAGCCTGAAGTCCGCCCAGCTCTGTCCTCTTAGCTCCAATCTAACTGCACATGTACAGAGGGCTGCACATGCGTAGCCTGCTTCTAGATAGATAATTGAGTTTTGGGAACTAAGGTTTGGCTTAACCACTACTGCTCTTTGCCCACATGGGCCAGGTTTTATCCTCCTCTGCCAGGGTCTGTCTGCCAGGGGTTACATGACTGAATCACATTTATGGGTGATAACAAAACTTACATGGTAAAAGTTCTGACCTGTAGATTTGGTATCCCTAAAGCCCTGGTTTCATTTTGATGGCAGGAGAGGAGTAATTTAAGTAACTAAAACATTGTGCATGGTATCTCTGCAAAACAGCTTTGTGCTTATATTCTTGCCTAAATTTCCAGTTAAACTTTACAGTAAGGCTGTTAGGTGTTTCTTTTCTTTTTTAAAAAAATGCTTGGGGAAGTCTTTAAACGAACATTTAGGACAAAGTTGGTGATTAACAATGCAATCCGATACCTGTCTATTCAGAAGTCCCATTAAGTTCCTTGGGGCTTACTCCCAAGTGAGCAGGTATAGGTATTCCAGCCAAAGTAAGCTGTGGACTGAGCCAAAGCATCCCTGAGATTAACAGGAATATTTCTATTTAAAAAGTAGAAGAAAGATGAATTCTGCATGAGCTTTGGCTTGACTGCATGTAAGAAAGACTGGGCAATGGAAGGGAGAGACAGAATAAAGACAAATATAGTTTTCTTTCCCATCATTTCCATCATTGCTTTGTCATCATTCCTCTCATGGCAGCTTACGTTTTACACCCATAAAATATACAGGAAAATAGGAAGCTGCTGTACACAAGGTCAGACTATTTTTGTACACCTAGCTCAGACTTTATTATTTTTATTGTATCCATTTTTATTACGTTTTTATTTATTTTTATTTATATACAGGAAAATAGGAAGCTTCTGTACACCTAGCTCAGAGTTTATATTCTACCTGATCCTTTTAATTGGATATGTCAGGGACTTGAAGCAAGTGTAGTAACCCTGATCAGTAATCTGGATGGCAAACCACCAGGAGCCCCATGTACAGAAATCCTAAGGATTGAATTTGGGACCATCTGCATCAAAAACACAAGTGTTCCTAATGATCTAGGGTCCCCTCTCCTAAAAGAGGAAGCATGAAGTCCTCACTAGATAATGGATGGGAGGCCAAGGCTCAAACCCATGAGGTTGGATCCAGTGCTAGCTGTCCACCAGCAGAATAGAAAGCACTGTAAGAAGGGCTTTTCCCTCCTGGATGCAGCCCCCCATGCACCTTCAAATCTGCTATGAAGCGTTGTGGGGACCCTCTGGAGCAGATTGTGGGGGGAGCTGCAGGAGGAAGGAGACCAAGGGGAAGTCTCATTGTGTGAGCAGAAGTACATTTGTGTGATACTGGATTAACCCATGGATTTAGCAATATTAGCCCCACATCCTGATGAACTGAGTTAGCTGGCTTTCATTATTCTTATTTTTACTAGTGCAAAGTCTGTGTCACCATGGAGGCTAGGAGTCTGAGAATGATTGGATAAAAATATATTTGCCCATTTCCTTTGTGACTGGAACAACTTTACACTTTTAAAATACATATACTACAAATAAACCAACATAGGTGAGAACAAAAATATAAAAAGATGTTCTTTTAAAAAAGATCGTTTAGCATTTCTTGAAGTTTGGGATTGAAAATGTGTTTAGGTTTTTCTCTCCTCCCCCTGGTGTCTTTTCAGCTCTTTCTCCTCAGCTTCTCTTCTTCCTACTCTAACTATTTCCAATTGCCTTTTCTTCCACCCCTGTCATTTTATTGGCCCAGCACTCTAGGAGTAAGCATTATTACACATGTAAACACAAACTGTGTCACACATTACATTACATGCACAATGTGGGGCATATACATTAACCTCTACTTTGCCTCATTCCTCTCCCTTCCCAAGCTGCCTAAAGCTTAAGTTCAAAGTTTCAAAATTTTCTGCATGTCTACACTGCTCGAGCTTCAGTTTAAAAGAAACATGAGCAAAACTGGTCTGGTAGATCTCTAGTAACCCTATTCTTATATAAGATTACACTTGTATTCCAACGTTATTCCTCAAGTGAACTCAAGCCGGGGTTCATAACTGCACTTACCAAGCAGTTGCTAACAGCTTCTTCTTTTCCAGCCTATCCATGTTTACTCAGAAGTAAGTCCCACTGCATTCAATGGGGCTCATTCCCAGGGAAGTGGGGATAAGATTTCAGCTGTAATCTGGCAAGAGTCCTTGCCTCCTCCGGAGCTGTGATGCCTTGCTTCTTTCTGAGTTTGTTTGAAGCTCAAAGGGAAGGAGCCCTAGACCCTACCCAACTCAGAACTGCAGGGAAGGAGGCAGCTTGTCGTTGCACTGGGCTCTGGGAGCACTTGGAGTACTCTGTATGGTCGCAGGCAAGATCCTGCCTCCCCACTTGGGGAAGTTGTCAGGGTTAGTAGGGAGCACAAATTTCAGATGATGACGATGAATCATTCTTTACAAACTAAAATAAAACAACAGGCTTCAAGTAAATTCAAAACAGCCGTACTTTGTTTTGTTTTTGAAAACCCAAACACCTCTGTACTTGTGGCACTCCTTGAACATTGGACTATGTGGGTCACATGAGGGCAAATTGTGGTGCCACTGCAAAAAAGGATCTGCCCATTAGGGCTGCCAGCTTAGCCTCAAATGGTGGTGGAATACAAAGAAGGCAGGGAATCTGTGTTGCTTATTTATTTTGATTCCACACTGCTCTTCCCTCACGGACCTCAGAGCCTCCCTAGGAGGTCTTCCATCCAGGCAGCTGATACAGCTAGTCCACCCCCTGGGAAATTCCATTAATGTTATTGAATCTATTTTGGCTTCCCTCTAAATTCCTCAGATGTTTCTCATGAGAAGGAATCTCACAATTTGCTTCGAAATCTGCTTTAGTCAAAATCCAGTGACACTTGTTTGTACACCCACTGAGAAAACACACTAGTCCAGCCTTCCTCAAGCTGCTGCTGTCCAGATGTTTTGGGCCACAACTCCCATCTATCCTAGCCAGCATGGCCAATGGTCAGGAATGCTGGGTATTGTAGGAGGGAGAGGGCTGTTGTTGTACTTGTGTCCTCCTTGTGGGTTGACAGCTGGATGACCGCTGTGTGAACAGAGTGCTGGACTAGATGGGCCCTTGGTCTAATCCAGCAGGGGTCTTCTTACATTCTAAAACATCCAGAGGGTGCCAGATTGGGTAGGATGACCATATGGAAAGGGAGACAATGCTCATGTATCTTTAACAGTTGTATTGAAAAGGGAATTTCAGCAGGTGTCATTTGTATGCATGTACCACCAGGTGAAATTCCCTCTTCATCACAATAATTAAAGCTGCAGGAGCCCTGCCCCCTTGCCCAACTACAAAAGAGGACAGGGCTCCTGCAGCTTTAACTGTTGTGATGAAGAGGGAATTTCACCAGGTGCTGCATGTAAACAAATGACACCCAATGAAATTCCCTTTTATATACAACTGTCAAAAATACATGAGCCCTGTCCTCTTTTCCATATGGTCACCCTAAGATTGGGAGAGGCTACACTAGTCATTTTGAAGCTCTCTTAGTTTTCTTTCAGATGTTTTGTCTGGGGCAGACACACACACACACACCCAAGTTTGGTTTAGGTGAAATCTTGGTAGTATTTCTCAGAGCCTAGTCTCCTTCAGTTCAATGATCAAATTCAGTTTTGGAGAAGCTTTGAAGGGCTGAAAGCAAAAGGGGGTGTGAAGAAAGGCAAAAGGAGTGCAGCCAAAATACCCAAAATACTAGCATATTTTACTCTAAAGCTCTTACTGGTAGGAACTAAGCTTTCAGGAAGGCATTTCAACGTTTTAAAAATGGGGAGAGATGAAACTGCGCAAAATCCAGAAAACTACTGATTGATGAGCAGATGGGGGAAACAGCTGGGGCCAGTTGCAGATTTGGCCTGCAGGCCTGAAGTTCAACATCCCTGGCCTACTAGTCCTCATGGAGGACACAGAGCTGCCACCAAGAGCATCAGTTCTGCAGCCCTGCATCTTCTCTGTAATGCTTAGCAAAAGATATGTGATATGACAAAGCCTGTGTGCACCAGTTGCTGAGAACCTGGGTGGGAGGGTGCTGTTGCACCATGTCCTGCTTGTTCATCCCTGGCCGATGGCTGGTTGGCCACTGTGTGAACAGAGTGCTGGACCAAATGGACCCTTGGTCTGATCCAGCACGGCACTTCTTATGTTCTTAGGGTCAGAAATTATGAATGAAGCAACAGCGAATGAAGTTGAGCAGAGACGGATAAACTCTGAGAACACGATGGTATTGCATCAAATGTGACATGATGTTCTTGGGAAAATGTGGGTCTCCTTCCCTTGGCAGTACCACACTTCCGTTATAATCCTAGCATCTAGTTTGGCCATCCTATATAAACACAACTTGCTCCACCCAAAGAGGGAAACTAGGGGTTTTATCCAATGTCAGTCCTACTTAGAGTAGACATATTGAAATGAATTGGTTAGACTAACGTTGGATACAACCTTAGGGTGGCACTTATGCATTGCCAAGAAAAAGAAGCTAGACCTTCATAAGATTTGCATGTGCTAATTTATATTAATAGATGCAAATGTAGACATAATGGCTATAATTTAAATAGAAATACAACACCTCTCACCATAGTGGGGAAAACAGTGACCAGGTGAGTTGTGTGCCAGCTCAGTCTGCTATTGGGTAACTCCAAGTCTCCTCCGCCTCTCTCCATCTTTATCTTTAACGTGGACTTTGACTGGACAGCCTTTCAAATAGAGGATACCTTCAAACAGAGGACTGGCCTCTGTAAAACAGGCCACCTGAAGTGAAACTCGTGTGTGTGTGTGTGTGTGTGTGTGTGTGTGTGTGTGTGTGTGTGTGAAATCAGTGACATCTTGAAATTATTTACTGTTTCATCCTGGGATATCGTTGATGACAGCTCAGATGGTTTATAACATCAGCAGAGCTCCTCTGGCTGGAATTATTTCCTTGTAAATCACTCCAGCCCATCAATTTAACAATCTCTGTAACATATGGGAATCAGGTCACAAAGCATATGCTCCAGATTTATCTAAATTCTGAAAACAATGTTAATATGGCTTATCTGCACAGCCCTATTAAACAGTGGTTTATTGTCTGGTTAAGATAGCCTGAGGAGCCAAAATTAGCATTTGTAGACTTCCTCTCAGTGCAGTATTTCTGAAATGAGTTAAAATAAATGAGGATAAAAATTCTTATTCTTTTTATTATAGTCAGTAATGGTGGCTCTCCACTGTTGGTTCCAGTGTTACTGAGCCTGGAAGTATCAATGACACGGAATAGTCTTCGTTGTAAAAATCAATGGAAACTGCACAATTAAACACCAAGAAGACCCATTATTTCTAATGGGATTTATGCACATCTTAACGTATCCAGATTGTGCCCATGTCCACACACTCAAAGGCTATGATGTCCATATAGAACCAGCCTTTGCCAACATGGTGCCCTCCAGTCATTTGGCACTATAACTCCCATCAGGCATAGCCAGCGTGGCCAATAATCAGGGATGGTGGGAGTTGTTGTCCAAAACATCTGGAAGGCACCGGTTAGGAAAGCTAATATAGACTATCCATAGGACCAAAAGCTTCTTTATCAACATAAATGTTATGGGTAGCTCCATGTGCTCATATCTTGATATTAAAGTGAGTACATAAGTCCATTTGGAATGGACCTTTGCAATGGGATTATAGGACAGAGTGAAGTCCTATAGGCCATAAGTGAGCATAATAATGCATCTGTGACCATAATCTTAATGATGGATTTAGGCTTATCTAATGTAAGAAGCCATAGCCAAATGGTAGAGCACCTGCTTTGCATGCCGAAGGTCCCAGGTTCAACCCCAGGCATCTCCAGGACTGGGAAACTCCTCTCTGAAACCCTGGAGAGCTGTTTCCAGTCAGCATTGACAATACTGGGTGAGATCCACCAATGGTCTGACCCAGTATCAGGCAACTTCCTATGGGTTTTTTTAGAGTAGTGATTCTCAAATTGTGTCCTGGGCTCCCCTGAAAGACAGCTTGCCCTCCAGGAATGGATCTTCCCTTGCAACGTACAGCCACAAGAGCATGTTCATGTGTGTTCAAGGGTGGGATTTTTTTAATCTTTGTAAACCAACCAGAGAGTTCCGGCTATGGGGTGGTATATAAATGCAATAAATAATAATAAATAATAATAATAAATTGACCACCACGCAAAGCATATTGATTTGTCAGTATGCCTTCCATAAAGCTCTCCAAATATTGGGAAAGCTAATGGCTTGGATCCAAAGAGTGTGTGTGTGTGTGTGTGTGTGTGTTTATGTACAAAGACCTAAAATTGTTCTATGTTTTGGAAATGGGGTTCTGCTCATTTTTCATCCTCACTGCAGTGAATGCTGCAGGTTGGGGAAGGCTGCTCTACAGGGTTCCCCAGCTCCTGGACAGCGGCCTTTTCACAGGGTGCAATGGGGGAGCAGGGGCAAGGGACCAGAAGGCGTGAACTTAAAAGGAACTCATGAAGTTGACATGAAGTCAAGCCATTGGTTCTTCAGCCCAGTAGCAGCAGCCCTCCATACCTCAAGCAGAGGTTTTTCCCACCCCTGCTCACAGGGCCAGCCATTACATAAGGCAGATTGAGGAGGCAACCACCTCAGATTGCAGATGTTGGGGAGCAGCAGCAGCAGCCCCAGGCTGTTCCCCTCTGTTAGAGGACAAAGCTCACGTGTCCTGTCCTGGGCTTCCTAAACTAGCCTGCTGCCTCGGTGCAGTGGAGGAGGCTAGGCCATGACCAGTAGTAAGGTTCAACTGCCAGTCCAGTTGGCTTGTGGGAGGCATTTGTAGAAGGTCACTCTTCTACTCTCTGGATTCCAGACGGAAGTCCAGAAGCACTGGCAGTTTCACTGCCAAATGGAAGAACTAGAACAGGGATGGGGAAAGTGTGGGCTTCCCGATGTCATTGGGCTGCAGTTTCCATGTAGAGATGGGTGAATGAGTGACATCTAAGATCGCTAGGATTCTCTGGACATCATTTTGCCGCTGATCTCATGCTTGATTTCTGTTTGTGGTCCTGTTCGCTCTGCGTGAATGGGAAAATTGTGCAAATCAAGAAGCCATTGAATGCAAGATTTGCGCAAATACCAAAATTCAAGAATTTGATGGGGAAATTGCACAACTTTCCTCCACAGGCTAAAGCGGAGCTGATTCAGTCTGTAGGGAAATTTGTGTAAATTAGGAAATTTGCTCAATATCAAAGAGGGAAAATTGCACAAATTAATTGTGAGCATATGTCCAGCAATTTGCAAACGTTTTCAATGGACACTTGCTTACGCTTGTGTTCAGGGCTTCAAATTCTCATACATCCCTATACCCATCATCCCTCATCATTGGCCAAGCTGGCTGGGGATGATGGGAGTAACAACATTTGGAGGACCACAATTCCCCACCCTTGGCATGACAATAGCATCTTCCGCTTTTCACTGTAGGAGGGATTGTGATTAGAGACAATTTTGTTCAGCGAATTGAAGATGATATGTTCGCCCACGCTGCATTTCACTCTTCCATTACAACACCATGATGTAGCCAATCATTCCACTCCAGTCTGTGCTCACAAGCCTTGTGGTGGGTCCTTGGTCTCCAAGGACAACTGCAAAGCCTTTTTGACCAGAGATGACAGGAGAACACAAGTCACCACCAGCATGTATCCATCACCATAAAGCAGGAATGGCCAATGTGTGGCCTCCAGATGTTGCTGGACTTCAACTCCCATAATTCCTCCCCATTGGCTATGATGGCTAGGGCTGACAGAAGTTGCAGTCCAACAACATCTGGAGGGCCATGTGCTCCCCATTGCTGTTGTAGCGAAAATCAAAAGCCTGTCATTTTTTACTGCTTTCACTTTTTAAAAAACAACGAAAAAAGGTTTGTCTCCTGCCTTAGAGATCATTGCATGAGAATTCCTCTGAGTCTTTGAAATTGTGACTGAATGGGCTTTCTGGAAAGGGATGTCACCCTGCTGGAACTGAGTCTCACCCAGAGGAAAGTGGACAAGCGGAGGAAGAAGCAGAGGCTGGCGAGGAAACCTTAAACAATAAGGGGAGGAGGAACATAAGAAATTGTCTGATCCCAAACGGTTTTACTTAGGTACAGGGTGTTTTTCCCTCCTCCAGCCCCGCAGTTCAGTGACACAAATCTTGAAATAAGCATGTTTACACCTACACAGTTCTATTTGTACATTGTTGCTTTTGTCCTCCACTGTGACTTGATGAAAGTCCTTCACCACGTCACAGTCGGAAACCTGTGCACTGGCCAGATGCAACAGAAGCAGAAGTGTACCAAGAGTGGAATTGCCCCGAGGGGTTCAGTTCAGTTTTGATCGGAACTTCCCCAGTTTGCACCTTCCAGACCAAACACAGACTAGGATGTAACCTGCAATCAAGGTTTGTACATTTCTGAGCTTGGAATGTGATTCACGGACCCCCAACAATGTGTTCAGCAACATTCATATGTTTGGAGAATGTGCATGAAAAACGCATTCTTTTGAGGAGGGGGAATGCACACAATACACTTTAATCAATGGAAGAAGGATGCGTACATTTCAAAGATGTGCACAATTGAGGCGTGCAATATATATATATATATATATATATATATATATATATATATGAAAAGACTGGCATTGTTGCAAGAATTCTCCCATGTCCATGAGGGCAGCGAACGTGCCCAATGCTATGACAGAAGTGCACCCAAGTGTTTGCAAGCCCCCAAGAGAACAAGGGTGTGGATCTGCCCTGGCTTCTGGATCATGCCCTCCCTCCCCCCCCCCCGTCCCCTGCTGCATTAATGGCAGCTGCAATTCATGGGGAAATCAAGTGTTTCTTCCCCCATGGCTGCTGCTGTGGGCCTTAAAGGCTCTATTAATGCCACCAACAGGGGCTTTAAAGTCCACCACCACCATCAGGCCAGGGTGAGGGGGAAGAATTGTGCAGTTTCCCCCTCCACCCTAACAGTGGCTGCTTGCATTAATAGGGCCTTTAAGCCCACCCACCCTTGGGAAGGGGAGGATAAATGTGCAATTTCCCCAAGGATTTCCCCAAAGCTCACAATCTGACACAGACTTGAGTTGCAACTAGCTTCAAGTTGGAATTCAGAGAATTTTAGAAGCTTGAGTTTTGCTGACTTGGACATCCCTAAATTTCCTTGTTGATCCCTAAGTTTCGTTGAAATAGTTCATCCCTGGAGAGATGTGTCTTAATGTTATTTTTTAATTATTTGATTGCTTACACACACACACACACACACACACTTGCACACACACCCCATTTGTACTAAATACAAATGAAAATGTGATTAAAAGAAGCTCAGGCAATAGCAGGACACAGCAATAAAACACCTTGCAACAGAGGGAGGATGACAGGCATAGAAATTAGGGATGTGCTCCGCTCCGATTAGGAGCGTAGAAGCAGTAGCGGATTGGCCTGCTCCGCCTTACCCAGAGGCGGAGTAGGAGCGGACCGCGGACCCCCTAGAAGCAAGGCGAAGAGAAGCGACCATTTTTCGGAGCTCCGAGTTCAGTCGGAGCGCTCCGGTCGCCATCTTGAAAACATTTCGCCATAGGATTGCATTGCGGCAAATAATCGCGCATAACTACGTTGTTTTTGAAGCTATCGTTCTGGAAATTCTTGTGCACAGAGAGTCGTGGATGGGGGTCATTTTGAGACCACTCTCACCTCTCTGCGTGCTGTGGTTCACGTGCAATATTTTTTTAAAAATCGGGTCAACCGCGGGGCTCAAACTGCGTTTCGGCTTTTCGCCCATAGGATTGCATTGAGGGAAAGAATCGGGGATAACTGGGGGGGGGTTTAAGCTATCGTTCTGAAAATTCTTGTGCACAGAGAGTCGTGGATGGGGGTCATTTTGAGACCACTCTCAACTTTCTGCATCGTACGGGTCGCGGGCTAGAAGTTTTTTAAAAATAGGGTCAACCGCGGGGCTCCGTTTCGGCTTTTCGCCCATAGGATTGCATTGAGGGAAAGAATCGGGGATAACTGGGGGGGGGTTTAAGCTATCGTTCTGAAAATTCTTGTGCACAGAGAGTCGTGGATGGGGGTCATTTTGAGACCACTCTCAACTTTCTGCGTGCTGTGGTTCACGTGCAATATTTTTTTAAAAATCGGGGTTTGGGTTTTTTTTTTTATTATTATTATTTTTTTGGAAGCGATGACAGGCACATTCAACTCCCAATCCTGATGAGAATTCATCTCCTCAGAAAGCATCCTCCTCCAATCCCAGCGTTGGAGGGGGGACTAAGGCAGACCCACCCTGAGAACTTTCTGTTTTGTGTCTCTTTGTGGGTTGGCGTTCGTGGAGGGAACACTTACTTAGCTAGTGCTCCTGCTTTGGAGATAGATTAATTTAATATAGGTTTAGTTTGGCGCGTGTGTGTGTTTGTTTGCTTCTTTCTGACTTGTAGCTTAGTTTGCCCTGTGTTTTCCCCTTACTTTGATTTAATATAAACTTTATTTTTGAATTTTGGAGTGTGTGGTTGGGTTGGTTGCCCCCCCCCTTCCCTGTATTAAAGCCTGACTGTTCTGCTTTTGTGAAAGCTTTCTTTTGAAAGCATACACACACTTTTTGTCCCATTTCCCTACATTTATATTCTTAAACATATTTTATTATATTCTTTCACATAGTCCATTAGTATATATTCTCATACATATTATATTAGTATTCATATTTTGTTCTTCTTATAGTAGTGGTTGGTTCTTTTTCCCCCTCCCCTCTCTTAAATCCTGATTGTGTTTCCTTCTATCTTCTATATACCAAATATACCAAAAAAATTGGATTCTCTTTTTCTTCTCTGTGTAACTTCGACGGAGTGGGCTGCTTTTGTCAAGTTCAACAGGCAGCCACAGATTGAGCATTTTGGGGAAAGCATACGCACACCATTTCCCTATTCTTAAACATATTATTATTATATTCTTTGACATAGTCTTAGTAGTCTATTAGTATACATTCTCATACATATTAGTAGTAGTATTCATATTTTGTTCTTCTTATAGTAGTGGTTGTCCCATTTCTTGTCCCATTTCCCTACATTTATTAGTAATATTCTAAAACATATTATTATATTCTTGTAGATATTCTTAGTAGTATATTCTCATACATATTAGTAGTAGTATATTTTATTGTTCTTGTCCCATTTCCCTACATTTAAACATATTATATTCTTCTTATACATATTCTTAGTAGTACCTTATACATAGTATTAGTAGTATTAATATTTTGTTAGTCATCATGAAAAGAGAAAGCAGGCGTGCTGAAAGCAGCAAGGCTCAGTCTGCCAGCAGGGCTTCCTCTCCTCCTGTGAAACTCAAACGGGCAACTCCTTGGCTGACTGCTCCAAAACAGAAGCAGGACAAGCAGCAGGCAGAGCCACTCTCTTCTGCAACTTGTGCCCGGCGTTCTCTTTTTGAGGGTGGGAATGGGAAAAGTGCCCGTTTGCAAGAGGCACGTGGCAGCAGTGCCATTAGAGGAGGAGGAGTATCCCCAACTCCTTCATTCTCCTTTCAGCCCACGAGCCCGCTGATGGACCTAGACGAGGTCCTCAGCACAGTGGAGGGGGGGGAGGAGGAGGAGGCGGTGGGCCTCCAGGATGTGGGGGCTGAGGAGGAGCAGCAGCAGGCCGAGGCTCTCTCCCCAGTCTCATCCCACACCCCTGTTTCTGTGGCAACACCAGAGAGCTCAGGCGGGCAATTGGTGGTGTCACCACAGAAACGAAAGACAAGCATCGTGTGGGACCACTTTGAGTTGGGAGCGGATCCCCGCTTTGCTGTCTGTCGCCACTGCAAACTCAGCCTAAGCAGGGGTTCATCGACAGGGCATTATGGAACCAGCAGCATGAAGATGCATCTTCATAGGCAGCACCAGGCGATCTTGCTGGGGAAAGAGGCGGGCAAGGCGACTGGTTCCAGGGGAAAGCCGAAGGCTGCTGCTGGCACTGCCACTCTAAGCTCTCCATCTCCCATCCCCACAAGGGTTAGGCAGGCAACCCTGCAGGACATGGGGTGGGGGAAGTATTGACCCACAAGATGGCGTTTTCCAATGCCCACCCAGGGTGCTACTGTGTTGGGGCATCTGCCGGGACTGACTCCTCCCCAATACTAGATCTATGACATGTCACTCTGCCTGCCCCTCTGCTAGCCTGTCCTCCTCGGTGACCGACTCGCTGGGATGGTTTGCGTTTGCAATGCGTGACTAACTGCAATGCTGGCTTAGAAACCAGCCATCACTTCCTTGTGCCCCCAGAAATGCCCGCAGCCTGCCTGCCTGCCTGCCCGCCTCCCCCGGGGTGCTGCTGTGGTGGGGCATCTGCCAGGACTGACTCCTCGCCTACTCTGCCTGCCTCTCTGCCCGCCTGGTGCCTGGTTTGCTCCCAATCGTCCTCCTCTGTGCCCCTCAAGGCGTAACTGCTGGCTTAGAAAGAAACAACCAGCCATCTTTGCCTCACTTTGCGCCCACTTATGGGTTGGTTTGCTATGCGTTAGTGCTCAAGCCATCCTTGCGGCACTACAATGCATGCTGCCTGCCTGCTTTCCATTGATGGTGCTATATAAATAAATAATAATAATAATAATAATAATTCTCCCCTTCCCGCCTTGCAGCGATGGTGTATGTGTCTTGCTTTGACTAAGGGGAGAAGTCCTTCCTGCGCTCACTTAGACTTTATCAAATTCAATAATCCCTTTTTCAAATGTGCCAGAAGATTTAGGGTTATCTCGTGGCATGTTGGGATTGCCTTGGAACTGGCCCCATTGAGCTGTCTGCAATTGCAACTTTAAATCCCTGACATACTGGAGTGTTCAAATTTCAAAAGTTCCCCTAACATCAGGGGATGATGGGATTGCCTTGAAACTTGGTGTCCATGGGGACACATGGGTAAGCTGTCATGGGACCAAAGGATAGGTTTCTAACGTGCAAATTGACGTAGTTGTAGAATGGGACTTGATTTGGGGTGAGTTAAAAAGTTTAAGCCGCGCCAAAAATCAGGGGATGATGGGATTTGCTTGCAACTTGGCGTGCATGTGGACACATGGATAAGCTCTCCTGGTGCCGAGTTTGAGGTTTCTAACATGCAAATTGACGGAGCTATCCCAAGGGGTGTGAATGGGGTGCCCGATTTTCATAAATTCCCCAAAAATCAGGGGATGATGGGATTGCCTTGAAACTTGGCGTGCATGTGGACACGTGGATAAGCTATCATGGTGCTGAGTTTGAGGTTTCTAACGTGCAAATTGACGTAGTTGTAGAATGGGACAATTTGGGGTGAGTTAAGCCATGCCAAAAATCAGGGGATGATGGGATTTGCTTGCAACTTGGCGTGCATGTGGACACATGGATAAGCTCTCCTGGTGCCGAGTTTGAGGTTTCTAACATGCAAATTGACGGAGCTATCCCAAGGGGTGTGAATGGGGTGCCCGATTTTCATAAATTCCCCAAAAATCAGGGGATGATGGGATTGCCTTGAAACTTGGCGTGCATGTGGACACGTGGATAAGCTATCATGGTGCTGAGTTTGAGGTTTCTAACGTGCAAATTGACGGAGCTATCTAAAGGGGTGTGAATTAGGGTTATGGGAGGTGCGTTAGAGGGTAGAGCCGCGCCAAAAATCAGGGGATGATGGGATTTGCTTGCAACTTGGCGTGCATGTGGACACATGGATAAGCTGCCCTGGTGCCGAGTTTGAGGTTTGTAACATGCAAATTGACGGAGCTATCCCAAGGGGTGTGAATGGGGTGCCCGATTTTCAAAAATTCGCCAAAAATCAGGGGATGATGGGATTGCCTTGAAACTTGGCGTGTGTGTGTATACGCCCATGAGGTGTCATGGTGCCAAACGTGAGGTTTCTAACTTCAACGGAAAAAAAGTTGTTTACTTTTTTAGCTTTCAATGCAAGCCTATGGGGGGGCAAAAACGGAGCTCCGGATCCGATCCGGAGCTCCGGGCGGAGCGGAGCGGAAGTGGGCGGAGCGGGGGCGGGGCGGAGCGACCCGCTCCGAAAAATGGCGGATCTGCAAGTGAAGCGGAGCGGGGGGTCCGTGCACACCCCTAATAGAAATGCTATATGGCAGAATATTGGATAATGCTAGCAAGATGCTGCATGAACCTGGCTGTGAATGGCTCCCCAAAGGCTTCCCTGTTTCACACCATCTGGCTGAAACTTTTGACAAAGTCCTTGTAGTGAGCAGCACTTTTCCCATCAGTGTCATAAAGATTAGTCAAAAGCCTTAATCCTAGTCTGGGGATTAAAGTCAAAGAGGCCACATATTGGTGGCCTTATACTCTAGTCTAGTCTCTATGTGCCTCGTGGATTATTATTTATTTATTTTATTTATTTATTGCATTTCTAAACCGCCCAATAGCCAAAGCTCTCTGGGTGGTTCTCAAAAATTAAATGGTAAATGATGAAGATGCTGTGTTTCAATGACTGTGACCCCTCATTTTCTAGGATGCTTCCAGATAGACAGCTCCTAGTGTTCACAATCAAAAGATACTGCATTGCTATTTCATCTTTTCTTCCTTAATGGGTAGGATCCAGTTGTGCCCCAGTACTAGTGCTAATGATGGTGTGCTAGCATAAGACTATGCTTGTGCAACGGAACTAGAACTTGCTGGTGCAGTGGAAAATGCGACAGCACCAAATTTTGGCAGTAAATTTCCACTTTTTCCCATTGCCCTAGCAAATGCTGGTTCCATTGCACAAGCATTGGTTTATTGTAGTGCAACATCATTAGCACTAATGCTGAGACACAGTTGGACTCTACCTTTTATGGAAAAGGAGGTGGGAAAACTCAGGAGGGTTTACAAGTTGAAGTTGACATCATCTGGACCCTTCATAAAATTCCGTGAATAAGTCAGAACAATTTGCACGCGATAAAAGCCGTGACTGGAAGCACCTTGAGAATAAGGTCATGTCTACACCCTAGCCGGGATCATCCCTGTGAATCCAACTAACACACAGGGGATCCCGGGAGCAGGCAGGATCGATCCCTCCATTTGCTCGGGATAATCCTTAGGTGTAGAAATATCCATGGCTATTAAACATGATATTGAAACTGAACCCCTATTTTCAGGGACAGCAAATGCTGAAGTATTGGGCATTGGGGAACAAGGCAAGGCTGTTGCATTCCTTCCCTGTTTTTGAGCTTGCTAGATGTATCTGCATGAAAATGGTGATGGAATGAAAATGCAGTATTACATGGATCTTTGGCTAATCCAGCAGAGAAATCACTACCTTCTTGTGGATAGTTTGGGTAGGACTGTTCTAACAACACTTTTTTTTTCTCCTCCAATAATCTGTAGTGTTTACAGAAAGCCTTTTAAATTGATAATATTTAAATTGACAGAGATAGCCTAGCTACAGTTATCCATGCTCTGATAACCTCTCGTTTGGATTACTGCAATGTGTTATACATGGGGCTGCCTTTGAAAACAGTCCGGAAGCTTCAGCTGGTACAAAACAGGGCAGCCCGTTTACTAACAGGGACTGGCCGGCGAGATCACATTACGCCAGTCCTTTTCCAACTTCATTGGCTGCCAGTCCAGGTCCGGGCCCGATTCAAAGTGCTGGTATTGACATTTAAAGCCCTAAACGGTTTGGGGCCAGGTTATTTGAAGGAATGCCTCCTCCCATATGTACCTGCCAGGACCTTAAGATCATCTACAGGGGCCCTTCTCCGTGAGCCCCTGCCAAAGGAAGTGAGGCAGGTGGCTACCAGGAGGAGGGCTTTCTCCGCTGTGGCACCCTGGTTGTGAAATGAGCTCCCCAGAGAGGTCCACCTGGCGCCTACACTGTACTCCTTTCGTCGCCAGCTGAAGACCTTTTTATTCTCTCAGTATTTTAACACTTAATTTTAACTTACATTTAAATTTTCCTGTTCTAACTCTGTATTTTAATCTTATATCAATTTTGCTGCGTGGTTTTATCCTGGTTGTGCTTTTTATAGTGTATTTTGTATTTGTGCTTTTAACTTGTTGGTTGTTTTGTTATGGTTTTAATTTTTGTGAACCGCCCAGAGAGCTTCGGCTAGTGGGCGGTATAAAAATGTAATAAATAAAAAAATAAATAAAATAATAATAATAATGGAGAACCATTTGCCTCAGAAAAGAAGCATAGAATGTCAGGCTATTGGGGGTAGATTTCTTAGGGTGCATGCATGTTTAGAAATAAAAAAAATTGCTGGCTGGGGAATGCCAGGAGTTGTATGATTTTTCTGTCTAAATATGTAAGAGTGTGCTCTTACTTACATTTTACCCCTTTCTTCAGTTGTTGTTTTCAAGTCTGAAAAACAGTTGCTCCAAAGGGCAGAACTAGCTTGTGTGAAGGAGTTTAACAACACACACTCTTAAGTCTGTTTGAATAATCAAAACCCAAGATAAACTGGATTTTTGTTTATGTGGCCCTGCAGCGATGCACGGGAAACGCACACACCAAATTGCGATTTGGGATAATAAACAAGGTTCAGAGACAGCAGGAATTCTCCTGTATATCTCACACTGGCAGAAAGCAAACAAGTCTTGTTGTGATATCCTGATCTAGGGTGTGGTGAAGAAAGCTATTCCCTCTTCTTCTGCAACTAAAACAGAGCCATTAGCCGCCAAGACCATCCATCATTAGGTTTTTCTGAGCACTAATAGTGGCTTTTAAAACAAAAGAAAGTGGCTTGCCAAGGAGACTTGCCCTTTAGAGTGTTGCTCTTTAGAACAAGCAAAACAACTGGAAGAATTATTTGGGGAAAATGAACTTGGGTTGACACCAGTTACAGCCCCTTGCTTCGCCTATGAACATGACCATCATAAAGAGCTTGATTCAAACACATTTAAGTCCTATTGGTTTCGGTGGAAGAGGCCAGGCTTAACTCTCCCCATTGAAATTAACAAGAGGAAATTAACTGGATTGGATCATGCTCACATTTTATTGACATTTATTTGTTTATTTATCTGTTGATTGATTGGCTGGCCAACAGAATATCTTTTGATGTATTTACTACCATTGGTCTGAAGATATTTATTTATTTATTTATTTAAAATATTTATATCCCGCCCTATATTACTAAGATCTCAGGGCGGCGTACAGATAAAAACATACAGTATAAAGCAATAAATATACACAGTTAAAAACAAATTAAACCATATGGGAACAGTCTTCCAATATCTGAAGGTGATGATGGAGCAGACTTATTCTTTCTTGCCCCAGGGTCAGGACTAGAACCAATGGGTGAAAATTGCAAGGAGGCAGATTTGGGTTAAACATTGAAGGAAATGTCCTAATGATAAGAGTTGTTGGACATTGGAACATGCTTCTTGAAAGGTGGTGGCTTTTATTCTCTGGATGGCCATCTCTCAGGGATGCTGCAATTGCATTCTGCATTGCAGATCCTATGTTGAGCAGAGCATTGGACCAAGTGACCTCCAAGGTCCCTTCCAACTCTGTGAACTGAAGAACTTCGATTCACCAACTGATAATGAAATTTTGCTGTTAAAAAGTAACTTGTAAAAAATGTCAACAAGGCTAATCTCATCATTTGTTTGTTTCACCTGTCACACTAAAGGCTGAGCCTCTCTTAGAAATGTAATATGCTGTACAGGGGATGCTGCCATGGTTCAAATTTCATGGTCACTCACTTATAGTCTATATTAGGGATGTGCTCCGCTTCTAATTGGACCGGCGAATTAGAAGCGGAGGCGAAGAGGATTGGGGGGCCGGCGGAGCGTTGCGAAGAGGATCGAGGTGAAGGCGGATCCTTCGCCTCGATCCGGAGCTCCGCAAGAAAGGTAAGTGGGGTTTACCGGGCCCTGCCGCTGTCGCCCATGCGGCGACAGCGGCAGGGCCCAGTAAACCCCCCTCCCTCCTCTCCTAGACTTCCTGCTTGAGCCACGGGCTCAATTGAAGAAGCCGAGGGACCGTGGACGGACGCAGGTAAGGCCCCCCTCCCCCTTGGTCCCTTACCGGGCTCTGCAGGTAAGGGAGAGGAGGGAGGGGGGCCTTACCTGGCGCCACTCCCCTCCACTGTGGAGCTCCGATTCGGAGCCGGAGCTCCGCAGCTAAGAGGAGCGGACTATGGGGGGAGCGGCGCGGAGCAGGCCTGATCTGAAATTTTCGGATTGGCCCGCAGGGTGGATCGGGGGGTCCGTGCACACCCCTAGTCTATATATTCAAGCACATATATTCCTAGAAGTTTGTGGCTTCATATAGAAGTTTGTGACACTTCCAGGACTGCCTAATTTGTAAGTCTCCAAGGGCAACTCTCCAGCTGCCATGTATAGCAGTGGACCAGGAACTTAATAAACCTCCTTTTTTCTGTTTCACTTGCCTGGGTTTGCAAAAATGGGGCTGGAGGAAGGGTTTGTCAAGTATCTGAGAGATCACAATTTATGGTTGGGATATTGTATTCAGCTTGGTAAAGAATAAAATAAGGTAAAGAATATAATAAAAGCCCTGGTGGATCAGAACACAGGCCTATCTGATCCAGCATATGGTTTCCCACAGTGATCAACCAAATGTCTCTTGGGGAGCCCCCAAGCAGAACAGGAAGACAATGGCCTAATCTACACCAAGCTCAACTAAAAACTTTTCTTTTTCCTAAAGCTTTTAAAACTTGATGTTGTGCAGACTTTATACTGGTAGTTTTACCCTACCTTGTGCCTGCTTACCCTACCCTGTGCCTGTTCGCATTCTCTTCCCCTCCTTATTGTTTAACTATGATTTTATTAGATTGTAAGCCTATGCGGCAGAGTCTTGCTATTTACTGTTTTACTCTGTACAGCACCATGTACATTGATGGTGCTATATAAATAAATAATAATAATAATAATAATATATAAAAGTCAGGAGCCACACCAAGCAGGATATAATGGCATCAAAACGGTATATGGTCTGTGTCAATGGGGCCCAACAGTTGTCAGTGCACTTCAATAGCACTATAAAGCAGTAGTGTGGCTCTTGCCTTTTAAATACTGCTTTTATACCGCTTTCATAGTGCTATATCCTGCTTGGTGTAGTTTAGGCTCAAATCTCTTTTCCTGTTCTTGTTCTACACTAGCCTTCTCCAACCTTCTTCTTCCCATGCATTGAGCAGGGGGTTTGACTCGATGGCCTTTTAGGCCCCTTCCAACTCTACTATTCTATGATTCTATGCTGGCTGGGAATGTTGACAGTTCCACTCTAACACCTTTGGAGAGCACTAGGTTGGGGAAAGCTGTTCTACAATCTAAGTTGACACAATGAAAGCTATCTCCACATTTTGAGTATCATATTAAAAACAGAAGATTTCTTGAAGTGGGCTAGAAGCTTGCTAACAGAGCTTTTTTGTTGTTCTTTCTTCCTTTTCTAGATCTTACAAAACCACCACTTGCACCAAAGCCAAAGATCCTCAGCCACCTTGCATCTATAGCTGCTTCAAAATTTCCTCCATCACTGTCAAGGGCTGGCACACTTCACCATTCAAACTCTATGTCTAGGGGTCCCAAACCACCCATTGCTCCTAAGCCAAAGATCTCTGTTGACAGCGATCCAGCAATTATACAGAGATCCAGTGTTTATGCCAACAATACCTTCAACAGATGCACCAATGGAAAACTGGAGGGAGAGCTTTATGAAGGGAATCAGTGCGACAACACTGAGTGCCCAGAATCAGAAGTCGATGATGAATATATTGTAATCCCTGAAGCTGAGGCGACTAGTAATGACTTTGAACATGGGCAGGAACCAGAAGAGAATGAAGTCTTACATACCCCTGAAGCAGCAGGTGAGGAAGAGGAGAACAGTGAGATCTGTGATCTTGAAATAAATGTCTTGGAGAACAATGGCGCTGATCTAGTGGAAGATTACTCTGTTGAACCAACCACAGATCAAGCTCTTGGAAGCCCTGAAGCACCTGAAAAGGGAAAAGATGGATATGAAAATGTAGACTATGAAATTGATCCCACTGAGACCAAACTGAACTGTGCAGATGAGGGGGATGAAATACTCAGAGAGCTGGTTCTGGTAAAGGATCATAATGAATATAATATGGACACTAAGATTTTGAATGGAGATGAGGCTTTGAAAGACACTTTATGTGAAGATATCATTTTAAGGCATTTAGAGGAGCCAGTTCCAGCTTCAGAGGATCTGCCATCAGTTTGTGAGAATCCAGGAGAGGAGGCTGCACCTCAGACATTAGAAGAGGAGAAATCCAATACTGCTGACACAGAAATGGGCCCAAAACATAATGATGGAGATGAATCAGCCTTGAATATAGAGAAGGAGCTGGTGCAGGATGTTTGTGCAAGTCCTGATGATCAACTTGCTGATGACTCTGAAGAAGTAGACACTGGATTAGATCTCAACAGACCTGAGCCTGATACTGAATTGACTTTGGAAGAGACCACACATGAAGTTGTTGCTGGCAAGGAAGAGGAAATAGGCCCAAATGCTGAATGTGAAACAAGTATAGAACAGGAAGTCAATATAGATGATGGCGAGCAAACCACTGAGATGAAGACTGTGGGGGAAACATCAGAGCCAGCATGTGATACAAGGGAAGATTCAGAAGAACAAGATGAAGTGGTAGACACAGAGACCATGGATGATAGCTGCCAAATCATTCCCTTTGAAAAAGACTGCAGTGAGGATGCTCCTGATTCTCCCGAAGAAGATTTAGGTGAAGGTTTGCCTTTAGAAGGGACTGAACTGTCTAATGATAACCAACTGTTCAGTCTTCAAGAAGGTCATGAGCTCAGATCTGACTCACAGCTGGCTGAAGGATCTAAGCCAGATGTTTTACCTGGTGATCACAGTGCAAGTGAATCTGCTTTGGAAGACAAACAGTCAGATAGCCAAATGCTTGAGCTGGATCACAGCAGTGTTGAAGAAACCACCCCAAATGAACCCAATGAAACGTCACCTGAAGAACTGGACAAATGCCACCATAGCACAAACTCAGGCAGTGAATATTCGATTGAGAAAGCTTCAGTGGTCCCTGATGTTGTGGTTGTTTCTGATAAGGATGGAGATATAGCCAATGACTCCTTAGATGACCCGTACGTATTGGGAGACAGTTTGCCTTCAGCAACCGAATCCCTTTATGCCGGAATAGAAGTGGGGGAAGTTGATGTTCAAGGTAATTCAAGTGATTTCAGAGAGGGAGGGAGTATGGATGGTGAAAATCACTTGCTGTCCATTGATCGGAAAAGCATTGTTACTAGAACAAGGTCCCTCTCTGGGAAAGTACCTGGCTATGTGCCAGAAACAGTTCCAGAAGAAACAGGCCCAGACACTGAACTACAACCCTTAAATACACCCTCCACCATGACTGATGATATAAGCCATAAGTTCTCTCTGTCAGAAGGAAAGCCCATGGAACTGAATAGAGCATTACCTGCAAAGCCAAGACGCTTTGTTTTGTATCCCCGATCCTACTCAGTAGAAGGCAGAGACATTCCTGTCTCTGTTTATAGAGAAAGTGATACAGCTATATTGGATTACAATAGAATAAACAGGACAGAAGACCTCTCTTTGCCATATGTAATTGGTTCCTCAGGTAGCTTTTCCCAGAGAAATCACCTTCCGTCGAGTGGGGTGTCCACCCCATCCTCAGTTGTCGATATTCCGCCACCTTTTGAACTCGCCTGTATCACCAAAAAGCCCATCACAAAAAGTTCACCCTCGCTTTTAACAGAGAGTGAATCTCCTGATAAATACTGCAAGAAAAAGAAGTCCTCTTTTAAAAAGTTCCTCACCTTAAAGTTTAAGAAGAAGACTGAAAATAAAGTCCATGTGGATGTTCACGTTTCTTCTTCAAGGTCCTCCTCAGAGTCTAGCTATCATGGACCTACCCGGGTTATGGAACTGGACAGAAGGAGCTTGAGTAGTTCACCTCAGCTAATATCACGAACTGGGAAGCTGAGGGCTTCTGAGTCTCCAACTATTCTCTTCTACAAGGATGGCAAGAGACGGGGGACACCCAAAACCTTTAGTAGGAGTGTGTCAAGGGTGGAATCCTTTGAGGATCGTTCAAGGCCTCCTTTCATGCCCCTTCCTCTAACTAAGCCTAGGTCTATTTCTTTTCCTAATGCTGATACTTCTGACTATGAGAATATCCCAGCGATGAATTCTGATTATGAAAACATACAAATTCCCCCACGAAGGCCCACCAGGGCAGGAACATTTACTGAATTTTTTGAAGATCCTAGCAGGGCATTATCTGCTGCAAATGAGAATGACGGCTATGTGGATATGAGCAGTTTTACGGCCTTTGAGAACAATAAACAGCAACCTACCAACCAGGAAACTGAAAGGTATTGTAATACATATTTATATAAGGCCAGTTAGCCTTGACCGGAGAAGCTAGACTTCCTGTGTATTGGGAGTTGTAGGCATATTCTCAACTTTGCTTGGCTTATCTCACTTTTTCAGGAAATGCTTTCTATAAAGTGTTTGGAAGAGTACAATATTTTTTTTAAAGGTACATGTGTATGTTTTTCAATCCAAAACACTAGAAAGTTTTAATATACCCAAATTTAAATGCTTGTCAATTAAAATGTTGCCGATAGAATTTTGTGTATGGAAAGCACTGGTAAATCAAAGTTAGTTTTCACTTCTAGACTGGAATTAGTCTTGTTGGCTTATTTTTATTCTGGGTAATGCTTCTGCATTGTGATTTGATTAGAAGCTATCATTTCAGCAGGGCTCGTGACTGTCTCATGCATGTTGCAATGAAATGAATCGAAGCCCCGGGGCAGAACCTGCCTCTTAGCTGCCACCTGGCATTCAACACTTCCTGCTTTCATACCATTGTTCTTGTCTGTTCCCCTAGGGGTCGTTGGCAGTCTGGGTTCCTGCAAGTAAAAGAATCAATCTATAGTATAGACTTTTCTCCAAACTCAACCATTATGAACTGCATAAAGTTTCACTATTTGTATCAAAATCCTTCATAATCGATGTTTGGGAGAGGTTCCAATTGAATTGCAAAAAGTAGCAGTAGCTCTGTGCAGTGAACCATCAATAAGGGTCATTTTCTTTCAGATCATTCGGAGAGAAAAAAACACCAACAGCTGGATTTAATTACAGCAGTGTCATTTCATTGGATTATGGTGTTCTATTGTCTTGACATACTCTTTTAACAATTATTTTATTGCAAGTTTATAACTGGGTGAAAGCACTGGTCAACTAGAAAGCATGTCTGTCTCCATTTGACTCAAAGTAGAAAGAGAAAGGGGAGCGAAAGCATAATAGCTGTGTGGATAATAAATTTCCTTGGCTATTATGGGCTGTATGAACCATCATTATACACATTTCTACAACCAACCAGCTACACACACACACTTGAACATTTTGAGTGAGATCTTCACTCTAATCACCATTTGTTGAACATTATTCATGTTTCCCATTCTCTGCTTCAGTTAATAGAATATTATTATGCGCAGCTGAACTGGAGTGTTTAAGTAAGGAAAGATACCATAAAAATGTAGAATAGACCAACCAAGTAGACCAACCACGTAGGAGTAATACTTCAATCTGGGTCTAATGCTTAGATCTGGAGCCAAACGCAGATGGTGAATTTCAACATATAGGTTTGATGAGGATTTTACCAAACAAATAATTGCATCAATTATTAGTTGGTATTTAGACTCCCTTGTTCAACTAATACACTGTTCTATTTTTAAATTAATATTTCTAGTCTGAATAGCCTATGACGGGCATCAGTATAAAGGCCTAGATATGTACTGATAGCTATGTACAAGACCATGCATTTGAATATACTTTATAAGTGTTTATGTCTGGGCACTTTCCTTTCATTGGTTGGGTTTCCACTGAAAACCCTGATGCTTCTCGGTATTATTGTTGTTGTTGTCATCGTCAAGTGAAACACAACCCCACATCAGAGTGTTCCTGACGGGTAAAGGTTAAAAATATTAACTTGCTGTGACTTAGAGACAGTTCTGGACTTCCCATGGAAGCATGGAGCTGCTAGAGGAGATCCAAACAAAACTGGTTCAGGAAGTTTCAGCACAAAATTCAAGGTTGCTGCTATGGATGCCAGCTCTGATGTGATGGAAAAAAACTGAAAATAGGCCCTTTAAAAAAATCAATTAAAAAGGAACTTAAGCAGATGAAATAAACATTTTTTGTAAAAAGCAAAAAAAGTAGACAAGGGACAATGATTTCCCCTTTTGTTCTGGAAAACCTGCTGCCCTTAACACATCATGTGTGGGTTAAGTATATTTTTCTTCCAGGGGTTCCCTAGAAATGCCATAGTACATCACCATGTAGCATCATTTGCAGATTACCTCTTTGGGGTGGGGGTGGGGGGTGGATGGTGGCTGCCAGCTAGCAGCCCCTGGGAAAAGCTCGTGTATCATCAGCACTGTGAAACACATCACATTCGGCGTTAAGAAATTCCCAAGACAAAAGGGTAAGAGAGGAAATCAGGAATGCAAGCGTGTTGTATATTTAGAATTTTAAAACCATACAGTGCTTTCAGTGGTTTGATGCATTTCACATACAGTGCTTAGTTTTGTAAGAGTCCCGCAGGGTACAGCATTGGCTTGGATCATAAACGCCCATGAGAGGAGCTTTGCTCATGGGCTACTCCTGCTGGCGGAAGGAGGTGAGGAGGCAATTTTCACTGATTCACTTCTTTCCCGCCTGCAGCCCCCTTTGCCCTTTGAGAATCTGCTCCGGAGCATTAGAGAAGGCATTGAGGGATGCAGGGGGTAGGCGAATTGGCGAAGTTCACCTCCCCTCCCTTTTGAATTCTCTTTTGGATTGGAGTGTCAGGGATGCTTTAAGGTAGATTCCTGCAATGAGCAGGGGGTTGGACTTGATGGCCTTGTAGCACTCCCCCCAACTCTACTATTCTATGATTCCCTCCTATGGGCAACTCAGGATCCAAGCCAGTATTATTGTCTCCCATATTGCAGATATGTTTATGTTAATGGTGGTGGGGGAGAGAGGACTGAGGTTGACAAGTGACCGGGTTGTCTATGACCACCAATGAGTTCATGGCAGAGGCAAGATCTGAACTGGAGACTTCCTTATTTACAGCTCTGTCTCTTAAGGCACACTGGTGGCTGGGAGTGCTGGAAGTTATAGGGCATTTTTTCTGTCTAAGCATGCATAGGTGTACACCTTTAGACACTACACGTTTAAACATGAGTTTAAAATTGTTTTATTTACGAAAACATTTCGCTCTTGATTTGTTGGCTGTATATTTTTAGGTTTGATTCTTATTGTTGGATTTTAAATTATTTTAGTAGGATTTTATTGTCACTTTACTGGTACTTTTTAATATTAATCTTATAAGCCGCTCTGTGCTCCTTTTGGAGGAAGGCTGGGGTGTAAGGATTTTAAATAAATACATACACTATACCAACTCTAGTTCTCATTATGATGGTTTCTCTGTATTATGTTTTGAGGAACAGAATGTGAAAATAATGCAATGAAATTATAATACCATTTAGAACCCTCTGAAGCCCGGAGATTCTGTGTTTGTAGGGGTGTTATTACAACTGGCCAGAGAGAAGATTCACTTCTTAATTTTGTTGTATTCAGAAAAATTCTCTCTCTCTCTCTCTCTCTCTCTCTCTCTCTCTCTCTCTGTGTGTGTGTGTGTGTGTGTGTGTGTGTGTGAGAGAGAGAGAGAGAGAGAGACAGAGAGAGAGAGAGAGAGAGATTGTGGACAATAATTTTTAATTAGATTCAATCAAATTTATAGGGAAAGAACCCAATAATGAAAGCATGGTCGATATAATATTTTCCTACAATTACTGATATGGGGGTTAGTGACCAGAATATTGTCCCCTGAAGGACAGTTACTACTTTCCCTCCAAATTTAGTCAAGTTGTATTAATAATTAAAAATACAATTTGGTAATGCAACATTAGAAATGCGGTTAGCATTGTTCGCTGTGTGAGAAGTAGTCAGTTATGTCATGTGGAGAAGGCCTTTGGGTCCCACTAAGCCTGTAAATGATGAGTTCTCCATGGTGTGCTACAGCCTAGGAGCATATATACTTTCAGGGTTTTTTACGTACTACTTTTCTAGGTTTGATATTGTCCTGGAAAAATGCTATCATTATGAGAAGCAGTGTATGGGAAGGGCAGGAGGCAGGCCCCCTTTTCCTGAGATTCCTCTCAATGAATCGGGTCACCCATTGGCAGGGGGTTTGTCCTCACAACAATGGAGTGCTGACAGCACAGGTTTGCTTTCCCTCCTCCTCTGTGGCGACTAGCAAACATTCACACAGGCTGGAGGTACTAACCCAGTGCCTCGAACACTGGAAGTGCTGAACGTAGAGGGGTGCAGAAACTCTTGGCCCAAATCTGGCCCACCTAAGGTCTCAGTCTGGCCTTCCAGGGCTTCCCAGGTGGCCATGCTGCTTTCACCCAATCACTGATCATTCAATGGTTTCCTGGCTTTTGTGCTATTCTCCCACCCCGACCCCGCCCATCCAAAAAAGTTGAAATGCCTCTCATGAAGCTTAGGCCGTAGCTAGACCTAAGGTTTAACCCAGGATCATCCCAGGTTCGTCCCTGCCTGAGTGCTGGATGCCCTGTGTGGCACCTAGATGAACAGGTTTGACCCCAGGACAATCCTGGGATAAACCTTAGGTCTAGCTATGGCCTTAGTTACTGGCAGTAAGAGCTGGGTGTTTGTTTTTCATTTTGACTCCGCCCCTTTTTTACTTCAGCCCCTCCCACTGCTGCAATACGACCCCTGAGAGCTTATCTGACCAGGCTGAAAAAGATTCAACACCCCTGATGCAGAGGGCACTGAAACTGCAACATTCTCTTTCCAATCACTTCTGGTAGTTTAATACCTCCATAACACATTCTGAAAGAATGTTGCATTGATGGACAATGTGCAAGGTCAGCCTACTCATGGAGGCTACATACTTCCCCCTCTTTTGTGTCCATAGGTGATGATTCCCAGGAAACAGGTACTCTGATTCATTTACGAGGAACAGGAACTGAAATTCTGCATACCACCACAAGTGAGTTTGAGTGGATGACATGCAAAATGCATGCTTTTGTTCATAGAGCCAGTCTAATGCCATTGAACAACCCTCTTGAGTAGACAGGAATTTATGCTGCAGGACGGGTGTTTTGACAGTTCCTTCACACATAAAATAAAAACCTACCCTCTGGAACCTAAGAACCTAGCACATCAGGAAGAAATCTAAGCCTGGTGTGCAAATTTTCTATCTGCGGGGAGCCTTTTAACATGGGCAGATATATAATCATGTCCTTATGTTATTCCATGTTTCTGGATATAATATTAAGATATTGATAATGTGCTTTCTGGTTTAACCCAATTCAATTCCTACTACGCATATTCCAAACTTGCTATACGTTGTAACTAATCAGATTTGGGTACACTGATGACATTATTTTAAGTATTTTATTTATTTACAATAATTATATACCACTCCCCATTCAAAATTTCAGAGCGGTGTAAAAGATAAAATAAAATAAAAACAGAGTAAAACACTTTAAAATAGATTTTAAAAGAAACAAAATGTAAAGTGAACCATAAAGTGAACCGTTTTACAAAGACAATTCAGAGTGAGACCAGGAAGCTTTGCCCTCACTCCAAATGTATGCTCCCAGCCGCGTCTTAGCTATTGCTGCTGGTGTGGCTGTTCCCACTCCTGCTCTTCCAAGGTTCCGCGGTAACCATAGAAGAGAGCTCCCCTCCCTCTGTTGTTGTGTGGTACCTAGCAACCAGGGCCATGTAGCACCAGGTGTTTTCGTGCTTGGAAGAACAAGGCATTTCTTCACCCAAGCAGTTCCTTTACCCAGCAGCAGTGGCACCTGATGAGTGCCACTGCTTCAGAAAACCACACTTTATTGTGTGAACTATAGTCCATATAAGTGGTTACAAAATGTTGCAATGGGGAGTGCTGCTGTTCAGCATTCCTGCTACTCCATTACATTGGTTAGAACAGAATGGCCTCCATTCACCAGGGCCTCCATTGCATTGGTTTTCCATGGTTTCTTTTCCTTCCCAACAGTCAGTCAACATTCTACAGGGTCCTCATTGGGCTGTTTTGGTGTTCCCTGTTAGGGTTTCCCTCTCTCCATATATTATTTGTCCTTCTGAAAGTTTTGGGGTTCACTCAAGCTCACTTGTAACACCCTCTTATGTACTGGCAATGCCACGATGGCTACATTAGCAACAGCACTCAGAGCCTGAACATCGGAAATAGAGGGGATAATTCCTGTGTCTAGAAAGAGAAGATTATTGCAAGGGAAGAGTAGCTACTTGTTAGGGAAGATTAGTGTGTATGTGTGTGTGTGTGTGTGGTGGGAGGCTTCTAGGAGTTTCCATTGGTTTGGAGCAAGGGGAGGGGTGACTCTTCCATTGGTAAAGCTATGTTGGCATTTTACTAGGCCTCAGGATTCTGGGGAATCAGGATAACAGGGCTGTGTCACTACTTTCAGGCAGAGGAGAGTACTGGGCAGTTTTTACCGGAAGGAAATTGCACCGTTTAAGAGCTCTCAAATAGCCAATTGTGTTTATGGCTCCTATTATACAGTTGTCAGCACAAACGTTAGCCATCAGCAGAAGCTAATTGGTCTCAGAGTGAAAAAGTGACAGAGAAAGTCAGGCCTTGTAATTGTTCCACGAGGAACAATATCCACACCAATCCATGACAATGGCAATTGTGGCAATCAAAGCAAAGCAAAGTGACCGCTTTAAAGAAGAAGAAATCTGGCGTTGATTCATTAGTTATGGAAAGCTATGAAATTCATATTATGTATAGTAAATGCGGGAAATGTGTGAATCCAAAAACATGGCAAAACAGAAGAGTTAGCGTCTCATATATGTCTACCCCTGCCACCCACCCACCCCACACAATCAGTCTATTTGAAGATCTAGAAGTGCAGACAATATAATTTGTTGCAAAATGAATTGCAAGCTCTCTAAGCAAATACCTCTTTCCTTCTAATAGCACAAGAATATTTGAGCCAGGCATAGACAGCAAGTATGCTTTTCAGCTGTCACAAAAGTGTTTTCTGACACATCTCACTCTCGCTTTTCACCATGCCTGCCCTTCAGGGCTGGCCCTCTCAGGAGGCAGAGTGAATCCCTGCCTCAGGAGGCTGAAGGGAAAGAGCAGTAAATTGCACATTACCACCACTACCACCACCAGGAAGACCTGCCACTGCTGCATGACTCCCACCCCCTCTCTACCCCTATTGCTGTTGCTGCTGCGGATACTCTCAGAGGGAGCAGCGGGTGGGTGGATGGGCAAGCTCTTTGAAGAGTTGTGTAGGCCGGAAAGTGGCTCGTGCAGCTTTTAAGAGAGCCACCCAGACCCAAATGCCTGGCTGTTATGTTCTGATTGGTTAATGCTGCTACTGGGCCCTGCCCTTGAAAGCTTTAATACTGTACCATATTCCCTATGTCTTTTGTCTGATTGCTCCCTTTGAAGAGACCAGGCCTTGATTACTAATCAATAAAGCGCTTTTGAACCCTCTGTCGTTGGAATGGTGGAGTCGTGCTTAAGGGCTGTTTGGATCTCGTCCTTGGGTGAAAAGAACATTGATCTAACAGTAGGAGGGGTTTCCATGGTGATTGCTTATGGTACAACACAAGATGCAGCACCAAAGGGGGGGAGTGGGCTGGGCTGGGCAGTGCAGGAGAGAGACCGGTCAGTTAACTGATGGGTGTGCAGGCACAGACATGGCCAGGGTGGGTAGATAGAGACAGATCCGGGCATCAGGAGACAGCTGCGCCCAATGGGCAGGAACGTGGTATATGCTTTTCCGCCTCAGGCAGCAAAAGAGCTTGCACCAGATATGCTGCCCTTTGCATTCCAGAGCTCAATATTATCCAGTTCTGCCTGCAAATCTATCTTCATATTATCTTGGCAACAGTTCTTTTTAATTGATATTTATTGTTGTTTTATGATCTATTTATTATCATAAGCCTCCCTGAGACTCAAATGGGCCATGTGGTAGAACACAAATTGAGTAAATGAATGAATATATTACATTTCCCATGACAACACAGTATCCAGTGTGTGTTGCTGGATCTCACCTGGCCTGCTCATGCAGCTCTGATAACTCCTGCTTAGTACATTGTGGATGCTTCTGCACTAGCCTTTTTGCTTCAGAATTGCAATCCTAAGTTTGTTCACTCATTTGTTTACTTGTACTTGGTTCACTCATGTTTTTAATGAGCATTCAGGTGGTGTTGCCCCAGTGTTTTCTGTGTTGACCTCCCATGTTTTTGAAGTCTAATTTGCGGTGATTTAGTTCTTAGTTTTTGGTAGTAAATTGCAGCACCAGCCTGTCTACTGTGGACAGGAAAGGCACTACTGATGCTTTAAGGGCTCCTGTGCTTTTAATTAAATAGTTTCGGTTTGCAGATTCAACCCATTTTATTGCTTCCTAATGAGTAGTGGTGCAGGAAATTTCCCCTAGTATAGCCTCTATAATTGCCCCAGAGTCTGTTTTTGTTTCAGTTGTGGCACAGGGGTGGGTGTAGTGCTTTAATTATTACTTTCCTTACATTATTGGTCCCCCCTCCCTGTTTTACAGCAAAATTGCACTGTTTCAGAATTTTAAAAAATGACAAAAAAGCAAGCCTCCCCCTCTGTGGGAACAGAAACTGAACTTGGGGCATTAAAAGAGCTTATTAAGAAAGAATCAGTTAATATGCTATTCATCACTCAACCCCCACCCAGGCTAATCAGAAAACAATAAAACAGGCTGACTCTACAATGAAGAAACTTTAATTACCATTGCTAGGGGTCTTGGCTGAAAGGAACTTACTTGTGACTACATATTACAGGAGGATCTGGGCCATGGAAAGGAGGATTATTCAATAATATAGGGCTACAGGAAGTGCTGTATGGTGTCTTCTTCTTTAATTCTACTTCCAGCTAATTGCAGTAGCCAGTGCCTTAACAGCACAAAACAGCTCTCATGTGGAAGAACCTGCAGAAGGCCAGGAATACACATTACACTGGATATGGGCTCTTGCCAAGAGTAATTTCCCTTGTCAAGTATTCCCCCTCTACCCACACAAATGCATAAGATCATTGATCTTGTGTGATGATGAAATGACCTTTTTGTGCATTTTTCTCTTCTCCATTTTGCAAAATTGGGTACTACTGATAGAGGTGGGAAATGTGCACAATGGGATGATGTCCCAGCAGAGGGTAAGGGTCCCTATGAAGCCAGTTCAATGTGGCTCTGCCATTTCATCCCATGATGAATAGTTCCACATGAAGACTTGTCACTTGTGTAGATTTTATTTGCAGTGGGCTTCACTTGGGCTGTGGCCTTATCAGCTTTTTTCCCAGGATAAGGAAGGACAACCCTCCCCACTCCCTTGTCCTGGTATGTTCCCAAGTTGCTCTTTCTAAATTTGCAGTCTACACACAAAAAGAGAATGCAGGAATTTCTGGCAAAGGAGCATCCCAGTCTCTTGTGTCAGGCTAAGGCATTTACATGTAGTCGATCTAGCAGTAGGGAAGGTTTCAGTCCCACTGTATGATGATATGGCAAGCTGAAATTGTTCTTTGCAAGACACAGTCTCAGGATAATAATAATAATAATAATAATAATAATAATAATAATAATAATAATAATAGCATTTATATCCCGCCTTTTTTCCTCCAAGGAACCTGGCATTACATGATCCTCCTCCTTTCTATTTTATTCTCACAACAACAGCCCTGTGAGGTGGGTTGGGCTGAGAGTCTGTGACTGGCCCAGAGTCACCCAGTGGGTTTCCAAAGTGAAGTGGGGATTAGAAGTCAGATCTCCTGACACCCAGTCTGACACTTTAGCCACTACACCACACTGGATCTCAATAATAATAAAATAATAAATATACCGCTTGATCTGCTAAAAAGCCACCAAGATGGTGTACAGCAATTTAAAAAGAATACCACTGCAACAACAAGAACAATAAAAACAGCAAAGCATTAAGAGCTACGCATTTTAAAAGGCTAAATTGAAAAGATGTGTCATTCTAAGGCTAAAAGAGTAGGGGGCCAATTGTAATTCTTGACAGAGCACATTCCATAGTTTGGGGGCAACACAGGAGAAAGCTCTCTCATGCAGGCCTGACAAACAGGCCTCTGTGGGTAATGGCACCCTAAACAGGGCCCTTCTTACAGATCATAGTACAGATCTTAGGGCAGGTTCATAGTGAGAAATGTGGGCCCTCATTCAGTTTCTGATTTAGTCAATTTCACTTCTAAGGAAGACAAATAAGCCCTTCTCCTTCCCTGGCTCCATGTGTGCCTACCCATAGATCCCACACACATTCAGCGCAATTTGAGTGGAATTGATTAAGAGTGAAATAGCCTCCTCACAAAAAGGAAATTATAGAACTGGAAAAATGGCAGAAAAGGCAACCAAAATGATCAGGGATTTTTAACGCAACTTCCATTTGAGGAAAGACTAAAGCAATTGGGACATTTTAGTTGAGTGGGGGGGAAGATGAATGAGGGAGGGACATGACAGTCATTTAGAAAATTATGCATGGTGTGTGTGAGGGGGTGTTCTTTCCCTCACATCATACTAGAATGCAGGGCCATCCAGTGAAACTGGCAGGAGATCCAGGACAGATAAAAGGAAGTAATCCTTCACACAACACATCATTAATTAATAGAATATGCTGCTGCAAGGTGTGGTAATGTCCCATGACTTCGATGGCTTTCAAAAGACATTAGACAAATTCATGGAGAAGAAGGCTATCAATGGCGAATAGTTTACGATGGCTATATACTACCTCCAGGATCAGAGGTTTATGGTGGCTATATAGTACTTCCAGAATCGGAAGCCACTGATTCACAATTGCTGGAGAGAAACAACAGAAGAAGGCTGTTACTTCCACGTTCAGCATGCAGGCTTCTCAGAAGCTTCTGGTTGGCCACTATGGGAAATGGGGGTGAAATGGAATGTAACTCCTATTTAAAGTAAACTCATTGAATAGGCCTTAAGTTAAGTCACTACTAACTTAAGTCCCATTCATTTCAACAGGTCTACTGTAAGTAGGTTATGTTGGATTTTACCTAGGATACTAGACCAGGTGGAGTTTTGGTCTCTTCTTATGTTCTTAGACCAGAAAGCAGCCTGCCTGGATCAGTTGCCTCTAAAATTAACACCCTTTCAAGCAGATTTCCTGGCAGAGAAGGTCTGTAATCAGCTTGCCATTTAAATGTCAGGTTCAGCTTATCTAACCCTGGCCAATTTACTCACCAGTAAGCAAAATTTAGGCAGCAAGCTTACATGGGGTGATGTTGTTCCTTACCCCATGTTTATGCAGATGTTGCATTGGACACTGGAAGGGAAATGCTAACATCACGGCAGTCAAAAGCAGAGTCCTATTTTTGGTGGGATGACACATTATCTTCAACACAGGGCTCCCAGCCCTGTGTTTCCTCCCTCTCCCATTCCATAATGTCGGATAAGAAGTGCCCCAGAACCTAACGTCATCAGCCTGTGCTTTTTCATGCCCAGCTGTGTATCACTAGCTTCTGCAGGACCAGCCCTCCCATGAGGCAGGGTGAAGCATCAGCTCCTCCACTTATTGTCTCGGATATATCATAATCATGATGTTTTGTTAAGTGTGAATTCAGTTCATAAATCACAGGGTCAATAGAAAGTTGTCAGACCAAGGATCCACCTAGCCCAGTATTGTCAACGCTGCCTGGGAGCAGCTGTCCAGAGGTTCAGGCAGGATTTTTTTCTTGCCCTATTGAGATTCCAGGAATTGAGCCAGGGCTTTCTGCATGCACAACAGATGTGTCGCCCACTGAGATATAGTCATGTGATGTTCTACTGCATTATGCTGAGATGTTAAGTTTAATATAAATGTTATTAGTTAATAATAATGATTGAAAACTTTAAAGAAGTGGTAAGTATAAAACCATAGAGGGGGAGTGAGTACTGGATGGAAGGAGAGTGCCGATTGGATGTTTGTGTGGAGTGTCTGGATTGGTGTGAGAGAATGGGAGGAGTCGGAGGACTGTGGAGTATATATGCTGCTGCTGACAGGAGAGAAGGTATGATGTTGCTGGGTGGTTTGAGAGGCTAGAGATAGGAAGGGTCTGCATGCTTTGTTGTTTTGGGTGGATTAGAGTGTGGGAAAGAGAATAGTGTAGCCTAGTAGGGGTAGAGTAGGCAAGAGAAAATTTAAGTCAAGTTTGAAACGTTTAAGAGAAATTACTGACTGAATCCAATACACATTGTGCTTTACAACCATTACACTTGAGAACTGAGGAAACCGTTAAGCTTTTGTACCTACACTAAATACTTGTTAATAAATTACATTTAATTACAACTGGTGTGGTCCTTGGAGTACCTGGGAAGGGTACAGGTATATGGTGGCAATGGAAGGGAGAATTTGGGGTAAGGGTGCTGAGCTGTGGGGCCTAAGTAGAGAAAGGCGTGTCACAGGGACAGCTACTGCATTCCAAACTTCTTGGCACCTGCACGTGCGCTGGGTCCTTTGATTCAGGAAAGGAATAAAGGAGCAGTATAAGGTGGGGGTCGTCACAAACCCTTCCTAAGATGGTATCTCATCCCAATGTATGCAAACCTCCAGAGTGGTAAAATACCCCTTAAGATGTATGTCAGTCTTCCCCAACCTACTCTCTTCCAGATGTTTTTGGCTACAACTCCTAGCATTCCTGACCATTGGCCATACTGGCTAGGGCTGATGGGAGTTGAAATTCAAATAATCTGGAACACTTTTTAAAAAAAAGAACTGGTAAAAAAATGTGAAGATCATGCAACAAAGCCACATTAAATAAGAACTGAAATGCTTTGTGGTGGTGTGTTTCAGCCGCTGGGATACTACAAATCATTCTCCTGTGGGCTAGGAGCTTATAAGGAGAAATACAAACATGGAGTTATTTGAATCTGAATTATGCAGACAATTGTAGCATAGTTTTGATGAAAGGGGCACATGAGTATTAGGAGTGTATTGTTTTTCAAAGCGTTCCTTAATATATCATAATGTGCTAAAAGTAGTAAATGTCACCTTTGGATATACGCATCATCATCATTCATTTATACGTTTTCATCATATTAAATGAGATAAATTATAACTCCATCTGACACGTAGCTGTATGGTTGCCTCTCCTGTTTGTTTGTTTGTTTAATTTAATTTTGTATGCTGCTTTTCTGCAATGGTTTGTACCTAGAGCAGCTCACAACAAACATCAAATGTATTATCAAAATGCAGCACCACCTTTGAAAATAATAATTCTTAACAGAGTTGAATCAACAAATTCAAATAAGATGAAACCAACAGATCAATCAACAACAAAATCAACAGTTCAATCGTCTCTTAAATTAAGCAAAATTAACAATATCAAACCTAACACTCACTACTTGTGTTAATCGTGCTGCATTCCAGGGAGCCACAGAAATCTGTAGTAAATATAATTCAGAGCAGAGGTAGGCAAGATGGTGCCCATTGGCAACAAAACGCTCCTGTTCACCTTCCTTGGAGCTTGTCAAGGCGCTCTTCCCCTTCCATTTTTTAAATTAGTACATTTTCTTACTTGTTCATGCCAAAAAGTGTGGGTTCAAAGAAGTTGTTTAGTGTACTGGAGCTCAGCCCTCACCTCTGCCTTGAACTCAGTCTTTTGGGCAGGTTGCTTGTCCTTTGCCATGGCAGCCATTTTGTGGTAGTGCTGAGGACAATTTCTGAAACATGCACATTGCCCAAAAAGATTGATTGCCCCAGCTCAGTGTTTGGGGTGGGGCGGGGACGACTTCTCATCATCTTAGATGGTTTACAGCTGGCTCTTTCATCTCTCCAAAGGAGGCTGGCCCAGTAAGAAGGAATGTGTGGCAATGATTCACTTCCCCAGTATCCCAGATGTTCTGGGAGCTAATGTTGGTATACCAGCAATAATAAGCAGAGGCACTTCAATTGAGTATATGATGCTGTTCCTTTCCCACCAGTGCTCTCTTCCTTTCCCACCAACAGTGGTATTTGAGCACCTTTGACCAGAGACCTCTGCAATACCCAACAGCAACAGTATTACTGGAACACATGGTTTCATGTTCACCCCTAATCACATAAGCAGCATTGCTGGTATACTACCTTGATTATAATACCTTGTCTTACAACTCTTTGTCACCCACTCTACAAACTGATACACATGAGACAGAAGGAGTTCATCAGCGTGAAGAACTAGGCCTGTATTGCCCATAATGAGAAGACAAATAGAAAGATGGCCAATATAAGTTCACATTCCAAATCACCAACTCCTATTCTACCCTGTAGGAATGTGTTATCTTCTATACATGCTGTTGCCAACTCTTATTGCAAAGATTTATTGGATAAGGCATGGCACATTACCACTCTGAGGCAGCCCGTGAATCTTCTTTTCTTTGCTACTTAATGATACACAGTGCCTATATCCCATAGCATTAAAAATGCAATTGCTTTTGGTTGTTGTAGTTGCAGTTGTTACAAATCTAATTCAATAGTTTATGGTCTGTTGTTCAATCCGACACAGTTATTTATAGCATACAGTACACTTTTAATTATCCTGCAAGAACTCCACTTTCATGGGACCCATGGGGGTTTAATGTAAAGCCCCTTAATATTGGCTTTTCACTGGCATGCAACAATTAATTTTATCTTAATGGACCAATTAGAGTTAATGGATGGAAGAATGTATTTAAGAGGCATGGTCTGTTTTGCTAGGACCCCCTCTTAAAGAGCTAATAATAGGACCCTTTCACTTGGGTAATTGGTTGGATTAATTAGAAGGTATCTCTTCAACTGCCTAAAGCAAGCACATTTAGACCTATCGCCACCAAACACCTTTCAGTGCTCTCTTGGCCACACATGAAGCTCCTATCAGCTTTGACTGCAGCTGTCATTGGGGGCATCTTCTGTCCTTCACCACAAATGGATACAAGTAGCGCACTGTAGAAATAGCTCCATCTTCGCCTTTCTTTCTTTTGCTTGATCCAGTGGAAATTGCCTGACTATACCTTGCTTTCTTTCTTGAATCCCCAGTTCAACTTTCAGTACCACACACCATTTCCATCCCAGCCAGCTTTCTGTGTTTCCTGGTAAAGACACTGTCCCAATTTTGTCATTATTTTGCCTTGTGGAGAGAGTAGTGACAGAGCAATGGAACTTATTCCAGGATAAGCGTGCACAAGATTTCAAGCATGGTTACTTAACCTGGGATAAATGAGAGTTGAAACAACAAGGGCTTTGCTAGACCTGCCGGCTTACGCCGGCAGGGAGGCATGGCCGAGGCGCGCTACCGTTAGCACGCCTCCCCCAGGCTTCCAGACGGCGGAGACGCAGGGAGGACGCAAGCCCTGCGTCGTCCGCCATTTTTGTTTGTTTGTTTGTTTGTTTAAAGGGGCCGCGTTTGGCCCGAAGACTCCGGAGACGGTAAGTGGCTTTTTGACTTTTTAAAAAAAACTGGGGGGGGAGGAGGGATGGGGAGGCACGGGGTGAGGGCGGGTGCAATCGTGCCGCCGCCGCCTGAGCAAGCAGGCGAGCGGCGCTTACCCGGGCAATGCCTGGGATGGGGCGGCATTGCCCGGGCAAGCGCCGCTCGCCTGCTTGCTCGGGCGGCGAGCAGCGCAATCGCACCTGCCCTCCCCCGTGCCACCTACCCTCTCATCCTTGCCCCTGCCAGCCTTCGCCCCCCCCACCGATGGGCACAGCGCTCCTATGAGCGCTGTGCCATGTCCGCGGCTTTTCGCGGCTCCCTGCGATAATTTCAGATACATTGAATCTCTCACTTGTTCTTTATTTCAGTGATTTTAACATTAAGATGTTATGTAGAACAGATTTGTCTTAAATGTGTGCTGTAAAATCAGACATGTGACCAAGGCTACGTTTGGGTGGGCACGCCCCCTTGGTGCTGGACACGCCCCCTTGGGGGCCAGCCATGATGTCCTCCTTTTTGGTTTCCGAAATATGGTCACCCTACGTCTTGCCCAAGGGCCTTTAAAAACCTGGAGCCGGCACTGAGTAAAGCAGGAGTGGGCAACCTGTGGCCCTCAAGATGTTGTTGGACCAACTCCCATCAGCCCCAGCCAGCATGGCTTTGGGGCAAGGACAATGAGAGTTGTAGCCCAACAACATCTGGAAGGACAAAGTTTTTCACCTTTGCTCAGAAGATTTATCTTGAGTGGTATCTCCCTGTGTATTGGAATATTGTTCATTACTGCATGGTGGGTCACTTGTTCTTCATTGGACATGTTAATCAGAATGTACCATCCCTTTAACTGAATCAAGTTTCCAAACTGAAAACTTTTTCTAATGATGGCCATATAAAGCTGATTTATTATGAATGAGGCCATTGGTCCATCCAGCCCAGTATTCCCTACTCTGATAGACAGTAACTATCCAAAACCTAAAGTAGAGAGCTTCAGCTATTGGACAGTATAGAGATGTAATACATAAATACATATCAAGCAGGGTCTTTCACCAGCTTTGTAACCTAAGAGTCTTCTAAGTGGAGAACTGGAGACCTTCTGCCTGCAAAGCATGTGCTTGACCACTGGGCAATGGCCCCATCATGGATTAAGCATGACAAAAGCCATTGTTCTCTTCTGCGATTCTTTAGGCCAGCATGGAACTGATTACCCCTGTGACGACTTTCCAAGGAAAGTATGGAGTAAGGAAGTGGCAACATATTCAAAACAAACTGCAGAAATGTTTGATTCAAGTTTCATGTTTGGGTCATATTGCCAAATATAAATAAAGGCTGAGTAATCATTTGGCTATAAAACAAAAGGAAAGGAAAGGAGGAGGCAAGAATAATTGAGAGCAGCTTTGTAGCTCCAGATCTGTAATAGCCGCAGTGTCACCAGCCCATATGACAGGACTTTGCCTCCATTGGATGATTCTAGGGTATTGGCAGGGATGTACAAGAATTTTGTTTCAGTTCATTAAACATCAGAATGTGCCCCATTTGCACACACCCCCCCAATGCAAACACATTTTGGTGGGCAAAGCTCACATATTCCCAAGCTTGCAATTGCATCTGCAAACTGCATTCATTGGAAACACATGCACTTTTACAATGCGCATTTGGTAAATATAACGAAAGATTTTTATCACTGGGGGAAATGCACATGTTTCCCATTCGAACAACAATGACAAAAGCTTGCATTCAGGAATGGGGCACACTGAGCTTTGACGTGGAAGTCTGAAAATGTCAATGAGCTCAAGCTTCATGATTCGCCTCTTCTTAGCTATGAGTTCCTCCAAAAAGCAACATTAGCTTGTACAGTCAGGAAACCAAATGCCAAAATAATCTGCCTTAAATAAAGACTGCCTTCAAGTGTTGACAGTTGAAATCAATATTCCACGTGAAGTTCAGTGCAACTGTTCACTGCTCTCACTGCCGTTTCTTGCTGCTTCTTTGGCTGTCATTTTATGCATGGTATAGAGTTTCACTTGTATATAGCTCTACCTAAAGATTGAAACATCCATCATTAAACTGAAACATTTCATCTTGTTGTCACATGTGAACTTCTGCTAACAAGGCACGCTTCAGAGTGATCCACATGCCATGAGACATCAGTGCAATCCTATTGGCTTCAGTAGGATTACGCCTTTGTAAGAGAGCTGTGAATTGCTCTCTTTCATTCGGGATCCCCCCCCCCCCACCTATTATGAATAGTGAACTCTTGGTTGTTGTGTTGGCCCATAACAGCCTGGAAAATCTGGAAATAATATTACTCAAACAATTATCCTTTTTGTACTCTCCATCCCTTTTGACTGTGAATTTATATCAACAAATTGTTCACCTCCTGCCAGGGAAAATTCCATAGTTTGTTCTGCCTAGTTATATGAATTGTTTTCTGCTGTCTGTGATAAAGGCCTTGGAAGTCTCTGAATGGCTGCAAACAACACAGTAATAGGGATATATAAGGGTTTTGTTTCAGTTTGCAAATCATCTGAACTTACCCCATTCGCAACCATGAATGTTAATGGGAGTGCCTTTTTTTAAGGGAGGGGATGTTCACACACACTCAAACTTGCAATCATGTTTGAAAAATGGATATTTTTCTTGAAAAATGTGTACTCTGAGATGCACATTTTTAAAAAAAATACGGATGATCATGCTTTAGTTAATGGAGGTAAAGTGCACATGTTTGGAAAATGTGCACAGAAATGTACACTTTTCCTGTTCAAACATACTGAAAAACATGTCACAAGTAGAAATGGGAGTGAGCAGAACTGAGCGTCAAAGTGTTGTTTGGAGAATTTAGGCGAGGTCAAACAACCTCGTTCTCCTATCCCTAGGTAAAGATAAATCCAACTGGTCAGAGAAGAGAAAGTACAGTGTAAAGTCTGGAATAGTGCGTATCTAAAGCCTTTTTAAAAAATAGCAATGGTATCAGCCTTGGGAAAATGAAGTAAGAGCAATTTTGTGAATAGACAGAATTCCTCATCTGAGAGTACTACAGCTCTCCTCCAATATGCCCAGCTTTTGAGTGGGAGGGAGGGTATGGCTTCCATGCCATGTGGTACAAATTGCAAGCAGGTTGGAGCCAAAGCACCTTTCGTCATAGTAATTAAGCAATGAATAGAGAAGTGGGTTCCACCTTTAAAAATGCAATCCCTTTCACACTTACTTGGGAGTAAGCTGGGCTACTTAATGGGGCTCATTTCCAAATAAACATGCATAGGATCGGGCTGAAGAACTATACTCATTTACGTGGGAGTAAGCCCACTGAATTCAGTGGGGTTTATTTTAGAGAAAAATCTGCATTACATTAGGTTGCAAGTTTAACATGTTGGTTTGTTACCAATTCCATGGATGGTCAAGCCATGATAAGCTGGTTCACACATGACAATCATTTATTTACTCAGCACTTGATGACAGGCTGCCAAATGTATCTCTATTAAGAAGAATTGCATTCTGGACAGCATGAAAGTTCCATCTAGGGTGTTAGATCTGTAATATAGTTCTTTTACACTTGCAAGTCATCATGAGATGTTGCAGTCATGAAATGTTGCTCATTCATGTACACTTCTCGCCTATCTTCCAAGGAGCTCCAGGCAGCATGCTTGGTTCTCACCCATCTACTTTTTCCTCACAACAACCTTGTGAGGTAGGTTAGGCTGAGAGATAGCGATTTGTCAAAGGTCACTGTGAGCATCACACCTGAATGGTGCTTTAAACTTGGGCTCCTCAGTCCTCTAACCATAGCACCATACTGATTCTGGACAAGCCCTTTCTCTTTGGCTCCACCTGCAACAAGGCAAAATAAAAATGGACTGCCCACAGCAATGCCATGAGTCTGGGGCCTTAGCTAGACCAGGCTATGTCCCGGTTTGTCCCTGTGCATCCACATGACGCACAGGGGGTCCCGGGAACAGGGAGGGATCATCCCTCCCTTGCCGAGGAATACAGCCCTACCCTTTGGGCCCACTTTTTCCACGGTCTCGGGAGCGCTGCGCCCATCAGGAGTAGGGTGGGAGGAGTGGGGAAAGTAGGGTTTTTTTTAAAAAAAAAAAACCTTACTTTTGTGCACAAGCGTTGGTGCACTCCGTCTCCTTTAAGAAAAATAATGGTGGGTGCGACGCCTCTCTTCCTGAGGTCGTCGCGCCTTACGTGTAAACAAGGGCGAGATCTCGCATTAATCGCAATGCATGGTCTCCCCTCCTCTACCCCAGAACAAAAGGTAGGTCTAGCTAAGGCCTAAATGAGAGGAAAAATGCACAGTATTGTAGATTCTAAAAAGTGCAGTGTAAGTAATAATTATGGAATTTGGGCGTTGTTACTGCTTTGAAGGAAGTGTCTGTCACATACTTCATCTCCCTTAACTGAGCAGCAAACTAAGGATTCTCGATTTCCTTTACTAGTTCACATACAGTTCCAGATCCCATCCTATTCTCCATTTTTTCTTCCAGTTTTTATCTGTATCTGGTCCCTTTTTACACACGGCTGAAGAGAAAATGAAATCAATAGTTCTCCAGTAATGCTTGGCATTTGTTTTTTGATTATAATTCACCCTTACTTGTGTGATTTGCCATTGTCACACAGAATTATTCACCACTTGGATTCTGTATTTAGAAGGCTGGGGGCCACCATACAGGATGAGCACACTATGAGTACACCATGTGAACATACTGTGGAAGTCATGATTGGGTTTGGTTCGCAGATGGTAAATAAATGATGTGTAACTATTAGGGGTGTATGAGAAATTTGTTTCATTTTGGTTTTGATCAGAATTTACCTAGTTCCACCTCCTGGAATGAATGCAGACCCAAATGCAAAGTGCAGTTGAAGTCCATACGTTTCTGAGCTTGAGATGCAATTCGCAGAACAAAAAAATGTGTTTGTAAAATGCATACATTTACAAACTGTGTACTAATATGTGTTGATAAATGGGAGAAAGCTGTGTGCACATTTAAAAAACACTCACAATGTGCACGTCTGGGAAAATGTACACAAAAATACACATTTTCATGCGAAAAAAAAGCAAAGCTTGCAATCTGAGAGGAACACAAGTCAGAACAAGCTTCAAGGTAAAATTCTGAGAATCTTGATGAGTTCACATTTCACTGATTCTCATATCCCTAAAACCTCATGTATTACATTGGGAACACAGTAACTGTATATATACATGGTCACATTTGACAGGACCATGTACGTGTATTTAACCACATGGTTAAAGGCAGACATTCCTGACTGGCCTGTAATTGGGTCTGTGGGTTGGGTGCTGATTTTATTCTGTAATTGTTATGCTTTATTGTAGTTTAGGGCACAATCCTATCATAATTCCTGTCAGATTTTCTCCATCTTTGCACTCTGTTTTGCGAGTGTGGAGCTGTAGCCAATGTGGTTCTCTGTGTGCAAGCTATGAGGGTGAGGGGTTTGGGAGCACAGTTTCCTGACTCCCACCTTGGAGCCGTGTCTACAATCTTGGAGCCAGGAAACCTAACAATTCTGTGTCCTCTCAGATGCTGTTTAGAGGTCACAGGACTGCTGCTTTAATGTGTTTTATTGTTTTAACCTTCTTAAATTGTTTTGTAAGACACCTGAGTGCCATTTTTCTGGTAGAATAGCTGGCTATAAATGAAGTAAATAAATAAACAAATGAACAAGTGCTTTGCTTGCCCTACATCTCCCCCCGCCCAATGGAGAAGGTGCAAGGCTGACAAAGCCACCCCAGCCTACACACTATCCGGAGGAGTGTTCTTCAGCTGGTGCCTCAGTTGGACAGCTTCATTGGTAGGCTTTACCCAGCCAGGGAGAGTCTGGGCACAGTGAATCCAGGTCTCCAACCAATTCACCAGCTGGGGAACATCAGTCAGCACTTCAGCCGAGAACTGGATTATGTCAGGGGACGTGGCCCCACCCGCTGATGTCATCTGGCCTGCGGAGGGTTCAGTAGGGTGGTCATCTGGCCTCCCCCTTAATACAGTATCCTGCTTGTGGATTCCTGGTCAACGACTGGTTGGCCACTGTGTCAACAGAGTGCTGGACTAGATGGACTAGACTGGTCTGATCCAGCATTGCTCTTCTTATGTACGGTTCCCTACCCATGATCTAGCAGATATACTGTGGAACATGTAGAGTGGTTTTGTGTCTTTTCTAGGGCAGTTACATCATTCTCTCAATGATGTTCAGGTTATGCATGCTGTTCCTTATTGGAGCCAAGAGCACCACCCACACACAAGTAAGAGAGATCCACTTGCTTTGGGAAACCCCAAAGCCTGAAGCAGTATAACAAATCTTTAGGGCAAATGGGGTGGAGGGATCCAAAAACAGCCCAATGAGATGTGCTCGGCAGCCACAGAATATTGTCTGATGGTTGGCAGGGGTGGGGAGCTGAAATGAAATGGAGTGGTTGAAGAGGGAGCACCCTATACTGCAACATTTTGCCCTGTAACGTGTGTCTTTTATTCACCATGTGAACACTCTAAAATGAGCATAGAAAGCTAGGGTTAACCACAGTTTCCCTGCAGCATGTTTCTGAGATCTATACATTGTGTTAAAAAAAAAGGCACATTTTGGGGGGAGAAAATGCAGAATCTTTAACATGTACCAGCTGCTAGTATATAATGTGAAGTTGCCCTTACTCAATGGATCCAACTATCAATCCATGGCCACTGACTGATGCTTTTCCAAAAATGTGTATTTATTTCAAGTCACAATTCCCCCTAATTTACCCACATGGCATTAAAACATAGAAATCTGGAAAACAGCTGAAATTCAGCAGTGGCAGTAGTGTGCTAATGGTGTTTGGAGCATTACCTTTGCAGCCCTTTGCTGGCATGTTTCCCAGCAGTTGTAGAAAAATCAAAAACTCATCCTCACTATAAAATTGTCCTTCCATCTTCTGCCAGCCACTAAGCCATTGCCGGAAGCCTCTGGGATTACTTGGAAGGATTGCAGGAAAGTCTATTAATAAGGAGGTCATTGAAAACGGACTGCACCAAAGTGGTGTTTGAGACTTGTGTGAATTGGTTAGTTTCCAAACAAGCATCCTTTATCCTGTTTTCTCCTGGCAGATGAGTTGTGGAGAAATGCTGGTGGCTTTTGATGCTGAACCATACTCTGAGAGGTCTTCGAGTGTTCTCCTGTTTAGTGACTAGATCCATCTTACATGCCCCCTGAGCTGTGAATTGCAAATTGTGGAATGACAAAGACCCAGTTAATGTCATTTTGTGCCTTGGCACTTTCTCGACTTGACTACTGTAATCTACTCCTCGTGGAGCTGACTTGAAGATAGTCAGGAAACTTCAGCTAGTCCAGAATGCAGCCATTTGACTGCAGTTTGGGGCCACACGCAAAGAATTTTACTGGCTGCCAGTTAATTTCCAGCCCAAATACAAACAAGGTGCTGGGGTTGACCTTTAGAGCCTTGAATGATCTGGATCTGGAATAACTAAAAGAATGTCTTCTATCATATAAATGCATCCCACCTCCACCAGAATTGAGATCCAGTATTCAGAAGGCTCTACTGCAGATCCCAGCTGCAAGACTGTTGACAGAGGCCAGATTCTCATCTGTTAGAAATCATGCCTTCTCGGTGACAGTTCTCACTTTGTAGAATCTCTTCCCAAGGAAAAATTTCCAGATCCTTTAGAAGGGAAGTCAAAAAGCTTTTTTAAAAATTATAAAGCTTTTTTCAATATTTTTGATTGTAATCCTGTACACGCTTACTGGGAACTAAGTCCCATTGAAGAAGTCCACCTGCCCAACCCAACTCACCCCAGTTGTAGCCACAGGCCTTAGCTAGACCAGGCTATATCCCAGCGAGAACCCCGTGATCGTCCCTGTACGTCCAGATGACGCACAAGGGATCCCAGGATCAGGGGGGGATCATCCCTCCCTTGCTCCAGGATACAGCCCTCCCCTTTGGGCCCATTTCCGCAGGTTTACCCTGCTCTGCATGATTACTTGCGTAGAGCCAGGAGCTGCGCCCATAGGGGGTAGGGTGGGGGGAGTGGGGAAAGTAGTTAATCTTTTTTTTAAAAAAAAAAACCTTACCTTTGCGCAAGAGCGTTCATGCATTCCGTCCCCTTTTTTAAAAAATGGTGGGTGCAACACCTCTCTTCCTGAGGTCATTGTGCCTTACGTGTAAACGGGGGCAAGATCTCGCGTTAATCGCAACGCTAGGTCTCCCCTTCTCTCCCCCAGACTTTCAGGTAGGTCTAGCTAAGGTCTCAGTTTCTCCCAAAATTTAGAGCTCAGCTCACGCCTGAGTAGACAAACATAGGATTGCACTGCTAGTCTCTTGGGTTTCGCTCTGTACTGTTTTTGTTCTCTGTAGGGTGTTCATATGAAAAGGAGGACAGGGCTCCTGCATGTAACAGTTGCATAGAAAAGGGCACTTCAGTATTTGTATACATGCAGGACCTGGTGAAATTCCCTCTTCATCACAACAGTTAAAACTGCAGCAGCCTTACCCACTTTTGTATCTGGTCACACTAGCTATACTCCTGCAGCCTAACTGCTGTGATGAAGAGGGAATTGCACCAGGTGCTGCATACATACAAATGGCACCTGCAGAAATTCTATTTTCTCTACAACTGTCCTCCTTTTCATATGGTCACCCTAATATGATGGTTGTAGTTTAATACAGTTGTGGGCTTGTTTTGTATTTTTAATCTCTTGTAAACTAGGGGTGTGCACGGACCCCCCGCTCTGCTTCACTTGCAGATCCGCCATTTTCCGGATCGGGCCGCTCCGCCCCGCCCCCGCCCCGCCCACTACCGCTCCGCTCCGCTCGGAGCTCCGGATCCGGATCCGGAGCTCCGTTTCCCCCCCCATAGGCTTGCATTGAAAGCTAAAAAATTATACAACTTTTTTTTGGTTCAAGTTAGAAACCTCACGTTTGGCACCATGACACCTCATGGGGGTATACACATGCATGCCAAGTTTCAAAGCAATCCCATCATCCCCTGATTTTTGGGGAATTTTTGAAAATCGGGCACCCCATTCACACCCCTTTCCATAGCTCCGTCAATTTGCACGTTAGAAACCTCAAACACGCCACCCTGAAAGCTTATCCAGGGATACATACGCACGCCGAGACTCAAGGCAGTCCCATCATCCCCTGATTTTTGGGGAATTTATGAAAATCCAACACCCCTTTCCATAGCTCCGTCAATTTTGCACATTAAAAAAAAACCTCAAACTCACCCCCATGACAGCTTATCCAAGGCAGTCCCATCATCCCCTGTTTTTTGGCGGGGCTTAAACCTGCAAAATTTGGAACTTCCAAAACTCCAAGTGAGCGCAGGAAGGACTTCTCCCCTGAGTCAAAGCCACACACACACAACATCCCTGCGAGGTGGGCAGGGGAGGAGGGAGGGAAGGCAGGCAGGCATGCAGCTGGCATTTCTGGGGGCATAAGGAAGTGAGCAAAGGATAAGCCAGTAATGCATATAAAATGGAATAAATCAATAAATAAACAAAGGAGGGGTGGAATTAAAAGCAGCAGTGTTGCTCAATAAACAGAAAGAAGAACTTTTTAAAAAAGGCTATATCTGTCTTTTACCAGCAATAGGGGGACGTGCCCGGGGGAGGGGGAAGCAGCTGCCAGTTCAACTCAAGACAGCCACCAACAGCTCTGAGATTAAGAAGTAAACGCTCACTTCAACTCATAACAGGCATCGCTCCACCACTAAGAAGTAAATGCTCACTTCGACTCATAATAGGCATTGCTCCACCGTTTTACTCTCTTTGGAAGGCTCTGATGGCCTTCCAGTGCAGAAGAGAGTGGGGGCACGTCCACGATGAGATGCCCAAGGGGAGCTCATCCCCTTGCACCACATCTTTTCAGTTGTTCCCCAAAGTTAGGGTGGGTAGCAGTGCTGTGTTTCTATCTCTTATTCTTGGCTTAGTATATGATTTCAGGTTGTGTTTGTGCATTTGGTGGGGCTACTGTTTTAAAAAACACTGGGAAAAGTCCGTTCAGATGAAGAAAGAGAAGTTTCCCAGAATCCCAAGTTACCCGTTTTGCCTATGCCCTCCTCTAACTTTGGGATCATGTGATCATGACCGGGAGCTGACTCTGCCCCTCAGCCCTTTGAAAAAGGTATTTTTCCCGCCGATTTTTTAAAAACTTCTAGTGCGCGACCCGCACGACGCAGAAAGTTGAGAATAGTCTCAAAATGACCCCCATCCACGACTCTCTGTGCACAAGAATTTTCAGAATGATAGCTTAACCCCCCCCCCAGTTATCCCCGATTCTTTCCCTCAATGCAATCCTATGGGCGAAAAGCCGAAAACGCCGTTTGAGCCGCGCGGTTGACCCGATTTTCAAAAAAATATAGCATGCAACCCACACGACGCAGAGAGGTGAGAGTGGTCTCAAAATGACCCCCATCCATGACTCTCTGAGCACAAGAATTTCCAGAATGATAGCTTCAAAAAGAACGTAGTTATCCGCGATTATTTGCCGCAATGCAATCCTATGGCGAAATGTTTTCAAGATGGCGACCGGAGCGCTCCGCCTGAACTAGGAGCTCCGAAAAATGGTCGCTTCTCTTCGCCTTGCTTCTAGGGGTCCGCGGTCCGCTCCTACTCTGCCTCTGGGTAAGGCGGAGCAGGCCAATCCGCTACTGCTTCTACGCTCCTAATTGGAGCGGATCACACCCCTATTGTAAACCACTTTGGAGACAACAGTCAAAAAGCAGCATAAAAATAAAGGTAACAAATAAGAATACTATGAATAATCTCCACATCAGACTCCATGACTGAAGAATTCTTGATCTAATCCACCAGACACATTAAACTCCAGATTTTTCATACTGCATGTGTGAACCATTCATTCATTCCATATATACCACCTCTCTCTCCCTCTTGTTCAATTGTTTTTCCTTACTGCCTGATGAACATTTTTCCACCATCTGCTTAGACTATGGAATCCAAGAGGAACCACAGGAGGGAATGATAGTGGGGGAGGAAGAAATACTCTTTCCTTAGTTGGAGATATGAACTGTTCCATGTGTAGCTTTTGTGTGGGTTTTGTATTGACCTGTATCATCACATTGACCTATATCATCACTGGCAAATATGCCTTATGACAAAAGAAGCTGGCTTTTCCACTGTTTGTCATCAATTTTCTAGCAGCAGACCCTTCCCAATTGATTACTTTTTACCTCTTTGGGCACTACTTGGCCAGGGTGGAGAACAGAAGCAGTTATTTTTGAGCTTCTAAGAGATAGAATTAAGCTTCTAAGGGATAGATTAACCTTCTCAATTTTCACACAAATGTCTGAAAAACAGCTAGAGAAGAACAGATGAATACTTCCTCATTGATAATTTTGAAGGGAAATGAATTGTTTTCTTAGGGAGGTGGTTGAAAACCTCAGTCCTCTCCCAACCAATTAAAAAGCTGGTGGAGAGCGGTAGAAGGATGGAAAAAGTTGATATTACTGTTAATGCAACAAGGTATTGGCTTGTGCTGCAGGTGCTCTTTCCCTGCTGCTATACAAAACAGGTTATTTCCCCCATAAAATTACATGCATGCATTCTTCATTATTTTTAATCAGTGTAAATGTATACATGCGTTTGCTCCCCATCTGCATTGCAGTGCAGTGCAAAGTACTACAAGATAATAATAATAATAATAATAATAATAATAATAATAATAATAATAATTTCTTACCCGCCTCTCCATTTGGATTAAGGCAGGGAACAACAGTAAGTAATATTCGAGGCAATAAGCCTGTGTGCACCAGTTGCTGGGGAACATGGGCGGGAGGGTGCTGTTGCACCATGTCCTGCTTGTTCATCCCTGGCCGATGGCTGGCTGGCCATTGTGTGAACAGAGTGCTGGACTAGATGGACCCTTGGTCTGATTCAGCATGGCTCTTCCTATGTTCTTATGTTCTTAAGTATAAAATACATAAAACTGAATTAAAAACATAGTACACATTATTAAAACATCCTAAAAACATCCTAAAATTCCACTGGATAGGCCTGCTGGAATAGATCAGTCTTTATAGCTTTTATACCTTCAAGGAACGATGAATAGTTTTGCTTGATTTTTTGTTGTTGTTTATTCGTTCAGTTGTTTCCGACTCTTCGTGACTTCGTTTGCTTGACTTTGCTTGATTAGTGATGTGCAAACCAGCACCAGCACTGCGTTGACCCCTCCCCCAAACCCCTCCCCCCCTTTTTCCCCCTTTGGAGTGGTCCAGACGAACAGTCCAAAAAACATATCTTCCAGCAGGCCTATCCCATGCAATTTTAGGATGTTTTTTAAATGATTTTAGGATGTTTTAACAATGTATATTATGTTTTAGTTCAGTTTTATGTATTTCATATTTACTGATGTTCCCCGCCTCGATCAGAATGGAGAGGCGGGTAAGAAATATATTATTATTATTATTATTATTATTATTATTATTATTATTATTATTATTATTGAACATTTTGAGTGTTTGATAGGAATTCTTGAAAAACCCAAATGAGCAAAACTCTCCCTTTTAGTTGCAGGGCCCCCTGCACTTTCCCAAACAAATAAAGCCTTACCTTATAGAAAGGGAGGGAGAGGTAATAGCAAGATGCACTACTGCATAAGACAACTGTTGTGGGATGGCTCCTTAGATGAAATATCACTCAGAGCATATATATTTTTGCAAAGAATCATGGGGTTTGTAATATGCGTGTTGCATAGCACCTGAAAGCCAATGAGAATCAGGTCTATGTATAACACCTAGTCATTGGACCCAATCTGTCTGGATTCTATAAACAATTTTATCTGTAAGTGAAATTTGAAAACCAAAGTTTTTTTGGTTTTGTTTTTTTAAAAAAAAAAAAACAAAAACCCACAAATTATACCCCTTTTTGCACCACCCACTCTGAATCTTTTGCATGGTGCTTTTCATATGATTTTTTATGGGTCAATCATTCCACCCCCAAATTAGGCAGGAACAGTGGAAGCTATAGTCCCAAAATCTTAAACAGCGTTGATGGTGCAGAAATGAATTTGGAGTCTTGCTTTTTAAATGTGTCCTTACCAAAAGAGAAAACAAAACTTTTTTAAAAAGCAAAACATTGCAGGAATTGTTGCAGATAACGTTGAGCTCAAGATCAGTGGGGTTACTGACTACGTAAATCTACTGAATAGTTATTTCCTTAGTGAAATGAAAATATCTTTCTGAGCATGTTTTTCCAGTTCTCCCAGTGGCCTGAAGTGGGAGACGGGGTAGGGGGCGGGGAGACTATTGCATGTAATGTTCTTATTGGTTCTGGGCCCTAGGAAAAGACTGTGAGAACAATAGAATGGATGGATGGATGGATGAATCAGTTACTCAATCAATTAATATCAGAATCTATTTTTGCATAATAAAGTAATATAGGTTGCTTTTGCACATTATGATAAGCTAGGATTCCTGGCTTCTCTTGGCTTCTCTCTTTTCTTCATGCAAGTGAATAAAACTATCCACAAGCAATAGTTTACTGTAATGTCTGAACAACCTGATTACGGTAGTTGCTCCAAAACAAGCCAGGATTATAAGCCAGCAACAACACAGGTATTTTTTGTTGACTTACAAACCTTGGCTTATTTGGGAGCAACAAATCACAATAAGTCATTGCTTCTTGGTTAGTTGTAAAAGCAAATGGGCTGTGTGCTGCTCCTGAGTAAGCCAGAATAAACCAGGAATCCTGGCATATCATTATGAATGAACATGGTCAATGTCTCCTAAATTTGCTTGAAGAATTTGAGTTCTTTTATTGGATAATTTAGATTTTTAGGTAATAGAACTGACTCTAGAACTACTTACTAAACACGACATTTCCCATTCTAGTGTGCATGTTATATAAAAGTATGTATGTAAGCAGTCCCTTCACTTGCCCCCTATTGAAATTCTATAAATGCAAATACTAGCATGTTTATTGTAGGCCTGCAGAAAGAGAGCGGCACATTCAGCAAGGGTCCATGATTAACCTCCTCTTTTAAGTCCCCTGCAGTAAAAACAAATGCCCGAATGTGCCATGAATACAGCTCCAGTCTGTCTGACTTTGTGGCCTCGTGACACATTCTCAAGATTATATGCTTTTCTATTCACTGAGATGCTTCTCTAAGTTTTTCTCTTTTTTTATTTTCCCCCCCAAGTTGCAATTCTGTGGGAAGTGGAACTAGATAAATCTTCCAAGGTTGCTGCCCTTGTCTAGCGTGTATATTTGTACAGAAACTATCCCGACAAATGGCTCCTTGGAAGAAGTATTGAGTGTAAAATTAAGGGAGGAGGGAGGGATGGAAGGACCCAGAAAGGTTAGCAATTTTTGCTTTAATGTTTCCAGACATTTTCTTGCCTCCCTGGCAAAGTGCAGGGAAAGTGCTGTCAATCCATCCGGTATTTTTGGGGAGCAGTGTGGTGCTCAGCTTAAGCTGGGTGACAAATCCTCTTGCCCTTGAGTTGCCTGTTTCACAATAACTTTTCTATACTGTTAAACTGATACTCATAGTTTTATTGAGGAATGTGGAGGAAATCTTTTGCTATTACTTTTTGACTCAAGATGTTTTGAATTCAACACCCATCAGCCCCACACAGCATGGTCAATGGTCAAGAATGCTGGGAGTCATAATCTTGGAGGGCACCAGGTTGGGGAAAGTGTTCTGTATAACATTTTGATGGTAATCTTAATCTGTCTGTTTCTGTAAAGTTTCACCACTGAATTTCTATTATTATTATTATTATTATTATTATTATTATTATTATTATTAGCTTGACTTGCACAGAGAACATATGAGCGCTAGTATTTTATTGCTCAGTATCATTTTTCGATTAAAAAAACCCCAAAATGGCGGGCACGGCGTCCTCTTCTTCCTGGCACGTCGTGCATTGCATGTAGACTGAAGGGGAGGATCTCATGATGACTGTATCACAAGATCCTCCCCCTCACGTCCCTAGGTCTAGACATGCCCTTAGGCCCTTTCTACACCTAAGGATTATTTATTTATTTGTTTGTTTGTTTATTTATTACATTTCTATACCACCCAATAGCCGGAGCTCTCTGGGCGGTTATCCCAGGAAAATGGAGGGATCGTCCCTGCCTGCTCCTGTGATCCCCTGTGTGTCAATTGGATGCACAGGGATGATCACGGGACAATCCCGTGGAAAAAGGCAGCTGTAGAAACGGTCTTAGTGTGGATGGATGCACAGTTACTGCTTATATCGTCTTAATTCTGAGCTGGATACTTAGCATGATTTAGGAGAAAAGAACACAATGCTGAAACATCCAAAGACCTTTTGTTAGTATCGATTCTGCCACTTATTTCTGCTAGGCCAAGAGCAGCAATGATGGCCCTTACTAGCATTTCCAGCAGTGGTTGCTGTCATGCATGGCCAATACTGGATACTGAGAAGGCTATAAAGGGCATGATGGACTTTTAATAACCTATTCTATATCTTCAGCCCCCAATTGTACCTCCTAGCTCAGCAGAGTTCTGGGTGTGGTGCATCATCCTAACAACAGACATGGCTGGTTCATTGCCAGTCCATCTCTAGGGAGGAAGTGTTCCCTGTTTACAGGAAATGCAGGACAAGGGCCAACGGAGCCGGCAGAACTACAGGGGGAGATGCCTGAAGATCTTGTTCAAGCTTTTGGTTGAATGGTGGCTGTGGGCAAACCCCAGGAGTGTCAAGGCCAGGATATTTTGAGAAGCTTGTTTTTTTCAAGCCCATCTCTAAAAAAAGAAAAAGAAAGAAAAGCCAAACCAAAATCTGGTCCTTTGTTACTTTTTTAGTCATCATAGTGTTTGCTGTGAGATCCAGAAGAACTCATTTCAGTGCTTAGTTTGGAATACCACTGTGTGAAAAGTAGCTTCAGGATGGGTGAGACTGACTTTCCTGCCCCCTCGTCCCCACAGCAGCCCCCCCAGCCCCCTGGAAATGCTACAGAGTCCTTCCTCTCATGGAAGGCCCTTCCTTCATATATATATATATATATATATATATATATATATATATATATATATATAATTTTTATACTGCCCAATAGCCGAAGCTCTCGGGGCGGTTTTCAAAAGTTAAAACCATAAAAACCATTCAAAATATAAAACAAACAGTATAAAAGCATAATATAAAATACAATATAAAAACACAACCAGGATAAAATCGAGCAGCAGTGCAGAAATTGTTACAGATTTAAAATACAAATGTAAAACAGCAAAGTTAAAATTAAATGGCTAGACTGTTAACATGCTGAGAAAATAAAAAGGTGTATAGTGTAGGTGCCAGACGAACCTCTTTAGGGAGCTCATTCCACAGCTGGGGTGCCACAGCAGAGAAGGCAGATTGTGGATCCAAACCAATGTGTTTAATTGAAAGCATGCCTCTGTTTTCACCCCCCTTGTAACTTGGAGGCAGATCAACCTCTGCTGCTCCATGAAATGATCCCCAGTTAGTTTACTCTGTCCTAAGAGTCCATCCCCAGTAGGTTTTCATCATCCTATGTTTTTCCATATGGAAAAAAAATACTTGTGCATGTCCCAAACACTGCAGTCCAAGTAGAAAATAAGAAAAGGATCCCATGAACTACTTGGATCTTTACCCTTCAAGATACTTAGTCTGGAGGTCAGGGGCTTCCCAGCCCCATCATAATATTTCGTTTAGCAGTAGGGATGGTGAACCTTTTAATATGAACTACGTTACTTCTTCTTCTTCTTTTTCTGTTTTTCCCCCCCAATTTTTTGTAATCTTAATTCCTAAATATTTAATTGTTTGAACTACATTACTTCACACTTCCCAAACTGATACACTAACTAGAAAGCAATGATCCTGCAGGATTTGCACTTCAGTTTTCCAATCAAAAAATGTGTACAAATGTGCATTCCCATTATGCCTACAAAATGGCGTATAATAGGGGAATGTGCTTGCAAAACTAATGTATCTATTCAGGGGAATTGCGTACAAAAATGCGTATGAATTTTTGTGCAGGGTTTTCAAACAAGCCATTCACAAACTGAGGAGGAAATGGGGTGGAACAAAGTTGCGCTCGAAAAAATGCAAGAAAGAAAATGGGCAGATTCGTCCATTCTTATTTAGCATGTGAGAGATGAAGGAAGACGTTCCTGCTTGCCAGGTGATGCACTAGGAAGCCACAATCCAGAGGCAACGCTTGTACTTCATGGAGCCTGATAAGTACTAGCACTAGTAAAATCTATCAAGTTTTTGTTCATCCCAATTCAGACTTTACTCCTGGCTTGCTCAAGTCATTTTTATTGGCCTGTTTCAGACAACATGCTAAACCATGCTGCTTAACCATTCCATTAACCATTTTGTGGTTAAGCAGCATGGTTTAGTGTGTTGTCTGAAACAGGCCAATGTAACCTAAATTGCACTGCAGGCATCTTCCCAGTGACTGCTGTGTTTTCTCCCAGCCACTGTTTGTTATAACTGACCTTTGCAAGTACAGCAGCACAGGGCTAGCATTAGCAAGTGTCTTAAGTTGTTTGAGCTACAAAGCCTTTAAACAGCTGACCTTCAGATAACTGAGCTCATAATGGGTCTTTTCCCATCTTGACAGTCAGCAACCATCCCGTTTCCTAAGACTTTCATAAGGCCCTGTGCTTCAGATGCATCATAAAACATCACGGAGGCCATGTGGGGTGCATTACGGAGACCTTATCAGAGGGAAGCATCAGCCCATGAGCGATAGGAGAAAGAGTCATGAAGCCAAAGACAAGTAAGATGAACATCCTTGGCTAGCTGATAAGACGTGTCATAACTAGAAAGGCTCAGCAAACATATGCATTATCTTGAACAACTGAAACCAGTCACGATAAAGCCTCCTAGTATTTAATTTCACTTAAAGCTTCAGGCAAGCCATGTGGGCTTTGATTCCCACTGCCGGAGCTGACTGCACAGATGTATATTTAGAACAGCCTACCTTACAGGGTTGCTGTAAGGCAGGGATGGGGGACCTCTGGCAGTGGGGGAGGGGGTCCCCATCCTGCCCGCAAGCTTCTTTTGGTGCTAACTCCAATGGGGGGAGAGGCTATTTAAAGGCAATTAAACTGTACATTCCCTGTTGACAATGGAGCACTTGCACAGACGGTGTGCATTTTTCAGGCACGAGAGGTATTTCCTTGTGAGCAGGCATGATGCAGGGGCTTGGTATTGGGGGTGCTATTTGAAAGTGCTGCTGAGTGATTCAGTCCTGCTTACATAGGGTGACCAACTGTCAGGATTTCCCCGGATTTGTCCTGGTTTTTGTTCTTTCCATGGTGTCAGGGGGGATTTTCTATAATTTTCAATAATGTCCTGGAATGACACACCTTCCTCTTTAAGGCTGCCATAAGCATGGCAGGAGGGAGTGACATGCTTTCTTGAGGCACATCATTCCTCCACCCCGAGCTCCAATTGAGGTCTTAAAGGGGAAAGTGGGTCATTCGTGGACATTATAGAAAAGGCCCCAATTGGAGTGGATGGTGGTGGTGCAGAATGAAATCCTTTCCCTTCCTCCACTCCAATCGGGTTCTTTAATGTGGCGGGGGAATAACGTACTTTCTGCAGGACTCAGAAAGCTGCTTCCCCACACACACACTAGGTGTCCTCTTTTTTGGTTTCCCAAATATGGTCACCCTAGCTTACATCTAACTAGACACACAGAAGCCTGGTCCTTAGAATAGGCTTAAAATGGTAATAATAACATTTGGCTCCACCCACTGATGGAAGGTGGTCCCTGAGATTTTTTTCCATTTTGCAAATTAGCCCTTGGGAGGAAAAAGTTTCCCCACCTCTGCTGTAAGGATTAAGAAGAGCATGTTGTTGTTGTTGTTGTTCCTGCTGGATTTGCTTTTGCAATTATTCATTTTATAAACAAACAGTATCCCAAGTGAAATGGTATGTTAAAGGCTAGGGGATTCCAGTGAGGAATCTTACCTAGAAATCAGACCCCTCCACCCAGAGAAAAAGAGGAAGCAGTTATCTCTGTTGTGAATTCAGCATGAAGCTATGGGGAAATACACAGCTAGAGTGATGGCTGGTGGGGGTGACAGGTGAGGGAGGAGGAGTCTTTGTGAGGCAGCCCTTTCAGCAGGGCTGGTGGAATGGCCCTGCTCTCCCTCTCTTCTCCCTCAGTTCAGCCTGCTAGGTATGGATGCCAAAGATACAGAATCTTTTGCTAAACAACAAGCTCATGCACTTGTATTGTTTGACATGTTGCTAGACTCATTATGAGGTATTAAAAAGGAATCATGACAAATATTTGGAAAAGGCAGTGTTGAGTGTAATTTAATCTTGAATAAACTCCAGATCAGGCCTTTAGTGATGCGATCCTATGAATATCAACTCAGAAGAAAACACGATAGGATTGCAGCCTTCATCTCATTGAGAATCTTGGCCTCCTACTGAAGTCTCCGACTGGATTTGCACGACACGATAACCAACAGTGGTTTAAATAGACAACAGTTGGTTATTTAACCCACCGTGGGTTAACATGTTGTTGTGTGGTGGGAGTTTTTTAACCAGTGGTTCGTTATTTGGCAAAGTAACCAACACAACCAATGCTGTGCAGTGGTTATCATGTCGTGTGGAGGGCACTGTTGGTTATTTCCTCGGCCACCATATTTCATCAGCCACAGAGTCTCAAGGCAAGAGTGGTCAAAGCAGCAGCTGCCACTGTAGTCCAGCTGGCATGATAGATTTTTGGCAGCAATGGCTGATGGGATACTACCAGGAGAACTGAGGAGGTGAGAGAGGGCGGGGAATGAGTGAGTCAACCCAGCGTAGAGTAATAGTCAACTCAACGCAGATCTTAATCCACACTGCAGTTGATTATTATCATGTTGTGTGGAAAGTACTCCCTAGATAACCAACTGTTTCTTCACCCACCGTTGATTATCGCATTATCCAAACGCAGCCTTCCTCTCCCCTGAGAACTGACCAGCAATGTTCCTGCATCAGCAATGGACAACTTTGGCTCCTTTGGAGCAGCAGGTTCTGGAATTTGCCAGGATTGCTCACTTACCAATGTACGGCCTAGCTTGCACAGAGAGTCCATTCTGGTGATCAAAGGCAGAAATAGTTGCACAAGAAAAAGGATTTTTTAAAAAAATTATTAGAACTAACTCTGGTGAGCATAGTGAGAGACAGTCAGCCTTGTGCAGGTGAGTAGTGAGTCACCTGGGCTAATTAACACAATCAGATTAACCTTTTTTCCAGTAAGATTTTCTGCTAACCTGGAAAATGCGACCTGCTTCAGACATATCTCTAGCTGATGGGCCTGAGCTTTGGCCTCCATCCCCCTACCCCAGCCCCACACACATGCTCTGTTTGCCTCTCGGACTTTTGGCAGACCAGCATTTGCTTTTGCACCTGAGTAGATAAACTATGGTTTGCACTGGGTCTCCAAACCAAAATTGGAAATTCGCTTGGGGTTTCCAGTTCTGGTTTGGAAGGTAAATGCAAACCACAGTTTGCTCATTCAGGAAAGGATGGTTTGCCTGAACAAGAATATCAGTGGGAGGTGATTTAGAGCACATAAGGAGAAGAGGGGGAAAGGAGGCAGCAGGTAAGCCTGAGGACTGCCAAGGGTTTTGGAGTTATACATGAACCAGTCCAATGTCTCTCTGACAGGCAAATGGTGACTGACATGTGGAATGCCTTCTTACTCCATATTGCCAAAAAGCTAATTATGGTGTAAAGCCTGCTAAAGGGTTATTTTTGTTGCCATGCCTCCTCTTGCACGGATGCAGTCAATTTAAGGTTAGCTTGTCCCAGAAGGCCCATTTCTTCCTCTAGTCTGCTGTCTATCTTCTTGGAATGTTTGCCACCAATCGCTGGAAGAGCAGGAGATAATACACCCACAATCTGCTCCCATTCAGCCTTATCATTGCTACAAGCAAGCAAATTAGTTGAGGATTAGAGAGTCTATGGAGATATTGTCACCTGTGTGTCCTTCTCTCTTCCCAACCTTTCTCACTCTCCCAAACACACTTTTATTAGCACACTCCTCTTTTCTTTTTCTTTTTCTTTTTTGCTGCTGCATTAAAGTTTATTGCTTGCAGTAAGTTTTACTTAGCAGTGATTTTAATGATCTAAGAAAGAATATCATTTAGATGAATTAAGAAACGCGGCTTCCCCCCCCCTTTTTTTTTTCTTTTTTCTTTTCTTTTTTGCATAGGCTTCCCACGTTTTATGAGTCTATAATGGTTAATTTTATAGGAAATTTTAGGCTTGTTGCAGGGGTAGTTTAAGATAATGACTTGGATGTGGCTACATTTTATATACACTTAAAGAATATGCTGCATAAGTTGCTTGAAAGGCTGAGAAATCAGAGTTGCCCATACAGCGGATTGAATAAACGTGTATGATCAGGAGCTCTGTTTTTTTAACGCTGTTTCGCCAGAACTTCCCAAAAGCATCTAAAGTGTTTTACCCTGGTGGGTAGCGGGAGGTGCTTTTCTTTCGATGTATCTGTTAAGTGCTTTTCTCTCTCTCCCAGCTAGGGATGAGTGGAATCTCATGAGCAGAACCCATGATTGCATTCTACTCCACCCAAATGCTAGAGAAGGATGTGGCAGCCTGAATGGATTCTTCTGCACTCTGCTCTAGGCAGGGGTGTGTCCCGGGTCATCCAGCATGATGAGGGGAAAGAAATGTCAGCTAAGGATGAATGGATGGGACCACAGAGGGCCAAACAACATTGTGATCATTAGCCCAGAAACCTAGATCATCATCACATGGGGGAAATCATGTTTCCTTACCATCATTTCTCTGCTCTTGCTTTTGTCCCTCCTTCCTTCCGCTTTATGCCCATAGGGGAAAGAGGAAGTAAACAAAGACCACGTGGCCCATTTAGGAACTGTGTTTATCGCACCGCTTTTCCTGCACACAGTAGATCAAGGCACATTCTGTTTTTTTATAAAAAGCTTAGATTAAAAGGCGTCTATTTTGCTACAGAAAAATGAGCAGAAGGAGCAGTAGGAGTGCGGGAGGCACCTGGGAGGTGGACATCATTGTCTAAAGGATGCATGCTCATCTGTAATTGGGGAGTAGCAAGCGTGCGATAAAATGCTCATCTGATGAACCTTCCAGGGTTATACATTTTAAGTTGGATGGAGGATCGGCCTTCTGCAACGGCAAGAGCGCTAACTCAAAAGGAAGGGCTCCAATCCCAGTAGGTCCTTCTGCCTGATTTGGGATCCCCCTTTCCCACCCACCCACCCACATGCACACCTCAGCTTACTCCATTAAGCAGGGCCTCCTGATGCTCTGTGTTGCATTTTCAGGGTGCAGAAGAGGCTGCTGTGGGAAGGAGGGGGTGGGGCAGTCCTGGAGGTGAAGACTATCAATGGCTACTAGCCCTGATGATTGTGTGCTCTCTCCAGCGTTTGAAGCAGTAAGCCTGTGTGCACCACTTGCTGGGGAACATGGGTGGGACGGTGCTATTGCACCATGTCCTGCCTTGTTGGTCCCTGGCCAATGGCTGGTTGGCCACTGTGTGAACAGAGTGCTCGAGTAGATGGAGCCTTGGTCTGATCCAGCATGGCCCTTCTTAAGTCCACTTCTGCCAGTGCCACTGGACCTGATAAAATCTGGATCCAACCCAAGGTTTACAGCTATTGCATATTCCAGTGGCAGCTGATGAAGCATTCCCACCCTTAACTTTGATGTCAGGAGGTTGTGGTGGAAGGGAGTGCTACAGCTAGCACCATGCAGATGCATGGTTGCTGAGTGCATGGTCAACCCGGCATTGCAGCACAGGCTGATGACATCAGCAGGGACAACTATCTATTCAGCAACTTTGACTAACTGAAGTCCCATTGTTTTCAAAGGATCTACTCTAAGTGCAGCTAAGTCTGGATCTAACCCCATATGTTTAAGAATAGGGATCAAATGACTTAGGTTAAATAGTGTGACTTCGGGGGGATCTACACTACTGCTTTAAAGCGCTTTAAAGCGCTTTATAATAGTTTTGACAACCGTTGGAGCCCAGGACACACTGCATATACAGTTTTCAAAACATTTTCAAAGTGCTTTAAAAGCAGTAGTGTAGATCCCCCCTTCCAGCTAGTTTTGTGCTCTAAGCAACCCCGTATGGTAATAATAATAAAGATATCTATATATATTATTCATCATCTTCCATAACCCTCCCCTATTTTTCTCAGTGAGACACTTGGGAACACCAGATGGCATTTGAGATGAGATATGCCCTAGTACCAATAGTTAAGGAATCACACGCTCACCTGGGAGCAAGTCCCATTGAACTCAATGAGACTTACTTCCGAGTAGACATACATAAGATGGCGTTGGAAGGGTGTGTACTGATGTACATAATTTGAGCTGTAGAGGCACACTCATCCGTTTTTTGTTCTGATGTACAGCATTTTCCTCAGGAGTGTGCCCAGGAAAAACCAGTTCTCCCATTTTGAAGCAGGCCATGCCCAGTGCTGAGTGGTTCATGCCAGGCCATGACATTATGAGGTCTTTCTGTCCCTAGAACAATTTTCATGCTTTTTTTAAAAACAATAACAACAACAACCTTGCATGTATTTTTTTTTAAAAGTGCTAAATGAATTTTTAATTCCACAAATGTATAAGTGGCCCTAAGTTTAAACAATAAAAAGGTGGACAGTCCACCCTAAGAGGGAGAAGTGGGAGCAAAACTAAGCACAAAGTTCATGTTTCAATTTGTCTGTCTGTCATTTGTATTGCAAAGGTGGAGAGATGCTGGGCTGATTGCCTGAGATTTAAACCATGCCGACTCCTGCTGCTTTTACGCACCAGATAAAACGCTCTGCAATTGTAGCTGATGAGCAAGATGGAGATGTCAGCTTTTAGGGAGTAGGCACTGAACCCATTGATCAGGAGGAGCTCAGAATGGAATTGCAGGCGCAGAACACGTTGTCATTGTTAGAGCAGCCAAGATTATTGTGGAGAGTTGCTAAGGCCCAGAAGTGAGATGAATACTTAGATGCTTTATCATGTCTGCCTTGCGTAGATATATTCCTACAGGGCCATCTACCTTTTTAGAGTCCTCCTACCGAGCGAAGCCATGGTTTGATAAAACAAGAAATGAGCTCCCTGGTGGTAGATGGGGAAGAGTGTAGAGGTAGCATTCCCACGGACATTCTCACGGACATTTCAGATTCTAGGCTAAGAATTTGAAAGGAGATTCCCAGGATACAGCAATCACTTTGTAACAGCTTTCATTTTGAAATACTGAAGGCCCCTTTGACAAGATTGCTGCAGAGCAAACCTTTTTGCAATGGCCAAGTTTTTCCAGGTGTCCTTTGAATTCTCAGGTTTAACCTGTCTTCATATCACTGGTACTGACCTTTCAAGAAGGGTTTTGGCTAGGAAGATATTATGCCATAAGGGACCCGTTAAATGTCTTCATACTATATCCCTTTTGCATTCCCACCATATGTCATCTGACTTTATATAGGCCCCTATCTTTGAAATAGTTTTGTGCCATTATAGTCTGGGAATATCAGAGGGCTGACTGATAGTGCTTCAGTCAAAGAAGTATATCTGAGAAGCAGACATGCTCACACATTGGCCTTGCTAGCACGCATATTAATGTGCTCCAAGTGTTTAATGCAGCATATGCTGTGATTTGAGCAAAAAGGCCACCAGCCAAATTGGACATAAAATGAATTGTGCAGGCTCATTTGAAAGAGGAAAAGATTCATGAGTTTATTCAGGGACATGGGATGGAAATTGAGATTTTTAACAATTAGGAGATGAATCCACCCTTAAATTAGAGCCATTGAAATCATTGGGACTTAAGTTAGTTGTTCCACTGATTTCAATGGGTGTACTCAAAATATGGATCCAGCTCTAAGACTGTACATAAATATACAAATTTCCCCTAATGTACACTTTTCTGAAAACAATTTCCCCCTAATAAAATGCACACCTTGTTTTAAAGTGAAAATACGACTTCTTTTTTGCTGTCACTGATTTTCAGAAGCAATTCAGTGGCAACAATTTCAGTGGCCAGGGGTTTCGATCCTGGTGGGTTCCAGGGCTTAGAAATTATCCCATGAACACTCTGAAGTTTCCCATCTCTGCCATAGAAAAACAAAGAAATATAAACATGGGCAACAATATAGCGGCCACCATTCCAAGTATGGGTGAATTAAATTGTGGTTACTTTAGAGATGGTAGCAGTCCTGGGTTTAAGATCATTGTGGTCATGGATATGGCAAACATTTGAAAACATTTCAACTCCTGTGGGTGGGGTAGATTCAGGTTTACTCATATTTATAGTAGACCCACTGAAATCAATGGGACTTAAGTTAGTTTCTCCAAAATTGAATTCAGCCCTTGGACTGAAAGAGGTTCGAGGGCTGAATTTCTCTGCCATTATAGGATGATGATGAGTATTCTATAATATGTGACTCAGCTCAAATGAAATTATAATTAGGCAATATGTGTGTGAGAGGTGAGGGATATTACAGCATAAAGAGGTGCAAAATCTGAATTTATCCAAATGCCTCCTTAGGACAACATTTATTTTGTTACACATTCTCCAACTATTGCCAACACTTATAGGTCTTTATTGCCAAAGCTGAAAGGTCCATGTTTAACACTTTGGAGCCTTCTGTCAGGTAAACCTCCCTTACAGTATGAAGTTGTGCAGATCAAATCAGACATAGAATTATTACCTCAGCTCTTGTTCGTAAGAAGTAGGCCTCAGGATCTAGCTGTGATGTGGGGGGGGATCATGTTTCCTTACCATCGCTTTGCCTCCTGCTCCTGTCTTACAATAGGGATGAACGCTTCTCCTTTCTGCACACAGTGAAGTAAAAGGAAGCAAGCAACAACCACATAGCCCATTCAGTGCCGACAGTGGAGCAGACAGCATCAGCGGCCCATTCAGAAGATACCTTAAACCTTGGCTTTAACCACGGAGGTTAAGCCAGAAAGCCAGGCTGTGTTCAGAAGACACCTTAAACCATGGCTTTAACCACGGTAAATAAAGCAAAAAGGCCTTATTCACCATGGTTAAAGCCATGGTTTAAGGTGTCTTCTGAACACAGTCTGGCTTTCTGGCTTAATCACCATGGTTAAAGCCATGGTTTAAGGTATCTTCTGAATGGGGCCACTGATGCTGTCGGCTCCACTGTCAGCACTTTGAAGAGCTGCAGCCATAAAAGAGATCCCGTGCTGCAGGAAGAAGGCATTTCTGCAAGGTTTGCTACTGTAGCAGTCATTAATAGCACCATTCATAACAATTAGTGCCGTAATATACCGAGACATTCTTACCAAATGAGAATGTGCTCCTACGTAAGTGTAATGCAGCCATTTATCTTAGAGGGAGCGAGGGAGAAAGACAGGGAGCGAAACCTAATTCTGCATCTGCTAGGACAAACTGTTACAAATTGCAAAAAGGCCGTTTCCTAGAGAGACCAGCAAAGCTGTTACAACGGTTCTCAATCTGTTCCTAGATCTGTTTTGCTGCTGCTGCTGCTTTCACTTGTGCTGAGCAAGCGGCTCATCTCTGTGCTATGCCACTTTGCAGCCTCCTGGGCACTTTCTTAACATATCTCCTTTTGATGAGCTTCTAATGGGGAAAGATAACAGAGCAACGGGAACATCCTTTTATGATCATTAGTCACCATTATTACAGATTGTGCAGGAATGCTATGCAGCTGGACAGTTTTTCAACTGATTCAGCTAGAAATAGACCAGGAAATAACTTCTCACATATGTAATATATATATATATGGGTGTCTGTGTGCTAAGTACAAGGAGGAAAGAGGAAAATACTACAACCTAAAAAAAATCCAAGCTGGAATATGTCAGGGCCAGGTATTGACTCCAAAAAGGACACATGGGGGTTCATTGTGCCACTGGATTATTGCCTAACCATTGAAGAAATGAGGAGAATGCATAGCTAAGGAGGCGAGTGAAGTCCAGGCCTGTTTAACTTTGGGGGTGTCTTCACAAGGTTCCACCACCAAACCCTGTGCAAGGGTGGTGGCAAGTTGTCCTAACGAGGGGAGACAGTGCGGGCTTTCCAGCAGCCATTAGGCTCGCCATGCCCCTACCCTTCCCACAGCTTCTGGCAACCAATAGGAGGTCACCTTCCACCTGGAAATGCCCCCCGGAGTGGATCTGAGTGAGGACAGACTGGCGAAAGAGCCAGGCTGACCTTGCTGTGGCTGGAAAAGTCAGGGCAAGTCCTAACTTTTCAGCCATGCATCTTCGCCTCTTTGTCTCGGGATGGCTTCAAATCTGCGGCTGCGTCTTCTAAGTGACACAGTGCATATTCGGAGGGGGGGCCCACCCGGGGGGAAAGACGACGTCAAGACATCTCTTCTGTTATCTTCTAGCTCAAGGACTAGAAAGGGAGGAATATAAACTGATCACATGAGAAAAACTGAATCTCCCTCTCCCCGCGCCACTGCCCCAATATTTAACATACTTTAGGTTTGCCTTCTTGCTTGGATAAGCAAAATTAAGGATAAAGCAGGTTAAGTTTGGGTTATCAGAATAACAATCACAGAAGCAAGGACTGTGATGGTTTATTTCCTTTTAGCCATAATCTTTGCAACGTGATTCCCAGTCCAATAGTATTTATCATCCTTCCCTCAAATATCAAACTTAGATGGATTAGTGCCCATCAGTTTGGAAGGAAAAAGAGGCCACAGAAAAATAAGGTAGTGGAAAGGGGGGGGGAATTCTTTTAAACCTCCGAAAAGAGAGACCAAAGGGCTTTGGGCTTACAGGATGTATAGCATGTTAGGATGTCAGTTGAGAAAAGAAGGCAGCGGGGCGGGGGGAGAGACTTGGCCAGCTCAAGTGCTTAATAGCTTATGAACAGCATCATGGAGCGGCGATCAGGGGCAAACATGCTACGATGTTAAGCAGCTCCCTTCCTTGCACTAAATAGGGATGTTTCAGGGGGAAGGGGAGGAAAAATGACTTGGGAGTGCTACTCTCCAAGTGTCAGCTGGGTGCCCAGGTGCATCACCTGTCACTTGTCATCATAATAGGGATGGCGAGCAGCAGTAAAGTGACTCAGCTGGTGGCCAGCAACCAGCTGAACTCTGAATGGGCTTTGCTTCTCCTGTGCCTTCCCCAATCAGGGAAGAAAAAGGGAGGAGAAAAGTGGACTAGCCAGCACCTTCAAGGGCTGCTCCTCAAAGCACCCATTCTAGGGGTGCTAGTTAACCAAAACTCCAAACTGTCTAAATACGTCCCTTACCTCCATGCTTGTATCACCCAAGGTTGTGTTGTGTGTACCGGCACTGCTTTCCTGAGCAAAGTCCTGCTAATTCTCATAGGATATTTACTGCCTAGTTAAGGTGTGAAGGTCTACGTGAAGTCTTCTGCAACTGGGGAAGAAGGCATTGGATGGAAAGAAAATACTGTGGATCGTGGCCACTATACTGTGGTGTAGTGGCTAAAGTGTTGGACTGGGAGTCGGGAGATCCGGGTTCTAGTCCCCACTTGGCCATGGAAACCCACTGGGTGACTTTGGACCAGTCACATACTCAGCCCAACCTACCCCACAGGGTTGTTGTTGTGAGGATAAAACAGAGAGGAGGAGGATTATATACGCCACCTTGGATTCCTTGGAGGAAAAAGGCGAGATATAAATGCAATTATTACTACTACTACTACTACTACTAATAATAATAATAAATCGCTGCAACAGATGGGGCTGGGGTGCAGGAGTAGAGTGTTGACTGTTCTGTTGTCCTGAGTCACATTGCTCTGTTCCTGCCCACTGGATCCTTGGAAATTGCTCTGCTTTCCAAATGGCTCTTCTCTTGTTTTCTTCCACTGACTTCTGCTCTGCTGTATCAACCTTTCCTCTGGGTGCTCGTTCTCCCTGTGCTACAATATTGATTTTGCATGCTTGGCCAGAGTTTATGCAGGTGTGGTGTGGGGAGAAGGGGAAGTGAACAAAGCCAAGAAAACAATAAGGGAAATAGCCCTGAGTGCACTGTGCTGCTCGCATCCCAGGAAGGCCGTAAAAGTGGGCATTCTGGAACTACTCTCTGGATCAATTGCTGTTACCACCAGTCCTTGGGCAAGGTTAAAGGCCTGAACTCCTTTAGCATAAGGGTCAAACTAAACATTATGTTATGCACACTTTGAAAAATAAATAAAAAGAAAGCTTAGCAGTGGCTGCTTACTTGAAAAAGAAAAGAAAAAAGCAGCCACTTAGGACCCTGATCCAGATCAGGACCATGGCAAGCACGGAGGGATACATTTATGTTCACAGTAGCAAACAATAAAAGAGAGATTAAAAACAAGCTTCTAATTAAAACATCACATAAAAACAAATAACTGAAAACACAATTAAATACACAACAATAAAAGAAATAAACAGCACCCAACCAATTAAAAACCCCTTCAGCAACAGACCAGCTTGTATACCAAAGGTCTGCCAGAATCTTTGCCTGTCAGAGGAAGGAAATAAATAAAATCTTCCATGCTAACAAGAGCCCTGATCATGCAAGGGTTCCTGTACTGTGAAACACAAGCACTGTATGTACAGCTGAATGTGCAAACAGGCCCCTTTCCCACCTTCCACTGAAGGTGAGAGGTGAGGAGGAGAGCCAGAAGGCATGATCTTGCTTCCCTCATGAGTATATGTGTGTGTGTGAGGGGGAATAAATGAATAGGGCTCTAAGATAGGTGGGGTGGGGTGGAGTGGGGAACCTGGCTTTACCTTTGGAAGGACAGATGTGCATCCAAGCTCCTGGATCGCTGGTGTGTCATTCCTTTCCTTCTGTGCTTTTCTCGCTAAACTTCAGAAGAGCTCTGCACAGCATTAGGCTTGAGTTGGCCTTCATGGGTTTTGCCATTGTGCATGGGCCCTAGCAGCTGCCTGAGTATGCTGTGGGCTGACCCTAGACGTGACTTTAGTACATGCAGGGCTTTGCTAGACATACCTGTTAATCCCGGCGTGTGGAGGGGCCAGCCCGCGCTGCAGCTAGCGTGGGCTGTCGCTCCTAGCTAGACGTCAGATGCGACGGGGTAAAGTAAGCCCCATTGCGTCCACCATTTTTAAAATATGTTTTAAAGGGACCGGAGCAAAGGAGCACTCAGGTAAGTTGTTGTTGTTTTTAAAAAAAGGTTTCCCCGCTCCCCCCTGCCCCCAATCTCCCTCCCCCTCCCCGCCCGCGATCTCCCCACCCTGGCTCTGCTCTTTCCCCCCCCCGGCCCTGATCTCCCCCCCCCCACGATTTCCCCCTGGCCCGATAAGCACAGCGCAGCTTCTCCTGGCTACTCGTGAGTAAGCCACATAGCCGGGATAAGCTGCGGAACGGGCTAGACCTTCTGCGGCCCCAGGCTCAGCCTGGGGCTGCGGAAATACCGGGCCAAAAGTGGTGCCAGTTATCCCGGGCCCTGGGATCCCCTGCGCGTCATCTGTACGCACAGGGGTGAACCCGGGTATCAGCCCAGGCTAAACCCTCATCTAGCAAAGGCCACAGACACAATAAGCTTTCCCGAAGGTCAAACATCATGTGATGTCAATTACATTGTGTGTAACTGCCCCCTTCTTTTTATTTATTTGAAAGCAAGTGTGCAGAGCCTAATCCAGATTAGGACAACTATGCAGAGGGAGGGGGTTTTAAATCTTTCCCACAGCTCTTTCCTTCACAAAACCCATGAGGGGTTAAAAGAGAAAAGTTGGCACCATTGAGAGCTTTGACTATGGAGCGGTATAGATGACGACAACAATGATGGAAATTTGGGAAGGAAGCAGTTGTAGGGGAAGACTGAAATCTCCCCTCTCCTTGCCCAGTGGCCCTGATCAAGATCAGCACCCAACAAAATCAAGAGGAGTTGTTGCATGCTTAGTAATTAATGTAACATGTGGTTTGACCCTGAGAAAGCAATCCTTGAACATTAAAGCAAAACTGAATTCTGATTTATTCCTCCTCCCAGCCACACAGGAAAGGAAAAGGGGACAGAGAAGCACATGAGCCTAATGCCTCGCACTGGCTCCTTCTTGCTTGTACACAGATTACTAAACTATGGTTTAGTGTTATGTGTGAACACAGCCTAAATCTGAAATCTAAGAATATTTCCACCATACTAGTTTAATAACCATCCCTTTTGTCCAGGGAACCTTGAGGACAGTTGTTCTTGGTAAGGAGGACTGGGGGTCTCTAACAGAGAATTCTCACCACCCTGGTACTCAGGTTTCTCTGGCGGGTAGGGAAGCATGACAATGAAATTGGTTTAAAATAAATATGAGGAGGAGGGCTTTCTCCGCTGTGGCACCCCGGTTGTGGAATGAGCTCCCCAGAGAGGTCCGCCTGGCGCCTACACTGTTCTCCTTTCATCGCCAGCTGAAGACCTTTTTATTCTCTCAGTATTTTAACACTTAATTTTAACTTAAATTTAAATTTTACTGTTTTAACTCTGTATTTTAATTTTATATCAATTTTGCTGCATGGTTTTTATCCTGGTTGTGCTTTTTATACTGTATTTTGTATTTGTGCTTTTAACATGTTGGTTGTTTTATTATGGTTTTAATTTTTGTGAACCGCCCAGAGAACTTCGGCTATTGGGCGGTATAAAAATGTAATAAATAAATAAATAAATAAATAAATATACAACCGTGGTGTGAACAGAACCAAGGACTGTATTAGTATTGTTAGTGCATGCTACGTTTGATGGAACTCAAGAACATATAGATTTGGTTTGGCTCAGGTTAACAACTCCTATGGATTTTTATATCGTTGAACACTGTATTCAAATACGTAATACTGTCTCTCCCCTTTAGTACTGTTCTCAGTCAACTGAAAATATGTTTCTAATATCTGCCTTCTCTCATTCTCATCTCTCTGTAAGCTTGTTCCATGCAATCTTGACAATGGAATACAGCTCTTGAAATATTCACTGTGCTTGCCGTGTTTGACAGACAAGACTTCTTAGCATTAATAGAATAACAACTACTACTACTCCAACCAAATAAATGAGTAGGGAGCGTCAAAATGGAACTTTGCTTGAGATCAGTGAATCAACACTGATACTACTTCCAGAGACACATTATGTAGCTGAAATATAATTCATCGTCGTTAAATCTAAATGAGGGAACAGCTAGTTTTTGTCCCACTGGAGCTCATTAAGTTATCAGTAGGGATTGTAAGAAAGCAACAACAGAGTATATTTTTATGTTCCTTTATGAACAATCTAAAGCAATACTGTCAAGTCATTCATTTTGCCATGAAAACCACTGCAGGGTAATGTCAGAAGAAATTGTTCGCATTTGTTTTTAGGAGGGATCCCAAGCAACCACCACCACCATCATCATCATCATCATCATCATCATCATTAAGTGGACAGTCACTAGCCAAGGAAGGGAATTCTGTCTTGGGGTAGCATAGTGATACACATTCAGGAAAATCATGAGGTATAGCCATTCTGGGATTGTGCTACTTCAGACTGAGGAAACTAGCAAATATATGTAGGAGGAAAGAGGTTCTGCCTTTGTATTCTACATAAAGCAGGAATGGGCAAATACTCAATATTTAGGATGGACTTTTCCCGCATAATTTGGTTGAGTGTAGGGCTCCCCCTGCCCCATGCTGGTAACCAGCAATGTAGATGGAAATCATACTGATTATGTGTCAGGTGACAATCTCAGGACACAAACTAGTGTTTAAAACAGAAACACTATTATTCACTATGTATGTATTCCACCCTTGTGATTGGTGAGCTCACTTAGGCCATGGCTAGACCTAGCAGGTCTAGTGCGACAGAGGCGGGAGGATCTCGCGATATGGTTATCATGAGATCTCCCCCTCTGTCTACACATGGCTTGCGATGTCCCAAGAGGAAGAGGACATTGTGGCTGCCATTTTGTGTTTTTTTAAGAAGGAGCGCACGAGCACTCAAATGCAAAACGTAAGGTTTTTTAAAAAAACAAATTCCCCGCTCCCCCAACCCCAACCCAGATGGACCCCGTGCCCATGTCCCAGCTCCTCACGATTACTCACAAGGAGCTGGACAACCCATGACGCCCGGCCACACATTCCATGGTCTTGGGATCATCTCGAGACCAAGGAAAAAGCGGGCTAAAAGGATACGGTGATATCCCGGGCCAAGGGAGGGATCATCCCTCCCTGTTCCCATGATCCCCTGTGCATCATGTGAATGCACAGGGACGATCCTGGAGCGATCCCTGGGATATCGCCCCGTCTAGCCATGTCCTTAGTCCCTGTTTGGAACTGGACTCTGCCAACTGAGTTTTTTCCCCAAAATGACAAACAATATTTCAACTGTTCTTGCTTGCTCTTTTTCTGAGAGCAATTTGGAAGTCACTGGGATGCCACCAGGTTTCCAATCACCCTGATTTCCTTTCTCCCAAACTGGTCTGGCAATGACACAGTTGCAGAGCGCTCTCGCTCTCTCTCCCTCTCTCTTTCTCTCCATCAAAATGCCCAGAATGTTGCAGAAGCAGCAGCCCAGGTGCAAAGGAGACACCAGGACTCCTTGCACCTGAAACAGTGGAATCTGGTGTCTCCTATTTCAGTAAGGCTGTGATTCCATTCCAGGTTTCAGTCAAAACGAGTGAGAACTCTGAAGGAGTTATCCAAGGTGCTGAACCCGATCCCCAGCATAGGTCAAGCACCTTGAATAGCTCCTTTAGAATTCTGGATGGTTCTGTTTGAAACCCAGAATGGATTCACAGCCCTATGGAAATCAGAGCTAGCAGCTTCCACTGGCCTGAGATGCACTGTTGCATCATTCTAATGATGCCTGGCGTGAAATGGGAAGGAAAAAGAGACTTTGCTCCTGTTGACCCACCACCATTTGAGGAAACGGTTGGCTAGTAGTAGAGTTGACTAGGAATGCTTGAGTAGTGGGGCCAGACAGAGGAGATCCAGTATGCAGTAATAGGAGCCCAGGTCCAAATTTGTGAGTCTCACCTTGTATTGGGGTATGGATTCCAAACTGAGGGAGTTGGGCTGCAGCATACACCTGGTCTGCTGTCATTTAGAAGTTGAGCTGAAAGCAGTAGCTAACTCCTGAAGTTCAAGTTCTGCCAGAGCGTCGATATTCTGTTACCGCAAAGCACTTCTCAACTGTACTAGTGCCTGATTGCTGCTAGCTACTTTACTCCTTCAGCCAAAGGGAATCCTTAGCTTGTTGACAAGTTCTGCTGCCCTTTCTGGAGAACATTTTTGCTTAACATTCTTGTACTGTAAAGAATAATAGCTTTCCAACCTGGAGGAGAGATTGCCCATCATAAATAATCAAGAGAGAAGACGAATGCTTGCAAAGGGGATGCATTTGTAATCATATACTTTGTGTGCCCTGAATATCTATGCCATAAAACATCATATCTCATTCCAGGACCATTCAGGGAGATGGTCTTACTAAATCACTTGTCATTTTAAAAATGTATTGACAGAATTAATGTGATCTATGTATTTTTTATTCCAACCCTTAGGAAGCTGTGGAATACTGGGTCTCCTTTCTTTCCAGCAGGAACCTTTATGGACTGGCTTTTATGTTATTTTCTGAATGGTTTGAGGAAGTTTTTAATCTTTTATGTTGCATTTTAAACAACCATGTTTCTTTCCTTTTTCTTTTTCACAATTTCACATTTTGCTTATCCTCCCAACACATGTGGCCTAGATGTTCCTTGCTGAAAAGCCTCATCTCCATGTAAATACAGATAGAAAGGACACAGAGAAAAAGTTAGAAACCTAGGAAGCTGCCTTATACTGAGCCAGACTATTGGCTCATCTAGGTCAGTGTAGCCTACACTGGCAGGGAGAGGCTCTCCAGGGTTTCAGATGGGAGTTTTCCCCATGCCTACCAAGAAATGGAACCTGAGACTTTTTTGCATGCAAGGCTGTTTGTTCATCTAGCCCAGTCTGATTTGGCAATGATATTCCAGGGTTTTAGGCAGAGTTACCCCTCACTTGTTGCCTGATCCTTTTTACTGGAAATGCCGGAGATTAGATGTGGGATTCTCTGCGTGCAAAGCGTGTGCTCTGTCACTGAGCTATGGCATCTTCTTCTTGAAAGAAATGGTGGAAGTGGTTAAACTGAATGGTGGATTTAGAGGGAAAGGTGCTGATGACCAAAAACATCTTGTCCAGATGTTGCATATGAATAGACAAAAATCTGAAAAGAAGTACTAATATCTGTTCACAGAGCTATTCTGGCCGAGTGGCTTTCAGCTTGATTTTTGTACAATTGGATTGCTGCAGCATTTGGGGAATTGGTTATCAAGTAAACATTGACTCCAACATTCTGGGTGTTTGGGAACAGGGGGGGCTTCTATGGTTGAAAAAGATACTAAAAGAAACTTGGACCAAATGATGCAAAATGAACATGGTTTAGAGCAAAATTATTGGGAACCACATAATTGACGGGATATGAGTGATGGTTCCCAGCTCATGCACATCAGCACTCAATGAAGTGAAAGAGAGTTTGCCTCTTCTTCAACCTGGAGCTATTTTCTGAATTAAAGGCTGTTTGCTGAAGTATCTAACAGGAGGAGAGTGGGGGTGGTGGAATCATAAAGGTGATGAGTTGCCTACTACCATGCTTGGGGGGATCATAATGACTTGCATTTACACAGTTGCCTTTTATGCTTTCCATGAAAATGTTCCACAGGTTTCTTCCCTAAGCAGTTGATGTTCATTTTAAAGCCATTATGGCCTCATCATGCACACCAGACATTATTAACAACAATTGTTATGAGCTATTGTCTGAGGTATGATTAGTCTAGGACTTGCTTGGAATGAGAATACAAAAATAGCTAGATGGTTTTCCACCTCAGCTTCTTATCCCTCCAAGTAATAAGGAATTTAAGGATCATTTCCTTATGTAGAAGAAATAAAGAACTTGGAGATCATTTCCTTATTTACAAGAAATAATGAATATAGAAATGAACATAGGGTACAAATTCAACATCTATGGATTTCTAGACAATGTTGGCAAATTTTTAAAAAGGCTGCTGAATGCTCCAGAATGAGAGCATCAACTCATGATACAACTAAAATGTGAAAATGGTCATCTTGATTATCCTTTAGAATTGGATTGGCCAAATTATCATGGGACCAGAATTTTTAGATTACAAAATTGCAGGAGACAACTGCAAGTTAGGGACAAGATGGATATCCAAGAGCTGAAAATCAGGGTAAGCAAATTCCACTTACCGTATTTCTTCGATTCTAAGACACACTTTTTTCCCTAAATAAACATCTCTAAAAATGGGGTGCGTCTTAGAATCGATGGCGTCTTAGAATCGAAGAAATACGGTAGCTTGTGTACCAAATCCTTTTAGACTATAATTCTCAAATAGCCTTCCTGAAGTCAGTGTATTGTTCTGGAGAGAAAGATGAGGATCACACAACCTTTTTCCCCACATATGCAACATATTCACATTATGTTTACCAGCACATATGAACTATTCAAACTAGAAAGTTCTCAGCCAGTGTGGTGGGGTGTTAGACTTGGGATACTTGGGTTGAAACCCCACTCAGCCATGCAAGTCACTGAATGACTGTCAGCCTAACCTACCTCATGGAGTTGTGAAGACAAGGTACGGCCCATAATTCAGTGGTAGAGGAAATGTTCTACATGTGTAAGAAATGTATAATGTTAAAAAAAATGGGTGCCTGAATTTTCTCAGTTCCTTTTGTCATGTCTTGGCAGAGATTCTAGTACAGACTTTCCTCAACTGGAGCCCTCAAGATGTTTAGGATTTCAACTCTTATCAGCTCCAGCCAGCATGGCTAATGGTCAGAAATGCTAGAAGTTGTAGTCCAAAATATCTTGCGGGAACCAGGTCAGGTAGTACTGATCCAGCAGCTCCATCTGCCAACAAGGGGGTTGCTGCTGCTGCTGCTGCTGCTGCTGCTGCTGCTGTTAATGTATGTTACCCTACAACACAAGCCTCCTGGTCTTTAGACCTGGCACACGGATACTAAGGCCTATAATTCACAGTATGGTACATACAGTCCCCCATTTTGTTAATGTCTGGTGAGAGCATTCGTGGGATAACTTGTTTCCTCTTTTTGCAGTGCCTACACAGAGCCTTACAAGGTGTGCCCTATCTCTGTGATTCCTGTGGAAGATGTCACATCAGATGAGGAACAGAAAAGTTCTGGAGATGAAGACAGTAACCAGGGGGATTCCAATCTCATCCACAAGGTAAAAGGCCAAGGTTTTTATTTCGGGGCTGATCATGTGACAAATCAAATCGATCTCAGGAAGTACTTCATGCAACAGATTTTTCCAGCTGGCTGGATCCATCCGCTGCCTGTGGCATCCACAGTGTGTCATGCACCTGTATCACACTTATCTGAACAGCAGCCAGGATCAGGTGTGGTGTCAGTACTGTGTGGGCAGTAAGAAACAGCATTGGCTTGTGTTTATTCCTGACAATGTTGCTCCTTTTTAAGAAGGCACATTCTGTTGTGCTCCCAAGTTCATCCAAAGTAGGACCATGACATTGCTGATAACAACTGGCAGCCCCCGAGGCAAAGCTGGACTCCTGAGAGCTGCCATCTGCCCCACACAACACCATAGGTATCAACTCAAGGCCCCCCTCTTCCACTTGCCAGAAAGAGATACTTCAGACCATAGAGGCAGAGGTAGAGAGACAGATGTGTACATGAAGGAGGGGGAAAAGAAGACAGAGACACCTTGTTAGGGTTGCCTGTCGGCCCCCTTCTCCTGTCTTTTCTACTTGCATACATGCATACCTTTTTCCTCTTTCTTCCCACTGCATGCTGAAATGTTTCTTTCTGCTAAAAGGAGGTGATGGGGCAACTAGGAACTGGTGATGCCACTGCTTGCTGAGTTTCACATGTGTTTACATAAAACTGTGATTAAGTAGCATGAACTGGACAAACCCTAACAACGTGACCTAATTTAGAGAATGTACTTAGTTCATAGAATCATAGAATAGCAGAGTTGGAAGGGGCCTACAAGCCCATCAAGTCCAACCCCCTGCTCAATGCAGGAATCCACCCTAAAGCATCCCTGACAGATGGTTGTCCAGCTGCCTCTTGAATGCCTCTAGCATGGGAGAGCCCACAACCTCCCTAGGTAACTGGTTCCATTGTCGTACTGCTCTAACAGTCAGGAAGTTTTTCCTGATGTCCAGCTGGAATCTGTTTAAGTGTTTATAGCCCACTGTTCAAGAGGTTCCCAAGTCAGCTTAACAACAACAAAGTTACAATTAAAGTAAAATGAATTAAAATCAAGATGTTTAACCAATAACATGAAAACACCACAATAAAAAAGTGCAGGATCAAGCCATCAGGAGAAATAAAACAAAGCTGCATAAGAACGATGTGTGCAGAGTATATGCAAGCCAACTTCAAACCCTGGCTTCAAACTCTGAAAAGTTAGAGGAGAGACAAGCCAGGATTCTGGGTTCAGATGTAATGCTAAGTTTTTCTGCCCTGGCAAGTTTCTGGTTACCTTAGCTGCTCCTGGTTGCAGGAGGCGCCAAGTGGGAACCATCAGGCAGCACGCACCAGTAGCCAGGACTACTTGGTGATGTCAGAATTCTCACTGTTTCCTCTCTGTACCATGCTCTATCTCTCTCTTCTTATCATCTTCGGCAGTGACTTCCACAGTGTAATATATATGTGTAGAGAAAAATGAAACATCTACAACTATAGTGCAGAAAAAGGAGGAATATCTATTTCCCAAAGACAAGGGGCTTCAGGAGATAAGCAAACACCAGAGTCAAAGGGCATCTTTCATCAAAGTATTTGCACCACAGCATCCAAAAAACCCAACAGGAATTTCTTAAAATACTATCAAAAATATTGTAATATGTGCATGAAAATATCTGAAAAGCAGTATGCTGGACACTAGGGGTGTGCACGGACCCCCCGCTCCGCTTCACTTGCAGATCCGCCATTTTTCAGATCGGGCCGCTCCGCCCCGCCCCCGCTCCGCCCACTTCCGCTCCGCTCCGCCCGGAGCTCCGGATCCGGATCCGGAGCTCTGTTTCCCCCCCCCATAGGCTTGCATTGAAAGCTAAAAAATTATACAACTTTTTTTCTGTTCAAGTTAGAAACCTCATGTTTGGCACCATGACACCTCATGGGGATATACACACGCACGCCAAGTTTCAAAGCAATCCCATCATCCCCTGATTTTTGGCGAATTTTTGAAAATCGGGCACCCCACACACAACATCCCTGCGAGGTGTGTTAAAAAACACGGGGAAAAGCCCGTTCAGATGAAGAAAGAGAAGTTTCCCAGAATCCCAAGTTACCTGTTTTGCCTATGCCCTCCTCCAACTTTGGGATCATCATGACCGGGAGCTGACTCTGCCCCTCAGCCCTTTGAAAAAGGTATTTTTCCCGCCGATTTTTTAAAAAATTCTAGCCCGCGACCCGTACGATGCAGAAAGTTGAGAGTGGTCTCAAAATGACCCCCATCCACGACTCTCTGTGCACAAGAATTTTCAGAATGATAGCTTAAACCCCCCCCCAGTTATCCCCGATTCTTTCCCTCAATGCAATCCTATGGGCGAAAAGCCGAAAACGCAGTTTGAGCCGCGCGGTTGACCCGATTTTCACAAAAATATAGCCCGCGACCCGTACGATGCAGAAAGTTGAGAGTGGTCTCAAAATGACCCCCATCCACGACTCTCTGTGCACAAGAATTTTCAGAATGATAGCTTAAACCCCCCCCCCAGTTATCCCCGATTCTTTCCCTCAATGCAATCCTATGGGCGAAAAGCCGAAAACGCAGTTTGAGCCGCGCGGTTGACCCGATTTTCACAAAAATATAGCCCGCGACCCGTACGATGCAGAAAGTTGAGAGTGGTCTCAAAATGACCCCCATCCACGACTCTCTGTGCACAAGAATTTTCAGAATGATAGCTTAAACCCCCCCCCCCAGTTATCCCCTATTCTTTCCCTCAATGCAATCCTATGGGCGAAAAGCCGAAAACGCAGTTTGAGCCGCGCGGTTGACCCGATTTTCACAAAAATATAGCCCGCGACCCGTACGATGCAGAGAGGTGAGAGTGGTCTCAAAATGACCCCCACCCACGACTCTCTGTGCACAAGAATTTTCAGAATGATAGCTTCAAAAACAACGTAGTTATGCGCGATTATTTGCCGCAATGCAATCCTATGGCGAAATGTTTTCAAGATGGCGACCGGAGCGCTCCGCCTGAACTCGGAGCTCCGAAAAATGGCCGCTTCTCTTCGCCTTGCTTCTAGGGGGTCCGCGGTCCGCTCCTACTCCGCCTCTGGGTAAGGCGGAGCAGGCCAATCCGCTACTGCTTCTACGCTCCTAATCGGAGCGGAGCACATCCCTACTGGACTCTTCCCAATTTGTCTTGATCAACATTGCCTGATAAAAGAATGAAAATTAGGGTGTAATTTCATGTTTGAAAAGGCACTTGGCTCACTTTGTGATTTACTGCTCAATGTGAGGTTTTTCAGACATTTCTGGCTTCTTAAATGTCTAAGCATTACGGGTAAAAGTTTGCATTATCTGTGTTTTCAAAATGTATTGTATCATATTCCTGACAGCATTGAACAGAACTGGTGGCCTATCACTGATATTATAATATAACACTTGCCATAGTTGGTCATGTATTATGGGGACTCATTCTGAGGCTTTCATCCAAAAAAACATCTCCCCCTGACCCTGTGTTCTGGGGGAATTGTAGCCTCTTTACCGAAAAGCAATGTCTGCCTGATAAAGTAAAGTTAATTGTCAAAATATCCAGCGAAGTACCATCTCTCTTTTGTAGGAAAATCCCTAGGCCAAGATGCAGTAGCTGTAAAACATGAGCAAATTCCAGTGCACTATCATTTAAAAAGAATTGGCAGACATAGGTAGGTTCAGATGCCAAAAATAGTACCAGGGATTTGGAAATGAGCTAATCTTGAGAAAACAGTATTGGGTTGGTCTAGTAGCAAGAGTGAGTTTTTAATTTTATTTTTCTCTGTTTTTTTTAATGTTTTGCTTCTTGGTCTATGGTTTCCATCTCCCAGGGGGAAATCAGCCTGAATAAAGGCATGAGATCACCTAGCAGATAAGATCTATGGTTTTATCTGGAAAGTGTGCTTTGAAAAAAACACCAGTTATTGTAAAGAATTTTTAACTATCTCTACTGAGGGTTTGAAAGAGTGATAACCAGCTGAGAGTGGGAGAAGAGATATGCATGAGATATTTAGCTCTTTGGTTTTAGTGAGTTTAGATTATATTCTATCTGCGTGTATAATTTTACACAGGCTTGAACAAGGCTCAGTTTCAAAAACACAACATTCTCTCTCTCTCTAACAAAACCTCCAAACCTGAACCAAATCAGCCCCCTTCAGACCATTTCTGGTGCTTCCTGAGACAAAACAGGCTTCTCTCCGAAGTGATCCAAACTACCATGAGGCATAGTGTTATCACTTGGGCTTTGGAATTGCAGACCTTCTGTCATCGAATATCATCTTTGGGTTTGTTTCTCTAAACACTGATGGGAGGGAGGGAGGGAGAAGAACTGAGTGATTGACAGGCCCAATGAATCATAGGGCACATTTTACCAGGGGGTCTCCAATCACTGAGCTTTGTGGGAGGGATTGTGAGTGCTTGTGAGTTTCATAAAAGAGGTATATATCTTAGCTTCCTCCACTCTGTTAGTTGGTTTCAAAATGATTTCCCCCTAGGCTGAGCTCTCTCTTAGGGCTCCTCTAAACAAGTGATTTTTTGCATGCTAATGATTGGCAACTCACGGAAGATTTTGGTTCCATTACATGACATTGTCAATGACCAGAGTGTCTCCCAGCAGTATCCCCTGAAAATCCTGGTATGAAAAGAACCACTTTTAATTTGGTAACATCTGGGAAAAAGCAGGATCTTCTGCCACTAGATGGTGCTGTCTCAGAGAAGTGAAAGGAGGGGAAGTATTCAGTTCAAAGCACATGGTCACCCCTCTCCACACATGTAATGCAGGCCATAATAATTGTGCCAAAGAACCAAGAAGCGAAAAGCCCTGGGTAAGCAATGTTTCTCCTTAATGTAGATACGCTCTTAGTCTAGAATAGTTTACACCCCCTCCCCTTTCTCCCTAGCACTGGGACTTCCTGTTCTTTGTATTTCAGGGTTTTTTCCTTTAATGTGTGTGTGTCATCATCATCATCATCATCATCATCATCATCCTGTAGTTTTGTTGTCTGCCAATCCTAGTTTCAATTCGCTTCACTTCTTCTGATTCTACTTCAGTTTCTGCTTCCAATTTAAATTCTAATTTCCCCTCTAATTTAAATTCATTGTGCACATGCATACACCTCTATCTGTCAATCTGTTTAGTGTGTACATCTTTTTATTGGGAATTTGAATCCTTCCTTGCCCCTTCCTACAATTTTTAAATTCCATTTCGTCAGTACATCTTTCTTCTAGTGTGCCTGTTTCATCATATCGTACTTGTAAAAATGTTTTTTTAAAAAATGATATGATGAAACAGGCATTCTGTCTTGTGTGTGGTGTGGGTGAGTTGTGTTGTGACCTCTCTCTCTCTCTGTGTGGGGGGGGGCATGTGTGTGTATTAATTTAATACACTTTTCTCCTCTGAAATGGAAGTTTAGCTCTCCTTATCTACCTCAGAAGTCACATTGTACTCTAATTATTTTTGTTTAAAATTGGATCTAGAGGGTCTGCTCATTTGGGTTAATTGTGCATTTGAATCCATTAAAAGAATCCCTAGCAGATGGTGTTGGGCTAGAGAACTCCCAGCTAAGGATGTTGTCATTTTTTTTAACCTTTGTGAAACTCCTCAGAGAAAGGGCTGCTCTTCACACGGCTAGAATTTCCTCTCTATTTTACCTTGCTCAAACTACCTGAGAGGCATTTTGGGGCCATCCTTCACAGGTGTGTCTCTTCTATATGCTTGTTTGGTTGCACACTGTGAAGGTGACTTTGGCTTTTCCAGCTTATTCAACAACACAACACAACAGCAACAAAAAGCTTACTCGAAGAAAATGTCAGCTCAGGGCACAGAAAGACATCCTTTCCTTTCCCCTGAAATCCTCATTAAATTGCAATTGCAGCCTGGGATAAGGAGGTTGCTTTCCTCATCATTTCAAGAACCAAATAACTTACATAGATGTAGTACCAGGGACCAACTATCTCCTCCGACTGTGCTTGTAATCAATGGCACAAAGAAGCTCCAACCCAGCAGCAAATATCTGAGGTCAACTTGGCAAAAAGGGCTGTATGTTCTTGTCCTCCATTGTCCACTTGCTAAGCCAATCTTTTTTTGTGTGGTGCTATGTGTGAGGCCTCTGTTAGTGCCAATAACGGCCTGACTGCTGCTTCTTCCACACTATAATGCTCGGATGTTCTTGTCATGTGGTTTGGTGCTCTTATGTTGATGGTAGCAGGGAATCCTTCCAAAGGTGAGATTAGTTGCCATGGCAACAGGCCAAGGGTGACCATATTTTGGAAACCAAAAAGGAGGACAACATGGTCGCCCTCAAGGGGGCGTGTCCAGTACCCATAACATCTTAATGTTAAAATCACTGAAATAAAGAACAATTGAGAGATTCAATGTATCTGAAATTAACTTCACTCACTCCTATTTTTGTAGGTTTTGCTGTACTTTGAAGCTTTTGCTATACTCTGTGTGTTACATTCTCCCTTTCCCTCAAATATCTTTTCTGACTGTATCTTCACTCATTGCAAGCTGCTGTTGTTGTTAACAGGGTTTGCTACTGGCCCCAGATCTGTTTCAAATTTGGTATGGCTAAAGCTCTGCGTAAAAGCTATCATGGTGCCAACTTTCAGCTCTTTATCTTTAAAAATGACAGTTTAAAAATAATAATTTTAAAACCTCATTTTTTAAAAAAATTCCTAAAAAAATCAATGGATGAACGGATCTGTTTCAAATTGGGTGTGGCTAAAGCTCTACCTAAATCCTATCATGGTACAAAGTTTCATCTCTTTATCTTAAAAAATGACGGAGTTATAAGCATTTTGTTAATTCCCATTAGAGCTGCTCTTTAAAAAAACAATCCAGATTTCCCCTCCCCCCTCCCGGATTTGCCATCAAAAACCCGGACAAATCCGGGCAAATCCGGTCATATGGTCACCCTAAACAGGCCCATGACAAAGAAGCATGTAGGCTGGCTCTAAATTTGGCTTTCAGTTTAGGGTTTGCCAGGTTGCAGCCTGGAGGGGGGGCCTCGCTGGGTGTTAAAGCAGCCACAGCTTCAGTTTCTGATGCTCATTTTCTGGCTAGTTTCTTCTCTGACTGGGATGGCAAGCAGGACTTCAGGTATATGGCACAGCGGGCATGGGAGGAAGCAGAGGGAAATGGCCAAGCTCCATCTCCCTTCAGCAACAGATACAAAAGTAAAGGTGGAATCTACAGGCTCCGGCTTGGTAACACCACTGTATGACTTGACCAATGATGCCTCTCATATAGTACCACAAAAAGGCTAGGAAGTGGGGCTGGACAAGGCAAAACCCCAAGCAGAGGCAGCACCCTTGTGGCAAAAATAAGCATGCACTGACTGGACCTTAGGCTTGTTCTTACTAGGTTGGAAGGCAGAGCTCCATTTGCTACAAAAAAAGGATAACTAGGCCTTGATTCTTGAGAAACCAAGCTAACTTCTTCTACCACAGTCATAAGGGCCAACCTCTGTGTTGAAGCAGCTGTGTTTATTCTGTATGTATCTTCACTGTCAGTGTATAAAGCAGGAGGTACAGAGGGCCTATTTTTTCCAACACAGGTCACGAATGGGTGAGTGGAGCTAAACACGCACACACACACCATACCCCACTGCTTCAGACACTTTTCTCCTCTGAAATGGGGGTTTATTTATTTATTTATTTATTTATTACATTTTTATACCGCCCAATAGCCGAAGCTCTCTGGGCGGTTCACAAAAATTAAAACCACAGTAAAACACCCAACAGGTTAAAACACAATTACGAAATACAGTATAAAAAGCGCAACCAGGATAAAACCACACAGCAAAGTTGATATAAGATTAAAATACAGAGTTAAAACAGTAAAATTTAAATTTAAGTTAAAATTAAGTTAAAATACTGAGTGAATAAAAAGGTCTTCAGCTGGCGACGAAAGCAGTACAGTGTAGGCGCCAGGCGGACCTCTCTGGGGAGCTCATTCCACAACCGGGGTGCCACAGCGGAGAAAGCCCTCCTCCTAGTAGCCACCTGCCTCACTTCCTTTGGCAGGGGCTCACGGAGAAGGGCCCCTGTAGATGATCTTAAGGTCCGGGTAGGTACATATGGGAGGAGGCGTTCCTTCAGATAACCTGGCCCCAAACCGTTTAGGGCTTTAAATGTCAATACCAGCACTTTGAATTGGGCCCAGACCTGGACTGGCAGCCAATGAAGTTGTAAAAGGACTGGCGTAATGTGATCTCGCCGGCCAGTCCCTGTTAATAACCTTGCTGCCCTGTTTTGCACCAGTTGAAGTTTCTGGACCGTTTTCAAAGGCAGCCCCACGTATAACGCATTGCAGTAATCCAAACGAGAGGTTATCAGAGCATGGATGTTTAGCTGTCACCCACACGTGCCTTTCATTTTTTTAAAAAAATAGACCCCATCCCACCTCTCAATTTTATACATGAATGAAGCAGACATGAATAAACAAACATGGCGGCCCTCATTGCATCTAGAAGAAAATAGCTGCATATGTACAAACACACAGCTGAAGATGATACATGGAAAGTAGGAAGATTTCACAGTAAAGATTAAACTGTATTAATGTGATATCAGCAATAATGCTAATGTTTATAAGGTAAAACTCAGGATCCAGATGTTTAAAGGTCATAATAGAAGCAATTAAGTGAGATTTTGGATTTATAGAAAGTCGTTTGCAACTGCAGCATAGTGCTGTCTGCCATTTACTTGATATGCAGAAGAAAAATTTAAAAAGTAACATTCATTATGCTTAACGGCTGCCTAGGGTTTCAGTACAAAAGTTAATGTGATATGTGGAACTAGAAACAGCATAAGTTCTCCCTCATATGTCTACTCAGCTTGATTCTTCTCCAAGGGGAATCCCCATTTATGTGGGAGGAAGGGGAAAATGAGGTACTTGTCTGTGAATCACTGTATGCCTAGTATATAGTGCAGATACACATATGGTTTCATGGGGATAACTATCACTGAAAAGTACAAGCAACATTTTCTCACACCAAGGGACCCTAAGAAAGCACTCTAGGCATTGGAGACCTGCATCTATTGTGCATATTCCATTTAGACTTTATTAATATAATTTACAAGCCCTGTAAATATGATTGTAAAACAGTGTGCTTTGTTAATTCAAGGCCTTCAGCTGCTCAGCATGAACTAAAGACTGTTAAGTCTAATTTCAGGTCAGTGCCTTTCCTGCAGTTTCAAGTCTTCTTGCCTTCTTTTCATCACAAAATAGACCCCTTTAAATCAGATTCACTTGGTGGGGGGACATATTAAAAACATTTGGGGTGCAACGCGTAGGGATAGGACGTGAGTCCAATGGTAGATTATTTATTTTATTATTTAATTTTTATCCCACCATTCCACCAAAAAGTGGTGTGCAAGGCAGTTAGCAATAAAATACAAGATAAAAACAAAATCTTCATTAAGATGTAACATAAAACAAATAAATTAGAAACACCGTTAAAACACACAATAAAAGAAAGAAACTGTGCACATGTATTAGGAGAAATGCACACAAATGTGTGTGTGAATTTTAAAAACAATGTAATTCTCAAAGTTTGGACTAACTGATTTTAAGATTGGGAAAATGAGGAAGTAAGAGAAGCCAAAATTGACAGTTATTGAATGTCATCAGATGAGTGTTTTATTGCACGCTCCTTACTCCCCACTCACGGATGTTCCTGGGTCCTTTTGACGTCAATGGCTGCCTCCCATGCGTCTCCTGCTCCTTCTTGCCTTTTTTCCGTCACAAAATAGACCCCAGTAAATCCGGTGTTTTGTTTTGAAACAAAATGTCCCGCCATTTCCTGCTGTGTGCAAGAAAAGCCTCATGATAAAAACGGCCACTGAATGGGCCGTGGGGGCATTGTTTACTTCCTCTTTGTTCCCCTGTATGAAGAAGGAGGAAGTATTGTGGGACAGAAGGGGGGAAGTGACAGTAAGGAGATGCGATCCTCCTCCCCACCCCACCCCGGGCATCTGAGGGCTCTCTCATCCCTCTCTTTGTAGAACTTTTATAATAAGATCCTGGAAGCTCTAGATTGGCCCAAATCTCAGAACGAATGGGTTTTGTCTGTCTGCAACAAATGTTGGACAACACTTTATCTGCTGTATCGGCTTCAAAATTGGGGAAAGCTTTTAAAATGTAACAACCAAGTGCCAAATATTTTATAAATAAAGCCTGAGACTTCTGTTTCAGAGAGTTTCTGACCGTTGTCCTTCTGGCTAGGAAGAAAACTTTGTACATTTCAGAAAACCAGAATGCATGGGTGTCACCGCAATTTAATAAACATAGGTTCAGAATTTTTCAGACTTGATATTGAGGTCATCATTGGGAATGATACATCACCATTCCCCACCCCAGCGAGATGCCAGAAATGTATGGCAACAATAGAGCAGGGGACAGGGTGGTGAACAATCGCAGCATGCAGAACAGACTTGTCTGCAAATAAAGGAAATAACAGATCAGGCCACAAAGATTTTGCAAAGAGCCAAGCAGCAACAGCCTCACTGTTGCAGCACGTCAAATTGTCTTTGCCGTTCCTTATCTTTCTACTGGGTGGGATTGGTTTCCAGGCTCCATTAATCATTCTGTTTTGCAAACCTTTAACCTTCGTATAATGAAGCAAGTGCACACACTTAAAAAAAAATATCTCTATCATAAGCTATGTTTTGGGGAGTGACTGTTTTGTGTCCCTTTAAGGAAGAGACAAATTTAGACAGCTTTCCTAACCGCCCACCCCCCCGTAGGATGTGCATAATTAAACAAATGCCCCTGAAGATGGTGTAATACACCCCTCCAAGAAAGGGAGCAGGAGACAAAATTTCCAGACTACATAACATTGAGGTTTATTGCACATATGTGTCGCATCACTATAATTCTGATGTTATTTCCCATCCTATACACTAAAAGCAAACTCCTTCTCAGAGTGTTGATGCTTATGTAGCCGAAGTGGCACCATCCACATACAAGAGTGAGATATTGGCAGGCTTGGGAAAATCCAAGGTTTGCAGAAGTACAAAAAGATTTTTAAAAAATCCTTTTAGGAGAAAAAAAAACTTAAGTGGGAAAAAATATCCCCAGAACAGCCCAGTGAGGACTGAGCAGTGACCACAGAACACTGAGGGGGGGAGGTTTGGAAGCTTGGACAGGAAAGGGAGATAGAATGAAATGGTGTATCCTGGAAAAGGGCATGACTGGCTGGCTGGCATCCTGAACAGGAGAACTGCACAGTGCAAAAAATAAAAAATAAAAAAAATTAAGGGTCCGCTTCTCAATACATAAACAGCCAATTTTGTCTGTTCATTTCTGGCTAAAGTCTCTGAAACATTCAGCTAATGTGCACCAAGGAGATGTCATTCAAAAGCTCAGGCGATCACATAAATGAAAAGGTTTGATTTACTAAGCCTTCTTTAAGGGCCTTGAATTACAAATTCCATTCCCTGAGCCTCTAGCTGCCTGGCCCCACAGTACCCACTCCCTCTATGACATAACAACATCTAAGACAGGAGAGGTGAACCTCTGGACTGGGGACCATATCCAGCCCTCCAGGGTTGCCCAAATGGCTATGCCCTCTTCCCTGGCCCCATCACCTTTTCCTCAACTACCAATTATTTGGGGGGTTCCTGGCTTTTGTGCAGTTCTTATGTGCAGTTCTGAAAGGTTGAAATGCCTCTCCTAAGGCTTAGTTACTAGAAGGATGAGCTTTATGCTACAATATGCTGGCATGGTTTGTATTTCGGGCCCTACTCCTTTTTAGGGCTGTGCGTTGATTCGGGAATGAATCCTGAATCCGAATCGAATTGGAGTGATTCAGACCGCCCTAAAACAGATCCGAATCTAATCAGGGGATCCGTGCACAGCCCTACTCCTTTTGCCTTTGGCCCTACCAAAGCTAGCATGGATGGGAGTGGCAAGACCTTTGCCTGCAAAGCTCTGATGTGACATCGGCAGAGGCAGAGCAGGTACAAAGGCCAGAGGTCAGAAAGTGGAGCCCCACTACGACGAAGGAACTTTGATAACACTTATAGCCCATTGTATGGATAGGCTTTGAGTTAGTAATATATATACGAGGAGTGATCCAGTTAGAAGGTTTGTGACATATACATTGTGGTTTGGTACATTGTGTTCTTTAATTGTGAATTGCCCAGAGAGCCTTGGCTGTTGGGCAGTATAAATACGTACCCTATTCCTTCGATTCTAAGACTCACATTTTTCCCCATACATAAACATCTCTAAAAATGGGGTGCGTCTTAGAATCATGGGTGTGTCTTAGGGTTTTTTTTTCCTGTTGGTGGTAGTGAAATTAGTGTGCGTCTTACAATCGATGGCGTCTTACAATCAAAGAAATATGGTAATTAATAAATAATGAATATTGTTGCTCCTAGAAGCAGGCAAGCTGACTGGATGATGAAGTTCCTTCGTCGTAGTGGGTCTCCACTTTCTGACCTCTGGCCTTTGTACCTGCTCTGCCTCTGCCAATGTCACATCAGAGCTTTGCAGGCAAATGATGGAATTGATTATCTGTTTGGGTGTGTAGACACAAAAGTTATTGGTTTTAGGTTTGTCAGTATTACATTCCCTCGCTTATAAAAATAAAACCATAAACTTTGGGAAATGTTATCATCTTATACCATTGGCTTCATGCCTCATCTCACAACATGAATTAATAGCATTTTTGTTTATGTAGAGTAAGGTGGCAACCTCTCTTTGTAAAAGAAGATCGGCTTCTAATAATTATCTCATCCAGTGACCTCTAAAGCACTCAGGGTCAGAAGAGGCTTTGAAGGTACTGTGGGAGTAGAGTCACTATTGCCTTCAAGTCTATGTATCACTCAGAGACTAGGCTTAATATCTAGTGCTTGGATCAGTTGTCTAAGAGCTTTGCTAGACGTGCCGGCTTACGCCGGCAGGGAGGCAGGGCTGAGGCGCGCTACCGTTAGTGCGCCTCCCCCACACTTCCAGACGGCGGAGCCGCAGGGAGGACGGAAGCCCTGCGGCGTCCGCCATTTTTTTGTTTGTTTGTTTAAAGGGGCCGCGGGTGGCCCGAAGACACCGGGAAGGTAAGGTTTTTTTTAAAAAAAACCGGGGGGGGGGGGTAGGATGGCAGGGGGGGGTGGCAAGGGGGGGCGGGTGACAGAGGGAGCGCCGCGCGCCGCCGCCCTTGCCACCCACCCTGCCATCCTTCCCCCTCCCCACTCTTTCCCCCCCCCCCGTCCCCAGGCCGATGGGCACAGTGCTTATACGAGCACTGTGCCAGGCCGGTTCGCAGCTTTTTTCGGCTCCTCGCGAGTAAGCGAGGACCCGCGAAAAGCTGCGGAAGTCTCCACACTTCCCCCAGCCCCGCCCTGAGGCCGTAGCTGGGGAAAAAGCGCGCCATAAGCGACTTAGCTTATGGCGCGCTAGACCAGGCCTCACTGCGGCCTGCCGCCGGATTCCCCTGTGCGTCATCTGGACGCACAGCAGGGAAACCGGGTTGGAAGGCGCGCTAAGGCCTGGTCTAGCAACGCCCTTAGATTCTGAGGCAAAAAACTTCACCCAAAAGTATTATTTGCAGACATTTGCCCAGCCTTTGTTTTAAATCCAACAATAATGGAGAGTTCACAGACTGTCAGTGCAATTTGCCCATATAAACATTTGGAAGAGCTTTCTAAAATTTAGCCAAAGACAGGTCCTAGTTTTGATTGCAGGGTTAAACTATTTTTTTCTGCATTCTCTTTGTAAAATTATTATTTCTTGATTCCCAGTGAATGATAATGTGTCCAGTCATTAATCTTCTTGTGTTTCCTTATGCATATGCCGGGCCTATAAAATCAGAGAAGCAAGTAGAACAGTGTGGGCTAAAGTATCCAGCTATTTCAAAAGTGTAAGCAACCTCACTTGTGCGTAAGAAGCGCAAGCAATCTCGCTACAGGGGGGATGCCATAGCTTAGTGCTAGAGCACATCATTTGTTTGCTGAAGGTCCTGGGTTCAAATCCCCGGTCTCTTCAGGTAAATTATCATGTAGCAGCTGATGGGAAAGAGCTTTGCCTGAGACTCTAGAGAGATGCTGCCAGCCATAGTAGACAGCACTCGCCTCAGTGGGACAAGGCAATGTCAATGCCTCCCCTCTTCCTCTGTGAGTCAACCTTTTCACTGCTATTGTCACTAGCTGCTATTGTTCCTTATCCTCTTTCTCATGATTGCTACCACTTGCTTGCTTGACAGGCAGAAATTTTTAAAAAACCCAACAAAAATAGGATGGCACCAATAACGGGGGGGGGGGGGGAGATGGAGGAACTCCAGATACCAAAAGAAGATTTATTTGTAGTCTCAACGCGTGTCAGAATTCCTTCCTCAGGGGCAGGTTTTCAATAACGATTCACCAGTGCATAGGACACTCCAGCGACTCCGATGTGTCCTTTGCATTGGTTGATCATTGGCATCTGGAATTCCTCACTTTTTTTTCTTGACAGGCAGAGAGCCAGAGTAAGGAGGCAGTGGCATCTTCTGTTCCTCCTATTCACCCGCTCGGTTGACTGGACCAGAGCAAGAGTCTGGCGAATTGGCAGGTTCCATTGGTGAAGAGGGGGAGTAACTCCAGAGGGTTCTTGTCAATGGGTCCAACCAAGCCTACCCTTGACACTGGCCCTGACTAATCTAGATGGACAAACAATCTGACCTGTATGTTCCTATCAAGTCATCAAGCAGCTAAAAATAATAGTCGCCTCAGACGTTGCTTGCTACCTGGAAATAGACTGTCATGAAGGAAAACAGGAAGCTGTGTCATTAATGAGCTAAGACTCCCTCTCTCAAGAATGATAGAATGATGTAATCAATAAAAGTGCATGTACCCAAACCATAAACGTGTTAGCAGCTCATGAAATAAAAGGCACTTGCAAACCATTAGCCATCTCCTGAAACACATTGGTCTTGCAAACGCTGCACATCAGACACAAGCCTGCATTTCATCATTATTCATCCTGTTGCTCAGCCCTTTGGCAGGCGGGGTACAATATCAATAAGATACGTATATTTCACATACAGTGGCAGTTTGCTATTTTAGCCATGTTGTCTATGCCTTTTCCTGTCTTATCTGTTCGGTGCCACCTGAGCACACAGAGATGAAGACAAAGGAAGGGAAAAACAGCCATGAGAAGAATGTCATGAGAGAACTTTGTAGATTTACTCAGTGCTAGCAATTGCTGGCATGTAATCTCCACCCCTTTCAGTCTGATGCTAAGCACAGGCAGATTGTTTTTCTCATGTGGCATTTGCTTCTGATCCTAACTAAATACAAACAGGATTAGGAGAGGGACAAGAGAAGAGATTTGTTCACAGGCACACCATAAAAGTGCTCACATGTATGGAATGTGGGATGTTTGTAACTCTAATTCCACAATATCTCTGCAGGTTCATAGTAATTCTGTTATGCACTTAGGGCTCTTCCATGTGAGGAGGAACTCTTCTTGGGCCAAGATCCCCTCTCGGATGGATTAGCTTCATGTGGCCAACAACGAGTGTGTGGCTGGCAGCTAGTGATTGCAGCCCTACAACCCACCCACCCATGCATCCTTTTAATTTGACAATTACTGCATGTGGGTCTTAAGGCTGCTGTACCATTTGGGCTTGCCCCCAAATGCTTCACTTATCTGTGTCATTCTCCCCTATGAAATCAACACACTCATAAAATTTAGTAAAATCTTAATTTGAATTCTCTAGTATCATTTCAGCTGTCTTTAAATGTGGTGAAAGTTACCTTAATTGGTGAAAAGGGCATCTTTATGCATTGGTAACCACCTACTAAACAACAACTGGATAATCACATACTATGGTTTACATAGAGTTACTGCTGCTGACTCTTGGGTGCTATGGTGCATGCATAATAGTTTGTTATCGCCTTAAACATGGTTTCATTGTCGGTTAGCATTAGTTTTCACTATAGAAAAGTCCAGCATTATTGTTAAATACTGTACTTTGCACACCAAAGATTTGTTGAACTAGTAAAATGAGTTTAGAAGGACCATAAAGATTCCATGTTCAACAAGAATCAGTGTAGTTGCCTGTTTTTCCTGGTCATCCACTCATAATAGATCTCATTATCAGGTACAAAGTCTAGCTTGCTATTCTAGAATAGGAAAGTCCTACAATGTTCAGCTTGCCCCAGGACTGTCTAAACATGCATAGGATTGCACCTTCAGAGACATAAAAAGAACTTTACAAATCATGAGTTAAAGTGAGAAAGGTTAACAGAAAATAATAATGAATCAATCAGGTTTTCATGTCAAATGTAACCCAAGAAAGCCGGAGCAACTGCAGGCACTCTTGGAGAATACTGTTTATCTAGATCCATTCCAGTCTGGGTTCCGATCTGGTTACAGGACTGAATCAGCCTTGGTCGCCCAGATGGATGACCTTTATAGAGAGAGGGACAGGGGGAATGCAACCCTGTTAATCCTGCTTGATCTCTCGGCGGCTTTTGATACCATCGACCATGGTATCCTCCTGGATCGACACCATGGGATTGGCATCGGAGGCACTGTGTTACAGTGGTTCCGGTCCTACCTACGGAGTCGTTTTCAGAGTAGCATTGGGCCTCTTGGCAATTGAGCCTCTTGGCAATTGAGCTATGGAGTGCCGCAGGGCACCATCTTGTCCCCAGTGTTATTTAACATCTATATGAAGCCGTTGGGAGCGGTCATTAGGGGATTTGGAGCTAAATGCCATCAATACGCAGATGACACGCAGCTCTATCTCCCTGTGACAACTGAATCAGGTGAGGCTGTGCGGGTCCTGGACTAGTGCCTAGACTCAGTAATGGGCTGGATGAGGGCCAATAAACTGAGACTGAATCCTGGCAAGACGGAAGCCCTGTGGGTGAGTGGTTTCCGAGTCTGGGAGACAGGCTCATTGCCTGTTCTGGATGGGGTTGCACTGCCTCTGAAAGAACAGGTTCATAGTTTGGGGGTACTCTTAGACCCATTTCTGTCGTAGCCGCCACGGCTCGGAGTGCCTTTTACCATCTTCGGTTGGTTCGCCAACTACGGCCTCTCTTGGACAGGGATAGCTTGACCACGGTGGTACAGGCATTGGTAACCTCAAGATTGGATTACTGCAACGCGCTCTATGTGGGGCTGCCCTTGAAGCTGCTCCGGAAGCTGGAGCTAGTGCAGAATGCTGCAGCTCGGCTGTTGTCTGGAGCTGCCCCTTTCCAGCATATAACTCCTCTGCTGAGGGAACTGCACTGGCTGCCTATTAGCTACCGGGCCAGGTTTAAGGTTCTTGTACTTGTGTACAAAGCCCTAAACAACTTGGGACCAGGATACCTGAGAGAGCGCCTTCTCCCTTACCAACCTGCCCAGTCACTGAGGTCATCCGAGGGCCTGCTCCTGGTGGTTCCACCTAGATCCATCCTCTGATTGGAATCCACCAGGGGAAGAGCCTTCAGCGTGGCGGCGCCCCTCCTGTGGAATTCCTTGACTCTGGAGGTCAGGCAGGCTCTGACCTTGTACTCCTTTCGGCGCCTCCTGAAAACATCTTTATTCCAAGAAGCCTTTCCTTAACATGCAGCCTTGGATTTCTTTTTTTTTCTTTTTTTTTTTGCTTCTTTTAAATTTTGTTTTAACTGTTTTATTCTGTTTTTATTTTCATTTTTACCTTGTACACCACTCTGAAATTTTTCAATGGGGAGTGGTATATAAATATTCTAAATAAATAAATAAATAAATAAATATAGAACACCAGGTGTATTGAGCATAACTTGACTGATAAGTAAAAAAGCCTTCATTGAGAATTTTCTTTTTTCAGTAAACCATACAGTTGCAAAGTCAGCTTGGTACGTGGAGTCAATAATACTCCCCAATGTAAAGGATATAACAGCTACAAGAATAGTGTATGGGAACTAATAACCCCACAATTTTTTTAACATGAGACAACATATTGTGCCTTTAACATACATAGGTTTGAATCCAATGGTGCCCTTTTGTCAGCAGAACAGAAACCACTGGTGGAAGGAATTTTCACTCTCCCCTGTAGCCTCTTGTGCAACCCCCCCCAATCTACTCTGGAGGGTTGGGGAACCCTCTGTAGCTGATTTAGGGTGTGTGGAAGAGGCTACAGGGGGGCAGAAATGACAGGGAAGTCCTGTTGCGCTCTCCTGATGTTGGATTTAAGCCATATAAAAGAAGTAACACTTAAATAAGTATAACAGTGCATAATCAGGAGTTGTGAATTATCAAATTTCAGAGAACTTGCAACTTTAGGACATGCTACATGAGCAGCCTAAGCACAATTACGACATTTCACTAGTGCATGAGTTGAACAGACAAAACAGTTATATGAAAGAGTTCTGAGACCAGTTCTGAGACCAGCTTCCATAGAGCATCTTCACACCCGGGGGGGTGGGGGAAGGGATCTTGTTTCCTTACTGTCGCTTCTCCACTCCCGCTTTTGTCCCTCATTACTTCTGCTTTCTGCCCAGAGGGGAAAGAGGGAAACAAAGTGAACATGGCCCGTTCAAGTGCTATTTGCATCATGCTGTTTTTCCTGCACAGAGGAGGAGATTGCAGCAGATTCGGTTTTTGTTTTTGTTTTTAAAGAAGTCTGATTAAAAGGGTCTATTTTGCGACGGAAAAATGAGCAGAAGGAGCGGGAGGCAGATGATGTCATCTGAAGGACACGTGCACATCCGTAAGTGGGTGTGCAATAAAACATTTGTCTGATGAACCTCTCAATGTGCCAGCCTGAGGCAAAACAGCAAATGCCCCCTCTCCCATGTCAAATTATGCACAGTACCCAAGGCAGGCCAAATTATTTTTGCACCTAAGGCAGCAATTCTAACAAGTACCTCTTCCTGAGAGTAAAAATACAAGAATAATAAATTAAATAACAATTTGATGCCCTTTCATAACACCCACATTCAGAAGCCTGAAGCAGCCATCTCACTCTGTCTAATGGTAGTGTCAGCCCAGCGAGTGTTGTTGTTGTTGTTGTTGTTGTTGTTTACATGTCTACACCGCCCCAATAACAAAAGCTGTCTGGATGGTTTACAAAAGATTAAAATATAAAATATAATATAAACTATTTACATACAAAACTAGGGTGACCATATTTGGGAAACCGAAAAAGAGGACACCTTGTGTGTGGGGGGGGGGAAGCAGCTTTCTGAGTCCTGCAGAAAGTATGTTATTCCCCCGCCACCTTAAAGAACCCGATTGGAGTGGAGGAGGGGAAAGGATTTCATTCTGCACCACCACCATCCACTCCAATTGGGGCCTTTTCTATAATGTCCACGAATGACCCACTTTCCCCTTTAAGACCTCAATTGGAGCTCGGGGTGGGGGGAATGATGTACCTCAAGAAAGCATGTCACTCCCTCCTGCCATGCTAATGGCAGCCTTAAAGGGGAAGGTGTGTCATCCCAGGACATTATTGAAAATTATAGAAAATCCCCCCTGACACCATGGAAAGAACAAAAACCAGGACAAATCCGGGGAAATCCTGACAGTTGGTCACCCTATACAAAACAATTTAAAATACTCAGCAATAAAAATCCCGTAAGTGTTACCTTGAAGTGAAAGGATGACAATGTTGGTGCCAGGAGTGCCTTCCACAATCAGGGGGGCACCACTGAGAAAGCCTTCTCACTTGCTGCCCACTTCCAGAGGTACCTCAGATGACGATCATAGTGTGCAGGTAGATTCGTACTGGGAAAGGTGTTCCCTCAGGAATTTCAGATTCAAGACATGTAAGGCATTATAGGTCTAAACCAAACCAGTACCTTGAATTGTGCTCAGAAACATAAAGGCAACTAGTGCAAGCAGGCCAGAATTGGTTCTTACAGTCAATTTGGCTGCTGCATTTTGCACAAGCTTCAACTTCCAAACTGACTTACGTAGCCCCACGTAGAGTACATTGCAGTAATCTAACTTGGAAGTTTTCAGAGCATAGACTACTGAGACCATGTTATCACTGACAAGATAGGGGCATAGCTGAGTCACCAACGGAAGCAGGTAGAAGGCTCTCCATGCAACCGAGGCCATTTACTATACGAGATCTAGACATGGTTGTGTGTGTTTTTACGATCGTGTTTTGCTGTGATCATTTCCCCAGCACTCAAACAGTAATATTTTTTACAGAGATAATACTGTTTTCCCCCAGCTAGTGTGTAAAGTTGTGATTCTTAGTAAGGTATGAAATGTGATCGTACAATTGTCATAGACACCTTTTATCCCTGTAGTGCTCAAATATATATTCCAACATGACTCCCACCATCAAGTTTTTTGTGGCCCTTAGGGAGTATTACTACAATGATGTAAAGGTTTTGATTTGTAGAATTCTTTTTTAGCTGGTTTTAGTTATGTGTGCTTTTTCATGTGCCTCTGGTTTTACGTTCCATAAAGTTATTTCTCACAAATATAAGCAGCCAGGTCTGGATGTTACAATTACTTTATTTTTGCAGAGCTGGAGACAGAAAATAAGTTCTTGAGTTATCTGATAGCTTTTGTGTCAGTGTAGTACTTTCCATGGTTTGTTACGGTCAGGTGTTGTTCAGTTTTCTAAAATGGAAGACTGGCGCCCAAGGATATAGATCAGTAGATTGTCAATTTGCAGCTTTAAAAAATCATTATATTGAACATCAATATTGCAACTTACATTAACCAGATGATTTGTTTTGTTTAATTTATTCAACAGTGTTTGTGATTTCACCAATGATGAGTAATAATTTCTCTCATGCCAACAGTAGCCCCATTTTCTTTAACAAGTTTTGAGAACATTTTATTTTTGTCTGAGCACAACAACTCCCCCTCCTTCTCTTCCTTTTTAACAAAACCAACTTTTTCTAAAAATGTAACTAACATAAAGAAGTCTACCTGCCTCCTCCAAGCTGGCTTCAACATCAGCTAATATGAAACACTCATTCCAGCAGGAAATTCCAGAAAGGGGGGGGGGCAGATTCTATTTTGCTACTTCAAGCTCCTTCTCAGACCTTAAGAATTGATCAGGGGAGGGGTGTGTTAGCCTTTTTCACTTTTTGCTTTAGGTGCAGCAACATCTGTGGGCAGTGAATGCCACCACCTCCCAACGTCCCACGTTTTGAGCCTTTTCCTTTTTTAAACAATTTTTCCCCCAGTGCTAAAATTCGCATCTCCTCTGAACTTTAAAATAGAATGGCAGTGCTGCTATCCTTTGCAGTAGAACTACTTCCCTGTCCATTACATGAGGGTGGGATAAATTGCATTAGTGGCATTGGACAAGGCTAGCACTAAAGATAAAAGTATTTTTATTTTTTAAAAAAAAGTCATCTGGAAAGGCCCTTAGATTCTGAAGAAGATAAAGCTATTAAAAGCAATGGGGGCTTGACTAGGCAAGGAGCCAGAACTTTCTGTCAGATCCATTGCTTCCCTCACCAAAGTTCAGACTTAACAGCGGGGACTGGAGCCTCTGCTGCTACTGGGAAACAGTCTGGAAAGGAAGCATACAAAGCACACACTCACTGGATGGATAAAGAATCACCAGCAAAGATCACTAAAATGAAGTGGCAGATCTTCATATTTTTAACCTCCACTTGGGGTTCGGCGTTAAGAACCTGAGAGTTGAAGGATCTGCGCTCCCTACATCTCTCTGTTCCCAGAAGTCTGTCTCCGCACGCTGTCGTCAATCTCGGAGTTCATTTCCTGGTTAAACAAACAGCAATTAAACAACACAAGACGGGGCAACGCCTAGAGAGAGACACTGTCTCACAAACTCGCCCTAGACAGGCCATGTGACACCGGGGGTCCCAGTGTTTTGACTTTTGCCTCAAGACAAATTAATCACGAACAGAATTATCGACTGTGACAAACTGTATACAAGAAGGGAGAGTGAGCCTTGGTCAGTGGTGAAATATGCGCTGCTCCTTGGCAGATCTGAACCAAGCCCATCAACAGAGGACGTGCAGAGTGGCCAGTCTTGTTGCGCCTTACATTTCATGGTCTTCTGGCACCACTCCTTATGAACTTCCTGCTGCTTTTACATGTACCCATGTATATGTGTGTTTTCTCTCTCTGGCCTTAGCTAGACCTGAAGTTTATCCTGGGATTGTAAATGACACACAAGATTTCCCGGGAGCAGGCAGGGACGACCCCAGGACGATCCCAGGATAAACCTTAGGTCTAGCTAAGGCCTCTGTCTCTGTAATATATAGTATCCAAAGTTAAGTCCAACTCATTTCAATGGGGCTACACTAAATAGGACTAACCTTGGATAGTGTGTGTGTGTGTGTTTGTTCTAGCTTATGAAGACCTGTGCCATAGTAACATTTGGGGCTTTTTAAGGTGTCACTGGACTCTGTTCATTTCCTATTTAATGTGTGACGGCTTGCTGCTTGGATGGCATTGCCACTGTTTTATTATCTATGGTCTTGGGAAAAGTTATGTCCCATAACAGATCACAAAACCAAGAAATGCAATGGCTAAACTAAACTACATTTTCTTGATGCAGCTCTTTAACTAATAGCTGTGATATGATAAATGTCAAAAACATAGAGAATGCTGACATTTCATAGTAATTTGTCAGATTTTAAGAGGTTGACTCCCCCTGTCTTCCAGCACTATGTCCCTTTTCCTGTCCTTATTTTTGCTTTTTACAGATGCCTTGTTAAAATGTTTTAGTGTGAGTTGCTAGCACTGCCATTCTTTAGGGCTCTGCTACCTGCCCTGGGTCTTTAGAAGCTAAATATGTGAGTGGTCGAATGGATACATCTTTGCTTTAGTGCACAGCCATATAAAAGCATGTACATGAACTGACATACACTGCCATTTCATACACTGTTGCTGCTGCTGAGGTATATTTTGAACTGTTGATAACCTATTTTAGAACGGTTACAATTTTTATGTGTACAGACTACAGAGGGCTGAGCAGAACTTTCAGCAATGTTTAGTAGCGGGGGTGAGAAGAGACCAACAGTCCTCCTTATGAGAATTGGGATGTTACCATCAAATAGTAACACCAACCGAATGCCTACGTTTCATCCTCACTTCCATTATTTCGTCATCAAATGCCACAATAAAAAATGACATTTACCATGGCTGGTTTGGAATGGTCTAAAACAAGCCTCGTACCACATTCCAGACATTTATAAGTAAATTACAAGACCAATCAAGAGTTATGGTATAGCAAGGGGGGGTTCTAGGCTACAAGATCCAAACAGCTACAAGACCAGGAAGTTGTTGAATATTTTTCAGCTTTTGTTTTGTTTTGTTTTGTTTTGAACAGAAAGAAGGACACTCCAGAGCCCACCTCATCGCCCAGGAGCTTGTGTCTTCAGAAAAAGTGTGAGTCCAACAGCCAAAGCATGTGTTTTGCTGTTCTCTTGCAGTGGCACATTCCACATTGATTCATTCAGCTGTAGCTGGTTGGCAATTTAATAAAACGGTGTCTCTTTTTCACAGGTATGTGGAGATGCTCCGGCTGCTACATATGGTAAGTAAATCATTTTAATTGCTGAAACCTAATTGCCCTCTTACTTAGCTATAATTTAGGAGACAGAAAGGGCACTGAAGAGGCTGAGGTGAACTCTATTAGGAGTGGCTTGTCATGCATAAATGCTCACTGAGCTGTTGCAAAGAAAGCTGTCTTATGATAAAAACTATCTTCCTCTGTATGTGCCAGAAGTCTGGAGCAAATCATCGGTGGGAATGCACCGTTGGCCACACAGCTTGCGAGGGGAATTTGTCTAAGGCAGACACCTCCAACCTGGCACCCTCCAGATGTGTTGGCTGTGAATACTGGGAGTTGTAGTTCAACAATCTCAAGTCTGCCAGCTTGAGGAAGGCTGGTCTAAAGAAAATAATTTTCTTGTAGGCTCTTTCATGGATAGAGGAGAAAGAAATTCAGAGGGTGACTACCACTGAGTGGTGACTGCCACTGATTCAGACAGATAAGGTTGGAGAGAGTGATATCACTGAATGTTGGCTGTATGAATAGTTGATGTCCATTATAATTTTTGATGGGAACAATGAATATTTCTATAGAGTTGCATTTTTAGGCATGGGATGGCTTCTGCAAATCATCGCCTGTCTCAGTGCAAACAAATATTTTGCATGGTTGAGTTATCAACTTGACTGACTTCCGACACTATCAACTCCCACTTGGATCCTGGAGCTTTGCAGTTCACACAAGTCTGTGAGTGGAGCCAAAAGCATCTATCATTCCTTCATATAAGATATTTTCTCATTTTTTGCAGCAATCAGAATAACTTGTGTGCAGAGAAGCAAAACAAACATCATTAACTGATAAACCAATTAATATACTGCTTAAGGATATAGCCCTAAACAGACTTATTAGGGAGTAAATCTATTGAATTCAATGGACTTTCTTCTGAGTAAACATGCTCAGGCTTGCACTATGTGTAAACAGCACATAGTTCTCACTGGATATGGTTTGCTGAAGATATTTAATGAAGATTGGTGGAGACAACAGTGCTCTTGACTAAAAGCAATAACTTATTATTAGGAAAATAATCAAAACTATGTTCCCTGACACAATCAGATGGGGATGAACTGTTGTCATGACTTCTGTGATGGGAGTTTCTCTGTGAGGTTGCCCTAAAGTATCAGTATTTGGAACCTATTAGCTAGGGAGTGGGCTGGTGCTCACCCCTTGTGTCCTGAACAGCATCACCCCATTATCTTACCACTTGTTTTACACAACAATCCTCACTAGTTGAAGTGTGAATACTTCTGGTGAAAAGTTTGCTTACTTCCTTCACTTCTGCCTTATCTAATACAATAGTTTTCCCAAGAATCCCTATGTGTTATGGGGCTGATCAAATGTCATCTCTCTCAAAAGGGAGGAAATAAGGGGTTGATTGGAAGTTAGTTCATGTCACTCCTTATCAGGGAAGTTAGTAGTAGAAGCATAGAATCATAGAACAATAGAGTTGGAAGGGGCCTATAAGGCCATTGAGTCCAACCCCCTGGTCATGTCTCTCATTTTTCTTAGTAATTATATACTTCTTACAAACTTCACTAATGTGATAAAGGGACACCACTGCTGAAAGGTTTCATGCCTCTCCTGACAAGTCTGCCAAATTCGCATGTCCCCCAAACCTACACAGACTATGAACTAGCCAAGTGAATGGATAGCTCAAACTGTTGATTGAGCACTTGCAGTGATGGCTTGCTATTGTGCAAATGACCAGGCAGTTGTAAACTTGGTAGGTTCACCTCACGGCGTAGCCTCGTGTCCCACTCCTATCTTCTATTGAAACGCATTTGTCCTTTCCATGATATAGACACAAATGTCAACAAAAAGTATGATTAGCTTTCAGAGGAGAGGAAAATGGCATTAGACCATGGCAGACTGTTAGCCTCAGGGTGAAAGTTACATTTCTCCTAAAGGTAGTGACCAGGTAACATCCACAACAGTGCCATGGTATCGTGTAATGGCAATTCCAAGAGAAACTTCCAACTTCTTAGATGAGTCTTAATATGCATCTTGGTTCCAGAGAATTAGATGGTGAAGTCAAAGGATTATGCTCTCCTCATTCAGCACCCCCTTTTTTTCCTATGAAAATTCCCATTGGATGTGAACAGAAAATGTTCCCCCCACTCTCCTGACCTTTACCTGCCTTCAGTCCGTCCGTGTATCCGTGTTTTATGCCTAATTGCCTAAGCTTAGAAAATGCATTTGCAAATGCATTTGCAAAGTAACACTCCTACAAGGAAGTGTGGATTGCTTTCCAGCTGGAAGAAAACCTAGGTGACTGGTAAATCTGCAATGAGAAGAGTGACACCATCCTGTAAAGAATTGGCTAATTATAGGAAAGTTCAGCTTGCACAGCCCTCTAACTGCTATAGTGCTAAAGACTTGGCTAGAAAATAGAAGTGGATAAAAATGAAATGTGTGGCTCTTTATCTAATCTCCAAAATGCTAACATTTCTGTGATTTCCCATAGGCAAATAAGTATCGCTTACTCTTAATATAGCTAATGTGTACTGAAGAAGCTGATTTTGTGGTGATTGGGTTTTATTGTTTATCTTTTCTTTTCTTTTTCTATTTTGGCCAAAATCAACATTTTTAATTTTTTTGTCTTTATTGAACTTAAATCTGCTTTCTTTCTTTTTTCTTCATGTTGTGAATTTAAAGCAGCTTATGTAATAAAAAATCTTACAATACATAAAAACATGTCCAATATAGTATTACAAAACAACAACAACCCAGTAAAACAACATCAGTCACTGATGTAACACGATTGTCTTTATTAAAAGACAAAAAGGAAATTAGTTTATGTTCATGATTATTTAAATACACAGAATGGCCAGTAAATACCATTGCAGTAGGGAAAGGATATCGGTGATGGCTGCACAGAGCTGTTGAGTTCTTGATAGTAGTTTGTTACACGTGGAGTAATTGAGCAGGGTGCTTTGCGTCAAGCACAAAACAATTTGCAAGATGATCTTTAGTGGGTATTGCCATTCTAATCATCTGTTTCATGTGCATATTCACTGGTATTCCTCTGCTTCCTTACTTCCACCTGAATGTGTTCAACTGGTAAGAATTCCTGCCATGTGTTTAAAACATTATTATAATTATTGCCATAGCTGTTGATGTAGATAGATGGATGTAGATGGGATATGCTGGATTGACTGTGCTGGCACAACTGGACTTTTTCGCCTCCTCCTTCCCAGGGCAGCCTCTCGAGGCTCCTGAAAATGCTACACAAAGTGTCAAGTGACCCTGCTGAATGGGATGAGCAGTGGTGTGGGGGAGGACGGATCCCAAAAAATTGGGTAGAGGGACCTTCCATGGAATGTGCTTTCCTCACATGGAAAGGACCATAATCAATAATGTAATGTATAGTGTGCATGGGGGGTGGGGGCGGTATGCAGAGAGAGAAAGAGATTGGAAACACCTCATTTGCTATACTTCTTAATGCCGGTTTGCTATTAAAAGCACAGGAATGGAGCCAACCTCTCCCCCTTTGGCTGTTTTCCTCTTCCATTTCAGCCATTTTAGCATGAGTAGTTGTGTCAGCATTAGGCACAATAGTCTGCTTTTGTGATCTTTGAACAGGATATTTCTTGCAGGAAAAGTTTGTCCACCCTTTGACAAACTTATTTCTGTTTCATTATCACTGTCTTTGCCAATACAGCATTCAGAGGGGGGTGGGGAATGCTATTTTTAAATAATTTGTGTCTTCTCTTACATCTCAATAAAGAGAACAAAGTGCACACCACACCCTGCTTTAGCAGACGAACCCCCTTCTTATTTTCTCAAAGCCTCAGGAGCGCGTTTTCTCTCTCTCTCTGGCCCCGCTCTTCAAGCAAAGCAGATCACCATCCCATTCAACATAACAGAATCAGTTTGGCCTTTCAGCAGAGACCTTAATAGTTTGATTGATTGCCAAAATGATGACATTTCCATACACCCACTCTGCTATTCAACTGAAAGAGTGGAAACATTGTGTGAGCTCAAACTTTATATCAGCTGGTGTGGCTCAAAAATAACGAGTGTGATGATAATCTAGAAGCATAGCTGCTATTTATCCAGTTTTGATCACAGAACACCAACAAATTGTCGGGCAGGGAAACTGGGCAAAATTACTTTTGACAGGAGAAAGCTAAGGACAAGTTTATACATGCCATATTCGTCCTATTTATTTATTTATTACATTTATTACATTATATAAATAAATAAATAAATAAATAAATAAATAAATAAATAAATATGCAATAACACATTTAAAATAACAAAAACTGAAGGACTAAAATGCTCGGGAGAATAAAAAGACCATCACCTGGCACTGAAAAGATCACAATGTAGTGCCAGATGAGCTTCTCTGGGAAAGGCATTCCACAACCAGGGTTTGATAACTGAAAAGACCCTCTCCTCAGTAGCTACTTGCCTCATTAGATTTGGCGGGGGGCACCCAGAGAAGAGTCTCTTCCTGGGGTCCAGGAAGGTATATATCCTATGATGACTGCAGCATCAAGAACTCACACATAATCCACCACCGAGCTAGCAATGCAGAGAGAACTTGCATTATCACTAGTGATGAATGAACTTACCCCAGGTGAATTACTTAGTTCCTTGGATTATAATAAATTTACCCATGTAAGCCTGGACAAGAGTTCTCCTTTAAAATGTACATTTGTTCTGCATAACTGAGCCTTTGCATATCTTGGAAACTGTAGTTTGGAAATATGTAGTGTATCTTGATGTCACCACACTATGTACCACCTTCCTGATTGGTTATTTTCCCATGGCCTCTCACAGAAACACTACATCCATCAACACCACATTTACTTACTGAACAAAATAAAAGAAAGTACTGTACAAATGACAACCCAAATCCACTCCAACAAGAGTAAGAGAGAGATGTTATACCATGACGGTTTACCATAAGCAAGAAAATGGGTAATTCAAATTCGTGCACACGTGGAAATAACATTGTTTAGATGCAGACTATGCATGCTCAGAAGCTCACAATCAATTCCAAACTTAATACTGAATTTGCAAAATACTGGTCCTGATTTGTTAAAAAGGTGAGCATTATGAACAGGAGAAGTTCAACTAGCAAGCTGACAAATCACAAATTTCGGCAGCTTCAGTAACTATCACTGAATGCCACTTCAAATGAAATACTTTCCAGTGGAGTCAGAGAGCACATTAAACTGTCAATCCCCATCAAGCACTGAGTAACTGAGTGGTGGAAAATCAAGTGAAAATAAGTGATGCAAATGCATGTTAGCCTGTCCTAGAGACCACTTTTACATGAGATGCCAAAAAGCGGCTTTGATGGACCTGTATGCTATTTGCACCACATATGAATGTTAATCTGGGATCAAAAAGCAGCAAGCTATTTAACATAATTCTCACCAATGTCTCTTTTTCATTCTATTAAATAACAATTTAAGTGCCATGTATAAAAGCATACGCTAAGAGGACATGGTAACAGTTCAGTGCCCCTTATTATCTATCTATTTATTTATTTATTTAGCACCATTAGTGTACATGGTAATACACACTTTCCAATAAGTTTAAAATTTTAGCAAAGTGGATTTAGGTTGGATATTTTAATACACATCCTCATTCTAAAAATAACTGCAAAATGTACCTAGTGAAGATATAATAATTTTTGTCCTGCAAGATTTGCATTTAGAGAATGAGGCAATTGTACGGAAATGGACAAGATGATTAGTGATTCTGTTAGTCCTGTGATTCTACTAATACTGATGAGGTTCTTTGGAATATGATCATAAATTAGAATTTCTCCCTCAATTTATTTATTTTTACTTTGAATTAATTTGAAACCTGAAATTATTTCTGTGGGTGTATTACAAATTAGTTCTACTCTGAAGTTAAACCTCAAAAAGCTGAAACTTCAGAAGATTGCTTTTCTTGCACAGTGTAATCATAACTATTACTCTTTGATGCCTGTTGGATTTGATAGAAAATAAACTGTACCCCACTATGTTGTTGAAACTAATAATGTTGTGAATGTACATTCATGCACAATTGTACACAATTTTATTTAGCTGCTGACAGTATTCTCCCTGCTATTGGTAGAATTATTACGATCCCTTGTTGCAGGCAATCCAGATGACTTCCCTCAAAGTTATGCTTCTTTTGCAGTAGAAATACTGGATTTTCCAAGCGCTCAAATCACAGTAACATTTTCTGTCTGATCCCGTGAACCTCGGTTTGAGCACAGTGTTGCGTAAGATTGGGCTGCTCATCTCAAATGCTGTGTGGTTTTGCTTTGTGGAATCAGATTTCTTTGTCCCACATTTTGGAAATCTATTATGCAAGACTACCAATTATCTATAGTAATAAAAGAGGATGTGTGTGTGTGTGTGTGTGTCTGTCTGTCCATCTTTTAGTATCATAGCATCAAGACCATGAAACCTATACACCTGAAACTGGGTATGCTTACTGAGAGGGCCCCTAGGGATGTGGACCTCCAAGTTATTTTGTTTTTAAAATGCATTCTTTAATTTTAAATAATTTAAATGTGTCTATGTGGCTGAAGCCTGTATTAGTATCATCAGCCACTAGGGGTAGACTTCCCTAACCAACAAAGAGCTTTGCAGTCCATACAATTTGAAGCCAGGGGAGATTAGGAAGCTAAGGGACACATTTATATGGCTCCCTCCTCCCCCCTGCTGTGAGGCACCCCTCCCCACTGAGAAATGTTGTGGACAGATCCCTCCCTTAGGGGCTATAGGTGTGCACCGTGACAGGAGCCATGCCTAGGGGTGCCAGAGGGCATGCCTGTACCCAGATGGGGTGGACACACTATGTCCAACTCTGTCAGCTGTGTAATTTTGCTTGAAGGTTTTGCTGTATCAGAGTAAGGGTTAGTCTAACCTGTGTGAAGCTGGGACTGTTAGTTAATCTGTATATATAAAAGCCAGTTTCCACCATTGTGTTTCACTCTCCCAGCATCCGGTCACACTGTAGCTTCACAAAGGAACACAATCCAGGATGGGACAATGCATATTGGAGCAGGCTCGTTCCTTAACAACTGGGCTTCTCCAGGGGGCAAAACCTATCCGTCAGCCCTGGATAGCCCAAATCTCAATACAAGACAAAGCAAAACGAAAATGCACCTCTCAATGATTTCACATCTCCCATTTGCAGGCAGCAAAATGGGAGGACCATCCTGGGAAATTTTCAGGAGATGGAATTTGCCAGTGGCCATAATTTAAACCAGGATAGGCCACCTCATGTCCTTAAGTTGTTGTTGTTCTTTTTGGATAACCCACAACTCCCACAATACTTGGTCATGGGCCATGCTACATAGAGATGATGAGTGTTGTACTTCAAAACATTTGGAGGGCCTCGGGTTGCCTGTCCCTGCTTAAAATTACTACTGGTGATGCCAGAGCTGCTCTCCTAGTGGCTGCCCTGCCCCAAAAAGTCCTGTTACCACGTTTGCTCAGGACATGTATCTTAAACTTGTCTGCAAACTACTTTTCCATATTCAAGGAATAAGCCCTTCAGGAAGCCGGACCATTCCCCCTCACATACACATCCCAGAGTGGTGCTATGCAGTGATATAGTCACTCTGACAGGGGCTGCTGGGGGAAATATGTCTGCTAGCAGGAGCTGCCATTTTTTCCTCAGAAGCCTCTGTGACATCAACTTACACCATCACTCTGGGATCTTTTGGGGATCGAAATGGGCACCATTTGGTGGCCACTGGGAGAGCAGCACTAGCTGCAATTATCATAGAATCATAGAATAGCAGAGTTGGAAGGGGCCTAAAAGGCCATCGAGTCCAACCCCCTGCTCTATGCAGGAATTATGTTTAAGCTGTCCACTCATTTCCTTCCCTGCCTCTCCAGATTTGCTGGGGAATTTTGCCTCCCTTTTGCTACTGTCTGCCATGGTCCAAAATTTAAGCTGAAAATTCTCAGTTGAGAACTTTTGCCATAGCACTGCCATAAGCCCTTCTCCTCCCCTCCTCATCAACAGACTACCTGCCATAATTATGGGCATAAATAGTTTGATTGCAGTACAAAACAAGGTTAGACTTTAAAACATGAAGACCGAAACTAATATGTTCATACAATGCAATATATGTTACTAACATAATGAGATTTGAGCCAGTAATAATTAACTGGAAATGCTGGGGAGAGGTATTGAGTGATGAGCCAAAGCAAGCATACTTTCTTCTGCCTTGGATTTCTTGGACAGTGTTGAAAGTTCTGTTGGACTAATCAAGTGCTCGTTTTGCTAATGAAATCCTTCAATGAATGGGAGAAGTCTAGCCAAATGAAAGGACTACTTCGAACGTTATGGTGCCCAAAGCATTTGACAAAAACATAGAGGCATATAGCTTCTGAGAACAATGGGCTGTTTTCCGTTTCAATTGGCTGATTCATTTATTTTTCTGTTTCTTCATTTTTTCCTAACCAGCAGGTGGGAAAAGAACTTTTTATGGATCTTTACAGAGGGAACAGGAAGCCAAAAATGGCTGTTGAGCTGCTTGGTGTCCCTCATTTAAACACTTAAACACACACACACACACACACACACACACACACAGTGTGTGTGTGCCAGCCCCACTTGGCACAGGGCCAAATATTTTGCAAAGAGCCTACTGATGCAGTATTTCAAATATGCATTCTACAGTTTGCCAGTGCTTGAACTGATTGGGGTGGGGTGGGGAGGCTACGTGCGCATGCACAGACTGAGGTCAGGAACCATGACCTAGATTCTGCCCAGCAGTTGGAGGAAAGCAGACAAATTGTGTCTGTTGTGTTACAATTTACTGCAGCATCTCCTGCTAGAAAGACAAAAAGAGAGATTTAAGAACATTGCTGTTCTGTGCAAGTGCAAGGCAGCCTCAGTTGTGCTTGCACTGGCTTCTTTCCTATGGCCCATCAAAACACTGTATTAGTTGTATGCCAAGAGCTGGTCAGGAAAGTTTCTTGGTAACTGTCCACACTTGTAGCACTTCCTTTCTATGATGACTCACCAAAGTCTAAACCAGATCATTTCCCAAGAAGCCTATTAGATCTTCTTGGTGTTAGTTTTAATGGTATGGATAAACTGATATTTTTAATTCAACATAGGGTTGGATCCAGACTTAGTCTTGCTTCAAGTGGACCCACTGAAAATAATGTGACAGTTAGGGCACAATCCTGTGCCTGTTAAGACTGGAAAAAGTCCTACAAGACCTAGCATTCACCAGCCAGCATGTGGTTAGTCTTATGAAACAAGCCAACTTCAAACCTTGATTTATGAAGCTGGCTTGTTTCAATAAACCATGGTTAAGATTAACCATACTTTAGAGTTTGGGCATAATACTAAACTGTGGTTAATGAAAATGGACGTAATCTCTTCTTGCATGGCATAGTGAGTGGGGAAATGCACAAGCCCAGTGCTCATTCACATAATGAAAAAACATAGTTTTTCATTATGTAAAATGCAGTCATTACCCTGGTTGACAGGCTTGGAGCTTGAAGAGGCAGGCTGTGTCAGACAAATCCAGGTGATGTAAATTAGATAAAATCTAGTAGGACAAGTTGACTCAGTAGGATAGTATAAGAGTGTCAACAGACAAGTGTTTTATCACACACTCATTACTGCCCACTCATGTCTTTTCACATGTCCTTTAGCTGAAACCATCCACCTCCTGTGCATTTCCTGCTCCTTCTGGCCTTTGTTACGCCACAAAATAGATCCCTTTAAATCTGTATTGTTGTTGTTTTTAAACGAAATGTCCCACCATTTTTTGCTGTGTGCAGGAAAAGCCGCACGTTAAAACTTCCTGTTTACTTCCTCTTTCTTTTCCTTTGTGAAGAAAGATGAAGTATCATGGGGCAGTAGTGGGGAGGAAAGCAACGGTAAAGAAACATGATTTCCCCCCATCTGATGATGCTCTAAGTCAGGTTTAGTCAACTATATGTCAGGTGAAAGTCAGCCAGTTCATGATAAGTCAGGACCAGCCAAGCCAAGCCATTTTACCACAGGCTTAGTCTTGGCAGGTTCAGGCAAGCAGCAGTCAGGACCATGGATAGCTCCCAGTGTGCTCAGTTAGCTGAGCTCAATAAAGATGTTGTCTCAGCAAAGGACTGCAGTCAATCGAAGTCTTAAAAAGTCTGGCAATGCTTGGTCTTCCAGTGGCACCATCCCAGTTGGACGCTAATTCAAAAAGAGTCCATGGATGCTTTTGCAGTCTCATGCTCCTACACAGCTGAGACCAGGAAAAACTGCATGGGAGAAGGAGGTTCCAAGTCTCTGCCTGAAATGGGATAACCTGTAATCTATCTAAAATCTAAGACCTCCTCAGGATAATGCTGGGTCTCAGAAGTAGGGGACATGACAGTCAGCGATGAATTGATACTTCCATCATTTGGAACAGAGAGAACTACAAAAGGCTGGAATTCAAATTCTCTTGCTTAGTTAGAGACCATGTCATGTTTATGTTCTGAATTCTATAAACATGAAATTACAGCTGTAATTTTTAGAGACAAAAATAGTGCCAGGAACTTGCACTCTGGGTTGAATCCTATGAGCAGTTAAGAATGTAACAGCACTAGATCTTTCCTGTATTTTAAATCTAGGAGGAAATTTTGTTGACCAAAAGACTGTTTTGTGTCTTTTATTTTTTTCTTCCTTTTTTATTTGAGCTGTGTTTTTCAGATGATGGATTTGGAGGCCTTTCAGGTATTGTGATTGATTGGAGTTATTGAGACTGCAAAAGTACTTTACCTTTGATTAATGATTTCCTGAGCCTTTAGCACTTTAGGCAACAGCATATTTTTTATCTTTTTTGAAATGGATTGTTATACCGATTACTATTGGACTTCAGTTTTGGGAAATTAATCATTACAAGGCTAGCTATCCAGACTTCTGGAATTAAATCATTCCTCTGAAAAGTAATTCACACACTAATCAAGGCAATTAATGATTAATTTAATTTGCTGGGGATATATGAGAAAGTAAAACTGGACTTTCTTGTTACTCAGCAGTCATATTTAGTACTGTGAATTTTATTATTATTATTATTATTATTATTATTATTATTATTATTATTTTGCAGATCTGGGGCATTGCTTTATTGGCTGTCAATGATATGATGTATAGTGAACACAGAGAAATAAATCGAGAGTAATTGATGGATATAAAGCTTAGACGGCTGTCAGTACCTTTTGACACATACATTACAATGAAGGCTCACACTAGGTATAAAACCAAAGTACCACTGGAGTGTCTGGAGTAAAGAGGTTAAACAAATAAGATGTGCTTATTACAAGGGGGCTACACCATGACACCAACTTACAGTTTTCTAACAGTTCATTTATGTGCTCTGATGCCATGAAACATTGGAGAGTGAGGTACATTGCAGAGAGTCAGTGGGGGAAAGTGTTCACTGCCCTGTGGCTGCACTGTAAAGCAACTCAAGTTAAAAAAGACAAACCACTGCTGACCACAGCATTTGGGAGGCCCTCAGCCATGCTAGCCCCACTGCCCACCCCCCACAACTTGGAAGAAGTGGGACGTGTGAACTGAGAATTCTCTTTCATTGTATCTGATCTGGATACTGTGTGCAAGATTTGATCCCTCGCCTTTAATGTGAAATGATAACATGATGTCACCAAGACACGGCATAGTGCTCTTCCTCTTCTGTTTTCACTCTTACTCAAGAGGTTCAGAGTGATGGAACCAGCACCAGAGACTGAGTGCATATCCCTGCACAGCCAGCACCCAGAAAACTCCGAGACGCCTCGGAGGGCCCGAATTTTGCCTCGGCTGAGGCGGGTCGGGAACCCCCGAGGCAGCCCCGAGGTGGATTGGGGCTGCTTTGGGGGCTCTGGGTCAGCCTCCAAGGTGGATCGGGGGGTCCCTGCACAGCCCAAGTACAGAGTAACAGGCCAAACTAATCTGAGATCAAAAGGGCTGCATATTTTTGGAATGTATTTATGGTTCTCTACGGTTGCTTGAAAGACTGGAAACAGGACGCATGGTAAAGTGGCAAAGTAAAATACACAATTTTGATGTACACTGTTATTAATGGTAGAGGAAGATAGAAGGAAATGGGGCAAACATTTGGGCAATTCACCCACTGCTGTAAAGTTGTGGTGGAGGAATTGGTATCCTGTAGAAGGTTCGCTTTTACTTGGTGCTTTGTAGTTGCTAGGGAAAGGAAATGTGGTTTCTGAAAGCACCCATAAAATTTAGAATTCACTCACTGAAAGCAGGAGTGTTTGATTTTTGCGGCCTGTCAAACCCATTTTATATTGCTACCTCAGTGTATCAAGTATAGCATCCTTGGACGAGATATGTGGCCACAGTAGTTTTTAGAGCATTCTCTTCCTTTCACATCATGTTTTCCCATACTATATACAGTGACTGGGAAATGGTTGAGAAGATGGGGGTCTTGCTATTTCTATTAACTCCACTGAATCTCATGCTTTCAATGGATTGTTAAAACAGCTGCATTCCCTTCCACCAACCTATCCATTAACTTCCTAAATTTTAGCTCACTCCTTATACCAACCTTCCCCAACTTAGTGCCTTCCAGTGGCCATGCTGACTGGGGATAATGGAAGTTGTTGTCCAACACATCTGGAGGGGTCCAGATTGAGGAAGGCTTCCTTATAGGCCCCTTCCAACTCTACTAAGTTGTGTTGTAAGAATTCATTGACCATGAGTTAAAGAGCAGACCATGGGTTATGCAAGGGATTTATACAACAACTCCCAGGTGGGGGTAGAATATGCAATGTGGCAGCTGAATTGCCCCTTAATTGCCTCTTATTTAGATAGCTTTTGTCCCCTTTGGGGAGGTATTAAATTGCCTGTTCCATTCTATTTTTTCCTTTCTTTTATTTCCATTATAATGAAACAGAAAAAGAAATGGAAATAAACTAGTAATTTAATATATCCCCTCCCCAGTGATAAGGGATTAGAGTTGACTAAACAGGAAAATTAAGGGTTAATTTAGCACTAGTGTCCCAGCCATGCTGACCAGAAAAGCAATAAAACAGGTTGAACCTGCAAGTAGGAAACGTTCACTTTAAACTTAAAAGCTGTAGCAGGACTTTGCTACAACCCCAACTGCAACAGCATAAATCAATTGCCATAAATCAGATCTGGGGTGGGGGTGGGGGACATGGTAGGACAAAACAACAAACAATGGAATGCAACCATTTAACATTGATGTGTGATTGAAGAAAGGGTGGCAATTCCAGGGAAAGCTGCTAATGTAGAAGCAACCATACATGTACAGTACAAAACCATGTGACACATGAAAAGAGTGACCGAAGGGGCAAGAGGAAAAGTGCCTGTCATGAAAACGTAATGAAAGAAACAGGATATCCTCTGGTCAGCTGGAAATACCGCTCCTTCCACGGCCAAATCCTGCTAATGTTTCCTACCAGGCATATTCCTGGTATTAGCTAGTGTCGTTTGATATTCCAGGTAGCTTGGTCTATTGCAAGCGTTAATGGTGTTTCTCCCTCCAACACAAACAGCAAAGGAAGGTCAGATCAGGACAGATAATCATTTCTTATGGAACCCGGAAACTTTGTAACATCCACATCTGCTGCAGCTGCCCTCAGCGAGGAACAACTGGGAGTTTTCAAACTCCGCACTTTCACAGGGCATCTCTTTTGAGCCGGCTCTTCAGTTAACAGCTTCCACTCTTCCTCCTTCAGTCACTTATTCTTTCTTTCTTGTGCAATAAAATCTCCAGACACTTCCATGCTTTACTGGGATACAAAGACAGGATTGGGAAAGCACTGGATGTTGTTGTTTTTTTAAGTGATTCCATATGGTCCTCCAGTGCGAGCAGAAGCTTAAAATGTGCTTCCCGTTCCCCCCAGTGTACACTTATTTTTGTAGACAATGTAAGATCCAGTTATTTTCCCCATAAAGATTACATTGGCAGAAAATGAGAAATTTTGCCTGCGAGAGCCTTAACCTGGGCCAGAACAAGGAACACCCAGCTGCCTGGCTCAGAGTCCTCTCCAAGCGTATCCGCTCCAGGGGAATAAAGAAGAGAATTTATACCCATGACTAGTTTTGCAGGTTACTGGCCAGGCACAATAGAAATACTCCGCTAGCTCTTCTCTGCACAAGCCCTACCATGCTTTGTTACTGTAAGAAGGATAAAGACAGTAGTGTTGGCATTTTTATTCAAATACTAGTGCAGAGCACCATGAACATAATACTAGCACAGAGCACCATGAACCAGCATGTTCCTGGTAGTTCCACATGAACCCATGGTCCAATTGGAGTCCACAAGGAGAAGAGCCTTCAGTGTGGTGGCCTCCTTCCTATGGAATTCCCAAAGTTGTATTGCTTCCGGCATCTCCTGAAAACATCGTTCCTTCAGGAAGCTTTCCTTGAATGACTGGCTGCTGTTTTACCAAAACTCAGGTTTTATGAGAACTTCGTTCTTTTAAAAATAGTAATTTTTAAATTGGTGTTTTTATCCTTTTCTTCTGTTTGTTGTTCACTGCTCCAAAAACTTTTGGATGGAGAGTGTGGAAAAACTGCTTGTTTTTCCTCCTAAACCTTCTCCTCATCTCTCATTCTCTCTTACTGTCAACGATGTCACGCTCTCTCCGGTCAAGGAAGCTCGTAGTCTTGGCTTTATATTTGATTCCTCGCTCTCCTTTATTCCTCATATCGAGGCAGTAGCTAAATCCTGTCGTTTCTTCCTGTATAATATTGCCAGGATTCGACCATTTTTGTCTGTCTCTTCTGCCAAGACTCTCGTTCACGCACTGGTTATCTCTCGGTTGGACTACTGCAACCTTCTTCTCTCTGGCCTTTCCTCGTCTCACATCAGTCCGCTGGTCTCTGTCCACCACTCTGCCTCTAAGATCATCTTCTTGGCCCGCCGCTCTGACCATGTCACTCCACTTCTGAAATCTCTTCATTGGCTTCCAATTCACTCCAGAATCCAATATAAACTTCTCCTGCTGACCTTCAAAGCTTTTCACGGTCTAGCTCCTGCCTATCTCTCCTCTCTCATCTCACACTATTGCCCCGCTCGTGCTCTCCACTCCTCTGATGCCATGCTTCTCGCCTGCCCAAGGACCTCCACTTCCCTTACTCGGCTTCGTCCTTTTTCTTCTGCTGCCCCTTACGCCTGGAACGCTCTTCCAGAACACTTGAGAACTACCAACTCAATCACAGCTTTTAAAACTCAGCTAAAAACTTTTCTTTTCCCTATAGCTTTTAAATATTGAGTTTGTTCTGACTCTATACTGTTAGCCTCACCCTACCCGGTGCCTGTTTACACTTCCCTGTGCCTGTTTGCATTCTCTTTCCCTCCTTACTGTTTACTACAACTTTATTAGATTGTAAGCCTATGCGGCAGGGTCTTGCTATTTACTGTGTAATCTGTACAGCACCATGTACATTGATGGTGCTATATAAATAAATAAATAAATAAATAAATAATAATAATAATAATAATAATAATAATAATAATAATAATATATAAATATTGTAAATAAATAAATTAATAAAATAATGGGTCAGATTTGGCACTGAGGCTGTGTCTTCATCTCATAGTTCCCTCCTCACCCTCTCTTCTCCCTTTGCATGCTCTGATTTCAATCTACACTTCCTCTTTGGTTGGCCACTTAAAAAAGAAATACATCACCAAAAAAAGGGCACTGATTTGCATAAAATTTACGTAGACTTATTTACATGGATAAATACAAATCTAGACATAATGGGTTGGATCCAGATTTAAGCTGAATCAAGTTGCTGGCAGAAGTGGACATCCTTGTCCCTTTTTTCCCCTGCATCCCCCTGAAAAGGCTACACAGAGAGTCAGGAGATGAGCTGTGGTGGGAGATTCCCCAAAAACAGGCAGAGGGATTTTTTGTGATCGGAACCCTTCCTCTTGTGGAAAACAGATCCTTGATCCAATTACTATACTTTAAATTACTATAAAAATACAAAACACCTCACCATCTATAGTGGGGAAGATTGTGTCCGGATGACCTCTGTGCCTACTCAGTCTGCTGTCCAAGCTCTAAAGCAGCCTTCCTCAACCTGGGGCGCTCCAGATGTGTTGGACTGCACCTCCCAGAATGCCCCAGAGCTGGCTGGGGCATTCTGGGAGTTGTAGTCCAACACATCTGGAGCGCCCCAGGTTGAGGAAGGCTGCTCTAAAGTCTTAAATATGAAGGCAAGGAGCTGAAATTTGATGCATAAAGTTAAGAAAGCTTGTGAAGAGACTTCTGGAGACAGGTGATATTATTGTGGTGATAGAAAAAGAGTGATGATTTTAGCAGAAAGATTCTCTTTAGCAATAACATTGTGAGCAAACAAACAAACACCAGATCATTGTCTGACCTGGTCCAGTTCTCTCTGATTTCACATGAGGGGCACCCAAATGAAAGCACCTCAGTGCCGAGATGATGCCTCACCTCTTTGAGAGGGTTGTAAGCTGTTGGCATAGGGTCACTTGCACCACATCAAAAGACTGTATGGCATCAGAAAACGATTATTTGAATTGGCCTTAACTTGGTGGAAGAAAAGTGAGATAACAGGAGGGAAAGACAGTAACATTAGTCAAGAGGAGAAATGACTTAAGACATGGACAAAAGTTTTGGTACTGAAGGACAGATTTTGAAGATGATAGAAAGCAAGATATGGAGTACAGTTCGGCAAACAGCCTACAAACAGTATTCCAAATAATGTGTTCACAGGATTTCCACGAAGCCATCTTGAAAGTGCTGGGAGATGAGGATGACAATGACGATGAACAAGCAAAGCTCAAGGAAGGGTTGAATGAGATCCCAGAAATCTACAATTTGCACCAAGAAATACTGGGAGAGCTGGAAGAAAAGGTTCTCAACTGGTAAGTAATCTCCACGTCACCCCATGGGCAGTTTGCTGCCTTTCTGTGCAGCAAGGGGACACAGGGATGTTGGGTTATTGTGCCAGAACTTTTCTCTCTCTGGAACTCTGTTTGTGCTCAGAAAACAAACACACATCACGCAGGTCTTACACAGCAGAGCTGGTTTATTTCCTTCAGGCTTCTGTGCAGTCCAATTCAGATCAGTTCAGATCAGCACACTGAGGCATACACAGAGAGCAGTGATCAGAGAGCAGTGATCAGTAAGCAGTGATCGGAGAGCAGTGATCAGTTCCATTTTACACAAGTGAGAAACTATATACACATCTTACACAATTCTTATCTACATTACATACAGCTGTGATGAGGCTAACTTAGAATCTTGGCAAGGTTCCCAGAACAGCCTCTATCTCAAGGTAATTGCCCACAGATAGAATTTCTCTGTTTAACCCTGAGATAGCCATACACACACAATTTTAATGACTAAGCAAGTATTTCTTTTCATATACTTAACAAGGGAGCCCCATTCTCACTGCGCAGCATGGAAAAGGGGAACCTGGGGAGAGGCAGGCCAGATGGGCTGGGAGCCCAGATGGGGAAGTCCTGCAAGCCTGAGGCTCCCCATGCCTTCCCTTTATAACTGTCACAGAAACATGATAGCATTATTTAATCCAGATATGATGCATTTAAGAATAATATATTTGGCTACTCAAACATGGTTCAGTGGTTTCATCTTCAATGGATTCTAGATGTCGCTCTAACTGAACAGCAGAGGAGATACCTTTTGCTGGAACACTAGGATTCTAGCAGTAGAAAGGAGGTCATAGAGATTTTGTACAATATCTGTGTAAGGAGAGGGAGAGAGGCAAAATCTACAATGTGGAAGCTAGGTGTCTAACTAGTGCATAGTACTGGGATTTGTTTGTTTGTTTGTTTGTTTGTTTGTTCTGCCTTTCCTCCAAGGAGACCAAGGCAATGTACATGATCCTCCTCCTCTCCATTTTGTCCTCACAACAACCCTGTGACGTAGATTAGGTTGAAAGTCAATGACTGCCCCAAAGTCACCCAGTGAGCTTCATGATTAGGACCCGGATCCCCCCAGTCCTACTCCAACACTCTAACCACTACACCACACTGGGTCTCTGTTACAGTTGTCCTGAAAGACCTGCACTAGTTGCAAATTGCTTTCCAGACTCAATTCAAGGTGCTGGTTTTAACATTTAAAGTCCCAAACAGCTTAGGCTATCTAAGGAGCTGCCTGTCTTGTTATAATCCTGCCCAGTTATTAAGACCTTCAGGAGAGACCCTCTTGAAGGCAAAGACCAGTTTGTCAGGCGCAAGTGAAAGTGTTTTCTCCTGTGTCACTCCCAATTTGAGGAGTGTTCTCTTTCAAGAACTATGCTTTGCCTCCACTCTCCTGGCTTTTAAAAGGGTGTGAAGACACATCCTTTTAATTCAGCCTTTTAAATTATGTAGTTGTTTTAATGCTTTAGTGTTTTACTGTTTTCAAGGTTCTTGGTTGTTGTTTTTATCATTTTAAGGTCTAATTGTATTAAATTGTTGTGCACTTCCTTGATGGCTTAAGGGACAAGGAAGTCCACTTCTGCCAGTGACTTAATAAACAAACAAACAAACCAAAAGGGATAAGGTGTCAACTTTTAAAATAAATAGAACCTGTTTTCCTTCCATCGAGGCAAATGCAGCCAACCAGCCATATCCTGGGTTAGATCCAGGCTCTGCATTCTACAACAAGAAGGGCTCTGCTCATGGAATGCCCCTTTGCCCATCCTTCCACATCTCACCTTGCTTATTCAACAGGGACTCCTGTGTTGCCTTTTCAGGGGCTCGAGGGTCTGCCATGGAAAGCCATGGAGGGGGGAGTCTACTTCCACCAGCACAGTTGATCCAGCTTAAATCTGGATCCAACCCATTGGATCCTGCCAAGTGTGTGATAATTCCCTTGCAGTCAAAAGGTTTACTGAGTTGTTGCTGGACTGCATTCAGATCGGAACATTGCAAGACATGTACACCTGCAGTGGAAACAAGGACTGCTCTTCACAAGCCAATTCCTTTGGGATATGTCATGAAAAGCTAATGAACGGGAATGTCTGTAAGCAGCATGGAGTAGGCCTGAGGGAGCTTTCCTATTCCTTCTTTGCTTGTTCTTATGTGGCTATAGGGAAGAACATCAGAAAGTGGCCGACGTTTTCCTCTCCCTAGAATCAAGGTTCAGGCACCACACGGCTTACATTATGCAGTTTGACAGGAATTTGGCTTTGCTGGATGAAGGCCGTCTGAAATCTTCCCAGCTGGATGCTGTCTTTCGAGAGTTCGAGGTAAGGCCCCTTTCGGCTCTTTCCTCACACTAATTCGTGGCTGTGTACCTCATTGCTCTTGCTCTCCCTCCCTGAGGTAGCCTGTCTTCTATTTCAGCAGAGCTTAAACTGGGCATGGGGGGTGGTCATGATAACTCAGTTCAGAGATTGTTTTAGATGGGGGGGTAAGTCTAGAGGAAAACAAGGACATGTAAAGGTTATGTGCTCACCTTCCTGTGAGCATAGAAGTGTAAGAAGAACGAGTGTCACCTATTCCTTTTATGCATGTGTTATTTCAGAGAATTTCTGTACTGCTTTTCATTTAAAAATAAATACACTCCAAAGTGGTTTTCTACATAAAATTATGATAAAATACAATAAAGCCAATCATTAAAAAAAATGAAACCATGATAAAAGCAATACAATCTTATTAAAATAACCAAGGGTAGCTGACAGTGTTAGCCTTCAGGAAAATGGCTCGGCAAACAAGTTTTCAGTTTTCAGTGGAAGCACTCCAGCCCATCTGATCTTAATGGGGAGATCATTCCACATGCTTTAACAACAACAACAGCGAAAGCAATGTAACTGTGATCTTCTATTCTTACATGTAGTGAGTGGCTGTAGAGAGGCAAGCAGCAAGAATTCTAAATCAGAGAGATTAGCTGCTCACTGGGCACCTCATCTTTGATACTAGACATACGGATGCCTATATATTTCTTGCTCCCTCTATCCCCACATTCCTGTAACTTGGCTTTTGATAACTGATCAGATCTCTTGGCAGCATTTTTGGTCCTGTTTTATACTTAACCATCTCCAGCACCCTGCTGCTCTTTCTACTTTTTCATGCCTCTGCCTCCTTTTTTTCCCTTCTAAATGGAAGAAGGAAAAACAACTTTATTCTGTAATTAACAGCAAAATTATATTGTAACAATACCTTCCCTAATCTGGTGCCCTCCAGATGTGCTGAACTGCAATTCTCATCATTACCAATCATGCTGGTTGGGAATTCTGGGAGCTGTAGTCCAACACACCTGAAGGGCACCAGATTGGGGAAGACTGCTCTGGTATTTAGAATGTGCAAAAGCCATCATCATCATCATCATCATCATCATCATCATCATCCATTTTCAGTGAGGAGTAGAGACCTAGTGCTCAAGGTTACTCAGCTTATATTGGAGCAGGGAAACCCAAGACTTATATTCAAAACCCCAGACTTTCACATCCAAGTCACCAGACCTCAGTAAGGTCCAGTGCTGGCCCAAGACGTTTTGCTGTCTAAAGCAGAGCCCAAGTGCCAGCCCACCCCGGGCCTGCCTAGAGCCAACATTGCTATGCTATTGACACCAATTCCTGCTATCACCTACTCTCTCTTCCCCAATGGTCCTGCATGAAATAGGTCGCTTCACCCCACTGAGGTCCAGGATCATCTCTGTTAGGGCCATGTTCACATAGATAATTATTTGAATTTAACAAATACATTCTAGATCCTTAATTCTCTTTAATTGCTGTACTGTTCACGTTGTGTTTCACACCACTTGTGCTTAGAAGTGATGAAAAGTCCAAGTAAGCACACGTAACCTTTTCTTGCAGCTTACTTGCAAGAGGGGATCTTGAACACCTCCATCATGGAGATATCCACCAGTGCCAAATGCATGAGTGAATGTTGAGCGGCTTACATACATTAACTTCATCAATGACTCTAAGGTGTTGAAAGTGGTGTCCATTGCCAGTCATCGCAGGCCATGCCGTTCCTGATTTAGGAAATATAATACATTCTTCAACACTCCTTTCTGCTTCTTGCTGTGATGGCAGTGTGGTTTCTGATGGTGCAAATGCACATATAATGTCAGCCTTAATGTATATCAGTTTGCTCCAGTTGTAAAGGATAGGGTAGGAGAAGTAGTAATATTTATTTATCTGACAGAAAAGGTTATGAGAATAAATTGGCCGTTGTATTTTTAATGTTGCTTGGGCTGTCACCTCTTTGAGATATGGATTATGTCTCCCTCTGCAGCCCATCTGAAATATTAATAATGATTATTCATTAAAACAAACATTCATCAACATTTGCCCATGGATATTTCACTGTCTAAATTGTGTGGTGGATTTTTTTTAAGAATCAAAATATGCTGCTGTGCAAAGGTCTTGCTGGGAAATGCAGACTTCTATATGGCAAACATTGTTTTTGGGATTATCTCAATTTAAGCAACCCTGTGGACTGTACTTCTTGTTGCCCAGGTGTTCTATTTACCAGAGCCAAAAACTCCTTGTATCAAAGACAGTGGGTTGGGGCCCTAGAAAAAGGAAAGTTTCATGACTGCAGTATCGCCACCGGAAAGGATATGGCGGACACAACTGGCCTTTCCTAGACCCTGTCGCGTGTTGCGTGTAGACAGGAGCGACAGCCTGTGCTACTTCTAGCGCGGGCTGGCCCCTCTACACACCCGGATTTAAAGGTAGATCTAGCAAGGCCTAATGTGTGGTGGAGCTAACTTGAACACATTTTTGCTGGATTCCTTCTCTAGGCAGAAAATATGTTTTCAAAGCATTTCCGCTCCCCTTAGAATTTCTTTCTTTCTTTCTTTCTTTCTTTCTTTCTTTCTTTCTTTCTTTCTTTCTTTCTTTCTCCTAACATGCTCAGTCCTTTCATTAAACTGAAAGGGCTACTCTCATTCTGGGGTACCAGAACAGTGCTTTCACAAGAAAATAGCAGCCTCTCAATAAGGAGTGGTCATTTTACTTCTACTGCTGCAAGTCATTGTGATGTACAAGAAAACAGAAAAATAGGAAGGGCTTGCCGCCACTGCTTATGGCAAGTAGAAGAGTCCTGCTGGATGAGACCAAAGACCTATCTAGTTCGGCATTCTGGTGCCCATCGTAGCCTATAGGAAGCCCACAAGAAGGATATGAAGGCAATAGCTCTGTCCTGTTGTTGTTTCCAAGTGACATCCAGAAGTCCCCAATTTTCACCATGAACTTTTAGGGAGGTCATTTCGTCTCATCCCTAGTAATACACGTTCAGAATCTACTTTACCCAGTCCTGATACAGTATATACCCAAACTTTTACTAGTCTCTCAGTCCACCGACCCAGAAGTTAGGGACTGACTCTTCTTGCAGAAAGGTCTTGACTCCATTTGAGTTTATGGATGGCAGTTAAATGTGCTGAGCTCCCTTGGGAGTCATTCAGAGCCTTGCCTTAATCCTGCGCATATTGTCTGGCCCATAAATCAGTACAGCTCTTCGGAAGATGCCTTGGTGTGTTTCAGATCAATAGTTCTTACTGTGCCCATCTCTCTCGCAATGCCCCAGGAAGCAGGGTCAGAATGTATTTCATGGGGACATCATGGCCTCTAATATTAAGTAAAGGATAAAAGTTGCAGTGTTAATGCTTTTGTCTTAGCCTGTGTGTTGCCCCTCAGTTCAGCTACAATTGGAGTTAATGGGATTTTTATTTGAGCCATAAATCTGAACTCAGAAGCTTCCTGTGTGTTTTTTTGGGTATCGTTGATCTTCTCCTCACTCAGAACAGCATCCACATAGCAATAAGTAGTCAAATACTAACTGCATTTAAAAGAGGGGAGAAGGACAGCAAATCCCAAGTATATAGGTTTGGAAACTGATCAAAATTAAATATGATAAAATCCAAGGGTGTGAAGTATGGTTCCTAGCACTACCAGTTAGGCATTATGCAGCTATTCCATCTTTTTCTCAATGGATTTTTTGTGGTAAGAAAAAAGACCGAAGAAATTAAGGGAAAAAACAGGAGGGTTATGAATGGAATATGATGTCATCTAGATACACACACAAAATTCCCTGAATGAGGCAGAGCAATGGTGCAATAAAAGCCCCATCTGGAAGCATCTCAAGCTTCTTGCATCACTAGCAATTGCACTATGATCAGGAACTCAAAAGATGCCTTTTACCTTTCACTGCAACGCCACCAGAAAACATGAAATGTGCTCAAAGAGCATTTTGAGGTCTTGTATGAAAGTAATCGAAGGTGCTGCTGAGCCTTTGTCTCTGCCACTCTCCTGTGCTCCAAAACAACATTCCAATATTATAGTGGTATTAATAATAAACTAGTGCCACTAGTGTGCAAAATCCCTGCCCTGAGGAGATTACAATCTAAAATTCAACACAGGAAACAACAGAGGAGAAGCAGCGGTAAATAGGGGAAGCAGTGTGCAATTGTTTCAGTTGCACGTGCTTTGCGGAAAAGGTGGATCCAGATGACGATAGCATTTTAAGCTTAATTTATTATTTTTATCCTGCTTTCCCACAAAACAAAAATACAGAAGATGAAAAAACCAATAAAATAATGTAGAAACACAGTCTTAAACAAATCAATAAATAATGATAAAATAATCCTAAATTGGTGTTGGACTTCATTCAGGATTGGTTCTCTGTTAGTGACCCAACTCCTGCCACCCGTTGACTCAGAACTGTGAGGAAGTATTCTGAGCCGCTTGAACCATATGATGGTGAGCCTAATTGTTTTTTCAGCCAAGCTGGTGTGTATTTTTCCATGCTGCTGGTTATATTCTAAGCTGCTGTTTTGGGGAAATGAAATAGTTTTCTTTTGCTAATGGGTCCTAAACTGCTGCCAAAAGTTATATACTGAAAGGAAAAGAACAGCCTGCTTCCTGCTCAGCATTTACATCTGTGATCCTGGCATGTATTTCCAAAGCAAAGTGGCCCTTTAGCTTTTTAATAGTATTTGTGAACAGTAGAGTGTTGAGATCCATGGGTCGTGGCTCACCAGATGTGTCAAATAGTCATGATGTGACGTTCATTTTTTCCATTACCCCTGTGGTAGGCTACTGAATGAGTCTCGGACCTCCACAGTGTATTCAAAGGACATGAACCCAATTTGAGAGATACTTGTTCAATGGATTTAGTACAGCGCTATTGGCCCTTTCTACACCTAAGGGTTATCCCAGGAAAATGGAAGGATCGTCCCTGTCTGCTCCCGGGATGATCTCTCTGTGTGTCATTTGGATGCACAGGAACGATCCCGGGATGATCTCTAGAAAAAAGGCAGGTGTAGACATGCCCATTGTCAAGTTCTTCTGGGAAAGTTCTTCACTTTCATTTTAGCCTTGAGATATTCATGCATTCTGTTCATCATCCTGCCCATGGCAGGATCCCTCTAGCTGGCCCCAGTCAGCAAGGTGCAGTTCAAGAACGTAGTAATGGTATGCAAGGTTCAATATTCCACTTGAAATCTGTAGTTTTGTGGGATTTAATCTCCGTTTTGACAAGCCTTCCCCAACGTTGCACCCTTCAGATGTGTCGGACTCTAGCTCTCATAATTCCCAGCCAGCATGGCCATTGGCTTTTGGGAGCTGCAGTCCAACACACTCCCCAGTTATGGGAATTGCCCTGCTGATGAGTTCAGCTGCAACAGGTTTGGGAAGAGTAGTTTTAAATATCAGTTTCCAGTCCAAAATAAATCATCATGAAAAGTTAATGTCTGGTTCATGTTGAAAATAGGTTCATGTGCAAACAGCCAGCTCCTGGATATTACCAATATGTGCCGCTACTATGAAACCTTTTTAAAGGTGTTTACTGCCAGCTGTTTAAACCTAGAAAGATTATTGATTATACCAAATTGTAGAATGATATAAAATAGTATAAAAGAGAGAGCACTGGCTAAAAAGGAGCAGTTGGAGATCCACATTTGTTCATGTTCCTCAAGCTGCTTCCCTCTGCTTTGAGCTGGTTGTTAAGTATCCGAGAAGGCAATATGGTGGGTCCAGCGTGCGCTCCTCTGCGTGACTTGATGTGCGACGCTAAGTGCGCACTTTGCGTCGCACTTTGCGTGATGCCAAGGTACTGCTCCTGGCAACCCTGCCCTTTTGTATCTGGGAAGGAAGAAGGAGCAGATGGTTAGCAGCTGTTTAGGCTGATATCAAACAGGTGGGGGTAGCTGCAGAAAAGCAGACCTCTGCAGTCCCACTCCGCACCCCAAACACACTCCAACACACTTCCTCTGGCAGCCCCATCCATATGTACCTGCCCGGACCCTAAGATTATCTTCAGGTGTCCTTCTCCATGAGCCCCTGTCAAAGGAAGTGAGGCAGGTGGCTACCTGGAAGGGGGCCTTTTCTGCTGTGGCACCCCAGCTGTGGAATGAGAGGTTCGCCTGGCACCTACGGTTCACTTCTTCCAGCTCCAGGTGAAGACCTTCTTATTTTTCTGGTATTTTAGCATTTTATCCTCCTAGCCTTTTAGCTCTGCTGTTTTAAATCTGTATTTTAAATATCTGCATTGCTGCTCAGTTTTATTTTGATTGTACTTTTGTATTGTGGTTTTATATTGTGGCTTTAAGCTTCCATGTTTTATATTTTACACTGTACCTTGCGTTTTTAAGTTTTGTGAACTATCCCAAGAGCTTTGGCTATTAGGCGGTATAGAAACGAAATAAATAAATGATTTTCTGATTATGGATGTTCGAACTCTAACCTTTGCCCCTCCTTTTTCTTTTCCTTCTTTTGAGGACAGCAGTTTCATGGTGGCAGTCCCTTGAATGTGAAACATCAGCTCTTGAAAGTGGTGCAGCGCATATTCCAGTACCATGTGCTACTCACAGGTCAGCAAGACATAAAAGATTACACCTTCATAATAGGAGAGTCTTTGCTTGCCAGGGTTTGCGCTTAATCTCTGTCACTGGTACTCAACTGGTACATTATCTGGTACATTGTGAACTGTAACTGGGTTTACCTCCCCATCTCCTATTGCCCTCACACACAGACACCCTTTAAGATGGCTCACACTACTTTTATTTTCACCTTTAAAAGATTTCTTCAGAGGAGAAAGAGAGAGGGTGAAAGATAGAGTTGAGTGAGAAATGGAGAAGAAAACATAGGTCATGGGGACTGTGGGGGAGAGAGAGAGATGGTTAAAAAAAATGAGTCCCATGTTGTAGATTATGGTTAAAGGTGAGTCCTGGCTGGTACAAAAAAATGAAGACTGTACTGTTGGTTGCTGTGCCAATCTCAGCATTAGATGTAGCAGAACTGGGATAGAATCATCAATATATAGCATTCCCTTTCAAACTTAATAGAGGAAGGCAACGAGATGGAGTGCATTGCCTTTGCCAAACGTTTCTAATACATGGATTGGATAGGCCAGAGGAGGGCAGAAAGTAGATTTCCAGATATTTTGGACATCAACTCCCAGCATTCCTGACCATTGACCAAGCTGGCAGGGGCTTCTGGGAATCCAGAACATCTAAAATCTAAAACATTACACCTGTAATGGCTGTAATGCTGCCAGACACTGATGTCTTCTGCCCACCCCTGGGGTAGGCTATTGGATTTAAAAATATTATGTAGTAAAATTATGTTTAAGTTCCATTGAAGTGAGATGGGATAGAAGCAAAATAAAAAGTGAAGATTTTAATACTGCGAGTTCATAAAGGGTGCTTCCAGAGGAAGGGCTGCTAGGACTAGCAATTGGAAGGCATTATACCTTTTAATGACGGCCAGCAGTGGGATGTGTACTTTCCCACCTCAGATGGTAGGACAGTTTCTGCCAGTGCTGGATGCTGACCACCAAAAGTCACCTTCAGCACCAGTGTTGTAGACTAGGAAGCCTGGAGGCCATCAGAAAAGAAGATGTGAAAAGACCAGCAGGTTGTGTGGAAAGGAAATTGTGGATCTTCAGAATGTAGCAAAGCATCAGGAGACTATTTAACATATTTTGCCACCTAGAGTACTTTGTCAATAGGTGGGTTATAAATTGAATTAATAAAATAAATAAAAATATTAGATTAGAAATTCCAACCATGGAGGACTTTAGAATTTAAAAATAGAGGACATATGTCTTTTGTGAAGAGGGTGGTGAGATGAAGAATGGAGACAGTGAAAAAGAAGAAATAAACTCCACCCACATTCTGCACTTGATAACCTTCAGAACATATTAGAGAGAACTTAAATCAATAGACTGGAACAAAGTGAACTTCACAGAACTGATTAGTAGTTTCATCTTGGTCCAGAAACATTGATTGAAAATCAAAAGGAATTCATTCTTCACAGCTGTTTCTGGTCTTTTAAGGCACAGCAGCACAAGTGACTACCAGATGACAATGCAAGATTTTGCAGAATTATTGGTTTCCTCCATGGGATAGTATTATTTCAGTCGGATGTAGGACTATCTCAATATGCCCCTGCAGCTGTTTAATACATTGAACAGCATAATTTGTCTGAATGAGCTTACAGTGTGCTGTTAAGCAAGCGGACAGTCCTACAACAAAACCAATGGATTTCATAATTCAAACCTTCATCAGTCAATGCTGTCAGATGCCAATTTTGCATGTTAGCTATCGGACACAGTAAAATGCCAACTGTCAATTAAATATTGAGTGATATCAAATATTGAAATCAACTGTCAGAACTTGTTGGCATCAAAATGTGAACATTCTGATAATATATATGGTGAATATTCAACATTTTTTTAAAAAAAGAACTTAGGGTTTGTTTTTTTCCAGCTGTAATGCAAGCATGCATAAGAGTCCTCATCCAGTATGATATAATGTGTAATTCCTATCTGAGTCTAAATATTATGATAGTTTATACATTGCTCAAGAAACATAAAACCACATCTTCTGTGTGTATTTATTTATTTAATACAGTTATTTAATTTATGTCCTCCCTTTTCACACCAAAAAGAAAAAAAGGAGCTCAAGGCAACTATATCCCCTCTTCAGAGAGAAGGGCTTCCAAATCAGCAAAACATAACAGTACCTGCCCTAAGGCTTACAATCTAAAAAGACAGGACAATAAAAGAAAAGGGATTAGAGGTAGGGGGAGGAAAAGATAACGCAAGCACCAATTCTTAATGGTACACAGTTCTTATAACAACCAGCTGTAGTACAGGTGTGATGCTATAATGCCTGCTACGCTGTCAGAAGTTGATGGCCTTGTTATCAAGACTGGTTGGAATGGATACAAATTCAAAGAGAGTAGGGCTCATCTACACCAAGCAGGAAATTCCACTATGAAAGTGGTATGAAAGCAGTATATAAAACGCAAAAGCCACGCTACGGCTTTATAGCGGTATTGAAGTGCACTGACAACTGTTGGGGCCCATTGACACATGCCATATACCGCTTTCACAGTGTTACATCCTACTTGGTGTAGATGTGTCATGGGCCCCAACAGTTGTCAGTGCACTTCAGTACCACTATAAAGCAGTAGTGTAGATCCTGCAGTGTGCTTCAATACCTCTATAAAGCAGTCATGTGGCTCCTGCCTTTTATATATTGCTTTCATACCGTTTCCATAGTGTAATATCCTGCTTGGTGTAGATGAGCCCTAGGAGCTATAAATTGTTGTTCTCAGCTGAGCAGATGGACTGGCCCCGTTTCCTATCTCTCCTGCAACTACAGTCCGATGGAATGACTGGTGGATGACTGCTGGGGGAGAGAAGAAACCTGATGAAACTGGCTTCTCTACAGGGCTGATGGTGGTCCTCCTTCACTCATGGGGTGCTTTGATTTTGGCAGGAAATAGGTTTGCCTCTATTGGGAGAATAATATGGCCATAAATTTTAAATTGAAGGTTATGCTACATGTTACGTTAATTTCATAGCCTATAGCTGAGCCTGATAGTTTTCTTAACTGCGTGCAGACCCAATTCAGACTGGGACCAGCATGCACTGTGAGCAGAGGATTAAATCTTCCTTGTACCCTACCCATTTTATTCCTGAAATTCCCCTTCAATACAGGGATTTAAAAAGGGGGGGAGCCTCCATTGACTCCAACCAGGGCCACACACTTTGACACTAAAGTAAACAAAATGATTATGCTACACAGTTAACATAATGTGTAGCTTGGGCCTGGGTATTATATCTTGTATGCATTCATCCAGAATGGAGATAATCAACTGGTGGCACCAAATTTTAATTAAGTTCTGGTAAAAACCTTTCTCTTTAGGAAAAGAGGAGGGAAAAGTGCTGAAGTAGTAAGAGACAGATATTCTGGAGTGTATATTCTTCATAGCTAGGGAAGCCCTTTACTGACCACTGTCTGGAGAATATAATGACCCCTGTAAATATGGATGTTGGCCATCCCTGATCTAGAAAGTAATTGGCCTGGTTCATGTCAAGCCTGTTTCTTGAACTTTTGTCACTGAACTTACACCTTCAGCTGCAACTCGCAATTTCAGCTGCAAGTCATGCTTTTATCCCATTTACTTCATGTATATCTGATTGAGCAGAAGACTGCAGCCAAATTGTTTTATTTATTTTATTTATTTATTTATCATACTTATACCCCGCTCCTCAGCCAAAAAAGGCTCTCGGAGCGGCTTACACTTAGCAAAAAAGACAGTCCCTGCCCTCAGGCTTACAATCTAATAAAGACATGACACACAAGGAAAAGGAGTCAGGGAGGGAGGGAGGGAGGGAGGAGAGAGAAAGAGAGAGAGAGAGAGAGAGAGAGGGAGTGTCCAGCAGGAGCAGGCCCCGATGTTACTTCTGCCTGCTCCTGTCCCCTCAGTCCTTCTTCTTCCCCACAGGGCCAAGATGGCAGTTTGCCCTGTGGGGGTGGGGGAAGAGTCCAGCAGGAGCAGGCCCCGATGTTACTTCTGCCTGCTCCTGTCCCCTCGGTCCTTCTTCTTCTCCACAGGGCCAAGATGGCAGTTTGCCCTGTGGGGGGGGGGGGAAGAGTTTTGCATTAACTTTCATTTTCCTAGTAGACAGATGACTTTTTCCTGAAAGGGGCCCAGACAACCCCTTTTCCCTCTTAAAGCACCACCTCATCGTATGATGACAGGGCCTCATCACTCCCAGCATTGTTTTCATTTATATTACCAAAGAAGAAGAATAAAATGCATTGTGGGATAGATTTAGGATGACCAGCCAAAGCACTACAGCTGCAATATATCTGACTTCCCCTACCCATTTGGGAGAAATTATTGTAGACCACAATGATTCATCAGGCAGGGATAAGCAATGCCTCAAGTCACCAGAGGGAGCTTTTGTGTGCAGCCTACACAGACATTGCAAATTCATTATTGCAACAGTTCTTCCCTTGGTCAAAAGCGGGCCAGAAATAACAAGAGTCCCTCAACATCTTGTATACAGTTATGAGTCACAACTCATATTAGTGAATTCAAAGGAATTAGAATCTGTACCAAGCTTCACGTAGACAAGGATTAAATACAGCATTCCCCAGTTAAACATAATTCAATTGCATATCAGTTTATGTTGCTCAGTGTTTAATCCAGTCTCTACTCTTAGTTTAACTAAGGAAGGAAAGGAACTAAACTACAATATAATTAAAACAGAAAAAGGATCAAAAGGAGAAAGCATTATGTTGTCTCAAGCAGTTTGTAAATCTGCAATTTAAAAACAACAACACAAATCCCTTTCTTTTTTCGTTCTTTTTTCTTCTTTGCCATAAAGTAACATTTTGTTGAACGAATTAACCTCTCTTGCTTCGTTGCCTGGTGTGGAGGAAAAGCATGCAAGAACTATGTGTTTTCTGTTTCTTCACAACAATGTTAAGGACTGTCTATTCCCATGTGATTCTGTCCATCCACTTAAATCAGCTAGGGAGGCCCTTCGGTGTGTCCTGCTGCTGCTGCCATCTGAGGTGAAGTTGGTGGGGACATGCTATAGGGCCTTTCTCTATTACGACATCTTGGCTGTGGAACTTCCTGCCCAGGGAGATCTGTCTGGCCCCCTCTTTGATTGTAAGCCTTTTGACATTGTATGAAGATCTTTTTATCCTGGCAAGTCTTAGAGTGACTGATGGTTGAACTTGTTATACTTCGTGTCCTTCAGGGTTTGTTTTTTGTGTTTGTTTTTTACTGTTTCTTTTTAATCTGCTGCTCTCAGTGTGTCTCTCCAGTGGGATAGCCAGGATAGTCTTTTGTAGAAAAACCAACAGAAAGTCTTGCGCTACCTGAAAGACTAACAGGTGCCACAAGATTCTTTGTTGATGCTTTTAAACATCATCATTTTTAACTGTTGAGGTTAGCTTCTTTGGGCATTTCCATTTGAAATGGAGTGGAGGGATATAAATATGTTAATAAATAATACTGAAATGCTGCTTAACTTGCATCTACAAGGACGGGGAGAGGTGAAGGCTGTTTATCAAACCTGAAGATGTTGCAGAGGAATAGGATGTAGGATATCTTGCATGTTCTACAGCAAGTTTCTCTTAATTAAGAGTGTAAGAAGAGCCCTACTGGATTAGACCAAGGATCCATACAGTCCAGCATTCTGATCACACAGTGGCCAGCCAGCTCCCTGTGGGAAGCCCACAAGTAGGACATGAGCACAACAGCTTCCTCCTACCCATGTTCCCCAGCAGCTGGTGTACACAACATAGTGCTCTGATACTGGAAGTAGCATAAAGCCATCAGGAGTAGTAGCCATTGATAGCCTTCGCTTCCATGAATTTATCCAATCCCCTTTTAAAACCATACAAATTCATGGCCATCCATACATCCTGTAGTAGCAAATTCCATAGTTTACCGATGGACCGTGTGAAGAAGTACTTGCTTTTACCTGAATCTCCCACCAATGAGCTTCCTGGGATGATCTCTGGGTTCAAAGTAGCTCTCTATTGGCTTGCTCCGTTTTTTGTTCAGCTTTGATGTCATTCCAGTTATGTTAGAGACTGAACAGCAAAAACTGTTTACCGAATAGGGGCAGGCCATTGGGGGGAGCAATAAGCATGGCAATGGGCAGATGGAAGGTCTGACTGAGGCTGAGATTTGTGTGGAATTAAACGCTTCATGATTCTCTCTCAGAGAACCTTGCCAGACCTTCTTTGGTTTAATAGAAAATTGCCTTTTATTTTTCTTTGTAACCATGAGGGATAGAAACCCAATGAAAGCTATTTCTCAATAACAACTACATTTTACAATTCCTTGAGGCCAAAGTGGCCCTATTCCACGTTTTGCATCATTCCAGGATCCTTGAAATGTAGGGAATTCATTGCATTTTCTCATATACCCTTCATCAAGTATTGCAACTAGAGGAAATCAATAGCTATTGCTAATGACACTTTCATATATGAAATTATTCTGTATGTAATATTTCCATTCTCTCTCTCTCTCTCTCTCTCTCTCTCTCTCTCTCTCTATATATATATATATATATATATATTTAAAAACATCAAGATGTGTAATTTCAAAATGAATATTTTAATTTGTCATGTAAATCTAAATACTTTTCAGCATAGTGGAAATGTATATTATCTAATATTCCCTTTTCCATTGGGAAACCATTGGTCAGAACAAAAATGTTCTTTATTTGTGCACATTTGAAAAAATAGTGTTTAATTTAAATTTAAAATTAGGACATTTTACAGAGAGGAAATAATTGAAAACAGTTCTGTTCATGAATCAAGTTGAATTGAACTCTGGGACTTCCTGTAATAGAGAAGTATGCAAATATTGTGTTAGGTTGAACTGGTGCACTGCATATTTTACTTTCATGAATGAAAATCACAAAGAGGGCTCAATCTGAACGAAGAATCAATATACAGCTTTGGAAAAGAGAATTAAAGTTACAGTCCACTAAACAGTTAAGCAGAGTCCTTAGGTTTAACATGGTTTAGTTTCACACCCTTCTCTGAGGCACAGTTGGTTTCTGTAATCTGGGCTGAAAACTTGCCTAAACCTTGTTTACAGAATTATCCTTAAGGTCGTAGGAGGGCCCGGTTTGCATGATCACAGCAGCTGAAACAAGCCACCGTGGCTTGTTGCACCTACCATACATACCGGGCATGTGCAGGTTGGATTTCCCTAATTACCCACACCAACACGGCTTGCTGTGCCACCTGATTCTGGGTGGCATGTCTTGTTTGGAGCAGTCAGCAACCCTCAAATAATCCTACTGGGTTTGTGCTAGAGATAAAGTAAGCATGCCGGCTGTTATATTTCCTACCCTGTGTGAGGACACGTTGGGGAAATGAGAGGGCTTTGGGTACTGCAGACCCAAAGCCTTCCTCGCTCTGCCTCTGATCCACCACCAGGTCCATCCCTTCTTTCCACCTACAGCTGTTAGAGCACCAGTGGCGGAAGAGGGGCAGCTGCAGAGGTTTCAGCAGCCACAAGGAAGAGGCCTTAGAGATGGATTTCCTCCTCTGCCAATGGATCCGCAATATCCTCTGGCGCCCGAGAAGCCCTCCCAGGGACCATAGGATTACGCCCTCACTCTGCTATGTAGATGATCATATACAAGATTAATGAATATATCAAAAGAGTTTATCTGAGATTTATTACATGCTTTGTATCTGATTCTCTCCCACAGATTACTTGAATAATCTTTGCCCTGATTCTGCTGAGTATGAAGATACACAAGGTAATTTAAAATAAAAATAATAAAAAAATATTTCTTTTGCATGACAAATAGTGAGTGGCTTGATTTGCCCAGGAAAAAGTCTGTGAAACAACATCACTCTGCTCTGATCTCAGCTTGATATTAGGATAAATTGCCTCTTCAATTCATGTCATTTTGGGCTGAAGCCATTCACTCATCAAAAAGTTACTGTTCTCTGATTTTTAAGTTCCTAATGATCTCAAAATATGTCATATTGAATATCTGGAATGAACAATGTAGACGATAACAGAACCTTTATATTATGTATGTTTACTTAGAAACAAGTCCCATTATGTTCAGTGGGGCTTTCTCCCAAATAAGTGTGCATAGGATTGCAACCTTAATCTTTCGGGGATGAAGGCCAAAGTTTGGATAACTAGAAGCAAGAGTTTTGATGAACTCTTACACATAGGCAGTATAAACTCTTTCTCCTAAAGCCACCCTGCATCCTTGAGGGGATTCCCCACCCCCCGAAAGTATGCAAACCTTATCTTTTGTGAAACTCATTCATGACTTTCTGTTTTGTTCCACTCCACCATAGCTGCCTTGCTCATCATCTCTGAAATTACAGACCGAGCCAATGACAGCATGAAACAAGGGGTGAGTGCTGACATAGTCTTTAATTTACCCCCATTTTCATGAATATCAAATCAGTATTATCTTGATGTCTTTATTTTGTCAGAAATTAATCTCATGGGGTTCTGAAAGCAATGAAGCATTCATATTTTGCAACATTCAGAACATAACTGTTTAGCTTCACCCTACCCTGTGCCTGTTTGCATTCTCTTTCCCTCCTTATTGTTTACTACAACTTTATTAGATTGTAAGCCTATGCGGCAGGGTCTTGCTATTTACTGTGTAATCTGTACAGCACCATGTACATTGATGGTGCTATATAAATAAATAAATAAATAAATAAATAAATAAATAAATAAATAAATAAATAATAATAATAATATAAACATATTCGTCAAAGTTTAGGTTTGTCAAAATAGCTTGATTAGCATAGGTAGAGCAATTCTGACCCCAGACCCATTTACTGGTGGAGGTTACAGTGGGTGGAGGCTCTTCTCTACCTTTGAAGAGAAGCAGCTCCAGGTTTTTCAGCAAACTTTAACAAAGTACCTCAATGGGCACACACACACACACACACACACACACACACACACCGCCATTCAGTGAGTCTACCTTCTTGCCATCTTTATCACCGGAGGCTATTGCTCCTTCTTCTCTTCCCCATCATTGGTACTACTTGCTTTCTTGACAGACAGAGAGCAAGTGGGCAAATAGGCAGTGGCATCAACTGCTCCTCCTTCTCACCACCGCCACTGTCTGGGCCAGAGCAAGAGGCTGATGAACAAACAGATTGCAATGGGAAAGAGAAGGAGCAAGTCCAGTGGGCCTTGGCAGGTGTCTGACTGTGCCTACACTTAATGTCAGCATAGGAGATGAATTCTACTGGTGGGCAAGGACATGTCTACCTTGGTCACCCCAGTTAAATTTCCTGCTGATAGTGTTCTTAGAGGAGGCATTAGAAGTACTGTTTGATCTACTGGAGCCAAAGCTCATCTGTCCCCCCAGAGGCCCAAGGATTGGTCCTTCTGGCATATTTTGTATTCAATGTTGTTCCCCGCCTCGATCCAGGGGGAGAGGCGGGTAATAAAATAATAATAATAATAATAATAATAATAATAATAATAATAATTCACCATTTGTTTCAATTGGGGGCAGGGGGTATTTAAGAAAGAAGATGATTTACCTGGGGGAAAGACTAGGAAAAACTGGCTCCTTCCACCTCCTGCCCTAGCTGGTGATCCAGGAGTACCTTGCAGCTGCCCACTCCTTGATGCGAGGCACCATTTTTATGCAAAATGGCGGCGCTGTCATTTTCATATTTTCATATTGCTCAAAATGGTGGCTCTTCAGAGCCATTTCGCAACATTAGAGGTGCCCCTTTACAGCCGCCATAAAAATGTTGCACAGAATGGTGAGCACCCCCCAAGCTCAGTAAGCAGCATCTGGAGGGCCCCTTGGGGGGAGTCCATTGGACTACACCTATGTGTTGTGAGCTCACAGCTTCCCTTCTCCTTCTAGGATTGCTCTCTAAATTCTAATTCTATACAATTCTAATTCTTGAAAATAACGCCATGGATTCCCTACACATCCTGTGGAATGGTAGCAAATGTGCAGGTATATATCTTACCCACCAGGGCATTGCTAGTATTAATTGTAAAGCAAAATCTAAATGATTTGGTTTGGTTTGACAAATTGGGTTAAAAAATTCTTGAACATGGTCTGCAATATTAGATCATCTTTAGCCTCACTAATTAAAACACAGCAGGAGAAAGATACAACACATTCTTCACTAAGGATATTTTCACACACAATACCAAGATCCCAACCTCATTGGTGCCTACTTGGAAGCTCAGTTCTGATCAGTGGGTTTACTCTCTCGAAATGTGCATAGGATTGCAGCCTAATCCTATGTATGTTTGCTCAGAAGTAGGTTTCTTTGCCACAGTCCTCTACACACTTACTTGGAAGTCTTGAACAAAGTTGGACTTAATGTGGAGCCAACATGCATAGGATTGGGCTACATACATTGAACAAAGTTGGACTTGCTTACTTACTTGAACAAAGTTGGACTTATTGTGGAGCCAACATGCATAGGATTGGGCTGCATACCTTGTTTTTCTTTTTCCTATGTATGTTAGTTGATTCTAAGAACCACATTGGCTTGAAGGTGTATTACATTTATACAAAAAAGTAGCCTCTTTTTGCTACTTTATATCCTATATTGACAACATATAGGGACAAACTAAACATGATGTAGGAGAACCATGCCTCCCAATATTATTTTTCTTAAAAGCAGGTGCTATGTGGGGCCAATTTGGATGTGCAAGCTTCAGCATGCACAGGTGTGTAGTTTAAATCAGGGAAATGGTGTGGGGAAATGGTATCACCATGGTAACAGTACAATTTTGGGATCCTGCAGCAGCTGCTTTTTAGCAGAGAAAAAGATACCAGGAGATCTGGAGTGTCATCTCATGGCGGGAAATCGTATTTCCTTACTGTTGCTTCTCTGCCCACTCATTTGTCCCTCATTACTTCCTCATTCTCAAGGGAGAGGAAAGAGGAAGTAAACAACCTTCATGGGGCCCATTCAGTGGGCTGTTTTGATTGTGCTGCTGCTCCTGCACACTGCAGGAGATAGTGGCAAATTCCACCTCAAAAGATAAGTCAGTTTTTTTGTCATGCAAAGAAGGGTAGAAGGGATGGGAGGTGCACAGGAGGCAGATGACATCCTGAGAGGGACCCATGAAAATCTGTGAGTGCCCAGTAACGAGTGTGCAATAAAATGCTTATCCGATGGAGCTCCTGGTCATGTCTAGTTTGGCTTTCCCACAGGAAATTAAATTCCCGAGGTTTCTCCCCCTTGGTCTATCTTCCACTCCTTTGCCTCATCTTTTGTACAAGCAGAACTCCAGGGCATTGCCGAGCAGGTAGGGAACAGGTTCTGCAAATGATGGGACCAAAAAGGAATGAACTTCACTTTTGCTGCATCAGGCAACTAAACTGATCTCCAGGTTGCAACCTGCTACACTAGATACAGATACAACTCACACAAGAGCACAGACCTGCATGCTTTTTAAATCCTGCTGCGGATGCCCACCAAGAGAAATGAACACACTTTTCAACTACGGTTAGAAAATTGATGGAGGTCAGAAGCTTCTGTGAAACCACATGTTGGGGACTGGTATACTAAGTGTTCGAAAATGAAAGTCTCTGGGGAAACTGGCCCAGAGAGCTTCAGTATAGAAATGTAATCGATGACTGACTGAATGAATGACTGAATGGGGAAAGTAACCTGCCAAGCGTCTGCAGATTCACCCCACAGCTTCTATCTAGTCAGATGTGGATTCCCTTTTCTCTGCTGTAATTTAGTATGGTCGCATCTGTAAAGAGGAAACAAACTTTAGTTTCACCTTTTAAAAATGAAAGCCATGTGCTTTGTCCGGATGGAAAGTAAAAACAGCTGCTTCAAACAGAGCCAAGAATGTCCCACATTTCCACACAGCTGGGAATCTCTGATTGTGGAATTTAAAATCCATGCCTCTGAAACCTGTGCCAAGGCTAAGCACAGCCAGCATTTTTGTGATCTGTTTTACTGCCCAGGTTTCAGTAATGTTTTCCTTCTGAACAGAAGACAGATGGGTCCTTGCACTGCAAAGTTCTGAATGCTTGTGCAGTGTTGAAGGGAAGATGCGATTTCCACTTCCTTAAATAGGGAGCAAACTGCTTCTTTGGAGCTGGGTACAATTCCACCCATGATTAGGGTTGCCACTTTTCAAATAAATACATGTATTTCTCAGCTCCTTTGTTTTTAATGACAGACTGGGACACAGTCATTTTGAAGGTGAAACCTCGCACAGAGATTAAGTGCTACACTTATTTAAGCTTCCCCTTTTTAATTTCTGCACGTCAGGCTGCTATTAAGGGTATGAGAGTGAAAACCACAGAAAAGCTGGCAACCCTGCCAGTGAGAAGTACTTCTATGGAGTCTCAGGAAGAAAACACCAGAAAAGTCTCACCCTTAACTTTGTCAACAGAAGCTGAATCAATGTTTTAAATGTTTCGTTCAAAACCTTAGGCAGATGTGTCTGACTACAACTCCCACTGGCCATGCTGGCTGGGGTTGATGGCCCAACACTTCTGGAGCGTACCCAGTTTGGGTCTAACATTCTTGAGGCTTGGGGAATTCAAGTGCTTTGTACAAATAAAAGCTGATAGCTGCCTGCAAAGCTTCCCGCAGGTAGAATGGGGTTGCTGGGGCAGACAGGGCCCCTGCCCCTCTGAGAGAGGGCAGACGGATACCTCCAGCCAATCCTAGCCCTGGGGTTAGGATTGCACTGTAATAACAGCCTCCCATGAAGCTCCAACCCTGAAACTGATTCTTTTTAAACTCTAGGACATTTAGGGATCCTTAAACAAGGGGTGCCCTTTTTAAAAGCAAGAATTAATATGTAATACAGCTCTAAAAAAACACAATCTGAGAGATTAAATCTTCGATTCATCGCATCACTTTCAATTAATAGGAAGTTGTTGTTTTTTAAAAAAAGTAAACTATATATCTTGCTTTTAACTAATTAGTTGTTTAATTAATCAGTTAAATTATTACCCTAATTCAAGGGATATTTTCATGTTGTTTAATTAAGTTAGCAATTTCACGCAACTAAATACCAGTCAAAAAAGATATATTGTGCAGGAAATCATTTTAAAAGCATTGCTTATATCAAGAGGCATGCATACACTATAGACAGGATTAAACACTATGATTAGAATTCAGTCCTTTAATGTGTGATCAGTCAATTTATAATACTGATTAATCAATTAACTCAATCTCAATTATTGGCACTGATCAAAATTTAACTGATCCTGTTTCCTTTCCAAATGTGTTCTTTCACAGCCTGTTGTGATGCATGTTAATTTGGAATTAAGTTCTCGAGTTTTCAAAAGTACTTATTCCAGAATAAGTGTGCATAGTGTTGCAGCCTCAGTGCACAGTTTGACCTATTAAAACGTTTCAAAGGAAAAGAAAAACCACAGCAGAGACATGAGGATAGAGATGTCAGGAGACCGTACCAAATATGTGAAAGTAATGAGAGTAATTCATTAAAAGGCCTTACATATCCAAGTGCCATCCAATATTGTCACTTCAATGGGAAGAAAGGTCTCATTAGATTCATTTTAGATACCATACTGTGAGAGATTACAAAGCTTGCCAGTGCTCATTGATTGTGTCCAAGCTTTTCAATGCAGGTAGGCAGTTAATAGGGTCAGACTCTGATAATGAGCGCTCTGATACCTGCAAGAAGGTCCAGTTTTATTATGTACTGAATACCTAACCTAACTTGTAAAGATCGCAAGTGTACAGCCATTACTACTGAATGTAAAAAATCACAGATAATCCTATGATAAGTACTGTGGCATTAAAAGCTGATTTCTGTTCCCTTTGTCACACAAGCATCTGTAACTCTGCAATTTCAGGACAGATTAAGAAGGGTATTTTTAAAAATGTGTTAAAATGTAAATTAATAGCGCAGTCCAGCGCTATTTCCAGCTCCAGAAAAATTACCATGAATTTCAAAAATGCCAAGATAAAATCTCCCATTTACAATTCAACTAACAACACTGCTACAAATCCTTGAACACGAGGAACAATCCCAGGAATTTTAGGGTCAAACTAGATGAGATGCCATTCACACAATTAGCAATTGCATGTATGGCTTTTAAAAATAGCAGGCATGCCCCCCCCCCCAAGTCTGGATCGGGACCCTAGTGGGGGCAGAGATGCTTTAATTTATTTATTTATTTATTTATTTATTTATTACATTTTTATACCGCCCAATAGCCGAAGCTCTCTGGGCGGTTCACAAAAATTAAAACCACAAAAAACATCCAACAGGTTAAAAACACAATTATGAAATACAGTATAAAAAGCGCAACCAGGATAAAACCACACAGCAAAGTTGATTATAAGATTAAAATGCAGAGTTAAAACAGTAAAATTTAAATTTAAGTTAAAATTAACCCTTTGTTCCTTGCAGTGGTCCTGATTCAGATCAACCCTGAACCTGCTATGTACTTTTTAAAAGCCATTCACACAATTACTAACTACATGCTTGCCACCTCACCTAGTTTGATCCTTAATCAGTGCACTCTGTCTCCCCCGTCCAATCTGAGTTCACAGCATGAGGAAGGGGGACCCATCTTTGTGTTTCCCATTGTAATGCCCTCTTTCTCCCCATCTTGCCATGACTTTGGCCATGGCTAGACCTACCAGGTCTACCACGACAGAGGAGGGAGGATCTCGCAATATGGTTATCGTGAGATCTCCCCCTTGTCTACACATGGTGCGCGACGTCCTAGGAGGAAGAGGATGTCACGCCCGGCAATTTTTTATATAAATAGGAGATGGAGTGCATGAATGCGAGAGCAAAAAACAGTAAGGTTTTTTTATATATATAAAAAAATCCCCACTCCCTCACCCCACCCCCAATGGGCACAGAGCTCCTGAGGAACTCTGTGCCTGGCTCCCGGCTCCTTGTGGTTACTCACGAGGAGCTGGGACAAGCTGCGACACCCACCCACGCATCCTGAGACTGCGGAAAAACTGTGGGGAAAAGGTAGAGCGATATCCTGGGCCAAGGGAGGGATCATTCCCTCCCTGCTCCCAGGATCCCGTGCGTCATGTGGACCCACAGGGACGATCCCAGGGTGATCCCCAGGATATCGCCCCATCTAGCTATGGCCTTTGAGAAACAGTGAGGTGTCCACAAAGGGAAGTTCATTATATCCAAAGGTTGAGGAGGAGAAGGCGGCAGAGGATGTGCAAGCCATATGTCATGCAGCTGTTTCCCCTTCTGCTTCCTTTCAAGCCAGCAACAGAATCCATGTCAGGGTTGCAATTCTGAGGCCGTGTTCTTGACTCCCATGACCAGCTGTTGAATGCTAACCGGCTTGTCCATGCTGGGGAAATGCCTGAAGCCAGTGAAGCTTTGAGGATAGGATTGTCCAACTAGAAACAAACAAACAAACAAGCAGCCTGGGCAGCTCTTGTGCCTTTAATGGCAACTTGATCTTCAGAAATCAGCAGATGAAGCTATGCAGGCATGAAGATAAACGTGATCATCTACTGTTTGCAGATCAAGCTGACCTAAAGTCATAGGAGCAGAGGGCAGTTAAAAAGTTAGTGTTCTTAATTGAGAGAGCTTGGAATCCGCAAAGGAGGAGGTGGACTTGAATTCCTGTCAATCAATCTGAGAGCTTTGATTGGTGGAGAGACTGTATATTTACAAAATCCATCTAGTGTAATATTTTATTAGGCTAAGTCAAATAGAATGTGCAAGCTTTTGAGATCTCTTCATCAGGCAAGATGTTACATGGCTATTTTGGAGGATCAGGAATTGTCTGCTACTTCTGTGTTCCTGGTGGTCACACCACCTGGCAGAGCCCAATTTAAATGTCTGCTTCTCCATATCTTTTTAGGACTCTTTATTATGCAGATAGCTTGACTACAGCATCCAGTCAGACTTTTCTATCCCTGCTATCCACACACCCCTGCACCATTCCCAACTGCTTTTTCCCCAACCTTGCCTGTTGAAGAGATCTGCAGATCTCATTAGCTTGCACAGTTTTTTGATCTTTGAGTTGACCTAAAAAGGAATTACATTATACATATTTTGGCATTTTTCTTATGGCCAATATGGCTGCTGGTTTTTGTATATTTAGAGTAAACACTTATGTCATATTTATACCAGTTTTACAGTCCTGAATACCCCCCCTCCCTGAGTAGTCCTGGGAATTGTAGTTTGGTGATGATTTTGATAGGTGATTCTTTATTAGATTCTCCTCTTTCAGGGAACTAAAACTCCAGTGCAGGAATGTTTGTTCATACACACAAAGCAGTTAACTAGGCTGAGGTTAAGTGCATATGTGATAAAACATAGAGAATCGAGAAATAATCAATAATGAGGTTCTCATTATTGCTTCTCAGTACCAGGAAAAGCTTCACCTGATGCAGCTACTAAGGTACAGTGCTGCATCCGTCAAAAGATGGCAGCCCTCGGGGGCCTTTGGTTGCTTCCACACTGAGGGCTTGTTCAAATGCACTCAGAGGGGTTTATGGGTAAGGGACCTACAGAGAGGGGAGGGGTAACAGAACCATGACAAGTGAGCCCATCGCACAACCGTGCTGTACCTATGATTCCACTTCCCACCTTTCATAGTTACATCTGCACAGTTTAACTATGCATTCCACCATCTTCCACACCCCGTATGGGCACCTGGCATTGAAAAAATGTGAAAAAAGGGCCACCAACCAGGGAAAAAGTCCTCAGCGGCAAGAGTATTGCTGGAAGTGGTGGTCACTCTTGCTGGTGGACTGTATGGTGAAATGAGGACAAAACCCCATGAAGTTCCCATCAGATGACACCATGGATACCCACTATCCATCCTGCAGAAGGTGGGTAGCAGGTGTCAGTACTCCACTCAACATAGGAATGGGATACTCCCACCACACGACACCCTAGCCCACTGTGGATCGCATTTTTGAGAGATTCTCAGCGGGTTAGTGTGTTGATTGAACAGGCCCTAAACTTCTTTCTCTAGAATTATCCTTCTTTCATTCACTTTTATGGAGACTCCAGATATTACATTCCAGTATTTTTGTCTTTCTGCTGGAGTTGAAAAATAACAATTAGGATTAAATAAATATGAAAACAGAAGGGCCATAAAGTCCCACATCTATGATTTTTAAAGATTTCCAGGTAATAAACTCTAGGAATATAAAATGTCTGATAAACCTGGATTTCCCACCAACATCATTTTTTTTCAGGTCTGATTTGTGGTAGCTAAAAAAAATGCAATTACAGTGAAGTTGAAGCTTTTAAGGGCTCTTTTGTCTTTAATTACACACTTTCAGTTCAGCCTGTTTTATTTCTGCCTGATGATTGTGGGTGAGGGATTAGTGATTAATGCCACAGTGATGACCTCTTAAATAATCTTTCTTTATTGTATCAATGTCACTTTCTGTTTTTACAGGGGGAGCAGGCTTTAATGGCTGGTTTCTTCTCATTATTATCTCCCCCCACCCCAGTTTTATAATATTTCTGTGCTATTTTTCTGTAATATATATATATATATATATATATATATATATATATATATTAATGCCTACCCCCTGGGGGAAATAGAAACTGAGGCATATAAAATAACCTATTCAAGGGGCAGTTTACAGGCTAGTCATCATTTATCACCCTCCTGACCACATCCAGAAGTAATGAAACACTAAATGTATTTGGACAATCACTCAGGTGGAAGAAGCCATGATGGCTTCTTCCCCCTGTGCGACCATCCGAGCCCAGTCAGGCTGAACCTATGAGGAAGAAACTTTTAATTAACACCGTTGCAAACCTTTACTGAATGGCAGTTGCTTTTGATTAAACTTTACGGAAGGACATTGGTCATGGGAAAGGGAATTTCTGGATAATATAAGACAATATTTTAAAATGCTCCATTTCAGTTCTCCTTCCAGCAAACTGTTGAAAATTAATGCCTCAACAGCACGAAAGGCTGTAGTATGGAAGAATCTTAGGCGCAGCTTTTTAATGACATCTAAGTATTTCTTATCATCTCTTGGGCTTAAAGGGGAAGGTTATATCACGATCTTGGAACCAAACACTAAATACTAAACCTCATTTTCTGGTCCTTTCTTTGTCACAGGAAAACTTGCAGAAGCTGGTACATATCGAGCACAGTGTCAAGGGGCAGAGCAATCTCCTCCAACCAGGAAGGGTAAGTTCTGTGCCTTGTTGACATAAAGGGATACAGTGGCTTGGTTCACACAATCAGCACAGCTTAAACAAGCTGCACTCATGCTGGGCGCCATTTGCCTAATTACCTACCCGGGCATGACTTGCTGTGTCGTCTGAACTCGGATGGTGTGGCTTGTTGGAGGGAGAGAGAACCGTCAAATAACCCAACAATGGGCTATGGGTTATTTGAGGGTTGTTTATTCCTCAAACAAGCCATGTTGTTCGGATGACACAACAAGCCACACCCTGGATGGGTAATTAGGCAAATGGCACCCAACATGCATCACCATGTGCCACAGCTTAAACAAGCCACCGTGGCTTGTTTAAGCCACAGTGATCGTATCAACTGAGTCAATACTTCAGGGACTGCTTGAGTTAGATCACCCTTCTCTAACCTGGTACTCTCCTGATGCATTGGACTACAGCTCTCAGCATCTTTCAGTCATCAAGACTTTTTCTCTTCTCCCAGGCATTTTAACAGCATTTAACAACGTTAAGTTTGTTTTTAATGGACCCCAGAATTGTTGTTTTTAAATGGATACTGTTGTTTTTATACTGTTTTTATGTTTTTTAAAATTTTTGTATACTTTTAATGTTTACTGTTTTTAATTGTTGTAAACCGCCCAGAGAGCTTCGGCTGTGGGGCAGTATATAAATGTAATTAAATAAATAAATAAATAAATAAAATCATAGGAGTTACAGATATTTCATATTTAGTTTGTTTTGGTCTTGTAGTTTAGTTGAAAGGTGCGAGGTTAGGGAAGGCTGAGTTAGACTGCCACTCCAAAGTGGCCACCTGCTGGCACTTGCACTTCTGCTGCTGTTTCCCTTCACTGAATGCATCCTCCCCCAGAGATGAGCCTGATCTTGCTGTGGTCCCCTGGTTTAACAATACCCTTCCTAAGGAGTCTTGCTTGGGGCGAGCATTGTTATCTTTTAGGTTACCAGGTCAAAATGCTTTCATTTAGATCAGCGGTTCTCAACCTGTGGGTCGGGACCCCTTTGGGGGTCGAACGACCCTTTCACAGGGGTCACCTAAGACCATCGGAAAACACATATTTCCCATGGTCTTAGGAAACTGTATTGACTGAACTATGTCATGTATCATCTTTTGTATTATTAAAGCTATTGTTATGTATTATTTTCATTAGCAAACCATCCCATGACAATGGATCGTGTAGAGAAGAATGAAAATAATTTTATGGTTGGGGGTCACCACAACATGAGGAACTGTATTAAAGGGTCGCGGCATTAGGAAGGTTGAGAACCACTGATTTAGATGGTCTTTTTCAATATAATATATCTGGAAGCTTTTCTCTGCAGTATCTTAGCTTTATGGTATTATAAGGTTGTATTTGGAATCGTTGCATAATTGTGAACTGCCCTGGAATCTGTTTTTGAGACTGGACGGTATATAAAATATTTTAAATGAATGCAAAGCGCTATTAACTTTCAACATACATTTCTCCCTTGAGAAAGAGCTTTGCAGGACTGACCTACATGTTATGATGGACATCTGGAAGCCACTTTCTCTTATTCCATGTGGTGGCTGGCCTTGTCCAGATAGCTGTTTGTTTGCAGTGGCTTGCCAGGCTGTTCAGGTGACTTACCAGCACTAACACCAGCACCATGCCACTGTAGATGCTATTACAATTATTTCGCTTTTACTCACAAGGCAAATAAACCAGCATATGGGTTGCGAGAGGATGTGGGTGTATGAAGGGAATTGCCCAGTTTGCATGTTGAGCCATTGAGCATGAACAGTGGCATCAAAAGGCAGGATGTACTAATGCCTCTGTTTTCTTTCTCAGGTGTTTCTTAAAGAAGGAACGTTAATGAAAGTGTCTGGGAAAAATAGGCACCCTCGCCATTTGTTCTTGGTAAGAATACTTGATTTATGGGTCGTCGTCCCCTCTTTCATATTGGAAAGGAAAGGAAAGGAAAGGAACCTCTCGTGCAAAGCACTTGAGTCATTACTGACTCCTAGAGCGACGCCTGCTTTTACTGATGTTTTCTTGGCAGACGTTGTAGCGGGGTGGTTTGCCATTGCCTTCCCCAGTCGTGGTTACCTTTCCCCCAGATAGCTGGGTACTCATTTTACTGACCTCGGAAGGATGGAAGGCTGAGTCGACCTGAGCCGGCTGCCTGAGAACCAGCTTCCGCTGGGATCGAACTCAGGCCGTGGGGAGAATTTCGGCTGCAGTAACTGCCGCTTACCACTCTGCACCACATATTGGAGATAGGTGCAAATAAGCAAAGCTTGATAATCAAGGTTTGTGATCCTAAACATACTTACTAGGGATTGTCTGTACTCTCTGAAAGCCTCCCGATGGATGCACGGTGTCACTGCGTTGGTTATACAATGCAGCAACCACCTCGTAGCCATCATGGGGCTTTCCCATGAAGCTGTGATTTTAAAAAGTCGAGGATTTATCCCGAGTTTTTCACCAGAGTGAGGTGAATACGGTTCATCCACCATCTATCCTTGCTCTGGTGTTGCAACAGAGGCATTCTTTGGGTGCATGGCGCCCCCTGATTGGTCGCTGTCCTCCCAGGCAGAGGGCAGGTCCAGCAAGCCGAATCGCCACTGAATACCCCGTGCCCTCCCTCTGTGTCAGGATTACCCGCCACCACCCTCAGCAGAGACAGTGCAGGGTTTTGTTTAACGCAGTGTCAACCCAGCGCCACGTAGGCAGCCCCCTAGAGAGTTTGTTATATTGAACATTTACTTATGAGTAAACGTAGAATGGCACTGTAAATCTGCAATCTATACATATGTACTTGGAAGTTACTTGGACTCAGCACAAAGAATTGTGATACCTTCTTTTGTAAAGATAGATATTGATATAGATACACTAGATACTATGCAGGTGTGCCTCATCCCATTGATTTCAGTGTGCTGGCAGGATAAAAGCTTCCATTTTGCTACTATTGTTGGTTTAGCAGGCAGAACTTCCAGGTACCAGAATATTCTTTTGCAATACTATTCTTGGAGGTTCTCTTTCCCCCTTCCTGATGCACTGATGAGGCAGAAGGAAGAGGTATAAACATAGCCCCAGTTTCAATTATGCTTTCCATAAAAGTTGCAGAGATAGAATCACTATTGTTGCTAGAACAAGATGTGCATTGAAATGCGGGTAAATCTACTATTAGAAGGCTACAGAGCAGCCATTTCTAAATGAGACATGAGTTTAGGCTTCTGTCGAAAGTTCTGCTGCTCAGAATAGAACTGGCTGTTCACTGCAGGGGGGAAATAATAATAATCCTTTGGCAGCTGGAGATATTGCAAAAGCTAATTCTTGTGGGGTTTCATAGACACATGAATATACACCAGTGACAGTTCTATCTGCTTCCCTGCTAGAAGTGAATGATGTGGTCAGGCATGTGTATTGTCATGAAAGGCAATCTGGAGTTTGACTGAAAAATAACAATTGGGATTAAAGAAGAAGCAAAACAGCAGGGCCGTGCAGTCGCAGATCAGTGGTGTGTTTTTTTAAAGGTTTCCAGATAATAAACCATAGGAAAATAAAATGCTCGGAAAACCTGTGGATTTTTTCCCAGTTGACCTTGAAGTCATTGATATATCTGGGAGGAATATCACAATCTGGACAGATAATTCTAATCTACATGATGATAAAAAATATGCATGCATGTGATCTCTTGCTGCAGTAGAAGTGGCACCTCCCCTGTGATATTGTTTGGTATGAGACTGAAACATACGTAGATATGTTTACTTGGAAGGAAGTACTCCTAAGTTCAGTAGAACTCAATTCCTTGCAAGTATGTTTAGGCTTGCAATACAAAAGGCATTTCAGCATCCTCAGGTGGCAGAAAGACTATTTACAAAAGAAAAGCCCCACTGAAGGTCCTTACAGGCAACTGTTGTTTTGCTTGCTCACAGTAATTAATTCTTATTTTCCTGAAATAATTATGCAGTTTGAATCTAATGTTCTACATCTGAAATGGGTCTCTGGTCAGGGCCGACAGAGTGTTCCAAAGGTATCATCTGCATGTGTTTGTGCTTGAAGAGTGTAGCAAGTTCAGCAGCTTTTCCTGGCTGTTGCTGAAAAGTAGATATAGCATCTCTGTCAACAGAGATCAGACAGGAAACAGACAGACACCCAGTGAAAACAGAGCAAACATCCTGCCGGGATATACCAGCTTCAACAATACTAGACAATGGCTGTGGCTGTGAACAGGGCCGGCTCTACCATTCTCCAGAGTGAGGCAGCTGCTTCAGGCAGCAGATTTGGGGGTGTCATAAAAAAGTAGCAATTTGTTAGTCATTTAATTTGTTATTGTTGCATTTTTCCTGCCAGGGATAGAGAGAGGTGGGTGGGTGGGTGGTTTTCTGCCTCACAAATAAGTCAATTGGCCTTGGGTACTAAGCACCTTGACTTGGATGGGTGGCAATCCTAATTTGTGACAAATGTTATGAAAGTTACTGATAGTCCAGATCAACTTACTTACAGTGGAATTAATCTTGTAATGGGGAAGGCAAAAAACCTACAGTCTTTGGTAATGTGGTAAAATTACTTCCAAGCCCCATTATCTGGGGACTACTTCTGCTACTATTACTGGGAATGGATGAGTGGAAAAGTCAGCAACTGCAATCCTGGAGCTGCATGGGAGGTCTGCCTTTAGGAGCCTCAGGTTGAACTGGAATCAAAACAAAGGAAATATCACACTCTGCTGGGTTCACCTCTTTGGCCCCACCCCATCAAAGTGCTGATTGGATCAGCAGTCTCCTCCTGGGAAGGAGATGCTGCTGCTGAAGCTGTGCAACTGCTCCCCACCAGCCTTTTTCCCTTTGTGATCGGACTGTCGTGCCTCCACAAATCACAGCTCCTCTTAAGAGGGGAATTGGGCAAGTTAGAAATTGTGTTTCCATTCCTTTTGAACTTCAGTTGTTGTTATTTTTGCACCACTGAAGATAATCATATTTAGAAAAGGCCCTTACTGAAAGCCTGCATAGTGAAGAGCATTGGATTAGGGACTAAGGGGACCTAGGTGTGAATTTCCAATCAGCTGTGAAGTTCATTGGGTGACCTGGGGCCAGACACTATCTCCTAGTAACTTGTGTCCCAGCTATTGTTGGACTGCAACTCCCATTAACCTTAACTAACATAGCTAATGGAGAAGGATGCTGGGAGTAGCAGTCCAACAGCAGCTGCAGAGCTACATATTCCCCATCGCCGTCTTAAGCTAACCTTCCCCGTAGTCTTATTTTCAGGATAAAAGGGTTGGGAAAGATTCATGTACATCCCATTGAGCTCCTTGAAGGACAGAATACATAATAAATAAAATTGTAAGATATGTAAATGAGCTAGATATCTGGAAAGAATGTCTGCTAACAGTCATCAGCATATTTGGGCCAAGTGATGGCATATTTATGGCCCTCATTTTAATTTGCCTGGAAGGTAGATATTAAAAACTCAATGAAACCCGTAAGATTCTGTGGGACACATTAATTATGCTAGAACTACATGGTGCAAAAGAGCATGTGGTTGCAGCCCCATGTTGAGTTCCCCCCTTCCTCCTCCATCACGTCTACGTCAGCCAACATGTTGTTATTACAATGTGGGTTTCCGCACCCTGCCTGCCTGCCTGCCTATCGTTGGTCTGGGTGTGGAAATGTAATCATGCAGGCTCAATGATGTGAATGAGAAGGAGGAGGAAAACATGACATGGGGCTTCACCCTGTATTCTGTTTAATGTATAGCTCTTCCTTGGGGGTGGGGGAGAGTTAAGTCAGAGAGAGGAAAATAGCAGCAGACCAACCAATTCTATTCCAAGTTCTAGGACAGAAGAATCAAATGAAAAAGAAAAATAGCAGGCAGTGCCAGCTCCAGGTTTTTCAGGGCGTGACACTCTCAATGCCCCCCTCCCTCAGTGAGTCCCCCTTCTCATTACCATTGTCACGAGCTGCCATTGCTCCTCATCCTCTCTCTTAGCAGTCCTACCACTTACTTGCTTGACAGATGGAGCAGCAGTGAGTAAGCAGGCAGTGACATCGACAGCTTCTCCTCCTCTACACCAACACCGCCACCTTTGTCTGGGCCAGAATGAGAGGCAGGGGAAACAAGCAGGTTGCAAGGGTGTAGAGGAGGAGCAATTCCAGGGGGGTCCCTTGTCAGAGGGCCCCTGCAGGGATGTGGACCCTTGGCTGGTGCCCAACCATACCTACCCTTGATGCCAGCCCTCGTAGCAAGGCTGCCATACACTGAATGTTTTATGGGGTGAACCGTAGCTCAATAGTGGTGCCCTTGCTTTGCATGTACGAAGCTTCCGCTTCAATTCCCGGCATCTCCAGTCAGAAGGAAGTCAGTAATAGGTGAATGGGAAAGATAATCTACACCAACCAGGATATTGCACTATGAAAGCAGTATATAAAAGGCAGGAGCCATACCAAGCACGATATAGCAGTATGAAAGCGGTATATATGGTCTGTGTCTTATGGGCCCCAACAGTTGTCAGTTCACTTCAATACTGCTTTTTTTTTTTTAATGTTCTCTGTTTTCAACTTTTGTAAACCGCCCAGAGAGCTTCGGCTATGGGGCAGTATATACATTTAATAAATAAATAAATAAAGCAGTAGTGTGGCCTCTGCCTTTTTTATACTGCTTTCATACTGCATTCATAGTGCAATATGCTGCTTGGTGTAGATTAGGCAACAGTCTGGCCTGGTATTATTTTTATTTTTTTATTTTTTTATTTTTTTATTTATTAAATTTATATGCCACCCCATAGCCGAAGCTCTCTGGGCGCTTTACAAAAGTTTAAAACAGTGAACATTAAAAAGTATACAAAATGTAAAACCATCAAAATATAAAAAACAACAGCATAAAACAACAGTATCCATTTAAACAACAACAGTTCTGGCGTCCATTAAAAAACAAATAAACTTAACATGCATTGTTAAATGCCTGGGAGAAGAGAAAAGTCTTGACCTGGCACCGAAAAGATAACAATGTTGGCACCAGGCGAGCCTCATCGGGGAGATCATTCCATAATTGTGGGGGCACCACTGAAAAGACAGCTTTGTATATGTTAAGGCTTTCAAAGAATAAACCCTATTAACTTGAAATACCTGAAGGAAAGGGGGGATTTATTAGCTTTCAGCACAACCGATTAAAGTGGAAGCCAAAAGGAGGGCTCAGCTTTCTGATGCAGTGAAGATTCAGCACAAGGGAGTCATACACAAACACTAGATAACATGAGATTATCAACGTAAAGACCTTGGTCAAGTGGGTGGGCATGATTCAAAGGAAGCGATAGTGCGCTACTGATTGGCCAACATATTATAATGCACGGGTCTGTATGTTGCTCCTGAAACACGATAGCTGACTTTAGTGTAGTGCAAATCCGATACTGTACTCATCCATGCAGTTCTTTTGTGTACACATTCAAACCTGGCATGAATCTTCAGCATTACCATCCCCCTCCTGGCAAGCTGAGCAATGTTAATTTGAATTTCATTGTGGCAAGTCATGGCTAGTGAGGCCTTAGAAGAGATTATAGACACATTTCCTTAAATATAGAGACAAAACAGATGGGAATACCTCTAATGGGCAATTAACAAACACAACCACCATTAATGTTTAATAAAACTGAGGGATACTAATCATGGCTGCCATAGCAACAGCGCACTAAGGTGGCTTCCTTAATCATCACCAACAATATAATGTCTTGGGCTTTGTGGAAATATTTCATAGAAGTAAAATAAGCAGAATTTGTAGCCAAGGGGTACAGCAGTGCATGCTGGGAAGAGCCTGACAATGCCTCACATGAACTAATTTTAGGGTTGGTAGGGTGCCCTTCATTAGCTATCTCTTCTGGGACTTGGAGGGATCTCAAACCATTTGATTGCATTAACAGGCAAAGAAAGGACACAACCTCCCCTGTAATTAAGTAAACTTTGAATATTCAAAGGATGCTACTACCTAATTCTCTTATGTATTTTCTGCACTGGAACCATTTCATTTTTGAGGCTAAATTACTAGCTGCATGAACCAAGAGCATTTTTGTGGCTTGGTAACAAAATTAACTTCTCTTGATGCTCTTCCTGTGGCATTAGTTCCCACAAACCCACATATAATCTTCTGAATAAAAAGAATAACCCAGTGAAATTCATTTCAGGGAACCGTTCTTTAATAGCTGAGGTTTTCCCTCCCATAACCTCACCAGCCCCCAGTTTACAAGGGGCTGTAATGATTCCCCCACCCCCGGGTATGTTCAGCCCTTGTTAAACTGGGATTTATTATGAGATCTCAACAGTGTGGGGGTCACTCTGATGATTAGTTTAATGTAGGCAGGGTGGGTAATTTATGAATCAATAAGTAAATGATACCATAAAAACCTTGCTTGAGAAGCCATTCGTCACTTTGTCATGTGAAAAAACTATTGATGCTTAATAAACTGGAGAAGTAAATACTCTTAAAGGAGATGAAGAGAACACTTTTTTTTTTAGATCTATAGTTTCTGTACTACAATAAGATCTCAAATCTGGCAGATGAAGAATAATCTGTTGGGTGTGTGGTATGGGGTGGGAACTAGTGCTCATGCTTGGATCATTCCAGTTCTATGCAAATGCATTTTCCAGTGTAAAGAGGCAGAGTACATAATTTGCAGGTGGAAGGTAGCTCCAGTAAAATAACTGCAGGAACTGATGTTAAAAAATATCTCTGCCTGTCTGACAACCTAACCACATGCTGTCAGTCAGAGTAAACAGTACTGAATCAGGCAGACTAAGCATTTTTCCCCGTAAGGCAGCTCCTTATATCGCCTTTTGAGGTGGCTGAAGTTTACATTTTCCAGATCCTAATTTACACAGAGTTCTTGTATCATTTATCTCCACGGTGGGCAACTTGTGGCCCTCCAAATGTTTTGGCCTACAACTTCCATCACCATTGGCCATGCTTGCAAAACATCTGGAGGGCTACTAGTTGCTCATTCCTGATTTATCTCTTATGAGGCAGAAGAATGCTTTAGCTCTGTGTGTGTGTTAACAGAGTCTTTCTCCCTTTTTGCCCATATTGGTGCTTAATGGGCTGGAAGAACTCTCTCTCTCCTCCCTCTTTCCTCTCCCTTCGCTTTCTTAGCTACTAACCCACCCACCTGTTTTGCTATTTTTGAAACATTTTCTTCCTCTTTATTTTTAAATGCCATGTAAATTCTTATTTCCTTTATAATAAATTCAATTTTACTTTTGAATTACAATTCTGCGCCTTGGGTTTTTCACCTGCTCGTGTAGCACTTGGGGCCCTACTTACCACACTAATCTCCAGATAATAGTGAGCGCCTTTTTATGCAGGGATTTTACTAAGGTATTCTGGCAGCCCGCTTAAATAGTCAGATAGTGGCATACCTGGGGTTTTTGTATGTTTTGATCCTTTAAATCAATGGTTGGGAACTTCAGGGGCCAAATCCGCCCTTCTAGTGGTCTCAGTCTGGCCCTACAGGGTTCCTCAGATGGCTTTCATCTACAATATGTTAGCATGTTTTGCATTTGGGGCACCAGCCCTTTGGCCTTTGGTTCCATCTACCATAGGAATGGGGCCCCGTGGAGCTTCTCCGAAAATGAATTCGGCCCTTCAGCTGAAAGAGGTTGTTCACTCCTGCTTTAAATAATTATGCAGGTGCTGTTGAGGGGGTAATTTTAGATTGGTAAAAGTCATGAGGATTAGGGTTGAACTCCCTTCATCGAATGACAAAGCCCTGGTTTGCCCTCCCGCCGTCCCCAATGGCAGTGTTGAACTTTTCTTTTCTTTTTTTAAAGTGTAAAACCCATTTATGGATCACCTGCCATCTTGTCTAGAACCTGATAAATCCAGGTGTGAGGTATGGAGCCATAGCTTCACACAATCTCCCCACACCCACACCCACGCATGCACACACTCAAGAAAACACACCCTGCGTTATACTGAGAATAGAATCTATTTCATAACAAGAATTATAATAGGGTTAAGTAAATGTTTTGGAAGTATTGGGTAAAGTACAGTAAAACAAGGCCGCTTAGAAACAATTATGTGGAATGCAGAGGTACAGTCTGTTAAATAGTGAGATCCAAAACTGAGAAATATACAAGTAATTATATAAGACTAGAAATAGCAGTTCAGGACTCCAGCTGATAATGATTTCACTGGTCAGTGAGAGGGCTGGTCAACTACCATATTTACATAAAGATGTGGACTGCAGTCCTAAACGTGCTGGCTGGGGAGTAAATCCCACTGAACTCAACAGGACAATATGCCTCAGACTGCATGCTCAGATTGGCAGTCAGGAGCATAAATAGTGCATGGAAGATTCCTGATGTACATAGTTGATAATGAAGGTGTTGATTCCCTTGCTAATTGTGACTGTTACCTTTTGAAAAATCTGGAAGCATTCAGTATTCCGAACTAGAGGAGCAAAGAGATCTCCAAAGCTGTGGGGAGTTCTCAAAAAGTGGAGCCCGGCAAAAGTAATACTTACTTACTTATTTATTTATTTATTTATTTATTACATTTCTATACCGCCCAATAGAAGGAGCTCTCTGGGCGGTTCACAAAAATTAAAACCATTCATAATATAAAACAACAGTATAAAACCATAATATAAAACCTTGTTGCTCTACAATACTTTGCAGTGTTAGCAAAGGCCTGGCTCATGCCGTATTCCCCAGGGATTAAATGAAAGATTGGATTTGTACAGTTTGTTTGTTTGTTTGTTTTAAAATCAGGCTTAGTTAGGCCCTGCAGTGCTTTGTTAGCACTCTAGGAGAAAACGCAGCTACTGAAGACAATTTTAAAAGGTTAAAAGAAATGTTAGCAACACTCTCAGAATCCAACAGGCAGGATTATGGGGTTGACACTAGTGCCGCTATGCTGTTTACATCAACTGCTAGCTGGGAGAAGACTCCCCAAATCGTTGAAGTGTTTGGAATGTTGCATTTTCCCACCAGTTAAACCCCCTCCTGGAGGAAAGATGTCTGGATCCCACACGGCCAATAACAGCTAATAAGAACTGTCATAATTGCTCTACTAGTCAACAGACCCAGCTTCATGCAGGTTGGAATAACTATACTTTGATACAGCAAAGCCTTCAAGCAAACTTACATAGCTGTCAGAGTTGGGCATATTGTGCCCTCCCCTTCTGAGTGAAGCTTTGCCCTCTGGCACTCTTAGGCCTGGTCCCTGCCATGGGGCAGTCCCGTAGCCCCCTGAGAGAGAGGGGTCTATCCACTCCATTCTTCTGGCAGGGAGTTATTTGTATGGAGTTATAACTCTGTTATAACTCCATACAAATTTCTCCTGGCTTCAACTGGCATTTATTTATTTATTTATTTATTTATTTATTTATTTATTTATTACGTTCATATTCTGCCTCTTTTCCTCTTGCAAGGAATCCCCTCTCTGTCCTCACAATAACTGTGTGAAGTAGTTTAAGCTGAGAATCAGTGTCTGCCCAAGGCCACCCAGTGATCTTCATGACCTGAGTGGGAACTAGAATGTGGATCACCTGAATTCCACTGTATGGACTGCAAAGCTATTTGTTGGCTAGGAAAGTCTGTCTTGGTGGTTGAGGCTGTTACTGTAGGCTTCAACCACATGGACATACAAATATTAATTAAAATTAAATATTGCATTTTAAGACAAAATAATCCTGACATGCACACTTCTACAGTCCTTATAGTATGCCTGCCAAGTTCCAGGTGTGTAGGTTTCATGGACTTGGTAATATGGTGCTGATGGACAGATATAAACACATCCTCTTTTATTATTATAGATATATTGATAATGTGGAAACGCTCTTAGTACATTGGCATGTGGCCCACTAGCAGCAGGTATATCGACGTTTGATGAACATGGGCTAGGTTACAAGCTAGCCTGGTAGTGAAGCAGTAACTTAGCCACCCCATCACATGCCCATCTCTGCCCAAATTCACCCAACCAACGTTCTTAACACTGCAGTTTGGTCTGTACAAAATTTGGGATCAGATTGTTCTTCAGTAACATTCCAGATAGTAATCCTTGTACTGGACCCAGAAGGCCCGTGAGACTTATAAGGTGTGCTGCAAGTAATTGATTTTGCTTTTCTCTTCACACAGATGAATGACGTTCTGCTGTATACATATCCCCAGAAGGATGGCAAATATCGGCTGAAGAACACCTTGGCTGTGTCTGGCATGAGGGTGAAGTTAATCTCCTCTCTGTTGCTTAGTGCTACATTTAATTCATCTGGAAGCTCTTTGGTCTCATTGGTTGGAAGGAAAGGGGACATTTTATCTCCAAATTACCCTTCTTCGTTATGGGAGGAAAATGGGGCAGGGAGAAATATAAAGCACAGGAGTTTAAAACAAGCTTGGAAGCATTGAGCAAGCATATAAATGAAAGCCTAATGAGGCTGCTTGCAAGGAAGTTGGGCATGAATCATGTAAATCAAATTAAGATGTCATATCCCAGCCTTCCCCAACTTGGTGCCCTCCCAATGTGTCCCAACCAGGATGGCCAATATCAACTGAGATTACAGGACTGAACATTAGGAACCTGGTGAAATTCCCTCTTCATCATGGTGTGTTAAAGCTGCAGGAGCTATACTAGAGTGACCAGATTTAAGAGAGGGCAGGGCACTTGCAACTTTAACTGTTGTGATGAAGAGGAAAATTCACCAGGTGTTAAGTATATACAAATGACACCTGCAGAAATTCCTTTTCAGTACAACTGTTAAAGATACAGGAGCCCTGTTCTCCTTTTCATATGGTCACCCTAACTAAGGCATGTGTCACCATGGCCAGGTCCGGCATTTCTAAGAGCTGTTCAACAATGGAACCAGTAGAAAGACAGTTTCAGAAAGACTCCTTTCTGAACCTGCAGAGAGAGGTCTTCAAGCAGAGGCTGGAAGCCATCTGTTGAGGATTCTCTCTCTCTCTCTCTCTCTCTCTCTCTCTCTGGATTTCCTGCATGTGTGTTGGTCTAGATGGTCTACAAGACCGTCTCCAACTCAACAATTCTATGACAAAACAGGTTCTAGCCCCCAAATGCTTATGCAACAGTATATGTATTGGTCTTCCAGGTGCTACAGGATTCATTGCTGGTTTTGCTACAATAGACTTAATATAGTTGGTCTTGCAGAATATGCATTTCAGGCCTTCTTTACATTTTGCTGTGGTGATGCAGTTTCTCCCACATCACCCCCAGCAAAGTATAAAAACATCCACCAATGTGTTTGAACTTCCTCACATGTTTACATGGTGTGCAAGCAGTATCCATCTCCTTGGGAACACCATTACATCTATATTACGTAAGCACCTTAGGAAACCCAAATGTGTTGGTGGACATTTGAAGAAGTTCTTTGGAGTGGCTGCTGAAGCCACCACATTTCTGCAAGTACATGAAAAAGAGGGATGAAAGTGGAGCAGAGGAAGCTACCTTATACTGAGTCAGACCATTGGTTTATTTATTTATTATTTATTTACAACATTTGCATACCACTTCACATCTAAACAGCCTCGTGTGGCGCAGAGCGGTAAAGCAGCAGTTTCTGCAGCTGAAACTCTCCCCACGGCCTGAGTTCGATCCCAGCGGAAGCTGGTTTCAGGCAGCCGGCTCGGGTCGACTCAGCCTTCCATCCTCCCGAGGTCGGTAAAATGAGTACCCAGTGAGCTGGGGGAAAGGTAATAACGGCCGGGGAAGGCAACGGCAAACCACCCCGCTATAAGGCCTGCCAAGAAAACGTCAGCGAAAGCTGGCATCCCTCCAAGAGACAGTAATGACTCAGTGCTTGCATGAGAGGTTCCTTTCCTTTCCCACACATCTAAACAGTTTCCGGAGCAATGAACAACAAGAGATAAATTTATAAAAAGAATAAAACATGATATTAAGATTATTCTTTGTGCTAACAAAACCCAGTATTGTCGACACTGATTGGCAGCAGTTCTCTAGGGTTTCAAGCAAGAATTTTTCCAGCCCTACCTGGAGATGTCAGGGATTGAACTTGGAGCAGAGCAGCTGCTCCACCAGTGAGCTATGCCCCCCCCTCCCTGAGTCTTTGCATGGTTCCGTTTCCTTCCTTCCTTCACACAAATGTCATTTGTTTTTAGGTTAGTCGTCCAGTGACAGAAAAAGCCCAAAATGTCCTGAAGATTGAATATGCTGAAAATTGCCTAACTCTATCGGCAAGGTAGGCACTATCATACCACTCTTCTTTTTTTAATTATTATTATTGAATCTCTCGACCAGAGCAGTTGGTCTCCAAGACCTAATTGGCTGCTTACTATATTTAAACTCCATTAACAACCATAGCGTTGTGACAGATAATGGCCCGAGTGTTTGACTATAAAGAAGACATTCATTTTAAATGTATAGCACGGAAGACACAACTCTCACAATGTTTCTAATGAGCCAAAGGCACTTTGGATCATCTCAGGCAGAGAGGGAAGCGCAGAAAATCTATTTCTAATAGACTCCTGGTCTGTTCCTTGCTCTTTCGTAACGTTTTCCCTGTCACGCTTTGCCTGCTTCATTTCTTACAATGTCACTTGTCATGCCATGTCCTTGAGGTAACCGGAGGGCTAATGAAAAGTCATAATTAGCCAATTCTGCACAGTAGGTTTAAAGGCATTTTATAGCACTTGAATGACGGAAGAAAGATTAAAAACTTTACTGATAATGTAATGGGGTCTCTGTTTACAAGGAACCTTCCTAATGAATTAGCAGCCGCCACAACTAGGACGTGCATTGAGATCACAGGCTTGATGGCAGAATGAATCGGATCTTGCTGGTGTTAACTGCACATTAGTCAAAGTGGTTTCTCCTAGTTTTGACCAGCCTGCACATCCTTGCAGTGTCTGTGTAGTTGCTCGTCAGCTAGGGTCCATGGGGCAGCATCAGTAACCATTGTGAGATCACAGGGGTATACGGGCCATAGGAGGGAGTCTCCTCTATCTAACTCCTTTCTGAACCTGCAGAGATAAAGAATCAACATTGGGCAGTTCAGCTCTGCAGTATTGGTGAAGGTCCCCCATTTTGGAAGCAAAATACTTGTGCCCCACAAAATTCCCATACTTGCTTCAGGCCCAGGGTTATGCATATGTGCTGCCCTCACATGCTGCCAGGAGAAAATCTTCTAGCAGCAGAGAACAGTGCGCTGGTGTAAACATTAGCCTGTCGGGTCCTGGCATTCAATGGCTGAAGGCACGGCCATTCTCTTCCCTTTGGCCCAGCACGAGAACCTGCAACGGGGTTTGAGGCTGAAGTGGGAGAGAGCTTGCTCTGCCCTTCCACTCTTCAGCACTGAACCAACCTGGACTAAACCTGCTGGTGTGTGTTCATTCCTCAACTCCTGCGATGGGCTGAGTGGGAGGGATAGCAAACTCACACACCCTTCTATCTAGAGCCAGGTGTAGGGGCTGGGCAAGAGGATAAGGGGGTGGTTCATCAGCACTGCATCCGAGAGTTCTCAGGATGCCGTGTCAATTTCTCCAGGGGCCAAGAATAATTGTGGGGGGTGGGGGTGGGGGGAAGTAAGGCATCTCCCTTCTTTCTGTGCTCTCCCTCTGTTCTTTCTCTCCCACCCCCTGCACCCTTCCCGGGTGTATTCCTGGAGAATCTTGTATGTTTTAGGGTGGATTCCTGCATTGAGCAGGGGGTTGGCCTTGTAGGTCCCTTCCAACTCTGCTATTCTATGATTCTATGTGATGAAAGGCAGGGCGAAGAGTACTTGGAATTGATCTTTCAGGTGCTTTAAGGAGCTCCCAGACCATGTTCTTCTCTCTGACACAGTGGATGCTTCTAGATGTGGCTTTTGTTTGTGCCCCATTTTCCCACCGCTGCTTCTGTCTCTTTTCTTTCCACAAAACAAGAGGATAAGACTGAATACCTGCACAATGTCTTTTCTTGGGAGCTGTCAGTCTAGAAATACCCAGCCTCTTCCATTTCTCCGGAGGCACAAGGGACACCTCAGCAGCAGCATCTGCTGCTACCTACCTCGTCGTGATGCTGCATTTCGTAGCGGAGGTGGAGCCCACTTCTACTGAACCTGCTTAATCTGGACAACCTATTTCCACCCTCCTTTCCTTCAGTGAAAGTACTACTCTGCTTAAACGTGGGTAAAGAGTTGATCTGCATCAACCTTCCCCAAACCAGCACCTTCCAGATGCATTGGACTACAACTCCAAGCATCCCCAGCCAGTATAGGAGGTTGTTGGGAGTTGTAGATCAACATTTCTGGAGGGTGCTAGGTTGCAGAAGGCTGATCTACCTGTTACAAAAACCATAGGGTGGCTGCTGAGAACCACAGCTGTAGGTTCAGCCTCCCTCCCCTGCCACATGTATTATTTATTTATTTATTTATTTATTTATTTATTTATTTATTGCATTTCTATGCCGCCCAATAGCCGAAGCTCTCTGGGCGGTGTATTACAATGTACCTCTTATTGTCCTGATGCCATTGCACTGTGCAGTTCTCCATCCCTGCTGAGAAGCATTGGTTGCTGCTAGTGAGGAAGCAAACAGTAGAATGATGTTAGTACACAGGGAAAGTTGCATTGTACATGATGGAGGGACAGGTGAAAGAACTGAATCTGGGGCAGTTCTAATGGGAAGCTCTTGTGTTTCTTGTAAAACGGTGTTCTTGTCTATGTATGTCCTGTATCCTGAACCATTATTGTACACTGGACTGCTCTGTTGTCTGTCACTTGCCACTGTTGCATTGTGACACAACAAGAAATTAAAATTCCGACAAGCGCTTGGTTACATGATTTAGCAGAACGATCAGCAGCAGCAACCTAGAGAATTCTCATGAAGACGAAAAGGGCAAGGAACATCGTAATCAAACACTCAGAAGGAAACTGAGAAAAGACCGGAAGAGTTTTAATGGAAAGATCTTAGGAATGCACAGGCTAAGCCCATTAGAAGCAGCTTCTAGGAAATGAGCTGGCCCCTGGGTATGCCCTATAGGCCAAGCCCATAGGATAATCATCTGTAGACAGAGCTGGTTCACCCTCTCATCTTTGTTCTTTAGCTAGCTGGCAGTAGAACTGGCTCTTTTCAGAATGCAAATGAGAGCTTTTGTGCTTTGTCTGTCCATCACATACATAATCGCAACCCGGCTGTGCCTCTGGAACAACAGGACTTTAGATAGTCTAGCAAGAGGTTATTCAGTAAAATATCTTCAGGCTGCTCTGGAAGTCTGCTGTAACATGGAGATCTGTAACAGGTTCCTCTTCATGGTTATTTTCCATGCTGTGCTAATATCTCCTGCTGCCTGCTGCGCTGTGTAGTGGCAATCTGGTTCTGTGTTTCCAGCTAGCCTGTACACATTGTAAAAGTAATAAAAATCACAATGAGGGATCAAAAAGCTATCGCAAGACTAGACATCCGATGCCTTATGCAGGCGTTCTGAACGTTCCGGCCTGTGTATCCAGGGCTGTTCAAAAACTCCATCCTAAAAACTGTGCGGCCTTCTTTCTCCCCACAATGAAGTATCTGCACAGAAGAGAACAGTGTCAATTAACAAAGCAGTAGCCACGCGTTTTCTCTACCCTTGAGGCTAAGAAACAGCAAAGCCAGAGGTTGTTCTATTGCTTAAGGCAGCCTTTCCCAACTTTGTGCCCTCCAGATGTTTTGTACTGCAACTATCAGCATTCCTGACCATTGGCCATGCTGGCTGGGGCTGATGGGATTTAGAGTTCAAAAACGCCTGGTGGGCACCAGGTTGGGGAAGGCTGACTTAAGCAATATAACAATCTTTGGTTCTTCTAGAAGCAGTTTGATGGAGCAGAGGAAAGGATCTGCTGGAGTTCAGGATTTTGTTGGCATATAATCCCCAATCAGTTCTTCTGACTAAACTTACTTTTAAACACACCATTGTTCCATAGGTCATTTCTCAAAGCCAACCTAGAACACATGGAATACTTTGTACTGTTATGGCAGGTTATTCTTATGCTGTGGAAGCTTGTCTACACATATATTGGAGGGACGCTCCTATTTTGTGTCATACACCTTCTGAGCATTTACACTTGTGTCAGAAGAAAGCCAAAAGTACAACAGTAGGTAGTAGTTGCTTATGGTACAGAAAGCGAGTAAGTGGTGTTTATGCACACACAGGCACCCCCAACTGATTCTACCAACTACCCATATGCTGTACTGACTAATGTCAGGTACATCCACATTTTTTACTTTAACTTGCCTTTCCCCACCCCAAATCCTCTTTCTCTTTTTCCCTTTCATAGCACACATCAAGGGCAACATTTTGTTGCCCTTGATGTGAACACAGTTAGTAATAAGTAACTATGTACTATCTATTTCTAAAATCCATATGCACAGATTCCAGCTAGTCTTGATTTTGCATGTCAAGTGGGTTGCCAACTTCGTTTCCTGACACGGCTCTTGTCCCTTTGCTATGTGGTCAAGTAAAATGCTGGAGGTGAAGCTTTTCCTAGCATGCAGATACAGTGTTAGGTGAGAAGGGTGGAAACTTCCTGCTGTTAATTTTTTGTTTAAGCAGTTAATAAAGGCACAGGAGTCCTGCCAGGAAAGAAGTTGGCAACGCTAAGATCGGGTGGTCTTCAATATTGAGATGATCTTGCAAATGAGAACTGGGTAGACACAGAAGAAAGAGTGTGTAAAGTAAATAAGGCTGGAAGTTTTGGACACAAGGTGACTATAGTATCTTATCACATTTTCCCTCTGCCTTGGGTCCTCTTTTTGCTAGCAGCGTCATTGGGTTTTATAGGGGCTGATGGTTTTCACAGTTAAGTGCTCACTTATGAGGGTGTGGGGATTCAGTCTCAGCTAAGCATCATTGATCAGCTCTTGCTTCTCTCCTGCAAAAGATATACTAGTCTCGGATGTCTTTGTTCGGTACCATGTGAAGTGCAGGCTGAGGAGTTCACAACAGAAATGCTGCCAGTGGTAACTCTCTACAGAGCAGTTAGCTTTAGGATGAATGCCCTACAGAGGTGAGAGAGACTGGAATTGCACACCTACTGAAGAGCAATGCCCAAGGTCACTAGAATCCTGTATTATGTAGATATGGAGCTCCGTTTTCTAAACTTGAAGTTGGGGGGTTGGGGTTGGGCAAAGGAGAGTTTAATTAGACTGATAGTAATATGTATGGGCCTCATGCCCTGCCTGTACATAGACCCCCAAAACAATGCACAACATTCAAATCACACAGAACAATAATGCTGTGTAACATCTAACAGACTCTTTAAGATCAATTTAAATACAAGGCATCCTAAGTGGCATTTCACACATATTGCTCAAGGAAACGAGAAAGAAGTAGAAATGCAGCAGAGGCAGGATCAGAAGAGTTTCTCTCCCTTCTCTTCGATCTGGCATATGGGCTCTTCCTTAAAAATCCTCATTCACTTCTAAGGCTGCTGATCCACAAAATACGACTCCTGCTTTAGGCATTGGTGCTCTGCTCTCTCAGCCTGAAGAGAACAAATTTTGGAGCCCCAGTGAGATAAATAAAGCATTCAATGGAACACAAGTGTGGTGATCTAGGCAAGCAACACCAACCCAATCAATGCCCCATGACTAGATGAGACAGCAAGAGATCCATCATTGAATCTCCCTTTTTAAAAATAAATAAATAAATATGCAGCTGTGCGTTGTGGGGGGGGGGGTGATTTGGATTGGGGCCATGGCATGGGGGAGAGGTTCAATCCTGTTCCCTGCATGGTTTTTCTGATGTGACTCTGTCTGCCCCCATTTAGCTGCTTTTTGCCCTGTGAGGCAAAGCATACAGGTGCCCTTATAGAACCCAGCGTGTAAATAACAGCTCAGAGGGGCCAATTCAGATGGAAGTTCTGATGTGAGGCAGAAGAGTAGACCTCACTAATTAATAAACAGTGGCTTCTGCTAGCTTTCAAAAGTGCAACAGTGACCTCTAATGGCCATTCTGCAGGAGTGTGGGTTTATATTTCTCATTTTCCAATCCAAGTAAATTCAAAAATTCCCCCATCGAAGGGCACATTGACAGACTGCCATGCATTTGAGGGCTGTGTCTCTCTTCTCTTTGTGGCCACATCTGATGCTTCAGAAAAAGAAGGGGGAAGAGGACATTTTGAAGAGAAAATTCAGTCCTTGAGAAACAGCAAGCCCTGGCTTTGACCAAGTTGCTACATTTCTCTCCACAGCTCGTGCTCTGAAAGGGATGAGTGGTTCAGCTGCATCAGCAGAAGCATCCCAGATGACTACCGGGCTCACAGTGCAGCTGGTTTTCACAACAGCGTTGAAGTAAGATTCACATCCCAGCAGCTTTCCTGACCTATTTGAGTAGATTTAAGGAAAGGAGTCCCCTATGGTCAGGCATTTAGATTATTTTCATGTAAATTGCTCTGCGAAGCCTAGACAGCAAAGGTCATCGGAGCATGTGTGTTTAATATTCATCCTGCTGAGGTTGCGGCCAGAATTCCCAATACTTCCCCGTTTTGTTAGATACAATGAGATATAGAGGATCCCGGTGTTTTGCTGGAATGAGGCTGGCATTATTTGGCTCTTTCTTTTTTGAAAACAGAAGGCTGGACTAGATAGACTTTTGATGGTTTGCAAGCCTGATTCTCTATACCTTAATACAGGCTTCCCCAATTTGATGTCCTTCAGACATGTTCAACTGCAATTCCCACAATTGCAATCCAACACATCTGGATTGCAATCCAACACATCTGGAGGGCCCCCAGCTGGGAAAGACTGCCTCAATAGGTTTTGTTTTTAATTTAATATTTATAACACAAAAATAACAAAGACATTACAAAGTCACGTAAAAGAATAAACTGAGTTCTAAAGAATAAGACAAGCTTGTAAATATTGGCCTGGAAGATGCTTCGCAACTATGTGAAGAAAAAGTATTCTATTACAACTGTGTTTTTATTCCTGCAAAAGTCTCCCTTTTCCCCAGGTATTTTATTTATTATTTTTAGATACATTTATAAATCACACACACTTCTGCTTAATAAGTACATGAAGTGATATACAAACCAAATAAAACAATAAGACAGAAAACATAAATAAATCACCAGCAAAAATAAAAAATAAAAAACCTTTTCACACCCTAACACTAATATACAAAGGAGAGAGTGACATTAACATCTGAAACACAGTAAAGAGTGTGCCAACCTAATCTCCTTAGGGAGAGGGTTTCATAATTAGGGTGCCACCATGGAAAAGACCAGCCTGAGTCCCCACCAACCTATCCTCTCTAGATTGTGGGACACATAAGAACACCTCTGATGATGATCGTAAATCTGCCTAAATGCACGCAGTTGTGCAATTGAGAGCGAACTGTCCAGAACATTTTTTTCCTTTGTTGTTGTTGTTGTTGAGTACTACCTAAAATTTGATATAAAAACCAGTGCATTCTATTAAAACCTAGGGGTTAGAGATGATATTAACTCTAAATCATACTAAAAAGTGAGTTTAGCACTGCTTAACATATGAGTTCCTTCCAACCTAGATATGAGTTTTGTGCATGTAGATTGGGTCTACATTACTAAGTGTGGAAATCACATGTCTTTATTTGTGCATACAACAAAACAGATTCAAGTTGATTCTCATGTAGAGTGGATGTGTATTTGGTCTGCACGTGGCTGTCCTATATGGAAATGTCCTTATAGGAAAACTTAAAGACTAAAGTAGATTTGTCTGGGCTTGAACAATAAAGTATCCTTCTTTCCTCAATTGAATCCCACAATTGTTGCCTGCTCTGAGCAGTTCCATACCTCATCTAGCTTATCTAGAGGCCAGATTCCTGAATAGCCATTTCAGTTCTGTAGCAGTCTGTTGGAAGCATGGGACATATTCCAGAGGAAAAGAGGTTCCCCTTCCCCTGGGTTACCTCCACATTTTGCAGGAATGATCATGACTTGATCTGTTTCTCTTATCTTAATTTTTTCAGGGTAGCAAATTTTGAACAAAATATGCTGCCTCTTGTAATTGCGGCTGTAGTAACTAATGGCAGTAGAAAAGTGGAAGCACCTACAAGATAGTGCTATCCATGTACATTCTCTTTGCTCTGAGAATGGCAATATGTCTACTTCTCCCCATACTCCTTACCTTCCTTGTGAAAATGGAGAGGGAAAATGCTCCCAAGGTATCACTTTGTGTGCATCCGTGTATGTGTATTGCACAGTGTGGCTGCTTTGGAAAGCACTGTGTTTTCTAAGATGGCCCTGTTCTTAGAGCAACAACTCTCTAAGGTCCGCATACAATGCTTGTACAGAACACTACCTTAGAGGCACATCCTACTCACACAAACACACACATCACTATTGCTACTGCAAGACTGATCAGGAAGAAGGAGATGTGTGACCAGGTGACAGGTGTACTTGTGGATAAGTTTTTTTATGTTGAAAGATGAAAAGCCTAGGACCAGTATTGAAGCACACCTCCCCCAGAAATTGCTGCAGGTGAGCCATAGCTTGTATTAAGGAGTTGAACTAAGAATAAGCCTGTGCATTTCTACATTTTATTTTCAGCTTCGGGAAAGGCTGGGAATGTCTTTGGGTGAGAGGCCTCCAACCTTGGTACCTGTGTCTCATGTCATGATGTGCATGAACTGCGGTTGTGACTTTAAGCTCACATTGCGGCGTCATCATTGTCACGCATGCGGGAAGGTAAATCTCTCAAGTTCAATTTGGATATCTTCAGAGCCTTTGGCAACAAAGAGCCCTCTCGTCAAAATCTCATTACGCCATATAAGATTTTCTATCAGGAATTCAGTTCAGACATGGGATTTCGCAAGAGTTTTGCCTTGTGCCTCTTCTGTACAACTGAGGTTACCAGATATACAGTAAGCGCATATCAGTTCTGTCTATAAAGCTTTGAGGCCTGTAGGCTGAGGCCTGTTACAATATTGGTATAGTCTTCCTGTCCTCCATTTTAGGAGATGGAGGGCAGGAAGTAGTTTCATTATAAAGAATAACAAGGAAAATGGCCATTTGTAACTGGAGGATGATAGAGTGTAGTGATATCCAAGAAACAGAACAGAAATGACTTCATCCATAGTTATGTCAAGCTCTTTGCCCTATCCCGAGCTTAATTACCTTGTGTTTGCTTAAAGCCAAGTTGCCTAGATTTATTGAGATGTGTCTGTGTGGTGGTGAAACTGGATGTTCTTGCCCAGAAGCCCACGGTTGGACTGGATTGTCTTCAGTTCCCTCCCAACTTTGATTCACATCTCACTGGTCCAGTCTAAAGCAGATGGTGTACACTGCATCTTGTGTTCTTGTAGATTATATGCCGAAATTGTTCAAGAAACAAGTATCCTCTGAAGTACCTCAAAGACCGACTGGCAAAAGTTTGTGATGGCTGCTATGGAGAACTGAGGAGGAGAGGTGAGACCTTGATGAAGCAGTGGAAACCTGGCTGGTATACACAGACGAAGGGAGACCTTGGTTCCATTTGCAAGGCCATTTCCCCAGCCCAACAGGAAGCCATTCTAGAGCTAATATCATATTCACCAGCCATTCATCAAGATAGTGATCAGGGTAGTAGGCACGTTCTTCTGCTGATGTGGATATTTTGGGAGCAATTGGCCACACCCTGCCACTTCTTGGGGGAAAGATTTGTGCAAGGGGTGCACAACAGTTCCAATCCTGAGGGCCACACACAGCTTTATTTGGAAGCCAATACAGATTGCTCTTTCCTTGCTGTTAGCAATGGTGGGGAAATTATCTGTATATTATTTATTTATTTGTTTATTTATTTATTTATTTATTACATTTCTATAATGCCCAATAGCCGGAGCTCTCTGGGCGGTTCACAATCTCAGTATAGGATTACTGGGGTTAGCCCCATGGAGGATGGCACAGTTAAGGCTGGCGGGGGTAGGGGGAGCACATGCAGCCTCTGGATCATGGATTGTGCATCCCTGATTTATGCTGTTTTGATGTAAGGGTAGTGAAATTTGCACAGATCAAAATTGGTCCCGGAGAAGGATAATACTCAAGAAGCATTAATTTGTGTGAAACTCACCTAGAGAAGTTATTTCTTTTTATGCAGCTTGAGCCTCATAGCATCTTTGCCATTAATTGGTCAGATCAATGGGCTTTCTTGTCGAGAGTTTAAAGAAGCCTTTCCCAACCTGGTGCCCTTTAGATGTTGGAATCCAACTCCCATCATTTCCATGATGGGAATGATGGGAGTTGCAGTTCAACATATCTAGAGGGCACCAGGTTGAGGAAGATTGGTTTGGAGGGCCAATGCGGTGGCAGTGTAGCAAGAGCATTTGACTCGGAGCAGGAGTCCCAGTACAGATCCTTACTCGGCAACCTTATGCTAATCACCATCTCTCTTTGCCTAGCCTACCTCACAGAGTAATTGAGAAGGCAAAATGAGGAAATCCATGCATGCTATCTAAAGCCCTCTGGACGAATGGTCAAAAACACACCTTATCAATAGTAACAAAGTGCTTTGAAGTTGGAGTAGATCAGGGCCAACCCACGTACCAAATAATCTTTTCTTCTTCCCATTTCTACTATTACAGAGCGGCCAATGAGCGTAAGCTTCCCTACAAGTTCATCCAGATTTTCAAGCAGTGCCTTCTCTTCTGTCTTCCACAATATCCACTACTCATCCTTCAAAAGGCAAAAGAAAATCCCTTCAGCTCTTTTGGAGGTAGGAGCAAGGATGCCTGCAAAAAGGCAAGGAAACTAAAATACAGGATGTTCATGCTGTATGACCAATATTCATAATTTTCTATAATATAGAACTAACCGGCTTTGTACACCACTTGTGTCATAAGCTTTTGCCAAGGTATATTATTGTACTAAGGGGTTATTTTGGAATTAAGTCCCTTCCCAGTATTGATATGGAAAGTAAAAATGTTCCCCAAAGTGGCCCCTAAATATTCTATTCTATTTCCATCTGAAAATAACACACACACACACACACACACACACACACACACACACACACACACACACACACACACACACATATATATATATATATATATATATATATATATATAATTTAATTCACACTGAAACAGATTCTTACCCTCATTTGGAACATTTTTATTTTTTTCTTCCCCAGTCGCAGACTTCGCTGTCAATTTATCACAACTATCTATATACATCTATAAAAATGAAGCATTAATTACTTCTATGTGACCACAAGAGGGCAGAAACTGCCTATCAAAATAAATCTACCTTGTGGTAAATTAGCACAAAGCCCTAAGCCACAAAGTTACCTTGCCCATGTTCCTGTGTTCTAAGTGCAATATATCTTCACCTTTGGTTTAAAAATTCCTTTAAAACTTCTGGCAAAACTGGGCTGCATTTTAATAGCATTTCCAACCCAGTAATCTCAGGGACCAAAGTAGATGTAGGAAGCAGGTCTCCGTGATCAAAATAGCATCCGTTGTTTTCAACTTGAATATGCCTCCTATTCCTACAACTCATATTTATGTAATGGATTGTCATTTTTATTTTATAATTTGGTTGACCCAGCCTTTTAAAAATTGCCCAGCAAGTTATCTGCGTATCTGTACCACTATTAAGAAATTGAAAATGCATTCGAAGGGATAAAAATAAACGAGGTTTTGTATAAATTAAGATCAGATTTCTTTTTTTAAAAAAGGGACTATTTTCAGTTCAATGGTAAGCTATAGTGTAGTACAGTATTACTGAACAAGCCTGAAGTTCCCTCTGCAGCTTCTGGTTTTAATTAACCACATCTTCTTATTGACTCAATTCACACAATTGCAGGGTGGTTAATAAGCCACTGTGGCTTGTTAACCATCCTATGCATGCCAGTCATGTGCCAGGGGAATTAGCATAATTACCCTTTGGCAGCATGATTTCCGCTGTTGTGCAAATCTAGCCAAGCTGGGTTGCCGTGGTTAACAAGCCACCCAGGACCTATGAGCTGTTGTAGGGTTTGGGTGGTTTGTTAACCACAGCAACAACCCACCCTGGTCACTTTCACACAACACAGGAAGCTGCACTGCTGAAAGTAATTATGCTCATTCCCCTGGCATGCAATTGGCATGTGTGGTGGGGGAAATAAGCCACGTGACTTATTTCACCCATTGTGATTATGAAATCAGGCCCATAATATGTGAACCCTGGGGGATGATGGTTAGTTCAAACTGTGGTTAGCTCAAATAAGCCAGGATTGTATCCTAATCCCTTGGGTTGCTGGTTTTATTGATAATCTCTGTTTTCATATATTTTTATTGAACATATACTTATTTTTATTGTATCTATTTTGTGTGGTTTTTAACTTGTATGCAGCCTTGTGAGGGTTCTACCCTTAAAGAGTACCTACAAATAATTTTAAATAAATAAAATTAGTTCTACCAGCTAAGCAGCATGGATATACTTTGTCTCACTGAGAAATGTTATTTTGCCAGGTATACCAGCCTACATTTATGGAAATGTGGGGACACTGACAGCTCAATCCTAGGCATCTTTATTTAGAAGACCTACTTTGTTCAGTGGGGCATAATTGCAAATAAAGACTGCATAGCCTTAAATTAAATGATCTTGCTTAGTATCCTTGCATGTGAGAGGCAGGAAACAGAAATGTCTATGTAGATACATTTCTGCATTGCATGTGGACTGCCTGACCAAATGCTTTGGATAATACTTCTAAGGTCCTATATAGTTGCAAACCAATGTTTTAATTATTCTTGCTACCAGCAGGAATGCTTGTTTAGGAAATACATAAATATGAGGCTGGAAAACCAAAGTGTATATTGTTCCAAGGCATCTGTTGTCATGAGGTGTTCGGTTCTCATGCCTCCACAGGTGGCAGCTTCAGGAGAGGGTTCTTCTATCAGTGGCTATCTCAGCAGATGCAGGAGGGGGAAAAGGCACTGGAAGAAGCTGTGGTTTGTTATCAAAGGCAAAGTGCTCTACACCTATACAGCAAGTGAGGTAAGGATTGTCACATGAGAGAGTGTTCTCAGGTATTCACATAATACACAGAACTGGAAACTGCGTGTCTGGCACTCCAATAGCATTTGACACTACCGCCCAGGCTCAGCAAGGTGGGGCACCTGCCAAAGCCCCACACCTTCTCAGGGGCACTGAGAAGAGCCCCCCTCAACCTGTTCCTCTCCAGCATTGTAACCTGCTTGTTTACCCATCTCTGATTCTGGCCAAAATGGAGTAAGCTAGCTAGTAAGCTAGCAAGCAGTAGTGGAGAGAAGTGGTAGGAGCTGCCCCTGCCTGCTTGCCCACCGGCTCTCTGCTTGGCAAGATAAGGAATAGGAGCAGCTAGTGGCAGTGAGAGAGTAGGCTCACTGAGTGAGGGGTCCCATTAGGGGTGTCTTGGCCAATCCCACCTACCTCAAAACCCTGGAACTGATACTGCTATCCTCTAGAATAATGTATCTATTTTTAAACTGTAAAGTGCAATCCTATACATGTTTAGATGGGGGTGAAAGGCCTACAGCTGCCAACTAGGCTTTTTTCTGTCTAAACATGCATTGGATTGTCCTCTTGGGCTCTTTGGACTCATTGAAAAGTGCCATTGACTTCTCATCAGATGGGAAATCCCAAAGAGTATCACCTAGAACACAACTTTGTTTATATTCCACTAGCAAGCAGAGGAGTCCAGATGAGGCACTGGAGTCTCTACTGTATAGTCATATGGAAAATCTCTTGCAAAACAGCTTATATCTCTGTGTGGTGAGCTCCCTCCCTCTAAAGCCCATTTCCCCTTCTGCACTGATTCCAGGATAAAGTCGCCACAGAGAGTTTGCCTTTGCTGGGTTTCACAATTGTCCCAGAAAAGGAAGACAGAAATATGGACGCAGTTTTCCATCTTTACCACAAGCAAACTCTGTTTTATAGCTTCCGAGCAGAGGATAACAATTCAGCACAGAGGTACTGGGTGTTGACCTGCCCGTGATAACATACTAACCAATGAAAAAAGTGTGTGCAATGCTTCTCACTCCTCTAATGCGCTCACTTCCTTTTAGAAACTCTGAATGCTGCTAAACAGACGTAACTGCTTTTGCATAAACCTTAATTAGTGCCAGCTTTAACTCAAACAATCCAACAAGCATTAACACAGCAACAGAATTTGCATGGCCAGAGCAAAAGGTCTGCAATGATTTTGGTTGGATCAGCTGCAGACAGGGAAGTTTTGTGAAGGCTACTAAATTTCTAGTGTAATAACTGGGAGCTGTTCAGCATAAGCATCCCAGTATTACACGGAGCCAATGCATGTTACATTTCACAGTCTTTCAAACATACAATAATCTTGCTGTACTTGAACATCTGTGGGAACGCAAGATATCAATAACACGGTAGGTTGCCTCCCTACCAGCCCATGAATTCTTGGCCTCCAAGACCTACAGTGCATGTAGCCCAGTCTGCTGCATCTTTATTAAGTGAGTTCAGTGGTGCTCTTTCCAAGTTAAGTGTGCATAGGATTTTAGCCTGCCGTTGCTTGGCATGGAAGCTATGCACATTAATAAATGTTAAGAGTGGAATCTTATGCATGTTTAGAAAGGGGAAAAAGTTCTACAAATCCCAACATTCCCCAGCTAGCTGCAATGGCTGAGGAATGCTGGGAGCTGTAGGACTTTTTCCCCGTTTAAACATGCATAAGATTGCATCTTAACTTGTGTTTGCACAGGTAAGGGCACTGGATCATGTGAACAAGCGATCTTATGGTGGAAAATGCATCATGTGAATCACTCTAGTTGAGAATTTTCCATATTTCACTTCTATATTAAAAAAAAGAAAAAGATAAAAGCATATTGGAACATACAAGCAAGAGAGTTACCATGCAATCTTTTACATACCTACTTGGAAGTAAGAACCACCAAGCAACAGAAAGTATTCTTAGGTAAGTGTATATGGGACTGCAGCTTGAAACTTTATATCTACATCTATTCAAACTCATTGCACTCCTTCCACAATATTTTATTGTAGGTAACAAAGTGGGGAAGGTATCTGGCCTCCACACTACAACACAATTGATGAAAAGGAAGGAAAGGAAAGAAACCTCTCGTGCAAGCACTTGAGTCATTGCTGACTCCTAATGCCTGCTTTCGCTGACATTTTTTTGGCAGACTTTGTAGCGGGGTGGTTTGCCATTGCTTTCCCCAGTCGCAGTTACCTTTCCCGCAGCTAGCTGGGTACTCATTTTACCGACCTCGGAAGGATGGAAGGCTGAGTCGACCTGAGCCGGCTGCCTGAGAACCAGCTTCCGCTGGGATCGAACTCCGGTCGTGGGGAGAGTTTCGGCTGCAGTAACTGCCGCTTACCACTCTGTGCCACACGAGGCGCAGAGTGGTAAGCGGCAATGGTAAAAACTGAATGATGTTCCCACAATCCTCAAGAATCAGAAGATTTGCTTTTAAGATAGGCCTATGACAGCTGTGCTGTCCTCTAGCATATATATGTTAATATTTTGATGGGTTTAACTATAGATATCCATCAAAACATGTGATTCTATTTTTTATTTTTATTTTAGATGGATTGAAGCCATGCAGGAAGCATCTGTGTTATAGCATCATCCAAGTGGACTTTGAACATGTTTATATTTACAGCAGCACCCTTCTACTGGAAGAAACTGTGTAGATATTCCACTCTGGCTAAACATACTGGGGAAAAGTTGTACAAGACTATTTTTTTCCTTCCACAAACGTATTTCCATGGAGGTGGAAACTTTATGGCCCCTTTCCTATCTTTGCAAGTTCATCCTTCATTGTACTCTTACTCCCATATGATACAGCTGCATCGTATTTTGAAGATTTAGAATAAATGTATGCATTCTTTCTAAAAGATATGCTTACTCATAACAAGTGGTTTAGTTTTACTTACTTTTTGAGAGTACTGCGTGTTTGTCAGCCATGAAACTGATATCCAATGCCCTAAATTTTTATTAAAATACCATTTCCTTTCTTCTTGCCCGAAGAGGTCTGCACCACTAGCCCATTTACATTTCTAGGGTAAAATAGTGTGCTATGTTTATATGAATTGTTACCACAGGAAGTTTGTGAAAACAGAGCCTAACACTAGTTCATTGGTAAGGACTCAAGACTTCCTTGCCAAGATCATTAATGTACTACAAAATCCAACCCAACTCAAGACTTCACCAGTCTGCGCTCCAAATGATGTTAATTTATTGTACACCTTTCGTTTTTGCGAAACTGATTTACCTAGTATACCATTGCAAAGCCAAGGGAATCAGATTTCATTTTATAAATCTTATTACTAAAGTATTATTCATCAAAAGCTGGTGTTGTCAGCACGCAACTTCAGGGCAAAAGGCACGTAACTATGCTGGCTATAGATTAGCAAAGCCAGGGCAAAAGTTTCCCAAACCTTGTCTTCAGCAGCCATGCAAGTTACCACTTACTTGGGGCAACTAAGGCCTTAGCTAGACCGGGCTTTATCACAGGATGAACCCCGGGATTGCCCCTGTGTGTCCACATGACACACAGGGGATCTCGGGATCAGGGATCCCTCCCCTTTGGGCCCTCTTTTTCCGTGGTCTCGGGCTGAGCCCGAGACCACAGTACGTGTGGTCCGTTGCTGCGGTTTGACCCAGCTCCGCATGATTCCTCGCCGGGAGCTGCGTATGGGGCACAGCGCTTTTCAGGAGCACTGCACCCATCAGGGGTAGGATGGGGGAAGCAGGGAAATTAAGTTAAATGAAAAAAAACTACTTTTGCGCAGGAGCATTTGTGCGCTCCGTTTTCTTAAAAATAAAAAATGGCAAGCGCAACACCTCTCTTCCTGAGGTCGTCACACCTCACGTGTAAACAGAGGAGGGATCTTGTGTGAATCGCAATGCGAGATCTTCCCTCCTTCGTCGCGGACTATCAGGTAGGTCTAGCTAAGGCCTAACTTTGCCCTGTTGCTTATGCCACACCCAACTCAAGGCAAATAGCTGTGATTCCATTGTACTCTGCCAGCTGGGCAAATGCAAGTGCACTGTGGCCGTTGCCACCACTGCTTCCTCTTCTAGCAGAGTGTATGTACCAAGATTGGCAACAGCCACCGCACCTGATGGTGTCCTCCCAGGGGTATTTGTACATTGACTTTTATGAACGGAATTCACACAGCGGCAGCTGGATTGTATTGTGGTGTCCCGTCCTGAATGCTCATTTGCAAGTCTGGTCTTCAAGGTTTTTTTTCCGTCATCACACCGCATCAGCAGAGGACAGTAACAGGACCCATCTAGAAGTATTATGAGATGCTCGAGTAACAAGGCCAATTACACAATTAAATTAAGACCTCCATACTGGTTTAGAAAAGCTCACCAATCTAAGACTCTACTCTGTCTTTCTCAGACAAGCATTTTAGAGCTCCAGTGGTTGAATATAGACTGCCTTTTCACAAGTTTTTATAAGGTCTGCATCAGGTTTAAGGCAACATAGTTCCATGGAAACTGCCACAAAGCCAGATTTTAATTATAGTATCACTGAGCCAAAGCATTTGTGGACCATCTCGCCTGAAAGGGTTTGTTTTATATCCAAATAAAAAAAAACAAAATTATAGCATTGCACTAACGCGACTGATGAATTAATGATGCAAAACTGTGCTACCAAGTAAGTGTTTAAGGTAGGAGTTTTGGCATTGTGTTAATCAAATATCATAACCCATGTAGGCATTTTAGTGTTAATGCATTTGTACTGTAGGCAGATACACTACAGCACATTTCTATGCCCAAGCCTCTGTCCAAAAAACTTGTAGTGACGGGATTTGCAAGATCATCTAGGCATGCAAACCTGAGGACCGTAATGCAACCCTTACAACGCATGAGGTCAATATCATGTGATACCTTTCAGTGAAGCAGATTTTCATTTATTTTTAAAAGTTGAAAGTGTCAGATGTACAGTAAAAAACATTTTGTGAAATAACCTTAATATTTATATTGTGTGCCATGATTTGAACTGCTAATTAAACTTTTGACTGGGTTAGATCTTCCTGTTTGTATAAAGGTTTACATTTATTCAAATGAAATACTCAATTATTTGTTTTATTTCAAGAATGTATATGGGTTGGGGGGAAAGTTGGTTGTACTGGTTTTTTTATTTCAATATTAGTTTTCCCATTTCATGAAGCAGGTAGTAAGCAAAGATGAGATACAGAAACACAACTTTAATATTAATCTCAAAATTACATTTTCAGTATTCACTAATGTTTCAGGTCACAGATTTGGCCTTGCTAATATTACACTATTGTTATATGGGCGAACAGAAGGGAAGGAGGCAAAAAAAATGCACTGACAGGAGCTGAAAGTTAAATACCAATTGTAACACATTAAGTTATGAAGACTACAATCCTATACTGACTTATGTGGGAATAAGCCCCACTGCACTCAATGGGACTTCCTTCCTAGTAGGCATATATATGATTGCACTATAAGAAAGGTTTTAAAAACAAACATGCACTACAGAATAACAGTATTATGATATCGGTGCTGGCATTTAACTTGTTGTATTAAGTCTACAGAAAAACAAACTACTACTCAAATCTTGTTGCAAAAATACAGTAACTATTCATTTTTTGTTTTGTTTTAAGAAACATGAATAAAAAAATACCAGGTCCATAGGAGTTTGTTACTATTTCTTCTGGATTTCTGTATCAGTATTACTAAGTTAACCCTGTTCATGTTGAGTGGTAGTTACTTTGCAATCAATTCCAGATTCTCTAGGAAAATGCCCCAATGGCTCAGTTCAGACATCACGTTTCTCAACAGTGGTTTTAGAACTCCACAGTGAAGTTTTTACACCAACATTGAGGAATGTGTTGTCTGGTGGGAAAACTCCACCCTATGGTGGAGGGTTTTGGTTTTTTGGAAAACACTTCACCCTGAATATCCATGCTGTGCAGAGGAGAGTCCCTGCACAACAGTTATGTTGTGTGGAGGGCTCCGTGGGATTTTCTGTTGCGTTGAGTTTTCCCATTGGCTAGAGTCACATGGCAAGAGCAGCGAAACGTGTGAGTGCCGCTCTAGGAGAGCTGCCAGGATTGTGGTGTGTGGGTTTTTTTGTTTGTTTGTTTTTGCAGCAATGACTGATAGAATACCATTGGGAAGACCAGGGGAGGAGAGAGGGGGGAGGAACTGTCAATCAAACATCACAATGAATTTTACTCAACTCCACGGTAGCCCACAGTCACACAGCAGTGGAGTTAGAACACGTTGCCTGGGGAGTTCCTCCTAAAAAACTCAACTGTTGAGTGGAGTTTTCACACTGTGTTGACTAACATGTTGTCTGAACTGACCCAATGTGTGTTTGGTGCAGAAGGTGCTAGCCAACTCACTCCCCCAGCCACTCAGCAGCCAATAGCAAGAGGCTAGTTTATTCTTTTAAATCTATTATACAGCTCAGCCAAATCCTCACTTAGAACTCAGAAACAGATTGGTGTAGCAAAATAGTTACTTAACCCCCAGAGAGAAATAAAAAATAATTACTAATTAGGATATAAATACAAAAGAGCTTAGGCTATGGGGTGTTATAGAAATGAAATAAATAAATAGTCTTGAATTATCTCTACATTTGCAGCTTTAAGGTGGCCAAGAGCACTCTCCATCCCCATACACCTGATGGAGAAGCTACAACTCTTCTAGAAAATGCATATTGAAATGAGTGCCATTCATGTGTTCATACTCTTGCTGCCATAAAGCTGTAATATATTGGAAGGTGCTCAATAATATATATGGGGAAGGTGCTCAATGGCCAACTGTGAGTTGCAGGTAGTGGTGAACCATCTCCTGCTAGGCTTGGGAATAAATATAAAACATAGGGTAGAATTCAAATTTTAACATCAAACATCTTGAATACTATCAGTATCTATTTGCGTAGCTTGGGTTCTACATGACTGTCCTATACTATTTAGATAGACAGAAAGAGCTCACCTCATGGATAAGCCCTATCATGTTGAAACTCTTTTCATGCATTACAATGGATAAAGTCACTCTGAATCACCTTGGCATAGAGACTCCCAGGTGAGGTGGATGTAACCTTGGCAATGGCCTGACGGTTTGGACTCTTTTCAGCTTGTGGATCACAAGGTAGACAAGTTTTTTTGTAGAGGTGAAGGCTACCACTTGTCTGCTCAGTCCTTGTCCATTTGGCTAATTAAATCACCCAGGATGGGACTACCCCTACAGCTAGGGGGAGTGTTCAGTGCTTCTTTGAGAGAGGGACAGGTTCAATCTTGCTCGAAAGAGAAAGTAGTAAATCTTTTATTAAAGAAACTTTCCCTTGGCCCAACAGAAACAGGTGGCGTTGAGGAGGTGCTACTGTTCAGCCCCATAGCTATTTGTCTGTGGCAGGGGTTGGGAACTTTTTTCTGTCAGGAGCCCCATGTCGGCTATGTGCAGGACCATAAGCAGTTGAACCAGCCCACCACTCTTCTCATTTGTGCAGACGTATACCGACCAGGCCAAACCAAGCATGGGTTGTATTTAACGTAATTCAGTGTCAAGTTTTAAAGCATTCAGTATATTTAACAGATTGAATTGAAATTTTGTAGTTGGTTATCTTGAACTAAGTACAAGCAAATGTCTCAACTGAGCCATAAACAAGTTGAATCAAGTTTACGAATAAATTCTAGTTGAACAATTTCATGCTGGCACTTCCCCCCCCATTGATGTTCTTTTGCTGAAGAATGGTGACTAAGATTAGCAGCAGAACATCCTGGGCGACTAAAATGTTTTCCCACTGGTTTCTGAATGCTGTCATTTTGAATGCATTTTGTGCCCATTTATTACTTTGAGTAGAGACTAACCTGTTTTTCCTACGCAGAAAGCTGGAAGGTATTGTTGGCAAGTATATATCAAGTGGGACATGAGCAGGTGAATGAGCCGCTGGTATCGTGGCTGATGTTCTTCGGCCCTGTAATAGTGTTGTCTGAGTGCATAAGGATACAAAGTTAGTGTGTCCCTATTCAGTGGCCCATCATTGCCACCGAGAAGCCATTTCAGATTAGAACGCGGTCTGTAAGCAAGGTTAGGCCAACCTCTCAAGGTCTGTCAAAGAGAAGTATCATTATGACAGACATGCATCATATACCCTTATCTAATTTTTATGCCACTCCTCAACCAAAAAGATTCCCGGAGCGGCTTACATATAATCAATTAAACAAGGCAGGGCTTGGCTTGCTGGGAGGCTTACAATCTAAAAAAAACAAGACACGCAAGAAAAATAGGAGGGGAGAGGAGGAAAATAATTGTTCACAGGACTGGTGGAATGGCTCTACTTTCCCTCTCAGCTTCCTGGAATGGCTGCTGGTGGTGAAGACTGAGGGAGGAGGAGCCTTCATGAGGGAGGTCTTCAACAGGGCCGGTGGAATATTTATCTCCAAAGGACAAGCATCCATAGGGACAGTTCATTCTTTCCAGGATTCTTGTTTGATATATTGGCTTAAGTATGCTTTGAGCAAACCACAATTTGAGTTAAGGTGCAGCAACAAATTGAAGCTTGCACAATGGATGTTTTAAATCATCATCCCCCATAAGATAAGGGGAGGCACAAGCCTGAGGGTCTTATTATTATTATTATTATTATTTATTTATATAGCACCATCAATGTACATGGTGCTGTACAGAGTAAAACAGTAAATAGCAAGGCCCTGCCGCATAGGCTTACAATCTAATAAAATCATAATAAAAATAACAACCAAACTCTGGTTGGTTGTTGCATCTAAACCTAGCCAATTACTCTCCAAACTCCTTTCAACACAATGATTTCCATTAAAAAAACAACTACATCTGAAGACAGCTTTTAATACAAAGCTAAGCCCTATCTTAGCAGCTAGGTCTTATATATGTTATTCATGCTAAGAGGCCCCCATGGTTCTTGGCACATCTACTTTTTTGACATATACAATAATTTAAGATACCAAAAAGAAGTTAAGAGGTCAGGATAAAATGTATCCTGGTCTCTTCGGTCCCCTCCTCACCCCACCTACCAGAATGCCCTCTTTTCTCTCTCTCTCTCAGGTTGATTTTCCAACCTCCAAGAGGCAGCTGATGTGATTCTCCATGCAGCAATTGCCAGGGGCAGATCTTCAACTCCCCCTTCTGAAGTCTGAGCACTGTTTCCAACTGGAAAGGGATTTTCTGAAATATACTATTGGCTCTGGGACGCTTGCCCAGGGACAATAGGCTTGCTCTCTCCATGTGATTTACGTGTTATATTATGTATATTATTACACACTAATTTTAGCAACCCAAAGAATTGTACATGATATGCTGACAACCACTCATCAGTTTCAGCCGAGTTTAACTCTCTTCCACTAACGTTGTTGGGGCACCTTCAGATTTACTGTCACTACTTATTATAACGTTGTTGGGGCACCTTCAGATTTACTGTCACTACTTATTAATTCTACTTCACACTGCTACATGTATTTCAATAGCATATATGTATTCCTTCACATACCTACTACTAGGGGAAACCACATTAATTGCAACTTTGAAACCACCAAGCCTGCCTAATGTTGTATTTGCAATTGCATCCATTTCATTGTTACTAATGAACTTATGAAACAGAACATTTTTAGCAGAAAAATAAAACACTGCAACAATTTCCATTTTGGAAAATATTCCATGGAAAAATTTCCACCACATATCACTGATTGCAGTTTTGAATTCCTATAAATATTTTGATTTTTTTTTAATGTAGGAGTGTTCTTTTCAGTGAGTCTCTCTCATGGAAAAGGCATAGGGAGGCTGTGAAACTGAAGGCACAGAAAACTATAGAGGCTTTAATGAAGTTTTATTATAATAAAAGGGGACAGTTGATTGAACCTGCCCTAAAAGTCTTCAACATCAAAGCAATAACACAAATGCTTTATGGGTCTGAAATTTGGGGGTTTGACAACACCCATCGTTAAAGCCCTGGAAATTGTGCAGAACAATTTTCTTCGGAAACTTCTGGATGGCCATCAATTGGGGCCTTAGCTAGACCTAAGGTTTAACCCATTATCATCCCGGGGTCATCCCTGTTCATGTAAATGACACACGGGATCCCGGGAGCAGGCAGGGATGACCACAGGATAAACCTTCGGTCTAGCTAAGGCCTAGGACAAGAATAGAGAGTGCTCAGTTAAAATATTTTAAAGGAATTGCCACCTTGCCAAATTAACATCTTCCAGCTATGTGTTACCTGGAAATGAACAAAAATTCTTATTGGATGGCAATACTCCAAAAGCCCCTGCATAGCTATTACTTTCCTGAGCTGAAGCGTGTCCTCGATATGGATAAGAAGCAATTAAAGGATTGGCTATTTTGATAGGTTCTAGAAGAGATCGGCAACTAATTAAAAACTCTAAATTCTCCTGATGGTTCCCTCCTTTGAAAACAGAACATTTCAGAGCCAGCTATTTGTCCAAACTGAGAAATGCTTTTATTGAACTAAGATTCCAAGTTATGCCAACTGCAGTTCTAGATGGATGCTGTCACAAGATGTCATTTGAATGCAGACTATGCATCTGTGGCCAACATCAAATAGAAGACATAGTTCACTTCATGTTAATTTGCCCTCTGTATAGGGACCCAAGAGAGAGATTCCTGAAACCCTTATTTACACATGGATATAGGAATGCCCTTGCAGAAATGGTTATTTTTCTTCTGAGTGATACCAACAGTTATGTGACACATAAAGTGGCTTTGTTTGCTCTGGCAGATTAGGAAGAGAGAACTAGACAAAATTGCCATAAACTGCCATGAAGAATCAGACTGCTGAGTAAAAGCTGAGTTTTAGTTATGGCAAATTCTAAGTTATCTGTATTATTTTCTACTGTTTGAAATATTTATATTACTGTATATATGTATAAATATTTTCTTTTAATGTATTTGTCATGGCCTTTGGCTAGTACAATAAACTTTGAACACACACACACACACACACACACAGAGAGAGAGAGAGAGAGAGAGAGAGAGAGAAGATCCCATCTGTTGAACGCAATTATAGAAGGAAGCTTTAAAGTTTCATAGAATAACTTCATGCCTACAGCATTTGTGGGCCATTTCTTTGTTCCATTAAAAATAGTTTGTCCTTTTGATGTTGCATCAATTTTAAAGGCCCTAAGTAACAGACATTATCATTCAAAGAATGAGCAACCATTCATGGAAATATATGTTACAAGGATGTTTTAGGAACAGAGTCTTCAATTATTCACAAAACTTAGCAGAGGAAGTTATAAAGAGGAAGAATACCCTCTGTAGAATAACTCTTGAATCTTTTCCACTGTTAGAATTCTATAATATCCACAAGCACAGACTACTGTGGTTTAAAACTGTTTAATAAAACTTGTTAACATTCAAACGTACAACAGAAATTACAATATGCCAGTAACAGCAACCCTTGTATAACCGACACTGTCGCTTAAATAATCCATGACAAAACTGCACTGTGTTGTGTGAGCCAGGTTCATACCTCTCACTCACCTGACAGTAAAACCTTTTCCAGTGAATACATCCTCCCCTTTAACTTAGGAAGCCTCCCTACAGCTGGACATAACAAGACACCTCCCCCTTTAGCTATGCCCAGATATCAGGTACCCTCTTCAATTGCCCAGGGAACAGCCACACCACCTAATACCCCCCAAGACACACAATTTCATTCTCAATACATTCCTATTGCTTATTGAATGGGCTCCTCCTTAGCTTTTCAAAAAGCATTTAATTAAAAGTAATAAGCAAGCTTTCAAGTTCTCCTGAACTCTTCAGGCTAGATGTCACCACTTAAGGACATTTTAGATGGGTCTAATAAAAGGTATCACCTGACTGTGGCTGTAGGTGTTTTTTTATACCTATATTTTTATTTTACTGTAAAAAGACTAATTCTACTCATGACCGGCTGCATGGGGTGGCATGATCAGGCAGCTGCCAAACTCCCAATGCCTCAGATATGCCCACTGATGCCAGCCCCAACCAGCTACTTCTCCCTCTTCCCTCCCCATCCTCTTTTCCTTGTTTCATGTCTTTTTTAGAACGTAAGCCTGAGGGCAGGTACTGTCTTCTTTACCGATCAATTGTAAGCTGCTCCGGGAGGCATTTTGGCTGAAGTGTGGGATAAAAATACTATAAATAAATAAATACTATTGAGGTGCAGCAACTGCTGCTGCTGCCACCACCGCCAATGGAAATTCCCTGGGAACTTTGGGCCATGCTGTGCATTGCTGCTGGCTGGGCTGGCAGGTGAACTACCACCATACTACTCAGCAGGAAAAAATGCAGACTATGCATCGGGCAGGATTGAACCCAGGAAGCTGCCCAGAGCAAAAGGCAGTGGCTGGTCCTGAAAGAAGCCCAATCCTCCCATCATGCCAGTCAGAGAAGTCCCGATGAGCACGCAAGATAAAGGAAACTACCCCTTGCTACTACCATCTTTCTCTCAGTCACCCTCTCCCTACGTGAGCAGATTGAAGGGGGCACTACAAGTATGATTCCGACGGTCTGCCCCATAACTTCGGGTTGTACCCAATGTTAAATCTAACTCTCGTGTATTTATAAGTCTACCTAAGGAGGCCAAACATTGGATGCAAGCCATGGATCGGGTCCTGCTCAGTAACTAATCTCGGTAACTACGAGCGCTGTTTAGCTCCATCGGGTTTCTTTGCTACGGAAGCTTCAGCACATGAGGGCCAGATCTACACTAAGCAGAATATGACACATTGAAAACATTTTGAAGACTGTATATGGAGTTTGTCCTGGGCCCCAACAGTTGTCACTACTGTTATAAACCGTTTTAAAGCAGTAGTGTAGATCCTGCCGAGGTCGACATTGCTTAGAGCAACACTCAACCGTAGTTTATAGCGACCCCGACTAAACATGCGAAGGCGGCTGGGAACCTCCGGCTTGCAGCGGGTCTTGCAGGAGGCGCGCAAGGCAGGGGACGGCCCGCGCGAGGCTTCTACCCTGGCCACGTCCCCCCATTTTCAAACCGCGGCGCGCGCGCGTGCGGGACTCCGGCCCCGCCAGGTCTACCTTCGGTATGGCATTGCCGGTTGGACGGAACGGGCGCTGCGCGAGCTTTCGCAGCCACCCCAGGTAGCCCCTCCCTCTCCTCTGCCGTTTCCCCTGCTCCGGCCCCGCCTCTTTAGGCGGAGGGGGGGTGGGGAAAGAGATGGTGGGGGCTGCGGCCGGCGTAATGCTGGGAAGAGGAAACGGGGCGACGCTCCCAGGCGGCAACGGCGACGACTGCAGCGCCTGCCGGGGTCACGAACTCTGACCTTTCACCAGAAGACGCCGACCTTCCCCCCACCCCAAACAAACAATAACAACCCCCTCCGCCTCCCCCCTCGCATTAACCCATTCGACGCCGCTATCTCCGCCTCCCTCTCCCCCGCTTCTTGCCGGGCGCGGTGGGGGGTGGGGGACCCAATCCAGGCCCAGCCGGACCGTTACGAGGCAAGCACCGCCGGGCTCGCTTGGCGCCAAACCCCAAGGTAAATAAACGTGAAGCCCTTCCTGCCGGCGCGGTTCGGTTTGAGCGGAGAATGTTCTCTCGGGCTCCGCGGTTGAGGCGGGTGGTGTCGAATGGCAGAGCGTCCGGTCGGTCGGTCGGTCGGGCGTGTGTCTGTGTGGGACGCGCACCTGGTGAGGGACGGGTTGGGTGCGGCGTCTTTCTTTCCCGGGGCGGCTGTAGCCGCGATGCTGCCAAACAAGACCAGCAGCAGCATGTGAGGAAGGAAAGAAGATGGAGTCTGAGCGGGCGGAGGCAGTGGCTTGAACCCGACCCTTTTACCTTTGCCACCGGGAGGGCGGAGGGGAGGGGGCGGCGGGTATTTTGCATACGGGGCAGCCCGTCGCCATCTTAGCGGACGTTTCCCCCCATCACTTGACAGTTCAGAGCTGCCGCCCTGTACATTCTGGGCGTCCGCGGCCGAGCCTGACGAGGGAACACGCCGGGGGCGAAGAGGACGCTAAAGGAGGGCGGGCAGACAAATGGCGGAGGTTCTGGACTTGGCTGACTGCCAGCTCCGCCATCTTGTGCCTCAAGTGTCCTTTTTCCTCCTTGCCCCCTTATTGGGAGGCGGGGCAAGCGGCCTGAACGGCGACCGCCTCCGCCAATTAATATTGTTGCCTTGGCGTGGCGGGGTTTTATTTCGCTCATCTTAAGGGCCTATTGGTTAGGCGAAGAATGCGGGAAACGGTTGTAGCGGGGCTAAACCATACAGAACGAGCTCTTTTTGTACGTTCATCAAATAAATCTTTCATCCCTGTAAATGTTTTAGTTCCAGCTTGAATTAATCCCTTTTCAAAATAAGGCACAATGTTCAGGAGCAGTGCCTTCTGCAAAGGCTATTAGGGAAAGCTCAAATTTTGATTTGGGAATGCTTTTGGTGGCTTTGATTAATTCAGGACTTAATTTTTTTATTGAGCGTCTTGAACTAAAACAGCTCAAGTTGCAGTAGAGCTTGAGCTATTGGGCGGTATAGAAATGCAATAAATAAATAAATATTCATATATACTTGAGAGTAATGCACATTGAATTCAGTGGGGCTGACCTCTGAGTAGACCTGGATAGGCTTGCAGTGTTAGGTGTGTGTTGTAGCCCACTAACCTAATTGTGCATCTCTGTGCTTTTGGGTCGTTTAGAAATGGTCATAACAATATCCCTAATTTGCATTTTTTTTTCAAAAAAATGTATTTATTTCAAGTATGTTAAAATGGTTGAATATGTCACTCAAAATGCCTAAAAATTTATACAACATATAAAAAATATGCAAGAGGTAACATAGCAGAATAAGTTTAATAAGTGCTACAGCAGTAGATGAAATGCTCTTTTAACCAAATATAATTTGTAAGCTTAGATATTAATGCTAATTCTGTTCCAGAAATGATAGTACTGTTGGCATGTTCCAGTGTCTTGCATAACACTTCTTTGTATTTTTAATGATTTAATACAGTATAAATCTTACACACATACCAAAGCTGGTTCTTGACCTCCGTCCAATTCTTGAACCTGTATTTGGGTGATGGAGAGAAAGTTATAATGGCCCTATTCACATGTGCGAAGAGAAGGGGGCGTTTATGGTAACTATGGAGAGGGGAAGCAGGCATGTTAACCCAGTGTGCAGCAGCTGTAAAGAAGGCAAACTCCATGTTAGGCATTATAAGAAAAGGAATTGAGAATAAAACTGCCAGTATCATACTGCCTTTATACAAATCTATGGTGCGACCACACTTAGAATACTGTGTATAGTTCTGGTCACCACACCAACAAAATGATATAGAGCTGGAAAAGGTGCAGAAAAAAGCAATTAAAACTTGAAAGGTTGTCATAGAGAGGAGGGCCTTCTCAATCATGCCAGAGTGCAGGACATGGAACAATGGGCTCAAGTTACAGGAAGCCAGATTCCGGCTGGACATCAGGAAAAACTTCCTGACTGTTAGAGCAGTACAACAATGGAATCAATTACCTAGGGAGGTCGTCAGGTCTCCCACAACAGGGGCATTCAAGAGGCAGCTGGACAGCCATCTGTCAAGGATGCTTTAAGATGGATTCCTGCATTGAGTAGGGGGTTGGATTTGATGGCTTTATATGCCCCTTCCACTATTCTATGATCTGTGGAACATCTCCGCATGAGGGAAGGTTGCAATAGCTGGGATTGGGTAGCTTGGAAAAAGGAGGCTAAAGGGAGACATGATAGAAGTGCACAAAATTATGCATGGTGTGGAGAATGTCCCTCTCAAAATAGTAGAACCTGCGGTCATCCCATGAAGCCGATTGGTGGGAGATTCAGGACAAATAAAAGGAAGTACTTCTTCACACAGCACATAGTGAAATTATGGAATTCACTACCACAAGATGTAGAGATGGCCACCAATTTGGATGGTTTTAAAAGGAGGTTGGATAATTCCTGGAGGAGAAGGGTTTCAATGGCTACTAGCCCTGATGGTTATGTGCTGTCTTCAGTATCCAAGTCAGTAAGCCTGTGTGAACCAGTTGCTGGGGAACATGGGTGGAAGGGTGCTGTTGCACCATGTCCTGCTTTGTTGGTCCCTGGTCGACAGAGTGCTGGACTAGATGGACCCTTGGTCTGATCCAGCATGGCACTTCTTTCTTATGCTACATGATCAGGAACCACATGACACTGTGTGATTCCGCTACCCACCTATCCTACATAGTTATCTCACAGACTTCTGTGTGCTTTAACAGCATCCCGCATCCTCCATGGCACGAATGCACTGTGTTGGAGGGGGTGGGGGTAAGGCTGTGTGACCATATAGAAAGTCTATAGAGGCTAGCTCATTGCCATAAGTGTGGGGTGCTGTAGACTGCCGTCTCTATGGTCATGACCTGTAAAACATCTAGAGCCCCTATTTATCACTGCGGAGCCTGCCATACTTAACAGTAAGCCACCCTGGGGGCTCTTAACCATTTTGCAGGAGGATGGTTACCTAGAGTGGTTTAATAACCATCGTTGCATTTTTCTTCCCCCACATAACACACTAAGCCACCATTGTTAGCCCCAAATGCTTAACTACCATGGCTTAGCATGGTGTTTGAACAGACACAATGGCTTCTTACGGTCTGGTGTGTGAAAATGTGGTACAGTGAGGCTTACTTCCTCTACAACAGGGATCCTCAACATGGCACCCACAGACTCAACTGTGCCTACAAGGCTGGGCTGAAGTGTCCACAAAGCTCTTTTTGCTCCTTATAAAAGCCTATGTAGTGATTCATCACAGGCTTGTATAGGGAGCGAAAAAGCCCCTCTGCTGAAAAACAGCTGGGAGGGGATCCTTGGAGTGGGGGTGGACTTTGTCTCCTCTCCTCTCAACTTTCAACAGGAGGCTTTTTCTCACCCCATGCAAACAAATAGAGAAATAGCTCCGTTCATTTATTTAAAATGGGGAAAGTGAGAGAGAGAAAGAAAGAAAGAAAAAGAAAGAAAGCCAGCCAGCCAGCCAGCTGGATTGGGAGAAAGAGGAATCAGAGAGAGCAGGGGACAAGAGCGAGAGATAGGGAAAAGGTAAGGTAGGAATAAAGAACAACCAAAGGGAGAAAGAAAGAAAGAAAGAAAGAAAGAAAGAGGAGCTAGAGAGAGAAAGGGAGGGAGGGCAAACTGGGTAGTGCACACAGGGTGAAAATTCATGCACACAAGCACAGATAAGGGGGCATTCCTAACAGTTTTATGATTGGTCCAGGACCCCCTACAGCAGTCAATTGTGCTGGTACCCAGGGTACTTTTTCAAAATGCTAAGTGCACCCACAGGCCGAAAAATCTTGGAGAGCCCTGCTCTCTAATATATCAGTGGGTGCAGCCAGGCAGGATATTGGCAACCATTGGCAACATATCTTTTTGTCTAGTCCTCCCTGACCTCACAGACTGAATAACAAGGGACAGTAGTTGCTCTTTTTCCTCGCTTGTTTGAGTTTTCCTTCTGGGTGATGTGACAGTAGGGATAGGACACAGCTTCCTCGCAGAAACAACTATTTCCTACTTTTACTTGCTCTGGAAAGCCTACTGTCAGAAAGTTTTTCCTACCCAGTCCTTGCTGTTCTATCAGTCAGAGAAACTGTTAATGAGTGGAGGAGGTTGGTTGTTTCTTGAAGATGCGGTGGCTCTTGCTTCCTCATTGCCTCTTTGGTGAGCTCTCTGGGAGGATTTGGCTCAGCTCTTTGCTGGACAGCTGCCTTCTTCCTTGTCCACTTTCTTTGGGCCTAATCCTTGCAACTGTCTCACCTAACAGAGGATGTGAGAGAGGAGTAGCTGTTGCCTCCTCCCACTCACTCCCCACTACTGCTTCTTTCAGAGGGAGAGGACAGAATAGAGAGTGAGCAAGAGGAAGTGGCAACTGCCCCTGCTGTACTGCTCACTTGTCTTTTTTTCCTCTCTGGGTAGTGCAGCATTAACAATTGAATTGGGCCCAGAGAATGTGAGCAAGAAGAGGGGGTATTATCTCTCAATCCCCACCATGGTGCTGCCGAGTGTTGCCTACTTTGGTGAGCAAGCAGCAGCTGCAACTTGCCATATGCCTTCCTGGGAGTAGTTGCTACCAGTGCCTCAAGCAGCAACACTGTACAGCATTGAGCCCAAATCTCATAGAATTATAGAATAGTAGTGTTTGAAGGAGCCTAAAAGGCCATTGAGTCCAACCCCCTGCTCATTGCAGGAATCTACCTTAAAGCATACCTGACATATCTCCTAGAGGGCTGCCTTCCAGTTGTGCTGGTAGTTGCTGAACCTCAAGCAACTTGCCAGATGATGCTGAGCACTGGCACAGAGTCTGAGAAAGAATCTACCTTTATCTAGTATAGTATTCATAAATAAATGTCAATTCATACTCTACTTTCTGAATATTTTGTGACCCTCAAGAGTAACCAAAAAATAGAACCTTGGATGGAAGTATCTGGATAGGATCAGACTTGAGTCTTACTAGCAAGGAACAGATTTAGCCCTCTCCCCTACCTGGAAAATGTTCTGTTGCTGATGCATGGCTCCTTGACAGGCATATTGATGTGGAAAGGGTTCCCTGAAGGAAGAAAGTTGGGGAAGCACTGTCATCATCTATGGCTCAGAAAGATACAGTGTCCATGCCACCTTGGGGTCTTGCTAGTATGCAGAAGACCTCTGCTCTGCTTCTCTTTCTGCCTTACACAGTACAATGGGATGCATTTCATAGTTCCTTTATATTATAATATGGAGTAAAATCCTAAGAGCATTTGTAATTTCAATTGCTTGTTGGATGTTAAAAGTCTAATTGAAGTTTAAACATTATGCTTGGTAGTGTAAGCTAAACACATAATCACGATATGGAAGCATGTGGAAGCCAACCAAGTCCACCTTGTTCGTATATTGTATTTTATATTATGGTTTTATACTGTTGTTTTATACTTTGAATGTTTTTAATTTTTGTGAACCGCCCAGCGAGCTCCAGCTATTGGGCGGTATAGAAATGTAATTAATTAATTAATAAAGTGTTCACACTAGAGTGGGTTTGCAAAGCATACAATGGAGATACTGATTGTTGTTTTTCCTGAACTAAGCAAACTTATGTCATTAATCTGACAAAAATTATTGCTATTTCATACACAAAACACAGATGTTGGCTATTATGAAGACAATAAGGCTGAATTCAACCAACACGCTAATCAACTGGGGTGGGGGGGTAATAGGAACAGAATGGGAAACAACCGTTGATTAGCATGCCATCTGAACTCAGCCTAATACTGGCTATTCAAAAGTCTATACGTTTTGGCTGGGAGATTGAAGCAATGAAAATCTCTCACCACATCTAAATGTCTTGCAGGTTGTAGAAAGTGTGAAGCTGACTCCTCCCTTCCTCTTCAAGCCCTCTGTATGCTACTGGAAAATCAGGAGTTCAGTCTCCCTGTGATGTAGAGATCTTTGGAAAGGGGCTTCATGTTCTCCTCCTCCACAAATATGGTTAACAAGAAGAGATTCCTGGTCCTCATGACTGCATTTGTGGAGCCCTGTACCTAGTCTACAAAACAAATAATATTTTACTTTTTTCATAATTAAAGGAATGTAACGATGGTAACATAATATGCCCCATTTTCTAATAAAATGTTTGAAACGGTGTTCTATACTGACATAGAGTTATACTGTATATTTAATTCTTGGTAATAAAAATTATAAAAGGTCTGATTTTTCTGTGCCTGATAGAAGTTATTGGCATCCCTCCAAACAGGTTCTCTAATGATCTTCCTTCACCATGACAACCAATATGGAGGTGCTGGCTCAGCAGATAGTGGAGACACAGCAGGTGGCTGAGGTGAGTGATGGATGATATTACAGTTACGGTTTTTAAAAAAGACAATATCATTGTTTATTGTTTACAACTACTCAGTTCTAAATTGGAAAATTTTCATAATATTGCACCTGAAAATATTAAGCCATATTTTTCCATTTTGATGTTTTGTACTGGACTCATTTATTCAGAACAGAATGACCATCTGGAGAACTAAGAGAGTGTCCTTCCCCACCTCTGCCTGCAGCTTGTCATACAAGGCTATTTGGTGAAAAAAAAAGTTAATTCTTCAGCCATGACCTGCCTGCAGAAGGGCTTCTAGCACACTTTCCTAATGGAAACTTCTTCTTTTAGGTTCTAGAGCCAGAACTATACAAAGTAGGTCTGTTTGCTGTCAGCAGTGAGGTGTGTCCATGGTTTTCACATTAGGCTGGTTTCATACCTTCCAACTGTACCAGTTCAGAATTTTAGAGTTGTATCCCAGGTTTCTAAAGATACTTAGTTCATGGTATCTACAGAAAGGCTGTTGAGTGATTCTGTTTATTTCTGGAGTGTGGTCATAGATCATGTTTTTGATGAGTAGTTGCCCTTGCTCTCTCTGGAACTTTCCTTGTAGAGTTCCGCAGGGTCTCATCCTTCTGTTAAAAATGTTTATGCAACCATTGCGGTCAAACTTGTACAGAGGTATTTGTGTTGTCAGTATGATTATTACATGCAGCTGTATCTCATTTCCATTTGATCTAACCTGAATGTTCATGTCTGGCCATTTTAGAGAACTGGGTGAGGGTAAACAGTTTGGGGCTGAATACAGTAGAGCCTGCAGTAATGTCTATTAACAGGGCTGTTGCTCTGTGTCCTCGTACAGACACACAACTCATGTGAATACGCATGTAATGACTAACATAGGTCTAAGGGGCTCTTTAACCAAAGGTGTGGTGAGAACACAGATTTAAGAACTACGCTCTTACTAAAATGGGGAAAATAGCTCAAACACCCATTCAAACTCCAAAAGCATAGACTTTTTTTATTATTATTACAGATTTTTGATCTGTTGGTTCTGTATATCAAATATAGATGGTGTTCAGTCTCCCTTGGTCAATGAGGTTCAGAGCCTGAGAATGCTTTTGGAAGTTCAAGTTGGAATGATGGCCAGGAGCTCTTCTCACCAATTCCATCTGCTGAGAAGGCTACAGTTGTTTTTCTCGGATTCAGACCTAATGACCATCATTCCGATTTCCATCTCTTGAGGCTAGATGACTACAAAACCGCCTATATTTGTGTGTAGACAGAAGTATTTGCTGATTCAAAATTATTTTATTCAAAATATTTGAATCATGCCATTCTGCCTTAAAAGTTACCCAAAGAGATTAGCAATAAACTAAAATGTCAAAGCAAACTTCATAAACTGGCATAATCAGAAGCCCCAACAAGCCATACAAATTATAGTCACAAAGTATAAAAATGTTCTAAAATAAATTGTATTTTATGTGGCTACATAAAAACTAACACACAGCATCAAAATAATAGCTCTGTAGAAGGCTGAAAATATGCAGTATCAATGCATAGTGCTCATTTACCACTATCCTTAAAAGCTCTCTAAAACAGAATAATCTTGTCTTATCTTTTGAAAGAGAATGAAGTGAGACAAATGTTCCAGGGGAGGGGGTGTTCTACAACCTGGGTCCACCAATGAAAAGTCCCTATCTATAGTAGCCACTGTCAAAGGCAGAACATGTAGTTGGACCTTGGATGATGACCTAAGCAGATGGGCAGTTTAATGTAGTGCTTACAGTCGTTCAGGAACTTAGTCCCATAGTGTTTAGGGCAGGGGCAGGTAACCTGGTGCTCCCCAGATGCTTTGGATTAAAGCTCCCATCCAGCACAGTCAGTGGTCATCGTTTGTGGGAGTTGCAGTTTAGAATATCTAGGGGATGCAAGATTGCCTACCTCTGTTTTAGGGTTTTAAAATGCAGTGATCATTCACAAGTTAGGAAGATAGGAAATTGCCTTATATTGACTTGGTTTGGATGTAACAACCCATGCTTTAATGCATAGCTTATTGTGCATGAGTGAGTTGAGAAAGAGAGAGCATGCTGCCTTCTATCCACCCAACACTTCTGCTTTTACTCAGCAACCAATGGATCTGTTCCTTCACAGGTTGTTGAGCAAGATGTCTGAAATTGGACTGATGGGTTGTTTAGCAGCTAATCCATAGTTTGTTGTTGCAGCATGCCCACTCTCTCCTGTTCATCCCTGATAGCCCATGGTTTGTTTAACCCATAGTCCATGAGTACAGTCCCAGCGAATCAAACCATTGTTCTGGGCAAAATTCACAAGTAAGTCTCTTTCATGAAGCCATAAAGGCAGTTTTGGTGTTAGGGTCGCTGGCCCTCAGTCTTTGAAATCCTATGAAATTACCAACTGAGACAATATTATGTCTCTCAGCTATGTCAACAAGTGGTTCAAAACAAAGGAGGTGGACATACTCAGACAAAAATGAGCATAATTGCTGGATTTGATCCAGAATAGGATTTTGTTTGGAAAGGGTGGTCCTGCTTTGTAATCTACTGAAGCAATTTGTCTAATAATGTAATAATTCGCCCAACACTGGAAAATAGTGCTGTTTGGCATACTGCCATGTCACTGAGAATGGCATATTTATGTTAAACCACTTTACTAGTCAATTATGACATGAAGTGATGTATAAATTTATGCGATTAAATTTTACTTTAGATAGGGTTTAACATAATCAAAGTTGAATTAACATATGTTGTTTTTCTCTTCTAAGTTTCTCTGATCCTTGAAATAGTAATATGTTGAGTTAATTTACAAGTTATTTCTTCTTCCTTCAGAGAATGGAATTGGTGCCTTGTAGCTTCTCACACATACCATATAATTAATGTATATTTATCATTATGTGCAATAGAACTGATTACACTACATAATATTTGATAGGTACACAAGAATTTAGTGAGGCCTGTGTTTCTTTAATAATATTAGCTTAATGAACTGTAAAGATAAAGGATGCTCTATAGGGAACAAATCAGTTTTCTTTCTTTAATTTTCCTCTTTGGAAAAAAAATTCAAGAGCTGGATAGATTGTTTTCTCATGAATTTTTCTACATTATAGTTTATTGAATAATGGTAGCTGGGCATGGGAAAGATAAAGAGGGGAAAAGCTTTGTAACCTGGGTACATCTTCTCCCAATGAAATTAATTGTATTATTAGACAAACTGCTTCAGCAGCTGGCAAAACAGCAGGAACACGTCGATTCTGCTTCCTTGGTTACAGGGAGTGATAGTGTACTTGACCTTCAGAGGAGCAGGGTCATAGAGAGGGCATTTTTATACAATTCTGCCTGGTTTTATGACTGGAATCTTTATAAATGAAGTTTGGATGCAAACGTTTGGGAATAGAATAAAACTGACTTCTTCATTTCTCTTCGATTGTTTTGGCCAAAGATCTTTGCTGAGGAAAAATGTAAATAAAGCTGCAGAAGGATTTGACACTGTAAGTACTAGAGTCTGTGCAGTATCAAGCTAGAGACTCCAGGAAGCAAATGATTCAAAGGTTATTGAAGATGGGATTATTTTTTTAAAAAAGAAATATATAGTCAATTTACATTGCTTCTGGATAGTTTTCATACGCCTTTATTTAGTAAATTTAATTTCACAGCAGTTTTAACTAAAAATGGGTTATTAATGTTGCTGCCAGTTAAATTGATTTGAAATTCAGAATATTCTAGTTTTTCAATAAAGGCCATTTATCATATGCAATCTGGCTTCTAATTAACAGTGTTAATGATAATTAGAATTACTTGATTGCTTTTAAATATATTTAAATCTTTCACATGATGGTCTATAGTTGTTAATACAGAATTTTAGTTTACAGCATGTAGCAGTTTCTACAATTGCATTAAGCATTAATTCACATTTTTCCAATAAATTGTAATGTACTGGGTTTTTTGCTGAGCAAACATTAAAGGTTAACTACAGGTTGTCACTGAATAGCTTAAGAATAAATCTGATACCAAGCAAACTGCTTCCCTACCTACTGCCAAATACTGTAGCATAACCTTTCTCTATCTGTGTAAAGGTGAGATAAAAAGAAAAGCTGATTATAATATTTGTAAAACTACAAATATATAAGATGTCAAAATAAAATTATTAGACTTTATGGTTTAGCTTTAATATTACAATTAAATGTTTTAAATTAATGTCATTTGTAACAAGTTGTTATGTAATGCAACATCTTCTGGCAATTCCTGTACTTTGTGTCAGTATCCAAAAATCGTAGGATTTTGAATGCAAATTACTTTGATTGCACCTTTGAACTTTCAATGTATCTTCTTTGTTCTAGAAAACATTAGCATTCCACTACAAGTCTTATATGATATATTCTGTTTGTATACACAGCAGGTCTGTTTCATCTAATTTAAAGATGTGCGGATAATACAACCCTAAGGACCAAGCTGAAAGATATAAATAACTTGTGTACTCTAACACATCTTGTATACAGTTTAAATATGGTAGCTATGCCATGGCTGGTGGACATCTTCTGTTTGTTCTGTAATGCTTCCTGTCTTATTATATATGAAAGACTACAACTGGCATTTTTTTATTTTGGGGGGTATAATGATAAGTTGATTTCGTTTTTTATAGAAAAGAAATAGTAACTGGCAAATACTGTAATCTATGTTTAAATGGAAAGACCCTTCCTTTGGACATAGATTGTTTCTTTTTTACATGAGTAATTAGTGATGTAGCTTATACGTCTTTGCACTATAGCAGCCTTGTCTTACCTGATGTCCTCCAGGTGTTTTGGACTTCACAACCATCAGCCCCAGTCAGGATGGCCCCATTGGTCATGGATCATGGGGGTTGCAGGCCAAAACATCTGAAAGGCACTAGGCTAGGGGAGTTTGCACTATATAGGATTGATATTTGCTTTGAGGAGCATTTTTGAAATTAAGGATTTTTGTTTATCGTGCACATGAACACTTTTTTACAACAAGGGGGCATAGTTACTTTCCAAAATAGTTTCTCTGTGACTAGGAAGGTAAATGCCCATTCTGTTTGGTTGATATTCTAAAAATACTACTAATCTGCATGATAATACATGCAGTCAATAACTTATATTGTCATATTTATAATGCTTGACTCAGAAATCACATTTTTGCCCTTGGCTTCTTTGCATACAAAAATAGGTTTTAACACAATTGCTCATTTCAAACATTACACCAATAGTGGATTGCATTACATGAATTAGACTCAGACTTGCACATGCCCTCCTCCGTTTTCCCTTCCTTCCTTTGTGATGCAAAACTATCATTTATTAGTACATATGAACTGGGCAAGCTATGGTTTGTCACAAAAAGAATTGGGGCATGCAAGGATGCAAGAAGTGTGTCAGCCTAACGCTCATTCATGCAAATCCGTACAATGGTTTGGCATTATGTCTGAACATTATTAAAACAATATATAATCAATAAAATAATTAAAACACAATACTGGTGACATTGGCTCAGGGGTTTCAGATATACAAAGATATATTGACCTGGATGGCAGAAGAGTTAGTGGTGGATATCTCTTCCTTAGACTGGATGTAGTGCAGTCCTCAAGAATGAAAAAGAGTTCAATGAGATAAGAGATGATAGCAAAACTTTGAGATTAGTAAAGATAAACCAGATATATCCCCTGTAGTATTAGTAATATATGAAACAAGGTTTCAAACAGCAAAAATGGTAGGAAATAGTATTGGATAATGCTGGTATTTTTCGATTTATGAACTTCATGCATAATTCTGTCATGACTATCACACAGAGAAATCTAAATGTTCAACATTTTTTCAGTGTTAGCAGATTAAAGGCCATATTCAAAATGTTATAAGAGGCATATATGAGTAGGCCATTGATATCTTTTAAAAAGGTAACCCTAGCAAAACATAAATATTATTTTCAGCAATATATCAAATAATGTTAGAAACAACTAATGTGAGAGGGAAGTTAATGTGAAAGGGACAGGAGTGGAATAAAGATATATGTAATAAGCCAAAATAATTTCAAAGGGTTGTGACCTGAAAGGACAAAAAAGAAAGTTATTATATAAGTGGTAAAAATCACACACAAAAATATCCAATTATGTTTGACCTGTGCTGGAGATGTGGAAAGGGAAAGAGTACATTTGCCCAGATTTGGTGGTAGTGCGGTCAGGTTATTTGACTGAACATCTTTCACAGTATTAAAGAAAGTTTAGAATACAATATTCAGTTAAATCCTAATGTGATGTTGTTAGCAATAAATAGACATGTTAGGATGGAATGTACAATATTGTCTATGTAAATGCTAACTGTGTGGCACACTTATTTGCTAGCAATAGCATAGAATAGCACATCTTCCCACTCTTGGTCAATCGAGAAGGAAAATTTGGAAAATGATGCTAATGAACAAGTTCACCACCTATTAACATTTGTGGGAAGAAAGAAATAATTAAATAGAAACTTCTCAGAGAAACTGGAATTTACCTAATTTTGGATCAATACAGACCAAGTGATTTAGCACCAATGGTCATTTTAACAGTGTTGTAATGAAAGGGGTTAATTTAACCAATCAGTTTTTATTTATTGATTTGAATTTAAGTTAATAGTTTACGTATGGTAAGTTGTTGTAATGATCCCAGATGTGGGCGGCCAGACTCTAAGGCTAGGCCGCCAGGACCCGGGAGAACTAAACCGTAACAGAGCCCCACACAAGATGGGTAGTCTGGAAAGGTCTTACTTTAATATTACTAGCAAGGTATGGCAGAGCCAGAGGCAAAAACCAAGTCCTGGTGTGAGCAGGATTCAGAGTCCAGGAGTACACAAAGTACACAAAGTCTCTATACATGCTGCCCTTGGGTAAACTTATTCAATCTCATGGCCTCCAATATCACCTGTATGCCGATGACACACAACTATATCTCTCATCTCCGGAACTTTCTCCTGATGTCCACGATCGTATCTCAGCATGTCTTTCAGATATCTCAGCCTGGCTGCTTCATCGCCATTTGAAACTCAATATGGCAAAAACTGAACTGCTTGTTTTTCCTCCTAAACCTTCTCCTCATCTCTCATTCTCTCTTACTGTCAACGATGTCACGCTTACTCCGGTCAAGGAAACTCGTAGCCTTGGCTTTATATTTGATTCCTCGCTCTCCTTTATTCCTCATATCGAGGCAGTAGCTAAATCTTGTCGTTTCTTCCTGTATAATATTGCCAGGATTCGACCATTTTTGTCTGTCTCTTCTGCCAAGACTCTCGTTCACGCACTGGTCATCTCTCGGTTGGACTACTGCAACCTCCTTCTCTCTGGCCTCCCCTCATCTCACATCAGTCCGCTGGTCTCTGTCCACCACTCTGCCGCTAAGATCATCTTCCTGGCCCGCCGCTCTGACCATGTCACTCCGCTTCTGAAATCTCTTCATTGGCTCCCAATTCACTCCAGAATCCAATATAAACTTCTCCTGTTGACCTTCAAAGCTTTTCACGGTCTAGCTCCTGCCTATCTCTCCTCTCTCATTTCACACTATTGCCCCGCTCGTGCTCTTCGCTCCTCTGATGCCATGCTTCTTGCCTGCCCAAGGGTCTCTACTTCCCTTGCTCGGCTTCGTCCATTTTCCTCTGCTGCCCCTCATGCCTGGAATGCTCTTCCAGAACACTTGAGAACTACCAACTCAATCACAGCTTTTAAAACACAGCTAAAAACTTTTCTTTTCCCTATAGCTTTTAAACTTTGAGTTTGTTCTGACTCTATACTGTTAGCTTCACCCTTCCCGGTGCCTGTTTACACTTCCCTGTGCCTGTTTGCATTCTCTTTCCCTCCTTATTGTTTACTACAACTTTATTAGATTGTAAGCCTATGCAGCAGGGTCTTGCTATTTACTGTATTATCTGTACAGCACCATGTACATCGATGGTGCTATATAAATTAATAATAATAATAATAATAATAATAATAATAATAATAATAAGCAGGGCGAGAGGCAAAAGCAGAGTCTAGGAATAGCAGGGTTCTGAGGCCAAAGGTACAGAAAGTCCAAGCAGTGGCAAATGCAGAGTCCAGAAATAAGCAGGTTTCAGAGGCCAAAGGCAAACCTGAGTTCAAGCAGGGGTCCAGGTCCAAGAACAGCAGGGTTCCAGCAGGGCCAGAGGCAAGGGACATGGTCACGACGAATCATAGGTTCATAGAATCATAGAATAGCAGAGTTGGAAGGGGCCTACAAGGCCATCGAGTCCAACCCCCTGCTCAATGCAGGAATCCACCCTAAAGCATCCCTGACAGATGGTTGTCCAGCTGCCTCTTGAAGGCCTCTAGTGTGGGAGAGCCCACAACCTCCCTAGGTAGCTGATTCCACCGTCGCACTGCTCTAACATTCAGGAAGTTTTTCCTGATGTCCAGCCGGAATCTGGCTTCCTTTAACTTGAGGCCGTTATTCCGTGTCCTGCACTCTGGGAGGATCGAGAAGAGATCCTGGCCCTCCTCTGTGTGACAAGCTTTTAAGTATTTGAAGAGTGCTATCATGTCTCCCCTCAATCTTCTCTTCTCCAGGCTAAGCATGCCCAGTTCTTTCAGTCTCTCTTCATAGGGCTTTGTTTCTAGACCTCTGATCATCCTGGTTGCCCTCTTCTGAACATGCTCCAGCTTGTCTGCGTCCTTCTTGAATTGTGGAGCCCAGAACTGGACACAATACTCTAGATGAGGCCTAACCAGGGCCGAATAGAGAGGAACCAGTACCTCACGTGATTTGGAAGCTATACTTCTATTAATGCAGCCCAAAATAGCATTTGCCTTTCTTGCAGCCATATCGCATTGTTGGCTCATATTCAGCTTGTGATCTACAACAATTCCAAGATCTTTCTCGTTTGTAGTATTGCTGAGCCAAGTATCCCCCATCTTGTAACTGTGCATTTGGTTATTATTCCCTAAATGTAGAACTTGGCATTTATCCCTATTAAATTTCATTCTGTTGTTTTCAGCCCAGCACTCCAGCCTATCAAGATCACTTTGAAGTTTGTTTCTGTCTTCCAGGGTATTAGCTATCCCACCCAATTTTGTGTCATCTGCAAATTTGATCAGCGTTCCCTGCACCTCCTCGTCCAAATCATTAATAAAAATGTTGAAGAGCACTGGGCCCAGGACTGAGCCCTGCGGCACCCCACTCGTTGCCTCTCCCCAGTTTGAGAAGGTTCCATTGATAAGTACTCTTTGAGTCCGATTCTGTAGCCAACTGTGGATCCACCTAATAGTTGTTCCATCTAGCCCACTTTTAGCTAGTTTGTTAATCAGAATGTCATGTGGTACTTTGTCAAAAGCTTTGCTGAAGTCAAGATATATGACATCCACAGCATTCCCACAGTCCACAAGGGAGGTTATCCTATCAAAAAATGAGATCAAATTAGTCTGACAGGATTTGTTCCTGACTAATCCATGGTGGCTTCTAGTAATCACTGCATTGATTTCAAGGTGTTTACAGATTGACTTCTTCTTTATAATCTGCTCCAGAATTTTCCCAGGGATGGATGTCAGACTGACTGGTCTGTAGTTCCCAGGTTCCTCCTTTTTGCCCTTTTGGAAGATAGGGACAACGTTAGCCCTCCTCCAGTCGTCCGGCACCTCACCCGTCTTCCATGATTTTGCAAAGATAATAGACAGAGAGTTCTGAGAGTTCTTCCGCTAGCTCCTTCATTACTCTTGGATGCAGTTCATCGGGCCCTGGAGATTTGAACTCATTCAAGGAAATTAGGTGTTCTTTGACCATTTGTTTATCAATCTCAAACTGCAATCCTGCCCCCTCAACTTCTGCTTCACTTTTTCCAGGGGGGTCATAGACCCGCTTTTGGGAGAAGACTGAGGCAAAATAGGAATTGAGCACTTCAGCCTTTTCTTTGTCGTCTGTTATCAATTTGCCATCCTCATTAAGCAGTTGAACCACTATTTCTTTCCTCTGTCTTTTACTACTCACGTATCTGAAGAAAGCCTTTTTATTGCTTTTAGCATCCCTCGCTAATCTCAGCTCATTCACAGCTTTAGCCTTCCTGACGCCATTTCGGCACTTCTGTGCCACTTGTCTGTACTCTTCTTTTGTAGCCTGGCCTTCCTTCCACTTCCTATATGTATCCCTTTTTGTTTTCAGTTCATCAATAAGCTTTTTGTGGAGCCACATTGGTTTCCTCTGTTGTCTTCTATCTTTTCTCCTTGTTGGAATTGTTTGTAACTGTGCCTTTAAATTTTCATTTTTTAGATACTCCCACCCATCCTGCACTCCTTTTCTCTTTAGGCTCCCTTGCCATGGGACCTTACTTATTATAGTTCTGAGTTTATTAAAATCAGCTTTCCTAAAATCCAGAGTACGTGTATGGCTACGCTCAACTTTTGTCTCCTTCATAATCAAGAATTCAAGTATGATGTGGTCACTTTCCCCCAGAGTTCCCGTAACTGCCACTTTATCCACTAAGTCATCCCTATTGGTCAATAACAAGTCAAGGATTGCCGATCCTCTAGTTCCTTCCACCACTTTCTGTAGGAGAAAGTTATCACCCATACATGTCAGGAATTTCTTGGAAGGGCCTCTTTTGGCAGTAATGGTCTCCCAACAGATATCAGGGTAATTGAAGTCCCCCATCACTACTACATCACACTTCCTTGAAACACTGGCAATTTGTTTCTCAAAAGTTTTGTCCTCGTCTTCTCCTTGATTGGGTGGTCGGTAGTAGACTCCAATTATCATATTCTTTTTATTCCTTGCCCCATTTATTTTAATCCAGACGTTCTCGACGGGGCTCCCAATCTCATCCGCCTGTATTTCTGTGCAGGGATAGGCAAGGCAGGGTCCAGAGTCGCAGGAACAGGCTACAGCAGATCCAAGAGATTGCATTGCTGCAGCAAAGGCTAGACCAGAAATGCTGGTCTTATATAGCCCTTACCCTAGCTGCTCCCAGCAGATCCACATCAGCCCCCATGGAGTACTGCTGGCAAAGGGCCTGAGTCCCAAGAGCACTCTACAGCAGAACAGCTCCTGACAGTGGACCTGGGTCCTGCAAATACTCTGCACTAGCACAGGTCCTGACAGTTGTTGTCCTATTATATAAAAATATAAATACAGGAAAATAAAATTATTAAAACAACTAAACTTATCAGCAGCCATTTGTTGACATTACAGAAATAGAGAAAGAAACTAACCCAAATATGTGATGAAATAAAATGATCTGCAGCAGGATGCCAAACCATGAATAATGATGGGGGAAATTGGGTTTTCTGGAGTAGGGAGTTTCATAACCTGGCTTTGCAACCAAAAAGGCTCTGTTCCCATGTCTTGGCCAGCTGAACCTCTAATGGCAAATGCAAAGCAGGGCCTCTAATGATGATTGCAATGGGTATGCAGACTCATGTGAGAAGAGAGTATCCTGATCCCAAACCATTTAGGTCTCTGTAGTGATAAGTTCATTTCAAATTGTGCTCAGAAAACTAGCTGCCACATTTTGACCCAACTGACTTTTCTGGATATTTTTTAATCTAATCTAGATAGATAGGACCAGGGTTAGATCTTTTATGGGAAAGGGTACAACCAGCTGAAGCTATGTGAAATTGCTTCTGGCCATAGCCACTCCTTGATAATTCAGGAACAAAGCTGGGTTTAGGAGCACCCCACACTACAAATCTGATCCTTCAAGAGGAGTGCAATCCCGTCCAGAACAGGCTTTATACCAAACTCCAGAAGGCTCTCTTACTAAATGACAAGCATCTCTTATCATATGTGGATTAAGTCTTGGCTTGTCAGCCTATATCCAATTAATCACTGTACTCCAGCAAAGGTTCAGGACCTGCATAACCTCCCTGGTGAGATGGAAAGGAGAGCTGAATATAATTTTTGCCAACGATCTATAAACCAGGGAACAAGTCTATAAGAGCTATTAAAATATTTGTTTAATAATGTTTTTCATTATTTATTCCAAAGATGCAAGAGGGTGGCTTGCCTTTGTCTGTAAAGCTCATTAATTTATGTGCAAGCTTTTGAATCTGCAAATACATTAGTTAAGAAAGAAGCACTAAAGCATCAGGAAAGTGCATCAGAGTATACTGGCACGATTAGTTCTTCGTGGTCTCTGTGCATCACACATATGGGCTCTGCGCCTGTGTGGAGCTCGTTTTGGAAACGTTTTATAGCTGAGGCAAACGGTTTTGGAGGGAACCCCTCCCCCACCATCAACTGACTCTGGGTCCCCGTCCTTCTCCTCTTTCGACCGCCTTGCTGAAAGGATGTCTCGTTGGGAACTTCTGTCTTTCTCGTGAGGAGAAAGCTTTAGAGTGTTGAGGTTTTTAGTTCTTTTAGTTTGTTTTCAGTTTTTGTTAAGTCTTAATTTATTATTGTAGTATTTTTTGCTATTTCACCTTCCAGCGATCTGGGATCGCATCAGGGAGGGCTTGCATGGCTGTTAAGGCCTTTTTTCCTGAAGATGTGTCAGCAAGCTTCCCCAACAGACAGATATTCTCTTGATTTGTTTGGGAGAGGCTCGCATCATCGAGACCTGTCGCTTAAGCCTTCTGAGAGCTAAACGCGTAATGGCGATTCTGAGGAAAAATGCTCTAGAAGCCATGGATTCTCCAAAGCAATCAATGCAGCCACTCATGGCGAAGGCTCCTCAGCCTATGTCCCCTCAGCGTCCTCAGACCCTGACTCTAACCATGGGTCATTCCGATCTTCAAATACTGGACGCTCTCTAGCTGTATCTGCAGCAAAAGAGATATCTAAGAAGGCCGGATCATTTAAGCCTTCTGGGACTGATCGCTTGGGGCGATTCTGAGGAGAAATGCTCTGGAAGCCACGGATTCTTCAAAGCAATCAATGCAGCCACTCATGGCGGAGGCTCCTCAGCCTATGTCCCCTCAGCGTCCTCGGACCCTGAGTCTAACCATGGGTCATTCCGATCTTCAAATACTGGACGCTCTCTAGCTGTATCTGCAGCAAAAGAGATATCTAGAAGGCCAGAGCACTTAAGCCTTCTGGGACTGATTGCTCGGGGTATTTCTGCAGAGAAAAGCTGTAGAAGCCATGGATTCTCCGAAGTACTTTATGCAGCCAATCGTGGCAGAGGCCCCTTAGGTCCCCTCAGCGTCCTCGGACCCCGACTCTATCCGTGTGTCGTTCCGATCTTCCAGAAATCTGGACGCGCAATAGCTGCTTCTGCAGCAAAAGTGATATCTAGGAAGGCCAGGTCACTTAAGCCTTTGGGACATACAACAACAACAACAAAAGCCTCATTCCAAGCCTACCATATGGAAGCCAGATCTAACCACTACTGTTAGAGTCCCCATGGGTGGCCTCCTCGGTAGCAATAATATAACTAGCTTCTTCAGTACAGAGCCTGAAACTCTCGATACTGAGACTGGCAACAACATAACTAGCTTCTTCAGCCTGAAACTCTCGGTACCGAGACTGGCAACAACATAACTAGCTTCTTCGGTACAGAGCCTGGAACTCTCAATACTGAGACTGGCAACAACATAACTAGCTTCTTCGGTACAGAGCCTGGAACTCTCGATACCGAGACTGGCAACAACATAACTAGCTTCTTCGGTACAGAGCCTGGAACTCTCAATACCGAGACTGGCAACAATATAACTAGCTTCTTCGGTACAGAGACTGGAACCTTCGATACCAAGGGTAGCAATAACAACTAGCATCTTCAGTACAGACGCTGGAACTCTCAATACTGAGACTGGCAATAACATAACTAGCTTCTTTGGTACCAAGGCTGGAACTCTCGATACTGAGACTGACAATAACGTAACTGGTTTCTTCGGTACCAAGGCTGGAATCCTTGATACCGAGATTGGCAATAACATTAATAGCTTCTTTGGTACAAAGGCTGAGACTCTTGATACCAAGAGTGGCATCTCGCATGCAGCTTCAGTGTCACAGGGTGAGATGTGATCTCTCTCCCCTCCAAAGCCAACGGACATCTGTCCACCACATCAGGCAGTATATCCCTTGCAGGCTAACCACCAATTTCAAGGTCTCCCTCCAGAGTCTCTACACTCTGAGTGCTTTGCTTTCAATGGAGAGAGTTTTATTACCATGATGTCTGATGTCATCATTTTGCCCCCCCCCCTTGTGAGAGGAGGGGACATAATGACAAATGGGCCACGTCTCCTGAGAATACCATACAAGCATGGATACTGGCATCAGTCCCGTGATGGGTACAATTACAACCGAGATCACTGCCATTGCGACCGATACACAGGGCTCAGCTGTTACAGCCACAATGTGTCAGTACAATTACTTAGCTCTTCCCCATTCCACCCCCATTCTGTGGGGCATCAGGAGATCAACTTGGGGAAGATGAGTTGGAGCATAAGAATAGACCTGATTCCCCTCAATCCTTTGAGGACTATCAGTCGGTCTCAACATTGCTCTTGTCTGCATCACCTCATGCATTGAGCAGGGAGTTGGATTAGATGTCCTTGTAGGCCCCTTCCAACTCTGCTATTCTATGATTCTATGTAGTGCCTACATAGGCCAGAACCTCCTTCGGAGGACTTATACCACTTCATTGAGGATGACTCGGTATCAAGACACATAACCCTGTAAATAAATCTCACGCTGTATGTACTGAGAAGCCAACTCCAATGTCGATATTTTTCCTTCCAACACTGCTTCTGACAGTTAAAAATTCCTGGAAGGCCCCTTCTTTGATGGCTCTGACATTGGAAAGGGCAGAATCTTTACATAAGGTCC